>NC_080699.1:29007899-31821088 GCF_030445035.2 Dasypus novemcinctus
TCTTAGACTCATTTGGAGTCTATTCCAGTGTTAGGAGTGAAATATGATTCCAGTTTTTTTCCCAACTTGGCTACCATATTGTCCCCAAGTCAGCTGTTTATTAAATAATCTGTCTTTCTCTGTTCATTTGAGATCCTGGATTGATTTTATACTAATTTTCCATATGTATTTGTATCTACTTTTTTGATTTTCTATTTTATTCCATGATACATATATTCATGCATTAATGTTACTTTAGAATATATTTAGTACTTCGTAAGTCTAATACTTTCTTCGTTATATTCCTTTTAAAGCATTTCCAGGCTATCCCTTCATGTTTATTTTTCCATGTGAACTCTAGGAACAAGTTGATTGGTGTTTCATTGAGGGTGCATTAAATTTATAGAGATATAAAGGAGAATTGACTTAACAATGCCATATCTGGCTATCTAAGAGAATGGTAAGCCTTTCCATTTAGTCAAGTTTTCTATTAGGTAAGTTTCAATATTTATTCAGAGTATAGTTGTCTTGTTATTGTTTGTTTGTTTTTTAATTTTAATTTTTAAATATTTTTTGTTATTGTTTTTATTGTTATAAAATAGTTTTATTTTTTCATTACAACAATCAGAAGCAGAAGTTGTAATGACAGAAAAGATCTATTTTATAACAATAACAGGAAGACAAAATACTGGGAATAAACTTAAGAATTGTGCAAGATGAATAAAGCCTTAAAATGTTGAAACGTAACTTAAAAATAAAAGTTCTTGATTTCTGTATATAATTTTGTTTGAGTCTGCATTTTCTTTTCCTGTTAACTCTAGCACCTCTCATCTAGCACCTAACAGATCTCATTGGTGGCTGAGTGACTCTTTATATACCTTCTTGGGATTTGAGGCTTCTTCGGGTTTAGCAACAATTGATGCTCGGGAAGGAACAAAGTGGGTTGATTTCATGAGTGAAAAAAAATCAAGAAACATAGGGTAAGAGACTTAAAATGGAGTTGGAAAGCTGAGCATATAGAAAAACCCTTACGCTGCCTTCAAAACCCAGAAACTGGCTGTTAAAAGTGAAACCTAAGCAGCTAAAAAAAAATTCCCTTCCTGAAGAAATGAAACCTAATTATTTATTTTTAAAGATTTATTATTATTTTAAAAATTTATTTCTCTCCCCTTACCCCCACCCCCTATTTTCTGTTCTCTGTGTCCATTCACTGTGTGTTCTTCTGTGTCTTCGTGCATTCTTGTCAGTGGCACCAGGAATCTGTGTCTCTTTTTGTTGTGTCATCTAGTTGTGTCAGCTCTCCATGTGTGCGGCGCCACTCCTGGGCAGGCTGCACTTCCTTTCACGCTGGGCGGCTCTCCTTATGGGGCGCACTCCTTGCACGTGGGGCTCCCCTATGCGGGGGACACCCCTGCATGGCACGGCATACCTTGCACGCATCAGCGCTGTATGTGGGCCAGCTCACCACACTGAAACCTAGTTTTTAAACTCTTCCCCATCTTCTGTTCTTTTCCCTTCCTCTTATTTGTTTCCTTTTAAAACAAGGGAGTAAAGAGTTTATTAAGAAACAAGAAAAGAGAAGGTACACAACCCCAGGCACGAGTGCGGGCGTGCCACAGGATGGGATGCTCTTTTTCTTTTTAGAAACCCTTGCCTGATCGCGCCCATTTGGGACACAGTTGAGGCTGCCACCTGAATCTGTACACCCCAAGCTGCAATTCTATGATGCCAAATAAATGCTTTTGTTGCTTTTCAGCTCAGTTTGGTGGTCACAAGTGTTTCCTTTATCTTTCCAAGGTGAAGAGATCGGTAATGTCTCGGCAGACGGGTTCACCCTTAGGGTTGGGGCTTCCCTGTGGCCTGCCTAGATGGGGCTGGATAAGAAGGCTTAGAAGGGATGACTTCCCTTTGCCTTAAAACCTGAAAAAATGATCTGCATAGTGACCAAGCCAGGAAACTAACCCTCACTAACCTTAACCCTAACCCTAAATTTAACCACATGGGGGTGGGGGAGTTGGGTGGGGTGTGGGAAGGGGGCTGGGGTGGGGAATATTGACTCTCCAAGACTCCCTCTTGAGCTTCCATACCTTCATGTCAGGCAAGGAGACCCTGGGAGATGTTCCTCTTTCTTGAGGAATGACATACCTGATACGTAAACCTTTAAATATTCGGAGACGTTCCACAACAGTGGTCATTTTAGGGGGACCCAAAGAAATAGTACAGCTCTGTCTGAAATCAGACAGACTTAAAAAATTTTTTTAAAAAACAATATTGGTGATTACTCTGTGAAGGTTCTGGGAAAATTTGTTATGCCAGTTTTAGGAGCTCACTGTAGTGCTGTTGGAAATTGGTTAGAATTCTAAAGGGTTAAAAGATATCCTGGTGCTTGACCTAAATAGCCATGCAGAATGTCCTCTCTCTGGTAATATTTAACACCTCAACATGAAAATACAGGAGCCCACTGGGATTGCTAGAAAAGGGCACAGCAGTTTTTCGCACTTCCTTGCCAGCAAGATAACACTTTAATCTGAGCCTCTGACTTCCTCTCACCAGAGGCAAGGTTACTTGGTGGGGTCTTGGACTTCCATTCTGTCAGCTTCTTTGGTGGGTGTTAGTATGAGAGAAGACGAGTGGTTTGACGGTCTGTATTTTTTCAATGTTACTTGAGAATTAGGGTTCAAACTGCAGCATCAGGGAGCAAAGTTAGATACATGGTGAGGGGTATCTAAAGGCTTTTGCCTAACACTTTCTCCCATTCCTATTCTTTAATAAAAATTCTAGCTAAGGAAAGGGAAAAAAGAAAGAAAGAAAAAAGTCTCGGATCAAAAGTTCAGGTAAAACTCCCTTCGGTCTGTTATCTGATTCTCTTCAGGTTGAATCTTGTTAGCTTCTCGATGTGGAGCTTGTGGCCTCTGGAGCCACAGCGCTGTCCGACAAGGGCACGCTAGCGCTGCTCCTCATTCCACCTGCCTGTAGCTGCAATAAAAACACCAGCTACCTGGTCTGGTTCACTCCCACCTAGAGCGGCTGCAGAATCATGACCAAATCAGCTGGCCAAAGATTTCTGCCCCCTCCTCTTTTATTCTGGGCTTATTGAGCTCAGTGCTCTGAGACACCCAAGTCATGCCTTTTTTTATATTCTGCCTTACTAAAACATGAGTTCCGGAAGGAAGAAACGAGACAGACAGCGGGAGCTGTAGCAGCCTGCGGCGCCTCTCGCCTTGAGCATGCGCACTGCACTCTTTCAGACCCGCCCTCGACTTGGGTGTCGGCTTTCCTGGCTCCTCCTCCTAGGTCCTGCCTGGGTGCCTCTACCTGGTTTGACCTATTTTCTCTCCTGGGCTTTGGCGTTCTGCCAGACCCTATACTTGTTGCCCTGGCCTGTCCTCCCACAATCCTGGTATGACTGGATATGTGGACCTTGACACTTACTGAAAACTTCCGTTGTTACCTGCCTTAGTTTCCTGGGACTGCTACAGTTAATATCCACAACCTGGGTGCCTTAAATCATCAGAAATGTGTTGCCTCACAGTTCTGGGGGCCAGAAAGTCTGAAACCAAGGTGCTGGCAGGTCAGGCTCTCTCAAGTCTGTAGGGTGGAACTTGTTCCCTGCCTTCTGGTCACCCCAGGGTTCCTTGGCTTGTAGATGCTTCTGGCTCCATCCTCACATGCCCATCTTCTCTGCCTATGTCCACCTTTCCTCTTATAAGGATAGAGTTCATGCTGGATTGAGGACTCACCTCTACTCCAGTATGACCTGTTTTCAGGTCTACTTCCATCTCTAATGGCATTATATCCAAATGAGGTCACATTCTGAGGTGCTGGGGATTAGAACTTCTTTTTTTGAGGATTTTTTAAAAAAAATTTATTTCTCTTCTCTTCCCGCCCACCCCCACCCCACTTGTCTGTTCTCTGTGTCTATTGCTGTGTGTTCTTCTGCGTCTGCTTCTATTCTTGTCAGCGGCACCAGAATCTGTCTCTCTCTTTTTGTTGCATCATCTTGCTGCGTCAGCTCTCCATCTGTGTGGCCACCACTCCTGGGCAGGCTGAACTTTCTTTCACACTGGGTGGCTCTCCTTACGGGGTGCACTCCTTGCGTGTGGGGCTCCCCTACACAGGGGACACCCCTGCATGACACGGCACTCCTTGCATGCATCAGCACTAAGCATGGGCCAGCTCCACATAGGTCAGGAGGCCCTGGATTTGAACCATGGACCTCCCACGTGGTAGGCAGACACGCTATCCATTGAGCCAAGTCCACTTTTCTAGAACTTCAAAGTATCTTTTTGGGAGACCCAATTCAGTACACAACATTTCCTGACTCAGGCAAGCTCTTCAGGGTGTCCTAAGGATATATAGTGAAAACAAAAAAGCAAACGACCCAATTAACAAATGGGTAAAAGACTTGAATAGACATTTTTTTCCAAAGAAGATATACAAATGGCCAAAAAGCACCTGAAAAAATGCTCAACATCATTAGCTATTAAGGAAATGCAGATCAAAACCACAATGAGATACCATTTCATACCCATTAGAATGGTTACTATTAAAAACAAACAAACAAAAATAGCAAGTGTTGGAGAGGATGTGGAGAAACAGGAACACTCATTCATTTTTGGTGGGAAGGTAAGATGGTGAAGCCACTGTAGAAAACAGTTTGGTGATTCCTCAGAAGGTTAAGTATGGAATTACCATGTGACCTGGCAATCTCACTTCTAGGTATATACCTAGGAGAATTTAAAACAAGGACAGATATTTGCACACTGACATTCAGAGTGGCATCATTCATAATTGCCAAAAGATGGAAGCAACTTAAGTGTCCATCAACAGATGAGTGGATAAACAAATGTGGCATATTCATACAATGGAATATTATTCGGTTGTGAAAAGGAACATTCTGATGCATGTAACAACACAGATGAACCTTGAAGACATCATGTTGAATGAAATAAGCCATACACAAAAGGACAAATATTATATCATCTCACTGATATAAAATAATTAGAATAAGAAAATTCATAAAAAGTAGAATAAAGGTTACCAGGGGTCACAGCGCGGGTGAGGAATAGGGAGTTAACTCAATTAGGGCAGCGTTTCTGTTCAGGGTGATGGAAAAGTTTTAGTAATGTATAGTGGCGATGGTCACACACAACATGGTGACTATAAATAACACCATTGACTTACACATCCGAATGTGATTAAAAGGGGAATTTTTGGGTGGCATACATGTTGCTAGAACAAAAATTTAAAAGACAGCAACCATAGGATGGTAGAACACAGTGAACCTTATTGTAAACTATGGATTATAGCTAATAGAATATTATAATATTCTTTCATCAAATATACCAAAGGTACCGTACTAATGCAAAATGTTAAAAATGGGAGTGGATATAAGGGAATTGCGTATTCTGTGCATGATTTTTCTTGTAAATCTATAACTTCTCTAATATCTGGCTCCCTACCCGCCTCCCCCAAAAAGAGAATATGTAGCGAGAGGCCTTGAGGTGTTAGGTGCTGGGGAGATGAGCGTTAAGAAGATACAAGCTCTGCAAATTCATAGAGACAGAGGGTAGATTAGAGGTTCCCAGGGGCCACAGGGAGGGGGAAATGGGAGTTATTGCATAAAAGGTTTCTGCTTGGGGTGATGAAAAAGTTTCAGCAATGGAAGGTAGTGATGGTTGCATGGCTTGTGCCTATAATTAATACCGATGAATTGTACACTTAAAATGGTTAAAGGGAAATTACATGTTTTTTATGCATATATTACTACAATAAAGTTTACCAAAGAAGGAGAAAGAAAATGATCAATGGAAATAAAAAGATCATTTCAGATCCTGGTTTAACAACAACAAAGCCCTGCGCCCTGGCCTTGAGGAACGCCCAGCCACTCTGTCCTCAGCTCAGGCCTTTATCTGAAAGAGGGTTGATGTGAGGCTCCCATTTTTTAGACTCCTACCAAGAACTTAAGAGAAATGCGATTAATGTCCTATAACACAGCTTCTACAGAGAAGGCACAAAAGAACCGGACATACTTTATCAGAAAGTAGGAGCCCAAAGAAGGGACAGTCCCCTTCGCCATGCGCTCTCGGGCCATGGAGCCCTTTCAACTCATTCCCATCATGTTCATGGTTATGCCCTAGGTAATCCTGAAGTGTACGTGGCAGCAGGCTGGGATGGAAAGACCTGGTACTGCGAGAGGGGAGCCTTGGCTTCTAACCCAAGCCATTCATTGATTGTCCTATGCGATCAACTCTCCTATGGAATCGGCTTGTTTTGGAAATTGCACTTCCTACCTTATCAGGATACTGTGAAAAATGACGACGTATCTGTATGCAGGTGTGTGGAGATGTGTACATATAAATACACATATGCAATAAACCATTTGTGTACCTATATATGTTTTCATTTTTCAAAATAAATATATCATCGCTGTTAACAAGCATCAGGCCTTTACATCTTTTACATATATTATCTTGTAGATTCTCACAATGTTCTTGGCCAGGTGAGCCATAGTAATGCGATTTTGATGGCAGGAATGATGCTTCCGTATGTGATATGTCTCTCCTACAGCCCCCTCTTCCCAAATCTGGAATATTGTCTCTATTTGCAGCATAGGAGGTCAAGTTCTAAGATATCATTCTACCTTGAATCTACTGTGCGCTGCTCAGTCTTTGGGGACTTTCCTGTCTGGGAATGGGGCTGGGTGATGGGGAAAGATTCGGTGGTGGGAGGGAGAACCTGAGGGGCTGTCTCTTCCCAAGGTGCTATGGCAGCTCCTCATAAAGTGTTAATTAGAGGAATCCTGGTAGGCACCAGGTGACATAAGTGCAAAAGGCACTTAGAAATATTTCAATTTGGGTGGCATTTTCCAGTCATGAAAACCTGATAGAAGGAAAAAGCATCTGGTGGGAAGAGACTAGTGCTAGAGAATGCCAGCAGCAGGCCCTGGGGCCTGAGGTCCCGAGAGACCTTCATTGGTTGGCTCTGCTGAGCTGTGCAAATTAAGGGAATTCTTCCTGTGGCTTGCTCTCCGGAGTCTGGGTCTGTTTGGATTGCTTCATCACCCAGCATTCACAGACATTTCTATCTCTCTCCACCCTTTCTCTTTCCCCACCCATGCCCCAGCACAGTGAACTTTGTTCTGTTCCAAATACATGTGCCAGGCTTTGCTACTTTTCTGCTTTAGCTTAGATACTTTGCTCAACCTGGAATGCCCCATCTCCTCTTCTGCCAAATATCTAAATCTTATTGATCCTCGAGACCTAGTGCAAGTCCTTTTTTCCCATGAAGTCTTCCCTGATCCATTCCACTGGACATGGTCACAGGACATTCTTTATTAAGGGAACAGTCTTTATTTCTCCAAGCAGAAATGTGCTTTCTGAAGGCTAAGGTCATATCTGTTTGTATTCTTAGTTACTCAATGAATGAATGAATGTACTAATCTTGGCAGAGCGCTGCATTGTGCATGGTGCTTGGCTGAAAGATGTGCCAGAAGCATCGCGGTTGTTCACTTATTAAGTAAACATTTAAGCATCTACTAGGTTCGAGATTCACTGCCAAGTATTATTATAAAATCCCCTTCACCCTGTCTTAAACTGTCTTAAAATTCATAGTCCCTAACAAACAAACAGAAATAACAAAGAAAAGAGCACACAGTCTTCATGAGAGGCATATTAAACCAAAGCCAAAAACAAACACATTTTATGGATTTGTCAAAGCAGGGAAGGGTAATTGTGACATAAGTTGCAATTAGGAAAAAGAGCTCCCAGTTCTGACCCAGTGGAGAGAGGGCAGACCAACTAAAAGGAAGACAGTTTTTGAATATTGATGGGCATTACACCGACATAAACAGTGGACTTGCTTTCTGGGAGCCCTCACAAGTAACAGGATGTGTTTCACAGATCAACCCTTCCGCCTGCAGACATCCACTGAGTTAAGTACCCTGAACTGGGGTGTGGGCTTACAAAGATCAAAATGCCCTGCCCTTGAGGAGCTTGTTGTCTAGGAGAGACAAATAAGAGCCCTGAGAGAAGTATGTCCACAGAAGTATGTTTGGGATGCTCTGGGAGGAAGAACTCCTAACTCTTCTCAGTGGGTTGGGGGGTTTCGTAGAGCAGGTGGCATTAGAGCTGAGCCTTAGCCAGCAGTGTGGGGACAGGGCTCAGAGGGCAGGGTCAGACCGCCAGGTTGGGAATCACTGCTTGGATTGGAGTCTGATTCTGCTCTTAATTCCTTGTGTAATTCTGACATGTGACTAAGCCTCAGTTTCCCCTTCTGTACAATGGAATATTTACATTATCTTACTCAGAGTTACTATTAAGATTAAATGAGGGAAATGGATGTGGCTCAACTGATAGAGCATCTGTCTACCATATGGAAGGTCCAGGGTTCAATCTCCAGGGTCTCCTGATCTGTGTGGTGAGCAGGCCCACATGCAGTGCTGACACGTGCAAGGAGTGCTGTGCCACCCAGGGGTGCCCCTGCATCGGGGTCCCCCATGGGCCAGGAGTGCGCCCCTCAAGGAGAGCTACCCCACATAAAAAAGCACAGGCCACTCAGAAGTGGGCTGCCCACATGGAGAGCTGATGCAGCAAGATGACACAACAAAAAGAGATGCAGTTTCTCAGTGCTGCAGGATAATACAAGCAGATGCAGAAGAACACACAGCAAATGGACACAACAGAAAACAGGGGGGAAGGGGAGAGGAATAAATAAAATAAATCTTAAAAAAAAAAGATTAACTGAGAAAATCCACATTAAATGCTTAGTGTGGAGGTTGGCTCATAGTAAGTGTTCAAGAAATGCTGGCTACTGTCAGGAAGGAATCAGGGGAATTTCATTGCCAGAGAAAGCATTTCTAGGCAGAGAAGAGTCTCTACAAAAGTGTAGAAGTCCAAAGTAGAAATATAGTCTTCAAGGAACTATATAGACAATCAATTAATCAAGACACAAATACCATCCACAATGTATTGGGCGCGTTTGAATATCCATGGTAATGTACTTTCTTTGAGTCTTATTTTAAATGGTAAAAGGCAAGTATATATTCATTAACTGTTATTTATAGTTCAGGTATTTTCACATAGTCTCTGTGAGGCAAGTTGGCTCATACCCATTTAAAAAATTTTTTTAATTTTTAATTTTTTGCTCATACCCATTTTATAGATGAAAGAACCGACGCTCAAAGGGAGTAAGCGCCTTAAGCATAGGGCTGCAGCTAGCAACAGCAAGGTGGGACTTGAACAAGGGTTTTAAGCCCCAGAATCTTCCACCTTACCATACTGCCTCTCCTCTAAGCTTGGTCCAAGTGAGGTGCATTCCCAGGGAAAGGATACAAAAGATGAGAGGATAATTCTCACGTGTCTCCCTCCTGGACTTTCTTCTCTGATCTCCCCTTAAAGACTGGAGAGGCCATCCCCTACTCCCCCTGAGTCACTGATGAGATGGCACTGGGCAAATACTCAAGAATAGGGACTGTGGTGGGTTGACAGATAGGTCTGTGTCCTAAATACCCACAAGGCATGAAGGCTATCTTTTTTTTTTAAAAAAAAGGGTAATTTATTTATTTCACGTGTTCCTTTCTCTTTGCTGTCTCTTCTTTGGGTCCTTTTGCTGCACGTTTTTTCTGTATCTGCTTGTCTCCCTTTTGTTGGGTCATCTTGCTGCACCAGCTCTCCAGCACACGGGCCATCAGCTCTCCGCGGCACATGGGCCAGCTTTTGGCTTCACACGGAGGCCCCGGGATGTGAACCCAGGGCCTCCCATATAGTAGACGGAGCCCAACTAATGGAGCCACAGCCGCTTCCTGAATGCCATCTTGTCGAGAAAAGGGTCTTGGTGAATGTAAAGGATTTTGAAATGAGGGGATTATCCTGGATTATCCAGGTGGGTCTTCGAGCCAATGACAAATGTCCTTTTAAGAGTAAGGCAGGAGTTGAGCAGACAGAAGAGTTGAAGGCCATGTGGGGACCGAGGCAGAGGTTGGGGTGTACTGCTACAAACCAAGAAGTGCTCGGAGCCACTAGAAGCAAGGAGGGATTCACCTCCACGGCCTCTGGAGGAGGCATGGCTCTCTCCAGAACTGGGAGAGAATTTGTGCTCCTTGTTGCGGCAGCCCTGGGAAACAAAAACAGCGTCCTCCCCCAAGGCAGTTAGGGCAGCAGGAGTCAATAGGCCACTCTTCGGTGGCCGTGTTACAGCTCGGTGCAAGCAATGAGTTTGAGTTTGGACTTCCAAGAGACTCTCAGCCCTGTACTGTTCAAACCTCCGTCACCGCCCTCAGCACCTGCTGAGTAGCTGGGCAGGATCTGGACTCCGCCTCAAGCACTTCTGAATCTGAATCTTCACTTTAACTAGATCCCTGGCTGATTCCAGTGTGCTTCAAGGTTTGAGAAGCACTGGCCAAGAATACTAGTTTTCAAACTTTGCTGGACATTGGAAACACGTCATGAGTCTGATTTAATGGGTCTGGGGTGCAGCCTGAGGCGTCAGAAATTTTAAAAGCTCTCCACCCCGTGATTCCTAAATACAGCTGCTGAGGATGGAAAAAGCCACCAGGGTTCATCTCAAACCCCAGCCTCCAGATAGGACCCCTCCCAAACCTTCTTTCCTGCCCCCGCCCCCCTACTCCAAGCTGACTTTTCAGTCAAGAATCAAGTGCAAGTGCCCCCTGGCCCATTCAGAAACTGTTTTATGTTGGTTTGTTTTCACCTCCATTCCTTCTATTTTTGAGTAACAAATATATCACAAAATTTGCCATTTAAACCATTTTTAAGAGTACACTTCAGTGGCATTAATTACTTTTACAATGTTTTGTTCTCACCACCACCTTCCATTACCAAAACTTTTCATCACCCAAAACAGAAATTCTTTACCTGTTAAGCAATAACTCCGTCCTCCTTCATTCCAGCCTCTGGTAACCTCTAATCTACTTTGTTTCTATGAATTTGCTTATTCTAGATTTTCATGTAAATGGAATTATACAACATTTGTATGGCTTATTTCACCGAGCGTAATGTTATCGAGCGTAATGTTATCAAGGTATGTATCAGACCCTTATTCCTTTTTTATGGCTGCATAATATTCCATTCTTTGGATAGCTCACATTTTGTTTACCCTTTCATCTGTCAATGGGCATTTGAGCTGTTTCCATCTTTTGAATAATGCTGCTATGAACATTGGTATACAAGTATGCGTTGAAGTTGCTTGTTTCACAACTTTGTGGCCCCAGAAAGTGGCATCTGACAAAGAGTTGGTAGGTTAAGCAGATAACTTTTCTCTGAGTATCAAAGTTGAGCTAAGTGATTTTGCAGGATGCTGATCACAGATTCCCAATTGACAATTAAATAAAAGGACAGCTTACAGATATATAAAATGGACAAAACCTTGAAATGAGCATGTTTATTTTCTAGCATGCTATTGAAGGATGAAGGAAGAGAAGATGAGAGTCTGTCCAGCTGTGGGGACTCTGTGAATTTGTCACTTTGGTTCTGTGTGGGGAGAATAGGGGATTCCTAGAGTTCATTCTCCGTGGCACTGGTTATTGGAACATGGATGATTCTTTTTTTTAACCTTTAATTATGACATACTTTCAAACTTAAAGGACAATTAAAATAATAATACAAATCCCATAAAGAGAACTCCAACATACCACAATACCCCGTTCCGATACCCAGAGTCACCAATTTTCAACATTTTGCCACATTTACCATATCATTCTATCTATCCATCTGTTTGTTTGTCTATGTATTTGTCAATAAATTTTCTGAACATTTGATTGTAGGTTGCATGCATCATACTCCTTGAATACTTACAAATGCCATGTATGTTTCCTAAGAAAAGGATATTCACTTATGTAATCACCTTAAGAAGTTATCAAGTTCAAGAAAATTAACACTGATATAAAGCTTACAGTCTACATTCTAATATTTTCATATACCCAGTTATGTTCCTTTGAGTTTTTTCTCCTCCCTTGTTAGATAGTATTCAGGATCATGTATTCCATTTAATTGTCATCTCTTTAGTTGATCTTTCTTTTTAATTTTTCAATTGAGAGAACATATATACAACAGAAACTTTCCCATCTCAACCACTCATTCAGTGTTGCACCACCCTCACCACCTTCCTTTACTAAAACTTTCCCATTTCCCCAAATAGGAACCCTGCACTCTTTATGCATTAACTCTCTATTCCTAGCAAACTGTACCCTATGGACCATTCTCTTTGCTTGTAATCTTGTCCTGTGTAGAACTCCCTGGTATCCTATTACAGTGAACATGTCTGACTGTTATTGAAGCTCTGACTTTGGGTCAAGTGAGGATGGATCATTCAGCTGGACATAACTGAACCTGAGCAGAGTTGCAACTCCTACTCTCCAGTTCATTGGACTTACCCAGTTCAGCTAACAAGTTGGTGAGGATGGTCAACCACCATACCAGGGAACTGAGAGAGTCTACAACTGCAAGCAGAATTGCATCCATCAGCATGTGAGACCTAAGCCCCTTCTCAGTTGAGAGGTGGAGTGGACATCACCATCCCAGGATCCTCAGGATGGAGGACTATAGTATGGATTAGAGTGGACTTACTGGTATTCTACTATAGAACTATTTTGACTCTAGCAATGGAAGAGTCATGTGATGTGGAGACAGTGGCCACGGGAGTTGCTGAGGGCAGGGAGAGGGAAGAAGAAGTGTGATATGGGGGTATTTTCAGGACATGGAGTTGTCCTGAATGACATTGCAGGGACAGGATGCTATCATAACCCAATGAATGGACTGGGGAAGAGTGTAAACTACAATGTAAACTATAATCCACGCTGTGTAGCAGTGCTCCAAAATGTATTCATCAGGGAAGTGGACTTGGCCCAGTGGTTAGGGCATCTGTCTATCACATGGGAGGTCCGCGGTTCAAACCCTGGGTCTCCTTGACCTGTGTACAGCTGGCCCATGTGCAGTGCTGATGCGCACAAGCAGTGCCATGCCACGCAGCGGTGTTCCCGCACAGGGGAGCCCCACATGCAAGGAATGCGCCCCATAAAGAGAGCTGCCCAGCGCGAAAGAAAGTGCAGCCTGCCCAGGAGTGGTGCCGCCCACACAGAGAGCTGACACAACAAGATGACGCAACAAAAAGAAACACAGATTCCCATGCTACTGACAATAACAGAAGAGGACAAAGAAGATGCAGCAAATAGACACAGAGAACAGACAACTGGGGCGGGGCTGCAGGGAGAAGGGGGGATAAATAAATAAACAAACAAATCTTAAAAACAAAACAAAACAAAAAATGTATTCATCAAATGCAATGAATGTGCCACACTGATGAAAGAGGTTGTTGATGTGGGAGGAGTAGGGGGCAAGGGGGATGGGGAGTGGGGTATGTGGGAACCTTATATATATATACATATTTTTTTTATTAACGTTAATCGATCACAAAGAACGTTACATTAAAAAACATAGGGAAGCGGACTTGGCCCAGTGGTTAGGGCGTCTGCCTACCACATGGGAGGTCCGCGGTTCAAACCCTGGGTCTCCTTGACCCGTGTGGAGCTGGCCCATGCGCAGTGCTGATGCGCGCAAGGAGTGCCCTGCCACGCAGGGGTGTCCCCCGCATAGGGGAGCCCCACACACAAGGAGTGCGCCCCATAAGGAGAGCTGCCTAGCACGAAAGAAAGTGCAGCCTGCCCAGGAATGGGGCCGCACACACAGAGAGCTGACACAACAAGATGACGCAACAAAAAGAAACACAGATTCCCGTGCCGCTGATAAGGTAGAAGCGGTCACAGAAGAACACACAGTGAATGGACATAAAGAGCAGACAATGCGGGGGGTGGCGGGAGGAGAGAAATAAATAAAAAATAAATCTTAAAAACAAAAACAAAAACAAAAACAAAAAAACATAGGAGGTTCCCGTATAACTCACTCCCCACCCCCCAATCCCATCATTTTTGTAAATTGTATTTTCTGAAGATATATATCTTATATTTTTTAATGTAACACTTTGTGTGATATATGTATCTTTTTAAAAAGACAAAAAATTTGCTAATAAAAAAAATTTCAGGGAGAAAGCGCATGCAATCTCTACTTTCTGCTTCCAGCAGAAATCGTTGCAATGTAGACTTTCCGAGAGCAACTATGCAGAATTATACTTGTGTAAGTAGTGGTGTTGAAAGCAGCTAGAGATTTAGGGATTAAAGATGTTTCTTGAGGGCATGGGGATTGCCTTTTCGTTTTGTAGTAATGTCCTGTAATAAGTGGATTTTATATTTCACTGATACAATGAAAGGATGAAAGTGAAACAGGCAAAGGAGAGAAACCCAAACAGGAAAGAGAGAAAGGAAGGAGGTGGAAAAGATGACAGGAAGAGAAGGGTGACTGGAAAGGAGGGATAGAGGAAGAGGGTAAAACAGCAGAAGAAAAAAGTTGCTTGAAAAGTGAAGTTAGGCCTCAGGGTGGCTGTGATTTCCAAATGACATTGAGCAGAGGCAAAGAAAAATAAAAGCTCTTTATTCAAAAATTTTCCTCATTCACTTTTGGGGGAACCATTCTGGGAGAGCATTTTGGAAACTTAATTTAGTTTGGGGGTTGTTTGTAATTAACCTACTACATCCCATAGCATACACCATCTGCACCAAACAATGTAGCATGTGAGTCTTCTCTAATTCCTTGCAGTGAGTAAACCTTGTCTCCTCAGGTAGATTGTGGCAGCCTCCAGGGCGGGTCCAGGGCTCCACACTTCCCTTTATCCCCTCCTCAGAGCTGAGTGTCCTACACACACAGACAGGACACAGGGAAGCGGTGGCGCACTGCCTCAGCCAGAGCTTCTGTGGGGACGGCGGGCCGTGAGGAGAGGCGGCCAGTACCTGCCCCCTTGTAGCCCACCTACTGCACAACCTCCAGAGAGCGCTGCCCCACGGGCCCAGCCTCCCTGCTGCAGGAGAGTGTCCAGTGGCTCCGTTTGCCTTAGCTCGACCTTCCCATTTCCTGGCAAACCACGGCCTCTTGGAAGCCCCCAGATGTTGATATATATTAATCCAAATTCTATAAGCTGTAATTGGCCTACTTTTCCTGTGGAGTCTATTGAAGGCACTCTCCTAGTTTGCGTGCTTCCAGGAGGCTGGGAAGGCTGTATCTTTTAGTGTGGGTATCTTTACAAAGAAGACACCCCATCAGCACACCCCACTCCTTCTGCCCTCCCCCTCTAAACCTCCTGGCTTGCACCCTTAGATATGCACACCCTGCCCCCCTCAGGAAGACAGGCCCTCTTCTTGTCCAAGGTCAGCGCCTCCACCTCTGCCCTGGGGCCAGCCCCTCGTGCCTCCTCTGGGACCTCTCTCCATCCATTGCCTGCACATCCTCTCCCTTCAGCCTCTCCTCCTCCACTGGACCCCTCCTCAGCATATGTGCCTGCGCATACCTCTCTGATGGAAGAGAGCTGCCCCCTTCTTTGAACCCAACCTCCCCGCTCCTGCCCCTCCTCTTCATATGCAAGCTTTTTGGGAAGAGGAAATCATACCTGAAGCTTGCCCATCCGCAGTGGTTTACTTCTCTGCTTCTGTAAGTGGGGATCTTATTCATCCTTGTTTTTATTTATTTTATTTCAAAGTAAAACTTACAATTTTATTGACTTTTTTCTGCTCATAAAAGCAGCACATTCTCATTTAAAAAGCGACAAGCCATTGAAATGCACATTCAAAATAGCTAAAATAGCAAATTATGTGTATGTGTGTGTATGTGTATAGTTACCACAATAAAAAAGAAGTCTAGGCAGTACATGAAGAAAATCAAAGAAAAAAACAAAAATAACCAACTACCCCAGAATTCAGAAATAACTGCCCAAGACATCGTTCGCTACTGCACCAGCAGCCATTTTCCTACATCTTCTTCTGTAGTTAAGTTAAAGCATCTACTTCATTTCCCACGTGACGCTCAGTGACGTTTCCAACTTGGTTAAACATTCTCAAAACTTTTGGCCTGAGGACCACTTTACATTCTTACATATTAACAAAGACCCCCAAGATTTTAGTTTTTGTGGTTTACATCTATTGATATTTACTATATTCAATATTGAAAGAAAAGACATTTAAAAAATATTTATTAATTCATTTAAAAGTGATAATAAAATAAATTGGTCATAGGATAGCATAAAAAACATTTCAATTAAAAGTAAACATATTTCCAAAACAAAAAAGAGTTGGTGGGAAGGGTAGCACTGTTTTACATTTTTGTCACTGCTTTTAGTGTCAAGCTTAATAGATAGCTAGATTTTCATATCAACTTCTGCATTCAATCTGGCACAATATGTTATTTTGGTTAAATATATGAAGAAAACCTGGTCTCACAGACATGCAATCAGAAATATAATTGTTGAGATTCTGGTTTGATACTACACCAAAACTCAAAAAGTGGTAGTGTCATATCCACAACCTTTTTTTGGCTTTCTGTATGTTTGTGAGAGAATGGGAATGAAAAAGGCAAAAGACATGTTAGTATTTTTATGAAAGTAGTTTTTACCTCATAGACCCCTGTATTAGTCAGCCAAGGGGTGCTTAAGCAAAATACCAGAAACTGGTTGGTTTTTATAAGGGTATTTATTTGGGGTAAGAGCTTACAGATACTAGGCCTTAAAGCATAAGTTTCTTCCCTCACCAAAGTCTATTTGGAGCAAGATGACTGCCGACATCTGTGAGGGTTCAGGCTTCCTGGGTTCCTATGCTCCTGGGACTTGCTTTCCTCTGGGTTCAAGGTTCGTTCCTTCCTGGGGCTGGCTTCTCTTTCCTCTGCTTGCTGACTTCCCAGGGCTCCAGCTTAAGTCTTCAGTATCAAATTCCAACATCAGAAAGCCTCCACTCTGTCCTTTGCCATGCCTTTTATCTGTGGGTCCCCACCCACCAAGGGGCGGGGAGTCTATGCCCTAATCATAACTCAATCATGCCCAGGTACAGATTAGATTACAAGCATAATCCAATATTTCTTTTTGGAGAGTGTCAATAATATTACACTGCTACAACCCCCCAGTAGGGTCTCAGGTCCCCTTGGGGGTCCTCAGAGCACACCTTGAGAACCATTGGTCTGACCAGGGATAGTGTTCCCTTTATCGGTGATTTAGGATGGACATGTGATTCAGTTCAGACAAATGAGACATGAAGGGAATTCTTCCATATACTTGGAAAAGTTCCTTCAAAGAAGAAAAGGTTCACTCATGGGAAGACAGAGCCATGCTGCTTCTGTGGGTCAAGGCCAAGTCTCTGCGTAAGACTTGGCTTTATAAGGGGACCTGATGATGATGGCACAGCAGATAACATTGAGCCACAGAGTGAGCCACATTTGAGCAACCTTGAAATTAATTTTGTGAACTTAATTTTAGTTTTGTGAAATTAATTTTACTCAGGAAGGAGGGAGGGAGAGGAAGGAAGGAAGGACTAGAAGGAAGGAGGGAGGGGGAGGGAGGGAGAGAGAGAGGAGTAAGAAAAAAGGTAGGAAGGAAAGAGAGAGGGAGAATGAACACTTTGGTGGATATCCTTCCAGACCTTTTTCTAAATGTTTATACATAGAGGTTGTTATTAATTTCTGTATCCCTCGCACTTAGTACTGTGTAATGTCAGCTGTATCTTAATGATTAATACAATTAATAAATATTCTTGGAATGAATCAATGTGTGGTGTTTATTGACTGACACAGTTTCCTCTTATTTTCTTCTTTGTGAGGATGAAGAAAAACAGATCACTTTACGAATCAGAACAGGTTTCCTGGGTGTTGTAAGACATATCTGAGCAAAGGATATTTCTTTTATTTCTAGATTCTGAACTGGTATTACTACCCATTTCGGCCTTTGTATGTTGAATGACACATCAGGATTTGTTTAACATAAGTGGAAATTTTGACATATTATTAACAGTGCATGGCACTTCATGCTTATTATAGTGATTTATAGTTTACAAAGTACTTTCATGATTATCTCAATTATTCCTCAGGAATCAAGCTGTGATGTAGGTATTATTACTCCCCTTTTAAAGAGAAGGAAATGGAGAACTATGAAAGGACATGAGAGGCTAGGTTCAAGGTCACACAAATGGTCAGTAGAACCAGGACTAGAATTTCAAGTCTAGTGTTCTTGTGGGTTGAGCCCCAGGAAACTCTGTCAAGGGGTGTGTCATCATGGGGATTTGTCTGATGATCTTGGGGCAGGGGAGAGGAAGGAGGTACAGGGAAAACCAGACTTTGTGCTTTGTCCCAATCCCTACCACCCTGGGGAAGTCCAGGTCCAGTGAGCAAGAGTGGCCCTGTGACCCACCTCAGCTGAACGGTGCTAAAATGACAAAGCTCTTGTTCTGAATGACTTTACCTGGAGGTGATTTCTTCTGCTAGACTGACTGTGACATTAAAAATGGACGAGGCCAGCGACATTTCCCACCCCAAGCTCAATGGGAAGTGGCAAGTGTCAGATTTGAAATTTCTCACTGCAACTCACAGGCTTTTGCTGACTCAGGAGTCGAAGGCTCCAACCTGGAAACAATCCAGAATTAAATGCTGACAACTAACTCAGGGAGCGAAAGTACATTAAAAAGCCCGACTACGACAGCAGCAAAGGGACCTGGGTCTTTACCTGCAGGGTAGAGAGGTGGAAACTAATCCAATACAGTCCAAGAACCACTTCCTCTTGCGGCTCTGCCACTATTTTGTTGTGTGACTTGGGGCAGATGACTCACCATCTCTAGCGTCCTTACTTCAAAAAAGGGTTGAATTAGATCATCTCAAAGAGGAAAACACAAGAAGCCTCCACATAAATTTAAACCTTCCTGTCTATTTCCTTTAAGAATTTGCTCATATAACAAACAATGCAAAAGATTACAATTTTATAAATAAGATATTATTGAAAAAAGTAACCCACACCTGCGTTTTTTTGTTTTTGTTTTTTATTTTATTTATTTCTCTTCCCTTCCTCCCCACCTCCCCCCCCCCCCCCCCCCGGCTTTATCTGCTCTCTGTGTCCATTCACTGTGTTTTCTTCTGTGTCTGCTTGCATTCTTGTTGGTGGCACTGGGAATCGGTGTCTCTTTTTGTTGCGTCATCTAGCTGCGATAGCTCTCCGTGTGTATGGTGCCACTCCTGGGCAGGCTGTATTTTTTTCACACAGGGCGGCTCTCCTTATGGGGCGCACTCCTTGTGCGTGGGGCTCCCCTACATGGGGGACACCCCTGTGTGGCAGGGCACTCCTTGCGCGCATCAGCACTGCACATGGGCCAGCTCCACACGGGTCAAGGAGGCCCTGGGTTTGAACCCTGGACCTCCCATATGGTAGGCAGACGCTCTATCAGTTTAGTCAAATCCACTTCCCAGTTGCTGCTTTTGTTTTTACCTAAGTATTGGCATATTTGTCTGTCCCCCATATAGCATCATGTCCAGTGCCTGCTTGAGACAGTTTTGAGACTTTTATGAATGCTCAGAAAAACCATGTCCTTACAGCTCATCCGTTTCTGGGTGTGAACCTATTGTAAGTGGGACCTTTTGATTATGTTACTTCAGTGAACATGGAGAGAGCCTGAAAGCCAGCAGAAGTCAGAAGCCGGAAGCAACAAAACCCAGAGGAGAAGAGAGACCAGCAGACACTGCCATGTGCCTTGCCATACGACAGAGGAGCCCAGGGTCACAGGCCGTCTGTCTGCAGAGAGAAAGCATCACCTGATGATGTCTTGATTTGGACATTTTTCTCAGCCTCTAAACTGTAAACTTGCAACTTAATGAATTCCATTGTTAAAGCCAACTCATTTCTGTTTGCATTTTGGCAGCCTGGCAGACTAAAACACTGCTCTAGCAACACAAATGTTTTTGAATGCATGAATGTGGTAGCTCGATTTTATGAAACAAGATTTGGAGTCAAATAACCTGGTTTCGGCTCCCAATTCCATCATTTACCGGCTTCGTGACTTCGGGCAGAATCTTTGTAATATCGTCTATAAAATGGGATTGCTGTGAGGATAATTTGTGTGGGTTCCTTAGAACCCACAAAGGGCACTCCCAGTCTGGTAGCTGCTATCTGGACCGTGGGGCGGTGGAAGATACGTAGCATACGAGAGCTCTACCTGGAGAAGTGTAATCACTTCTTGTAGGGTCCTTGGGACTGGCTTCCTGGGGAGGAGCATTTACATAGGGCTTGGGAAAAGGGTGCTCCAGTTTGGTAGGTCGAGATGGGTGGAGGGAAGGGCGGCTGAGGGACGGTAAGGCATGGAGGCAGAAAGCCGTAGGGAGTGTGGAGGAAAAAGAGGAAGACTCTTCTGGAGAGGTCAATTGGGGCTGGTGGTAGAGGGTGCTGAGTGATAGGCAGGGCATTTGGACTTTCTCCATGGGAAACGAGAAGCCATTGGAGAGTTGGAACATCTGAAACATTACATTCTACCTGGCAAGTTTCGGAAGAGACTCTAGTAGCCACAACTCAAAGACGGATCACAATTTCACAGATGGTCTTTGAAGCAGGCGCTTCTGGAATCATTCTAAACTGAAGCTGTGGTGCGTGTTCTGGAATGCTAAGTCCATTGTAAAGGTCTTGGAAGAGACAATGGAGTCATCTGGGGTAAGGGTGGGGGTGGAACAAGATGATTTAGTATAAATTTTGTTTTGGGGGGAAACTCCCCCCAAAAGAGGATTTAAAGCTCTTTCATGTAAGGATGATCCTGTAAGACGCTGAATGTGGACCTTGGTCTGAGTCATCGGGGACCCGGGGGAATGAAGTAACTTTATTATAGCCAAAAAGCAGCGAACTCTTTAGCCCTGAGTTAACCTCAGTGTCAAATAATCTTCCCGACATGCAACAAGAGAAGAGAGGGAAAGAGAAATGAAGGGGTGAGCAAAGAGGGAGGAAAAGGAGGAAAAAGGAGGAAGGGACTAGAGAAAAGAAAGAAGAAATGAAGTGAGGGAGCGAGTTCCAGTCACACCGCTGGCCAGTGCGGCCAGCCCTGGCCTCAGTCAGCCACTTCAGCTGGCAGGGTGAGGAGCCGAGAGGCTAGAATGAGACTGTAGTCAGTTTAATCTTTTTTGGCTGTAAACAATTCAAATGGAAAAAAGTTGGATGAGAATCCACTGGCTCATCATCTATCTTTGAGCTTTTTCACTTCTGGGGATTGTCAACCATGTCAGATTCATCTGGACGTGCCTGCTTTTCTTTCTTTCTTTTTTTTTCTCCCTAAATGCTTTGGCCAGGAAGAATCCTAATGCATGTAGGAGCTAAGAAACTAGGACACGAAGGGAGGAAATTGGTTATTAGCATCTGATTCTCCCCTTTTCATGAAATCCAAGGTTCTTATGGGATCATTAGGTCCACTGAGTAATTAACTTTCTGTTAATTCATTCATTTCTTCAAACACTATTTAATAAGGGCTTGGTGTATATATACCAGCAGAACTCCTGCAAGATAAAGATGAGGTCACTCTAGAAGGACACTGGAGAAGATCCTGCAAGACATTCCCTTAGTTACGCTTCCTATAAAACAAAACAAAGCAAAACACAAAACTTAACCCTCTCTTTCAGCTCTCTTCAACTCTGATGTCCTCTGTTTCCTCCTTGTTTCTCCCTTCTGTATGAAAATCTTCTGCTTGAAAGTAACTTCCAGGATAAATAATCCCATATCTTTAGGAGTCAACCTTAAATCATAAATTATTTTGCGTTACTCCACTTCCTGTTCTTTACAACGCGGTCATTTCTAGTTTACTAGCTGTCCAGCCCTTCCTAGGGATTGGGGTTTTTACTTTCCTTATCTTCAAGCCTCACAACGACCTCTTAAAAGAAATCGAGACTCAGACGGGTTTCATTACCTACTTCAGGTCACAATTGGAGACAGCAGAGCCAGGCTTTGAACCTCTGAACCTCTGTCTATTAGATCCCTAAAGCATGGACTTCTTCCCCGACATGATATCGCCCTCCCCAACCCCCCCAGCTATGAGTTATTTCCCACTTGGCTCTTGCCCTTGCCAGGAAACCAGAGAATTTCAATCAGCCTTAGCCCCTTGCTTGGTTCCCTCTCTATTAATAAATGTTTGATGGATTCTAAACGAGCTGTCACTATTGCCTTGAAGTAAGAATTACAAACAGCTCCATAAGCAGATTGTGAAGTGGCAGTCACGTGACCCAAGCTGTTTCTGTGCCAGCAGAGGAGGAGGAAGAACATTTTGATTCTGGGGATGGGGAGGAAGGAGATGATTCGAGGGGCTGGGGGGAGGGCTGGGCATTCCTGACCCGTTCACTCTTTAGAGTGGAGAAGCTAGGCTTTGTTCTGTCTCTTCAGTTCCTCTTGTGCTTTAAAATAATACATTTTCAAGCCAGAGCCCCTTAATTTCATTTTAAAACTGCACTAGTTTTGCTTTCCTAGTTCTCTGGGGGAAATAAGGTGATACCGTGTGAACTCCTATCACCTATGAAAGATTCTCGCCTGAGGATCTTGGCGCAGATCTGCAAGCAGAAGGCATTTAAATAGGTTTTTGGGTTTTTTTTTTTCCTTTTAATGACTATCTTGAGGTTGTTTCCCTGCGTTAAATTTCTCAGACGCACTCCCAATTGCACCTGACCTTGACCTACCAAAGATGAGAGGTAAACCCTTGGGAAAGCAGCAGCATCCAGCCATCTAGCGGTTGCCATCGGGATCTTGGGGTTCGGCAGGAGAGGAGGCCCTGGTCAAACCAATTCACCTCTTTACTCTTCGGTGACCTCGCCCGTCAAACGGTGATGATAATGTTACTTGTCGCGTAGGGTTTGGGTAAATGCTATGTAAGTACAACGCCAGCTGCCCCTCGCCCACAGGGGGCGCCTCTCGGAATTAGGAGAAGGCGCCCCCTCTGGGCAGAGGCTACCCTAGGCCAAGGCTGGAGGTGCGGGGATTATTACAACAAGGTGCGGTGCCCTGTGAAAACAGAGCCCGGGCCCAGAGGCAGGGCTTGGTGAGTGGAGCCGCAGGCTGGATCCCAGCTCCGCTCACGTCCCCGACAGAGCTCAACCCCATAACCACATAGGGAGCCTCTTAATCCGTCAGGATTTGTGAGCTGTTATTGCATTACTTACTGTGTGTTCATCTCTACTGCTTTACCCGTCTGGGTCATGTGTCTAAGAACACAGCTGCAGTCGAAGCCAGGTTCCTTAAGGCTGGTTCAAGAGCCAAAGAGGGGAAGCGAACTTGGCCCAGGGGATAGGGCGTCTGTCTACCACATGGGAGGTCCGCGGTTCAAACTCTGGGCCTTCTTGACCTGTGTGGAGCTGGCCCACGTGCAGTGCTGATGCACGCAAGGGGTGCCCTGCCACGCCGGGTCCCCTGCTAGGGGAGCCCCACGTGCAAGGAGTGTGCCCCGTAAGAAGAGCCACCCAGTGCGAAAGAAAGTTCAAGCCTGCCCAGGAAGGGTGCGGCACACACGGAGAGCTGACACAACAAGATGATGCAACAAAAAGAAACACAGATTTCCGTGCCTCTGACAACAACAGAAGCGGACAAAGAAGAACACGCAGCAAATGGACACAGAGAGCAGACAACTGGGGCAGGTCAGGAGAAACTGAAAAAAAAGATTAAAAAAAAAAGGAGAGTCAAAGTGAGGGGAGGAGAAGGTGGCTCCCGTCAGTGGAACGTCACCTGGAGGCCATGCTTTCCAACGTTCCAGATCTGTTTGGACAAGCAAAGGGGAAGAGCTCCAGATTTGGAGTCAGAAAACCTTGGTTCCAGTCCTGTTTCCTCTGCTCGTTAAAGTCAAAGCCTTTAACTTCCTTTTTCTTCATTGCTCACATATGGGTTAAGATCTCTCCTTTACCTACATTACAGTGCTTGAGGATAAAGTAAGATAATTTATGAAAAAGTGCTATGAATTCTGCAAGGCACAATGTACCTGGAAATTGTTGTTTCTTTTCGCAGAGTGTTTGTTAGGTTTGCTACTGTGAGAAGCAGATTTTTTCTTCTTTTTTTCTATTTTTTTTCTTTATTAGCGAAATTGTGAGTTTACAGAACAATCATACACAAAATACTAAATATTAATATTTAGTATTTCACAACCATTATACCTTTATTGTTTATGTATAAGTGATATATTTCAATAAATGAAAAAAATGTAAAAAATTTAGTATTCATAACATTAATAAATACTAAATACTAAATAATATTAAAATATTATTAACCCCTTTCATTGATGTGGAACATTTGTTACAACTGATGAAAGCACATTTTAATAATTGTACTATTAACTATTGTCCATGGTACAATTTAGGTCTCACTGTTTCATTGTGTAGTTTCACATATTTAAAAAAAATTTTTATTCTGTTACCATATATACAATCTAACATATCCCTTTTTAATCACATTCAGATATGTATTTCAGCACTGTTAATTACTTTCACAATGTTGTGACACCATCTATTACCAAAACATTTCCATCATTCAAAATAGGAAGACTGTACATTTTAATCTTCAATATCCAATTCTCTATACCCACATTATCCCCTGGTAACCTATGTTCTAGATTCTGATTCTATGAGTTTGCTTATTCTTTTTTTTTTTTTTTAAGATTTACTTATTTATTTCCTCCCCCCCACTCCTTCTCCTACCCTGCTGTTTTTGCTGTCTGTAATGTCTTCTCTCCTCTAGGATTTTCTCTCTTCTAGGATTCACTGGGATTTGATCCTAGAGACCTATGATGGGGAGAGAGGTTCACTCTCAATTGCGCCACCTCAGTTCCTGGTTTCTGATGCCCTTCACCTTGACTCTTCCCTTTTCTCTTCTGATGCATCATCATCTTGCTGCATGACTCACTTGTGCGTGCACTGGCTCACAACATGGGCACTCGCGTGGGTGCTGGCTTGCCATGCAAGCATGCTTCTCTTCTTTTTTTACCAGGAGGCCCCAGGGATTGAACCCAGGCCCTTCCGTGTGGTTGGTGGAAGCTCTGTCTCTTGAGCCACATCCACTTCCCAGTTTGCTTATTCTAATTGTTTCAAATCAGGGAGATCATACAATATTTATCCCTTTGTGTCTGGCTTATTTAACTCAACATGATGTCTTCAAGGTTCACCCATGTTGTCCCATGTATCAGGACTTCATTCCTTTTTACAGCTGAAGAATATTTCATTGTAGGTATGCACCACTTTTAATCTATCCATTCATTGGTTGGTGGACACTTGGGTGGCTTCCATCTTTTGGCAATTGTGAATAATGCTGCTATGAACATGGGTGTGCAAATATCTCTTCAGGTCCCTGAGAAGCAAGCTGTTGATTGTGAGCATTGCAGGGGCAAGGTCCTACGCTTTACATCTTCTTTCCATTTTTAACATCTATAGTCATTTACTAGGGATGGGGTCCTGGCAGGGCCACGTGCTCTCAAGTATGACCTGCTGATCCTACATGGAGCTTTAGGGTTGGTGTGCACATTGGGGTTGCCATCCTTAGCCTTGCAAAAGAACGCTTGGCTGCCTCTGACTGCATTCTGCAGCATCCTCTGCCATTGGCTGAGAGAGTTGATCTTTGCCTTTCTTCTGCTAGAAGATGCATGCTTGTTGAAATCTATGGTTCCTTTGTCATATCTAACATTTAGATTTGATGTGAACTCCCAAAACAATCTGAGGAGGAATCTCACCCAAATCTTAAAACTCTCTTCTTTTTTGCCCACCCTAATAGGTGTCCACAAAGCAGAATCATCATCACAAAGCCCAGCAGGAAAAATGATCATAAAATTACAGAGAGAGTGAGTTAATAGTTCATTTTCATAAAGTCTGGTTGCTTCCAGCGTTGAGACACTGAGAATCTATGACTTCACCTTTTTCTGAAGCACTCCCCAAATGCCTGACTGAGCACATTTCCCCTGAAAGCAAAATACATTAGGAACACAGGCTTGCATGCGGGAAGCTGAGCATTTAAGAGTCAAACTAGGCCCATGCGCAGTGCTGATGCACGCAAGGAGTGCTGTGCCATGCAGGGGTGTCCCCTGCGTAGGGGAGCCCCACGCGCAAGGAATGAGCGCCGTAAGGAGAGCTGCCCAGTGCGAAAGAAAGTGCAGCCTGCCCAGGAATGGCGCCGCACACACGGAGAGCTGACACAAGATGACACAACAAAAAAAAGAAATACAGATTCCCGGTGCCGCTGCTACGGATAGAAGCAGTCAAAGAAGAACACACAGCAAATGGACACAGAGAGCTGACAATGGGGGTCGGAGGGGGGAGAGAAAGAAAAGAGAGTCAAGCTAGGTTTGACTTTGATTTGCCCTTCCTTTTCTTAATGGGAATTCACTTTATTTTTCATGGGTATGTGAAACATATCCTTTGGGGTTGAAGCTATCGGTTTTTCTTGTAAAGCAGGAAAAACAGAGGAAAATTGAAGCCTGGAGAAGTTAAGCAATTTGCTTAAGGTCACAAAGGAGACAAACCTCAAATATGTTTATCAAGGAAAAGGCAGGGTTCGTGGGTGTGTTAGAAGGTCAGCGATTGCTTAGCCCTCTCCCTCCTCTGCCTTCCCTGGCTTTTGGAACCAATGGATGGGCTGATTAAGTTGTTTAATGTTGAGAAAAGCCAAGTTCTTCCAAATCCTGTGTTCTGGCACTCTCTCATGAGGCAGAATTTAGCTTCTGGGAAGTACAGTCCTGATTACGGATGTTGATTTAAACTGTAGCTTTGGAAAAGGAGAAATACTAACTAGCTCTTTTTAGCTACAAATTAAGAAACAATCTGTTAAAATAGAGCTGGATTAGAACCCGCATGTAGAAAACACAGGTATGGATGAGAATGTGGCAATGAATCATTCTTCTTCACAGCAGTCTAAAAACGAGAGACAATGAAGGAGAACATGTTTAAGTCAGAGGGAAAGGAGAAGAAATCTGTGGACCCAAGCAGTCAGATCTACTCGGTGGCCTCTAATTCCTGTTTCTTGTCCTGGTTTGTAATTTTCTCTTTTCCCTTGGAATTCATTGCTATCAGCAGCACACAGCCTGCTGAGCCAGCATCTGCCCTGCCCAGAGTAAGCTTTAACATAAACTGGAGCCGTTCACAGAAGCCTCCCAGTTGAGCCCTCCTGGCTCTGGCCACTCCAAAACCAAACATTCCCACAGCAGACACTTGTGTTCACACAGTGCCTGATCTGGGCCCACCACTGAATCTATCGTATGGAAAAAGATTGCCTGCAGTTTTAGGGGCAGCAGGGTTTGGGGTATTTTATAGCTAAATTTCTTCACATTGGAGGCCAGGGGTTCTCAGCTGGGGGGCAGTTTTTCCCCTTGGAAGATGTTTGGCAATGTCTGGAGGCATTTTTTCGATTGTTTGGCAACTGGGGTTGCTACCTGACATTTAGTGGGTAGAAGCCCGGATGCTGCTGAACACCCTGGAATGCACAGGACTGCCTCCCTCCCAAGTAAATTATCCAGCCCAAAATGTCAGTAGTACCAAGGCTGAGAAACCTTATCCTGGACCAATCAAGGAATCCTAAATTCTTTAATAAAGCAAGCAAAGTGTAGTAAGATTTCAGTATAGTGAGCTTGTACCACCCTGATTTTAATCTTGCAAAAGAGGACCTGCCTACCTCTATTACAATAATAATGCTGCATAAAAAATAAAACAATACAGAACCTCAGTAACATTCAGCAATGAGTATTTATTTTGCTCCTGAGTCTGGAGGTCAGCTGGATAGTTCTAATCTGGGCCAGTCTAGGTTGATTTTGGCTGAGCTCACTCAGGTCTTGCAGTCAGCCGGGAGCTGGCTGGTCCAGTCTGGGTTCACTCCTGTGTCTGATGATGGTTGGATTTTGGCTGGGGTGGCAAGGGTGACTGGTCCATGTGGTCGAACCTCATCCAGCAGGCTAGCCTGGGCTTCTCACATATAGGAGGCAGGTTTAAATGAGAGAATAGAAGCACTCAAGACCTTGAGAGGCCTATTCCTGGAACTGGCACATCATTTCCACCACATTCTGTTGGTCAAAGCAAGTTAAAAGATTCAGGGCTGGAAAACAGACTCTACCTTTAGAGGGAAGAAATTGCAAGGAGCAAGGATATGAGGTGGGGTGAAAAATTGTGGGCATTTTTGCCATCTGTCTCCCATACCTTTCTTTCTAGTCTGAATTTCCACGTATCTTCACAATTCAGTCAAGCACTACATCCTCCAGGAAGCTTCGTCTCACCCCTTGTGGTGGACGGAGTCGTGGACCAGTTAGGACCTTTCTTGGTCTTGCTCTGCGCTCCAGTGGTGGGTGTGGACCCGTTGTAAACAGGACCTCCTGAAGATGTTACCTCAGTTAAGGTGTGACCCGCCTCAGTCAGGCTGGGCTTTCATGCAGAATTCAGGAGTCCTTTACAGACAGAATGAAATTCTTACACAGCAAGAAGCTGCAGGAAGCAGTCACAAGGCAATGGAGCCCAGAGGAGAAAGGAAAGAACATCACCGTGTGCATTCCATGTGGCCAAAAAGCCAAGGACCAAGGATCGCCGGCAGCTGACCCCAGAATGCCACAGTTTCCTGGGAGAAAGTGGTGCCTTGCTGATACCTCGGTTTTGGACTTCTTCTGACCTCAAAACCGTGAACCACAAATTCCTATTGTTTAAGCCTACCCATTATATCTGTTTTAGCAGCCAGGAAACTAAGACCGTTCTCCACCCTCCCACGGAACCTGGGCTGTCTTCTCTCATAGTGCCTTACGTTGTGTCACAATCATGGGCACAGTCAGTGGCCAATCTTTCTCCCCTACTAGGCGACAAGGTGTCTTGAGGGTGGGGCCATGAATCAATAGGTCGTTTCCTTTCTATGTGTCCTAAATGTTATGCAAATCTGGCTGTTGAACATAGAATTAAAAGCTTGAGTTAAAGAGTTAGGCAGCCTGGGTTCAAATCTGCCTTTGCCTCTTATAAACTCAAGCCAAGCAAGCTAATTAACTTCTCTATTTTTCTGTACAATGAGGTTAAAAATAGTATGCTTGTGAGTAGAGGCTTGTGAGAGTGAAATGTGATACGTAGAAAAAGTGCTTGGAGGAGTGGTTGGCACATATTAATCATCCATGATGGTAGCTTTTCTTCTGGATGTCTTTTTCACCATTTCAGTCTGGCACCTAGTTTATAGAGAACTGTGACTTCATTCATTCATTCGCTCAAGTCATGTACGTGTGGGAAGCCTTACTCGACACTGTACTCATGGCCTCTTCTCCTACCGGGCTGGTTTAACACCATGTCGCCAGCCAACCAATTCCACAGCAGTTCATTCATTTTGCTTCTTTGGCTGGTTCTGCACTCCCCTGTCCTTGAAAAAGATTATTAGTTTTCAGAGGTCACTGGAGGCGACTGACAAAGTTAACTTACCACCAGGGAGACACTGTGATCCCAGGGCCAAGGAGCTCTACGTGCCATCTTCTTACCAGCTTGACTTGTCATGGAGATGTTGGCCGGGCTGTGGAATTCTATAGACGACAGGGGTAATGGAGAGAGCTGTGTGGGAGGGCGTTTTCAGCAAGCTCGAGAGCTGAATTCAGCGTGCTGTAACATTTTGGGGGTTGTTAAAATAAGACACATATGATTTCAGACAAACCTTTAAATGGCAGCGCAAAACAGCTGCTTGCGCCGCAGGCGGGTTATGTGCGTTCCATAACCAGAGACAAGTAGAGGAGGCTCATGAATAATGCACTGACTCACTTCTGTGAGTTGCACCTCCCCTCACAGTGTGACTGTCTCTATTACTTTTAATATCCTGCAAATTGGCCGGGTGTCTCTCACTTAGTGGATCTCAGCATAAATGGAACCCGTCAGGAGATGGCATCACCAGCTTCTCCCACGTTCCAAGCTGCCAAGTCAGATGACTCTTGCTTGGTCTTGAAATTGTCGCCCCCTTCAAGGCTTCAGGTTAGAACCGAACACTTCTGATACATTGGCAAGAGATTCTCGGTGTCCGAGAAGCTCAGTTGTGAAAGTAGGTATCTGGGCAAACCCAGGCTAAATTAAAGTTGAATTTGCATTTTGAGGGGCCGCCTCAAGGAAATCCGTGTCATTACCTCTTACCTCTGCTGAACACCTGTGTCCACATTCATCCTTTTGGTTGCTAAAGTGCATTTGTATCCTACAATCAGAAGAATATAATTTAGCCCTGATTAATTATTTAAAAGTATATTTAAATATTTCCATAGGAGTTAGCCTGTCTTTCAAAGTAAGCATTTAGCTTTTTTTAGCAAGTGGGTTCTTTTTTTTTTTCATAGTTTATTTCTCCCCTCCCCTGAGATGGCTCTCTCATCTGTTTGATTGTTGTTTTTGCTCGTTTTCTTGCTGATTGTTTTTCCTCCTTGTCTGCTCGTTGTCTGTTTGTTTTTCCTTTAGGAGGCACCAGGAACCAAGACTGGGATATCCCATGTGAGATGCAGGCACTCAACTGCTTGAGCCACATCTGCTCCCAACATTTAGCTTTTTGAGGGCAAGGGCCATGTCTTAAATTTGACTTCTTTCCTCCACAATCCCTAGCACTAAATTGGACACATTTCCCTTGATGCCTAGCTCTCGGGTGTCACAAACTAGTAGTCCTCAAATTTGTTTGGTTTGGCTATTTTTGTTTTGCCTCAGTGCAATGTTTTAAGAGGCAAAGTAATTAGATGCTATACTGGATCGTAATATAAGCAGCTTCGCATCAGATGTCATATACCTGATCATTTCTTATGTTTACTCGGCCTTCCCTAGGAATTTTGTTCATTTTTTTAAATTGCAGAAGTTGTAGGTTTACAGAAGAATCTTGTATAAAATACTGAGTTCCCATATACCACCTTACTATTAACACCTGTCATTAGTATGATACTTGTTATAATGCATGAAAGAACATTTTTATAATTGTACTCTTAATTATAGTCCATCAGTTCTTCCCTAGGAATTTGAGTCTCCACCTCTTGCTCAAAGCTCATTTGCTTGGAATTGTTTTTCCTTTACCAATTCTCTTTCTAAATACTGCCCTTACTGTAAGGTGCAGCCCTAGTTCCATCTTCTCCATGAAGAAATCCCTGGCATAACACACTCCCCAGGGTGTCTCTCTCCCCTGAGCTCCACCCACCCTCAGAGTCCTTCATTCAGTAGCCAGCACATATTTCTTGGTGTTTCTGTTCTTCTCAGTAGGTATTTGTCCTCTCTTGCCAATTAAGTTGTAGATCCTTTTTGAGCAGATGCTAATGAACACCATTTTGCATCTCCAGTGGTCTCCTGTACCAATTAAGGACTGCATATACACTTGAGGGCATGTGAGATTGATGCTCTCAGAGACAGTCATGGGCAGTTTCCTGAGAGGAATCGATCAATCTTACGGCCACGTTGCTCCTGCCCAGATTTCCATTTAGCATTTGATTACAGCCGTAGATCTCGTCTTACTTTTTATTCTCTATAATCACCCTCAAAGAGTAATACAAAGCTCCAAGATACCTCTGAGCCTTGACTCTTTCCCTTTATCCTCTCCTAAAGACACACTGGTTTGTTAGGCAAGTGTCTGCTTTCTCTGGAGCTCACTAGAAGTTTTCTTGAATCAGTTCAATTTCAGGAGACAGACGGCAGCTGGAATGGCACTAGACACTCTAGCTGTGTCATGTTTCCTAACTTAGTGGATCATTGTTCAGCACCCGCTCTGCGCACCGCGTTCAGTTGATACCACCAGCAATTCCTGACTCCTGCTCTAAGGGCTTTCAGTCTTGGCAGAGAAATAAGACAGACACACGTGAGAAATACAAATAATATATAAATGATTCAAGTCATTCTGTCCAGGACATGCCAGTATGTGCTAAGAATTCCAAGGAGGTGATGTCTAGAGCTGGGGAAGTCTTTAGGAGGGGGCAGAGTTAGTTCTGGGTCTTGAGTTCGAGTAGAGTTTGTAGAGATGAACGAGAGCAGGGAAGCTACCCCAGGAGCAGGGGGACACTACTGGAGAGACTTGAATTTTAGATTTACAGATAATCCAACACTTAACTCTTTTTTTTCAAGATTTATTTTTCTTTTTAATTTTTATTATTTCTCCCCACCCCCTCATTGTTTACACTTGCTGTGTCTGTTCATCTTCCTTGTTTCTTCAGGAGGCACCAGCATCCAAACCTAGGACCTCTGATGTGGGAGGGGGGCACCCAATCACTTGAGCCACCTCTGTCCCCTGCTTTGTTGTCTCTCATTGTGTTTTTCTTCTTGTGTCTCATGTTGTGCTATCTTGTTGCATCAGCTTGCCACGCCTGATTGTCGTGCCAGCTCACCGTCTTCTTTAGGAGGCAATGGGAACTAAACCAGGGAACTTCCTTGTGGTAGGTGGGAGCTCAATCACATCCGCTTCCCCCAACACTTACATTTGTCACAAGTTCCTGAATCTCATTTTTTATCTAAAAAAAAAAGCCTCATGGCATGGTCGTGAGGCATAAATGGATAAGGTGCAAAAATGTCTGCTGTGGGCACCTGATACCTGGTCAGTGATCCATAATTGCTTGTTTGCTTCATAGGAACTGTCAAAAATGACTGAAACAAGTATAAGGGTCAGGGAACATAGAGGGCTAATGGGGTCATAAAGAGAGTGATGGGACGTGAGGTGGGAGGTCCAAGTCCCAGCCACCGGGTAGAGGGCTTAGATGTCTGGCTAAGGGTTTGAGCTTTACACAGTCAGCTGGGATGCAGGGGGGCAGCATGGATGGCATCTTAGCAGATTCTGGAAGCTCCTAATTTGGAAAGTACTTACGCTGAGTCACCGAAATTAGTGGGTGGCGGGGGAGGGCTGAGTCTAAAGCCTCACTCATTATATGGGTGTTGCTTTCATTTCATGCACCTGAGGTGTTTGTCTCTAATGACTTGGGAAATATGTAAAAGAGGGGCCTCTAAAATAAGAAGATCCTGAAATATAAATCTAAAGTAATCTAAATCTGAAACACTAAACCTGAGATCTTGAAAATTGATGAGGTCGCCCATGTACACACCTGCCTCCCACTGGGTAGGTATCAGTTCTGAGCAAGTCCTCTGCCCTGGGTCATTCAACTATTTTGTATTTCGGAAACTTGGCATGGTAGCGATTCCTTAATTTTGCCAAATTGGGAATCAATTATAGGCAAAAATACTGATTGATGGCTAAAGTTTTCTCTGGTTTTAAAGAAGCAATGCATTATCTATATGCAATTGTTGTGGAGGGCTCTTGCTAAGAGGTGTTTGATGGAGGCCCATGCACTCTGCCAGCAGCACTCTGTTGTTCTCAGAGTAACACTTAATTCATAACTATCATTTTCCTGAACAGAACTGAATGGAGGTAATAATTGTATTGGTGAGGGGTAAGGGAGGGGACTCAAAGGAGAGAATGAGAGAAGCATTTGGAAATTTATATGCATTCTCAAGTCAGCAAAAGGTAACCAATTGGCCCAAACAGCATGACAGATTAAGAGGCAAAAATAGGAGAAATAAACCTTATAATCAAGAGGAGCCTCTGAGTCAAGGTCTGTGTTGAAAAACTGTTAATTAGTCTGAAGAGTCTAGCAGAGTTGTCAGAAGGCTTTTCACACCCAGTTGGTTAAAGCTGTTGTAGATAATTCTACTGCCAAGAAGTTCCTGTGATTCCTAGCTTGGTCCCTTTTGTGGAAGGCCAAAACATCTCAATCTAAGGAATAAACATAATGTGATATTGTGTGATCATGTAACATTGCCTTTGAAAGGACCAGGGAAATTATTTTATCAGAGAGCAACAGAGAGGGGTGCATAGGTGTCTTAACTCTTGACTATTTTTTCACTCAAAGAGCTCCTGATATGACTCAAACATTCAGGTGTATCTTGCATGGACCTAGGTATGGACCATTGTAAATAAGACTTTCACTGAAGCCCAAGTCAAAGTTAGCTGGGTTTTAGATGTAAATATTTTTGGGAACCCACTGTATACAGGGACTGGGCTGAGTACTAAAGATATGGAAACAAATAGTACACAGCTCCTACTCTACTCCTACTCTTAAGGTATTGCAACAAATCATGAGATACGACGTTAAGGTAGAGAAGCTCTCAATCCAGCATATGTCAGATAACACATGCAGGTACCATTAGTGGGTTCTCTTAGGTAAGTGGGAAGGTTTGCAGTGTTGCAGGTGACAGTGGGTATGTCAATTTGCCTGGATTTGAGGGTCTGCATGGAAGAGTGAATGGGAAGAACACTGGTGAGGTGGCTTGCAACCAGATTGTGGGGGCCACCGATAGCCAGGGTAATATCAACTTTGCAGGCAACTAATATCCATCATGAGCTGGGGCATCATGCCTGTCTTTGATTTGGGAAGACAAACCTGGTAGGCAGTGTTTTTTGGCAACCAGAATCAGTGATAACAGGCTATTAAGAGAGCTGGAAGAGTTTACATGGCACCTGGCAGAGAATAAACCACAGGGGTGGGGACACTAGAAGGAGACCCATGAGAAGGACTGTGAAGACAGAAGCAATTCTTGGTGCTTGCCTTCCTTCCTTGTTGGGTCATGGTTATCATAACTCCTGGCATATCTATCTTACTACTCTGTTAGGATTGCAGGTATCTTGAAGGGAAAACTGTTGGCTTGAGAAGGGACACTAGATAAACATAAGCAGAATTAGAAGGTATATGACCTAATATGTTGAAATTAGATTTTTGTCACTCTGTCTATTGCTTTCAATGGAACATCGTTTAACTGGTCTCCAAGACATACCGATCATCAGTCTGTTTTGGATATCAAGATTATTTTAAACAAAAGGTGTATTCCCTGACAGCGTGTTACTTTGAGTAGAAAAGAAAAAAAAATCCCAACACACACACACCCAATTCAGAACCAAAACCTTACTGTTTGCCTAATAAAACAGAAGGGGAAGCAAATACTTCCATTTCAAGGCAAAAACCCAAAAGCTGTGAGGTGTGTTAATCAGTTTCTCGGGCCTTTTGTTTTGTTTTTGTTTTTCCACTTTTTTAGTGTTTTTTTTTTTTAAGGAGAAACCTTTTTTTGGCAGTTATTCCTTTCCTTTTTAAACTGATAGGGTAAAGGGATGAACTTTTGAAAAAGGAAATCCAGTAAAAGCTGTTTTCTCCCAATCTACCCGCACATGGTATCGGAGGTTGGTAGGTCAGTCAGTCGAATCATGACCACCCCGTTTTGTGACAAGCCACACCTTTGAGAGGCTATAAAACTAGCACAGCTCTTGCAACTTAGAACCATCCATTCACATGATCAGCCTGGGTGCATTAAAATAAAACTTCTACAAAAAGTTTCATGTCACGGAAAAGACCAAAGAGCGTTTGCAATACTGCACAGTGCAGCGGATACAGGGCCCTGGGCGAATGAGGCTTTCTTCGAAGGGCTGCTCCCACCACCTCTTCTCTCAACCTGCTCCGAATCCAGAAAGGTGCTGGCTTAGATGCACTGCTGGGGGAAGTGGGTGGAGATGCCCAGGAGTTGGGGCAGCGGGCACTACATACAGTACTGCTCTATGGGGAAAAGGCTCACTTTGCTTTTAACAGTGGCTTCCGTGGTCTTTGCATCGTGAGCGTCAGTCCACTGAACAGGCTGGGAGGTAGCCAGGACTTGGGTTTGTATCCTGCGGAAGACAGTTGTCTACTCCAGAACAGGGCAGTTCTGAAGGTAGACACCAGGCTAGGCTCAGGGCAGTCCTTCAGGAGCTGTCTGAAACCTCTGGTATCTTATCTGAACTCAAATAAAGCCCCCGGCCCAGCCCCAGCTCCAAGGCTATATTTAGGGACAACCTTCCCCCAGACCTGGACTGAGAGGTCCACAGATTAGATTTTTTTCCAGTACTGCTGGGTGCGTGGGATTCTAGCCACCACACTTGGTTCAATGCCATGATGATCCTTTCCTCTAAGGAGTTTGAAGGAGCCATTGTCAGCTCTGGTCAGCGTTCCAGGAGTTGGCAGCCAGCAAGTAGAGGGTGCCATTCTCCACTCCCCAGCCCAGGATGCGATGGCATGACCTCCCACCATCTATCCAGTTTCATGGTGGTACACTCCATACTTGCCTGCCAGGACGTCTTCATACACGGTGAAGGCTCCCTCTACTGGGCCATTTTTATAGATCTCAGCCATCATCTCCTGCTTGCTAGAAGGGATGCTGTAGGAACTGCAGCCGTGGTGCTTGTCTTTGTAGGACGGGCAGTAGCCGGGCTCACAGGTCTTGTGCACTTGGGAGTCGCTCCTTCTCCCTTGCATGGGGACCGGGAGACATTGACATGGTGCTCATATGGAGGTATAGAGTAGGAAAAACATGGGACACTTCACAAATTTGCATGCCGTCCTTGCGCAGGGACCAAGCCGAGTTTCTCTGTATCACTCCAGTTTTAGTGTGTACTGCCCAAGTGAGCACTGTTTTTCCACTTTTTAAGTCATTTTTAAAAAGTGTCCAGCTTGGGGATTTCTGATCTGTAAAAAGCTTTCTAACAAGCATCTCCAGCACACTTTCATACAAATACCTCTTTCCCCAGAATGTCAAAATAGAAGCAATGTTTTATCCTAAATAGTGTATGGTGTTCTCCTCTAGGAGGTGGTTTGCATCTCCAGTAGCTACTTCATCTTAGGTGCCAGCTGGCTCCTCTCTTCCAGGAGCTATATGTTTCCTGAGGGCACCGGGGCAAACCTCCCATCTGCCGCTGACACTAATTGTGACTAAAAAGCTCTCCTATACTGCTTGCTTTTGTTTTACTTTTGTTTAAACACTGCATATTTTGCACTTGCTTGTTCATTTCAGCTCATCAGCTTTTCCTATAGGAGTCAAGCTATTTGGTGCGAACATTGAAGCTGGATCAAGTCCAGTCTCTTACCCTTACTAGCTGGATGACCTTGGTCAAATGATCTCTTGCAGCCTTTGTTTTTTCGTTTGCAAAATGGGGATCATAATACACACTTTCCAAGAATTAGTGAGGAGTAAATAAAATGAGATAATGAATGTTAATTATCCAGCATATGGTAATCTCAGACTTTAGTTTCCCCCCCTTATTTGGTGGATACCTGTTTCTGAGCATTCTAGTGCTTTAGGATAATGTCATGAGTAGAGAGACAAGTCCCTCTGTTTGGGGTACATTGCAATTCTTAGATATTGATATTTATGTCTTTCATAAGGTTTGGGAAGTTTTCAGTCATGAGTTCCTCAAATATTCTTTCTGTCCCTTTTCCGTGCTCCTCTTTCTAGGACACTGATAACATGTATGCTTGAGCGTTTCACATTGTCATTCAATTCCCTGAGAGCTTGTTCCATTTTTTCCATTCTTTTCTCTTTCTGTTCTCCTGTCTTTTCTAGTTTGGATGTTCGGTCCTCAGATCACTTATTCTGTCTTCAAGCAATTCAAATCTGCTGTTATGTGCCTCTAATTTTTTTTTTTTAAAGAAGTACTGGGGGGAAGCAGATGTGGCTCAAGTGATAAGGCCTCTGCCTACCATATGGGAGGACCCGGGTTTGATCGCTGGGACCTCCTGGTGAAAAAGAAGAAGAGAAAGTGTGCCTGTGTGGTGAGACAGTGCCCACGTGGTGAGCCAGTGCCCATGCAAGTGAGTCACACAGCAAGATGATGATGCAACAAAAGGGAGACAAAGGGGAAAGTCAAAGTGAAGCACAGCAGAGACCAGGAACTGAGGTGGTACAGCTAACCGGGAACCTCTCTCTACATCGGAGGTCCCCGAGATTGAATCCCTCTAAATTCTAGAGGAGAAAGATGAGAAGAGAAGACAAAACAGAGAAATAGATACAGAAGATCACACAGCGAATGGACACAGATAGCAAAAACAGCAGAGTGGGGGAGGGGAAAAATAAATCTTAAAAAAAAAAGAAGTAATGGGCATTGAATTGAGGACCCTGTACATGTGAAGCTGGTGCTCAACCACTGAGCTACACCTGCTCTGCACCTCTAATTTTTTTTTAAAGATTTAATTTTCAAAAATTTATTTCACTCCCCTCCCTGTTTCCCTCATTGTCTGCTCTCTGTGTCCATTCGCCGTGTGTTCTTCTGTGTCTGTTTTATTCTCATTAGGCGGCTACAGGAACCAATCCTGGGACCTTCTGGAATGGGAAAGAGGTGACTGCTCTCTTGCGCCACCTCAGCTCCCCTGTGCTGCTACATCCTCTCATTTTCTCTCCTCTGTGTCTCTTGTTGTGTCGTCTTGCTGCGCCAGCTCTCCACATTGGCTGGCACTCCTGCGTGGGACGGCTTTCCCATGCAGGGAAGTACTCCTGCATGGGGTTGCATTCCAGAGTGGGCTGGCACTCTGCATAGGCCAGCTCACCACGTGGACCAGCTTGCCCTCACCAGGAGGCCCTGGGGATCGAACCCAGGACCTTCTATATGGTAGAGGGGAACTCAATTGGTTGAGTCACATCTATTTCCCTCTAATGTATTTTTGATCTCATCCACTGTGTCTTTCTTTCCCATAAGATGTTACTTTTCTTTACAGGCTTTCAAACTGTTTTTTATGGTTACTCATTGTCTTCTTTATATCCTGTACCTATTTAGTCATATTTTCCTTCAATTCTTTGAATTGATTTAGGGGAGTTGTGTGATTATCACCGATTGTTTTATTTATTTATTTTTATTTTTATTTTTTAAAAGATTTATTTTATTTCTCTCCCCTTCTGATTAATTGCTTTAAATCCTGTGTCTCATCAGGATATTTGGTTTGTTCCTTTGGCTGGGCCATCTTTTCCTGCTTCCTAGTATGGCTTGTAATTTTTTGTTGATGTCTAAGCATCTGAATATGTTAATGAATTTAATCTGATGGTCAATTTCTCTCTTGCCTAGTGTTTTTTTTTTTCCCACAGCTCTTTGGTTTTTGATTCAACTTATTTTAAGTGATTGAAATTGCCCAGTTTACATTATCAAAATCAGGCCAGCAACTCACTGTTGGGGCACAGATTTTCTCCCAGGATTGCGGCTAAAGAGAGACCTAAAGGCAGTTTTCCCCTTGCAATTTCCTGGCCAGTCAGCAGATGGTGCTCATCAGTGACCCTTTCTACAGAGGTGTTTCTTTCAACCTCCATTTTCCTGCATTTCTTGTCTGTCCAGATTCAAAGCAGATTCAAAGCAGGCTTTGTTGACCAAATTCACTGATGAGAAGCCCTCCGACTTCCTCTTCCTCTTCACTTGTAACAGCTGACAGGAAGGAAGACATCTGTTCCCCTCTCATTTGGCTGCAGTAAGCTAGGGGTTTTATCCAGGCTTGATGTCCTGAGAGTTGGGGATGATGGGGGCCTCTATCTGCCACCACGGGGGTTTAGTAACTCACATTTATTGTTTCAGGTTCTTCATCTTTCTGTCCCTCACCTTCTTGACAGTTGCACAGTATTGTCCTGGTCTACCAACCCCCCAAAAATGACCCTCAGACAGCTTTTGGTCCTTCCTTTTTTTTTTTTTTTAAGATTTATTTATTTATTCCCCTTCCCCCCTCCCCGATATTTTGTGCTTGCTGTCTGCTCTCTGTGTCCATTCACTGTGTGCTCTTCTGTGTCTGCTTATCTTCTCTTTAGGCAGCACCAGGAACCCATCCTGGGACCCTCCAGACTGGGAGAGAGGCATGCAATCTCTTGCGCCACCTCAGCCCCCTGGTCTGCTGCATCTCTTATTGTCTCTCCTCTGGGTCTCTTTTTGTTGCATCATCTTGCTGAGCCAGCTCTCCGAGCAGGCTAGCATTTCATGTGGGCCAGCGCTCTGTGTGGGCCAGCACTCTACATGGGCCAGCTTGCCACACAGACCAGCTTGCCTTCACCAGGAGGCCCTAGGAAAAGAACCCTGGACCTCCTATATGGTAGACAGGAGCCCAACTGCTTGAACCACATCCACTTCTCTTGGCCCTTTCTCCACTGTTTTTTTGAGAGAGTTGAGCCCTGCCTGCCTACTCTGACATCTTCCCGGAACTCTCAGGCAAGTCCCTCTGTACCTTATTAGTGACAATAGTGGTTCTCACAGTGTGATTCCCCAACCATCACTGTGAAGCTCACCTGAGGAGTTGTTAGAAATGCAAATTCTTGAGCCCCTTTTCCAGACTGACTGTTTTAGTTCGCCAGGATGCTATGACAAACACCACACAATGGATTGGTTTAAACTCTAGGAGTTTATTGACTCAGAGTTTCAGAGTTTAGAAATTCCATATCAAGGTCTTGACAGGTCCATGCTTTCTCTAAGGGTCGGTAGCGTTCTAGTGCTGCCTTGATGTAAACCTTGGGAGCCTCTGGCTCCCGTCACATGACCAGCTCTATCTTGTGTCTGTTCTTCCAGGTTCCACTAACTTCTGGCTTTTGGCTCTTGCATGGCCTTCTTTGACTTCTCTTTATAAAGTCTCCAGTTATACGAATGAAGGCCCATGCTGACTCATTTGGGCCATACCTTAATTAAAGATAATATCTTCCAAACATCTTATTTAAAATGGGTTTACAGGGATTAAGATAAGAAACAAGTCTTTTTTTTGGATACATAGCACAATCTACCACCACACTGACTAAATCAGAAACTCAAGGGCCAGGGTCCAGAAATCTTTGTTTTAACTAGCCCTCCACATGATTTGGATGCAACTGAAGTTTGAGAACCATTGATTCTTTTTTTTTTTTTTAAGATTTATTTATTTATTTTATTCTCTCCCCTTCGCCCCCTCCCGCCCTAGTTGTCTGTTCTCTGTGTCTATTTGCTGCATCTTCTTTGTCCGCTTCTATTGTCAGCGGCTCGGGAATCTGTATTTCTTTTTGTTGCGTCATCTTGTTGTGTCAGCTCTCCGTGTGTGCGGCGCCATTCCTGGGCAGGCTGCACTTTCTTTCATGCTGGGCGGCTCTCCTTACGGGGCACACTACTTGCGTGTGGGGCTCCTTTATGCAGGGGACACCCCTGCGTGGCAGGGCACTCCTTGTGCGCATCAGCACTGCTCATGGGCCAGCTCTACACGAGTCAAGGAAGCCCGGGGTTTGAACCGTGGACCTCCCATGTGGTAGATGGGTGCCCTAACCACTGGGCCAAGTCCACTTCCCACCATTGATTCTAAGTGAAGGTCATCATGGTATGTTTGTGGCTTTACAACCAGGCGAACTGTGTGTGTGTGTTTTGCTGGTAGTGTGGGAGTAGTGTTAATCTTTGTAATTCGCAAGTACAATAAAAGAAATAAACCATAGGAGGATAATTAAAAGAGTAATTACATTATTTAGATTTGGACTCCAGAATCTGGTCACATTATTTGGTTTCTTTCCTTGTGTGATGGTTGTGTGATGTGTCAACTCGGTCAGGTAATTGGGCCCAGTTGTTTGGTCAAGCAAACACTGGACTAATTGTAACACAAGGGCTTATCGACTTTAGTCATTATTGACTTTGCTGCAGTGGTAAATCATAGATTACTGATTACAATTACATCAATCAGAGAGATTGCCATCAGCAATGAGTGATGCTTTATCCAATCAGTTGAATGCTTTAAACGGGGAAGTGATTCCAGCATTGAGTGAGTATTTTCCAGCTCGTCTTTGGACAGCCAACATCTCCCAAAATTCGTCAAGGACCTTCACTGGACTTTCATGGAGCCCCTGGTTGCAGCCTGCCTGTGGAACCCGGACTTGTGCATCCCCACGGTCACGTGAGAGACTCTCATAAAATCTCCTACTGTCGACAGATATCTCTTCTTGATTCTGTTTCCCTAGAGAACCCTGACTAATACACCTTGCTAAACCAAATCTTTGGGAGCAGGGATTCAGGAGTCAATGAGTTTGATTCCTGTGGCTTGTGTAGAACTGAAGATTTGAAATGGCGTGAATCCCTGCCTCAAAAACCCCATTTTCTAGAGGGGCTTCTTTGTCGTGGGAGGGCTTCTCTTCCTTTGTGGATGGGGTGTAGGGCTAAGATGTCATTAGGACAGGCAGGCCACCCTCTATTCGGTTTAATTTTCTAATCTAGATCTGCCTTACCACCTTCCTGTTTTGGCTCTTAAACAGGATTGATTTGAGTTTTGTGTGTGATAGGCAGGGGGGTCATCAGAGTTGATACTAAATGCTGTTATTCTCATTTGAGAAGCTTCTTCTGAAAAGAGACATCCAATTCTGACCTCTCAGTATTTTGGGGGCACTTTGGGGTCAGAATGACAGCAAAACGAACCCACGAACTAATCAATGACAAGACATTTCAGTCTCAAAGCGTCTCCCTTAAAGCCACGTCCCCCAAGGATAGCCCGGGCAGGCTGCACAGAGTTCGCCATTAGCTGGATCCCGCCCCCTTGTGGGCAGCTGAACTCATTGTCTCCTGTTGAGAGCAGGGGTGCCTATAAATCTTCCTTAGTTAAAATTTCCTTCCTATCCTTGGTGAAATGTCTAAGGCTTGCTTTCCTATTCTTTCTCTCTTCTCCTGCTTGGAGATTCTTCGCCATTTGACTTTTTATCGACCCCATGCCGATGTTGGCAGATGCAAATGTTTTCAGCAGAATTATCCAATTGCAGCTGTATAGCTCAGGCATTGATCACCAGGGATATATGTCATTTGGCACAGCTGCAAATATATATGCCATGTCCCATGCTTGACGGTTTTAAAAAAACAGTTTAAAAATTATACAGTTAATATGTTTATTGTAGAAAAATGAAAAACCACACCTGTGATCCTGTCACTTTAGAAGTGATTTTTTTTTTTTAGGTACTGGGGCCAGGGAATGAACCCGGGGACCATATAAGTGGGCAGCTGGCACTCAGCCACTGAGCCACACCAGCTCCTGGGTTGGTTTTTTCATTTGTGTGCTTGTCGTTTGCTTTTAGGAGGCACAGGGAACCGAACCCGGGACCTCCCATGTGGGAAGCAGGCACTCAACCACTTGAGCCACATCCACTCCCAACAAGTGATATTTTGTTGTGAGCATTTTCTTCCAGGAACAAGAAAACAGGGAGAAAAGAGGGGAGGGGGAAGGAGATGAAACAATGACAGGAACAGAAAGATGCTGATTTATTCCTTGGACTTAGATCTTTGGGGCGGTGGTCTGTAATTACAGACTACCCTCCGCCCTGGGTTGCTGCGTCCTGGCCATTTTAAGTGCAATGAACCCACCTAGCCTCTCACCCTTCTCCCTTTTGACCTCTTCTTTCCTCTCTTCTTCATTATCTACCGTCTCCCTTTTGTTTCTTCATATCCTCATGGATGTTCAGTGGTAGAGAAAGAAAAAGGCAGTCTCTAAGTATTATTGATGGGCTGAGAATAGGTTTTCTCGGATCCTGGCTGGAAGTCTCTGGCCCAGCTTTCCTTGGACTTGCTCATAATTTTCTTGCTGATGAATGAAGGGTCTAACCTACTATTAACCCTTGATCTGCCATAAAAGTTAAAATGTTTTTCATTCATCCATTCAACAAACATTGAGCACTTGCCAAGTATCAGGCGCTGTTTTAGATACTGGAAATTAAGTAATTTAAAAGCAATAGATGGGGTTTCTGCTTTCATGGAGTTTCAATGAAAAGTGAAGAGAAACATGAAAGCAAATAAATACTTTTTTCTTTTTCTTTATTTTGAAATACTTATAGATTTTGGTGGGTACTTCAAAGGAAACAAAGCAAGGTGGTGGGAGAGGGTGTTGCTTTAGTTGGCACTATAAGGAAAGGCTGCTGTGAGTGGGCGACCTTTAACCTGGGAACTAATTAATGAGAAGGAACCAGCAATATGCCCATCTGGGGAAGAACTTTCTGGGCAGAAGGAACAGCAAGCACAAATCTCCCATCATATGGGGAAGCCCCCACCCCATGGGTCTAAATGAAGGCTGCTGGGAAATGGATGTGGCTCAACTGAAAGAGCATCTTCCTACCATATGGAGGGCCCAGGGTTCGAGCCCCAGGGCCTCCTGACCCATGTGGTGAGCTGGCCCACGCGCAGTGCTGCCGCGTGTGAGGAGTGCCGTGCCACGCAGGGGTGTCCCCCGCGTAGGGGTGTCCCATGTGCAAGGAGTGCCGTGCCACGCAGGGGTGTCCCCCGCGTAGGGGAGCCCCATGCGCAAGGAGTGCGTCCCGTAAGGAGAGCCGCTCCATGTGAGAAAAGTGCAGCCTGCCCAGGAGGGGTGCCACACACACGTCGAGCTGACACAGCAAGATGACACAACAGAAAAGAGACACAGTTTCCCAGTGCTGTGGGATAATGCAAGTGAACGCCGAAGAACACACAGCAAATGGACACAGAGAGCTGACAACGGGGGGAAAGGGAGAGAGAGAGAGAGAGAGAAAAAAAAAGAAGGCTGTAGCATCACAGCACAGAGAACTGAGGGGAGGTACCGGGTCAGAGAGGCAGCAGGGCTGAGTACTTTGGGTTCTTCGAGGTAGTGGGAAACAAGCGAAGCACGTTCTGGGGGTAACGTGATCCCACTGCATCACTAAATATGTTCAGGCAGCTTCCAGGCAAGTGGACTGTACGGGAGGTAGAGAGGGCGGACAGGAAGGCCAGTGAAGAAGATATTCTAGAAGTCCAGGTTAGAGGGAACGGTGGCTGAGAGCTGATCAGAGGCAAATGGGGTGAAGAGAAGTGGGAGTGCTCTGAACCCATTTTGGAGAAAGAGCTCATGGAACGTGCAGCTGACCTAGATATGTGGAGCAGAAGAGCAATGAGAGACCTTTACCTTTCAACCTGATCTAAGGTTTTTGTGTTCGTTGCATGGAAGGGATCTCACTAACGGTATAAAATTTTTAAAGTATTTGTAGCAATACTTTTAGAAACAATAACTTGTGCTCTGAATAATTTGGTGGGTTTAACATTGGATGTATTTCTTTAAAGAACCAACATTTCAGCAGCCAAACAATTCACCTTGCTGACATCCTGCTGTCTTCATAACAGAAGACCAGAAATAGAACACTGTTTTGACCTATGTTACCTATTTTGTGTTCAGGCACAAGCCTGGGTTTTGAAAAATAGTGATTCTGATGCTATGGAACCAGTGTGAGGACTTGTTCCAGGTTTTTGAAGCCATTTTCTCCTGGTAGTGACACTAGTCTTTTGATGCTGAGCAGAAGAGATCAATGAAAGCATGGCATTAGACAGCTGGCAGCAGTGCCTCGTCATTATCAATTTCCAGTGCTGCCTTTGAATTGGAAATGCAAACACTGAGGGCTGGCCGGCTGATTCTCAGGGCTTCCTTTGTTTGACCTCTGTACACTGGCTCATTTGTATTCGTCATCACTCAGGCAGGTTGGTGTGCAAGTTGTGTGTGTGTGTGTGAGCATGCACACACTTGAGCACATGTGTGAGAGAGAGAGGGGAGAGAGGAGAGGAAGAGAGAAAGGCGTCGAGAGAGAAAAAGAGAAATGGAGAGAGGCAGAGATAGGGCAGAAGCTAGAAACCTAGAACTGAATAAGTATGGGTCATGTTTCCTCTCCTTCCACACTTTGAGGATGTAAATCCTGCTGCAGAAGAAATGCTGAGGCCTTTCCGGTCATTTTCAGCAGTGCCTTTTTACGTGGTGCTGGGACCTTCATTCTTGGCATTCAAGGGAAATGGGGACCTGTAGTTGAGAAAGTAGCTTGGGATGCAGCAGCAAGTGGGATAAACAACTTGGGGTTTTATTTGGCTGGAACCCAAAAGAAGTCATCAACATCATGTGGTAGCCTGAAAGCTTACTGTGATTTTGAGCAGCATGAATAGGAGTACAGCATCTTGCATGAGAGAGAGGAGGGTTGTCTTCTGCTCGGGGCTGGCCATTCCACATGTAGACCATGGTGTTCACTCGTGGGAAGGACATTGATGAGCCTGAGATTGTTCAGCAAATATCCAGAATGGTGGAGGGAGCCTGGAACCACGGCCACATCAGCTCCTGGACTATCACAGTCTGGTGCCAGCTTACCTTATCACTGCAGCTTTAACTCTCAACACTTTTGGTGTTCAATCAAATGAGTAGAAACCGCGTCTAAGGCCGCCCTGGTTTTCTCTTGTGACCTCATTCAGTCTGTAGCTTTGGGTTTCATCTCCATCCAGGTTTCTCTCTTGAGCTCCAGATCTGTTCATCTGATGGCCTACTGGACATCTGCCCTTTCTTTAGTGACCACCTAAGCTCTCCTTTTCTAAAATGGAACTCGTGATTTACCTCTCCCAGACCTACTCATCGACCCTGTGCTCCCTGGCTCAGAGAGGGGACACCTACCCACCTCATTGCCCAGCACATAACTGTGGGCATCATGGCTCTCTGCGTGGTTCTGAAAGCTCCTGGGGGGCAGAATGGTGTAGGGATGGAAACGTGGGGTTCTGGAAATGAAGAGGCATGCTTGAATTCTAGCTCTGGCACTTAATAGCTCTGTTGCTTAGGCAAGGAATTTAATCTCTTACCCTCGGTTATTTCATCTGTAGAATGGAGGCATGAAGAACTATATTGCTGGGTTGTTATGAGGATTAAATGAGAAACCATATAGGAAAGTACAAGTGCTGCTATGGGTCCCTATAATGGGAACTCAATTATTGATTTTCCCTGTTGCTTCCATCTAGATTCTCAGTCTTTTTTTCGTATTTGGTCCAACCCCAAACCATGAATGCTTTAGGGACAGACCTTATTTCCTTTGTTTTTGTGTAACTAGTACCTAGCTTAGTGGTAGATGCTCAAGACAGTTTGTGAAATAACTGAGGGAACAAATGAATGTCCCAATGACAGGATTGAATGGGATGTTGGTCAAATGGGCTGCGTCCTGCTCTCTTCCTCTCCCTTTCTTGTTGTGTCCTTCTCCCTTCTGGTACCTTCAGAAGATCCTCCCATCTCCAATGTCTTTCTAGTCTCTCATTCATCTTCACGGTGTAATGCATGTTTCGAGAACTTATCTCTGACCCAAGCTCCTCTGAGGCCTCATTTTGACTCTCCGGCGAGTTGCTCAGTTAATCACTGTAATTGCAAAGATGTTAAGTTAAACCCTTAATTTAACTGCCCTTCGTGCCATGAGGTAGGAGATTTCGGAGGGGTGGAGCAGGAGTCCTTTGCAGTTGTCACGGCAACGGCAGCAGGCCGTAGGCTCCGGCTTCTCTCTCCCGTCTCTTCCCACAGTTCTCTTGCCCTTCACCCAACATGCTCTAATCTATTCTTTGATGTTTTTAAGCCAAAAGTCTAGGGGTAGATAGAAAAGGATATAATTTGGACATATGATTGGTATAAAGCAAAGTTCACACAGCTCTGAATAAACAGGCCCTTTTCACGGGTATAACATCTAAGGCTTAAGCAAGAATCCTACATGGTAGCCTCTCGCTTTACCAAGACACTTTAGTAGGCAAAGAGGCAGGGATGCTGGTCATTCTTGCTTTCCTTAACCCCCTCAACACTGGTGTCCCCAGCTGTTGTCTCAGTCCTGCCATTTCCTGAGCAAGCCTGCAGCTTGCTGGAGGGTCACCCACAGCCCCAGGCCTGTGTTCGGAGGGTAGGACCTCAACAAGGGCCCAAGTTGAAAGGTTGCGGAGGAGAAAATGGATTTGAGATATATCTCGGAGGTAGACTTGGTCAAACTTGGTAATGGATTGGAGGGGAGTGTCTTGCGGCTTTCTTGTTCGGGCCACAGCATGGAGAATGGCCCCGTAACGTTCCCACTAAGACTGGCAACACAGGAGGAGGGGCTGGGTGCTGGGGATAGAAGAGGATTTCCACTTTACACACGCCCAGCACACACCTTGGGCACAACCAGCCTATTTCAAGTCTGCTTTTTCATATTGAGCCAAAGGGACTCAACCCTCTACCCTCCATCCTGGCTCATAAAATGAATCAAACTGAGAAGGGGAATGCCTTCATTAATAAGAGTCTCTTAATTTTAAACAATCTCTAAGTTTAGATCTCTTCTATCTGAGTCTATAACTGTATTAGATCTATAGCTATTTAGCTGGCCAACCCAGGATTGCCAGAAGGAATTATTAACCATCATGTGAAAAATAAGTCCGTTGTAAATCAACGTTTGCCCATTCCTTTCAGGGCTCATAGTAAAACCTCTGTTTTTTCCTGACATGACATCTTAGTGTGAGGGACTTCCTTGTACAGCAGTTACTAGGGCCTCTCATTACTCTTCAGTTTCTTTTCCTCAGCAAATAACTGTCATTATCTTTGAGAGGTCCCCAGTGCTTTCTGAGTGAATCTCCTTTTTGCCTCATGGCCTACTTTTTAATTCTATCTCAAACACTCTCCAAATTTCGTGAAAATGAACTCAGCCATTTTTGTGGGATGCATTTAGATGCTAGAAGAAAATACAGAAACTTTATTTTGAAAATAATATGGATTATTTTCCAAAGGTTTCCCACATTGGTGCTCTCAGTTTGTCCTCATAAAAACCCTATGAGGGAAGCAGATGTAGCTCAAGTGTTAGGGCCTTTACCTACTATATGGGAGAAACTGGGTTTGATCCCTGGGGCCTTGTGGTAAAAAGGAAAAAGAGAAAGTGTGCCTGTGCAGTGAGCCAGTGCTCATGCGGCGAGCCAGTGCCCACACAAGATGATGACACAACAAGAGATGAAGGGGAGAGTCTAGGTGAGGTGCAACAGAAAACCAGGAACGGAGGTGACAGGGAACCTCTCTCCACATCAGAGGTCCCCAGGGTAAAATCCCTCTGAATCCTAGAGGAGAAAAATGGGAAGAGAAGATAAAAAGAGAAATAGATATAGAAGATAACATAGCAAATGGACACAGACAGCAAAAAACAGTAGAGCAGGGGAGGGGGAGAGGGAAAAAACTCTGTGAGGGGGAAGTGGATGTAGCTCAAGCAGTTGGGCACCCGCCTAGCACATGGGAAGTCCTGGGTTTGGTTCCTGGTGCCTCATAAAAACGACAAGCAAGACAGTGAGCTGACGTGATGTGCTGGCGCGGTGAGTGGATGCAACAAGATGACACAACAGGATGATGCAGTGAGATGATGCAACCAGGAGACAGCAAGGAAACACAATGAGAGACACATCAGACAGAGAGTAGAGGTGGCTCAAATGATCAGGTGCCTCCCTCCCATATGGGAAGTCTCAGGTTCGGTTCCTGGTGCCTCCTAAAAAGAAGATGAGCAGAAACAGAGAGCAGACAGCAAGTGCAAACAACAAGGAGGTGGGGGGAGAAAGAAATAAACCAATCTGAAAAAAAAGCCCCAAAACCCTCTATGAGGTACAGGAACAAAGGCACCCATTTCCCTTCCTGGGACACTGAGGCCCAGGAAAGCTAGACTGGCCTGAGGTCTCCAGGTAGATCAGTAAGAAAGGGGACAAGCACTTTCTACAGCACCAGGCAGTTTATCAAGCACTATGTCCAACACTGTCGCATTGGGAGCAGTTACGACAATCTTCCCAGTGGCCTCACTTTGTAGAAGAAGAAACGAAACTGCAGAAGGTGCGTGATTGCCAGGGCCACGTAGCGGTGAGGAGCAGAGCCGAGTCTGAATTGGACATTGAAGAATCCAGGTCAAGTGCTTTTCTCTGCGCCCCACTGGACCCAGAGCCCGACTCCCACCTGGTTTTCCGCCCATGAATTGAGGAAAGAGCGAGAAGTGATGTATTCTGATGTCCCAGAGACCTGGAGAGAGACCTCAGATACTTCAAAATCACACCCTGCCCTTTGGCTTGGCCCTCCCGAAACAGGTGCAAATCCATAATCCAATTTGCACATGTCTAAGATAAGAAGGAAGGATGCCGGGCAAATTCTCCAACGTGCTTCCGCCTCAGCTGAGAGTGAGCTCGTCTGCAAGAGCAGCGTGCAGGGCTTTTGAAAGGGTGCCACGTGGGAGGTGCCAGTGCAGGCTGTGCCTGCCGAGGGCTGGCTGTGTCTTCATGTGCAGTTTAAACAAAACCCCTCCATCCCACACTGATCTCTGCCCTAGGCAGCTACGTTCCAAAATCAATAAGCCTAAAGGGAATGGTGGATAAGGCGTGATCTCAAAGAAATAAACTGCTGGGGGTGCAATTGCCCAAAGGCCCGCGCATCCACTTTAATCATCTGTGCAAAGCCCCATCTCTCGGGGAAGTGGGGAAGGGATCTTCATTAACTGCATACCTACTGCGTGCCACGCTCTGTGCTCAGCGTTTTATGGAAGCCACACAATTCTGTGATGTATATCTTACTGTTATCAGACTTTAATAGATAAAGAAACGGAGGCTAAGAGAGATGAAAGAATTTGCCCAGAGATGTGCAGGTAGGAAGAGGCAAAGCTATGATCTGAACCCAGGTACAATTCCAGACCTACCCGCTGGCCTATACCAGGCTGCCGCCAACGGCTGACGATGGTCTGGAAAATGTTGCTGTCATTTTTGTTTGCTTGGCGCTTTATTATTATTACTGTACGATGATGTAATGAAACTGTGATTCCCCAGAAAACCTGTAATCTGAAAGCCCAGGGTTGCAGAACAAGGCCAATTAGAGAAAAAGCTTAGTTGACGTTGACGCTGCTGGGAGATGGCGCCGGTCATTCTGCTGAAAGCCCTCAAGACATCACTGAGCTTAGTCGACACACTGGACCGTTCTGAAAGCTCTGAGTCCTCTGGGGCAGAACAACAGCACTATTAAAGATAAAAGCTGTAACCACGCGAGAGGCTCGCGGTGGGGTTGTGAGAACAGCGCCGTTTCCAGCTCCACCCCAGTAGCCCTGGCCTCCCTTGATGGACGCGTGGCCCGCCTGGGACCGTGGGCGGGGAGGCTGGAGCCCAGCATTATCGCAGCACTACTGCCACCTAGTGGCCGCCGGGCGCCAGCGGGTCCTGGCCCCCTGCAGCCGGGCAGGGCTTTCGGCCTCTGCCTTCTCCAGCAGGTTTCCCCCACAGCATAAGAGCTGCTTCGAAAGTTGGGGGGCAGGGCGGATAAATGAGGCCATCACTCACATCATGTAACCGCAAACTTCTAAGTAACTGAGATGACTGATTTTTGAACTCTGACCAGTTTGGCTTGGTAGACAAAAGTCCAACAGTGCTAGGAATCCTGCTTCTTTCAAATTCCCCGGCACATTGATATCTGCTTGTGAGCTCCCGCCGTGGCCGTGCCTTCTTTATTTTGCCCAGGACGTTGTGCGCTGTCTGGGCTACAGCCCAGGAGGAAAATGCGAGAGTATGGGACTACCTATCCAAGACCATAACCCAAATGATTTTATCTTCTTGTCAGGGTGCTTCTCAGCCCCCTGCCTGGGGAAGGACGATCAGGGGCATTTTTCCGCACTGGAGCTGGCCACCATTTAGGAGCATTGAATATGAAGCTGATAAGTAACATTTCCTGACTTTGGGAAAACAGAGTCTCTTTAAGGAGAAAACACCTCTTTAAGATATACTTTCAGTGGAAGACAATAGACTCAAAGTGGGGAGGGCCATGCTGGAGGGATAATGGGCCAGGGTAGGACTTGGAGTCAGAGTGACCTGGGTTTGCATCTTGAATCTGTCACTAATGGTTACATACTAGGGGAAATTAGTTGGCCTCTCTGAACATCATTCCTTCTTCTGCAAAATGGAAGTGATAATGTCTGCTTTGCTGGGTTATAGAATGAAATGAAATGAGAACAAATAGGCATTTACTTAAGGCTTGTTGTAGCAAGGGAGTTAGCCACCATCACTTGGTTTTAGAGAGACTCGGGGAGACAGGGAGTGGGAAGTTCTATGTGGAGAATGGGGAAAGCTCCAGGTGTGCTCTGATCAGAGGCTGTTGGCCTGGGGGAGCTGGAGGAGGACTGACGAGAAGTGGGGCACCCTATGTGATTGGTTTGGGGAGCAGATTTGGCTTTCTCTGATTGGTCCTGAGTGGGAGTGGTTACAAAATAGGGAAGCTGGCAGTCATTGAGCAAGTCCTCACCGTTCTAGGCTGATTGCAGCAGAGGCCGTGGGCAGGCGTTCTATTGTAATATATGGTCTGACCATTGTCCGTTTGTACACTCAGTCTTTCATAATGCCTTGAAAGTTTGCCACATGGCATATATTTATTGGGTAAATGGTAATCATTCTAATAGTTCACAACCTCAAATGTGCCTCTAAAATTGTAATGGGACAGATATTAGGGGTAGCCTCTCAACAGCTTTTCTTCCCTGGATCAGTCACGGCTCTGGTCAGGAAAACAGAAACCACACCTGTTATTTTACTATTCTATTTTATTTCACACCACTTATTTATTTATTTATTATTATTTTTTCTTCCCTTCTCCCTCCCCCGCCCTGCTGTTTTTCCTGTCTGTGTCCATTCACTGGGTGATCTTCTATATCTATTTCTCTTTTCTTGTCTTCTCCTCTTTCTCCTCTAGGATTCACCGGGATTCGATGCTGGGGACCTCTGATATGGAGAGCGGGTCCCTGTCAATTGTGCCACCTCAGTCCCTGGTCTCTGCCGCACTTCATCTTGACTCTCCCCTTCGTCTCTCTTTCGTTGCATCATCATCTTGCTGCATGACTCACTTGTACGGGCATTGGCTCACTGCGCGGGCTCTCGGCTTGCTGTGCGGGCACTCGGCTCACCATGAGGGCCCTCGGCTCGCCATGTGGGCCCTGGAGCAGGCACTCGGCTTGCTGTGCGGGCACTGGCTCACTGCACAGGCATGCTATCTCTTCTTCTTTTTCCCCAGGAGGCCCCAGGGATTGAAGCTGGGTCCCCCCTTATGGTAGGCGGAGGCCTTATCTGCTTGCCTACACCATTTATTTTAACAGAGTTAATGAAATAGAGGAAATGGGTTGCAGGGATTGGAAGACCGAATTAGCAGAGGCGGTGGGGCAATGAGGTAGTAGAGAAATAGCACCAGCAAGAAGCAGATACCATTAGTAAGGCTGGAGGAACAGTGGAAAGAGATTGAGGCAGGTAGAACATGGACGCTCAGAGGACGAGCTTCTCGGAGCCAAGCCTCCGAGCAGTCACAGACTGGTTTTGGGGTATCTGAGGGAGCACATCGGGCCTGTTCTGGGAGGACGGAAGACACGTGGAAACTGGAACCAATTGCTCTGCTGGAGTGAATAGCCATTGGTGGAGAGACATTGGCGGGAAAAGCAAGCAAACAGGAAGGAGAAGGCCCCTTCTCCCTCCTCTTGCTCTCCAGCCTCCTTCTCGGGGCCCATGGTGGTACCTAACAGAGCCGGCTGGCAAAGGAGAGGGGAGCTTTACAGAGCCCCGGACCCAGCATTTCAAAGGGGAGTGCTGAATAGAGTTTGGAGCCGAAAGACAATGGTGTATTAACCAGCAGGCTCTCTTCTTAATTATTCTCAGAACCCGTCCAAGCATAAAGGGCTAAATGTTCTGGGGGAACACAGGTACCCCATCCAGATCCAGGGATTGACTCTTGACTTGGTGTTCTCCAAGTCTCTAAACCTTTGTTTTCAAAATGGAAAATAAGTCCATTGAAAGTAGACACTCAACTAATAGCTCCCAGTTTTGATAATTTCCTGTCCACCCACCTACACCTCCCTCTTTCCAGGTCTAGACAGATGGACCAGAAGAAAACCCCCAGGCCTCTGTTCCCACAGTGGGCAAGGGGGCAGGCCACACCTCGGCTGCATTTCCTGTTCTTTCCATCCAGAACCAAGAGCCTCCTGGAGATCTTTCCAGTCCTGCCCTTGACGGGAACAGGGGAGAGGGAGGTGCAGGGGCTGAGAGTCCACTTCCGTTCAGCTCCACCCCCTTCTCTAGATACTCTTCCATGAGATTACTGGACTGGAGATTTAGCCATCCCATGGTGGGGTGGGGGGCAGGGCTTTAGTTAAATTTCACCCAGAAGCCATTTCCCCATACCAGAAACTATACAGATATCAGGAAAGCCGAAATGAATCGAGCAAGGTCTCTTCTCTAGAGGAGTTCATATCTAGTGCCTTCCTCAGAGGAGACAGATTCCAGAAACTCAGTAGAACACAATGTGAGCATAAAGTACATGGGCTCATGGAATCACCAGTGCCTCTTCTGTCTGTGAAGGTCTCAGAAGACTTTCCAGAGGAGGTAACATTTGCCTTATGCCACGAAATAAGAAGGTGAAGGGAAGAGAGGGTACCCGGACAGAGGCAAGGAATGTGGGACAGCCTGCGGGCACACAGGTCCTCTAAGGGGGTGAGCAGGGCTGGGGCAGGGAGCTGGAGACACACACCTAGTGGATGGAGCTCTGGAATGGCAGAACCTGGGGGAGTGGGGAGCAAGGGGCCAGCTCCTACAGCACCTTGGAGGACACCCCACAGAGATGGCCTTTATCCTGAGTCAGTGGGAAGCTTGGGCAGGGATGTGACCCAGCCTGCATTCGAGAAGGATCATTCTAGCAGATGTGGGAAGGCTAGATCAGAGAAAGGGAGGTGGCAAGATTAGAAGCAGAAAAGCTGTTGAAAGATTCTGTGTAATACTCATTGGGGGCTTTAAAGATGAGTAAGAGACTTTCACTGGCTTCCCCAGCCAAAGAGTGATTCAAAGCAGTGGACCCAAATAAATGCAGACGGGGGGGGCTGCTGAGTGGAAGCTCCTGTTCAGCTGGACTTTCTATTAGACCCGTAAAGACCAGGTTTCAAGGAATTTTGAGACATCCAGTGGGAATAAGATGGAGAGCAGTGGTGGGAAGCAAGGCTGGAAGGAGGAGACACACATCTTGGAGGGCACTGGGCACCACGGATTGGATGTTATTCCTAAGGCTACGGGAAACTGGCGAAGGCTTTTAAGCAGAGCAATGACATGTTCAGAGGCTGTGCTTTAGGAAGATTAATCTGGGAGCTGTGTGTAGGGCAGTGTCTTACTCTGCCAGAGCCACAGTGACAAATACCACACAAAGGGTTGGTTTAAACAGCAAGCACTTATTGTCTCACGGTTTTGAAGCCCAAAATCAAGATGTGGAAGGGCCCGGCTTTCCCCTGGGGTCGGTGGCGTCCTGGGGATGGCAGTCCTGCCTCACATAGTGACATTCCTTGGTCTCCTCTTGTGGCTTCCTCTGACTTCTGCACCTGAATCTCTCCATTATATGGCCTCCAGGAATATGGGATAAGGCCCACCTGACTCAGCCTGACCACACTTAAATAGGATCTTTGAAAGTCCTAAACACAAATGAGGCCACACCCTGACTTACCTTAACGTATCCAAAGATATTGTTTATCAGTGGATTCACACCCTAACGGTGCAGGATTCCATCTGCCACAGGCTGATGAGAGTAAAAAAGAGTCCTGTGACAAAACGTATGTACAGTCAAATAATCACGAGGGTCAGAAACTGTGAAGTAGCGTTGAGAGAGGAGAGGATGGGTCAGCTTTGGAGGGAGACTGTTTAAGTTGTGGTAACTCATGAAGTTGTCCAAGGAGGAGTCAGAATCTTCCCAGGTGTCTTGTTAACATTAGGCGAGAGGAAGGTGTGTGGTAGATTGAGTTATGTACGCAAAAAAAAAAAAAAAATTTTCTTAATCTTAACCCACTTTCCAGTGTGTGTGAACCCGTTGTAAATAGACCCTTTGAGGATGCTATTTTTGCGAAGGGGTGGCCAACTGACTGAAGATGGGCCTTAATCCTCTTACTGGAGACCTTTTGAGGAAGAAGTTGTGGGGAGAAGCTGGAAGCCAGAACTAAGCCGAAGCCAGAACTAAGCCAAACCCAGAAGAGACAGGAGGGGAGATGGCTCTGTGCATCCCATGGGAAAGGGAGAGCCAAGGAGCCCCAGATTGCCAGCAGCCGGCTTCACAACACCAGTCTTTCTCAAGAAAGCATTGTGGGAAGTGGATGTGGCTCAAGCAGTTGGGCTCCCATCTATAGGAGGTCCTGGGTTCGATGCCTAGGGCCTTCTGGTGAAGGCAAGCTGGCCAGAGTGGCGAGCTGGCCCACGCGGAGTGCTGGCCTGCATGGAGTGCTGTCCTGTGCAGGAGTGCTGGCCCAAGTGGAGAGCTGGTACAGCAAGGTGATGCAACAAAAAGTGACACAGAGGAGAAATAATAAGAGATGCAGCAGACCAGGGAGCAGAGGTGGCACAAGAGAATGATGACCCCTCTCCCACTTCAGAAGGTCCCAGGATCAGTTCCTAGAGTCCCCTAATGAGAATACAAGCAGACACAGAAGAACACACAGTAAGTGGACATAGAGAGCAGACAATGGGGGCGGGGGGGAGGGATGAAATAAATAAATCTTAAAAAAAAAAAAGAAAGAAAGCATTGCCCTGCTTATGCCTTGATTTGGGGCTTCTGGTCTCAAAACTGTGAGGCAACCCATTGAATGGTATTTGTCTTGGCAACCTGGGAAACTGAGATGGAGCTAGAAATTAGGGAGACAGGAGAAGGAGCAATTTTAGTGCCAGCTGTTAGGAAGAAATAGACGGCTGTATTAGTCAGCCAAAAGGGTACTGATGCAAAATACTAGAAATTGCTTGATTTTTATAAAGAATATTTATTTGGGGTAGGAGCTATCAGATACCAGGCCATAAAGCATTAAGTTACTTCTCTCACCAAAGTCTATGTGGAGCAAGATGGCTGCCTAAGTCTGCGAGGGTTAAGACTTCCTGGGTTCCTACGTCCCTGGGGCTTGCTTTACGCTGGGTTCAAGGTTCCTTCCTTCCTGGGGCTGGTTTCTCTTTCCTCTGCATGCTGACTTCCCGGAGCTCCAGTTTAAGTCTTCAGCATCAAACTCCAACATCAAAACTCCAACATCAGAAAACCCTCCACTCTGTCCTTTGCCCTGCCTTTTATCTGTGGGTCCCCACCCACCAAGGGGTGGGGACTCAATGTCCTAATCATAACTCAATTATGCCCAGGTACAGCTCGGATTACAAGCACAATCCAATAGCTATTTTTGGAACTTATAACCATGTCAAACTGCTACAACTGCCTTTATGGGTTGCAATTACATTGCTGGTGGCCAATAATACAGCCAGATTCATTGATTTTGGCTTCAGATAAGATATTAAAGCAGTAGGAAAGGGAGCCACAGAGAAATGAAGGGTAGAGGCTCAAAGGACAATTTGATTTCTGGCAATAATTTTTGTTACAACGATAATCATAACAGTGCTCCATTTATTTAATGTTCCTGTTTGAAAGTGTTCCATTAGGCTAATTTTTGTGAGAATACAGTGAAATTAATCTACTCTTTTACTCCAGTACTGTAAATTAGTACAGCACTTTGGAAAGCAATATAATTATATGTGGCAAAAGAAGATAATCCCACTCCTAGGAATTTATCATAAGGAAATAAATATTTTTAAAATAAAAGCTGAAAAAACCAAAGAACTTCATTGTAGTGTGGTCTATGCTAACCAAAATAGTAAAAAACTAAAACCCCAACTGTGGGAAATGGTTTGGTAAATGATGTTGATGGTTCAATGAGATATTATGAGCCTATTAAAATGTAAGCTATAATTATACTGACTAGAGAGAAACATGGAAACCTATTTGATATGCTAAATGGTGAAGGGGGAAAGCAGAATACAAATTACTTTGTACACTGTATTTATTTATTTATTTATTTATTTATAGTTAGGCTAGTGATTTATTCAGATAGGGAGGGAAGAGAAATGGGAGAAAATAACAGATCATGGGTCCCAGGTGACGAGCAAGGGGTTGAAAAATGATAAAGCGGGAGTACACTTTAATATAACTGTAAATATCTGCATGCATGTGGAAAAAGACAGGAAGGTAATTTGAAAAAATGAAATATTGTAGTAAACAACATGGGTTCAGACAGCAGAATGCTTGGCTCAAACTCTTTGACCTTGGGCAATATCTTCAAGTTCTCTGAGCTTCAGCTCCTTGTCTATAAAATGGGTGTAATAACATCTACCACAAGAGGTTGTGAACATTGGGAAGCGGACTTGGCCCAGTGGTTAGGACGTCCGCCTACCACATGGGAGGTCGGCGGTTCAAACCCCGGGCCTCCTTGACCCATGTGGAGCTGGCCATGCGCAGTGCTGATGCGTGCAAGGAGTGCCCTGCCACACAGGGGTGTCCCCCGTGTAGGGGAGCCCCACGTGCAAGGAGTGCGCCCCATAAGGAGAGCTGTCCAGCGTGAAAGGAAGTGCAGCCTCCCCAGGAATGGCGCCGCACACATGGAGAGCTGATGCAGCAAGATGACGCAACAAAAAGAAACACAGATTCCTGTTGCTGCTGACAATAACAGGAGCGGACAAAGAAGAACATGCAGCAAATGGACACAGAGAACAGACAACTGGGGGAGGGGGGAGAGAGAGAAAAAAAAAAAAGGAGGTTGCGAACATCCAGTGAAGCTGCTGCTCCATGCTCAGTATATGACACCTGCTCCTGTGGGTAATGTCTACTGTAAATGTATTATAGAGCTAGTAGCTCGGGGTTTTGTAAAGAGATGCACAAATGATATATCCTAACTCTCTATAAAGAGTTAAGTAGACCCAAGTGGGATTAAACCAACATTGGAAATATAAGTTAGGTACCGGGTTCTCTGTCTGTCTTTGTGGTTTTGTTTTGTCCTTGCATTTTAACCCTGGTTTATACGTGACAACTCTGGGAGGGAAATACACACAGTGCTCCTAAAAGTAAAATAAATTCTTACTCAACGCCAATCCCTTCGCCAGGATTTTCGGCTTCTTTCCTGCCCCAACGATTTGAAGCACAGATTTAAACAATTCCGGTTTATCTGCTTTCCTTCCCTAACAGCAGATGCATCAGGGATCAGCCTGACAGCTGCAGTGGGGACAGTGGGAGGGCACAGGTCAGGCGGGGATTATTCTGAACCAGACGGCCTGCACGTGATGCTTGTGTCACCGGGCAGGGAAGGAGCGGAGACTGGCAGTCATTTATGAGCCGCCCGCAGGAGGTGTCACCTAACCGGAGAAATGTGCATTTGTGACTTCATCTGCAGTTGGCGCCGTCTTGCCTCTCTTCCTTTGATTCAGTGTCTGAAAAGTACGTCCAGAGGTGCCTGCAAAGACAATCAGAGGAAGCGTGAGTTGTCAGGTGAACATCTCATTCATGCCCAACCTCTGAAAAAGGGAAGTGCAGCGGTTCCTCTCCAGTGCCCTGGTTTCTCTCTTCGCCACAAAGGATTTTCAGTACCTGCGGTGAAGACCGTGCCTCATCTTCAACTGTCCATCGCGGTCTGCTTTGAGCGCAGGCTTGGGATCTATACGCTGCTGCACACAGGACCCCAGGGCTCCATCGGTGTCGTGAATAAAAAGGCCGCTGTCTCCTCACATCAGGTTTCCGCGAGGACGGGCTGCGCAAGCTCCCAGGACGCCAGGGCTGTGATCCAGAAGAGCTCAGGCTCCTGCTGCTCCTGCCCGCTTGAGGGAACCGTGACACTGAAAACGTGCCTCCGACCGATCACTTCCGGGGCCTGTTGTTCAAAAACACCCACCAGTGTTCCCAGAGATATTTAGTAGAGGGTGTTTGTTGTTGCGTTATTTTAATAGAGAGTTGGAAATAACCCGAATGTCCATAAATAGGGAATTAATTGAATGAGTTATGGCCCAATAATAATAAGAAGAGCAAAAATATTATATGGGAACCTCTTCTATTCTTTAAGGTAATATTTTTGTGTGTGTGATCTATGTATCTTTTAAAAAAGAGGCAATTAAATAAAATTTAAAAAATATATACATTGGTATATTATGACAAATAGTTGTTTAAAAGGTCTGTTCAAAATTTAAAAATCTGATTTTTCTATGAAAACAACAACAACAAAAAGAAAACACACACACAAATTGTTGTTCTCCACACTGTTATGGAAAGATGTCCCAGTAAGTTAATTAAAAAAAAATAAGATGAGGGACTTCTGGTAAAATATCATGGATTATTGTTAATGTGGGAAAGTATGGGAAGGGGAAGGAGTGGGGCATATGGGAATCCCTTATTATTTTTTTAAAGATTTGTTTAATTATGTCTCCCCCCACCCCTTGTTGTTTGTGTTCGCTCTCTGCTCTCTGTGTCTGTTCATTGTGTGCTCTTTGTATCTGCTCATCTTCTTTTAGGGGGCATTGGGAACCAAACCCATGTGGGAGGGAGGCGCCCAAATGCTTGAGCCACATTGTTCCATGCTTGTTGTGTATTTTGTTGTGTCTCCTTGTTGCGTCGTCTCATTGCATCGGCTCGCCATGCCAGCCCATTGTGTCATTTCGCTGCCCTGCTCATCTTCTTTGGGAGGTACCAGGAACCGAACCCCAGGCCTCCCATATGGGAGACTGGTGCCCAACTGCCTGAGCCACCTTCACTCCCTCCCTTTTATATATATATATATAAAGATTTATTTATTTTACTTTATTTTTAATTTATCCCCCCTCCCCCCAGATGGTTCTCTTGTCTGTCTGCTTATAGTTTGCTCGCCTCCTCCAGGGCACACGGGAATAGAAGCTGGGACCTGCCACATGGGAGGCAAGCACCCAACGTCCTGTTCCCCATGGGCTGCAGGGTCTGCTGGCTTGTGGCATTGCCTCATTTAGGTGTCTGCTCATTGCGGTGGTGCAGCCTCTAGCTCTCACTGGGGTGGGTTATGGTGTCTAGCTCTCATTGTGGTGGGTACGGGTATCTATGTCTCACCGTGGCAGGTGTGGGCATCTGCTCATCTTCTTTTAGGAGGCACCAGAACCCAAACCCAGGGCCTGCCATGTGGTAGGCAGGTGCCCAATTGCTTGAGCCATAACCGCTTTCCCCTTCCTTATATATATATATTTTTTAAGATTTATTTTATTTCTCTCCCGTCCCTGACCGCCCCCCCAGTTGTCTACTCTTTGTGTCCATTTTGCTGTATGTTCTGTGTCTGCTTGCATTCTTGTCATGCAGGACTGGGAAACTGTGTCACTTTTTTGTTATGTCATCTTGCAACGTCAGCTCTCTGTGTGTGGCACCACTCCCGGGCGGGCGGCGCTTTTTTCATGCGGGCGGCTCTTCTTATGGGGTGCACTCCTTGCATATGGGACTCCCCTATATGGGGACACCCCTGCGTGGCATGGCACTCCTTGTGTGCGGCAGCACCACGCATGGGCCAGCTCACCAGACAGGTCAGGAGGCCCAGGGCATCGAACCGTGGACCCTCCGTATGGTAGGTGGATGCTCTATCAGTTGAGCCACAACTGCTTCCCTCCTTATATTTTTATGTAACATTTTTGTCATTTAAAACTTCTTTAAAAATAAAAAAATTAATTAAAAAAACCATCAAGGATTAAATATCTGCTATTTAAAAATGTGTAAATATATGTAGATAGATAGAAAAATAATTTGAAAATGCATCAGAAAGAAAATAAGGATGAACATACCTCATAGTTAATAACTCAATGGGGTAGGCTATTTTCTTTCTTGTTTTAAAATTTTACAAGAATTACTTTCATAATCAGAAAAAAAATGATCGAAATTAGAAAAAAAATTGAGGTGAGAACTCCCAACTCTTCACCTCAACCTCCTACTAACTGGAGCTTTAGCCATTTATCTTATATAATGAATGACCCAAGCAATCCTGACTGTCTACTTCGCCTTTCTATGTTCACTGCCCTAGAGCCTTGTAAAAAGACACAAGAAGGTGAGTCGTCTTAAACCTCCCACACTCCAAGCAGCCCAATCTGCATTCAGGGTATAACATGCCGAAGTCTGATTGATCCCATTTTTTTTTTTTTTAAAGATTTATTTTTATTTTTTTATTTTTTTAAATTTAATTCCCCTCCCCTCCCCCAGTTGTCTGTTTTCTGTGTCTTTTTGCTGCGTCTTGTTTCTTCGTCCGCTTCTGTTGTCGTCAGCGGCATGGGAAGTGTGGGCGGCACCATTCCTCGGCAGGCTGCTCCCTCCTTCACGCTGGGCGGCTCTCCTTATGGGGTGCACTCCTTGCGCGTGGGGCTCCCTTACGCTGGGGACACCCCTGTGTAGCAGGGCACTCCTTGCGCGCATCAGCACTGCGCAGGGGCCAGCTCCACACGGGTCAAGGAGGCCCGGGGCTTGAACCGCGGACCTCCCATGTGGTAGACGGACGCCCTAACCACTGGGCCAAAGTCCGTTTCCCTGATTGATCCCATTTTGACTATAGCCTAATTTTGAGTTGACCCCGAGAATAATAAGGGTTTCTATTTCCCACCTCCAACTCATTCAATAAAAAACCTTGGAGGACACTTCATAAATGCTTTCAGAATTGAGTTGTTCTCCTTAAAATGCAAATTGGTCTTGAGGGTAGAAGCTGGTATAGCTTAGTAGTCATCCCACCTGAATCTTAATTACTCTAGAGTTCAAAAACATTATGACCCTGGGTTTTACCCAGAGGAAGTAGAGGATCTTGACGGTGCCAAGACCAACTCAAAGGCACAGTGATGAGCCATGTGGGTGGTCAAGGAGGAAAAGGAATGCGGAAAGGAGATGGAACAAAAGGGCAATGAGAATGAACTGAATTTTCTCACATCTTCAGATGGAGAACAGACTATCTGAAACCTGTTACTGCCTGCCTAGTTCTAAAACTCTTCCAGTTTGATGAAGCTTTTGCAGGCCAGAGTTGGACTTCAAATGAAGTAGTCTATGGTATGATACATTTCTGATGGCTTTATAACATACGGAATTTCTAATTGTAGATAATCACAATCAGGTGAGATCATTATATTTTTATTTCCAAAAGTGTTACATTATTTTGTAATCTGCACAGTAATGGTTGACATAGACAAGAATCATGAATAGCTGCTGAAATCATTGGGAGAGTTTTGGGCAACAGGATTTCACACAGTCTCATGGTATCACCTCACAGATTACTTATTAAGTACAAAGAGAAAGGATACTTTAGAAATAGAATCTGGCAAATGCTGCATTAACCAAATCATCAAACTTAACATCACCAATAATGGGGCATATTGTGTCATCAGCTTCCTGGTGTGATTCACTTGAAGAACACAACACTGCACATGTGATATTCTTGCCAAAAGTTTTAACCTGAATCTATCAAGAGGAAACAATAAAGCAACTCCAAATTGAGGGTGTGACAGTCTAATATTATTGATGGATTCCAAAAAGAAATATTGATTATGTTTGTAATCTGGTCTGTTCCTCTGGCTGTGATACCCTTTGATTGTATTAAATTCAGAAGTTTCACTTATACTTGATTAAATTAAGATTAGGGCTTTGATTTGGCCATATCATAAGACATTGAGTCCCTGCCCCCTTGGTGGGTGGACACTTACACAGAAAATGACACAGCAGAAGAGAGACCTTAGTTTCGAAGCTGGAGCCCCAGGAGAGAGCCAAGGCATTTGCTGATAATTTACAGCTGGCCTTGTGGAGAGAGCAGAGCAGCTGAGCCTGGAAGGAAACCAGCCCTAGGGAGAGAGACCAGCCTTATGTCAGCCTACAGATGAGATCCGGAGAAGCTGGGACCACGGAGCCTTGAGAGGAAGAACGAAGGCTGACCTGTGCAGACATCCCCTGCCATCTTTCTCAACATGTGGCAAATACTTTGGGTGAGAAAGAATCTCTTATGGTACCCTGGGTTGGACTCTTTGGGGTCCTGTGACTGTAAGCTTCTACCCCAAATAAATACCCTTATAAAAGCCAACAGAGTTCTGGTACTTTGTATCAGCACCCCTTTGGCTGACTAATACAGACAGTCACTGTGCAAAACAACTGGTCTGAGCTCTTCAAAGATACCAACATCTTGAAAGACAAAAAGAGGCCAAGGGAGTTAGCAGATTAAAGGATGCTGCAGAGACAGGACCACCCAGTGCAGTGTATGACTCTAGACTGGATTCTGGGTTTTTTTAAAAAAGAAAAGATAAAAGGGAAGAGAAGAAAAAGAAGAGAAGAAAAGATAAAATTACATTACTAAGACAATTGGAAAATTTTGAATATAGATTGTATACTGGATAATAATAGCATTGTATCAATATAAATTTCTTAAACATGATTATTTTAATATGGTTATGTGTGCTTAAATGGGGGCATAAATGGTCTTAGTCTGCCAAAGGGGTGTCAATGCAAAGTACCAGAAATGTGTTGGCACTTAAAAAGGATATTTATTTGGGGGTAAAATCTTACAATTACAAGGCCATGGAAAGTCCAGCTTGAGGCACCATAAAAAGAGTTTTCTCACCAAAGTCATTTGCCACATGTTGAAGCAAGATGGCAGACAATTTCTGCCTGGTCTCTGCCTTCCCTTCTGGGCTTCCTCTTTCAGGCTCATCTGTCCTCTTTCTTCCCAAGTTCAGCTGTAAGCTCTCAGGCATATAGCAGGCTGGTGTGCTCTTGAGCTGTTCCATGGGCCCAACCTCTTGCGGGCTTTGTGCTTAAGCAATCCTCTCTCTACATTGCAAAATCAAATATGCAGCTCCCTTTATTTCCTGTCTGTCCATGTGAATCCATTAATATCAGACCCAGTAAGGGGCGGGGACTCAGCCTGAGTCTTGCCTCACTGACATAGTCCAATAAAAAGCCCTACAGCAATCTTATCAGGTAATCTAATCAATGGCCCCTCAATGGAATTTAATGCCATCAAAGGGTATCACACTCAGAGGAACAGATTAGTTTACAAACATAACCTTTCTCTTTTTGGGATTCATAAAATAATTTCACATTGCCACAACTGGGTTACATGGATCCTACATGTTTAAAACAATGAAGATGTATATAGAATAGAAAGTGTTAACTTATTTGAACAATTATATATTGAGCATATTTATGTACCATGCAGTAAGCACTGGGGATACAAATGGAAAAGAAAGCATGTAAGATGCCTGCCTTCATCAACCTTATGTTCTTCTGGGGAGGAGAAAAAAGGACTTAACTGTAGTGGATAAGATTGTGTGCCACTCAGACCCCTCCTTCAGGACCAAGGCACCCATTACCCCAATTTCTGGTTCACACCTCCATCCTTGCCAGAGAATTGCCCTCAGCTGCAGGACCTGTCTTTTCCAAGGTTGTGTTCCCCCAATTAGAGGCAGCCCACATCCAAGGATGAGTTGATTTGGAGCTACAAAAACCTGAGCCCATGTTCTCAATTTAGGGTAACTGCAAATGGCCACCACAGCTTCAGAGCCCCTTGTGGCCCCTATCGCAGCTGCATCCTAGCTCTGCTTCTTCCTCTGTCCAGTTCTGCTTTCCCTTACTGGTAGTCTTTCTGAGAACACTCCTAATATGCCTTCTGCATGCAAAAGTCTCCAACTCAGAGTCGTTTCCTGGGGAACCTGATCTAGGACACAGATCAATTAGGTGCATGAAGATGGAAAAGCATGAAGATAAAAAAAAGCATGCTGTAGGGGCAGGTAAAAAGCAGGTGAACGCAGCCTCAACAATCTCAGGTGAAGCCTTCGTTCAATCTTGTCAAAAGAAACTGCCCAAAACAAAACAAAAAGTAGAATCTAATTTGATGCCCCTTCCCAACCCCTGCCATCGCTTTCAAATTGAAAATATTCGACTAAAGTCAATTGTGCTGCCTTTCTTTTCTTCATTTTTAAGATTTTTTTGCTTCCTTGGAAAAAGAAAGTTAAAAGCAAATTCTCAAATTCAAGCTTAAGGAGGGAGGAAAAAAGGCAAGATATTCCTTGCCCACCCTCCCTCTCCCAAACTCTCCTCCTCCTCATACTATTTTAAAATAAGAGGACAAAGCAGACCAGCCTCGGCAAGTGGATATTGATAATAGTCTGCAAAAGGACCACCCACCTACCCTTTCTCCATTTATGGCTTTGTATCTAAAAAGAGGCAATTATGTCAGAGCTGGAACCTCAGGAGCGCTGAATTCTGGCAGCTCCCCAGCTCCCCATCTCCATAAGGACCATGCCTGGGGCACTGGAGAGGAACTGGATAGTCACTTGAACGGGAAATCGTACCTTTCATTTTTTAAGGTTGTCATGCCTCGTGACAGGTACAGCAGGAGAAACCAATGGAGTTAATAAGCGAGTGGCCTTTCAGTCCTCCATGTAGTAGCACTACCAAGGTCATTGCCTCTTGACTGCTTATTCTGCTTGGTGGAAGGGAGATCCTAGATTTTTACCCCCCAACCCCTGGCAGCACTCTTTTTTAGCATTGATAATGGTGATAGGTATGGACCCTAGCCACTTTTTTTTTTTAAAGAGGTACCTGGGATTGAACCCAGAACCTTGTACATGGGAAATACTCATTCGACCACTGAGCTACATCTGCTCCCCAGTGAGAGTTGGTGTAGCAGTTTGATATGGTTATGAATTCCAAAAATAGATATTGGATCATGTTTGTAATCTGGTCTGTACCTGGGCATGATTGAGTTATCATTGGTGCTTTGATTGGGCCACGTCATTAGTCCCCACCAAAGGGCAGGGACTCACAGATAAAAGGCATGGCAAAGGACAGAGTTAAGGGTTTTTCATGTTAGAGTTTTGATGTTGGAATTTGATGCTGAAGCCTTAAGCTGGAGCCCTGGGAAGTAAGCTCACAGAGGAAAGAAAAACCAGCCCCAGGAAGAGAGGAACCCTGAGCCCAGGAAGAAGCAAACCCTGGGAAGAGAGGAACCTTGAACCCAGAGAGAAGCAAGACTCTGGAAGGAACCCAAGAAGCCTGAATCCTCACAGACATGGGCAGCCATCTTGCTCCAATATGTGAAAACAGACTTTGGTGAGGGAAGAGATGTGTGCTTTGTGGCCTGGTATCTGTAAGCTCCTACCCCAAATAAATATCCTTTATAAAAACCAACCAATTTCTGGTATTTTGCATCAGCACCCCTTTGGCTGACTAATACAGTTGGTTTTTTCGTTTGCTTTGTTTTTAGGAGGTACCTGGATCGAACCGGGGACCTCATGCATGGGAAGCAGATGCTCAACACTTGAACTATATCCACTCCCCTATCCTAGCCTCTGATGATGCCTGAGAAAAAGGATAGCAGCATTTCAATTCAATGCATTTGAAAGAAAGTTAAGGCCTCCCCAAAGAAAAAATTAACCTCTCTTCCCCTAGGGTTGGTAGTAGGCCAGGGTTTTCTTCTAAGATAAAGGTGGTAACTTGGGAAGAAGAGACTTACCTGGAAACCAGGTCTGTTTTTATTGATGACAGAGTCAAATTTGCTAGGCAAGTTGCCTGAGTATCTTGGTGTCCATTGCCTTTTCCGTACTTTCTTGAACACAAGGGTAACATGAGGTTAAAATGAAAGTGTTTTGTAAACAACACTCCTATAGAAAACACAGGGCATGTGGTGACTCACTTGATTGTTTATGCAGCAGCCCCAGAATTAGATCTACTGGAGTAGATTTGACTTTATGCCATTTTTGGTTCCGTACCATCTCTCAGAGCAGCATAGAATTTGCCTTGGTTGATGCTCATTTTGGCAGGATAGGAAAATAGTGTAGCAGGGTTGTTTGGAAATCATTTAAATAGGATTAAATTTCTCCTTATTTGGTATTTTTAAAGGACTTTAGAGTCTCAAAAAGAGAGTTATTCTTCTTTGTAGGTCAATCTTCTTGCAGGATGAAGGAAGTGAGAAACTCCCATTCTAGTTTGGTTTCTGATCCTAATTGTCGGTGTAAAATGGAGATTCCTGATTCATAGGGTTGTTACAAGGACAAAATGAGAGTAGAGGTGAAATGCTCACAGCAGAGTCTGAGAGGCAGTGAGGACTCGTTACGGGCAAATTAACACAGGGCAAGCCCACCCCTAAGCTTGGTGAGCCCCAGGTTCAATTCGAGGCCCGCTTATCCTCGAACACTTAAAAGTTCTAAACAAGCCAACACACTGTAAGGCAAGATGTGTTCTAGCCTCCTTCCCTAACAAATAGACCTTCACAATGAACCGAAGGCCCAGTTCAAATTCTCATACTCCTTGGAGTTCTGTGTCAGAACATGGTGACCTGGAAGAGCTGGTGCTGGGCCCCTGGCCCCCTTCTCTTGCCACTTCCATTTCTGACCTACACAATGAGGACCTTACGTGCCATATGCGGACACCTTACCCCACACCTCCAGCCGTGCCTTATCCATAGACGGCCATTCCTTGGCCCTCTCTCGGCCCTAGGGGTGTAGGCCCTGGGGGTACAGTACGGTGCCTGGAGGGTGGGCCTAAGAAAGAGGCCCGAGCGGGCTCTGGAAGCAGGTTCAGGGCTGTTGGACTGGGCACCTGGCCCATGGGGAGAGGCACAGCCAGAGGGGAACTAGAGTGAGGCCCCGTAGAACACAGGACACAGAGTGGGGTTGTCTCCTGCCTGGGTCTAAGAGCTGTACTGGCTGGAGGTTCAAGCACTGTCGCTAAAGCTAGGCTGTCTGGATTAAATCCTGGCTTACTTGGGCAATGTACCTAACCTCTCTGTGCCTTGGTTTCCTCATCTATAAAATGAGATGGTGATTATAGTACTTACCGCACAGGGTTGTTAGAAGAGTTAAATGAGTTAGTATGTGTACAAACACTTAGTACACACCAGGCACGGAGAACGCCATGTTAAGTGTTATTCACAGCGCCCCCTTTCCTTAATGATTCTTGGCCTACTACAATCACAGTCATCAATGTCACATTCTTGCTTCTGTTTAGGAGAAAAGAAGAGAGAAAGGAAATATGCCAGGATCTCATACAATGGTTTTCAAAGTTGCCATTTAATGTACCCAAAGTTGGATGAACCCCTCAGTCTGTCTGCAAGAGTTGGGGAGGGATTCAAGTGCCATCAATTCTAAAATGAAAACAGTCTTTTTACCAGCCAATCATAAACCTACATGGAGCCCAGAGCATCCTGCTAAAGGTTTCCTAACTCTTCTCATTGGTTTACATTTAAACAAACCGATCCTATTAGTTTCTTAGGACTGTCATAACGGAACACCACAAATGATGTGGCTTAAAACAACTGAAACGTGTTCTCTCCAGTTCTGGAGGCCTGAAGCCTGCAGTCAAGGTGTTGGCAGGACCACGCCCCCTCTGAGAACCCCAGGGAAGGCTCCTTCCTTGCCTCTTCCCACTTCTGGCGGTTGCCAGCTGTCCTTGGCGTTCTTAGCTGGCAGCTGCATCACTCCAATGCCTGCTTTCGTTGTCTCGTGGCTTTCCCCCTGTAAGTCAGCGTCTCTCTTCCCACATTTCCTTCTTCTTATAAGAATCCGGTATGACCTTGATTACATCTGCAAAGATCCTGTTTCCAAGTAATGTCACATTCACAGGTTCAGGGTGGATGCGAGTTTGGGGGACCACGGTTCATCCGCACACAGAGTTAAGTCTGCTGTGTCTGCTGTGGATGAGGGCCTGAGAGTCCCTTTTCCTTCCCATCTCCTCCCTTCCTTTCTGTCTCCCCCACATTCTTCTCAGTCTTGGCCACCCCTCTGTCCTCTCTGCCAGGTCCCTGGCTCGATCCTGGAAGCTGAAAGTGAAGGTCATGATGCCAATTGTTCTGGGTTGTGCCGAAAGGGTGGGAATCCCTCCTGCCACCCCCCATTCTTCTCTATCTGTTATCACACTCTTCGAAGTTCAACCCAGCCTTCCATCCTCCGTAAGGCATCTCCAGCAGGTGGCATCCTAAGGGAATCCCCTTGCTACTGAAATCCTTTAGCAATGATTGTCTTTATCTTTGTGTCTTTATTTGGTCTCCCCGGCTAAATAATCCCTTTCTAAAATGCAGAAATTACATCCATTCTAGCCACACATTTGCATCTTCAGTGGCCTGTATATTGTGTGAATAAACAGCTTTTTTTAAATAATTGAAAGTAGATTCATATGCCATTTTTTAAGGATCTTGTCTATCGCATAAATTCAGGATCATGTGCTCTGACATTTAGTTCACATAAGAACAGGCAGAAAAGGCAAGGATACGAAAATAACTATGATGACAATTAGGCGCTAAGGATCTGAGCAGTGATTAGGTTTGTTGTGGGTCTATGTCATCATGTGCTTGTCAGTATTTGTCAGCAATAGCATAATTCAGTAGCAATCTCATAGCAACACTATGGAGGGGAGGTGCCGCCTTGATTTTGCCCATGCTGGGTTATAGAATCACATCTAAAACAAAGTTCACCTTCTTGCATCTTCAGTGATTCAGTGAATCTTAAGGATTCACTGGGCCAAGTCCGCTTCTCAACACTTAAGGGTTCAATGAGAGCAACAAAGGACTTGACTAGTAAAGCATGACTTAACCCACACCCCAAGATGAGAATTCTATATATTCTTCTATACAGTTAATTTAGGCATAGACAGTTGTAACTGTGACTACTAGACTGGACAGTGAGGCTCTGACATCAAATACCAGCACCTCCACACCGACGAAATGGGGAGATCCAGCATGGTCCAGAGAGCCGTCTTTGGTTTGGTTTGTTCCGGCTCTTCATTGCCTTGTGTCTTCCAAGCTCTCTCCATATTCTCCTGTGGTTTTTGTGCCATCCAGACTTTTGCTGGGGCTAGTGCTTCTTTATTCCTAACTGCAACTGATAGGTTCTTCCTGGGATGTGGGTGATCTGAACAGCCACCTGACTCTGTGTTTGATTCTCAGGGTTGACCAAGCTATTCTGGCTCACAGGCAAGCATCCCATTTCTCCCTCGCCACCCCACGTGCATCTCTCCTGAAACTATGACATCATTCCGAAAGGGGGGCCTCCTTTAGAGAGTGACCAGTCAATGGTTCTTAACCTTTGCACCCCCAAATCTATAAATTCACTTTAAATATCATCTATCTCTAGCTACTGAGCTTGGTGAGATGTTTTCTGCCTGTTTTGCTGGTTAATCCAGGAATAGATTTTCTCTAACCTGAATGATCTGTTTCATATCTTAGATCTTTACTGATCTCAGTACTAACTTCTTCATCATTTTGATAGGGGTGGTGGAGAGTTATATTTCTCTCCCTTTGGCAAGAAGGGTTGCCTCTTATTTGGAAAAAATACTGGAAAGGATTTACCATTTTGGTTTCTATGATCCCTGCTGCTCCCCTTCCCTTCCATTCATAATGCTAGTCATAATGCTAAAGACTAGAGATGACACAATATAATTAGGGACCAGTTAAATAATCTCTGGTTCACCCACAGAATGGAATACTAAGCAACTGTTGAAAAGAATGAGGACAGGAAGTGATTATGGCTCAACTGATAGAGCGTCTGCCTACCATACGAAGGGTCCAGGGTTCCATATCCAGGGACTCCTGACCCGTGTGGAGCTGGCCCATGCACAGTGCTACCACATGCAAGGAGTGCTGTGTCATGCAGGGGTGTCCCCCGCGTTGGGGTACCCCATGTGCAAGGAGTGTGCCCCGTAAGGATAGCCCACATGGGAAAAAAAAGCACAGCCTGCTCAGGAACGGTGCCACACACACGGAGAGCTGATGCAGCAAGATGATGCAACAACAACAAAAAAACCACAGTTTCCCAGTGCCGCATGACAAGAATGTAAGTGGACACAGAAGAACACACAGCAAATGGACACAGAAAGTAGACAGTGGGGGGGGAAGGGGATAGAAATAAATAAAAAATAATTTAAAAGAAAAAAAAAGAATGAGGTCTATCATGATATTCTTCTGTGAAATGATTTCCAGGAAATGTTGTAAATTGAAAACATCCAAGTTCAGAAGGCTGTGTAAAAAGCAATGAAAGGACAAACTAACAAGTAAAAAAATTGGTTAACTTTAATGGGATAGAAGAGACAGGAATTGAAGTCTGTGAGCACCTGATTATATTTATCTTAATGATCCATTGCTACATAACAAATTACTCCAAAAACGTAGTGGCCTAAAAGAACAATAAATAATTATTATCTTGTATAAATCCTGAGGGTCAGGAATCCAGGAATGGTTTAGCTGAGTGACTTTGACTCGGGGATTTAATGAGATTGTGGTCATGATGTTGTTCTGAGCTTCAGTCATCTAAAGCCTTGACTGGGGCTACAGAATCCACTTTCACTCACATGGCTGTTGGCAGGAGGCCTTAGTTTCTCTCCACATGAACCTCTCTCCATAGGGCAGCTTGAGCATCCTCACGATACTGCAGCTGGCTTCCCCTAGAGCAAGGGAGAGCAGAGGAAACTGTAACGCCTATTATGACCAATCTTGAAAGTTACACACTGCTGCTTCTACATTTTTCTATTTATTACAGGTAAGATACTGAGTCTAAGCCACATTTAAGAGGAGGGGAATTATGCTTCACCTTTTGAAGTGTGTGTTAAAGATTTTGTGAACATATTTTAAACCACCATCATGCTTAATTTATTTGAGTTTGGAACTATAAAAATGGCTTATATAATTTTAAAAGTAAATTAAATCCAAATAAAAAAGAAAAAGTAATCCCTAAACATTGAAAACAAAATGAAAGAAATGAATCTAAACATGTATCTAATTGGTCTAAACACAGTAATTATATTTACACATATATTTATATATATTATATATTATTTCAATTACTTTATAACACAGAAACGTGACTGTATAATCTAAAGGAATATATTCCCAAATGATAAAAAGAACTGTGATTATATTAAACTGTTTGTTTTTAGTAATCATGATTTGAGTAATACTAGCATTCTAAAACTATTAAGTATACATATGTATTTATATATTAGGATTGTAGCAGTTTGATATGGTTATGAATTCCAAAAATAGATATTGGATTATGTTTGTAATCTGGTCTGTACCTGGGCATGATTAAGTTATGAATAAGGCTTTGACTGAGCCACATCTTTAGGGCATTGAGTCCCCACCCTTTGGTGGATGGGAACTCACAGATAAAAGGCATGGCAAAGGACAGAGTTGGGGGTTTTTAATGTTGGAGTTTGATGCTGAAGCCTTAAGCTGGAACGCTGGAAGTAAACTCACAGAGATAAGAGAAGCCAACCCCAGAAAGAGAGGAACACTGAACCCAGGAAAAAGCAAGCCCTGGGAAGAAAGGAACCTTGAACCCAGAGAGGAGCAAGACCTGGAAGGGAACCCAGGAAGCCTGACCCCTTGCAGCTGTTGGCAGCCATCTTGCTATAACACGTGAAAATAAATTTTTGTGAGGGAAGTAACTTACGCTTATTGGCCTGGTATCTGTAAGCTCCTACCCCAAATAAATATTCTTTATAAAAACCAGCCAGTTTCTGGTATTTTTCATCAGCACCCCTTTAGCTGACTAATAACAAGGATACATAAAATGAGTAAATATATTAATGTCTTTAGGAACCAAGTCTTATAGCAAAAGAAAAGAGAGAGACAAACAACTAAATGATTTAATTCAGCAAATTGAATACTTTCCATTCACATACTTTAAATTTCCCAAATCTGCATATTCATGACTTCATTTATAATTGCATCCTTTGGGAGTTAGGTCTGGCATTAAGCTACAAATGAGGAAGTTCAGAGAAATTGAATGACCTGCCACAGCTAGTAAGCGGGTATGAGAGCCCATGCCTGTCTTTCAGGAAGACACCAAGACAGGAAGGCAAGGTCCTTGGGAAGACTATTCTCACTAGAGACCAGGATCCATACTAGAGAGAGTGGGAAATACAGTTGCTTACACAAGGTGGCATCAAATTAGGAAAAGGTTTGGAATCAGAGAGAAAAGTTTAGACTAGTGTCAAGGATGAGGGAGCATTTTTCTATTCACACAATCTAGCCCCCTTCCCCCCAAATACATGTAGAAAGCAATTTGTCTTTCCTTTAGGCAATGCAAAATGCTAAAGGCTTACTTTTAAAATAAAGAAAGAAAGAGGATTATAAAATTTTGTTCAAAAATTCAGCAAGAGGAGAACCATTTTCAATTATGTATGCTAGTCAAGGAAGACGGGCAGCAGGAAAAATGAAGGCTGGGGAGAGGGGTAGAAATGGAGGTTATCAAGGGAGATTATCAAGAAATATTTTGAGGCAAGGATTAATGATTATAAACTGCCCTCATCTTATTACTGCTATTCACTAGAGCCGCAGGCTTCAAAATAGATTTTTGCCTATTATTCTTATCCTTTGAAAATCTGAATAGCTGATTATACTGTCAGAGTTGTTAGGAACCCAGACTCCTAGTGTGAAGGAAGAAAATGTAGCTGAGGCTGGCCAGAGGGAGAGCTTAAAAGAGCTAATTTCATCTTTGGCAGAATACAGTGGTGACCAGAACTGATCTCCCCTATAGGACGGTATCCCAGGCGTCATTTATCCACAGGGGAAGAAGGGATGGTGGCCCAAGTCCCCAGACTCTTTATCAAGGCGCCTGCCATCAAGAGGTTGACTTGGTCTTCAGTGGAGAATTTCTTCCCTCTGTATCCCCACTTCTATTCCCCTACCTTTGTACCTACTTCTACTCCCAGGCATATCCTTGTGGTGTTCAGAATTTTGTTGACTATCAGAACTTCTGTGGTTGTTTGAGACTGTATATAGCCCAGAAAATCATGTTCTTCAAGCTAGTCCATTCCTGTGGGTGTGAATGTATTGTAGGTGGGATCTTTTGATTAAGTTATTTCACTTAAGGGACTTTGATTAGGTTACTTTGTAAGGCATGACTCAGAGTGGGTCTTAATCCTCTTACTGGATTCCTTTATGGATGAGATGAATACAAAGATAGAAGTGGAGAAAAAAGTAGAGGAATCCAGAAGCTGAAGTAATGTAACCTGGAAGGGGAGGGAGAGACCAGCAGAAGCCACCATGTGCCTTGCCATATGACAGAGGAGTCCAGAATCCCTGGTAGCCAGTCTCTGGGGACAAAGCATAGCCCAATGATGCCTTGATTTGGACATTTTCATGGCTTCAGAACTGCAAGCTTGTAAATTAATAAATTCCCATCGTAAAAGCCAACCCATTTCTGGTATATTGCATTTCAGCAGCTTAGCAAACTAAAACAGCTTCCTTGACTAAGATCCATGAATCCTTAAATTCTAGAAATGAAACAACCATTATATTGCATATCTGCTTCTCAGTCTTAATTCCTATACGGTCAACCACCACAGCAGGGAACCAAGAGAGTCTACAACTGTAAGCAGGAGAATTCCATCCATCAACCATGTGGGATCTAAACCCGCTCTTGATTTAAAGGTGGAGTGGACATTGCCATCCCAGGATCCTCAGGATGGAGGAATAAAATATGGATTAGAGTGGACTTATTGGTATTCTACTATAGAATTAGTGTGACTCTAGCAATGGAAGAAATTGTATCATTGATGTGAAGACAGTGGCCACAGGAGTTGCTGAGGGTGGGGAGAGGGAAGAAGAGGTGTGAGATGGGGGCATTTTTGGGACTTGGAGTTGTCCTGAATAATATTGCAGGGACAGATGCTGGACATTCTATATCCTGCCATAACCCATGAATGGACTGGGGGAGAGTGTAAACTACATTATAAACTATAATCCATGCAGTGCAGCAGTGCTCCAAAATGTCACCAAATGCAATGAATGTGCCACAATGATGAAAGAGGTTGTTGATGTGGGAGGAGTGGGGGTGGGGTGGGGAGTGGGATCTGTGGGAGCCTCTTATATTTTTTAATGTGACATTTTGTGTGATCTATGGATCTTTTAAAATAAAGATAATAAAAAAGGAGAAAAAATATAAAATATCTTCTCTGAGAATTAAAGTCAGGTGCACACAAGCAATAGTTAACCAAAATAATAGTTAACAGCAACTTTAGGAGCTGTCATATTCTTTATGGACAGTATCTCATTATCTCTGAGAGTTTGGTGGGACAAGATCCTGTGTTGTGAAACACTAAAAGACTGACATGATGAACCTGAAAAATAGATATTTTTTAGTGCTTAGAAGCCTTTATGTTTTATTACCTTTCTTGGGATGGAGAAAAGATGAGAAACAGTGACCTACAACTTGCTTGGTAGAATTATAGTCCCTGGCAGTGATCAGGCATACCTGCCTAATATTGTCCTTTTAAGCCAGGAAGGGTGGGGTGGATACTTCTCCCAGTTTTTGTCTGGGGAACTGGAGAACAAAGCAGTCTAGCAATTTGTCCCAAAGTAAGTTAATGATGGTGATGTCTATGTTTTAGGCTCTAAATATTTGACTCACAGACTCTTTCTATTCATCAACAGGCATTTATGGATTTATTAATTTGTAATGAGTATTCAGAACCATTTTAGCCTTGGAGGACACAAAGATGAATAAAACACAGCTCTTAGAAGAGGGAGAGGCAGTAAACAGATGCGCTGAGGCTCACTGAGACTGTTTTGATCCATTTCTCCCTGTCTCTGTGTAAGGTGAGGGTAAGAAGTGAGGAGAAAAGAGAGGCTGAGAGGGGGGTTGAAAGCAGAAGGCCAGTCAGCACCCAGAACAGCCTCGGTACTGGGGGACATGGCTATAGAGGTCGTCATCCTCATAGAACAACTTAAGAATCAGCACAGAAGCGATGAGACTGAGCAATTTACTGATGGAACTGCAAACTACCCTGAGAGACACCTGTGAGTGTATGTGTGAGACATGAAGCAGGAGAACCCCCAGATTTAATGAAGGGGCTCAGAGAACCTGGAGACTAAAGCTGAAAACAAATGACCTTCATTTCATTGTAACTGAAATAATGCTGAGGAGGTAGAAAGGGAGGTGGGCATCCAGACCTGTGTCCCCAGGCCTGACCCAGGAAGAGGTGCCCTCAGCACTTCACCTGAGCTGTGTAGATCAGCGCTCTGCCTCAGCTCAGGTGTGTTTCCTGGGCTGGAGACAAAAGAGCGTCAGGCTTGTATTAATCCCCTGATATGCTCCAATACCTTCATCCAATGCCCCTGCTCTGATTTTGTGCCCACCATATGACTGAGGGTGTTTTCACATGTAGATTGTTTTTTTAATTAGAGAAGTTGTGGGTTTACAGAAAAATCTTGCATAAAGTACAGGGTTCTCATAGACCACCCTACTCTTTTTTTTTAAAGCTTTATTTATTTTATTTCTCTCTTCCCCCCACCCCCCCACAGTTGTCTGTTCTCTGTGTCTGTTTGCTGTGTCTTCTTTGTCTGCTTCTGTTGTTGTCAGTGGCAGGGGAATCTGTGTTTCTTTTTGTTGCATCATCTTGTTGTGTCAGCTCTCCATGTGTGCAGCGCCATTCTTGGGCAGGCTGCACTTTCTTTCACGCTGGGTGGCTCTCTATTTTTTTTTTTTCCATTTGTTCTTTTTTTAAATGTTTTTGTCTTTATTTATTTTTTTAATATTACATTAAAAAAATATGAGGTCCCCATATACCCCCCACCCTCCTCACCCCACTCCTCCCCCCAGGGTCTCTCTTTACAGGGCGCACTCCTTACACGTGGGGCTCCCCTACACGGGGGACACCCCTGCGTGGCAGGGCACTCCTTGCGCGCATCAGTACTGCACGTGGGCCAGCTCCACACGGGTCAAGGAGGCCTGGGGTTTGAACCACGGACCTCCCGTGTGGTAGGCGGACGCCCTAACCACTGGGCCAAGTCTGCTTCCCCTACCCTACTGTTACCGCTTTGCATTAGGGTGGTACATTTGTTACAAGGGACGGAAGCACAGTTTTATAATTGTACTATTAACTTTAGTTCATGGTTTACCTTAGGCATTACTGTTTGTGTCTCCTACAGATTTTCATAAGGAAAAGGTTGTGTTGACTTGCTAATGAACCAGCAACTACTTGGCAGCGATAGGTTTGACTGTAAATCACCATATTGCTATTCTGGTTAATATATTTTCTTGTGAGTCTGACAGGGATGAGCCAGATCAGTTGGGAGGGAACTGGTAAAATCCAGTCTCCAGACCTGCAAAGCTGAAGACTAAAATGGGACTTCCCAAGGAGGTAGCCCTTGCCCACTGCAGCCCATTTCAGACCTACCACAATGCCTAGCATTTACGTGCTCAGTGAGAGTTACCATTATCATTGCAAACAAGTTCACTATTGGTTTAATATCTATGTATGGCCAAGGGAATTTTAACCACAGGAACGTCTAATATACATTTTTTAAAAAAAGATTTATTCATTTAATTTATTTCTCTCCCCTTCCCCCCTCCCGCCTCAGTTGTCTGTTCTTTGTGTCTATCTGCTGTGTCGTCTTCTTTGTCCGCTTCTGTTGTCAGCAGCACGGGAATCTGTGTTTCTTTTTGTTGTGTCATCTTGGGTCAGCTCTCCGTGTGTGCGGCACCATTCCTGGGCAGGCTGCACTTTTGTGCTGGGCGGCTCTCCTTATGGGGTGCACTCCTTGCGCGTGGGGCTCCCCTACGCGGGGGACACCCCTGCGCGGCAGGGCACTCCTTGCGCGCATCAGCACTGCGCATGGGCCAGCTCCACACGGGTCAAGGAGGCCCAGGGTTTGAACTGCGGACCTCCCATGTGGTTGACGGAGGCCCTAACCACTGGGCCAAGTCCGCTTCCTAACATACATTTTTAAGCTTGGATCTCTTCACCTCTGCAAAGTAGCCTGACCCCTGGAGGCAGGGACCAGATGTGATGTCCCCCATGTAAGGGTACTCCGCAGCCTGCTTCAGCTGTGAAAGAGCAGATCCAGGCTCTCCTTCCCCTTGGCAGTTTCCCGCTTTGGTTAAGCCTTCCTGTCTTTTCCTCTCAATACCCTCAGTTCAAGCTAAGCTCCTGCCTGCTAAGAGTCCCCAACCCTGTCCCCCGTGGGCAGCGCCCACTAAACGCTGCACATTTACTCTTCTCTGCCTTCTGCATCACTATGGCCCGATAGGGGCCCGTGTCTTCAATGAAAGAGGCAGAGAGGGAACCGCTAGGTGGCAGGTGAGAGAAGGGAAGTAACAAGACAGGCAAGGCATTCGTTAGCCTCTAAAAGGAAGATCTTTTGTGGGACAAACGCCACAGGCAATTATAGGCATCGTGATGACATTCAGTTGTGTATGTGAGGGAGGAAGCCCTCTCGGAAGTACAAGGGAAGTAATCTGTAGACTTTGATGTGCAAAGACCTGAGCTCGGGATGAGATCCTGGGCCAATTCTCTCTTCATCCTCCTCTGTAAAATGGAGTGATCCTGATGCTTCTACTCGTCATTGTACAGAGACGTGGAGATAGAGCAAGCAGGAATGTGCGTATAGGGGTAGGGGATTTCCTGTCTGCTTTTCTCTCCTTTGTTATCTCTATTGTCTAGAAAATGCTCATTAACAATTGTTGACTTAATGGAAGAGTAAATGGTGGAGATGGATCTACTTAATCAAAGATTCTCAAGCTTTAGCGGGCATCAAGATCACCCGAGGGGCCTGTGAAACACAGACTGCTAAGACCACCCCCAGAGTTGCTGATTCACTGAGTTTGGGGTGGTGCCTGAGCATTTGCATGTCTAACAAATTCCCAGGTGTTGTCGATGCTGCCAGCTTAGGAACCAAACCTTTGCCTTAGATTTTGGAGGGAACGGTCCCGTGAGTTGCAGCGTGAGAAAGGGCCAGCAGATGGCGCTATCGACGAACCCCAAGCTTCCTTGGAAGCTGATGGAAATGGGTCAAGCTCCTCAACCTACAGAAACACAGGTTTTCCCGAGCAGGAGGGGGTGGCTCTGGCCTGGCAGGCTCTTCTGCGGAGTGGAGAACAGAAGGAAGTATTGGGAGCAGCTGGTGTGGGGGAGGAATGGGTGGCTCCTTAACCACTTCAGTCCCCTCTCACTGCTGGTTTTCTTGAAAGGACGGCTCCGATCTCTCCCTTGATACACTTGTTTCTGCTTTGCCAGCTGCCAGAAGCAATGTTCTCCTTTCTCTCTATCAACAAAGTATAAAATATTCCTTGAGCGTCCTTTTTAGTAACCCCATTCTGGTACTCAACCCATAAGAATAAGGAAATTCTTCCGAAAGTTTAATAAAAATAATAAATGTGCTTGACTAAGCCTGTTTTAGTTGGCTAAAGGCTGTTGGGAGCCATATGCCAGAAATGTGTTGCCTTTTATAATGGGAATGTATTAGGTTAAAAGCTTATGGTTCCGGGAAGCGGACTTGGCCCAGTGGTTAGGGCGTCCGTCTACCACATGGGAGGTCCGCAGTTCAAACCCCGGGCCTCCCCGACCCATGTGGAGCTGGCCCATGCGCAGTGCCGATGCGCGCAAGGAGTGTCTTGCCACGCAGGGGTGTCCCTACACAGGGGAGGCCCACGCGCAGGGAGTGCGCCCCATAGGGAGAGCCACCCAGCGTGAAAGAAAGTGCAGCCTGCCCAGGAATGGCGCCGCCCACACGGAGAGCTGACACAGTAAGATGACGCAACGAAAAGAAACACAGATTCCTGTGCCACTGACAACAACAGAAGTGGACAAAGAAGAAGACGCAGCAAATAGACACAGAGAACAGACAACTGGCAAGGGGTGGGGGGGAGAGAAACAAATAAAAATAAATCTTTTAAAAAAAAAAGCATATGGTTCTGAGGATGTCCAAATCAAGGCATCACCAGAGATGCTGTTGAAATGAAGGTCGGCTGCTGGTGACCCTGGACTCCTGCCACATGACAAGACACTCTGGCGGTTCTGCAGGTCTCTGCCGTCTCCTCCAGGCTCACTTTCTCCCCAGCTCAGCTGTGGGTGATTAGGCATACACTCTCTCCCCCTTCTCCAGCCTCCCTCTCAGCCTCTTGGGAGCCTCTTTCCATGCCTCCCGGCTCCGCTGATCCCAGCCTTTGGCCTCCAGGGCCTCTGTCTCAGCCTCACGGGGTTTCTTTGACTCTACCACTTTTTCTGTGCACTCTGCGTGTTTCTCCTGTTTATCAAGGAAGCCAGGAAGAGGGCCGAGACCCGCCCGGGGTCACACCTCCCTGAAGCCATCCAATCAAATCCCCCCATCTGAACTTAGTCCCATCAAAGGGTCTCACATGCACGGAATGATTTGCTTTAAGAACATGATCTTTCTTGGCTTCACAAAAAGCTTCAAATTGTCACAAAGGCCTCTCCTTTTTTTTATTGCTAATTGTCCCTTTCCAGTCCATCGATCACCATTACCCATAAGCATTTGCTTAGTGGAAAGAACCTGGCCCAACTTCCTTGGCTGTGGGAACTTCAGGCTCCTCCCACAAGGAAAACACTACCCCCTTTATTATTTTTATTTTTTGAAACATTTATTTCTCCCCCCACTCCTCATTGTCTGCTTTCTGTGTCCATTTGCTGTGTGTTCTTCCATGTTCGCTTGCATTCTTGTCAGCAGCACCAGGAATCTGTGTCTCCTTTTGTTGCGTCATCTGGCTGTGTCAGCTCTCCATGTGTGCAGCACCTCTCCTGGCCAGACTGTGCTTTTTTCGTGCTGGACAGCTCTCCTTATGGGGGTACTCCTTGAGTGTGGGGCTCCCCTACACAAGAGACACCCCTGCATGGCACGGCACTCCTTGCACACATCAGCACTGCGTGTGGGCCAGCTCATCACACGGGTCAGGAGGTCCTGGGTTTGAACCCTGGACCTCCCATATGGTAGTCAGACGCTCTATCAGTTGAGCCAAATCCGCTTCCCAATACTACCCACTTTAAAGAACCATTGTGGGAAACGGACTTGGCCCAGTGGTTAGGGCATCTGTCTACCACATGGGAGGTCCGCGGTTCAAGCCCCGGGCCTCCTTGACCCGTGGAGCTGGCCCATGCGCAGTGCTGATGCACGCAAGGAGTGCCCTGCCACGCAGGGGTGTCCCCTGCGCAGGGGAGCCCCATGTGCAAGGAGTGCGCCCCGTAAGGAGAGCGCCCCGTAAGGAGAGCCGCCCAGCGCGAAAGAAAGTGCAGCCTGCCCAGGAATGACGCTGCCCACACTTCCCGTGCCGCTGACGACAACAGAAGTGGACAAAGAAACAAGATGCAGCAAATAGATACAGAGAACAGACAACCAGGGGAGGGGGAGAATTAAATAAATAAATAAATCTTTAAAAACATAAAATAAAATAAAGAACTATTGTGAAGATTACATGAAATGCACATGAAAAGTGCTTTGCACAGAGCAAGGAAAAAGTGTTAGTTGAATGACTGGTGATACAACTCTTTGGGGAAGAGATTGGCCTCAGTTTAGCTTCAGGGTTGTCCAATAGAACTTTCTGCTATGAGGAGAATGTTCTGTACCTATACCATCCAATATATTAGCTTAAAATGTGCTAATGGGACTAAGGAACTGCATTTTAAATTTTATTTAATTTTAATAAATTTAAATATGTGACAACACAGGTTTATCAGAACAATTTGCTGGGTCATTTTGGTTTGTGAAAAGGCTCCCTTTGGTCTCAGGGCATGACTCGGAGTCACTAAGAGTCCAGGCTGTGGTTAAATTGCTCTGTCTATAATGTATAGAAATTTGAGGGTTTGGAGCAATCTAACTAGGAAAGAGCCAGAAAGAGGCTGAAGGGAAAGGGCTCAGCGACCTTGCAAGAGGCTGGAAACTAAGAAAATGAAAAGATAATCAGCAAAAACTTCTCTGGTGGCAGAAACGGCTCAACAGAATTTTAAAACTGGAATGTCTAATATTCAGTCTTAAGGCATTTACTGAGCGCCACTCTTGTGTCACTTCTCTGTTGCCCCAATGCTTCAGAAATGTCTGCTCCACCCAGGGCCTGGAGTTGGCGGCAATTTGGGAGTGAAGGGCTGGTGAGAGCTGGTGGTGTCCAGGGGAGCCACGCGATGAGGAAAGGTGACCGCAGGCTCAGGAGGGGAGCCCGGGGACAAGGAAAACATGGCCGCGGGGCTGGGAGAATCTCGGGTGAAAATGCTGGGAAGCCATGGAGGGGATGGAGATGACCTAGTTTTAATTAAATCTTAAATGCAAAAACAACCCAATTAAGTGGGAGGCTTTGGACGTCCAGGTAACTGGCTCAGAAGCTTTCCACAGACGAATGCTTCCCGACTCAGATAACATCACAGACAGCCACCCGTGGAGGGTCCCAGGCCTGAGGCTGAGCGAGCAAAGCCAGTAGAGGAGTTGGGCAATAAGGACAGCAGACAGACCAGAAGTGGGGGCAGCAGCATCTTGCTACATTTATAAAGCATAACTGATCATTTCTTCTGGACTGTTGTTTCTCTCTGTGTCCCTAGCAATGAACCACTGTCCACCTGCTCCCAATTTCCGTAGTCAGGTTTGTGTGTGTGTATGAGACAGATTGAGAAACAGAGAGAATGAAACGTGACGTGCCGCTGATAAGCCAGGCATACCTCGTGTGCTGAGACCCGCCTCTCCTAACCTCTATTATGCAGACTTGGAAGATGCCTCCTGAGTGTAATAATGGGAAATAAACATCTTTTTGCAATTGATTCCATGGCAAAACTCAGATGAGGCCCTACCAGCTGCCCCTTCCCTGCCTGAAAGCTGGCAGTAAATCAAAAATTACTGCTTAGCAGCCACCTGCGACTCATCGCCACAAGAGCCACCTCTGTGACCAGGAAGGCTTTGGAGAGAGAAGCAGCAGAGGGGAGAGAGAGACTTCTTTTTCTCCCTGGGCCCTCCGTGCTATCCAAGTGAAGTCAGCGCTCCAGCTCCAACATGCGCTCACTTCTATGATCCTGTCTGTCCTCACAGTGTCTCCCAGCTCCTCCTCACAGCACCCCTCACCTTGTAACCTGTTCTGCCTTCATCTCCTTGTGCCTAAAACCTCCTGGCTTCGCTCATTCAAGCTTCCTCAGCAGGTTTGCTCAGGGCAACTCCCAGGGCAGGTGGAGAGCACGCAGGTACTCTCCTGGGTGATTGGAGAATACCCCATTCTTCCCAGAAGGTGCCTACTTAAAAAATTAAATTATGAGAGGCGGAGGGGAGGAAAGAATGGTAGCATTAATCTGGCATTTGATCAGCTCGACTAGACTCCACCGAGGAAGAGAAGCTGCAGGGTCCTGAGAGGGCATAACAGAAGAGAGTATATTTAGGTGGTGGAGGGGGCAATGGGAAAGAGATGAGAAGGAAATGGAAAAGGAGGTAGGGAGCAGGGGTTGGAGCCATCTGGGCGGGGCTATACAAGATGTAGTATAATTTGCACAGTAGAGGAAGGAAAATGAATCATGGATTTTTAAGTCAGATCAGCCTGGATTCAAACTGTGGCTCAGCCTCTCACCATCTGGTGATCACCTTGCAAATCCTACTGTCTTCGTTTGTCAGGGCTGCTGCGACAAAGTACTACAGCTTGTTGGTTTAACCAAAGGAATTCATCGTGTCATGGATTTGCAGGCTAAAAGTCCAAACTAAGGTGCAGCCTGGCTCTTGCTTTCTCTGAGGTCTGTGGCGTACCAATGGCGGCTTACCAGCAATCTGTAACTCACTCTCTGCCTCCGTCACATGGCCATCTGTCCCCACCTCTCTCCCACTCTCTGGCCACATTTCCCCTGCTCATAAGGACCCCACCCAATTGGATGAAGGCCCACCCTAATTCATTTTGGCCTCATCTTAGCTAATAGGATCTTCAAAGATCCTTTTATTTTCAGATGAATTCACTTGCAGGACTGGGGTTTAGGACTTGAACATGATTGAATTCATAACACCTGCTAAGGAGCTTTCTCTTCCTTCTGGGTAAAAAGGGGTTCATGAAGCTTATGTGTGTGAAGTCCTGACCTCACAAGGCATGTACACACCACCTTTTTGCCTAAGACTGCTCACCTTTCCTGCCTGGAAAACAGTGTCTCGGTCAAGGCCAGGAGTGAACAGAGCATACATTTGTGTAGCACTTCATACCTTTCAGAGAACGTCTCTCAAGGTCGTCACGTTTGCCCCAGCTATAATAACCTCAAGAGGCTCTGTTGTCCCACCTGATAGACAGGCTTTGAGAGGTTAACTGACCAATTTAAGATCCTACGCAGCTTAGTGGAAACTTGCCCAATACTTGGGTCTTGTGAACCCAGAACTCGAAAGGGGATGTCTGGTTCTAACAGGCTTCTCTGATAGCCCATGCCCCATCTTCAACCATGAAATGCTTAGTGCAGCTAATTAGTTTGCAGAGAATGGCACATGCATATTTGAGAGACACTGATTACACACCATTAATTAGGAACTTGCCGGGGAGTGCAGTGTCTGCTCTGTGTTGTGAATGGAGGTGTCGGCAGCCTTTAGGGGGAAGTAAGCCTTTGACACGGCTGTTCTCCTGCTGTGCCAAGTCAGCCAGAAGGAGTTTTGCCTTCTTCTGGGCCAAGCTCAGTTGATGAAGATGCAGAAACTTAAATGCCCCAATGAGGTTGGAAACAGACTGTTTCGGTTCAAGTCCAGGTTGGCATGAGCTGGGCTTTGAATGATGGTAATGAAGAAGAGCAGCAGGCACCTGCAAGGCAGAGGCAAAAAACCAGAGTGAATCCCGGTAAGGGGGTAATCTACCACCCCTTTAATGACTACTAACACCATCATTTATTGAGCAATCACTACATTTTCTTATGTGGTCTCTTTTGATTAGTACAACAGTAAAATAAAAAAAATAATAAAGAATTTTTATGACCCCCATTTTGCAGAGGAAACTGAAGCTCTCTTAGCGAGTTGGATAATTCGCCTAAGGGTAAATAAGAGTAAAAACTGGAGCCATTATTTGAACCCAGAGATTTCCACCTTCTAATGGTTTGCTTTTTGCACTCATACTACATTACCTGTCACCAACCCCATATGATAAATGACCTGGGCCACCACATGGCTAGGCCAGGAGGGGAAAATATTTTATAGACATGTATATTTTGTTGGCTAGGGCTGGACTGTGTCCACAGAAAAGGCTGCTCAATTCCCACGGTGCCAAGGCCGCATTGCAAGGGGCTCAGGTCGCTGCTGTCGCCGCATCTCTAACTTCCCACAATTGATTGAACACCCAGGAAAAGTGTAAAAGATTGAATTACTTTGTCCAGGGACCTCAGCAGAGTTGCAGAGCATTGGAAGGGAATTAGGGTGAGGATGAAGGTAACAGCTTCACCTGGAGGAATATTAGCAGGTGTCGCTGATCATCCAGCATGATCATCCAGGTGCTCTCCAGGCCCCGAGGAGAACTAGCAGGAGCCCGAAAAGGGGGTATTCTTGTGCCCATTTATCTGGGGAGAAACTGAGGCTCAGGGAGTTTAAGCAATCTGCCTGAAGCTGCACAGGAAATGGTACAGCTGTGATCCAAACTCAGGTCAATTTTAAGCCAAGCCCAGCTCGTAGCCCCTATTCTCTGCCACTCCCACTCTAGGCCACAAGTGTAGACTTGACTTGAAGAATGATTGTCATCACCACCAACTCCCCTTTGTGAATCTGAGGACTTCCAGTCACTGGAATGGCTCAGTCAGGGCCCATCAGAGAGACCCTGCCTGGGGGGCGGGTGACAGGACCATCCCGACAGCTGGCTCAGATCTATCAATCCTGGCAGGCATTCGGGGCAGGCAGGGGTGGTTTTGGGTGCTGCAGAGCCAAATTACCAATTTTCAGAGAATCCTCAGTAGGTCTCTGAACTTTAAGAAACACTTCTGGGTCAAAGATCTAAAATGTTTCTATCACCTTCTAGTCTTTTTCCTAAGACCAAATGGCAAGGAGCTGACAGGCAGGGCGCTACACCCTCCCTGAGCCCTGGGAGCACACTTTGCTCCCCCTTCCAAAAAGGGAAAGAAGCCTCTCTCTCTTCCCACTCGAACTCGCCTTAGTTCTGTCTTCCCCTCAAGATTCCCTTCCTTTAACTGTGTCTTAAGATAATAAAACTGAAAGCATAGAAACCCAATCAAAATGAAGGCTTCATTTACTCCAGCAGGTTCCAAAAGTATTTAATAAGTCGCATGAAGAGCCAGAAATAGAGCACGAGACAGTTGATAAGAATAACCTTTCCGGGAAACGGACTTTGGCCCAGTGGTTAGGGCGTCCGTCTACCACATGGGAGGCCCGCGGTTCAAGCCCCGGGCCTCCTTGACCCGTGTGGAGCTGGCCATGCGCAGTGCTGATGCGCGCAAGGAGTGCCCTGCCACGCAGGGGTGTCCCCCGCGTAGGGGAGCCCCACGCGCAAGGAGTGCACCCATAAGGAGAGCCGCCCAGCGCGAAGGAGGGAGCAGCCTGCCGAGGAGTGGCGCCGCCCACACTTCCCATGCCGCTGACGACAACAGAAGCGGACCAAGAAACAAGACGCAGCAAAAAGACACAGAAAACAGACAACCGGGGGAGGGGAGGAGAATTAAATAAATAAAAATAAATCTTTAAAAAAAAAAATTAAAAAAATAACCTTTCTTGCCAAGAGAGACCCTGGGCAAAAGGACTATCTGGAGAGACAGAGAGACAGAGACAGAGACAGACAGAGACAGAGACAGACAGAGACAGACAGAAAGAGAGAGAGAGGTTTGCTATTTTGGAGAGAAGGAGATCAAAGAAGTTCCAGGATAAGAGCAGACAACAATAGAAGAAACCGTAAATAAGTTTCTGGGGGTGGGAAGGGGGATTGCAGGGGGTAGAAGTAGCAAGAGTTTCCAGAGAGTTTCATATCCTAGGGCAGCCTTGGAAATAATTACAGCTCATAGAAAAATCAATCAGCAAGCTTTTACTGAGCACTGGGGGCGCAGTGGGCAATGAGAAAGTCAAAGACCAGGCTGGTTTTTCAAGGAGAGTGTGCAGTGTACTGGGGAGATAAAAATAGCGCACTTGAAACAATTAGAGAGCAATTCGCACTAAACTGTCTGGTTCTGACTCCAGGACACCAGGGCTCCAGAGTAAGAGAAAGCCTGGTGAGCTGGGATGGTCAGGCAGACAGCGGTCGGCACAGCCAAGTCCTTGGAGGGAAAGGGTCTGTTTCTGCAGGAGGCAAAGCCTGTGCAAGGCAGCACGAGCCAAACTAACCATAGTCTTGCCCTTTCAGACATTTACAATTAAAAAGCAGATAGTGCTTGACATATGGCAGCTTTGTTGAATGAATGGATGAAAAAAACCCAGCAATTGAACTCCTGGCTCTCTGTAGTGACAAGGGAAGAAGCAGGAGGTTAGGCATGGCATGGGTGCAGAAATATTTCTTGGTACATTGTGTACTTTGGAGGGCAGGGATTTTGTCTTCAGTTCATGTTTATTGAGCCACCGTCACTTAAAAAATGCTGTCCTCACCCTGGCCATAGGAAGTCTGGAGATGAAGCAGATGAATTCATCTGGAGATGAATCAGTCTATAGCTTCAAAACAGCTCACTGCAGAGCTTCTTTTGGAACTTAGAGGCTAGTTAGTTACTCTCTGCCCCAGATCACTGGATATTCTTTCCCTAAACACACATCTGATAATTCAGTCATTAATTCTATTGACTTCACCTACTATATGTTAGGTAACATAATAAGCACTCGAAATAAGCATTAAAATACATTTCCCTCTAGACATTATTGTCAAGTGGTGAGACAAATAGTCCCATAAATTTAGTCCAGTACATAATTAGTGGAATGCTATGCAAAGGAGAAGGAGAGTTTCAGGAAAGGATCTCCTAAGCATCCAAGGAGGCAGGATCAGTATTTAAATGAGTATTTAAGTAGATTCTAGAGTGGGCTCTGGCAGGGGCAAGATGTGGTAGGTAGAAGGAATGGAATGTGCAAAATCTGGGTACATGAGAGGATATAGGAACAGGTTCTGTGAGCTATAAATAACCAGGTGTTACTAGAGCATAAAGTTCTGGAGATGGAGTCATGGACAGAGCAGCAGGAGCCTGACTATGAAGGAGCGAGTGAGCGTCGATGCCACGGAAATGGGAGAGATTGTATCTTGTTAATGGTTGAGAGGCCATTGAGGAATGTTGAGTGGTGAAATGACAGAGCAGATTTGTGGATCAAAAAGAACATTCTGTCTGTTGGGTGGAGGATGAGGGATGGGAGGATGGGCGTGGTGGAGGAGGCAGGGAGGCCGGAGACAGAGAGAAAAGAAGCCACTGCAGTGGGCCGTGTGAGAGGCCAAGAGAGCCAGGCTGGGGCCCCGGCAGTGGAGAAGGAAGGATGGGCAGGGGCTGGGGGGCTGCTGAGGACTAAAAATCAACAGGCCTTGGTGGCTAATTGAATGTGGGGGAGACCAGGATGAAGATGAGCCTTACCAAACAGTTCTCCTGTCCTTGTCCTTGGGCTTCTTCTCCCCTAACTCAGGAATTTAACACCAAGGAAAATACACCCCCTACCTCCTCAAGCTCTTCCTGGAACGTTGTCCCCTTTCCTGATTGTAACTGAGTCCTGCCCTTACCCAAGGATCTGGCTTCACCTCCATTGTCTACCCTGGAGCCTACTCATTCTCCCACTCTCCAGGTACCACCCAACCAACAATCCTAAGGTTTCTGGGTGCTGCTTACAAACCAAACTTTCTAATCCTGCTATGATTGCTCCTTTGAAGCCCATGCCCTCAGTGCTACCCTTTTATCACAATGTTCATCCCCCAAACTCCCAACCACCCTGACTTGTTCCTGGAAGATTCTATTGTTGGCTCAAAGTCTTCCTCTCCACCCCAGGACCTGCCATCATCCTGACTTCAGGATCTATGTGGGTGACCTGTCCCATAGTTCAGCTTCCATGTGACATTTGCTTCTATTCCATTCAGCCACTCCCACCTATGGCCACACCCTGGGGATTGTCATCATCTAAATGATTCAGGGAAGTAGATGAGGCTTAGGCGATTGAGCTCCCACCTGCCACATGGGAGGTTCTCAGTTTGGTTTCCAGAGAAGCAAGACAGTGATGGGTTAGTGCAGTGAACTGATCCAACAAGATGATGCAACAAGAGACACAAGGAGGAAAACATAATGAAAGACCCAACAAAGCAGGGAGTGGAGGTGGCTCAAATGATTAGATGCCTCCCTCCCACATGGGAGGTCCTGTATTTGGTTCCTGGTGCTTCCTAAAAGGAAGATGAGCACACAACAAACAGACATAGGAGCACAAAAAACAAGGGGAAGAATAAATAAAAGAAATCCTTAATATAAAATGATTCAATGTATGAAATTTTTAACTCCATTATCCAAACTGTGACTAGAGTTTCTCACCCTTCCAATCTCTGACTTTAATAAGATCACTGGTCATTTTGCCTCTCTATTCACAGCCATCTGCCAATCTTCTTTTTTTTTGATTTCCCTCTCCAATCTGCCTAGAAATAAAAATGCATTACTTCTTCCTTATCTTTTAATTATCCTCACCTTTCTTTCTCCTTTGTCTTTTCACTTTTCTCAATTAAGTCCCAATCTTTGCATTAATCCCACTATCTGCTGCCTTCATTTTTATACTTGGGTTGCAGGCCCAAATCCTGAGACCCATTCTTTTTTTTTTTAAACAAATCAATTTTATTGATACATATTAATAAAGCATATAATTCATCCAAAGTGTACAATCAATAGTATTTGGTATAATCACATAGTAGTACATTCATCACTTCAGTAATCATTAGAGCATTTTCATTATTTCCATAATAATAATAATAATAACAATAAACAAAAACCAGACAAATAAACGAGAAACTTCTTCATCCCTCAATTTCTGTTTCCCCTGCTGTCAGAGCTGCTATTTCTGGCTGTCCCTGCACAATTACTTATTTATTTATTAAGCAGTTTTATTGAGATATATTCACACACCTTACTATCTAAAGTGAGTAATCGATGGCTTTTAGTATAATCAAAATGTTGTGCATTCATCTTCACAAAAAGTTTTAGAATTATTCCATTACTCCAAAAAGAAAAACTCCACACTCGTTTGCATGACTTCCCTGCCCCTACATCTTTATTAATTTTGATCTATATTTACATTTTATATAAACGGAATCATACAAAATATATACACAATATATTTGGATCATTGTAACACAATCATACAGTATTTGTCCCTTGTGTCTGGCTTGCTTCACTCAACATAAATGTTCTCCAGGTTCAACCATGTTGTCATGTGCTTTATGACTTCATTTCTTCTTACAGCTGCATAATATTCCAACGTGTGACTATATCATAGTTTGTTTATCCGCTCTTCAGTTGATGGACACCTGGGTTGTTTCCAACTTTTGGCAATCGTGAGTAATGCCGCTGTGAACATAGGTGTGCAGATGAGACCTACTCTTGACTCTTTTCTCTCCCTCACCCCAAGTGGTCACCAAGCCCTGTGAATTCTCATTGTCCTTCCTAAGTATGTCCCCGATTTGTCCCCTTCTCTCCATCTCCACTGCCCCTCTCTTAATTCAGGGTCTCAATATTTTCACCTCTTTGAGTCCTCTTAATTATTTCCCTGCCTATAGTTTTTGAACTGAAGTTCAAACTAGTTTTCTGAACTATTCTGTGACTGAATCTCTGCATCATATCATAGGATCCACTTAGCCTATTACTTTTTTTTAAAGATTTATTTTATTTTATTTTATTCCTCCCCTCCACCCCAGTTGTCTATTCTCTATGTCTATTTGCTGTGTGTTCTTTGTCCACTTCTGTTGTTGTTGGCGGCACAGGAATTTGTGTTTCTTTTTGTTGCGTCATCTTGTTGTGTCAGCTCTCCGTGGGTGCGGTGCCATTCTTGGGAAGGCTGAACTTTGTTTCGCACTGGGCAGCTCTCCTTACGGGGCGCACTCCTTGCGCGTGGGGCTCCCCTACGCGGGGGACACCCCTGCATGGCAGGGCACTCCTTGCGCGCATCAGCACTGCGCATGGGTCAGCTCCACACGGGTCAAGGAGACGTGTGGTAGACGGTGTGGTAGACGTGTGGTAGACGGACGCCCTAACCACTGGACCAAGTCCACTTCCCGACTTAGCCTATTACTGAAGCCAGAGTGATCATTAAAAAATATATACGTAATCATGATAACCTTCTACTTAAAATCTTTTTTTAAAGATTTATTTTATTTATTCCCCACCCCCACCCCCCACCTTGCAGCCTGCACTCGCTGTTTGCTCTCTGTGTCCATTCTCTGTGTTCTTCTGTATCTGCTTGTCTTCTCTTCTCATATTCCCTTTAGGAGGCACCAGGACCTGATCCTGGGACCCACAACATGAGAGAGAGGCATTCAATCACATGAGCCATCTCAGCTCCCAGGTTTGCAATGTCTTTCATTGTCTTTCCTCTGTGTCTCTTCTTTGTTGCGTCATCTTGTTGCATCAGCTCTCGGCAGCACGGGCCAGCTCACCTTCACCAGCACGGGAACCAAACTTGGGAACCCCCATATGGTAGACAGGAGCCCAATCACTTGAGCCACATCCACTTCCCCTTAAAATTTTTTAATGGCTCCCCAAATTCTTTAGCATCACATACAGGTCCCATTGTGATTTGGCCCCTGACTACTTCTCCGTCTTTCTTTCTCCTTATTCTCTGCTTCATACCATCCTAAATCTTATTAAACTGCTTGCAGTTTCTACAATGTAGCATCATGCTCTTTCTCTTTGCTCCACACTTTCGCTCTGCCTGAGACCTTTTTTTTTTTAAAGATTTCTTTTTATTTATTTATTTCTCCCTACCCCCTTATTGTTTTTACTTGCTGTGTCTCTTCATCTTCCTTGTTTCTTTAGGAGCCCCCAAGATCTGAACCCAGGATCTCTGACGTGGGAGGGAGGTGCTTAATCACTTGTGGCCCCTTTGCTCCCTGCTTTGTTGTGTCTCTCATTGTTTTTTCTTCTTGTGTCTTTTGTTGTGTCAGCTTGCTGCACCTGCCCATCACTCCAGCTCACTGTCTTCTTTAGGAGGCACCAGGATCCAAACCGTTACCTCCCATGGGGTAGGTGGGAGCCCAGTTGCCTGAGCCATATCTGCTTCTCCACCTGGGACCTTTAACACCTCATTATATGGCTCCTCATTCTTCAAGACACAGCTGATGTGCGGTCCAGCACCATCCTCTGTGCTTAAAAAGAGATCTTTATGAAAAGGTCCCTGGTGATTATATGTATAATTATGGTAGTCATGGCTCCTGAGTTACCCTTGAAAAACTTCCTTACTGTGCCTTTTTTATACTGTGTCATGGTTTTCTGTTTACTTTTCCATCTTCCCCACTAGACTGTGACTCTTCTGAGAGTGGGAACATTCCTATGCTCACCTTTGCATGGCCAGCACTCAGCAAAGGCCTGGCATACCAAAGGCATTTGATGAGCAGTTGTGAGTGAAAGAATGAATGGGCAGAGGCCTGAGCTCACCCCTCCTCCCCCAGTCTGTCCAGGGAAGGCCCTGGAGAGTTGTTCTCTTCTGAGGACTTCTGCCTGTCTTGGAAATGCTGGTGTCTCAGCCAAAGGCTGTGTCTAAAGCACCTTTTATATCAATAAAAATTCCCTTGCCTTTCAGCACCGTGGAAATGAAGGTTGATGTGGCCCACTTTTTCCCTAGCAGGCTTCCTCATCAGGGACCTAGAGGAAAGTCAGTGAGATGGAAACTTACTGGGCACTCTCGGTGGGGGCTAGACCCAGCACTTCCTTGAAATGTTGCCTTTACTGCCTATTGAAAGGCTCCAGAGATTCCAAAGGCAGGCCTACTGGAAAGTGACTCAGGAGAGCTTGACTTTAATGAAAAGCATGGGGAAGCGAACTTGGCCTAGTGGTTAGGGCGTCTGCCTACCACATGGGAGGTCCAAGGTTCAAACCCCGGGCCTCCTTGACCCATGTGGAGCTGGCCCATGCACAGTGCTGATGCACACAAGGAGTGCCCTGCCATGCAGGGGTGTCCCCTGCATAGGGGAGCCCCACGCGCAAGGAGTGCACCCTGTAAGGAGAGCCACCCAGCGCGAAAGAAAGTGCAGCCTGCCCAAGAATGGTGCCACACACACGGAGAGCTGACACAACAGGATGACGCAACAAAAAGAAACACAGATTCCAGGTACTGCTGATAAGGATAGAAGCGGTCACAGAAGAACACACAGTGAATGGACACAGAGAGCAGACAACTGGGGTAGAGGGAAGGAGGGAAGAAGGGGAGAGAAATAAATAAAAAATAAATCTTTAAAAAAAAAAAGCATGCAGAAAATACAGACTGCCCATACCCCTCCCCTGACACACACAGTTCATCGGGCTCTAGACTCTTCATTTTTCCTTCTTTTTTCTTTCTGCTCCTCAACCTGAATATTTTAATTGTCTTTCCTTTGAGTTTACTGACTCTTTCTTCTGTCCACTCCAATCTCCTGTTGAAACCCTCTAAGGAATTTTTCATTTGAGTTATTGTGGTCTTCCAACACCACCATTTCTGTTTGGTTCCTTTAAAAAATTTCTATCACTTTATTGAGATTCTCCCTTTTGTTCATTCATTGGTTTCCTGATAGCTTTTATTTCTTTCTCTGTTTTCCTTTATTCTTTCAGCATATGGAGGTTAAGTTTTGTTTTTTTTCAAAGAGGCATCTGGGATTGAACCCAGGACCTCATATATGTGAGGCAGGTTCTCAACCACTGAGCTATACCTGCTCCCCTGGATCATAATTTTAAAAAAATCTTTGCCTAATATGTCCAAAGTCTAGTCTTCTTCATTGATGGTTTGCGGATTTAAATTTTATTCCTTTGGATGGGCCAACATTTCCTGTGTCTTTATCCTGTAAACTTTTATTGCACTGTGTACATCTTAATATTTTTAAGTGTTAACTCTGCAATTTACTCCCTGAGCTATCTGTTCCTTAAGTTTGTATCCAGCTACTAAGATGACAGATTTCCTTGAGTGCCAGGAGCTAACAAAAACCAACCAACCCATGTGTAAAAACACGTTTCCCAGTCTTTGCATATTGGTTCAGGTTTGCTGGTGATCTTCAGAGTTTAGCCCTCCTATCAAAAGGATCAGCCCAAGGCAAATGTGAAGTGCAGGATCTTCTCCATCTTTTCTGAGTCTGTGTCTTGTCCTGGGCTTCTGCTTGGTCATGGCCTTAGGAATTTCACCATTTACAAGAATTTGAGTGACCCTTTCCCCATTTCCTATGAAATATTTTCTCCCCCTCCCAGATGCTTCACTTGTATGACTGAAAGCAGGTAATCCTTTGCCCCAGACCACTTTGACTTAATTGTTTCATATGTACTTTTTCTATCCACAAGCTGCTTCTGCCTGAAGGGCAAGTTCTGGGAGGGCAAACCTGAGGCACATTTCCTGGTTTAGTCCTTTAGGCTGCTCCTCAATCGATTGGCACCAACACAAAGGCCCGACAGTGTGGACATGGGGCTACCCTGCTCCCGCTGGAATAGGGCCAGGGACCCACAATGGGAGCACGGGCTGGCTCCCACCATGCCTGGAAGCGGCTGGAAGAGGGGCCAGTAAGGACAACAGGGGCTTCTCCGTCCATTTTTAAAAACTGTATTTTCTTGATTCAGCACTTGCTCAGTGACTTTAACCCTTTAACTGCTTCCCAGAGTCCTGAGGAAGACAGGTTTGCCAGTTTTTGCTAATTGTTCAAAGATTTTATGAGGGAACGGCACCCAGGAGCCTCTTATGTCCCATCTTGCAAGAGCCTGACTTTTATGTCTTCATTTTCTCCCTCTTGCATCCTCTAGACAGTTGCCAGAGGTAATACCCTAACATAGATATGAGCAAGCTGTTCCCCTACGGAAAAGCCTTTAGTGTCTCCCACTGCCTGTAAGACAGAGTCTAAAGCCTGCAGCCTGCCATGCAAGGCGTCTTGCACACAAGTGTCACCTTAGTCTTCCATCTCCTTTGCCCCATGTACCCCTGTTCCATACATCAGTCTAGGTGGTCTGAACCTCTTCCTCAGCAAGCCATGTACCTTCCTACCTCTGTATCTTGGCTTCATCTCCTTCAGCTGACCTGAATGTCCTTCCCATGCCTTTCCTCCAGATGACCCCTGCCCCATATCCCCAGGGAAAGTCCCCCAACTTTCTTCTCCCCTTCCCCTACTATGTCTCACCTCTAGCCAAAGGAATCATTCCTCCTCTAGGCTATGCTAGGGTTTTGCTCTTGCTACCGAAAGAATCTTTATCATTCAATTATTATACTTAGAGGCTCATGTGTCTGTCTATCTGGGCTGTGTTCATTGTTCCTGGAGAGCTGCCATTATGCAGCTGGGGCATTTGGGGGGATGTACTTGGATCTGTGGAATTCATAATCTCTTTAACAATAGGATAGGCTTTGCTAGGTCAGATTATAAAACAGACCACTGGCACTGGAGTTAGGCCTAAGCTCTTCACTCACAGTTTGACTTTAGTCTCTGAGCCTCAATTTTCTTATCAATAAAAAAGGAATAATAATATCAACCTCAGAGGGTTATAATGATGATTAAATACAATAACAAACGTATATTAAAAAACCCAGCCCAGTAGTTGGCATATGGTTCTGCCAATAAATGTTAGTTTTGTCTCTTTTCTTATCTTATATGTGGCAGTTTGATATTTTTTATGAATTCCAGAAAGAGATATTGATTATGTTTGTAAACTGGTCTGTTACTCCGGGCGTGATGACCCTTTGATTGTATTACATTTAGCTGAGATGTCTAATTAAATTATGTTAAGATTAGGAGGGAAGTGGATGTGACTCAAGTGATTGGGCTCCCATCTACCATATAGGAGGTCCAGGGTTCAATTCCCGGGGCCTCCTGGTGAAGGAAACCTGGCCTGTGTGGCGAGCCGGCCCACACGAAGTGCTGGCCCATGTAGAGCGCTAGCCCATGCAGGAGTGCTGGCCTTTGTGAAGTGCTGGGCTTCTCAGAGAGCTGGTGCAGCAAGATAACGCAACAAAACAAGACACAGAGGAAAGACAATAAGAGATGCAGCAGACCAGGGAGCTGAGGTGGTGCAAGAAATTGAGCACCTCTCTCCCACTCCAGAAAGTCTCAGGATCAGTTCCCGGTGCCACTTAAAGAGAAGACAAGCAGACACAGAAGAACACACAGCAAATGGACACAGAAAGCAGACAGCGAGCACAAAAAACAATGGGGGGGGGGGGGACAAATAAATAAATAAAGCTTTTAAAAAAAGATTAGGGCTTGATTCCCAGCCCCCTTGGTGGGCTGATAAAGCAAACTCTCATGTGGAAGTAGACATACAGAGAAGATACACAGAGGATCCTTTAGGCCTGGGAAGAGAGATGAATCTGATAGTCTACAGCTGACCTTGTGAAGAGAACAGAGCAGCTGAGCCCAGAGAGAAATGAGCCCTGGCGGGAGAGACGAGCCTTATGCCAGGCTACAGCTGAGAATGGAAGAAGCTGGGAGCCTTAAGAGGAAGGAGGAAGGCTGAACCCTCGCAGACATTGCCCGCCATCTTGTATCAACAGACTTTGGGTGAGAAAGTATCTCTTTTTTTTTTTTTAAGATTTATTTTATTTATTTATTTCTCTCCCCTTCCCCCATATCCCCGCCCCCCACCCCGGTTGTCTGTTCTTTGTGTCTATTTGCTGCGTCGTCTTCTTTGTCCGCTTCTGTTGTTGTCAGCGACACGGGAATCTGTGTTTCTTTTTTTGTTGCGTCATCTTGTTGTGTCAGCTCTCCGTGTGGGTGGTGCCATTCTTAGGCAGGCTGCACTTTCTTTCGTGCTGGGTGGCTCTCCTTATGGGGCGCACTCCTTGCATGTGGGGCTCCCCCACGCGGGGGACACCCCTGCGTGGCACGGCACTCCTTGTGTGCATCAGCACTGTGCGTGGGCCGGCTCCACATGGGTCAAAGAGGCCCGGGGTTTGAACCGCAGATCTTCCATGTGGTAGACAGACACCCTGACCACTGGACCAAGTCTGCTTCCCAAGATTTATTTTTATTTATTTATTTCTCTCCCCTTCCCCCCACCTTCCCCAATTGTCTGTTCTCTGTGTCCATTTGCTGCGTGTTCCTTTTGTCCGCTTCTGTTGTTGTCAGCGGCACGGGAATCTGTGTTTCTTTTTGTTGCATCATCTTGCTGCATCAGCTCTCCGTGTGTGCGGCGCCATTCTTGGGCAGGCTGAACTTTGTTTCGCACTGGGGGGCTCTCCTTACAGGGTGCACTCCTTGCACGTGGGGCTCCCCTACGCAGGGGCACCCCTGTATGGCAGGGCACTCCTTGCGCGCATCAGCACTGTGCATGGGCCAGCTCCACATGGGTCAAGGAGGCCCGGGGTTTGAACCGTGGACCTCCCATGTGGTAGATGGACGCCCTAACCACTGGGCCAAGTCCGCTTCCCAGAAAGTACCTCTTATGGTCCCTGAGTTGGACTCTTTAGGGCCTGGTAACTGTAAGCTTTTACCTCAAATAAATACCCTTTATAAAAGCCAACAGAGTTCTGGTACTTTGCATCAGCACCCCTTTGACTGACTAATATATAGGTCTTCAATTTTTATTCTTGAAAAAGTATTTAATAACACTTTCATTCAGGCTTTACCTTCCTGTGTTAGCCTTTTCTTCAAATATTCAGATTTGTATTATCATTTTGATTACTGCCCTCCTTGAAACCTCCTCCAAACTCAGCTCTTCCTGTTCAAATTATGATGACCCCTCCAAGGGAAAGGCTTTTAAAATAGTAATAGTAATAATAATAATTAATAATAATAAATGATAATAAATAACACTTATTGACTACTAAGTGTCAGGCTCTGTACTAAACTATTATTTTTTTATTCCGCACCCCCCTTGCTTTTGCTTGCTGTCTGCTTTCTGTGTCCATTCACTGCACGTTCTTCTGTGTTTTTGTTTTGTTTTTTTTGCTTGTCTCCCTTTTTTTGTTGTGTCACCTTGCTGAGTTGGCCCTCCGTGGTGCTTGCAGGCCAATGGCACTCCACAGTGCCCAGGCCAGTGGCTCTCCCCAGTATGCGGGCAAACCTGCCTTCCCGAGGAGGTCTAGGGACATGAACCCAGGGCCTCCCATATGGTAGATGGGAGCCCAACTGATTGAGCCACAGCTGCTTCCCTAAGCTCTTTATTTTTTATTTTTTTAATTTATTTTTTTTTAAATTGTCTTTTTTTAAAGATACATAGATCACAAAAATTGTTACATTAAAATATATAAGAGGTTTCCATATATCCCATAACCCAACTCCCCCACTCCTCCCACATCATCAACTTCTCTCATCATTGTGGCACATTCATTGCATTGGTAAATGCGTTTTGGAGCACTGCTCCACCACATGGATTATAGTTTACATTGTAGTTTACACTGTCCTCCAGTCCATTCAGTGGATTGTGGCAGGATATACAATGTCCAGCATCTGTCCCTGCAATATCATTTAGGAAAACTCCAACTCCCCAAAATGCCCCCACATAACATCTCTTCTTCCCTCTCCCTGCCCTCAGCAATTCCTGTGGCCACTCTCTCCACATCAATGATACAATTTCTTCCATTGCTAGAGGCACAATAGTTCTATAATAGGATACTAGCAAGTCTACTCTAATACATATTTTATTCCTCCATCCTGTGGACCCTGTGATGGTGATGTCCACTCCTTAGATCCCACATGACTGATGGATGTGATTCTCCTGCTTGCAGTTGTAGTTCCCTGGTGTGGTGGTTGACCATCTTTATCTACCTTTTAGCTGACCTGGGTAAGTCCAATGAACTGGAGAGTAGGTGTTACAACTCTGCTGAGGCTCAGGGCCCAGCTGACACATGGTTAGTCCAGAGATTTAAGTCTCCTGGGCATACATGAACTCCAGCACCAACCACAGGTTCAGTAAAAGTGACAGAAGAGGCATATGTAGAAAGGTCACATCTGAGCCCAACTCCATCACACTCAGGAGCACAAATTCCAATGTAGGGCCCACTGACAAGGCACTGAACTCCAGAGCCATCTGCCATGACCATAGAACCTGTGTGTCTCCCTAGCCCTCAGGAGCACCAGTACCTGGGGTTATATCTACTTTGGCTGTCTCTGGGATCCTGCTGAGATGTGCGTAAATGCAATCCCTCTGATAACCTCCTGACACATTTTGAAGTCTCTTAGTCATATAAACTCATTTGTCTTCACCATTTCCCCCTTTTACTCAAGGTCTTTTTCTAGTTGCATCACCACCTGGTGGTTGGTAGTAATCCCTTGGCACCAGGGAGGCTCATTCCTGGGAGTAACATCACATGCTCGGGGAAAGGTAATGCATTTACATGCTGAGTTTGGCTTAGAGAGTGGCCACATTTGAGCAACATGGGGGCTCTCAGGAGATAACTCTTAGGCATCCTACTGCTCTAGGCCTAGTTGAAATTTTAGGCACACAAGCTCATAAGCATAGTCATCAGTATCAAGGGCTCATCATTGGACCATCCTTCTTCACTGGTCTTTGTCCTTGCACCTGGGGGTTGTTGCTGTTTCATTGGGCAATGTGACAGAGCTCCCCTGGGTAGGAACTCAGCACTCCCTCAGTTGTCATTTGTAACTCTACCTACTACGAAAATGCCCAACAAATATCCAAACATTTTTATAAACCCTATATACATGCCCTGGAGAACTCCCTCCCAACCATGTGTCCCCCATCAATAACACCCCACACCAGGGTCCCTCACCTGCCATATTTGAACCCCTCTGTGATCAAAAACTTCTTAAAAAATGAAGCCTAATATATTGCCAAATTCAATTATGTACTAAGCTCTTTATAGGCAGTGTACTTGCCACCCCTGTGAGGTAGGTATTCTCTCCATTTCACAAATGGGAAACTGAAGTTTAGAGTGTTAAAAGAAAATTAATGAGAGCAAGGTAGGTAGGAATTGATGGAGCCTAGAGCATAGACAAAATCCATGGATGCCCAGTCTAAAATCCTTGCCCTCAATGTCTACATTATTCTAACACTCACTGATATTTGTGTTGCCATAGAGAGCTCAGAGCCAGCACTCAGGGAGGCTCAGAAGCAGTGGGTGGACTGTCTGTGATGACCCCTTGCGGTCTGCACAGTCACAAAATTTTTATTCCCTACCACCGAGCTCAGCCAGAGTGTTCCTGAGAGTCAGGGAGAGTCCAGGCTTTCTTCTCTCTCCTTTTTGGAGTGTAAGCACCTGTATCAATATGTGCTGTGCTGCCAGAGCAGAAGTGCTAGCAGCAGGTGTGCAAACAGGTGCTTTGCCTTCAGAAATAAAGAAATCTGAATGACAGGACTTCCCAGGAGCAAGTGACAGTGGCATTCAGGGAGGGGCATGCTGTGTCAAAGCTCCCCTGTGAGGCTTCTTTTGACTCCCGCCAACTACAGAGAACTTTCAGGACCCAGAAATCCTGCCAAATATTGTATTCAGAGGCTGGGAGTTTGGTGTACCTCATTTCATTGAATAATCCCAATAACATTATTATCTCCACTTAACAGATGAGAGAATTGAGACTTAATATATGTATATAAACCTTACCCAAGAAATACAGCAATGTGAGTGTCCTGCATGGTAGAGCTGACCCAAAATCAGGTGTTTGACATTGAAGTCAAATGCTTTTAACTACTGTGTTCAAAGAATCACTAAGTTCAGGAAAACACCCAGTGGTGGGGAATCCAAGAAATACCATGGTAGACAATTACAAGTAATGACAAATATGTAGAGAAATTGGAACCACCATACATTTTGGGGGGAAATGTAACATGGCATAGCAACTTTGGAAAATAGTATGGAAGTCCACAAAAATGTAAACATAGAGTTACCATATGGCTTAGCAATTCCACTCTGAGGTAAATACCCAAGAGATTGGAAAATATATTCATACAAAAACTTGTATAGGAATATTCATAGCAGCATAATTCATAAAAGCCAGAAAGTGGCAATTACCTAAGTATCCACTGACAGATGAATGGATAAACGTGGTGCAATGTATCCATGCAATGGAATATTATTCAGCCATAGAAGGGAATGAAGTACTGATACATGCCTCAATGTGAACCTCAAAACTCCTATGCAGTTTGAAATTATTTTATTAATCCCAAAAGAGAGATTATATATGTAAACTAATCTATTCTGGGTGTGATTCCTTTTTTCCTAAAGATTTATTATTTATTTATTTCTCTCCCCTTTCCTGTCCCCCCTGTTGTCTGCTCTCTCTGTCCATTCGCTGTGTGTTCTTCTGTGTCCGCTTGTATTCTTGTCAGCAGCACTGATAATCTTTTTGTTGCATCATCTTGCTGTGTCAGGTCTCCATGTGTGCAGTGCCACCCTGGGCAGGCTGCATTATTTTCATGCTGGGTAGCTCTCCTTACAGGGTGCACTCCTTGTGCGTGGGGCTCCCCTATGCGGGGGACACTCCTGCGTGGCACGGCACTCCTTGCATGCATCAGCACTGCGCGTGGGCCAGCTCATGACACAGATCAGGAGGCCCTGGGCTTGAACCTTGGACCTCCCATATGGAGGTCCATTGAGCCAAATCTGCTTCCCTGGGTGTGATACCCTTTGATTGCATTAAATTCAGCTGAGGGGCATTTGATTAAATTACTTGATAAGATTGCTGTAGGGCTTTTGATTCAGTGAGACAGGACTGAAGTTGAGTCTTGGCCCCCTTGCTGGGTCTGATAGAAATGGAAATCCAGAGAAAGACTCACTTAGATACAGAAAGAGAGCTCTGTCATTTTGGTCCTGCCTTGTGACAGAAAGGAGAGGCTCAAACAGCTCAGTCCTCTGGGAGAGATGAGCCATTTGCTTGCTAGCTTACAGCTGAACTTGGGAAGAGTATGGAAAAGCCGAGGCTGATATGGGAGGCACGGAAAGAAACAAGCTCAACGCCAGGAGGGGAGGACGACACGATCGCTTAAACATGTAGCCTGAACAGGCTGGGCCCACAGAGCAGCTCAAGAGGAAAGGGTGAGCCGGGAGGGGAAGGTTGAAACCTAGGCAGAGACTGGCTGCCATCTTGCTTCACCATGTGGCAACACACCAGGATCACCAGTAGCTGACTTTGATGAGAAAGCATCTCTGATGGTGCCCTGGTATGAACTTTTCATGGCCTTGGAATTGTATGCTTTTACCCCAAATAAATCCCCTTTGTAAAAGCCAAAATATTTCTTGTAATTTGCATTGGCAGCCCTTCGGCAACCTAAAAGACTAAGCGAAAGAAGCCAGACACAAAAATTCACATATTTTATGATTCCATTTATATAAAATGCCCAAAAGAGGCAAAGTCATAGAGATAAAAAGCAGATTGGTGATTGTCAGGGGCTGGGGCAATAGGGTTATGAGGAGTGACTAATGGGTACAGTATTTCTTTTTAGGGTGATAAAAAATGTTCTGAAATATGATAGTGATGATAGTTGTACAACCTTGTGAACATAACTGGAAAACACTGAATTGTACACGTCAATGTACAGGACTTGGCAATGGAAAAGACTAAAGCTTAGGGCATGTCTCAAGATCTTTTCTGTTCGTGCCTAGCTACTGTGTCCTCCATGGGCATCTCAGGTCCCTAACTAGTCATTGTGGTTGGTAAAAAGAAAAGTTTCTTTGCCTTCAAGGTGTCCCAACTCAAAGGGCACACCTGAAATATACACACAAAAAACATGTGCTCGACACAGACAACATGTTCAGTGTGAACTAAATGGGTGGGATGGAACCTCTAGGCTCCCTGAAGAGATTGAGCCACCCTTTGATGATACCTTCCATATAATTAAGGGCCACCAATTAAAATGTTTCTTTTTTGCCAAGAACTGAGAAACCCTCATGTTCACTGAAAACAAATAGCAACACATTCATTCATTCACTTTTGTATTCATTTGTTCATTCATCAGTTTAAAAAAAATTTTTAAGTAGACTTCATTTTTTAAAAAAGATTTATTTTATTTACTCCATGCCTCCCCCTCATTTGAGCTTGCTGTCTGCTCTTTGTGTCTGCTCATCTTTTCTCCAGGAGGCACTGGGAACTGAACCTGGGACCTCCCATGTGGGAGAGAGGCACTCAATCGTTTGAGCCACCTCAGTTCCCTGCTATGTTGTGTCTCTCATTGCCTTTCCTCTTTTTTTTCTTTTTAATGTATACACAGGAGTTTGTTTTTTTTTTAAGATTTATTTCATTTTTTTTTTTAAATCCCCCCTTCCTGGGTTGTCTGTTCTCTGTGTCTATTTGCTGCGTCTTGTTTCTTTTGTCCGCTTCTGTTGTCGTCAGTGGCAAGGGAAGTGTGGGCGGCGCCATTCCTGGGAAGGCTGTACTTTCTTTCGAGCTGGGCAGCTCTCCTTATCAGCGCACTCCTTGCGCGTGGGGCTCCCCTACGCGGCGAACACACCTGCGTGGCAGGGCACTCCTTGCGCGCATCGGCACTGCGCGAGGGCCAGCTGCACACGGGTCAAAGAGGCCCGGGGTTTGAACCGCGGACTTCCCATGTGGTAGACGGATGCCCTAACCACTGGGCCAAGTCCGTTTCCCTCTTGTGACTCCTTGTTGCTTCATCTTGTTGCATCAACTCACTGCACCTACCCATCATGCCAGCTTGCTGTCTTGTTCATCTTCTCCAGGAGGCACTGGGAACCAAACCCGGGACCTCCCATGTGGTAGGTGGGAGTTCAATCACTTGAGCCACATCCACTTCCCTAGACTTCATTTTTTAGGGCAATATTAGGTTTATAGAAAAATCATACAGAAAGTACAGAGTTCCCACATACCCTCCTTTTTGCCCTCCCCACCAGTTTCCCTTATTATTAACATCTTACATAAGTGGGGCACATTTGTTATAATTGAGAAGCCAATATTAATGTATTATTATTAATTTAAGTCCACAGTTTATATTAGGGTTCACTCTTTTATGTTGTACAGCTATATGGGTTTGTCAAATGTATAATGTTACATATTCATCATTATAATATTGCATAGAATAGTTTTATTACCCTAAAAACGTTCTACTTTCCACCTATTCACCCCATACCCTCAACACCTTCTGAACCTATGGCAACCACTGATCTTTTTTACTGTCTCTATAGTTTTGCCTTTTCTGGAATGTCGTATAACTGGAATCATATAGTATGTAGCCTTTCCAGACAGGTTTCATTTACTAAGCAAAATGCACTTAAGGTTATATGTCTTTTTGTAGCTTGAGTTCTCATTCATCACTGAATAATATTCCATTGTATGGATAATGATTTGTTTATCCACTCATCTATGGAAGGGCATATTGGTTGTTTCCAATTTTTGACAATTATGAATAAAGTTACTATAAACATTTCATGTGCAGGTTTTTGTGTGGAGCTAAGTTTTCAACTCATTTGAGTAAATACATGTGAGCCTGCTAGATCACATGGTAATATTATGTTTAACTTTGTAAAAAACTATCAAACTGTCTTACAAAGTGTCTGGTCCATTTTGCATCCCAACCAAAAATGAATGAGCACTCCTGTTGCTACGCATCCTTGCCAGCATTTGGTGGTGTGTGTTTTGGATTTTATCATTCATCCATTTTTTATTGAGCATAACTCATGTGCAGGACATCTGAGTTAGATGGTATAAACTATGGAAGGAGGCATATGAGGTAGGGTTAAAAATGCATTTGGAGTCTAAAAATTGCGTTTGAGATCCTGTTTATTGATTAGGTTTTTTGTACTGGGGGGGGGGGGGGGAGAGAATGAGCCCGGGTCTTTATATGCAGGAAGTTGGCGCTTAACCACTGAGCCATACTGGCTCCCCTCAGTTGGTTTTTTCCTTTGTTTGCTTCTTAGTTTTTAGGAGGCACCAGGATGGAACCCAGGACCTCCCATGTGGGAAGCAGGGGCTCAACCACTTGAGTCATATCTGCTCCTGATTAGGTTTCTTTTAATTGCAGCTTCAGAAACCAAACTCAGTTTGACTTAAGGGAATAAATAAACAGAAGACTTTATTGTTTCATGTAACTGAAAAGTTTGACACATCTGGTGTCAAGGCTTTAAAAAAAATGTTAACAAAATATTTCTCTCTCCTCCTCATGGATCTGCTTTCCTCTGTTTTGCTTTCTGTCTCAGGCCGGCTTATCCCTAGCAAGACAAGATGGGTTGTATTCATTTATGCACTCAGTAATTACTGAATTCCTCATTTGCCCTAGACACTGTTCCAAGTTCTGGGGATAAACAGCAGTGAATCAAACAAAAAAATCCCCTTGCTCATCAGGCTTACATTCTATGGAGAGAGACAGACATAAAAGAAATAAACTATGTACAGAATACAAGTTTTTTTTTGGAGAGTAAAAACAGCAGAGAAGGAGGAAAAGGAGTATGGGGTGGTGCGTGCGTGCGTGTGTACAAAATGTTTGTCTCATTGCCCACAGAGCAGTAGGAGTGAGGATTGGCATCCCGGGAATATGGGGTGACCTGGGAGTCTTGGACTCCTTTTGGAGACTAACCTAAACAGGATCATGAGTATGATGAGATAAGTCTTGGTCTCCTGGCAGAGAGTTGAGGGTCAGAGTGCTGGAAGGGAGGGAGGAGAGAGGTCCTTTCAGGAGCAGGCACAGCTCCGGGCCTGCTTTACCCCTGTGTTTTGGAGGCCAGGGGTGGGCAGTCTTTTGCAAAGCCAGGAGCTCCTACAACTCTCATCCCATCTGCCCACTGACAGATGACGGGGAGGCCGGCCTTATCCGGGATCTGTAGAGCTGTCTCAGTTTAAAAACCCAAGAAGAAAGGTTTAGCAAAAACCTGTGGCTGACTAACTCTGATTGGCCCAGCCTGGGTCACGTGCCCAAACCTTAACCAATCACCAAAGTTAGGGGTAAGCAGCGCTCTCATTGGACAGGTCTGAGTCTTTTCCATTCGTGGCAGCTTCACCCAAAGCAGGTGAGCTGCTAAGGGAAAGGGGGCAGTTTCCTAAAGGAAAATTAAACCACTTTATCCAGAAGAAAGGAAAATGGACTCCCGGGTAGCTCGAAACAGCAGATATCTGCCACACCCAGCACCATACTCACTGACTGGCTAATCTTTGGAAATCACAACCTCTCTGACTCTTTTTCTTTTTTCTTTTGTTCATCTGCTAGAAAACTTTAAAAGATAAACAAATTTAGTAAGACCTACATCACCAGGTTCCCAAGTGCTATATTGATGATGTACATAAATGCTCTCTGGGAGCTGTAAAGTGCTATACAAATATTTCTATCAAAGTTTTTTTTTTTTTAAAGACATGGTAATTGCCCTTATGGGGCTTACGAGTTTGTGGGGAGATGAAACAAGGCAAGTAGATAACTGCAATGCAAAATAATATGTCTTTGTAGTTCATCTAAGGCAGGAGTTGAAATTCAAGTGCCAAATGGGGTAAATACAGAGAGAGAGAAGAGAAAGCCATGGAAGCAAGAAGCTGAAAGCAGCAAAACCTGGAAGAGAAGGGAGACACCAACAGGTGCTGCCATGTGCCTTGCCATGTGACAGAGGAGACCAGGGTCACCACAGCTGGTCTTTGGGAAAAAGCATCAGCTGATGATGCCTTGATTTGGACATTTTTCTCAGCCTTCGAGCTGTAAACTTGTAAATGAATAAATTCTCATTGAAAAAGAAAAAAAAAAAATTCAAATGCCTACATTGGCTAGGCAGCTAACACAAAGTGAGGAAAACAGGCTAAACTTTTCCAAACCAAGAACTCTGGAGGCAGCAAGCCACATTCAGTAGGGGGCAGAACCACATAGATTTAGGAAACAGCTGTCAGACCCAAAGGTAAGTCCAGAATTGCTAGATGATCCAATTGTTTTCAAGAGAAGCTGATAATCTGGTATTTCATATGAAATTTTTCCTAATGTTGGCAAATTACTAAAAAAAAATTGTTTTTTAACAAATACTATGTGAACCATGCAGAACCCATGTGCTGGCCGTCTTCTGCCTGTGAGCTCAAACTACCCACCCTCTGCCAATTAGTGGCCTCTGATTCAAAGTTTCTTCTTCCAAATATTTGACACCAAAGCCTTTCTGCCTAACTCCCCATCCATCATCTCTTCTTCATATTGGAACTTGAGCTTAGCACATTTTAGGATGGGTGGGGAACAAAATACTCTATAATTGGAAGTGAGGGAGTCTGGGAGTACAACTCCAGCCATGGCTCCTTGGCCAAATTGTTTAACCCATCTAGACTGCATTTCTCCACCTCTATAAATTAGGGTCATGGGACTAGATGATCTCTTAATTTCTTAGCAGTTCTGGCATTCTGTGATGTATAATTTTTCAAATGTGAGGGACAAAACCAAAGTAGAATTCTTGTTCAGGAGATAGAAGTTTATTTCCAGGCAGAGACGGATTGGTGGAGATTTGGGGAATGGGGAAAGATAGAGAAGGTATTTTAAAAAATATATTATCATATTTTGAACATTTACTAAATTCTTGGCACTGCACTAATCCCTTTATGCACATTATTTTATTTAATCCTCACAGTCCTGAAATACAACTTTTAATCCTCATTCTAAAATGAAAAAGCAATTTACAGTGTAGAAACATTTATAGAAAAATTAAGCTGCTTCCTCAAGTTCACCCAGCTTGTACATGGCAGAACCAGGATGCCCACTTAGATAAGTGTGATGCCAAAGTCCATGCTCTTACCGCTGAGTGGAGGAGATAGTCATGTGTAAGCGCATAGAAGGAGAGATGCAAGCTCAACTTTATGTTAGTAAGTTTTTAATCTGTTGGTACGTTTCTGTGCCTTAGCTACTCTGCTGGACACTTCAAAGAACTTAAAATGAATACAACTAGGGATTTAACCCGAAGAAGATAATTTATTGGAGAAAACGGATATAAAACATACTGTGGTAGATTGCATCTAAGATGACCTTAAGCCCTACCATCCTACAATCCTTTTGCAATGTGACTCTAACACACCTCTCGTCAAGGGGTGCAGTTTTTTTTCTCCTTCCCAGGACTCTAGGCTGGTCCTGTGTCTTGCTGTGACCAATAGATTATGGCAGAAGTGATGCTGTGCAATTTCTAAGTCTAGGTCTTAAGAGGTCTTGAAGCTTCTGTTTTCCCTTTCTTAGAAGCCAGCTGCCATGTAAAGCAGTGCATCTTCCCTGCTGGAGAGAGAGGCCCAGCCAGCTTCAAGTCATTTCTAGCTTCCCCACCTAGGGCATGAGACACATGAGTGAAACTATTTTAGATCCTGTAGTTCCAGTTAAGCCGCACCAGCCAACCCCATATGCAGAGACAAGCTTTCCCTGCTGAGCCCTGCCCAAATTGCAGAACTGTGAGCCAAATAATGATTGCTATTGTATTAAGCCACTGAGGTTTTGGGTGGTTTATTATTATTTATTTTTATTCTGTGATATGAGTGTATATTTATTATGATGATGTATAAGATATATTATGTGTCAAAAACAGGCGTCTAGGAGTTCAGAGAAGAGGATGATTCTAATTTGGGTGAAAGGTGGTAGGAGGAGCAGATGTGGAAATCAGGGAAGATGTTGAGTTCCAAAGACCATTGTTAAGTCAGCCCTTTAAAAGTACTCTGTCTCAGTGTGACAGTGCTGGAAATAAGTTCCTCCTTCCACTCTGTGTAAGGCATATTTCCTGCTATCCTGTTTTCCTTTGCTGGTTCCTGACCCTGTACATTTGCTATGGGTATGCACACAGAAGGAGAGATTTGCTCCACTTTACTGTGGGTGCTGTGGTAGGTGGAAAGAACACTATTTTAGAGTCATAAAGAGGTTAGTTTGCATGTCTACCTGTTCCTTAATTGACATTGAATCCATGAGAACTCTCTGAGTCTGAATTTCCTCATATAACAAAATGGTGATAAAAATATTTAACCTCAATCTTGATTGAAAGATTAATCAAGATTATATGTCGTGGAGCAGGTGTAGCTCAATAGCTGAATACCTGTTTCACATGTATGAGGTCCTGGGTTCAAGCCCCAGAATCTCCTTAAAAAAAAATTATATATGTATGTGTACTTAAGGTAGAGCCTTACATATCATTGGCCCATTGTATTAGTCAGCCAAAGGGGTGCTGATGCAAAATACCAGAAATCTATTGGCTTTTATAAAAGGGTATTTATTTGGGGTAGAAGCTTACAATTACCAGACCATAAAGCATAAGTTACTTCCCTCACCAAAGTCTGTTGCCTGTGTTGAAACAAGATGCCTGCCAACGTCTGCCAGGGTTCAGGCTTCCTCTTCCCCCTAAGGCTCTGTGGCCCCAGCTTCTTCCAATATCAGCTGTAGACTGGGATAAGTCTCATCTCTCTCCCAGGACTTGTTTCTCTCTGGGCTCAGCTGCACTGCTCACCCCACAAAGGCAGCTATAAACTCTTAGGTGAACGGCTTATCTTTCTTCCCAGGGCCTCTGCCATGTCTAATGGAGCCTTCTATCCTTCCTTACATATCTGTTTCTCTGTGTATTTACTTCCTGGGGCTCCAGCATTAAAACTCCAACATCGAAACTGAAGCACTCTACTCTTTGCTCTGCCATGTGGTGTTCTCTGTGAGTCCCCACCCTCCTGGTGGACAGGGATTCAATGTCCTACTGATATGACCCAATCAGAGCCCTATTCATAATTTAATCAAGTAAAAGGGAAACCTCTGACTCCGACACGATCTAATATGCCCAGAGGAACAGGCCAGTTTACAAACATAATTCAATACCTATTTTTGGAATTCATAAACAATACCAGACTTCTACAGCCCTCAACAAATGGTAGGTCTCATCTCTTAGACCTGCCATCTAGAAACCAAATTTGGTTTATTCTTTGGTCTTTTCCATACTTGATCATGACCACTCAGTGTTTTACTCCTCAACTCCACCATTTGCCTCCAAGATTTGAATTTCATTTGCTGCTCCTTAAGGGTGCTAAATGCTCCTAGTTTTTCATTCATGAAAGCAGAGGACTTCCAGGGAAGGTGAAGTCTGAGTTAGTTTTTGGAAGATAAGTAAGAGTTTGGCTAATAAGGTGAATTTATAAGGTGAAAGTTCATAAACATGGCAAATAGGTTTTCTGAATGGATGGGCAGAGAGAAGGTGAGTCACAGTGTGAAATACTTTGAATGCTACATCAAGAGTTTTAGATTTTATTCTGTAGGCAGTAGGGAACCATTGACTATTTCTTTTAAACAAAAAAGATTTATTTATTTATTTGTTTTACACCCCTCCCACTCCCCTCCCCATTCCCTTCCCCTCTCTCTCCCCCTTCCCCTGCCCTGCTATTTTTGCTGTCTGTGTCTATTTGCTGAGTGATCTTCTTATCTATTTCTCTTTTTGGTCTCCTGTTCTCATTTTTTCTCCCCTAGGATTCATAGGGATTCGATCCTTGGGACCTCTGATGTGTAGCTGTGCCACCTCAGTTCCTGGTTTCTTCTGTGCTTTACTTTGACTCTCCCCTTTGTCTCTCTTTTGTTGTGTCATCATCTTGCTGTGTGACTCACTTGCATGGGCACTGGCTCGCCACACAGGCATGCTTTCTCTTCTTCTTTTTCACCAGGAGGCCCCAGGGATCGAACCCGGGTCCTCCCATATGGTAGATGGAAGCCCTATCACTTGATCCCCATCCACCTCCCCATTGACTATTTCAAACAGAGGCATGAGATGATCAGATCTGTCTTTTGTGATTTTACTAGAAGCAAAGTGAAGAATGAACTGGAGAAGGAGAGATTGGAGACAGGCAGAACAATAGGAGGCATTTGCAATAATCTGGGTGAGAGATTATAGGTACTTTGATAAAGGGTAGGGGCGGGGGATTGTAAATGGGAAGTCAGATTTGAGAGACATTTCAGAGTAATACTGACAGGATTTTGGTGGCCAACTGGATGTAAGAAATGAGAATGAGGAAGGAATGCAATGGGATGTAGCGGTGGGGGCTGAGAGGGTGGTGATGCCATAAACTAAGTAGACAGCATAGAAAAAAGTTTCTGAGGGCAGACAGAGAGACTGAGTTTAGTCAGGACATACAGAGTTTATGTCACTCTTTGAATCCGTTTCCTCCCCCTGCCTCCAGTTGTTTCCTGGGCTCAGAAGAAACGTGAATTTGAAGGTGGCTGATATAGCAGGACGTGTCCTGACACATCCTGCATACTAAGTAACCACAGCACCTGGGAGCCGAACAAGTCATGTCATTCTGCAAAATGAGCACCCTCATATCAAAGGGGAAAAACAAGAGAGGATCCAAAACTGCCTCAAAGCTTCATCCGGGGGCTGCTGTTTTTAGGGAGTGTTGAAGTGTTGCTGATGATTTCCAGAGATGAGTCAGAGCTCCCTACATAATCTTATTCTCTGAGAACTGGGAGGCTTTCTCTGCTGACAGCCCACTTCTTCCTCCTCTTCTCACTCCTTCCTCAAATCTGGACCAGACCCAGTGACGTGGAGTACTGTTTGATTTTTAAGAATGGTATCCTGTCCTTCTCTGCAACTTAACCCCTGCTTTGGTTAATAATCTGTCCAATCTACGCCACTTGGCCAATGTCAATCAATTAGTCAGTCAACAACCATTTGTTAAGTACTTTTATCTACTCATTCATTCAACAAATATTTATTGAGTGCCTACTATGCGCCAGGCACTGCTGGAGGTACTAATGAATCAGCCATGAACAAAACCAAAGTGAATTGTAATACATGAATCGTGCTTTCCTTGGAATGTAATGTCTACACATATAAGTTGTAGTGAATAATACCAGACAAATGACCAAGATGTTTTGTACTGGTAGGATATAAGGGTGGGCCCTGCTTCTATCAGCTTCTGGGAGCTAAAAACCTTTAGCAAAAGAGGAGATAATCACAAGGTGGAATAGGGGGATCCAGAGGGAAGGTGTGTTGGGATTTTAAAAGGTGGAATTTAGATGAGTGAGAGGAAGAGCATTTTAGACAGGGGAACGACATGATGGCATGCATAGAGTTGCTGATGAATGGGCATGACACGTTTGAGATATGGTGATAAAGCCAGCCGACTCCAGTGATGGGTGTATGTTAGAGTGGAATACAACATAAGGTTGGATGTATACAGTAGGACAAAATGAGAAAAGTCCTTTAAAATCAAGTAGGGAAACTTAGATGAGATTCAGTAACAAAAGGGAAAGGCTCCAAAGATTTGTGGGCAGAGATGGCATGGAGAGCACCAGTATTAAGGTTTGACCTGGTAGAAGCTCTCTGGAGGGGTACAGAATTGTTGCATCTTAAGCATGGGAGATGATTTTATTCCTCTTTCCCACTCTCATCAGGATAGCCCCCAAATAGGAATTGGATACTGTTTTGGGGTAATACTAAGGGAGTAAGATGATTTAAAGGCAGACCAATGGGTAGAAGTTAAAAGAAAAGAGGATTCCAGGGCTTGGGGAGCAAAACTATTTTCAAATATTTGAAGATTTTGGAGGGACTAGATTTGCTCTGAATGGCCCAAATTGGTCATTCTAAGTCCAACAAGAATACAGAGAGACATATTTTGACTCCTTATAAGGAGGCACTTTCTAAGAGTCAGGAATGTCCTCAGGAGGCAGTGGATTCCCCATCATTAAGTGGAAATGTTATGGAAAGCATACAAATATTGGACACATAGTTGGACTAATATAATTTGTAGTTTGTCAAACACGATTGTCTGTGTTTCTCCAGTCAAGTTCAATTCCTCAAACATCTGAAGTGGAAAGAACCACGTGAGGTTTTGATCATTACTGTTTCACACAAACAAGCCCTTGTTCGGGGGCCTCAGCCACCACTGTCAGACTATGAACATCTGGAAGGCAGACTCTGCTTCTTCCCTGCCATGTGCCACCAAATCAGGGGCAATGGGCTTGCTGCACGGGGTGGCTGCTCTGAGTGCAGGGCTGGAGGTTTCATAGTGAAAATCGAACCCTTGCTTTTTGCTCTTCCTGGTGAGGTATGTTATTTTGTTCTGTTCATGGGGTTTGTTTTTTGGTTTTGGATATGTTCCAAATTTCAATAGCCAAGGAGAAGTAAGAAAGAAAGGAAATTTATAAAGTGGTTGTAAGTGGTTTTACCATATTTTTGATTGGTTCTCTAAGAAGGAAAAAAAAAAGCTTAATCAGATAATTTAAGAAGGTGTGCAAACAGAAAGGAGACTTGCTTAACTAATGATTGGAAAGTGTATCTGGGCCAGAAAGTACCCTCTTTGCCTTAAGTGGTATGATAAGTACCATTACTATGGTAAAATTCACACTATTACTGAGTCCATAATAATTGTACGACTCTGGCTTGCAAAGCAGTTCTCATTTTCAAAGACGTTACATTCTTGGGTACCTAATTTACCAAATGTGCAATATCTCGAGACTGCCATTCACACACCAGCCATAACACAAATGGACCCATTGAGATAAAACAGCAAAGAGACTCACTGAGATTGGGAAAAAAAAAAAAAAGGTAGCCAAGAAACCTTTCTGAAAGAGCAGTGCATACCAGTAGTCCCCACTGGTTCACACCCACTTGTTTCTTAACCCTTTGTAGCTGGACTGAAATTTTATTCTCAAAGAGCTCACTGACTTTTTCCTTTGCCTTCAGTTCTTTGGCTAGCTGTGTGTTCTTCCAGCTTCTTTGGCTGAGGGTTGCCTCGTTCTTCTGATCTTCCTATGACTCCTCTGGCCACTGTCCCTCTCTAGTGCCTTGTGAGCACTGAACTCCAAGGTTCTACCATCCTCTGCAGTTCGTTAGCTGTTTGCTCTCTTCATATCAGGACTTTATCTTTTATCTTCTACTATTTTTAACTGTGAAGACATTCCTAAATATATGGATTGTTGCTTTGAAAAATTATGTTTTTTTTCCTGCAGGGTTATTTGATTTTGTCTTTGGCTTGCAGATTTCCCCTTCTGCTACATTATGATTTCCTTTGTCCTTAGCTTCCTGGAGTGCTGGATTATAGACTTTCATCTGTTACTGAAAGATAATTTGGGGCAAATTATTTAATGTTCCTGGACCCTGAAGAAGATTTCAAGATCATCTCTAAGGCCCCTTCCAGCTTTAAAAATCATTACTTACAAGGTCTCTTCTTAGTTGCCTAGGCTCTTCAGCAAATGCTATGAAATGGGTTGGCTTGAACAATGGGAATTTATTAGCTTACAGTTTTGAGGCTGTGAAAATGATCAAATCAAGGCCTTATCAAGGCAATGCTTTTGTATTAGTCGGCCAAAGGGATGCTGATGCAAAGTACCTGAACTCTGTTGGCTTTTATTAAGGGTATTTATTTGGGGTAGAAGCTTACACCACAAGGCCCTAAAGTGTCCAGCTCAAGGTATCACAAGAGGTACTTTCTCACCCAAAGTCAATGTCATGTGTTGGAGCAAAATGGCGTGTGATATCTGCAAGGTTCAGCCTTCTTCCTCTTAAGGCTCCATGGTCCCAGCTTCTTCCAGTCTCACTAAAGGCTGGCATAAGTCTCATCTCTCTTCCCTGGGCTCACATCTTTCCAGGCTCAGCTCCACATGCTCCACAAGGCCAGCTGTGAACTATCAGGCAAATGGCTCTGCTTTCTCCCAGGGGCTTCAGTATCAAAATAAACTCTCTGTGTTCTCCATGCTTTAACTTGCATGTGGAGTCTGTTTTATCCCCACCAAGGGGGTGGGGACTCAACCGTGCATGCCCTAATGACAGTGGTCAAATAAAAGCCTTAATCTTGATTTAATAAAGTAAAAGGGAAACCTCTGACTCTAATACAATCTAATATGCCCAGAGGAACAGACCATTTTACAAACACAATCCAGTATCTATTTTTGGAATTCATAAACCATATCAAACTGCCACAGCTTTCTTCCCCAGGACAGGCTGTTGGTAATCCTTGGCTCCTCTGTCACGTGACAAGGCACATGGCACTGTCTGCTGGTCTCCCTCTTCTGGATTTTGCTGATTTCAGCTTCCTGATTCTGTGGCTTTTACTCTCTGAGTTTCATTCTCTTATAAAGGACTCTAGTAATAGGATTAACAGCCATCCTGGTTGGTGTGGAACACACCTTAACTTAGATAACCATATCAAAAAGTCCTACTTACAATGTGTTTACATCCATAGGAAGGGATTAAATTTAAGAACATGTTTTTATGGGGTGCATACCGCTTTAAACCACCACAGTAGCTTTGATATGATTGGATTAGAGGTACTAAATATATACATATATATAATATTTTATTCCCCCCTTGTGGATTTTTGCATGCTGTCTGCTCTCTGTGTCCATTAGCAGTGCATTCTTCTGTGTCTATTTATTTGATTTATTTCCCCTCCCCCCCCTTGCAGCTTGCTTGCTGTCTGCTCTTTGTGTCTGTCGCTGCGCTCTTCTGCACTTCTTTTTCTTGTCTCCCTTTTTGTTGTGTCACCTTGCTGAGTCGCCTCTCCATGGCACTTGCAGGCTGGGCAGCTGTCTGCAGCATGTGGGTGAGATTGCCTTCACAAGGAGGCCCTGGGATGCGAACCGAGGCCTCCCATATGGTAGATGGGAGCCCAACTGATTGAGCCACAGCCACTTCCCAGAACTAAATATATGTTAATTATTTCTCATAGCAATAACATTCTACAGCTGTAGGGTGAGATGGGTAGAAGACAGAAGGTATGATTTTATGAGAAGGAGGAAACAGCAGGAAAGGAGGCAGGCAAATTATTCTAATCCTATAGACAGTAATGTTCATTGTCATTTTCCTAAGTCTGGCTCCGGAGTTTTTGGAAGGAAATGAAAACTAAGTCCTGTTCTCTTAATTTTGAGATAAAATGTTGACATCTCTTCTCTTCCTGTCAATTCCATTAGAAACAGAATAAATTGATTGGATAACATTGATCAAAGGGGATGCATCCTTTCCTTCCACAGCTCTCTTAACATCCAGGTTCAAAGAAGAAATCAGAGAAAAATAGGTTTTGAAGTCTGTTTTCCAGAATGGCTTATATTGCATTTTAATTTGTTAGAATTTTACCTTTTGCCTTTGGTGGACTGATTAGACAAAATAAAATTATTTCTAGGGGATCTATGTTAAAAGATTGCTTGATCTTTCCTTCTGGGTATGAACATCAAGGCCATAGACTGTCCTCTGGTAACTTCCCAGCTTATCTCCTCCAGCGGCAGTTTCTGAGTTTGTGTGTCTCTGATATATAAATAGACCCAGGACTCTCTTAATAGCAGCTAGATGGCTGTGAGGATGTTTCTAAACTGTGTACACATAGAACAGTGGGAACTGGTGTGTTTGTTCCCAGCATTTCATTCGAATCATTAAATTGTCCAAACCATGGACTCCAATTCAGAGTTTGGGGCATAGTGGGTTCAAATAAATATTCACTGATTAAACTCCTTCCTATTGCAGTACTGCTTTCTGCAGACCTCTGGCATGGCAAATCAGCTTTCGTTCAAACCTTTCACTGACAAGGAACGACCTGAGGTAGCTTGCTTATTCTTCCACTGTTCTATTTTCCTCCCAGCCCCGGTTAATCCTGGTTCTGAAATCACAGAGCAGTAGCAATTTGGTAGAATTGCTCTTGTTGGCAAACCATCAGCCTCTACTTGACATCTGTTATTTTTAACCTGCCCAGTCCTCCTTCCTTCCTTCTATTTGGTAACATCTTGATTTTCCTTTGGGGAACCCAGCTCCCTCTACAGTCCTATTTCTAACATTTGCAGTACCCAGGACAAGAGTTAAAATGGAGGCCCCATACAATATGTCTAAATATTTAAAAGTTATAAATTGAACAAACTGTTACATAAAATATGCTTTATGCCTCTACCTTGACAAATATACTTTCAGAATGGCAAAATTCAAAGGATGTGTAAAGCATGTGTTTTTGTTGGATTTTTATAATAGATATTAACTTTTAGGACAGTTGTAGGTTTACAAAAATATTATACAGAGAGTACAGAGTTCCCACATGCTCCCATCCCACCCTCGCAATTTTCCCTATTATTGACGTTTTGTATTAGTGTGGTACGTTTGTTACCATTGACAAACCAATATTATTATTTTATTTATTTATTTGTTTGCTTGTTTATTTATTTCTCTCCCCCCCCACCCAAGTTGTCTGCTCTCTGTGTCCATTCGCTGTGTGTTTTCCTGTGGTGGCTTCTATCCTTATCAGCGGCACCGGGAATCTGTGTTTCTTTTTGTTGCGACATCTTGTTGTGTCAGCTCTCCGTGTGTGCAGCACCATTCTTGGGCAGGCTGCACTTTCTTTTGCACTGGGCAGCTCTCCTTACAGGGCGCACTCCTTGCATGTGGGGCCCTCCTACGTGGGGACACCCCTGCGTGGCACAGCATTCCTTGTGCACGTCAGCACTGCGCATGGGCCAGCTCCACACGGGTCACGGAGGCCCAGGGTTTGGACCACGGACCTACCATGTGGTAGGCAGATGCCCTATCCATTGAGCTAAGTCCGCTTCCCCCAATATTATTATTATTATTATTAACTAAAGCCCATAGTTTACATTAGGGTTCACCCTGTGTTGTACAGTTCTAAGGTTTTTGTTTAAATTTTTATTGTAGAAACATATACAACATAAAATTTCCCATTTTAACCACTTTCAAGTATGCAATTCATTGGTATTAATTACATTCACAATATTGTATTACCATCACCATCTTCCATTATCAAAATTTTCCCATCACACCAAACAGAAGCCCTCTACTAATTAAACATTAGCTTTCCATCATTCACCAACTCCTGACCCTTGGTAACCTGTAAGATACATTGTTTCTATGAATTTGCATATTCTAGTGCTTTATATCACTCAGTGAGATGTCTTCAAAGTTCATCTGTGTTGTTGCATGTGTCAGAACGTCATCCTTTTTATGGCTGAGTAATATTCCATTGCTTGTGTATATCACATTTTGTTTATTTGTTCAACCATTGATGGACACTTGGGTTGCTTTCATCTTTTTGATAATTAGAAAGTGCTGCTTTCAATTCTTTGGGGTATGTACCTAGAAGTAACATTTCTGGGTTATATGGTAATTCTGTACTTAACTTTCTGAGGACTGCCAACCTGTTTTCCACCATTTTACGTTCTTACCAACAATGCATGATGGTTCCTATTTCTCTGCATCCTTGCCAAAACGTATTTTCCATTAAAAAAAAGTACTAGCCAAGGTAGTGGGTAGGATGTGGTATCTCATAGTGGTTTTGATCTGCATTTCCTTAATGGCTAGTGATGTTGAGCATCTTTTTTTAGTTCTTATTGACCATTTGTACAGCTCCTTAGAAGAAATGATTATTGAAGTCTTTTTCCCATTTTAAATTGGGTTGTTTGACCTTTTTTTGTTGAGTTTTAGAGGTTCTTTGCTCATTTTTTTAGTTGGGGTTATGTCTTTCTGTTGTTGAGTTGTAGGATTTATTTATATATTCTGGATACTAAAACTTTATCAGACATGTGTTTCCAAATATTTTCTCCCATTTTGTAGGTTGTTTTTATACTTCCATAATAAAGTCCTTGATGTACAAACATTTTAAATTTTGATGAGGTCCCATTTATCTAATTTTGTTGTTGTTACTTTTGCTTTAGATGTGAAGTCTAAGAAACAATGGTTTCTTAACCTAACCTAACCTAACACAAGGACCTTAAGGTGCTTCCTATGTTTTCTTCTAGGAGTTTATAGTTCTGTTCTTATATTTAGGTCTTTGATCTATCTGGAGTTGATTTTTTTAAAAAAAAGATTTATTTATTTATTTAATCACCCCGCCCCCCCCCCCCCCCCCCCGTTGTCTGTTCTTGGTGTCTATTTGCTGCGCCTTGTTTCTTTGTCCGCTTCTGTTGTCGTCAGCAGCACGGGAAGTGTGGGCGGCGCCATTCCTGGGCAGGCTGCACTTTCTGTTCGTGCTGGGCAGCTCTCCTTACGGGTTCACTCCTTGCGCATGGGGCTCCCCTATGCGGGGGACACCCCTGCGTGGCAGGGCACTCCTTGTGCGCATCAGCACTGCGCATGGGCCAGCTCCACACGGGTCAAGGAGGCCCGGGGTTTGAACCGCGGACCTCCCATGTGGTAGACGGACGCCCTAACCACTGGACCAAGTCCGTTTCCCTGGAGTTGATTTTTGTATATGGTGTGAGGAGGGGGTCTATCGTCATTCTTTTGCATATGAAGATCCAGATTTCCCAGCACCATTTGTTGAAGAGACTTTGCCCCCTTGACAAAAATCAGTTGGCCGTAGGTGTGAGAGTTGATTTCTGAAATCTAAATTTGATTCAATTGGTCTGTGTGCCTGTCCTTGTGCCACTACCATGCTGTTTTGATCACTGTGGATTTGTAGTAAGTTTTAAGATTGGGAAGTTTAAATCCCCCAACTTTGTTCTTTTTCAAGATTACTTTGGCTATTCAGGCCCCTCACCTTCCCATATAAATCTGATCATTGGTTTTTCCATTTCTGCAAAAAAATGCTGTTGGAATTTTGATTGGCATTGCATTGAATCTATATATCATTTTGAATTGAATTGACATCTTAACAATAGTATTATAATTCATGAACATGGAATATCCTTCCATTTACTTAAGTCTTCTTTTATTTCTTTTAGCAATGTTTTGTCATTTTCTGTGTACAAGTCTATTACATCCTTGGCGAAATGTATTCCTAGATATTTGGTTCTATTAGTTGCTATTGTAAATGGAATTTTTTTCTTGATTCCTTCTTTTTATTGTTCATTACTAGTGTATAGGAACACTACTAATTTTGGTATTTGTTTATTAGCTGTAGTAGCATTGTTATGGATTTTTTAGGATTTTCTGTATATAAGATCATATCATCTGCAAAGAGGGAAAGTTTTGCTTCTTCCTTTTCAATTTGGATGCCGTCTATCTATCTATCTGTCTGTCTATCTATCTATCTATCTATCTATCTATCTATCTATCTATCTATCTATCTATCTATCTATCTTCTTGCCTAATTGCTCTGGCTAGAACTTCCAGTGCTATGTTGAATATCAGTGGTGACTATGAGAATAATTGTATTGTTCCTGATCTTAGAGGAGAAGATTTCAGTCTTTAAGTATGATGCTAGCTGTGGGTTTTGTGATATATGCTCTTTGTTATCTTAAGAAAGTTTCCTTCTGTTCCTAATTTTCTAAGTTTTTTTTTTAATCAAGAGGTATAGGATTTTATCAAATACTTTTTTTGCATCAATTTAGATGATCATATGGTTTTCTCCTTCATTCTGTTAATGTGATTTTATTATTTTGAACCATTGTAGCAGTTTGATATGGTTATGAATTCCAAAAATAGATATTGGATTATGTGTGTAATCTGGTCTGTACCTGGGCATGATTAAGTTACGATTAGGGCTTTGATTTGGCCATGTCATTAGGGTGTTGAGTCCCCACCCCTTGGTGAGTAGGGACTCACAGATAAAAGGCATGGCAAAGGACAGAGTTGAGGATTTTTGATGTTGGACTTTTGATGTTGGAGTTTTGATGTTGGAGTTTGATGCTGAAGCCTTAAGCTGGAGCCCTGGGAAGTAAATTCACAGAGGAAAGAGAAGCAAGCCCCAGGAAGAGAGGAACCTGAGCCCAGGAAGGAGTAGGCCCTAGGAAGAGAGGAACCCTGAACCCAGAGAGAAGCAAGACCCTGGAAGAGAGGAACCCAGGAAGCCTGAACGCTCACAGATGTTGGCAGCCATCTTGCTCCAACATGTGAAAATAGATTTTGGCGAGGGAAGTAATTTATGGTTTATGGCCTGGTTTCTGTAAACTCCTACCCCAAATAAATACCCTTTATAAAAACCAACTGATTTCTGGTATTTTGCATTAGCATTCCTTTGACTGACTAATATGACCATCTTTGCATATTTGGGATAAATCCCACTTGACCATGGTGTATAATTCTTTTTTTAAATTTATCTTTATTTATTCTACCCCACACCCCCCCCCACACACACACACACTTGTCTGTTCTCTGTGTCCATTTGCTGTGTGTTCTTCTTTGTCTGCTTGTATTCTTATTAGGCAGCTCTGGGAACTGATCCTGGGATCTTCCAGAGTAGGAGAGAGGTGATCATTCTCTTGTGCCACCTCAGCTCCCTGTTCTGCTATGTCTTCTCATTGTCTTTCCTCTGTGTCTCTTGTGGTGTCATCTTGCTGCACCAGCTCTCCGCATCAGCCAGCACTCCTGCACAGGGCAGCATTCCTACATGGGGTGGCACTCATGCGTGGAGTGACACTCCCGTGTGGGGCGGGACTCCTGCGTGGGCCAGCACTCCATGTGGGCAGCTACGTGCATGGGCCAGCTTGCCTTCACCAGGAGGCCCTGGGCATCAAACCCTGGACCTCCTATATGATAAATGGGAGCCCAACTGCTTGAAACACATCCATTTTCCTGGTGTATAATTCTTTTAATATGCTATTGGGCTAGGTTTGCTAGTATTTTGTTGAAGATTTTTGTACCTATATTCATAAGATATTTATTTGTAATTTTTCTTGTTCTATCTTTATTTGGCTTTGGTATGAGGATAACGTTGGCCTTGCAGAATGAATTAGGGAATGTTCCTTTCTCTTCAAATTTTTTTGGAAGAGTTTGAGTAGGATTGGTGTTAATTCGTCTTGGGATGTTTGATTAAATTCCCCTGTGAAGCCCTTTGGTCCAGCCATTTCTTTGTTGAGAGGTTTTAAATTTCTGGTTTGATCTCTTTATTGGTTTATGGATCGTCTGTTTCTTCTTGGGTCAGTGTAAGTCGTTTGTGTGTTTCTAGGAATTCGTTCATTTCATCTAAGTTATCTAATTATTTGGCATATAATTACTCATAGATTCTTCTTTTAAGCCTTTTTATTTCTGTGGGGTTGGTATAATGTCCTTCTTTTCATTTCTGATTTTAGTTAGTGGTACCCTCTTTCTCTCTCTCTCTTTTTTATCAGTCTAGTTAAAGATTTGTCATTTTATTGATCTTTTCAAAGAACCAACTTTTGGTTTTGTTGATTTTCTCAATTGCTTTTTTAAAAAAATCTGTTTCATTTATCTCCACTCTAGTCTTTGTTAATCCTTCTGTTTGCTTTGATTTAATTTGCTTTTCTTTATCTAGTTCCTCTAGCTTTGAGGTTGGGCCCTAATTTGACATCTTTTAAAAAAAATTTTTAAAGATTTATTTTATTTATTTTTCCCTGCCCCCATTCCCCCCATGCCCCCTGTTGTCTGCTCTCTGTGTCCATTCACTGTGTATTCTTCTGTGCCTGCTCGTGTTCTCATTAAGCGGCTCTGGGAACTGATCCTGGAAACTTCCAGAGTGGGAGAGAGGCAATTACTCTCTTGTGCCACCTCAGCTCTCCTGTCCTGCTCTGTCTTCTTATTCTCTCTCCTCTGTGTCTCTTGTTGCATCATCTTGCTGTGCCAGCTCTCCGCATTGGCCAGCACTCCTGCATGGGGTGGCTTTCCTGTGCTGCGCAGCATTCCCGCACAGGGTGGCACTCCTGTGTGGGGCAGCATTCCCATATGGGCCAGCACTCTGCATGGCCTGGCATTCCGTGTGGGCCAGCTTGCTGCGTGGGCCAGCTTGCCCTCACCAGAAGGCCTTGGGCATCGAACCCTGGACCTCCTATACGGTAGATGGGAGCCCAATTTGTTGAGCCACATCCGTTTCCCACATCTTTATTTTTTAATGTAAACGTGTAGAGCTATAAATTTCCCTCTTAGCACTGCCTTTGCTGCAGCCTATATGTTTTGGTATGTTCTATTTTCATTTTCATTCCCATCTAGATAGTTCCTTATTTCCCTTGAGATTTCCTCTTTAATCCATTGGTTATTTAAGAGTACTTTCTTTAATTTCTACATGTTTGTGAATTTCCCATTTCTCCCTCAGTTATTGTTTTCTTCTTTCATTCCATTGTGGTTGGAGAAGATAGATTGTATGATTTCAATATTTTTTAATTTATTGAGAGTTGTTTAGTGACCTAAGATATGGTTTTTCCTAGTGAATAATCCATGTGAACTAGAGAAGAATGTGTCTGTTGCTATGGGTTGAAGTATTCTATATATGTCTGTTAAGTCTAGTTGGTTTAGAGTTTTAGTTCAATATTCTATTTCCTTATGATCTTCTGTCTAGATATTCTATTTTTGAAAGTTGTGTATTAAAGTCTCCTACTATTAATGCCAAGCTGTCTATTTTTCCCTTCAAATGTGTCAATATTTGCTTTATATATTTTGGGCCTCTGCCATTAAGTATATATATATTTATAATTGTTAGGTATTGAATTGATCCCTTTATCAATATATAATGGCCTTCTCTGTCTCTCATAACAGTTTTTTACTTAAAGTTTATTTTATCTGATATTAATATAGCTACCCCAGCTCTCTTTTGGTTACTATTTGCATGGTATGTATTTTCCATACTTTCACTTTCAACCTACTTTTGTCTTTGAATTTAAGGTAAGTCTCTTTAAACGCTTATGGTTGGGTCATGCTTTTTCATCCATTCTGTCAATCTCTGCCTTTTTAAAAATATATATTTTTTATTTATTTTTAGAAGATACATAGATCACACAAACGTTACATTAAAAAATATAGGAGGAAAAAAATATATAGGAGGTTCCCATATGCCCCACTCCTCACAACCCCACTTTTCCCACATCAATAACTTCTTTCATTAGTGTGGTACATTCATTGCATTTGATGAGTACATTTTGGAGCACTGCTACACAGCATGGATTATAGTTTACATTGTAGTTTACACTCTCTCTAGTCCATTCAGTGGGTTATGGCAAGATATATAATGTCCTGCATCTGTCCCTGCAATATCATTGAGGACAACTCCAAATCCCGAAAATGCCCCAATCTCCGCCTTAAAGAGAGAGTTTAATCTGTTTACATGTAAAGTCACTACTAATAATGCAGGACTGTTTTGTGCCATTTTTCTTCTTAGTTTTTGTAAGTCTTATATCTTTTTTTGTTCTTTGATTCTTCTCTGAATGCCTACTTTCCTAGTTATCTGATTTTTTGATATGATACCATATAGAGTCCTTTCTCATTTCTTTCTGGGTATATTTTTCATATATTTTCTTTGTAGTTACCATGGGATCAAAATGTAACATCCTAGGGGAGTGGATGTAGCTCAAGTTGGTTGAGCACCTGCTTCTCCTGTATGAAGTCCTGGAATCAATCCCTAGTACCTCCTAAAAACAAACAAAAAAACAGCTCTCATTGGGGAGTGTTTGTAGCTCAGTGGTTGAGCACCTGCTTCCCATGTACAAGGTCCTGGGTTCAATATCTGGTACTTCCGGTATTAGCCAGCCAAAGGGGTGCTGATGCAAAATACCAGAAATTTGTTGGTTTTTATAAAGGGTATTTATTTGGGGTAAAAGCATACAATTACAAGGCCTTAAAGAATATAACTCAAAGTTACTTCTTCACCCAAAGTCAGTTGCCACATGTTGAAGCAAGGTGGCAGGCGATATCTGTGAGGGGTCAGCCTTCCTCTTTGCTCTTAAGGCTCCATGGACTCAGCTTCTTCTGATCTCAGCAGTAGTCTAGCATAGGGCTCAGCTGCTCTTTCCTCTTCAGCTTTAAATTATCAGGCGAAAGGCTTATCTCTCTTCAGGGCTCCAGCATCAAGTTCTTTCCTCTTTTGTGTCTATGGAGCTCTCACTCCTCTGTGTATTTTGTCCTGTGTTTTCCTTGACTGAGTGTCCATTTATATAGCCCACCAAGGGGATGGGGACTCAGTCCTGCACACCCTAATGTCGTGGTCAAATCAAAGCCCTAACCTTAACATAATTATGTAAACATAAAACCTTTGAACTTAATACAATCAAAGAGTATCAAGCCCAGAAGAACAGACCAGTTTGCAAATACAATCAATATCTCTTTTTGGAATTCATAAATAATATCAAACTGCCATACCTCCTAAAAAATTAACATTCTAAAGATTAACAATCATATTTGACTTGATACCATCTTGATTTCAATAGCATACACATACATTGTTCCTATACCTCTCCATCCCCCAACTTTTTTATTCTTGTTCCAAGTTATATCTTTGTATATGTCCAAAAGCATAGGTTTATCATTACTTTTTATGCATTTTCATTTTAACACCTGTACAGAGTAAGAAGTGGAGTTACATACCACCAATACTATGCAGTAGTACTGGTATTTATAATTACACAAATGGTTACCTTTATTGGAAGTCTTTATTTCTTTATGCTTTTGAACCATTGTCTAGTGTCCTTTCCTTTCAATCTAAACAAATCCCTTCAGCATTTCATTACTTATAGGGTAGGTGTAGTGGTAATCCACTCCCTTAGCTTTTTTTGTTTATTTGGGAATGTCTTATTCTCTCCCTCATTTTTGAAAGACAGTCTTGTAGACATACAGTTCTTGGTTGGCAATTGTTTTCTCTCAGCCCTTTAAGTATTTCAACCCAACACTTTCTTGCTTCCATGGTTCCTGATAAGGAATCAGCACTTAATCTAATTGGTACTCCCTCGTATGTAACACGTTGCTTTTCTCTTGCAGCAGTCAGAACTCTCTTCTTGTCCTTTGCTTTAGACATTTTGGGCACTATGAATTGGGGCATATTTCTCTTTGAGTTTATCCTGTTTGGTGTTCTCTGGGATTCTTTGATGTGCACATTCACATCCTTTGATAAGTTTGGGAAGTTTTCTGCCATTATTTCTTTGAATATTCCTTCTGCCTTTTTTCTCTTTCTTCTCATTCTGGGACTCCCATAATGTGTCTAATGTGTGTATTGGTACATTTGATGGTGTTCCATGGGTCTCTTAGGCCCTTTTCACTTTTTCACTTTTTATCATTCTTTCTTCTTATGGCTTCTCAGCCTGATTCATTGCAGTTGTCTTGTGTTCAAGTCCATGGGTTCTTTCTACTGCCAGCTCCAGTCTGCTACTGAAACCCTCCTGGGAATTTTTCATTTCCGTTGTTATGTTCTTCAACTCCAGTAGTTCTGTTTGGTTCCTACTTAAAATTTCTGTCTCTTTATTGAGATTCTCATATTCATTCATTGTTTTCTTGATATCATTTAGTTCTTTCTCTGTATTTTCCTTCCTCTCCTTGAACATATTATTTATTGATATCCTTCAGCTCTTTTTCTGAGTTTTCCTTCATATTCTTGAGTATGTTGAAGATCATTTTTTGTGAAGTTTTTGTTCAGTATGTCCTCAGTTTGATCTTCATTAATGTTTTCTGGATTTTTATAATCTTCCTTTGGGTGGCCCATGATTTCCTACTTCTTTGTTTGTCTTATATTCTTATGTTGCATACTGTACACTTTAATATTTGAAAATGTTACCTCTGGGATTTATTACCTGAGATGTCCATGTTTTAAGTTTGTATCCAGCTATTGATTGACAGGTTTTTCATTAGTGTCAAGAGCGATCACAAACAAGCAAACCTAAGCAACGAACACCTTCCACAGTCTTTGAAGATTGGCCTTGCATTGGTTACTGCTTTCCTTTGGCATTCAGCCCTTCTATCATGGAGGTCAGCCCAAGGCTAATACAAAGTGCAGGGTCTTCCCTGTCTTTCCTGGGCCCGTGTCTTGTCCTGGGCTAATGCTTTCTAGTGGCCACAGGAGTTCCCCTGTTTATAGGAATTTGAATGCCTTCTAACTCTAGGAAATAGAACTTCTTCCTCTCCCAGGTGTTCCTTGCAGGACTTAAAGCAGGTCTTTGCCCAGGCTGCTTGACTCAATTGTTTATTACACTGCTTGTGCCGCTCAAGCTGCTTTTATCTGGAGGGCAAGTTCTGGGAAGGGGACATGCTGGGAGGAGTTTCCCATGTTAGTCTTTCCCAGTGGGAACAAGGTCAGAGAAGCATGGAGTGCTGGCAGGCTCCAAATTGCCTTAGGGAGGGGCTTGGGAGGGCCCAGGAAGGGCTCCAGGAGCTTTTCGCTCCTTAAAGCTGAGCTTTTTTGACTCAGCACCTACCCAGCAAATGCAGTCTGTGGACTGTCTTTTGCAGCTTTGAGGAAGTATACTGTATTTAAGTCTTCTCTGCTTCTCTGTCCAGAATGGTTTAGAATAATGGCCACCTTCAGAGCTGGGCCTCCAGTGATCTGAAATAGCTATTCAAAAGCAGTGATCAGTGATGTGTTCATACCACACCTGGATTTTAGGGCCTAGGTCTTTATGTCCTACCCTGACATTTGGGAAGGTACTATGGTACAATAGACAGGTTTGAATACCTCACTGCTGCCAGCCATAAGACTGGGGGATGGGAGATGGTATCTGCCAGCAGAGTGTGCAGTTCACTTGTATTTACCACTGTTTACCAGCCTCTTTCTCCTTCTCTTCCCTGGATTCTGCACAATGTTCTGCCAGACTCTGGAGTTCTCAAATAGTGATTCAGACAGTTCCTGCCTGTTCAATAGTTATTTTGGTGTGGAGGAACTGATTCTTGGAGCTTCCTCCTCTGCCATTTTTCCACAAGCTATTCCCATGTTTTTGTTCTGTTTTTTAGGAGGTACCAGGAATTGAACCCAGGACTTCAGACATGGGAAGCAGGCACTCAACCACTGAGCTATATCGGCTCCCCAGAGTTTGCTTCCTCGCCTGTTTGCTTGTTGTTTGCTCATTGTCTGCTTATTGGTTTTGCTCATTGTTTTTGCTCATTGTCTGTTTTGTTTTCTTTAGGAAGCACTGGGAACAGAACCCAGGAACTCCAATGTAGGAGGCGGGTGCTCAGCTGCTTGAGCTACTTCTGTTCCCTGCTTGTTTTTTTTCTCATTGTCTGCTCATTGTTTTTTTTTACTCATTGTCTACTTGTTGGATTTTTTTTGCTTATTGTCTGCTTGCTGTTTGTTTTCTTTAGGAGGCACAGGGAACCTAACCTGGAACCTCCCATGTGGGAGGAAGGCACTCAACTGCTTGAGCCACATCTGCTCCCTCACCATGCATTCTTTTTTCTTTTCTTTTCTGAATTTTAGTTTATTTTGCACACGGAAATGTGCACATGAGTAAAGAGTAAGACAGTGCAGAAAGAGTTAAAATGAATTGAAAGAGCTGCTGCCCCTCTGCTCCCCCTCCAGGGCCACCTGGCCTCACCTGTTACCACATGCCAGGGACCAGCAACCACGAGGAGGGATTACACTGGTAATCCACTCCGTTTTTCTTCTTCCAGTATTGTTATCCATGTATTCTTAAGTACGTGTATGTGTTTGTGATCTGCATAGTCCTCTAAAGTGCAAGTCCAAGGTAGACTTGATCATTAAGCATATTCCATTAAGTAATGGATTCAGAGCTGGGTAGGTAAAACAATGAGATCAATTTTAGAATATTAGTGGAATTGACGGGAAAGAGTTTTAGTTTCCTAGCCTGCTGAAGCAAATACTATGTAATGGGTTAGGTTGAACAATGGTAATTTATTCACTCATTGTTTTGAGTCTAGGGAAAAAGTTAAAATCAAGGTGTCAACAAGGTGATGCTTTCTTCCTGAAGACTGGCATTTTGGGACTGGCTGTGGGCAATCCTTTGTCCTTAGCTTGGCACATGACAAGGCACCTGGCAGTGACTCCTGGTCTCTCCTGTCACTTCCAGTTTCTGTTGATGTTTAGCTTCTTGTTTCCTGTGGCTTTCTGTCCCTAAGTCTGAATTTCATTCTGCTCATAAGGACTCTAGTAAAAGGATTAAGACCTTTGAGGTGGCCCTTACCTTGACTGAAGTAACCTGACCAAATGTCCTACTTACAATGGGTTCACACACCCAGGATGGATCAGATTTAAGAACATGTTTTTCTGGGTACATACAGCTTCAAACCACTACAGAAAGTGAGACTTTCTTCCCACAAAATGTAAGCTTAGAGCTGCTGGCAGCCACCATGTGGAGAAAGTCTGCCTGAAAAAGAAAAGACAGCAGAATTCACAGCCAGGAGATGGAAAGAGACTGAGTCACAATGTCATTGTTTGAGATGCTGGTTTCTGCTGTATCCGAATTAACCAGTTTCACTTTGATTTTTCACTTGCAAAAATGTTCCAATTAATATATGATATCCTAGACACGGAAATCCATTTATCTAATGGAACTCTCAGTACTGCCTGGTCTTGCCTGCCTTTGAAGATTTCTTAAAAATTAGACACATCTAACTGTCCACACAGTACCCACCCTTTCCTTTCTACTCTTGTGGACTTCTCAGATCTTGCCATAGCAATTTGGGAAGGTACCACTGGGTCAACTTTACTTATCACTCTACCAGATGAGGTAAAGTACAAATGTAATTACCTCAGGGGGTATTTATGGTATTTCTTTGCTGTCATTTATACTAACCCTTTGGTCCTAATCATTAATGATTAAAATAATGGTTTCAATTATCGTCCCTCTATTCCTGCCCTCTGTCACATGACATTAGAGAGCTCTCCCACTCCGACTCTGGACTTGCTATGGCTTTGACCAAGGGGATATTAGTAAATGTGACTCAACGATTCGTTCTTTTCTGCTTACTGCCCTTTCCCTCTGCCATTACTGTAAGAAGTTCATGATCTGGCTAGTTTGCCAGAGAGTAAGAGATGTATGGAACAGAGTTTATTCACCCCATTTGTCCCAGTTAGATCCTAAATCAGCCATAGGTCAGCCAAAACCATGTATGTGAATGAATCCTGTCAAGATAAGTAGAGCCACCTAGGTAACCTGCTGCTGACTGTAGACATATGAGTAAGCCCAGGATCAGATCAGGTAAATCCCACAGATTCATGAGCTGTATAAATGCTTATTGTCATATGTTGGTGGGGTGTTTTGTTTTTTTTTAAGATTTATTATTTCTCTCCCCTTCCCCGCCCCCCCAGTTGTCTGCTGTGTTCTTCTGTGTCCGCCTGTATTCTTGTCAGCAGCACCTGGAATCTGTGTCTTTTTTTGTTGCATCATCTTGCTGCATCAGCTCTCCGTGTGTGTGGCGCCACTCCTGGGTGGGCTGCACTTTTTACGTGTGGAGCGGCTCTCCTTAGGGGGCGCACTCCTTGCGCATGGGGCTCCCCTACATGGGGGACACCCCTGCGTGGCACGGCACTCCTTGCGTGCATCAGCACTGTGCGTGGGCCAGCTCCACATGGGTCAGGAGGCCCTGGGTGATGCTGGGGTTTTGAGATTTTTTTTTTCCCTCAATATTTATTTATTTATTTATTTATTTATTTATTTATTTATTTATTTATTTCTCTCCCCTTCCCACCCTGGTTGCTGTGTGTTCTCTGTCTGCTTCTGTTGTTGTCAGCAGCATGGGAATCTGCGTTTCTTTTGGTTGCATCATCTTGCTGTGTCAGCTTTCCGTATGGGCGGCGCCATTCCTGGGCAGGCTGCACTTTCTTTCGCGCTGGGCGGCTCTCCTTAAGGGGCGCACTCCTTGTGCGTGGGGTTCCCCTATGCAGGGACACCCCTGCGTGGCAGGGCACTCCTTGCACGCAGGCCAGCTCCACACGGGTCAAGGAGGCCCAGGGTTTGAACTGCGGACCTCCCATGTGGTAGACGGACGCCCTAACCACTGGGCCAAGTCTGCTTCCCAGAAAGTACCTCTTATGGTCCCTGAGTTGGACTCTTTAGGGCCTGGTAACTGTAAGCTTTTACCTCAAATAAATACCCTTTATAAAAGCCAACAGAGTTCTGGTACTTTGCATCAGCACCCCTTTGACTGACTAATATATAGGTCTTCAATTTTTATTCTTGAAAAAGTATTTAATAACACTTTCATTCAGGCTTTACCTTCCTGTGTTAGCCTTTTCTTCAAATATTCAGATTTGTATTATCATTTTGATTACTGCCCTCCTTGGAACCTCCTCCAAACTCAGCTCTTCCTGTTCAAATTATGATGACCGCTCCAAGGGAAAGGCTTTTAAAATAGTAATAGTAATAATAATAATAAATAATAATATTGTGACAAGTTAACTAATGTATCAGTCTATTAGTGTGACATCTGGCAGTATCTGCCAGTTTTGCTAGAACCTCAGTTTTGATCTTTAGACTCAGAGCAAAAGAGATTAACATATAATCTCTCCGGGCTTCAGTTAAATCTATAAAATTATTAGTTACACTAAGTGTTATCAAAAGTTATTTGAAGGACAAGAAATAAAGAAAAGAGGCATTCAGATTGGAAAGGAAGAAATAAAACTGTATTTAGTAACAAATGATATGATTGTCTATATAGAAAATCTGATGGGAAAAAAGCTACTAGAATTAATAAGTGAATTAAGTAAGCTTGTAGGATATGAGATTGTTTATTGATTTTCTAATTACTAGCAATGAACAACTAGATGTTGAAATTAAAAATATCAAGAATATGAAATATTTAAGAATAAATCTGACAAAAGAAGTGCATGACCTGTACACCAAAAACTATAGAACATTGGTGAGAGGACATCAGACTATCTCAATAAATGGAGAGATATACTGTGTTTAAGGATCAGAAGGTACAATGTTGTTAAGATAGTAATGCTTCATAATTGATATATAGATTCAAGTAATCTCATTCAAAATCCATCAGACTTTTTTTTTCTTCCAGAAATTGACAAGGTGATTCCAAACTTCATTTGGAAATGTAAAGGACCTAGAATAGACAAAACAACTTTGAAAAAAGGATGAAGGTGGAAGATAAACACCTGATTTTAAGACTTATATAAAGTTACAGCAAGTAAGATAGTGTCGTAATTGTATGTCCTTTTGAAATAAATGAACTTTGATCCATACCTTGTACCATATAGAAAAATTTACTCAAAATGGATCATAGACGTGTAAGTGTAAAACATAAATCTTAAAAGAAAACATAGGAGAAATATTTTTCTCACATTGGGTTAGGCAAAGATTTCTGAGATTTGACACTAAAAGTATGATCCATAGAAGAAAAAAAAGTAAGAAATCGGACTTTATCAAACTTAAAAGCTTCTGCTTTTCTAAAAATACTGTTAAGAGAACGGAAAGACAAGTCCAGACTGAGGAGAATGTTTGCAAGGCAGGATCTGATAAAGGACTTGTATTCAGAATATATATTTTAATAACTCTTAAAAATCAATAAAAAGAAAACAAACAACCCAACTGAAAAATAGGCAAAAGCTTTGAGAAGACACTGCACGAAAGAGATACATATCCAACAAACAAGCACATGCATGAATACTAAAAGTCATTTGTCATTAGGGAAATGCAAATCGAAACCACAATGAGATATCACTAAATATCTTTACGACTGGCAAAAATTAAGAAGATTTACTATGTAGTCTGCTAAAGGGCTACCGATGCAGAGTACCAGAAATCTCTTGGCTTTTGAAAAGGATATTTATTTAGGGTAAAAGCTTACAATCCCAAGGAAAGTCCAACATAAGATATCGTAAGAGGTACTTTCTCACCAAAGTCACCTGCCACATGTTGAAACAAGATGGTGGGCAATCTCTGTGAGGTTTCAGCCTTCCCCTATAGGCTTTCTCTCTCAGGCTCAGCTGTCCCACTCTCTTCCAAAGGTCAGCTGTAAGCTATCAGGCAAAACGGTTCCTCTCTCCTAGGGCTTCAACTGTTCCAGCTTTCTCTTTTCTGTCACCAGGCAGGATGAAAAATGACAAAGCTCTCTCTTCCTGTGTGAGTGTCTGTTTGTATCAAACCCAGCAAGGGGGCAGGAACTCAACCTGAGTCATGCCTTCTGACATAGTCAAATCAAAAGCCCTAATCTTAACAGGTAGTTTAATCAAAGACACCTCAGCTGAATTTAATGCAATCAAAGGGTGTCATACCCAGAGGAAAAGATTAGTTTAGAAACATTACCTTTCTCTTTTTGAGATTCATAAAATAATCTCGAAGTACCACATTTACCATACCAAATGTTGATGAAGATGTGAAGGAACTTGAACTCTCACCATTTTGGAAAACAAGTTAGCAGTTTCTGAAGAAGCTATACCTATTATAGAATTCAGCCATCCCATTCCTTGGTATTTACCTAAAATAAATGAAGGCACTTGTCCATTCAAAGACTTTTACATGAATGTTCATAGTACTGTTATTTGCGATAGCCCCAAATTGGAAACAACTCCAAATGTCCATCAATAGGTGGTATTCTCATACAGTGGAATACTACTTAGCAATAAAAAGTATTGAAATATCAATACATACAACTGCATTGATGAATTTCAAAATCATTATGCTGAAGTAAAGAAGTCAGATAATTAAAAAGAGTAAAAACCATACAGTTCCTTTAACATAAAATTCTAGTAAATGAAAACCAAATCTATAGTGACAGGAGCAGATCAGTGGTTAAGTGGGCAAGGGGAGAGAATGATATAGGAGGAAGAGATTACAAAGGGGTACAAGAAAACTTTTGAGGGTATGTTCACTTTTTTTTTTATTGTGGTAAAGGTTTCATGAATGTTTACATATTTACAACTTATGAAAAGGTACATTATTTATATATATATAATTTATTTTGTGTCAAATATACCTCAGTAAAGCTGTTTTTAAGAAGTTCCTTGAGATTCTTATAATACCCAAATCCTAGGCAACAGGTGATCTTCCCCATGGATACACAGAATTCCAATGATTTTTGCTGGATTAAATTGGGTAGTCATTTTTTTCAATGCTAGTTAGGCTTATATAGAATGAGTATCAGTCCAAACCTGATAATGAGGTTTCCTCTCTTCACCATTTCCTATCCTACTTCCTTCCATCTTATGCCTAACCCACAAATCTTACCACTAAGAAGGGCAATATAAACCTATACATTCTAAGCAGGTAGAAATAGAGAAGAACAGCTGACAAGGAAAATGTATTTGTCCCCAATGGCTAGGACTGAATTGATTTTGACTGCTGCTGGAACAGTAGGTAACCCAGCTGTCACACGGAGGAAGAGTATTTGAATAACGAGAAGTCAACTTGATACTGGTTGCATGAAAGCAAGGGAGAGGAAAAGAAAGAGCAAGATGTCAGGGCTGCTTTTATGTAATGCCCCTGACCTCTCCACTTTAGCTTCATGGAATAGAGAGACTAAGGAAAAAGCTGTATCTTTATGCATTGACTTTTCCATTGGAAAACAAGACCCTAGAAAAACAAAGTAAAATTAGCATTTGGAATCTGACCAACCTGATTGTCTCCTGGGAAGGAGACAAAAGAGAGGAGGGAGGAGGAGGTGGAGAGAAGGCAATAGCTGAGAAAGACCTTTGAAGTCTTCTCCTTGAGACCAACAGTAATAATAATGAAAAAAGAGCAGTAGTTTCTTGCAGTTTAGCCACTGTCTTGCAAAGATCTGTCTGATCTTTAAACATACCCCAGATTTTCTTGTCTCTTTGCATTTGCTTTTGCCATTCACTCTGCATACATTATTTGCCTTCTCCCCACTGTCTGCATAAATTCCTTCTGTCCTCACTACATCTTTTCTATTTTTATAATCAGTTGGCATATTTTTTCCTGCTTTATCATCATTCCTTCTTGTATTTCAGATTGTTCTTTTGGAATCATATTCCATTTTCCTGAAATACCTTCTTTAGAAGTTCTGTTATGGCAGTTTTATTTATATAAACTTCCTCATTTTTTGCTTCTCTGTAAATGTCTTTATTTTACTTTTGCTTTTAAAAGACAGTTTAGCTGGGTACACAATTCTAGGTTGAAAGTTGGTTTTTTTTTTCTCTCAACACATTGAAGGTATTATTCTGCTGTCTTTTGGCTTCCAGTATTGCTGTTGGGAAGTTGCCCTGTCATTTTAATTATCATTTCTTTGAGGTACTCTGCTCTTTTCATTTCTGGACTTTTTCCTCCTCTGGTATCTGAAACAGATTTTTTCCTTCATTTTAAGCCAATCATGAAATTTCAAATGATCTTGTGTAGTGGAGACAGGAGTAAGGTTGTGTTAAGAATGGTGCTGTGGGAACAGGGGTAGCTCTGTGGTTGAATGCCTGCCTCATATGTACAAGGTCCCGGGTTCATTCCCTGGTACCTCCTAAAAAATAAAAATAAAAAAATAAAAAAGAATGGTGTCATGGCCCAGTTACTGGGTGGAGATGGTGTTGCTGGTGGTGAATTGTGATAAGGGCAGGACTCACTGGATTAGGCATGCAGATAATGTTTTAAGAGCAAGAAAACTGGTAGATGATATCTTCTGAACTTCTAGTTTGTGTAGTTCAGACAGTCTGTTGCCCAATTCAGCTGTTTTGAAGACACCCCTGGCAGAAATGATGATTGTCTAGTTCTGTTGCTTAGCCTTTCCCATCACAAATCTGGCCTTCTCTGCTTCCTGCTGAGCCACATGCTTGGCTTCTACTGCTTCTGTGAAGTCTCTTCTTAAGATCAGGTATGTCAAGGACATATTGAACAGGTCATTACTCACCTGTCTGGAGAACAGCTCTCTCTGGGTGGTGATTTTTACATCAAAATGAACCACCTTTCATGTGAGGATCTCCATAGCAGTAGATGGCAGCCTACCCTTGTGATCCTCTCTGTAGCTTCCAACTGGCTAGAAAAGAATGTGAAGCAAGATATGAACTTGGAAATCAAATCTTTATGTCCAGTGATTACTGCCTTATTATGTGGTCTAGAGCAGCAGTAAAAGATATTGGTTTTTGTATTCAAGAGATAAGAATATGCCTACCAATGTCCTGAACTTCAAAGACTTAGATGGCATTCACATTACACAAGCAAAGTTTACCATTTTTGCCAAATTCTAAGGCCCAGCTGAACTTCCCAATGAACTCAAGTACTTTGGAAGCCATATTTCCTTTTGCTGGATCTCATCTCTTAGCCTATTCATACTGCCCTCCACTCTGACTTCAACCTAAATTCCCCAGCCCCACTCACTCTCTAGATATTTTAAAGATATTCTCTTTGTCTTTGATGTTCTGCATGAATTTTTAAAAAAATACTGACTTAGGATATGTTGTTCTTCCTGGATCTGTAAACCCATATTTTCCATAAGTTTGGGAAATTTTGCAGAAATATCATTTGAAGTATTGCTTCTTTTCCATTGCCTTCACTCTTTCTTTCTGGTATTCTGAGGAGATGTATATTAGACCTTCCAAATCTCTTAATACTGGATTCAGTATTTTCCATTCCTCTGCACCTTGGTGCTGAATTCTGGGTAATTAATTCATCTTTAGTTGTGCTAATTAATGTGCTAATTAAAACAGTATTTTCACATCAGCAATTAAAATTTTCATTTCCTGGGAAGCGGATTTGACTCAATGGATAGAACATCTGCCTACCACATAGGAGGTCCAGGGTTCAAACCAGGGCCTCCTGACCCGTGTGGTGAGCTGGCCCAAGAGTAGTGCTGATATATGCAAGGAGTGCCGTGCCATGCAGGGGTGTCCCCCACATAGGGGAGCCCCACGCACAAGGAGTGTACCCCATAAGGAGAGCTGCCCTGTGTGAAAAAAAGTACATCCTGCCCAGGAGTGGTGCTGCGCACACAGAGTGCTGACACAAAAAGATGATGCAATAAAGAGACACAGACTCCCAGTGCTGCTGACAAGAATACAAACGGACACAGAAGAACACACAGCAAATGGACACAGAGAGCAGACAACTGGGGTGGGGGGAAGAGGAGAGAAATAAATAATAAATCTTAAAAACTTTTTTTTTCATTTCCTGTTGTTCCATTTGTTTTTTCACAAATCCATCTCTTCATTACCAAGTCTCTTGTGGGTTAGAGGATCCTTGTTATTACATATCTGTTTTATATTCTTTTTTTTTTTTTTTAAAGATTTATTTTTATTTATTTAATTCCCCTCCCCTCCGCCGGTTGTCTGTTTTCTGTGTCTTTTTGCTGTGTCTTGTTTCTTGTTTCTTTGTCCGCTTCTGTTGTCGTCAGCGGCACGGGAAGTGTGGGTGGCGCCATTCCTCGGCAGGCTGCTCCCTCCTTCGCGCTGGGCGGCTCTCCTTATGGGTGCACTCCTTGCGCGTGGGGCTCCCCTACGCAGGGGACACCCTGCGTGGCGCGGCACTCCTTGCGCGCATCAGCACTGCGCATGGGCCAGCTCCACACGGGTCAAGGAGGCCCGGGGCTTGAACCGCGGACCTCCCATATGGTAGACGGACGCCCTAACCACTGGGCCAAAGTCCGTTTCCCTGTTTTATATTCTATATCTGAAAGATATCATATCTGTAACCCATGTGGTTCTAAATTCATTGTGAGTTGTTTCTGCCAACTCTTAAGTCATAGTGGCTTGCATTCTTCCTTTTGTCATCTTTGATTTTGAACTCATTGTCGTAATAGTTAGAACATCTGAAGACTTAAATGAGGGATTGGAGGAGTTTTTTCTGCAGAGGAGATTTGCATCTGCTTTTGCCAGTAATTAGAGGGTGCCACTGATCTGAATTGGTGACCGTGCCTCCACCCTTTGCACCCTCCTTGAACTGCCTTGAGAACCTGTTGCCTTCCCTACTTTGAGGCTGACTCCAATCTTAGTATCTTGGCAGGACTGCTGCAACTACCATTTACCTCAGGTAAATCAGACTAGATCCCTCACGTCCTCCCTTCCTTGCCTCTTCTCTCTTTCCCTTCCTCCCATTCTCCCTCCTTTGCCTCTCATTCTTTCCTTTTGTGAGACCGATGATGTCTTATGTAATGTACCTTACCAAGTTGTGCTAATCTGCAGCAGGAGTCCCTTGGAGCACCCGTCAGGCTTTTCCAGAAGAGAAAGACATTTGCCTTGTTCCCCTTTCCCCTGATTTTCTCATTACCTGCAGGCAGATAGGCCCCAGTGCCTGCTCAAGGCAGAAAAAATTCTCAGCAGCTCAGCATAACCATATGATGGGGCTTGGTATTAAGATATATTGCTACACAGAAATGGGCATCTGATGTGCCTGAGCTGAGTTTGGATACTGGGACACCTCTGAGGCCTAGCCCTTTGGTCTCCCCATGTTGTTTCAGGTCCCACAATGGGACTCTTGCCTTGGATCTTAGTCATACTTCTGCAGGCTCTTGGTTACCTTAAATAGTGCCCTGCAATCCAGGACTAGGATGTTGGCCCTAAACCTGACCATCCCTCCCCTTGTGAATGGGTTTCTAATTCGTACAACCCTTATTCTCTGGGAATGAAAAAAAATCCTTTGAAATCATAATGCAGCTTATTTTACTCAATATTCTTACCTGATCACCTGGAATGTGCATTTCTGTGCCCACCCAATAGGTAGGAATTCCTGTATCCTTAGTTAACTGAATTACATTGATATTTGCTTCTTCCACAGACAATGTCCAAGACTGTCCAGGTGTCCTTACCAGCTCAGCCTCATAGGAAGACAATTTCTCCAGTCTGAACAGGCCTGGTTCATTTTTCCAGCCTTCTGTTACTTCTCCCTACCTCAACCCCAGCTCACACGTCTCACCTCAGATGCCACCTCCTTCATGAAGATGTCTCTAATCTTTCGAATTCCCTACTAGCTGGCTTGTCTCCCTCTGTAGCAATTTGGCATTATTTATGAATTCCAAAAATAGATATTGGATTATGTTTGTGAACTGGTCTTTTCCTCTGGGCATATTAGATTATACCGGATTCAGAGGTTTACTTGGTTAAATAATGACTAAGGCTTTGATTGGGCCACATTGGTAGGACGTTGAGTCCAATGGGGTGGGGACTCAGAATAACCACACCACAGAGAAAGGAGGTTGGAGGTTTTGAGCTAGAGCCTGGGAAGTAAGCACACAGAGGAGCTTGGTCGTGAAGAAAGAGAAAAGGCCCCAGGAAGAGAAACAAGCCGTTCACCTGAGAGTTTACAGCTGGCCTTGTGAAGATAACAGAGAAGCTGAGCCCAGAGAGAACCAAACCCTGGAAGAGAGGAACCCAGGAAGCCTGAACCTAGGCAGACATCAGCAGCCATCTTTCCCCAACACGTGGCAATAGACTTTGGTGAGGGAAGTAACTTAGGCTTTATGGCCTGGTAACTGTAAGCTTCTACCCCAAATAAATACCATTTATAAAAACCAACTGATTTCCAGTATTTTTTATTAGCACCCACCGGGCTGACTAATACACCCTCTTATGACTCTTTTAGTCCATATGACCCTGTGTTTTCATTATATGCATATCATACTTGTACTATAAACCTATGCTTATCTCAACTCTCTCATTAAACTGCAAAGGCCTTGAGTGATCTCAGTTTTTCTCATAACTCTTGAGGCTTTGCGATCAATAAATAGAATTAGATGAAAAGAACACAGAATTCTTACCTATCATTATCATTTTTATAATCGTGTACCCCACTCCGAGTCCTTAGACAGGATAGGGCTTCATAGGCCAAAGGATACAGATACAATTTTTAAGCCTTTCTGGAATGCAAGTTCCTTCACTGTAGCAAGGGGACCAGACAATCCTAGGTTAGCGGAAAATTGAGAAGGAAATGGGACTGAGGATTTGGAGACTTTGGGAATTCGGAGAGAGAAAGCCTTGTGTTTCTGGTGCCGGATTAAAGCAGCTGTGCTGGGAGCAGACACCAACAGCATACTAAATGGCAGCGAAAAAGCAAGGGCCAGATGCTCAGGCTTTGCCACCTGTAACTAAAAGATGTTTTTGCAGCCCAGCCAAGGAATTGTGTTATCAACGCCTTGATTATTAAGCAGCTGGTGCAGTGAGGTGACCCAAGTTTTCACTTCCTTGATGCTCTTTTAGGAGGGATATTTATTATTGTTTTCTCCTCCCATTCGTCTGCTGGAATTATTATTGTACATAATTCTGTGTCTCCAGAGTAAACCACTCTTCCAAAGGGTATAAAACATGCCAGATCCACAGCAAGAGAAATAGGTTCCCAATGTAGATAGGGGGCACTCCGGTGAGATTAGAAGTGCGTCCCTTGGCATTAGTCTGGCTGTTTCTATAATCTTTGGACCTTGTGAAAGTTTTTTATCTCCCTCCCCCACCCCTGTTAGAAATATCTTTTTTTCTCTCTCCAAAAGCATATTAAAAAGAAAAGGGGGGTTGGGAAGTGGGGTATATGGGAACCTTTTATGTTTTTAATGTAACATTTTGTGTGATCTATTAACTTTAAAAAAACATAATTAAAAAATTAAATTAAAAACTCCCACACATTAAAAAAAAAAAAGACTAGGTTTGCCCCACCATCCTCAGGGAAGCTCCCTTTTCTCACTTTAGCAATTGGCTCCACTCTATATGGGCCTAGCGATAGCCAGGTTTTCTGTTCCCAGGGAATAAAAGAGCCACAAACATCCCTGCTGATTTTGTGAGCTGTGCAGGAAAAAGACAAGCACAAAAGCACAAAAGGAGGAGCAAACCATGCAGGCTAGGAAGGAATAGGGCCCCAGATCTGTGGCTTAGAAGCCATGGGAATAAGGAAGAAACCCAAGGAGGCGGTACGCCTGGTAAAATAGGCCAGACACTCAGGAATCCAGCCATTGTACTCTAAGTGGTGGTTGACATGAACCCCTCCCCACCACCCCCAGCACCCTGGCCGCACCTGGTTGTGGAGGCTAGCTGCAGTGCGTGTGAGTCGTAGCCAGGCAGGGCTGCCCGAGAAGGCAGTTCACAAACACGGGAGCTCTTTTAGTCTGCCAAAGGGGTGCCATGCTAAGTACCAGAAATCAGCTGGCTTTTATCAAGGGATGTTATCTGAGGTAAAAGCTTACAGTTACAAGGCCCTGAAGAGTCCAACTCAAGGTAGCTTTCTCACGAAAGTCATTTGCCACATGTTGAAGCAAGATGGTGGCTGGGTCTCCTTCCTGGGCCTCCTCTTCCTCTTCAACCTCTGTGGGCCCAGCTTCTTCCTGACCCCAGCTGCAGGCTGGCATAGGGCATAGGGCTTCCTCTATCAGTCTCTGGCTTAGGGTACGTTTCTTTCCCAGCCTTCTTGGCTGCTCAGCTGTTCTGGTCTCTTCATAAGGTCAGCTGCAAACTATCAGGCGAATGGCTCAAACCCAGGATCAAACATGACAGAGATCTCTAACTCCCATCTCTTCTTGATGGAGTGTCTGTGTACATCATCCCACCAAGGGGCGGGGACTCAGCCTGAGTTACCCCTCCTGACATAGCCCAACCAGAAGCCCTCAAAGGATTTTATCAAGTAGGCTTAATCAGAGACCCCTCAACTGAATCCAATATAATCAAAGGGTGTCACACCCAGAAGAATAGGGTAATTTACAAACATAACCTTTCTTTTTTGGGGATTCATAAAATAATCTCAAACTATCACAGGAGCCCAATTAGATCTATTACTGGGATGACCATAGGAAGATGCCATGCCAGGAGGGACTATGCAAATCAGAATCCCTGAAGTGAGATGCATGGTATTACCAAAGAGGAGAAGGCCAAAGGCAAAGCTCAGATAGTCTCCTTCAGAAATCTGTCCCAGGGAGCTCCAGGTCCACTAAAAACAATGTTAAAGAATATTAGCTCAAAAGCTAAATATATCATCTATCTCTCCAAAATATACCTGAATCTGACTCACTGTGCCTCCCCACCATGACCGTCCCTTTTCAAGTCACCAGCCTCTCTAGCCCAAACAAAGACACTGGGTTTTCAACTGCTTTCCCCATTTCCACTCTTGCTCTACTTCCAATCTGTTCTCTGCACAGCACCCAGAGCCATCTTCTTAAAAACGCATTTGAAACACGTCATTCCCCTGCTTAAATTCCTCTCTTGCTTCTCCTTTCATTGAGAACAAAATCCCAACTCCTGACCACAGTCTACAGAGCTTTGCAAAGCTGCCCAGTTCTCCAGTTTATCTCCCCCGGCTGTTTCTCCCCCCTTCTTTTGGTGTCTGAAACATGCCAAGCTTGCTCAAATATCTGCAACTTTGAGCAAACTATTTTCTCTTCCTGGAATGGTTTCCCCCTAGATCTCCACATGGCTACCCCCTTCTCATTACCTAGTCTCACCTCGAATATTTTTAGGGATGCTTCCTCATCAGCCTGGCCAAAGGAGCCCCTCAGTCATAATCATTCTCTAGTCTTTTGCTGTGCTGTCTGTATGTATGTACTGTACGGACCCTCTGCTTTGGGCATTTTGTTCTTTATTAAAGATCTATGCTTTCTTTTCTCCGCAGCACTCATCCTTATCAGCATCCAAACTTTATGTGTTTGTCTTTGCTTTCTACTAGACTTAGTGAGAGAAGAGATTTTTATTTAGCTTGCTAACTAATGCATTTCTGTTTTAGTTTGCCAGGTTGTGGAAAAGCAAATACCATAAAAAGGGTTGGCGTTTAACCATGGCGAATTATTAACTTATAAGCTTATGGTTTCGATGCTGAGAAAAATGTCCAAATCACATCATCATCAGGCAATGCTTTCTCCCCCAAAGACTGGCTGCTGGTGATCCTGGACTCCTCAGTCACATGGCAAGGCGCATGGCAGCACCTGCTGGTCTTTTCCTTCTCTCCCAGGTTTCATTGCTTTCAGCTTCTTGTGTCTCTGGCTTCCTCTCTCTCTCTCTACCCCTCCCCATATTCATCCCATTTATATAGGGCTCCAGCAAGAGGATTAAGACCCACCCTGGGCCATGCCTTAACTGAAGTAACCAATCAAATGTCCTAGTTAGAATAGGCTTACACCCACAGAAATGGATTAGCTTTAAAGCATGCTTTTCTGGGGTATATACAGTTCTAAACCATCACAATCTCTAACACCTAGAGCAATTCCAGGCACATATCAAATTCTTAACTAATATATGTTGAGTGAATGAATGATATACACAAGGATTTCTTTAACAAGTAAAAACTTGCAAACTATTAAATTCTCCCATTTCATCTGTATAGGAAAAAAATGCACATTGTGTTCAGAACCTCAGTAACATCTCAAAATTACACAGCATGAACTTATAAAAACACCAAACTGCCAGGATTTTATACATAGAAAGGAAAACCATTTACAAAAGGGGTTTGCTAATTTTACTTTTCTTTCTTTAAAATAAGAAAAAAAGTTAAAGGCCTATGATCTCACACTGCATTTGCTGTCCAGTCTGTTTTCCTGCTTGGATGGACCTGGGAACATTGTGTGGGGAGAAAAGCCTCGCAGGAAGCCCTGCTGTGGCCAGGCTGGCTCTCCTGTTGGCCGCTTCATCCAGCATGTCGTGGTGTGACTTGGGGGACCTCTTCAAACCACCCTGTTATGTCTGGCACAGGGCTCTGCTGCACTCTGGGGTCTGGATATCAATTCTTTGCTGGGGGATATATTAATATTTTGACTTCCACAGTAAGCCTAACCAAACAAATTATTTTATGGTTCCTAGTGACTCTATGTTGGGGCCTCTGTGCTAGACTTTAGCTAAGCATCTAATCATCTCCCCTAGTGCTTTGTTAGAGATTCTTCAGTCCCTTCTTTTCTGGAAACTACGATTGAGTTCAGGGCTTTTGTCCTTCACTTCCCCATGATTTCTCAAAATTACTGGCTGTAGGTCCGAGATTGCATTTTGTATGTTATTTCGCCACTCCAGGATGCAATTGTCTGAGCCTCGACACGTGATCTATTTAGGATGACTAGAGGTTCCGTTCAGTGTGTATTCACGGAACTGGGATTTTGCTTCCTGGTTCTTATTGTGTACCTTCTGTGTCTGTAGTATCCCTTTTAGGACCCACAGGAGAGGCTCTTCACATGTGGCTTATGGTCAGTCTACAAACATTTTCAGGATTGCCTCATTAAACACCTCCTGGGTTCCCTTAAGGCTCTCAAGCTGCCTTGTATAGTGCTTAAGTATCCAGGCACTAGGTGCTGGCTGCCTGGGTTTGCACCCCAGCTCTGCTGTTTGCTACTCATGTAACCTTGGGCCTCCATTTTCTCGTCTGTAAATGATCTTGACTTTATAACTTTCCCAGTACCCAGCTCCTCTGGGCCAAGACCCCTGTTTGTCCTCACTGGCCCTGTCAGTGTATTGAATTCAGAAGCTGGGCACCCCTACCAGCCCTCCCTGTTGCTAACGGCACAGCCCCACACTGCCTGATTTTAAAGGTGCTATACCTGACTTTAATTTCTCCTTGCTTGAAAGAAATAACACAAGGCTGGACCACCGTGCCTGCTTTCTGGACTCTTCCTGCCTGGGGACCTCTCTTCCTTCATCCTCCCTGCTTGCATCACTGCCAGTGCCTGTCACCGTCCTCTCTGGATGCCATGTGCCATCTGCCCGGAAGGGCTCTTTCTCATTATCTGCTGCCAATGTCTGTCCCCAAACACAGGCCCCATCCATGGCAGCACACTTACCTTGGGGGCCCTAGATTCTTGCTTGGGAATCCTGCAGCCAAACTCCAGTTCTGATAGACCCTAATGTTAGGTGGAGCAGCTGATGGCAGGCAGTGAGCAATGGGACCATGACAATGGTCAGCACATTTCATCACCAGTCATTGTGACTAAAAAGGCTTTATTGGTTGCTCTTGGTTTGTGTACTGTAGGAAGCCATTGAATTCAGACTCAGCACCCACTCCTAGGATGTATAGACAACCCAACATGCTCTATTGGTTTCTGATTCTACTTTTTCCTCATGTGCTCCAGGCCTTCTCTTATTTCTTTCAGGCAAGGAGAAATTAAAGCCATGTATAGCCCCCCCTCTTTTTTAAAAACCAATCAATTTTATTGATACATATTAATAAAGCATACAATGCATCCAAAGTGGACAATCAATGGTATTTGCTATAAACACATAGTTGTGCATTCATCACTTCAATTGTTATTAGAACATTTTCATTTCTTCAGTAGTAAAAATAAACAAAAAAAAACAGATAAAATATTCATCACCTCTCTATGCTTCCCCTGCTGTACATAGCTGCTATTTCTGGCTATTCTTACTTATTTACTTATTTATTTTAAAGCAGTTTTCCTGAGATATATTCACATACCAAACAATCTGTCCAAAGTGTATCATTGAAGGCTTTTAGTATAATCACAACGTTGTACATTCATCACTACAAAACATTTTAGATCAATTTCATTACTCCAAAAAGAAAAACTCCACACCCCTTAGCCATCACCTCTCAATCCTGCTGTCCTTTCCCCAGGCCTACGTAAACACTAATCTAGTTTCATCTTTATAAATTGATTTATATTTACATTTTATAAAGTATAGCCCTTTTAAAATCAAGCATGTAGCCAGCTGCTGTTCTCTGTAGTCATGGCCTGTCAAGTATCGAGCTCGACATGGTTGAGGAGCCTCATAGATTTTTCTCAGTGAGACACTTCACATTGCAAAGCTAATTAACAATATTTCTGATCAGCTAATTGTCTGACATCCTAGAAGGTGCCTAGAGGAGGTCATTAGTCTTTTTCTTTGTATTGGTCAAAAGAAGAAAGCAAAGCTATAAGGCAGATAAGGACCTAACCCTAAGATTTGCAGTAAATGAGGCTCACCTGAGAGAATCTGTGACCTCTGACATGATACTTCCCAGATTTTGAGTCCTTGATGCTTTGAAGAGAAGGGAAACTTTGGAATCACTTCTCCAGGGACAGAGATTTTGACCCAGCAGCCTGTACAGGTGCCCACAATATCAGGCCAATGGGTAGACTCCAAGAGAATGGAAGTTCTGAGTATTCGAGACGTTAGGAGATATCCCAAGAGAGGAGCACAGGGGACGGAAAGCAGCCTTGGCTCTTCCCCCATTCCCTCCTTACAAAAGTGCCCCTTGGAAGAGTCTTTCAATTTCACAAAAGATGGAAGGAATCTCACAGAGTCCACCTAATCCAACCCTCTTGATTTACAGACAACAAAAGTGAGGCCTACCATGCGCAGTGCTGATGCGCGCAAGGAGTGCCCTGCCACGCAGGGGTGTCCCTGGCCTAGGGGAGCCCCACGCACATGGAGTGCGCCCCTCAAGGAGAGCCACCCAGCGCGAAAGAAAGTGCAGCCTGCCCAAGAATGGCCCAGCACACACGGAGAGCTGACGCAGCAAGATGACGCAACAGAAAGAGACACAGATTCCCGCAGAACACACAGCAAATGGACACAGAGAGCAGACAACTTGGGGGGGAAGGGGAGAAAAATAAATAAAAAATAAATCTTAAAAAAAAAAAAAAAAGACCTAAAGAAGGGAGGTAAGTTTCCCAAGGTTCTGAGCTTGTTTTCATAAACTTTGGACTAGAGTTTGGGCCTCCCAAGTCCTCGGCTTGTGTTTACCCACCACCTAAGGCTGCTGCTCTTTTCCAGGCCCCACCCATATCCTTTCGCCTCTGTTTCTTCAGCAGTATGCCACCCCCAAGCTCACTGAGGTCAAACGTGACCTTGGAGGCAAGCCCTGGACCTCCTAGTCCCTCTTGGTGCCTGGGCTCCTGGCAGAGCCTCACTGCAAAGCCCACAGGAGACTTGCAGGGTTGGGTGATGCCCATAATCCCATTTGATGTAGGAGCCTCAGCCTTCATTCGAAAGCAGGCGTTTTGAAGCACAAATAAGCTGGTGACACAGGCCAGATGGACGCTCCCCGGAGAAGGGGGAGGGGAAGAGAAGTCCCTTGCCTGGCAAGAGAGACAGAGCAGGCACTGCTGCCCTTCCCCCCAGCCAATCTGGACTCCTTTGTGCTGGGCCAACAAGGGGCAGCTGGTGAGGCTGGCAATGAGATGGGCAGGAGGACTTAGCCAAGTGCCCGTGGGCAAAGGCCAGCTCTGGGGAAGGGCTCTCAGATCGAGACATTTATCCCAGAATCTCCCTTATCTCCTCTAAGCTGGTGCTCCAGGACTTCATCAGAGCAGCCAACGATATCCTGGGAAACCAGTAGCCCTTTTGCGCTTGGACTCTGAAGCCAGGCTCCTGAGGCTTAAATCTTAGTCCTGCCCTTACTAGCTTGGGCAAATTACTTCACCTTTCTGTGTCTCATTTTCCTTATCTATGAAATGTAGTTTATGATTGTACCTACCACATAGTAGGGCTCAGGATTAAGTGAGTAAATAAGATACAAAGCACTTCTAAGAGTCCTGGGAATTTCTAAGAGCAAATTAAGTGTATGCTTATATTATTATTATATTTTCAGTCTTCTTTTCTACACTGGAAAAACAGAACAATTGGCCTGAAGGTCTACAAGAGATGGAAGCAAAGGGCTTCTAACTCCTTGAAATTCTGCCCAGTGCAGTTACCAGGGATTTCTCTGGGCCTCCTGTGACTTTTCTGCTTTAAAACTCTTTAATGTGGTAACATACATGAAACTCAAAATTTCCCATTTTAACCACTTTCAAGTGTACAATTCAAAGGTATTAATTATATGTGTAGCTTTTTTTTTCTCCCTTAGCATTTACCATTTGTGCTGGCTGGCTTGGGACAGTAAAGAATATCAGGGACATTCTTTAAGGAGTGACATGGTCTCTGATTCCTGGAGACATCAGGATTCCAAAATGTGGAAACCCCCTATTTCACTTGAGTAACTGTAATTGGTAGAAGAGGTACTAGAATCAAGACCCAGCTCTTGCCATATTCTACCTGCGTGACCATGACAGGGTTACTTTACCTCTCTGAGCCTCAAATTTCTTCCAGTGCAAATTGGAACAAGTATCTGGTCTACCTCACTAGATTTCTCTTCAATAACAATGCGTTTGAAGTGCTGTCTACGAATGTAAGATTGTTGGTATTACTATATGCCATAGATAAAGGATTAGATTCCTCCCTTGCTGTGTGGCTTTGGACAAAGTACTGTGTTGAGACTCAGTATTCTGATCTATAAAATGGGGGCAATAAAACTATCAGTATATCTGATATATTGTCACAGTCATAAAAAAAAGTTGATATCTTTACCCACCCACCCCCAGCCCCACGGATACATACAACCTCTCCTCCCACACCCCCACGGCAGAAATTTCTGAGAAAGATAAACCCAGTCTAATCCTCTGATGGGAGAATGTGGCCATTTGGGTGGTTTTGTTCCCTTCAGTCTCAGCTGTCCAGGTACCATTTTTATTGCAGAAGCTTCTTGTTATATTTTGCCTGGGGAAATAACAAGCTTTGCTCTCTTCTTTCCTCCTGCCTTTTCTCTTATTAACTTGGTTTCCCTCCAAATCGCCTTGAAAAAGAAAAATAGCCTGCTTGTGTTTTGTGTCAGGAGCTGGAATCTACCACGGCTGTCTCTAGGGTTCTGCCCCGCTGACGAGGGTAAAGTCAGCCTTTTTCTCTGCACAAGGCTCATCCAAAGGGCTGCCTGGTGCTTTAACATAACCCCAACAGGAATAACTGGGAAGAAGGAACTGTGGCTAATTCGGGAGATTTAGTCTGGAAGCAGTCAACTCGTGGCTTTGCTGTGGACAAAGAGTGGGGTGTTTTAATGTAACGTTTTGTGCGATCTATTAACTTAAAAAAAAGATAAAAAACTAGTGGGGTAAGTATGGAGCTGTTCAACAGGCAGCGAGAGGGAAAGAGTAGCTTCCACACAGTTGGGTTCTTATTAGGGGTAGGATGAAAAAGGTGTGTTTATTTCTGTTCATACAAAATGTCCACTCTGGTCGCCTGCTACCATATTTCCTTTAGTGGGCCAATGAGAGTGTCACACCTGTCATATATTCTAGGCTGGCAGCGACAGAGTCCAGTGAGTGGAACCTTGGGAAGAAAATTGAGGAGGTAATTTTCTTTCCTCCATTTCTTGCTTAATTGGACATTAAGTGACAACCATATACAATTGCCCTCTCTCACCCCATGAAAGGGAGATAGTTTCCCAGCCCCTGCCAAATCCTATAAAGAGCACCTAGTGAACAATGTGCCTGTGTTCCCCTAAGACTGAGACTGCTGCCGGGCAGCTGAGGGGTGTTCATTTGGTTGTTGGATTCATTTGTCCTCTTGTCCCATAACTGGACCCTGGTTTTTTCACTTTCAAAATGTGGCTGTGCATGCCTGCCTCTTCAAATATTTGTAAGGGGTATGGATGATGAATAAAAATCACCTGGCACAATGCCTGGTATTTAATAGCTGCTCAAGAAAGGGAGGCTTTTTATTATTTTAACCATTAATATCCTTTTTGCTCTTTTCTGAGCTTGCTGGAAAAATATCTACTATTCATTTCCTCCCTGCTCTGAGGCCAAAGAGCAGTTGTTGGCATGACTTTAATGGGTTTAATGGCAGATGGTGAGAGAAAAAAATAACAAAAGGGTTTACTTTCTGTGCTTCTGGATCCAGTAGACTATCAGATTCAGCAAAACTCTGTGGTCTTGATAAGACAGCTAAATGCTACAGCTACTCTACTTTTACCACTATTGCTAGTATTACTACTATTAGTACTTTACTACTAGATGCTTGTCATGTGCCATGGATTTGAATATGATAAAAATTTTTTACCCAATGTTATTATGGCGATTTTACAAAGGACAGAATTGAAGATTGAGAGCTTAAGGGACTTGCCCAATATCCCACAGTTAGTGAGAAATAGAGATGAGATTAAAGTCTGGGACCATCAAGCTCCAAGGCCAATGTCGTGCTCTCCTGGGCCCAAGGGGAAATCAGCCCTGGTTCAAAGCGGGGAAGGAAACTGTATCCCCATAGCGGTGAGGAGTGTCAAGCAGGGGGGTGAGGCGGAAGCAACCACTTTTCTCTATGCCAAGCAAGGAGCTCAGGAAACGGGACCTGAGGCGACACGTCCCCCTTTGATCTGAGGATTGTCTACTGGGCGAGTTCCTAGATGTCGAAATGGTACTGCCTGAATCTCTGGGATGGACTAACACGCCGCTCCTCACTGGAGGTCACATAAACTGAGCAGCCACTTGGGTCGGTTGTGTTTCCAGGTGCAGCTAGCGTCCCTCTGTCTGGATCACCGGGTCCCTCCCATGCTCTAGGAGAAAAGGCTCCCTGATTGAATGTGTTTAAGACGTGAGGGACACCATACCCTTCTCTTGGAAATTCACTGTACTTAGAAACACAGTAAAAGCTCTGAAATGTCTTGCAGTAAAAAAGCAGATGAACAAACAAAACACAACCGAAACTCAGCATAGTTTACTTTGCTTAACCCACTGTTCCTCAAACACACTTGGCCATCAAACGTTGTTGGAGAACCTTCTATTACCATTCCAAGGAACTGGTGTTCAATGGAACAGATGTTAAGAAATGTTTGTGCAGTAGAAAGAACCCTGGACAAGGAGGCACGAGAGCATCGCCGTGTCACCTTTATTAAGGTGTCTAAGTCACTTATCCTTTCTGGGCTGTAAAATGAGAAAGTCGAGCCATCTGATCTCCAGGCCTTCTTCTAGCTCAATGAATCTGAGACCACTACATCTCTAGGAAGTTGTCAAGGTTTAAAGCACATGGAAAAGACATTCCTAGCTTTCTAGGAATTTAAAATCAGGTAAAAGAAATGCATGCATCCCAGCAGAGCACAGTGCCTGGCAGCACATAATAAGGGTTGAATAAACTTCTGCTAAATGAACCAGGGAAGGTGAAAAAGATATGAATGCATTCATTTAAATGAAACTGGCATAGCAGGATCTTACAAAAAGGATGAATGAGGTCATGAGTGACTGAGTTGTGGTGGGAAGGCTTCCAGGAAGAGAGAAATTTTGAGCAGTTGACAAAGGTAGGACATAGATTCATTGCTTACTGTTTGCCAGATCTTTGCAGTGTTATATTCATCTTTGCAAACCTGTGAGGCTTAGGAGAGTTAAGTAACTGGCTCAGACTCACACATCTGGTAACCGGAGGTGAAGCAATTGGAACTAATGTATCTTGGATGTTTATTATGTACCCTTTACCATGCTAGGTACATAATGTGTTTTACATGCACTGTCTTATTTAATCATCTCAAAGGTCCTATGAGGGAAGTTGTATGATTATCCCCATTTAGAGATTAAGATAGCTTGGATAAGGAGAGAAGTGAGGGAGGGGGAAGGTGGTTAAGCAATTTGATCACATTTACCCAGCTAGTAAGTTTAGGTAGAGAAGAGATCTACCTGGTAAAGGATGGAATGGGGGCACCACCTCCCTAGTTCAAACTCTTACTCTGCTACCTGCTTCTCAAAGGCCACACTTGAACAAAGGAATATTTCTTGGTGTATTATCTAACTCCAGGGAATGCTTTATTAATTCCTGATTTACTACGGTACTCATAATTGTGGAATAGGCATAACTTCACAAAAGAGAGCATGACCTAATGAGTGTAGCAAAATATTAGAAACCACCTAACAAGAAGGGGCTGCGGATATTACCCTGAGAAGCAGTTCCATAGGTGCCCAATGGTTGGGACCAGGAAATGCCCGAGGGAAGGATATTTGTGCATGAGAAGATTCTGTCAGAGATAATAACATCTGGGCAGAGAGAATGAATGCTAAGACCCCAGCGGTAGTCTTCCAGTGAGAAAGCCCCTTTGATTTACAGGTTGGTGCCGCCAGGTAGTAGGTAGTCAGGTGTAGGCAGCAGGGGGGTGGGGAGGGGGAGAATGTGTGTTCTTTTGCAGGTAATTATGAAAATATCTGTGTCAGAGAGTGGTCTGAATGACATGAGGGATGAAGAGGAAGGTGGAAAATAGGTGAAAAATGTTTTTTTATAAAGCAGATCTCATTAGCTGGGTCTCTGGAAGATAGCATTGAAAGAAGATTTGTCATTTAATCCTTTTATGGCTTCAGAACAGTGGCTGGCAAGTCGACATTGCGGCACCGTTGGTGTTTTTCATTCTTCCCGGCCCTGAGAGCGGGGTAAGTTATACATTGATTGGGTTCTTCAGGACTAGGTGGACTTCCAGGGACAAAGGTGCCCTAAGAGAGCGAGTGAAGGAGACTGGCAGCTTTACCTCCTGGGCTCCCCCAGGCCCAGTCCCACACTTTTCAGTGTGGGAACTTGGGTGCCTTGACTATCCCTAACTAGCTGTGTGACACCGGGGGAGCCAATTAACCTCTCTGAGCTTCAGTTTTCTCATCTGCAAAATAACTCCTTTCGAAGCTGCTACCTCCTTAGTAGCTTCTGTCTGGCTTTGCAGTGCCCTGATTCCAGCCGTCCCTAGCCCAGATTCCACCCCACCGTGAGACCCTGCAGGTCACCTGTGAACCAGCCTCATCGAGTCCTTCCTCCTGCCCCACACCCCTTTTCCGTAGCTCTGTGTGAAGCACAGAAGTCTGGTGCCCGGCTGGACGACCGTCTCCTCCGAGCCACACGGCAGCCGTGCTGCCGGTGACGGCTTCCCCCCCAAATCCGACGGTGTGCTTTCCCAGGAGCTGCCTGGCCGTGTCCCCGAGTTACACTGCAGAGCTCAATGTTGGAGCGAGGCTCTACCGGGAGAATCCAGGCGGCAGGCTTCACCCAGTCCACCCGGGGAGGGAGCGGGAGAGGGTGTGGGGAGGAGAGGGAGACGGAGAGAGCCGGCAGCAGCGGGGAGAGGGGGACCGAGCGAGGGGAGCAGGGGCGGAAGCCGCAGAGGTACCGAGTCCGGGCCGCCGCCGAGAGCGCAGCCCCGCAGGGGAGTAGCCCGCACCGGAGGAGGGAGCGAGATGCGGTAACCACAGACCAGACCCGCAGCGGCCGCCTCCGAGCCCCCGGGGCCAGCGGGAGTTCCGCTTCCTCCCGCCCCGCCAGGGCGCAGCCCGCCGTCCCGGCAGGAGGGTGCCGTGCGCCCCGGCGCCCCGCGGGGGTCCGAGCGAGCGGGGCCGGGGTCTTCCGTCCCGGGAACTCCCTCCCGCTGGGGCTCGGCCGCTCTCAGCCTCGCTCCTCCGCCTGCTGCCACCTTCGGATGGGTCTGGCGCGGCTGGTGGCGCCAGGCTCGCCGGGGGACGCGCGGAGCGGTAGCCGGCAGCCCGAGCGCCCCGGACGCCGCGGGCCGGGCGCGCCCTGACGCTCTGGCCAAATGAGCGCCTCTCTCAGCAGACCCAGGTAAGAACTTCCAGACCTTCCGGAGTCCCAGGAGGAGCACACCTGGTTGCCCGGGGTGAGGGTAGGGGAGCTTGGTGAAACCAGAGACGGTGGAAACATTAGGGTGGGGTTGGGGGGGTTCAGTGCTGTTTGTCCTCAAACGAATTTTCTTAGCCCAGCATCCAAGTTACCAAAGGGCACGGTAAAGCTATTAACATGGATTGTGGCCTGGCTGTGGTGTCCCACACCTGAGAGTTGGTGTCCCCAGGAGACCCCTGGGATAGACGACTGACTTCATGAATTTCCAGAGGTAGCTAAGCTGGCTTCTTTCTCCATTCAGTTCTGGAGATGTGCTTTGGGGGGCAAGTGGCACGGCGGCTTGGGGGTGTGGGGCTTCTGCTCCTCTCCAGCTTTCTGATGAAAGTCTGAACTGGGAACCCTGGCTTTCCTTCTTCTGGATCGTGCCTCCCTCAGCCACCCTGGCTGCCCCTTCGATCTTACGCCTACTCCCCTTCCTGGTAGAAATCCAACATTTGGAAGAAAGGCAGAGCAGACACGGTGAGGTCTAGCGGAAGGAACCTAGTGAGGCCAAGGAGAGGGCTCCGCTGTTTCCTTGGCCCTGGCATGTCAGACCTGGTCCTGCCCCTGAGCTTGGTTTCTTTCCTCCGAGGGTGGCAGTTGGAGGGCCTCTTGATCTGCACCTGGGGAGCAAAGGGTCCTGTTCCAGAAGAGAGGGACTTACTCCTGTGGAGTAGATGAATGGGCGGAGTGTGTGGAATGAACTTGGAGCCCAACCTGTTCCTTGAATGAATGTGGACAGCCCAACTTGCTTGCACCCATCTGCCAACCTCATCCCCGGAGAAACGTCATTCATCAGGAAGTTCCTTAGTCCGGTGCAGAGTTCTCTTGGAGAAAACCAAAGCTCCAAGGTAACATAGGAACAAGCCGCTGGCTGCATGGCGCCAAGGCTCTGTTTTCTGGTGGATCCCAGGCCCAGTGTTGAAGAGGGGTTAGTGAGGGAGGACTGTGCTTATCACACATACTTGGAAGATCCCCAGATTTTTCCAAGGAAATGATAATTAAAAAAAAAAAAAGACTTGTAAAAAAAATAATAAAATGTTTTCACGACAGCAGCAGATGTAAACTCCCACCACTCTGGGCGAAGACAAAGAGATCTGTGCAGGGGGCTGAGCCGTCTCCTCTGCCAACGCCTACATGGGCACATCACCTTTTGGAGACACAAACAGCGTTTCACGGATTAGGAGGCCTCTGCCTGGGAGCCTTTCAGAAGGGGTGTATCTCAGCTGGGGCTCTCTCTTTAGATTTGGGAAACTGAATATTGGAAACAAGCTGGAAAAGCTGCATTTCTGCTCTACCCCAAGATCCCACTGTGCCCTTAATCTGATCTGGAGGCTCAAGGACAGACTGCCCTGTTCTGGTGTGAACTGCTTCTTTCTCTTTGCGTTTAGGAGGTTCAAGGGCCACGTGTAGAAATGTCTCCTGTGTGAGCAATTCAGTCTTGTGTCCTGGGTGAGCTTGAAGTCGATTCCCGTTTTTTTGAGCTGTGCGTCCCACCTTTTTTCTTACGTGAAGGCCATGTCTCTTGGTCATACCGAATGTCCCTATCCATGTCTCCTTCGCCGCATCTCCAAACTTGAACTAGCTACCTTTGATGTGTGCCAGTGAGTCACCAGTATCTGCCAGAGGCCTCCTCCCCTTGGCTCATTTACTTTGTGACTTGGGCAGAGAGAGCTGCTGGGGCATCAGGGGGATCTGAGAGATTAAAAAAATAGATCCAAGGTCTCACAAAGGGCATGTGGAAGTTCTGGTTTCCCCCTTTCCACACTCAAAAGCTGTTTGGTTTTGGAGATTTGGGGCTGGGCTTTGGTGTTCGTGTTGAAAAGAAATCGTTATGAAGACCGATACCTAACCAAACTGGGGTGCTGGTGTAGTGCCCCAATTTGACATTGCCATCAAAGTTGGTTTCTTTCTCGGCTGTATTTCTTTCTTGGCTGGTCATAGGCTTATAAGTAAGATTGTTTCTCTGTTAGGGAGATGGCATGGTCCTTGCCCCTACCTTCCAGCCTTGCTTTTGTGGCAGTTATTTGCTGTCCTTGCAGTTTAGCTGGCAGTTTCCCGCCGTTGGTGGGCTCTCCTGCGGAGCCCCACACATCTGCTGGTATGTGTGCTTGTAACTGAAATCGCCAGCCCCAGGGCTGCCAGCTGCACCCCTGTGGCGTGTTCTCCTCTGCTCTGCTCCCACTGGCTGTTACTTTTATACAGGTGGCATATAGGTTTCAGCTGTTTGTGGCTTTGAGCTGCTATTTACGGTTCTGCTACAAATGATCACCCATTCCACTTGCCCTTCTGAAGGCGTTGCTTTCTCTTGCGGTGCCTAGATGCTATGATTCTTTTGGCTTGATCAGGATCTTTTCTTGCTTCTTCTCCTTTTTCCCTTTCGAACTTGTGGGTTGGTACATCAGGGACCAGGTTTATTTTTCTGCACAGACATGGTCATTCTTTAGATTGAAATAAAAGCCTGATTTCCTTGATTTGCTCCAGAGCCCTAATATGTCCAAAGCAGAAACACTACATGTGGCCTTTTGATGCCAGCGTTCTATTTACCCTTTATTTTGGTGTGTACGCGGCTCTGGCTTCTAAGGGGTGCTCCAGTATCCTGTCTGCACTGCATGTCTATGTAGTAAAGGAACATTGTTAATAGTTACACTGGGGGGGAGGGTGTGTTTTAGAAAATGGAGTCCTGAGGAGTCAGGTGCTCTTATGAGGTCCCCTGAATTTATCAAAGCCTCTTTTGACATGTGAAAATTGAGTTCATTAGGTGGGGGGGACACTTGACAATAGACTCAAGTACAATCTGTAAGGTAGAGATAAAAATAGGAATTTAAGTTCTTTTCTATACTGGGTTGCCATTGATGAGTCTATAAGTTAATGGTCTGCCAACCACCCTTTCTCTTAGGCTTCCAACAAAGCAACAGTGAAGCTTTGTCTTCAGAGAAAGTTCCTTGCGATTGCAGCAGGGGAAAAGGATATCTCCTGTTGATCATGGACACCGAGGGTGGGGAATTCATTCCGGGTGTAGCAAACAAGCTACACTGAGTTGGTTTCATCAACCACATTAACAGGCTTGAAACAACCTACACCCTTTGGTGGGAAACAGTCAAAAAGTGGAAAATGTCTCAGACCCCCAATATGCAGGAAACTGAAAGTCTCTCTCTTCTCCCAGCTCCCACATGGCATTTAGTGTGTTGGATCCTCTGGAAGGAGAAGAAGTTTCCCTTTCTGAGCTGGGATGGTGATATGGTTGATTTAGAAGTGCTGTGGCCTTCAAGTGGAACATGTACATTTATTTTTAAACTGCATAAAATTAGAAACTAATTTGTCCCAAACCCAGGATTGGTGGTGTGGTATCTGCATGCCCTCCCTACCCCACCATAAGTTGCTGAGTTCAATGAATGATAAATATATTTGGCTAGACGGGGAAGGATGAAAAAAAAAAGGCAGCTCCTCCAGCTCCTCTGCCATTTGATCGAATTGATCTCTGAAATTCCATCTTTCCAGACATCTTTAGTGTCTGCAACGTTGGGGAAGGGGCAGTAGAGGTAGTCAGGGGTGGGGGTGGAGAGCAATTCCCAGAAAAGTTTGTGAGACACAGTGAGATTGGAGACAGGCTGCCCCCGAAGGCCAGGGCAAGCCGGAGGCATGGGAAGAGGACCAGTCCCTGGGATGGAGAAAAAGGGAAATGACATGTAGAAATGATGAAGGAGAGGAGGAGGGTGGCAGAGAGAGGAGGCAAGCCAAGTGGGAGGAATGGGAGGAAACAGATGGAGTAACAGGCAGATGCAGAAATAAGTGCAAGAAAAGACAAAAGAGGTAAAAAAAAAAAAAAGCAGAAAATAAGTGAAAGCAGTACCTTGCTTTCAGGTTTTATCCCTTCCCCTTCTTCCTCTGGCAGAGGGAAAGCATAAGCGAGCCAGCCGAGCAGCGTGGTTTTATGCTCTTGGAATCTTTTCGTTGAAGCTGTCAAACCTCAACCCCTCACGGCAGCTTGTTCTATTTTTACATTTTGCAGGATTGAAATTAAACGAATGACCCTGTGATGGCGTTTTCATGAAGATTTTATCCAGCACGCCCACACAGTGCCTGGGTGGCTGAATATTTAGCATAATATTCCATTTAATCAGATAAGAAGGCATCCTTGACACGGCGGCGGCACAAAGCCTGGGCTGTGATAGCAGCTTCGAAAGAACTGCTTTGACGAGGGCGGGCAGGGCCAGAAAGGAATCTTGTTCTCTGGCTTAGTTGGGCTTGTTAGCAGGAAGAACTCCAGTTAAATGAATTCTGGAGGAGCTTAGGATTTCCCCTCCCATGTTCTTTTTCTTTGGCACTGGGTTTGATTCCAGCTTTTGTGAGACTTCTTGGTCCAGTTTTCCTTGGAGATTTCATTAATGGCAAAAAAAAGGGGCTCGCTTTGGCCGAACTTGCCCTGCTGTGGAAGCACTGCTTAGATTTTGAGCACACACCCTCCTTGTTGGCCTGGACAGGAAAGCTCATAAATACTTTCCTGGCACGACAGTGCTTAGGCAGCCAGCATAAAGATGTTGTGCATCTCCTGCTGATTAGAACACAGGGCAGACGGCGTTTTTTTTGTTGGTTTAGATGTGGACTGACTTCCTTAAGTCGCAGGTGATTTAGTAGCAGTTAAATACATGTCCCTCTGCACCTAACCGTTCTTTTGGAGAAAAATAACAAATACAAAAACAAATGCATGTTAAGAGGACCAATTAATAAGGCAAGGTTGGTCGGGTAGATGTAAAAATGTAAGACTGTTCAAAAGGCTTGTCGCTCCCATGCACGTCTGTGTTCAATTGGGCGTTAAAAGTGCTCTTTTTCCATACACTTTCAATGTTTAGATGATTCTCCATCTATTAACCTCTAAAATGCTGATTTTACAACTCTAGATTGGACAGCAGTAAAGACGGCTGTTGAGTCAGTTGCTCCTACCAAAGGAGCAGTGGAATGGACAGTGAGTCTCAGAACGGCAGTCTTTTTCCTGCTAGCTTCCTTTTAGAGGCTGGCCTTTCTCTCCAGAATTAAACAGGTTTAGAGACTGTTCCTTGCAGAGACAAAAGGTTTCTTCATCTTTGACGCAGAGAGTGAGTCAGAGCACTGACACGAGCCCTGTGGCTATGTGTTCAAAGACCCAAGGAAATGAAGGATTGGCGGTCCATTCAGGGGAAAGCAGAGGCCAATTTCCTTTTCGCCCTTCTCTTCAGGCATCCGAGTGTGATTCCTCTTGCATGGCTCTTTCCTCCTTGCTGTCTGGCTCAGGTAGTTCATTTCTCCTGGCTTTGAAGCCAGGGTCCCTTTTAATGCATTTTAGAGAAGAAGGGGGAAAACTAAACCCAAGTCAAGACTTCCTCTCCCTCTGTCAAGGTCAAAGTATGTCTTCCTGGGTTTAAAGCTTCTGCCAGGTCGCTCAGCTCAATTATGCTCTGAGTGGAGCATAGCCCCACAGTTCCACAGCTGCACGGGTCCAGAGTTGAGCATGAGTCCCCATTGTCCGTCCTGTGAGCCATTGGAGCCAACACAACTGTCGCCATTACTGCTTTGCTGTATGTTTGTTTCCTCCAGACTTCTATCCTTGGGCCCTGAGCGTCTTCATGCTTACGACTTTATTTAAATCAATTCTTAAAATGAAGCCCTCAGCTTGTTTGAAGCAGGGAACTTGTGCAAAGTCTTTATTTAAAATTCTCCTTTTTCCTGGTGAGAATGACATGATTGGCCATATCATGTGTACAGGCAGGAAACAAAAGCACCTCTGAACTCTTTGGTATTGTTATTTTATTATGACTGAAATATCATTTGCGTCATGCTTTAGTGCTCACAGAGCTCTTCTGCTGTTTTATTTAATTGTCATGAAAATGATATGCAGAATAAATTATGGTCATCCACATTTTTCAGTTGCAGAAATGGAGGCACCGAGACCTGATGTGGTTGCCCCAGATCATGAAGGCAGCAAGTGCAACCCAGAAACCCGTGTTCTATTTACAGACTGTGATCTTCCTCACCATGCTTTCCCTTTGGATTCCACCCTAGTTTTTCAGTGCCTTCTTTTCCCCATCACTTTCCCCCTAGGTATACCAGTACCTCCTTGCTGCTGATACATGAAGGGATTTCTTAAAATATGGATATCTATTTTACCAATGGAAACATAATTAAAGAAACATAGAACAGAGAGGTAGACTGTATTAATTTTCTGTATTGCCTTTCTTTAGTTTTTGGCACATTAATCACTGCCAGCATTGAAGTCGAAGAAAATGCTGAATGAAAGTTGGCATAATGCTCACTCATATCTACGATATCCCTCCTTTTCTTGCAGATCATTCTGAAAAGGCTGCTCTGTAGCCTGTCCCACCTGAATGCCCTTCGTTTCTTCTCTTTATTCACTTATGGTGATCCCTGATTGTATTGTTGGTCATTTCTCTATTTCGTCAGATAAAAAGTAGTTTCATTGAGTGTATGATTCTGAGTTGCTAATTTATAAACATTATTTCCTTCTCTTTGGGCTTCCATTTTTGCTATTTAGAATTCTGCCTGCTATAGAATTTGTTGTTCTTTTATGGGTATCTTGCTTTATGTCGGCTGCCTTGAAGACCTTCTCCTTGTCTTTGGTTTTCTGCTGTTTAATTATGATGTATCTAGGAGTGTTTTTCTTTTTATTTATCTTGCTTGAGATTTGTTGGGTTTCCTGAATTTGAAGACTGGTTTCTTTCATCAATTCTGGAAATATTTCTTTCCCATTCTCTCTTCTCTTATTCTGGTACTGTGCTTTTGAAATATGTCGAATTTTCTCACTCTATCCTTCTTATATCACAATTCCTATTTACTATTTCATATTTCTTTGCCTTTTTTGATGCTTCTGTTCTACATAATTTATTCATATCTGTCTTCTAGTTTAAAAGTTGTCTACTCAGTTATGACTAAATATCTGTTTAACCATTTCATCAAATCGTAGTTTTTTTTCATTTCTAAAATTTTTATTTAGTCTTTTAAAAAATCTGCCTGATTTTTCTTTAGAATCTCTTATTCCTTCACTAGAATTTCAATTCTCTCTTTAATTTCTCTAATATTCCTCAAACATATTTATTTGTACTCTTTATCTGGTAATATCTAATATCTTTGTAGGACTGATCCTGCGTTTTCATTGTTTTTGCTTTTCGTGGGTCTGATTTTCTGTGGGTTTGTTACTTTTGCCACCTTTCATTGCTGATGGCTTGTTTATTGATTTTCTATAGTGATCTCATAATTTTTTGGAGATTTATCTGTGGGAAAATGCTTGAGGCCTGGAGTCAAAGATGAGTTCCTCCAGCGGGAATTCGTATTTGACTTGTGAGGCTCCTGAGGGGAAATAGAGATCTTTGTCCATTCTAAAATTCAGTTCTCGATTTGTACTTTTTAGGACCATCCAAAGACTGAAGATACAAACCCCCAGATCAGATGATTAAGAGCCAGTGGTCATTTATTCTCAAGAGAGGCTTTCATTTTTAAACTTCTCCAGAAATAATGCAGTTGTTTTTCCTGCTTCTTTTGTAAAATAGGTTTTACTTTTTCCTAGTTCATTCTTTTCTGAGAGTACAGTCTGTTACATGTTCTAGATTTGTGCAGGGTAGGTTGATCTAGTTCTGTACTTTGCACCCGGCTTATTCAAGCATTTGAAATGGTCTTTTATTAAGAAGTCAAGCAGTTTAGATCTTTTAAAACAGGAGGGTTCAGTATCTGTAATCCTGCCATGTCACCAGAAATTGAAACCCTTGAAGAACGTTTTGAAACATTTACTTAATTCTTTTAAAAATCAACTCTGCCTTAGCTGTCCCCATCTCTCCTTCCATTTCTTTTTACTCTAAATAGTTTCTCTTTAGCTTCACAGTTATCCTCTTACAGGGGGCCACAGAACTCCACTCTGTTTTCCAGTGGCTACTTAGCTGTGCCAGCTTATTTAACTGCTGAACCCCCTTCCCTTAAATTACTTTTCTGTAAGGCAAAGAAATGATAGAATTTGAGGGAGACTACTTCCAAACAGAGCGCAGATATAACAGTCCCTTAAGATTCAAGCCTCTGTTTACCATTAGTGAGTCCCTTAAGATGGCCTGAAATGAATACATTGGCTTTTTGAGGTCTTTCGATTTCCTCCATTTGAACTCAGTTGGCAACAATCAATAGACACTGCTGATTACTTGGTTCTGCTGGCCTTTTGCATGCATGAGCTTCCTGCTATTTGTCTGAGAAAGTATAAAACCAGGTAAATAAGACTGGGCTGATGGCTTTATTTAGCGATTAAGCCAATCCCATCTCTACGATATATTTTGGCTTGTCAAGAAGTAAGAACAAGTTAGCAGAAACAGCACGACTATTTTCCTGAAGCATTTGCCCAACTGTGAATGAGGTTAAAGGATTTATTAATTAGTTGTTTTTTAAAAAAATAAGATTAGTTTTTAAAAATATTTTACCAAAGTATAATAATTCCTAACATATTGGGTGCTTCGTGAACCTCAGTGCATAAGGCTGGTGCTAGTTTTTTATTTTTCTATCTGAACCCTATTGTGTCTTAACGTCAGCCAAATTTAATTTAGGCATTGAGCCTTTGGGCTACCTTGTATACCTGCATTGAAGTAATGGTACAATAATCAAGTTTGGGCAGTGATTTTGGGAGAGGATAAAAGGTGACACAAATAAGCCTGAAATAGGAGAAAGAAGAATACAGACATCTGTACTTCTTAAAGACTTAATTCCACAATGGATGGTAGAGAGAAATGATGGTTGATGGATTGGAACCTGGGTTTTCCAGAGCACTGCTGAAGTGCCCTTCTGCTCTGTTCTTTTCTATGAAGATATCTTATCTCTACCAGTTGTGGACAAGATGTAGTATGTTCTTATATCCATTTTATTCTGTTCCTATTTATTTCTGTCATTTTTCCCCCCACCACATCCTCCCTTTACATTCTTACAACAAACATTTGCTAAACAAGAAATGAAGTGGCTTTAAGACACAATGCTTTCTTCAATGAGCTTGTTATCTAGTAAGGAGGATAAAACATAAAGTGGAAGAGTCAAAGATAACCTGTAAATGGCTATAAAGAGGTAAGAACAAGGTGACATAGGAATGCAGAATTCAAAGCAGTGAGCAGAACAACTCAGGTAAATCTGTGAAAGCTTTTGCAGAAGAGGTTATATTTGAGCTAGATTTTTAAAAGTGGGCAGATATGGTCCAGGTGGAGAAATGTGAAATCGTCTTTCAGGCAGAGAGGACAGCAACTGCAAGAACATGGAGCTGTGAGGTGCTTGATGTTTGTGAAGAGTAATTTAGTCAGACCATAAGGTGTGTTATAGGAAAGGTGATGAGACCAGACAGCAAGCTGGAGTCAGATTGTGAGGACCCAGTCATACAACTTGTGTTTAACGATACAGGCAACTGGGAGTCCCGAGCAGTTTTTGGCAGGAGGGTGACAAGAACAGGTTAGTTATTAGGAAGATGACTGGTGGTAGTATGAAGGATGGCCCTGAAGGGAGAGTCTGAAGTCCTAATCCTATAAAGGGGGCTGCTGTGGTCATCCTGGTGAGAATCCATGGGGTCAGGACTCTGGCAGGAAGGTTGGAAGGGATCATTCAGATTTGAGAGTTAAAGAGTCATCCACATTTGGTAACAGGTGGATGGTGGAGGCAGAGGGATGGAAGAAGGGAGCCGTAGATGGCTTTGATGTTCTAGTTTAATGCTATCTGAGGTGGGTCAATGGCCATAAATTGGAATGTCAAGTACCAGAAAAGGAGCAGGATTGAAAGGGAAAGTAATGAGATCAAAGTTTGGAAGGAGGATTTGAAAAGAGGCCATTGGATTAGAGATTTAGGGGAGCCTTGGTAAGCTTAGCAAAAAACTGTTTCAGTGAAGTTGTGGGGGAAGATGGGACAGCAGCAAGACAGTAATGATTGTAGAGTTTAGTTGTCGAAAGCAGCAGAGTTGAGGACACTACTCTTAATATTTGAAAGAAAAGAGGGAGATTGAATGACAACATACAAGGAAGGAAGAATGAACAAAATTTCAGGAGAGGGGCATTACTTGAATATATTTCTTAACAAAGGGAAAAGAGCTAGCAAGATAGGGAGACAATGAAGATATGGGAAAGGTAAGAGACATTTTAAAAAGTACAGCCTCTGAGAAGTCAGGAGGGATCATAATTTACCAAAAAACTGGAAGGCTTAAATTTGTAGAATGAAGGATGAAAGGAAACCAATATTTATGGTCTGCCAAGCATTGTGCCAGGTATTTTATGCTTATTGATTTATCTGTCATTCAGACCCTCTAAGAAGAGAAAAGGAGCCCCCCTTTCTTGGAGAAGGTAGGAAAGTAGCAAAGGTTGAGTGCTGCTGTCAGAAGTGCAGATGTGGGGGGCCACTAGAAGTAACTTCATCAGATGACTTCTCTTTCCTCCAGGAAGAAGAGGTGAAGTCATCTTCTGAGATTGAAGTAGGGAGTGGCAGAGGGAGTTCAAATGGAATGGAAAAGTTTGGAGGACTCAAAACTGATAACTGTGGGCAAGGAAAAAGATTGTCCTACAGTGCTGACACCTATCGAAGGTGGAAAGCCTGCTCTTTCGTGACAACCATCATTACCATAGCTCATGAGCAAGGCAGAGAGAGTAGCTCTCTCTGGATTCTTCTTGGGTTGCAGAAGGGTTGTGCAGTTTGGCAAAACCACAAGGCACTGAGAATGCTGGTAAGACTACTGTTTAGCTGAATTCAGAAGGAAAAAAGCCAGAGGGAGACTGATAAGCTAGAAGCATGATGAGATAGAAGACAAGATTTAAGGGAGGAAAGGAAGGAGAAATGTCAAAGGATTGGAGGTTGAATCACAACAGATCTCAGAGGTACTTTGAGATTCTAGAATTGCCATCTGGATAAAAGCTGCCTCAGCAGGATGCCTGGCAGGGACCATCAACCTGAAGCTGACTCGGTCTTATTGGTGTTGATCACTATTGAATGGGTGAGCAAGAAAGGCTGTAAATCTTTCAATGCTGGGTAATTCCCGTCCATCTGGAATTGGTTAAGTGTGGGCCTATTGGAATAGGACACTATTCTGAATGTCATCTTATGGTCTGTCTGCCACTAGATCTTTTTATTATGTACAGGTTCAGGTTCAGAGCCTCATTGATTGGTATTCTGAAACATATCATTGCCTACCCTTTTCCCTAGGATTTTTGAAGGTCCAGGCCACACCATTATTTAAAAAAACAGGCTCTCTTGTTTTATTTTATTTTATGTCACAGTGCTTTGAAATAAATTTGGCCCTTCCAAAGAAAAGCTCCAATCTCTCAATTTATGAAATTTTAGATTTCTGAAGTGAATTTTCTAGGCCATCCTCTACACCTCCACTTCAGCCAGGTAACGTACTAGTTTCCATTTTTATCCAAGCCTGCATACCTTGTAGGACAATTCACCATTTAGCCACATTCTTCCCATAAGTGTTTTCACCAAAAGCCAGGCATATGACCGGCCTGCCCAGGCAGACAAAGTGTTCCATCATTCAAGGAATAGCACCAGCAGGTGTGAGCCCTACCTGCCAGTCCTTTGTGACTTGTGCTATTAAAGGTCTCTGTGGTTTGTCTACCCTTACTCTCTGTTCCCCACTCCAGGTTTTGGCTCTCCCAGTATCTAGGTATTTGTTGGATCATTGGACTATCTGTAGCTTGGTGCAAATGCATGTTTTGGTTCTACATACAAGCACCAAAGAACATAGATCTTTATGTATCTGTGAACAGTGGATGTCATCCAAAAAGAGCTCTAGAAATCAGGGAAAAAATGTCTCAGTTATGTTTCATCTGCCTGTTGATTTGTTCACCTCTGCTACAGAGTGCTGAAACAGGTTTTAAAATGTCCTTTTTATGTCAGTCTGTTATCCTTCCTTACAGGTGGTTCTGGTTTCTTCTACTGTTATTACCGCAGGAGACTAAATATAATTACCCAGGGTTTCAATTTAGATGTCAGACACAATTACGCAGGAAACAATCTGTTGGCATGTCCTTCTCCTGATCCAGGCACATACTTAGATCTGTAGTGAGCACTCGATAAGAAATATTAAAAATTAGGGACTCCATTGTCCTCTGTGGCTCGACCTTTATATATTCCTGGCCGTGTAGGAGCCTAGAACCATCTCATTTAATCTTTTGCAGATGAGGAAAATGAGGTACAAAGACAGGAAATCACTTACCCCAGCTCATAAAGTGGGCTGGTGACAGAGCTGGGATGAACACCCCCTGTCCTGGCACAGAGTGCACTGCCCACAGCCCGCTGGCGAGGAGCCCCACCCTCCAGGTCCAGGGGATGGGAGTTTTGAGGTGATGTGGATTGGTGTTTCCCATTTAGCCAACAGTTTGTGGGATAACATATAAAATATTCTGAACCTCAGGGGGCCCTACCTGCAGAATTCACTGAATCTAGTACCAAAGAAAATTAATCTTTTGATTGTTTGGAACATGTCACCCTCTATTCACAGGCAGATTTGGGCTAATTGAGAGATGAACTTTCTAAAACCTACTTGGTCTTTCATCCTGCAGAGAGGCTACAATCATGTCAAATGGGAAAGAGTGTACCTGGTCTTCCAGCTGAAAGGCTTGGGGGTGTAGATGCATTTTAGATAGTGTGCACATGGCTTTGCCCGATTGCCAGTCATCTGTTCGCCCAGCTTCTGGATTGCTAAAGTATGGCACAGTGTCTCTGTGTGGCTTGCCGCAGCTGGGGAAGCTGAGTGAGTGCTAGTAGAACCCCAGCTTCCCCTTTCACAAATGGGAATTCTCCCAAGTCACTGCTCTGGGCTTTGCTGGTCAGTTTGGTGGAGTAGATGCTTATTGCTACAGAAGCGAGTACAAAGCAAGTGTCCCTGACCCTGGGATTTTTGTCACCTCACAGGATACTAGAAAAGGATAAAACCTCCTAAGAAAGAAAGAACTCTCCAAGGTGGATCTCTTACATGCATAGGTGGGAGAAGATTATCTCACTATGGATAGGAACATGTCGGGGAAGCAATGAAATTGCTCAATAAAAAATCGTGCAAGTCCTCTGAGAAAGATTCCTGGTCTCCCACCTTCCCTCCCTGGAATAGGGGTACAGAAGTTACACTGTGGAACCCTCAGGGAAATCATAAAGACGCCCGTTGCCAGAGCCTGAGGTCCTGAAGGGTTAAACTTATAGAATTCATGGCCATTTGGGGTCATTGTTTCCTATTTGCTGATTATTTTGCTCTCTAATTTGGCTTTCCCCAGGGAGAATCCTACCTGGTCAAAATACCAGTTAACAGCCATTTAGTTATCCATGTTAATAGCTTTACTAAGTATGTATTCAGACATGCTAGCAGTGAAGAGAAATGTGAGATGTGGCAGGTGCGTCAATTTATCAACGATATCAATGCTTTGACTCTGTTCCTGGTCTGTTCAGATGCTAACTGCTTCCAAAATGTTACAAATGATGTGTTTGTAGTCTGGATTGTCTCTCTGTTATCTGTGTTACTGTTTCTGCCTGTTCTTAAGTAACTCGTTCAATAATTTTGTGTTTTGTCTGTAGAGCTCTCCCCTCCCCCCGTCGAACTAAATGTAGTTTTCCAAGGCAGCCCATTTTGCTGTTGGGTCTTGGAGCTAGAACATTGGTAATGCAAAATAAACATCTCTCTAGGATCTTCTAGCCAACCCCCCCCCTTCCCTCTCATAATAAACTACTGTCTCTGCTGAACTTTTAACTGAGCCACCATCCAGAGTCTCTCAAATGTAGGTATCATTAAGGTCCAGAGAATTCTAACCACAGATTTACTATCTTTAGAATGAAAGCCTGAGAGCAGTGCAGCTCACGTGGGAGGCAGGAAGGGCAAGTTAAAAACAGTCTTGGCATCCTTGAGATTGCTGACCCTACGGGCATTACAACCTTCAAGTTTTAGTTTGATCGTCTGCTGGTGTACTGGGCTGCCAGTTGGCTGAAGTATTGCAAAGCAACAGACGGTGCCCCCCTATTTATTTCTGGGTCACCCCGGTGCATGGCTAACGGGTTCTTACTCTGGGGTCATGAGAAGACAGATGCAGGAGACGCAATCCTAGGAATGAGCTATAGAAAACCATAACTTTAGACTTTGTTGCTGGGTTGGCACAGCTCAGGTGGGACATGATGCATTTAAGTCCCCAGTGTAACGAGAAGCAACTTAATCTTCTTCCGTGAGTGAACATCCCACAAGATAGTCACAGAGGTGTTTTGTTTTGTTTTGTTTTTATCTCTCATTTTTTAATTAGAGAAGTTACAGGTTTACAGAAAAAATCATGCAGAAAACATATGCTACCTCCCCACCACAGTTTTCCCTTTTAGTAACACTTTGCATTAGTGTAGTAATTTTGTTACATTTGATGAAACAATATTATTATAACTGTACCATTAACTATAGTCGATAGTTTACATTAGATTTCACCATTTTTAATATGTTTTTTATGTTTTTTAGGTAAAATTTTATTCTAGTAATATATATACAACCTAAAATTTCCCCTATTGACCACATTCGAATGTATAATTAAGTGGTATTCATTACATTCACAATGTTGTGCTGCCATCACCACCATCCAATGCCAAAACCTTTCCATCACCCCAAACAGAAATTTGTACCAATTAAGAATTAACTCCCCATTCCCTACTCCCACCCTGGCCCCCGGTAACCTCTGTTCCATTTTATGACTATGGATTTGTTTATTCTATTATTTTCTATCAGTGAGATCATACAATATTTGTCCTTTTGTGTCGGGCTTCTCTCAACATGATGTCTTCTTCAGGGTTCATCCGTGTTGTCGCTTGTATCAGACCTTCATTTCTTTTTACAGCTGAATAATAATCCATCGTATGTATATATCACATGTTGTTTATTCATTCATCTGTTGATAGCCACTTGGATTACTTCCTTCTTTGGCAATTGTGAATAATGCAAACATCTTTTTGAGTCCCTGCTTTCAATTCTTTTGGGTATATACCTAGAAGTGGGAATGCTGGGAGTCATAGAAGTTTTTGTTTTTGTTTTTGTTTTTGTTTTTTGAGGTACTGAGGTCAGGGATTGAATGCAGGACTTCATATGTGGAAAGCTGTCATGCTATCACTGAGCCACATTGGTTCCCCTGAGTTGGTTTTTTTGTTTGTTTTCTTGTTGTTGTTTTTTTGTTTTAAGTAGGCACTGGGAACCAAATCCTGGACCTCCCATGTGGGAAGCTAATACTCAACCACTGAGCTAGATGGGCTCGCCTGAGTTGGTTCCCTTGTTTGTTTGCTTGTTGTTTGTTTATTTGCCTGTAGGAGGCATGGGGGACTGATCCTGGGACCTCCCATGTGGGAAGCAGGTGCTCAACAACTTGAGCCTCACCTGTTCCTGAGAGTTTTTATAAAAAGATATTCATTTGATCTTGGCATTGAGCCAGGTTCAGTCTCTATCTGAAGAATATTCCTCTTCATCTCATTATCATCATCTTCTTCATTGTTACTAACAATCTGTTATTGAAACTTTTCCCATGTGCCAGACACTTTGCTAAGCCCAGTACATTCATGATCTCTTTTAACTCTCAACACCACCACAGTTGGTCCTATTAATTTCCCAATTTAACAGCTGGGGAATCCAAAACTTGGGAGAATAAATGACTTCCTCAAGGTTATCTTGCCAGTGTGCAGAGGTGGAATTCAAATCTAGGTCTGACTTCAGAGTCTGAATTTCCAATGCAACTATGCTATATGAAACAAAGCAATAGGGAATTATATTTCAGATGCTTTTTCTGTGTAATATACTATATTAGGTTTGTGGGAATGAAAGAACGAAGAAGCATTACATACCTCCTGTCCTCAATTGGCTTTCCATGTTAATAGGCAAGAAGTCATTAAAAAAAAAAAAAAAGAAGGCATTAGAAACAAAAAATATAACAGAGGAAACTCTTCCTGTCCACTAAGATTTTATAACTTCATATTCCAATGATAACTGGATGAGTAGAACTTTCAACAACAGAGTGGTTCCATTGGCACAGCTATTACCTCCCTCCCATGTTACTACTAAATTCCTTGCTCTTAAACTGTGAGCCCAGATCATCCTTAAGCCCATCTGCCAATGGTTGATGTCTGTGTGGCAATGACTGTCAACTTATTTGAAGGCTGGAATAGTTTTTTTCCAAGCAGGTGAGTTTCATGTTCAGTTGTGTTTGCAACATTTTCAGGCACTTTCAATTAGACTGTTTTTCTTCAGCTTTCTGTCTTTTGACTTAGGACTTTTGATTACTAAAGCTTTTTTTTGGTAAAAAAAATATATATATAGGCGAATGTGTATTTGACCCCAAGAGTCATCCACCCAAGCAATATGTGCATATGTGTGCTTATGTAACAACTTTATGTAAGCATGCCCTTCCATGCCCCAGTTTCTCAAAGAACTCATTTCAACAGTTACCCACTGAGCAGCTACCATGGTCTATGCCAGGAGTTACAATTACAAAGAAGAATAAAGATACAGGCCTTAATTTAAAATTTTTTTTTTCTCTGAGGCACTACTGTCAGTAAAATTCACTCTTCAGGGAAGAAGTCAGATTCACAAACAGATACTTTCACTCTAGCATGATTAGTACAGATAGACGTATGTAGAGGTTCTATAGTAACATAGAAGAAGCACACTCAGCTCTCCCTGGGAGTATGGGGAAACCTTCCTGGAGGAGGTGATCCTTGAGCATTTACAGTTTAAAGGATAAGGAAGAGCAGGCAAAGGAAGGGGGGAGGGCGTCCTACTCAGAGGAAACAACAGAAGCAAAGTCGTAGGGGCCAAAGAGAGTGTGATTTTTACAGAAAATATTAAGTATTGTGGAATTACTAGAGTATAAAGTAAAAGGCAAGAATTGAAGGGAATGAGCCTGAGTAGGTGGATTTGGTGAGGTTTTCTAGAACTCTGTATACCAAGTCCGAGATCCTTGGGCTTAGATGAAGGATTTAGGCTTGTTTTGTGTTTCCACTACACCATCCTCACCATTTTTCATTTTGATCCTGATGCTGTGACTTTGTGGTTGCAAGAAGGCTATTATTTCTCAGGGATCATGTTCACATTCAAAGTGGTAAGAAGGGGAAAGTGGCAGTGCCAGTATAATCTGTCTCTTTCCGAGGAAGCACAGCCTTTCTCAGAAGCTTCCCAGTATACTTTCCTTCCTATCTCATTGGCCAGACACGGAAGGAGCCACCGTTGTCCTGCAAAAGAGACTGGAACAAAAAAGGTATTCCTTCTGGCTTCTGTAATAAAGGAAAGCAAGGAAAATGGTTTTTGAAATATTTTGAGTTAACCAACCAAAGGTATATGCCACAGAGATTCATCTATATTAGATACATGGAGATTGTGCTGTTTGTCTGAAAATAGCATCCATGCCAGACAGAGGAGATGGCAAAGATCCAACTAAAAGCAGTCAATGTGTCCCTTAGCTATTAGAACAGACAACGCCAGAGGAAGAAGGGCAATGGGGCTTGGATGCCAATGGTAGAGGGGATGTATCTCCTGGGCTCCTTATGGGCCTTTTCCCTCCTGAATGAGCCCAGTAGACATCTGGTTCCCAACAGGTTGATTGTTGAAAATTGACAAAATCCAGCTGCCTGCCATGGAGCTGACTTTGCCTTCTTTATCTCTTTGCATCACTGTGCTTCCATGATGATTTTTCTCAATGCTAGAATTATGGTAGACACTGTTGGAAGCTTATACAGGGTGAAGTTAAGGAGGTAACAGTAGAAAATAAGCACCATGTTAGTCCTTGTGTTAGTCAGCCAAAGGGGTGCTGATGCAAAATACCAGAAATTGGTTGGTTTTTATAAAGGGTATTTATTTGGGGTAGGAGCTTACAGATACAAGGTCATAAGTATAAGTTACTTCCCTCACCAAAGTCTATTTTCACATGTTGGAGCAAGATGGCTGCCAACATCTGTGAGGGTTCAGGCTTCCTGGATTCCTCCCTTCCAGGTCCTGCTTTTCTCTGGGTTCAAGGTTCCTTTCTTCCTGGAGCTTGCTTCTGTTTCCTCTGTGAGTTTACTTCCTGGGGCTCCAGCTTAAGGCTTCAGCATCAAACTCCAACATCATAAACCCTTAACTCTGTCCTTTGCCAAGCCTTTTATCTGTGAGCCCCCATCCACCAAAGGGTGGGGACTCAATGCCCTACTGGCACAAGAGATTACTTAATCAAGGAAACCTATGAATCCAATATAATCTAATGTGCCCAGAGGAAAAGATCAATTTACAAACATAATCCAGTATTTCTTTTTGGAATTCATCAATAATATCAAACGGCTACAGTTCTCAAATAGTTTATGTTCTACATGGAACAATTAAAAAATAATAAAAGAGAGGACAGGAGCAAGTGCTACTGCACTTGAAACAGACTGAGTATCAGCAATCCAGCCCAGGGCCTCAATTTACCATGACAATGGGTTGCAGACAGTCCAGGTTAGATGTTACCACTGTACTTCTCACAACACTGCTTTTCAGAGTGTCTGCCTGATCTACTCCATGCAGGCCTGCCGGGAATCAATATTAGCTCAGCTAATATTCACAGGTACTCACATTTGGTGGGGTGGACCTTGCCTCCAGCCCCTCTTCCCTGCCCAGCATGTCACAAGGAAAGAGATAACAGCTCGGGCACACCATTCTTACTGATTTAGTTTTAAGGCAATAAGGTCGCACAACAAAAATGCTTAGAAATGGATAACCATCACCCATAATCCCATCACCCTAGTTTAACTAAGGTTTCATCTCATCTAGTTTTTAACATGGAAATACAGCTTTTTAAAAAATGGACTTGTAATCAGAGGATATGGACAGATTTGCATCCTGCTTTATTCACAGAGGTAAAGCTCATACAAAATGTGTTGAGTATATGAATTTTGATAAATAGTCTTACAAGAACAATGTGTATCACCTCTTTGGCATCACAGTTAATGTAAATTATTTTCTGGGAAGTAGATGTGGCTCAAGCAACTGGGCTCCCGTTTACCATATGGGAGGTCCAGGGCTTGACTCCCAGGGCCTCCTGGTGAGGGCAAGCTGGCCCACGCAGTGAGCTGGCCTGAGTGGGCACCTGGCCCACATGGAGTGCTGGCCCATGTGGTGAGCTGGCCCGAGTGGAGTGCTGGCCCATGCAGGAGTGCTGGCCTGCATGGCAAGCTGACCCAAGTGATAGCTGGTGCAGCAAGATGATGCAACAAAAAGAGACACAGAGGAGAGACAAAAAGAGACGCAGCAGACCAGAGAACTGAGGTGGTGCAAGAGATTGAGCACCTCTCTCCCATTCCGAAGGTCCCAGAATTGGTTTCCAGTGCTGCCTAAAGAGAAGACAAGCAGACACAGAAGAACACATAGCAGATAGAAACAGAGAGCAGACAATGGGGGTTGGGGGTGGGGCAGAATAAATAAATACTTAAACCTTTAAAGTATATTTATATATATATATAAATTATTTTCAGTGTTCTATACTTAAATAATACCACATGAATGCCTTTAGGCATACTGCTTTTCAGTCCTATCTTCTGAGTTCTGGTACAGACACTTAGCATAGAAGCAGGAGTCTTATGAAGAACTGGTAACCCAAGAAGGAGCTAGAAAATGATTCCTCTAGTTTGTATCCATCCCCAAGGAGAACCATCTAAAATGCAGAGAGAATATCTCTCATTTGTGACCATGAATGTGATTCTCTTTTTTCATTTGTTTGCCTTAATTTTTTTTCTCATATGATTTTTTTGTCTTTATTTATTTTTTTAACGTTACATTAAAAAAAATGAGGTCCCCATATACCCCCCACCCCCCCTCACCCCACTCCTCCCCACATTAATTTTGACCTTTTGTCTACTCAAGGAGCCAGAACTTTCTTGGGTAAGAGAAGTAGGGGACTCTGATCAGGCCTTTGGAATCTCTCTCATAGGGGTTGTGTCTGGGTTGCTATTCTTGCTTACTCTGATCCAAGTAGTTGCTCCATTTTAGAATTGCCATGGAATTTTGGAAACTCAGTAAATAGCTGGTTAACTAAATAAATGTATGTGGGGTTAGTCTTGCAGTTTAGTTCTGCAGGTCTTAAACCCATGAAAATTAAATGAAATTTCACCTGTGTGAATCAGCACACTCTTTCCCCCCATCCATTCCCACTGCCTTGACTGACTCCCAAGAACTGCTCTCAAAGAACACAAGACTACTTTGACAAACACATGGAGAGATGCCTTCCTTTAGTCCTTCATCCTCAGTCTCTGCTCCTCCTGAATTCCTCTGACAGTCTAATAAATAGGTGTAATAAGATAAGATTATTGCATTTCCTTTAGCTGACTTTTCCTAGGAAGCACCTCCTCTGTCTTGTCTGTACATCTTACTCTAGGATGATAGCTTTTACAAAAATCCAATGAAATGTCCCCAAACATCGACAGCCAAATTAATTCCAGAATTTATCTCTCATGTCACCTTCAAGTTTGATTAGATGTTGTGGGTAGACAGAGTGTTATGGCCAAGAAGGCAGAGAGTGTGTTGGCTCAGGAAAAAGGAATTGCTCTTGGAGGAACCAAGTCAAGCCGTCTCTAGAGCCTGATGTCAGAGCAGTAACACCATCAAGAAAGAGGAAAAGGGGGATGCGTGTGCAAAGTCAGTTGGTCTGGTGAACGTCAAAAGCAGCAGGTGAGGAGGCAAGGAAGCAAGCTGGGAAGAGGTGAATCATTACCATGCTGTTGATCTGTCCCTGGCTTTTATTTAGCACCCACAGGGACAAATTTCTGAACTGAATGTGCTCCCTGCCCTCTGCCTTCATGTACCATCTAGTAAAGCTGGTAGATAATAAATACACTTAGAAGTTCCAGTGGCTCTCTCTTTATTATTTTCTATGCAAAAAACCCTGAAATAGGAACTTGAGGAGAAAGGTTAGATGTTCAAAGAAAAGACTCAAGGAAGCAGATGTGGCTCAAGTGATAGGGCTTCCGCCTACCATATGGGAGGAATCAGGTTCGATCCCTGGGGCCTCCTGGTGAAAAAGAAGAAGAGAAAGCATGCCTAGGTGGCAAGCCAATACCCACGTGGCAAGCTGAGTGCCTGTACAGTGAGCTGAGTGACCTCATGGCAAGAGTGCCCTGTGGTGAACCAGAACCCATTGCAAGTGAGTCACACAGCAAGATGATGATGCAGTGAAAGAGAGATGAAGGGGAGAGTCAAGGTGAAGCACAGCAGAAACTAGGGACTGAGGTGGCGCAGCCAACAGGAAACCTCTCTCCACATCAGAGGTCCCAGGATCGAATCCTGATGAATCCTAGAGAAGAAAAAAATGAGAAGAGAAGACCAAAAAGAGAAATAGATACAGAAGATCACACAGCAAATGGGTGTAGACACCAAAAACAGCAGGGCGGGAAGAGGGGTCAAAATAAAATACATAAATAAATCTTAAGAAAAGAAAAAGACTCAAAGAGTATTGAACTTGCAAGTGAAATGGATTGCCTTCCATGGCCACATGTTCACAATTGGAAAGGAGTGAATGCAGTTTTCCCGCCACTTTTTTAAAAACTGAGCATAGAAAAGTGCATAGCATATAGCAAACTCTCAGCATTTGTTCCTGTATTAGACTGCCAAAGGGGTGAAGAACCAGGAATCTGTTGGCATTCATAAAAGGTATTTATTTGGGGGTCAAATCTTATAGTTCCAATGCCCTAACGAGTCCAACTCAAGGTGGCTTTCTCACCAAAGTCACTTGCAACGTGTCGAAGCAAGATGGTCGCTGATTTCTGCCTCGTCTCTCCTTCCTGGGCTTCCTTTTCCTGTTTAGGCTCTGTCAGCCCAGATTCTTCCCAATCTCAGCTGTGGGCTGGCAGAGGGCTGTCTCGCAGGGCTTCCTCTCTCTCAGCTGCAAACCATTAGGCAAATGGCTCATCTCTCCCCGGGGCCCCAGGATAAAAAATGACAGAGCTCTCTCTCTTCCCATGTATTTTCTTGAGTGAGTGACTGTTTATATCAGCCCACCAAGGGGGTGGGGACTCAACCCGAGTCATGCCTTACTGACATGGTAGAGTCAAAAGCCCTAAATTGATTGTATCAAATAAACTTAATCAGAGGCCCCTCACTGAATTTAATACAGTCAAAGGGTATCTCACCCAGAGGAAGAGATTCGTTTATAACATAATCTTTCTCTTCTTTGGGATTCACAAAAATAATCTCAAACTGTCATAGTTCCCTTCTCTTGTTTTCTTTAGCATGGATATATTTCTTTTCCTCCAAGCAAAGAGCCAAGGGCCCATGCAGGGGAAAGAGAACTGGATTTGGTGATAGTTACAAAAGCAACCAGTTACTGAGCTTTTACTCTGTGCCAGTGAGGTAGTTGAAAGTGCTATCACGCACATTTACTTCTGAAGTAAGGCTTGGTGACACTGATGAACTTGCCCAAGATCACGGCGTTAGTAAGCAGATTTGTCATTGAAACCCAGGTTCATCTGGTCTCCAAACTTGTGTATTTTGCTATGAGATTCTGTCTACTGGGAACCAGAGTAATTTCCTTAGATTCCCAGCTCTGCTACTTCCCAGCTGTCTTAGTTTCCTAGGCTGTTATGACCATTATCACTTGCTGGATTAAGCCAATCCATGGTTTCAGAGGCTAGAGGGCTTGCTTCATCCCAGCCTGGGTTCCTGCTGACTTCTGGCTTCCAGTTCCTCCCTGTGGCTTTCTCTTACTATGACTAAATTCCTTCTGCTTATAAAGGATTTCAGGAATCCAGTTAAGACCCTCCTTCATTCAGCTGGGTCATACCTTAACTAAAAATAAACTACTTTAAGAAGTCTCATTTGCAGTGGGTTCAGACTCATAAGGATGCAGATGAAGAGCGTGTTTTTAGGGTACAAAATTCAACCAACCATACTAGTTGAATGGCCACGGACAAACATTTCACAACTCTGGCCTTCAGTTTATTCATCTGTCAAATGGAGGGGTTATGCTATATGTTTTCTGATGTCCCTACATTCTCTCATGTCTCTCATGACATTCTATGTCATGCCTAATGCTTTGTCTTGGGCAGTACTTTCATCAGTATAATCTTAATAAGTCTGGAATATATGGGCAAAGGGTAAGGAAAATTCTTTATTCATTTAATTCTTTTCTATGGCATGCCTCTCTGGGGATATAGCAGAGACTAAAACTGCCGTGGTCTTACCTTTGGAACTTAGCAGTAAAGCAGGAAAAACAGATACTGCAAGTGCTCTGAGCATTGAGCAGAAAGATAATAGCAGAAAGATAATAGCATATGTAGGCACTTTTGAGGCTAATTCATGTGAATCCAGTTCAGTCTGTTCAGTGAACATCTGCCTGTGTCTCAGAGCGAGCAATAGTTAGGGATTTAACATCAAAACAACACACAATGTGCCACCTGGGTTCCGCTCGCTCGCTCTCTTTCTCTCTTCCTCTCAGCATCACACATAGCCCAGTTTATTGGAAGGGTATGAAGCAGTGGACTATGTCAACCTGCAGAGGAACATAGGAAGTTAGTGACAGGGAAGAGGAAATGCGGATAGTGGGGCTAGGGAGGGAAGGAGGGAGGCTGGAGAGCAGGAGCTAGAGGGATGGAAGGAGGGTAAAAATAATTGGATTATAGCTCAAGAGCATCTTTCAAATACTCACTGACTGCAGGAGAACATAGAGGAAAAGCTAAAAGGGAGAGAAGAAAAGAAACACAGATTCATAGTATCACTGATTTGGAATTAAGCAAGAAGATGTGTAGTCCAACCTCCTCTAATTCTTTCAATCCCAAACACAATATACCAATTGATGGTGTAATTCGTTGATGGGTAACTGTCTGCCTTATAAGGCAGGTCATTGGATTATGGGGTAGCTCAGGCTGTAAGGGAAGGACACTTTTTTGTGTTAAGTTGACTTTTTTTTCTAATAACTTCTATCACCTGGCTTTAATTTTGCCCCTCAGGGTTATGTAAATTGATGTATTTTTTTTAAAGAATTATTTTTTATTTTTTTTTAAAGATTTATTTTGTTTATTTATCTCGCCTTCCCCCATTGTCTGCTGTGTCCCTTTGCTGTGTGTTCTTCTGCATCTGCTTGTATTATCTGGCAGCACTGGGAAACTGCATCTCTTTTTTGTTGTGTCATCTTGGTGTGTCAGCTCTCCGTGTGTGCAGCACCACTCCTGGGTGGGCTGTGCTTTTTTCACGCAAGGCGGCTCTCCTTGTGAGACATACTCCTTGCACGTGGGGGACCCCTACATGGGGACACCCCTGCGTGGCATGGCACTCCTTGCATGTGGCAGCAGCACTGTACATGGGCCAGCTCACCACATGGGTCCGGAGGCCCTGGGGATCGAACTCTGGACCTCCTATGTGGTAGGCAGATGCTCCATCAGTTGAGCTACGTCCGCTTCCCAAGAATCCTTCTTCATATGTTCCCCATAGCTTCACTACTGTAGAATAAATACCTTACCCCCATTTTTTTTCATGAACAATATTTTGTTATGCTTTTGACTCTCTACTCCAGACTGATTGTCCTCCTTTGGGAACACTTCAGTTGGTTAATGTCTCCCTAAAGATGAATGTGTGGAGTACTCCTGAAAAGTCCATTGGAAAGGAGAGCAGGACTCCTTTAGACATTCCAGCTTGAATGCAGCCCAAAGTCAATTAAAAATCTTTTGCAGCTACTTTACCCTGTTGACACATACTGAGCTTGAGTAAACTAATTTGTATACCATCAATTGAATTACACCTCTTCCTAATATGTATACTACCATTTCCCCTACATATCTTTATCCTGTTCATAATGATAGCATAAAGATGCTGTTACACACCTTGCTATAATCTAGATATACTCTGTGATTAGATTCCTTAATTTATTATTGTAGTCCAGGAACTGAATCAAAAAAGGTGATAATGTCCATTTGGCATTCCTTGGTTTTAGTTGTGAAACTTTGCTGGCTGCTCTTGCACATTTCCATAAAACCATTTTGTGAAATTACGGTTATAGAATTCTTCCAGAGATCCATTACATGCTCACTGGCCTATAATTTATAGAGCCTACTTTCTTTCCTTCTCATTTTTTGAAAATTGGGGTATTTGCCCGCTTTCAGCTTTATATAGTCTTTTCTAGTCATCATAGTTACGTGCACACATGCATATACATGTGCACACACATACACGGACACACTCACACGAGGCCAGTGAGCCACGGGTGTGAAGGAGCAGCAGAGCTGCGTCGGGAGAATTAATGGTGAAGCAGGCAGTCACAGACTGGGACAGAGAACAGGAAAGCCGAGGAAGCGGGAAGAAGCCTGCAGCAGATACTCTGGGGATCAGGGAAGGCTCTTTGAATTTCAGTGTCTCTCTTACCACACCCAGTTCTTGGTCAGGGTTAGAGGGAGACAAATAAGGCACTTGCATTGGGCATAGAACTTAAGGGGATGCCACTAGATTTCAGTAATCAAGAAAAGTAATATGTTAATGCATGTATTTTTAACAATCAAAATAATACGAGAAAGCCATGATGAACAAAATAACAACATTTTAAATAAAGGCAGGATCTGTATGTTACAGTTTTTCATGGCCTAGTTTTCTTTTTTCTTTTTTTAAGGATTTTAAAACATTTTATTTTTTATTTATTTCTCTCCCTTTCCCCTGTCATTGTCTGCTCTCTGTGTCCATTCGCTGTGTGTTCCTCCACGTCCATTTACATTCTTGTCGGCGACACTGGGAACCTGTGTCTCTTTTTGTTGCATCATCTTGCTGCGTCAGCTCTCTGTGTGTGCGGCACCATTCCTGGGCAGGCTGCGCTTTTTTCTTGTTGGGTGGCTCTCCTTACGGGGCACACTCCTTGCGCGTGGGGCTCCCCTACGCGGGGGACATCCCCACATGGCAAGGCACTCCTTGCATGCATCAGCACTGCGCATGGGCCAGCTCACCATATGGGTCAGGAGGCCCTGGGTTTGAACTCTGGACCTCCCATGTTACCACATGGGACACTCTATCAGTTGAGCCAAATCAGCTTCCCCTAGTTTTCTTAATAACAATTTTATCGAGCTATAATTCACAGACTAAACAGTTCATGCATTTAAAGTGTACCATCCAATAGTTTTTTGTATATTTGCATAGATTTGTGCAATGATCACCACAAATCCATTTTATCACCCCAATAAAGAAGCTCTGGGAGTGGATGTGGCTCAAGTATTTAAGCACCTGCCTCCCATACGAGAAGTCCTGGGTTCAGTTTCTGGTGCCTCCTAAGAAGAACAAACAATGAGCAAAAACAATGAGCAGACAATGAGCAAAAACAAATGAGCAGGGAGCGGATGTGGTTCAAGCAGTTGGGTGCCTGCCTCCCACATGGGAGGTCCTGGGTTCAGTTCCCAGTGCTTCTTAAAGAAAGAACAAATAAGACAACCAGCAAAAACAATGAGCAGACAATGAGCAAACAACAAACAACCAGAGGAGGGAGAAAAAAAAAGAAGCTCTGAATGCTTCAGCAGTCACTCCCTACTCCCTTCCAATATCCACTTAACTATTTTTTGTCTTTATAGATTTTCCTATAATGGGTATTTACTATAAAGGGAATCATACAATGTGTCATCTCTTGTGACTGACTTCTTCCACTTAGCATCATGTTTTCAAGGTTCATTCAGGTTGTAACATATATCAGTACTTCATTTTTTAAATTGCTCAGTAACAATTGTATAGATATAACAGTTTGTTTATTCCTCAATTGATAGACATTTGGGTTGTTTCTACTTTTTGACTATTATGACTAAGGCTGCTATGAAGCAAATTTTTGTGTGGACATTGTGTTTTCGTTTTTTTCTTGGATATGTATCTGGGAGTGGATTGCTGGAGCATATGGTAATTATATTAAACTCTTTGAGGAAATGCCAGATTGTTTTCCAAAGCGGCTGCGCCATTTCACATTCCCCCCAGCACTGTATGAGGGCTCCAAACTCTCCACATCCTCACCGAACCTTGTCGTTTGTCTTATGGTGATAGTCATCCGAGTGGGTGTGAAGTGGTGTCTCATTGTGGTTTTAATTAGCGTTTCCCTAATGACTGATGGCGTTGAACATAATTTCATGAACTTATACTTTTGCCCATTTTTAAATTGGGTCATTTGTCTTTTTCTTATTGAGTTGTAGGAGTTCTTTATATATTGTAGAAACAAGTACTTTATCAGATATTTGATTTGCAGAAATTTTCACCCATTCTTTGGGTTGTTTTCTCACTTTCTTGTTGTTGTCCTTTGAAGCACAAAAGTTTTAAAATTTTGATAAAATCTGTGTGTGTGTGTGTGTTATTAATGTTAGGTATTTTAATTTTGTTAGCATTTTAAGCCCCAGAAGATATTGTTATTGTAGATACAGTCATTGTAGGTTTATATAGTCAATCTCAATTTCCCACATAATTAGCTTTCCTGCTTTTCTTCATTCCTCCTTACATTTTCATGTTTCTGAGAAGAAGCATGTCTTTTCTGTTTGAAGAAGTCCTTTTAATGTGTTTGCCTTTCACCAGCAATAAACAACGAGTCTTCTCTGCAAATGGGCAGTCTCCTCCTTCCATTCCTTCAAGGATGTTGCAGGATGCTCTTCTGGCCTCCAGCCCCCAAACAGGGGCTTCAGCTAGCTCAGGTTGCTCTGGGTGTTTGCCAACTGCCCTGTAGCAGGAGCTGACTCAAGGAGCGCCTTACTCTGCCATCATCTTGCTGGTTGTTCCCTGATGAAATCTGTTTTAGTTTCCTTGGTTGCTCAAGCAAATACCATGCAATGGGTTGCCTTAAACAATGGGAATTTACTAGCTCATGGTTTTGAGGCTAGGAAAACGTCCCAATCAAGGTGTCATCAAGGCACTGGCTGGTGCTGGCTGCCGCGATTCTTTTTTTTTTTTTTAAAGATTTATTTGTTTATTTATTTCTCTCCCCTTCCCTCCCCCCACCCCGGTTGTCTGTTCTCGGTGTCTATTTGCTGCGTCTTCTTTGTCTGCTTCTGTTGTTGTCAGCGGCACGGGAATCTGTGTTTCTTTTTGTTGCGTCATCTTGTCAGCTCTCCATGTGTGCAGCACCATTCCTGGGCAGGCTGCACTTTCTTTCGCACTGGGTGGCTCTTCTTCCAGGGCACACTCCTTTCCCGTGGGGCACCCCTGCGTGGCAGGGCACTCCTTGCGCGCATCAGCACTACGCATGGGCCAGCTCCACACGGGTCAAGGAGGCCCGGGGCTTGAACCGCGGACCTCCCATGTGGTAGGCAGATGCCCTAACCACTGGGCCAAGTCCACCGCCCTGCCGAGATTCTTGGTTGTGCCCGCTCCTCTATCACGTGACAGTGCACGTGGCAGCCTCTCCTGGTTTCTCCCTTCTCTTTCAGGGTCTGTTGACCTTCAGCTTCTTGCTTCCTGAGACTTTATCTGAACCTCATTCTGCGTATAAATGACTTCAGTGGTAGGATTAAGATCTGTCCTGTTTGGGTTACATCTTAACTGGAGAAACCTCCTCAGAAGATCCTCCTTACAATGGGGTCACACCCACAAGAACGGATTGTTTAAGAACGTGTTTTTCTTGGGTACTTAGCTCCAAAACTCTACAATAGCCAATTTTTTTTTTTTTAGATTTATTTCTTTATTTCTCCCCCCTTCCCCCCTCCCCACCCCGTGTCTGTTCTCTGTGTCTATTTGCTGTGTCTTCTTTGTCCGCTTCTATTCTTATCAGGGGCACGGGAATCTGTGTTTCTTTTTGTTGCATCATCTTGCTGCATCAGCTCTCCGTGTGTACAGTGCCATTCCTGGGCAGGCTGCACTTTCTTTTGCGCTGGGCGGCTCTCCTTACGGGGTGCACTCCTTGCACGTGGGGCTCCCCTACGTGGGGACACCCCTGCATGGGGCGGCACTCCTTGCGCGCATCAGCACTGCGCATGGGCCAGCTCCACACGGGTCAAGGAGGCCCGGGGCTTGAACCGCGGACCTCCCATGTGGTAGACGATGCCCTAACCACTGGGCCAAGTCCGCCGCCTACAATAGTCAATTAATCTATTTGCCTTTTTTTGCTTTCGCTTTCGGTGTCATATCTAATCAACCAGTGCCTAATCTGTGATCATGAAGGTTTAAGCCTATGCTTTCTTCTAAGAGTTTTATAGCTTTAATTCTTACATTTAAGCCTTTGAGCTTCATGGCCTATTTTTAGAAAGTAATTTACATGACATTTAGGACTCAAATACTCCTCCTCACTCAAATTTCACTTGAAACCAAGATTAAGAGAAAAGAGTAAAGCAGCGTCTAGGGACCCAGGAACCAGAAACAAGCGGGTACCCTCCAGGGTGGTCCCATGTCCCAGCCCTTCCTTCCAGGTGAACCAGAGGGTGGCGGTTTTACAAGACAAAAACATACTAGACATTTTCAGGCTTTCTTATTATTTTAAAGCTTGGCTTTTGAGGAGTTCAGACCTGGAAGTACAGGCGATTGACTGATCGACTAGTTGCCTAAGGTGATGAGGAGTGTAGAAGGTCACTGCCTGCCTCCACTCCAACGGTGAACGGGTGAACGTCACCACCTGCACTGCTCTCTGCCTGCTGTCCCGCCCTTCCTTCTCTGGATAGGTCCCTTGGCCTGAGGTGCCTTCAGGAGGTGACACCTGGTCTCCTCTTCCCAGCTTACAAATGCTACTGCACCTCCACGTCACACCTCCTCTGCCTCACACCCTGCCTCTCCATCCCATCTCCCTCCCCATGCTGTGAGGAAAGCCTCTTGGTTTCCCCAGGGCCTTTTTATTATCAGGATAATGATCAGCTCTGTTTCTTCCCACGTGAGCCCCCGCTCCCTCCTCCTCTGCCTGCTTCCTTGGAACTAAGTCATACATTCCTCAGGATGCTTATTTTTTATTTTTTTCTCATCCTATAGATAGAACTTATGAGGTTTCCATGGAAACCCCTGGCCAGAGATAGGGGACTTTTGAGCAGGGGTGACATGAGCAAGCCTTGCTCTTTTCTGTGGGACTCTGGCAGTGTCTTCTCACTCCTGTCCCCGCCCCTCTCCTCCCCTTTCCTGGCAGCTCTTGGCTCTGTTCCTATAAGGCGCTCCAGCCACCCCAGAGCCATGTGTCCTAAGATTGAACCAGTGGTGGTGACAGTGGCCCTGAGAGTTGAAACTCTGGTTTGTTGCTGTTGGGTTCATTTTAGGAGACTTCAGGAAACCTCTCGGTTCTGGTGTGTTTCAGAGGAAAAGGGCAGCTTCTTAGTGGCACTTCAAGCTCTCCCTGTTCTGTCATGAGGCACGTCCTGGAGAGAAGAGTTGGGTCCCCAGTCACCATCATGCTGCTCATCTTGTTGGACAGAAGAACCTTTGGGAGGTCATCACAGCTATTCCCCTGCCTCTTGATGGTGCTGTTTTCTCTGACACTTTGACTAGCTGACCCAGATGCCTTTTTCCAACGTTGAGAGCTTGGGCAATGCTAATCTCAAAATCCTTTTTGACTTTGGATAAAAGGGGAAAATGGAAAGGACAAATGAGTTTATATGGCTGTGAGTCTCCAAAAAAGAGTTGGGCGGTCATCAGAGGGGTAATGCTTATGCATGCCTCAGCAGGGTACCAGAGACAGCCAAAGTAGATAGAAACCCAGGTGCTGGTTCTCCTGAGGGCTACAGACACCCACAGGTTCTTTGGTCATGGTAGATGGCTCTGGAGTTCAGGATCATGTCAGTTGGCCCTACTTTGGAATTTGTGTTCCTGAGTGTGATGGAGTTGGACTCAGATATGAACTTTCTATACATGCCTCTTCTATTACTTTTACCAGACCTGTGGTTGGCTCTGGGGTTGGTGTATACTCAGGAGACCTGACTCTCTGGACTGTCCATGTGACAGCCAAGCCCTGAGCCTCAGCAGACTTGCAGCTCCTACCCTCTGGTTTCTTGAACTTACCCTGGCCAGCTAACAGAGAGGTGAAGAAGGTCAACCACCATACAAGAGTGCCTACAACTGCAAGCAGGAGAATTTCATCCATCATCCATGTGGAATCTAAGCTCCCTCTTGATATAGAGGGGAACTGGACATAACCATCCCAGGATCCACAGGATGGAGGAATAGAGTATGGATTAGAGTAGACTTACTGGTGTTCTGCTGGGGACCTCTTGTGATTAGTAAGGGAAGAAATTGTAGCATTGATGTGGAGAGGGTAGCCACGGTAGCTGCTGAGTGTAGGGAGAGGGAAGAAGAGATATGATGTAGGGGAATTTTCAGGATTTGGAGTTGTCCTGGCTGGTGCTGCAGGGACAGATGCTGGACATTGTGTGTCCTGCCACAGCCCACTGGGTAGAATGCGGGAGAGTGTAGATTACAATGTAGACCACTGTTCATGTGGTGCAGCAGTGCTCCAAAATGTATTCACCAGGTGCAGTGAATGGGCCACGATGATGGGAGGAGTGGGGTGAGGGAGGTGGGGGGTATATGGGGACCTCATATATTTTTGAATGTAACATTTAAAAGAAAATAAAGAAAAAAAAAATCAAAAGTAAAGGTAGTAGCAGGAAAAAAAAATCCTAAGGGAGATTTGGGATTAGGGGATGGAACCTAATGATCATACCATGAACAGTCTAAACTTTTTAAGCTAATCCCTTACAAAAGGAATTTGGGGGTGGGGGTGGGGAGAAATGGGAAATGTTTAGGTACATCCTCAGTTAAAAGTTTATTCACTGAGCATCCAGAGACCTGGAGTACCTCTGGGGATGAATGTGTGAACTGTGGCCTGCGTGGCTAGTGGGCACTCTTCCCCAGTATTAACTCTTTTCCAGAGCATATCTACAATGCTTCCCTCTATAATCTCTGGCTGCTCCAGAAATTCAGATCTAAATATTGCTTCAGTCAGAGGTCCAGAGTGGGGAAAACTTGGCCTCTGATCCTAGAGCAGATTCTGCCTTGTCCTAATCAAGATCTTATATCCCTGCAGTGTCAGGCCTTTCCTCCAAGTGTCCGGGACCAACACAAGGGTGGTAAGATGTTGAGATTCCCGTAAGCCTGGTCTTTCTAGAAATAGCCAGGTCTTGGACGTTTCTATAAAGACTTATAAAATGCCAGAAGCTGAAGAGAGTTTGAAGTTTCCTGGGGACTGGGGACTTATGCAAAGACTCCAAGAAGCCATGTGTGTGCTGAACACTGATTGTGGCCAAATACATAAAATATAGCTGCCATCTCTTGAGACTATGATTCCTCTACAATTAAAAAAAAAAAAAAAAGTGAGGGGAGCAGATGTAGCTCAGTGGTAGAGCTCCTGCTTCCCATATATGAGGTCCTGGGTTCAATCCCCAGTACCTCCTAAAAACAAACAAATGAAAAAACCAGCTTTCGTTGGGGAGCAGATATAGCTCAGTGGTGGAGCCCCTGCTTCCCACATACAAGGTCCTGGGTTCAATCCCTGGTACCTCTTAAGGAAAAAAAAAAAAAAGTGTCTTTCATATGTGAAAAAAAGAGCAAACTATTGACTACATTTATTGTAAATCCATTACAAGCAAAAAGGGGTTCAGATAAAAAGAGAGTGAGGTGGCAGCAGGCCCGAGGGCTCCCAGCTAGGCCTGGAGACTTTGGCAGGCTGAATGCTAGCAGCAGCTTGCCTTCGCTGCTCGCCCCCCTTGTAGGAAGTGCTGTTCCAAGGCATGAGGGCCTCGCGGTGCTCCTACAGAGCCTGAGAAAGAGACTCCACATCGAAAGTAGAACTCACGAGGTGGTTTCACTTTCCTCAGATAAGTGAATGACATCAATGAAAGCAATAACCAAGGGTTGTTTTTTGTTTTTGGCTGGGGTGTGGGGAGAAGGGTAGAGAAAGGAGGGCAAGGAAGCTGCAGTTCTGAGGGCACCAATTTCTTTCATGACATTTGAAAAGCAAATTAGTATTTTAAATTCAATTCTTATCACGGAGAATGGGTCCTAACAGAGAGATGGGCTAACGTCCTTTCAAGACAGAGCTGGAAAGATTTTTGAACCTGTACCTAACTGTAGCTCCAGATCTGGTACATTTCTCTCTACTTCTGAACCTGGGACAGCCAAAACCAGGATTCGTTTCTTTAGGGGAGTTCAGAGGAGTTGAGAATACTGAGAGTTGTGGTTAAGCATCATTAATTCTTAAACTGTTCTGGTCGTGAGGTTTGAACTGGTATTGAACTCCAAAGTCCAGCTCAGAACTCTCTAATATTGTGAAAAAGGCCTCAGTTTTTCCATTCTGAAGACCTTGTGGGTGGTGGTTGTACATATATGAATGTGGTATTTAAGTGTGTGGGAAAATGGGTGAATGTGGGCGTGCGTGGGGGTGACTGTGTTATGCAGAAAGAGCATCCGGGAATATGTGGCCACATGGCTGCTCCAGGTCTTAGCAGGATGCAGATGGCACACTCAGGCAGGGTCATGGTGGAGTGTTTCGTAAAGGGACTCTTTACAAAGAGCAGACGGAGTTAAGGGAAACCAGCAAGGGGTGAAGAAGCGTACTGGAGGTTAACTGAAAGGGCCGTGGCAGCAGTAGGAGAACACTTGATTTGAGCTTTGGCCTTTGGTGCAAGGATGTGGTCAATCCATGGGGACATGGCAAGGAAGAAACTGGGGGACAAATCCCTGTCCCCATTCTCTTCCTGCCCTTCAGTCTCCAGCTAGTGTCTCCCTTGGCAGGACCCCCCAGAAGCCAGAGGAAAAGGGAACCAGTCATCTTGCTCATTTGGGTCAGTCTTCCGGGAGAAACACAGAGATTAGATCTAGAGGAGCAAATGGAAAATGCTCAAAGGGTAAAATTGTGCTCTGAGCTTGTGTATTTTTTTTCTCAAAATCTTTATTTGGATTAATAAATGCATTAGTTTAATAGGCTAATGTACTTTGCTCCTATTTTCAGAATACATGGGTTGAAATGTTGTGAAAGGAGAGAGATTCAGTTATCATGCATGGAAGGCCAGGACTTAGTAATAATTTTGGGAAAGAAAATTTATTAACGATAGGCTGGGCTCAGGAACATTCCTGTTCAAAAACCCGAGCCTCGAATAGGATCTTTGGGTTTCTTTTTTTTCTTTGTATTTTTTCTTCTTCTTTATTTTCTTTTAAATGTTACATTAAAAAAATATGAGGTCCCCGTATACCCCTTATCCCCCTCACCCCACTCCTCCCACATCAACAATCTCTTCCATCATCGTGGCACATTCACTGCACCTGGTGAATACATTGTGGAGCACTACTGCACCACGTGGACAGTGGTCTACATTGTAGTCTACACTCTCCCCCAGTCCACCCAGTGGGCTGTGGCAGGACACACAATGTCCAGCATCTGTCCCTGCAGCACCAGCCAGGACAACTCCAAATCCTGAAAATGCCCCCACATCATGTCTCTTCTTCCCTCTCCCTACACTCAGCAGCTACCATGGCCACTTTCTCCACATCAATGCTACAATTTCTTCCCTTACTAATCACAAGAGTTCCCCAGCAGAACACCAGTAAGTCCACTCTAATCCATACTCTATTCCTCCATCCTGTGGACCTTGGGATGATTATGTCCAGTCCCCCTCTGTATCAAGAGGGGGCTTAGATTCCACATGGATGCTGGATGCAGTTCTCCTGCTGGCAGTTGTAGGCACTCTTGGCTCCCTGGTGTGGTGGCTGACCTTCTACACCTCCCTGTTAGATGGTCAGGGTAAGTCCAACAAACCAGAGGGTAGGAGCTGCAAGTCTGCTGAGGCTCAGGGCCTGGCTGTCACATGGACAGTCCAGAGATTCAGATCTCCTGAGTATACACCAACCCAAATGCCAACCACAGGTCCAGTAGAAGTGACAGAAGAGGCATGTGTAGAAAGGTCATATGTGAGTCCACCTCCATCACACTCAGGAACACAAACTCCAAAGTAGTTTCTTGAAAGTGATGGGTTTCTTTTATACAGATGACGTAGGAGTTGGGAGTTAAATGGTGGTGTTCATATGCGAAAGGCTTTTTTGTTAGTTTCTTAGAGTTTCAACTGTTTTATCTGAGTATCAGATAGGTCTTGAATTAACACATGCTCTCTAGGTAAATTTGAATTAACACATACCGCTCACATTCCAGGTAAGCTTAAATTAACATATTTAGCTTACACACACAGCCCAGGTTATTTATGAAGAAACACACAGCCCCTCCCCCACGGCCCTTATCAATAATATTCAGTACATTAGATATTCAAACTGTTATATGGTTTGGGGATGACCTGAAAATTTGCAATTCTAGGCAACTCCCATGATCCTGTCTTAAGGCTGGAATTCTTTGATTTACTCAGTTTTTTAAAAAGCCAAACATGGAGACAAATGTGTGCCATTTTTCAAACCCTCCCTGATCATCTTGAAGATAGTATAGCATCCACTTTCCCACCTTGTATTTCAGTGTCAAGGCTTTGCTCCTTTTCTGTCTTCAAATCTGAGGTATTTTGGAATTCTGTGAAACAAAGGTCCAAGGTGTAAGCATAATTCAACAATAGATTAAAACAAGACAAAGCGTACTTCTCTTGAACACGTGGTAAACTGAACCTAGATCCAGATTGGGATGCTCGAGAGAGCAGTTTCCTGGTTTGTCTTCTCCGTAATTGTCCATCGGATTCTGAGAAGCTGTAGGGATATGCAGGTGCAGGCTCGAGGCCCGGCTTCGTCTCCAGCGTTGTGGAGTGGGACTGTACACTGCAGGGCAGGGCCGCGTGCTCCCCTGTGCCACCTGTGCCACCTGGACAGAGCCTGGGGAGAGTGACCTTCTGGGCTATCCATGTGGGATGAGCTTGTGTATTAACACAGGCTCATCTGGACTTGGAGGGAAGAGCCTTTCCTGCATTAGAGCCTCTTTTATCCCCACCGGTTCCATTTCTTTCTTTCTATCTCAGGGAGGAACTTCATTTCCAGTGTGGCATCAGATGAAGTGAAAAGTACATAGACTCGGGAAGGGGCTGTGGCTAAATCAGTTGGGCTCCTGTCTACCACAGAGGAGGCCCTGGGTTTGCGTCCTGGGACCTCCTTGTGAAGGCAGGCTGGCCTGTGCGCTGCGGAGAGCTGGTGCAGCAAGATCATGCAGCAAAGGGAGACGAGCAGATATAGAAAAAATGTGCAGCGAATGGACACAGAGAAGAGACAGCAAAGAATGCAACAAGCCGTGGAGTGTGTGTGTGTGTGTGTGGGGGGGGATAAATAAATAAATCTTTAAAAAAATAAAAAAAGTACATAGACTCTGGAGCTAAATAGTCAGCTTGAAATCCCAGCTCTGCTACTTATTAAATGTGGCCCTTGGACAAGTTACTAAACTTCCAAGTTCTAGTTTCTCTATCTGTAAAATGTAGATAATATTAAACACCTTTCAGGGTTAAGGTGAGAATTAAAGACTCTATAGCATCTATATCTATTTCTATTTCATATGTATACATCTATTTCTGTCTTTAATGTATCTCCCAATACAAGATGCTCATCTTGCTAAGTGTCCAATAAATGCAGCTCTTTTTCTCTTAGTCTACCTGTGCTTTGGGTTACACACACATATCCTTTTCCTCTGACACCTCATCTCATAAATGATTTTCTTTTTCCTAAGTCATCGATCTCTTGCTCTCTAGTGTTTCTTTCCTCTTTATTTATAAATATACTCAAGTCTTCCTGACCTTAATTCCCCCTAACCTCCCATCTTGGTTATTGTTCTCTTCCTGAATATAAACAGCTCTTTAAAAATTAGCATATGCTCTTGTTTCAACTTCCTCATTGCTAACTTCTTAACTACTTATAGACTGGTTTGTTTTCCACCCTGCCAACAATGAGCTCAGAGGTCTGTGGTAAACTCCGATGGCCTCTTTCCAGACCTCCTTCACTTGACAGCATTTGACGTGCCTGACGGTGTCTTTCTTCTTCACGTGGCTTTCTTCCTTGGTTTCTGTGCTGCTGTACTTCCTTGGTCTTCTGCTGGCCCAAGTGTGTTTGTTGGCTCTTCCCCATTCAGTTCTCTCTTCCTTTTCACCCACAAGATATAGACGTTGCTGGTAATTGGTTATTTGGCTGTTTTCTCCTTTTACTTCTGCTGTAAGATCCATGAGAGTAGGGAACATATCTGTCTTGTTCATTGTTTTTTTCTCACCACTTAAGCCAGTGTCTCAGTGTATGACAGAAAGTAGCATTCAACGAATACTATTTGAATGGCTAATGGATTAAAATATTTCCCCCAAGGTTCCTTTCTTGGGCTCTTCTCAATTATATGCTCCCTATATAGACATTTTGACCTCTTCTCTGGACTCTAGATTAGGGTTGGCAAACTTTCCCTATAATCAGAGCCTGATGGTAAATATTTTAGGCTTGTAACTCATACAGCCTCTCCTGCAGCTACTCAAGTGAAAGCATTCGTAGATAATAAGTGAATGGGCATGGCTGTGTTTCAGTAAAACTTTATTTATAAAAACAGGCTGCCCACAAGCTGTAATTTGCAGATCTCTGCTCTAGCTTATGCTTTCAGTAGCTCAGTGGATATAGTCACCTGGTTGTCCTAATGGCACCTCAAAATCTATTTGTCGGACTTGAAATAATTATCTTCTCTTTCTTCATTCTCTAAACACATTCTTCACTTGCTGTGACTCTTAGCTCAGTCTATATTATCTCTATCCTTCTAGTCATCTAAGATAGAAACTGGAGGTAGTTTCATCCTTATCCTTTCCTTTCTCAAATCCAATTCGTGACCAAATTCTGGACATTTTATTTCTGCAATTTCTCTTACACCCGTTCAGTCTCCTCACTCAGTCACTGCTGCATCTCCAGGGCTCCTTACCTCTATCTTGATCACAACATTGGCCTCCTAATCACTAATCTGTATCGGTCAGTACTGCTCAACTCGGTCCTCTCAAAGCTTTCTTGACTTTCTGTTGCCTACTGAATGTAACTTAAAATCTTTAACATGCCTTCCAGCCTCTTCTCCCTCTTCTTGGCTTCTCCTTAGTCCTTCATGCCTTCCTTCTTTCTTTTCCTTTGCCCATGGCAAACTTTATTCTTCAAGATCCTGAGCAAAAGCTACTTTCCTGGAGGTCTTCTCCAGCACCCCAAGCCTGAGGGAATCATGTACTGGTGCACCCTCACTCTGCCTCAGAGTAGGGTTGATGGGTTAGTTGGTTGCCTCTCTTCCCTGCTGGACTATGTCAGCTACCCGAGGACAGGGAGTGGGGTATAGTCATCCTCTCAGAGTCAAATTTAATTTGCAGCCCTGCACAAAACCAAGATTTTTGAATTACTTCTTTAACCAAAATACTCCAGGGAAGTGGATTTGGTCCAACAGATAGGGTGTCCGCCTGCCACATGGGAGGTCCAGGGTTCAAACCCAGGGCCTCCTGACCCATGTGATGAGCTGGCCCATGCACAGTGCTGATGCGCGCAAGGAGTGCCATGCCACGCGGGGGTGTCCCCCACGTAGGGGAGCCCCACGCACAAGGAGTGCGCCCTGTAAGGAGAGCTGCCCAGCATGAAAGAAAATGCAGCCTGCCCAAGAATGGCGCTGCACACACGGAGAGCTGACGCAACAAGATGACCCAACAAAAAGAAACACAGATTCCTGGTGCTGCTGATAAGGATAGAAGCAGTCACAGAAGGGGAGAGAAATAAATAAAAAATAAATCTTTAAAACAACAACAATAACAACAAAATACTCTAGACTGGGTGTCCTAGCCCCTGGACTGCTGTCATGAAGTACCACAAAGTGGGCGCTTAAAACAACAGAAACTGATTCTCTTTCACTTCTGGAGGTGGGAAGTCTGAAGTCAAGGTGTGGGCAGCACCAGGCTCCCTCTAACACCTGTGGGGCCGAATCCTTCCTTGCCTCTTCCAGCTTCTGGTGCTTTTTGAGCAATCTTAGGCACTCCTTGACTTGCAGCACATCAATCTCTGCCTCAGTCGTCACATGACATTCTTCTCTGCTGGTGTTTCCAAATTTCCCCTTCTTTCAAAGATACCAGTCACATTGACTTAGGACACACCCTAATCCAGTTTGGCCTTTTCTTAACTTGTCACATCTTCAAAGACCCTATTTCCAAATAAGGTGACATTTGTGAGACTGGGAGTTAGTTGGACATGTCTTTTTTGGGGAACACAATTCACCCTGTAGAGATGGGGGTCATGGAATGAGTCCCATTGGGTTGGTGGAGATCATGGGCCCTTGGCTTTATCACGCGTGTGTGCATATGTGTGTACGTGTGATTTCACATCTACCTGCATCTGCCTTCTTTGTACCTTTCTGAGTCCTCCCCATTATGCTTTGTCTACAAAGTAGATCCAGGGAAATATTATCTTGTATTTTTTCTGTCCATCTCCCTTAGGTAGACATCCTGGAATACTAGAAAATTAGATAGGCTTTGAGGGTTGACAGACCTGACTTGGAATTTCTACTCTCTAGCTGTTCCTAATCCTCTCTATGTCTAAATTTTCCCATTTGTTATATGGGATCCTAGTATCAACTTTATAGGGTTGTCATGAGGATGATATTAGTTTTTTATACATATTTTCCCTCCTTTGTCTGTCTTCCCCGGAATTGTTTTCTCTATTCTTTCTAAAGAATCTTGGACTATTTGGAGTGGTGGCTCCCCAGATTCTTGAAGGCCTCTGGCTGGAATCTAGGGATCTTGTGTCCCATGGGAAATTCATCTCTTTGTGCTTTCAAGGCATACCAATCTCCTCCATCTCCTATTCTTAGAATTTTGCTTTGAATGTGGCTCACATGTATAACCCCAGAAAGCTGTCGAGTCTCTCCTGGCCACCGTGCATGGGGAAGGGGCAGCAGCGAGCCAGAGCACACTCACAGGACGCACCCTTCCATTTGTTCTGAGCTGGTTAGCAGATCCTTCAACCCCTCTGGGCTCATCTATATATGGAAGGTGGTAACATCAGCCCTTGAGTTGGGTTTGTCTTGAGAAATCAGGGAAGAATGCCTCCTTCACTTGTTGAATGTCCTCGGACCATGATTGGAACCATTTGTTAAGTGCTCTGGAGGGCCTTTTGGAAGAGGAGTTTTGTGTTTGTGGTTCCTTTTGGGAATGGGTAGGTTGACAAAGATGCCAGTACCTAGAGGCCGCCTCTGATCCTCCCGAAAGAATTACAGATCACCCCTGCTAGGGTGTGCGAAGCTGCTGAAGACCAAGCTGCTGGCATTCTAAGAAACATCGCTTGGCTTCATGAGTAATGGCTCTGGATTTGAAGTATCCCCGGGAAGGTTTTCAGAAAAGGGCTAACTTGGCACAATCCTCCTGTGGAGTCACGGCACTCCAGAAAGGCAGTGTGTTTGCTGACACACAGGCCCACACACATGTACACGAGGGCCCGTGTTTATCATCACAGACAGACTCTACTTAGGAGGAAAGAACGGGAAAAAACTCCCCAAAGTCAATGAATCAGCACTCTGGGTGGCAAATGAAAGGACCACACAGGAAGTATGGTCTCTGGTGGCCAAAAGAGTAGGCTTTGAAGGGTCCTTGAAGGACAATTCTGCTACTCCAACCCCCGCTATAGGCTTACAGGGCTCCAGAGCAAGGATGTAAGAAGATTCAGGCTCTTAGCATTTAGGTTTCTGGCCCTCGGTGTTCAGAAAAACAAGCACCGGCCTGCTCTTCTCACCAGAGTACCCTATATGACCTAAGAATGTACAACATTTTTTCTTTAAAATAACCATTCTGTGTGATCTGTTAACCTTCATTTTTAAAAATGTGTTAAAAGAATGAAAAATAAAAATAAGAAAGAGAACCAGATCGAACTTCTAAAAAATAATAATAATAAAATAAAATAACCAGACCCACAGTGCAGATTATATGTGATTTTTTAAAAAATAGCTATGTTTTATAAGAGATAAATAGTAACTTTTGTTTTTGTTTTTAGAATCATCCAAATGGTTTTTTAATTTAATTTAATTTAATTTTTATTTATTTATTTATAGCTTTAGGGGGAACAGATGTGGCTCAAGCAGTTGAGCACCTGCCTCCCACATGGGAAGTCTTGTGTTTGGTTCCCGGTGCCTCCTAAAGAAGACAAATAACCAGCAGATATTGAGCAAAGACAATGAGCAAAAAAACAACAGGCAGACAAGAAGAAAAAAAATGAGCAGAAAATGGGTAAATAATGAGCAAAAAACCCCAATGAACATGCAATGAGCAAAAGCAAACAAGCAGAAAATGGATGTGGCTCAAGCAGTTGAGCACCTGCCTCCTGCATGGAAGGACCTGGGTTCAGTTCCTGGTGCCTCCTAAAGGAAAAACAGACAACAAGCAATAAACAATGAGCAAAAACAAGCAAAGATGCAATGAACAAATAGACGAGGGAGACATCTCAGGGAGGGGGAATAAAAGAGGCTTTAGATCCCATAAATGATACATCAAAAATATAGGGAAGCAGATTTGGCTTAGTGGATAGAGCATCTGCCTACCACATGGGAGGTCAAGGGTTCAAACCCAGGGCCTCCTGACCCATGCGGTGAGCTGGCCCACCCACAGTACTGATGTGTGCAAGGAGTGCCCTGCCACACAGGGGTGTCCCCCATGTAGGGGAGCCCCACGTGCAAGGAGTGAGCCCTGTAAGGAGAGCACCCCACATGAGAAAAGTTCAGCCTACCCAGGTGTGATGCCACACACACAGAGAGCTGATGTGGCAAGATCACACAACAACAAAAAAAGAGACAGAGATTCCTAGTGCTGCTGACGTGATAAAAGCAGGCACAGAAGAACACATAGCAAATGGACATAGAGAGCAGACAACTGGGGGGGGGGGCGGGGAAGGGGGGGAAGGGGAGAGAAATAAATAAAAAATAAATTTAAAAATCTTAAAAAAAAAAAGAACAACAAAATACTATTAAAAAAAGAGAAAATTTAGGGGAATTGCTATATACCCCACCCTCTTCCTCTCCCCCACTTTTCCCCCCATTAACAGCATCTTTCATTAGTGTGGTACATTTGTTACAATTGATGAACACATATTGAAGCATTTCTTCTAACCATGGTCAATAGTTTATAGTTTATGTTTTGCACTGCACATTTTTATAGGTTTTAACAAAATGTATAATCGCCTGTATCTGTCATTGCAATGTCATTTAGAATAATTCCACTGTCCCAAAAATGCCCCATGTTACACCCATTCTTCTCTCTCCCTCCCCTTAGAACCTCTGGTGACCACTGCCTTTATATCAATGTTGCAAGACCTTCCTTTGCTATAATAATAAGTCTACTTTAGTTCATAGCTGCATTCCCCACTTTATGTTTGTTCATTCCTCAATCTTGAGGATTTGGGGATGGTGATGCACACTCTCTTTCTGATTGAGAGGGGGCTTACATCCCATGGGGCAGATGGATGGAAATATCTTGCTTGCAGCTGTATATACTCTCTGTTTTTTGGGATGGGTGTTGTCCATCATCATCATTTTGCTAGTTGTTCTGGGTGAGACTGATGAACTGGAGAGTAGGTTTTGCAACACTGCTGAAATTCAGGGCTTAACTGGCATATGAACACACCAAAGATTTAGGCCTCTGGGACATATATTTAATAAGTATCATGCTAATTATAGGTTCAAATAAAAGGGGCAGAAGAGTCATGTTTAGAGAATTATAAAGGAGTCTAACTCTGTTACATTGGGGAGCATATATTCCAAGGTAAAGTTCACTGACAGGGTGCGAAATTCCTGAGATTGTCTGCCCTGCCTATAGTGTCTAGATGACTCTAGAGCCCTCATGAGCACCCCTGTCTGAGGCACTGTTTACTGTGGCAGTCAATGAGATCCTCTTGAGACATGCATAAGTGTAACCTTGAGAATGACCTCTCAACTCACTTTGAAATCTTTTAGCCATGAAACTCATTTGTATTTAATATTTTCCCCTTTTGATCAAGGTTTTTTTCCAAATGCACTGCTAATTGCTGCTTGGTAATAATCCCTCAGTGCCAGGGAGGCTCATCCCTGGGAGTCATGCCCCATGCCAGGGGGAAGGTAGTGAGTTTGTATGCTGAGTTTGGTTAGAGAGAGGCCACAATTGAACAACAAGGAGACTTTCAGGAGGTAACTCTGAGGCAATATATAATACTAGGCTAACCATCAGTGTCAAAGGCCTGGTGTTAAATAATAACTTTACAGTGGGGAAAACTGATAAACACTACCTCAGCCTGGTGTTCAAGGTCAACATCAACAGAGGTATGCCATGTTGGTAGTATATATCCTGGATTTGATGTGATGAAATGGTACTTTACCTCTGTACTCTTCCTCCTCCAAACCCATAATCCCTCTCTAATTATGAGGAAAACATCAGACAAATCCCTGTTGAGGGACATTCTGCAAAATATATGGCCAGTATTCCTCTGTCTTAGTTTGCTCAAACTGCTATCACAAATCCCGCACAGTGGGTTGACATAAATAATGGGGGTTTATTGTCTCACGGTTTCAGAGGTTAGAAAGTTTGCCTCCCACTGCATTGGTAGTCTTGTGGCGTTGGCCTACTGCAATCCTTGGCTTTCCCACAGTGGCTATGTCCTCTCCTTTCTCACTTCTGTGATTTCCAGTTCATTTATAAGGCCTCCAGTAATCCAGATTAAGAGCTCCCCTTGTTAGGCTGGGGACCACCTTACCTGACCTCTTCTAGTGACTCCATTTACAATGGTTTCACACCCACAAGAATGCAGATTAAGATTAAGAACATGACTAAAATGGGTGTTTAATTCAATATACCACACCCTCAAGATGATGATCTGTCAAGAGTGTCAAAAACAAGGAAATATAAATTGAAGATTTAGCATCATGACTTTGAGGTCTGTGGTTTTATTTGTAAATTTACAATTGTTGTTTTTGCAAGGACAAATGTATTTCTTTATTAAATAACGTACAATAATGGTGAATGTACCAAAATGCTGTCACTTAACTCTATGAGAGGTCTGCATTTTAATTTATAGTTTACTATTTATTAGATGTTCATATGTTGATCATAGATCAAATTTGTTGCTGTCTATACAGATAATTGTAGAAAGCTCATAGAATATGTTCTTTAGGATAGGTGGATTATTTCTATAGTTAAAATGGGAAAGTTTGTTCAGCTGGTTTAAGGTATTGATGGCCATTTGGAAGTAAAATTCCTCAAGTATGCATAGGTGCACTTACATAGACTTTGCTTAATGAAAATGTCAGTTCTCATAGTAACTGATTCATTTGTCTATTTTTAAAAGGCTAATTTTAGGCACTTTTTTTTTTAAATTACACATCAAGCAAAGTCATATTAAGAAACCTAAAGAATCATGACCTGAGTAATTTTTTAAACCATTTCCTTTTTGGCCTGGAGTAGATCGTTTACCTGTTAGACTTTAGACTCTGAACCCAAAATGTAAATATAATTTGAAGATGCTCATGAGGGAAGTGAGAGTATATATTTGTTAGAACTTAATCCTTTAAAATAGAAAATTATCCTAGTACATTTTTGAAAATACATCTTTCTTTTTCAGTTCTGAAAATGTAAAAGAACAGATTAAATGGTAATGTCATTTTAAGTGTTGATTATGAGATAAGTTTAATTAATCTGCTTAGCATTTATCTTACCTATATCTTTCAAAACTGTGAACAATCAGTTGGATTGCCAGTCCAGGAACCATAGTCTTTTTATTTAGAAAGGCAACCCAGAAATTCTGGGCCAGAAATGTGGTCTGTTAACGCATAGAGGTTTGGAGTGTCTAGTTTTGCCGGTGTAGATAGGCATGTATTTGCATTTTTGCATTTGTAAAATCAGAAAGCAATTTTTCAAATAATGTAAATGTAATATATTAGTCTACTTATAAAGGTACTTGGGCAGAATCCAAAGCTGCTAAAATGTTGATTATGAAAAATGTATCTTGTGTTAAGGATGGATTTTGCAACTTGTTAGAACCAAAGGAATTAAAAATTTTGGTTAGTATTTCAAATTGTCTTCTGAACAGGAGTTTCTTAAATACATTGGTTTTGATAAAATGAAGCTCAGTTTTCAAGATTTATGCTAATCATAAAGTGAATGAATGCAAAAACACCTTGTAATTTCATATGGAGTTATTAAAATTAGATTTACTGGATTATTGGCCTAAAAAGAATGCTACTATATATTGGTTAGAATACATCTAAATAGTTTACATTTAAAAAATAATCAGTACACTTTCTTTAGACTTTTATTTCAACTGTGAGCCTAGATTACTTTGCCAAATGTATTATTTTCATAATGCAATAAAATATAAATTAGGAAAAAAAAGAACAGAAGGAAAGTCTGGCAAATTGTCACAGCCAGGAAGAGCCCAAGGAGATATGACAATGTATTGTGGGATCCTGGATAGGCTCCTGGAGCAGAAAAGGACATTAGATAAAGACGAAGAAAATCTGAATAAACTCTGGGCTTCAGTTAATAACACATGATCACTATTAGTTCATCAATTGTGGCAAACACACCATATTAATGTAAGATGTTAATGATAGGGGAAATTGTGGAGTCAATAGGAACTCTGGGCATTATATTCACAACTTTTCCGTAAATGTAAACCTATTCTAAAAAAAGTTTATTTAAAAAATAGCTGTGTTCAAATCAATTCATAAAAAGATCATCTGGCATCCTGGGGGCTCCCTGCTCTCCTTGGACCCCCCCAAATAGCATTCCAGTTTGTTCTTAACATTTCTAGAAATGGGTATTCCCCTCCCTAAACACAACTTTTTTTTCCTTTTTATATGGTTTTACTACTGTCATGATTCTTAGAATTTTTTTTCCTTCCTTTTCTGGTCTGTTAATCTGCTGTATCACTCTGCTGCCTATCGTCTTTTTTGTTTGTTTTGGGGTCAAATCTGTTTTCTATAATTTTAATCTATTATTTTTAGGTCTACACATGCCAAATACAGCTTTTTCATGGTAATTTTTCAATTTCTTGAAGACAGATACTTCCCCTCCCACTCCTGTGCTCATTTCCTGAATAGGATAAATATTCTACATCCTCCCGGCTGGTTGATAAGGGCAGGCAGCCTGGCACTCCTCTTTGATCCCATGTAGGCCAGTCCTTTGGCCATTCTACATTATCCCACGTATAAGCTCCCTCTTCTCTTTGCTTTCTTCCCATCCCTCTTGGACTCGACCCTTTCTTTAGCTCCTTTCTCCTGAAAACCCGTGGCTGCCACGCCCATTGTCCTTTTATCGAACCCACCTTGCAGCCCCAGCCCATATCCATGCAACTGCCCACCTGTCTTCCCGTGGCTGTTGAGTGCTACTGAAGGTCATCACAGGAGCACATGAGCTGGTTCCCTCTCGATGTGTGGTTTCTAAGCTAAATGTGGCCTTTCGTGCTGTACATCAAAAAAATTTTCCCCTATCCAGTTCAATTATTTCCTCTCTGTGGTTATTTCACATTCCATTTTCCTTAAACCCACAAGCCCACAAGTTTCGCCCACTTCATCTCAGTTCATAAATCCTGAGTACTCTAAAAATGAAATAGCAGTCACAAGATAAGGAATCCTTGGACTTCCTAACCCTGTGCCTCGGAGCTTATTTGCAGCTCTCCCTCCCTTTTGAGTTTCCTCTTCTCTTACCTAAGGCTCATTTCACCATCAGTGTTTTGGATCTCATCCCTCCTGCCTTCTCAGACCCTGTTTAATCCACTGTCCCTTATAGATCTGACTTTTGGTTTCCTTGCCGAAACTGATCTTCTCAGGGTTACCAAAGTCCTCTTTATCATCTTGATTTTACCTGATTTTATTAAATATTTATCAAGCATTTACAATGGACCAGACACTGAACTACGCAGTGGATATACAATGATGAGAAAGGCAGACAGAACTACGTTCTCATCAAGCTGCAATATGTGTGCAGGGAGCAGCAGGGGAGGAGGATAGATAATGAAAGAACAAGTGGATTTATAAAATGATAGGGCTGAGTGATGAATGCTGAGAAGAGAAGTAAATCAGATTAAGGCGAAAGGTAATTATTTTATCCGAGTGATCAGAGACGTCCTTTCTGAGAAGGAAGCATCTGAGCTGAGATCTGATTGAAGTGAGGGACTGGGCCATTCTTGAATCTGAAGGAAGAGAATGCCAATCAGAGGGAACAGCAAACACAATGACTCAGAGGTAGTGCACATGGTGTCTTCTAGGAATGGCAAGAAGACTCATGTAGTTAGGTCAGAGTGAACAAGTTAGAAGGGCCAGGTGAGACTGGAAGGAGAGGCAAGGGCCAGATCATATACATTTGACCTTTAAACATATTCTTGTATTAGCTTCCAGGTTTTTCTCCTACTTCTCATGCTACTCTGCTTAAGTCTCTTGCAGATTCTCTTCTGCATGTCCTCTATGTATTGATAATCAGCAAGATTCTATCCTAAGCCACCCTTTTTCCTGAACTTGAAAAGGTTCGTTGATTCTGGCTATTCTGAGTTTCAGATTCATTCTGGTGACTCTCCTCCGACCAAACTCAGGCTTTTTGATAGCTTAATGGTAATGTGGCCCAATGTTCATATATGATCTGACCAAGCAAGGATGAAAATGGAATTCTCTCCTCCCTCTTATTTTTACATCCTGTAGTGCTGTTAATGTAGTCTAAGGCTGTGTTAACCATCACTGTTGCCCCAATGCCCAGTGACTGTTGAATGAATTAATGAATTCAATAAAAGAAAGAGTTCATCCCTTGGCAGCCAGTTCCCATTATGGCTAATAGTGACTATTGCTCTTATATCCCTTTGTTCCTCGAGATACATTTGCAAACCTACATAGGCTATCTGGGAGTCTGCTACATTTCATCTTGCTATGTTTGAGGCTTTCAAGATTTTTGACATTTTGTCACAAACACTGTGATCACTTTCCCTGTGAGTTTTGTGTCATCCTCGATTTTGACAGGAATGCCTTTTGTATCTTAACTTCAGTCATTGATCAGACTGTTGAACAGGATGAGGTGAGAGACACAGAGAACGCTCCAGCATATGTAATCATCTAAACCCTGCTCTGTAATTGACTGCACTTTTAAAAGGGAGTGGATGTGGCACGTGCCCCTGAGCGCCTGCATCCCACAAGGGAGGTCCTGGGTTAAAAACAAACTACAAGCAAAGCAAACCGAAAACCAACACAGGGAAGCTGATGTGGCTCAGTGGTTGAGCACTGGCTTCCCACATACGAGGTCCCGGGTTCAATCCCCAGCCCCTGGTACCTCAAAACAAACAAACAAAAAAGTAGAATAACGGGATAATTTATTTCAGGTGGTAGAAGGGAAGTGGAGGGTCATTAGTCGAGCCTGCTTAGGAAACTGAGACTCTGTAGGTTAAGTGTACCCCAACATCACACAGCTGATTAGTGGAAGGGGCATGGGGGGGGGAGGACCTCAAAGCCTAGCGAGTTAAAACAATAATAAACACTTTTGACCCCACACGGTTCCTGTGGGTGAGAGACAGAGGAGAAGCTCGGCAGGCTGGTCTTGGCCCAGGTTGTCTCAGCATGTTGTCAGCTGGGATGTCAGCCGGGCCGCCGGTCCTCTGAAGCTTTGGGTGGGGCTGGAGGATTCAACTCCAAGACAAAGTGCTTGGCACGTTTGTGCTGGCTGTGACGGATACCTCCACTCTTCACCAAATGCGCCTTTCCACGGGGCTGCGTGAGGTCCTTACACGGGGGCAGCTAGCTTCTCCTGGAATGAGTGATGCAAGAGAGAGAGGAGGGAGGAGGCCACAGTGTCTCTCATGAGCTGGCCTCAGAGTCCTAGACGCACGTTTCTGTATTGTCCTATCAGTCTCATGGGTAGCCTTTTTTAATGTGGAAGGAGACTCCACGAAGGGTACAGATGCCAGAAGGTGGGGGTCACCGGACCATCCTGAGGCTGCCAAACACTCAGTTGAGGCTCCTTTTTCCTTTGCCTGGTGAAAAGCCATAGCCTTTCAACAATTTTTCCGTTGTTGGTTTCCTTCAATTTCTTCCCCTTTCCAGTGCAAATCACATAAAACTGCCTGAGGAGTCTTGGTAAAATAAAACTCTGACGATATTATCCTTGTTCTCCTTTCTTGCCTTGTGATTTTTAGAGAATTAAAGGTTTCTTATTGCCAAGATGATCATATAATTTGTCATCAAATCTTTAACATTTTTGAGAATTAAATGGGGTGCTATTAGTCATTATGTGTGACCAGAGACATAAATTAATATTAGCTCAAGAAAACCAGGACTTGTGGTTATCCCATTGTCTGCCACTTAAGAATAAGAAGATTATTCTGTCTGTGTTTTGTTCTGGTCACAGCTCTCTCTTTCATCTTTTTCTCTCTTACTATTAGCCTTGATTTTCCTTCTGCTATTTTGAATGATACCATTTTGTGTTTACCAAATATGACCAGGTTTTAACACTCCCCTCCCTTTGCTTATGCTATTCCTTCCAAGTAATTGTTCTCTCCGTTTCCATTATCTCATTGCTGCCGACCACTATTCCAATGCTACAATTGCAATCTCCTCCCAAGAGTGATCTTTTGTCTCAAAATCTCCATGATAATTTTTACCTCTTCTATCCTTGCCCTCTTTCCCTGTACTTTCCTTCTTTTCTCAAAGAATTATTGAGCAGCTTCTAGGTGGTAAGTATTGTTTCAAGTACTTCCTCATCATTTAGCATAAACTCTTTTATTTTTTGTAAATTTAAAAAGGTTCTTTGTGATTATTTTTTGATTTATTGCTATTTTTCTTTCTAATTTGGTTTATTTATATTCTTTTTTCAATTTTATTGGTACATATTAATAAAGTATACATTTCATCCAAAGTGTACATCAGTGGTATTTGGTATAATCACACGGTAGTGCATTCATCAATTCAATCATTACAGAACATTTTCATGTTCTATACAGAACACGAAAAGATGTTTAGAGCAATGGTTCAAGTTCTAAGTACTTCCACGGCATTTAACATAAACTCTTTCTTGTTGCTATTTGTGTACTGGTCTTGTGGCCTACAAGTTTATAATTCCATGAGTATGGGACACTGTCATACCCATATGGTAAAAATGAACCATTGTTTGATTGAGCACTGTAGGTCTTTGATAAATTGTGGTTTAATTTTTAAAAAAGATTCTGGAAAAGTAAGTTTCTGAAAAGATCATCTTGATTTACATATTAAGGAAGAGCTTCTCTGTTAAGAGTGGTTTTCTTTCTTAGCTGAAAAACAAATAAAAGCAAATAGTAAAATTTTGGAAATGCATAAAGGGAAACCAGGGGTTATCCTTTCTTTGAGATCAAGAAATGCTTTCCCTCTGGCTATATGGCCAAATGACTCCTGGACTCATTTCTCAAGGAAGGAATTAATTTTCACATTTTTTTCCTTCCCCTATTGACCTGCCTTACCCAAAAGGACAAAGGAAACAGAGCTTCCCCAGATGAACTGTGGGTTTTACTTATTATCCAAGATGTCAAGTACATCAAGTAGGGGTTTTCGACCTTAGCTGCTCATTAGAATCAACTGAGAAGGGTATAAAAATCAAGACTGCACCTCGGACCAAATAAATTAGGAACTTTGGGGAGGAGACTCAGACATCAGTATTTTCAAAGCTCCTTGAGTGATTCCAACGAGTAGTCAAGGCTGGGAACCCCTGTGCTCAACCAAAGAGTGCTGGTTGGGTAGCGAAGAGGCCCGAGTTGCTCAGTGACCTTGGGTTAGTTTATTTATCTCTTCTGGGTATAGCCTTTCTGTGAAATAGCATTTCCCTTTCAGATTGTTTGCTGATCTGCTGAATTGCCGAGACAATCAAAGGCAGTGCCAGAGAGAAAAGGCAACTAGAAATATAGCCTCTGAGAACCGTTTTACCCTAAAAGACATTAATTGCTATTTCTTTTTAGAAATGCCTTGGTTATTCTTCAGGAAAATGATGAGTGTACTTAGTGGAGAGTAAGGCTTCTCTCTCCCTCCTCACCACTTCTTCCTCCTCCTTTATTCAGCACCATTCCATGGAAAAGTCTGCTTGTTTGTTCCCCTTGATTCATCCCATTCCCTGTGGCTGAGAAGGGCTGCCCTGTGTGTCCTGCTGCCCGCTGCCCTCCAAGATGTCCTGGGCTCACAGAGGCCTGCCTGTCCTTGACCCAAGCCAGGCTCCTTCATGGTCAGCCAGAATAGCTCAGTGCCCGGAGACAAGGTCTTTTCTTCAGAGCACATCTATCCAGCATCCTCTTGGAATATTTTGTGCATTTTGCTCTGCTTTGGGCAGGGGAACCCAGAAACTTTGCTCATTCTCTAGCATTATTGGGTTAATAATAGCTAATATTTATTGAATATTTTGTGTGAGCCAAGCTCTTTATCCATACAATCCTATTTCATATTCGCACCAATCTAGCAAGATGGGTGCTATTATCCATTTTATAGATGTGAAGCGGAAAACAGAGAGAAAGAGATGGAGCAACTCACAAGGGAACGACCTCCTCCTTGAACCCACGAAGTCTGGAAACAGCTTTAAAAAAGGCAGACAATGTTCCAGGCATGGCTCAAAGCAATTTATATTTAACTCATTTAATCCCCATAACTACTCTATGAAGTAGGTTATGTGATCCACATTTTATGGGAAGCAGATGTGGCTCAACTGATAGAGCATCCACCTACCATATGGAGGGTCCAGGGTTCGATACCCAGGGCCTCCTGACCATGTGGTTCATGCGCAGTGCTGCGGTGTGCAAGGAGTGCCATGCCACACAGGGGTGCCCCTGCATAGGGGAGCCCCACGTAGAAGGAGTGCACCCCTCAAGGAGAGCCATCCTATGTGAAAAAAGTGCAGCCCACCCAGGAGTGGCACTGCACACACGGATACCTGATGCAGCAAGATGACACAACAACAAAAAGAAAAGAAATGAAGACACAGTGAGGTCAAGTAACTTTCCCCACCGCCACACAGGTAATTTGTAACTGAACAAAACTTGAAGACATGTGAACAGGACATTCTTTGAGATTGACTTAGTGGTAGTCCCAAATGGCACAGAATTCTCCTCGTATCCTCTATTACATTAAGGAAAACAAGAGACCTTTGGCTGTCTGCCCATAGACATCACAGTGAACCCCTGGACATGCGGGGGTGCTTCCCAGGTTCCCAAGCACGTTCCTGTCCACTCTGGGTCCCCTCAGTTGCCCCAGGAGGCGGGTGTGGACTGACAACGCTGCGCAGCGCTCACGCTCTCCACGCTGGGGTCTGCTGCTGCCTGCCATGTTGGCGCATCCCACTTACCTTCCTCACAAAGGCGCTCCGCGAGCAATGGAGCCAGGAGTGGGGCCCTGGGGTTTCCTCCTCCTGGAGACCAGAAGGAGCGAGGACAGGCAGGCCACCCAAGTACTTGGAGGAGAATGGCTTGTGATGAGAAGGGCCGAGGGTGGAAGGCTGGCTGAGGGCTTAATGGGGGGCAGAGTGAATTGGGAAAACACAGTGTCCATTGGGAGCCCCGTGGAGAGAGGCAGCCTCCTCGAGGGCTTGTGAAACTGCACCCGCGACCACCAGCCCAGCCGCTCATTTTGAAGGAGAAAGCTGTCCTCTGACTTAGTGCTGACGGCTGGGGTGTCCTAATAACCAGCTAGATAATAATAACTGTGGTGATAATAATTGCTATTATTACAGGCATACCTCAGAGACATTGCAGGTTCAGATTCAGACCACCACAATAAAGTGGATACCGCAGTAAACCGAGCCACACAAATTTCTTGGTTTCCTAGTGCATATAAAAGCTATGTTTGCACTATACTGTAGTGTAAGTGTGCGATAGCATTATGTCTAAAAAAAACAGTGTACATACCTTAATGTGACACAGAGACATTAGGAAGCACGTGCTATTGGTCAAATTGTTCTGATAGACTTGCTCAGCACAGGATTGCCCAAACCTTCAAGTTGTAAAAAAAAGTGGTATTTGCGAAGTGCAATAAAACAAGGGCAATAAAACAAGCTATTTCTGTATTATAACTATTATTAACCAACCTGTATTGAATACTTACTGCATGCCAGATACTATGCTAAGAACTCTGACAGGTTATCTCCTTTAATTCTCACACCATGAGGCAGGAGCTATTATTATCTTCACTTAGTAGATAGGAGAGTGGGGTTAGAGAGGTTAGCTGAATTTCCCAGTGTCATGGCAAGGAGGTGGCAGAGTCAGGGTTCTGCAGCCGGGTCTATTTGGCTCTGCAGCCAGGGAAGTCCTAGCCATTGTACTCTCCTACCTCCTGGGCATCTAGGATAGATCTCACCATTACAATGTCTCTATCTTTCCAGATTTAGAATCCTAGAATCCCATACTTTCAGCTGCTGAGGAATTAAAGGTGACTTTTTTAAGAGCACTTTAACAAAAAGCACAGATACAGGAAACCATACACAAGCAACAGAACTCTGCCACTCACCTCAAGAGCCCCTTCATGTGCCCTGACTTGACACAGACTATTCCCTCCCCCAAAGTAATCCCTCTCCTGACTTAGAGTAGTCACTTTCTCGTGTTTCCTTGCAGTTTGATCATCCAGTTATGACTCTCTCCAAATGCTAGTCTTGTCCCTTTAAAAATGTCAGTCTGTTACTCTATAGATTCACTTTTCATCCCTTTCTATTCCTTAAACTTAATTTATTGAAGGACCTTGGGCATTTGACCTGTAGTTTCCCAGTCTACATTTGGCTGATTGCATGCTTTCAGTGAAGTTCCTGTTCCTGTGTCCTCTTTGTGTCTGGATACAGAACCTAGATCTGATCGAGGTTTGATCTTCTGGCAAGATTATGAGTGGTGATGTACTCTTTTAGCACATAATGTCTGCTTGTCTCTCTTCTTGTGATCTTAGTACTCATTGATGCCTGATGGCTAGATTCACCAACTCACTGGATGTTGCAAAATGATGATATTCTACTATTTCGTTTTCATGTATTTGTTGGAATACTTTTTAAAAAAGATGCTTCCCTTCAACAGCTGATTACCTAGTATTGTGGTTCATATAGGAAAAGCAGGATAAGTGCTGCTTACCCTGTTTTTTTATTTGCCAGTTTTCAAGATAATGAATCAATTCCTTATTATTCACTGAAGGTGACCAATTTGTTGTTGTTTTAAAAAATCGAATCTCTTATTTTAAAAATGAGATAACTGAGATTCAGGGGGGCATAAATAGTTGACTCAAGGCCATACAGCACATTGGTGGCAGAGCTAGGGTTAGGATGGCACACTCCAGCCTGTCACTCATTCTGTCTTTCTCTTTCGGGAGCAGAAACCCCAGACTTGGAATCCTAGTTTCAGAAGCTGTCCCTGAGAAGATCTGAAATGACCAATAACTACTCTAAGCACTCCCCCATGTCTCTCCTGGCAGGCTGCAGCCAGGTTGAGACCCACTGGCGAGGGGTGGGGGCAGCCTGCAGCTTTTGACCTGCGCCTGGGAGGAGCTGAGTTGCCAACCCTGGAAATTCTGCCTGGTATCATGGGAATGTGCCCAGGCTGCTGTGGGGACAGTTTTTAGTCCTGGCTGCCACAAAGGTCCCCCTGGCCAAATAATGTTTCACTGATTGTTAGCAAGAAAATGGGAAGCCTGAGTAGAAAGTTCCAATCTGTTAGTTAGAAGGGAAATAATTGAGAAACTGCCTCCTCCCCGCCCCTCAATGTTAACTATCAGTTAGGAGAGAGTTCGAGGGGAGGGTATTTAGTAGAGGAATTCAGGGGAGGAAATGGGGGTGAAAATTATCAAATAAAGTTAAGAGAAAAGGGGGGAATGTATTGTAAGGCTGTGTGTGTGTGTGTGTGTGTGAGAGAGAGAGAGAGAGAGAGAGAGAGAGAGAGAGAGAGAGAACTACCCCCTTAAGACTGATCAGCAGACCATCTGTTCGCACCTACTTCTGTAGCTGCTGACTTTCTCAGACCCACCTACTTGACCTGCCCTAACCCCTTCTCTGCTCCTCTTTCTCCTGCTGCCACCACCCTCCCCCCTCCCATGCTTCTAGGGCAAGGGAGAGGGAAGGCAGCAGACCCAGTGGGAGATAAGGACATGCTATGTCATGGTAGTATGCAAGTCCCTACTAACTTGTGGGTTAGAGAGCCGGTCAAGGCCAAGGCCAAGGCTGCTGCCAATGACTAGTCTGTTTTCTGAAACACACTGTTGTTACTTTTGCAGGAAAGGAGGGCTGCTTGGACTGGACTCTTGGAAGCTGAAACTTGAAAGTGGGAGACAGTGCCTGTACCAAGTCACAGAATTAGGATTGTTGGGTCATAAGGGGTCCCAAAAAGCTTATCACTCTCATTTTCTCCCTTGGCAAAAGATTCTGAAGGACTTCAGCCTAGGCAAGATGCTATAGTGGAATGTTTTTCAAATGTCAGATTGTGAAATTAATTTAGTGACCAGGATATTATTTTTAAAATGAAATAGAATAGAATAGATAATAGCCCAGGGTGCATTACCTGGAGAAGGTGAGTATTGTTTCATGAACTCTTTTCAGTAAGGTGTGTGTGTGTACTGGGTCACAGTGTATTTCTTACTATGGGTAAAATTTTGAATGTCATTGCTCTTTTAGAAAATGTCAGGAGTAGAGACTTGGAGTCACTGTAGACTCTGTCATTAAAGAGCTCTGTGACCTATGGTGAACTGTTTAACCTCTCTGAGCCTCACTTTCCTCATCTGTGGAGTGAATGGATGAAATCAAATGGGATCAGACTGATGATTTGTAAGGTTCCATCAGCCCTCAAATTTTATAATTTTTAAGATAAAGAGAATTCAATCTGTTTTTAGCAATTCTCAGTGGAGGTTATATTCTCTCTCAATAAATACTGACTTGCACCAATATGCAATAATTTGCATTAAGAAGTACTTCTTTCTCTGTAGGCTCAGTTCATTTGTTCATTCATTCATTCACCAAATATGTTTCCATGTCCCAAACACTCTTTGTAGGTGCTGGAATTCAACACAAAAATCCCTGCAAGTGTGGTGCTTATCTTAGAAATCTCTGCAATGGTTTAGTTTTGTTTGTTTGTTTTTTCTAATTTACCGTACATCAAAAGCAGAACAACAACAGCAAAACAAAGAAATTTCTAGAGGCTTGAGGGACTAGTTATCATTTGTCCAACAATTAAATCGGACCTTCAGTTTTTCTTTCCATGAAGTGGGAATGTAATCATGGAATGCTAGTGATGCAAGGTTTGAAAGAACTTCTGAAGGTCTCTGTTGTTTTCACTCAGAAGGTTGTCCTGACCTGATAACCCCAAATAAATGAAAATCTGAATATTACAGAAATGATTATTTTCCTCTCATGGTCTTTTTTTTCTGAGGGGGGTGGCTTTTGAAACCACAGAGCACTCGCTGAAAGGCAATTCACTTGAAAAGGTTGAATATCTGCTTCTTGACATACTTACCTGCGCTCTGGAAAGGGCTGAGAAGCCACCTTCAAGGACTTTGGGAATGGAGTGGCATCGTTCTGGCTGGATAGACCAAGGACACATTTTTTGGAGGAGGGGTTGGACAAAGTAGAGCCTACAGCCTACCTCGGCTACTAGGCAGCTGCATTCAGCACGCTCTGGTTCCTGGGAAGAGCCTTACGCCAGCTGTGGGGGCGGTGGGCTCTGGACTCACCCTGGCCACTAGAGGGCATTCGGAGCCTAATATTCCAATAACAACCAATGGCCATTTTCTGTCTGAGTTAGACCAGCCTGGCAGTTTCAAACAGGACTGGTTTCACGACCTCCTCCAGGCAAGGTGGATAGAGTCGGAATCCCAGAATGCCAGGGCAACTAGCAGGCTCATCTCCAACATAAAAAAGTGGAGGTCCACGCACTGACTCAGCAGCTGTGGATTGAGTGTCGTTTATGCACCAAGTGCTGACCTAGACTCTGGGACCTCAACCTCTGACACGGAGAAGCCTCGGCTCTCCAGAGGCTCCGCCTGCTGTCTGGGTTTTCTTTTGTAGACAACAGGTGAATGGCCAGTTCCCCGTTGGGGTCCCACCTGGTCCTGAACGAGGGTGGTGAGGTTGTTTTCTTACGGTGAGAAGAAAGCTCTCAGGATTAAGATAAAAAATACTGACAATGTCAAAGGAAAGAATATAGATCTCAGTGGATGGGATTTAGGAAAGAATGAGGGAAGGATCCTGGAATCCACTCTTCTCCCCAGCACTTGAGCCAGCAGACATTGTCTACAGGACAAATGGAGAAAATTTGGCAAGACTGTCTAGGCTCTAAGGCACTGATGGGTAATGAGCATTTATAACAAGTGGAGTCCACTGGGATGCATGGGGATCTGCTAGGATGATTTGGGTTAATTCTAAATTGCTGAGCATTAATTCATTTGGGAAAATCCTGCCTCCCAATGCTGACATTGACCCAATCTGGCAATTTTTAGATTCTTGTGCTTTCCTAGACTAGATCACTGATGAAAAGAAGTACTTTCCACTACAGCTGAAAATAGAATGCTCCTTGTAATCTCCAGATAAATTGTGATACGCATTCTTTCAAAAGACTAGATATAATAGGATAAAGGCTGAGCTGATCTATAACCTGCCCTCTATTAAATTTTATCTGCTATTTGCCCAGAGGCAGTGCTGATTAGAGTAATCTTTACCAAGAGCCAAAGGAAAAGAAATATAACTATAATTTGATCACATAGGTGTTATTAGGCAGATAAGAGACCTGCGAACTGGAATTAAGGAGACTTGGGGTCAGGGCAGGGCGGAGGTGAGGAAGATTTGGGTTTCCAACACGTTGTTTTACTATGTAACTAGACAAGCACTTTGAATAATGATGATAATTTGTAAAGGGCACACCTGGCCTGAAATCCTTTGTCCCTTACTGTGCGACTCGTACTAGTCAAATTCTTTCCTTAATCCTGTTTTCTCATCTATAAAGTAACATTATATTTATCCTGCTTCCCTTATTGGGGTATTATAAAACTCATGTTGCTAACATGGGTAGATGAGTTGTTTAAATTATAAAGTGCAGTATAGAAGTGGATTTTTGTTATGGTAGTTATGCCTCATCTGAGGAGATCAGACTACATGAGATCTGTCTCGCCTGATCCCTAAAATTCCCAGTTCTCCTTGTCTGGACCCTGTCAAGCACTTGTACTTGCCAGCTGGGATACTTCCGGTTTTTATCTGCTTTGTCTGCCCTTCCCCTGTTTCTGAGAATGAGATCCTATTGTCAATTGTTTTTTGCCTAGCTGTTTAAAAATGCTCTCATTGTCCAGGCTTGTAGGTGCTGAGTTACCATAACACAGCCTAATTACCTATTGGCAGATATGTGAAATTTGCTAGCTTGGAACTCAAGGACCTTTGCCTACAGCTAATGTGTCTTCCTGTAAACACTGAGGATTGCTTATATGCCTTATTTCAGCCTTTTAAGTTGGTGACTTAGGTGCCTAAAAATACAGTTCTCAAAGAACAAATAACAGTAAGACCCACAACTGACTGCAAAAGTAAAAGGCTTTACAACATTTACAATATTCTTTCTCCAAAGGCAGTGCTCTCTTCCTTTCCTTTATGGTGATAATAGGCCCATGACGTTGTCCAGTGAGTTCCAATTCGTTTCAAACTGTGGTGGAGTTAGAACTGTGGAGTCCTAAGATCAGATTTTAGAAATGGGTTCTCCATTCCTGCTCCCTTCCCCTCTTTGAATAAGCTCCAGGAGGCAGCAGGAAGGCCGAGGCTGCAAAGGTCGTGGTTGTGAGGTTAGGGACTAGACTTTGAGGACTCAAGGAACACATGTTTGTGGGGTATAAGAAAAAAAGGAATTTATAGATGCAGAAGAAGAGATAGGGGCAGGGGCTAGAAAAGGGAAGAAAGCTTATTGAGAAGAGAAGAAAAGAAAGAAATGGAGAGGAAAAGGGGAGTGAAAGAACCAGGATGAGGGAGAAGGGAGGAAGGTAAGGGTCCTGGGATGAGACTTTACCCCAACTCCCTATGGCGCCAACAGAAACAAGCATTTCAGAGCAAAGTCAGCTGTGCCCAGATATCCTTTAGATGTTCCCTCCTGCTGTGGTACACGAGGCCCAGTGAACCAGCTGCCTGCTGCCGTCACTGTTCCAGCCGGCAGCGGCAGCCATAGCCCGCACCCCCTAAAAGCAGTGCAACCCACTCCTCCACTTCTGAAGGCCTGGAAAATCATCCACCTATTCAGGGGTTGAGGGAGGGCAAGAAAGTCCTAGAAGGAAGGTGCTAGCAAAGAGAACTTCACAATTCCTTGCTCTAGGGAGGGGCTGTGATAGAGGCAAGTGAGCAGAGAATGGGTCATTAAAAGACCTGAGTTCAGGTGCCCACTCTGCCACTTAGTTGCTGAGTGGCTTCTAGGCAAGGCTCAGTTTTCTTACCTTCACACATACCTCGTGGCTTATTGTAATGGTTTATTGAGCTAATGATGGAACCCCTACAGTGCCTTGTATCCCTGTTAGAGCACTTTCCAGGTTGAAATTTCTGGAGCGCTCATCTTCTTTACTTGGTTATGTGCTTACTGGGGGCAAGATTCTTACAGATTTATCATCTAGCACCATGCCTGGCACATAGCAGGTGTATTAGTCACCCAAAGGGGTGCTGATGCAAAGTACCAGAAATTGGTTGGCTTTTATAAAGGGTATTTACTTGGGGTAGAAGCTTATAGTTATTTAAAAAAAAAAAAAAAAGCTTACAGCTACGAGGACCTAAGAGTCCAACTCAAGGTTGGTTTCTCACCAAAGTCATTTGCCACATGGCCACATGTCGAAGCAAGATGGTGGGCAGTCCCTGCCTGGTCTCTCTTTCCTTCTTCTTCATATGGCTCCATGGGCCCTGCTTCTTCCAATCTCAGCTGTATCCTGGCATAGGGCTTGTCTCTCTTCCTGGGGCTTTAGCTGTTTGAGCCTTCTCCTTTCTGTCACATGGGAGGTCTGAAATGACCAAGTTCTCTTCTTTTCCATCTATGGAGCTTTCTCTCTTCCTGTGTATATTCTTCTCTGGGTCTTCTTGAGTGAGTGTTCATTTATATCAGCCCACCAAGGGAGTGAGGACTCAATCCTGAGTCATGCCCTACTGATGTGGTTGAATCAAAGCCCTAATCTTAACAGGTAATTTAATCAAGACATGCCAGCTGAATCTAATGCATTCAAAGGGTATCACCCCCAGAGGAATAGATTAGTTTGCAAATATATTCTTTCTCTTTTTGGGAATTTATAAATAATCTCAAACTGCCATAGCAGATATGATAAGTATCTGCCATAAATATCTAAAAAATAAATAAATTCAGAAGGAGATGGTTTTCTTTTAGCAATCCCAGTAGGTAGATCTCTAAAAGTTCTAATGTCAGCTCTGGAACTGATCTGGCTACTAGTTATGTTTGGTGTGGCAAATGTGGGATTGGTGTTACATTGACTTAAATTTTATTCCCCCAGAGATTCAGAAACACCCAGGGACCATTTGCACATCTTCAAGTTTTCACTTGAAATAAAGGAGTGTTTTTAATTTGATCTTTTCTTTAGGTTAAAAGCCATTTTATTATTTTAAAGAACAATCAATTATTATGAGCAAATGAATTCTATAATGATACCACTTAATATACCTTAGAAAATGATTTGCTTATTCCATATCATCTACTTGTATATACAAAAATATAATCATATACATAATATTGCAACTTTAGTGTTTGTGCAATTTCATTCCACTTCCAGCAAATGTATACAAAAGCACCCACAGGCTATTTAAATCTACAGTAGATATAGGTTTATATTTGTGAATACTTGCATTTCTCCTTTGAGTTGAAATACTATGATTTCCTTAGTCATTCCATTGTTTGACATGTTGGTTGTTGCTAACTTGTCACTGGTAAAGAAACATTCTCTCTTGAATAACAAATAATTATTATTGCTGTTTACAAAAACAAAGCTAAAGAGCTTTGTTCAGTACCTGTTATGTGCCATCACTGTATCAGATACTTTACCTACGGTGTATCAGTTAACTTTCCCAGCCCATGAAGTGGGTGTTATTTTCCTCTTTGTATGCAAAGGTGAAGCCTAGAGAAGGAAATAGCTTGGCTAAGGGTCACACAGCCAGTGCCTATTAGAGCCTCATTTTTGCTCAGTTCTGCCTAACTCCAAAGCCCCTACTCCTCCCAACCAGGAAACTCTTGGGAGCAGGATTGTAAAGTCAGAAGGAATTACTAGCTTTAGGGATGTAACTACCTTCTTCCTTGTTACTTTCCCAAAGCTTTTTGCTATTGTATGAAGCCCCACCCCCACCCCCCAAGGATACTGTTTTTGCCATAACTTTGCCTGACTCTCTTTTTTGAAGCCCAGAAGCCCCCAAAGACCTACATCCATATTTTTCATTACCTGATCAGTGCTGTTTTTGACATCAAATCCAAATAAATAAATAATAAATTGTAAAAAAATCAAATCTATCTTGAGCTTGAGCTTTTCCTGGCCTGGAAGGAGCATCTAATTGTAGCAGTGGACTCTGAACTCCCATAATCGTCGGTTCTTACCATTTACTGGAAGATGGATGACAAATGGTTTCCTCTTTCTACCCTGCGAACCAGCACTGGAGAGAAATGACAGTTCCTACCTTAGTCCTCTCCCCACCCCCCACCTTTTTTCCATTCCTTTCAGCACTCTGAGAAAGGTAGCAAAGCATAGTCTAAGAGAGAGAGCAGGGCTTTCTTTGATCTTCCCCTTGTTTCCCACATTGCATTAAGACCAGTGACCGGGCAATGTTTCTTGAATAGAAGATTGATCAATACAAGGATATGCAACCAGGGGGCTGGGGGAATGAAAGGGAGATTTCCACAAGAACTCAGGGACCATTTTGCACATCTTTTTTTTTTTTTAATTAAAGATTGCATTTTGACACTGACAAGAATACAAGCAGACACAGAAGAACACACAGCAAATGGACACAGAGAGCAGACAACTGGGGGGGGGGAGCAGAGAAGGGGGAAAAATTTAAAAGAAAGTAAATCTTTTTAAAAAAATAAATAAAGATTGCATTTTAGCTTCCATTAGGCACATGGGAAAGGAGCAGAAAGCTAACATGGGGTTCACCTGTATGAGCACCCTTTCTGAAGAGTAGCAGAATACACATGATGAGAAAGGTTCCATAGGTCTTTTTTTTTTAAAGATTAATTTTTTCTTTCTCTCCCCTTCCCCCGCCCCCCCGCCTCCCCAGTTGTCTGCTCTCTGTGTCCAGTTGCTGCATGTTCTTCTGTGACTGCTTCTACCCTTATCAGTGGCACGGGGATCTGTGTTTCTTTTTGTTGCGTCATCTTGTTGTGTCAGCTCTCCATGTGTGCGGTGCCATTCCTGGGCAGGCTACACTTTCTTTCGCGCTGGGCAACTCTCCTTACAGGGTGCGCTCCTTGCGTGTAGGGCTCCCTTACGCAGGGGACACCCCTGCATGGCAGGGCACTCCTTGCACGCATCAGCACTGCGCATGGGCCAGCTCCACACGGGTCAAGGAGGCCCGGGGTTTAAACCACAGACCTCCCATGTGGTAGGCAGATGCCCTATCCATTGGGCCAAGTCTGCTTCCCAGTTCCATAGGTCTTAATCTGAGATCCTAGAGCAGGAGAACTCCAGAGGTCATTCAGAGACCCCAGCCTCACCCCCAATCCCCACCTTCCAAGAAGGGGGGCTGCTGTTCCATCATGGGGGGAGGGGATTGACGTCAAATGGGAACCAGTTCTCTGACCTTCCCTCACTCACACTTTTCAACTGAGTCTTCTGTAGTCCCATGGGTGGCTAGTATGCCTGAAAGCACTATTGCTGCAGAACCAAGATTAAGGAAAAAGTGACTGTTCTGAGAATATGTAACTCAACTCAGCATTGCTTATCTCCAAGGTTGTCTAATAAAAACACATGGATATTATTTGTGCAATAAGTGGCCTTAGAAATGAAGTCTTACAAGAAGTGTCAGTGGTCTTACACATCCATTCTTAGTAGTAGTAGTAGTGGTCGTAGCAGTATTTCTATATTGTGGGGACCCACATCCTGCCCCCCGAGTCCTCAGCACATAGCCACCTGCATTACCTGGACATGCGTTAAAGGTTAATAACCCTCCCTGGAGGGGAGAGAATGTATAGATGGTATGGTAAACTATAATCTTCCCAAAGTTAATGTCCTTGGTAAATGTCCATCCAACGTGTGTTGAATGTTATAAAAATATCACCAGACCTCATATGTATGCTTCACGTGACCCAAGCAGAAAATGTTCTCATACCCTATGGAATGTCCTTGTTCTGAAACCACTTATATTACCCCTCATTTTTCCATCTCTTTGTGGAGTGTTATGTTCATTTTCTGATTAGCTGACATTGGAGACTCTCTCCTGTTTGTAAGTCCCAATAAAGCTTATGCCTGATTCAGTGCCAGGTGCGTTCTTTGGTCTTGTGGCTACACCAGCTTGTGCCCTTTGGGAGTTGGGTTGGAACACATTTATTGAACACTTACTGTGTGCCAGACATTGTGGTAAGCACTCTCCGCAACTCATTTCATTTTATTCTTCCAACAACCTTCTGAGGCAGTACGAGTATTATGATGTTTTGCAGATGGAGGTGTAACTCCTTCACTTCTTACAAGTCTTATGTAAAGGTGATTTTCTTAATGAGACCTACCCTGTCTGTCTGATATAAAGTTGCAATTGGCACCCCACCTCACTTCCAGCCCCCTTGTCTTTCCATGGCCTTTATCACCCCCGACCTGCTTTCTCAGCTACTTAACCATTGTGTCTATTATTTAACTCTCTCTCCCAATTAGAGTGTTAGGTCCTCAAAGACAAAGACTTTGGCTTGTTTTGTTCCCAACATTGTCTGGCTCATGAAAAGTAGTCAATAAATATGTTGTGGCAGCGGACTTACCCAGTGGTTAGGGCGTCCGTCTGCCACATGGGAGGTCCATGATTCAAACCCTGGGCCTCCGTGACCCATGTGCAGCTGGCCCATGCGCAGTGCTGATGCGCGCAAGGAGTGCTGTGCCACGCAGGGTTGTCCCTGTGTAGGGGAGCCCCACGCGCAAGGAGTGCGCCCCCTTAAGGAGAGCCGCCCAGCGCCAAAGAAAGTGCAGCCTGCCCAGGAATGTCGCTGCACACACGAAGAGCTTACACAACAAGATGACACAACAAAAAGAAACAGAGATTCCCATGCCACTGACAACAAAAGAAGTGGACAAAGAAGATGCAGCAAATAGAACAGACAACCGGGGTGGAGGGGGAAGGGGAGAGAAATAAATAAATAAATAAATCTTAAAAATAAATAAATAAATAAATAAATATGTTGTAAAAATAAATGAATAGATGAGCAAACTAAGGTTGCAGTAATAAGCAAATGACTTTAAAGTCTCTCAGTAAGAGAATGGCAGAGCAGAACAGGAACTCTGCGCCATTCCAGAACCTCGGGGTTTAACCACTTAGCAACACTGCCTTTCTTTCAGCAAGATTTTCCCATGCACACACACATACCCTTTAAGAGGGAGTTTGTGTTTACTAAAGCCCATTCAGAGCTACTTGCTGCAGACCTTGAGAAGCAGGTTTAGATGAAAAGATCCCAATGAGTCCTATTCTTAGGGGTCCATTTATTCAAAGTTCTCTAGGTTTGTTTTGGTCCCATGGATGACTTTGTTATCTTCTCAATCATTGGTTTTCCAGAAGAGCCAGGTTCTGTTTGATCTTGGGATGAAGCTCTATGTTATCAATGTCCTGCAGGGCGAGTTAGGTCTTGGTCAAGTGAAGATCCTTTCTATCTTTTAGGTCTTTGGTCTGGGTGGTATGCACTTTTCTAACCATTAATTCTTCTGCCAAAATTCTTTTTGGGTAAATAAATGTCATTAGATTCTCAGACACTTTTTTCTAAGCCACTCAGCTCTTTTTTCTACTCTTCTTTGTGTTATAAAGATTTCATAGAGGGAAGCGGACTTGGCCCAGTGGATAGGGCATCTGCCTACCACATGGGAGGTTCGCAGTTCAAACCCCGGACCTCCTTGACCCATGTGGAGCTGGCCCACGTGCAGTGCTGATGCACGCAAGGACTGCCATGCCACGCAGGGTGCCCCCTGCGTAGGGGAGCCCCACGCGCAAGGAGTGCGCCCCATAAGGGGAGCCGCCCAGCGTGAAAGAAAGTGCAGCCTGCCCAGGAATGGTGCCGAACACACGGAGAGCTGACACAACAAAAAGAAACACAGATTCCTGTGCCGCTGACAACAACAGAAGCGGACAAAGAAGATGTAGCAAGTAGACACAGAGAACAGACAACCGAGGGGGGGGATAAATAAATAAATAAATAAATAAATAAATAAATAAATAAATATCTTTAAAAAAAAAAAGTTCAGCCTGCCCAAGAACGGTGCCGCACACATGGAGAGCTGACACACAAGATGACGCAACAAAAAGAAACACAGATTCCCGTGCTGCTGACAACATAGAAGTAAACAAAGAAGAACACACAGCCAATGGACACAGAGAGCAGACAACCATTCAGGGGGGGCGGTTTGGGGGAGAAGGGGAGAGAAATAAATAAAAAATAAATCTTAAAAAAAAAAAAAAAGGGAAACGGACTTTGGCCCAGTGGTTAGGGCGTCCGTCTACCACATGGGAGGTCCGCGGTTCAAACCCCGGGCCTCCTTGACCGTGTGGAGCTGGCCATGCACAGCGCTGATGCGCGCAAGGAGTGCCGTGCCACGCAAGGGTGTCCCCCGCGTGGGGGAGCCCCACGCGCAAGAAGTGCGCCCGTGAGGAAAGCCGCCCAGCGTGAAAAGAAAGTGCAGCCTGCCCAGGAATGGCGCTGCCCACACTTCCCATACCGCTGACGACAACAGAAGCGGACAAAGAAACAAGACGCAGCAAATAGACACCAAGAACAGACAACCAGGGGAGGGGGGAAATTAAATAAATAAATAAATCTTTAAAAAAAAAAAAAAAAAGGTTTCATAGATTTCAAACAATTGAGTTTGTTTTTAGGATTACATAGGATAAATGTGCCTGGACAGATTTTTTGGCATAAAGCTTCCATGATTTGTTGATCTGCTTTTTGTCTGTTGTTTTGTTTTTTGAAGTTGAAATAAAGTTTCCCTGTTAGTGTTAGTTGAATTAACTAGCCTTTGCTGTTAGTCTTTATCGGTAAAACAGTAACTTTAAGGGTTGCTTTTAGTGTTTCCCATTTGGCTTCATACTGCCTCAAGAATGTTCTTGCTATCAGGTACACATACATAGCCTCTGCGCGAGAAACATATTATTTGCTATTACTGTAGCTCAGCCAAGGGTTAAATTGGTATTTTATTGCTGAGTTCTTTTAAACTTTTCTATTGCATCCAGTTCTTATAAGTTTGAGAAAGAAATAAAAATGGTTTGGCTTTGGTTCAAAGAGGATTTTCCCCTGCAGCTGATCTTACTATAATGTATAGCTTAATATAAAAACTAGCATGCTGAATACAGTTAGTCTTCAAAGTGGATTAGGGTGGTTGTGCTTTGGGCATTTCCAAGGCATTAGTTACAGTACATTGCATTAGCTTTACCAGTTGCTTCTCCTGTAATGAAAGGGATAGAAAGATCACCGCTTGAATAGAAGACTCAAATGCCATCTTTTAACTTCTGTTGAGTGTGATAGAAGATGAAATTGAATGGCAAAACCGCTCCCATTGTAAGGAAGCAGTGAAGCATTTTCTTGGTTCTTTTAGAAAAGACAAGTGCAGAAATCTGAGATGCTGACAAGCCCATGAGTTCTTTTCATACTAGTAATAATAACGATAACGACAATGATCATAATTGTCCCAATTGTTACCATTTTCCACCTCCCCCCTTCTCTACAGGCCTTAAAATAAACAAACATGTATTTTAAGCTATTCACCCGGCCTCAGTCTTTATCCACCTTTCTTTGTGAGTGAGGAACTAATAAAATAGATGGATTTCATCTCTGCAGCCCATGTGGCAGCATGGAGATGAGATGGATCTTTCTCGGGCTCCATGGTGTGTGCATGACAGGTCCACGTAGCTGGACATTCCTTGCTGTCAGGATGTATATTATTACATTCATGATGAGTGGGTGCTGCTTATACACATGACTGCAGACCTAGAAAGAATTCAACAATGGGCTTTTCTTAGCATTTACACGGTGCTAGGGACTGTGCTAAGAGTTGACTATGCATTATTTCTGTCTCACCAATCCATGAGTTAGGTGCTATTGTTAGCAACCTGATTTTCACCTGGGTTAACAAATGGTCGACCCACGATTTGAACTCAGGCACTCTAATTTAAGAACCCTTGCTTTTTTAACTACGAGCTCACAAATAAATGAGCAAGCTTAATAGAACTGAAAAGTGCACTGAAGTGTCAAAGACATGCAATCGTGCCTGCCAGCCTGGGGAATTCATATGTCCAGGATATTTATCTCCCAATGCCATGTTTATCTTTATCTTAAACAGGTCCTGTGGTAGATCTTAAGAATCCACATGTGGGTTCTTTTGTATGTTATATGCAATGTGTTTTTCGAATAGGTATATGAATGGGTTGTCAAGTCATGTATCAACTTAGGACCAAGATGTACCAACTTAGAACCAAAGCCTGAGATCAATCCCACACCAGAGGGGACCAAGCTAACTATCTGAGAGCGTAACATCTGGAAGCAGACCACCTAGTTTTGTTTTTTTTTTTGTTTAAAGATTTATTTTATTTATTCCTCTCCTCTTTCCCCCTGTTGTCTGCTGTGTCCATTCACTGTATGTTCTTCTGCATCTGCTTGCATTATCCTGCAGCACTGGGAAACTGTGTTTCTTTTTTGTTGGGTCATCTTGTTGCGTCACCTCTCGGTGTGTGCAGCGCCACTCCTGGGCAGGCTGTGCTTTTTTCACGTGGGGTGGCTCTCTTTGCAGGGCACACTCCTTGTTTGTGGGGGACCCCTGCATGGGGATGTCCCTGTGTGGCACGGCCCTCCTTATGCATGGCAGCAGCACTGTGTGTGGGCCAGCTCACCATACGTCAGACCATCTAGTTTTAAACCCAGCCCAGCTACTCTTCAGTGTGTGCCTGTAAATGATCTTTCCAAGCTTCTTTTTTTTTTTTTTCATTTGAAAATGGGGAAAACAGGTATCTCACTGGGTTGATTAGAAGATTAGTTGAGATAATGACTGGTTTATAAAAGTGTGCAGTAAATGTTAGCTGGCCTTGTTATTGTATTTGAATATTTGCCTAATTTAAATAAAATCCTCTCCCTATACCTGTGTATGTAAGTTGCTCTTTGTAACATTTCCCCTTCAGAAAACAAGTGAATTGCTCCTGGAATCTGAGCCAAACACTTCCTCATTCAAGGTCCTCGGTGCCCATAAAATGGAAAACAAGTTGTTTTGACAATGCGCTGTAGTTCTGAGGTAGGGCATTAGGGCACTGTCAGTAAAATTGTAACAGAGGAAGGATGAAGTACTTTGGCCTTTAAAAGTATTAGTTGCTTTTGCAAATCTAAAACTGTGCTTAGAATAAAGTATTTTATTTATTTTTTGGTTTGGTGTTTTTTTTGTTGTTGTTGTTTTTAGGCCACGGTAGTGTGTTCCTGGAGACATAGAACGAATGGATTATCCTCTCTGGTCATTGTTAGTACCAGAGTAAGCAGGGTGACTCAGGTAGGTGTCGAGCAGGACTTCTTGAATCTATTTCCTCATCTATAAACAGATGAGGTTGGCTTCCTTAAGGTATTTTTCAGATTTGAAACTCGAATTGAATGAACAGACATTGAGGTGGGGAATTAAATATTGTCTTAATATCTGCTTAATATTCAGGATTGGCATATGTTCTTTAGGCAGATATAGAAGAGGATGATTCTTTTCCAGAGGGCTGGGCAGCACCAGAGCTCAGGTCGGCCTGGGTTTCCTAAGGGCAGGTTGGGGGATTTGCCTACCTGGAGAGCTCTGAAAGAGGGTAGGATAGAACCGCATCTCTCAGGAAGTGGTTAAGCTGTGATCCTTCCCTGTAAGCTGTGATCTTTCCCTGGTGAAAGAGGATTGCCTAAAATCCAGTTCAGAGTATTTTCGTAAGGGTTGATAGATAAACAGCTGTTTCCAAGTGCATTTTTGTTCCTTCCTTTAATTGCTCCCTAAAGATCCATAGTCCAAACACCCTTACCTAAGATACCCGCACTTTTAGGTAATCAGGAATGAATGTTCTGGGCAAAGAGCATTACAGTCCCAGGTTGCTTCTCCTGAGACCTCCATGTGATGTGGGCTGAGTGTGACGTGATAATCCAAGGGAAATTATGACCACAGTCAGAGGCCCTAGGGAGACTGCTGGCTGCGGTAATCGGTAGTCTTCAGGCTTCTTCTCTCCAGAAGGGCTTCGTGGTACAGGTGAATCTCTAGAGAGTTCGAGGCTGGGAAGCTAATTGCACGGGGTTCTTCTTCTAGCCTGCCAACTCTGTACCCTGTTCTCCCTTGTCCCCCACCATCATCTCTCCATCCACAGTCATTTCCTGAGTATACATGGGGTGTGGGTAGTGAGCTAGGAAAGGGATGACTGAAACGAATGGGACATGAATCCTCCTTGATGGCAGTTACCTTCCGAGGGTGGGTGGAAAATGTGCATCAATAATTATGATACAAGGTAAAAAATGATGCATTGAAAAGAGGTCTGGGTAAACTCGTTCGAGGTGTTTGTTTTTGTCCCACTTGTAGAGATTGATTTAAATGACTATCGAGGGCATTCTCAAAGGAGAGAAGAAGTCATAAAAGGCAATTAGAAGAGCAAGAGCATGTGTAGGAAAACTCATTACACCTTAGACCTGAAAGTGTGTCCTCAGAGGTCATCAACTCTCAACCTCAATGGGAAAATGTCCTTAACAGGTTCATTCTCTGCTTCAGTATCTCTGTTGATGGGGATCTCACCATTTATTTTTGAATTAGCAGTGTTCTCTCCTCCGAAACAAGACAACATTAGACATTTGGTCCCTGAAGGGAGTGTTTGTGGGGGGGTTGGATCTCTAAGAATGTGTGTGTGTCTAAGAGAAGGATGGGATAGGGTGGTGGCCTAGATTTGCAGTATCCTAGTGGGGATTTCCCAAAGGACGTATGGGAACCAATGAGGGCTGACTGGTTGTTCTTTGAATTAAGCTGGGCAGATTTTATTATAGTGGGGGTAGAGCCTGATGTCCTGGTTCCAATGTCCAAGGATACAGGAGGCAATTTGCACAGAATGAGATCACATGAGCAAGCCTCAAGAAGGGAGACTTTGTTCTGGCTAACAAGATTTAAGCCATTGCGTTACTAAGTCCAGGAAACAAGTTAGATCTACCATTGGAAGTTAAATGAAAACCTTAAGACCACAGAGAAGCCATGTTTAGAGGACTTTTAGTGTCTACTAAGCTACTATTTCAGCAGGAGTTAGCAAGCCTCGTTTTAAGCAAGCCAACCTAGTGGAGCCTGGAGCTGGCCCATTTTTAACAGGCCAGCCTTTTCACCTTTGTGTGTTTGAAAGTCCCTGCTTGGAGAATTGTATGGAAAATCCTTAGCAATAGGAGCCTTAGCTCATCAGAATTACAGAGCCCAGTTGACTTAGCCTCAGATCCACAGGAAGACTTCTTAACAGGTAAGAAGTATTAGAGGTACTTAGGTAAAAATTAGAAATGAGGGCCACTTATCTTCTTAGTTACGAATGAGAAACTGCTGATGTGGACTGAACATGTCAGAAAATGTTATATCCTGCTATAATTTCTAGTAAGGGAGTTCTGCTAAATATCTGGGGTAGTGTTTCTTTTAAAATATTTAGAATTCAATGGGAACTCCCAAGGAAACTGGGACTCACTGTGTGGTATGTTTTAATAAGGGAACAAATGGAAATCAACTGAATTAAAAAGGGAAACAGTGTATCAGTTCGCAATCTTAAATACTAATTTACTACAAATTACAAATCAAAGTTTTAAAAAAAAAATAACAGAACCAGTTTGAATGGTGGCTGAAAAAAATATATTTATAGAAAGTAGAACTAGAAGAATAGTGAAGTGGAGAATACACTGGTTTTGGATTCAGAATATCTGGGTTGAAATTACATATATGACACCTAAGTTTCCTAATTTTTTAAGTCTCAGTTTCCTCATTGTAAAATGGGAAAAAAATTACACTTATATCATAGGATTATTATGAGGCTTACATGTGAAAATACAGTTTCCAGCTCCATACATCTTAGGTGAATCTGGAAATTTCTAGAAATTGAAACATTTTTAATCTATGCCTGGCCAAAGTAGATATTTCATTTGGTTTAAGTCCTGGTTTTCACATATTTGTTTTGAACTGAAAGAGTAAGAGCATGTGAGTTAATTATTTACAGGTATACTTTTATTAAGAAGTGGTATTCTTGAAAGTTGTGTACAAACCAAGTAATACTTAAAATGCACAAGCGGAGTTTCCCACATAAAGGAACTCGGTCTAAAGCAGAAAAAAAAAAGGCCTTTCTCAAAGCAAATAGCCATTCTTCTATATCTTTTGTGTAAATCTAAATGTTTCTATGTAAGGATGAGTTCTGGTGGGAATTTAGGTTTGATACCGTCTTGCTCTGTGTGGGCTTAGGTAGGAATTAGGCGTATGCAGAATGTATATGGACAAAACCAAATTGACTGGTAGGATTCCAATGTATATGTATTTTTTATAGTTATTCTTGGAGGTCAAAAGACTACCTCCAAAATAATCTTGGAAATCATTAAGGTAGAGTTTGACAGAGAGGTTTGATTTATGTGAAATAATTTTAGTTCCTACCTTGTGATGTCGGTCAAAGATTTATCTTGCTGGTACTTCAGTTCTTCATCTGGGACCCCAGTTGTGCAGAGTGGAGGAAAGTTGGCCATTGGACTAAATGTCTAATATCCCTTCCAGGCCTAGCATTCTATCGCCCATGAAGGGTCTATTGCTTATAAAAATCTCCATTTGTCAGAGAGTTAATATGTTTTTCAGGGGTACTAACGTACATCCAGGCAGTGGGTGATGTGGGAAACGGAGCTCACTCTTTTCCTTGAAATACTGAGAACAAGGTTGCTCTGTGTTCAGGGACCAGTTTCATGTGTGTTTAAACATTTGAAGTTATTCAAGAGCCGGCATCTTCATAGACCATGCCTTATTGAATAAAAGTGTTTGTACATGTTAAGAAACAATCTAGTGGAGCGGGTGTAGCTCAGTGGATGAGCGTGTGTTTTGCATGTACCAGGTCTCAAGTTCAATCCCCAGTACCTCCTAGAAAAATAAATCTATCTCAATGAAGCCCTTTTCTAAACCAAATGATTTGTATGACATGAATGATCATTCCATACTGATTTTTTTTAAAGACTGGATTTTTGCACACCAGGTTTGCTTAAAGTAAAGTAGACTCATTTGTAGACTCTGAGAGCTGCAACAGAGAATTTGTATATCATTCAGTGCAACCCATTCCCAAATCTCAATTTCAGAGTATTTAAAATACCATGCAGTCACTGAACTGAGGCGAATAATGAGAGCAGTGGGCGGGAATCCCACAGCACCTAGAAGAGGGGGGAGGAGAATTCAAGCACGGGTCCTTCCCATGTGGAACAGTTCTGGGCCGGAGTGAATCCCAGGAAAGGGGCTATTCCTGAAAAGTGGGAACATGGCATAGCATGACTTTCATTGAGGCAAGAGCTCCTGCCAAATGCAGATTGTTACAGGAATGAATCATTGACAATTACTCCCTCCAGGTGCATTCCATGTAGAGAAATGGTGCAGTGGGTATACTTGCCCTGGGCTGGATTCCAGAGGCAGCCAATGGAAATCCTCCATGGAACTCAGCCTTTTTCAGCTCCTTCCTGTGTCATTACAAAGCAATTCCTTTTTTTTTTTTTTGCTTGAAATGGTATGGAATGGCTTAATATCCCACTGGTACTTGGCAAACACACTGTCATATCCCATCAGAACAAACCAGACAACTACTTCTAGTCTGGCTTTGACAGTTTCAGCGTTATATTTCTGGGTAATAAGTTATCACGGTTCTGCTAAACCTTAGAAGCGACTGGAGCGTACTGCTCAAACATCTCTCCCTCGCTGGGTCTTGGTTTGCTTGTCCATAAAAGGTAGCTACGGTTTCCTGACTTAGGAAGGTAGAAAGTCCTGAGTTCCCGTCAAAAAATAAGAGCCTAGATGGTTTGCTTTTGCACTTAAAAAGGAAAAATTTCCTTGCACCCTTCTCTTTAAGTGGCCTAAGCTTTCAACTCTTTCAACCTTAGTCTTTGCATGCAAAACCCTTTGTATTCTGTGATACTTCACAGTTTTGATGTGTAGTCTTAGTAAAAGTGTGCAGCCTCCCTGTGCCTCAATTTTCTAATCTGTAAAACAGAAGGAACAGTGGGTATAAACTGAGGGTTGGACCAGATTTTTGATATCTCCACTGCATCATTCTGGAATTTTGTCCTCTCAAGAAAGTAAGCTCCTCAAGGGCACAGACTTCTTTCTGTGCACCCCTTTTTTCCAGCACCCAGAACAGAGTGTGCTCCATAAATGCCTGAATAGATGAATGAAAGAAGATTTATAGTAGATACAATCTCTTTTCCACTCACCCCTCACCCCTCACCCAGTTGAACACTGTGCTCCAGTCAACCTGTTCTAGTAATTCCAAGAACACACCGTGCTCGCTCTTACACCTCAGTGCCTCTGTTCATGTGCTTTCCTCTGCCTGGAAACATGCCCATTTTGGTCCACCTGGAAAACTCCTCCGCTCTCCTTCAACCTCTGCTAAGTATTATCTTCTCTTTGCTGTTCTCTCTGGATGAGGAACTGTTCTTCTTTGGGTTCATGCTGCATTTTGTACCTGTTTCTATTGAAGCAACTTTTACCAAATCGTACTTCTTGGACTGATTTCTTTCACCCTCACTTCCCCTCCCCCCGGTACAGATTCAAAGCAACTGAAGCCAAGGTCATCTCTGAGAAGCATTCCAAAAAATGTTTTCAGGAATAAACAAGTAGTTTTGCAAGAACTTTATAGAAACCCTTCAGTTTTATGTATTGCTTAGTGCCTGAACATATTAAATACTTTTTCATTGATTTGCTAGATTAGCAGGTATACCACCAAGATTCAATCTTCTTAGTAGATACAGGCAAAGCTCCATTTTAAGTGACATAATCATATAGTCACATTTTGTTTCTCTGACACATAACATCTACCAACAATAAAACACACACACACACAGATTTAAAAACAAACGACACAAAACCCTTATCCCCATTCTCCAAATGTCCCCTTCTTTTCTTTTTCTCTCCTGCTGTCATTCACCACTCTAACACCTAGAACAGTGATTAGCATATAGAAGATGCTCAATAATTATTTGAGAATGAATAGATTTCTCTCACTCCTTTCACTGCCTAATTTCTGGAAAGAACAGCCTAATCTTGCAGCCTCCATTTATTCATTCCCTACTTAATCTTTAACAAACTACAGCAATCTCATTTCTTCTCTTGCCACTCCACTGAAATTGTTCTCTTAAACATCATCAATGACCTAATTAACAAAATCTCATGAAATTATCTCAATCTTCCTCCTTCCTGACTTCATTATAGTATTTGGCATCATTTACCTTTATGAAATGTGGTATAACTGGAAAAACATGAGTTTTGGAGTAGAGAGACCCTCATTTAAATTTGTGCTCATCTTCTACTTGCTAGCTGTGGGAACTTGGCCAAGTCCCCTTTTAAAATCTCTCATCCTCCTCAAATGGGGCTTTTGATATCTCTTTCTCAGGGCTGTTGGGAGTAGAATGGGATTTTATGCGTGAAGCAATTAGCACATTGCCTGGTTTGCCGTGGCCATTAATAAATGTTGGCTCTTTCCCCCTCTTGACTTCTGAATCATTGCCCTCTCTTGGATTTCTTCCATCCTGCCTCACTGAATAAAACTTCGTAGGGCTCTTTACTCCTTTTTTTTCCCTCGCCCATTTCCTCTCTTTCCACATTTCCCCTTGCCCCCAGTTCAGATCTTCTTTCTCACCTGAACTATTTGCTATGCCTGTAGTTGATATTCACAACATACTGCCTAAGTGAATGATACCCTTGGCCCGTGTACTCCCATCTTCTGCTTCTCCAGTGAGTGCATCTGTCACACTGTCAACAGTGTTAATGTTACTCAAATCAAGTCCATAATGCCATCCCGCTCCTCCCTCAAAAAAAAAAAACCAAACCAGACCAAAAATCAAAAAAAAACAAAAACCCAAATTTGAATAGTCTCCCTTCATCTAAAGAACAAAATATAGACATTCAACACTCTTCACCATCTGATCATTTTATTTGTCCAGCCTATTATGTATGTCCTTCCATATGTCCTGACTTATCCTTCTCTCTTTCCAAAACCTCTCCCACTGATTTCACTCCTCAATGCCTTGACTCAGGCTGTTCTTTTATTCTGGAATGCCCTATCCTTCTTTCCTATTGAAATTCATACTTTAAGGCTTGACTTAAATACCATTCACTTCATAAAGCCTGCCCAGACTATCTCTTTCCCTACAGTTAAAATTTATCCATCTCTCTACTCACAGGTTTTATGCACTGATATTTTGCATTGATATAATTCTGCCTTGCTTAGATTGTGTGTTCCAAGGCACCAACTGGGTCTCATTTACCTTGCCGCATCCCCAGCACTTACCCAGTAAGGAGCCTTACACAGTGCTCTAGCTTAACAACTACGTGTAGAATTAAACTGAATTGAAAATCAAAACAAAAGGCCCTGTTTCCTATCAAGGGGATCATAAAGGAGACTTAATTAGATATAACAATGGCTAACATTTATAGAGCACTGCTCTAAGTGTCCTACCTGTATTAATTCATTTAATGCTGACATCAGCCCCAGGAAAGAGATGTTTTGATTTTGACTGGGAAATTTGAGAGACAGATAGTTAAATAACTTACCCCAAATCAAGCATCTAGTAAGTGGTGGAAGTGCTGTTTTTGTTTTTTTTTTCCAGAGGTATTAGGGATTGAACCCAGGACCTCGTACATGCAAAGCAGGTGCTCAAACACTGAGGTACACCTGCCCCACTGAAAATGAGTGGCTTTGGCCTGTGCACCTCATCACTAGTTCATAGGGCCTGATAACGTTTGTGAAGCAGGTAAGGAAGGCAGCGGAATAGGCAAAGCCGGCCACCTGCCCTCCCTGGGACGGGAGGGAAGGGGATGCATGGGGTGACCTCGAGAAGTCTTTTCCAGCCCTGGTTTTGCACAATGGCTGTCCTTGTAAGAGTTCGAGGACAAGAGATGATGTCTTTCTGTGTCTCGATATCTTGGGTTCAAGAACAGCGGCGGGCAAATGTTGTTGGGCAAAACATTCTTGCTTGATTTCTAATAAGCCTGTCCATGAGCAGTTAAACCAGGGAGGCTTATCTGGTGACAGTCCTTCTTCTGAGGTGACGTCACTGCTTACCCTGGCCCCTGCGAAGGCGACTTGAACCTGAAGGCTCACCGACCTTGTGCATTCCTCACAGCTGAGCGCTCTGTTCTCAGGAACTGAGACATCAGAAGAGTCTCACAGCACTTCCTTGCTGTTTCCTCTGAAGGAATAGCTGGACGTGGTGGCTGGTCAGCTGTGTCTTTTCTTTAGATTGTGTTTAGCCAAGCCTCAGCCTCCTTCTCCATCTGCCATGTGTAATCACACAACGTGGTGTCGTTTCTTCTGACCCTTCTTAAGGAGCTAGCTCCTACACGGACTGGGAAACGAGGCACGGGCTAGTAAAAGGAGTAGAAGGAGGCCCAAAGGACAGGGGCTTATGCTCCCTCACTCCAATTCCTACTCCCACCCCATCCTCCCCTCCAGTTCTTTCCCCCATCTTCACTCTAGAGATTGATCCCATGTTCTTCTATTTCACTATTCCACCGTGCAAGACATTAAACCTGTTTGTGGGGCTCAGGGAGATATTTAGCACCTGGCAATCAAAACGGCTGTAGTCAGAAATGCTTGCGCCCAAACAGACTTTGTTTTAGGAGCAAGTGAATTGCTTTTATTGTAAAGAGGGAGCATTTGGGCCTTATAGAACCACAGTGGTAGAGTGAGGACTGGCCTTTAGCGATAACCTTGAAATTGGGGAATCAACAATGGACTAAAGTAGACTTACTATTATTCTACTACAGACTTACTGTGATTCTAGCAATGGAAGAACTTTTATCATTGATGTGGAGGGAGTGACCACTGGAGGTTCTGAGGGGAGGGAGAGGGAAAAATAGGTGTATATGGGGGCATTTTTTGGGACATTGGAATTGACCTGCATGATGTCGCAATGATGGATACAGGCCATTATATATTTTGTCATAACCTACGAAATTGTGTGAGGCAGAGTGTAAACTGCAGTGTAAACTATAATCCACACTCAGTGGCCATGCTTCAGTATGTGTTCATCAATTGTAACAAATGTCCCACACTAATGAAGGATGTTGTTAATGTGGGAAAGTGCGGGAGGGAGAGTGGGGCATATGGGAATCCCCTGTATTTTTTATGTAACATTTATGTAATCTAAAAATTCTTTAAAATAAATAAATATTAAAAATAAAATATGGGGGGAAAAAAAAAGAGATAATCTCTTTCCTGCCACTACCTCTCAAGAGGTTCCAGTTTACCTTTAAAGATCTGCAGAAAAAGCCATTCAAAACATCCTTGGTCACGCATTCCAGCCTTTAACTGGCCTCCGCCTTGGTAAATGTTTATCATCTCACGTGAATCCCACCCCTACCCGCCACTGCACTTTGCACAAACTCATTTCCTTTTGCTCAGCACCTCAGCACCAGAGAGAGAGCCAGAGAATAATATCTGGCCATCCTTCATTTTGTATTTGCAGACAAGTTAATAACACTGCTGGCCCTGCATTGCCCCATTTCTATAGTAGTTTCATGGATGCCGAATACTCGCTTTTCCCCCCTTGTATGCGGGTCAGTCCTTGCGCTTGGCCATTCTGAATGCTGTGCGGAGACAGACTGTGTGTCCCACCTTTGCGGCGGCGGGGGTGGGGTGGGGTGGGGGCTGTCTGTCTTGCAGAGCTCTGTGCCCCTGGGGGTCCCTGGCATCCCTGGGACTGGTGGGAAGGGTGCTGTCAGCGGGTGCTGGGGTGCTCCAGCTCGGGTTCACTTAGCTATGAACCCGGGAGAAATCTAGCTTCGCAGCTGCTATTTTTCACTTAAGTTCCCTCCAGGAAGTTTTGGTCGAATAATGAACTATGCCGTCTGTGGGTCTGGAAGTAATAGACAGGTGTTGGGTGTCTTGTGTCCGTTGGAAAACGGAGCCGAACAGCCGAGAATAAACAACAGTTGCTTGGTAATATGAGCTCCCTTCATTTAAAGTCAGAGCCTGGCTGGGGGGTGGCAGGGAGGCCCCATGTTCTGGCTTCCGCCTCCTCGGGGGCCAGAGGTGAAGTCAGTTTCCCAGAGAACAGGGGAGTCCCCACGGAACCCAATATGGGAGAGAAGTGGACGGGGGGTGGATTTGGGAAGAGAATACAATGGCTGCGATTCTGAAGGAGGTCGTGGAAACTCTTTGGTCCTGACCCCCAGAAACCAGCTGCTTTGGGAAACTGTTTTTCAAAACTGTGTTTCCATTTCCCCACCTGTAAAATACCTGATGGGATTGAGCAGGCACATGGAATTTCATGACAGACCCAACTGAGGTGAGAGCTGGTAAAATTGGTGCTGAAGGGGGTCTGCTTTCCAGAGCTGATGCATTTGATTCGAATTTGGGGGCTCCTCACTGACTTCAGAAGATCCCACTTCCCGTTCTGACTTTGCCATTGATCAGCTGTGTGGCCTTGGACATATGACCGAATCTCTCTGTGCCTCATTTCAATCTCTTCTAAAATAAGATTAATAACACCTGTTCTACCTTACTCCTAGGGCCGCAGGGAAGATAGACTATCAGCTATGAATGATCCTTAAAAATCTGTAAAGATCACTCTACCAATAAAAAGCGCAGGATACAGGGGCCAGGGGGAATCAAAGGAAGGAGAAACTGGGATCTTTCCTCCAGGAGGCTTGGTAGCTCACGTTTGTGAGGCATTTCACTTTTCAAAGCACTGTGCTATTTATCCTTCCTTGATAATGCCGTAGTAAACAGGTGAAACAGGGCCAGCCGGGGGTGGCTGCGGGTGTGTTTTGAAGAGGGTTTTAATGGAGGAAGCGGATGGAAAGACCCTGGAGGTGGAAGTGAGGTCAGCGTTAGGGCCCTGAGGTGCCCCGTGGGTATCTGCTTCCCCACCAGACTGCGTTTGGAGGAGGTTTTCCCTCAGGCCAGGTGAAATGTAAATGATCATTCTCCACCACTGCTGTGCCCACGGCTTAAATTATATCTCCCAGGGTTTTAGGTTCAGGGTATATTGTGGGTGGGAAAAGTGGCTGGAGGAAAGTGTGTGGGAAGAGAGAGCCCAGGCTTTTCTTCCTTTTAAGAGGCATGCATTTGAATTCAGGTAAATTTGAAAAGGGCTGCTCCCCTTGTTAAACCTCTCCCCAGAGTGCCCGTCTACTTCTTCTGGCCCCAGCCTGGCGGGCCCTTCTCTTATTTATTCGTGTTTGGCCTCCAAGGGAACCGAAGTGTCCCAGCTCCATTCTCCCCTCAACACTTGAGACCCCTGGCATCCTACTTCAGCAGCCCGCCCAGCAGGCAGCTCCTCGAATTGGGAAGTTATCAGATCCTCTGCAAAGCCCTGGTGCTTGGAGGAAATCCAAGGCCGAGAACAACTCTGTTGGGCCTTGGCTCAGCTCCGCATCCCGGAGCTGGGAGCTGCTGCCCAGCAAGTCCCAGGGCCGGAAGAGGTGTCCCGCTCCTCGCCGGGGCTGACACCTGAGGCGAAGGGGTCTTCTCCTCTCCTTGCCACATCCGGAAGTTCAAATGCAGTGATACCAAACCAGGCCTAAGAGAGCCCATGGCCGGATCTGGGGAAGAATCAGAGGCACGAAGGCCAAGGTTCTGGGGAGTTGTTTACGGGGATACCTGGCCTTGGCTTCCTGGCCATGGTATCTGTCTCCCTGAGCAAGGCTTACTTCCGTCAGGGTCACGGCCTCTTGGAGGTTGTGTAACATTAAGATGCCCCCCTCCCTGCTCCATGTGTCAGATGCTTCATGGTGGGCCCAGGGCCAGCTGTCATGCTGGATGTCTTGCTGAACGGGGGAAATCTATTTTCTTCTGGTGAATTCTTGGGGTCGTTAGGGATGTGATTTTTTCCCTAAGCCTGTGGGCACTTTTGAAATGATCCCCTGCACTTCATCCTGGCACAGAAGCTGGGCACCCGCATAGAAACTGGAATCACAGGGAGAGTCAGAGAGGATTGTGGGTCTTTTTCTGTTTTCACTGAAAATCTGTGTTCTTCCTTCTGGTCTGTTTGTAGTCTTCCTGCTCTGCTTTGGTTCCCTTTTGCTGGACTTACTGGGGGGGGGGGCAAATGCTCTGGGCTGGGGATGGAGGAAGATCAGGGCAAGGGCCCGCCTCTTAGGACAGGCCCTCGGTGTTGAGAACGAGTGGTCAGCACATCTGGGGACACTCCTGGGATTGACGCAGCCTTCCTAGGTTCCATGACCTGGGGACACTCTAGAACTTTTGTGACCCAGTCCCTGCCCCCTTGCAGCCTGAAACAGAAGTGAATCAGCCCCCAGGAACGTAAAGGGGAACTTGTGACGCCCTCGGGCTTTGTTGGATGCATCTCCTTGTGGGTGCTCAGCCTCCTCTAGTTTCATTCTTCGCTTGGGAAGGGGTGACGGAATTGACAGGGTCACTGACGATATACAGGTTTCAGTCCCTTTTCCTCACTGGTCCTGTTTGTCCTTTGTCTGTAGACCCTATTGTCTGTCTTTCTTTGGTATGTCATGTTCGGTGTCCTCAGCTCATCCCACGGGGGAACTGTCTTGTCAGGTTGTCATTTTGGAAGCAGCCTCCAGGTACCTTGCCTTCTCATCGCACCTCCCCTCCCCTCCCCCCAATAATTCAAAGAGAGCACCTCTCCTAAGAGAAGAAATTCAGCAGAAAAGTCCGCTAGTGTGGGGGAGAGTGAAAACTGAATTCATTGGCTTTCCCCCGACACCCCCCTCCCAGGAAGCAGCAGAGAGTTACACTAATGAGAGCCGCGTGGCCAATCCTGGCTTTGAGAAAGTTTGGTTTGTGATCCGATTTCGTGAGGCTGATTGGAGCAGCCTTTCCGCGGAGGTAGAGCCCTCCCCCGAGGATTCCGGGTACAGTTTCACTCGCTGTGACTGCCTGTGCATGCCCTTTCTGGACCGAAATGACCTCCCCTTACCCCCCTGCTAGCCCCCTGCTCCTCCTCCTTTGTTTTTCTCCAGCGTCTCGCTTGCTTTCTCTCTCTTTCCCTGTCCCTCCTCCCACTGCCTCTTCCTCCCGCTCTCCACCTCCCTGCAGCGCCACGCCGGCTCCGCAACCTGGTCTGCCCGACGCAAACCGCTGAGAGTTTGCCGAGCGGCCCCCTGGGGCGCGGGGCCAGACGCCAGCCAGCGAGGGAGCGCAGCGGAAGAAAAACAAGCGGGCGCGCGCGGGCAGCCCCAGGAGGGCAGCGGGTGGCGGCACGCGTGGCGGGACGCGCCGGCGCCGACAGCCCAGGCCGCCCGCGCGGGAAAGTTGGCCGCCCCGCGTCCCCTCTCTGCCTCGCGGCGCTCCGGGGAAAGGAACTTGCCCTTCTGGCGGCTTGAGCGGGTTTCCTAACGGGAGACGGGAAGGAAGCGAGTGCGGCGGGGCGGGGAGCAGGGAGGCGGAGCCCGGAGCCGCGCTGCCCGAGCGAGCGCCGAGGCGCGGGAGCCCCATGCCGGCGGCCAGCGCGATGGAGAACCTGCAGCCGCCCGCCCTGCAGCTCCCCGAGCCGCAGGGCGCGCCCGACGGCAGCCCGGCCTGGTCGAGCTCGTCCACCCCCACGCTCCGCCGCCGGCGCTTCAAGATGCGCCGCATGAAGAACGTGCAGGAGCAGAGCCTGGAGGCGGGCCTGGCCCGGGACCTGCCCGGCGTCTTGGCCCCCGGCAAGGAGTTCCTGCAGCTGCCGTCCATCGAGATCACGCCTTCGAGCGACGAGGACACCCCGTGGTCCAACTGCTCCACACCCAGCGCTTCCCCGCGCCGAAAGCGCTTTCTCCTCCGCAAGTGGCTGCGGGTGAGGGAGCGGAAGGAGTGCAGTGAAAGCAGGTAGGTCCCTGGCCCGCCCCCTGCCTTCTGCCCTGTCCCTCCTCCCGGCTCCGCGGAGCCGTCCAGGCCCCCAGGGCATGGTGGCGGGAAACCTCCCGGAGGAATGCAGGCGGCTTTCCCAGGGCCAGATCCGGGCTCGCTCCTGGTACCAGGGCCAGGGGGTGCCGTAGCTTCTACGCTTGCCCCCCATCTCCCCAACTCAGGGCCAGGGGTCAGCGACGCAGTGTACAGCACACTTACATGGGGGTCTGCGCTGCTTTGCGCCTCATTTGATCCTCACAGCAAAATGAGTTACAAGAGAAAGAAGAGCCGCTAGTATTTATTGTACCCTTACCATGTGCTGTCCACTATGCAGAGTCCTCAAAAACTCTTCCGAGGTGGGTGTTCTTGTTACTCCCATTTTTTCGGATGGCGATAGCAGGCACAGAGTGAGGTTAAATGGCTCCTGGCCTAAAATTATATTTCTGAAATCCATCTCAGTTTTTATTTTTATTGTTTTCGCCTTTGGCCATCCCTGATTGCCTCCCTGGCCGTTCATGGGGGGAAGCGGCGCCGTTTTCACGTGGAATGAATGGGTTCCTACCACATGATGGTCTTCAGGCATCTAGGCGTGGCCACACCACCGTGGTTTGTGCCAGCTTTTTTTTTTCTTTTTTTTTTTTGACTAGGTAAGTGTGACATCTGAGTAGTGTGGGAAGCTCACTTTCCCCATGCTGAGGATTGGTATAGAAAATCATAGGGTGTTCCCCACTCAGCCTGCGTCACAGGGGGGCTTCGGGGAGCTGGGTTTAATTGCCAGGCCCACGCCTGGCTGGGGAGTTGAGGGGATCTTCTGGCTCATTGATGCCGTGTGTCCTTTCCATTTACTTTGAGGGCCAGGACCCTGTCCCTAACAGCAGTGGTTTGTGCTCTCGGGTGAGGCAGCTGAGCAATAGACCATCTTTCCTGGAACCCTTCCCAGTCTGTTCAGTTTCATTCATTTCATTTCAACAAGCGTTTCTTGAATGCTCTTGTGAGCTTATCCTGGTATTACCTAAGAGTGATGGTTGTTGAAAGGGGGTGCTGCCTAGAGAGAGGGGATGTGGAAGTTGAGAAGCAGAGGGTGGAAGGATAGATGTGTAAGAAATAAAGACACTTGAGTTTCACTCTTATGAAGGTGATGGAGCCATCGCAAGAAAAATATGCCACGTGGTACTCAAAGTACAAGAAAAAAGGACCCTGGAAAAGTGAAGACTTCCAGGAGGAAGAGGCTCCGACCATGAAAAACAAACTTAGAAAATAGCGGGGAAAGTATGAGGTCAGAGGCAAGAGATCAGTAAAGGGGAACAATAGAGAGAAAGACAAAAGAAACAGGGTGAGCCGGGCATTTTTGAGGGATGGGGACCTGGGTCAGAAATGCAGAAGATGAACCTTCTAAGCCTTCAAGCGTTTCTCTTTTCTGGGCACAAGGACAGGATGTGTCTATCCATGAAGAAACATGCCTAGACCTTGGTTCTGGGATTTTTTTCATGGCCCTTGGTATAACAGTTATCTCATAGTTCATCTTGCTGCCTTTTTCATAGAGCAGAGGGAAACAGGGCAGGCTTGGTGGGAGCTAATCTTGAACTGAAAGAGTTCATGATTTGCCAGCCTTCCCTTCAAATATCAGAGACCCTTTAAGAGACTCTTCTGGCTGTGATTCTGCCATGTATGCAGAGGGCAAAGTATGGGTAAATGAATCCTGCATTCCCGGGTGGGTGGGGATGGGAGTGGATTTAGTTGGATTTAAGGAAGGTTTTCCTGGTTTTGAGAAATGTCGGAGGGTGTGGTGGTAAAATCTTCTTTTTTGTGGGAGTGCAGGGTATATTCTTAATATCAGGAAGGCATTTTTACTCCTAGGTATAGTTTAACGCAGTTCTAAATGGGGCTTGTTAAAGTCAAGAATGTGTGAAAGACAACCTCTTGACTCAGACCCAACTTTGTCTGACTCAACTCTCTACTCCATTATGTTATACCACCTCCTGTTCGAATCTATCTGGACTGGGGCTAGAGCAAAAACCCATCATTCTGAGGCCTTGGAAATGGAAGGTTTCTTTTTGAAAGAAAAGAAGCCGTCAGAGGATCAGGCTCTTGTAGATGCCCAGCAAGCTTGCCTGAGAAAGGCTTAGCATTTAGAGGCAAAAGAGTGAAAAGACTATTGGAGCTAAGGTCAGGAGATGTAGGTTTCACTTTAAGTAAAAAAATACATGAATTAAATTTGCTATTTATTAGCTATAGAACCGGGAATACCTCACTTCACCTCGCTGAGTTTCACCTTCCTCATCTGCAGAAGAGGATATCTGAAGCTTAATGTGAGGTCTAATGGGAAAGTGTTTTGTCAGCTTCCTCTTGCTGTGTGCAAGTGCAGGATTATTGCCATGACGGTGCCTGAGTGTCGCACTGGGAGTGGACCTGTGCCACTGCATCCTCAGGTGTCCTGGAGAGCAGCACCCGGGACTCCTCCCACAGCACACTCTTTGGAAACGATGATTGGAAAGTGGCTCTGCTTCAGCATGGGTTAGGGGTGCATGTGTGTGCATGCTGTGTGTGGTGGGAGAGAACAGCATGCCAGGCCCAGCAGGGCATCTCTCCTTTTCATGTCCCCCGTCCCCAGATGGAACTCATTCTGAGGGGTTGAAGTCACCGGCTGATTTCCGGCTGCACAATGTTGAAAACATAAAGGGGAGCAGGAAACATCTCTCTTCTCCTTAACCCGAGGAAGGAGAGGAGAAAATGATAAAGTCAGCATGGGTGGGTTTGGAGACCTGCGGGTCCAGGGGTCCAGCACGGGAATCCTCTGAGTCCCATCTTGTCGTGTTCATCTTTGTATCTTCACTGCCTAGCACCGCACCTGACTTCTCAGGGGGATCTGTGGGTGTGTGTTGATGAATAATGTCATACTCTGTGAAGGAACGATTCCTTTTTCTCTTCTGCCTGGAATGGGATTCTTATTCATGAGTGAGGGAAAATGTCTTGGAGGAGAGGAGTCCAGAGCTGAGTTTTGAAGGACCAGATGCCTCCTTCTGACACCATTCTAGGTGTGTTGGCTTGAAGATTGGGAACGGATGGCCAAGTGTGGTCTTAATGTGGAGTGTGGAAAACGGAGGGGAGTGAGCTGATGGGCCTACTGAGTGGTTGTGATTGATGGCACGGAGCTTGAATTTCAATTAGTCAGTTAACAAAGATGTATTGCGACCTTCTATACAGATGTACAACGAGGATTCACCTCAATGGGAAGCCCTTGCAGGTTCCGGAGCCTGGGAGGGACCTGCTCAGAGTGATATTTGAGGAAGATAATTCTTGCTTTTCTGTGTCAGCTGGATGGACACATGGTGAGGTGGAGGCTGGAAGCCGTGTGTGTTGAGAACTCTTGTCTTAGCCACTGTTTACCGTCAGAGGGCACAATTTCCTGCTGACCGGGTGGCCCTCTGAGCTCAGTGAATCACGGAGACTGAAGTTGATGGCACAAGTTCTTAGAATTAGTACCTGCACGTCTCCGTAAATCCTTGCCTATAACTGGTAGAGATGATTGTTCGAAACCCACACGGTGGACTGAAGCCCCTGTCTGACCAGCTGATAATGACGAGAAGTCAGAACTCGCACGGAGCCACCTTTTCTCACCTGATGTTCTGCCATTGCTCCCTGAGTGGGGAGGGAAAGCAGACGAGGGGCAAGGGAGTTGGTGCAGATGGCCACTGCAGGCTGTCTTTCCAGGGGACACAGAAGCACCTGGGGGGCCTCCTTATTCTCGCCCTTTGCTCCGCCTCCCCCCCCCCCCCCCCCCCCCCCCCCCCCTTCAGGCCCCTGTTGTGTATAACATCCCTACCCTGTCGCCATTGCTCGCAGTCCAGCAGGTTGGCAGCAAGGGGGTATCTTCAACCTGAAACCTCAGGCTTCTGCTTGGCCCCTCGTTTTGCCCCTCTCCCTGCCTGGTTCTGCCCAGCCTGGTAGACAAGGTCATCTTTCTCATGCCAGCCTGGCTGGTGTGTGGGTTTGCAGGTCATGAATATACATCACTGGTAGACTCATCTTCTCCATCCTCTTCCTCTGGCCATTGGGAGGGATGCTGGCTTCCGGTCTGAGCTCAGTTTCCAGGGCAGCAGGGTGGTTGTGCCCATGGGCAGGTGGCCGCTGGCAGCTCCCTACCCCATGGAGACCCTGCCACGCAGGAGAACCCAGGGAGTGTGGGAGAGAGAAAGCCCGTTTCTTTCTTAACACAAAGCCGCAAACACATGCAAAAGAGATCTGGGATTTGTCTGCACATTAAGTGAATAATCAGTGCCAGTTAGGGTTCATTAGCCAAAATCTCTTCCAGAACCGTAGTTCCTGGAGGGCGGGGCTTGGATCTTACCACGGCCAAGTTTTCTGCTAAGCACCCTTTATGCATTCTCATGTTTAATCCTCACAACAAACCCTTGAGGTCAATCTTACAGCCCAGGCACCTGAGGCTTAGAGATTAACCTGCTCCAGGTCAGACAGCTAGTAAGAAGCAAGGCTGGGATTTGACCCATGTTCCTCTGAGGAAAAGCCTTCTGCTGCCTTACAGGTACACTGCATTCCCTGCACAGGGCCTGGAATCTCGGCCCTCGTGTGTTTGTGAGCGTGCAGGTGTGAAGGGGGCAGTTCTGAAGGCAGGGAGGAAGGGTGGGCGGTCCGCTGCGGGGAAATGTGTCAGGTTGTGGGAAATCAAAGTGCGGAAGCGGACGCTGACTTGGTCTGGTGGTGGAATGCTCCGTGCGAGGCAGCCAGCCTGTGGCTAGAGATGCGGTTTCCAGATTAAAACAACTTGTGGAAACAGAGAAGGTGGCGAGCCGGAGCCCGGTGGACTGATTCAAGCTGGCCACTTTCCTCTGGGGGAGTTGGTGTTTTGAGAGTTTCCATGGTGGTTGTGCACTCAGCAGGTGCCAGTTACCTGTGGGGCAAGAGACTGAGATGAACTTGGGGCACGTTACCAGGCAATCCTTCGGCCCTGCCCAGTTAGCTTCTCCCAGGTACTATATATCCACCTGTTGCTATGCTGGTCACTGATAATTGCTTCGAGGGTAACTCAGAGGTTTTCAAAAAGGCTTCCAGATGGCTGAACTGCCGGTGGGGAATTGCCTTCCTGACCCAGTGGGTGAACTCTAGACCCTGGAGCAAGTGTTTTGATGCAGGGCCAGGCAGGCCTGGTGAGCTGGTTGTTGGGTTGCTCTGTGTGCAAGAGCTTTATGAGGTCTGAGGGCTCTTCCTGGGGCCTCTTTCTTCTTGAGTTTTTTTTTTTTCCCCTCTATAGCCCAAATCAGTGAGGTGACTTGTACCTGATGTGAAGGAAGACATAGCTGTTAGCATCGTGGGGATCTGTGAGCTCTTCCTCACTGATGCTGGAGCCTGGAGGAAGCTTCTTTCTCTCAGGGAAGATGGTAAAGCTTCCATCAGGAAGCCATAACAGAAAATCCAGTATGAGCTTTCAAGTGAGAGAGGGGATGCAGCATGGCGATGCTTCGGGCTGGTGAAGCGAGATGTCAGGGACTTTCCTGCCGCGCCCCATGCTGCTACGGACAGTCCCATGCCACCTCCTAAAGATAGTCCTGATTTCATATATATTACTCTGTGTTCAGACCATGTGCCTGGGTTTTCATTTCAGATAAGATGGCCCAAAATCACCACCAGGAAATTGTAGGCTGTGTCTTTGAGAAGACTCTAGTGGTGGAAGGAGAGACAGGGATGGGGAAACCATGGCTTTTCATCTGAGGCCCTGATGCTTTTTTGGTCAGTGGTGTGAAGCTCTTCTTCTGCATCCTTTGCACATGTGCCGTCGGGGTGACATTTGGGTTGTGCCGCCTGATTTGAGCATGAGTTAAAGACCTAAGGCAGGGAGCTGAGGTGGGCGCAAGAGAATGATCGCCTCTCTCCCGCTCTGGAAGGTCCCAGGATCGGTTCCCGGAGCCGCCTAATGAGAAGGCAAGCAGACACAGAACAACACGCAGTGAATGGACACAGAGAGCAGACAACGGGGTGGGGTGGAGAAATCAGTCAATATTAAAAAAAAAAGAACTAAGGCGATTTGGCTAGTCACGGTGGCAGAGCTAGGCTGGAGCTGGGGCTTCTGCCCCAAAGTCCAGGGCACCTTCTGATTAACCTCTCAACATCTCCGGGGCATCCTGCTTCTCTGGAGGTCTCTCCGTCTCAGCCTCTTGCTTGTCCACAGCCTAGTGCCTGTGCCTATGGGGCTTTTGGGTCTTGCCGCTTCTGGTTGGCAAGTTCAGCCAGGAAATGAGGGGGCAGAGTGAACAATTAACAACCCACTTGTTTTTTCCCCTTTCTTTTGTGGCAACCGTGGAAAAAGAATTTGCCTGGGGGCCCAGTTTGGACATGGGCCAGTGGGGGTAGCTCTTGTAATATTTGCCCCAACCATTAGGAAAATGTGGAAAGATAATGGACAGGTAGGGGAGTGACACCTTTTTGAGCTTCTCCAAGGATTCTCCAGTTCGTTGTCTTAGAAAGAATTTTTATGTTATAAAAGTCCATGCGTATGGTGTGTGTAATAAAATAACTGGTTAATTTAAATGTTTTTTGGATAGTAGGAAAGAGGAAAAAAGTTCACAATTTTATAAATGCTGACCCAATCATTAGTACCGTGTTTGGGGTATTATCTTCCCCATATATATTTTTTCTCATTCAGATTGTCTCTTGAGGGACTTTTTCATCTGCTCTTCTGTACCCCTTACTTGTAGATGGTAAGGAAGAACATAAGTCCACAGGGTTGGGGCAAGTCAAGTTTGGAATGAGGAGGAAAAAAAGGAGTTTGGGAAGCACTATTTCTGGATGCGTGGTCAGGGTGATATGCGTCTGTAATACGGGTTTCAGACCCCTCTCGGGTGGTTGAGCCTCTCTGAGCCTCGTCCTCATCTCCAGCCCCCAAGTATGCGAGTCAGTGCCAGGCTGACCGCCCGGAATAACCTGCCTTGATCCGGCGAGCATTTGTTTTCTGTCTGGGTCATTACACTCTGAAGCTCTTTCTGACCTTTTATTAATTCTCAGGGTCGGATGGAATGGCAGCAACAAAGGTTACTCTGAGTAGGGTGGAGTTGCTCCAGGCGACAGTGTGCCCTTAGCTTGGGTTCAACGTGTGCTTTCTCTACCCGAGGCCTTGATAAACCACAGCTTCCTGACATGTGAAAATCTCACTTTTTGAAAGAGACTGCTGGGAAAGAGGTTTGCACCGCCTCTCTTGGCTACTTCTTTCTAGGTTTTAACCCTATGCTATTGAGAAAGTTCTACCTATAATCTAACTGTAATCCCCCATGGTACAATTCAAACTCATTGTCACCTGTTTGTCCTTAGCGAAGGTAGAAGAATAGTTGGTCTGGGTCCTTTGAGAGTATTCCTTCAGAGACTTATTATTAATAACTTGGGTTGCTGCTTCTAATTCTGGGGAGAGCCTTGAATTTGTACTAGCAAGTATTTGGACTCACTGTTTCTCCACTGGGGTCCGTGGAACCCTGCAGACTTACTGGAAGAGGTGTCAGCCAAGTACATTTGAATTTTCCATTTTTTCTTATTTCTCAAAACAATATTCATCTTTTTAAGCTTACATTTTAAAACTGGTTAAATCTTTAAAGAAAGAAGTAGATTCTGTATTTTAAGATCCAGAAACAATTTACACATGAGTATTTTGCTAAAAAGCCTATCATGACTACTTTAAATAACCGTTTATCCTTTTTATACCTAAGGCACATATCTTGATTTTTAATATCATGTATGAATGGAGTCTTTATAGCTTGTTTTCTTTATCTAACATTGTATCACACTCTTCTAAAATTTGAGAGTGCCTGTTTGGAAAGACATAAAGAAAAGGTAAAACACTGTCTAGTTTTAGGTTGCTTAGAAAGTATTTCCATAATCAGTGATGGTTCAGTAGGTAACCTAAGCCCTATAAACCTGAATTCCTTTATGGTTCATACCATTAAGCAAAAATGGAGTACAGAGTTGGCCAAGGGGTGGATTTCTTTATATAAACTCTATTAAAAAAGTTTAAAGCTTGTTTTTTTGTTTCATTGTTGTTATTAATTAGGTGATATGGCCTGCCCATTCAAAGTTCTTAGGAACACTCACGCTTCCTTTCTCTCTGAAGTGCCTCCTCCATGCTTGAATTGCTTCCTAAAAAGCTTCTACCTATCAGCCTGCCTCATTTCCCAGCCAGGGAGAAACAACTGAAAATGTAGATAACTTAGGAGAGGCCATCCTCACAGTTCAACAGATATTTATTGGGCACCTCCAAGGAGATGCTATGCTCTGTGCTTGTGTGCAGAGACCCTTCTATTGAGCAGCTCACACAGCCCAGTGGGGGAGATCTTGTAAAAGATACTTTAGTAGAACGTAGGATTTACCCTAAAACATAAAAAAAATAACGAGGCCTCAGAAAAGGATACACTGGGAGGGCAAGAGAGGAGGGTCCCTTAGGTCTCACCGTGTAGGTGTTGCCTTCACTCTCCCTTAGCTGCCACTCTGTCAGCATGTCTAGTTCTGTTCAGCATCTATCTCAGAATCCAGTCTTCATGGTAGGTGGGATTTGTGAGGTCATTTCACTGATGAGGAAGTGGAGGACTCCAAGGCCACAAGGCTGGTCAGGGTAGAGATGGATCTAGAATAAAAGTCTCCTGTAACCCGAGTACATGTCCAGCCCACCCTATGTCCCGGGGAGCCCATCTGTGCCCAGGATGGAACCAGATCATCAGTCATCGAGCTCATGTAGCTCAGGGAGGACCACAAGAGCTGCTGCCAGTCCAAGAGCTGGTCTGAGGCACCGTGGAGGAGGTTCTGGTTCTGCCGATGCTTTCTCCGAGTGGTCCTGGGCAGGTTACTCAATCTCTCCTGGACCTCAGTCTTTCCCGTTTTTAAAATGGAGGGTTTCAGTTACTGCTTCATCTTGTTAGACAAAATTAAGTAGGTGTCCATGAAGTGTTACGGGAATGTTATTAGTTAATCAAAGTGAAAAGAGTTTTAGAGGCCTCCTGGGTCTCCAAGTCTTCTCCTCTGGTTAGTGAAGCTGGAACACTGGTTCTTTGCTTTTCTGGTTGTTTCTGAGATGTCATTTTTCTGATCTCTTGATGGGTGCTGCAAAACATCACATAAGCCTAGTTTTTATAATTTATGGGCTCCTTTTCTCTGTCTGCCCCATCAGTGTCGGTCTGCTTTAGTTCTAACTCCAGATTTCTTATTTCTCCTTCTCCTCTGCCTCCTTCCCCTTCTAACCACTATTCTTGGGTTATTTCATCTTCTCTCAAGGCTTTATTTTTTCCTGTATGACGGTGACTAACATTTATATCTCAGACCTTGTCTCTTTCTAAGCGTTAAGTATCTACCACGTGCTGGCTAATGGGCGTTTCCAGTGGGGTGTTCCTCAAAACTTAGCTTGTCTGTCCATAATTAAACTCATCATCTTTCCCTCCAAGCCAGTTGCTCCCACTTTCTTCTTACACTGGGGATTGGGAACCCTCTGTTTCACAAGGCTTCCTTCCCTGGAGAGTGTTCTTCAGGCCTGTTTTCTCATCTCCATCGGCATTGTCCGTCTAGGCCATCCCCAGCTCTTGTGTATATTATACAAGCATCTGCCTAACTGGTCTACCTGGTGACATTGCCAACCCCCTTTAGTCTTCACTCTGCAGCCAGAGTGGTCTTTGTGATCCCACTTTTAAGATGTATTTATTTATTTATTCCCCCCCCCTTGTGGCTTGTTCCTTTTTCTTTTGCTGTCTCTTCTCTGTGTCCATTTGCTGCGCGTTTTTTCTGTATCTGCTTGTCTCCCTTTTGTTGTGTCATCTTGCTGACCCAGCTCTCCATAATTCATGGTTCAGCTTTTGCCTTCACAAGGAGGCCCTGGGACGCAAACCCAGGGCCTCCCATATAGTAGATGGGAGCCCAGCTGATTGAGCCACAGCCGCTTCCCCCTCCTGGGACTCTTTACCTCCACCCAGAGTGAGCTTGAGTCCTTGAAGGGGGTGCTGTCCTTGGTTCCCAGGATCTTCACACACATTGTTCCTTCAGATTGATTCCTCTTTTATAACACTGACCCACTTTGCCACCCCAAGTCCTTCTTCTCCTTTGGGCTTCTCTTAGTTGCTCTTTTTTCTAGGAAGTATTTCCTGACTCACCTCTTTATTCCATCCATATTTGTAAAGTCTCCTGCACTGAACTGGAGTCACTTGGCCACATTATATCCTTTACTAGATCATAGACCGGGAAGGCAGGGCCAGGGTTTGTTTCGTTCAGTGCCAGCTAAGCACTGTGTATGGACCAGAGAAGGTGCTCAGTGAACAAGCCTTCAGGGAATGAATGAAAGATCACATGAATGAAAAGTTATAAAGAAATCTGATTTTCACGGCATTCTGTTGTAAGTCATTTTGCAAAGCAAGACATCCCCTTGAACCTGAATAATCACCCTCTCATATGCGAGTTTTGTACATCTAGGTGATTATGAGTAGGCTTGTTTGTTTCAAGTCTGTTGATTTTTTTTCTGTGAATTTCTTTGTATTCTTTATGTCTTCCACCAGACTATAAGTGCTTAGAGACCAGAGACTATGCTCTTCTTCTATGGGTGATCTCTGTTCATAGGAGCCAGATTTGGCATAGTTAGGTGGAGAGTGATGGACCTTCTTCAAATTGTGGCTCCAGAGAACATGGGCAGATTAGAAGCAATATACTGAATGGTGGTTGACCCAGGACCCTGGTGTGGTCTGCAGATGGTGGTTAGCCTCTCCTCTCCACCCCCTTCCGACCCCAAAAGACCCATGGCAGCTTTAAAGGATGCCTTTATTTTTGGAGCCATGGTTGCCATGGCAATGCAACCCTTTTTCTAGCCTTCTGATTCCAGGTCAGGGCAACAGTTGTTCCTCCTGCAGAAGAGGATTTGGGAATAGATGCAGCCTTCCTTCCACCCTGTTTATTTGTTATTTACTAATCCAGTAACTACTTCATGAACATAAACTATGTGTCAGGCACTGTTCTAGAGACCAGAATCAAGAGGGAACTAAGTCCATAGTTTCTGCCCTCCTAGAGCTTACCTCCTAGTGGGTCTAGGCAGATTGGGACCAAATTAACAATGCAGTGTGGATCCCCGTTTATTTAAAAGCTAAAGTTAGGTGGGCAGACCACTGAAATGGGAATTAATTTGTTTTCTAAAATTCAGAAATCAGGAGTTGTAAGAGGTAGTGTCTTCTTCCTTGCTTTGGAGAGAGAGATGGGATGAGGGAGGGCTTAGTGTTTGAATGTGGGAAATCTCCCCCTTTTCCCTGTGCCCCATTGGTGGTAGAACTTAATTTAATTTGGAATGCAGATGCATTTGTTGCTATGACGTCTTCCACGACCTTGGGAGACTGTGGTATTAAGCCCAGTCTCCGTCTGCAGTGTCCAATGCCAGAGCAGTTGTCTGGTGTTTGTCTTCTTCCCCTTTTTGACCCCAGTAGAAGCCAAGAGCCAAAGGGCTCCCTATAGAAATGACCCTTTATTAGCCATGCTAATGACAGCCTTGAAGTCAGGCAGTGAATACCATTTATTGCGCCACGCCACTGCCACCGTAGAGTGTAGAGCTTTGAATAGTTCAAGGCTCCAAGGCTGGGGAAGGGGCGGGGGTGGGGGGTGGGGGGGGCCGGTAAAGGTACAGAGGAAAGAGGTGACAATGACGTCATATACCTGCCTTAGAGCCTGTAGTCAGAGTGGCAGAGAATGGTACCAACATGGACACAAGTGAAAACAATGCATACACCAGCAATTCATCGTAGCTCTTAATTTGGGCAGCACTTTATTCTCTTCAGCGTGCTCTTATGAGGCCATGGGCTCCTGGAGGCAGTGGCAGAATATAATTACTCTTTGCATTTGCCCCAGCACTTTCCACAGTGCCTGCCACATACCAGGCCTTCCAATAACAAGCTTTTGGCTCTGGCAATTCATTACATCCTATGGGGGAGATGTAATGAGTATGCCCATCTGGCATGTAAGGAAATCACAACTCTGAAACATACCCACATTCATACCAAACTAAGGAATGGTGGAAACCGGACTCGAAAAGTGGTTATCATGTCACTTTAAATTCGGGCCTTTTTCTCTATTGTACAGGACATGTATATATCTGACACTGTGCCAAAATTTATATGTAAGTGCTAACAATCTGGGTAATTAAACTCCACAGGAAATGGAAAATAAGACCAAACATTTTAAACAGCTCTTTCAACATGCCTTCCCTCTTTTACAGCGGCAACTCCTGTGAGAAGCTTTGACTGGATTTTACCTCCCCCTTGTTTCCCCTTGCCGTTCTTTGGAGGAACAAATTAAATGTTCAAGCTGCAGAGAGGGGAGCGTACAGGTTCAGCAAACGCTTCTTGCTTGTCTGCTGTGTCCTGACCACTGAGCTTTGACTGACCTTTGCCCTTGGAGGACTTGGTCTGGTTCATTTATTGTTCATCAGTCGTTTGTTCCACGGCAGGTTTTTATTGAGCATGTAGTAGGCAGTCAACACAAGTCCTACAAAGAAATGTACATTTAAAAAGTGCCAAGTGCATTCAAAGAGAGAACAGCCATACTTGAGTATGGTGATCCTGGTAATTGACCCAAGCTGATTGTGAAGGATGCCTTCTCTAGTAGACCATCCTTGATAAGTGGAGCTGGGTGGACATTTCACTTGGAAAGCAGAAGCAGTTTTTCAAAACAGGGCCTGGTTCATTCATTTCACGGAACAGGCAAAGATGGCCAGTGCTTTGTTGACTGTGGGAATCAGGAATAACCACATGATTTGCTTCTCTCCTTTCTGCTAGATGTAGGACCATTTAATTTCCCTTTGGTTTCTCCAGCAGAGGACAGGTAGGGGAAGCAAAAGTTCTGTTTTGTTTCTCATAAGCACTATTGATGTAAAGGTGTCAAACTTTAGGTATTTTTAGGAAATTGTGTGTTTTTCTGACCTTTTCCCCTAGAGCCATGGAGAAGCTAAAGCCCTTAAAGCAACTTCCTCCAGTTGACTACTAGTTTAAGGCCCCTTTGTGGGGCAAGTCCTTTGAAAATGGCTCACTTTTACTCTCTTAATCAGCTCAGTAGTAGCCTGGAAGAATTAATAAGAAACACTTGGGAACAAATAACTCTACTCCCCCATCTCCCATCCAGGGTGCAGGAGAATTTATATATTTACATATCTGTATATTATACAAATTCTTTTTAAACCTGGATATCCTCTAGGGCAGGGGTTCTTAACCTTTTTTGTTCCATGGGCCCCTTTGCCAGTCAGGTGAAAACCATGGACCCCTTACTAAGTCCACACTATAATGTGTATTATTTAATAAATATATCATACCCGCACCAACACATCCCCACAAGAGTAATGTTTTTTTGAATTTCAATTCAAGCTCACCGATGCCTTGTTAAGAACCCCAGCTCTAGGGGTACGTGCAATCTAGGTGCTTTTTGGTCATGGGATGGTGTCCTGAACTCTTAAAAAGAAATTTAAATTTGCCTACTGGATCTGGATACTTGTCTTGATGTCAACACCTTGCCTTGGTGTCAGATCTGTCTGTCTCACTTCAGGAAGACTTAGACTTTGCCCGCTCTATCATAGGTGAGTATGAGGTAAACCCAACTAGGGCTGAGTAATGGAGAATTGGAGAGTGATTGGGAACAGCTGAGAAACAATGTGTTTCTATCTCTTACTTCCTAATTTACTTGGCACAGTGCTGTTCATCCCAGTCCCACCTCTAACAAGACCCAAGTGGATGACTTCCCAGCCACTGCCTGTGACTTTCATTCCAGCGGTGATTTCCAGCCTGCGTCCACGGAGGAAAGTTCCAGCTGCTTTGCATCATCAGTTTCCTCCTTTATAAATAGGGGCTTATGATAATACCTACCTGGTAGTCTGATTTGAAGATGAGATGAAATAATAAAGGTGAGGCTCACTCAAGGCCTGGTGCACACCATTTTTTATTCGCCTCCCCTTTAAATTTGTAAGGGAACGGTGTGTCTTCATATTGGTGTCATTTGAGGGCCATGCTTATCTGCTCTGGAGGACAGCTCACTATCGCATTTGCTGCGTCATTTGGGGTTGGTGGACCTGGAAAAACACAGTGGTCCAGAGAGCGGTCAGGCTGAGGTGATCTGCTCAGGCAGCTCTAAGGCTCCCCAGGCACCTTGGGAGGGTGGTCCCGCTTCTCCCGTGGAGCGGAGAAGGTGACGTGTAGCCAGCCGTGGGAGAGCTGCACCTGTCTTGCCCGGTGCTGCAGTTCCTGCGATGTGGCTTCAGGAGTCTTGAGTTTCAGGTCATTCGGTCCTTCCGTAACGCTCTAAAGGGGAGGACTCTAAAGGAGTGGACACCAGGATTGCCGTCCAAGTTTGACTTGGTGACACTCTTTGGCGTGAAGTATAATGAGGAGTGAAGAGGCTCTGGGTGCTAGGGAGAAGATGCTGAGGGAGAACTTCTGGAAAGACGAGAAGAACTTGTGAAAAACAGCCAAGGTAAGGTGTACAGAGAGTCTTTAAGAGAGAGAGAGGAGGCATTCGTGGGGTTTGGATCAGCTTTTGTGCCCTCTGAAATGCTGATTCCGTCTTCTGTGGGACTGCATTTGTGAGGCTGGTACATGTAATTCTTAGGTTTTGAGAAATGCTTTACTGTGCCATAGTGAAATTATATTTTATGAGCAGTTAGTCTTACACTCTTTTGAACACTGTGATCTGTTTTTTCCCCATCACTGTCAATGATAATTATTTTTTTTAATTTGTACTGAGAGTAAGATGTGTAAGAGCCATGCTTAATATTTAGGAAAGTAAAAAAAAAAAAAAAGCAAAGTTCATTCCTCTCCCAAAAGATACAGATATAGAATGAAACAAAAAGGTATTTGATTAAACTATAATCTGTGTTTTCCTTATCGTGAGTTAGAGATTGGGTTCAAAGATATCACTAGAATCTTCTTCTATATTCTCTTCCAAATTAAAAATACACTGGGGACCATTTGGATTATGTGCATTCAGTCAGTCTTTTGTAAGTATTTGTTGTGCAGGCACTTGCCCTGGTGTGGCATAGTTGGGAAGGTCAGGGACTCTGGAGTGAGTGAGCTGCATGGATTTAGGACCAGACTCTGCCACTTATTATTGGTGTGAGCCTAATATATTATTGAGCTTTTTTGGGACTCTCCTTCTTACCCCTCAGTTTTATTGTCATTGTAGCACTATTTACTTTTGAAATTATCTTATTCTTTTATTTGTTGCTTTGTTTTTTATCTGTTTTAGTTTGCCAAAGGGCTCCCTATACGAAGTACTAGAAATGGGTTGGCTTTCATAATGGGAATTTTATTAGGGGAAAATCTTGCAGTTCTGAGGCTGTGAAATGTCCAAATTGAGGCATCATCAGAGATGCTTTCTCACCAAAGTCAGCTATTTGGTAGATCCTGGCATCCTGCCACGTGGCAAGGCAAGATGACAGCCATTCTCTCTCGAGGTCCTCTGTCGAGGTCACTGCCTTCCCCTCAAGGCTCACAGGGAGCCCAGCTGTGGGTCATCAGGCATGTGCCTTGGCTCTTCAGCCTTGACCTGCTCCATGGGTCCAGCCTTTTGTGGGCTTTGTGCTTCAGCCTCGACTCTTAGCGATCCTTGAGTCGTCTCTTACATGGCAGAGTCAAAATTGTGGCTTTTGTGTCTTTGTATGTTCTCAGTGTATCTAAGACCCAGCAAGAGGGTGGAGACCCACTCTGTGTCATGCCGCACTCATGTAGTATAAGCAAAAGTGATCTAATCAAGTGATCTGATCAAGGGCCCTTAGTGGAATCTAATCAAAAGGGCCACACGCCCACAGGAATTAAGAAACCTGATCTTCCCTGGTCTTCACAAAAGAACATCAAGCAGTCTCGTGATCTGTCTCCTACGTTTGCATCCTTCTTTAAGCCACAAAAATTTAAGGTCCTTGAGAGTAGGGCCCTTGCCTTTTCTGCTCACTGCTATGTCCCTGTGAGCTTGGCTTATAAAAAGCACTGGAAAATGGAGCATGAGACAAGCATTTTGCCAAATGGATAGCGTTAGCAGTTATCCTTATCCCAAGGAGGTTGAGAAAAAAATGTCAGAGGCCTTCTCTACCTTCTTGTTCCAGAAGGGAACAAGTGTTGTGGGACAAGCTAGGCTGAGAGTTGGCTGACTTGTGTGTTGTTCTTTATCATGCTCTTAAGTACTTCTGGGACTTTACGTGCATTTCTACTTCTATGGCCTTTGCTTTCCTGTTCTGAAAGGGAAAGCATTGGACTAGATGATCTTTTAGGCCACTTCTTGCCCTAAAGATTGGTTGGTCCATGATTTTATTAGTTGAATTATAGTCTTATAAAAAGATAGAGGGAAGCTGATGTCGCTCAACTGATAGAGTGTCCACCTACCATGTGGGAGGTCCAGGGTTAAAACCCAGGGCCTCCTTGACCCGTGTGGAGCTGGCCCATGCACAGTGCTGCCATGTGCAAGGAGTGCTGTGCCATGCAGGGGTGCCCCGTGTGTAGGGGTGCCCCATGCACAAGGAGTGCACCCCGCAAGGGGAGCTACCCCGCACCAAAAAAGTGCAGCCTGCCCAGGAGTGGCGCCACACACACGGAGAGCTGATGAGCAAGGTGACGCAACAAAAAGAGACATAGATTCCTGGTTCCACCTGACAAAAATACAAGCAGACACAGAAGAAACACACAGTGAATGGACACAGAGAGCAGACAATGGGGAGGGGGTGGCGAAGAGGAGAGAAATAAATAAAAATAAGTCTTAAAAAAAAAAAGATAAGAGTCTGGAACTAGAATAAGAATAAAAGGCAGGGGAGAGGATGTGGCTCAAGTGGTTGAGTGCCTGCCTCCCACATTCAAGGTCCCAGGTTCCCAGTATCCTAAAGAAAAGCAAACGACAAGCAGACAATGAGGAAAAACGAGCAGGCAATGAGCAAACAAAACAAAACAAAACAAAACCCAAAGCAATGACCAGACAGTGAGCAAAACAAATGAGTAAACAACAAGCAAACAAAGAAGGGAGTCAACTAAGGGGAGTCTATTTAAAAAAAAAAAAAAAAGGAATAAAAGGCAGCAGGGGTCAAAAAGAGCTATGTAGGAAATGAACCAGGAAGCCAAATTTCTTTATCTCTGTGCCTGTTTATTGCCTTTCCCGGCTTCCAAACTACATCTGTTCCCAGGTTGCCAGGCTTGCCTCACCCTCCCCACCCCTCCACTTTCCAGCCAATGCCACCTCATAGCTCTGGTTAGTTCACACATCTTAGGACCGCTGGCAACTCCCTTCTCTGCCCATCTGTGAGCTTCCACTTTGCTTTTGGACTCATTTTCCTGGATGATTCTCTCTTTGCTTAATTGTATGTTTAAGGGTAGAAAGGGTCTTTGTGATAGCCTAGCACCTTCTGTCCATTTTATAGATAAACTGTGGTTCAAAATGGTGATGTGACGTGCTCTGTGTCCTGCCGAGTTGGTGGTAGAACCAGAGCTGGATCCAGACCTCTGACCCCAGCTCCAGGGCTCCAGCTCACTGTCCTTGTGCTGTTTTCCACATTTTTTTTTTAATTAGGCGAGTGCTCCTTATGCATGACTCCAAGATGAATGCATTTGTATACTTTGTAGAACCCAGCTGGAGTTTCCTGAAATTGTACCCTGGGCTTTTCTTTCCTTCATCACTTACTGTAGCAATCCTCCTGCTCTCTTCCCAAGGTACAAGGCTCACTGGAAATTTGCTATAGACTTGTCTTGTTGCTAATTGATGATGGTGGAAGTAATTAGCCAATCAGCAGGTATTCATTGCTTACCTGCCATTGTTTTGCACTGTGCTAAGATTGCAGGGGTACCAAAGAAGGCAGAACTGCCCACAAGAGGTGGCGAGCAGGGGAAACAGGACAGCCTAGATTTATTTCTCTTCTTCCCCAGATTTTGCAGTCAGGTACCTTCTAAGCACCTCCCTCCCTGGTTCTCTCTATCCTCAGAACTTTACTTTAGCTTGCGCCTTTTTCTTCTCTGCCCTGTTGAGAGGGGCTTCTTTCTAGGCCTCCCTCTTACCCTACTAGTTGCTTTTTGTTTGTTTTTTTGCTTTTAGAGGTACTGGGGATTGAACCTGAGACCTCGTACATGGGAAGCAGGTGCTCAACCACCGAGCTACACCCGTTCCCCTTCTAGTTTCTTTTATTTTTTCATTTTATTTATTTTTTTTAATTTCTCTCCCCTTCCCCCCCCCCCCCCCCCAGTTGTCTGCTCTCTGTGTCCATTTGCTGTGTGTTTTTCTGTGACCGCTTCTATCCTTATCAGCGGCGTGCGGTGCCATTCCTGGGCAGGCTGCACTTTCTTTCATGCTGGGCGGCTCTCCTTATGGGTGCACTCCTTGCATGTGGGGCTCCCCTTCGCGGGGGACACCCCTGCGTGGCAGGGCACTCCTTGCGCACATCAGCACTGCGCATGGGCCAGCTCCATGTGGGTCAAGGAGGCCCGGGGTTTGAACCGTGGACCTCCCATGTGGTAGACGGATGCCCTATCCACTGGGCCAAGTCCACTTCCCTAGTTTTCTTTAACTAAACACTTGACCCCCCCTGTTCAGGATTCTTCAGTGCCTTCTGCTCATCCCCAGGATGAAGTGTAATCCTATTTCTGGGACACACAAGACCCTTCACGATGCGGAGTTTGCTTACTTGTCCACAAGCATCTCTTGCCATTGCCACCTCAGCCTTCATTTCTAGCAGTTTGGAGCTTGTGGTCCTTGGCCGACATGCACTGCTTTTCGTGCATATGTGTGTCTTGGCCCGTGCTGATTCTTCCATTTAGAATGTTATCTGCCTAGTAGAAGTTTTACACATTGTTCAAATCTCTGTGAAGCCCAGGTGTTCTTTCTCTGTTCTGAGTACCACACTTTGTATATACATTTCACCATCCCACCTTTAGGAAGCAGTTATTTTATTGTATGTAATCTCATTGTTCAATTAAATGTCTCTTTTTTCACTAGAGAGTAAGCTCCTTAAGAAGGGGCTATATCTCTCTTGCTCCCTTTTTAAATCTTTGTGTCCCCGTAAATAAAACCTGGCATATAGTAGTTGCTCCATAAATGCTTGCTGAATGAGAGATGTGATCTCATTAAGTACTATTTTAAAATTAAGCCAAGGGGGGGAGTACTTCTTTTTTATTACTTTATTTTTCCCAAGGAGGAGGAATCCTTTCAAATGCTTTAGAAGTGTCAGAAAGAATTGAGACAGGAAAAAAAGGTCATTAGGGAGTCCTTGGTGACCTTTGGTAAGAGAGCAGATTGTGTCAAGCAGTAGAGATGGGAGCTTGATTGCAGGGAGTGAGGAAGTGTCTAGAGGGGAAATAGATGCAACTGGTGTAAATCAGCAGTTTGAGAAGTTTGGTAATGAAAGAAAGGAGAAAAAGGCAGGTAACTTTAAGACTGGAAGTATGATGAAAGCAGAAGTAGTCTTAGCACATTTGCAGCCAACATCTGCACTCTTGGGCAACTGGCCATCACAAACACTAATTTATCTCATTGCAGTGAGGCTCTCACTTGCTCATCTGAGCTGGGGAATGGATCTTGGCCATTCCAATATCATTCATTACCTTCTCACTAAAATTGCCCTTCAGAAGGATATGAACATTAAGGAGAGTTAGAAGGAAATCACTCTTGATCTATAGGATGAACTGTATCCTAGATAAGGAAATGTAGAAGGTGAGGGTTTCTTCCATCTCGTCATGCCCTTGGTTGCTAACTGAAATGTAAGGAATGAGCAGAACGGCCAGAAGGGAACAGGAGCCTTTTGAGTGATATGGCCGTGTGGAGTGGGATAGTTTTATGCTGCCTCTTTGCAGATGGGTAGTTACAGTTGGGAATTGGTGATTGGAGTGCAGGTCCTTCTGCCTAGTCCCTTGTGCTCCTGTAACCCCCTCTCCCCCAGTGCTGAGTCAGCTGATGCATGGGCTAGTCATGTTACCGCTCATAGCCCAGCAGGGTTACGCAGAGCATTCAGACCACACCCCAGTGCATTTGCCTGCTTGGCCCTGAGCTTGGAAAAGGACTTGCCAGAGGTCATTCTAGGGAGACTGTTTAGGTGATCAAGAAGGGAGGGAGTGGGAGGAAGAGATGTGATGTGGGAGCATTTTTGGGGTTTGGAGTTGTTCTGGGTGGTGCTGAGAGGACAGTTACCGGAACATTGTGTGTCCTCCCATGGCCCACTGGGTGGGCTATGGTGTGGACCATTGACCATGAGGCGCAGCGGTGCTCAGAGATGTATTCACCAAGTGCAGTGAATGGCTCATGATGATGGAGGAGGTTGTTCTTATGAGGGGAGGAGTGGGGTGAGGGGGTGGGGGGTATATGGGGTCCTCATATTTTTTTGAATGTAACATTAAAAAAATAAATAAAGACCGAAAAAAAACCCACCACAAAACACCACCACGTTGGGGAGGCAGATGTGGCTCACCTGATAGAGCTTCCGCCCACCATATGGGAGGACCTGGGTTCTACCCCTGCGACATCCTGGTGAAAAAGAAGAGAAAGCGTGCCTGGACTGCAAGCCAGCGCCTGCGCAAGTGCCCGCATGGTGAGCCGGTGTCCAGCATGAGTGCCCGGGGGAGTGCCCGCGTGGTGAGCCGGTGCCCCGTGCAAGTGAGTCACGCAGCAAGATGATGATGCCTCAAGAGAGACAAGGGAGAGTCAAGGTGAAGCACAGCAGAAACTAGAAACTGAGGTGATGTAATTGCCAGGGAGCCTCTCTCCCAATCAGAGGTCCCCAGGATCGAATCCTGGTGAATCCTAGAGGAGAGAAGATGTTACAGACATCAAAAACAGCAGGGCAGGAGGGGGCCGGGGAATAAAATAAATATTTAGGAAAAAAACAACCACAATGTAGATTGATAGTTAATGGTCTGTCCTCAGAGTTAGGTGAGGGATACTTGGTTACAGAAAATGGGATAATGGTATTCTGGATATAAAGAAATTGAGAAGAATGGAATAAAGTTTGAATAAAAATAAAAAAGAGAAGAATTTTTTTTCCTTGAATACTGACTTATAGTGAGATAGTATGGGGAAAATGTTGTAGGCGTTCAAAACGTTAGCTTCCCCTTCCTCTGTCATAGGAACTTTTGATTGTTCATAAATATCTCTGTACTTTAAGTTCTATCCCTAAACGTATGTTGAGATTCTCAAGTGCAGGCTAGGGCTTAGGCTGCTTGTCTCACCCGGCTTCTAGCACAGCTTCTGGCCCACCCAAATCTTGCTTTCTCATCTTTTCACTGCACAGACTGCAATTCCATAAATGTTCTTTGAATGGATTTTGAATGAATCAGTTATCTACTTGCGGATCATCAAAATCTTTTGTATGCCATTGTCCATCTGGGTTGGTCCCAGACTGTTGATATTTGAGCTGAACTTGAAGAAGCTTAATTGGATATAGGACAAGAGTTTAACTGGGAATATATATATGTGTGTATGTGTTTCATTAACATGTTCAAACCCAAAAGAAATGATTTGTGGATTATTCCATTTGTTTTCTTTTGTTCCATTATCCAGTACCTGTTGCCTTCATGCTAATGAAATGTTGACCGTGAATGATGTATACCTTATCAGAAAGTTGTCAGAGGGCTTGGAACAGAAGTAGTGTAGTTCTGTGTGGAAAATGAAATTGTCGAAAGAGATCAGATTGTTACACCCAGGCGTCCAGTGGTTTGAGGCTTTTGTGGACTTCAGAAAATTATGTTCTTAAATTAGTCCATTCCTGTGCACGTGAGCCTGTTGTAGGACTGTTTGATTAAGTTACTTTTAGTAAAGTGTAGCCCAGGGTGGATCTTAATTCTTTTACTGGAATCTTTCATGAATGGGATGAACATACAGAGAAAATAGGCCAGAGAGGTAAAAAACAAAAACAAAACCCAAACGGGGAGACGACTCTGGGAACCAAAAGCTGAAATCAGTGGGACACAGAAGCTGAGAGAAAGCCGCTGAAGCCAGGAGTTGAAAGCCCCGAGTCCCGGAGGAGAGGGGAGAGACCAGCAGGTGCCGCCGTGTGCCTCGCCTGGTGCCTTGCTGTAGGAGAAGGGAACCCAGGGCCAGCAGCAGCTGGTCCTTGGGGTGAAAAGCATGTCTGAGGAAAGCTTGATTGGGACATTTTCAACCCCCCCCCCCCCACAACGGTAAGCTTATGACTTAATAAAGCACCCTTGTAAGAGCCAACCCATTTCCCGTGTATTGCCTTGGCAGACTTTGGCAAACTAAAACCCATCCTGATTCCAAGTTCAGGCCCCGGAGAGACAATTTTGTCAGTTTGTAAATGACCAGAATTTACTTGGTTGACTGTTTTTATTTCTTCTAATTGGAAAAAATGAGAGACCAGATTTATCATAAGCCAGTTTTTTTGGGGGTCAGGGCAAATGAATTTGGATGGGTGCTGGGAGGTGAGAGGCATGGGAGGTGGGAGAGGAGCAGGGAAGAGGAAAGCAGGAAAGCTGAAAGGACTCTCTGGGAAGCAGCGCAGCCTATAGTATGTTTGTCCTTGAGCTCTGTGGCCCCTGGAGACATTTGTCTTTGATTGTGGGATTCTGCCTAAATACCCACACTGGCTCCTCACTCCATGTTTCATTTGTCTGTTGGGACCCAATCGTGTGCCTCTCTTTCCAGATGCATCAGCTTCTCTCCTTGGGTGCCTCTTTCCCTGGCCCTCTTGTGTCAGAATATAAGGCTTTTGGGGAGCTTCTGGCAAGATGGCGCATGAGAAGGACACAGGGACTCACTTCTCTCCCAGAAAAGTAGCTAGACGACAGGCAGAAATGGCCTGGAAAAATATTCTAGGGTTTAGGATACCAGAGGAAGGCTCGACAGCACCCAGAAGAGAGAGGGGACACAGGAAGAAAATCCCAGTGGAAAAACTGAGTAGAAGCTGCAGCTTCAGCTACCAGAGCCTTTCCCCCCACTCTCAGAGTAGACAGCTTAGAATTCTCTGGCCTCTGGCTAGTAGCTATGGACAAAGGCGGTCATGGATCCCCAAGGAAACAAGATAGAGAGGGACACTGCCGAAGGCTGATTCAGCTTTTGGCCAACAGATTTGGTCTGCTGTGTCCCACGAGCCCCTCCAGGCTGAGTGGGGCAGACTATTGTTAGCCTTGGGGAAGAGATCCCACCCTCTCACCTTTCCTATGGACTGGGACTGGTTGTTGAGAACGCAGAGGGGAGTGGGATTATTTCCTACCTGGGAAAGAATGGGCTGCCAGCAAAGGCTGGAGAACAGCCTCTGAGAAAGTTTGATTTGCCAGGCTCTGAGTAGCCGTGAGGCAGGCTCCTGTGCCACATGTGGCAGTTGGTCTTGCAGTGCACACACTCCCGCCAGGATTTGAACATAGAGAGCTGCCGAAAAGTGCCATCTGCTGGCAGACCAGGAAGTGCATGCGAGGAAATGAACGATAAGTCAGAGAGGCTTTTTCTGGCCTTTCTAGCCTCCCTCCCCAAGGCCCTTGTTAGTGGGTCTGCAACACATTGCTGGGTCCATGGTCCAGATTTAAGCAACTAACAGGGACAATCCTAAAGACCTAGAACAGGTTGAACCAAGAATCAAAGAACAGCAGTAACACATGGCCCCGGCCACTAAATCCCTATGCAAGAGAGAAATTGAGCATCAGATTAAAGTCACCATCATAATTAGATGCCTGGACATCAGCAGAAAATTACAAGCCATCCTAAGAAATGGAAGAAATGGCCCAAGCAAAGGGATACATCAAAGTCTTAGATGAGAGACAGGATTTGAAACAACTAATCAATGATGGTCATACAAATCTCCTAAAGCAAATCAGTGAGCTGAAAGACAATATGGCTAAAGAGATAAAGGACATCAAGAAGACACTGGGGAGAAGTGGACTTGGCTCAACGGATAGAGCGTCTGTCTACCACATGGGAGGTCCATGGTTCAAACCCAGGGCCTCCCTGACCCTGACCCTTGTGGAGCTGGCTCATGCGCAGTGCTGATGCATGCAAGGAGTGCTGTGCCATGCAGGAGTGTCCCCCACGCAGGGGAGCCCCATGCACAAGAAGTGTGCCCTGTAAGGAGAGCTGCCTAGTACAAAAGAAAGTTCAGCCTGCCCAGGAGTGGCACCGCACACATGGAGAGCTGACGTAGCAAGATGATGCAACAAAAAGAGACACAGATTCCCAGTGCCGCTGACAAGAATAGAAGCAGACACAGAGGAACACACAGTGAATGGACACAGAGAACAGACAACTGGGGGGGGGGAGAGAAATAAATGAAAAAAGAAGAAGACATGGGGAATAAAAAAAGACACTGGGGAGCCCATGTGGCTTAGACAGTTGAGTGCCTGCCATATGGGAGGTCCTGGATTCAGTTACCCATGCTTCCTAAAGAAGAAAAGCAAACAACGAGGATACATTGCAGACATTGAACAAAAACAACAAACAGGCAATGAGCAAATACAATGAGCAAGACAATGAATAGACAATGAGCAAAAACAAACAATCAAGGAGCAGATGTGACTGAAGCAGTTGAGTGCATGCCTCCCTCATGGGAGGTCTCTGGCTTGGTTTCCAGTGCCTCCTAAAGAAAAAAAAAACCAGACAACAAGCAGATAATGAGCAAAAAACGAACAGTAAAAGATAAAAAACAACAAGAAAGCAGATGAGGGAGCTATCGGGAGCAGGAATTAAAAAAAAAAAAAGACACTGAGTGAGCACAAAGAAGAATTTGAAAACCTGAATAGAAAATAACAGAGCTTATGGGAATGAAAGACACAATAGGTGAGATAAAAAATGTGTTAGAGGCATACAACAGCAGACTCAAAATGATAGCAGAAAGACTAAATGATGTAGAAGAATAAGTGATGCAGAAGAAAGAACAGCTGAAATGGAAGAGAGAACAGAGAAAAGAATGGAAAAAAATTGAGCAGGGGCTCAGGGAGTTGCATGATAAAATGAATTGCAATAAAATACATGTCCTGGGAGTTCCAGAAGAAGAAGAGAAGGGAAGAGGCAGAAAGAGTATTTGAGGAAACAATGGCTGAACATTTCCCAACTTTCATGAAAGAAATTAATTTACATGTCCAAGAAGCACAGCATACCCCAAATGGAATAAATCCGAATGAACCTATCCAAGACACATTCTAATCAGAATACCAAATGTCAAAGAAAAAGAGAAAATTCTGAGAGCAGCAAGTGAGAAGCAAACCATCACATACAAGGGACACCCAGTAAGACTTAGTTTAGAGATCTCATCATAAACCATGAGGTAAGAAGACAGTGGTGTGATAAAATTAGTCTGAAAGAGAAAAATCGCCAACTGAGAATTATTCTGGCAAAATTGTCCTTCAAATATGAAGGTGAGTTTAAAATATTCAAAAATAAACAGAAACTAAGAGAGTTCAAAGAAAGAATCCACTTTTGCAGAAGTATTAAAAAGAAAGAAAGAGATGGGAGAGAGAGGCTTGGAGGAGAGTGTAGAAGGCAAGATTAGCAGAAAGGACAACCAAAAGAGTAAAAGACAGACAAAAGTAAGATATCACTTATAAAAGCTGAAGAATATAATGGTGGAAGTAAATAATGCATCTGCAGTAATATCACTGAGTATGAATGGATTAAAATTCCCAGTGCTGACGGCGTGAATTAAAAAAACACAAGGGGAGCAGATGTGGTTCAAGCGGTTGAGCCCCTGCTTCCCACATGGGTAGTCCTGGTGCCTCCAAAGAAAACAAAAACAAATCAATTCAGAGGAACTGATGTGGTTCAGTGGTTGAGTGCCAGCTTCCTCACATATGAGGTTCCGGGTTCAACCCCTGGCCCTCAGTACCTCAAAAAATTGAAAGCAAAACAAAAGCATGAGCCATCCATATGTTGCCTACAGGTGACTCGTCTTAGACCCAGGGATACAAATTGGCTGAAAGTGAAAGGTTGGAAAAAAATACCCCATACAAACATTAACCAAAGAGAGCAGGGACAACACAGACTTTAAATGCAAAAAACTTACAGGAGATGCAGAAGGTCATTATATATTAATAAAAGGGACGATCTACCAGTAAGAAATAGCAGTTGTAAATGTCTAAGCACCTTGCAATGGTGCTCCAAAGTACAGGAGGCAAACTCTGGCAAAACTGAAGGGAGAAATAGACATCTCTGCAATAATAATTGGAAACTTCAACACAACATTCACGTTGTTAGATAGAACAACTAGACAGAAGATCAACAAGGACACAGAGAACTTGAACAATATGATAAATGAGCTTGTCCTAATAGACATATACAGAACGTTGCATCTCAAATCACATATCCAATAATGGTTTAGTAACCATGATATATAAAGAGGTGCTACAACTCAGCAATGAAAAGACCCAATTAAAAAATAAGCAAAAGACTTGAATAGGCATTTGTCCAAAGAAGAAATACAAATGGCAAAAAATCACATGAAACATTGTTCAACATCACTAGCAATTAAGGAAATGCAATCAAAGCTATAATGAGTTATCATTTCACACCTACTAGAATGGCCACTATTAAAAAGACAGAAAACCACAAGTGTTGGAGAGGATGTAGAGAGAAAGGAACGCTTATTTACTGTTGGTGGGAATGTCGAATGGTACAGCCCCTGTGGAGATCTGTTTGGCAGGTCCTAAGGAAGTTGAATATAGATTTGCCCCTTTACCTGGCAATACCAGTACTGGGTATATATCCAGAAGATCTGAGATCTTCTCAAGTGCTCATGGATTCTTTCTTTGAAATTTTAACTTCTATTAACTACAGAGAAACAGATGTTGACAAAATTAACTACCAGTTGGGAAGTTATAGTCATAAAAAAAAATCTTGAAAACATATTTGTTCTTTTTTAAAAAATTTCTCCCCCGTCCCTACTTTGTCTGCTCCCTGTGTCCATTTGCTGTGTGTTCTTCTGTGTCTGCTTGTATTCTCATTAGGTGCCTCCGGGAACTGATCCTGGGGCCTTCCAGAGTGGAAGAGAGGCGATCCTTCTCTTGTGCGACCTCAGCTCCCTGGTCCGTTGCATCTCTTATTGTCTCTCCTCTGTGTTTCTTTTTGTTGTGTCATCTTGCTGCACCAGCTCTCTGCATGGGCCAGCACTCCTGTGCAGGGCAGCACTCTTGTATGGGGCAGCACTCCTTGCATGGGCCAGCTTGTCTTCACCAGGAGGCCCTGGGTATCAAACTCTGGACCTCCTATATGGTAGATGGGAGCCCAATTGCTTTGAGCCAAATCCCCTTCCCTATTTGTTCTTAATTTACATCTTAATCAAACATAAATACTACTTTTTTCTTCCGTGTCTTCTAAAACGTTCTGGGCAATCAGCTGTCCCAGTCTACTCCAGATTGGCTCCTAAACCAACCTGCTCCTACGTCAGCTGACAATAGAATTGAGCTGGCACTGTCGCTAAGACTGGTTCCCGAGGGTCACTCTGCAGCTGGCTGGCCTCGCCATGTGAATCCTGCCTTCATGCAGGATGCGATGATGCTAGCCTCTGATTCCCTAAAGGCTCCGCCTCGGGCTGCAGGCCAAGCCTTCACTGTCCTCCTATAAGTCTCTCTAACTTGGCTCCAGCTCTAGGAAGTCTGGCACTCCCCCCTGGCACGTTTCTCTGTCTTTTGACTCGCCTGTAGTGTTTTCACCAGCTGGCGGTGGAGACAGTTCTACTCTAAGGCACAGGTTCTGCCCACCCCACACCTTTTTTTTTTTTCCATAGCTGTGATCAGAAACGTCTTTATTTCTCTGACCTCAGTGGAAGGCGTCTTCATCTGGCAAACTCTCCCATCTTACATAAGTGCTCTTTGACTGGTCAGGGCAGACTTTTGCACTTCTTATTTCAAGTTTTTTGCTGCACTGGACTTCCCAGACGCTGTTGCTTACTTTCTGGCTGGTAGGCGCCTCCTGCACTGCAGGGGCAACTGATAATTTGCAGCAGAATGACCATTCGAGCTCCTCCCAGGCCACCCCACTGCAGTCTGTCACTGGGCCGTCCTGGCTCCCCACCCCTTCCCAGCTCCAAGTGGGTGCTTCTGTCCAGCACTGTAGTGTGCTCATGGTGAAACTGAGAACAAAGAATTCAAGGTCACAATCCCTGGATTGAAATCCTTGTTCCTCAGCTCACCAGTAGTTTGATCTTGGACACGTCTTGTAACCCTATTAAACTTTATTTTCTTCATCTTTAAAGTTGAAGAGTATAAATATTTCTTATCTACTTTATGAAGGTAGAATGATCAAATGGGAGAATGTATATAGAAGCACTTTGCAGACCAGAAAGCACTGTTTAAATGTGCAAGCTTATTGTTAGTATTTAATACAACGTATTATCGCCCACATTCAATGTATTTTGAATACATTGCAAAAAACCAGCCAGGGTTTGCACTAAGGGTGTTTTCCTATCATGCAGTCAATAGCATCTCTCCAAGACATGCTCAGAGTTACCAAATCACTGGCGATAACTGCTCAGGCTTGGATTTGTCATTGTTCTGTGGCTCGTTGGGAGCAGAGCTCCAGGATCAGGCAAAGGGAAAGTCAGTGAATTAATCTCTAAATCCAGCATTGGGAAGCGACAGCCAAGCTTCTGCATGACCTGGGGCTCGGCTGGCCAGGGTAGATGATGTACTTCTTGGGGTGGGGCCTGTGGGGTCAGGTAGAAGAGTCATTCGAAGCAGAGGGGACAACATGTGCAAGTGGGGTAATGAGTATGCTCATATATTTGGGGAATACCGGTGGTTCAGTGTAAACACAGCATAGGGGCTTAGGTAGAACTTTAGGCAGGGGGAGCTGAAAAGTTGGGAGGGAAAATTGATTTCATGTCGTAATGCCTTGTATGCCAGGCAAGGGACTGTGGACTGTATTCTGGGACATTATTGGAAGCCCTCAAAGGGGTTTCAGCTGGGGAAGAAGCATATTTAGGGTCACTTTGTGTTTTTTTGTTTTTTTTTAAAGATTTATTTTTTTAAAATTTATTTCTCTCCTATTCACCTCCACCCCCAGTTGTCTGCTCTCTGTGTCCATTTCCTGCGTGTTCTTCTGTGACCGCTTCTATCCTTATCAGCGGCACGGGAATCTGTGTTTCTTTTTGTCGCATCATCTTGCTGCATCAGCTCTCTGTGTGTGCGGCGCCATTCCTGGGCAGGCTGCACTTTCTTTCGCACTGGGCAGCTCTCCTTACGGGGCACACTCCTTGCACGTGGGGCTCCCCTTTGTGGGGGACACCCCTGCATGGCAGGGCACTCCTTGTGCGCATCAGCACTGCACGTGGTCCAGCTCCACATGGGTCAAGGAGGCCCGGGGTTTGAACCTTGGACCTCCCATGTGGTAGGTCCTATCCATTGGGCCAAGTCCGCTTCCCTTTAGGGCCACTTTGGAAGGGAAAAGTTGGCAGCCCAGGTGCAGCAGTGTGCTGAACTGGCTTGTATCAGCTTGTAGGGGCTGTTTGTGCACATCACTTCCCAACATCATGTGGGTAGCTTGAAATCAACCACGGTGGCAGTATTTACCCCACAGAAATCGGCAAATGATACTAATCCGTGTCGTCCCCCCGTCCCCCCACCAGCTGATTGTTAAACATTTACCAGCACAGTTAAGGGGCCATCTCAGTAGGGTAGACTTCAGTAGGTTGCAAATGTGAGATGCCTGTTAAAAAAAACCCTTCAGTCCCCACCCCAAATCCCCTGAATCAGGATTCTGTGTGAGCAGGGGGTAAGAACCTATTTTGTTAAAAAAAAAAAAAAGAAAAGGTCCCAGGAGATTCTTATGCAGCAATCTGGTACTTTCCTCTGGGCCATGGCAGGGACAGTAGGGCTAGAGAGGAGAAGATGATGTAAGAGACATTTCAGAAGTAGGAGCAACAGGACTCAGTGACATCGGTCACGTGGAGTGGCAGGGAGGGCACGGCCAAGGCGACGTCTGAGTCTCCTTGGACAGCTACGTGGAAGGGTGGTGATACAGGTGGCTGAGTGAAGGTAGGCCCAGATCTGAGTTGTCTGGAAGAGAAGGTGAAGGTATCAGAGGGAAGAATGGGTAGTTTTGGACATGATTGAGGAGCCAGCAGAGGCAGGGTTTTGATGATGTCTGTAAACATTTGACTACATGGAACTGGAACTAGATGGAGAAGTCAGAGCCGGAAATACCAGTTTGGGAGTCAACATATGGCTTGTTGAAGCCATGGATTGGGATGAGATTGTCAGGGGAGAATATGCAAGTAAGAAGAGATGGACGCTGTAGACAAACCTCTAGGGACAGCATCTCTGAGGTTGGCAGAGGAAAAGAAGTGAAGATGAGATCAAGAAAATAGCAGTTTGTGGGTGTGTGTATATATATATACATTTTTTTTTTTCCTGTATCTGCTTGTCTCCCTTTGTTGCGTCATCTTGCATGGGTCGTCAGCTCTCTGTGGCTCACGGGCCAGCTTGCCTTCACAAGGAGGTCCTGGGACACGAACCCAGGGCCTCCCATATGGTAGACGGGAGCCCAACAGATTGAGTCACAGCTGCTTCCCAGGAGTTTGTATATTGATTATCTAAGTCAGTGGATCCTTTGAGGGAGGAGTTCCTTGAGGTGTTTTGAACATTTCCAAAAGCCTGATGACAGAAACCATACATGTATTTCTCTATAATAAAACAACAGACAACATGAAGGTTCTTTTTCTTTTTTAGGCACTAGGGACTGGGGATCGAACCTGGGACCTTGTGGGTGGGAAGCTGGTGCTCAACCACTGATCTACATCAGCTTCCTGAGGTTTTTTTTGTTCTGTTTTTTGCCTTTTTTTTTTTTTTCTTTTCAGGAGGCACCAGGGACCAAACCTGGGACCTCCCGTGTGGGAGGCAGGAGCTCAACCACGTGAGCCACATCCGCTCCCTGAAGTTCCTTTTGACTTGACTTAGATCAGCCCAGGGTGGTGAGACATGTCATTGGAAGCTCACCTGAAGTTCTGAGCGGTAGCTGTGTATTTGAACTAATACACACACACATACAAATTAATAAGGCGACCAGTAGTATTTAGTCATTTATATCCTTCAAGACCTGGTGGCTGGGGGATATAACTTAAGGGTCCTTGGCGGGAAGAGAGTTGGGAAGTCGTAAGGAACAGAGGTGTCATCCCTATTCTCATCCTGGGGAAAGGTGTATGACTTGTCCCTGTGAGAGGGATCATAGAGGAGGAACTTCAAGTCCTCGTTTTAAGCAGCTTAGATAAATGGGTCGGGACACAGCTGCATGTCCACAATAATGTTTTGGATTATCTCTGGATAACCCAAATGGCTCCTGAGTTGCACTGGGTTTGAGAATTCTCTGTAGCTTCTCAGCACTTCCTTCTCTAATGTGAAAGCTCTGGATTGGGTGGCGTGGCATTTTCTAGAGGCTGGAAGGTGGGGAGGGAGGACAAGGAGGACAGAGGAGCTGGCCTTTTTGAGACTCAAGTTCTTGACCAGTCGTCACACCTCTCAAGTTCTGGGGAGCCATGTGGTTGTCATCCTTATCTTCTGAGTAGATTAAGTAAGTGACCTGGTTAATTCTCTCTTTGGGGTGCCTTAGATTTCACCATGAAGCTAAGTAGTGACGGGGGCCAAGGAGCTACTAGAATGTAGGAAACTAGAAAAAAGCAGAGTGCTCCTTTGGCTAAGAGCAAGCAATTGAAAGTTTAAGCTACAATAATTTTTCTCTCTCAGTTTCTGTAGAGCCCATTTGAGGAATGTAATGGAGTAAGTATAATTCTTTTAATTGTATGTGATGAGAGGCCTACAGTTTTATTGTGGATGAGGGGTTCTTTATCCTTTGTAAAAAACATCTCAGAACAGGTCATTGGAGAGAAGGAATTTTTTTTTTCAACCAGAGCTTGATTATTTGTGTTCGTGAGAACCCAAGATTGACATGAAATTTAAAATTCATAGATAATTCAAAAGGAAAAAAAGGTAGGCTTGGGCTTTAGAATCTCTCCCTGTGAGCCCTTTTACCCATAATGTCTAACTGGAGAGCTGCGTCTTTTCCTGTCCATGGCTGGATGGTGGTGCTGCTGAGCATGAGCTCGAGCTTCCTCACACGGATAGCTGACTTGGACCAGAACATTTTTTCCCCTTAAACTTTATATTTGGAAATATTTCAAGCTAACAGGAAAGTTGCAAAAATAATACAAAAATCCATACAGAGATCTCCAACATCCCTCACACCAGATACGCAGATCCACCAATTATAACATTTTTGTCACATTTGCTTTATCATTCTGTCTTTCTGTCCTGTTCTATTTTTCTATCACTCTATTTGTCCATCTCTCTCTGTCCCACCCCAGCTCGCTGTCTTGTTCTCTATTAATCTATTTTCTAAACTTCTGAGAGTAGGTTGTGTATATCATGCTTTTTGAACACACAATACTTCCATGTACGTTTCCTAAGAATAAGGATTTCACTTATGTAACCATGTTAAGTGCAGTTATCAAGTTCAAAAGCAGAGTAGGGCTAGAGTGAAGTCCTGGGGTGGAGGTGAGAGAGGAGGAAGCTGGAGAGGCATGCAGCAGTCAGATCATGAAAGCTTTTATTGTTCAGCTGAGGAGTTTGACCTTTGTTCTGCAACTATGGGAAACCTGAACAATTACAAGCAAGAAGGGGCGATGTGCTCAAAATCTTCTTTTCAGTGTTGCATTAGTGTAGAGGGTAGACTGCAGTGGGGCCTGACTGGCAACAGGAAAAGCACTTAGGAACCTGTTAAAGTAATCCCAGCAAGAAGTGATGAGAGCTTGGCAGTGGCAGTAGGGGTGATGAAGGGAACACAGATGGGTTTGCAAGATAGTAAAGAATTGGGACTTGGAGCGGACTTGGATGTGGGAGTATATTTCTAGTTTGAATGAATCTTTCCTTGTGGAGTACAAGGAGAGGAGAAAAAGATGATGAATTCAAGTATTGGACATGGGGAGAATGAAATTTTCTTGGGACATGCAAGAGAGCTTAGCAACACTGCCAATTTATAATAACAAGTATCAACATTTGTGGGGCACTTATAACTTACTAAGCATTCTGTTAGGCCCTTTATATTAATGATCCATTTTAGCCCTCATAATAGGTGAGGGGACAGGGATGTAGAGAGAGGTTAAGTAACATGCTCCTACTTATACAATAAAACTGAAACTCAGACCTGGGTTTGATCTTGAGACCTCTAAGGTCAAGTGTCCAATAAAACTTTCTGCAATGATAGAAATATTCTGTATCTGTATTGTCCAGTATGAATGTCACTAACCACATGTGGCTGTTGAGTGCTTGCAATGTGACTCGTATGACTAAGGAACTGAATTCTTGCTTAATTTAAATGTAAATAGCCATCTGTGTCTAGGGGCTATTTTGGACAGCTCCGCTCTCTGCCCTGTTGTATTTGGAAGCTGTCAGCGCACCCATCAGAGTCAAAGTCTTGGGTGTGGATGAGATCCCCCAAAGAGTTTATATTGTAGTGGATTTGAACCTTTTATGGGTCACAGGCCTGTTGGAGAATTGGATGGCAGTTCTCCGTTCCCCCTCTCCTGTGAACGTACAATATTGGGCAATAATATAATAACAATTTCAAAGGTCCTTGGATCTTAGATTAGGGAGTCCTACTGTAAAGCTTGAAGAGGGTGGAACCTGATAGAATGTGTAGTCCCTGAGAGCTGAGACCTTGTCTTTATGTTTACTGCTCTATACCCTGCATCTGGATTCTAGAACAATGCCTGGGACATGGTTTATACTGGATGATTGATAAAATGAGGGACCGACCGACCCCTGAGAAACATTTAAGGGTCGAGCAGACAGGTTCATGAAGCTCTCTAAAAAAGGAGAGAAAAACAGACATAGGATAAAAACCAAGAACCAGGAAAGGGTGGTGTCATAGAAGGTAAGAAGAGTGGAGTTTCCAGAATGGGAATAGTCATCCATGTCAAATATGCCTGGATGGTCAAAGAAGGTTAGGATTTAAGACTTGTCCTTTACTTTGGCAGGAAAGGGGGTCCTCGGTGATAAACCCAACGAGTGGTGGAGTTGGGGCTCAGACTGCAGTGGGTGAACGGGCGAGACTGTGGGTGAGGAAGTAGACAAGGTGGGCGCAAAGCCCAGTGGGCCTCCTTCCTGGGAATCACCAGGAGGCTTTTTAAAAATACACATTCCTGGAGACGTTCAGATTCTGATTTAGTATAAGGTTGGAGAAGGGCCAAGGAATCTGCTTCCATACTTATTCTGATATGATTTTTGACTGATGTTTGGCAGTCACCAAGTACTGTATTCTTTCAGTGAAACATGATCATGAAGGGAAAGAAAAATAAAGTAGTTGAAAGAGTTTTTTTTTTTTTAAGGCAAGAGACATAGCCATGTTTAGAGGCAAAAGAACTATTGCATAGAGAAGTATTAGTGTGTTGTAATGAGTTAGAGAGAGATTTAATAGGATTTTGACTTCCCTGAATCTTTGACCACTGCCTTACGGGAGCCATTAAGCAGAGGCAGTCCTGCTAACTTTGAAGACACATGATCAGTTTTCATCCCCGGGCTGTTGTTTTCTAAGTAGTTTTGGAGAATATTCCAGTCATGTGGTATAAGAAATTGGGAGCTGTTGGCAGTGCCCCAAATCACATCTGTCTGTGCTGTTGATAAACGCTGTTTATGGTACAAGTGCCAGATGCTGCCCTAGGTACTTTCTATCCATCATTTCTAACCCTCACTGGAACCTTTTAAGGCATGTGCTGCTACCCCCATGTGCCGCTTAGAGCAGGTACATAATTTGCCCAGTATTACCCTGCTAAGGTGGCAGAATGAGGACTAGAATTTGGGTCTTCCTGATTCCAAATCTTGAGCTCAGATTCTGGGATTGGATTACTTGCACCTCAATCCTCAACACAGTTCTATAAATGGTAATTTATTGTCCCCATTTTTCAGAGGAAGAAACTGAGGATAAGAGAAGACAGGGGACTTGGCCAAGGTTATAAGGCCACTGAGAAGTAGAGCCAGCTGGTTTTTCTCTGTGCTGTACCTCCTACACCCCATTGCTGAAAATAATTTATTTCCCTAATTTTATTAATTGAAGAAATAGACGTAACTGCTACTCTGAACCTTTTGAAGCTTCCAATCTGCGTGAAATTGCTGTTAACATACTAAATTGCTCTGATTTCAGCCCAAAGCAAAGAAACGTGATGAATGAATTTACACAGCCGACTGAGGGTAAATGCACAATTCCTGTTAGGCTCTGCGAGTGATGAGTTACAGCGTAGAAGCACGTGACTCTAAACACCCCTCTGAGGTTTAGAAGGCTGTGATCTTTTTAGGGTTGGCTGGGAGAGAAAAGGGCTGTTTCTACTTATGAAGCACTTGCTCAGAGAATTCGCCAAATTCAGTCTCCCTAGCAACAAAGCTGTACCTTCTGGAGGGCAAAAGGACACCTTCCTAGAGGCCGTGCCCCATCGGGTCGGGGGGCGAGGACTGGAGGTCCGTGGACTCGTGCGGATTTACCCAGCCTACGACGCAGAGCTTCCTGGGCATTGCCTGGAGATTTTCTGCATTCTGGGGTGTACTTGGGCTCCAGTTACAGAGGTTTTATCCTTAGCCCTTCCCAGCGTGGCTTCTAGGATAAGCTCGGCGCGCTAGCACCGGCGGGAAAGGATTGGATGCCCTTCCCAGCGTGGCTTCTAGGATAAGCTCGGCGCGCTAGCACCGGTGGGAAAGGATTGGATGCGCTTCAGCTCGTTTCCCTCTTGGGCATCCCTGATTTTAAAGAAGAGCTCCTCTGCCTTATTTAGTAGCATATTCGAAACTTACTTTATACAGTATTTCTGTTTGTGTTGAACTTGCAACAGGAGGGCTTTAAGCCAGCCTGTTTCTTTCATTCGCTGTCTTGGCGGGACAGGAAATAGTTGCTTTATAAGCACAAGTTCCCTTCACTGCAGTACAAAACCACCTTTTGATCATCCGATGCTCAAGCCGAGTCGTTCCAAATCCTTACGGTTCTTAAAATCAGACTCTCTAGCAGACACGCTCATCCGTTAATCTCCTCTTCTGGACGCTCTCCAAGTTCTTCTCAACTGCCTTGAGCTGTAGGACAGGTGGAGCCCTGTCCCCCAAGGCCCTGGCCGATGCGGCCCTCGGCATCCTGGCCCTCCCCTCCTCCATAAACACGCCGGTGCGGTGGCTGCTCTTGTCATGGCCTCGGAAGGCTGGCAGGTCCATTAGGGAACAGGGCGAGCTGCCCGGTAGCCAGGGGCCCTTGTCACCCCAAAAGACTCATCGGAGGGAAGCACCAAGAGTGTTTTCTATGTGAGGACCCAGTGTCTGAATCTCTCCAAGCTCTGCTCGACAATATTGTTGCATGGGCTTGAATGGAGGGGTGCTTGGCATCCATCTACTTGTTTAAGAGGACTTGGCCCAATGGATCGGCTTCCGTCTACCACATGGGCGGTCCGCGGTTCAAACCCCAGGCCTCTTTGACCTGCGTGGAGCTGGCCCATGTGCAGTGCTGATGCGCTCAAGGAGTGCCATGCCACGCAGGGATGTCCCCTGTGTAGGCGAGCCCCATGTGCAAGGAGTGCGCCCCGTAAGGAGAGTCGCCCAGCGTGAAAGAAAGTGCATCCTGCCCAGGAGTGGTGCCGCACACATGGAGAACTGACGCAGCAAGATGATGCAACAAAAAGACAGATTCCCGGTGCCGCTGATAAAGATAGAAGTGGTCACAGAAGAACACACAGGGAATGGACACAGAGAGCAGACAACTGGGGGGGGGGAGGAAATAAATAAAAAATAAACAAGTCTCTGAAGTGGGAGGAGAGAGGCCCTGGAGGAGGCGGGCTCTCCGCCCCCTCTGCCTGCGCCACCATGCATTTATCTGCAGTCTCCTCTGCTCAGTGTTCAGGTCTCTGAAGTGTTTCCTGAAAACTCTCAGCAGAGGTGCCCATCACCTGCACCTTGCTGCACCTTGGCCTTCCTTCTAGTGTTGAAGCACCTCAAGACACGGGGGAGTACCTGTGCCTCCTAGAAGGTGAACTCCATGTCGTCATCACCTTACAGCCCCCTCCTAGCACAGGGCCTGGTATGTTTGTCACATGGAGCTGAACTAGACAGCCCTTTCTTTTTATTTCTGCTTGTCCTGAATCTCTCCAAATTTCAAGTGTCAGTGTGAAAACCTTGTTATCGAAGCTGTTCTCTCACTGGCTCAGAACTTTCTCTATTCTCTGTGTTGCATTTTTTTTTTTAAAGATTTATTTTTTATTTCTCTCCCCTCTCCCCTCCCCCCAGTTGTCTGCTCTCTGTGTCCATTCGCTGTGTGTTCTTCTGTGACCGCTTCTATCCTTATCAGCGGCACTGGGAATCTTTGTTCTTTTTGTTGCATCATCTTGTTGTGTCAGCTCTCCATGTGTGCGGTGCCATTCTTGGACAGGCTGCACTTTCTTTCACGCTGGGCAGCTCTCCTTACGGGGTGCAGTCCTTGCGCATGGGGCTCCCCTATGCGGGGGACACCCCCGTGTGCCTTGGCTCTCCTTGCGCACATCAGCACTGCGCATGGGCCAGCTCCACGTGGGTCAAGGAGGCCCGGGGTTTGAACCTTGAACCTCCCATATGGTGGGTGGATGCCCTATCCATTGGGCCAAGTCCGCTTCCCTCTGTGTTGCATTTTTTTAAAAACTGGACAATCAGTGGATTTTTTTTTTTAGATGGGGGCGATTGATGTCACACGATAAGAAGCCTTGTGATGCCTAGACCAAGTCCAGCTGCTCAAGAATGTCATCAAGGAGCTAGGTTCCTCCTAACTTCCTTCTGTGCCTTTCTTGGCATGTGGTTTTCTGTTCGTGGCTATGAGGTGACTGCTGTGCCTCCAGACAGCCATATCCTTTGTAACAGGAAGAAAGAACTAAGACCCAAAGTTTTGTCTTTTTAGTTGGGAAGGGAAGTCCTTTTCAGGAAATTTCCACATACAACCATTGACCAAAATTGTGTCCAAAACCTCTCAAGCTAGAAGGAGGTTAGAGAGAAGAAGATTTGGAAGGGCACTGGATCAGCCAACCAGGGTTTCTGCTACTGTTCTTTTGCTCGTTTTAGTTAAACAGTATTATCACAGTACATGTATGGAATTGAGGCTTAGAGATTTTAAGTGATTATTTCAAGTTAACCAGCAAAATAAGTCATAGAACCTGGATTCAAATCTAGCACTCCTTACTCGGGAGGCCACATGCTTCCAATCACTCCTTGCCCTACTTCCTTGTACCTTAGAAAAAAAAAATCTAGACCAAGTAACAGAGACAGAAATTAATTTATTCCATAGCATGTGGAGACCATTCAAAGGTATAAGATTGAGGGTATGTGATTTTTTTCATGGTCTGTGTACACTCACATTAAGTAAAATGCATAATAATAATAGCTCTTGAAGAGCTTAATGTCTTCTGTTATACCAGTTTTATTTCATAATAAAATCCTAGGGGAAAGAGACATTGTTGGTGAATGAGTGTAATAAGCAGAGGTTAAAAAAAAACAGTCGTGTTTAGGATCAATGGACAACTCTGAAGAGAATAAATTGTCTCTTAAAAATGCATTGCGGGGGAAATGGGGGCTTTTCCTTTGGCATTTAATATGTGCTTCTAAGAGTTTTCATGTTCTGCTTTTAAATGTAGTTATTTATATTAAATCTTACTTTCCAGATTTAAGTATCTTGAAAACAGGATCCTCATCTGAGTCAGGTCTTTATTTTTCATAACCCCCCAAACGATGCCTTGCACATAATGATAGCTGGCATTAGGTAGCATTTAATACATGCCAGGCACTGTTTTCTAAACTTCACGTATGTTAGTTCTTTAGCCCTGACAACAGCCTTACAAGGTAAGAACTGTAATGAAGGAAACAGCTATCATTTTGTAGATAAGGAATGTGACCTTAACCAACTCACTAGTAAATGGAGGAACTGGGCTTTGAACCCAGGCAGTATGTTGCAACATCTGGACTCGTAGAGGGCGTTATGTAACTATGGTGGGAATGTATGCAGGTTGATGTTTCTTCATTATTTAGAGCCATTAAATAATTTGAAGGGGATCCATTGTGGTGGTCGTCGCCACCCTCTGTTTTCTAAGCAATGGGAAGGCCAGCAGGGGGAGCCCGAAGGTCGATCCTAGCTCTGGTGCCCGCAGATCTGGTTTGGTTTGCCTTGTGGTTCTGGTTTGGAGGCCCACAGCGTCATCTAGTGGGATTACTTGTTAATATCAGCTCAGGATTATTTTTCAGAAACCTTGGTAGATTGTTGTTTGGTTCTGGGTAGCCCCCTTTATCAGCTTAGTTTTTTCTTTTTTCTTTTTAGTTAATTTTTTATTTTTAAAGAAGGTTTAGATTACATAATTGTTACATAAAAATCATAGGGGATTCCCATATACCCCACTTCCCCCCACACTCACATTCCCCCATTAACAACATCTTTCTTTAGTGTGGTACATTTGTTACCATTGATGAACACATATTGAAGCATTGCTACTAACCGTGGCCTATAGTTTACATTATAGTTTATACTTTGCACCGCACAATTTTATATGTTTTGACAAGATGTATAATAGCTTGTATCCGTCATTGCAATGTCATGCAGGACAATTCAGAAGTCCCCAAAGTACCTCATGTTACACTTCTTCTTCCCTCTCCCTCCCCTCAGAACCTCTGGTGGCTACTGCCTTTATATCAGTAATACAAGTTCTTCCTTTCCTAAGATAATCATAAGTCTACTTTAGTCCATAGTTGCATTCCTCCTTAAGTTGTTCATTGCCCAATCTTGAGGATTTGGGGATGGAGATGCCCATTCTTTTTCTGATTGAAGGGGCTCAGCTTAGCTTTAAAGTTTACTTGCCTAAGGGAGGGTAAGGAACTAGGAAGGACCAGCCCATCCTGGCTCAAATGGAGTCAAGTCTGACCTCCTCCTTGGGGAAGACTCTAATACTGGTGTGGTCATTTGGGTGATTGAGCCCCACTGGCTTAGGTGGTATTGAAGCAGAGGCTCCCAGAGACCCTTCTTCTTCTTCCCACACGTACTGCCAGGGACGTATATCATCTTTAATTTCTTGATGCTTGCCTCTGGCACTGCGTGGGCATTGAAATTTGAGTTCCAATATTCTGTGGGCTGCCTACTCTGATAGAACATACATCCCAGGTGTTGTATATAGGAGGTTTGCTTGATACATCTAACAGATCAGCAGCCACAATGTAAGAAATCCCATGGGTCATCAAAACTGTAGTGCAGTTTTGTTATAAGGATTTTTAAATGGGCAAATCTATCAGAATCATCCACGTGGAAGTGATGGGTAGCTGCTCCATGGCGAGCAAGAGGCAAAAAAAGTGCTCCGTGGAAAGCTCTTCTCTTAAAGGAACGAGAAAGAGTTAGTGTACACAGTTCTGCCAGGCAGTGGGGGCTTTGTGCATAAGCCTGCTCTGGTGTTGTGTGAGTGTGTGTTGGAAATTTTGATATGTTGCTTCTGAGGTCATTTACTTCTTTCTAGATGACTGTGACCACAAAAAAGAATGAGCTTTTTTGGTTGAGAGCATAAAGGCACTGGAGTAAGCACTGTTGTTCAAAGAGGTTGTAGTTTACTGGGGAGATAACCTAAAGGATATACTCTATAGAGGTGACTACACCTTATTGTAGTGGACTGTCTACCAAGGAGGAGCCTTTATTACAGAGACATTTATGGCAAAGGAAATTTATTATGAAGAGAATCTGTATAAAGCTGGGGTTGGTGAAATTTGAATGCCGTATACTTTTCATGTGTCGCAAAATATTCCTTTAAAATTTTTTTTAAAACCATTCTTAGCTCACATGATGCCAGATCTGACTCTCCTGCTGATTTAAACTATCAGATGCTTGAAGTAGTTAATAGTTGGTGACTGGTAAAAGTATTTCATCAGCTAAATGATCAGTTAGTGTAATGAAGTATCTGAACAGCTTTTATTTTTCTCCAGTGACCATAGAGTGAAGATGAAAGACAGTTGAATTTCACGTTACCAAAATGTAAGACATGTTAAAGAACTCTTGACTGTGAGCTTATGCTACATAAACATCTTCCTGTAAGACTTTAAGGAGTAGTTTAACCTCTCACCCTCATCACCTTCCCTCGAGATAGAGAAACAGACCAGGTCAACCTGACTTCTGCCTTAATGAGGCATAATGGGTGAGGTTGAGGAAGAATGGGATTATGGGATTGTTATCCAGTCACAGAGATTCAGAGGCCCAGGTCCAGAGAAGGCAGGAGACATTTGCTCATTGAAATATAGTCAGGGAAGAGCACGGTAACAGGTCAGGAGCTAATGCTCTGCCTGGCTAGCAACAGGTATTTGTTAGGTGTGACCAAATTTATGTCATCTCCCACCTCCATTGTCTGTGAATACAGCCTTTGTGGTAAACTTAGGTGGGGGATATGTATCTTTAAAATGTTGTAATCCTATTTCTTTGTCTGGTTGAAGTCTAAATGCCCTCCCCCAGGGTTGAGAAAGAAGCTGAACGTTAACGGTTCATATCCTGTGTCTTTCCTCAGCAGCCAGCAGAGCAGCCAGCAGAGCAGCCAGCAGAGCAGCCAGCAGAGCAGCCACGACGATGACACCAGCCGGTTCCTGAGCCCTCGAGTGCGGGAAGAAAGGTAGAGGCAAATGCTGAGGAGCAGCCTGGAGGCAAAGCTGGCGGGGACTGGGTGAAATGTTTGATTAAGATTGTGCTCCTATCTCGTGCCTGAGCTGTGGTCACATGAAGGGAATAGAAACCGTTAGACTTCTGGGCTGACTGAAAAGACAAGGTGTCCACTCAGGAAACGACAGGGGGCAACACAGAGGGTCCAGTTCTAAAGATTTTTGGAGTTCAAGGGAAGAAGTTGGTATGTGGGAAACCAGCTATGTTGGGAAGACTTCACAGGGGGCTTAGGACTTGAGCCACACCGTAAGGGTAGGCTGTGGTCTGGGTCAGGCGGGAAACGGGTATTTTGTGCCTGAGGAAAGTTGTGTGGCATGGGAGGGCATGTGCGGCACCAGGCGGCACCAGAATGCCAGCCTGGTTGGACTGGAGTGGATTGTATGTAATTAGGTAAGTTGTGTGTTTCCAGACTAATGGAGAATGAGGTTGGAGGGATAGAGTGCAATGAGAACGTGGAGGCTCCTGAATGCTAGTTTGAGGAGCTGATGTACTCAGTGTGAGCACCAGCCAGCGCCTGGTTCATAGAGTGCCTGAGAGATGCCATTAAATGTCAGGGAATGGTAGAGGGAGGTAGAACTGTTGTAGCAAGTTCAAATTCTGTGCCCAAAGAGAGTTGACTGTATTGATGTTATAACTAAAAGGAAGTCTCAGTTGGTCTACCATGGAGCTCAGTTTTTGGTCTAGCCCTGTTTACCATTTTAATCAAGAAATTACATGAAAAAGTAGAAGGGAGAACTTTTATCATATTTATGGTGGACACCCAGCTGAGAGGGAGTAGAGAATAGTTCATGGATGATAAAATCAAGATTTGGTATCATTTCAAATACAGCAGTGGGTAGAAACCAACAGAGATATTCTTTTAAAAAGAAAATGTGATTATTATATATTTATAGTACAAAGGATTAATTTCTCAAGTGTAAGATTGCCATGGGGAGCCTAATCTGACAGGATTTCATGTGGAAAAGTACTTGGAGGTTTTATTCACCAGCCAAATCTAAGCCAGTAATCTGGCACAAGTACCCAACACTCTATGAAAGTTTTGAATTAATTACTGGGAGTGTGATACATGGATTTAAAACCTAACCAAACCAGATTTCAGTGTAGTCTCCAATAGTGCAATCATGCCTGGTGGATTATGCCCACTTCTTTGGAAATGGATATCAATAGATTCCAGAAAAGAGGGATTAGGATAACTATACCATTAAAAGTTTGGTCAAGGAAAGGGCATTAGCCTGGAAAGAGAAGATTAAGGATGAGTGTAATAGCACTCTTTAAAAACTGGGAAGGACTAGGCAATAGAACTAGAGTGATAGAAGTTCTAGCAAGAAGGACTCCAGTTCAGGATAGGGAAGAACTTTTCTGTGATTAGAGCCTACTACAAAGGCCTTGCAAAGTAATCTATTATCCCCTCCACAGAAATGTTGGAGCAAAAGCTGAGTGCCTTAGGGGAGAGAGGGGGCCTTCTCTAATCCTTAGCTCTTCAGATTGTAAAGTCTTCTGAGTTCCTCCATAGTGCTCATTTTGTGCCCATTATTAGCCAAAATTAATAGTTCAGCTCATCAATTTAGAGAGAAACACGGAGCCCCCAAGGGGCCAAAACTGTCATTCTTGTCAAGATGCTTAATGGGTTTAGATCTGAGGGCAGTTCCCTCAGTCCCTAGAGGGCCCACGCTTTCTGCAGGGCTTTCTGGATTTCAACAAGCAGACTCTCAAAGTGGAAGGACCATAGAGCTCCCTCAGTGTGACTCTCTTCCCAGTTCTCGCGTGCCAAGCGTCTCTGGCAAGTGCCCCGTCCGCTCCTGGCCATGTGTCCTTGGCGGCCCCTCTTCTGTCAGCCCCGTGCTTGCCAGCCTCTCCACTCTTGTAATATCTTTGCTCCTCGGGCATTCCCAGGTGAGACGAGCAAGTGCTGAGTTGCACATACCCTCGTGTGTGTGTTTCCCAGCGCACCTTCAACCAAGCTAAGACATGGCTGCTTGCCGGCCAGAAAGAGCCCTGCCTTTTGTCTGCTCTTTGGGATGGTACGGTGTCATCAGTTCTATTCTAGCTCATTCTCTGCCTGTGTTATAAAGGATTCACATCCAGACCTTTGTCCAGAACACCTCTCTAGGTTTCTTCCTTGTCTTTTCTTCTCATCCTGGGCCCTAATCTCATGCGTGCATGGCTGTTGTGTGTCATTTCGCTTTGGGCAGTGTGGGGAGCAGAGAGGGCTGTGATCAGAAGCCGGCTTCCCGTGGCGGTCCTGGCGGACCCCCCACCTGAAACTCGGACTCGCTATGCGTTCGCCGTGGCCTTTCAGAATGAAGCCTTCCTTCCTTTCTCAGCCAGTGGGTTCCTTCTGGAGAGAACGCGTTGTCCCCAGAGCGCTAATTAATCACCCAGCCTTGGCTCAGAACAAACCCTTCCACGCTGCACCTCATCCCTCCTCTGGTATGTTTCCACCCAATTAGAAGTCTCTCTGGGGCATATCGGATGTTGGTCTGTGATGTCCCAGCCTGGGGCCAGGGTTAAGATCCAGGCCCTGGGGAGATTTACGGCCGGGTGGTGATCGGGCTCCCTCTCCTCTATCTGGGACCAAATTGAGCCAAACCGAGCAGGCAGTGCACCCCGACAGCGAGGGTGGCACGTCCTCCCCAGCCGGGGCCTGGATGTGGTCATCTCATTGACCCTTTGCCACTTCCCTAGTGGAGCAGGTGCCGTCACTGTCACGGGCAGAGAATGATCAGGTGTCCGTGGGCAATTTGGGCCCTTTTCCGTGGTTGCTCATCATTCTCAGGCCCGGCAGTCAGTTATACGACAGACGGTAGTTGTGGAGCAGGCCAGAAATTAACATGGATTTCTTCTGTTTTAAAAACCAACATTATACTCCTTCAGCATAAGATGTAGTATCAGCTGGTTGACCCAAACATTGATTTTTCTTTGTCTTGTCCCAGCACAAGGTTCAGACTGGACATACTATTTTAAAAACAAAATAGCTACTTTATGCTAGCCTGAAAAATAATGTCCACATGACAACATGATAAAATATGGTGTCCAAACCTAAGGCCTTCTAAAAAACTTTTTTTCCCCTTACATCAGTGTTCTATCTTGAAGGAAAGCCTTTGGTACCCTGGCAGGGTAAAATAGATAACTTGCCCAAAGAGTTGTTTATGTGTATTGAAATTGGGGGGTGGGCATTAATCCATTTTCATGCTTTAGATGGAGCCAGGGGTACACTTACCAAACACTAGCTCCCAGGTGCAGCCTCCACGGGACCAAAGATCTTTCAAGCTCCCAGATCTTTATTTAGAAGAGTCCCCCAATGGCAGGACTTCAGGATGTCAGGACTGTAGAAAGAGGAGTGTTTTCCTAAGGACCTTTTATGCGAACAATGTTAGTTTCAACAGAAATGTGGTCTGAGTTGGCCAGGAAGCCTTTTAGTGGCAGGCAAATTGAGGCCCACCAGGACAGGAGCCGGGCATCCTGGCTCCTGGGCCCGAGCCTGCCTTCAGATAGCCGTTCCCGCAGGCCGGCCTGGGGGCCGCCGCTCTTCATTCCAGGTCTGCGGGGAGCCTGTCGGAGTCCAGGCTACAGAGACGAATGGGAGTTCACTGGCTGCTGGCCGGCCCCGTGCTGTCGTGGAGAGAGCATAAGGCTCTGGAGGCAGACAACCTGAGTTTTGAATACCTTCCTTGTTTCTTCTTAACGGTGCTTTTTAAAATTTTTTTATTTTTTATTTTTTTGAGGAATCAGGGCCAGGGATTGAACCTGGGACCTCGTATGTGGGAAGCAGGCACTCAGCCGCTTGAGCTACATCCACTCCCCTAATGGTGCATTTTGCTTCCTTCTTTATTTTTTTAAAAATGTTACATTCCCAATATACCCCCATCCTCCTTACCTCACTCCTCCCACATCAACAACCTCTTTCATCATCGTGGGACGTTCATTGCATTTGGTGAATACATTTTAGAGCACTGCTGCACCACGTGGATAGTGGTTTACATTGTAGTTTACACTGTCCTCCAGCCCACCCAGTGGGCCATGGCAGGACATACAATGTCCAACGTCTGTCCCTGCAGTACCACCCAGGACAACTCCAAGTCCTGAAAATGCCCCCACATCACGTCTCTTCTTCCCTGCCCTCAGCAGCCACCATGGCCACTTTCTCCACATCAGTGCTACCATTTCTTTCATTACTAATCACAACAGTTCCATAGTAGAATATCAGTAAGTCCACTCTAGTCCATTCTCTATTCCTCCATCCCGTGGACCTGGGATGGTTATGTCCACTCCCCCTCTATATCGAGAGGGAGCTTAGATTCCACATGAATGATGGATGCAGTTCTCTGCTTGTAGTTGTAGGCACTCTTGGCTCCCTGGTGTGGGGGTTGACCTTCTTCACCTCCCTGTTAGCAGGCCAGGGTAAGTCCGATAAACCAGACAAATGGTACATTTTTAAAATCAATTTACTTAGCTTTCGACAGCCTTTGTTTCCTTGTTTGTAAAATTCTAAAGTCTATCATGTTCTTGTAAAGAATAAAGGATACTTCCTTTATTCTTTATGTTCTTTTATTCTTTATATGTAAAGAACCTGGCATATATCATGGTAGCTGCTGGTAGTCTGATGATTGTGGCTATTCTGAGATTTGACTCTGTTTCTCAGCAGATCTATACTCTTCTGTCCTTGAAGAAGCAGAGATGGTAAAAATGTGCAGAATATTGAACACCTTCAAAATGTCAGCTGTAGACACTAAGGATTACTGAATAAATCAAGACATGGTATTCCGCCTTAAAAGCCTGCTGTCTTATGGCAAGATATTCCTGCCCTGTTTACAAAGTAAAGGGGAGCAGGTGTAGCTCCGTGGTTGAGCGCCTGCTTCCTTTGTACATAAGTGCTTACTCTGTGCTCCAAACCCTGCACAGTGTCTCTCTCTCTCTCTCTTTTTTTAATTAAGTAAGTTGTGTGTCTCCATAAAAATCATGCAGAAAATACGGAGTTTCCATATCCCCCTGTTAACACCTTGCATTTGTGTGGTACACATGCGATGAATCTCGCAAGCACTTTTTAATCTAATCCTCTCCACAACTCTGTCAAGTAGCTGCTACTGTTATCTCCGTGTTAGAGTGTAGGAAACGGAGGCTCAGGGGAGTCCTGAAACTTGCCTGGGGAGAACACACCTGCCCTGCTTGGGGCTTCAGTGGGGGTGGGGGTTGCTTCACCCGGGAGCGGCCAGGTGAGGAGGAGCCTGTCACATGGACACCACTCCCAGGTGAGGGGACATGGTGTCCATAAGCACGGAGGCGTGAGGAAGCAGGGACTGCTGGGAACTGCAGCTGCTTCAGTGTTGCTGGAGCGTAGCGTCCTAGGAACGTGGTGGCTGGCGAGTGACCAGAAGGCGTGTTTGGGCAGGCGGAGAGGAGCTGGGCAGGCGGAGAGGAGCTGGTCAGGTGGAGAGGAGCTGGGCAGGCGGAGAGGAGCTGGGCAGGCTGTCCTCCTGTGGTAAGCAGTGGGTTATAGTCAGAGATGATGGAGCATCCCTGAGGGATTTGGAAAAAGGGGGTACCCAGGTCTCAGCCAGATTTTCTTGTGAGAAAAATCACTTTGGTCTCACTTTGTGGGAGATGGATTTCAGGGAGAAAGACTGGAAGCAGCTAGATAAGGAAGGAAACTGTGTAATAGTTTGCCCATTCATTCCCTCATTTAACAAGGGGCGCTGAGCACATATGACATGCCAGCCACTCTTGCAGGTGCTGAGGCTACAGCAAGGAACGAGCTGACCACAGTGCCTCCCCTTTCTAGTGAGGGGTGGTAGACGATAGACAACAAAAAATAAGAAACACTGAGTAGTAAGTGCTAAGAAGAAAATTCTAGGTGATGTGATAGACTGTGGCAGGGGCCACCCCGGGCTGGGCTGACAGAAGCAGTGGCATTTCAGCTGAGACCAGGACAGGGCTCTGGATTCTGGTCTTGCCAGGGAAGTCAGAAAAGAAGGAACCAGTTAAAGATACTTGAGAAGCTGATTTGACAGGACGTACCCCTGGGCTGAAGGGGCTTGTCTACTGTGGGCCTCAGTTCTCTAGCTTGGGTTGCAAATAAAAGGTGTCGTTGTCTAGAGGCTGTGGTTCTGGGTTGTGATTCTGTTTCTGCCACGTGCCGTGTGGTCTTGGGCAAGTCACTTCACCTCAGTGACCCACTCTCTTCATCTATAAAATGGGTGTAATAACAGTCCATACTGTACGTGTGTGTGAATAGGCAGAGTGTGGAGCACCTGCCTCCCACATGGGAGGTCCCGAGTTTGGTTTCTGGTGTGTCCTGAAAAAAGCAAAAACAAACAAGACAAACGAAAAAAAAAAGACCAACTCTGGGAAGCCAGTGTGGCTCAGTGGTTGAGCACCGGCTTCCCACACAGGAGGTTCTGGGTTCAATGTGCGACCCCCTCGGACCTCAAAAAAAAAAAGGCGGAGTGCTAGTATTAGGTATGTGCTTCTGTTATTATTAATTATTATAACTATTACTATTGCTAAAATATTGGGTCAAGGAAGGAAACAGGCAGATTTGAAGAGCGGGGGTGGTGGTGAGTTTAACTTGGACATGTGTAGGAGTCGGAAGTGCTGTTGGAGCTTGCAGGGGGAGAGATACACTGGGAAGTTAGCTCTGCCTGTTCAAAGCTCAGAAGACAGGACTAAATCTATTTGTTTGAAAGTAATTACTTGGAAGAGCACATCAGTAAGAACGTAGTTGAGGCAAGAGTCTTGGGATTAGCAAAGTTTAGCAGAAGGGAAGGGAAGGAGGAATTTGCAGAGGTTTGCACACTGAAGCCAGGAAAACTAGGAGGAAATAACATGAAAGCAAGAAAGAAGAGTCAAAGGGTGGAAATAGGTAAGCTGAGGCTGAAAAGGCATCCTCTGAAGGAGGAATGAGTGGGTATTGGTGGCTGGACTGTAAGGAAGTTTGGGAAGAGTCTGTGCAAGGGAGAGAGAAGAGCCAGAACCTTGAGAGTTCATTCTAGAAGTTTGCCTGGGAAGGCAAGAAGCAGGGAGGATACCTAGAGGAAAAGGCAGAGGAGGTTGAGGAGACATTTTATTTTAATATGGAGAGACACAAACACTTTTATTATCACTGAAATAGAAACTGATAGGTTAAGGCTGAGAGTTGCAAAGAGGAGATAGTTCATTTGTCATTCAGCAAACAGTTATCAATTATGTACTATATGCTCATGGAATTTCTGGCACAGTTGAGGAGACAATATTAACACAATTGAGTGTTAATACAAACTTGGAGATGTGCATTAAGGTAAGGTGTGCATTAAAGTAAGGGAACATAATTACGAGAGCGTATCAGAGAAATTCGACCTGGCCAAGGGGCATGGAAGAAGGCTGTAATGCTCAAGCTCAGATTAGAAAGATGGGGAGGAACCAGCGAGATGAGACAGATAAGATGAGATGAGGCAGGAGCTTGGCTAGCCATGACAAGGATTTAGTCTTTACTCTGAAACCATCAGGAGGGAAGTGGTGTCGCTCAGTGGCTGAGCACCTGCTGTGCATGTGTGAGGTCCTGGGTTCAATCCCTGGTACCTCCTCACCTCTCTCCAAAAACAAGGCATTGGGAACCCATCAAAGGGCTGTGACAGGATCAGATTTGCATTCTGAAAAGATGGCTTGAATTGCAAGAAAGAATGGAGGCTGCCCAGGAGGATGCAGGGAGATCAGCTGGGCCATTTAAGAGGCTCATATAGGGAAGCTGATGTGGCTCAGGTGACCGGGTTCCCACCTACCACATGGGAGGTCACTGGTTCGGATCCCAGTGCCTCCTAAAGAAGATAGCCTGCCGGCAAGCTGACACAACAATAGACACAAAAAGAAAAAAACACAATGAGAGACATAACAAAGGAAGAAGCAGAGGTTCCTGGTCCCTCCTAAAAGAAGACAGTAAGCTGATGCCACGGGCAGGCGCGGTGAGCTGACACAACGAGATGATGCAACAAGAGATGCAGGAAGGAGAAATATAACACAACAAAAGCAGGGAGTGGAGGTGGTGGCTTGAGTGATTAGGCACCTTCATCCCACATCAGAGGTCCCGGGTTGGGCTTCTGGTGCTTCCTAAAGAAATAGGGAAGACGAAAAGGCATGCAAGTGAAAAACAAGGGGGTGGGGAGAAATTTAAAAGAAAAAAAAGAAGCCAATACAATAGTTCACGCAAGGAGTTTTGGTAGTTTGAACTTAGGATAGTGGTAGTGAAAATAAAAAAAAGCAAATGAATTCAAGATGTATTTAGAGGACAAAATAGCCAGGAATTGGTGAGGGGTTGGATGTAGAGTGTGAGGAAGAAGAGAGGTCTCCAGAGTTGAGTCATAGGATTCAAGATCAAGGTGAAAGAATTAGCCTTCCGTTGGAGATAATAATTGGTGTGGATACAGGTGAGTTCATGGGTGATGGGCTAGAAAGGTTAGGAAGCAGCAGGGTCTGTTTTCTCTGTAATAGGATCATCGCCTAGGATCAGGGAAGGTAGAGTGGAAATAAAGTTAATTTGGGAAATTTTTGTATCGTATTCTTTCTGAACCTCTTAAAAGACGTTCCCTGCCTTATTGGAACTCAGACATTTCTTCCAGTTGTGGTAGGGAGGGCAAGTATTCTTTTTTTTTCCTCCTCTCCCCCTTCCCCCCCAGTTGTCTGCTCTGTGTCCATTCACTGTGTGTTCTTCTGTGTCCACTTGTATTCCTGTCAGCGGCACCCAGAATCTATGTCTCTTTTTTGTTGTGTTGTCTTGCTGAGGCAGCATTGTGTGTGCAGCACCACTCCTGGGCGGGCTGCACTTTTTTTGCACTGGGTGGCTCTCCTTACGGGGTGCACTCCTTGCATGGGGGCCCCCCTATGTGGGGGACACCCCTGCGTGGCACAGCACTCCTTGCACGCATCAGCACTGCGTGTGGGCCAGCTCATCACGTGGGTCAGGAGGCTCTGGATTTGAGCCTTGGACCTTGTATTCTAACAACTGTTTTTCAAGTATAGCCATAGACTGTTGTTTGCTTGTGTACAATCTTTGGCTTACGGGTCCCCCCACTGGCTGATGAGCCCCTGGAAGACAGGAGCTGTATGCCTTGTGTCTGGCACAGAGTAATTGCTCAAAAAATGTACGTGGAATTCATGGAAAAATGAATGGAGAACCAGGTAGTGGCATTTGGGGTCTAACAGCAGGTCTCAGGAGATGTGGCAGGACTAGAATCCAGGCCCACTACTTTCAACACATCTAGCCACTGGGACATACAGCTTCCTATTAGACTAAGGAAAGATGTTTTCAAATTCTGCTTATTCTATCCCAGAAATAGTCCCAAAATAGCCTATTTCCAGAGCACTCCATACTGCCCCATCTTCCTGCCTGGCTAGTGAATTCCCCACGGCCCTGTGGACTCTCAGGTGATCTCTCCAGGCAGCTCCCTCCGTGGGGAAGGTGCCAAGGAGCACTCCCTGTGGGAGCACTGCCGGTAGCCCTCCCCCCTTCTGGCCCCGGCAGCTGACATCACATGCAGGTACAGCTCCGTCCTCCTGTCTGAGGACAAAGGAGGAAAGGAAACTGACCCACTGCCCAGAGCGCTGCCAGGCATGGAAGGATGGAGAAGGGCTCTCTTAGGGACGGTGGCTTGGGCAGAGGGCACAGGGGATCCTGGTAATACGGAACTTCAGGCTCCCCCACCCTTGGGCCCCTCACCTGCCTGTGTCTCGTGTTGAACAGCTGGGAGAGGGCTGACGTGCAGGAGTCCACGGCCGACAGCTGGGGAAACTGCAGCGGCAGCAGCTCCACGCAGCTCCAGGGGGCGCCCCAGGTGCCATGTGCCCTGCCCTGGCCCGGGCCCAGCATGGTGCAGAATCTGCGCTCCGAGACCATCTCTTGCAGCTCGGCCGTCAAGCAGGCCTGTCACTACCACGTCTCCTCCCTGAGGAAGAGGCTGTCCTTTCTCCGAGCCAAGTAGGTGGCAGGGCCCCCTGGAGTTCAGGGCGCAAGGAATTTACCCTTGGCTCTTTTGGGATCTCCTGGGACTCTTCCCAGGGGCAGGAGTGTTTGGGGGTTTTGTAGCTCCTGCCAAGTGACGGTACCATAAGAGAGGCTGCAGGGGGTCCAGCCGAGTGGCCCTGCAATGGTGGGATCGCTGGGCTGGGAGGTTTTGTCCTAGTCCTTTTTTGTAACTTCCCGGGGAAAATCCTTTTCCTCTCCAAAATCCTTTTCCTACTTCAGTTGGCAAAGAGTTTGGAGGTCCCCAGGGACAAGGAGCTATAGAGAAAGTGCATTCTGTCTGGTGTAGGGTCCCTTGAGTAGAGGTGCTGTGTATTTGGGGGGTTAAAATGCCCTTCTGGTGATCGGGACCTACAAGTGAGGTGTTGGGGGGCGTTGATTGTGTATTCAGCCTAGATCTGCTCGTTTGACCACTTTGCTCTGATGCCAGAGATGCCGGAGTGGGAGGTGTGAGCAGGGGGTGGAGGCGTTTACCTAAGGCGGGGCAGGGGCCCCAGGCCTGGTGGGCTTGAGGGCAGCGCTGCACGCTCTGTGCCTCGGCCTCCGTGAGAAGCAGCAGGAGATCTTCTGGAGGAGGAAGATGTTCCAGCCCCTAGAATCTGGGTTGAATTTGGAGGCTGGCAGGCAATGGAGAGAGAGGGAAGCTCCAGAGCAGCTTTATTGCGTGTGAAGAGGATCAAAGCAGTGAGAAAAAGGGACGACGGGAGACATGGGTGCAGAGAGAAAAGGAAGGAGAAAGAAAAGCCACGGGAGAGGCTAGAGGTAGTAGGCGACTCGATCTGGATTCTCTTGGTCTCTCAACACACACAGGCGTCGCTGCCAGGGACTGTTTGTCCAATGAGGTCCCCCCAGGGGCGATCTCAGGACAGACGTTTCAGGGGTGGTCACGGGCTGCTTCCGTGCTCTGAGCGAATGAAGACTTCTCGGGTACCGAGTACCCAGTGCAGTACCTTGCACAAAGCACAACAGATAATGCGAGACTCAGGGCTTCTCTCGTCCTCCGTGTGGCACTGGTGGCAGGGACAGGATTCTGCCAGCAATGGTTGTGTGGGACCCAGTAACACTTTGAGACCCAGCGACCTCACTTGAAGTTCTGGCTCCGTCGCTCACTAGCTGTAGTGTTTTCAGAAAATCATTTTATCCTCTCTGAACCCATTTCCTTCTTTGAAAGCTGGAGACATTGTACCTGCTTTGTGCAGTGGATGAAAATGAGCTGGACTAGGAAAAGCACGTAGCGCTGTGCCTGGCATGTAGCAAGCACTCCGTGCAGGGAGCTTTTGTTGTTGTTATCAGCAGCCAACACTAGGTTTTTGCTAAGCCTACCAGCTAGGTGGAGGGTGAGTTTTGAGCTCCTAGAGAACTGGGAGTTTGAGGACTTGGTTTGGGTGAACCGTGGATCGGTCCATGGGAGGCGGTGTTTGGTTGCCAAGGGAAGCCGGTCACGTAAACTGCCTCACTTGCCTTGAGGGTGAGGTGAAGAGCCCGCCACACTGGGCGTGTGGAAGTGCTCTCCATGTGCAGGCAGCCTTGCTGGGGTTCTGCAGGGGTGCGGGCCAGGAGGCACTCAGCCCCTTCCGGCTGCCTGGGAAGAGCCCCGACCTCAGAAGGGGGCTCACTTCATTCAAATGCTGCAGCGGACACGTTTCATTGTTTTGTTTTGTTTTTCTTTTCTTTTTTGCGTTTCATTGTAAATAACGACAAAAGGGGTCCCGGGGGCTTCTCGCGCTCAGGTGGCAGGAACAATGCTGTCACGGCAGCCTGGTGCAGGAGGGAGCAGCGGCAGAGAGGAACGACTCAGCAGGACCTGAGCTTGCCCTCCTCTCTGTTAGCAACTCACTGTTCACGCCTCCGTGAGCCTCAGTTTCCCCAGCTGTAAGCAGTCATGGTCTCAGAGGCCTTCTCGCACCACCCTGCCCTGGGAGGTTTTCTCCCTGCGCTTGCACCACCACACGGGGTTATTTTCTGTCTTGGTCTTTATCACATTTTATAATTGCATTTGTTTGCTGACTTGGGTGGTCTGTCTCCCCGGCCTGTCCCTAAGCTGTAGGAGAGCAGGACCGTCTTTGTTCTTTTCACTAGTGTATATCCAGCATGTAGCACGTGCCTGGACACATGGGAGGTACTCAAAAACATTTGTTCCGAGAGAAATGAACAAGGGAATAATGCAGGGTGTTTTTTTTTTTTTTGCCCCCCAGCCTTCACATTCCTTGATCGTGGGATTCTGTGTACATCGATTAGTCTTTGTGAAATGTCTGTAGTAACGGACACTGTTTGATCTGTGAATGCCCCTCAAGTTTTCCCCTTTTTCGGATCTAAACACACATCCTCTTGGGGAATCAGATGGTCTTGTGGAAGACAGCGCATCAGGCCCTCAGATTGCAGAGGAGTAGGATGTTTTTCAGGTCTGGGCTAAGCTCTGACCTGGGGCAAGGGCAGAGAAGCAAGAGGGTGCTCCTGTCTGCCCCCCCCCCCAGCTCCCCGTTTTGAGCTCGTCTCTGGCTCCTGCTGCTGTCAGCAGAACTGTCTGCAGGTGTAGCCGTCACCTGCTCTGTGTTTCTCCTACTCCAGCATTTCTTCTTTTCTGAGAAGAGGGGCAGAGTATTAATTATAACTCAGCAAACCCTCCCTGCTGATGGCAGAGTTGGGATTTAGAGTTGGACAGCCAGGACGGATGGTGAGGCTCACTCCCCAGCCGAACCCCTACTTCCTGCTGGGAGAGATCCCCTCCTCCTGTGAGCCAGGGGGAGAGGGCACCTGAGTGGGGGCCACTCGGGGGTTCAAGGCAGAGAATCCAGCCTCAGCCGGCCCCGCGCTCTACTGTGGTCTCTGCCTCCTCTTCCTCCAGGACTGAGGTGCAATTGGGGTGCAGAACCCCTGCGTTCTCTCCACACACCTCACTGATACATAAGGTAACCCCAGCGTGGCTGTTTGCTGAGCCCACTCCTTGCTTTCTCATCTAGACTTCTAAGAATTCCTTGTGGCAGGAATCAATACTCCAGCTTGGTGGCAAACCCCTTTCAGTAAACATGTTTTGAGCAGGTACCACCAGTATAAATGTACACATTTATTTATATAAATCATCTGTAAATAACCACTGTACAAAATATTTTGCATATTGTATAGCACATTGAAACACATTTTTTAAAGAGGATGAGATAAAAATAAATATAAATACAAGTTCTGATATTTCTTTTCCTGCATTACCCTGGAGAAATGTACATATCCCCTTTATAATGAGCGGCCACCGTGGGAGACCACGGTTTTAAGGCTGTGGTCCTTAACCTTTTAATGCACTTCAGAATCGTCTGGGATCCCTGCTCCAGCTGGTATCAAGCGTACCATTTACTGAGGCTGGGACAGGGAAGGGCCCGGGTGTCCCATTCCTGACCCGTGCCTGCAGTTTTAGGGAACCTCTAGTGCCCTTTTTAACGCCAGCCTGGGGAGACGCGTACCTGTGCACAGCTCCTTTTTCCCTTACCCGGCTTCTCCATGACCCAAGAATCACCATCCTACAGCAAGGAGAAAGGTGAGTGGGTGTGTAATTAACTTAATCATTTCATCTTACCTGTCAGCAACTATCCAGGTTGTTCAGTGCGTCTTTTCTTTCCATCAGGCATGTGAGCCACAAGCAATTAATTGCTGGGCCCTCTCCCCCTCTCTTCCCCATTTCTCCATAGTCTGAAGGTGAAAATCTTCCCTCTAGATGCACAGAATCTACTGTGCTTGCCCTACTTAAAAAGGGCCCAGGGGGATGGGGTGAGGGGCTGAGGTAGTGGGCAATGTTTGTGAGTACATACCTACCTATTCTCCTTCCCCTGCACAAACACAGAACCTCTCTTGTGCCCTTTAAATGAGCAAGAAGGGGGGGCGCTGAGTAAATAAATCGAAGGTTAGGCTTTTGAGACTCTGGTTTATTGACGTGACTCCACCACGATTTCAGCTGCTCTTTGTTAGAAGTGAAGCATCTGTTACCTGTGTTTCCTTTTCTGGGCATCTTAAATGATGGGGTGGAGTCCCATTTGCTGAGAGTTTAACTTAGTCGTCTTGTAAATAGAGGTATAGAACATAGACCTGCGGATGTGCAGTACCTATTCTGTATTCCTTCCTGACTCATGAACTTCAGTTCCTACATCAAATGGTCACCTGCCTTTGAGTAAATAACTTCCATCGTGGGAAATTTGCTAAGGAAATTGAGGTCCTTTTCTGCAAAAGAACCTCGGTGCAAGTGATATACAAATGTGAAGAATAAACACAAGACAACATGGAGTGCCTGTGTGCTTAGTTTGTGGGGACAATCTAAGTTCTGAGGTATTATTTGTTATTTATTGTAACAGCTCCTATGTAGACCTAAAATAGGCAGTCTATAGGTGGTGTCTAGAACAAAATAGTTCTAGATACTGCATCCGTGTGCAGTCTTATTTAATCACAATAGTAACCCATTTTCTGAATAAGGAAACAGACTTGGGTTGTCCAGTTGTGCACTGCCATAAAGTGGCACGCTGGGATTCAACTCTGGAGTTCAAGTTCTTATTTATAACACTAATGGCTTCCCTTTGAGCAAGGAAACGTGGTTTTAGGAGCATTTGGGATCCACCGTAGAAATTTCTGCTTTTTCTTGGATCTGATGGCGCTTTCAGAACTGCAACTCCAGATGCGGAGATGTGTGAGAGAGTCTGTAATATGATTACCCCTTGGAAAGTTTCAAACCCAAAGAGGACAGGAAAAAAAATTAACAAGAGAGTAGCACCTCATTGATTCTCAACTTCAAATCCAGTCAATATGCCTTAGGGCGAAGTAGGGTTTTTTGTTTTTGTTTTTTATCTTTTCATGAACCTTGTTGATTTTGAGAAGTGCTTTAGGATTTTAACAAGCTTGGTGCAAGAAAGTTCCAGTACGTCTCTTTGTTTGGCAACATCTCTTTCTGATACTTTCTTTCAGTTTCTCGATTATGCCTGGGCTCAGAACTGAGCTATTTGTGCTCTTACCTCTCTGCAGGTACCGGGTGAAGCCCCTGTCCCTTAGGTGTTTTCATGAGCCAGCCTTCTTTCCACCTTTCCTTTTCTTTCTCCACTGGGCTCCCCAGCACCCCTGGTGGTGAACCAGAGAGGAAGGAGTAGCCATCTGATCCCCTTCCAGTGGTGATCAGACCCCAGCCAGCAGGAAGAAGGCAGGGGCAATGACCCTGGGGGGACAGGGGTGTCTGCCTGGCAGGACAACTCCCACCTGGTTTTTTAGGAAGACAGGTTAGGAGGAGGGACCTGCCAAAGGAAAGGAAGCCACGTTGCTTTCAGCCTCTTGCTCTTGCAACTTTATCTCTGCTTAGTGGGTTTATCTCTCTCTGCAGATTTTTTTCCTGCGTCTGTGGCTTTGTAGTACCCTTCCACTTATAAGGACTCCAGTAAGAGGATTAAGACTCACCCTGGGTCACTCAGTCTAATCAAAGGCACTTAACCAAAGTAATTTAATCAAAAGGAAGGTCCTTTAACCAAATCTCATCAAAAGGTCCCTTCTACAATAGATTTGTAAGCATAGAAATGGATTAGCTCTAAGGGCATGATCTTTTGGGGTCCAAAAGACACCTTCCAGCTGTCACCCAGCTATTAAAGGATTGGCTTAGCATTTGATTTCAGGCAGTGTGACCCTAGATTTTACCCACCTTGATACACTGCCCTGTACTGTTCTAGAAGCCATATCACTTACATTCTTGTTGCTTGTGGGGTCTCAGAAATTGCTAGCAGCTATAGAGAGTGGGTCTGTCCTCTATCTTGTTTTCCCCTAAGGAACTCAGAAACAGACAGATGCTGATTCCAGCAAAGACCTCAGAATTTTGTTTGAGGTAAGAGCGCCCCTAAACAACCCACTGTAGGAAGCTGACGACTTCACAGTCCCCCTCTGTGGATCCAGCCTTGACTTGAACTTGAAGAGCCCTTTTTTTTAAAAGATTTTTATTTATTTATTTATTTCTCTCCCCCCCACCCCAGTTGTCTGTTCTCTCTGTCTGTTTGCTGCGTCTTCTTTGTCTACTTCTGTTGTTGTCAGCGGCATGAGAATCTGTTTCTTTTTGTTGCGTCATTTTGTGTCAGCTCTCTGTGTGTGCGGCACCATTCCTGGGCAGGCTGCACTTTCTTTCGTGCTGGGCGCTCTCCTTATGGGGCGCACTCCTTGCCCGTGGGGCTCCCCTACGCGGGGGACACCTCTGTGTGCCATGGCACTCCTTGTGCACATCAGCACTGCGCATGGGCCAGCTCCACACGGGTCAAGAAGGCCTGGGGTTTGAACCGCGGACCTCCCATGTGGTAGATGGACGCCCTATCCACTGGGCCAAGTCCACTGCCTCCCATTTATTTTTTTAAGCTTTCCAAATCAATTTATTAATTATTATCCTGATAGCTGGCGTTATTAATACTTTGCTTAACAAAGTCACTTGAAATTAGCCAAATATCTAAGATAGTTACATGTACAAAAGACATAAAAATGAAAACCATTTAGAAAGTAATATATATCATAATTTGTAGTTGACCATAACTTCTGTATTCAGAAATGATTGTAAAATTAAAACCTAAGATAAAAAAACTGTACACCATATACTTTGAATGATTTACATCTTAGAAAACAAAGCAGTCTCTTCACTGTTACATACTTAGTGTTTCTGGTGGGTCAAGGAGAGAAACACCATGATACTTTGATGTTTGTGCTTTTCTCTTATTGACTTTTGTGCATGCTGTGGTGCTCTGAGGTAGGTCTGGTGAAGGTCCAAGAGACGAGGTTTAAGACTTTCCAGGGTATATCCAGTCTTTTGTACTGATGACTCAGGCCAGCTTTGCCCAGTGACTGTGTAGAGTGCTATATGAAAGGCTGCTCCAGAAATAACCGATGGCAAATCCTTTAGGTACAGGTCAGCATCTATCAAACCTAACTCTCCCCAAAACATTGCTAAACTTTCAGCTTTGCCGTTTGTAGGCTGCTGATGCAGAAAGTACTGGGTAAGAAATTGATTTACTGTTGGTGCTGCTAAGTCAAAAGCAAAGACTTTCAAATCTAGATACTCCATTCTCATATCTTGTTTCTTGGTATAGGTATCATCTGTAAAGTGTACAAACTCTGCTACTTCTGGGGGGTATGTTTCTTCAAACTTTGAAGCTAATAGCATAGCAGCAGTGCCCACAAGCTGAAGTTTTCCCCTGAACATGGACATCAGTGAAAGGAACCTATCGGTATAGTTCACAACCAAGTGCAGGGTCTCATTCTGTAGTTTATATTCTTCTCCTACTTCAACTAGCCAGTCCACAAGAATAGCCCTCATCCTATTTGTGATATTTGGCTGTTTCTTCACGTAACCCACTTTAGGCTTACTTTTAACCTCTATTTCCCTAAGGTATGTGTGAATGTCTTCTTGGTAGTCTGGTACTTCATTAACACTCACTGGTTTTTCATCTTCTAAAACAATTGAACTGTCCATAGTATGTGGTGACTCAAAACTACCATCCGTTGGATAATCAAGAGGTACCAGTGGTTTTCTTGGTGCAGGTAAAGTACCAGCTGAATTAAAAGCCAGGACATCTTCACATTCTGTTTGTTTAGATTCCGCTGGCCTCTTCTGAGTCTCTTTTTCTGCTTCACCCACGTGAATGGTGAATGCAGGTTGTTTAGTGTTTGCTTTCCAGGGAGGAACAGCGACCTGCTCCTCATTTACAGGGAGATCCTTAGGAGGTACAACCCATCGCGTCTGGGGCCTCTGCTGCGGCGCTGCACCTCGCGGGTTCCCTCCCTTCAACACCGCCAGCCCTGCCCGGTCCGCCTGTGGCTGCTGGAAAGGCACGGCCTTCTCAGGTGGATACTCTCCTGGGCCTCCTGGAGAGCCGACTGCTGCAACGTTAGCAGCACCGAGCCTGCCTTGCGAGTCGCAGAGGTGCCCAATGTCACTGCTCCCCAGAGCAGCCTGCGGCGCCAAGCACTGTGCGCTCCGCCCCACCAACCAGTCAAGCCAACTCCTGGAAGAGCCCTTCTGCTCCTCTTTAATGTCTCCCCACAGCCAAGGGTGCACCAGGATAGGCGACTGGCTCCTAAGGCGTAGCTAGTTCCTTTCCTTAAGCCTCACCTCCCCTCTCCCTCTCTCCTTGTCCTACCAGCTTCAGAAACTCTTCCTCCCCGAGCCCTCCCATGCCCTCACCCTCACCCGACTTCTCCAGAGGTCAGTATGGCTTTGCAAGACCAATTCTACCTTGAACTCTCCAACATGAGCACCTGGCTCTTCCAGGTTCTTCCTGTCGGGCAGTTTCTCTTCTCTCACAGCTATTCAGGCATTTGGGTCCAATCCTCCAGCTGAAATGCCTCTTCTAGTCTTCAGTCGCTGTCTCCTTTCTCCTCCTGTTTCCAACCCTATCAAATTTCCTAATTTTCTTCATGACTGTTCTTTCCCTCTTTAGCCTCGTTCTTACTGTTCTTTGCTGACTTTTTCCTCCAAACTATCTCCCAGGTCTGCCTGGATGTTCCCTACCATTAAGTGTTACCCCAAAGCATCTCTGGTTGTAGTTGTTTGCTCAGATCCTCAGCCTTTTCTTTAGTCTAATCACCACCGTGCCCCGTTTTGATGTCATTCTTCACCTACTGTTGTAGGTGTGTTTGTCTTCTGCCCTTTACACCGCTATCATCATCGACTGTCCGGGAGACATAAAAATTTTCTGCTCTGGAGTCCCACGGAGTAGGGGAAGACAAGAAACGAATCACTGAATGACAGACAGTAAGCCCCTAACACTTGTGTCGTGTTTACTGTGTCCAGGCACCGTTCTAAGCCCTGTCCGAATGTCATCTCAGTCAATCTTCATAGTAGCCTGTGAGAGAGTGATGTTATGATCCTGTCTTAGATGAGGGCACAGAGAGGCTGAGTAACTTGCCCAACGACGGCCGCACGGAGATCGAGTCAGAACTCGAGCCCGAGCCGTCCAGCTTGAGATGCACGCTCTTCACCCATGTGCGTGGCACCTCCTCTGAAGGGCAGGGTTGATGATTTAACAAGCAGAGGAGGCGTGAAGTCGCCTTGCGGCCACCTAGAAACCCCACACGCTCAGATGAACACACACACTCTTCCCTCTGGCTCCTTCATGCCCCTTTTCTTTCTCCCTTCCTTTTCCTTCCTCTCTCAGTCTTCCGCTTTCAAGAGAAGCTGTCATTTTCTGTAAGTACGTCAAGTGGCCTCTCAACGGCGTCCTTATTTCTAGCTTCCTGCAGTTCTGTGACTCTGTCCTTGTTTCAGTATACGGTCACCGTCTGGTCTCTGGAGAGGAGGGTTCCACCGTTTTTGACAAAGAGGAGTCTGACGTGTATTTGTAGACTGTGGGCAGGCAGTGATATCGAGCTGCACACTAAATAGCGGTGCAAATAATGGTCGTGCGACTGCCCTTAACTCAGAGAACTACATGTCCCATAGTGCAGCTGGGGGAAGCTGCTCTGACCGGGGAGTGAAACAGCCCTCGGCTTCCGGGCAGCTCCTCCCACCACGGGGCAGCTGTCAGGGAGGCGCTTCCTAAAGGAGCAGGTGCTGTGTCCGCGTCTGGCCTCTGCGCTGTCCTCAGAAAACCTGGGCGCCTGTGCCTCCCACTCCTCTTTATCCCCTCGCCTGCCTAAACGCACTCAAGTCTTTTTAAAAACATCTAGCTTTTGTTTTGTTTTGTTGTCTTAACCGGGTGCATAAGTACAGTGAGTAACAAGTTACAAAATAGTATTTAGGGTAAAATAACTAATAAAAATAATTGCCTTGGAGAAGAAATAATATTATAAAAAGGCATTTCTCCTCTCTTTCTCTCTTTCTTCCCCCCCACTCCTTTCTCTCTTTTCACAAATTTTAGGTAAAATGGAATGAGCTGAAGTTGCAGGGGAGGGAACTTCTGCTCTCAAGTTCAAAAAGCAAATGTGTGTAGAGTAGACCGAGGTGATAGTTATAAGGAATTGTTTAAAGTCCTTTCTGTTAAGCAGCAGAGGTGTGGACTCACTGATTAGACCCTTTGCATCAGTTTTTCTTTCCTTTTTCCCATTCAGTGTCATCCCCTTTTCCATCTTCCTGGGATTTTCTTTGGTCCCTGGGACCTATTCCTTTCCCCTTTTATCCATTGCCCCATCTTCTGTTCAGTAATGAATAGCACTCTCCCTACTGCTTTGAGTTCAAGACATATATAAATTGCTTTATAAAATATCATGTGCTCAGCAGCTCTTCAACCCACTGTCAGCTTATGGTCACCACCCAGGACTGGGTCACAGCTTAATGCCCTGAAGAACCTGTAGGTAAATGTTTTTGGTCATTTGGAAGGCTGCTGTGGGACCAGGTGGACTCCCATTAACACAGGTCTGATTTCTATGTGATCTTTTTTTTTTTTTTAAAGATTTATTTTATTTATTTCTCTCCTCTTCCCCCCTGTTGTCTGCTGTGCATGGCAGGGCACTCCTTGCATGTGGCAGCACTGTGCATGGGCCAGCTTGCCACATGGGTCAGGAGGCCCTGGGGATTGAACGCTGGACCCTCCATATGGTAGGCAGACACTCTATCAGTTGAGCCATGTCTGCTTTCCTCTATGTGATCTCAATGAATTCACAGTATCCTCCTGCACGGGTATAGCCTTCCGCTCTCCATCTGCTTGCATGTTCGACTGTCATCCCTGGAACAGAGAGTACCTGCAGGCCGCCAAAAGGAACATCCCGGGCATTTGAGCTGACATGTGGGAAACTGGCTTGGCACCCTCACCTTTGTATTTTTTTAGGAGATACTGGGAACCGGGGACCTTGTACATGCAAGGCAGATGCTCAACCACTGAGTACATCCACTCCACACCTTTGTTGAGGTATGATGATGATGTAGTGCTAGCAAAACCTCGCATCTTTACCAGTTGATCACATCTGTAAGCTTACTCTCGGGCAAGGGTTCTTAACCTTTTTTGTTCCACAGACCCCTTTGCCAATCAAGTAAAAACCATGGACCCCTTATTGAGTCCACACTATACTGTGTATTATTTAATAAATATGTCACACGTGCACCAGCACGTCCCCACAAGAATAATGCTTTTTAGAATTTCAATTCAAGCTCCCAGACCCCTTGTTAAGAACCCCTGCTTTCGGGCTTATAGAAACCAGACAATGAGTCAAAGGAAACCAATCCCAGTGGACTAAATGACATTCTGCTGCTCTCATCCTTGTCCTGTTTATGTGGTTTTATGGAACTTGGTGCCTCTTGGTTACTAGAGTCAGTTGGGATAGGAGAGGGAGAAACGATCAACGCTTTGCTTATACTGGCTGGGAAAAAAGACCTCCAGGAACCAGGATACACAACCTCTCTTTTTCCCCCTTAATTTTAATCTTAGTAGTTGATCTATTTGATAAGGTGGCTTGGTCTTCTTTTTTGCCTTAGTAAATAAAATGCTCATAAGTAAATCTTTGATGATTTTTAAAAAAAACAGTTTTCACTGTATACACAGGAGATTAGTCTAAATGTACACATTAATGTCTGGAGATTCCCAAGATTTTTTTCTACTGTTTGGTAATGCATTTTCTTCTAATTTGCCTACTTCAAAAAAAAAATGGGGCCCAGAGGGAAATGTAAAATAAGTTGAGCTTTTATATGCTGAGTCTGGAGTAATAGGAAATAGAAGTTGGGGGGCAGATTGAGGAGGAAAGAAGTGTGAAGTGATGAGAAATTTGGTAGCCTGATGTTTAGTGGAAGGAATTTGGGAGTGGTTCGCACCCCCTCCATGCTATACTGAATGTGTGACCTTGGGCAAGTCACTTAAATTCTCTGAATCTGAGTTGTTGTTTTTTTATCTTTAGCATGGGGAAAACAATAACTATCTCAAGAGTTCCTATGCATGTCAAATGAGGTTATAGATTTTTAAAACGCTTTGTAAATTATGGCGCACTATACAAATATGAGTGTTACTGTTTCATCCAGACTGATAGAATTGGTGGTGGTGTAATTCCTTCGGAAAACTCTTTCCTAGTCTGTGTTGGTTGACCTGAATGCCAGGTTTTATTGTGCAGTCTGGCTTGAACAGAAGCAGAGAAGAATGAGGGAAAACGTAGGTGGAAACGGACGAGTGATCACTCCACCAGTGCCTTTTTATTCTTTTATATTTCAGGCTCTCTATTTAACCCTTGCTTAGCGGGGGGATTTTTCAATGCCCCAGGGCTGGATTGGGAGAGGGTAGGGAGAGGAAGGTAGGGAGAAACTAAGAGGGATAATTTCTCTCCGCATCTCTCCATCTGCATCATTCCGTCTGCGAGGAGGCCATGTGAATTAGGGAGTGATCTGTGGGAGATAGAGTCTGTCTTTCACCCCTGCTTGCCTGTCTGTAATGTGCAGCTGAAGTTTAAGGCCCCATCCACCTTGATGGATCTGAAGCCTGAAGGAATGAATGTCTTAATAGCAAGCCTAGATTGGCACGTTAGGAGAGCTGGGAGCACTGGGGGTGAGGGAGGCAAAGGTGATGGGAGGGAAGGTAACTGGGCATTTCTGAGGACACAGATCTATTTTTCCATAGATTATCCTTCCTGATTGAGAGAAAGGTGTTCGGAGATTTGAATGGTGTTTAATCCCCTGGTAGGAAGATCAGGGATTCACCGGCTCATAAAATCTCATTTCCTTGCTGGTTTCGCGGCGGGGTATTGCTCTTTAGGATTTATGCTGGCCAGCCGGAGCCAGTGAACCCGTGTGCCTGCTTTAAGCCTTAGAGCCCTTGCGCTCCCCTGGAGATGTGAGCAGCCCTTTTCCCCTGCTCCCTCCAGAGCCTGGGGGTGCTCTGATGCCTCCCCTGGCCGCCCCTGATGGGCACAGCCCTATCCCAGGTTGTCTGGGTAAAGTAGGCCAGTGAGGAAGCTGGAGCCACTGCAAGCAGAGCGGCCTGTCCCTGCTGGGCAGGAAACCTAGAGTGATGAATGGGGCTGGGTGAAGTCATCCTGCTCCTCCAATCAGGCTGCTCTGCGAGAGCCAGGGGCCTCTGCAGAGCCAGCCGGGCTGCCAGCTGCTCTCATGTACCTTTAGACAGAGGCTGTGAGTCTCTGGGAGTGGAGTGGGAGGGGGGGTGTGAACCGCCCGCTCCTGGCTCCTGGGTAGGCCTCAGTCACTCTGAATGTTATTGCAAGGTGAGTGGCTTCACCGGGCGAATTCCTCTCCCTCCGCATTCTCGTCCTTGCCGTGCGGGGCTCCGGCATCTCCTCGCCCAGCAGCTTTCTGCTTCCATCTGAGTGCCTGCACCTTCTTCTCGAGGTTCTCACGCCCGCCCCCCATCAGCCCCTAGCCTGCCCCCTCCCCGCTACCCCCAGCACTTGCTCAGCACCCGCCCGCTGGCTCTTCCCACATGCTCCCTTCTGCCTGACCTGTGGGTACCAGTCGGGTGATGGGAGGGCAGGGCCGCCCTCCCTGTGCCCTCTGCCCCCAGCAGGGGGAGCCCTGGTGAGACCCATACTTGCTTCCTGCCAAGAAATAACCCAGCGAGGGGAGACGCCCCCTGACTCAGCCTGAGCGCGGCCTCAGTGGGGGCCACGCCAGGCCCCCCCGGCTGCCCGGGGGCCCTCAGGGCTCTTCCCTGTCCTCCCGACAGAGGCGGGCCCAGAGGGTCAGGCCTCCCATCCCCCCTGCATCCAGAGGGGTGGTTTGTCCTTCGCGGGGGGCCTGTGTGTGACTCTGCCTTTTCTCTCTGGACGGTGCCGCTGCGCCTTAGGCCAAGCCGCGATCATGGAGCCGGCCGATATGGCGACAGCAAAGGTAGGATGGAAATGCTGCCGGCCGCACTGTGCGTAAGTGGCTTTGCTCGGCAAGTTCTGCCTTCGGTTCACTTTTACTCCCCTCCACTCCCTCGGCCCGCCACTCTCTTCTGAGCCCCCGGGGGGCTGTGCCAGGGTGGAGGGACGCGCCACCAGCACATCCTCGGGAGAGGGGCGGCACGAGAGCCCTCCTGCTCTTTACGTGCTCAGCAGTCGTGGTGGGAGGGCAGGGGCGGGCGGGGGGCGTATCTGGGCTGACCTCTGTGTCTGTCCCTTTAGCTGTGCCTCGTTTCCCCCTTCTTTCTCCTGCCCTGTCTTTTGTCCTCTCTCTCTCCTCTTCCTCTTCCCAAGCCCAGTGCTTTCTTAATCCCTCTTTGGCCATCTACGCGCTCTCTTTCCACCTGCTGGGGTCCCTTTCACCCCCTTCCTGGTGTCCACGGGGTGGGCGGGGTCGCTGGACCGTCTTAGAGGCAGCGTCTGCCCCTCCCCCTGCAGCAGATGTTGGCCTCGGGATTGGCGGGGAGGTGGGCTCTGAGGGGCAGGTGCTGCCCTTGTCCCCTCCCACCGCTCATCTCGGGCCCCAGTGGAAGCCGGGGCGCGGCCCTCCAGGGGACCGGTGCCGGGCGCCGCCTCGCTCGGACCGTGTAGGCCCGCTAGAGGGCGTTCCTGAGGTAGGTTCCCAGCCCCTCCTGCAGCCTGCTGGCCAGCTGGAGTGTGTTTTCTGGTGCATTTTCCACATGAGGAGCTGGAGCCACAGGCAGTGGATGGGGATGAATCCGTAGCCCCCACCCCACCCCTGTGAGCAGGGAGAGACCTGTAGTTCTTCCAGAATATCCCAGCCCTGGATTTGGGGGCCTTCCTTACTGGCCAGATGGTGGGGTCGCCTTTCTCCCAGAGGTGGGAGATTGGAGGTGGTGCAGACTTCTGGAGCAGGTTGGGTGCCCTGCATGGGTATGGAAGAGAGAATGAGGCCGGAGGCCACGCAGCAGGGGTCCCGTGGGCAGGTATGTGTCATTACTGGCTCAGACGTGTCCCTGGGAACTGCCCACCCGGCTTTGCTGCCCCTTTCTCCCACCCTGACATGCCGTGGGACCTGTTCCATGCTCCTTGACTCCTCCTCGGCCAAGTGGTGGAAAGTATACACATCCGTGGTGGTAGCCAGTTTAGATCTGTTAAAATTCTTCGTTTTCTTTGAAGACAGGAGCTAGGGAGAGCAAAACTAGACGAGAGCAGACCTCCCTGGATTCCCCCCCCTCTCCTTTTTCCCCCCTTCCACAAACATTCAGGAACCCGCTTTGAGCAAGGGCTGGTGCAAAGTGCTGTACGCTTTGGCAGTGCGCGGCGGCAGCCGTGGGAGCGGGCATCTGTAACCGTGCTCCAGATCCAAAACGATTTGCTCCAAGCAGTTTGCTGTCTGGCCGTGACATCGTTGCCTTGGGTTGCTCAAGTGTTGTCTCTTGCCAGGGCCTACCTTTCACCAACCTGCTCCCAAGCTAGCTTTTGAGATTTAAGTGCCTTGCTTGGTGTCAGCCCACTGGCTCTGGCAGGGGTGGTGGTGGTGAGTGCCCTGGGAAAGGTGTGGTTTGGGAGGGTACCCTGCAGGTAGTTTAGGTATTTTTGTTTGTGCTTTGTGCCTGCATTTACATATGGAGGTAGAAACAGAGCTTTATTTTCCTTAGGCTCTTGCCATCCCTTCATTCAGGGTGCAAATTATAGGATCAGGCCTAGAATCAGACCCTGGAGCTGGGCCTTCCTGGGTTTAGCATTTGCTTTCACCGTCTTGATCAGGAAAGTAAATCTGATTGATCATGGAAACTGTATTAGTCAGGGTTCTCTAGGGAAACAGAATCAACAAGTAATATCTGTCAATGTTTGCAATTTTATATGAGTCTGTCACACAGCCATGGGGATGCACAAGTCCAGGTCCCGCAGGCAGGCTGCAGCCAGGGGCTCTGATGAGTCCAGTGAAGGTTCTTGATGAGTTCTGGGAGATGCTAGCTGTCCAAAGACGAGCTGGGAAACTCTCTCTCAGTGCTGGAATCACTGCCCCTTTTAAGGCATTCAACTGATTCAGTTAAGCATCACTCACTGCTGATGGCAGTCTCCCAGATTGATGTAATTGTAATCAGCTATCTATGATTTACCACTGCAGTAAAGTCAATGGTGACTAAAGTCCATAAATGCTCTTGTATTACAGTTAGCCCAGTGCTTCCTTGACCAAACAGTTGGGCACAGTTACCTGGCCGAGTTGGCACAGTACCATCACAGAAACGGATCCCGCTTAACCCCAGAACTGTGATTCTTTTCCTGTAACTTCTCGAATCCAAGCACTTCGGAAAGAGTTAGCTGAGAGGTTTTTAACCTGGGCCCATGAACCATTAAGGTCTCTGGATGAGCTTTAGGAGACAGGGTCCATGAGCCTCTTTCACTTGGTATGTCAGTGAATTTTTCTGGGGAGAGTATCCATGTTTCATTACATCTCTGGAAGCCTGGCATCTCAAAAAGGTTAAGGACCTTTATATTAAAGGTATCAAAGTTAAAAAAAAAAAAAAAAAAGAACGTTTAACTGATGAAGATGCCCCCAAAAGAGCCTGTTTGCATTCTGTGGCCCAATTTCAAAGAGCACCTACATGTTGTGACAGATGTTCTAAAACCCTGATAATGTGTAAAAGCAACTGAACCATTTAGTCAAGATTCATATTGAGGCTCACTGGTAAGCCAATTGCATATGATGTGGCTATCATTTATTTAATATCTAAAGACATGTAAAAGTACCCCCCTAGCCTTCACCTTTCCTCTTTTTTTCTGGCATGTGCCTCGATATTGGGCACCAGTGCTTTGGGTTAAATCACCCCAGCATGAAATGGCTTTTGCGGTCAGTCTTGATGACATCACTGCCTCTTTGGGGTCCCTGTTTGATTCCTGGAGGAGGACTGCCTGTCCAGAGTCGGAATTTCAGAGCTCTTTTATTGCATCGCCATGATACACAGGTGATAAATTGCATTCTGGGGGTTTCTGTTTCAACCTTCAGAAAGAGGTTGGGAAGCATCTGTTTATCCATTCATCCCAGGGCTGTTTATTAAATGCCTCTTATGTGCCAACAGAGAGTGGTGTGGAGAGCTCAGTGATGGATGGCACACGGTGCCCACCCTGGAGGCGCTCCAGGTGCTTGGAGAGACAGAGGAGTGAACATATTATGACAGCGCAGCATAATGAGGGTGGTAATAGGAGTGCAAGTCTCAGGGGAAGCGCAGAAGGACGACTTAATGTTGCCCGGGCAGGCCGGGAGGACTTTCTGAAGGAAGCAATGCTGGATTTGAGAGCTGAAGTGTGTGTGTGGGTGGCTGGGGAGGAAAGAGAGGGGACGTCACCGAGACACGGCACGGCGTTGGGCGTACCTGGTCCACGCGCTGGCTCTGTCGCCTTCCGGCCTGAGCCAGGCGCCTCTGCCTTTCCTGATCTCGTTTTCCTCATTTGTAAAACGAGGGTGGTGCCTCCGACCCGGCAGGGTTGCTCTGCGGATTGAATGAGATAACGGGTGTGAACTGCCTGGCACACTGTGGCAGGTTACTAGACGGTGGCTGCTGGTGCCGAGGGTGCTGGGCGGGCGAAGGAGAGGGGGCGCACCCGGGGGCGCGGTGGGCGCGGTGAGGTCAGGTGACGGCTCGTAGTTGGGCCTGGTTGGGGCTTAGGCGTGTGGAAGACCCGTGGCAGATGGTGAAGCTAGACAGGCAACGGGGAAGCAGTGTACCCTGAAAGCCTCGTACAGAGCTTAGAGGGCTTAGCTACTGGGACTGTTGAAGGATTTTTAAGATACCATTATTTAATTGTTTATATTTTCAATTATTAAATGTACAAAATAAAGTTAAAAGAAGAAAGACCCTCAAAACTCTACTAACAAGAAACAGGTGGATAAAACTACTCATCTACAAACACAAGCTACCTTTGAATAAAGCCTTACCTTATGAATAAAGTAAGGATGATCAAGGGGGTGAAACAAAGAGCCCAGAGGGCAGAATTGAGAGCCACATACAGTTATGCCCAGGCTTTTAAATCTAATCAAGAAAAATCCATGGGATGTGGCTAAAGCAGTTGGGCCCCCGCCTCCCGCAAGGGAGTTCCCAGGTTTGGTTCCCGGTACCTCCTAAAGAAGACAAGAAGACAACGAATGGATACAATGAGCAGAAGCAATGAGCAGAGACAATGAGCAGACAATGAGCAGACATATGAGGGAGCCATCTCAGGGTGGGGGGAAATCAACATATGCTTGGCAAGATTTCAGAACTTTAGAAATTGGTGACTCCTTTTTGCCTTCTGTTTTCTTTTTGAGCTGGAATGTCTTATAACTGTTATTCTTTCTTGTGTGTTTGGTGATGGAAATGTAAATCTTTATCAGTGTCAATTTCCCGCTTGTAATACTATATTATATTTTTTAAAATAAAATTTTATTGAAGTATTAAAAAAAAAAGATACCATTAGAATTGCTTTTGAAAAAGTATTCTCTGGCTGCAAGGTAGACAGTGGATACTTTCCTTGTGTTGAGCTGTCTCTGACACTTTATTTTCTTATATGTCTACTTTCTCCCACTGGTCTATAAGTTCCTTGAGGGCAGGACTTAAGTGTTTTTATTGTCTTTGTTTGTTTGTTTTTATCCCACCAAACCCCTAGCATCTAGCATTTTTACTTGGCATAAGATAGATTCTCAAAAAATATGTGGTAGGGAAGTGGATTTGGCTCAATGGATAGAGCGTCCGCCTACCACATGGGAGGTCTGCAGTTCAAACCCAGGGCCCCCTGACCCATGTGTGAGCTGGCCCATGTGCAGTGCTGATGCGCACAAGGAGTGCCATGCCATGCAGGGGTGTCCCTCGCATAGAGGAACCCCACGCGCAAGGAGTGCGCCCCATAAAGAGAGCCGCCCCGCGTGAAAAAAAGTGCAACGTGCCCAGGAGTGGTGCCACACATGGAGAGCTGATGCAGCAAGATGACGCAACCAAAAAAGGGGCACAGATTCCCGGTGCCACTGACAAGAATACAAGCAGACACAGAAGAACACACAGTGAATGGACACAGAGAGCAGACAATTGGGGGGGAGGGGAGAGAAATAAATAAAAAATAAAATCTTAAAAAAAAATGTGGTAGATAAACAGATGGGAGAGGGTAAGTCTCACTGCAAACTTAAAGGTGAGAATTGAAAGGCAGTTAACAGTAAAACTGATAGCAGGAGACAAGCCCTTCATATTTAGAGAGCTAGAAACAATATGACTTGGTACCTAGTTAAATGGGAGATGAAAGAGGAAGAGTCCAGGGTGGATTCCAGCTTTCTGACTGGGCGATTGGTCGTTGTTGGTGTCAGGGACAGGGCGTGTGGAGCGAGACTGAAGAGTCATTGATCCATGTTGGTTTCAAAGAGACCATGAACATCATGCCAAGGGCAGATTGCTCAGGAACAGCTGGAAGTTGGTTTGGAGTTTAGGAGAGTGGCCATAATTGTTCATATACATTGGGTAGGTGCCAGCATGCATATCCAAGGCACTGTTAAAACATTCAAGAATAGATTGGAAACTTCTGTGGCCCACATGACCCCCAGAAGTTGAGGGAGTTGGCTGGAGGAGCTCTTTACATTCCCCCATCACGGCAGTTATGAAGTGGAGCCTTTCTTTCGAGTAGGGCGAGACCTCAGAACTGAGAAGGCCTTATAGGGGAGTCTGGACTTCTTGATTTCATGGAGAAATTGAAAATAAAACAACTGAGGACTGACACAGAATTGCCACATGTTTTTTTTACCCGTGAACGATAACAACAAACACAACTAAACTATATAATGACCACCATCATTATTCATATTTAAAGAATTTTTAAATTTTATTGAAGTATATCATTCATACACAAACATACATAAACAAGAAGTGTATAGTAAAAGTTGTGAAGTTACAAAACAAACATGCATAAAATCATACAGGGCTCCCATACATCAGCCCACCACCAACTCCTTGCATTTGTGAAATATTTGTTACACAAATGTGAAACATTTGTTACAAATTATGAAAGAATATTGTCAAAATATTACTACTAACTGTAGTCCATATCTTATATTTGGTGTATTTTCCCCCAACCCACCCTATTATTATTGTTATTTTAACATATTTTTATTACAGAAGGTGTGATCTTATAAAACAATCATGCACATGTGTAGAATTCCCATGCAGCACCCCTGCACCAACACATCACACCATAGGAGAACCTCTGTTACAGATTATTAGGTAATACCATCAGACCGTTACCACCAACCATAGTCCATAGCGTACATTTGCCACACTTTTTCCATACACCTCCATTATCACCCCAGTACATCTTTGGCATAGATGCAAGAATATTACAGAATTGCTATTAACCATAGCCCATAGGTCATATAGTTGGATTTTTCCCATGCTTCTCCACACTCACACCACCCTGCAATAGTGACGTACGTCTGTTCTAGCTCACAGAAGGACACTCTTGCATCTGTATCATCAACCACAATTCTAATCCACCTCTGGGTTTACTGTGTTTCTCAATCCCTAGATTATTCTCTAGCTTTCTTTCAGTTGACATTTACATCCCTAGACTACCCTTTTCAGCTACAATCTCATTTATAAACCAGCTACTACTCACTATAATGTGTTACCATCAACTCTATCCATAATTTCCACAGTCAAGTTAATTAAAACTTCTACATATATTAAGCATCAGTAGTCTTTCTCAGCTGTCCTCTTAGTATTAAATGGTTTTAAAGACTGACACAAAATTAAAAAGGGTATGCTATCAAAAATTGAATTTGAATATTTTCAAAGTCACCACATTGTCCTTAATTTTCTCACTTCTTCACAGATCTATGTGAAAACTCTTCCATGGCACTCTACCAGCCTTTGGGGCTCTCTGAACAGCCCGTGGTAGGTGGTGGCTTGGTATGGAACAACACAAGTGAACATAAACATTGTTTTCAACCTTAAGGCACTTATGAGAAAATGTCCTGATGGTTTTGAAGCTTTGCAAAATCCAACCGAGTCTCTCCATCCATATAAACCTGTATGTATTGGCAGTGGTAGTAGCATTAGGTTCCGAAGGCACTTATCTGTTCAGCTGTCATGCAGATAGGAAGCGCTTGCCTCCATAAAGGATGATGAAAAATGCTGCATCCCTTATCTGGCTAACTCTTGTGTTAAGACCTGACTAACCAAGAAATAGTGATCACAAATAGAATTAATATAGAATTGCTGAGAATATTCACCATTACTTGTCAGTCGATAGAAATATTGGCATAATAATTACAAATCTTTGCCCATTTTGGAAAACAGAAGTGATCTGTCCTTTTGATGATCTATTGCTCTCTTATGAAAGTATTACTTTATATATTGTTGGTTTTTTTTTTAAGATTTATTTCTTTATTTTTCTCCCCTCCCCCCCACCCCGGTTGTCTGTTCTCTGTGTCTATTTGCTGTGTCTTTTTTGACCCCTTCTGTTGTTGTCAGCGGCACAGGAATCTGTGTTTCTTTTTGTTGCGTCATCTTGTTAGTGTCAGCTCTCCGTGACACCATTCCTGGGCAGGCTGCACTTTCTTTCGCCCTGGGTGGCTCTCTTTACGGGGCGTACTCCTTGTGCGTGGGGCTCCCTTACGTGGGGGCCACCCTGCGTGTCAGGGCACTCCTTGTGGGCATCAGCACTGTGCATGGGCCAGCTCCACACTGGTCAAGGAGGCCCGGAGTTTGAACCGCGGACCTCCCATGTGGTAGACGGACGCCCTAACCACTGGGCCAAGTCCGCCGCCTAGTTATTTAATATAGTTATTTAATGCCTGTGTCTTATCTTTCTTCTTAGATTATAGGCTTTTAGAGATTAAGAACATCAGATTTATCTTTGAAATATCACCATAATTTGCCTGTGTCATGAACTTATTAGTAACTCTTATTAATAACTCTTAAAATTGCTATTTTGAATAAATAAATAGCTGGCTAACCCAAGAGAAATATCACACACAAATCTACATGGGAAAATTTTAAAACATTGTTTAGTTAAAGGATAAAAAGTAGATTAGGATGCATAGGAATGGAGCCATTGCTCTCATTATATACAGTATTAGTACCCTGGTTGGAAATAATGATAATAATAATGATTAAAATGTATTGAGCACTTAATTGATTTGCCATTGATTTTTCCTAACAACCCTCTGAGTTGTTGTATCATCGCCTTTTTAGAGAGGAAGAAGCCTAGGCTTATAGAGATTAAGTAACTTGCTCAAGGTCACAAAGCTGTTAAGTACGGATTTGAACTCCAGTCTAAGTCCAGAATCTCCTTGCTAAACCACGGTGTACACCTCAGGACTGGGGTCAGGCCTCTGTCGGTTAAGAATGCGGTTTTTCTAGGCTTGTCATAACAGCAGGCAGTTTCTCTGCCAACAATAGGTTATTGTCCTTGGCCAGGAGAATTTCACTCTTAAAATAAGTTCATATTCAGTGTGTCTATTTGTTTAATTGTAACACATGTAATTTAGTTCAAAGAGGAGAAATCCCCACTGGGTGGAAGGAGAGCATGGAGCAGCTGGCGGTGGGTGTTTGGGTGCTCCTTCTGTGAGACAACCTGAGTTGATAAGTGTCTTCCTGGGTTCCTGACACCCTCAGTCACCTATCTTCTGAGTATAAACCGGAAGGAGGAAGAGGGTAATTAGAAATCTGCCCTCTTTTTTCAATCTGGCAGGAGAGGGGTTTCTTTGACGATGCATTGAATTAGAACGATGAGTGACATCCAGCAGCTTCTATCTCTCTTACTTGGTGGGGTGTCTCTGGGGTGCTTGTGGTTTTCGGGACAGTAGGGCTTTTACTATGAGCAGAGGGGGTTTGTCATCCGGGACGCAGGATGAGTAAGACATAGAGATAAGCCCACACTGTGTCAGGCAGTTGAGTGTTCTGGAAGCGGGGGCAATGATTAGGGAGGTGGAAGGAAATGGGGCTGTCCAATAGGGTAGAGAGACGGAGTCCTCCTCAGGAGTTCCATTGCCAGACAGAGCATGGCCCAGAAAGCTCATGTTCTCTCATCAAGCCAGAAAGTCTCCATGGAGAAGGGAGGCCATGAGCTGCTTACACAGGGTGGAGAAGGCGAGCTTAGCTGGGGTCTGAGGCAAGTAAGGCAGGTCATTCCAATTCATGCGAGCTTGTGGCACTCTGGTAGAATGCTTCCCTCACCTTTTACCTTTTTCTTTTGCCTTATCTAAGGGCCAGTAGTTGGGATACAACTGGGAAGAGAAGTAGATCTCCCTGAGCTCGGTTTCTTCATCCATAACCTTTGGTTCAGTAACAGCTCCTTGGGTTGTTGTGAGAATCACAGGGCACAATGTGTGTACAGCCAGGTTAGACTCTCAAATGGACAGAGACCCCCATTTTGGAAGCCCTGCTCCACGTCAACCCTGTTGGCATCGCTTCTCTGGGCAGGTTGGAGTTAACTGGAGCTTGGCTTTGACCTTGCCTAGTCTGTTGGTTGCCTGAAGGAACATTCTGGATTCACAGATTGTAAATTGGGGGGGAGGGAGGAGAAAGATAGGGGAAGTGATTTTATCTTTTTGTTTGCTCGCTCACCCTAACTAAATCCTTGGGGGCAGGAGGGAGCTTTCTTAAACCAACAGACCTCTGCCTGCTCTTCTAGAGTCTTCCAGCCTCTCCTCTCCTATGAGACCTCTTGGGGGACGGAGGGAACGGAGGGCAGGCGTGTGCACACGCTCGAATGACAGGCGGGCAGGCGCCACGCTGGGAGCTGACACAGATGAACAGACCAGAAGGCCAGGCCAGTGCCCGCAGCCCACACCATCGCCCCCAACCAGTGACTAATAGTGGCAGAGGGTGGGGAGAGGAGAGGGCCGGGGCGGGAGGGAGGGGCCGGGCGTGCTGGGAGCACCTGACCAGACTGGCTCTGGCCATCTGCCGGTACCCTCACACAGGCGCTATTGACTGCAGCCCGGAGTCTGGAAGAGGATTCTGGCTAGAGGACGGAGCAGAGGCTTGTTGTTGAAATGGAGTGCTTCTCGGCGCGGCTCCCTCCCCCGCTGCTCCTTGCTCTAGCGTCCTGACCTCCAAAACGCTCCTTAAATATAACACTCTCGGCGCCTGACGCCTCCCCTGCCTGGGCTTGGAGCTTTGATTCCCCAGCGTGTGACTGCAGCATCACCCTGCCCCAGTTCTGCCGGCCCCACCCAAATGCTGCAGCCCTCTCCTAGGCAGAGGGGCAGGGGTGCCGAGGGAGGCGAGGGAGGCCGCGCAGGATCCTGGACTTGAACTGGAGGGGCCACAGGGTTCTGCCATCCAGCGTCCCTTATTCTTTGCTCCAGAGACGGCGCCGGAGGAGGCTGGGAGTGACTTAGCCAAGGTCACGAGGAGGCCTGAGCTTCCCATAGCAGGAAAGAGCCACAGATGGGGAGGTGGGAGGTGGGTAGGGTTGGGTTCTCCCTTGTGCTCTGCCGCTAGTGGGCTGATTTGAGGGTTCAGCCCTCCCCGGATTCCTGGGCCCTGCCTGGGGCTTGCGGGTCTGCATGCAGGGTCCCCACATCATGTTCTGAGTGGTGGTGGAAGGACCTTGCTCACCCTTCCAGGCCCTTCTTAGGGATGAAGCAAGAAACGTAGGTGTTGCTGTTGGATGATTAGGAAAGAACAATACTAGGGCAGGGGAGGGCTTGGGGCTCCTAGGAGAAAGTCAAAGCTACTCAAATCATAAAGGAACTGTTCCCATCCTTCATTGAACCAAATCCTGTAAAGTTTGGAAGAAACCTTTGTAGCAAGAGGCTTAAAGTAAAACGAAGCTAACCTCATCTTAAGACTTGTAAACACAACAAACTTTTCTCTGTTGTTTTTTTTTTCTGAGATACCAGAAGTGGAGATTGAAGGGGGGGGGGCTATGTAGGAAGCAGGTGCTCAACCACTGAAGCTACACCTGCTCCCAGCACAACAAACTTTTGAATCTCCATGGCCTTGGGAAGGAAGGCTAGCTTTTTTGAACTTGGATTTCTTAAAAATATATTTTTATTAGAGAGGTTGTGAGCTTACAAAACAATCATGCAGGGAAACGGACTTTGGCCCAGTGGTTAGGGCGTCCGTCTACCACATGGGAGGTCCGCGGTTCAAGCCCCGGGCCTCCTTGACCCGTGTGGAGCTGGCCCATGCGCAGTGCTGATGCGCGCAAGGAGTGCCGCGCCATGCAGGGTGTCCCCTGCATAGGGGAGCCCCACGCGCAAGGAGTGCACCCATAAGGAGAGCCGCCCAGCGCGAAGGAAGGAGCAGCCTGCCGAGGAATGGTGCCGCCCACACTTCCAGTGCCGCTGACGACAACAGAAGCGGAAAAAGAAACAAGAAACAAGACGCAGCAAAAAGACACAGAAAACAGACAACCGGGGGAGGGGAGGGGAATTAAATAAATAAAAATAAATAAATCTTTAAAAAAAACAAACAAACAAAAAAAAACAAAACAATCATGCATATGTGTAGAATTCCCATACAACACCCCTCTACCAACACATTGCATTGTTGTGGAACATTTGTTAACAGATTATGAGATAATATCAGATTATTACCACTAATTCTTCTTACATCACTGCCAAAGATGTAATAATAGAAGGGTATGGAAATAATACATGAAATATATGCTATAGTTCATAGTTAATGAACTTTGATTTTTGGAAATGCAGGTAACACAGGACATTATCATAGTCAAGCTTTCCACCACCACTCTGCCCTTTTCTTCAAGTTTGCTCACCAAAAAAAAATCCAAGAGAATTGATGTTCGGTTGCTTTCTTAATGACTTTGGTTTCTTTTCAAATTGTTTTGATGTATAAAGTATGACGAAAAGTGAAACACACATGGGTGTACCTCTCACCCGAGGGTAAAGACACGCTGGCATCACCGTGGAAGCCTCCTGCCGATCCCATTCTTTTCCCTCTTCCTCAGAGGTGCCCAGCTTCCTGAAAGTTGGGTTTTTCATTCCCTTGCTTTTACTAATTAGTTAATTAATTTTAAAAAGTAAATGAATGTATCATGTATATATGTGTGCATATATACATATCAAATTGGGCAACACCAAGTAAAAGCAGGAGTTCCAAAGTGTTGGGGGGGTGGGCATTGAGAATTTATGGTATTCCACCCCTCCAAAATAAAGGTGGGGGCGTGGCAGTTGTCAGGCCAGTTCTGTTCTAGCTGCTTATTGGCACATCGAGGCAGAAGGAAACTTGCCCGAAACTGATTGAGCAGAGCTTCAGTGTTTTCCCTTATGCTGTTTTCCAAAATCTGATTACGGCTGCGTGGGGAGTCTAACTTGTGCGCCTCTTTGCCAGTATCCCCTTTGTAACCCAGGCCTAAAGGTCAGTTTAGAGTTCCTTTCCCAGATACATGGTTTTGTTTTACAGTTCCTTCACTATGTGTACCTGGAATCATACTCTGATTCTCTGTTGACTCAAATCTACGTTCACTGTGCCTGATGTTTCGCCACCTTTGTTGCATGTGGCAGTGATGACTTTAGTGGTATATGCCATTGCCTTTTTTTTTTTTAAGATTTATTTATTTATTTCTCTCCCCTTCCCTTCCAGCCCCAGTTGTCTGTTCTCTGTGTCTATTTGCTGCGTGTTCTTTGTCCGCTTCTGTTGTTGTCAGCGGCACCGGAATCTGTGTTTCTTTTTGTTGCATTATCTTGTTGTGTCAGCTCTCCGTGTGCGGCGCCACTCCTGGGCAGGCTGCACTTTCTTTCACGCTGGGCGGCTCTCCTTACGGGCACACTCCTTGTGCGTGGGGCTCCCCTGCGTGGGGGACACCCCTGCGTGGCAGGGCACTCCTTGCGTGCATTAGCGCTGTGCATGGGCCAGCTTCACACCTGTCAAGGAGGCCCGGGGTTTGAACCGCGGATCTCCCATGTGGTAGCCAGACGCCCTAACCACTGGGCCACGTTCGCTTCCCTGCCATTGCCTTTCTGCTGGTGAGAGAGTTATTTTGTTTTTGCTTCTACAAATAGTGCTATGAGGCTTCTTGGTGGGTGCCTCCTAAGGGGATTCAACTTCACAGTTGAATCAATATGCACCTCCACCAACTCCCCCTCCCCCATTTTTTTAAATTGATGGATTTCTTTTTTAAAGGAGACACTGGGTATTGAATCCACCCTGATCTCGTATATGCAAAGCAAGCACTCAACCACTGAGCTACACCCACTGCCTTCACTGGGGTTTCAATTAGCATTTTTCTGAGTATTAGTGAAATAGAGCACCTTTGTATACGTTTATTGTTTATTGATCTTTCCTCTATCCTCTTCTGAAAGTGCTTACTCAAATCATCTGTCCTTTTTTCTCATTGTCTTTTTTCTCATTGATCAGTAGGAATTCCAAACAATTCCTTTTTCAGTTATATATGCTGCAAATATCTTCTTCCAGAAAAGCCTTTCTTTTTCTCTCTCTTTATGATCTCTTTTGATGATCAGGAGTTCTTAATTTTGCTGTGGTTGGATTTATCAGTCTTTTCTGTTATGGACATTGCCTTTTTCTAAGGTTTTTGGGGTGCTCTCAGGCTATAATCTGGGTGGAATCAGCTTGTAATTATGATATACCAGGAGAGATTTTTCCCCCTTTCATTCAATGCCCAGGTTTAAGACAGGCAATTTTTCTTTTAGTTCCTGGGCAGCATTTGCAAGTGTATTTCAGGATCACCCTTGCTGCGAGGCTATAACCTGTGGCACCTACTTTTTGAGGCTTCCTGCTCCACCTCTCCTCTTTCGTGGGCTTTTGGCCTTAACCTGTGCTCCATACTCTGTGAGGCCCTAGAAACCGAAGCTCATTTCACCAGTCCTGCAAGTGCCCTCTCTGGGAAACTCCTCCCCAAGGCTCTCTGTAATGGGTTTCTGTCTTCACTAAATTTTTGGCCTCTAAATATTCGTTACTCTTTTGTTGGCTCATTAAGCATTTTAGCAGAATTTCTTTTTTCTTTCTACATGTTTTGTTTCATCTAGGATTTGTAATTGTTTTTAGCAGGGAGGTCCATCAGAATACCTTGTCTGCCAAATTGCCTGAAATGGAATTTAGTTTTCCCCAAACAAAAAAAGAATTTCCTTTTTTTTAAAAAAATTTATTCCCCCCCCACTCCTTACCCGCGCGCCCCCCCCCCCCCCCATAGTTCTCTTGTCTGTCTGCTCATTATTTTGCTGGCCTTCTCCAGGAGACACCGGGAACCAGACCCAGAACCTCCCACATGGGATGTGGGTACCCAGTGGCCTGAGCCACACCTGCTCCCCACGGGCTGCGGCATCTGCTGGCTTGTGGCATCTGCTCATTGTGGTGGGTGCCGCATCTGCTCATCTTCTTTAGGAGGCATTGGGACCCAAACCCAAGACCTCCCATGTGGTAAGCGGGTGCCCAACTGGTTGAGCCACATCTACTTCCCTCTTGCCCTTCTTGAAATGTGAATATCAAGAGGCAGCCAGATTGCAGAGAGTGATACAGAAGGGGAGAATGGATTGCACATGTGTGACCGTTAATCTCTAGATCTCCAATGCCCCTAACCTCCGTAGTAATCTGGAATATGCTGACAGTTTGCCAGTCAAGGAATTTCTCATATAATACAAAGTTACAAGAAGATAAAAGAGGTAGAGAAATAAATCGAATAGCCCTGTTCTTCCGTTTGGCTTGATCTTAAATCTTTCATTTGGCCGAGGGAAAGAGCAGTGGTTCCATGGCCCTTCAGAGCCATGTGTGTGTTGTATATTGAGGTTTTCTTTATGAACGAGAAAAAATGGTCTGTGAGGAGGCTGGTTTCAGAAATTACAAGTGCCAAGAGCAATTTAAGGGTGATGATCGTCTCCCCAACACTCTGAGCTCTCTTTTCCTTCCTTCCCTTTTCATGTTCATATCACACCCACACACCCACTGGCACTCAAGCCAGCCAACTCACCGGTAATAGAAGAGGCTGACATGATTTAGTCTCTTTTTTTACCCATTGCTGGGTTCTTTCTGCTCTGGGAGCATGTGCACCCTTATAAATCAGCCTGCCTGATAGGAAGGAGATTGCTTGTAATCATACATATTGATGAAAAGAATGGTTTTGGAGTTGGATGTGCTTGCATGTAAATCTCTAACATGCAGCTGGTTGGCAATAGGTATATCAAGATACTATATTCTTGGGAAGCGGCTGTGGCTCAATCAGTCGGGCTCCTGTCTACCATATGGGAGGCCCTGGGTTCGTGTCCCAGGGCCTCCTTGTGAAGGCTAGCTGGCCCGTGCGCCACAGAGAGCTGGTAGCCTGTGTGCCTTGGAGAGCTGATGCAGCAAGATGACGCAACAAAGGGAGACAAGCAGATACAGAAAAAATGCACAGTGATTGAACACAGAGAATAGGCAGCAAAAAAATAAGCTGCACAGGGTGTGAGGAGAATAAATAAAGAAAGAAATTTTAAAAAGACACTATATTCTTGAATCTTCAGCCTCATTATCTATAAAATAATGCCTATTACTACCTCATAATAGAAATGTGAGAATTAAACGAGATAATGCATGTAAAATGCTTAGTAGGATGCCTCACGGAAGCCCTCCATAAATTACTATTAGTGGTCATAAAGGACAGTTTTTTTTTAAATAGGTAAAGAGTAAAAGCCAAGTATACTTTTAAAGTCATTTATAGCAAGATTTATTATGAGTCTACATTAATTAAGAGATAAAAACCAAAGAGTTTTAACATGGAAGATAATGTGCTTATAATGTAATATTTAGAAGCTTTGCTCCAGGTTTTGTGTATTACCTGTGATAGGAGCAGTTGGCGAGGAAAGCAGCAGAGTCACATAATGAGACTATTCACTCTACCTGGAGTACAAGTGACATTTGCCTAGGGACCAGAGCACATGATCCCGGAGGCCCTTTGCGTGAATTATCTAGATCATAACGGACAACTCTGTGCACTCCCGGAATCTGTTGTACCTCTACCACCCTGGAGGGCGAGTGCAGTGCGTTTGTTAGATTTGAACGAGGCCACTTCCTTGAAACATGGGCTTCTAGAACCCCTGGTCTTTGCAAGCACTTCCATCTAGTCAGGGGGGTGTAGAGCTCCAGGTACACAGTCCCTGCCTTCATGGGGCTTACTCTCTAAAGAGGAAGCAAGTCATTCCAGGCACGCATGTGTTACCAGGGGTCTGCATTCCAGTTTTTCTGAAGAGCGGTGGCTTTAGAAGGTCAGCATGCAACGCATGGGTGTAGATGCTTTGGGGGCAGGTTTCAGGGGAACGGCTTATTATGGTTCAGCAGAAGGTTGCTATTTCATAATTAATCTCCTCTTTATTCATTCTCACCCATCCGCATTATTGACCCAGATAGTCAAAGGCAGGGGATGGCAAAAAGGAATCCCACGCCCGGAACGTTGCTGGGACCGGAACTCCTGGGCCCCAGCTTGGAGGGTTTTCTCTGAGGAGCCACTTCCCCCTCCTCAGTGGACTGTGCGTCAAGCTGAAGGTGAAGACCTTGGTCCTTCTTCACTTGATGCAGTGCCTGGTCTGAGTCCTCTGGGTGTCCTTGTATCGGCCAGAAAGATGTTGCTTAAATCCTAATTCGGTCGTCGTGGCCACCTTCAAAGGATCCCTGGCCCCAGGTGACTGCAGGCGCTGCCTCCTCACCAGAAGCTGCTGCCTCACCAGGCGCCTGAGCAGTCGAAGTCGTGGCAATTTCCAGCAGGGGAAGAGAACTGAGCGTTCTGTGAACCGCGGGCTGCAGCGGGCGCCTGCAGCCACTCGCCCCGCCTCCAGCGAGGTGGGTGAGCGTTCCACTTAAGGTGGTCTCCTGCTGCCTCCTTCGGACACCTGGCCGCACCCCGCAAGGGGCCTCTCAGGTCAGCTCGGCTTAGGATTCCCGAGGTTTGCTGAGAGCCTGGGGCCGAGGCTCCCCTCCCCCCACGGGGATGGGGGGTAGGTTTTAACCTGCCGGTGGCCGCCTGTGCAGTGCTCGCTCCCAGATACATCTGCCGCTCTCCCCTTCTCCTGCGCCAAATTCCGTACCCACCCTTTCCCTGACGTTCCGTCCCATCCTGGGACAAAACATGTGCTGTGTCTTTAAATGGGCGGAAGTGGCTGGCAGTGCTTTGCTTGGGTACTGCATTGATTAGGAGATTATATGGAGCTGCGGGAGCTGCCGCCTGGGGGAAGAGGGGTGCAGGTTCTGCTAGGTTTTCGCTCTCCTTCCTGGCCCTCCCTGAGTTCTTGCCCCAAGGCAGGTCTGAGCCGGTGGCGTGAGGTGAGGGTGGGTGGCTGGCCAGCCCCTGGCCTGTTGACGGCAACTCCCCGGCTTGTTTTGTGGTCCTGCCAGCGTTTCCCATCCTCATCAGAAACCGGCGGTGGCAGCAGCAGCTCGGCCGGGGAGCTCCAGCCGCTGGCTGGGTGTGCAGGCGCTGCCCTTGGTCTCTGAGCCCAGGGAAGGGGGAAGCGGCAGCGGTCGCAGTTCTTCGGCTGGCGCTTTCTCTCTCTCTCGCCCTCTTCTCTCTCTCTTTCTGTGTTCAAGTCGCATTACATGGGATTCTGTTCTTTGGGGACTTCGTCATCCTTTCAAATATGTCCTGGGACCTCCGGAGCTATTACGGGGATGCTAAGGACACGGTCAGTGGATTATCGAGACTGTACTAATGAAAGGATTCAAGCTCTCCTGGTAAGTAGAGAAGGGATGAGCCGTCCCCTCCTTCCCTTCTCTCTCCTCAGCCCGTGTGCCCCCACCTCCTCAGCACCCTACAGAGGTCTTTCTTGCAGGTGGGCCCTCGCCCTCGCGGGGTGTCGCACACTCTGCAAAGTTGCACTACCCTGGCTGGCTCACCCAGCTTCTGTACCTCTGCAGTGATTTATGCCAGCTCCTTCCTTGGGCGCATGTGGGAGTTGGGGGTTGGGGAGAGAATCAAACTGGAGCTGAAAAGATTATCCAACTTTGAGGGGGGTGCTAAGGGGTGGTGCACAGCAAGGAACTTAAAGAAAGAACCCTCTCTTGACTCGGCTTCAGGCTGATGGTGCAATTGTACCGCGTTAGCCCAGCTCACATCCTGAGGGGGCCCTTCTCACTTTGGCTCATAGGGCCCCCTCGCTTTCCGGTGGGCAGTCTCTGACCCCCTAGAGCCGGGGTTTGTATTAAGGGGTCCATGATCCATGAGCTTGAACTGAAATTCAGAAAACATAGTTCTTGTGAGGCATGTTGGTTTGGGTGCGATATATTAATTAAACAATACATGGTGTGGTGTGGACTTAGAAAGGGGTCCGTGATTTTCACTTGACCGGCAAAGGGATCCATGGAACGAAAAAGGTTAGGAGACCCTGTGACCGAGCAGCTTCCCTCCCAGGAGATGGAGAGAAAAATGAGGGCCAGAATTTGTCTTCTAGAATGCCTGGTGGACCCACCTCCACCACAGGCACACACCTTGGGACTTTGCAAATGCTTCTTTCTGTGCTCCACATTGGGATGTGAAAGGCTTTTCTTGCTTGGGGTGCTTGGTAGCTGTGTTCTAACCGTGGAAGTAGTCAGAATAGTTGTGCTGTCCATTTAAAAAAACCCTCACCTCTCCCTCTTCTCACTTGTCCACGATCAAATGGGTGGGTGAATTAGCTTTTTATCTCGTTGAGAAGGTGTGGATTTTCCTGGGGAAACTTGGCCATGCCGGAGAGGGCTCTGGTGCCGGGTTCCCTGCAGGGCTGTGTGTGTGGCTGCCGGAGGAAAAGGCTCCTTGGGCTAGGCTGGATCTTTCTCTCCTTGAACGGGGTGCCGGTGGGAAGAGGGGATGTGCTTGGGGGAGGCTCCCGGCAGAGACGTGTCCTGCCTAGGTGACCGCTCTGGATTTGGGGATGGTTTTCAGAGTCAGGGATGGGTCCCCGGCAGTTTAACCCATGGAGTCCTAGACTGGCTCTGGGCCACACCTGGCTTTCCAGAAAACCCTTAACCTAGATCAAAGTCAGATAGAATTAATCTAGACCAGCCCTCCTCTTCCAGAAAGGAGGATCCTTTAGTGGGTGGTTGAAAAGACTCTGCAGAAGGGAAAGGGAGACTCTTAGCTCCTGCAAGCTTAACTCTTGGGAACAGTGAGGTCTCCAGAAGTGAGGATCGGTGACCACTTCTCCTGTAGCTTCTTTCCCCTGAGATCTGGTTTGCCCCCCCTCTTCCCTTTAGCCTTTGGGCTGAAGACCCTCATCAGGGATTGGGGAAGGGAGGTGGAGGTGTATGGAGCTCTCCCCGCCCCTGCTTTCTCGGGCCAGGTGCCCTGTTCCCCCTGGCCTGGGAGCTATCCTGGGAATTCTGGGCCACATCAGCAGCTTACGCTGTCCCCTCACTCCCCAGTAGAGCCGAGCTGGGTCTGCGGCTCAGGTGAGGCCTCCGAGGCAAGCCCGGGTGCCACGGGGAGAGCAGGGACGCTGGGCTCCTCCTCAGAGTCGCTCGGCAGGGCTGTGCTCCCTGCTGTCAGCACAGCCGGCCTGGGGTGCAGGGTAGCTTGGCCATCATTCAGGATGAGACATCACTTTAACTCAGAACACCTCTGGGCTCAGCCTGGCTTGGGCCCCCAGGGACATGCCAAGATGTTTGCTTTGAAAAACCTGCCCTGAGTATCTCTTGAGGCATTTCAACCCGGGGAGCAGCGTGAAGCTGGAAACTGTTATTGGAGCAAACCTTGTCCTCTTCAGCCAAATTCACAAAAATGGGAAAACTCTCTCTTTAATATCTGCCTGGATACGCTTAGATCCTGTGGTTCACTGATTCACGCTGTACAGACATATTGGCCTGTTCTGGCCCTGGGCCCGAGCCCCACAGTTGCGTTGTAGATGTTTTGGATTGACAGGCGGCTCGCCTTGGTGGTATGGTATGTCAGGCTGCCCCCCACCCTCCTCATAGGTTTGGTAGAAGCAGGATGACTGAATATATTGGCTGCCTTGTTCTGGAAAGCCCTGCGTGCATATGGAAGGGGAGGGCTTAATTAACTTTCTAATGTTTGAATCATCTCTGGAAACATTTCTAGAATACCTGCAATGTGTTGGGGGGATAATAAAGGATGGTGATGCTGATAAAAGTAAGAATAATGGCAGCCAACAGTCGAGCACTTGCTAGGCATTGGGCACCATAGTAACTACAGGATGATGATTAAAAGCCCCATTTTACAGATGGGGAAACACAGAGTTACCTGCATGATCGCATACAGATAGGAATCAGATTTTGGATGTGAGTTCTCTCCAGCAGCTCACCTGCCCTTGGCTGCTTTTCTATAATGCACTTGTGCTTGTACATGATACCGTACTATATATATTTGCTTTTTTTCCTGCTCTGCTGTCTCTGTACTTCTGTTCACTCAGTTAATGAATTCGACTTTTAAAAGAGTATGGAAATGCATGATCTCATCTGATCCTTATATAACCCTGTGAAGCAGCTGGCATCACCATCTTAGAGCAAGGGAAACTGAGGAACAGAGTGGTAGTGTTTTCACTAAATTCGTGCAGTTTATTAGGGAAAGAGGCAGAATTCAGACCCCCACGACTTGACCATAATTTCCAGGCCGGTACTGTCACAGCAACAGCAAGGTGTGTCTGTGGTGGGCGTACTTTCCCGGAGAGCAGGGTCAGGGTCGCTCTGCCATTTATTCATCCATCCCTTCGTTCTACAAATGCTGGCCAAGTATTTATTCTTTTCACAGCTTTGTGCCTCAGCATTGTGCGAATTTTAAAAAAATGTAAAAAGACATTGCCTTGACTTTCTAGAGACTGATAGTCCCACAGATGGAATAAGATACGCGCACAGACGTGGGCCCATGTGCTCACACATACCCAAAACCTACAAAACAATCCGGTAAATGCTAAGGGACAGACGAGCGCAAGGAGCAGCAGATACTTTAGAGATTCACAGGGGGTGGGAAATGCATTTCAGCCGGGGTAGCAGAGGGGCTTCAAGGAGCAAGCGGTCCTTGAGCGGGGGTCTGGAAGGCTGGGTGGCTTTAGGAATGCAGAAGTCGTGCTTTGCAAAGTCCTGATCCTGCACCCCATGGACTTGTGTGCTTAGCACAGCAGGTCCTTCTCGATGACGAGGCTCATGATGTGTGTCAGTACTTGCCACTGGCCAGACTGCGAGACAGAAATCTTCTTCCCATTTCAGCCTCCCCCACTTTAGGGCAGGGGCTCGAGACTGCCGCAAAAGATGGTTCCGTCTTTTTCTAACTTGGTGCACAAGATAAGGGCAGCGGTGGAGGTGGCTGATGGAGGAGGCCCACCCGGCAGACAGGGTTGTGGTCAGAGCTGAGCCGTTCAGGTCATGTAGCACTTGGGAAGCCAAATAAACTTTTTTTTTTTTAAACTTTATTTTGCACATTTAATAATTAAAAATATAAACAACAATTTAAAAAGAAAACAGTTGACTAAAAACATACATTTCTCAGTGAAATGTATCGTATGTATAAAAATTTTTTTTGAATCATACAATATGTTACACAGTTTTTTTGGTTCGTAGGAATGCAGTCATACCGTCTTTGCCCTTTTGTGTCTGGATAATGTCCTCCAGGGTCATCCATGTTGTCATATGATTTACGACTTCGTTTCTTCTTACAGCTGCATAATATTCCACCCTATGAAGACACCACAAAATAAACATTTTTAAAAGAACAATTCACCAGTCCTCTTGAGCTTCTAATGGTTGTTTTCTTTTTTCTGGTGGTGCTTAGGAAAGATGTTCCTACTTTCGGTAGTGCCCCCACATCCTCCAATTCTTAGCAGGCCTCCTAGTTCATGGGGCAGCTGCCTCTACAGATGATTGTGGTCTGCACAGGACTTGGCAGGCGTGAGTGGCATCTGTCTTAATTCTTGCTCCCAGGACCCTTCTTCAGCCAAATACAATTTTACAAAAATGGGAACTCTCTCTTTAATATCTGCCTGGATATGGTTAGATCCTGTCCCCACAGACCTACAGGAAAGTGTGCAGGAAGATCTGATTCTGCAGAAAAATAGAGTTGAGCGTGTGGTTCTTGAGACATAGTGGGGGTGGGGGGCTTTTCTGTGATGAGATCTGAGTCTACAGAGGAGAGAACTTTTGAGTTTCTCTCTGTGCTTGGGTGGGTGAGCCAGCAACGTGGTGCTTTTGCACTATTTATTTAGGAAGATGAGCGCCGTGTACAAGAACCTGCTCGCTTACGTTCTTACCAGGCGACTGGCTAGTATTCATTTTTAGGGCTCCCCCATATTTCGCAGCAGTGAATGATCAGGCATATTTTATCTGATACCTAAGGTCTGTTGTCCAGCGCTCTGTTCTATTCTATTAAGGAATGAAGCTCTGCTCCTTCTTCAGCCCTGGTTGAGATCGAAGAGAGAAGCAGTAGCTTAGGTTGTAGCAGGAGGGGTTTAAATTGCCAGAAGGAAGAAGCTTAGAATTTCTTTCTCCAGAGGGTAAAGATCAGAACATGTGTCCATCCTTGGGCGTTCTTTTCTGCGACAGGTTTACTCTGGACGAAGAGGAAGCCCTGGATACAGCTTCTGCCCACCTCCTTGAGAGCCAGGCTTCCAGCTGTTGAAATGTTTAGCGGAAGGTGAATTGGACAGAGGGCTGGGGGTCACTCAGCGGCCTGAGATTCTGGGGCGAGGACTCCTGAATCAGAAGCTTGCAGCCACCTTTGGACCTGCCGTGTGGGGGTGGCAGGTGACTTCTTTTTGCCTTGGGAGGTGGTGGTTTTGAAAGTGGGATTAGGATTCATGGATCTCCCAGCTTTCTTTTTACTAATGGTTTAGAAAAAAGCCAGGGTCCTGATAGAGCAGGTCACTGGCAGTGTGGATTGTCCTTTAGCCAGCAGGAGACACTGAAAAATAAACCTTCATTTGAAAATATTAAATATTCATTCACAAATATCCTCTGGCAGGCAGCCCTCTTCCTAACAGTGTGAGATTTACTTTATTACTTGGTGGGATGGGAATCTGGGTTTTGCCGTGCTCCAGTAAACCCAGGGCATTGAGTGCTGGTCATTTAAGCATATAAATGCCTGAGTGAGCTGAGCAGCTCAGTGCAAGGATCTTCAAATCTTCTGCTCTACAGATTTCATAAAAGGAAAACCCTTTCCCCTACTTGTCCAGTTTCTACTTTGGAAACAATACCTGGCTTGAAATAAGCAGCAATAAACACTCGTTGCTTTGTTTTGTTTTTGTTGTCCCTGTCATCAGGACTTTAAGAAGAAACGGATTTAATATATTAGAATGTCAGCTTCTTGATGGCAGAGATTGTTAGGAACCCTTTGTCCTGACCATTTGAGACTTAATGTCACAGAATTTTATTCCTCGAAGAGTTGTTTAGAGTTTCCAATGAAAGAGCTTGTAGAAGAGAAGAACATTTCTGATCTTTCGCTGAATTGCCAAGAAGGGTGTGGATTAGGTGTGTTTTGTTCCCTAAATGAATTGTTAAGGTGAAGAGATAGGATAAACTAGATAGTGCCAGATGGTTTTTATCTTGATTTATCCTTAATGCTAATCTTTGGTTTATATATTTGCAGAAAGATGGTGAATTAAACTGGATAGGCTCGGTGATGGCATGGTAACATCCCCTGCCCTGCCTGCACCCTCAAACTCAGTTACTTAATTAATCATAAGTTTCCAGAACCACTGAGGTTCTGAAAAATTCTCCAGGGAAACCATCCTCCATGTGGTAACTCAGTGATCCAGGCTGTACTGCCTTGCAGCACCTTCTCATAATCCCCACAGGGGCAGGAGAGCCTGGCTCTTAAAGGCTTCTCCTTGGAAGTGGTGCAGTGTCATTAAGTATCTGGCTGCTTCACCGCAGGAAAGCTGGGAGTTGTAGGCTTCCAAATGGGAGGAGTTGAAGTGAACTGGACATTTTGGTGAGTACCAGTCATGTCCTCCCAGCTGCTTGATGGTTCACTCCCCTTCTTAAAAGTCTGTCAGTGCCTTCCTCCTTGTAGAATAAAGGCCTTAATTTATGATATCATGGAGCACCTTATGTGACTTTAGACCAGGGATGGGCACATGGAGCCAGTAGGCCAGATCTAGCCTGCCCTCTGTTTCCATATGTTTCACAAGGTAAGAACGTTTTATGTTTTTTACATTTTTTCATAGTTGTGGGAAAAAAATCAAAGGAAGAATAATATTTTATGATATGTGAAAACCATGTGACATTCAGGCTTCAGTGTCCATGAATAAAGTTTTATGAGAACACAGCTACATTCATTTGTTTGTCAGTTGTCTATAGTTGCTTTCACACTACAACAGCAGAGTTGGATAGTTGTGATAGAAATGGTATAACCTGCAAACCCAAAATATTTATTTGACCCCTTCCTGAGAAAGTGTGCCTTAGCCTGTCTCCTCAGCCTCATTTCTCCATGTCTAAATTGCTTGCCTTACCCTTTTATAGCAACAACATCATATTGTTTATTCCACTAACACCATAAGCCCCTTAAAGGACATTAGTTCCCTTATTTATCCTTGTATGGTCAGTTACTTGGCACACAGTAGGTACTCAATGAATATCTATTGGAAAAAAAAAATAAGTAAATTAATTCATTTAGGCTAGGGGTTGGCAAGCTACAGCCAGTGGGCCAAATCTGACCTGCCACCTTCATGTAAATAAAGTTTTATTGGAACACAGCCATGAGCCTTTGTTCATGAATTGTCTATGACTGCTTTTGTGCTCCAGTGACAGAGTTGAGTAGTTCTGACAGAGCCATATGGCCCCCAAAGTTTTACAATATTTATTATCTGCCTTTTATAGAAAGTTGACTGCTCCCTAATTTAGGCAAATGGGGGTACCTGTACTTTGCAAGTACAGTGGTAAGTTCTTAGTGGATCTCTCAACTAGCAATCCTGTCCTAGGCACTGTAATAGTAATAGGATTGCTAATAAGGAAATTAATAATAATGGCTAATACTTAATAGCTTATATACAATTACAATTTTTAAAGTATATTAGCTCACAGCAGTTTCTTGAGCTATATATATTATAATTATATAGATTTTCCAGATGAGTAAATTAAGGCACAGAGAGGTTAAGAAATCTGCCCAAGGTCATACAGCTAGAAAATACTAGAGGTTAACCACAATAATTAGCAAGCAAATGGAAGACAGGTTTTTACTCATGAGAAAAGAAGAGACTGATACTCTAGGAAAGTTAAGAGAACCGTTCTAGGATAATTTATGAAGACAGCACTTTAAGATACAAATTATAAATGCCAAAGATGTTGCAGAAACAGAGAGTGGGAGAAAATAGTACCAGGCAAAATAAATCGAGAAGGGCTAGATGGAGTGGGTGGGAGGTGGGTTGATCCTTGAAGGATAGGCATGAGATTTTCAGAAGGAGTGGGGGTCTCCCAGGTGGGGAGGGAACCGGAACTGGGCCACAGAAACCGAAACAGAGCTGAGTGGAAAGGAGAGTACTGAGAAGCCTGATCAGAACAGAGAAGTATGTGGGATGCTGGGGTAGAAATTGAAGCGGTAAAACCGGCTTACTAGCAGTCTCTAGGTGAGGAGGCCCTTGGGTTTGCAGGACTCAGCTGGAGAGGCCCTCAGGCTCAGAAGGACCCACCCATGGGCTTGGAAATGCAAAGCAGCTCTGCAGGTAGGAGAAATGGAGGCAGTGCACGGCTTGGGAATATTTATGAAAGGTAGCTTTAGAAATGACAGTAAGGATGAAGTGTGAAAAGAGTGCTTATTTGGTAGAAATCTGGACCTTTAAACTTAGTAGCCATTCAGAAGAGGTTGGCAGAAGAGCTGGAGTAACCTTTCTGGGTGCTAGGATTTGCTTCCCCCAGTGTCCACACAGAGAGTTCATGTAATGTATCGGTCTAGTTTAAAAAGGAATAATTAGACATTGTCTCTTCACTCTCCGATTAAGCATTAGAACATGACCTGCTTGTTTGAAGCTGTTCAGAGTTTATTTTTAAGATTTATATAAGAATTCAAAGGTTAGGAAGACAAACCCCAGAAAATGCAAATCTGGGGAACTGAGCATACTCTGGGTTCTTGAGAGTGGGCTTGGGATTCTCCCACCCAGAAGAGGTAGATGATGCTTCTCTGCCTCCCTTCCAGCTGGTGCCTCTTTGTGCTGACACTGGGGCAGATGGCCGTGGACAGATGCAGTTGGATGAGTATGGGCAGGGTACTTTCCCCAAGCCTTGCTGTCTGTAAAATGGGGCTGATCATACCCATCTCGTAACTGGTCAGGCCTGGCACCCTGCTCTCACCAAGTACTTGTTAGTCCCAATTAAAATCTTCTATGTTTGGCATTGAACAAAGTAAATGTGGTTATAGTCCTTGCCCTCCAGACTTAAAAGCCACTATTGTTTCTCAAGTCCCACCTAGACACAGAGAACTCACCCTTATCTTTCCTGTAGTAGCTTCCCGCGTCTGCTGCCAGACCACTTATCAGTTTGACCCTTCCGATCAAGTTAACAGCCTCGCTAATCAGATGTTTTGGGCTCATCATGGGATCTTTTCCCTTTCCTGTCCCACCCAGGTAGGTCACCTGATCACTCAACTGGAGACTTGGTCTGTCCCTGGGTCTGTGACCTTGAGCCAGGGCACCAGTGCGCTCATCTCTAGGCTGATCCCTGAGGTTAGGGCAGCAGATGTGATCTTCCAACCTCAGGGAACTTTAGGGCAAGGATCTTGGGAGTAGATGACCTATTCTTCCCAGGTTACTGCAGGATTCTTCCTAGCCTCTCTGATTCCTGTATTCATTGGTTTCCTGAGCACCCACTGGCTAGGCTGTGGGACTATAAAGGTAAGAGCCAGGTCAGGTCCTTGCCGTAGAGCAGGGACTCTTAACCAGGGGTCAGTGAGCTTGAATTGAAATTCAAAAAAGCATTATTCTTTTGGGGATGTGTTGATGTGGAGGTGATGTATTTATTAAATAATATCCAGTATAGTGTGGACTTAGTACAGGGTCTGTGGTTTTCACCTGACTGGCAGAGGGGCCCATGGGGCAAAAAAGGTTAAGGAGCCCTGCCCTAGAGGGATGCCTGCTGGGGTGGGGTGGGGAGCCAGTACTGGATCACCCTTTTCAGTTAGGGTCTCCCCAATGCTGCAAATTAGAGGAAAATTCCACTGGAGGGACTCAGATGCCTCTCCTGCTGTAGTGTAAATAGATTTGTCTTTCACTTAAGATCTTTTTCTCCTGAGACTGGAAGCCTTATCCTTTCATAATAGCCTCCCTGCGGCGACCTCAACTTTTTATCCCTATGGAATGGTCATAGTTGATATCCGGAGGTATTATGAAATGACATGCAAAACCTCTTTGTTTTTCAGAGGCTTAACTTGACAAACCTCAGGATGCAAATTTGGGGAACTGTGACCAGCAGGCTTCTAAAGGTGATCTGCTTTGCTATTCGTACATTATTCTTCCTGCACTGTCTTTTTTTGGTCTAAAATGTACCTTTTTATTTGTTTTGCATCTATAAACTCTAGCATGTTCAGATGATTTTTGTTTTTCTTTGTCACCCATGGATCTCATTAACCAAGAGATTCTATTTCATGTTCTTTGATATCAACAATCAAAATGAATTTGTACCCCTGTGAGGTCCACTGGTAACAGGAGCTAGGCACTGTCGTTCTGCTGTTGGAGCATCTTTGTGTAAACCATTACGTTTATAGCAGCCATGATAGTACTCTTTTTTTTTTTTTTTAAAATAAAAATCCCGTTCTTGGAGCAGTAAGGGCTCAACTCTGTTAAATGCAGAGTATGGTGTATGCAGCGACAGAATTAGTTTTTCTTGCTTGTTTCAGTCTTCGCTTCTTCCCTTGGCTCAACTGTCCTAGATCTATTTCTAGATCCAAGTAAGGACCACTTTTGAGCTGGTTGTTAGTGCTAAGTGTATTAATAATTGTTACCACCAGGCAAAGTACCCTTAGCCACCATTACCAGGGGCCCAGATCTGCACCCCTCTCTCTGCTCCTGATTTTCTGGGAATGGGCTAAGCTTCTCAAACTCACTGCAAGAAAAACAAATTGATAATAGTCTCCCATCCAACTTTCTCTGCTCATCCTGCACTCCCAGTCATTCACATAGGAAACCAGCATGCCGTTTTCGATTTGTTCTTCCTCATTCCCCACCTGGTCAGGTCTGTCTCTGCAGTGTCTCTTTGATTTGTTCTCGTCCATTTCCGGTAACTACGGCCACTGCTTTAATTCATAGCCTCCTAAGCTTGCTTGGCCTATTGCAGTGGCCACCCGACTGATCTCTTTCAATTTTCAGGTCTGTTTTTCTCACAGTCATACAGGTTAGATCCCGCCTTCAAAAACAGAATTTTTGCCTACAAAAATACAGCGGACACTTTGGCATGCTGTTCAAGGCCTTCTCCAATCTGGCTTCAGCCTCATTATCTACTGACTCCTTCTGTAAACTCTGTCATCCCAGCCTCTGTGCTACACCCATCATTCTCAGAGCATGTCGTGCACCTTTTTATATCATTCAAATCTTTCCCTTTTATTCCATTTTCTCTGCCCGAGGAAATCCCATTCATCCTTTAGAAATTAGCTTCAGTATCATCTTGAAGAAATCTTCCTAGATCTATCTCATCCTCAAGTAGGAAATAGGTCTTTTCCATTCCCTAAGCACTTTGCTTTGATTCCCTTTATTTTATTGTCTTGTATTAAAGACCACTCTGTCTTTTATAACACATTAGATCTCTAAAGGTAGGAAGTCATCCTAAATTTTGTTTTATTTTCTCATTGTACCTTCTGCAGGGCTGTACACATAGTTGGTGCTACAAAGATATTTGCTGGAAGATTGAAGTTTTGGAACTTTGCAAAGTTCTTTCGTATCTTTCTTCTTTGAAAATCAAAATTAAGGGACTTTTTGAAGATAAAATTATCAGTAGTGTTACTTGGAATATTTGTTTTTTTGTTTGTTAGTTTTTGAAACACAAGTTACTTTATGGTCATTGTAGAAAATTAGAAAATATGAAGAGTCAAAAGAAAAATTAGCCATAGTACCACCACTCAGAGATAATTATTATTGACATTTTGGTTTATGTCTTAATAACTATTTTTTCTATGATATTATACATGGAAAGATAAAATTTATAACTCATTCTATATACTGTTCTGAAATGCTTTAATTAATATCTCTATATCAATAAATTTACTTTCATTTTTTTCTTTAAAAAATTTCATTTTGAAAATACATGGATCTATATCAATACATTTTGATTTCTATAATTACTGTTAAAGTTAGAATTGTCAAGTATACACTGTGTTTTGGTCTAATCTTTGTTTTTGACATTTAGCTTATTTCTTATTTTTATGTCATCACTAACAATCTTCAGATAAAAACTTAGAAGCCAGATTTCTGGGTCAAAGACTTTTTTTTGATAGCTAGAGGCTTTTGATCCATATTGCCAAATTGTCTTTTGGAAAGATTTTTTCTAATGTACACACCTACCGGCAAGTTATGAGGGCACTGGTTTCCTCCCCTTGTCCTTGCTTGCCTTGGTGCTATTGTTCTTTTCAGTCTGTGCCAATCTGATATGGCAAAAATGGTATCTCAGAGTTGCATTAATTTGCATTTCTTTGATCATCGATGACATGCCTTTAATTTCCTTACTAGCCATTTATATTTCTTCTGCAAATTGCCTTTTTAGTCCTTTGCCCACTTTCCTGTAGAGGTGTTTGTCTTTCTCATTGCTCAGAACTCTTTGCTATAATAAGGATACTAACCTTAGTCATACATATTGCAAGTATTTTCCCCCCCAGAGTTCCTTTGATCTTTTAACTTCAGGCTGATTTTTGGTGCACGGAAGTTTGTTTTTAATGTGATCGGGTCAATCATGCTTTGCCTTTATGGTTTCTGTGTTTGGTATTATCCACAGAAAGTTCCCCCCACCCCTGAGTGTATACCCATTCACTTATACTTTGAGTCCTTCCGTGACTGCATCGGTCCAGTGTGATATAAAATTTTATCTACTTTTCCATAACTTGAGTGACTAAATTTTCAGTGTTGGGATGAGAAGGCATTATGACAGACAAGGTGCATTTTCCCAGAACGCTGAGGCAAATGAGGACTTTTTCCGGAGTGTGATGGCCTCTTCCCATCCGCCACCCCCATTTTCAATAAGGCTTTCCAAAATCACCTCTGGTATTGTGTACCAGCTGCGTGTTAATACTACTGATCTCCGTAGTAGGGTTGGTTTGAAAATTAAGTGAGTTTGTAAATGAAATATATAATGATCTACAGCATGCTGCTTGGCATACAAACGCTCCACATGTTTTGTTGAATGCACGAACAAATGGTTGCATGAACAGGAGAGCAGGTCACTGAGGATATTGTAGGGTAGCGGCAACTCCTCTCTTGAAGCTCGGCCTTGGCCAGGCAAAGGGGGAGAGAGAGCCCTTGCCAGCTACAGGTCCTGTGGAGGAAATGTAGAAAGAAGGGAGGTCCATGATGCGAATTTGAGCAGGTGACAGTCTAAGAGTTAGGGCACAGTCCTGAGGCTCTCACAGACCATGAATAAGGCATATTCAATTAAGATACATAAGCAAGTCTGAGCTGTACTGGAAAATTCCCAAGGATGCTGGAGAGTTCAAGTGTGCTCTGGGAGTTTATTAGGGAAATCTCTTCGAAGGAAAGCTGAGACTGTAGCCATTCTCTGCAGAGCGAAGGAGTCGTCAGAACTCTGGGGCAGGATTGACTGTCCCTGCAAGGGGCCAGTGAAGTTACAAAAGCCTCTAGAGATGGGAAGCCTCTGCTGGTCAGGGCTTTTTTTTTTAAAAGATATATTTATTTACTTGTCCCCACCCCCAACCCCCACCCCATTGTCTGCTCTCTGTGTCCATTCGCTGTGTGTTCTTCTGTGTCTGCTTGTATTCTCATTAGGCAGCTCCAGAAACCAATCTTGGGACCTTCCGGAGTGGGAGAGAGGTGATCTGATTCTCTTGTGCTACCTCAGCTCCTTGGTCTACTGCGTCTCATTGTCTCTCCTCTGTGTCTCTTTTTGTTGCATCATCTTGCTGTACCAGCAGTCCACGCAGGCCAGCTCTTTGCGTGGGCCAGCTCACCACCAGGCCAACTTGCCTTCACCAGGAGGCCATGGGCATCGAACCCTGGACTTCCCATATGGTAGAAGGGAGCCCAACTGCTTGAGCCACATCTGCTTCCTTGGTCAGGGCTTTGTAGCCCCATATTCAGACAGCAGTTTTGTGCTTCTGCCCTTATTTAAAATAATAATTATTATTATTTTTGCTTCCTTTCCCATCTCCTTTGCTTTGGATCTCACTGTTTCCTCATTCTCAGCCTTTCTTGTTCTTCCTGCTTGGAGTGCCATTTAGAAATTGCCGTTATAAAAGTTGTTAGTACAGTTGAGAAAGTTGTTTTTGCAGTACTTGAGCTCCTGGGTAGACAGACACCTGGGAGCAGGAAATAAATACCGCAGAGAGGGACCTTATGAGAGAACCCTACTTGTATCTGCCTCGTCCCAACCCTCCTGCTCCACTTGAGGCTGAGGAGAAGTGTTCTTCGGCAAAATATACCTGGCACACGGTCGGCACTCTCCTATTTAAATGGGTCAACAAAGGAGCAAAGACATGCATGGATTATCTGAGAAAGTTTGAGGTGCAGAGAGAGATGGAGAAAACTCCAGACACAGGTGCTTAAGAAACCAGCATCGAGGAGTCAGTGCCTGTTGACTGGTGTTAGCCAAAAACTTCCTCTGGAAGCCAAGTATTTGGGGTAAGTACTCACAGCCCAAGATACAAGAGTAAGGAAATAATAGGACTCTGCCTCCAGATTTTTTATTCCATCTCCTATCAGGATTCACCATTTCCCCCCATTCATGCCGTCCTTTATTTCATGGGTCAGAAAACTATGACCCGTGGGCCAAGTTTAGCCTGCCGCTTTTTTTTTTTTTTAAATACAGAAAGAAGCTTGATGATATTCACATCTCATAAAACTAAATCCCATATATGTATTTTAGCCACCTGTTTTTGTAAATAAGGTTTTGTTGGAATACAGTCACAATTTCCCATTTATATATTGTCTGTGGCTGCTTTTGCATCCTTAAGTTTATGCAGGTATGATTGCAGAGATTTTGGTCTGCAAAGCCCAAACTGTTTACCATTTGGCCCCTTATAGAAAAAAACCTGCCAGCCCCTGCTTTTTCCATGAGAATGATAATTTGCGCCAGGCCGTGGAGTTTTCTTTTCTTTTTAAAATTTATTTAATAAATCAATTTTATCGATACATACTAATATGAACCATGGAGTTTTCTAGTGAATGGCCCTTTCCCTCATGGCACATGGAGCTAGGGGTGTCGCCTGGGATTCAGGCCTCTGGAGGCCACCATCTGTGCTGCCTCCGAGACCCACATGGGGTGACCAGTACCCTAATCATAGACATTATTCATTTCTGATATTTATCTGCTGTTCCATGTCTGCCCCGTTTATAGAGAAACTGAGGCCCAGTGAAGTTAGGAAAGGGGCCCCAAGGCACACGAATGGTAGGATTTGAACCCAGCCTGTAGGCTAAAAGCCCTTGCCCCAACCACTGCCCTGCATTTCCTGCTGTGCCCTCCACCCACCTTTTCCTCCTGGACTCCTTTCCACTCCACTCCCTCCTCTGTGATTTTTTTCCGTCAGTCATTGCTCAGCCTTGGCTCTTCTGGTTCAAGTCTCCTGTTTCTCCTGGAGCACCCATTTCTTGTCCCATTTTCTTTTTGTCCCCTGCTCCTCCTCCTTCCCACACTCTTTATGCCCTCCACACCCTGCCTCTCTGCTAACCCACCCTGGGAGGGTGTTTTTTGAGAAGCAAATGAGCACGTGAGCCCTTCCACTCAGCGGTTCCTGAGCCTGGCCTGCAGGGGCAGGTGCCACCCGGGTGCTCTGCCTTCTTTAGGAGACAGCAGGTGCCCAGAGAACCAGCTCGAAGGAGGAGCCTTGGCCCAGGGCCCAGAGGCTCCGGGGCACCAAAGTGGCAAAAAGGCAGCCGCTGGGCAGGCTTCGCTGGCATTTCTGACCTTTGTGGAGAGAGGGCGTCCTTAAAGGGACAGGGAACTCTTTTTTTCCCCTGGTGGCCCTCTGCCAGTTCAGATGCCAGGGATTTGAAGAGGCCATTGTTCTGGCAAGGGGAGATGGGGGCCCAGACCGCCCAGTCTTTCTTTCTGTTCCCGTTACTGACCGCGTGTCCCCCTCTTCCGCGCAGCATGTCAAGTGTGGAGGGACGGTGAGCTCTCTCGGGTCAACCCCCTGCCCCCACCGTCTCAAGGCAGCCTTGCCACTGAGGTTAAAGCACAGAGTGGCCCTCACACAGCTCTCAGCTCCCCCTGCCCCGGGCAGCCACTCCAGCAGGAGAATGACTGGCCGCTGCAGGCCGCAGGGAGTTGCCCCATGAGATGAGTGGCGTTTCCTCTAAGTGCCTTTCATGGACCACCTCAGGTGCTTGTGGAAGGTGCAGTTTTTTGGTTCCAACGCCAGACCTCTGGGGCCCAGGAATCTGAGTTTCAGCAAGAACACCATAGTTTATTATTATTTTTCAAAAAGATTTATTTATTTATTTATTTTATTTACTTCTCTCCCCTTCCCCCCGCCCCCGTGTCCGTTCTCTGCGTGTGTTCTTCTGCATGTGCTTGGATTCTTGTCAGCGGCACCGGGAATCTGTGTCTCTTTTTGTTGCGTCATATTGCTGCATCAGCTCTCCGTGTGTGCAACGCCACTCCTGGGCAGGCTGCACTTTTTTCGTGTGGGGCAGCTCTCCTTAAGGGGCGCACTGCTTGAGCGTGGGGCTCCCCTATGCAGGGGACACCTCTGCATGGCACGGCACTCCTTGCACACATCAGCACTGCACATGGGCCAGCTCCACACGGGTCAGGAGACCTTGGGTTTGAACCCTGGACCTCCATGTGGTAGGCAGACGCCCTCTCCATTGAGCCAAATTCACTTCCCAGACCATAGTTTAAGAACCACCAATATGATGAATAATTCCCAGCTCTGGCTGGTCCTAGACTCACGCGGGGACCTGCGGAATCAGAATCTCTGAGCTGGGCCCCTGGTTTTGAGCGAAGCAGCTTCTCTTTAATGTTGAAGAGCAGGTACCCTGGAGCCAGCCCACTGGGGTGGAATCCTGGCCCCACCAGCTAAGCATATCTGCGGTCTTGGGTGAGTCTGTCAAGCTCACTGTGCCTCCATTTTCTCACTTATGAAAATAAAGATAAGGATAGTACCTACTGAGTAGGATTGTTAGGAGGATTAAAAAGTTGATATTAATAAAATTCTTAGAATAGAACTGGCATGGTGATAGCATGATATACATTTTCTTGAAATCTTCATGTGTGAAAGCACTGTTTGAATAATCTTTTGGTGGTGCAGTCTCCTGACTCTGTGGCTTTGGGCGGGGAAGTCTGAGATGCTTTAGCAAAGGACCAGCTGTTCTTTGTGTTGGGCCTGGGCCCACTCCTCAGGTGAGTCTTAGTGACTTGCTCTGAGTGGGTGGCCCTGCCGTTTATTTCTTGGCCTATGGAGTGAGAACAGTCCCAGCCTGACTTCCACCCCTGGGCGATGTGGTGGTGTGAACATTACAGGGACTGTCGGAGGAAGGAGCAGGAGCCACATCTCTAAGGCCTTCCGACTGCTTCAGAGGGAATTGAAGGGAGAGAAAACAAGCTGCAGGCCAGAAATAGGCATAAATACAAGGTATTATAATTGCTACCCACACCCGGCTCGATCCCCTGAGTTAAATTTAACCCCCTGCACAGTCTTCCTGGACACACAGAAGTGTTTCTGTGGGGTTGGGGTGGGTGCAACCAAGAGTGCCAGTGCGTGGTATTCTCAGAGGCACCGTTATGCCAAAATGAGCACTACGGTTCAGCATGCATCCAAGTTTTTATTATAACTTCTTGGTTTTGCTCAACCCTTACTTTTCTGAAAATTATCCTGTTGGACTAAATTTTCCCGTGTTTAGTACCCAGTAGAAGGCTTCTTTTTCTTCCCGTGCTCTCTAATTTCTCTTTGCATTCATTGCTCAGCAGTCAGCTCTTGTCCAGCTGCTATGAACTTGGCATTAGGTTGGAGACGACTGGGAGAGAGACATCCAGAGATGGTGTAGATCTCCATCCAGTCTTTTGGAGCCTGGCAGGACTGAGCTGTCTGGTTTCTACCTGCCCCCGGGATGTTCTGGGAAATAATCAAGCCTGGACAAAAGGCGCAGATAGAGAATTCTAGTGCCACGTACCAGGGAATGGTATTGCATAGATCTTGATACCAGGATTTGAGTGAGTCAAGTGCCAACTTATTTAGAAAACAAGCCAGTTCTCCAGGGCACGTCACATGGATATTTTCCATCTTGATTACAAATGTCAGCATACACAGCAAATCCAGCAGTGGGCAGAGGCTCCCTAGCATCCACTCACTCCCACGTGAACATAGTTTACAGGATTCCCAGGAAGCTTCACAGGAGCATTGCTGTTCTTGGTGGTGGTGGTGGTGGGTTACCTTGTTGAGAAACAAAGTTTTGCCAACCTGCTTGGGGAAGGATGTGACTAATGCCCTGTTAGTTATGAATATTGATTCACTGTTTTGGAGGCTAATGGAAACGATCCCTTGGGTTCTTCTCCTTTCCTACGCTTATTACCTTTTCTTTAGGGGAAACTGCATAAGCGATCGCTGCTCTGGGTGGCAGCTGGGCTGGGTGAGATCAAAAAGCCTTTCCACTTTGGAGATTTTGGAGTCTGTGGGTGTATTTCTGGCCCCTAACAAAAGAGGGAGGATCTTAAATCTTAATGTGGAGGAGAAGGAACTATAGTGTAGAAGCAGGTGGAGATCCCAGGAGTTTTCAGTATAAAAATCCAATTCCTATGTAGGAATTCCTGGGCTAATTCCTATGTAGGAGCCTCACAGTGTGTCTTCCCCTCCTGGGCTTTGTTCAGCAACAGATGATGTGTTAGATTTGGAAGATTTGTAGAGGTTCGTTCAGATCAGCCTGGACGTGGGGATGTGACACTGGCCTCGTGGCTAGGAGCTCGCCGCCTACAGCTAGCTTTCTCTGGCGTTTGGCTGTCTAAATTTTTAGAAAATTCCCAATTGTTTCAAACTAAGTTATGCCATCTGTTAACTTCCCTCTGGAGAAACACAAAAATAAACCTCCTCTCTCCTTTGGTTTTCTCTCTTCTCTTTCTCAAACTCAAATGGTTGATAACCTATTTACTTTAAGATATCCCTCCTTTAGTCCAAACATCCCTCATTCCTTTAAAGTTTTGCAGTGGGCATGCTTTCCAGACCCACACTGTCTTATTTAGCCACCTCTAAAGTGTGGTACTTACAGCTGGATGCTGCGTTCCAGGTAAGCTCCTAACCAGCGTTGTTTGTGGTCCGGTCATCGCCTCCTCTCACTCTCTTCTGTTGATGAGGCCCAAGTGGACTTCAGCTGTTCTCACAGCCACCTGATAGTTGAGATCCATTCTGACCTTTCTGGTTTTTGCCCTCTGGTGACCAGACTCCCAGACTTTGCCGAACAAAGGTCCTTGCCCTAAGGGTTCCAGAATTATTCTATAACATCCTCTACATCCGGCAGGTTCCAAAGTCTGGGTTGCTGGAGGCATTGCTGAATGATCAGTAGGCTTGGCCTGTGGGGAGGGAATTTGTTTTTGATTAGCACCTTATTAGTGATGATGCGAGGAGGGATTGGAGTGGAGGGTGTGGGGCTGTCATTCTGTGTTGCGTCCCCAACGGGCTCCCGCCCTGTTCCCTTCCAGCCCCCATGAGGCTTCGACTGGAAGAGGCAGGCCAGGCCAAAACCTTCTAAAGGTCCTGGCTTAGAGTCTGGAAAGAGAAGGCCCCGTCCAGCCCCTGCTGGTGTCCTCCCTCTTCTCTGGAGACACGAGATGCAGGGGTGGGAAGAGGAGAGGCAGTCAGCAGGAGGCAGGGATTTGGGCAGGGGAGAGAAAGGCGAAGGAGGGCAGCGCTCAGCAGCTCAAGGCCAGGGCCACGGGCCCTGCTTGTTGAGGTCAGGACTGCTACCTTGTCTGCCGTCCTTTCTGTGGCCGCAGAGCTTGTCTTTCTTGCTGCTTATTCACAGTTGTGAACAGTGTGGGGTTAATCGTGGACTTTGAGAACAGGAAATGACCCAGGGGGTCATCTAGCCCAGCCCCTTCTCAGAGGTGGAAACTGAGGCCCAGAGGGGGGTGGACATGTTCAAGGTCACACACCGGTGTCACCTAGGTGCCTAATACCCACGAAGGCAGATGCGGTCTTACAAAGGGAGTTTTGGATTGCTGCTTGCCAGTACTCTGCCATTAGGCGAATCAGCCTCAAGACGTGTACACACTGCGTCCCTACCTAGGAGGGGTCTTTTTTGGAACCGCCCAGGGTGACTGGGCAGACCAGCTGCCGTGGCTGGACGTGCACGGGGAAAACGGCCACTGGGTCAAGATGTCACCGGATGTGATCATCTCCGCCGTATAGACGTCCAAGCCGCGTCAGCCGCCCCCCCCCCCCGCCCGCCAAGCGCTGGGTACAGCTGCAGAGAGGCAGGCCCTAGACCGCACCTTCGGAAGTCCAGGCCTCTGTGCCACCCCCTTCTCCCATCCCTAGAAAGAGGAATCGTGGAAGTTTTCTCAGTCACTGCATAAGAGCCCTTCCAGGTAGCCTCTGGAGAGTCCAGTCTGAATTAAAGAGGGGCATGCACGTGTGCTGTGGCCAATCAGGGCCGTTACAATTTCATGCTGGGTTAGGATGCTTGAAAATTTGCACTGTTGCTTTGTGCTCTGCCTGGGTTTTCTGTCCTGGCCCCACCGACCAGCCCCCTGAGACCCGTGGGCGGGTGGAACGGGGCCAGGAGGCAACAGCGGCCTCTCTGGTACATGCCAAGAGCCCCCAAACGGGGACAGGGCCATTTCTTTGGTCGGGACTCTTCCTAGCCCATTGTGGTCTTCCCACACCCCACTCCCTTTCCTCCCATGCCACTCCCCCCTACCCATGTGCTTCCCCTTCCTCCCTCACCAACTCCCAGTGCAGGGGCTGGCAGGTTCCCTGCAGGTTAAAGGAAGAAGAGCGGACTTGGGGAGACTCAGAAGGACAAATAGGACTCCACTCCTATGAAACCCCTGGAATATGCAAATTCATAGGGGCAGAAAGTAGATTTCAGCTTACCAGGGGCTGGGTAGGAGTGGGAGGGGACAATGAAAGGCTGTTTCTTTTTTTTTTTAAACTGTGCAGTGATGGTTGAATTCACCTGCATGAGTCAATCATATTTGGTAAGTGGGTAGAACTAGAAGTGAAGAAGTAAGACGAAAACTAAGGAGAAAAAAGCTCACATCACAGAGTATGGGTCAATTCAAAGTTCTCATGAACTGAAGGGCCTCAGTTTGTATTCCTGCAAAATAATTTACACAGTGATCTGCCAAGTGGCATGCTCTGTATACCCTGCTGCCTCTGGTTTCCTTATGAGGAGGTGGTGCAGGGCCCAACATTCCAGAATTTTTCAGGGGTAATTTCAAGCTCTGCAGCTCCTGCTCTTAAAACAGTAGCACTCTGATCCTACTGTGTCTGGTCCTTCTCTCAAACTTTTTCCACTTTTCCCTGCTTTTGGTGATTCTCTTCCTTGCTTTTTTTTCGGGATGGCTGATGCGGGCTGCTGACCCCGCCACCGCCAGCCCCCCAGCAGTGCCCCTGCCCCTGGGGCCTGGTTCACCCACTCTTCCCCTTTCCCAGCGCCCAAAGGCTGCTGCAGATATGGTGTCTCTCAAAGGAGTTATTGTTATTTTATAGCAAATTTTCTCTTATAATTGTCTTTTTTTTAGAAGATACATAGATCACAAAAAATACTACATTAAAAAATATAAGGAGTTATTTCTTTTTTTTATTTTTTATTTTCTAATTTTTTATTTATTTCTCTCCCCCCCACCCCAGTTGTCTGCTCTCTGTGTCCATTCGCTGTGTGTTCTTCTGTGACTACTTCCATCCTTATCAGTGGCACTGGTAATCTGTGTTTCTTTTTGTTGCATCATCTTGTTGTGTCAGCTCTCTGTGTATGCAGCGCCATTCTTGGACAGGCTGCACTTTCTTTTGCACTGGGTGGCTCTCCTTACGGGGTGCACTCCTTGCACTTGGGGCTCCCCTACGTGGGGGACACCCCTGTGTGGCACGGCACTCCATGTGCCATCAGCGCTGCGCATGGGCCAGCTCCACACAGGTCACGGAGGCCCGGGGTTTGAACCGCGGACCTCCCATGTGGTAGGCAGACGCCCTATCCATTGGGCCAAGTCTGCTTCCCAGGAGTTATTTCTCAATAGGTCTGGAATCTCTGTTTGGAGTTTTGGAAAAATTCCATTCATGGATGGTGGTGATGATATAGCACATTATGAATGTGATGAAGGCCCCTGAATTGTATACCTGAGAGTGGTTAAAATGGGAAACTGTGTTTTGTATCGATACTGCCATGGGGTGGAGTGAGGTGGAGGGGACCATCATGTGGCAGAGAGCCTGAAGATCTGTCCTCGAGTACAACGTGTCAGCATCTTAACTGGGGCATCCAGCAAGCAGGCTTCCCTCTTTAAGACCTTAATCCAGGATTAAGGAAAGGTCGCTTACCCCTGCAAAGAGGGGGCGGAGTCTCTCCTCGCATCCTGAAGTGGGCGTGGGAGTGGAAGCCAAAGCAGGAGCATCTGCCTGCCTCAGGGCCCCTGAGTTCCTGAGCCTGAAATGGGACCTTTTCCTTAAACTTAACAACATGCCCTGCCTCCTCGCTGCTCACCTGCATTCCTTGGTGTAATGAATATATGTCTTAGGTTGGAAAAAGACTCCGGAAAAGAAAAAACCCATGACAGATTTACAGGCAAGAGGTTTCTTGGAAATTGCCCTTGGGAGCAACACTTGTAAAGCAGTGATGGAGTCGGGACTGGGCAGAGGGAGATGTTGAGCTTTGATGCAGCCGCGATAGTCCTCAGCCAGTTGCACAAAAAATTCTGGAGCTTGGATGGCCCTTGCAGTATTATCCCAAATTGAGGCCAAGGGGCAGATCTTTTGCATCTTCTCATGGACTAGTTATTGGATGGGGCCTGTCCCCAGGGAGGGGACATACTCTTGACTGACACTGCTCCCTTTGGCCAAGGGCTGTTCCCAATAGGGGCACAGTTGTGACCTCTAAGCAGCTCGTTCTCTGGGCAGCTGGGGAAACCAGTGCCTCGTTCCGCAGGGAGCAGCGCACCGTGGTGACCACTGCACACAATAGTCCTACGTTTGTCTAGGACTCTGGGCCGTAGTACTTGTCCCAGTCTCTCTACATGCCTTGCCTCTTTCGATCTTCGTGAGCGCCCTCCTAGAGTGAATGGTGTCTCTCTTCGACAGAACTTCCCCTGAGGTACGCTCATGTATAGAAAGTCATAGTGGTTAGTGGCAGGCTACACCTAGAACTTGGTGACTCTCCCGATGGTGGCAAGAACACTGGACTGAGTTGTTTATGTAATTATTTAATCCCCTTCCATATTTAGTCCTGCTATTGTGGGCAGGTTAAGTGCTTTCATTTGCATAATGGAAGCTTAGATTAGACCAGGTTTTAAAGGTCTCCAGCCCCATTTTTAGCCGCCTTCCTGGCAGGTTCTGGTTCTGCTTGGGCAGTCATGATTGTCTAGAAAGAGAACAATTTGCCCTCGGATATGGCAGTCATGATTGTCTAGAAAGATAACAATTTGCCCTTGGATATTCTCTTTGAAGTGGGACTCTGAGTCCTGCCCGGTGTCCCTGAATTCCCTTTGTCGTCATCCTCACCTTTTCTCCTTTCATTTCTCCATGCCTTGCTGCAGCTCCCAGGCTCCACCTGAGCTCCTGCTACCTACCTGCTTCCCATGGAATCACGACCATAAACTGACTTCCTTATTTCCCCCAATCTCACTTTTTATACCCCCCGGAATCGACTCCAGTGCCTTGCCCCGTCCTTCCCACCTATGATGCCATAATGCCCTGATGTGTAGGGCACTGTGCCTTCTCTCTGGGGCAGTGCATCCTTTGTTCCTGCCATCTTGTGGAGACGCCTGTCTCCTGTCCTGAAGAGGCAGGAAGGGAAGGACGTTTCATTGTTTGTCACTGCATTTCAGAATCTCACCAAACTTACCTAGTTGAACTTGTCTTTCAAAGAGCAATTTTCAAAACCAAAATGGGTTTAAATGTAATTGGGGCAGTGGATGTAGTTCAACTGGGCTTGGTTCCGGGTGCCTCCTAAAGAAAACAAAACATACAACAAGCAGACAACAAGCAAAAACGAAGGAGCAGGGAGTGGATGTGGCTCAAGGAGTAGAGTACCTGCCTTCCACATGAGAGGTCCTGGGCTTGCTTTCCAGTGCCTCCTAAAGAAAACAAAACACACAAAAAACAGAAAAAGAGTGAAAACAAAGAGCAAACAGATAAGGGTTGTGTGAAGGGAAAATGTAATTGGGTCACATTAAAACCAAAGGTAGGGGGAAAGATGACATGGGAGCATTTAACCATTTTCAACTTATTTCAGTCTCTTGTGCCTGGTGGATTACATCTCAGTACACATATTTGCAGATGTGCTTATAATCTCGCTGACTCAATTTTCTCTTCTGTGAGATTGGAATAATAAGATTAAATGAGATATAACCCAATGTACCCTTCATGAAATGTCTACCAAAGCCTGGTGCATAGTTATTAATGAGTGTTAGCTTTGGTTATTATCTGGAAAATAATAAAAAAGAAGATAAATGTCTTGGAATAAAAAAAACCCCAACAATTTGACTTCCAGAAAATATAGATCACTAGACTGTCACTACTCTCAAAAGTAATTTCCATACTATACTACTGGAGAATGAAGATTAAAATGGTGTAGATTAGTGGTTCCTAAGCTTTGCTGCATATTACTGTCAGCTGGGGGGATTTGTAAAAAGTACTGATGCTGGCATCTACCCCCAGACATTCTGATTTAATTGGCATGGATGCAGCCTGGGCACTGTGATGTGTGAAAACTCCCAGGTGATTCTAAAGTGCAGCAAAGGTTGGGAACCACTGGTACAGACCATTTGGTGGATTTATAATTGATCCGGGCTGAAAATCTAGATTTGATGGTTGAGAACATTTAGAAAGAAAAGGCGATGCCTAGGAACCAGTCCACACTTAAGAAAGATAGTCATGCCAAACAAACCTAATTGTTTTATTTGGAGAGGATTACAGGAAAACTGGGAGAGAGGGTCGGTCTGCGTGGTGAATTAGGCTTTAGCTAATGAGTAGAAGGAACCCTAACCCCACTCAGCTGGTGGGCTAGAGGTTAGGGCTTTCCATCCTGCTGAGCTGTGTTTGGCCCCAGAAGAGGCTTTTATACCTGCATAAAGGGGTCCATGCTAAAGTTTGACCTACAATGTAGGCACCTGGATAAGGTGCAATGGTGGTATGCCATAGAGCAGGGCTTCTTAACCAGGGGTCCATGGACCCCCAGAAGTTCATAGAAAGATTTCAGGGGATCTTTGAGCTTGAATTGAAAGTTCAAAAAAACATTATTCTTGTGGGGACATGTTGCTGCAGGTGTGATATATTTATTAAATAATGCACAGTAGAGTGTGGCGTTAGTATCGTTTTTGACATAGCCTGTTCTGAGTGCAGTGGATGACCGCCTGCAAAAACGTTGGCAAGAATGGCAGAGATGGTTTTATGATGCTGTGGGAAAACTCGAATTTCTAAACGTTTGCTGGAAATGACTGTTTGAACAGATGTTGAACGGTGTTAGGTTACCAGGAATTGAAATTATGGGAAAGGTATAGAACATAGTTTGGAATAGTCCTAAAATGTAAAGACATGCCGATGTTGACTCTCATAAAAGTATCTGCCACTGCATTCTGAGAAAGGGGTCCATGGTTTTCACCTGACTGGCAAAGGGGTCCGTGGAACAAAAAAGGTTAAGAACCCCTGCCATAGAGAGAGAGCGTTGGAACCATCTGAGTCCCCACCTCCTTCTCTCCACGCCGCGCCCCTCCTTCCTTATGGCCATGTCTTACTTCAGGTTTTAATTATGTAGACATCCCTGCTCTTCATGTGAGAGATGCAGTATTAATGAGAGGTCTTGAGTTACAGTTGGGTCAGAGGCAATCAATATACCCATTCAGACAGCCTCGACCCAGCCTCTGTGGATGAGTCTGGGATGGAGACCTCAGAGAGGGCAGGGTGGAAATCTGTGGGACATCAGGTCTCTTGTGTTAATGGTTCATAAAACATGGGTGACATCCTGATCATTAATTCTGGAAAAGTTATTTAATAGGGTCTGCAGAGAACCTGATGACCAGGGTTTACCAACCCTTTAACACCGAAGGGACTAAATTAAAAGACCCTAATGGCCCCTTCTCATCTTGAATTTTGGGGACATGTGTGCTTCTCCCTGGCTAGCAATTTAGCTTTTTCTCCCTCTTCCAGACTTCTCAAAGGACTGTTGTGCTTCTGTGTTCCACCTCTGCTTCCTTAGCCCTCTTTCACTCTGCGTTATAGAATGACTAAAAATGGACTTTGGAGTCAGACTGCTGGGAGACAAGTCCTGGTTTCTCTGCTTACTATCTCTGTGATCTGGGTCAGATGATTTAATCTTGGTGGTAACTCAGTTTCCTCATCTGTAAAGTGGGGCTGATGGTGAGAATTAATTGAGCGAACCCTTATGAAATATATATGTCCGGCTCTCAGTATATTCTAAAAGGTTTTAGCCATTTTATCATCACCGACTAGCTTTGGGGTAGGGAACATGTCTTATTCATCTGGGCTTCTTTTTACTCATCTGTATCTTAGTGTAGCAGTGAAGGTCCAGTCAGGAGCCAGAAACCACACCAATAATTTGAACAGGGAAAATTGAATATGAAGAATAATTCACAAGTAAAAGTGTAGAGAGGCTGACAAAGAAAGAAGGAGTGGCTGGTGGAGGCAGCTGGCACGCCACTAGGACTGAAGTGGAATGCCCAGAGAAGGAAGAAGCTTGTAAGAGGGCTTCTCACCCAAGGCCAAGATTCGGAGCTCACTGGAGAGGAAGTGGCCGTGGCCCACTGCGTGGCACAGAAGGTGCCTAAGGTACAGCAGGCTGGGACAGATGAGTGGGGAACCGTCACCCGCTGGGAGGCTGGGGGTGACTAGGACACACCAGAACCTGGTGGAGAAGCCCTTTCCACCTGCAGTGTCCCTCTAGTGCCCTCTGCTGACCAGGCTCATCATGTGCCATCTGGCCAAGGAGAAACGCTTACACGGTACAGTTCCAGCATCACCCGGCCAGGTAAAGAAGGGAGGATTTGGAGCCGAAGGGCAGTACTTGATAAATGGCTCAAGTAGGAAAAGTGAAATTTACCTTGCAGGCAATCCTTTTTTTTTTTTTAAATAAGATTATTTGTTTGTTTATTTATTCTCCCCCCACCCCTTCCATTGTCTGCTCTCTGTGTCCAATAGCTGTGTGTTCTTTTGTGTCTACTTGTATTCTCATTAGGTGGCTCCGGAACTGATCCTGGCACCTTCCAGAGTAGGAAAGAGGCGATCATTCTCTTGTGCCACGTCAGCTCCCTGGTCTGCTGCGTCTCTTATTACTCCTCTGTGTCTCTTTTTGTTGTGTCATCTTGCTGCACTAGCTCTCTGCATGGGCCAGCACTCCTGTGCAGGGCAGCACTCTGCACGGGCCAGCCCTCCACGTGAGCCAGCACTGGTGTGGGCCAGCTCACCACACGGGCCAGCTTGCCTTCACCAGGAGGCCCTGGGTAGCGAACCCCGGACCTCCTATATGGTAGACGGGAGCCCAATTGCTTGAGCCATATGCTCTTCCCCCCAGTCTCCTTTTTAAGGACTAATGCAATATTATGATTATAACAGGTTATGATTAAAAGCAATAGCCTGTTAAGTGCCTATGACTTAGTAGTTATTTATTTATGGAAGTAGCTGGGTATAGTGAAAACACATATTTTACAAATATTTTTGTGACCTTGGGCCAGGATAGGCTTCCTCCCCCTGCCTGCCATTGTCTGCTCTTTGTGTCCATTCACTGTGTGTTCTTCTGTGTCTGCTTGTATTCTCATCAGGTGGCACTGAGAATCTGTGTCTCTTTTTGTTGAGTCATCTTGCTGCGTCAGCTCTCAGTGTGTGTGGCACCAGTCCTGTGTGGGCTGCAGTTTTGCATGGGGCAGCTCTCCTTGCACATGGGCCAGCTCACCACATGAGCCAGGAGGCCCTGGGTATCTAACCCTTGGACCTCCTATATTGTAGGTGGACGTTTTATCTGTTGAGCCACATCTGCTTCCCCAGGATGGGTTTCTGATCCTCAGTTTCCTCATCTGTTTGATGAGATTAAAGTTTTATAAGAGAATAAAATAATATATGCCAGTGCATCGAAGCTGTGCCTCAGTATATGTTCAATCTCTGATCCTCTTCCTCCTTTGCCCTTCCCCACACGAGCCAGGAGCCACCTAAGATTTGTGTGCTTTATAAAAACATCTACGGTTTCAAGGACAGTATTGATTTAAGCAGGCTCACTTTCGCCTGTTATTCCCTATAATTCAACAAATTCAGATTCAATTAAAATGGTTGGAATACTTACTATATAAGACGTCTTTTGTTTTCACTGAGATGGGAGAAAGGTTCAGAGATAAAATAAGACCTATCCTTTATCAACACCCTTGTCAACAATATTATTAAGTTTTTGATGTGTGCAAGATACTGTGCACACTGTGTAGACACTGACATTCCTTTGATAAGATGTGATTGAACAGGGCTGGGTTGTATGGCACTGTTTGGTTAAGTTGGATTTGCAGGTATACCTTGACTTCTCTCTCTGTTCCCCCTGATTCCTCTACGGTGCTCTTTGGAAAGTGCTTTTAATACTGCACAGGAATCTCAGAACCTCTTTTCCCTTCAAAAATAGAAGCTAATAACATTTTTCCATATCTCTAAGGGAAAGGTTTAATCCAGAAACCTTTTTTTGCCTCAATTTCCCAAATTCACTTATGCAGAAAAACAGTTTGAGAATTGAGGCACCAAATAGCTCACCTATTAAGAAAGTGAAGCTGGAGTCCGGGGGCATAATTTCATCTGTGAAAGTCCAGTTAGCTTGGTTCTGGTCCCAGAGTACACTACTGGACCCAGCCGGCCACCTCAGAGTTTGTGCTGCTACTTTCAAGGAGGACCTGAAGAGGAAGTATGGGTGACTTAGTATAAACCTGTAAACACTTAGGGGGGAAAAAAGCCCAAGCCTTACTCCTGACAGGTTAACACCTTCTTTTTCCATATGCAATGTAGCAGTTAAGAGGATGACTCAGGTAAGAGATACATGCAGCACTGTTTATTAACCACACACTATGGACAAGCTATTTGACTCTCAACCCCTTAATTTCCTCCTTCGAAAACCGAGAAACCTACTGCTTAACGTTATTAGTAAGATTAAATTTTATCAGGCTCTTAGCATATTACTTTGCACATCCTAAGTACTCTTTTGCTATTATCAGAGTAATTTAGTTTTTGTAGCTAAAGGGAGGAGTTTCTAAATCATGAAAGAAAGGCTTACATTTTTTTAACACTGAATGCACAGACTCTGATTTGTTTGTTCTGTAACTCATATTAGTTATCAGGGTCCATTTTGGGAGGATCAGGTAAACATTTTGGTAACTGAGGAAGTACCCAGATTAGTATCTCACACAACTTAACCCAAAACTTTCTTAGATCCAGACTCAAAGGCTTACTACTAGAATATATCTTTCGTTGTGTTTTTCAACAAAAGCTATTGTTTTAGACCAGTGTTGATAATAATCCTAGCTCTTTTTTATTGGGCAGATACATACCCTATCAGATACAGTGAAAACCGTGCTATATGTGTTTATCTCATTTAATCCTCACATAATCCAGTAAGATGCTGTGCTATTTTTATGACTGTTTTTAAAGATTAAGAAATCTGAAGCTTAGGGAGGCTTATTTTTCAGTGGCCATTAAGTCAGCATTTGCATTCATGTCTGTCTGATCCCTGAGCCTGTAATTGTAACCCATTGCTATCAATCTAAACCATGAAAATACCAACAATATAGGGCTATGTAGAGCTGTTTTAGAAGAAAGATGAGTTTGTGCATTTTATAGTAGAAGAGGCAAGTCCCTGAAAAGTTAGCTTGATTTGTCCAAAGTCACATAGTTAGTGGGTGGGGAAGGCAGGTGCCATTTGACTCCACCAGTCCTCGTCTCCTATCTTAACGGAGGACAGGACAATCAGTGCAACGATGGTTACCAAATACCTGTGTTATACCCACAACTCCTACATGTTGGAGGGACATGAAAGACAGCCTACAATCTTCCCAAGGATAAAATCAACAGAGAGAAGAACCAAATGTACAATTAAGTTCTAAATTGTGTGCTCTAGTCTGTAAGGGAAGGGTACATGCTTTATTTTATTTAATCATCTTTTCAACATTGTAAGGGAGCAAAGGCATATTATTGCCTTTTTCAGGTGGAGAAATTGAGTCTGGGGTGGGAGTGGGTAGGTAACTTACTCAAAGGCAGAGAGGCACAGGGCAGCAAAGCTTAGCTTTGAATCCAGAGCTGACTCCCAAGTCCAAGATCTTTCCATGGAGTAACAGAGAAGAGGCAGATAGACTGTACCTAATGAGAATGGCATTTCGGAAGAGGTGAGACTTGAGCCATTCATTCAAGTAGGGATGGATAGAATTTGGGCAGTGTTGGTGTCCCAGGACAATGCCAGTAAATCTTTCTTGGGAGCTGGGATTGCCCCAGGTAACTGAGATAGGGCCAGAGGGCCCAAGCCCATGTGCTTCCGAGGTGCCATGAGACTGATGTTCAACCAACAGGCTACAGACACAAACAGTCTTGGAAAGACCATTTGAGACCAGCCTGCTGGGCTTGGCACTCCCAGAATGAGGCTTTGCCAACAGATGCCCAAGAAGTATTAGCTCTCAGCAAGGGGAGCAGGAAGGAGTGGGAGGAGCAAGTACAAGTGACATCATTGGATTATAATTAGTCTTCACCTTACCTTGTTACCCTGTGTGGTTGCAAGAGGCAGACAAAACTGTCTTCTAGGACCATCCCAAGAAATAGAATGCGCAGGCTTACCCTTCGCTGTTCAAAGCACGGCCCTTGGCATAACAACATGGGCATTTCCCGGGTGGTTAAAGTTGGAGAAGCCCTGAGCTACCCATCATCATTCTTGTTATTTGTTTTTGTTTACATTGTGGTGGTAGTTGATCTGCTTCCCTCAAAAAATGACAGTGCTTCTCCAAATGCTCATAAGCATACTCGGGCTGTTAGGCAGTTAATTACCATGGAATGTTCTGGAGTCCCAGATCAGCCACTTTGTTCCTGGAAGACCTTCTGCTTCACTAGGGCTCAGCATTCTTACCTGCTAGATGGTTGTGGGGATCAAACTAATTAGTGTGAGCGAAAGGCTTCCTAAAGCCTAAACAGCTTTCCAAATGTTCATTAATATCCTTGCAGAATAGAATTCCTGTCGCCTGGTAGAACAGTCGTCTGGGGCTCTGTTTCAGGTCCAGTACTGAATGGACAGAAGGGAAAAAAGTGATTTTTGGAGGCCTAGCTTAGAGTTTGAAAATGCATATGATCCTGCTTTGTCATGAATGTAAGTCCTTCCTGCTTGTGATTTTTCTCGGCTGTCAGAGTCTGACCGCCTCAAGAAGTGGGTGTCACTGTCCGCTGCCTGTGAAACCTGATGACTGCTACCCCAAAGATCCCCTCAGCCATTTTCTTTTGCAGATTTTGGTCTCCAGTCCTGCCCTCCTCTTTTCCTCTATTCCCAGTGGCTCGGGGTGCGAGGGCAGCTGTCATCCTCTGAAAGATGCCAGCCTCTATTTTGAGCCTTGTGCCTGTGCTTTAATTTAGGGCCACCTCCTCCATTCGGGTCATCCCAATCGGCAACACCTGGGAAATAACTGGCGGCAGCAAAGGGAGCAAAACCTCCCGGGAGCATCATCTTGGGTTTTGTCAGATTTGGGGATACAGAGGAACTAACGCCTGCAGCCCCCACGGCTCGGTCCTCCAAGCGGGCATGAATAATCGAGAGCCGGCAAGCCGACGGCGGCACCGAAGAGTTGCATTACGTAAACCGGCAGGCGGCAGGGCGTGTGTGTGAGCGCGCGTGTGTGCGTGTGTGTCTGAGCGCGAGAGGGGTGCGTGTCCGAGTGTGCCTGTGCGCCTGCGTGCAGGAGCTGCCCGAACAGCTGTTTGCGAGGGAGAGGGGGAGAGAAAGGGAGCAAGGGCGAGGGAGAGAGGGACGTCTGCGCGGCTGCACGACCACACCAAGTAGCCGCGGAGGGAGGTGGGAGCAAAGAAAATAAAGGGGAGTCGTGCTTAAAATTCCAGAGCTGTGCGGAGCAGCAGAGAAAGGGAGCTCCCCCAGCTTAGGAGAACCCTGCCCCCGCTGCCTTCCCCCGTTAGACACAGGGCTTTGAGAGGGTCATGGGGGCGAGTGCCCCCCCAGCTCCCCAGGCCCCCGGTGCCCGCCCCCGCCCCCCTGCCCCATGCATGAATGAATGAGTTCCTCCCTGCACTGCACTCTGCTACCGTTCCTAATGGCCTCCAGGTTAGTGCTAACGCTCGTGCGACGCTTGTGTGTGCGTGTGTGTGTCAGTCTATCTTTGTTTCCTCGGGGGATTGTTGTGTTTTTGTTTTTTTTTTTTTGAAGAGGGGAGCTCTGGGCCTAGCGTTGGGGCCCTGGGAGGCCGAGCAAGGCCCCTGCTGCCTGGCTGTGTGCCAGCTGGCACAGGCTGCTCAGAGCAGCAAGAACACCAGCCCTTCAAGGCGCAGTAAATCCGGAGTCCATGTTGTTTGCTGCTGTTCTCTTTTCGGGGGATCCGAAAGCAGCCGGCATGACATCATTGCTGCGGAGATGCCACATCCTTTTCCCTCCCCAGGCTTTTCTCTTTTCCTTTCTTTCTCCACTCTCTCCTCCACTGGCACCCTGGAACTGAGCTTTGGAGTACCTGGGGTGGGCCAGGGGTAGGGTGGAGGGAGAGGGTGGGTTGGGGCCGGTGGGGTCCCTTGGCTGGCAAGACCTCCGGGCCTCTAACTTGGAGAAAGGAGGGCAGAGGACTGAATTAGCGGTGCGTCATGGAGAGTGGCCGGGCGCGCCTGGGGGAGGTGTGGCCAGGCCATGTGCTCCTGTTACCCACCCACCCCCTTCAGTCTGGTGGGCCCTGGTCGGGGAGAGGGGCCAGAGCTGTGGTTAGGAAGGGGCCGGAGACAGGGTTTTGAGAGATACGGAGCAGGCCTCCCTCTTAGGTCTGGACAGACCTTCTTCTCCTACAGGGAGAGGGCTGTAGAGGAATGATGGACCTGCCTAGTAGAAGGAGAGAATGGAGTGGAAACTGATAGCTCCCCTGTCTCAGGCATAAAGGGATTTGTTTATTCTTTGGTTTAGCTTGCATTTGGCTCTGAGATTTGCCATGTGCTCTGAGAAAATGGATACCCGGTAGCTGGGCCTTACTCCCCCACGCCTCCTTGCATTGTTGGTTATTTGCTCGGTTCAGGGAAGTGGAGGGGTGGGGGTGGACTTGGCGCTCTCGGTCTCCCTGGGGACTCCGCCAAGAGCTCAGCCAGGTCTGGGGAAACGGATCTGTGCCTCCTGACCTTCTCTGACACTTGCTAGCAAGCTCTGCTTCTGTGGATGTTCCCTTCCTCCTCTGCCTCTCTCTACTCCTCTCTCCCCAGCTAGCCTTGGATGGGGAGCCTATTTCCAGCCTTTGCCTTGGATAGCACTCCACAGGTTAGAGAAGTCTGGATGCAAAGCTAGCCTTGGAAGAAAGGACTGTGGTTACAATAGGGGAAGGGGATCTTGGAGCTGCCTGTGGTGTGGAATGTCGGAGTCAAGGCCATAGGAAGTAGAGCTCAGAGGAGGTTGGGGTGGCTGGCAGGTGGAGGATCAGCTAGTCTGGTTACCTATTTAGGCATTTCAACAACTGCAGCATCACCATTGAAGAGAGACTGAAGGCATGGGCGCGTTCATCATTCTACCTGGGAAAAAGCCAACCTCTTCTTCCTCTCTTCCCTCACCCTTCAAATTGCCGCTGCCGGTGGGAGCACGCCTGCAACCCCTTCCCTTGAGTCTGTTGTATGGGCGGATGCAGCAAGCAGTTTTGCTGTGTGCGAAACACAGACACCCTCCCCTCCACCTGACAGAGGAGAAACAGGCTCACAGAAAAGATTTCCTCGAGGTCAGGCATTGGTAGAGCAGCGGTCAGCAAAGTTTTTCTGTAAAGTGCCAGGTGGTAGATATTTTAGGCTTTGCAGACCATAGGGTCTTTGTCACAAACCCTCAACTCTGCTGTTGGAGAGCAGAAGTCTAATAGGTTACAAAAGAATGAGTTCGACTGTGTTCCAATAAAACTTTATTTAGACTCTGAAATGTGGATTTCATGTAATTTTCATTTCTCAAAATACTATTCTTTTGATTTGTTTTCAGCCTTTTAAACACGTAAAAACCATTCTGCGCTTTATGGGTTGTACAGAAATGGGCAGTGGGTGGATTTGGCCTGTGGGCCGTAGTTTGCTGACCCCTGAATTAGACAGTAAAGTCCTGATGAGCCCCTGGGCCCCCCTGGGAAGAATGTGAAGTGAATGACCTTGCATGTGGGAAGCCGGTGCTCGACCACTGAGCCCCATCGGCTCTCCCAGAGGATTCGGTTTTCTTCAGGGCCCCTGATATTCGCTCAGCTCTTCAGGCAATTCTTCAGTATATCCATAAGTCATGCATAAGGGTCCAAGGGACAAACAGTTGACGTAGGAGGAAAGACGTTTGCCAAAGTCTTGAGGTCCCCAGAGAAGAATCACTAAGGGCTGTGGTTTTGCATCTGCTCTGGAGAGATCCGTATAAATGTTGAGAATTGTAGTATATCCCGAGTCAGGGCTGGATGGATTCTTCATCATCCCTCCACAACTTGGGTTTGGCTGGTTGGGGGCAGAGGGTGTGTGTGTGTGGTCCTCGCAGGGATGTACACACACATATTTCACTCTCCTTAGCCTGTGGGCTAAGGTTGAAGCCTGAGATTCAAAAGAGAACTGTAACTAATTCCAGTTTCCCCTGATTCAGAGGATGACTCCAAAAATATCTGTTTCAAGTCTGATTTCCAAAGTACATGGGGTGATGCTTCTGTTCTATTCTGAGCTGATCAGACCGCTTCTCTGCAGTATTACAACCATTTCTGAGCTCCACAATTTAAGGGTTTTGAGGCAAACTGGAATGCATTTGGAGGAAAGTAACCCCAGCGGCTGGGTCATGCATAGCCGTGTCATGTGAGGAGTGACGGAAGGGACCAGCTAGTCTGGAGATGAGAAGACAGAGGAGCATGAGGCCCAGGTTCAAATATCAAGTGGAAGAGGAGTATTAGATTTGTTCTGTGACCCCCAAGGGGGCAGAAATAGGATTTTTGGTAGGAAGCTCGAGGAAGCAGTTTGAGCTTAACATAAAAATGATCAGTGTTGTCCTAAGGTGGAATGAGCCATCGTCAGGTAATGAGGTCTCTGTCTCATGAGGTATGAGAGCTTAGTTTAAACAAAGTCTTGGTGGATATGTTGTGAGCAAAGTGTCTTGGACTTCTGAAAATAGGTTTTTGGAATTAGAATTGTCTCATCAGCAGAAAGGAGGATAGTAGCGGAGGTGGTTGTGGCTGATGACTTGGCTTTGTGTCTGAGAAGGACTAAAAGTAAATGGTACCAAGTGCAGCATACAAGGTTTTAAAAAAAAAATCATGAACAAGAACTTCCTGATGGTAGCAGAAGACAATGAGAAGGGTTCCAGAGGGAGGTCCAGAAATTTCTTTCCCTGATAGGTTAATGCAGGGCTTCTTAACTTTTTTGTTCCACGGACCCCTCTGCCCATCAGGGAAAACCACAAGCCCCTTACTAAGTTCACACTGTACTGTGTATTATTTAATAAATACATCATAGCCGCACCAACGTGTCCCCACAAGAGTAATGTTTTTTTAAAAATTTCAATTGACGCTCATTGACCCTTTGTTAAGAACCCCTGGGTTAATGACCATCTTGGGTGACATGGACATCTGTCTGAAACCAGGCAGGGTGGCTGCCCTCTTAGGGTCCTCTCTATTCTAGGCTTTCTGGGGTTTTAGCCTAATGGTTATTCTTTGGCTGGTTTCATTTTGGTCTCTAGCAGAAAACATAAAAAGGGTGAGGTTTGGCTCTCTAGGGCTGGGGACCCTAACGGTTAGTTTGGGGAGGAGTGACGGGAGGGGAGGGGTTCACCCAATTCTGTCGAGACTCCCACCTGCCTCCGGCCCCCTTGTCCACTGCCCAATGGGAACTTCCTTCTCGCAGTGCTGCCTCCGCCTCCTGGTGCCTCGGGACATGGCCCCGTCCAGCGGGAAAGCTGGGGATGCCGTAGTTGACACTGGTTCCCGGTTACCAGGATCTTGTTTCTGGATCCTTTGCCTAATTTAGATCTGAGTCCTTCCATCTCTGACCTGCCATTTTCCCCAGTGGTTCCCTGGGAATCTTTTACACACTCGGTGTCATCCTCCTCTTAGGATGTTGAGGGAATCACACTGTGTTCACTCTCCTTCTCACGCAACAGAAGCTGAAGCTCAGCGAGGAGTGGTCTGTTCCCAGATCCTACACAGGAAAGCCAACTCATTCCGAATCCTCTCCTGGTTGGCTCTTCCCTGGTACCTCAGCCTAGATCCTTTGACAGCTGGGGAAGGGGAAAGATGTCTTTGAGCCCCAGGAGCTCTCGTCACATGGTGTTAGCTGGTTACATACACGTCTGTCTCTCCCACTGATTGTAAATTCCCTGAAAGTAGAGACTGTATCCCTAATGCCTAGAACATTCCCTGACATGGAGAGTAGTCCTCTCAGATGTTTGTTGGATGAATGGATGGATGGATGGATGGATGGATCCTGCACAGATTCCTTCCCCTTGCCCTGAAGATGGGGGAGGGGCCCCTGATGAGCAAACCCGGAAGCTGCTGGAAGTTCTATTCAGTTGAACCCCTCCTGGCCTTGCTCCAGTGGCTTGTGGCCTTCCAATGGATTGGAAATCTCATTCAAGGAATGGGCTTCCTGGGATAGCTTAGTGCCTTTCTGCTTTTGCAAGGTCCGGTTCCCATTGGTGTTGAGGCTTCTGAAATAATTTGGGTGGGGTTGTCCTTAGATTTGTACTGAGTCAAGCTTAAAAGTTCTTTTTTTTAGAAAGTACCAGGGAATGAACCTGGGACCTCATACATGGGACGGGCACTCAAACCACTGATCTATACACCTACTCCCCTAAAAGTATTTTTAAGTCCCTACTATATGCCCAATATCATGTCTAATATTGTGCAGATACAGAGGGCCATGACAATTGCCTCTGGTGGGGTCCTCACGATGAATATGTATTACAAAGTTGGGGACACATAAGAGGTGCTCAGTAAATGCTGGTTGACTTACATTGATTCAGCAAGGCTGGCTTAATTTCTCAAGACTCTTAAGCTCACAGACAGGTGGTTAGGGAATGATCACAGAGAGTTGTTGGTAAACAAGCACCAGGGCCCTCATAAGTCCTTTCGGAGCTGTTCCAGCATGCATGAGGACACCTTGCAAGCGCCCCCTCATTGGAGATATCCAGCAGGGGCTGGACGGCTGTCATCAGGGCCATGCAGAGGGAATTCCTGCATCCTGTGGGAGGTGGGATGACATGACTACAAATGCCCCTTCCAGACTGCAGACTGTCATTGTAGCTCAGCCCACACGCTGCCTGCCAGCCCAGCAGGACTGGCCCCTGGTTGTTTTAAATGTCATCCTCAGTCTGTTGGGGACAGTCTCAAGAAAAACAAAAATTTTAAAACACCAGGAATTTCCTATTTTCATTCCAGTATCTCCTTTTTCTCTTAAGTCTTATCCTCTCAGCCCTGTGGAGCTAGGACTAGCTGAAGATGTGAATAGCAACACTCTGTATTCTCACCCTGTGTCTTCGCCAGGCAGAAAGGACAGGATTTAGAGAGAGGATTCAGTTTCTGATTGGGAATTTGCATCCTACTTTGAACACTTTTTTGCTCCCTAAGCAATTATAGAAAGCCCTTTACTAGTTTTTTGTTTTGTTTTCTTTGTGTTTAGGAAGTACTGGGGATTGAACCCAGGACCTCATACATGGGAAGCAGGTACTCAGCCACTGAGCTACATCCGCTTCCCAATGAGGGAGTTGGTCTATTTGTTTGTTTGTTTTTAGGAGGTACCAGGGATTGAACCCAGGACCTCATACATGGGAAGCAGGTACTCAGCCACTGAGCTACATCCACTCCCCAGGAAACTCTTTACTGTGCTGTCTAGTTAGGTTTATGCTTTTTAAGATTCTGCATCTCACCCCAATAAGGCAGATGTTTTTTTCATTTGAATACAGGTTCCCAGAAAGTTAAAGTGATTTTTCTACAGGGCACAAAGCAACTGAGGATTTAAACTCCTATGTCCCGATGTCTAGACCAAGTGACCGGGCCCAGCAGTAGACTGGAAGTGATGTTATAATTTTATTTCTCATGGCTCCAGAAGTCAGACTAAGGACCAGTGGGTGTTCTGAGAAGGTAGGTTTGGGGGGAACTTAAGAAAGACCCGTCTAACAGAGTGGCTGAACATGCATGCAGTACCTGCATTGTTCATGCAGTACATAAGTGGGATCACTGCATGTGCTGGAGGAATGGTAAGTTATGGAAAATGCAGTAGATAAGGCCCCCACCCCTTAGAGCTTTCAGTCTAGTGCTAAACAGCTAAACTGCTGCAAAAAATGATCATTTCAGCTCCTGATACATGCTATGAAGAGAAAAATGGAGTGATATGTAGGGGAGGGGAGGGAGGCCAGGTTAGATGGAGTCTTGGTCATTCAAGACATCCTGTCCAGGGGAGGTGGCATTTGAGGTTCAGTGTGGAGGCTGAAAGGGAGCCAGCCCTTCAAAACTCTATAGAGTAAGAGTTCCAGGCAGAGGGGACAATTGCAAATGTCCTGGGGCAGGGATGAACTTTTGTGGTTCAAGAAACAGAAAGACTCACCAGGCTAGAATAGAGTGAGGGACAGAGTGGTACTAGAGAAAGTGGGGGAATGGGTCCTCTGAGTTTGGATCCCAGAAGGAGTTGGATACCTGGTCTTTAAGTACTTTTCTTAAGGGATATGAACCTTTCCCTCCAGTTGTTTGAGAAAAGAAAGGGTGATAGATTTTGTGCAGTCGACAAGCCTTTCTGGTGAAACAGCTCGTGTGTGACTTCTGAAACTGGTGCTGTGGCACCATCGGCATTTTCAAAGGTTGTAATAATTTGTTCCCCTCCGGATTATCTGCGGAGATAACAGGAGCCCTCGCTTCTCCCCCAACTCTGGCAGGCCCAAATGCAAACCCATTTTGTTTTTGAAGGAAGGGAGGAAAAGTGGGTCAGGCTGTTTGGGTATTTCAGGCATGGAGTCCTGGTTCTGTTGCAGACACTGGTCTCCATGGGAATGAAAACTAGCGTTTGTCATGCCTGTTCCTGGATTGAATTCCAAACTCTGGGGCTGAACAGAAGCTGCAGGAAAGCCAGGAAGGGGGCCAGCAGGATGGATGGAGGCTCCAGCCGTCGGGGTGATGGGACTCTTCTCTTTGGTTTGAGTAGGAATGGCAAACAACCTTGGCTCCGTCACCAGCCCCCTCTCCACCCATCACCTTTCTGGACCAAGAACTCCAGGAGAAGGGTAACTGAAATGCTGCTCTTCTCTGATTGACCAAAGACTTCCCATGGACCCTGCCCTCGTGTTAATTGATAAATTCATCATGGCTAGGACTTTCTCCCACAGCCAGTAATTCATTCCAGGCTTAAGTAGATCCCTAATGATAATATGTCTACTTGTTAAATCAGGCAGCTGACTCTCATGTTTTGGATAGTCTCTGCCATCTTTCAATTCCTTCGTAAAATGACAAAAATGAAAAAAAAATTCCATACGTATTTGAACTAGACAGGGAAAGAAGAGTAATTGGAGCTTGTTAGCTGTAGGAAGTATGCTGAGCTACCTACAGAACATCTGTAGAGATGAGTGAGGGATGGACTGCAAAAAGAGGAGGTGCTTGGATGAGTGTGGACACTGAGCGAGTGTTTGGATGACCGGTGGCTAGGTAGTGAGTCTGGAGAATTGTCGGGCTTCCATTGGAAGGTATCCGTGCGAGTGGTCTGAACGAGGCAACAGTCCAGTTCTCCCTTGTTGGGTCCAAATTTCAGACCAAACCTGTCCTTCTGCACCTGGCATCCTTCACCCCAAGGTCCAACTCAGAAAGCCTCTGGGCAATTTCAGCAAGTTCGGGATACTGTTAGCCATTCAGAGGAAGAGAGAACAAGATCTCTATCAAAATCTCGCCCTTGCAGCAATTGGGGGGGGCCCACTCTCCGGGTCTGCAGGTGGCATTTGTGTGACCTGTGATAGGAAAGGAAGGCTTTATCCTGGGCCAATGCCTTCCCGTCCCCAGCTGAAAGGCAATGTGCTGCTGCTCAATCCAGGCCAGAGCGGTGGGGCACTCTGGGACCAGGCGGAGACCCGGTTTTAGTGCAAGATCGGAATGAGAACCTCTGTGCAGTTAAAATAAAAAAAAAAATAAAAAGGCACCTCTTCTAAAAGCTGCCTTACCCCTTCGACCAGGGAATCACTGTTTGACACAAAAGGCACAGCTGGCTCTTCGTTTTGAGAGGAAACTGGACCCGGAGGCAGTAAGTTGCCCCCAGGTTTTCATACCAAGTGACAGGCACAAAAAAAGAGGGGTGCCCTTCACAGTCATGGGGGACTCCTCTCAGAACAAAAGTGCATTTCTCATCCTTTTGAGGTACACTTAAAGTGCAAGTGTGCTGAGACGTCCAGCTGCCTGGTAACCCCTGGTGGACAATTGTATTCTCTCTCGACCTGTTTTTTTTGTTTGTTTTGAGGTGCTGGGACTGGGGATTGAACTTGGGACCTTGTATGTAGGAACTCACGTCAGCTCCCATGAGTTGGTTATTTCATTTGTTTGCTTGCTTGTTTTTTGTTTGTTTGTTTAGGAGGCACTGGGGACTGAACTCAGGACCTCCCATGTGGGAAACAGGCACTCAACTGCTTCTGGTCGCCTTGATCTTTTTTCTTTCTTTAATGGATTGACTTTTTTTTTATTTTAAGATTTATTTTATTTCTTTCTCTCCCCTTCCCCCCTGTTGTCTGCTCTCTGTGTCCATTTTCTCTGTGTTCTGCATCCACTTGCATTGTCAGGTAGCACTGGAAATTGCATCTCTTTTTTGTTGCGTCATCTTGCTGTGCCTGCTCTTTGTGTGTGCGGCACCACTTCTGGGCGGGCTGTGCTTTTTTCACGCAGGGCGCACACCTTGCGCATGGGGCACCCCTACGTGGGAGTGCCCAAGAGTGGCTTGGCGCTCCTTGCGCGTGGCAGCGCTACGCGTGGGCCAGCTCACCACGGGGGTCAGGAGGCCCTGGGGATCAAATCCTGGACCCTCCATATGGTAGATGGACACTCTGTCAGTTGAGCCATGTCTGCTTCCCATTGACCATTTTGTCAATGGTCATTGGTCCCATTGACCAAAAAGTGAGAGGATTTGACTCTCTCTTTTTTTTCTTTTTGGCTTTTTTAAAAACTCTCTTTATATGTACCACCAGTCAATTCAGGGATGTGGAACAATGGTTTTATTTTCCTGGATAAACGGGGCTGAGACCAGGAACTCCAGGAGGATGAGATAAGGAGTGAAGCAAGGCGTGGGAGGATTTTGTTCATGTGACTCAGGATCCTGCTCTCTAAGGAGAATTTGGCATCCTGCTTGGATTTGTGGCTCTGTCCATCTCTGCTTTCTGCAGGGTTCTGCTTGGGTCTGTCTTTCCTTCCTACCATCCTGGGATTTCATGAGCATGCAGAGGAACTAAGACACCCCTCAGAGATGAGCAGGAATGTAGAGAAGGACCATCTTCAGGGAGTCCTGATAAACTCTGAATTTGGAACTGGTAGGTATGGGCAGAACTACCGAAGGAGGCGTTTGCACACAGCCTGTGAAGTTCATGCCAGGGTTATGCAGTTACACCTGAGGTCTGGCCATTGCAGGCACTTGAGCTTGTGCTATGGGAGAATTCAAAGTGGAGCTGGTTAATCCTCATGGATGCTTGTAGTGGCGTCATAAGGAACTGTCAAGTATATAAATGAAGCTTCCGACTCAGCACGGGATGGTATGTGGCTGTTACGACATCAGAATTAGCACCTGCTGCGAAAAGCAGGAAGGCACAAGGGGCTTGTCATGTGGCTGTGGGTTTGGGCGTCTAATGATCATGACCAGGTCTCCCGCAGCTGAAAAAAAAAGGTGACAGGGTCCCGTCACCCACTGGGTTGTCTCGCCACGTCCTCACACTTACTCCCCATCAGATTAACTTCAGACTGGGCCTGCGAGAAACCCAGATACTTCTGCTGGAGAGCTGATACACAGCAGGAGTCCTAGCAGGGCCCTCTGACTTCAGGCAGATATGTCACTTATCCCTTGATTCTTACAGGGTTACTCCTTCTGAATAGTGGTTCTCAAACTTGAGAGTGCACCGGAACCCCCCATGGTGCCTGTTCCGAATGCAGAGCCATCAGACCATTCCCTGGACTGAAAACCAGATACTGGTTTTCCTTCTAATCCATTCTTTTTTTTTCCACTTAAAAAAAAAATTGAGTAGTTGTAGGTTTACAGAACTATCGTGCAGAAATTACAGAATTCCCATATACCAGCCTCACACGTTCCCTTATTCTTATCATTTTGTGTATGTGTGGTATCTTCATAACAATTGATGAACCAATTTTTTTTTAAGATTTATTTTTTATTTATTTCTCTCCCCTTCCCCCCCTCCCCCCCCGTTGTCTGCTCTCTGTGTCCATTCACTGTGCGTTCTTCTGTGACCGCTTCTATCCTTATCAGCAGCACCAGGAATCTGTGTTTCTTTTTGTTGTGTCATCTTGTTGTGTCAGCGCTCTGTGTGTGCAGCGCCATTCTTGGGCAGGCTACACTTTCTTGCACGCTGGGCAGCTCTCCTTACGGGGCGCATTCCTTGCGTGTAGGGCTCCCCTACGCGGGGACACCCCTGTGTGGCAGGGCACTCCTTGCGCACATCAGCACTGTGCATGGGCCAGCTGCACATGGGTCAAGGAGGCCCGGGGTTTTGAACCACGGACCTCCCATGCGGTAGACGGACTCCCTATCCTTTGAGCCAAGTCTGCTTCCCCAGTATTATTCTTATTGCATTATTAACTACACAGCCCATAGTCTTTGTTAGGGCTAACTCTTTGTGTTGTACAGTTATATGCTATTGTTTTTTAATTTTTATTTTGGTAACATCTAATATAAACTTTCCCATTCTAACCTCTTTCAAGTATACAGCTCAGTGGTATTGATGACATTCACAATGTTGTGTTACTATCACCGTCACCCAAAATTTTTCCATCACCCCAAACAGCTCTTTACTTATGAAGCATTAGCTCTCTGCATCCTACCCTGACCCCAGCCCCTGATAACCCATTAAAAAATCTTTTGACTCTATGAATTTGTGTATTTTAGGTATTTCATGTAATTGGAATAATACAATATCTGTCCTTCTGTGTCTGGCTTATTTTATTCAACGTGATGTCCTCGGGGTTCATCCATGTTGTCACGTGTATCAGAACTTCATGCCTTTTTAAGGCTGAATAATATCCCAGTGCATGTTTATGCCACATTTTCTTTAGCCATTCATCTGTTGATGGACTCTTGGGTTGCCTCCATCTTTTAGTAATTGTGAATTATGCTCCTGTGAACATTGATGTACAAGTGTCTGTTCGAGCCCTACCCTCAATACTTCTGAGTGTACCTAGAGATAGGGCTGCTGGGTCAAATGGCATTGCTCTGTGTAGCCTTCCGAGGAACCGCCGAACTGTTCTCCACAGCGGCTGTGCCTTTTTGCCTTCCCGCCCACAGCGAATGAGTGTTCCTATTTCTCCACATTCTTGCCAGCACTTGTTATTTTGCGTTGTGGTTTTATCAGTAGCCTTTCTAGTGGGTGTGAAGTGGTGTCCTGTCTGCCCTTCCCAGCTGTTGAGTGTCCCAAGCACAAGGCTCCGTCTTATTCACTGTATGGCCTCAAATGCTCAGCATTATGCCAGGTGCTCAGTAAATATTTGTGGAACTAACGGGCTAAATATGAAGCCTTATCTCCTTGACCCGGCACTTAACCTCCCTATTTCTCAAGTTTCTCGTGTGTGAGGTTATGAGTTAGACGGACTGGATGGGAGGGCGATCTGACTGCAACATCTGTCACCCCATTGATCACCAGGGTCCATTCGACTGATCTGGCTGGCTAGGCGGGTGTCCCCTTCCTCCCTCACTGCTCCACGTGTGTCCCTCTCAAAGCCGCATGCTTGGTTGAAGAGGACAAACTTCCCCGCTAGAGGAGGACTGTTCTTCAGTCAAGGGTATACGAGTAGCTGCGTTTCCCTGCTTGAACCTCCAAACAAGCTCTCAAGGCCCATTTGTAGGAGAACGTCGGGTAGTCAAGCTTCCAAGACTCCAGACACCTCCAAATGAGGCACTGCATTTGGGATGTACTATCCGTAAATACTGGAAGGGAATCAGTCCGATAGCCAACCCAGTGTCAGTCTCCCCTCTCTACTTACAGCAAATCTAAAGCCTGACTTAGCTTTAAGTCTCAGAATTTTGAAATATAATGCAATACTTTTAATAATAATGGTGGCAGGAGCAGATTAATGGCACACCATAGTGTGTCACAGGTAAGATGCATAAGAATTGGTTTTATTTACTCAGCAGGACACTGAAATCTGTGGGATTTGAGGTGCCTTTTAACAGTGTTTCAGGAACCGAGCAAGCTAGCAGTGATTGTGCTGAGTCCAAACTATTGCTCTAAACATTTCTTCTTACATCATGAAGGACCAGAGGCAGAACATGGGGGAGTGAGGGGGATAGTGGGACTCAATCATGTAGTATAAACATAGCTCTGTTGCTGGAGGAGCGAGTGAAGGGGGAAATGACGTTCCATCAAGAGAGAAGGGCAAGGCAGGGAAGAGTGAGAGAGCCTGGCGGAAGCATCTGTAAACAAGCCTCAATGGCTGAGGCAGAGGGTTGCTAGGAAGATAATTGAGGAACTTAAATGCCATTGTTTGGAATTCAGATTTTATTCTAAAGGGAAGCAGAAGAGGACTTTTTAATGCCAAATTCATTTTTTAGAGAGCTCATTTTGATAACAGAATAGAAAATGGATTGGAGACTGGAGGCAGGAAGGTGATTCTTCCCTTCTTTCCACCTACCCAGCTAACCACCCATCCATCCATCCTTCTCTCTATCCATCCACCCATCCACTCTTCTTCCATCCACCAAGGAAATAAACATTATTGAATGCCTGGTTCTGAGAACAAAATTTATAAACAGATAGGCCTACCTTTGGAATCCAGTCCTGTCATTTTCCCATCTGGGTGACTTTTGAGCCAATTACTTAATCAGAGAAGAATTAAACTTTTTCACCTGTAAAATAGGATTAATAATAACATCTGTTAAGACTTCATAGGTTGCTTGGGAGGAATAAATGCAGTAGTACATAATAAATGCTTGGCATGGTGCCAGGAATTCATACATGTTCATGTAGCCGTTTTTATGAATACTAACAGGTTGGAGGCACAGAATCAGGTGCTGTTGTGGTATTGGGGACTAAAACCATTGGGTGTGAGGACAGGCTTCAGGCCCGCAGATGCTTCCTGGGCGTATTGTAGACACAGCACTTTGCTGGGCAGGAAGGGCGGGATAATGCAATGTGCTTCCAGGAGTGTGCAGCCTAGAAGGAAAGTCTTAACTTCAATGCAGGTAGAATGTGTTAAAAGCATCAGGGTGCTCAGTGGTGGATGTCTAACAAAGCTTCTTGGAGAAGGTGGGATTGAGATGGGTCTAGAAGGCCAAACAGGAATCCAGTAGGTAGATAGGGAGGGACAGGGCTCTTCAGGTACAAGTGGTGAGTTTTATGGAAGTCAGGGATTGCGAAAAGGAGATGACTCTTAAGAAAACTGGCGAATGGGAAGCAGACTTGGCCCAATGCATAGGGCGTTCGCCTACCACTTGGGAGGTCCGTGGTTCAAACCCCAGGCCTCCTTGACCCGTGTGAAGCTGGCCCATGTGCAGTGCTGATGCATGTAAGGAGTGCCCTGCCACACAGGGGTGTTCCCCGCATAGGGGAGCCCCATGTGCAAGGAATGTGCTCCGTAAGGAAAACCGCCCAGCGTGAAAGAAATTGAAACCTGCCCAAGAATGGCGCTGCACACACGGAGAGCTGACACAGTAAGATGACACAACAAAGAGAAACACAGATTCCCAGTGCCGCTGATAGAAGTGGTCACAGAAGAACACACAGCGAATGGACACAGAGAGCAGACAACTGGGGCGGGGGGGGGGGGGAGGTAGGGAGAGAAATAAATTAAAAAAATAAATCTTAAAAAAAACTGGAACAGATATGTAGGACTAGAATATGGGAACTCTTTAAGAGTATAAGGGAGATAAAGAATTGAAATATTGATAGGTGTCACCTTGTGTTCAGTAGAGAACTTCAATTCCATTCCAGAGAATTGGGGCTTTAATATGGGTGCTAGTGGGGAGCAGAAAGATATTATCAGGTTTGCTTGAAGATATAAATAAAGGGGTGTGAATGTGAGAATATAAGAGGAAAAGGAGATGGCAGATACCACTTCGAAAGCTCTCAGAATGGTCTAGGTGGGAAGCATTGAGAACCTGAACTGGGGCTTGGGAATGGAAAGGAAGGATGGGTTAAGGAGCTTTTATGGAAATGGAAATTGATGGGAATCAGTGACTTCGTTTTTGTGGGGTGAAATGGGGAGAAGGTCTTGCAGCCTGAGAGACTTAGAAATGATGGAACCTTGGAGAATGAGGGCAGCAGTGGGAGGAGAGCTGGAGGGGAAAGACTGCAGGCTATTTTGGATCTGAGGTAATCGTGAGGTGTTTACCTGGAGGAAATGTCCACCTGGTAGTAGACTTTTGGCCTGAAGCCAGAGGGTGTGATCAGAGCCAGAAATAGAGGAGTCCCCTGCTTAGAGCTGACGTTGACGTCAAGGAAAAGCATGAGAGAGCTGGGGGAGGCGAAGGACCCACCTTTGGGGAAGGACTAAATTTCAGGCAGGGTGGTGAGAGAGGAGCCAGGGGTGGAGCAGAAGAGGACTAGAAGAGAGAGGTGAGTGTCAGCAGCAAGAGGAGGGGAATTTTCTAGAAGGAAGGTGATCAGCCTTAAAAGTACAAAGAGATTGAAGTGGCAGGCAACAGTGTAAGTTTTTTGACTGATGTGTTGCAGGCAGGATTTTAGGTAAATAGATTCTTGGGTGGCATTTATAGTGTGAGCTTCAGTGGCCACTAGGAGACGAGGTGTTCTCATGAACATTTCACTCATGCTCATTTGAGATTCCTGTTGTTTTGGATACCTGGAGCTGTGAGGGATGCCTGAAGTTGCCTCCAACTGGGAATTCTTTTGCCTTCTCTGCCTGAGCCCCTCCTTGATACTCAGTTACCACTAGGGCTTAGAGAAGGATAACGAGATCTTTCCATTCCATGGCTAGGAATTGCCGTGTGTGAGGAAGACCCTATCTAAGGAAGAGACCAGGGCACGCTGTGGGTGCGTTGGCATGTGCTACGTTGTCATCCACACTCTTGTACTTTTTTTGAGCAAACCAGTTGGGATTGGGGTAGAGTTCCTGGCTGCTCTGCAGGAAAGTAATCCTAGAAGACACTTTAATCCTTGCAGTTCTTAGCCTTGGGTGGGAATTGGCCCAAGAAAAAGAAAGCTCAGCCCAGAAAGGTGAACACCTGAGTCTGACCTTTAGGAACTTTCCGAGGTTTCCTCCAGGAGACCTGACCTCAGGGATCCACTTGCCACCATTTCTAAGGCTCAGCTTTTTCATCGGAGGAATGGGACACGGTGTCCTATTCGAAAATAAATGAGTTTAGAGCGTCAGTGGATAAAGGGTGGTCGGGGATGTGGTGAGAAATTGAAGAGCTTATTCTGAAAGAGGCATTTAAGGTTTCCCTAAATAACAGTTATTTTTAGTGTTATAAATGAGAGTTTTACGTGAATTCTGTTTTGGGTTGGAGAGAAGCACTGGGCCTTATTTTTCTCCATCTCTCCTCTGGACACATTTTTCTTCCCATTGTCTGGTTTCCTTTTTGTCTTCTCCCACTGGTTTCCCTTAGAACCTTACAGCTCTCTCTCTCCCCACCTCCTTGCATCTCTTCCATCCCCATGCTTGCTGGTTTGGGCTTTGTTCTCCCCCTGTCTGCTGACGACCCTCAGGTAGCATATTTTGCTGAGAAGGGTTTGCTTTGCTTTTCATTGCACGAGCATCCAGTGGAACATCTGCCTTGCAATGGGGTCTTCATGCAAATGCCAGTGTCCCAACCCTGTTCTCCATTACCTGAGGGAAGGCTGGCATGAAGCTTCCCGAGAGTGCTTCCCAGGGCCCTTAGGAACTTGTGCTGGGATGCTCATTAGGTGGGACATGGGGATTCTCACCCTCTCCCCTGGTATCCCTTTGGCTTTCCAGTCTCACATTCCCCCTTCTCTCTTCTTAACATTTTCCTTTTTTCACCTTTTTCCTTTCTCCATTCTCTCAAGGCAAAGCAAGCACCTATTAGAATTTACCTGCATTCAGTTTTCTTCTTGCCTCTGTTTTGTCATCTCTTCTCCTTGTAGTCCATTAACAACACAAGCTAAAGCTCAATTAGGAAATCTGTATACAGCTTATAAGCCTCCATGTAAGTGGATTTGGTATGTGGAATGCATCAGGGGCCTGTTGGAAATGAATTTTGGGGAAGAGGGCTATGGAATGGGAAGATCTCGGCTGGGTTCATTCCAACCCTGGGCAGGGGAAGCTGGAACCAGTATGTCTGCAAGGAAACAGCATGATGTGGGTGAGTTACAGTCAGAAGATCCACATTTTGTTTCTAAGTCCTCTGTGATCAGAGGATACTTAGCTTCTCCCTGCCACGTATTGGTCTTAGTCGTCATTTTAAAATAGGGATTTTGACACCGGTCATTACTACTTCATTCAGTGGGATGTTTTAAGGACCCAGTGAAATAATATGTATGTGAGTGCTTTGAAAAGTAGCACTATTACTGTTATTTCTGTGGACAAAAATGTCCCCCCAAAATTTAGAAACCTTGGATTTGCAGCTTTTACAAAATGAACTGACATTATTGGACAATCTCTGATGACTCTTTCAGTTCTTACATTCTGTGTGCCCAAGACAGTTTCTGGACTATAATAGGAGCTCAAAAAGTATTTGGACAGATGGATGGATTGGGGGATGGATGGATGGATATCTAAATGTCTAAGTGCCCTCCTTCCCCTTAGTCCTCTTGCTCTTTCCACATAGGCACCACCGCCCTCTCCTGGCCAGGAGCAGTATTACGGTGCAGAAAAGTCCATAACTGGGTCCCTTCCTCCCGTTTCTCCCCAGCTCCCTGAGCTGGCTTCTTTGGCTCCGTCTTTGGCCTCCAGTCACTGACGGCCTGTCTCTCCCCCTCCCCATCCCTCCCACCCTATCCCTCTGTCCATCTGCCGCTACAGCACTGCCAGTAACTCAAACCGCAGCACACCGGCCTGCTCGCCCATCCTCCGGAAGCGCTCTCGCTCGCCAACCCCCCAGAACACCGACGGCGACACCATGGTGGAGAAGGGCTCCGATCACTCCTCTGACAAGTCCCCGTCCACACCGGAACAGGGGGTGCAGCGCAGCTGCTCCTCACAGTCTGGCCGGAGTGGTGGCAAAAATTCCAAGGTGAGCTGGACCCCTCTGGAAGCTCCTGACTTGAAGGGCCCTGGTTTCCCAGAGTCTTTGTTCCCCAGGGCCAGGGTGGGGTGGGCAGGGGAGAACCTGGTGAAGGGTCTTCCCAGCTAAGCTCTGTGAGAGGCCCCTTCGGCTAGTGAAAGGATTCCACAACTGCTGTGCCCTTGAGGCTGGTTTACCTCTCTTTGGGAGTTAGGGAGGGTCCCCTGCCTTGAAGTTTGGAGGAGGGATGCTCTCGGGGTCAGGGGGGATGCCTCTTTATCCCTGCTACTTTTTCCTAATTTGGTCCCTACCCACCAAATTTGGGGTGGAAGGGAGCTTCACTTGGGATATCCATTCTGCCAGAAAGACAGTCCTCAGGTAACTTCCCAGAACACCATTTCTAACTTCCTTCCTGTCCTGCACCTGCCTTAGTTTTGGTACTAATTTGCCCAGTAAGTCTGGAAGAAAGGGTGGGGCAGGCCCCTCCATCCCTCCCAGCTATGTCAGAACCACCACCTTAGCCCAGGGCCTTTGGCCTAAGGATACACAGAAAACAAGCCCCAAGGGGGTGTGAGAAGGCCCTGAGCCAGTCAGGGTTCCCCAAGGATTGTCTTCTGCCCTTGCAGTCCTCTGGGGAGCAGAAGATGCCTTTGCCTACGTGCTCCTTCTAGAACCTTTTCAGAACCTGGATTCAGAAGCCCTGGGGAAGGGGTGCAGACCCCCGGGCACGAAGTGGGGGAGCTGGCTTCCCACCTGAATGTGTCTTCTGATTTCTTGTTCTTCCTCTTCTTCCCCACCATTTCCCCAAATACCATCTTTGCATGCTTGGTCTTAGTCTCACAAGCGCCTCTCAAAAGTAAGCCAACTTTTGTCTCTGTTTATCTCCCTCTAGTGTCGAATTGTCTGTAGCATCCCCCTCCCTTCCCTCCGCCCCCTCCCGATTCTGGCCCGGATGTCTCGCTTGGCCCCTTTGGCACAAGGGCCAGCCCAGCTGCCACCCCGACTGGTTGGCTTGTAGTTACCCAGGGAGCGTCCCTACTGCACCCCAAGTCGGAGAGCAGACCCGCCTTCCCTGCCTGCTCCCCAAACACTGCCTCTAGCTAGAAACCATGGTTGTTTCCTTCTCCCCTTACATGGCGCCCTCTGGAAGCAGAGTCCTGACAGCGGGTAGTTTCATTTCTTGGCGGGGGAAGTAGGCCCCAGCCAGTCATAGCCCCTTGAGGGCTGAACTTTGAATCTCTAGCAGTAGGATTGGGGTAGGCAGGACTCGTTGATGGAGGGTCCTGAATTCTAAGAGGTGAGTTTCTTGGTGCTTGTTCCTCAGCAGTGGCCTCAAGGGCTCCCCCTGGCCCGCTCCTTCCACCCGCCCTCCGAGAGCCGCCCAGCTTGAGCCCCCTCGCTGCTCCTGCCCCACCACCCAGCCCAGGGGACCACGGAGTCCTCGGGGATCCTGGCTCATGAGCAGAGAGCAGAACGTTTACCAGAGGGCCTGGTGCCTGTGCCTGGAGGCTGGTAAGTGGGGGCAGTAGCCCCCCCACCAGGCACTGAGAGGAGTGACAGGTCAGGGAGGCCTGGCCAGAGCTGCCAGACACCCCGGGATTGCGGGGGGTCCCCAGGGTGCTCAGAAGGGGTTGAAGGAGAGCAGTGGTATTTTGGAATGGGAGGTTTCAGGAAATAATACCCATGGAGAAAGGGGGTGGGATGTAGCCTGAAGAGGAGAAAGCTGGGGGATGATTTAATAATAGTCTCCAGTCTCTGAAAGCGTTTTGGGGAGGAGGAGGGTGAACAGCTGTTCCCTTTCCTGAAGGAAGAACAAGCGACCACAGGGCTAATCCTGCAGCCTGTGACCTTCAGGCTAAAGGCACATCTTGACGGGATTCTCAGTGCCTGCTCCTGGCTGCCTTCGGGGGTGAGTCAGCACTTCTCCGTGGGCTCACATGGCCCAGATGCAGGCCTGTCTGGAGGTGGGGTGCTGAGGTGGCCCCTGCCAGCCCCTCCTGAGCCTCTCACGCCTCTGGCTAGGTTGGCATGGGGACTGGGAGGTGCTAGTGGCCCCAGGTTTGGAGCGAACAGAGATAGCCTGACATGGGAGTCAGTGTCTTCCTTCTTTCTGCCCCTGTCCAGTGTCTTTGAGCACTTTTTCTTGCTAGGGTGAAATTCTCAGCTTCCTTACTCTCTTACCCCTATGTCTAGCAAGGCACTGAGTCGGTTTCCAGTGAGCTTCTAGAATGGTACCTATGGTCATCAGTCACCACTTGTTGAGTGATGATTTTGAGCGGGTGATGGGTTGAGGTGAGGATTCCCCACCCCCTCCACCTGCTAAATGGTAGGTCTTCTTGGAGAGACAGGAATTCAGACACCAGGTCTGTGCCCCCAGGCAGTGTTCCATCTAGAAGGGAGATGAGAAAAGGACCCCAGGTTATCTACAAACTCATTCTGTCTTGAGAACCGTATGAGCGGCTCTGGATGTTGTATGGATTCAGAGACAAGGGAAACCTTATGATGGGTGGGATAGCCTGGAAAAGTTTTGGGGGCTGGTGGCCCTGAGAAAGGGCTAGAAGTCTGAGTGGGACTTGGAAGAGGCCAACATGAGGGATTATGGACGGGCTAAGAACTGAGCGTGAACAGAGAGTTGATCTTGGCCCCTTTTGATGAGGAGCTACAAATGGAGGTGATTGAAAGAGTTGAGGTTTTCCTCTTGTGTGAAGAGATGGGGCTGAGATGATGCCCATCCCCAGTGCTCCCTGGCTTTAGATACCTGCTGCCATCCTCTCATGTCATTCCCTTTACCACTGCTACCACCATCCTCTAAACACAGTTAGAAGTGGGGCCGATTCTGGGGGGCGGGGCCTTGTGCCCTCCCAGGTGGAATTGGAGGCAGCTGTGGTGGGCCTGGGTCTGGGACATGCATGGGCCGGATGCACTGACCTCAGAGGAGAAACACAAGAACCAGTATAGGAAGTAAGCTCTGGCCAGGCCAGGGCCTGGCGCAGCAAGTGAGGGGAAGCTGCAGAGGTGAGGGGAAGAGAGGAGGAGGTCTGCTAGAGTAGTGGGGATACCCCCATCCCTCCTTGGAGCCTGGTCTCAGGTTGACCAGTTGTACCCTTGGCCAGGCCTCTACTAGTTAAGGAGATTTCTTGGCTAGGCCACCTCACCCCCAGCTCCTGTCCAGCTTCTCGAGGAGGCATGCCCTTATTTTTTTCAGGCAAGCTGGAGAATTGTCTCTCTGGGAGACCCTGGAGTCAGCTGACTCTGACCTGGGCCTCCATGTGCTCTCCCTTTCTTTGTCCCTCTGTGTCCTCGTTGGTTAGTATGTAGGGGTGGGACCAGGTGATCCTGAGCTCCCACCCCTGGGAACTGGAGCTGAACTGCTGAGGCTGGCCCTCGCTAGGTGCAGCCCAGCCGGGAGGAGTGGACCAAAAGGATGACACACTCATTTCCACCACCTGGAACACCTGGCATTTTTGCCACCACCAGGTGTCTGCTCTGTGGTTTTGGCTTCTGGCCACTAGAGGGAGTGGTTTTCCCACTCAGGTCATCTGAAGTCCAGGGTGGAGCCCTGAGGCTGTGGCCAGTCCTTGGCCACGCCCTGGGCCCCCAGGGTGTACCCGGTTCTGTGCCCCTGACGCCCCTCTTCCCCATTGTTTGCTCCCCTCCACACACCTTTTTCCTCCAGTTCTCATATTTGTGGCTTCCTTTTCAGTATAACAGACTTAACCTGATCAAAGTAAGAAGTTCTTTCTTTTCTAACTCCCACTAGCTTCTGTGCTCCTCCGGCCCCTCCCCGTCTCCCCATTCCCTGCCCATTTTCCAGATTCCCCCAGCCTTTGCACTGGGGAGATCGTTTTAGATTTGGGGTGGGGGCGGGCAGAAACCACCTCGCAGTAACTCGGCTCTGTCTCAGGGGCTGGCTTGTCCTCTGCTCAGCTCCCCGTCCAGCGGCTCTGTTTCCACGTAGTTTTTCTGCCCCCCGCCTCCCCTTTGAGCAGAGTGCCCATCACCCCCGCCCGAGGTCTGCCCTTCCTCCCCCCCAGCCCTCTCCCGAGGTAAGGGCGCTCTGGCTACCTCCAGGGGTAGGCAGCTGCCCGGAACCTTCCCTCTCAGCCTCGGAGGCAGCACCCCACGGACTCCCCGTCCTCCACGAGCCTGGGCTCCCACTCTTGGCAGCTCCTTGAGGACTTTGTCCCGGGGGAAGCAGTGCCACGGGCAGAAAGTTAGGCTCCAAGAGGCTTGTCAAAGTTCAGAAACTCCTGCCCAGAGTGGGTATTCTCAGGGGGCACAGATGGATTTGCCTGGAGGGGTGGGGGCCCATTTTTTCCCCATGGCACTCTTGGGTAGAGGGGTGCAGCTCTGAATCCGCCCGTGGATATTTGGTTAGGGATAGAGTCTCAAGCCGAGAGAAAAGAGAAAAGTCCTCGCTCTTGAATCGTATTTCCATCCTCCTTGAGCACATGTTACGTAGAGAGGTCTCCCACAACTGGTTCGGGACAGGACGGGGCTTGCCTGGCTGGAGCACTTTGCTCTCAGCAGAGTCAGAAGGGACAAGCCTCTCTGTGCCAGGACGTGGAAAGGAGCACCTGCTGCTTCTGGGCAGGAGGGGCAGTCATCAAGGACCTTGGGCCCAGGTTCCTGTAGCCCCATCTCTCCCCAGGTCTCCCGTGCAGGGCAGCACATGGGGAGTTTTCTCAGCTTGGAAGCAGGTATCCGAGGACTGGCTTTGGTTGGACGGCACGCAGGAAAACTAGGGGACAGACGAGACTGGCAGCTTCCGGGGTGCCTCCTTCCCTCCGTGGGGAGGTGTGCTTCGTGACCAGCCTAGCCTCCTGCCCCGCGCCTCTCACTTGCACACAGGCTCAGGGCGACTGCGTGAGGACCCAGGAAGTAAGACGCCCTAGAGCGCCCGTGGAGTCAGGTGCAGCTTCCTCGCTCCTCTCACCCACCTCCAGACGTGGGCAAACCTTGGCCAAGGTGCTGTGGAGGTGGATTATCAGTTTCTGGCCAGGATTCCCTGGACTCCCTCAGTGATGGGAAAAGTTGGTTCTGAGTATTTGGGTTTGACTCCTTTATCTGCCAAGAGCATCCGGATTGGAGGAGAGGATGTGACTTCCGGCTGGGGCCGGCCTGGTGGCCTCTTTGGGAAGTGACCACATAAAGGACTGTGGGGGTTGTCTGGCCGAGGGGGGTTGGGAGCCTGCCCTGCCCCTGCCCCACTGGCCACATTGTGGCCGGTGAGGTCGGGAGTGAGGCTGAAACAAACCCACTTAGCTCCAGCCCGCATGCCCTGCACCTCCCTGCTTCTAGCTCCTTCCAACTGAGGGTGGAAGATCCCCACTGAGTTCCGGTGGGCTTGAGGTCAGGGGTCACAGGCACGCGGGCACCCGCAGCATCCTCTGAGACAGGACCAGGGCCCCTTTAGACCAGGCGGAGGGGATGAAGTTGGCTGATTGTTCTAGGACCCCCATTTCTGGGTGGAGCTAAGGGGTTGACCTGCAGGCAAAGTTTCCTCTAGCCCATACGTCTCCACCTTAATCCTGCATTTGGAAAGCTTTATGAATTTCAGCATGAAAATAGCCCAGCCCCAACCCAAAGCTATGGTATCAATACCTCAAGGGGTGGGTCTTAGGCAAGTGTGTGGTGTGTGATCTATGCCTATCTATCTGTCTGTCTGTCTGTCTATCTATCTATCTATCTATCTATCTATCTATCTATCTATCTATCTATCTATCTATCTATCTCTATCTATCTATCTATCTATCATCTATCTATCTATCCATTCATCCATCCTATCATCTACCTTCCAAATGGGATGTGTGTAAAGGACTCCCGGCCATTGGGATTGGAAACAGATGAGGCAGAATCTTAGCCATCCTTTCTCTTTCCCTAAGAAAGTTTTGAGTTAACATGAAGACAGGTCGCCTTTGTGCAGGCCTGGGCATGGAGAACACCTGAATTCTGGAGCTGATGTGGAGTCTGGTTTCGCTGGCCTGGATGAGGGGAGGACAGAGTTGGGAGCAACCTCCCTCCCAGGGTGGAGCCCCCTGCCACCCCCTGTTATTGTGGCAGAAGCAACCAGCCAGTTGGGGTAGAAAGAGGAGTTCTCAGGTCAGCTCACGGAGAGCAAGGTTTGAGGACTTTTCAGGCAGCCCCTTTTTGTCCCCTCTCTCCAAGGGTGCCACCTCCCCCATCCTGCCTCCTGCAGACGGGCTGCCTTGGAGCAGAAGGCCGGGTGGTCTCTAGCTGTACTTTGCTTCTGGGCAGGGCCCACGGGGGACAGGGTGTTGGATGCCCGCGGCGCATCCCTCAGCCCCATCGGAAGGACCTTGCGATGGGCCCCGACTCCCTCCCAGCTAGGCTGGTGCTGCCGCTGCCTGCCGCCCCCGCTGGTGGGGCTTCCAGCATGGGTTGCTCTCGGGGCCTCCTTTCTGGAGCTGTCTTGAGAAAGGAGGACCCCTCCTGAGCAGCAGCGAGGGTTGCCTTCAGCTGCATTTGGACTCCTCCCCCCTGCCCGTCCTCTGCTGTCTGTGTCACCTTCCCCCTGGGGCCAGCGATAGGCTGGCCATTCCCACCACCGCTTCCCTGACTAATTGTACCTTCTCTTTTATTTTGTCCTTTCAGAAAAGCCAGAGTTGGTATAACGTAAGTATTCCTGTTTTCTTCTTGCTGGGTTACATGTGCAGTGGGGAGGGGGGAGTGGAGGTGGGCAGGGGAATGGAGAGGTGTGGAGGGCAATTTGGCTCCCCCGTGGGCTTGGACCAATTGCTGGGATATGGAAGGTGGGATTTCCCCCTCACCAGCCCCCTCCCCACCAAACCAGATAAAATGGTTTATCTTCTGTAGCAGCACCGGTTGCCTTGACGCAGGGAGACCGAGGAGAAATAGCCCATCCTTTCCCTGACCTTGCCGAGGCTTGTAGGCAGAGCTCTTCCAGCCCTAAAGGAGGACAGCAGTTTGGGCAAGAATGGGAATTCCAAGGGCAGACAGAATTCTAGGATGGGGGCAGCACTGCGGCCTGAACTCAGGAGCAAAGCTTCTTTCCCCTGTCTAGCCATGGTGGGGGGAGACCTAGCCCGAAAGCTTTCCTCCCTCAGTAGAGAGGCTGGCCCGTTTCATGGCATTGACTTCTGTCCTCAGCATCCCCTTGGGCGCCCCAAGGGCGGGTCCTTCTAGAAGCCAGCCGCTGCTCTTGACCCTTTTGTAGTTTCTCCCTGAGGACTGCTTGAGGCAGCTGTTTGGTCCCTCGTGGCCACACGGTGGAGTAAGCAGTCCCCGTCCCGCCGCGTCCTCTGGGGCGTCCAGCCTTCGTTGCAGGCGTTTGAACTTTCCCCTGAAAAGTCTCGCGGCTGGCTCCCTGCCTCGCTGTGCTCTGTCCTCCGGGGCTGCCCAGGGGAGGGACGCGTTTTGCAACCATGACCTCAGATGCCGTCTTGCCTTCCCTGAGCCTGCGTCCTCCCCGCCGGGCTGCACTTGAGTGGGAGGAATGGGCCTGGGGAAGGGGCGGGGGGCGGGCTGTGAGTGGCCCCATGTCGACGAGGGCACTCTGGTTGGGGGGAGGGCAGCGGGGAGAAGAGGGGAAGCTTGAGCCTAAGGGCGGGGCTTACGTCAGAATCCCTTGTTGTGGGGGGGAGGGGTGTTTCCACGTGGTACTCAACGACTCCTCAAAGTCGGGCGGGTGTTGTTCAGCCTCGTGGCTTGGGACCCCGCTGCTCAGTGCCTCTGCCAGGTGCTGTCCTTCAATCTGCCAGCCTTGGCCCCGCCCAGCACCAAACAAGGTAGGGGGGCGGGGGGGCTGTGCTGATAGGAGGGGCGTGGAGGGCCAAGGTGGCCTGGGGATGGGAGAGAAGCCACAGATTGCTTGTCTCCCCCCACCCACCCTTAATCCCAATGGTCCTGCCCCGGCATCGTGGCCTCCCCAGCCTGCTTAGAGACCTCACCCTGGGTGCAGAGAGAAGCACCTTGTGGGTGGAAAGGGATGTGGGAGGAAGGTGAGCTGCCTCCTTGGGAGCTGCCCCAGGCCAGGCTCCTCTGGGGAAACCAGCATCCTTTGCCTTATACCCCCCACATTTTTTTTATTTTTATTTATTTACCACCCCCCCTTGCCGCTTGCTTGCTGTCTGCTCTCTGTGTCCATTCGCTGCGTGTTCTTCTGTGTCTGTTTGTCTCCCTTCATTGCGTCATCTTGCTGCGCCAGCTCTCCTCTGCTGCGCCAGCTCTCCTCCGCTCCGTGGGCCGTCAGCTCTCCATCACCATGGCATGGGCCAACCTGCCTTCACAAGGAGGCCCTGTGAAGCAAACCCAGGGCCTCCCCTCTGGTAGACGGGAGCCCAATCCGTTAAGCCACATCCACTTCCCCACCCCCTCCTTTTGACCAATATTGCAAAACTTGAATGTTTCCAAAGTGGGAAGGGAAAACACCAGGCCACAGGCTTGTTAGGTAATTAAAATATCAAAATCTGGATGTGTGCGTCCTCTTCCTTACTGCTGACTGCCTGCCTCTTCCCCCTGTCTCTCTCTCTCCCTGTAGATCAGGTTGCTGCTCACTTTTCCTTTCCTTGAATTCTTCCCTATCCTTTGCACTCTGATTCCTTCTTTTTTTCTTTTCTTCTCCCTCCACCTTCCTCCTCTTTCTTGATTTCCATTCTCCTGCATGGCTTCCTCTGCCTCTCCTTTTCTCCCCACATCCTTTTCAGCTCAATGTTCTTCTCCCTCAGTCCCAAGCATCCGTGGGGCAGAACCGGTGTCTGAGCACTTGGCACGGGGACAGGTTAGAAAGAGGCGCTTGGGTGGGGGGATGGCCCTGGGACCACATGGGACCAGGAGTCCAGGGCTCCGGTGCACAGCTGTGGGGAGGTGGCAGAGGCGCCAGGCCTGGCCCCTGCCTCCCCAGCGGGTTCCCCCCGCAGTTGGAGGATGCTTCAGTAGCTGCGCCTCATCGGTGCTGCAAATCACCCTCCAGGATGCTTGTTTCCCTGTGCCTTCCTCCCTCTCACCCTCTTTATTGTAGGCTCTCATTTCACCCTCCACCCCTCACCCCCAGAACATGATCGAATCTCCACCCAGAACAAATCATTAACTCGCCGAGGGCTGGCGCACAAGGAGCTCTTTGCTGCGCAGCGTTTAATGATTCCCTCCTGAACTTCTCTCCTGGACTCAGAGGCTCACACTCAGGTTCTCCCAGAAGCTCAGGGGTGACACGTCATGGGACCTAGTGACGAACGGTGCCAGGCTGCTCCCGCTCCTCCCCTGCTTGATTCAGAGTCTCCAGGCGGCCCTTCCTCTGCCTGCTGAGGTGGCTTCCCACGTCTGACCCCTGCAGCCATGGGCTGACCCCTCCTTGTCCCCCTAAACTTCCTGACCCAGGGCTGGGCTGGGGACCAGAATGGGATGAAGATGGAGGAGGGAGATGGAAGGGGCAGGTGGGCCTTGGGAGGAAGGGGCTGAGGCTAGGCAGGTTGTGGGAAGCCGAGTGGTGCCAAGAGATCCCCGGAGCCATGTGCCGCGGCTGGCCCACGCCTGGCGTTTTCGCCCGTGATCAGCTGTCCCTTATCTTTCCCCTTTTTCCTTCCCGTGGTTTCTGCCCCAGAGGCAGCACATGCCGAGAGGAGTCGGCAGCTGCCTTCTTTGTGCTTGCCAGGGGGCCCTGATGGTGCTGGGAACGGGATTGCTCAGACGGACCTCTCCCTGCTCTCCCTTTAGAAACCTGCCTGCCCCCTGCTTGAGGCCAGCACAGGTGCACGGAGCCCTCTCACCTCTCTCCTGGCCCTGGCATAGGCTCCCCTGCAATTCCCATGCTGGAGGCTCCGTCAGGCATTAGAATTAACAGTGGGGGGGCGGGGGGGGGGGTGAAGGCTTTGCAGTCCCCAGCCCTGGGGACGGTCACGCCCCTTCCCCTCCATACCTGGCCAGATTCAGGTGAGGGTGGGCGCTCTGGGGATGCCGGCGGCTGCGAGAGCATCGCAGACCCACTGGAGGGGAGTTGGGGGAGCCCAGGCCTCCTAGGAGAGGAAGGCCACCCCACTCTCTGCCCAGCCCCTCTCCTTTCATCCACCCCTCTTTTGTCTGGTAGAGGGGTGGGTGAAAGATACAAAAGTATCTTACTTTTACCCATTTAGCCGGGGTGGGGGTTGCTGGGAGGATCTGACTGTGGTGACCCCCTTGATCTAAAGAGGGGGCACCCAGAGGGAAGTGGCTGAGCCCCGCGGACACCTGGAAAGGCTGGGACATGCGAGCTTGTGGTTCCTAGCCTGGGATCTTCAGGTCAGGAATGGAGTTTGAAGGTCTTGTCTTCTCCACTTTCCCTGAGTTCTTGGCAATCGACTCCCCTAAACCCCTCACCCTCTGCTCTTGCCACTCTACTTTTTTTTCTTTTATTTATTTTATTAAGATTTATTTTGGTTACAAAAGTCTCATCCCTGCTGCCTCAGGGTGGGCAAATGTATCCTCCTCATCTACCTCAGATCTTCTGCTGGTCATCGTGTCCGTGGGCACACAAGGAGATAATAGGACAGTAGCCCAGACCCTGGCAGCCGCCAGAGACTTAGAACCCACAGTCCCTGATGTCCCTGGATAGGGATGCAGCTCTCTAGAGAGCAGGGAGGACCGGTGCCGGCTCCATGGAATGACTGTGAGTCTGGCTGTCACGTGCCCAGCCTATAAGCCTGGAGTGATGGGATGCAGAATGTTGGGGTGGGGGGCAGCGAGCAGAGTGGGGGTGCTGAAAGGGCAGCTGCTGGAGACAACCTTGGCAGACTGTTTTGTTTCTTCCTAGAAACTGCCCCAACTTCCTCTAGCCCTGTCCACCACACTTTTATTATTTACCCAGTAACTGGAACGTTCTTCCTGACCCCCAGTAGCCCCAGCCCACAACCATCCTTAATTTTCTCAAGAGTTGTCCTGTCTCCCCTGATGAGACCCGGCTCCCTAGCCCACTCTTTCCTCTACCTTTCTGGATTACATTTCACCCCCCTTCTCCCCCTTTTCTTTGCTCAGTCACCTCCGCCTCTCTCTCCTGTCCCCTTATCCCATATCTGGCTTCTCCCTACCGGGATTTGGTTGGAGGCCAGGATTTCCTTGGAGGGTCTTCCCGGTTTCTTCCTAGGTAAGATCAGTGCTGTGCCAGAATCCCTCTGTTTTTCTCCTGGGCTCCTCCACCCCTCCCTTCTTCCTGCTCTCCCGGGGAGGGAGTACCACTTGGTCCCAGCTCCCTGTGTTTGCAGTAGAGTTAATAGTTAGCCCGGGGCCAGTTCCCTCTCCTGCAGGTTCCAGCTGCCTGCTGCCCTGCCCTCCCCAGCCTTTAAGGAGTGGGTAGGGGAGACAAAGGCTTGATGCACACTGAGAAGCATCCCCGGGCTGTTATCTCTTTGGGTGTACCCTGCCCCTGTCTCACCCCCATCACCACCCAAACAGTCATCAGCTTAATCAGACTGTTGGTGATACTCAGCTCTTTCCGGGGGAGTGACCATAAGGACCCAGCACCTCTTGGCTCTGTCAGCCTCTATTATCTATATCTTGGGGTCTGGCGTGGCCAGGAGAGAGTCCTTCTGGTCACACTGGAAAATGGAGTTGCTGCTTAGGCTAGGACTGCCCGGGCAGGGTGGAGACGGCTCAGCTGTGTGCTGGCGAGGGTTGGCAGGGACTGTGTTCCACATACAGAATCGGGGACCTGTGTGTGTGAACGTACATGTAAGACGCAGCGCAGGCAGGAGCGGTTTTAGAGGTGTGGAGGAATGTATTCGTTTGGCAAATAATTTTGGAGCCCCTGATAGTGGAAACACATCACGCTGAATGCTGTGAAAGATAGAATGCATTTAAGACTTAGACCTTTCCTGGAGAGGATGGTAGTCCAGCGGAGAGTTACTCTGCGGGTGCCTGGGGGTGGCATCGGCCCCAGCCTGTGCACATCTAGAAAGCAGTGCGTGAGTTCGCTCTTCTTTCCCCACTTTCTCCAACACCGTTTACCTGGGAGACCCCCGGCTCCTCTGAATTAGAATCTTTGGGTTTGAGACCCAGGAATCTACTTATTTTTTTTCTAAGTGACACTTTGTCTCTTGTAAGGACACTGAGGTTTGAGTGCTGCTTTGTCGAATTACAGAGACTCCTAGGACCAAGGCCCCTTCCACCATCACGTGTCCTGGGCACGCCCAAGACCCCCCTGGCGAAGTGGGAACAACCCAGGAGGGAAGAGCAGGGAAGCAACGGAAAGGGGCCCATTTATGTCAGGGGCCTGCCTTCCTGGAAGCAGCCTAAGAATCCGTATCTTTGCAGTCTCCGTGCTGTCTACTCCTTGCGAAAACTTGTATGTCTGGAGTGTGTCTAGACCTCAGCTTCCCCGGCTTTGACTGTTTTCTTTTGACTGGGGAGGTTAGGGAGCAGATGCTCTGCTCTCCGCATTGCCTTGTTGCCCTCGAGGCCTGCACAGCGGTCTGGGAATCCTTTTGGCCTTGATCTGCCCCCATTCCCCCTGCTCCCCACCCCTCAGCTAGCGCCAGGTGTGGCAGGGTTCCCCAGCAAAGGAAGGGGCTGCTTCAGGCAGCCCCGGAAGCTGTTGAACGCTCCTTTTCCCAAGAGCTGACACTAGAGCCTGTACATTCCCAGCTCCCGGGAAGCTGGGCCTGGATGGGTCAGTGAGGCGAGAGTGTCTCCAAAGACGCTCCTGGCCTCTTGAGTCTCAGATTTCAGATTTCACCAGGACAGCAGTGCCCCTGGCACCTCCTCCTCCCCTCCCCCCGCCAAGCCCCAGCCAGCAACTTTCCACTGCAGGAAACATCTGCCGGGGAGGCCGGCTCGGCCGGGGGTTACTGGAGGACATTGGCCAGGGCCATCACCCAGATCCTGTAACTTGAAGCATGTCTAGGGCTTGCGCCCTGCCCGCCCACCTGCCCTGCCTCCCTCCCTCCCTCCTGCCCCCGGTAACTCCAACAAAGACCAAAGACGTTATTTGCTGGTCAGCCGAGAGCAGGGACTGGGAGGAGAGGGGAGTGCTCAGGGGGACGAGGGGGTGCAGGCCCTGTTGCCGCAGCCAGCGGTGGCCTCTGCTAGGGCAAGGGCCGTGAGTCACGGCTGCCAGTTTCCGCCCGGGGTAGGAGATTGCTGGGCGATTGAACACGCCCCTCAGTGGACAGGTCGGCGCTGGGCAGCTGGGCATTTGAGCGCCTTCCTGGCTTATGAGACAGACTGTGAGTCACCCCGTCGTGCAGGAGAAGCTGGGGGGAGCCGGACCTCTGGACCTCCTGCGGGGTCCCCCTCCCCTGCATAAACTCTGCCTGTCCCGCTTTGGAGTGACTGTCTGCCCTGGCAGGAAGAGTTACTCGCCACACCCCTCTGGGGTGCCCGCGGGGCCGCAGGGGACGGAGCAGAGTTCGGGAGAGCGGCCGGCTGGCGCGGCCCGAGCACCGGGCTGACCTGGCGAGGTGTCGTGCCGCCACCCCAGCTCCGGGAGAGGAGAGGCCGTTGCCCAGAAGCCCACCCGTCCGCCGGGAGCCCAGGGGAGACGGCCGGGTTCCCTCCGGGGGGACCGGGGGGCAATCGGCTCTCTGGGAGCCGGGCTCCCCTGGGTGGGGAGCCATGGAAGCTTTGACGGAGTCTGGGGTCCTCTGGAGCCTCCTGCTGGAGCGGGAAAGCCAGCCCCTGCTGTGGTGCCTGAAGACATTTCACGACTTGCCTGCCGGTACTGAACGCTCTTGCGGGCACGGATCTGAAGAAATCCCAGCCGTGAGTGTGTGACCTGGTGTCTCTGTGCCTGGGTGACAGTTGGGCCGACCCCCGTCATTCCCCATTTTTGCTCTGCTACCCGGAAGGGCCTGAGATGTGACAAGCCTGGAACCAGCGTTCTTTGACAATTTTAAATTAGAACAGGTGGGCCAGGCCGCGCCTCAGGAGGAGATTGCTCTAGAGGTGTGGGTGTGGGAGGTGAGGACGTGTGGCCTCTTGCAAGGGGGTGCGTGATGGGCGTGCGCCTCTCTGGTGAGGGAAGGCAGACCCGTGATGCGCGCTTGCCCAGTAGAATAAGGGTTGCCTTGACAAGCCGGCATTAAGGCATCTCTACACCTGAGCCATCCTTGTGGGACTTCCTGGCCCCAGAGACCAGGGCTGGGTTTGGCCTCCCCTCCCACTGCAGCTCTAGCCTCCCTCAGAGGAGAGGGGCTGCTCTCTTGACGCACCCGCCATTGGGTGAAGGGGACCAGACCCCACCTCTATAGAGGTCTGAGTCCATTGCTCTTTGGATACGAGAGAAGTAAAGGTGAGGGGCCAATATGGAAAGAAAATTAGAAATAGGAGACCTCATGGGTTCCAGGTAATTGGATCCCTGCTAGCTAGTTGCACCCGAAGGGGCTGGCTGTGGGGCCACTTGTAGGCTGGTCCTCAGGCTGATAGTGGAACTTTGTGAAGACCCCGTAGGGGTGTAGATGGCTGGTGGGGACCCCCCCAAGTAGGGGACTGTCTTATCTCAAAGGAGAGCTTGCCCCTCTGGGATGTCCATGCTGCTTCCATCTTGGCTCAAGGACGGTGAGCACTTCCTCTCCCGAGGCAACCTAGAGTCACAGTCGACCCCAGGAGTTCTGGTTGGACAGGCTTGGTTCCCAGTCCATTCCCAGGTAGCCATGCACCTGGGGCAAGTTGCTTAACTTCTCTTTCCTCATGTATGGAATGGAATAGTGAAAGCAACTCCCTGATCAAATGAACTGACGAACGTGCAGGGCTTATGCCAGTGCGGCACATAGTCACAACTCATCACACGCCAGCTTAATTGCAGCTCTAGACTGTCAGACTAAGCGCTTACAAATGTCAGGTGTGTATTCTCTGTTGCAAGGAGGCCAGCTGATTGGATATCTCAGTACCAGCTTGAGATTAATACACGGGCCAGAGGAATGTTGTATTCCGAGGTCTTTTCCAGCCATAGATGTCGCACAACAGGCTGGCTTTCAGATATCCACTCCCAATGGTCCTGATACTTGGTTTGAAAACATGGCCAGTGATTTTTGAGGTTTGGGGTTTCCTGACACCATAGCATTCCTTTGGGGGAGGCAACAAGGCACCCACAAATGCAGGCCTCACTCATTTTATAAATAAGCCAAGAACAAGAGTTTAAAATTCAAATTAACTGTAGACAAGGTGGCTCAAAGCACCATCTCTCTCTTCCGGGAAAACCTCCCCATTCTCAAGCCAGGCCTTTCTTTCTTGTTCTAGCTTCCTGACATGCTCCTATTCCCTATAGCACAAAAATCATCGGGCCACTTAGCCCAGGAGGTCAGTGCCTGCTGCTGAGTGGTCAAGGCCACAGCCTTGGCTTCTTCGTGGGCCGTTAAGCTTTGCAGAAAGCTCATTTGACTGTGGCACAGTGGGATGCCAGTGGATACCCAGGGACATGGGCGGGAAAGTAGAAATGGCCAGGACCCCTCCGTGAGCCTCCCCAGGTCGCCCCGCCTGTGGCACGCGCTCCCACCAAGGGTCAGCCACGCTGTCTGTGTATAAGCAGGCAGAGCAGTGCATCTGTGTCGCAGGTGTGGCCGCTCCCGGGCTGTGTGCTTGTTTATCGGCCTCATCCTTGGGTGCCCTTCATCGACGGGGCAGGCATCCTTTTTATTCAAATTATAAGCTCGGAGACGGCAGGATTCCTGTCTATTCAGCTGGCTCATGAGGTTTCCAAGGAGGATTTGCGAAGGCAGTTTGTTGCTATAAGAATCTCACCGAGGTACCCCTAAAAAGTGAGGTGGGTGGAGGGTGGGGACGGGGATCCGGCAGCATAGCAGCAGGGCAGGGGAGCACAGCACTGAAGTGGGACAGATCCGAATTCACGGGCCAGGCGACTGCTCTCTGGCCTCTGTTCCCAGCAGTAGTGTAAGGGTTGGGTTTAGATGAGCTTGTAAGCATGGGGAGGGAATGAAGGACAGTGCCCCAGGTGCCAGGTATGCTTTTAGATCCTCCACCCGTCTGTTTACTTGAAGACGAGTTTTATGGACTAGTCCTTTTTCTTTTTTCTTTTTAAAATACCTCTCACACACAGCCCAGTGTTTCCCGGGTTGGTTGGCAGTGACCTTTTTCTGGCTGGTGCACTGGGCACCATCCTCGCTTGGGTCTTGCTGGGGCCTGGAGGAGCCCCTTTGAAGCAGTGCTTTGCTGTCCAGGTGGGGCTGCCTGCTGGCAGAGGTCAGGAGAGCCACGGCAGGCATGGACCCCAGGAAGCTCCCCAGAGGGGTCCCTCCTTCCTTGCTGCCCTTAGGATGTAGTGTGGGCCCCTGGCTCAGTGTGTTTGACTTCTAATTGATGGCTGCTGGATACAAAGGCCTTTGCAGTATCACATCCTCCACTTGGTTGTTCTGTCCCAAGCACCTTTGCCTCTCCCGTCCTTCTGGCACCTGTGGGTTAACATCACCTTGTCTTTGCCTTCTAACACTCAAGCAAGCGCCCCTCCTGTTCTCACCTTCCTCCCTGAACCCACAAAACCTGGGTGCTTCCTGTTAAACCTGGCCCATTGTCTCGCAGGTATTAAGCCCCACTTACAAGCAGAGAAATGAAGACTTCAGAAAGCTCTTTAAGCAACTTCCAGACACGGAGCGCCTCATTGTGGGTGAGCTGGGCGACCTCAGAGGGGGAGCAGGGAAGAAGTCTGGGAGTCCCAGGGATGGGGCGCAGGCTGCTTCTGTAGAGGAGGAAGCTGGCTCTAAGCCAGCCCAAGTAAGACTGTCTGAGACTGGGGAGTGAGGCTGTCCAGAGCCTGGCCCCAGCAGCTGGAGCTCGTGCCCAGCCACGTCAGCGGCAGCCTCCAGATCTAGAACCCAGAAGGAGACATCTCTGTAGCTGGCCAAGCAGCCAAAGGGGTTGGGGGTCATTCTGAATGGGAGGCCGGGGCCGCTAGCTGACTTTCATTGACCTTCTCTACCTCTGGCTCGCTTGCCCCCTCCCCTCGTGCATCCATTCCTCTGAGGCAGTAGCATATTTTGCATCATTTGTATTCCTGCTCCTGAGTTGCTGGGGACATCCTTGGCCTCCAGTTCAAGTGTGACCTACCCGCTGTCCGGGTGGACGGTCAGGCTCCCCTGGTACTGGTGGGAGGGGCAACGTGCTTCGTCCGCAGTGATTGGCTGAAAACGCTTCCTGCCCCTGAGCGCCCCTCTTCTTCATCCCACCCCAGATTACTCCTGTGCACTCCAAAGAGACATTCTTCTTCAGGGCCGACTCTACCTCTCTGAAAATTGGATCTGCTTCTACAGCAACATCTTCCGTTGGGAAACTCTGGTAAAGAGCTGGGGCGCGTGCCCCTGTGGACTGTCCCTGGGGCGGAGGCTGAGCAAGCTGCCCCTGCCTGCTCCCTTTTACTGACTTCCTGCTCTCCCTCAAGCTTGGCATAGTGAACAAAAGCACATTTCTGAGTCCTACAGGGTCCCCATTTCTGAGTCCCGTTAATGGACTCTCCTCGGTCACATCTTCCACCCCCTCCTTCTTGGGTGTGGAAGGGAACATGGAGAGCAGTCGCTATTGACAAATGCTGGTGGATATTTGGCAAGGGTCACAGCAGAAGGCAGCAGAGCCAAGTAGAAAGGACATTGGCCGGGGAACTCAGAAGGACTGGCTTGTACACTTTCTGGATTCTGCAGATAATTAGCTGCATGATTTTAGGGTAGTCTTCTCTTTTTACTTTACCTATGTTTCCCCATCTTATAATACAGGGAGAGAGGTAGATGGTTTTACGGTCCCATCCAGCACCACTGCATTTCTGTCAGTGGCAAATAATGATAGGACTGCTGCACAGTTTGCAAATGGCATAGACATGAGAAAGCTCCATGTCAGTGGACCAAGAATCACTACTAGCTGCATGGCCTCTGAGAAATAAGGGGATAAACCTAATGAGCTCTAAGAAGGTCCCTTTTAGGCATAGAGATATATGAACTGTGACCTGATTTCCTCTGTCTCAACTGGTGCCGTGAGCACACTCTTTGCCTGACTTTTACCTGTTACCCATTCTCTATTCCTGTGGGAATGCCAGCTGACAGTCCGTTTGAAAGACATCTGCTCCATGACTAAAGAGAAAACAGCTCGCCTCATTCCCAATGCCATCCAAGTTTGCACTGATTCAGAAAAGGTATGTGGGGTCCCATCCTGGACTGAACTCCCCATACCCCCACTCCCTTACATTGCATTAACATAGAGGCCGATAGGATTGGGATGATGCAGAATTGCTGGAACCCGCTCCATGGTGGGCAGGGTGGTGGGACTCTGAGCGGTGGGGGGGGGACTCTGAATTGGTTGGTGGGGTGGAGAACACCTGGCTTTGAGCCCTGCTACTGTAGGCATGCTGTATCTTGTGTCTCTAAGCCTCAGTTTCCTCATGTGTAAAATAGAGCCAACAGTACCTGTTTAACAGGGTTTGAAATGATAGCATCTGCTTGAAAATACCAGATTGTAAAGCTCTCTACAGATATAAATTATCATTATATATCAGCCTGGTTGGTGATAGCTCAAAGGGGATAAGGAGGTCTGTTAGGAAATGGATGGTCCAATTATATGGGGAAAATATGGTAGATAAAATTTAGAATGGAAAAATCGCTGTGATTTTTCATCTCTATCCAGGCCTGAAGGGTTTAGATTCAGGATTATGGGTGGGCAAGGTTTCTGCCAATGACACAGTCTACAATTCCCTGGACTTGAGGAGGTCACTGTCAGGAACCAGGGGGCTCTAGGGTCAGATAGTCTTTGGGGGAAGTTGTAGCCCTTGCACTAACAAGCTTTGTGATAATAGGTGTTGCCAGACTCACCAGCCTCTGTTTCCCTTCCATGCATTCTGTTTACTTTTTGAGGCTTTTGTGTGGTTCCAGTGAAATAGCATTTATGAAGCATCTGGTACCTGCCCAGGCTCAGCCAGGTCTTGTTTCCATGGCCTGCTTCCTACAAAATATAAAAGGCTGCCACTCATAGCCTCTTGCTGTTTTGTTTCCAACCATGTAGAAGAGTTCTGGTATTCAACTATTTGTTGAATAAATGAAGGAAAGGAGTGTCCATGAGTTTGTCTTCTCCTTCCCTTGAGCCTAGATTACGGCTCACTGCTTACCCAGTCCTGGTAGGTAACCAAAGGGGATTTTTTATAGAGATGAACATTTCAGACTTGAGTGAGGATCCCTGAGGAAAGCGTGGGTGAAGGCTGCAGGGACCTAGAATTCCCAGTTATCCAGGCCTTCAGTGTGCTGACCCATCACTAATGTGTCTGTGCTGTCATCACGGGTAATTGAGAGTCAGTGGTATTTCAGGATGAAATTAGTAGATTTTCTTAAAGAAAGAAGTTCTGTGTCTCCATCCATTATAAGTCTGAACAGGCATTTCTTACCATTTCTTTTCCAACCTAGCACTTTTTCACTTCATTTGGGGCCCGAGATAGGACATACATGATGATGTTCCGGCTCTGGCAGAATGCTCTCCTTGAAAAGGTAAGTACCGCCCCATACCTCCTTCAGTCTCAGGGTGCACATCCCCCTAGTGATCTTTCCGTTTTGGGGTGAGCCCCGTGGTATAGCACTAGCCAGTGCCAAAGAAACTCATGTCCCTTCACGGTTCCAGGAATCCCCAGACTTGTGGTGTTGCTCAATCTCGCAGTATTGACCCAGGTCCTGAAAGTAGCAGATCCTCTTACATGAAGGGCCTCTGAGCTGCCAGGAGTAAGGCACTCATCCTCCAGTCACTTCAGGCCCATCAACTGACTGCTCAAGGGTTTGAAGACACCGTGGTCCCTGCGTTAAAGAGCTTCCACTCAGATGGGGTAGGGGTGCTGGGCAGCAGTCTCCAACCCCAAAACAAGAGACAGAAGAAGTGTGTGTATGTACACTTATACGTGTGTGTGTAGATATATATGACGTGTATGTATGCATACATACATGTATGTATACATACATACATGTATACATGTATACATACAGTATAAATATATCCATGTATCTGCCTTGACTCTAGCCCAAACTCATTACTCTCTAAAGGAAATTGAGTGGATTTATTATCTAGAATTTCTTCTAACCTGAGAGTCTAGAGCTCTATTATAAATTCTGGTAACTTGGTTGAGCTGAAACCTTCTCCCTGTATTAGCCATCAAGAATGGTAAAAGGGTAATGTGTTTGAGTCTCCACTGGCAGGTCTGAATGTTCAGTTCACAGCTGCTGTCCTTCTAAGACATAGGATCATCCATATGGTTCTCAAATGTCCTCACAAAAGAACTGTTCAAGTTCTGCCTGATGAACATTCTTTAATTTAAAAAAAAAAATTTTTTTTTAAGATAGTTGGCTCCTTCTGTTTTCATGAAATGCTCTTGCCCTCTTTTTATTATACTTCTCCCTAGCACCTCTTCCTTTCCTTCCAACCTGAGACTCACTCATAGCCTCCACCTCTGATCTCAATTCTTTGACATGCCTTTACCTCTCTCGGGAAACTCAGTGTCATATGAACTAAATCATTGGCATTGGTAGGGTGGTCCTTTCAAAGAGGCTGTGTAGCCACCCAATGTAATTAGGAAAAAAAGCAGAACTAATGAATAGAACCACAGGCAAACTGATGTGGCTTCAGCCTAAAGAAGAAAGTATTCAGGTGGTTGAGACAGGGTTGGCTGAGATGACTTTTAGGGCCCCTTAGCCTATGAGAATGTTGGGCTCTTTCTAATGGCTATGGAATGGGCCACCTTTGAGCTTAAACCTCATTCCTGGAAGTGATCCAGCAGGGCCTGTGTAGCCACCATCAATAGAGAAGGAGACTTCTGCAGTAGATGGGGCACAAGAGTCCAGATCAGAAGTTCAGTGATTACCTCTGGGCCATCCCCCCCACTTTCCCCTTGGCCCCAGGGTTATGCCCCTTCATGTACCTCATAAATAGGAGCAAATGGTGAGGATAGTTGCCACCCTCAAAGGTCCAGTTGGTCATTCTAAAAGCTTGAGTTGAGGGAAGAGGCAAGGAGGGCCAAGTGCCTAGCTTTGCAAAATCCATATTCCTAGGTAAATGATGGGTGTCTTGCTGAAATCCCTGAAGAGAGGGAAGGAGAGGCAGATGAGGCTATCATGGAGGCAGCTGCTCTCCTTGTGGTCCAGCGAGGGAGATTTTGTTTGGGTGTTACCCTCCAGGAGAGGCAAGCCAGCTCAGGGCCTCTGCGTAGAGGGAAGAGCTGGAGAAGGAAGGTGAGAGTCATCTCTCTTCTCCACTGCAGCCTCTGTGCCCCAAGGAGCTCTGGCACTTTGTCCACCAGTGCTATGGGAATGAGTTGGGTCTGACCAGTGATGACGAGGACTACGTGCCCCCTGACGACGACTTCAACACGATGGGGTGAGTGAGGGCTGGTGGCGGGAGCTGCCCAGGGATTCGGGAGCCCTCTCCAACAAGGCCCTCTTCTGAGGAGGGGGTGGGACAGCAGTGGGGGCCTCCCCGGGAAAGTGGCATCCAAGTAAGGACATGAAGGATGTGAGGGAATGGACCATGGAGGCTTCTGGGAACAGAACATTCCAGGCAGAGGAACAACAGGCTGGCCAGTGTGTGGCAGAATGGAAAGGGGAAGTGGTCAGAGATGTGGTGAGGGAGGGAGACAGACCAGATTCTAAGAGCCTTTAGGCCATTGTAAAGAGGGGCTTTTCCTCAGAGGGAGATGAGAAGCCTTAGGAAGGTTTGGAGCAGATAACTGAGATCTGACTTAATATTTTAACAAGATCACTTTGGCTTCTCTGTTGAAAATAGACCGAAGGGGAGCAAGGGCAGAAGCAGGGAGACTGGCTAAGAGGCTACTGAATAATTTAGATACTTTAGATGAGAAGCGTCGGTGGTTTGGACCAGGAGGGTAGCAGTAGAAATGGTAAAAAATAGTCACCTGAATGTATTTTGAATATAGAACCAGAAATATTTTGAAGGATTTGCTGGTGGATGAGATGTGTGGGATGTGACAGAAAGAAAGGACCCAGTGTGACTTTAAGTTTTTGGTTTGTTTCACCATCTGGAAGGATGGAGCTGTGCCAAATGGAGATGGACGATCCTGTAGGCAAAGTGGTTTAGGGGAAGACCAGGAGCTTGGTTTTAGGCAAGTTAAAATGGAAATGACTGTTAGACACAAGTGCAGATGCTATGTGGGCAGTTGGTATATGAGTGTGGAGAAGTCTGGGCTAGAGACATAAATTTGGGAATTATTAATGGATAGCCATGACTGGCTAAAATCACCAAGTGACTGAGTGAATATAAAAAGAAATTCAAGAGTTGGGTCTGGGGTGCTCCAAGGAAAAGAAGGAACAACGGAGCAGCTCATGAAATAATGTCTAGTGAGGGAGGAGGAGCACCAGGAGAATTCAGCATCCTGGAGGTCAAGGGAAGGGAGTTGTAAGGGAAAGGAATGTCATTCCATTCCATGCTCTTGTTTTAAGGAGAAGGAGCTGTTCTCTTAAGTTCTAGAGAAGGGAGCTCAGCCGCATCACAAGCTGTTGATAGGTTGAGTAAGATGGGAACTGTGAATTGACTGACCTAAAGCTTGCTTGAGTTTGGAGGCATGGTGGGAATGTGAGAGGCAGAGGAGAATGAAAGGAACAAAAGAGGAATAAGAGCACTGAATGTGTAGTTCGGAGACTGGGCTCAAGTGCAAATTCTGATACTTCATGGTGGTATCACTTAATCTCTGTGAGTATCTGATTTTCTCTAAAATGTACATCATGATTTACTCAGGGTTGTTATGTATCCAGATGAGGAAATAGTATTGTCAAGTCTAAGTCAGATATTAATGATGATAAGGGTGACAGTATGGTGCCCCCACCTTCATCTGGGGGAGGGTTGCTCTCAGGTGTACAATGCAGAAAAGTTAATTATGACCTAGAATCTGGGCAGGACCAACGATGGAGCACCCTGTGCTCAGAGTCCTGTCCTCCTCACTATGTGAGAAATAGAACAGATGCTCAGAGTCGAGGGACTGGATTTGAGCAGTCAGGTTGGGATGGGTACCAATGGGGAAAATCGTTGAAGAGGAGTAATGGTTTAAGGAGGGTGCCGAAGGAGATTTCAGGGGAAAGTTTGGGATAAGAGGAAGATAATACACCAAGCAAGAAAGCAGGAAAGCCCCACGTTTTGGAAGGGTAGATGGGTCTAAGGCTCTTGACCCCTGACGTTCACATAGGCTCACTGGTGTCTTCTCTCCCACCACCCTGCCCACCTCTCAGCTACTGCGAGGAGATCCCCGTAGAAGAGAACGAAGTGAATGACAGCTCATCCAAAAGCAGCATAGAGACCAAGCCGGATGCCAGTCCACAGCTGCCAAAGAAATCCATCACCAACAGCACACTGACATCCACGGGCAGCAGCGAAGCCCCCGTCTCGGTATGGGCCGTTGGTCCTGGGCTTCCACCTGCAACATGGGGGCCAATGGTTCCTTCATTAACCCCACAAGAGCCCCACGTGGGGCGTGGGTAGAGGGGGAGGATGGTTGCCTCGTGGTCAGCTTCTTCAAGGAAGCATCCTGGAGCACATGGGCTCTCTCCAGTCTAATACTGTCCCAGAGTCCAGAGCTGGGCTCTGGGTGCCTGGGATCCAAGACTTTCTTGGACTTCCGAGCAGATGAAAGCCATTAGAAAAAGCTTCTCCCTGCACATTTTTCTAACTTATGACAAGATATATAATGGCCTATATCTGTCATTGCAGTGTCATTCAGGACAATTCCCAAGTCCTGAAAGTGCCCCCAAATTACCTATATTTCCCTCTCCCTCCCCTCAGAACCTCCAGTGGCCACTGCCTCCACATCAATGTTCTTCCATTGCCAGAATCACAATAAGTTCATAGTGGAATACCTGTCAGTCCACTCTAGTCCATCGTTCCACTCTAGTCCATCGTTCATTTCCCAATCCTGAGGATTCTGGGATGGTGATGCCCACTCCACCTCTAATTGAAAGGGGGCTTAGAATGCATGAAGCAGATGGATGGGACTATCTTGCTTGCAGTTGCAGGCTCTCTCTGTTCCTTGAGGTGGTTCTTGTCCATCATCATCTCCTTGTTGTCCTGGGTAAGTCCAATGAATTAGAGAGTAGGTGTTGCAACTCTGTTGAGGTTCAGGGCCCAACTGGTACATGGACAGCCCAAAGATTTAAGTCTCTTGGACATATATCTATCAACTCCATTACTAACTATAGGTTCAAATAGAAGGGGCAAAACAGCCATGTGTAGGCAAACCACAACTGAGTCCAACTCTGTCACCCTGGGGAGCATAAATTCCAAAGTAGGGCCGCTGGCAGGGCACCACACTCCTGAGCAGTCTGCCCTGACTGTCGTGTCTGGGTGTCTCCAGAGCCCTCAGGAGCCCTGCTATTTGAGGCAATATTTACTTTGGCAGTGAGTGGGCTCCTGTTGAGACGTGCATAAGCGTAACCTCTGGAATGACCTCCCGACTCACTTTGAAGTCTCTTAGCCATATAAACTCATTTCTCTTTACCCTTTCCTTGTTTTGGTCAAGGTTTTTTTCTAGTTGCATTGCTACCCGAGATTATCTTTAAAATGGCAGGATGTGTACCTGTTTCCTTCCAAGGCCAGTGGGAAAATGAATTTAAAAATGCCTGTGAAACCTTTTGGGCTCTTAGAAATAAAAGATACTTTTAGAGGCAGGCTGACATTGTTACCACATGGTAGAGGTGTGGCTCCAGAAGGGCTGAGGTTGAAGGAGCTCACTGTCAACTTGGGAGATGTGACCAGCAAAAGAAGGGCAGCACCTTAGACTGTTCACTCGTCTTCCACGGTGGTGCTGGGGAGAAGCCCTGGAGCAGGACTTGAGCCTAGCTGTGGTGTTTTTTGTTTTGTTTTGTTTTTGAAGTAATGGAGATCAAACCCGGGTCCTTGTATGTGGGAAACTGGTGCTCAACCACTGAGCCACATTAGCTCCCTGAATTGGTATTTTCATTTGTTTTGCTTGTTGTTTGTTTGTTTTTAAGAGGCTCTGGGAAGCGAACCCAGGACCTCTCGTGTGGGAAGCAGGAGCTCAACCACTTGAGCCACATCTGCTCCCCACGGCTGTGTTTTGAATATGAGGGCTCCCAAAGCCAGGCCCACCCTCATCTACCTGGGGAGAGTAGATCCATGTCAGCTTGCCCTGTTGGGTGACTGCTCTCTCTCCTTTCCAGTTTGATGGCCTGCCCCTGGAGGAGGAGGTGCTGGAGGGCGATGGGCCCCTGGAGAAGGAGCTTGCCATTGACAACATCATAGGGGAGAAGATTGAAATCATTGCTCCTGTGAACTCCCCTTCGTTGGACTTCAATGACAACGAGGACATCCCCACTGAGCTCAGTGACTCCTCTGACACCCATGATGAAGGTGGGCATTTGAAAATGGGTGCAGAGTGGCCCTTTCTTGCTTTGTTGTGATGTCTGAAAGGATGTCCCTATATGGAGGCCAGAGTCACTTTCTAGGTTCCTGGTAGAAGGTGGAAAACAGAACTTTTATAAAAAGGTACACTTTGTTATGAGCATGAGTTCCCTTTTTCCAGGTACTCGCTACAGGATCCTCATCATTCTATATTTGTCTTTCTTTGCTCAATAGATAATGATTTGTGCTGCCTTCCAGTCTCATCACTAAATGTACCCCCTGTTGGCATCGCTTTGCCTTGCGTCTCTGTCCTTTCCAGAGATGCAAGGGAAGCAGTCTTCTTATGCCACTAGGAAAGTGCCCATCAGCTGCTCCCTGGAAATAATAGATTTTCGTGGAAACTTCCTGAAGGCAGCTGCAAACCTCGTTAGTGACGACTCCAGCCTGGGGTTTTTAGACTATGCAAGAAGAAAAAGTGTTGCCAGGTCAGACAGATTTTGGAGACATCGCATCTCTCCAGTTATTCCAAATAGATAACCCTGACCCCTGCGTGGAGTCAGCTTCTAGGACCTTATATAGGAAAACACTGCTTTCTTGCATTCCTTGGAGAGAAGTCAAATTCTCAGAGTACTGGTTAAATTGGTTGATGGCTTACCACCATGGAATTGGTGGGTGTTCCAGTGAGTGAGTCAATGCTGATAGTGCTCCCCTCCTCATCTCTGGACAATTGCTGCACCTGGAGTGGCCACCTGGAATGGTTTGGTTGGTTCCCCAACCCCCATCTAGAATCCAGGACCAGTGCAGATGACTGCACAGATTGCGTGGTACCTGAGGGCGCCATGCACGTGAAGATGTGACTCTTCCCCCCACCTGAACAGTCACAGGTGCTGGCCCTGTAGGGTGCTCATGAGTTCTTCTTGACCTCCTCAGGCTTAGCGGGCTGCGTCCTGCTTGCCATGACCTACACCATGGTGAGGGCAGGAACTGAGGATTGAGGTGCTGATGAGTGGGGACGAGTCGCCTTTAGCAGCCCCCCTCCAAGCTCGTGTAACAGAGAGCAAAGCCAGAAAATTAAGGTTTTTGAGTCGGAGGGAAATAGGCTGCCTTATGGAAGGAGAGCAGGCCTCATGGACGTAAGGGTTACTGCCTCTCAGGTTATCCTAGCCGTAGACACTTTTACACAACAGCATTCAGAGGAGCCAGCATCCCTGGAGCACACCTCTCTGCCAGGGGCCATGGGGCCATTTCTCGTCAGTGGTGATCAACATGTAGACACACGATAACTGATGCTTTGAGTACAGGCAGGCTCAGAAAGTCATCATTTATTTGACTTTTAGTCCCAGAGCCACTTAGGAAGGTTTGAAAGTATAAAAGCAAAGAGTATATTCCCTCACTCTTTGTAAGGGATGGACGGATAGAATGCAAGCCGGGGGTGTGTGTATGCCTCCCAGGAAGAAAAAGGGGCTGAAGCAAAGGCATCAAGAGCTGAGCCCACGAGCTTGCCAGCCCCTTCCATGGCCTCTCCCCCCTCAACCTTAACCATAGACAGATGGGCCGTCCCCACTGTCCCCATCCTCATCCTCCCTTCTGTGCAGGGGAGGTCCAGGCCTTCTATGATGACCTGAGTGGCCGGCAGTACGTGAACGAGGTCTTCAACTTCAGCGTGGACAAGCTCTATGACCTCCTCTTCACCGACTCGCCCTTCCAGAGGGACTTCATGGAGCAGCGGCGCTTCTCCGGTGCGTGCCAGTCCCTCCCGCCCCGCCCCTTCCCGCACTGCCCACCCCCCTCCATTTTCCCTCCCTCCCTCTTCCCTTCTTCCACCTCTTCTCCAGCATCTTCCTTTCCCAGGCTGGCTGATGGCACCAGGCCCCGGTGCCATCTGCCTCACCCGGTGCCAGGCCCCTCCGGGGTGCAGCCTGCCCACTCCTCCCACGTACACGGCAGCTTTGCCTCTGGCCTCGTGGGCACCAGGTGCTTGGCACTGGGCCCCAGAGACTCCCCAGCAAGCAAGGCCTGCCCAGTTCCTCCTGCCCTCACAAAGCTCACCGCTGCAGGAAGAATAGCAGCCCCTGCTTAGCGGGACGCACCCATCATGTGCCGTGCACATCCTTTTATCTCTTTGCACGCTCACAACTGCCCGGCGTGCTGGGGATCATGATTCCTGATACTGAGCAGGAACCTGACACTCCAAGAGACTCTGATCACTTGCCCGAGATCTTGCAGCTGCAAAGTGCCTGGGCCAGGATGCGAATTGAGGAGGAGCTGGTGCTCCCGGCCTCCTCCATGTCCTGCCCCATGGCCTGGCCTCGCATTGCTGCTGAGCAGCCTCCTGTGAAAACCCGCTTGGGCACCAGCGGACCCTCTGCGGGAGGAGGGGACATGCTGAGGGCACCCCGAGGTCACGCCGTAGAGGAGAGGACTTGTTCCCAAGGGATCCAGGCCCTGGTCACAGTAACTCCAGTGTTGCCAGAAGCCCCGTAGGTGGCCCCGGGGACCTCCTGCCCCAGCCCCAGGAACAGTCAGCACTCTGGAGCCCTGTGCAGAATTTCGGCAATGCTACAATGAGCCTCTTTCTGCTCAGGACTGCCCCCTCCTCCCACCCCGGCCCCTGCCCCCCTCCGCCTCGCCGCCCCACCCCTGGCCTGCAGGCGCTCGCTGGCTTCCTTTTGGGGCTGCAAGCACAGCAAAAGCAGCTCACTTGGAGGGGGAATTGGGGAGTGGGAAGGGGGCGCGTCTTCCCCTCGCCCATTCCAAGGCGCCTCTCCACCTCAGATATCATCTTCCATCCTTGGAAAAAGGAAGAGAACGGGAATCAGAGCCGAGTGATCCTTTACACCATCACCCTCACCAACCCGCTGGCTCCCAAAACTGCCACTGTCAGGGAGACGCAGGTAAGGGCGGGGCAGCGGCAGGTAAGGGTGGGATGGAAGGCACTGGAAGTTTCCCGATGCAAGTGTTGTTTGGCACAGAAACGAGGCCGCCCTGGCCCATGGCTCTGTGGGGTGGGGGAGACGGAGGAGGAGGGGCCTGTCCTTTTTTGGGTTCTGTGCCACGGACCTGCCCTCCCCACAGACCATGTACAAGGCGAGCCAGGAGAGCGAGTGCTACGTGATCGACGCCGAGGTCCTCACCCACGACGTGCCATACCACGACTATTTCTACACCATCAATCGCTACACCCTCACCCGCGTGGCTCGGAACAAGAGTCGGCTCAGGTGCAGAGTCTGCGGGGCCCGAGGGCTGTGCGGGTCCAGGCTTCCCCTTAGAGGATAGCCATTTGCTCCTGAGCCGGAGGGAGGAGGGTGGGGATGTGCTGCCCTTTTTCTCCCCCTCCTCCCTGAAGCCTCTGAGAGCCTGCACCTCCCTGTCCTGACGGAGTTAATGATTCTCTCCAAGTGTGCCCTTTTCTGCACTTGAGTACTTCTCTTTAGGAAAACTTGTATAACTGCTGCTATTTGTTGTCTGTGGTCTACCAAGTACAGCATAGGTGTTTTACCTACATTAGCAGGAATCTTTAGAAAGACCCAGCAAGACAGGTGGCGGCCTCGTTCTCCAGATGATAGAACTGAGACTCAGCAGGTTAAATCACTGCTGGGAATTCCTCCACAGAGCAGAACCGGGGTCGTAGAAAGGCAGAGCCGTGCTCTCGCTGCCATGCCACCTGCTGTTGTGATTTGCCTTTCATCTGCCATTCGACGAGGGGCATTTCTGGAGAGCAGAACTCCCATGCCGTCCACCGCTTTATTCCCAGGACCTAGCGCATTTTAGAGTCCCGGGATGTTGACTCAGTGGTCACTTACAGTGTTCTCTGTGGGGAGGGTCCTGTCCTGAGCACTATGACATGCCTTCAAAGGAAGGAAGACATTCAGACCCTGATGTTAGAAAGCTTGCAGTCTCGTTGAAAAATCAGGACACACACTCACTTGAAAATAATCAGTTTGATTATTTGTATCATCAACCAAGTTCTTTTGGTTGTAAGGAACAAATATTTGTTGAAGTAGTGCAAATAAAATAGCAGTTGAGTGAAAGGCAACAGATCTCTCAAGAATCAGGAAGAGTTGGGGAGTGGATGTGGCTCGAGCAGTTGGGCTCCCCCCTCATACAAGGAGGTCCTGGGTTTGGTTTCTGGTGCTTCCTGAAATGACAAAAACAAGTAATAAGCAAAGCAAATGGAAAAACCAACTCAGGGAAGCCGATGTGGCCTGGTGGTTGAGCGCTGGCTCCCACATACGAGCTTTGGGGTTTGATTCCCGGCTCCTGGTACCAAAAAAAAAAAAAAAAATCAGGAAGAGCTGGAGAACCACACCTCAAGGAGGGCCTGACTCTTTTTCATCCTTTCAATATATTTTAGATTCTGTGCTGTTCGCTGAGCATCTGCTCCTTCCCCATTCCCTTCTCCTTTGTTCTGTTCTTTCCCTCCCATCCTTTTTCTCCTTTCCATTCCCTCTACTCTCTGTCCTCCCTGCCCCCCCCTGCCCCCCCCCCAAGTTTCTAAATTGCAGGCTCCTGTGAGGCTTTTCCAGTGACTATTCTTTTCTACCTGGTCCAAATAGAGGTAGCAAGGTGACCTTAAATAGACCCTTGCAACAGGTGCCCTTCAGATTTTTGGTGGGGGAGTGAGAGGCTCCCAGTGTGGGTACATTCACATCAGACACACCCATCAGAGAGTGGGTGGGGGCTGCATCCCTGAGGAGGGTGATGAGGGCAGAACAGGCAGCCCTAAACTTGGGGAGAAGATGGTGGGAGAACACACTGACGGATGCAGATGCCCCTAAGGAGGGGGCAGAAAGGAGGGCTGCTATGTAGAAGGAGAGCTGCTGAGATGGCAAGAGATATGGGCAACGGAGAAACAGTGATTGGCAGGGAGGCTCCTTAGCCAGAGCAAGAGCTGGCAGGGCTTGGGGGATAGTGAAGAGGAGAGCATGCTTAGACTGGAGAAGGAGAGAAGGACCCTGCCAAATGGATGGGCCATGCTGCTTGCCTTTCAGCGTCAGTTGCTCTAAAGGGGTTTATTTCCAGGCCAAGACCCTTCCGCGGTCAGCTAGCAAGCGCCTCGGGGTCATCTGAAGCCTCCGGGACGGAGCAGAGTATTGTCAGAAGAAGGACTCTGGGCTCAGGGTCAGAAGCCCTTGTCATTAGCCTTTGGGCTGCTTTAAGAATCTCACACTCAGTTTTCTCATCTGTAAAATGGGGTTAAACCCACGTGCTCCACCATCCTCAAAGTTGGTCAGGAAGATGAGATGAGATGAAAGGACATTTTAACCTGTAAAGTGCAGAACGGATGTGAAGATGCTCTGGTCTTAAACATGAATTTCCCTTTTCCAGCCTAGAAGGGTCCACCCAGGAAATGACTGATCTTGTCTCTGGCTCGTTCCTCAGGGTCTCCACCGAACTGCGCTACCGAAAACAGCCCTGGGGGCTAGTGAAAACCTTCATCGAGAAGAACTTCTGGAGTGGGCTAGAGGACTACTTCCGCCACTTAGGTGGGCACTATGGTCATCGCTGCTGGTGGAGCTGGAGAAAGGAGTGAACTGTACATGGGAAAGGAGAGTGGGGAGAGAGACGTAGACAATGAGTTGTTTTCATGGGGTCCCTAAGTCTGCCCCAGAAATGAATACAGAATTTGGGGGGTATGTGAACACGTGCATTTTCTAGAGTTAATTTTTGTATATGGTGTGAGATAGGGATCCAGCTTCTGTGCGTGGTCGTGTGTGTATATATCAGTTTTCCCAACACTATTTGTTGAAGAGATTTTTTCCCATCGGGTGGATTTTACACCCTGGTCGAAAGTCACTTGGTCATCAGTGTATGCTCTGGTTTATTTCTGGGCCTTCAGTTTTGTCTTTATATCTGTCCTTGTACAAGTACCACACTGTTCTGATTGGTGTCGCTTTGTAGCAAGTTTTGAAATCAGCAAGTGTGAGATGTCCAACTTCGTTCCTGCTTTTTCAAGATTGTTTTGATATTTGGGGCACCTTGCCATTCCAGATGAATTTGAGAATTGGCTTTTTCATTTCTGAAAAAAAAAAAAATAGCTGCTGGAATTTTGATAGCGATTATATGATTCATTGAATGAGCATGGCTTCATGATAGTTTGGGTAGTATTGACATCTTAACAATATTTAGTCTCCCCATCCTTGAACTCAGGATTTCTTGCCATTTATTTAGGGTTCACTTTAGTTTCTATCAGCAGAATTTTGTACTTTTCAGTGTATAAGTCTTTCCTATCCTTGGTTAAATTTATTACTAGAACATTTTTCTAAAGCATGTGTCTGTAACTTTTATGAGTATCAGTAAGGGATCAGTGATCTCAAAAAATTCCATTAAAAACCATTGATCTAATGATACGGTGGTTAAGGTCTGCAAATAGCCTGTGAATGCATCTATTAGGAAGCATGTGAGGTGCCCAAAATGTATATATGAGGGGGCAGACGTTGAGAAGAAAAGGCCTTATGCAATGCTGAGCAGCCCAGGAGAGAGGTGGGCTGGGCTGCGTCCCAGAAGTACTTCCTGAGGCTCACAGGTACCCCCCTGGGACCTGTGCCTTCCCAGCCAACGCCCCAGAGCCCTGTATGGGGAAATGCTTCCTGTCGAGGTCTTGATCAAAGCAGAGAGAGTGGCCTCTGAGGCCACCATGTTGGGTTAGAGGGATGGGACGATGGCCTCTGACAGGGCCCTTTCGGCTCTGACAGAGAGCGAGCTGACCAAGACGGAGAGCACCTACCTGGCCGAGATGCACCGACAGTCTCCCAAAGAGAAGGCCAGCAAGCCCTCGACGGTGCGGAGGAGGAAGCGCCCGCATGCCCACCTGCGGGTGCCTCACCTGGAGGAGGTGATGAGCCCTGTCACCACGCCCACGGACGAGGACGTGGGCCACAGGACCAAGCACGTGGCAGGTGGGCGCCAGGTGGGGCTGGGCCGCGTGGGGGAGGGCTTTGGGCTGCGCCATTGCACGTGCACTCCCGCTCGTTTTGCACCGTGAGTAAGTTGTATATAATTTGCCCATGACTCATTATAATAGCTGAGGCTCTCAGTGCACCGCGTGGTTCTGTTTGCTCTTCAGGTTCCGCAGCCCCAGCTGAACCCGTTTTGTGCTCTGCTTAGCGTCTCCCACCCTCTGTGGCCACCTGCATAGGCTCAAGTATGTGGCTCCCAGGTCCTTGGCAAAGGTGCAGCGAGAAGCCCAGACCCTGGAGATTACCTTTTAGACCAGGGGAGGGCCTGCCCTGCCCTGCCCGGCACTGGGTTTCTTGCTCTTTCTTTCTCTCCTCGTTCCGCCCTTTAAACTCCAGTCTGGTGTTGGGTGTGAACGCCTTGTGCTTTGGTCATGGCTTTGCCCAATCATGAAAACCTGGAGCTCTAAGGGGACCTTAAATTCCAACTAACTGTGCTCTGCACATCCCCGGGGGGGGGTTCATTTGCTCTAGACGGGGGAGGCAGGAGAAGGAGGAGATGGCAAGCTTCCGAGTCCCTCGCCCCAGCTTTAGCTAGAGTGTGCCCGTGTTTTCTGGTTCCGCATGAAGGATTTCTGAGTAATGTTTCATTTGAACAAAGGGTTCAGTCCAACCCCTTTGTTCTACATGAGAGGAAACTGGCTCTCAGGGCGGTTAAGCGATTTGCCCAGCCTTGTGTGCTGTCACGGATAGAGCCAGGGCCAGAGGCTGTCTCTAGCCCCAGCCAGGTACCGTTTCCCTTTGCGTAGCCGCAGACCACTCTGTCCTGCATCTGCACATCCCGCCTACGTAGGTCTGTCGATTTGCTCATTTGTTCCGCGACTCTTTAATGTCCACCTTGCCTGACCCTGCCCGTGATCTTGCCCTTGAGGGGCCCTCTTCTGGAAGGCTTTTGTATCTATTATGGCGCTGGCGCAAGGGCGTCAGGGAGGGCGGCGTCTCGGGCACTCCCTGGAGCCCTCTGCACAGCTGGTGTCACGTCAGCCATTGGCGGGCCCATGGACCGCGATGGCGACGGCCTCTCCGTTCTCTCCACAGGCTCCACGCAGACACGGCATATCCCCGAGGATGCCCCCAGTGGTTTCCACCTGCAGAGTGTGTCCAAGCTGCTGCTGGTGATCAGCTGCGTGTAAGGGATTCCAGCTCCCTCACCGGCCGCCTTCCCTCTCCCACCCTCCAGGCCTACGGGGACCCACACTGTTGCCTCTGGTTTTTCTTCTCTGCCTTCTATTCTTTTCTCTCTACATGGTCGTTCCATCTGTTGATCTCTTTGCACCCTTTCCCCCATTTTATTCAGCATTTACTCTATGGTAGGCCTTTGAGATTGAAAAGAAAATGCCACAGTGCCCATGCCCTTCAGGAACTCCGTTTCAAGTGGGTGAGATGGACAGGAAACTCAGAATTACTAAGATGGAACAAATGCTAAAGTAGATTTGTTGCAGGGTGTTTAGGAGGTTGCACATCCTTTTGCCAGATGTGCAGTAGATCTGCTCTGTGGGCAGGCACGAGAAACTCATGGGGGCCACACTTTGGCAGAGGAACCAGAGAAAATCAATGACTCCGATCCAGGGCCAAGTGTGCACTTAAACTTTAACATAAATTATTTACAAAAATTGCCATAACATGGCTAAACATTAGGCTGGATAGCTGGCAGTGGAAGATGCCAGGCTAGGGAGAAAGGGAGTCAAGAGATAGGAAGGTAGAAGCCAGAGGCCTCGTGTCTCTGAAGCATAGGCCCATGCCATAGCCTGCTCAGGACTTTTCCAGATTATTTAAAGCAGGAAGCAGCTAGGTCATCTCCGAACAGGCAGCTCATCCCCTCCGTTCAGCTCACTACCTTGGCATCTCACCCCTTCCATGGACGGAGGGAGTCTGTGGGGCAAGCGGCACCCAGCGCTGGCTTTCTAAGGCCTGGCCGTCACTGAAAACGTTTTCAATGCAGCAGTGACCAGGGCACAGGCTCCCCCTCAGCAAACACCGAAGGAAGCCCAGGAGTGACATGGGCAGAAATGAATTGAAAGGAAGAACAGAAGGCTCACTCTGCTGGCAAGATGGCGAGCGGAGGAGAGAAGGAAGGCTGTAGACAGGGGGCTCGGGAGCTGGGAGGGGCGAATTGCAGCAGTCAGGGCATCTTCGTTGTCATCCTCAGAGGAGGGCGTGGCGCTGAGAGACACTAGTTGGTGAAGAGCGGTCAGCCATTGGGCTACTCACTAAGGAGGATGAATTACTGATTGGAGTGACCATAGACGACTGGCTCCTGAACAGAAATCTGGAACTTAGCAGGAAGTTGTCAGAAGAGCCACTCTGGGCTCCAGATGGCTGAGTCTGCATCCCTGTGGGTCATCCAGGTGGAGGGGACAAGCAGGCATTTGGTGACGTGGGCCCGGAGCTTGGGTGGGAAGTTCAGCCTGAAGTTGTGGGTTTAATTATTGGAGCCTTTATTAAGGTTCTCTAGGGAAACAGAGTCAACAGGAGATACCTGTCACTAGTATGAGATTTCTAAGATTCTCTCATGCAACCGTGGGGATGCACAAGGCCGCGTTCCACAGGGAGGCTGCAAACCAGGGGCTATGCTGAAAGTCCAACCAAGGTTCTTGATGAGTGTCTGGGAGACGTTGACTGTCTAAAGATGAGCTGGGAAATTCTCTCTGAATACTGAAATCCCTTCCCTTTTTAAGGCATTGGATAAAATGTCACTCGTTGCTGATGGCAATCTCCCTGGTTGATGTAAATGTGACCAACCATCTATGCAGTGAAGTCACCGGTGACTAAAGTCCATAAATGTCCTTGTATTACAACTAGCCCAGTGCTTGCTTGACCAAGCATCTGGGCACAGTTACCTGGCTGAGCTGACACATTAGCCTGACCATTGCAGAGCTTGAAAGCTCTGGTGCAAATGACATCACCCAAGGAGAGAAGGGAATGGGAGCAGGAAGGTGGCCAAGGACAGCCTCTGAGGCTGCGCTGCAGGAACGTGAGAGGGCCACTATTTTCTCAGCCTCTTTGTTTTTACAGCAGTTCTCCAATTTAAATAATGTACAGATCCCTGCTGGAGAGAAAACTCTATTTGCCTTCCCCGTCCAGCACTGACATCACCTATTTATTATTAAGACTTCAAATATGTATATGTAGCATAAGAGTAGATTTAAAATTCTTCTCATTCTAGCCTAAGAATCCAAGATGTTTTTTTAAAAATTAAATACAAAGCCAACCATCAAACCAGGAGAATTCACTTTGCACCCCATCGACTTCAAGTGATTCATGTTGGGTTTCGTAGGTGGACCACTGTCACCGCAGGTTAGCCCTGTGTCCACACTCTTGCTGCATTTTGACTGAGTTAAGTAGAGACAACCTGTTCACCTAAGCCATTTGTATAGAACGGCCTTAACCAGCTTTAACGTTTGGCTGGTTTAGGATAATCCGACCTTAGAATTGAACCACACAGGACGCAGGCAGCGGGCAAGCCGACCGCACGTCCGTGGAGTGCTGGGAGCAGGGGTTGCCGCGAGCCTGCCGTGGTGACTCAGCCCTCCTGCCACTTTTCCCCGTTTAGATGAGGTGGTTTCCTTGCTGATTCAGCACGGGCTGACTGGTGGGCACTCTGACCACCACTGTGTGCTTGTATGTGTAACGCTGGCCCTGTCAAAACTCAACCCAAAACGTAGCAATTCTTGCACAGAACCCAGAGACTCAAGAACGCTGCTGAGTTGCCCCGTGGGTTGGCGCAGGTCAGGGGTACAAACGACACAGGATTGCACACACACATATACAACACATGCACACACTTTAAAAGGCATTTTGGGAGCTTTTCTTTCTTTGCTGGCCTTTCTTCCATCCATTTGTTTTAAATCTTCCCATTTTTGTCAACTCCTTTTTTCCTTTGTGCGCCTCTGCCATCTTCTTTAATGGTAATAACCATCCCTGGTAGAAGGCCTCCTGTGTGAAGGAGGGCTGCATGCACTGATAACGTTCCTTAGAATCCACAAAGCTAGCCCACCTGGTAGGCGTTACTGTCCCTGTGGAGGAAACTGCGTTTTAGAGGAGTTAAAAAACTAGATCGGGAGTTAAGAAACGTTTCAGTGGTGGGTGAGCCAGGATGTGTACCCAGTTCCATGTGTCTCTGGAACCTCCCATCGCCTGTCTCTTCAGCTCTTCATCCCATGAACTTCTTTTGTAAAGTGCTCTTGGGCAGCCAGTGAGGCAGAGAGCCCTGGGGGCTCCGTTGCCTGCAGGGTCTTCCAGCCCCTGGGATATCCTTCACTCCCTGTGTCCAACCAGCTCTGGCCCAGACTCTCGGAGCCCTCACCTGGTCCTTGTGGCCCCTGCAGGACAGGGCGAGGTGCGGGGAGAATGAGACTCTGCAGCTTTAGGAAGTTCTGCTGACTCCTGTGAGGCATAAGCCAGGGGCTGAGCTGGGATCCCACTGGAATTTCTCCTGGAACCATCCTCAGTTGGATCCTAAAGTGGGGAGTGGGTGGGAGGAAGCTTACCAACATTTAGCACCTGTGAAACACTAAGCCTGGCTACAGCTGCGTCCTCCTGCAGGGTCTACTCACCCACCCATTGTATCTTTGCTTCTAGACTCTCTTTCTCGTAGACCCTTACCTTCATTCCTGATTTACCTTCAGTGTCCCCCTTGCCCACACTGGCCTGTTTCTAACCTCTGCCTCCTCCCATTTTTCTTCCTTGCTCCCATTAGGATCTGTTTCAGGTACTGGCTCTATGATTACTTCTTTCACCTCCTCATCTCTTCTCCTCTCCACCTGACCTCTCTTCCCTGGGCACCCAGCTCTTGGGTGACATTCATGTATCCTTCCTTTCCAATTCCTTCACCCGACATACCTCTCCATGGCTTTACCGCTGCATCCTGCACCTCCAGTGTAGAGGCTTCTCTCTCCCCGCCCCCCCCTCCCCCACCTTGCTCCTCCCTCTCTAGTCCCCTCCCTCCATCCCTTTGTATTATCCACTCACTGCAATGCTTCTGACAACCTGGCAGGCAGGGACAGCAGCCTCTGGGTGGGCGGGGCTCCCTGTTTCTCAGAGAGAGGATGCTTTCCTCAGATCACCCCTCAGAGCTTTGCCTGTCGCCCTGTGTCTCCCTTAGTCTGGTGCTGCTGGTCGTCCTAAACATGATGCTCTTCTACAAACTCTGGATGTTGGAATACACCACCCAGACCCTCACCGCCTGGCAGGGGCTGAGGCTCCAGGAGAGGTAACCCTGGCTTCTTCCCCCGGCCGCAGCTCCAGCCCGCCCTGTCTTGCCTCCCAGGCCTGCCCTGCGGCCCTGGCCCGGGGAGGGGGCAGCTGAGAGTCTGTCCCTCTAGTTTCAGTTTGCTTCGAATTTGGGGGGCTTGGGAACCGGCGAGCAGAAGACAAAGCACTCCAATGAGGCGCTCTGTCCTTCCGGAGTCTGGGAGCACAGGACAGTCTGCCGAGCCTAACGCCAACTGCTGGGTGCCCCTTCTTCTACCCCACAGGTTACCCCAATCTCAGACAGAATGGGCCCAGCTCTTAGAGTCCCAACAAAAGTACCACGATACTGAGCTCCAGAAATGGAGGGAGATCATCAAATCCTCGGTGATGCTTCTTGACCAGGTGAGACCCCTACCTTCTCTCCTTGCCCTAGTCTTCTGGAGAAGGAGCTCCTTCCCTGCGCTGAGAAGGACCACCATCTCCATCACTGCCTGTCAGCCCTCACCTTCCCATTCATCCTTCCCCCAGGGCGCCACAGGGTGCTCATTTTAAAGCTGTCTTTGAGTGGACACAAAACTTGGAATAATGAAACTTTACCCTGGATGTGCAGCTGGAAAGCTGTAGGTTAGGTGAAAAAAAGAACTGGTTTTGTTGTGGTAACACATATCCACCTGGCAGGCATTTAAACGGAGAGCCCCCCTTTTTACAGAGCTTCGTCTTCCCCGAGGCCATGTTTTCTAATTTCTTTTGATGATTACCGCCCCGCTCGCTGCCCTTAAAACACTCAACACGCAGGCTCACAGCTCCAGTGCCTTGCTCCTTTGTAGGGCACTGATTATCTGTATGGAAAGAAGGCTGTGCTGTCTTCATTTCATAACATCGTTGCACAACAGTTGCCTTTATTCCTCCAAACCAGATCCTGCTATGTAAGAAAATCCACTTGAGGCAAAACCAATAATTAACTTTGTTTTATCTGGGGAGGTGTCTTCCTACTTCCCCCACAAGAATTTAACATCTTATAAAAAGTGTTCCCACCTGGTGGCTATGATACCTTTGTAGGAGAATTAAGATGACCCGGGATTTGTCCCATTACAGTAAAATTCTCCTCCTAAGGAGGTGTCCTTGTGAGGTCTTGCAACCAGCCAAACCTGAGATGGAATTCTGATTTTACCATTAACAAGTTTTATGACCTTAAGAAGGGACTTAATGAGCTACAGTGTCTTTGTTTATAAAATGGGAATTATCCGCATTGCCAAATGGGATTGCTGCCAGAATGTGATGGCACTCATTAATGTTAAATCTGATTTCCCCTTTGGTCTTAGCCTTAAATTAAGGCGAGGGAGTCCTCCTGCAGCCATCAGGATCCAGGCTAGTGTGTTTAGAGTATCATGTTTAGCTTTGGAGCCATGTTTAAGGAGGGAACTTTAACCAGAGAGGACAAACAGCATATGAGGGGTTTGGAAACCCTGTCCTACCAAGAGTAATGGAAGGAATTAAAGGTAAACGCTTTAGAAGACTGAGGGAAGTGGATTTGGCTCAATTGATAGAGCATCCGCCTACCATATGGGAGGCCCAGGGTTCAAACCCAGGGCCTCCTGACCTGTGTGGAGCTGGCCCATGCACAGTGCTGATGCGCGCAAGGAGTGCCGTGCCACACGGGGGTGCTCCCTGCATAGGGGAGCCCCATGTGCAAGGAGTGCGCCCTGGCAAGGACAGCCGCCCCATGCGAAGAAAGTGCAGCCTGCCCAGTGCAGCACTGCATACATGGAGAGCTGACTCAGCAAGATGACGCAACAAAAAGAAACAGATTCCCAGTGCTGCTGACAAGAATGCAAGTGGGCACAGAAGAACATACAGCAAATGGACAAAGAAAGCAGACAACAAGGGGTGGGGGGTAGGGAAGGGGAGAGGAATAAATAAAAAATCTTAAAAAAAAAAAAAAAAGACTGAGGTGAGGGATGGTTACAAGATAGTCTTCAGACATTGAGGTCCACCAAACAGAAGAAGAGTTAGACTTACTGTAAAATTCCAGAGGACTAAACTGGAACTCAGGGCCAGAAGTCTCTCCCATTCTAGAATTCTCTTTCTGGGTAGACTCCTTAATTGGAGCTTGGAGGTCTCAGATTTATGTTGTGATAGACTACAAGTATTGAGATAGGTGTTGTTGTTTTTTTTCATTCCCTTTAAAAGTAGCTTTAAAGGTCATCAGTAGTGGACCCCTGATCCCTACTGAGTAGAGGCTGTAGAAGAACCAGAGAGAATTAAGTGGTAGATTAGGAAGGTTTTCAAAGTGCATAACCATTTACCCAAGAAATGCTAATTGTCTTGAGTTACCACAGCAGTTTACTTTGAGACAATATTTAAACATGTTATGGTATGACAGACCACTTCAGGATTCTACCACTGGAACTGTCCCTTTCAGACTTCCACGTGACCTAAAAATGTTAATGCATCCATTTTTTAAAAAGAGGCTTAGTTAATTCAGTGATGGGGGTACCAACTCAGATCCCCACTTGGCACCTTTGGGTGTATACAGGAGGGATAAGACACATGTCCAACCCCAACAAAAATGAAGTAAAGTGGTAAAAGATGCATGCAGTCAAGAGCTACAGTGTGTGCTATGGAGAATGATGGCTGTGAGCCAGAGAAAGTGTGGATATGTTCAGGGTCTTAACAGATGGAGAGGATTGGAATAGGCAAGAGCAAAGAATCTCAGACTGGGAGAACACTGTGGCAAAGTGTACAAAGATAAGAGTATGGTATACTCAGGATCAGTGGGAACACCAAATTGACTTGAGCAGTTCTGCAAAGTGAATGCTTTGAAAGACTCCTTAATTCAGTGATACCAGGGCCACGAATCATTGAGACACAGCAAGTCCTACCCCAGGGTTTCCTCGTGATAGCTTGGCCATCCCCTTGCTACTTGAGATTTTGCCCCTTGAAAGTCAGCCTTGTTCAGGGGGCCTTAGTTCTCTGGCAGGGCCTGCTGGGTGGAGAAGCCCACTCAAGGCACATACTGAGGGTTGGGTTGGGGGTCCCTGTCTTCCAGATGAAGGACTCACTCATCAACCTTCAGAATGGCATCAGGTCCCGTGACTACACATCAGAAAGTGAAGAGAAGAGGAACCGCTATCATTGACAAGGCAGGAACAGGGTGGCTGCAAGAGGCCTGTGCAATACATGTACATAGACCATATAAATATATATATATATATATAAATATATATATACAGAATATAAATATATATATTATATACAGATTTTAAAAAGAGATAATGCCTATGTACCAGGGAGAAGGAGCGGGACCATCTCCTGTGCTGGCTGGAGAAACGTTTTCCTTTGGTGGAGGGGCCGAGGAGGGCAGGGACCACCTCTCAGCTCCGACCTCCTCTGATTCCCCTCCCCCAATCCCCTGTTTCCTACCCTTTCCCTTGCTGGCCATTCTTGGCTCTTCGAAGGGAAATGTTGTTGAGCCAAAGTTATGCCTGTGAAGACCCTGGAGTCTTGAAAAGAAGTCTCAAGGGGGCATTGCTAAGGTGCTTCATTCCCTAATCCTCTTTTGATTCGTTTCCAAAATAAAGGATCATCTTTTCTGCCTGTGCTTCCTCAAATGTTCTTTTGAACAAGGAAGCCTCAAGGGCAGAAGGAGCCTAAGGTAAGCTCTGCCATATGAAGCCACTCGCTTTATATGGACCATGGACAAGAGCCAGGTAGAGAGGACTGTTGGGAAGGCGAGGAAGGCTGCATGTGTAGGGCTGGGCTTTGTACCTGCAGGCTCCTGAGGACTTGTGTTTTCAAAGGTGTTCTCCTCAATCACCCCCCCCCCGCATCTTCCTTTAACCTATACAGGGTTTAGACCCAGTCAGGGCTGGGAATTTCTTACTTTCCCACTCTCTTTCTCTCTGGTCTTTACCCAGGCTGGATCTGGGTAAAGTGTCACTTTTTAGTGCCTAAAGTCCTTTTGTCTCTGTGCCCTAAGAGCACATTGGTTATTAGCCAGGGTGGAACATTTTTGGTCTTGTTAAACCTCTTCTGGTGGTGACTAAGCAAGTCAGGTCTGTGGCTCTCATTCCTTCCCTTTGAGCTGCCAGTGTGATTGCCAAGACAAATCAGGGAGTCCCAGGTCCCCCAGGATTTGGGAAGGTGAAGGCCCTAACAACGTATGGACTGTGCATCTGACCAGAGAACACTGTGTGAGCGATCTGAACAGTGAGCACTGAAGTCCACATCACCCAGTTGGGTGCTGGCATCATTTATTCTCACTGGAGAACCAACTTTAGTCAGGGGAGACTCCCTTTGAGATACTTTGCACGTGGAAGAAGATTGGGCAAAAGTACAAAGGTACATGTGTTCTGGGCAGGAGAAGACCAGATGGAGTGTCTGCCCCAAGGGCACCATCCCAGTTCTCCAGTACTCAACCTTGGGGTTCTAGTAAGGGAAGGAAAGATGGCTTTGGTCTCTGGAACCAGAGGCGTATAAGATCATTAAGGAGTAGAAAGAAATTGATTTAGAAGAGTGAATCATCAAGGGCCTTTCAGGGTTGATCCATGAGGACCTGGGCATTTTTCTGATCTTGTGGGGGCCCTTCTGGGCAGGTTCTCATCCTTTCTACACTAAGCTCTTTTTTCTCCATATAATGGTCAACGGAGCCTTGCCAGCCCCAGGAAGAATTCACGGGAGGTTCTTGATCAGGAAAGGATCATAGCCAATTTGGCAAGGAGAGCTCTCCAAGCTTGCTTGCTCTTCTCCTGTGCCCTCTGGATGCAAGGGGCAGAAGGAACGTCCCAGACCATCATCATGCACTGATTTACCCGAAAATATCAAGTTGTGTTCTTTTGTTGGAGTTCATCTGATCATCCCACTTTGGCCATTGAAGAAAAATTTTCAGCTTTCAATCTACCTGAGAATATGGCCTTGGTATTGCCCTGTAGGCAGGATGAGAAGACAGCAAGAGCCATGTCCACGATGTCCCCTTGGGGAGTAGGATGAGAAGCCTCCAGACAGCCATTTAGAATTGATATCCCTCTCCTAGGAAATGCACTGTGAGGACGTTGAATTAAATGCAACCTGCAAAGGGTGCACATGCCCAGAGGCCAGGTGGTTCCTGTTCAGTCCTCTGCCTGGACCGATAGACACTGGTGAGGGTGGAGGCCTGGGCCCTGCGCAGGAGCAGTGCAGATGTGTTAGAAACTCCCCCCTTGGAGTAGTCAGAAGCCAAAGAGATTCCTAGAAAGTTTTGAAAGAAAAAATTGGAAATTCTCTAATTTATTCCAGACATAACCATTTATTTAAATTGTTAAATTTTACAGGGCCCATGGTGGGACTTTGGGGGTGGCTTCAGAAAGGTTCCTTGCTGGGAGTAAAGGGATAGCAGTAGACCTGGCTAACAGAGGCTTTTTCTGCTTTAGCTTTATCTCTCAGGACCATTCAGAGGAGGAGGAGGTGGTGGTGGTGGTTGGGGGGGTGGGGCACTTTGTGAGTCAGAGGAACTCTGTTTTCTGGGGATTTGAAGCCAGGAGACAATGAACACATAGAGGGAATATTTCTCAATCCACTCCATTTCTAAGAATCAGAGATCTCTTGTGGGCTTGCTCTGCTCCATTAATTTTTTGACTCTCAAGCCAGAAGAAAACTAATAACTGTTCACTCCCAGACAAAAGCTTTCTCCCCTTATTCAATAACCTATGAAAGAGAAGGGGGCTCACCCTTGCAGATAAAGTCTGGGAGTGAAACAAAGGGCATTGTGAATCATAACTTGGCCAGTAGCCCAGGCTAGTAGATGTCTGCAAGGCAACATCAAAACCACCAATCCTTTTGTTATTTCTTCCAGCTAGAGCTTTTCCCCCCTCTATTGTTCAGGTTAGAACTCTGGGGTCACACGTGAGTCTTTTTGCGAGGATTCATGTGGTAATACATTTAAGAGCTTGCCCTCGCTTTCAAAGAATTTGCAGTTTCTGACTAGGTGAATACCAGCTGTAGGGTCAAACTACAGCTTACAGTAGAGGAATTGCAAAGATGGACCTGAGAGAAGCTAATCATGCAGGCAACTCTCCCTCCTTCCCTGCTGCCTCCTTGGAACAATGGAGTAACACCCTAGGCTGGTAAGATCAGCAACTTGAAGCTCTCTGTAAGAGCACTGAGTTGCGCCTATCCAATTGACTAATTCTGTGGCCCTAGACAAGTCACTGCCCCTCTCTGGGCTTCAGGATTCACATCTGTAATGGAGAGAGTTGGGGTTAGGTTATCTCTAAGGTAGGTTCTGTCTTTGGCATTGTCTTGAGGAGTCTAACCCAGAGACTGGCAAGGATGGGCTTTCTCAGATTTAGAAGATACCCTACCAGGAAGGAACAAGCCTTCTGGGCTAGAGTCTCTGATATTTAGATGAATGTCAGGACAGTATCTGGGTTCCCAGGAAATCTAAGGTAGTTAAACTTCTTTACAGGCTAGGAGGACTAGGGAAGCCCAGTTAGAGAGAGAGGCAAGAGACAGAGACCAGGCTTGCTGTCTTGGCTCAGTATTAACCTAAGAGGGTGTTTCTTTCTTCTTTGACCAAGTCTTTGGGCAGGGACCCTTCTTTGGACTTTCTCTAAGCTAAGGAGAAGGAGGTAAATGGCAAGAAGGGCCCCATCTTAGATCCAGCCATCTTCTGTGCTGGACTATGAAGTCTTTCATCTATCCATCTTTCCTCTTTGCTAAAGGACACAGTGGAAGAGAAGTCTTTCTGGTTCTAGCACTTCTCTATTGGCTCAGACAAACCCCATTAGGGGTTGGGTTGAAGTGTGAAGCTTTGGCTGGAGTCCTTAGAGTTCCTTAGAGCACTGACACCAAGAGCCTGGGGACACAAGGAGGAGCTGGAGGACTCTGGAAGACCCAGAGCCTTCAAGAGGAAGGCTTTGCTTTCTCCCCATACCCCATCCCTCCTCCCCGAGCTTAGACTGTGCATAGTACATTCCAAAGGCAGCATCTCTAGGCAGAGATTATGGAGAAAGGACCAAGAGAAGAAACTTTCTGGACTGTGTGTGGTCCCAGAAGGGTCCTTTCTGTGCCATACCGTGCCACTTTAGCCCTGAGGGCAGCCAAGCCAGCCCTAACTCTCCAGGCTCCTGAGAAGAAATCGCACTCTTCTGTCTTCCCCCAGCTGGCCGGGCAGTGGTCTCCCTCTCTCCATTCCCTACCCCACTGCCCACTCCAGTAGGAAACTGGAGGACCTTTCTTCCTCTCTCCCCTCCCCCACCCCTTGTCTCTAGGCTCTGGGACAATCATCCATTCTCTCCTTGACATCTTGACCTTTATCCCCAACTCCCAGTGGGCGGGCCCCACTTGCCTCCACCTCTGTTTTCTTCCAGAAGATGTGTTTTGGGTCTGAGAGGAGCGTTTTTCTGGAAGACCATCATTTAACACCCCTGCTTTCCCCACGTGGAGGCAGGAATTTGCACACGGTGTAGAGAGCTCCCCTCCCCACCTCTCTGCCCAGCCTTGTTACCTCACACCTGCTCCAGTCACAGCTGCGATGGCCCAGCCAACTCCCTGTTTTGGTGTTAAGTGTGACAGCTCAGGGGTCTTGGGCATTGTTTTCTGTTGTGACGCGAGGTCTGCAGCAGGCTGGGAGCCGGGATCGGAGCCTTGGCTGCTGGTGAGAAGCACCTTGCCTGCCAAGAGGAGCTGACGCCAGATGATCTCCCTGACATGTGAAGGCTTAAGGAACATTGCCATCTCTGCCCTTTGGCCCTCCCTGCTTCTCTCAACATGAGATGCTTTGAAGAAGCAAAATGGCAGCCTCTGCTCCAGGCAAGACAGCTGGCTCTGTCTGGGGAGTTGGCTCTGCGCTTGGGTGGCACGTGCAAAGATTGCACAATAAAAACAACCATTTTTGCCAACAATAGTGTGTGGCTTCCCACGTTTCCCTATCCTGCATTCTGGGGCCAGACCACTCTCTGCATGGACCAGACCGTCTTCCCAAACCCATGGTGCTCCTCCCCCCCAACTCAACCTAGACTCTAAGGTGGGAAGGGAAGGGTCAGAGGCTGTAGTGGCCCCTGGATAGTCCTGACATGGGGTGGAGTGGGGTGAGAAAGAGGGAAGAGCCCCAACCCATGCATTGGGCCATATCTGGGAAAGAACACAGGTTGATAGCAGTCGAGTTGTCTGGCCATCTGTATTTGGATGTATAACTGTACTTTGCCTGGCGCTGTGCGCAAGGTCTGAAAACTTACTGCTAGTACCTAGAAACATACAAGGCGATCCAGCCAAATCTTAATGTAAAGTAGCTAGAGCCATGGAAGTACAGTATGAATTAAAAGAAAAAAAAAGTATTGAACTACAAATAATAAGTGATGTGCGTCTTTATTGCTTGATTCTTTAGTGCCCATTGTCCCAAGTGCTGCTTGTCTTCCCAGATGTGATCACAGTAAGTCCTGAGAGTATGTGTGTTTATACACACTTACACACATATGAACAGACATCTACCCAATGTCCACCTTCCCAGGGAAGGACGGCAGCCTGATCAAGTAGAATGCATAAGTATTGGAATCAGACTTGAGTCCAAATCACAGCATCACTATTTATTGGCTCTGAGACCTTGGACCTCATCCATTACTCCACACCTCAAGTGTTTTAGAGATAATATTTATAAATATGTCTTTATTTCTTAGTATAGTGGCTAGTACTATACTAAGATAATTTTTAAAATTGCTTTCAGTCTCAATCAGTACCATGGTTATTATAGGAGATTGTTGCGGAATGTGAATCAAGGTGACAATTTCTTGTTGAACTTTTCCCTTTTGGGGCCTTGGCATTTCCAGGAAGATGGACACTGGGAGTCAGCCTTGCCTTATTGCCCTATATTACCTGAACTGACAGAGCCGGGAGCTGGTTTGGCCTCACCCCTCTTTAGGTTTTCCTTGCATTTAGCTCCTGCCACTTGGTTAGGAAACATACTTGACATCAGATGGGTGAATGGAACATGTCACTCGTTTGCTCGTAGCCTTTTTTTTTTTTTAAATAAGTTTGACATTGAGTTCTAGTCACATACCGTACAGTCTATCCCAAGTGTATAATCAACGGCTTTTAGTATAATCACAACCTCATGGCCTTTTGATTTGGTGTGTCACATCTCTAGTATATGCTTGATTATAGCCTATTAAATGTATCTTTCATTCCATGGGTATATATCCACTGATTGTGGGTTCAGAAATTCCTGGAGACTGAGATGGCAGGTGGGAACCAGTCTGAGACTTAAAAAGCCATGGAGAAGCTATTTGTGTTACCTGAGAACACATAATACGCATAGCAGATGCACATACTAAGTAGAAAAAAAACAGCAAGCAGTTTTTAGAGACACTTTATTGGCATGAACAGGGTGTTTATTTAAAAACACTACATACAGGCATTGGGTTGTTGAGGGCTTGAGTGATCAGGAACAACTTTGCTAGAATTCAGAAAAAGATTGGCTGTGGGAAAAAAAAAACAAGAAAAAGCAACATGAAGGTGACTTCAAATGGAAAATAATTCCATCAGTTGCAAGACTGTAAGAGTTATTTAATGTTTACACCCCTACAAGCACTTGGCCTTCAGAGGTTTCCCTTTTCATCACACACCTTGCCCATCAGATGCAGCTCTTGCCAACTAAGGATGTGGAGACAAGCCTAGGATAAAGGTTGAGTTTGATCTATAACTTAGACTTGCTTATCTACTTATATCTATAACCTCAAGAAACTAAAGAGAACTATTCAAGAACTCAAGAAAGGAGGAAAACTGAACATGAGATATCTACCAGGTTAGAGTCAGAGATTAGGGAAGGTTAGGGTGATGACATTTTTCAAACTTAAGACCATGAGGCACATCGAGGGTCTAGACTAGTGCTTGACACAGAAATGTTTGCAGAATGAATGAATGATCAGATGAATGAACACACCAGGTACTATTCAGATACATAGCACCAGTGACTAGATTAATTCACTGGGTTAGGAATTTTCCATTTACAGAAGGAGGTGAGAGTAAGCCGCCACCTTCATTTCCATATTAAATTGGGAAAGAGGAACCAAGATATACTCAATTGTGTCTAGCTTTTGCTTGCCTTATTCCTGGAAAGGTACAATTACACAGCTTTTCCCCTCTGATTTATGTCAGGTAGGTTCTTGGGTTCTGAGATAGGTGTATTCTCCTTTTTGATCTGTAGTTTTGGAGGCTTGAAATGGAGGAGAGGAAGTTATTTTCTTAGCCATTCACTTCTCTACACATTTCCCAGCATTTTCCTGCTTTGGAAAGTTCCTTTCCTACTAATATTTCTAGTTTTCACTTCTAAGGAGAAACCAGAAACTCAGAAAAGATTTAGTCCAGATATGTGGGTGTTTGGGGGGAGGGAGAAAGTAAAGATAATGCTTTTAAACCAACTGAAATTAAAGGGACAGGCACTGACAAAAGTATTTCCATACAAGGGTAGGTTCTCTGCTGTGAGATTTAGCTGACAGCCAGATTCAACAGGGCAAGGTGCTTATGGGGCCAGGTGAGTTGAGCAATCAAGTTCATGGCTGTTAAGTGGTAGGAAAGGGAAGATCTGACCCAGCCTGGCTTGGCCTGTAAGTGAACTGTGTTGAGGATGCAGTCATGGGAAATATCCAGCACCGAGACAATAGATGTGGTTTCTAAAGTAGTAGTAGCCCTTGGGAACTCTTCTGAGCCCTTTAATAAACAACAGCATGTCAGATAAAGCTTCCAGAGCAATGCAGATTTAGCCTGGGTCTTTTGTAGGAATATGGGGAAGAAATAGGGAGGAATGAGGATTTGAAGTTGGCTGGTGATCACAGTGCCTTATAGGTCTATAGTCATGATCAAGTCTACCAGGAAGAAGTTCAGTGTCAATTCAGGAGAAATAACTATGTATAAACCAACCAGAAAGGGAGAAACAATATGAGATTGACTCTTAAAGCACATTTCTAGCATCCACCAAGACACAAAATTATGATGCAGCTGTAGAGTGGGATTAAGACTAAGAGAAGATATTGAACATCTCAGGACAAGCAAGAGAGGCAAAGATTAGATAGAAATATAAGAATCAAAGCAGAAAGGAAGCAGCTGTGGTCTAAGTGGAAAGAGAACTGGACTGGGAATCAGAAGACTGGATTCCAGTTCTCCACTTACCAGCCATTATGATTTGGTATACCCACTTAACCTCAGAGAGTCTCAGTTTCTTCATTTGCAACAGGAATATTAATATTCGTGGGCTAGTTGTGGAGAAGAAGTAAGACAATGGAAATGAAAATGTTTTGTAAACTGCACAGCCCTAATGAAAGTATCAAGGATGAACAGAGTTGAGAAGTCGAAGAAAGAAGAATAGAGAAGAAAATAACTTGTAGAGGATAAATAAGAAAGAAAGAATGGGTACTATTCCGCTTCATTACAAATATTTCAGGAAGCATCAAATGAGTTGGGTTTGTTTAAAAAGGCAATCATACATACTACTTGATTACATGGCTGCGTGGTCTGCTGGAACCAAGAGGAAAGTTGAGTCGTGGTACGTAGCTTGCTTCTACTGCAAGCTCTGCCAATGACCAGTCATGAGACTGGGGAAAACCTCTCACTAATCCAGGCCTATTTCCCTTTCTAAAAAAACTAGAAAAATGATCTATATTCTCTCTCATTTCAGAGGGATTGTGTGGGAAAATTACCAATGAGAAGAACATTGAGTTTATTGAAAGTATTTTCTTCAATAAAATCTGAATCTTAAATATGTATTCAAGGACTTGTTTCAAGTACTTCTCCCAGAATGGAAAAAATGAAAAAAAAAAGAGCTTGTTGTGTCAGACCCAAAGCCAGTGGAGTGTGCTCTTTTCCCCCAAATATCCCCAAATTCAAGGTCAGCTCTGTCAATGAACCCCAGTGAGAAGTCACATCCATCCTCTTATATTCCTTAAAGCATCCTTCCCCTCTTCATCACTAGGATACAGGACAATCAATTAAAATACATGAGATATTAACTCAGATTTTTTCCAGTGTTCGCTTGCTTTCCCAAAATCTGGAGAGAAAAAAATCTGGGCATTACAGATTCATATATGGAATATTCAGAAGTCACCTCGCTCATCCCTCCTCTCTCATTTCGCTCATTTGCTCATCATCTATTTACAACTGAAAAGCATCTTTTTTAGTTTAAATATTCTTAGATGAACTCTCCTGGAGGATGTTCCAGATGTACAAATCTTAAAGGAAATTCTCAGGTCTATCTCGGTATCTACCCACCCTCATCTGTGTTTGTGAAAGTGCATGGTCGAAGCCAAGCTCAACTTGAAAATCTTTCCAGAAACCAAATTATCCCATCTGGGGAAATGAAAACTGGGCAGAACCTAAGGTTTACCTCAGCTCATTTCATCCTCTTAAGTTCTCATTCAGTTGAGCCCTGTCTGAGTCTCAGTTGCCTCCTGTAAAATGAGGAGTAATACTGTTCTACAGAAAGTTTGAGAGGAAGAACTTAGAAAGGTTAGTTACAACGCCTATAAGAAAAAAAAATGCCTCCCATCTATCCTCATGGTGGTATGTTCCTGGCAGAGCATATACAAATGTTATCCCAACAGGATCAGGAACATGTTTGATTTTTAAGAGCCACTTAAATTGCTATTAGTCCTTCCCAGATCCCCTGTCCTTGGCTTCTTAGAAAGATGAGGTCCATCCCAAGCTACAGTTTTATACTGGGGTCCCTAAGCCCTAGGACCTGGGGTCCCAGCCCTGGGGTATCCAGCTCCAGAGAGTGTTTTAGTCCATTTCTCACTGGAGAACCTAGAGGGGCATGCTTTGCTCTGATGTCATTGCCAAATGAGCCAGAAACTTGGAAACAGTAACTTCAAGGAATTCCAGTTCATTACACTCTTTGTCTTTACCACAACTAATCACTCCTGCTTCCTTCCATTAAGACATCCACTCTCTCGCAGCAATGAAGAATGAGTCAGTTCCAACCATGTAGGGGTGGAGGCAGGTGCTACCTCCCGCACATGTACAAAGTCATTTGGAGCACAAGGGAGAATTCCAGTTGGCATGGGAGCTGCAAGCTTGAAAGCAAGGGCAGAGTGAAGTTGAGGCCATGTGGAAATGTTGGCTTCTCACTTCTGGCAAAGCCTTATGATGTGCAGAGTTCTGATGGAGTTAGGAAGTCAGAGGTGAAAGCTCAGTGGTGGGTGGGTAGATAGATGAATGAATAGAAGGATGGATGCATGAAGAGAAGCAGTGTGGCCCCTGGGGCACCCTCCTGATGCTGTTGACATCACTGAGCCTGGGATGTCCTGTTCTTCAGTGTTCAGGCCACCTACCAATGATAAAACAAGTCACTGAAAATTCCCAGCCCACTTACTCCAGCCCAGCCCAGTCCAGTCCACCCCAAAGACTGACTAAAACTATGTCCTTACAAAAGCGGGGATGGATAATTGCTATATCATTGTCACCATGAGTAATGAGTTCAAGTTGTCCCACAGCTCAGGCCAAAGGAACCCACCTTTAGAAGAGCTTGACATCACACAGAGACATTTATGACATGGGCATCAATTTTAAGAAATATATCCTGAGGGTGGGATCCCTGGGTAGGGTAGAAATTTACCTAAGAGTCCAAAACTTAAAGCCACTTTATTTGTGGGAAACAGCAATGCTGTAAACCCTGCCACCCATATCACTTCCCTCTTCCCAAGTCCCTGTACATCACCTCAAGCCACACTCTCCATTCTATTCCTCAACCGGCACCACAGAGTTCTCTTTGTTCTCTGATGGGATGGCAAGGTAGTCAGACCTGCAGGACAGATGGGAGAAGAGAATCGGTGTGTTAGTACCCAGTGGTGGGAACACAAGGGAAGGAAGGAATGGCCCTGCATCAGGGATGTCTACAGAACAACTTGGCATTGTCTTCTGGCTCTATTTCCCAAGGGAAAACCAGAATGGCCCTTTCAGTGGATTAGAACAATGAGCTTATTTTTGTATTTGCATAGGAACACTCCCACCAGCAATATTTGAGTCTTCTCATTTATCCACATTGTCCTCAGGACTTAGTATTGTTAGACTATCATTGTGGACAAACTGAATGGTGTGAAATTATATATTATGGTTGCATTAAAGCAACTATCATTTCCCTGATTACGAGTAAAGGTGAACATCTTTTCCTGTACTTATAGGCTATTTGGGTTTCTTTTGTAATTTGAGTATTCATTTCCTTTGCCTGTTTTTCTTCTGTAATATCTCTCTTTTTCTCCTGGATTGTTCTTTGATGGTTTCATATTGAAAATACTTTCTCTCAGTCTTTTGTCTACCTCTAAACTTTGTAGAGTCTTGTATTGAACAATGAGTTTATCTATAATGTAATGAAAATTACCATTTTTCCCTTTTGTATTTTAAGATATGATCTCTATTTCAAGGTAATAAAGATATTCTGTTGTGTTCCCTTTATAGAATTTTGAAGTTTTGCACTTCACTTTGTCTTTAAATCTACTCACAAATTATTTTTGTTTATTGTGAGAGATGGGGAATCTAATTTTTTTTTCTATATTGATAAGGAATTGCCCCTATACCACTTATTAAACAGTTCATTCTTCTTTCAATTATTGCAATGCCATATATGTCACATATTATGTTTTATATGTACATGTTTGTATTTGGGGGCTTTATGTTCTGTTTGTCTATTTTGAATGCCTTTGTCTTATGTTGAAAGCTCTAAAAGAAATTTTCAAACCTAATATGGCAAGTACCACCAGCCACATTATCCAAACATCTTGTTTTTAATTTGAAGTGGTTTAGAAGGGGTTGGCACACTACTGTCCAAATGCTTAGTTCCAACCTGGTTTTGTGTGACCCATGAGCTCAGAATGGTTTTTATATGTTTTTGAGGATTAACTCATGTCCCCAACAAAAGGCATTTTCAGGTCCCAACTCCTGGTCCTGTAGGTGTAAAGCTATTTTTAAAAGCCCTTTGAAGATGTTATTAGTTAAGATGTGCCCAAACTTAATGAAGATGGGCCTTAATGCAATATGGCTTAAGTCCCTTATAAGCAAAGGAAATTAGACCTAGACAGAGAAAGCCATGGAAAGAAGCTAGAAGTCAATGAACTCAAAGGAGAAAGGAGAAGACATCACCATATGCAGTGCTATGTGACAGAAAAGTCAAGGAGCAAGGATCACTGACAACCATCCCCAGAACACCATAGTTTTCAGGAAGAGGGTATAGCTTTGCTGACATCTCAATTTTAGACTTCTCCTAGCCTCAAAACTGTGAGCCAATAATTTTCCATTGTTTAAGCCAATCCATTGTATAGTATTTGTTCTAGCAGCCAGAAAAGTAAGACACATATTTAAAGAGTTGTACGCCAACAAATAAAGAAAAAGAATATGCAACAGAGACCCTATGTAGTCCACAAAGCCTAACATAATTTACAATCTGTCCGTCCCTTAGTTTAAACTGTTCTCAGCTTTTTGGTCTTCCATGCACCATTTAAGATTAGCTCATCAAATTCCATGAAGGGGAGGCCCCACCCTGATCAAGAAGGTGGAATGAGATGCTTCAGGGATCCATCCTCCCCAGAAGCTTTGAAAAACCAGCACACACTGGCAGAAACATTTTTCTCAAAGCTCCAGAAAATAGTTAAAGACTGAAGTAATAGAGCAAGTGCTAAGTCAAGAAAAAGGCTAATTAAAAGCAGTAGTAGAATCTCATGACACACTGGCAATCCCCTCTGCCACCTCTTACCAGCTTAGTGTGGAGCTGGCCCATGCTCCCAGTGTGGATTCCTTGTCCAGGTTCTGGAGGGAGTGGAGTCACATCCTGGGAGCATGTATATCTAGTCTAATGGATTTGCTGTCCCAGAACTTACCCTGCATATAGGTAGCAGCTCACAGAACTTTCCTACAGAATGTTGTAGGAGAGCAGTCAAGCTGTGCTGCCCAGGGTAAGGAATTGCTGGCTGTAGAATATACAGTACAATGCTTGGAACCATGAGGCAACTGTTTCTTAAGGAAGAGGGTACATTCAGGACCATGTAAATGAGGGAATTCCTAGGGCTACACATGCATGTCCAAGACTAGACACATGCGCCAAAAGGATCAGAGAGGCCCCTATGCTTTGGCCTGGAGCTATTCTCTAAACTGATTGAACAGATAAGTTCTGAGGAAGAACCTTCACAAAGGTCAATCTGCAAAACTGGAAAGCTGTTTTCTCTTTTCCTTCTATTTCTCTTTTTGTTAGCTCTGAGTATTCAAGGAAATCTTTGTCATAACACTAGCTAGATAAAAGCTTGAGAAATAGAAACCTTGGAGTCTAAATCCAATGCTAACCCATTAAAATATCAAAATGTACAGGTTTCCAACAAAAGGTTACAAAATTTACAAAGAAACAGGAAGCAATAGCCCAGGCAAAGGAGATTAAAGCATCAGAAACCATCAGTGAGGAGGATCAGACCTGGAACATACCAGAAAATAATTTTTTTAAAAACAAACTCAAAGAGCTAAAGAAAAACATGGGTAAAGAGCTAGCAGAAAATGATAGATAAACACAAAGATAATATTGATAGAGGGATGGAAATCATTGAAAGGAGCCAAACAGCTGAAGACCACAGTAAGAGAAAAATTCCCTGGAGGAGTTCAACAGCATTTTGGAACTGGCAGAAGAAAAATCAGAGAACTTGAAGATAAGACAATTGAAATAATTTAGTCTGAGGATCAGAAAGAAAAAAGAATGAAGAAATGTGATCAGAGCCTGAGGAACATGTGGGACGTAGTCCAGCATACCAACATATGTATTGTGATAGTCCCAGAAAGAGAAGAAAGAGATAAAGGGACAGACAGAATATTTAAAGAAATAATGCCTGAAAACTCCCAAATTTAACAAAAAACATGAAAATACACATCCAAGATGCTCAACAAATGCCAGACGGGATAAACTCAAATAGATCCCACACCGTGACTTATCATAATCAAACTGTAATATGCCAAAGATAAAAAGAGAATTCTGCAAGCCACAAAAGAGAAACAATGTATCATGTACAAGGGAGCATCAATAAGATGAAGTGCTGATTTCTCATTGGAAACTAAGGAGGCAAGAAGGCAGTGGGATGACATATTTAAAGTGCTAAAAGTAAAACATTGCCAACTAGGAATTCTGTATTTGGCAAAACTGTCTTTGAAAAATTAGGGAGAGATTTTGTTTCCAGATTAACAAAAGCTGAAGGAGTTTGTTGCCACTTGATAAGCCCTACAGGAGAAGTCAAAAAGAGTTCTGCAGGTTGAAAGAAAGGGATAATAGACAATAGTTCAAAGCATGAAATGAAGATCTCCAGTGAGGATACTGACATGGGTAAATATAGATGCCAATTTGTAACTCCAACTTTTTACTTCCTACAGGATCTAAAAGGCATTTGTATAAAATGTAATGATAAATCAGGACTTCTGGGAAGATGGAGGATTAGAGAGGCAGAGGGATCACTTCTCTCCCAGAAAAATAGCTAGAGGATAGGCAGAAACTGGAGGGCTGTTTTGAGATTTAGGACACTAGGGAAAGGCAAGACACAACCCAGAAGAGAAAGGAGTCTCAGCTGGCTGGAAAAACCCTGTGAGTAAAGCTGCAGCATCAGCTGCTGGCACCCATTCCCCCATTCTTGGAGAAAATAACAGTCTGGGGACTGCAGCAGCTGGAGACTGCTGCAGCTGAAGACAGGGGGTTTCAGGGGTCCTATTCCCAAGAGAGGGGAGAGGAGGGACAAAGCCTACAGAAAATTCAGATTTTGGTCTGCAAATTTGGTCTGCTACATTGGAGGAGGTCACACATTTACAGGCCAGGTGGGGACATGAAATTGCCCTGAGGGCCCAAAGGGACCTAAAGATAATTTGCCTTCTCAGACACCCTCCTTACTGCCCTGGGTTGATTGCTGAGGAGGGGGGGAGGGAAGGTGTGGTCAGCCAAGGGAAGAGAGCAACTTGTGAGAAACTTTGTGAAGCTTGGCCCATCCTGAGGACATTGCTTCTGCTTCTCCCACCAGGGTGGGAATACAGTGACTCCATTCCCCTCTAGTATCTGGGGTCTAAGCTGAGAGGTTTCCCAAAGAGCACCATCATGCAAAGAAGGGAAACATAATAATAACTAAGAGAGGCAATCATGTGCATTACTGCCCCCCTCTCCAAGACTCTTGAAAACTGGCCTGCACCCATTACTGGGTCCTTAGCCCACTTAAGCAGGGACAAATCCTAAATATCTAGAACAAGTTGAACCAAGAATCAAGGAACAGTGGTAGCATACAGCTTCTTAACAGTAAATCCCTAGGGAAGAGAGAAATTGAACATCAGAGTAAATTTAGCATCATAATCAGATGTCTAGACATCAGAAGAAAATTAGAAGCCATATTAAGAAAAAAGAAGATATGACTCAGGCAAAGGAACAAATCAAACCTCCAGATGAGACACAGAACTTAAAACAACTAATCGGACGCGGACATGGCTCAACTGATAGAGCGTCTGCCTACCATATGGGAGGGTCCAGGATTTGATACCCAGGGCCTCCTGACCCATGTGGTGAGCTGGCCTATGCACAGAGCTGCCACGCACAGGGGTGCCCCATATGGGGGTGCCCCACATGCAAGGAGTGCACCCTGCAAGGAGAGCTGCACTGTGTGAAAAAAGTGCAGCCTGCCCAGGAGTGGCACTGCACACATGGAGAGCTGACACCACAAAATGATGCAACAAAAAAGAGATGCAGTTTCCCAGTGCAGTGAGGGTGCAGGCAGACAAAGAAGAACATACAGCAAGTGGACACAGAGCAGACAATGGGGTGGGGGAGAGGAGAGAAATAAAATAAATCTTAAAACAAAACAAAACAACTAATCACTGAGGTTCATACAAATCTCCTAAATCAAATCATGGGGTTGAAGGGCAACATGGCTAAAGAAATAAAAGACATTGCGAAGACACTGCATGAGCACAAGGAAAATTTTGAAACCTTGGATAGAAAAATAACAGACATAATGGGAATGAAAGGCACAATAAGTGAAATTTAGACTACAAGAGGCATACAACAGCAGATTTGAAATCATGGAAGAAATCAGTGACATAGAGGACAGAACAGCTGAGGCTGAAAAGATGGAAGAACATAGAAAATAATGGGAAATGGTGAACCTAGGCTCAGGGAGTTGAATAATAACATGAAGTGCACCAACATATGTGTTACAAGGCATTCCAGAAAGAGAAGAGAAGGGAAAAGGGGCAGAAAGTATTTAAAGAAACAAATGGCTGAAAATTTCCCAACTCTCATGAGAGACATGAATATACATGCCCAGGAACCATAGCAGATTCCAATTATAATAAATTCAAATAGACTTACCCAAAGACACATAGTATTCAGAATGCCAAATGACAAAGAGAAAGAGAAAATTCTGAAAGCAGCAGGGGAGGAGCGAAATATCACATATAAGGGATATCCAATAAAACTCAGCATGGATTTCTCTTCAGAAACCATGGAAGTGAGAAGGCAGTGGTATGATATAATTATGGTACTGAAAAAAAACCTGCCAGTGAAGAATTCTTTATCCAGCAAAACTGTCCTTCAAATATTGTGAGTTTAAAATAATCACAGATAAACAGAAACTAAGAGAGTTCATAAGGGAAGTGGGTGTGGCTCAACAAGTTGGGTGCCCATTTACCACAGGGGAGGTCCTGGGTTCAGGTCCTGGGGCCTCCTAAAAGAAGACAAGCAGATGCCGCCTTCTGCTGCAAAAGGCTCGGTACCACCTGCCACCTCAATGAGTTAAATGCCACTGCAATGAACAAATGCCACAAGTCAACAGATGCCGCAGCCCATGGAGAGTGTATGTGGCTCAGGCCATTGGACACTCGCTTCCCATCTGGGAGCTCCTGGGTTGGGTTCCTGGTGCCTCCTGGAGAAGGTGAGCAAACAATGAGCAGATAGATGAGAGAACCATCGGGGGATGGGAGGGAATAAGTAAAGAAAAATAAAGTAAATAAATAAATCTTTTTAAGAAAAAGAGAGGTTCATAAACAATTCAGCTTTACAGGAAATACTGAAGGGAGTTCTACAGCCAGAAGAGACAAGAAAGAAGTTTGGAGGAGAATGGAGAAGTGAAGACTATCTAAAAAGGTAACCAAAAGGATAAAAAGACAGACAAAAATAAGATATGGCATATGAAAGTGAAAGGATAAAATGGTTGAAGTAAGTAATGCCTTTACAGTAATAATATTGAATGTTAATGAATTAAACTCCCCAATCAAAAGACGCAGGCTGACAGAATGGATAAGAAAACATGAGCCATCTATATACTGTCTGCAGGAGACTCACCTTACACTCAAGTATGCAAGTAGACTGAAAATGAAAGTTGGAAAAATATATTTCACACAAATAGTAACCAAAAGAGAGCAGGGATAACTATACTGGTGTCATTAAAAAACAGACTTTAAATGCAAAAAAATGATAAGAAATGCAGAAGGTCTTTATATATTAAAATCCACCAGGAAGGAGTAACATCTGCAAATATTATGCACCTAATGGGGATGCCCCAAAATATATGAGGCAAACCCTAGCAAAATTGAGAGGAGAAATAGACATCTCTACAATAATAGTTGGAGACATCAACACACCACTCACATAATTATAACAGCTAGCCAGACGATCAACAAGGAAACAGAGAATTTGAACAATGCAATGAACGAGTTGGACCTGAAAGACATATGCAGAACATTATATCCCAAATCAATAAGGTACTCATTCTTCTCAAGTGTTCGTGATCTTCCTCTGGGTTAGACCACATATTGGGCCACAAAAGAACTCTCAATAAATTTAAGAACATTGAAATTGTACAAAGCACCTTTTTTGATCACACTGGAATGAAGCTGGACATCAACGATAGGTGGAAAAGGAGAAAACTCACAAATATATGGAGGCTAAACAACACCCTTCTAAACAGTCAGTGAGTCAAAGAATAAATTACAAGAGAAATTAGTAGATATCTCAAGATGAATGAAAATGAGAACACAACTTATGGGATATGGTGAAGGCAGTACTGAGAGGGAAATATATAGCCCTAAATACCTATATTAAAAAAAGGAAGAGCTAAAATCAAAGACCTAACTGAATACCTGGAGAAACAAGAAAAAGACCAGCAAACCAATCCCAAAGCAATCAGAAGGAAAGAAATAATGAAGATTAGAGCAAAAATAAATGAAATTGAGAACAACAACAACAACAACAATAGAGGAAATTAACAAAACTAAAAGCTGGTTCTTTGAGACGATCAATAAAGTAGACAAACCCTTAACTAAACTAATAAAGGGAAAAAGAGAGAAGATGCAAATAAAATCAGAAATGAAAGGGGGGACATTACAACTGACCCCCTGGAAATAAAAAGGATCAAAAGAGGCTATTATGAGTATGCCAACAAATTAGATAATCTAGATGAAATGGACAAATTCCTAGAAAGGCGCAACCTATATTGACTCTACAAGAAATACAGGAACTCAGCAAACCAATTATATTTAAAGAGATTGAAATGGTCTTCAAAAACCTTCCAACAAACAGAAGTCCAGGACCAGATGGCTTCACAGGTGAATTCTACCAAACATTTAGAGAAGAATTAATACCAACCCTGTTTAAACTTCTCCAAAACACTGAAAAGGAGGGAAAATTATCCAACACATTTTATGAAGCCAACATCACTCTAATACCCAAGCCAGGTAAATATTACAAGGAAAGAAAATTATAGACCAATCTCTCTAATGAACATAGATGTAAAAACTCCCAACAAAATATTTGCAAATTGAATCCTACAGCATATTAAAAGAATTATGCACCATGATCAAGTGAGTTTTATTCTTGGTATGCAAGGGTGGTTCCATGTAAGAAAAGCAATTTGTGTAGTACATCCATTAACAAATTGAAGGGAAAAATCCACATGATCATCTCAATTGATGGAGAAAAAGCATTTGACAAAACCCAGCAATCTTTCTTGATAAAAACACTTCAAAAGCTAGTTATAGAAGGAAAGTTCCTCAACATAATAAACAGCATGTATGGAAACTCCAGAGCCAACATCATACTCAATTGAAAGAATTTGAAAGCTTTCCCCCTAAGATCAGGAAGAAGATAAGAATGTCCACTGTCACCACTGTTATTCAACATTGTGATAGAAGTTCTAGCTAGAGTAATTAAGCAAGAAAATAAAAATAAAGGAATCCTAATTGGAAAATTGGAGGTAAAACTCTCACTAGTCACAGATGACATGATCCTATATTTAGAAAATCCTGAAATATCTGCAACAAAGGTATTAGAGCTAATAAATGAGTTTAGCAAATTGGTAGGATATAAGATCAACATGCAAAAATTCTTAGTGGTTCTGTATACTAGTAATGAACAAGCTGAGGAGGAAATCAAGAAAAAAATTTCATTTACATTGACAACAAAAGGACTCAAATATCTAGGAATTAATTCAACCAGGAATGTAAAGGATCTGTATTGAGAAAACTACAAAACACTACTAAAAGAAATCAAAGAAGATCTAAACAAATGGAAGGACATTCTGTTTTCATGGTTTGGAAGACTAAACATCATGAAGATGTCTATTCTACCAAAACTGATTTTATAGAGTCAATGCAATACCAACCAAAATTCCAACAGCCTGCTTTATAGAAACAGAAAAGTCAATTACCAAATTTATTTGGAAGGAAAAGGGTCCCAAATAGCCAAAAATATCCTAAAAAGGAAGAGCAAAGTTGGAAGACTCATATTTCCTGACATTGAAGTGTATTAGAAAGCTACAGTGGTTAAAACAGCATGGTATTGGCATAAAGACAGACACATTGATCAATCAAATTAAGAGTTCAGAAATAGACCCGAACCTCTATGGTCAACTGGTTTTTGATAAGCCTACCAAGTCCACTTTTCTGAGACAGAACAGTCTCTTCAACAAATGGTGCTGGGTGAACTGGATATCCATAAGCAAAAGAATGAAAGAGGACCCCTATCTCACTCCCTATATAAGAATTAACTCAAAATGGATAAAAAACCTAAATATAAAAGCCAGGACCATAAAACTCCTAGAGGATAATGTAGGGAAACATTTATAACACCTTATAAGTGGGTGGGGGGTCTCTTAAACCTTAAACTCAAGGTACGAGCAACAAAAGAAAAAATAGATAAATGGAACCTCCTCAGAATTAGATATTTCTGCACCTCAAAGGTAAAGAGGATAAAAAGGTAGCCTACTCAATGGGAGAATATACTTGGAAATCACACATCTGACAAAGGTCTAATATGCATGGTATATAAAGAGATCCTACAACTCAATGATTGAAATAACAAATGACTTAATTAAAAAATGGGCAGAAGACCTGAAAAGACATTTTTCTAAAGAAGAAATACAAATAATAATAATAATTTAAAAACACATGAAAAAATGTTTGACATCACTGACTATTAGGGAAATGCAAATCAATGTTATAATGAGATATTATTTCACACCACTAGAATCGCCACTAGTTAAAACAAAACAACAACAGTAAATTACAAGTGTTGGAGAGGATGTGGAGAGACAGAAATGCTTATTCACTGTTGATGGGAATATAGAATGGTACAATCACTGTTTCGCAGTTCCTAAGGAAGTTAAATATAGATCTGCCATGTGACCTGGGAATACCACTACTAATTATATACCCAGGAGACCAGAGAGCAGTGACATGAACAGACATCTGCACATCGATGTCCATAGTGGCATTATTTACAATTGTCAAAAGATGGAAACAACCCAGGTGTCCATCAACTGCGAATGGATAAACAAACTGAGGTATACACACATGAAGGAATATTCTTATTCAGCTGTAAGAAGAAATGAAGTTATGAAGGATATGACAACATGGATGAACCTGGAGGATATTATGTGGAGTGGTGCAAGCCAGAAACAAGAGGAAAAAAATACAATATGATTTCACTATTATGAACTAAATATATTATAATCCATCTTTTCCTATCTTTGTGCTGCATAAGTTCCTCATATCCATCTTCTGCTTGCATGTATCTAATATTCTTTGAGCCAATCCACTGAGTTTTAAATTCTAAAAAATTGGGTCCCTTCAGAATGGTTTTTTAATTGCTTCTACAAGACTATAAATGAAATATGAAAAATTCACTAATGTTTTCATGAATTTCTTAGCTTAGGGGTTCTAGATCACATAGAGTATAAATTTAAGTCCCAAATATTGTGAGAACAGGCTTGTCGTTAAGAATTCTCAAGAATCTTTTGTTTTTTTACTCGTGCAGAACCAGGCCAAAGTAGATAGGTTTCCTTGGCTTTTCCCTGAGTTGGTGGGCTGATTGTTTTTTGTTCTTCTTTTTGCCTGAGTTATAGCCCTCTGAGTATCTTGGCTCTCCTAGAGTCTCTATTCCTGCTGTTCCTTATACAGACCCAAGAATGTCCACAATCCATCCAGGCATGGGCATTTAAAACCCAAGTATGTAGATCATCAGAAATGACAACCTCCCCCAGCAGAGGACTTCCTTCTATCCTCATATTTGGTCAGTTGTGTGATTTTATTTTTTTACTTCCTTGGTATCATAGACTTCATGTGAAATTATGTTTTATGTATTTTATCAAGCGTTTCTAGGTGGTAATAGTCTAGGGTTTTTAGGTTATCTCCCCAGCAATACTGCTAACATTGTACATCTGAGAGGGTTCGATCTTTCCTATGCCCAAATAATAGGCCCAGTGGGCCTCAGGGACCCCCAAAGCCCATCATTCTCACATGTGCTCCTGGGGTGGCCAGGACCTTGGTGACAATGGCCAAGCCTCAAGCCAGTCCCTGGGGGGTGAGAACTCCGACTCTTGGTATCCAATTGCTGCCAAGATGGGGGTTGGGTACGGGGGTGGGGGAGGAGGACCATGTCCCTTGGTGTTCTTCAGCTAATAAAGGGCAGGGCTCAGGTGGCCTGTTGAGATCCATGGTGCCGAGTAAACTGCTGAATACGGTAGAAAACCGTTGAGCTTAGGAATAGAGGATTTGGGTTTAAATTCCAGCCTCTCCTCTCACTTCCAGTTTGGCCTTGGGCAAGCCACTCAATCTCTCTGAGCCTGCCTCAGCATCAATAAAATGGTTATGATAATGCTAATTTCATGGTGTGGTGACTGAGTGCAGGTCCAAAGCCAGCAGGCCTAAACTCCAACCTTATAACAGCGTTGGACAAACTCTCCCAGACTCAGTTTCCTCATCTATAAAATGGGTATAGTCATGGTGCTTACCTCACAAGTTGGTGTGAGGAAGAAGGTAGAGGGTGTGTGTAGTTGCTTAGCACCTCAGTGGTGAGAACAAGCACTCCAAAGTTCTTCGTTATCATTATTACCAGGCATCTTTGACTTACGCATTTTCTTGGGCCACCTCTTCAGCCTTTGAGACCTTCCTGTAGCAATATATCATCTCAATGAGCAGCCACAAGGTGAGAAAGACCAGGAGGATGTACATCATGATTTCTGAGACCACGGAGGTGAAGTCCTCTCCAGCTACAGGGGGGAGAATAAGTCTCAGAGTGAGCATGTCCAACACACTCTAGCTGTCTTCAGGGACAGCAGACAAATGGGGCCTGATTTTAAGGTATGGCTTAAAGCATTGGGTCTAAAGGAAATCCAAAAGGTGTCACAGGAGCTTCATATCATCTGACTCTCTTGCTGTCAGCTTTCCCACTAAATTTCATCAGATGCTCTTAAGAAAGGGATGAGGAAGAGGGATGGGTAAAAGAAGTTGAGCCACAGAAGAAACTCAAATCAGTGCCTTGTAATTATAGTTGGCGCCCCACGTTACTACTTACTGGTGTGTGAATAGTCATTTCTCTTATTCGAGACTCAGCTTCTTAATCTGTCAAATGAGAATAATAATTCCCACCGGGCAGAGTTGCAGATACTGTGGATTTTACATTACTTAATGTATTTAAGAATATCCTGTGAGAGTTGTAAAAGTCTACAAAGATGTAAATGGAGTGGGCTTCATCATCCCAGAATCCTCAGGATTGGGGAATGAACGATGGGCTAGAGTAGACTTACTGTTATTCTACTATAGACTTATTGTTATTCTAGCAATGGAAGAACTTTTATCATTGGTGTGGAGGCAGTGGCCCCTGGAAGTTCTGGAGGGAGGGAGAGGGAACAAAAGATGCAATATGGGGGCATTTTCGGAACACTGGAACAGTCCTGAATGACATTGCAATGACAGATCCAGGCCAATATATATCTTGTCATAACTTACAAAATTGTGCAGGAGAGAGTTTAAACTATAATGTAAAATATAATACACACTTAGTGGCAATGCTCCAATTTGTGTTCATCAATTGTAACAAATGTACCACACTAATGAAGGATGTTATTAATGTGGGAAAGTGCGGCATATGGGAATCCCCTACATTTTTTATGTAACATTTATGTAACCTAAGTATCTTTAAAAAATAAAGTATATATTTTTTAAAAAGATGTAAAGAACATGCCTTAGTTCAACCACCTACATCATCTGAGTCTACAAACGTGGTGGAGGGTGACGTCTCTGGGGAAAGGGCATTGGAAAATGCCTGCAGAGTCAACACAGTCTGACCACCCAGTGATTTGGGCATGTTTTCTATGAGGCTAGATTAAAACAGTACAGCTCATGAACAAGGACTTTCCCAGTTCATCTTCCATCCAGATCAGAAGACAAGGACCATATTCATCCCAAACCCAAATAGAAATGAATGTTGGAGGATCCAGTGCACTAACCAGGCTGTCCATAGTGTTCTTCTGAAACACAAGACTGATCCTGCCCCTTCCCTGCCTACAACCCTTCAGCATTCCATGCTGCCCTCAGGGTAGAGCCCAAACTCCATGACTATGATATACAAGGCCCCTCACAACCCAGCCTTTCCCACCTCATTTCCATTTGGTTGACCAGCAAAACTTTTCATTCTTCTCACACATATACACTGTGGTCTTTTGGAATCTGTGGACATTGCTGCTTCCAGTTTCTTCTTTTTAGATTGCATCTTATACCCCACTGCTCCCTTGGTCTCAACATTCTCTCCTGCATTTCCATCTCCCTATCATTCTTCTAGACTCTACTGAAGAGTCCCTTCCTTTGTGAAACCTTCCTGTGTTTATGTCTCTTCTCTGTGTGCTCATTGAGAACACATCGTATTTATTTCTGAATTATCAGCCTATAGTCTACTCCTGGAATATAAATATTTGTTGAATGAATAATATGAACATTGGCCTTCTTTGTTTCATGACTGTAGTAGTCAGCCAGAGGGGTGCTAATGCGAAATACCAGAAATCTGCTGGGCAATATAAAGGGTATTTATTTGGGGTAGGAGCTTACAGATACCAGGCCATAAGGCATAAGTTACTTCCCTCATCGAAGTCTATTTCCATGTTTTGGAGCAAGATGGCTCCTGACATCTGTGAGGGTTCAGGCTTCCTGGGTTCCTCTGGGCTCAGCTCCTCTGGTTCCTCCACAAGGTCAGCTGTAGATTATTAGGTGAATGGCTCTGTCTCTTTCCCCGGGGCTCCAGCTTAAGACTTCAGCATCAAACTCCAATATCAAAACTCCAACATCAGAAAACCCGCAACTCTGTCCTTTGCCATGCCTTTTATCTGTGAGTTCCCACCCTTTGGTGGGTAGGGACTCAATGCCCTAATGATGTGGCCCAATTAAAGCCCTAATCATAACTCAATCAGGCCCAGGTACAGATCAGATTACAAACACAATCCAGTATCTATTTTTGGAATCCTAACCATATCAAACTGCTACAATGACCAACAAAAAAATGGCAATTAAAAGATGATATGTTCAAAATGTCCTGATTCTACTCCTTCCTAGGAGGAGGAGAAGGACGGTAGGTTGGAGCTTGCCCTCCCCTCATCAGCTCCTATTAACAAATCATCTTCGTGGTCCTCAGTTATCCATAGAGCCCAAGTCATCCCCAAGGGTTTCTGCATTAAAAGTACCACACAGATAGCAGATGTGGCTCAGTGGTTGAATGCTGGCTTCCCACATATGTGGTCTCAGGTTCAATCCTCAGTCCTGGTACCTTAAAAAAAAAAATGTCCAGCACAGCCACCCCTGACCTTCAGCTCATAGAAGCAGTCCAAGGGCTCCAGGATCACTCATGATTCCTAACTGGACTGGAGATCCCAGATGCAGCTTAGGGCTCAGGAGAAAGGCCCCACAACTATGGGCTTGCTACGTCTAATACTACATTTGTGATGTGTTTGCTTTACAGCATGCCATCTCTTTAAAAATGCAATAGCCCATAAGTAGTGACACAGGAAGCTCTACTTTTTTTCCAGTCATCTCTAGGTAAAGAGGCCTCCAATTTCTGTCTTAGGCCAGGAGGTGAGAGTTTAACCTGATGTAGGCTCGGAAAGAGAGAACCAGGGGAGAAGCTCTGGAACCATATGAATGGAGAGGAGGTGGTGTGTCATGGCGGAGGGTATAGCCCTGAAGCTAGTGAGAAGAGTGTGACAGTGGGAATGGAGCAAGGACATGATGCATGGAAATACTGCTAGTCCAATAGGCCAAAGATTTGGATTCTCAACCCTCTTCTGGTGCTAATTTGCAAGCTCCTCGCTCTTCCAGAATTCTGTTCTCCCATCCACAAAATAAGCTGCACCCTCAGTCACCTGGGGAGTCATTTCAGCTTGCACATGCCTCACCCCAAACCTGCTGGACTCATACCTGCAAGGGGGATGCAGTGGTGTCTACATTAGTGAGAAGCCCCCTGAGTGATTCTGATGCACTCTTTTTTTCAGAACCGCTGGATTCAATGATATCTAAGCTTCCTTCCAGCGCTTAAACCCCAAGAGTCTATGTCTCTCTGATAACAAACTTGTTTTTCTTCTTTTCTTACCCAAGGCTTGCACTGGTGCCTGGCAGGCAGAATGGCTCAGCTCTGTCACACTTTCCACGGCTGCTCACCAGGGTCTCTGGAGGCGTAAGCCTGAGAGAGAGCAGGAGGTGGAGAGAGGCCCCTTCCTACTGTGGGGCAGTTCCCAACTGACAGTTCCCAATGGTGGCCAGGAGAGGGCGCCAAGCTCCCTTCCCCCAGGGAGGAGAGGAGCGTAAACAAAGAGGATAATGGACTTTCTGAACAGAAAGGTACCTTTGAGAGCTTACAAGCAGGCCCTTGATTTTACATGAAAGGAAACAGGCTCAGAAAAGGAAGTGACTCATCAGGTCGAGATTCGCGTGGCCCGTGAGTCCCATTTGAGGCATGCTGTCTTAAATCTCTTTCTCTGTTGTCCTTTCTTGAGCTTGTTCCATGATTTTTATCACAATAGCTTATGATGAAAAAGAAATACACTTGTGGATTGGAAGTCGGGCTCCCTAGCCTCCATTCTACAGAAAGGACACTGCTCTTCTTAGACTTGACCTCTTCCCTCACGCCCCACACCGTAACCTGCTAACCCTCCTGAATCTTGCGGGTAGTGAAAATGCTAAGAAAGTGTTGGAAACAGATTGTCTGAGAAAGTCTAAATCCCTGGGCTGATTATTTAGCCTGGATGAGAAAACACACAGGGAGATGCAGCTATCGCTCTCCTGACACGTGAAGGAGGACATCTTTGAGCGGGTAGGGGCAATAGTCCTGAGTCCCAAGAGCGCTGTGCAAGTTCCCTCTACACCCACCCCCAAGACTCTCAGACAGATTGCAACAGAAAGATTTGAGTTAGATTGCCAAAAGGACTTCCCACTCTAACAAGAAACTAGTTGTGGGAGTCTGAAAGTTTTAAGCCAAAGACTAGAGCGCTATCAATTTGTCCCCCTCTCCCAGAGAAGAATAAGATTATGTAATGAGAGAGGCCACAGGTGGGAGGGGTTGTGTGTGTGATTATTGTGGAGGAAGATAAAAGATTGTTAGACTTTGGTTTCCAGTAGTGATTCTCGACTGTGGCCCCCGGCCAGCAGCGTCAACATCATCAGGGAATTTGCTAGACATGCAAATTCCCAGGCTCCACCCCCGCCTTAAGGAATCAGAAAGTCTGGGTTTTAAGAAGCCCTGCAGGGAAGCGGACTTTGGCCCAGTGGTTAGGGCGTCCGTCTACCACATGGGAGGTCCGCGGTTCAAGCCCCGGGCCTCCTTGACCCGTGTGGAGCTGGCCCATGCGCAGTGCTGATGCGCGCAGGGAGTGCCATGCCACGCAGGGGTGTCCCCCGCGTAGGGGAGCCCCACGCGCAAGGAGTGCACCCATAAGGAGAGCCGCCCAGCGCGAAGGAGGGAGCAGCCTGCCGAAGAATGGTGCCGCCCACACTTCCCGAGCCGCCGCTGACAACAACAGAAGCGGACAAAGAAAAAAGACGCAACAAAAAAGACACAGGAAAAAGACAGACCTCCGGGGGAGGGGAGGGGAATTAAATAAATAAATAAAAATAATTAAAAAAAAAAAAAAGAAGCCCTGCAGGAGATTTTGAGGCTTATTCAAGTTTAGCATCCACTGGTTTTAAGGCTTACAGACAATTTCATGAGAATTCTCTGAGCCCCCTGAGTCAGAGTTTCAACCTGGGCCAGAGAAGAAGGGATAGCTGAGTCGGTAGTTTGAAGCATCGTGGAGGAGACCCTCTTTCCTTAGAATGAGCGTTAAGGGACCAGGAAGAGGTCCTTGTGCTATCATCTCCAAGCCTTTCTGCTTTGAGGAAAGTAGCAAAGGGGTTGGGCAGTTTGCAGGAAGCTGGCCACTAAAGCAAGATGGGTCAGTGGGTCACCACTGACCAAATACATGGGTTTTTGCACTCTCCTCTAGGGTCTCATTTGTGTGAAAACCCACCATCCCTCCTTCTCCAAGATCAATGCCCTAGGGACTCTGGGAACCCAGTCTCACCCTCCTCGGTGACTCGGAGAGGGATGAGCCGCGTAGTCTTCACAAAGGGGCGATGTGCCTCGAACTCGAATTCCCGGGACACGTTGCAAGTGTAGAGGCCGGAGTCATTCAGAGTCACGTTGAGCACAGTGATGGACACGTCCTGAAGGTCCTTACTCCCGTTCCACTGCAGGCGTCCTTGGAAGGGGCTCTCCACCTCCTGGTGGCCATTTCGATACTCATAGATCTGTAGGGAGAGAAGCAGAGGAGGGCAGAGCAGGAGAGAGGATTGCACACGTACAGGGAAGAGAAGGGACAAGGTTACAAGGAAACACACAATGTAGGGGTGGGACGAGGAAAAGCAGAGGAAGATGGGCACAGGCAAGCAAAAGTCAGGGCATGTGCACGTGGCAAGGGAAGGGAGATGGAAAGAGAGGAAAAGGAAGGTGAGTGAAACACACAAGGAGGCCAGGAGGGGAAAATTAAGAAGAATGGATTGCAAGGAGACAAAAAGAGAGAATAAGAGAAAGAGTAAGGAGTGTCATGGGGGCAGTCAGTGAGAGAACAAGGAGCAGAGACCAAGAGAGATTTCACTAGGAATGAAGATACTCGTATGCCTGGCCTCAAAGCTTGACTGTCCAAGCTGGGACTCATGGAGGAGAATTGAGGGGATGTGGGGTGATGTTGGGGAGTCAGGACCAGGCCACGGGAAGGAGATCCAGGATGCTAAAATGTCACAGATGAACATCAGGTCTTTTGCTTTGGGGCCAATTATAACTGAAATCTGGTCTCTAAATGTCTTTTCTTGGATACAACTTTTTTTAATCTACTGTTGTTCTGTCCCTTCTGATTGTCACTAGCCAATTGTGGCTACTTACATTAAAATTTAAATTACTAGAAGTTAAATAAAATTAAAATTAAAAAGCCCAATAGCCAAATAGGGCTGTTGGCTGCTGTCTGGGACAGTGTAGATAGACAAGATTTCAATTTTAGCAGAAAGGCATAGCACCACTCTTTGGCTCCTCCATGATTTTTTACGTTTCTTTTCCTCCTTCTGAGCCCCCTTCTTCTCACTTTGGAAAGAGCTGAAGGCAATTTAAACAGCGGGTGAATTATCAGGCCTGAGGCCCACAGGGGCCTCAAGATACCTGGGATGCCTTTGCCTGGGTCTAGCTGCAGTCACAGCTTCACCAATATGTTGCAGTGAAGCCTCCTGAACCAGGCTCTGCTAAAGTCTCTGCTGCTCGTAGTCTCAGTGCCTGATTGGAGCAAACCCATCAGAGGGGACATACAGCCTAGAGTTAAAAATGCGTTCAGCTTTAGAAAAGCCACAGAGAACAAATTTCAACTTGCTGTTGTCTCTATTTAAAGTTTTCATGGAAGAGGAACTTGCCTCTAGAAAGGTGGTACAATAGTAAGAGCCTTATATCTGTTATCAGATGACCTGGTTCGAATCTAAGTTCTCTTACCAGTTAGTTGGCTTTGAACTTATTCTTTGAACCTCAGCTTCCTCATTTATGTATATATATTTTTTCTCCAGCAGCCATTTATATAATGTTTACTACATTCCAAGAACTATTCTCAATGCATTAAAAATCAGAGCTCGTGAATCCTGACATGGCAAACCAGTGAGGCTCTGCAGCTGTGGGTTATATCTCCATTTTAGAGATGAAGAAATGGAGGCATGGGGATGTTAAGTAACTTGTCCAAGAACACAGAGCTAATAAGTTGTAGAGTTAAGAATCAAACCCAAAGGAAAAAAAAAAAAACCACTCAAACCCAGGCAACCTGCCCCCAGAGTCAGTGAAAGTGTGAATAATGGTAATCCTCAAGGTGGCATTCAAAATACTTAAGAGCCACTTCAGCACTGGTGCCAAACAGAACTGATATTAGCTGTGGTTCAGGAACAGTCTTTGAGAGTCCCTGCTCTGCCAGGGGTTAATCCCTTAGTTTCTAGATCATGGGGAGGTCTAGGGGCTCCTAGAAGAGAGGACAGGGAGCGAAGGATGGCGGTGGCGCCACTTGGGTGCCTTGGCACAGCAAATATCCACCATCTGGTATAGAAATAGCTCAACATTTTACCACTGGGGGCTGTACTGGTTGTGCCAGTGAGTATCTGTCTTGGCCATCCCTGCCATTCTGATTTCACTGTGATTGTGAAAGTTATTTTAGACAAACTATGTTGTCTTATCTAACAATGCCGAAAGTTATCTCAATTTCTCTACCAATGTAATCCATCTAATCAGATTGGTCAGATGATTAAATGAAAACATCTGCAAAGTGCCTAGTAGGATGCCTCACACATAGCAGGTTCCAAATACTGGTAATCTCTTTCTCTTCCTTCCCCCTACTTGTAACCACTGGTGCTTGCAATTGGCTGAGTGCCCTTCCTTTCACTGAGATTAGGCTAAACCAAGGCTGTCAGCTATCAGCTGAGGACCTGTCAATGCCTTGAGACGAAAGAGTCAGCGTTGGTCAGATTGGCCTTGCCCCAGACTTTCAGGAGCCAGGCATATCACAGCTGAGGTCAGCAAAAGAAAAACAGCGTCAGCAGTCACACATACAAGGAAATCTTTACCGCCCTCGGGCCTGTAGAACCACTCCACCACCGTGGTGGCCTCCACCTCCTCCCTCTTCATGCAGGAGATGCAGCGGAGCTTCATGGGGTTGCCCTGAACGGCCTCCGTCTCTGAGGGCACCTCCACACACACCGGGGAGCAGAGGCTGACTGGGGAGAGGACGAGGGTGAGGTAGGTGGGGGAGATAGGCATTGGGAAACAAAGAGGGGAGGGAGGGACAGAGAAGAAGAATTAGGAGACAGACTTGAAAATAGCCATGGTCGTGCCTCTACACCTTCACCCATGCTTCCTGAGCACGCACCGTGGGCAGCATCCACTCAGAACAGGCAGGCTAAGGAGACATGGATGAGCTACAGACTTTCACCGAAAGTCTTCCCTTGAAGCAGGGTAGATACAGCACAGAATGTAATCAAGCCCTGCACTCAAAGATTTCAAGGCTAGGTGGTAAGAAAGGACATCCATCAAGTAACCCTCCATCAACCAACCATCCCTCCTTTCATTCAAGAAACATTCACTGAAAATCTACTCTATGCCAGACCCTATACTTGGCTAGAAGTACCAAGAGCAACAAAACACTAACCAGGCCCTAAAGGCATTTAGAGTCTAGCAGGGAGCACACACCCTCCTGTCTATGATTAAGCCAGGCCATGGCAAGTGACTTCCTGGTGAGGAGCTCTGCTCTCAGAGGAGCAATTACTTCTGGTTGGTCTAGGGAGAGGGAAGAGAAGGATGGCTAAAAGGCAGAAAGGACCCATGTTGAGAAGAACTCTGCATGCCTTTCGTACTAGGAGGTATCAAAGATTTTAAAGCCAGGGAGACAGATAATTATATCTGTGTGATATGAAAAATGTAAGTCATTCTGACATGGGATGGAGGATGGAGCAGCAATGAGGAAAAGAGTGAGCTGATCACGAGGCTGGAGCAATGATGGATGTGGAGGAGGAGAGCGAGACAAAGTGACAAATCTGGAGGGAGGTCAAATTGTAGGACACCTGGCATGCCACATGGAAATTTGGACTTATCATTCCTGCCCACCTGCCCACCAGATCCAAAGCAAGCAGTTCAGATGGCAAATTCCAAATGAATCAAAAGTGGGCAAGGTTGCCAACAAAGCAAGCACAAGTGTGGGCTGCATTAACACATGTACAGTGTGCAGAATGAAGGAGAAACAGTTCCTCTGCATGGTTCAGAACAAATCTGGACTATCATGATCTGTTCAGGGCATCACATTTTCCAAAACAAGTTGTTGAATGAGCTCGTGGGGTGGAGAGCAAGATGGTAGGGTCTCAGGACAGTATCTGGGAAGGAAGTCCTGGGAGATAAGGATGTTTAGTTTTGAGACAGAATGTATCTGTCTTCAAATATTTGAAGATCGACCATGGAAGAGAAATTAGATTCTAACTCCAAAAGTTTTCAGAAGATGTAAATATAGCTTAATAAAAAAAAAAAAAGAATCTCCTAGTGTTAGAGCTGTTGACACTTCTTTGTTTGGAAGATGCAAAAGTAAGATGACCGAAAGCTAAAAACTGTAACGTGGGACTGTATAAGATAATAAAATATCAAGTAAAACACGAATGTGGGTGCTATTGCATCTATAAGACGTTTTTACAAAATATAAATACTAATATCCTAGGGAGAAGGAAAAAGAATAGCAGCTATGTACATCAGGGATATGTGGAGAGATTGATAGGTTATGAGTTTTGTTTGTTTTTTGTTTTTTGTTTATTGTTATTATTATTGGAATAATAAAAGTGCTTTAAGAATGATTGATGTGATGACTGCACAAATGTGACTACACAGAATATTTTGGATGGATTTATGCTTTATGAATATGTATCAATAAAATTAATTTGGTAAAAAATTTTAAAATTGCAAAAATTATGAAAGATATGAAATCTACTCTTCTGAGTATGACATTAAAAGCTATACTTGAATTAAACTCATCAAAAACCCATGGGCTTAAAAATAACATCAGTACAAAGCAGATTAAAAAAAAAAAGTAAGATGACCAGCAAGGATTCTTGTTTCAGGACCTCTAATGCTCTTTCTTATGTTAATTTCTTGTGAACTAACCATAAAAATAGAACCCCTTTGAAAAAGTACATATTGTCATTTAAATCCCAATCCATTGTAAAAGGTCAGCCTGTTATCTACTGACAGCCAAGTTCTCGCTCAAAGCAGAGGAAAACTTTATTTAGGAATTAAAATGAGACTGACATAAGGTAGTTTTGAACAAAAACAATTTAAAATTGTATATGATTGACTTCGAGGGCAACGAATTCCATTTTAAAACACTGAGTTTAAAAGCTAGTATCACTGTAATTAACTTAGCATTTTAAGTATCAAGGTAAAATAAACTGACTTGCTTTTAAAACTCTCAAGCAAGCTGAGGCTGGTCTTATCTGCAGTCCACCAGGAGGCCTCTGGCTTCTGCATGGGGAGCTTCACTCAACAGATAGGGACCACTTCTAGGAAGAACTCATCAGAAACATCTTCAGCATGGGACCAGTTTGAAGGCTTGATGACAGTTCTTGCAAACAAGAAGGTGTGGCCTGTCTAAAAGTTTGGGAGAGAACAGAAGGGGCAGAGGGTGTACAGAGAGAACTCTGTGTAGCACAGAACCTTGGAGTACATTCATAATTAATGAGAGGTGGTAAGGATAAGTTAGTTCAAGATGATGACCTTGAATGCAGAAGAGGAAAATGTTCCAAGGAATTTAGAATTACAATTATAGACGTAGGATGAAGATGGTATTTGGCAATGGAAGGCCTGGGTTTGATCTACTATTTAACTTCCCTGAGACTCTGGTTATACATCAACAAAATGTTGAAAATATTATCTAATATTATGAGAATTCTATGGAATAATTTATGTGAGCATGCCTTATACAAATGTCCCTTGTCAATGTTATGTGGTCCTTCATTTATTTGTTCATTTAGTTGTCATTCCATTTGACAAATATATTGAGTGCCTACTGTGTAGTGGGCACAGCTCTAAGCACTGGGAATACAACAGGGAACAAACCAGAAACCATCCCTGCTCTCATGGAGGTAGCATTCCAGTGCAGGGACAGAGAAAATAAACAATATTAAATGGTAGTAAGTGCTGTGAGGAAAATAAAGCAGAGAAGAGGAGAGAGAGAGAGAGAGTGCACAGGGTCATTGGAGAAGGCCTCACTGAGAAGGTGACATTGAGCAGACACTGGAGGAAAGAGAGCAGGGAGTGTGCTATATGGATATCTGGGTAAAGACTGATCAAACACAGCAAACCACAATTCAAGGGCCCTAGGGTGGGAGTGTGTTTGCCAAGAGAAGGCAAGGAGATCAATGTGTAAAGCATGGAGATGAGAATAGAAAGAGCTGAGGAGAGTGAGGCCAAGGCCAGGTTCTGGATGGCTTTGTAAGCCATGGTTAGGACTTAGGCTTTGGCTTAGATTGAAATAGGGAGCACTGGAGGGTTTTGAATGGACTGCTATGTTGAGAATAAACTGAGGGGATGGAGGGGGACAAGAGCAGAAGTAAGGACAGTTAAGAGGCTATTATGGTGAGTGATAGAACTGAGAGATGGTTTTGCTTGGATAAAGGATATAGTGGAGGTGAGTAGCAGGATTTTACAGGGAATAATTTTTTGGATTAAAATCCTTGACTAGGTAAGAGGAGATGTGCCCCAGTGCACAAGTGGATGGGCTGACTTTAACTGGGGGCACTGTCCATTCTTCAAAGTGAAAGAAGAGAAGGTAGACTGTGCAGTAGGGATGGTGAATGGGGCATGGCAGCCTGTAGAACAGCCTCTCTCTTTCCTGAGTTACCCCTGAGATGACAATAATCCAAGGCATCACCAGAGAAAAGCTCCACTCCTTCCAGTTTCAAGAGGTGAGAACTCTGCTCATGAGGTCCTGGTTACACTGCAAAATGGCTGCAAAGTCCACCCGTCCTTGTTTGCATGCCCTTAGCAGTATAAATTCCTGATCCTTTGAACTGTGGGGTTGGTCATACGACTTGTTAGTAAGGACTTTCTCTTTTATTTTCTCATCTCTAAACTAGAAACAATACTACTTTCCTTGATTTCCTCATAGGCTTGTAATGGGGATTCAAAGAAGTAATGGATTGAAAATAGTAAATTGGAAGGCACCCGGCAGGTGTACATTATTATTATTATTATCATTATCATCATCATATAATTTATTAAAGGAAATAGGGAATTTTTAAAATATATGCAGAAAATAAAAGAACGGAGAAGATTCTTTCCATTCATATTGGGTATCATGTGAAAAACCAACTTGGGAAAAGGGAACATATCCAAGTGCTTTCCAAAACTGGAATTACATGCAAATAAAATGAAATGGTATCGTAAAGCAAAGTGCTCCCTCTTACATTTAACAACCAGATTTTCCTGAACCACCCCTATTTTCCTCTATAGCTTTTCAGTTTGGTAAACTAATATTCAGGTTTTCAGGTTACAAAGCAACTGAGATTGAGCAAGGATGAGTGTAATGCACACACTTCTTCCAAAGGTCTTGGGTGTGTTGGGGGGGAGAGGGGGGAGGATTGGGCACTCTGCCAATTCTAGCAATATTCTGTAAATATTTCCCTACCATTCAGCGGTGGAACTGAAAAGGATATTAGAGATTGTGTGCTCCAATTTCTTCACTTTACCCATGAGGAACCCGGGGTGGAGGTTATTACATAGTAAGATAGTGGCAGAGAGCTACGGCTCCAACCCAGCCTTCTCAAGTCCCAGAAGAGAGGTTCTTGGACTATACTATGCTCTTCCCCTCCTTAAGAATTCAGGCAGGGACCCTAAAAACTTAGATAAGGAATTATTAGGGCTTGGAGAGGGTCTTTAAGTCTCTGAAGAATTCTATCAAACCCAGCCCTATCCATCTCATCTAACAAGCTAGAATAACCTCTCCTCAGCCTCATGTCGCTAGTCTTAGTTTCCCCTGAGAAAATCTCAGTTTAAATCTTCAAGGTAGGTGAAATCATAGGCAACCTATTATGTCTGATTCAGCTCCTGGCTTGATGTACTCTACTGGGGATGGAGGGCGGTGAGTCTGCCCTTGGGATTGGAATTACTTTCCCTGTTCAACCTTCCTAGCCCATCTCATCAGGCATTTGCTCAACAGAAAGCTTGGCTCTACCTCCGGTCACATGCAAAATTCACATAATGCTGGCAGCCAGAGTCAGTCCTGGAGGCTTGACAAAGTAATACTAAGGCAAAGAGGTGATTCCCTTCAGCATGTCTGCCACTGCACAGGCAGAATGGATTTCATGCCAACCATGGGAGCTTGTTTCAACAATACTGGTTATTGATTTTAGCATGGAGTAAGGTAGCTAAGATCACATAAAGCAATACATCAACTGGAGAGCATCTATATTTGATCAGAGGCTCAAATCAGAGACACCAAGTCAGAGATACCCAGACCTACACACACACACACACGGATGCACACACTAACATACCCTCACCAGTGCATTCAGATGTCTACACCATCATGCTCAGACCTACTAGCACACTAGAGAGAAACACTGACCCACAGTAAAACATTTGCTCCATGCCATTTTCAGACACTATCATGTAGACTCACCAATTCCCTTTTACACACATTCATTCACCCCACTCCAAGCCCATCTCTGACACCACCCCAGCTCAGCTTTACAGTTGCAAATGCAGGACTCCCTTATTTGGAGGGAGAAGGTCACCTCAGTTCTTCACAGCAGAATATCAAGGGTCTATTCATTTTCAAAGGCAAACAACCCAGCTCCACAAACACCAAATCATCTTAGCTCCACATCTTCATTAAAAAAAAAAAAAAATCCCAGTTCCCTCTTTATCAAATACATAAGAGCAAATAGCTGAAACCTGTTTTCCTCCCATTCATTATTAAAATTAAGCAGGTAGATCAACAACTAAAGTATTTTCCCTCTCAGAATGCACGCATGTAGCATATATGTATAATATAGGGAAACTATTTTGAAGACCCTGCAAGATTATCATGAGTATTAGCTCCTCGTTAAGAATGAGATGTAACTGCAGCAGAGGGGATTTTTGATAATGAATGTGACTGCATTTCCTTTCAGCAAAGGGGGAAAAATCCTTTGGAATGGTCAGGAAACTGGAGGAGGGATGGAAGAACCACCAAGGGAGATTCTGGAATAAAGCGGCCAAGGTAGAGGGCGGAATTTTTCCAATCTCCAAATCCCAGCTCTCATGGAATCCCTATGGGCTCCACGCTTGGCAGAGATGCACAGAGAGAAGCCAACCAGGGCTCCTTTCTGTCATCAACGACATCAAGCAGCGTTGTAATTGTGAGCATTATTACTGTTATCTGCACCTCGCACGGCAGGGTGCCGGTACTTACCCCAGCAGATAAGCACCAGAGAAGCCAGGGAAAACAATCTGTTGAAGGCTGGCATCTTTTTCGGCTGGTGGCTTCCGGGGCTGAACTGAGAGATGCCCTGGGTCGAGGACTGCGCCCTCTCAGACACTTTCGAGGAAACCCTTTGGGACGAGCTGCCCCACGGGGGCGACTTTCTGATTGAAAGAAGGGCCAAGCGCCCGAGACTGGGGAGTCCCCGCGGGCTTTAAGGGTCGAGGGGGTGGTGTCAGCCTGAAGCGACCCCAGCAGCCCGCCCCAGCTCGGTGGAGCGGATCAGCAGCTCAGCGCGCTCTCCCAGTCTCTCCTCTCGCTCCCGAGCCGGTTGCCGGGATCCGAGTCAGCACCACGGACAGTAGCTCCCCCGCCCACCCCGGAACTTGACAGCCCGTTCGCTCCCGGGCCTCGCTCGCGTTTGCGCCTCCCGGGAAGCTCCCCCCGGACGCGAGCAGCCCCGCAGGCTCTAGGCGGCCGGGCGGTCGAAGGGGTCCATGTTGATCCACCTCCTGCGCTCCGACCGGATCTCCAGCTGGGCGTGTCCGCCACCTTCGATGCCACCCGGGCCGCCTGGAGAATTCCTTCCCCGTCGGGCCCGTCCGCGCGCGTCCTCGGCTTCCCGGGAAGGTCCGGAGGGGTCGGGAAGAAGGCGGGAGCTCCCGCTGGGCCCGCGATCGCAGGGGTGGTACGGGTGGGCAGGGCGGGCCCTTTGCCCCGCGCGAGCCCCGGGATCGTGCGGGGCCCCGACCCTCGGTGGCGCGTGCCCAGCTGCCCCTTGCGGAGGCGCTCCGGCTCCTGCGCCTCTGTCAGCCTCGTCCTGCGCAGGCGGCTGTGCGCCCGCACGGCCACCCTGGACCCACCCCCTCGTGCACACACTCCCCACCCCCAAGCAGGCGGGCCCCTCCCGAGCCCAGCGGAGCGGGGGCGGAGCCCAGAGCGGCGCCCACGCGGGGCCCCGCCGCTCCCCGCTCGCTGGCTCGCCACCCTCTGCGGGTCTCGCCCTCTCGCCTGCACGCCTCTCCCGGGCACTCGCGCACCTCCTTGCACAAATTCACACCCTCCAGGCCACCCAGCTCCGGCTCCCGCTCGGCCCGGCGCGCCCCCGGCTCCGGGAAGGGGAGGGCCAAGTCGCTCTCGGGGCAGTGATGTCATCTGCGCGGTCCGCAGCCCGAGGCCCGGCGCCCCCCGCCCCGACCCCGTCCCCTCCGGTCCTCCTGCTCTATCTTTTTGTCTAGCCTTGATGAATTGGTTCGGGGCACCCCGAACGCAGCAAGATACTCCCTGTTTCGGGGAAGTGGAGATAGAAGGCGGGTGCCCCTCTTCCTTTGTTCACCTCATTTCTCCCTGGAGGGATCCAAAAGTCGGTCCAAGAGTGGCATTCGGAGTGGGGGCCAAGGCGGGCTCCTCGTCCCCTCCCTCTGGTTCCTGGCGATCCTCCCTCTTGCTCTAAATTTTTTAAAATTTTTATTTAAATGCAGATAGATTGTGGTTTTCCAACTCTTAGCCACGCCTTAGTCCTCGCAGCTGTTTCGGTGCCCCAACCCCGCCCCGCCCCATCTCTGAAAGGGAAACCTGAACCTTGAAATTCAATTACAAACGCAAATTGACGGAACAGTTTAGGAATGCCTGGAACTGCGGTGGAGGAACGTCGTCTCCTCCCCTCTCCTCACCCCCGCGCCCTTTCCAAAAGGGGTAGCTGTTATTCCAAAGTGACAGGTGGCTGTAAGTGACCCGGCGGCAGGAAATTCTCCCTCCTGATGTGTCACAGGGCAGCAGCCTGGCCCCAGGACGGGATCTTCCTGCCGGGCGGCGAGCTACGAGGCCATCGACTCTGTGTTCTTTTGAAGCCCCGCCCTTGAGGCACACCTATGAGCCTTGGAAGGGAAATTAAAGTTGCCATCCTCCTTCGCGATTCCTGGATCCCCGCAACAGTGTTCCGGACGAGTGGGCTTGGCCTTTTTCCAGTGGTGAGAGGTTACGCCCTCACAAGCGAGTCCCTCACACGTTTAAGGCTATTCTGCATTTTCCACTGAATTCTGCACACCTTTCCTCCCTAAATCCCATTAAGTGACCTTCATACTGTTTTCTGGAGTGAAATACAACTCAATTCTTTAAAAAACAAAAAAACAAGCAAACAAACAAAAAAACCAATACGGGTTTCTTCACTCCCCACTCTAGTATTTTGTTTGTCTGTTTAGGGATAAGTTTCGTATGCTTCTTCTAGTGTATTTCTTAGTGGTTTCTAACTTCTAGCCATCCTAGTTGCTCTTTCAGGAGGATTTTTACTTTTCAGCATGATTCTCAAAGTGACACCTTAGAAGAGGCGCTGATGTTGACCCTGTGGTTTGACCTGAGCAGTGCAAAGCCGGTGGAATGATGGTTGAGAGAGGGGTCGGTGAGCTGGAACTGAAATTCAGAAGAGCCCATTCCTCGGGGCATGTGTTGGTGCCGGTGGGCTATATTTATTAACTAATACACAGTGTGGACTTAGTAAGGGGTCTGTGGTTTTCACCCGACTGGCAAAGGGGTCTGTGGAACAAAAAAGGTTAAGACCCCCTGCTTTAGAGGGTACATCTATTTAAACGCAGTTACGGCCACATCTCACACACAATGAGCTTATGGTCAGTAAAAATCTAAGTATTTTTCACTTGACCTGTTGCAGAGTCATTTTGTTCTTAATATGGCAAATTTTGATTGCTGTTAACATTTATTCGTTTCAACAATTATCACATCCTGTTCATACTTTTATTGAATCCCAGATTCAACATTCAACATCGCGCTTTTCTTTAGCCTCGTTTCTTTCCTCAGATTGACAATCACTTGACCCAAACAGACTTTTTAAATGAACAAGAAAAATAAACAAGCGAAAAACAATCTTTTGGCATGCTTCTGGGTACCTCATCTAGCTCCTTGACAATGCACGACTAATTAGACTTCTTTAGTGTGGTTCACTCAATCATAAATAAATACAGAAACACATCTTCCTATTTCCAATTTATACAGGATAGCACATTGTGAAAATTTAAAACAAAAGTAATTATGGGAGAGGAATTAGACCTATAATGATTCCAAGAAAAGAAGATCAATGGTTTCCATTTATGTGGAATCAAGTTTTCAGCAATACATTTCAAACCATTCCAAAGTGGAATGAATAACTTTTTATTAAATTCAAACAGTTGTTATATAACCAATTATTGGTGTGTTGTATGGAAAAGACAAACAAACTTCTATAGCTTAGAAATTTGAAATAAATTATTGATAAAGTTCTAATCATCTTTGAGATTCTAGGATTTGATTGAAAGTTTTGATGAACTTAAGATAAGTATGATGATCAAGATATATTTAGAAAAAAAAAAGATATATTCAGGCTGATAATTCTAACATACTCCCCTACCACCACATCTACCACAGGAAGAATTTGGCTTAGTTTTGCATAGTTTTCTCTTAGGTCTATCATGCTGATTCCTAATAAACATATTTCCCCCTTATCAAAGGGGCCCCATTTTAAATACTTGATTTAAGGATTTTGCATGAGGTCTCAGGAAAAATGTACTGGCCTCTAATATCCCTAAGTACCTTCCCACTCGTCTCCTCTTTTGAAAATGGAGGCATTTGCTCTCCTCAGTCTTCTGTTATCCTTGATATTTGGCAGTGACTTCCAGTCACTTTCGCTATTTCCTTAAGTTCCCCGAAGTACATTTAGCTCATTTAAATTCAACCATCCCTTCTTCTTTTCTGCCATTTTGGCTTCAATTCCTCCTTGCTTATGTCTTCTTAACCCTTTCCAATTTAGTGATCACCACCCCTTACAGATGATGGGTGAAACCATCCATTCCATTCTCCAAACAGTAGCCATAGCAACTTTATAATCTTTAAGAACACAGATCTCTCTTGCTTAAAGCCTCTCAATAGCACCCACTACACCTAGAATAACATCCTACCTTCTCACCATGGCCTAACAACGTCTCCCCTGGCCACCTCTCCACACTCATATCCACCACTCCCTGCCTTGTCCACAATGTTCTACATACACTTAAAAAAAATACTCCTCAAGATTATCAAGCTTTTCCCAACATGGAGCCTTGACACTAGATGTCCCCTCTGCCCAGAATGCTCTTTGTCCCATGTCTGGCTTCTAGTCTTTTAGGTCTTCCCTCAAATGACTTCTTCTCTTTAGAGGGCCACTCCCTGGTCATCATTTCTAAACTGGTTTCCTGCCCACCACCTTCACCTGGAGTTACTTTCTATCTTCCCTGTTTCTTTATCTTTGTGTCTTCTATCACCATTCACAACTTATTTTCCCTTTACTTACTTGCTTATTTTGTCTCCCTTTACTTATTTGCTTATTTTGTCTCCTTCTACAAGCATGTAGAGACAATGAAAACAGGAGCCTTGTTTGACCTGTTCACTGCTGTATCCCAGTGTCTGGATTGGTATCAGGCAGATATTATGGCCTCTATGATCCAGAATGAACAAATAAGTAAATGGATGAAGGAGTGAGAATGGAGTGTGAAGAGTAAATAGCTGAAGCCAGTGTCAATAGAAGGATCAGAAAGAAAAAAAAAAAAAAAGGAAATAAAAGAACCAGAAAATTGCAATGCCACTATAGGCAGGGAAGAGAAAGTATGAGATGAGAGGGGCACTGCTCCTTAGAAGGTACTCCAGCCAAATATATTCAGAGTTGAGGAAGAGGATGAGGGAGTATGGGGCCTGAGAGATCTTCAGAGACATTGTGGTGGAGGGGAAGGAATGACTCTAGAGAGGGAAGAAGAAATGGTATCTGAGATATAAAGAAAGAGGTTAGTTTTCATGGGAGAAAGAATTCATTTCACTAAGACTGTGGGGGAAGAATTAGAGACAGCAGTACTGGCAGTGACACTGTTGAGTATAGATAAAGAATGGAAACTTTAAAATACATCTCTTGGTCTTAGCAAAGTGGGCAGCAAAATTATCCCCTGAGAGTAGGGGTTGGAGAAGAACAGGAGAAATAGGGACAAGGAAGAAGGTCTGGAATCCTTACGGGCTACTTTGATGCATGGGAGAACCCCAAGAAAATGTGAGGTAGAGCATTTCAAAAACAACATATACCTGAACTAAGAGTCAAGGTGCAGAAATCAGAGCCAAACCCAGGCAAGCCAAACGACCTGCTTTTGCTGCTTTCAGTGGGTTTTTAAAATTAGTTCACAGCCCTTGGGATGAGGAGAGGGGTGAAACATATTTATTTTATTTTTAAAGATTTATTTTATTTATTTCTCTCCCCTTCTCTCCACCCCCTCATTTTTTATTTTAAATCGTGGCCCAAGAACACAAAGACTGAGAGCTATCAGACTACTCAAATTTCCTTATCCTGCCCACCAGCTGTGTAGTTGCTGTCACTGGCCAAGAAAGTTTGGGATTACAACAGGAAACATAATGACCAGACTATACAATCCCTTGCTGGATCTGCTCATTGCAGAGAATCTGGCAGGTAAAATGGGAACAGAAATGTTTTTTACATTGATTTGAGTTCCATTTGAATGACCAGGAAAACCAGAACATCTCTGGCACTAAGGAGTACCCTAGCTCCACCCATAACACCATCTGGTGTACAAAAGGACCCCACGTCACTCTGCTTCCCACCAGTCTCCAGGGAGCCCATAGCTTTGCCCTCCAGGAAAGAGCTGTTGATAAGTAGTTACGATGCTCCAAGCATTTGAATGGAAATAAAGGAGATGAAATTGATATGGTGCTTCAAGCTCCTCAAAAGAAAAGTTATAATATATTTCAAGAATTGTGTGTGTGGTATAATGAAAAAGTTGGCTGGTCTTTGGAATTTTCCCTAATAGGAGTGCCTTTTGTTCTTCTTGGTGAAGCCAGGTCCACACCTGATAGTTCATATGCTAATAAGAGAACAAGGAGGGGCCAGTCACACCTGCAGTCTTAGAGGAGGGGCTGGCCACACCAGACAGTGTGATTAAGAGGGTTGGGGCTTTGAGCCCCATCATTTGTCTTATCAGCCCCACCTCCCCAATCTCTGGTATGGAAGGTTGGACTGCAGAATGAGCTCAGCCACTTAGACAGTATTTCTATCAGTCATGCCTATGTAAAGATAATGAGATCCCTTATAAATTTGGGGCACTTGAAGAGCATCCATGATTGAGAAAATACATTTTTGTGCCAGGAGGGTGATGTGTCCTGACTGCATGTGGAGCAGTTTGCCTTTGAGACCTTCCCAGACCTTGCCCTATTTGTCTCTTCTTATTGTAAGCAAAGGTTTTCAAGTTCTGAAGTCATTCTAATGAATTGTTGAACTCACAGCGTAGCTGGAACCCCCAAATTTGTAGCCACTTAGCCAAAAGTGAGTGGCCTGGGCCTCTGAAATTGTGGCTGGTACCTGAAGTGCAATCTTCTAGAGGACTCCTCCAAAGAAAGTTCTCTTTGAGAAGTGTCATTACTACCTTTGCTGCTGCTATAAATACTATTGTTATTCTGATATTTGAGCAGGAACAACAGTTGCGCTCTGACTCTCTTCAATGCTCATCAGAAACAGCAGAAAAAGAAACCACGTAACTAGCCCCAAGTGTGTCCCAGGCCTAGTTCTACTCCACAATAATGCTAACCTTTTCACTTAACCTCTCAGAACCTATTCTCCATCTCAAACTGTCTGCCCTCTAGAGTTGCTGTGAGGTTCAATAATGCATGTGGATGTGTTTTGGATCTTGTCAAATCTTATAAAGCCAAGAGGTGTTAGATGCCACTTTGGATAATTTCTTTAGTCCTTACAGAGATGGTGTAAACTTCAGCATGATGAGAAATAATCAGCTTTTCAATAGTTATCAGCATCCCCATTATCAATTTCATCATTCTCCTCTTGATCATAACAATATTTGAGGGCATGCATTCGCTCCAGCGCATTGCTGTGCATTTTATATGGATTAACTCATTTACTCCATACAACGAATTAGAAGAGTAAGCACAATTATTATCTTTTTTCTTTTTTTAGAGGTACCAGAACTGCGGATTGAACCTGGGACCTCATATGCGGGAGGCCAGCAGCCACACTGGCTCAAGAGTTGGCTCCCTCTTTTCTTTGTTTGCTGTCTGCTTATTGTTTTTGCTCATTGTCCGCTTGTTGTTTTTTGCTAATTGTTCCTTTTTTTTTTTAAAGAAACTAAATACAAGAGAAGATAAATGACCTGGTTACTTAGCTTGCATGTGGCAGAATGAGAACCATCAGTTCTTTGTCTTCCTTTCTTCGATTGCTCTCACTCACCATTCTCAGGTACACAGATTTCCCTTGTAGCATGTGACCCAATAGGGCCCAAAATGCCTACTCCAGGACTTGAAAGAGGATGAGGAAAGACCTCTAAAACCAGACCATCTGAAGCAATAACATAATTTTAAAAAGCTAGGCTGTGTTGTTTTTCTGTAATTATTTGCAAGAGAATATGACCACATCTAGTGTTTGGGAAAGGCATGCATTTCGGAATGATTAATGAAGTCACACTGAGAAAACCCTTCTTAGTGGAGTAGTTTCCCAGTTCCACCGTGCCTTCAGGCCTGTTCTTCCCTACTCCCACAGCCCCCATAGCACACGCTTCTACTACTACTCTTGATGAAAAATATTATAACTGGGTGCTTTTAGGGCTGTCTCTACCGCTAGTCTGTGGTCTGCACCTCAAGGACAAAGAGTCACATTCAAACTTCCAACTTGGGGGTTCACAAATTTTGCCATTGTGGGAAAGTATGCCACTTTTTCTATATTCTCCACTCTTAGGAGTGGAACAGGAGCTCATTCCCCTTCCAGGTGAATGAGAAACGTGCATAGTGGAATGGGGGTAAGAAACACAAATGCAGATTTCCTGTGGGTAAGAAGATGTTTAATTTCTCAGGGAAATTAGGAGGAATTTTTATTCAACTTTGAAACTGCAGAAACTAACAGTACTTAAAAATAGCATTAAGTAGATTCATAACCTATAGTGAGAATAAGACCACAGTGGCGAGAATGTGGCACCTTCACAAATGGTTATCATACAAAGCAGAGTAAGAGTAAGCTATAGAGGATCAGAAGAAAGGTAAATTACATCCCAAATAGGAAAACAAACAGGAAGAAAATACGTTTGAAACAGATCTTGAAGCAAAGGTAGGATTTCAACAGGAAGTGATAAAAAAGCATGGCATTCTTGAGGAAAAAACATGAAAAAAAGCATAGAGGTGGGCACATTCCAAGCCTAAGGTGGGGAAGGTGAACGAGTTAGTTTATTAGCATACGGGACATATTTAGAGATATAATGGTGTGTGATATTGGAAAGTTAAGTAAATAGTCCTGACTGTGTATTAAGGAGTCTGAAGTTAGTTTGATAGATAACTGGGGGTTGTTGAAGACTTCAAGGCATATGAGTAAGGTGATCTGAAATGGGTTTAGGAAAATTAACCCAGCAGAGTAAGAAACATAGACTAGGAAAAAAATAGGGAAATGATTGTGATAATTGTAATGGGAGAAAAGAAGGGTCTGTGTACGGCATCTGGAGAAAGTGTGACACTCTCTGATGAACTAGACTTGGCAAATGATAAGACGTGGGGCAAGTGAGAGAAGGTCACTCCAGTCATCGTAGATGGGGATGATGTTTCATACCATTAGAAATTATAGAGAAGATATGAACCTTGGATCATGTTTGGTATATTTTGTGTTTCAGAGACTGATAGTTTGTCTTGAAATTTAAGTTGGGTCTGCAGAAGAGATAATGGATTGGTGATTAAGATTGGAGAGACATCTTCACAGAATGATAGCTGAAGTAATGGAAATGAATGATATTTAAAGGAGAGACTATGAAGAGGAGATCTGAGGATATCTAAATTTAGGAGGGCGGAGGAAGCGGTGGAGACAGTATGAGAGATGGGAAAAAATGATCAAAGTGATAGCAGGAGACCAAAATAGTGCTGTGCCAGGGAGTAAAGAGAGGGAATGTTTCATGTCAACAGTGAGTGCTGCTGCAGAGAGTTGATTGAAATAAACAATGGCTGAGAGATTTGGCAATTAGGAAATCAATGATCATCTCTAGGAAAAGTTTCAGTAGAAAGGAGAGAGGCGGCAAGGCACAATGGAGGAAGCTAAGCAAAAAGTGCTGGTGCAAAAATCATGGATATGGTTGCTTAACTGACTCTACTTTCAAAATATTTGATAGTGAAAATGAGAGCGGGATAGGAAAATGATGAGAGACGACTTCAGGAGAAGGAAGGGTTTTCTCAGGGAAGGTCACATGGGCAAAACTGAGAAGTCAACCAGAGAGGAAAGACTGAAGATGCAAGAGAAAGGAGATGAAGGGTGGAGGGGCCTAGTACCCTGGAGAGAAGGGGCTTAGATCAGGAGTGCTGACTGAGGGGTTAACCTCAGATTTAGGAGACAAGGAGGAGAAAAGGGAGGGATACACAGAGATGTTGAGGTAGGAAGAAAAGAATTTGGAAGTTGCTCAAATGAGAGAGATTATATCTCAGTAAAACAAGCATGAAGTCAGCTACTATAAGAGGGGAACTGGTCAGAACTGGGGCCTTGAGGAGAATAAAAGAGATTAAGGAAAATTCTCTGGGAAATGGGATGATAAATTAATAAAAGGTGAATGAAAATGATGTAAATATCAGTAGACTCAACCAAGAATGAATTTTTGGTGGCTCCAATACACATGGCTTCAAGGCTTTCTCCAGTAGCACTTGGTAACTGTTTCCAAAGGCTGGACAATGGAAAGGTGGAACGGGAGAAGTTCAAGGTCCTGAGGCATCCTCTGGTGGTGGTGAGTATGCTTGTGAAATGTTTAATCATATGCCACTTCTGAGTGAAATCCAGAGAAGACAGAAAAGGAGAATAGAAAAATCATAGAGTGACTGGCAGTGACAATAAGAAAGAGAAGAACTTTCAGAGGTTGCAAGGAGTTAAGATAGGAGGAATAGCAGTAGATGGTGGTCAGAGAGGACATTTTGGTGATTGTCATCTTAAATATGGGACCATGTTGAGAGATAAGCAAGTCTAATTATGAAGGTCCTGCTCAGTGACCAAAGTATGCTGCAGATAGAGGATTTTGGAATTAAGGAGTTCTGTACAAATTAAAATTGTTTTTTCGGTGAGCCAATATTCAGCTAGAAAAAATTTTTTAAAAGCAACGAAAGCAAAACACAAGGTTAAAACATCTAAAGAAACAAAACAGAGGGAGAAAGTTCAGGTTTACATCTAGATCAGTAAGTCAACAACTCTTTACTGAATTTACCTAATGTTGGACTGGACTTGACTGAAGTTTGGTGAATGTTTGGCAGGTCTTTGGAATCAAAAAGAAAGAAAAACAACATGTGGGGCCAGAATATGAGAGACATTATCAGCATGGATTATTGACATCCCCAGTGGTGATGATGGGGAATGAGTAGAGAGAACAACCACCCTTCAGATGAAGAAATCACTGAATAGATGGACGAGTTGTAAGGCAGTTGGTACAGAACTTTGAGGAGGATGCAGAGACTGACAAAGTGAATTGTCTGAGCTCCATAAGGAAGAGCTAGTTGACTCAAGTGGATTTGACAATGGCCTGAATATGGCAATGGGGAGCAAAGATAATGGATGCTTCTCATCCTCGGGAGTAGAAGTCCATTGTGTACGATGCAGCCTCCTTTGGAAAGGATTACAAGGGATTTGCTATTGTTGGGTGGTGAGGGTATGAGAAAAGACTTGGTTAATGGAAAGCAGGGCACAGGAGGCAATTATGAGGGGAGGTTGTTCACGAAAGGACAAAGCTGAATTCTAATAGCATCATAGTTCCCCCTGGAATTTAGGATGCATAAATATAATCCAAATAAATAAGCAACTGTGTATTGTCGGTGTCCCTTTGGGCCTTAAAGGTCTTGAGGGTGGAGTCAGATCTCAGAGGAGAAGACATCTCTTGTTTTTATGCAGGAAGGAAGATACATTTCCTGAGCCTTGTGTGTAGTGTGTGTGTAGAAGTAGAAACTAGGAGGAAGGGATCTGCATCTTCTTTCAGTCTTACCACTCATGCTCCATTGCTTTGGCCTTGTCTTTGGGACCAGAGTGAAAAGAGTCCAAAGGATTTCAGTATGTTTTTGAGACTGACCAAGAACAGGATGATTTTGAGTTTTAAATAAATTGAAAAAAAAAAAAAAAAGAGCTTAGATTCCTTTAAGTTCTACTTTCAATAATCAGGAAGTGGCTGAAAAATTGCCAATCCATACAGATAGTGAAAGATGGCTTGAAAAAAAAAGGGTGTGTTTGTGTAGAGTCTAATTCACATTCAAGGTTTAAAAATGAGATTACAGGGCCAGGTAAATAGCAAATGCTCTATAAATCATTGTTATTAACATGTTGGTAACTAATAGTTACTGAGCACCAAACTGTGGACTATTTTATATATATATAAATATATATATATAAAATCTCATTTAATCCTTACAACAACCCTAAGAGGTGGGTGTTGTTATTACATTTTACTTATGAGGAAACAGGACACAGAGAGGCAAGTTCAAGTCCATAAAGTCATGTGACTAGTAAGTGTAGACTCTGGGATTCAAACTCAGATTTGTCTGACATCAGAAGCAGAATGCTTACCTCCTATCCTACACCACTTCTCTTTGTATCAAGAAATTATCTCAGAGGAAGTGAACACAAGATGAGGTTAAATGGCCTTTGGAGAAACTTGGGTTGGAACTAAGGAAGAACTTTCTGAGGGTCTGAAAGATACTGGAAATCTTCCCGATGTGGTTCTAGGTATGTTTCTCTGTCTCTTCCTTTTTTTTTTCCATTTTTCCAGCAGGAAGGAGGATGAACAATAGAGAGAACTCTGTTCCAGCTGATGTAATCTATTTGTTTTGTTTCATGATGTGGAGTTGAGAAGCCACAACTTCCACTTTTTGGCTCCCAGACTCACCTGCCTTGAATCCCCTCAATGGAACGTGCACCAACACACACAAAGCTTTCCTAGAAGTTCCTGATGCAGCAGCATGAAATTCACTGTAATCAAGTGAGGTAAGCCGAGTGTTCAGAACAGCTGCCAAGGTTAAGAGCTTTATTTAGATTCTTCTAAAAAAGCCATTTCCTGATGTCGGTTTGAAATGAATACCCTGTTCCCAACCAAACAAGATGGGACTGGAAGACACCACTTGAAGTCCTAACAGTAGTGAGATGTTGACAACAGCAACAAATCCTGCAGTGTGAATATTTCTTAGGAGACGGCTTGGCAACTCCTCGCCTGAACTAGTCTCCAGTTAGCTGCTGATCTTTGCTCGGCTCTGGGTTTGTAGCCCCCAGCAGGCAGTGTCATCTCGGCTGTGATCTGGGCATCACTACTCTTGTCAGCCAATCAGATGGAGACACCCTTTCAAGCGTCCAGAGAGTGGACAGAGGTACAAAAGTGGACGAACACCTACACACAGGAGGCATAGAATAGTGACCCAGTATTTGGCCTATGGTTTTCACACAGGTCAAAGCAAGACGAAAGGAAGATATACTGTAAAGGAGAATTAGGTCAGAGACACTGTAAAAGCAATTGACTTTCAGATGGATTTGTTTTTAAATATTCAGCTGAACTTGTCTTGGGTGAATACAATCATATCCTAAAACAGGATGTAAATAGCTTTATTTTCCTGCTTTTCTATACTGTTATACATTTTCCAAAGTTTGTACAAGGAGAACATATCTCTTTGAAATCATAAAAAATTCAAATAAAAAAAGGTAAGTTCTCTGGTATGGCCTAACCAGGCCTTCTGCAGCCCATGGAGTTGCTTCACTGTGCATAGCACTCAGAATCTTCTAGAGAGTAAGTGGACTAGAGCTGATAAGGGAGCCGAGAGGGCTGGGGGAGGGAGGAGCAGGTGCCAGGCTGGGGTTTCCTGCACCCTCTGCTCACTCTCCAAATGTGTGTAGCAGAAAGCCATTCCCAGGGGAAAGTCCATTTCTGAAATGAATTGTCCATTGGAAATGAAGATTTATTGAAGTGTCGGCTTGAAGAAACACATCCAGGCTTAGGAGGTCCCCCTGACTGTGTGGCTGGCCTTACTTTGAGAGTGAATCTTTATCTGAGCTCCTGAAAACCTATCTGAATAAACCTAAGTAAATTCAGTTGTGGCGGCATTTCCTGAATGCTAATTACATACTGGGAAGATAATATTTTATTTAACCTCTATACAACCCTGCCAGGTAAATATCATTATTATTATTACACCCATTTTACAGAAGAGGAAAATGAGGGTGAAAGAGATTAAGTAATTGACTTAGATCCCATAGTCGATAAGGTTTAAAGCAGGGCCTGTCTGATCTGCATCAGTCCTCAACTACTCTTCCACCTGCCCTCTCAGAGTTTAATGGGTCCAGATTACCCCATCAGATGGTTGAATTCTCTAAAATATTTCCTACAAATAGTCCAGTTTATAGTTAACTCGCGGGACACTAACGTGGCCCATATGCCATTTGACCACTTTAAAAGAGTTCATGGAAAGTGATGCAAGACATCTTTATAGATAAAAGCTTTAATTTGATCTTTTGGGGCCCATTAACTTAGATCCATCATAGGCCTTTATTCAGTGCCTAATATGTAAGCAGCATTGTGTAATTACTGTGGCTAGTGCTAAAGGAATGTAATATATGTTCTTTGTTCTCAAGGTTCTTACAATGGAACTGGGCAAACAAAACTAATAAACCTAAACTGTATCATATCTCCCTACTGCTTAAAATCTTCCCATGGTTTCCCATTATAATTAGAATAACATTCAAACTCTATAATGTGTCCAATAAGGATTCCTTGATTCTCTTTCCCAAATATCATGGGCATTATTCACCTGTACAAAGGCTGTGTTCCACATTCATCTATAACTTTCTGCCCCTGGTTTGTTTATCTGGTCATGGAGTATATTAGGCCTGCACAGGGTAAGCCAGAAGTGCCAGAGAATTAATGCCCCAAGGAGCATGGGAATTTGGCTGATAAAGAGCCCACCTTTCTTGCCCCTGGTATATGTTCTATATGTACTGTCTCCAGCTTCCCAGTGGTATTGAGATCTGGCTACCCACCAATGGTGACCTGCTTAATATCTTATACATTGGTTTCATTTTTTTCATTCTCTTACTTCCCTACACCTCTACCTGGGGTTACCTCCTAAACAAACTGTAGATGCTAAAAATGTTGTTTTAGAATTTGCTTCTGGGAAAAGCCAACCTAAGCACAGGGCCCGCATGATCTGGCCTGTGCCTGCCTCTCTCCATCCTCTTTCAGGCCACACCCCTTCATTCATTATGCACCAGGCACACTGGCCTTTCCAAGTGTTTGTATCCCCCTGCCAGGGATTATACACCTGCTGCTCTCTTTCTGCAGGATGCTGTTTTCCTATCATCACCTGATTAAGTCTTTCTGATCCATCATGCCTCTATTTAAATATCACTCCAAGGGGAACATCTTTCACCTCTCAAGCTAAACTTAGTCTTCCATATAGCAACCTGATCTTTGACTACACAGCATTGATCACTACTTGTTAATGCACAGTTATCTGGTGTTAATTGGTATGTGGTCTGATTTTTTCATGACTGTAAGGTCCTTCATGGTAGAAGCATGTATGTTTTCTTCACTATTTTATATACAGAGTCTAGCACAGTGTCTGAAAAAAATAGTTCGTGCTCACCATATAGCTGCTGAATGAATGAAAATGAACATACTATAAAGCAGTTCAAAAACAATTGAGTGGGGTGCTGAGTGGTACTGGGTAGATGTGAAATTGGAAAAATAAGAGAGAGTTGAGGGAGGTTTTGATGCTGCATTCAACCTTAAAGAAGTAGGAGGATTTAAAGAGGAAAAATGACATTTTTTGAGCACCTCTGTGTGCCAGGCATTGGGCTAGGCACTCAGTATGCATTCTGTAATGTCATTTCCACAACCTTGCAAGGCAGATGTTATTATTCCACTTTTTAAAATGGAAGAACTGACACTCATAGAGATTCAGTAACTCACCATAGCCACAAAGTGTGTAAGCCATTGAGGCATTCTTCAAACTTAAGCTTTTTATCAGAGCATATTCTTTTTGTACTACCTCAAAATGGGTCCTTTGGTCATATGGACTGCCAAATGATGAAGTAGGGATGAAGCAGAGCAACCATCATCATCATCACTGCTGGGTGGAAAAAAGGCAACTGACCCAGCAGCCATAGTCAGCTGCATAACTTCTGTTACATCATGTGTGATGAATTGAAACAGCTCTGGAAATAGCAACTTCTTTAAAAGCCCAGAGACTATGATTCCATATCTGTAAACATGGCGATTATGATCTCTGCCTTGCTCACTTCATCAGATTGTCTTGAGACTCAAATGTGAAAACATGCTTGAAAGTGGTTTGTAAATTTCAAAATTCCCTACAGATGCAAATTGTTTTGACTATGTTCCATCTTGTCAGATATCACCTAAAAATCACCCTGCATGTACATGTTAGGAAATAGCAATGAAGGTATTTCATACTTCAGTAGAATTAGAGAATGAGGGCTGAAAAGGACTACGAGAAGTGATTTAGTTCATCCACCTGATTCCATGTTTCCATAAAGAGCTACTAAAATCAAATCAGAAAGGAAGCTTGAGAAAATGCTTTAATAAATTATGTGAAGAAAATGTCTTAATACTGAATGTTTTTTACAATAGCAAGACACGTAGAATTTTATAGCTAACACAGTTAGAGAATAATATTTAGCACATATATCCCCTGAGGGTAGATTCTTTGGGGATTTGTTGAGTTGTAACTTTCCATTCCCCATGCCCATATTTAAAATATGGAACAGGGTAACAACGAACCCAATAGCTTGTCAAGATGAAAAGGGAGCAGTGATAATTTGCTTCTCAATTCTCAGCTTTTTAAACCTCCCAGCATTAGCTCCACAGATAAAAACTATCTCCCAAGCAACTATCATCACACTTTTGTTCCTGTCTCTCTGCAGGTTGGATGGGTCTTTGTGTATTTCCACATTCTTTTCTGGGTTTACTCTTAATGTTACTTGGTTCTAACTGCACATCCCTAGAGAGTTGTGCTAAGTTGTGCTGTGTCAACTTGATTAAGCTAGGATCTATATTTCCCAGAATTTCCTACTTGTAGAACTTAAAGGCTGGGAATCTGGAATTGCTTCTCTGATCTGGTTAGATGTAAAGCTTCAATGGCTATGATGTCACTGGTAAGTAGGATACTAGTCAAGAACTAATAGTAGCAGAACAGTTACTTAAATTATTACCTGGAATTCCTTGGAGTCAGGTGTTTCTAGGAGACATGGCTCTGAATTACCATGTAGATGTTGCCATAGAATATGTCAATAGAAATAAAGAACAGTGGGGGTGACTGGTTTCTTCCAAGTTCACCAGAGGACTCAGAGAAAGAAAATAGTGAGTGCAGGGTTTAAATACCCAGCTCAATGTCTAGGTTTTAAAAAAACAAAAATACAGAGTTTCTCTGACTTAACTGTTATGAATCTTTACCTCCTGTAGGCTCTGGTTGAGATTTCTGAAAACCAAACCCAAAGTCCAGTTCTCCAAGTAGCTGGATTAAATATAAATTGCATATATAACATCATAGGGCCTTTCATGATAAAGCTAGAGCATTGATTTGGAAGATCAGGGACCCTGAAAATTAAGATGAGGACATATGGGCAGATTCTGAAGAAGCTGAGAACCTTAAATCCAAAAATTCTGCAGAACCTCCTTTGCCAGTAAGAAATAGCCTTTCCTCCCTTGTCTGGGGAAATTTATTTACCTTTCCTTGATGACCTGTAATGACCTCTCCTGAGGTAATTGTCTTGCTTGGGAGACTTGAGCGTCCTCAGGACTCACGCTCACCACTTCTCATTGCTTCTAAACCTCTAAACAGACTCAAGTTCTGGCAAACATCCGGAGGTCAGGTACAAATGTGACCTCTGAGAAGGCATGTACAAAAAGAATTGCAAGATTTTGACACTTTTTATTGAAAAAATCTGGGGGATATATATGGGAATGGATCCAAAGAAGGTAGAGTCAAGATGAATGTATTGATTGGGTACACTGACCAGAGATTGTCTTCAGTGTTTTAGCTTGAGTGGGTCAGAGTGACTCTGTTAGTGTCGATGGTTGACTGTTTGACCTGTGCAGAAGGCAGATGGATCTGAGTGAAAATGGATTATTATAAATTTAATCAGGTGGGGACTTCAATTGCAGCTACTATTTCAGATGTGGCCTCTTTGCAGGAGTAAATCAACATCTCACCTAGCATCTGGTAGATATTAATCTGGCAAATGCTTTTTTCCTCCGGACTTGCTAGTAAAAACCACCAGAAGCATATTATCAAATTACAAACCAGTATTTTATTGAGTACTCGGCACATTATCTCATATTCTGAACATTTAGATTCTATTTGATGATGAAGAGGTAGGAGGAGGGGAGAGAGGAGGAGAAGAGAAAGAAGAGTTTTGAACCAAGGTTATAGGGAAGGGAGCAGGGGAGAAAAGAAAACGAGGCATTGTGTTAGGAACATTACACATGCACAGCTGATCATTTTTTTCAAAAATCTACTAATATGATTTTCTTTTTTTGCATTTTTTTTCTTTTGTTTTAGGAGGTACCAGAAGTTGAAACCAGAACCTTGTATGTGGGGTGCTGGTGCTCAGCCACTGAGTCACATTGGCTTCCCTGAGTTAGTTTCATTGCTTGTTTCGCTTGCTGTTTGTTTTTGGTTTTTTTTCAGGAGGCACTGGGAACCAAACCCAGGACCTCCCATTTGGGAGGCAGGTGCTCAGCTGCGTGAGCCACCACCTGCTCCCCTTCACACTGCCTTTTATATAACATCCCTCCTATACATCTAGAGCATCTGTAGTCTTCATGAGATTCAGAATTTTCCATTAAAGATTTGTAAAGAAAGAACTCAAGTTATAATTTAAGAGAGGTTCCCACTTGTCAAGGAGCTTTTCTAGGACTGAGGGTGGGAGTGAGGTGGGAGAGGAAGAGACAGAGACGTGGGAAAACAGAGAGAAAGAGAGACACCGAAGGAAAGGGAAGGAAGAAAAAGAATAGGGCACTGTAGTCAGATGTAAGTGTCCTGGCTCCTTCCCTGATAGTTAATTCTCTTTGGGGGTAGGAACAGGGACTACTCTAAGGATACTAGAAAGCCAGATAAAGATGAGGAAAGTCCAGTGCAAGGGTCTCCTCATTCCTCTGATAACAAGTCTGTAGGCTGTAATGATCAGAAGTAAATGGAAAGGCTGAGGCCACAGCTCAGATGTGGTATTGGTCACAAGTGCTGGACAAGTGGAGCAAGGTGAAAATGTGACAGAGCTTAAAAAGATGTCAGCTAAGTTCTCATCTTGTCTCTACCATTAATATGGTTTGTGTCCTTGGACAAGTTACTATTACTTTCCTGGGTGTCATTTTCTTACCAGTAGAGTAACTGTGTGAGGTTATTTCTTGGCCCTTCCTGTTCTAACATTCATTCATGCATTGACTTAATTGCTGCATACCAGGTGCTGTATTGGCACTAAGGATACAATGACCTATAAGAAGGAATCTTCGCTCTCACGGAGATGATAACCCAGCTAAGGTGACTTACATTTAAAAAAAAACTGCACAGTGTGATAACAGAGGTACATAAAATTTACAAAGATGGTACAAGTTAGGGAAGTGACCTGGGATCTTGTCCCAGAGATAAATTTGATTCACTCTATTTCTCTTGGGCTCAAAAGCATCTGTAATTCAGTAATGTTTGGAAAACAGAGGAGTTAGAATCAGATATTAAATCTTCATAGAGTTCTTTTATTTTTTAAGATTTATTTTATTTATTTCTCTGCCCCCCCTTGTTGTTTGTGCTTGTTGCCTGCTCTCTGTGTCTGTTTGTTGTGTGCTTTCTCTGTGGGCTCATCTCTTTTTTTAAGGAGGCACCAGGAACTGAAATGGGGACTTCCCATGTGGGAGGGAAGCACCCAGTCCCTTGAACCACATCTGCTCCCTGCTTGTTGTGTTCTCCCATTGTGTTTTCTCATTGTGTCTCCTCATTGTGTCTTCTTGCCATGCCCACCTGTCGCATCAGCTCATCTTCTTTAGGAGGCACTGGGAAACGAACCTGTGACCTCCCATGTGGTAGGCAGGCACCCAATTGCTTGAGCCACATCTGCTTCCCCGCCCCCCTTCATAGAGTTCTTCAAGTAGCTCAATAGTGAGCCAGTTAAAGAAAAAAAGCCCTGATTTGAAGCACTTGGCAATTTCTGTGGTGTAAATTCTCCCACCCTGGCTAATTCCAAGTAACCAACACAATGACCCTGAACATGGAATTGGGAAAAGATGCACACATTTGATCTTGTGAACCCATTCAAGTCAGCTCCAGCACATTGTGCTCCTAATTCAGATCTGGGTTTTCCAGCCAATCCAAGGCTAGTGAACATGAGGCTTCAGGAAGCAAAATAGATGTTCTTTTCTGTCCTTGGACACTGAGCTATTGGGAGCACATGCCACATCTTGGGGCATAGGAAAATCTTGGAGGAGAGGGGGTGGAGCATTTTCTGGGTCCAGCGTGCTCTTCGTACTGCCTGGGAATGGCTGGTCTGTTTTAGCCCCTGTTGCAGCCACAATATTATAAAGAGAGACACTGCTTCCCCTGAAAGAGTTTCTATGGCAACCTCACCCAGCAGGCGAAGAACAGCACTCTAAGCTCCAGCTGGAGGTTGGAAGATAAAAATAAATTCTGAATAATCCAGGACCCACGTATGACTAACACTCAGGAAATACCTGAAAACATAAAGCCAGTCAGAGTGCAATTTGCATATTTTACCTTCCTTTCTTAAGAAAAATAAAACTCACAAACAAATGAAAGGATGCTTTTCCTTTGTCATTTGACTCCTTGAAAAACAGAGCTATTTCTATAAGGCCGGATTTTTTTTTCTCCGAGGATCTCATTTTCTGTACATATTGCAAGAGAGTACACAGACTAGGAGTTGACATGGTCTGATAGGAAAATACTTTAAACATAGTGGACGTTCAATTCATATTTCAGAGTTGATTGTCACAGCCAGGAGACCTGAAATGGTGCACTATACCCATGTGAGTTGGTAAAAACCTCTGTATTTCTTAATTTTCTAACTAAAAAAAAAAAGCCTTCCCTGAAAATGTATTGCAAGGCTCACATGAGCCCGTGGATATGAAACGTTTTTGAGCAAAACGTAAAAATTTGACACCACTGTAGGTTATGTCGATGGCTGTTATTAATATACCTGGGGCTCATGGAAAAAGAGGGGTGAGCCAGCAGACCTCCTGCTATCCGAGGCCACAGAGGTGGCAGTGCTCTTTTAGCAAGGGGTTGTTTCATTGTTGGACAGGGCTCACAAGGCTGAGCAGCCGTCTCTGCTATGCCTGAAATACAGGCTCTGCCCCTGTGTTCTCTCTCCAGATGATTTCCTCCTTTTGGTGTCAGCCTTGCAGAGATGCCCTCCTCCCTCCACTCCAAACTCCTCAACCCCAGGTTTGCTCCAGCTTGTTACTTTCTCCATGCTCCGTGCCAGCTTCCTACTTTAACTCCGTAGCCTCCTTCTTTGTTCAGGGCATATATCTCTTGTAGCTGCCGGGGATTTGACTCACTTCCCTCTGTTCTCGTTAGCTGTTGCCTCCTTTTAGGCCTTTCCTCTCCATCCCCACATCCATCTCAAGCGTAGGGAAATGGGTCCCTCAAAGTCTCTAAAGCACACACGAAAGGCTTTAACATTTTGGAGAGGTAGATAATTTGGGATTGTGTGTGTATTTGTTTATGATTTAATTAGTTACTTTTTCATTTCTCTGTTGTTTTTTTATCTTTTAATTTTACAATTATAGACTCACAGGAAGTTGCAAAATTAGTATAAAGAGTCCCATGCACTCTTCACCCAGCGTTCCCCAATGGTGACGGGCGGCAGTACAGCACCAAAACTAGAAAGTTGGCATCAGTACCTTAGTGTTAACTAGACTACAGACCTTATGCAGTTTTCACCAGTTTTTTTAACCTCAACTCATTTACGTGTGTGTAGGTATAGTTCTATGCAGCAGCATCCCATGTGCCGATTCGTATAACCACCCCACAGCTGGGATACAGAACTGGTCCATCACCACAAAAGAACTCCTTGGTGCTAAGTTTTGTATGGACACCACCTCCTATCTGACTCTACCCGCTGTGCTCCACCACATCCCTGTCCCCTAGCAGGTGTTAATCTATTCCCCATCTCTATATTTTTGTGATTTCTAGAATGCACTATAAGTGGTATCATATGTAACCGTTTGAGAGGGACTTTTCCATTAAACATAATGCCCTTGAGTTTCCTTCAGGTTGTTGCAGGTATCAATAGTTCATTCATTTATATGGATGAATAGCATGTATTTCATGAAAACTTTTGGAGTATTACCAGTACTTTGCTACTATGAAAAAACGTGCAATGAGCATTCGTGTACAAGTTTTCATGTGAACAAAAATTTTCATTTTTCTGGGATAAATACCAAAAAGTGAAGCTACTGGGTCATACTGCATTGCATGTTTCGATTTACAAGAAATGGCCAAGCTGTTTCCCAGGGCAACAGTGACATTTTCCTTTCTTACCAGCAATCTATGAGTAATCCACTTTCTCCATTATTTTTTATTAAAATTGTTCTAAAATGTATAGTAATAACTCATTGTGGTTTAAATTTTCCATTCCCTAATGGCTAAAGGTGTTGATTATCTTTTCATGTGCTTGTTTGTCATCCATATCTCCTTTTTGTGTGTGTATATATATATACACACACACACACACATACATATATGTCCATGTCTTCTGTACATTTTATAATTGTTTTTTTACTGTTGAGTTTTCAGAGTTTTAAAAAATATGTATTATAGATATGAGGCTTTTGTTGTATATGTGGTTTAAAATATTTTCTTCCAAATGAAGTCATGAAGCATGACAACATGGACGAACCTGGAAGACATTATGTTGAGTGAAGCAAGCCAGACAAAAGGACAAATACTGTATGATTACAGTATTATGAACTAAATATTCTGTGTAAACTCATGGAATTAATAAAGAGAATATAGGTCACCAGAAAATAGGAGGAGGGTAGAGAATGCAAAGCTGAGGGTTAATCTGTGCAGAATTGTTAAAAAAATTGTTTGTAAATCTTTGGAAATGAGTAGAAATAGTGACAGCATGTCATGGCGTTTGTAACTAGCAGCGTATTGTATGGGTATGACAGTGGTTGAAAAGGGAAGTCTAAGGTCATGTATATTATTAGAAGGAAAGCTAAAAACTGCAACTTGGGGCTGTATAAAATAGTAAAACCGTATGTAAAACATGAATATGGGTGATAGTGCATATATAAGACTGTTTTTACAAAATATCAATACAAATGTACTAGAGAGAAGGAAAAGAAATAGCAGCTATGTTTGCCAGGTGAGGCATAGAGAGATTGAGAGGTGATGAGTTTTGTTTGTTTATTATTATTATTGGAATAATGAAAGTACTCTGGGAGTGATTGGGATAATGAATGCACAAACGTGATTACAGCAAATACCATTGATTATATTCTTTGGATGGATTCATGCTTTGTTAATACATATCAATAAAATTGAAAAATTTTTTTTCCTTCCAGTCTATTGCTTGCCTTTTAATCCTTTGAAGAAATGTTTCAGAGCACAAAAGTTTTTAAATTTTTATGAAGTCCAAATTAGGTTTTCCTTTTATGGATGGTGCATTTGGTGTTCTATCTAAGAAATCTTCACTTAACCCCAAGATTTTCTCCTAAAATTTAAAAAAATATTTATTTATTTATTTATTTATTTATCCCCACCCTTTTATTGTTTTTCACTTGCTGTGTCTGTTTGTTTTCCTTGTTTCTTTTTTTATTTTAAGATTTATTTTATTTATCTCTTCCCCGCACTCTGTGTCCATTCTCTGTGTGTTCTTCTATGTCTGCTTGTATTCTCATTAGGTGGCTTCAGGAATCAATCCTGGGACCTTCCGGATTGGGAGAGAGGCGATGAGTCTCTTGCACTACCTCAACTCCCTGTTCTGCTATGTCTTTTTATTTTCTCTCCTCTGAGTCTCTTGTTGTGTCATCTTGTTGTGTCAGCTCTCTGTGTCGGCTGGTACTCCTGTGCGGGGCAGCTTTTCCATGCTGGGCAGCATTCCCACGCAGGGCGACACTCCTGCACAGGGTGACATTCCTGCGTGGGCCGGCACTCTGCGTGGGCCAGTTCATTGCATGGGCGAGGTTGCCCTTACCAGGAGGTCTGGGGCATCGAACCCTGGACCTCCTATATGGTAGACAGGAGTCCAAATTGGTTGAGCCTTGTCTGTTTTTCCCTTGTTTCTTTAGGAGGCACTGGGAGCCAAACGTGAGACCTCTAATGTGGGAGGGAGGTGCCTAGTAGTTTGAGCCACCTCCACTCCCTTCTTCTAAAAGTTTTATAGTTTTATGTTTTACATTTAAAACATAATTCATGATCCATCTTGAATTAATTTTCATATGATGTGAGGTTTATGTTAAGGTTCATTATTTTTGCACAAACATGTCCAATTATTACAGCACCATTGTTGAAAAGACATTGCTTTTGCACTTTTGTTAAAAATCAATTGGCTTGGAACTGAGGGAAGATGGTGGAATAGGAAGCTCTAGGAATCAGTCTTTCCTCCAGAACAATTATTAAACAGTTAAGAACTGTCGGAATCAACTATTTCAAAACTCTCTCTGCTTGGCAGTTACTATTGCCATCCCTTACTTCCACAGCAGGCAGCAGTGGGGTCTGACCCCTGGCACAGCTTGCTGGTGCCAAAGAGGGACACAGAAATCTGGTTCTCCAAGATGGGGGAGGGAGTGGGGGACTAGTGTGATCATTGATCACTGCTTTTGATTAGTCACTACAGACTGCTGGAGACCTGGCTCTGAGGATGCCCATCGTCCCCACCTGCCCTGGACAAAGGTAGCAGAGTAGACTTCAAGACAGTATACTTGCTCAGAGCTGTGGAGGACAGTTGAAGGGCTGCATTTGCTGAGCAGGTGCCAAGTCAAGAAGGTGCAGCTTTGGGGAGCCATAGATGAAGCTGCTGGTGCTCTTCCTGGCTCCTGCTTGAGCGCCGCCCTAGGGCAGTTTGGAGCCCTCTGGGTCTCTAGTCTTGTTCTGGTGGGGAAAGACTGGCTTGAGAAACTCTCCTCTGATGTGTCCCCCCTTCCTAGAATTTGTCCTTCAGGCAAAAGCAGCTTGAACTGATGAAAGCAGTATAAGAAACAATTGAGGTGGAAGCCCTGAGGCAGCATTTAAGACCAGCACTGGAACATCCAGGAGAAGGAGAAGGTTTGTTTGCTGGGAAGGAGATGGAACATTCAAACTCCTGTAAACATGGGAACCCCTAAGGTACTACCACGCACAATCTCAGGACAAGACACAGACCCAGAAAAGACAGGGAGGACCCTGCACTTTGCATTTCCCTTGGACTGACCTTCTTGATAGGAAAGCTGAAATCTGAAGGAAAGTGTCAACCAATACAAAGCTAATTTGCAAAGATGGTGAAAGGTGTTTTTGTTTACATTTGTTTAATATTACTAGCTCCAACTATTCATGGAAATCTCTGTAATATCACTAGCTAGATACAAACTCAAGAAACAAGTATCTCAAGAAATAAATCCCAGAGTTAACATTTTAAAATATTAAAGTGTACAGTGGACAACAAAGACAGACAAAGAAACAGGAAATGATGGCCCATCCAAAGGAAGAGGATAAAAATCCGGAAAACATCAACAGAGACTAGACTGTGGACCTACTGAACAAAGATTTTTAAAAAATCATCAATATGCTCAAGAAGATAAAGGAAAATACAGAGATAGAACTAAAAGATATCAAGAAAACAATAAATGAACAATATTAGGATCTCAAAAAGAGAGAGAAATTTTAAAAAGGAACCAAACAATACTATTGGAGTTGAAGAGCATAATAACTGAAATGAAAAGTTACCAGAAGGGTTTAACAGCAGATTGGAGTTGGCAGAAGGAAGAATCAGTTAACTAAAAGACAAAAAGAATCATACATCACGATCAGTTGGGATTTAGAGCAGGTATGCAAGGGTGGTTCAACATAAGGAAATCAGTTTGTGTAATGCATCACATTAATAGAATGGAGGGGGGAAAAGATGATCTTAATTGATGAAGAAAGGCATTTGCAAAATCTAGCCCCACTTCTTGATAAAAACACTTAGAAAACTAGGAATAGAAGGAAACTTCCTTAACATGATAAAGGCATATATGAAAAATGCACTGCTAATATCATACTTAACAGTGAAAGACTGAAAGCTTTCCCTTTAAATAAAGAAAAAGACAAAGATACCCACTGTCACCACTATTATTGAACATTGTACTGGACATTCTAACCAGAGCAATTAGGCAAGAGAAAGAAATAAAAGGCATCCAAATTGGAAAGGAAGAAGTAGAACTTTCTCTGTTTGCAGGGTGACATGGTTCTCTATACAGAAAATCTTGAAAAGTCCACAACAAAGCTCCTAGAGCTAATAAATGAATTCAGCAAACTACCAGGGTACAAGATCAACTCCCTGAAATCAGTAGTGTTTCTGTACACTAGCAATGAACAAATGGAAGAAGAAATAAAGAAAAAATTCCCTTTATGATAGCAACTAAAAGAATCAAATATCTAGGAATAAATCTAACCAATGCTGTAAAGGCCTTTTACACAGAAAACTACAAAACATTACTATGAAAAATCAAAGAAGACCTAAAAAAATGGAATGATATTCCAAGTTCATGGATTGGAAAACTAAATATTGTTAAGATGTCTTTTCTACCCAAAGCAATTTGCAGATTCAACATAACCACAGTCAAAAACATCCTTCTTTGCAGAAATGGAAAATCAAGAGATGTACTCACCAGATGCAGTGGATGAGACATGATGATGGGGGAGAGTTTTATTGGGGGGGGAGTGGTGGAGTGGGGGTGGTGGGGGCGAATGGGGACCTCATATTTTTTTAATGTAATATCTTTTTTTAAAATGAATAAATTGAGTAGAATTTGAGGAAAAAAAAAAATCACTTGACCATACCTGTGAGGGTCTGTTTCTGAACCATAAAAAAAAAAAAAAAAAAAAAAGAAATGGAAAATCAAATCATCAAATTTATTGGGAAGGGTAAGGGGCCCTGAATAGCCAAAGTCATCCTGAAAAAGAAGAATGAAGTTGGAGGACTCACATTTCCCAATCTTAAAACGTATTACAAAGCCACAGTAATCAAAACAGCATGGGAGAACTTCTGGGAAGATGGTGGACTAGAAAAATATGGGACTCTCTTCTCCTCAAGAAAGATAGCTAGAGGATAGGCTGAAACAGCCTGGAAAAAGATCTTCTAGGGTTTAGGACACCAGGCGGACACTGGACACTGCCCAGAAGAGAGAGGGACAAATAAGGGGAATCACGATAGCAGAACTGTGAGTTGAAGCCAGCACCTGCTGCTTCTGGTACCCTCCCTGACACTAAAGATACTTTAGAATACTCAGACTTCTAGGCCCGTGGCTACAAACAAAGGGGTTCCAGGGATCCACTACCTTAGGAAAGTGGAGAGATAGGGACTCAGCCTAAGGCTGACTCAACTTCTGACCCACAAATTTAGTCTATTGTGTCCCACTCAGCCCTTCCAGGCTCTGTGGGACTGCACCATTTTTTTGCCGTGGTAAAGGGGCTAGTTAGGGAAGAAAGAGACAAATCTGGGACCTGGCAGAAAAGCCACTGCTATTAACACGTGGCCATGGATACCCCACAAAATGGCTGCTGGGAGGACCTTGGAGAACTCCCATTCAGAATGAGATTTCCTCAGGAATCAAGTGGAAACCCCAGATATTTTCCAGGGGTCTTACTGGACATTTCCGAGGGATTGAGGGGTGGGATACTCAATCAAAACAGCAAACAGTTGGGACTCCTCTCGTCATTAGTGAGGGGGCAGAATAATTAATGGTTCAAAGAGCAAGGTAGAGCTAAATCGGCCCTTTTCCCTTGCCCTGTTCTAGCCATGGTTTTGCCCTGTTCTTGCCACTTTCTCCCCCTGCTTGGATCAGCATGCAAGTAAATTTGGGAATTTGTAATCTTAAATGGGAATTTTTGTCTGTAAATCAGACCTCCTTATCTCTTCAGTCCCTTTCTCTCTACCTGGGACCCATATATCTGTTATTTTTCTCCCATTTCTCTTCTCTCCATTCATTAATAAATTACTAGCCTAACTAAACTGGCCTGCTCTTAAAATTCATTTTTGTAGCTTAGCCAAGAACCTTGAGAAAATCTGGAACCCTGGGAGCTGGCACAGGACTAGAGAGATCCAACCCTCTCAATATTCCTCTTTCCTAGCTGAGACTGATTCTTGAGGATGCACCTCCCCAGGAAAGTAAAGAGAGAGGGACACAGCCTAAAGGTGACTCAGGTTTTGACCTGCAAATTTGGTCTGCTGTGTCCCACAAGTCCTTCCAGGCTAGGTGAGGGCCACATGATTGTTTGCCTTGGGAGCTGGCAATGGATTAAACAGATACAACCCTCCCAATCTCCTTCTCTGCTAACCAGGACTGATTTTTGAGGACGCAAAAGGGTGTGGAAATATTTCCTACCTGGGAAAAGGGAAGGGGCTGCCAGAGAAGGCTGGGGATCTGTCTCAGTAAGTTTGAATTATAAGGATCTTAGCCTCCAGGCAGGAACCTGTTTCATACTGATCCCATCTGTATTGCAACAAATGCACTCCTACCAAGCATTGAACTGAGAGGACTACCAAAGAGTGCCATTTGCTGGCAGACCAAGGAAGTACACACGAAAAAATTTAAAATAAGTAAGAAAGTGTTTTTCTGGCCTTTATAGCCTCCTCCTCCAAGGTCCTATGAAGTGGGACTACATCCAATTACTGGGCCCAGAGCCCAGTTTTGAGCAAATAACAGGGACAATCCTAATGATTTAGATTGAACCAAGAATCGTAGAGTAGCAGTAACACACAGAGTCCTGCCACTAAATCTCAATGAAAGAGAAAGAAATTGTGTATCTGAGTAAACTACATCCTAATCAGATGCCTAAGTATCAGCAAAAAATTACAAACCATACTAAGAAAATGGAATATATTAAAGCCCCAGAAGAGATGCAGGATTTGAGACAACTAATTAATGAGATGTATACAAATTTCCAAAAGCAAATTAATGAGTTTAAAGACAATATGGCAAAAGAGATAAACAACATCAAGAAGACACTGAGCAAACACAAGGAAGAATTTGAAATTCCAAAAAGAAAAGTAACAGAGCTCATGGGAATGAAAGATATAACAGGTAAGATAAAAAACACATTAGAGGTATACAACAGCAAACTCGAAATGAGAGAAGAAAGGATAAGTGATACTGAAGACAGAACAGCTGAAATTTAGCAGCGAAAAGAACAGAGAGAGAAAAGAATGTAAAAAAATTGAGCATGAGCTCAGGGAGTTGATTGACAACATAAAATGCAACAACATACACATCATGGGAGTTTCAGAAGGAGAAGATAAGAAAAAAGGGGCAGAAAGAGTATTTGAGGAAATAATAGCAGAAAATTGCCCAACTGTCATTGAAAGAAATGAACTTACATGTCCAAGAAGCACACTCTACCCCAATCAGAATAAATCTGAATAGACCTGCCCCAAGACACACACTATTCAGGGTGTAAAATGTCAAAGATAAAGGGAAAATTCTGACATCAGCAAGGGAGAAGCAAACCTTCACATACAAGGGACACCCAGTACAACTTAGTGAGTATTTCTCATTAGAAACCACGGAGGTGTGAAGACTGTGGTTTGATACAATTAGGACACTGAAAGAGAAAAACTGCCAGCTGAGAATTTTTTGTCCATCAATACCGTCCTGCAAATATGAAGGTGAATATAAAATATTCACAAACAAACAAAATCTGCCTTTGCAGGAAATATTAAAGAAAGCCTTAGAACCTGACAGAAAAAGACAGGAGAGAGAGGCCTGGAGGAGAGTATAGAGGAAAGAATAGCAGAAAGGACAGCTAAATAGTAAAAAGACAGACAAAAAATGGTATGACATATAAAAAACAAAGAATAAAATGGTGGAAGTAAATAATGCATTTCCAAGAATATCACTAAATGTGAATGGATTAAGCTCCCCAATCAAAAGGTACAGGTTGACAGAATGGATAAAAAAAAATAGGAACCATCCATATGCTGCTTAAAAGAGACTCACCTTAGACCTAGGGATACAAACTGGCTGAAAGTGAAAGGTTGGAAAAATATACTTTATGTAAATCATAACCAGAAAAGAGCAGGGGTAGTTTTACTAATATCAGACAAAACAGAATTTAAATGGAAAAAAGTTATAAGAGATCCGGAAGGCCATTATATATTAATAAAAAGGGCAATCCAATAGGAAGATATAACAATCATAAATATCTTTGTATCTAACCAGGTTACCCCAAAATACATGAAACAAACTCTGGCAAAACTGAAGGGAGATAGACATCTCTACAATAATCGTTGGAAACTTCAATACACCACTCACATCACTAGATAGAACAACTAGACAGATGATCAAAAAGGAAACTGAAAACTTGAACAATGTGGTAAACATGTTAGACCTAACAGACATATACAGAATGTTGTGTCAGCTGTCAATAAATATAAAAAGATTGAAATTATACAAACACCTTCTCAGATCATAATGGAATGAAACTGGAAATCCATAATAGACAGGAAAAAGATAAATTTGCAAATGTGTGGAGGCTAACCAACACACTCCTAAATAATCAGTGGGCCAAAGAAGAAATTGCAAGTGAATTCAGCAAATGTACTGAGACAAATGAAAACGAGAACACAACTTATCAAAACTTATGGAATACAGTGAATGCAGTCTTGAGAGGGAAATTTATAGCCCTACATGCTTATGTTAAAAAAGAAGAAAAAGCTAAATACAAAGATTTAACTGAACAACTAGAGAAACTAGGAAAAGAACAGCAAACCAATCCCAAAGCAAGCAGAAGACAAGAAATAATAAAGATTAGAGCAGAAAAAATTGAAATTGAGACCAACCACAACAAACAAACAAAACACAGAGAAAATAAATAGAACCAAAAGCTGATTCTTTGAGAAAATCAATAAAATTGACAAACCCCTAGCTAGATTAGCAAAGAAAAAAAAGGGAGAAGATGCAAATAAATACAATCATAAATGAAAGGGGGGAGGTTACAACTGACCTGACAGAAATAAAAAAGATTGTAAGAGGATACTATGAGAAGCTATATGGCAACTAAACAACCTAGATGAAAAGGACAAATTCCTAGAAGTGCACAAATAATCTACACTGATGCTACAAGAAATATAAGAACTTAACAAACGATCACATTAAAAGAGATTGAATCCATCATCAAGAATCTTCCAAAAAAAAAAGAAGTGGAGGACCAGATGGCTTCACTGATGAATTCTACAAAACATTTGAAAAGAATTAACATCAATCCTGTTTAAACTCTTCCAAAAAATTGAAGAGGAGGGAAAATTACCCAAATATTTTATGGAGCCAACATCACCCTAATACCAAAGCCAGATAAAGACACTACAATAAAAGAAAATTACAGGCCAATCTCTCTAATGAACATAGAGGCAAACATTCTCAATGAAATACTTACAAACAGAATCCAACAGCAAATCAAAAGACATACATCAGGGAAGCAGCTGTGGCTCAATCAATTGGACTCCCAACTAACATATGGGAGGCCCTGGGTTTGCATGCCCGGGCCTCCTTGTGAAGGCAGGCTTGCCCACTCACCGCAGAGAGCCGCCAGCCTGCAAGTGCCACCAAGTGCCAACCAGCCGGCCCACAAGCGCCACAGAGTGCTGCCGGCCTGAAAGCACTGCGGAGAGCCAACTCAGTAAGGTAACCCAACAAAAAGGGCGACAAGTAAAAAAAACACAGAAGAGCATGCAACAAATAGACACAGAGAGCAAAAAAGAAGAAGCAAGCCTCAAGGAAGGGGGCGGGGGGAATAAATTTAAAAAAAAATACACACAGAAGAATGCACAGAGAACAGACACAGAGAAGCAGACAGCAAGCAAGATGCAAGGGGAGGGGATTTAAAAAAAGACATATATCATGACCAAGTAGGATTTATCCCTGATATGCAAGTCTGGTTCAACATAAGAAGATCAATCAATGTAATACACCACATTAATAAATTGAAGGAAGAAAACCACATGAATCAATGTAGAAAAGGCATTTGACAAAATCCACCATTGTTTTTTGATAAAAAACACTTTAAAAGATAGCCATAGAAAGAGAATTCTTCAATATGATAAAAGGCATATATGAAAAACTCATATCCAACATGGTACTCAATGGGGAAATGTTGAAAGCTTTCCCTCTGAGATCAAGAACAAGACAAGGAGGCCCATTGTCAATATTGTTATTCAACATTGTGTTAGAAGTTCTAGCTAGGGCAATTAGACAAGAAAAAAAATTAAAGTCATCTGAATAGGAAAAGAGGAAGTAAAACTCTTATTATTTGCAGATGACATGATTCTATATTTAGAATATTCTGAAATGTCTACCACAGAGTTACTTGAGGCAATAAATGATTTCAACAAAGTGGCAGGCTACAAGACCAACATGCAAAATCAATGTTTTGTACGCTAGTACTGAACAATCTGAGAAAGAAATCAGGAGGAAAATTCCGTTTACAATAGCAATAAAAAGACTTAAATACCTAGGAATTAATTTAACCAAAGAAGGACAGGACTTATATGCAGAAAACTACAAAACAATGCTAAAAGAAATCAATGAAGACCTAAATAAAAGGAAAGACATTCTGTGTTCATGGATTGGAAGACTAAGTATTGTGAAGATGTCAATCCTACCAAAACTGATTTATAGATTCAATGCAATACCAATAAAAATTTCAACAGTTTACTTTAAAGAATTAGAAAAAGCAGTTACTGAATTGGAATGGAAAGTGTACCCAAATAGCCAAAAAATTCTAAAAAAGAAGAGTGACATGGGAGGAATTTTGCTGCCTGACCTTGAGATACATGACAAAGCTACAGTGGTAAAAAAGCATGATACTGGCATAAAGATAGACACATTGATCAGTGGAATAGAACTGAAAGTCCAGGAATAAACCCTCACCTATATGGTCAACTGGTTTTTGACAAACCTACCAAGTCCATGTTAATAGGACAAAACAGTCTCTTCAACAAATGGTGCTGGGAGAACTGGATATCCATAACCAAAAGAATGAAAGAGGATCCCTATTCTCACTTCCTATACAAGAATCAAATCGAAATAGATCAAAGACCTAAATATAAAAGGACCATAAAACTACTAGAAGAAAATGTAGGGAAACATCTTAAAGATCGTGTGGTAGGTGATGGTTTCTTGGACCTTACACCCAAAGCACGTGCAACAAAAGAAAAAAATAGATAAATGGGACCTCCTAAAACTTAAATACTTTTGTACCTCATAGGACTTTGTTTAAAGGGATGAAAAGGCAGCACTCAATGGGAGAAAATATTTGAAAATCACATGTCTGTTAAGGGTTTAACATCTATGATATTTAAAGAAATTTTTCAACTCAACAATAAAAAGACGAATGACCCAATTTAAAAAATGGGCATAAGATTTGAATCGACATTTTCCCAAAGGAGAAATACAAATAGGAAAAAAACACATGAAAAAATGTTCAACATCACCAACAACTAGGGGAATGCAAATCAAAACTTCAATGAAGTATCATTTCACACCTGAAAGAATGGCCACTATTAAAAAGACAGAGAACTACAAGTGTTGGAGAAGATATGGAGAGATAGGAACACTTATTCACTGTTGGTGGGAATGCAGAATGGTGCAGCCACTGTGGAGGACTGTTCAGCCGTTCCTAAAGAAGTTGAATATAAATTTGCCATGTGACCCTGCAATCACTACTTGGTATATACCCAGAAGAACTGAGGGCAGTGAAAAGAGACATCTGCACGCTAATTTTCATAGCGCATTATTCACAATTGCCAAAAGCTGGAAACAATCCAGGCGTCCATCAACCAATGAATGGATAAACAAACTGTGGTATATTCACATGTTGATATAGTATGCAGTGGTAAGAAGAAATGAAGTCATAAAGCACATGACAATATGGATTAGCCTGGGAACATTATGTTGAGCAAAGCAAGTCAGATATAAAAGGACAAATACTGTAGGATTGAATTACTATGAACCAAATATATTGTGTAACATAATGTACGATTCCTTTTATGTAAAATTTTAAATATAGATCAATTTATAAAGATGAACTTTAATTAGTGGTTATGTAGGGTTAGGGGTGTGGAGTTTTTCTTTTTGGAGTAATGAAATAACTCTAAAACTTTTTGTGATGATGAGTGCACAACATTGTGATTATACTAAAAGCTGTTGATTATACACTTTAGATAGACTGTATGGTATGTGAATATATCTGAATAAAACTGCTTAGTAAATAAATAATTGTGCAAGAATAGCCAGAAATAGCAATTATGTACAGCAGGGGAAAGAGAGAGACTGAGGGGTGAAGTTTCTTGTTTGTCTGTTTTTTGTTTATTATTAGCAGTAGTATTGAAATAATGAAAATGCACTACTAATGACTGAAGTGATGAATGCACAACTATGTGATTAGACCAAATACTATTTATTGTACTTTCTGGATGAATTGTATGATTTATTAATATGTATCAATGAAATTGATTTGGGGAAAAAACAGCATGATACTGCACAAGGGCAGACACATAGACCAACGTAATAGAATTGAGAGCACAGAGATCAACCTTCAAACTTATGGACAACTGATTTTTTTTAAAAAGATTTTTAATTTTTATTATTTCTTTCCCCTTCCCTCCCTTCCCCCCCATTGTCTGCTCTCTTGTGTCCATTTGCTGTGTGTTCTTCTGTGTCCACTTGCATTCTCAGCAGCACCAGGAATCTGTGTCTCTTTTTGTTGCATCGTCTTGCTGTGTCAGCTCTCTGTGTGTGTGTGGTGCCACTCCTAGGTGGGCTGTGCTTTTTTTGTGCAGGGCGGCTCTCCTTGTGGGGCTCCCTCCTTGAGTGCGGGGCTCCCCTATGCAGGGGGGATCCCCACGTGGCATGGCATTCCTTGCACAAAGCAGCACTGTGTGTGGGCCAGCTCACCACATGGGTCAGGGGGCCCTGGGTTTCAACCCTTGACCTCCTACATGGTAGGTGGATGCTCTATCACTTGAGCCACATCCACTTCCTGATGCACAACTGATTTTTAACAAGGGGACAAAGATTCAATTTGAAAAGAATAGTGTCTACAACAAATAGTATGTATCTCTATATTCAAAACAATAAAGGAGGCTCCTTTCTCATACTGTATACGAAAGTCAACTCAAATGGGATCAGAGACCTAAATATAAGAGCCAAAACTATTAATTCCTAGAAGAAAATATAAGGAGCCATTTTCAGGACCATGTATTAGGCAATGGTTTCTTAGACTTTATACCCAAAGCATGAACAACAAAAGAAAAAAAAAATACACAAATGGGACCTCATCAAAATTAAAAACTTTTGTACCTCAAAGGATTTTATCATGAAAGTAAAAGGACAACCTACACAATGGAAGTAAATATTAGGAAACCACATATCCCATAAGGGTCTAATATTCAAAATATACGAAGAAATCTTTCAACTCAACAACAAAGAGGCAAACCACCCAATTTAAAAAACAAGCAGGGGATTGGATGTAGCTCAAGTGGTTCAGCACCTTCTTCCCATGTACAAAGCCTCGGGTTCAATCCCCAGTACCTCCTAAAAACAAACAAACAAATGAAAAACCCAACTCTTTCACTGGAGAGCAGATGTAGCTCAGTGGTTGAGTGCCTGCTTCCCATGTATGAGGTCCTGGGCTCAATCCCCAGTACCTCCTAAAAAAATTGGGCAAAAGACTTGAATAGATATTTCTTCAAAGAAGATATACAAATAGCCAAAAAGCACACGAAAAGATGATCAGATCACTAGCCATTATGGAAATGCCAATCAAAATCACAATGAGATACCATTTCAAGCCCATTAGAATGGCTACTGTTTAATAAAAAAAACACAAAATTACAAGTGCTAGAGTGGAGAAGTAGGAATACTCAATCATTGCTGGGAGGAATGTAAAATGGTGCTACATTTTGCATTCTGGAAAACAGTTTAGCAGTTCCTCAGAAAGCTAAATACAAGAATACTATATGACCTGGAAATCCCACCTCCAGGAGATACCCAAAATAACTGAAAACAGGGACTTGAATAGATATTTGCACACTGATGTTCAAATGGCATTATTCACGATAGCCGAAAGATGGAAGCAACCCAAGCGTCCATTACTTGAGGAATAAACATAATGTTGTTTATACACACGCATTATTCAGCCATAAAATGGAATGAAGTTGATACATGTGACAACATGGATGAACATTGAAGACATCATGTTAAGCGAAATATGCCAGGCATATTTAGAATGAAATAATTCTAATAATTAGAAATAATTAGAATAAGCAAACTTGGAGTCAGAATCTAGAAGATAGGTTACCAGGAGATGGGGGTAGGGTATAGAATAGGGACTCAGCCTTAAAATGTACAATTTCTATCTTGGATGATGGAATGTTTTGGTAATAGATGATTCTAATGGCAGTACAACATTGTGAATGCAATTAACAGTGCTGAATTTTATACTTAAATATGATTAAAAGGGGAAATTTTAAGTTGTATGTATATTTATATATGTTACTAGGTTAAAATTTTTTAAATAAACCCATGGAACTGTACAATACAGTGAACCCTAAGTTAAACCATGGACTATAGTTAATAATAAAATTATAAAAATTTGCTTTTTTTGGTCTTTATTTTTTTAATGTTACATTAAAAAATATGAGGTCCCCATAAAATTTGCTTCTATAAATTGTAATTAATGTACCACAACAATGCAAAATGTTAACAATAGAGTGGCATATTTTATGCTTGACTTTTCTGTAAACCCACAACTTCTCTAATAAAAAATTCAATTCAGTATATTTGTATTGGTCTATTTCTGGGCTCTATTCTATTCCATTGATTTATCTGTCTGTTCCTCCACCAACACCATGCTATCTTGATTACTGTCGCTACCTACCAAGTCTTAGCATCAGGTTGAGTGATTACTCCTATTTTCTTTTTCAAAATTACTTTATTCTATTCTTCTGCCATTCTATATTCATTTTACAATAAGCTTGTCTATGTCTACAAAATTTTGATAGGAATTGCATTAAACTGTAGATCAGTTTGGGGAAAATCAACATCTTTACTATATTGAGTCTTCCAATATTTGAACCCAGTATATCCATTTTATTTAGTCCTTTGATTCATTTCTTCAGTATTTTGTAATTTCCAGCATACTGAATCTGTACCTGTTTTGTTAGATTTGTATTTCATTTCTCTGGAGCAGTTGTAAATGGTATTGTGTTTTTAGTTTTTGGCTTCCACATGTTTTGTTGCTCATGTACAGTAATACAATAGTTATTTTGTTTTGTTTTTCTGAGGTACTGGCGCTGGGAGTTGAATCCTGGGCCTCCTATGTGGGAAGCCAGAGTTCAACCATGGAGCCACATCAGCTCCCCTGAGTTGGTTTTTTTCATTTGTTTGCCCGTTGTTTTATTTTTGTTTTTGTTTTGAGGAGGCACTGGAGACTGAACCCAGGACTGCCCATGTGGGAAGCAGGAGCTCAACTGCTTGAGCCACAGCCTTTCCCTGCTACAGATTTCTGCGTGTTGATCTTGTATCCTGTGACTCACTGAACTTACTCATTAGTTCTACAAACTATTTTTGTTGATTCCTTGGGAATATCTAGATAGATAAACATGCCATCTGCAATTGGAGAGTTTCATTTCTTCCTTTACAGTAGGTAAGTCTTTTAATAACTTTTTTAAAAAGATTTATTTTTAAAAAATTTCTCTCCCCTTTCCCCCCTCCTCTCGTTGTCTATTGCTCTCTGTATCCATTCGCTGTGTGTGTTTTTCTGTGTCTGCTTGCATTCTTGTCAGGTGGCACTGGGAATCTGTGTCTCTTTTTGTTGCATTATCTTGCTACATGAGCTCTCCATGTGTACGGCATCACTCCTGGGCAGACTGCACTTTTTTTTTGCGCCAGGTGGCTCTCCTTGTAGGGCGCGCTCCTTGCACATGGGGCTCCCCTACATGGGGACACCCCTGCATGGCACAGCACTCCTTGCATGCGGCAGCACTGTGCGTGTGCCAGCTCACCACATGGGTTAGGAGGCCTCCTATATGGTAGGCAGATGCTCTATCAGTTGAGCCACATCTGCTTCCCATTAATAACTTTTTATGCCTTATTGCTTTAAGACTTCCATTAATACATTGAATAAGAGCAGTGATGGTGAACATCTTTTCCTTCTTCCCAAATTTAGGAGGAAAGTCTTTCACTGTTAAGTATGATGTTAGTCATAGGTTTTTAAAGATTCTTTCATGAAAGTCAGGAAGTTCCCCTCTATTCCTAATTTTATGAAACTTTTAATCATGAAGATGTGGAATCTTGTCAAAATTCTTTTCTGTGCTAATTGACATGGTGGATTACATTGATTGGTTTGCAAAAATCAAAGCAAGGTTAGAGATTTATTCCAGTCTTATTCCATTGGTTGTGGTGTATAATTCTTTTCATATATTGCTGGATTTGATTTCTTATTATTTTTTTGCTTCCAGTTTCATGAGAAATTTTAATCTGTATTCTGTGCATGTGTGTGTTTGATACTCCATTTGTCTGGTTTTATTATTTGGGTAAAATGAGTTAGGATTTGCTTAGTTCACTTCTGTTTTCTGGAAGATATTGTGTAGAATTTTTTGCTAATTCTTCCTTAAATGTTTTCTACAATTCTCCAGCGAAAACACTTGGGCATGAAGATTTCTGTTTGAAAGCTTTTAAGTTATTTAAAAGTTATAGGAACAATTAAAATGATCTACTTTATATTAGGTAAGGCCTTTAATTTAACCTTCTGTAGCCTTAAGTCTGGGTTCCTCAGCACAAGGTTGAGGCTTAAGTTTATGGGCTATGACTTGGTTAGGATATATGATCCCAGGGTATGGAAGGGAGAGAGGAGGGAGAGGCAACACAGGGTGTGCCACTAAGTTGGTACCACTCGATATCAAGCAGAAACAGATGCTTGATTTCACAGGCTCTCCCATGCTAAAAATGACTCTTCTCTGGGGGAGGAAGAGGGAAGCATTTATCAATGGTATCCATTTTCCACTGGCCAGCGGTCTATCACACCGAATTAATTGCTCCCACACTTTGAGTGGCCCTTGTGTAAGTGCCCACCTGGTCCAGGGGTATTTCAGCCCAGTGTCAACAGGGAATCTCCTGGACAACAACTAAGGGATACCAGCTCAGGCATGGGGCAAGTCTTACCAAAGTGTGCCTGCATGAGGTTATTCAGAGTCTAGTAGAGTGGGTTGTTACAGCGAGTAGAACTGGCACCAGAATTGGTGGGCGGATAGGACAGTAGGTGCTGCAGAGGAGGTGTTTGAAGCCATCAAAAAGCAAGAGGAAAGGGTTTAAGAATAAGCTAAATAAATGGATAAGTTTAAAAAAATTCTAAAATAGTCCCCTAATGGTTGCGTATCTTCTCTTTCCTTCCAGTGTAAATGGGATGAGGCTTGATTTTCTCACACAAACTTCCTTGCCTCGTTGCAATTTAACTTCATCTTTTGTATGTAGGGATGGAGTTAATCCACTAACATGCTCAGTGTCTCTCTCCATAAAGGAGTTCCTCTGGACTGCACAGGGGTCTGTTACAGAACTTCTACACGAGCAGGATGCCAGCAGATGCTTCCAGGCTCAGAATTTTAGGTGGCTCCATACAAGTGTCTCTGCCCTTCTGCCTAACATATGAAAGTCACCTTAGGCTGTTCCCTGAGACTAAATATTCCTTTTTACAAGGTCCTTAGCCTAGAAAGTCACTTTAAGCATCACTGGATTATGCTTCTGTTTCCACGCAGGACGAGCCTAAACAATCCTAAACTGATGAGATCTTATTACACTTTTGAATTAAATTTTATTTATTTTTTATCAATGTCATACAAGTATATAATTTTAAGTCAAATAGTACAAGACTTCCAGGAATGAAAGCTGTCCCCTTTCACTCTCCACTCCAAAATCCCATCCCCTCAGGGCAGCCAATTAACCTCTATTAACTGTTTCTTCTGATATTTTCCTCTCCACTTTAAAATAATATGCTTGTGCTGCTATAGCTCTCTTTCTTCTATTTTATTTATATGTATCAATTTCCATTTACAGCAGAAGAGGGTTTAGCACATTCACCCTCTGATTTCCCCTTCTCCATTCTCCCACTCTTGTTCCAAGGGTGATAGTCCAAATATCGAGTAACTGCTAGGGGACATGCAGAATACTTACTGGCTGCCCTGCAATCCAATGCATATGGGCGAATATCACACTTTTTTGTTTAAATCCATAAGTAGCACAGGGAAGTAGGTAAATGCTTAGATTCTGGAGCCAAATTTGAAATATTTGTGCCTTTGCTGGGGATTGAAATAGCCACCTCACCAAGTGTCTGTGAGTTAAATGAGTTTAACAGAGGTAAAACATTTAGAAGTATGCTGTAACGAGCTATATACATGTATGTTTGCTATTCTTTATACTTTAGGATTATGTTATTATTACTGTGTAATACTCTGATTGAATCAAGAGAGTATGATAACTGTATTTCCTTTCTTGTACACATGTTCATTTCTTCTGAAGTTAGTAACTGCCTCATTTTAAAATGTGTTTACTTTTTCATGACCTTATCACCAAATCTTCCTACTCTTCAAAAGAACTGTAAATCCCTGTCTCAATGCTGTTTTCCACATACTTAAATCATCAGGTATTAGCACAGTTCCATTTTTTTTTTCTCCTGAATATATTGTTCCCGGAACTGTTGTCCTCTTTTTCCAATCTAGACTGACTGCTCTCTAGCCCCTGTAACACGAGGGCATCCCATTGCAAGTCCCCTGTGCTGCAGGTCTTATTCCCTGATAAGGTCTTTCTTAGTGTAATCCAGGGTTTAACTACAATTGATGGGCTATTCTCTTCTTTCCATCATTCCAGAGACTGATCACATCCTCCCACAAAGACTTGGAGTGGCCACTGGACAGTCTGAACAGGCTATTTGCTGGTTCTGCAGCAATTCCCTTCCGGGAACAGTCTGGAAATGAAGGAATATGGGTTGTCGCTCTAAAAGGACTTTTCTGGTCTCTTTTGAAGTAGTCCACAGGGTAATTGGGTTCTGGTTTTGGGTGTTCTTTAGTAGGAGATCCAAGGAAAAAGGACCATTGCTTTCTGAGTCTGTGTGGGTAGCAGGGAACTCATGTTCTGCCTCCATCCTTTATCCAAAATCCAGGAACCTGAGTGTACAACTTCCTGAAGATGGATAAGCAGGTGGGTGGGAAAGTGTGCTACTTACTTCCTGATGCCTGCTATCCTCTTTATAAATGGACTTTTTTTTTCATGGTAAAACATCAGTGCAAATGAACACTAAGTATTTCACAACCCACAAATGGATTTTACTGGCTAGCCCTTTCCTGAGTAGCATCTGGGGAATAAATTACACAGAACCCGTCTCCTTGATCCTTCTCTAACAAGCAGAAATCATTAATCAGTCCACGGTACTATTTACCAATCTCAGTCAAATGCTTTTAGACCCCAGTAATGTGGTCTGTGTTCTACTGCCTTGATATATTTTCAATCTCGAAATTTCATTTAAAATTTACACTGTCCTCCAAAACCGGGAATTGACATGGCAGACAGTTCCTACACCCACATTGTACATGCATCCTCATAGAGGCCAGAATTAAAAGACTTCTAGGTAACTAATGCATTTAATAAAGAGCGATTTCTAGCAGCAATGTTACTAGCCTGCCACTTCTGCATTGCACAGAATTGTTCCTGACCCTCTCACATGCTTTATCTTTTTCAGGCTTCACTATCACTCTGAGAGATAGCCTTATTCCCTCCTATTTTACAGATGAAGCCACTCAAGCTTAGAAGTTTAAATGACTAGAATCAGGGGTTCTTAACAAGGGGTCCATGAGCTTGAATTGAAATTCAAAAAACATTATTTTTGTGGGGATGTGTTGGTGCTGGTGTGATATATTTATTAAATAACACACAGTATAGGGTACACTTAGTAAAGGGTCCATGGTTTTCTTCTGATTGGCAAAGAGGTCCATGGAGCAAAAAAATTAAGAACTCCTGGACTAGAGCAAACTGCTCATTGCTAGCAATTGTTTGAGATTAGGCTTGGCCCCTCTGACTTTTGACTGCAAGCCCAGAGCTTATAATACCACAACACAGAAACTGCATTATATCATGCCAACCACAGCTGTCCACAGCAGACCCATGAGAAGCCATTACAGAAATATGTGAGCCTAAACCTAATGGACTCTGATTCCTGATCAGACTGGTTCCATAGGTGAAAATGGTCACTTATCTAAGGTGATGTACAGTAGCTATAGCTCAGTGCCATGACCATTACTTTCCTCCTCTACTTTATCCATTATCTACTATGAGTGGTGGTGAATGGGTGGTGAAAATTAAGTTCCAAAGCTTATTAGACAATTGAAGCTCAGGGAAAAAGTCATCATCAATAATAAATGATCTTAGATGAATAAAAGCTAGACATAGTAAAGAAGTTCTGATGTATTCCAATACAAAGTCTTACAAATGGGGTTTGGAAATAAAGGCTTGCTTCTGTGGACTTTTAGAAGTAGAAGATGGGTGTTTGCTGGGTGGTCTTGCATGGAAATAGAAGGCCTGATCATTTGGTACATCTCCACCATTAAGTCTCTGATTTCTCCTTCTCACTACTCTTCAGAACAGATTCCTTAATAGGCTCCAGCACGTGAGAGAGAAAGCTAGACTGGCTTCATCAGCTCATTAAAGACTTTGAATTTAACCTTGGCCCACATTCTTGGCAGAAAATAATTTCTGAGTTTCCCGTGCATGGGAAGAGAAAGGGCTTTGGGCATCAGCCGCTCTCTGCACCATTGGAAGCTTTCCCCATTTAGACGAGCAAAGGAGGGAGGCACTATCTTATTTCACTGGCTCATATTGATTTCCCTCCCAGTCATGCCTGATACCTGCCTGTGGATAGACTTAATGGCTACAGATAAATGAGGCTCCGCTAGCAGAAGGGAGACTGAAAAAAAATATTGCCTGAAAATGCGTGGTTTGTGTGGGTCGAAGACAAAAGACTGTGTTTTTTTCCGGCTGCAGTTTACCATGCTCCAGCCAGGCTAGGCATTGGGGAGATCGTAAGGTAGAGTCACGGGCCTCCTGATTTGTGGATGAAAGTCTTAGGGGCACGCGTAGTGAGGTCAGGAATGGGATTCGGCAGCTCCAGGGAGTGAACTGGAAGGTGGAGTGACATGCCACGGAGCTGCTCTGCCACCTTGATCCTCTTTGGTAAGCTCAGTGTGTACCCCTATGGAGTACCCTGTAACACTGGGATACTGGACTTGTGGCAGATGAGAAGAGGGATTGTTGGGGCTATATCTTGATGACAATACTTCATACTCTCCCTGATGCTAGGCCCCGATGCTAGGCCTTTACTGCATTTCTTTTCCTATGTTTTATCTTCTAATGAGATTACAGGCCCTTTATACGCAGGAGCCAGGTCTCATACTCCTTGCTCCTTAGAACTCTCCCTGCAGCGTCACACACAGGAGCAGCGTGCGGTATGATCTACTTAAGACAGCAGGAAAGGACTGAGAGGGCAAGGCAGGTACTTGGCACTAGAACGCCCCTGGGAGTGGGGAAAGGACTGGAGGGACAGACTTAGCTGAAGGTGCAAGAGGCAGAACTGTCCTGTAGGCAGAACATGGCATAGGGTGAGCAGGCGACACAGGCTATGGGGAGCAATTCAGAAAAGTACTTTTCATCAGGGACGTCCAACAAAAGTGGGGGGGGGGTGTCGAGTCCCTTGGACAGACAGACCTAGTGATGGAGAAACTAGGGGGAAGCCAATCGTAATCAGGGACTCGAACAATCCAAGCATTCCTGCAGCAGGTGGCAGGAGCTGAGCCACTGCTCGGGGTTCAGGGACGGGGTCCCAGACCTTGGGGATGGAGCACGTGAGCTCTGAAATGGTAGTCCCTGGCTTGTATCCCAGCTTTGCCGTTTCCTAGCTGTGTTACCTTTACACATTTACTGAATATCTGAGTGTCTTGATTGCTTCTTTTGACACATGTTGATGATAATAGCATATATTTAATAGGGTTATAAAGATAAAATGGCATATTCTATGTAAACCAAAACTGACAGTGTCTGGCACATAGAAGCATTACATACATGTTGGCTGCAATTTTCTAAAATTAAAATGGGGAAACGGACTTTGGCCCAGTGGTTAGGGCGTCCGTCTACCACATGGGAGGTCCGCGGTTCAAACCCCGGGCCTCCTTGACCCGTGTGGAGCTGGCCCATGCGCAGTGCTGATGCGCGCAAGGAGTGCCGTGCCACACAGGGGTGTCCCCCGCGTAGGGGTGCCCCACGCGCAAGGAGTGCACCCATAAGGAGAGCCGCCCAGCGCGAAGGAGGGAGCAGCCTGCCGAGGAATGGCGCCACCCACACTTCCCGTACCGCTGACGACAACAGAAGTGGACAAAGAAACAAGACGCAGCAAAAAGACACAGAAAACAGACAACCGGGGGAGGGGAGGGGAATTAAATAAATAAAAATAAATCTTTAAAAAATAAATAAATAAATAAATAAAATTAAAATGATTGCTATTATATTGAGCTTTATGAAATTGCTATTTCAAGGTTTCTGACCCATAAAAACAGATGATTTCTTGTCGATAAACCTAATATTAGTCCAGATACCTGGACAGATAATCAGTGTAAGGATGCCAGGGTTATCTGCCATTTGTCGATGATGCTATTTCAGGTAATCCTTTTAGCTGTACGAGACACACATGATTAGGTCCATTTGGCAGAGGAGGAAAGTGAGGCTCAGAGAGTTCAACAGGGTTGGTCCCCACCCAGCTGGGAGCTTCTCCTTAGAGCAGGTAAGAAGACCATCACTGAAAGACTCCATTATTAGTTCACACACTAAAATATATTTAGTTATGGACCGAAAGAGGGGGAAATACATATTATGGGGCAGATGGAGATCCACGGTGATTTTCTGTTTAAAGAGAGAAGTCAATATTCCTAATAATAATAATAAGACAATATTGATTAAGGATTTACTTGTTCCAGATATTTTGATAAGGGCTTTACATGTCTCAGTTTACTTAATCTCACAATATCCCTCCGAGAGAGAGAATATTATATTCCCATTTTACAGATGAGGAAACCAAGGCACAGAGGGGTCACACTGCTAGTGAGCGGCAACAGAGATTTGAACCAGACCCTGAGTCCTCCATTCCAAGCCATGGTCTTTGAAGGAGAAGGAAGGGAGTAGTGACAGGCCGTTCCGGGGATGTGGCCTGCGACCTAAGAGATCTGTATTTTGCTGTCATTTTTAATGTATATAAGTCTTGGCGATATGATATCGCCATCAAGCTTAAATCAGGGGCTTTAAAGGATTGGAAAGGAATCAAATGTCCCACAAAAGCCAGCCTGGAAAATGCTTGGCCACATGGGCCCAGCGATCCCCCAAGGGACTTGGCAATTTCCCTTCATTCCATCTTCGGGAAACACTCTGCTCTGCCACAGGCCAGGGGGCCACCCGGCTGAGGTGTGCTGCTAGGAGCAGGCAGGGAGTAAGGAGCTTGGGGGTCACAAGCCAGATGGATGGAGGAAGGAAAATTAGAGAGCCTGGCCAGGGGGCTGTGGCTGAGTCTGAGCTCCTCTGCTGCAGTAGCCGAGTCTGAACCGTGTGGTTTGAGGCCTGGGTGGTGGTGGAAGAAGCCGGGCTGACACAGCCCCCGGGCTGCTGCAAACACCCTGGAACAGCAGTGCTGTCTGAGCCTGGGAGCCTGAGGTCTGCCTTCCAGCAGCCTCTTCCACATTAACTGTGTGATTTGGCGCAAATCCATTCTACTGTCTAGACCCTTTTCCTTACTTGCGAAATGCAAATGGTGGCCTCCGGAGTCAGGCTGGTTCACACCCCTATGCCAGCCTTGTCAAAGAATATCGGGGTGCGGGCCATCACAGCGCTCCTCCTCACCCCACATTCCTTTGGAAAAGCATTTGGGGAATTACACGCCAACTCTCCCGGGCTAGTCTCGACCAGTCTATTTTTGCAGCAGCTCTAAGAGATAGGCATTATCTTGGTTTTATGGATAAGAAACCGAGGCTCAGTAAGAGACTAGCTAAAGAATACATAGCTAGTAACTTTGGCCCAGTGGTTAGGGCGGCCGTCTACCACATGGGAGGTCCGCAGTTCAAGCCCCGGGCCTCCTTGACCCGTGTGGAGCTGGCCCATGCGCAGTGCTGATGCGCGCAAGGAGCGCCCTGCTACACAGAGGTGTCCCCCGCATAGGGGAGCCCCACATGCAAGGAGTGCACCCATAAGGAGAGCCGCCCAGCGCGAAGGAGGGAGCAGCCTGCCCAGGAATGGCGCTGCCCACACTTCCCATGCCGCTGACAACAACAGAAGCGGACAAAGAAACAAGACGCAGCAAAAAGACACAGAAAACAGACAACCGGGGGAGGGGAGGGGAATTAAATAAATAAAAAGAAATCTTTAAAAAAAAAAAAGAATACATAGCTAGTAATATATATTGGGAATCCGAATCGAGGCTTGCCTCTAAAATCTAAGTTGTGCATTCACGTGCTATAGGGCCTGTCTACTTGAATGGCTCTTTACTGGACCCTGGACAAATTTCGCTTTTCCTTGGTGGGGGAGGGGGGGTGGAGGCGGGAGTGCCCAAACCCCATGCCTTCCCGGGACTGCTCCTGGAGGCCCCAGAAAGGAATGCGGATGGCATTCACACCGCATCCAAGTGCGGCATCACAGGAAGCTTTTCCTGCTAAGAACTCAAAGAGAATCCCAATAGGTGACATCTAATTTTTAGTTATTAGCAAGTGGCATTTGCATGTGCAGTGATTGCTGCAACCCAAAGGCCGTCCCTTTTTAGCTCTGCTCTCCTGGGTTGCTTTTTCCTGCTTCATGGCTTCCCTGCCCACTCCCTTCGGGTGGCTGGTCAGAAAGCCCGGTGGGACTGGTGGCAGCTGCTGCCTCAGCGGGGCGGGCATTCAGCTGGCGCGGGCAGGGGTATGCGAGCTGGTAGGAAGCACAGCCACAGTTCTTTGAGTTTGTGGTAGGGAGTGGGGGAAGGTCTTTTCCAAGCTTTCTCTGTTCCATCCCAGCCACCCACCGCGTGAAATTTCTCAGTCCTTTATCCAATAGATATTTACCATGCTCTTACTCTGTGTCAGATACTGTTCCAAGCACTAGAGATCCAGGGGTGAACAAAAGAGGCACACTCTCTGCTCTCAGAAAACAAACATTTTAGTGGGGGAGATAGAAATTAAGCAATGAGACAAACAATATTAGTAGTATCCTGTGTCTTGAAGAAAAATAAATTATAAGGGGCTGGAGAGTGATGGGAAGGCTACTTTAAGTAGGCTGTGCAGGAAAGGCCTCCAGGAGGAAAGGGCAGCAGAGTTTTGGATGGAGTGAGGCAGCAAGCTGGGGACACATCTGGAGAGAAGCAGGGAACAAAGGGCAAGGCTCTGAGGCAGCCTGGGCAAGGATTTTTTGGGGGCCAGGAAGACAAAAGTCTGATTGGAAAAGGGAAGAAGGAAGAACTTCTTGATGATGACTATGTGTTAGTGGATTGTTAAAGGAGATTTTTCTTTTTCAAACGTATGTTTCTGTAGTTCTAGGACTTGGAAACTATATTAAGTTGAATAATGGCCGCATGAAGATATTGAGTCTAATCTCTTGAATTTGTAAATGTTACTTTATTTGGAAAAAGAGTGAATATTGCTTGTAGGGTAACGTGATTAAGTTAAAGCTCTTGAAATGAGAGTTTCTGGTATTATCTATCACAAGTGTCCTTATAAGAGAGGAACAAAGGAAGCTAACTGTTAGAAGACTGCCATAATTAACAAGCTGTAGCTCAGTTTCCCCTGATATGCACTGGGGAAAGGCTAACCCATCCCCCACAAGCCTACTTGCCTAAGGGCAGGGCGCTTCCCCACAGGTTAAATAAAGAAACCACATAGAGATGGGAGTAAAGGGAAATGGAAACCTTCCCTACCTACATATCAGAGGGAGATAAAATTCCTACAGAACAAAGAAACATCTCCTGCAGAATTCCAAGAAACCATAACTCCCTAACCCACTATCTTCTAGGGAAAGTTTTCACCTCTAGGGCTTCCTATTGGTCCCTGCACTTCACTCAGACCCTCAACCCCCTCCCACCAACTATCTTTCCCCCACCTAGGAAAGTTCTGTATCAATTCAAGTCCCACCTTCCAGCAGGGGGCTGAAGTCTGTTCTTCAGACCCCCTCTGTTGGGAGAACTTCTCAATAAATCTTTCTTTGTCTATAGTCATTTCAGTCTCCGTGGACCAGTAAGCGCCGTATTTTTTCCGACACTAACAGAGACACACAGAAGAGACGGCAATGTGAAGATGGCGGCAGGGGTTGGAGCCACGCAGCCGTATGTCCAGAATGCCAGCGGCCACCGGAAGCGGAAGAGGCAAGCGACAGATTCTCCCCAAGGGTTTTGGTTTTCCGGCTTCCAGGACTGCGAGAAAATAAAATTGTGTTGTTTTAAGCCCCCAGGTTTGTGGTTATGTGTTATAGCAGGCATAGGAAACTAATACAGAAACCAGTGCAGGAGAAGACAATGACAACTGTACCAAAACGAAGGCCATCTGATATCAGACCACTGACAAATGAAGCGGAACATTGAGAAGGTGGCGAGGAGTGCAAAGGTCACAGGAGGAACGAGGGAGAATCTGTGCAGGGAAAAGAGAGGGGCAGACAGAGAAAGTGGAGAGAGAAACACACACACACAGAAAGAGAGAGAGAGACAGTGAGACAGGGAGACAGAGAGACAGAGAGTGCAAGGCTGGGATAAGCTCTTGAATATGAACTACAGCGCCTTGATCAGATAAGCATCTTAGGCTAGTGCTGAGACAGGCCTACCAATTCAATCTAAATTGGATTTTTCATGCCTTAATTGAACTTCATTGAAACTCTGCTTTTCTTCCTCTGGGTCTAAAATCAAGTCTTGAAATGGTCTCTTGGTTTAAATCCGGTGCTTTTCTATTCCTGCTTTCTTTCTGTTCAAAGTTGACTTTGATTGGCTGGCAATTCCCAATTGTCTGCCTAATTTGTTTGCATTTGGAGTTGGTCTGATTCAGCATGGCATGTCTTCCCATCTCTCTGCCTGCCTTCCAACCTGCTCACCAACTCTCCCCAAATGTTCCTTGGAGTTCTTGCACTCTGGGGTTTAAGACCTCTTCACATATTTGAGGGTATGATGAAGATTTTCCTTACAGCTTTTCAAATCCATTTATCCTATTCAAACAGGGAAGTGTTCTTAGATTTTAAAATAACTATTGTGTGGAACTTCCTGCAATGTCATTGTGGTCTCTGTTTCTTAAAGAAACAGACACCAAAATATAGTGTTTAATGAGTAACTAGTACTATGCATTTTGCACAGATTATTTTTTAAACATTATGAGAACTTGGAAAATAAGTATTATTATTCTGAATTTAAAAGGAGGAAACTCAGGAGCTCTGAGGACAAGGGACTCCCCAAAAAGTTCACTCTGGGATTAGTCTTCGGGTTCCAAATCAGTGCTCCCTCCTTCTCCAGGGCTATGTCTGTAGGCAAAGAGCCTCTCGGCCTTGAGCAGGGCATGACCCTGAAATTTGCATTAAAAAATTCCCTCCTTTTGAATTTGCTTTTCTGTGGCATCTGTTTTCCTATCTCTGCTAGTCTTGGGTTGTGGTAAATGTGGTGTATGTTAGAAGTATCCTCCTACCCTCCCACCTCTGGTTGACCTGACCACTCCAATCTCCTAATTTACTCCATCAGCATCCTGATCTGTAAACTGGAGCTAGCCATTGGACATGCCTCATAGAATTATTGTGACAGCTATATCAACTAAATATCTTGCACTTGAGTAATGCCTCACTGACTTAGTCCAATCAAAAGCCCTGAATCTGTCTTATCAAGTAATGTAATCGATGATGCCTCAACTGAATTATGCAATCAAAGGGTTTCACACTCAGAGGAATAGATTAGTTTACGAACATAATCTTTATCAGGATTCATAAAATAATCTCCAAATAGTTTAAAAAGACATGTCTTTACAGTTGCAAAATAAATTCATTACATCACAATATTCCAAAAACCTTAAATCATTTCAGTAGCAATGCTAAGTACAAAATCATATAAAAACCAGTTACAAGCACGCAGTTTGTCTTGGGGCAAAGTTCCCTCTGACTGTAGACCTGTGAAACTTACAAACTTATTTGCTTCCAATATACAAAGGAAGGACAGACATAGAATAATCATTCGCATCACCATAAGGAGAAATTGGGAGGGAAAGGCCTCAGGGGTTCCCAACAGTTCTGACAACCTGCAGGGCATACTCCATTAGATTTCAAATCTGAGAGTCATCCTTAGAATGACAGCTTCTTCTACTCCTCAGGGCCTCATGGGGACCACCCTTTCCAGGGCTTACCCAATGGCCATACTTCTGGTTCCATCTTCTTCAAGCATGTGGGTGGTGATTGAACTCCAGACCTCACTCTTCAAGAACACTGGGGTGATGGCCACACTGTCCCCAGTCTCTGGGAGACAGTCTCAACCTCCTTAGTACACTGAGATGGCAGCTACAGTCTCCCTAATGTCTGGCATATAGGCCCAACCTCCTCAGAAAAGTGGAGTGGTAACCTGACTCTCCCTAATCTATGGGGAATAGACCCAACCCCTCAGACCAGTGGGTGGTGACCTAATACTCTAGACCACTGGAGAATTCGCTTCACCCTCTCTGTAGCCTGAGCAAGCCAAACTCTCCCTCAACTCTGAGCTAGAAGGGCCACCCTCTTCAAATGCCAAGGCACACTCAAACTTTTCATATACATGGGTGGAGTCCCTCTCTTGGCCCAAGGAGATGTCTTAATTCCAGACCTCGGCTTCCTCAGTTTTCCTCTTGAAGCTATTTTTGTATTAGTCAGTCAAAGGGGTGCCAATGCAAAATACCAGAAATCTGTTGACTTTGTAAAGGGTATTTATTTGGGGTTAGAACTTACAGTTACAAGGCCTTAAAGAGTCCAATTCAAGGTTGTTTCCTCACTGAAGTCAGTTGCTATGTGTTGAAGCAAGACGGTTATGATCACTGTGAGGCTTCAGCCTGTCCTTCTGGGCTCCCTGTCTCTCAGCTATAGGCTGGCATAGGACTTGTCTCTCAGAGCCTAATCTCTCTCCTGGCATAGGGCTCATTCCTTTCCTAGCCTTCTCAGCTGTCTGTTCTCTTCCCAAGATCAGCTGCATACTATCAGGCAAATGGATCATCTCTCTACAGGGCCTCAGGATCAAAAATGCCAGTGCTTTCTCTCTTGCCATGTGTCTATCTCAAGTGAGTTTCCATTTTATATCAGACCCACTGAGTCACACCTTACTGATGTGGTTGAATGAAAGAAAGCCCTCAGGGAAGTGGATGTGGCTCAAGTGATAGGGCTTCCTCTCACCATATGGGAGGACCAGGGTTCGATTCCTGGGGCCTCCTGGTGAAAAAGAAGAAGAGAAAGCGTGCCTGCGAGCTGAGTCAGTGCCCACATGGTGAGCCAAGTGCCCTTGTGGCAAGCCAAATGCCTGCATGAGTGCCGTGTGGTGAGCCAGTGCCTGTGCAATAAGCCAGTGCCCACATGGTAAGCCAAGTGCCCACATGATGAGCCAGTGCCTGCACAAGTGAGTCATGCAGCAAGATGATGATGTACAAAAGAGAGACAAAGGGGAGAGTCAAAGTGAAGCACAGCAGAGACCAGAAACTGAGGTGGCACAGCTAACAGGGAGCCTCTCTCCACATCAGAGGTCCCTAGGATCAAATCCTGGTGACTCCTAGAGGAGAAAAAATGAGAAGAGAAGACAAAAAGAGGAATAGATACAGAAGACCACATAGCAAATGCAAACAGAGAGTAAAAACAGCAGGATGGGGGAGGGGGAGAAGGAAGGGGGAAAATAAATAAATTAAATAAATCTTAAAAAAAAAAAGCCCTCAAAGCAATCTTTTTTTTTACAATTATTTAATTTGTTTTATTTTTTTTACACTTTTAAAATTAAAGTCAATAGATCACAAAGAACGTTACATTAAAAAACATTAAAAAAACATAAGAGGTTCCCATATACTCCACTCCCCACCCTCCACCCCATCATTTTTGTGAATTGTATTTTTTTGAAGATATATACATCACAAAAAAAAGTTACATTAAAAAATATAAGAGGTTCCCATATACTCCTCTTCTCCCCCCCCACTCCTCCCACACCAACAACCTCCTCCATCATTGTGGCACACTCATCGTACTCAGTGAACACATTTTGGAGCACTGCTGCACCACATAGATAGTAGTTTACCCGGTCTTTCACACTCTCCCCCAGTACATTCAGTGGGTTATGGCAGGATATATAAAGTCCAGCATCTGTCCCTGCAATATCATTTACAACAACTCAAAATCCCAAAAATGCCCCCACACCACATCTCTTCTACCCTCTCCCTGCCCTCAGCAACTACTGTGGCCACTTTCTCCACCTCAGTGTTACAATTTCTTCTATTACTAGTCACAATAGTTTTATAGTAGAATATCAGTAAGTCAACTGTAATCCATATTTTATTCCTCCATTCTGTGGACCCTGGGATGGTGATGTCCACTCCACTATGGATCAAGAGGGGACTTAGATTCCACATGGATGATGGATGCAATTCCTCTGCTTGCAGTCGTTGGCACTCTTGATTCCCTGGTGTGGTGGTTGACCATCTTCACCTCCCTGTTAGCTGACCTGGGTAAGTCCAATGAACCAGAGAGTAGGAGTTGCAACTCCAAAGCAATCTTAACAGATCATCTAATCAAGGGCCCCTTAACTGAATCCAATATAATCAAAGGGCATGCAGAGTAATAGGTTAGTTTATAAACATAATCTTTTTCTTTTTGGGTTTCACAAAAATAATCCCAAACTGTTACACCATTTTCCCTTCAATCTCCCCCATCCCTGTCCCTTTTAGTCCATGCTGACAGTGGTTTCATTCATACAGATCTTGCAAAAAGTTTGTTGGTTTAGCATGCAAGAAATGGAGGTCCAAGTCATCAGACAGTAAGACTTTCCACAAGTTCTTCCTGGATAACTGTATTTCCAATCTTGACTTACAAGTTCCAAGTATAGTTAATTTCTTAAATTGGTCACTATTCTCTGGGGGCATATTTTCCATAAGTGTGGAATTTTCCAAATTATCTGTCTGGTTTCTTTGTGTCCAGCAGTTTAGTTCTCAGCATATCTCTTTCCTCTCACATTTTGCATAAGGAGATACCAGGGTGCATTTTCCACATTTAGTTTGGAAATCCCCTTGACTAAATGTCCAGACTTATAGTTTTAAAATTCTACCTGCCATACAACATCAGGAGTCAATCTTGCTAAGTTCTCTGTGACTTTAAAATGCAGATTGCCTTTCCTCCAGTTTCCAATATTAATTTCATCATTTACTTCTAAGACTGCATCAAAAGTCTCTTTAGTGTCCTTATTCCTACCAACAGTCTCTTCAAAGCAATCTAGGCCTTTGAATCAAGCATCTTGCAATTCCTCCATAAAATACCACTTGCCCACCTATAAAACCATACCAGCATTTAATTGTCACAGCGTGAACCCACTCTCCTGGTTCCAATTTCTGGTTAGTTTGCCAAAGAGCAGCTGATGTAAAGTACCAGAAATGGGTTCAATTTTATAAAGAGGACTTATGTGGGGTATAAGCTTACAGTTCTAAGGTCATGAGAAGTCCAAACTGAGGCACCATAAGAGTGCTTTCTCAATAAAGTCAGTGGCCATGTATTGAAGCAAGATGGCCACTGATCTCTCTGATGTTTGAGCTCAGCTGAGAGCAAGCAGGAATAGGACTTGTCTCTTTCTGGACCTCTTGTATCAGTTTTGACTGCTTTGCTTTCTTCCCGAGTTCAGCTGTAAACTATGAGGCATACAACAGGGTTCATCTCCTCTTGAGCTGCTCCTTAGGCCCAGTCTCTTGGGGCTTCATGCTTAAGCAATCATTTCGTCCTCTCTCTTACATGACAGGATCAAACACAGCAGCTTCCTTTTCCTGTGTCTGTCTATCTGCATGTCTTTCTTTGTCTCCATTTTTATAAGAGGATAAAAGTGGGCAGAGACTCAACCTGAGTCATGTCTCATTGACATAGTCTGATCAAAAACCCTAATTTGATATTACCAAGTAATCTAATCAAATGTCCCTCAACTGAATTTAATGCAACCAAAGGGTATCATACTAAGAGGAATAGATTTGTTTGGAAACATAATCTTTCTCTTCTGGGGATTCATAAAATAATCTCAAACTGCCAAAGCACCTAATAAACATTCGACAGTGCTAGCTATTACTTTTATTTACTTGTTTATGGAGGAATAGTACATACTACAAAATGCACAAATCTTAAACAGCTTGGTGAATTTTTACATATGTACATACTTGTGTAGTGGTTCCCAGATCAGATGAAGAACATTTCTAGCACAACAGAAAGCTCACTTTTGCCCACTTATGGTCAATATCCACTTCCCCCTACCCGAAAGCAATCAATATTATGACCTCTATCACCCTATATTAGTTTTGCTTGTTCTCAAACTTCACATAAATAGATCCACATGGTACATGCTCTTTACAATCAGACTTCTATCACTGAATATATTTAGTGAGATTCATCCCTATTGCTGTAAGTAGCAGTACTTATTCCTTCATTGCCATGTAATATTCTACTTATTGCATATATTATGCATGTACCAGGGTTTATTTATACACTGTACTATTGATGAGCATTTGAGTTGTTTCCACTTTTTACTATTACAAAAAAGCTTCTATGAACATATTTGAACATGTCTTTGGTTCACACACGTAATCATTTCTGTTGGCCTATACCCAGAACTGGAATTACCAAACATTTCTCTAAGTAGTTAAACTAATTTGTATTCCTCTAAGTAGCATGTGACATTTCCAGTTCTTGAAAGCCTCGTCATTACTTGGTTTCCTGAGTTCTTTTCATTTTAGTCATTTTAGTGGGGATATAGTAATATCTCACTGAGCTTTTAATTTGCATTTGCCTAATAATACTGGTCACTTTTTCTTGTGCTTGTGGTACATTTGAGTATCTTCTCTTGTGAAATGTCTTTTCAGGTCTTTTAGCCCTTATATTAGTCAGCCAAAGGGATGGTGATGCAAAATACCAGAAATCTGTTGGCTTTTATAAAGGGTATTTATTTGGGGTAGGAGCTTACAGATACCAGGCCATAAAGCATAAGTTACTTCCCTCACCAAAGTCTATTTCCACATGTTGAAGCAAGATGGCTGCCGATGTCTGCGAGGGTCCAGGCTTCCAGGGTTCCTCTGGGCTCAGCTCATCTGTTTTCTCCACAAGGTCAGCTCTAGACTATCAGGTGAACAGCTCTGTCTCTCTCCCCTGGGGTTTCTGCCATGTTTAAGGAGCCATCTTTATTCCTCTGTGTTCTCCTGTCTCAGATCCTCTCTTCCCAGGGCTGGCTTCTCTTTCCTCTGTGTCCTTACTTCCCGGGGCTCCAGCTTAAGGCTTCAGCATCAAACTCCAACATCAAAACTCCAACATTAAGAACCGTTAACTCTGTCCTTTGCTATACCTTTTATCTGTGAGTCCCCACCCACCAAGGCGCGGGGACTCAATACCCTACTGACACAAGAAGTTTACTTGATTACTTAATCAAGCAAACTTCTGAATCTAATATAATCTCATATGCCCAGAGGAAAAGACCAGTTTACAAACATAATCCAATATTTCTTTTTGGAATTCATAAATATCAAACTGCTATACCCCTTGAACATGTTACCTATTATTTTGTATCATCATTATTATAGTTTCTAATTATATGTATCACTATCTACTACTCTCCCAATAGATTACAATCTCTTTGATGTTGAGGTATATGTGTCATTCGTTTTTAAATTATTAGTCCCTAGCTTAATACCTTCTAGTATTTATTTGCCGAATAAGTTAAAATGTTCAAATCATGATAAAATGTCGCCATCTGGTGTTGATAGAGTAGAAGAGATGTGGAGAATGCAACGTCAATTGAGCTTTCTCTTACATATAAATTTTCTTTTGACATGTTGCTTTTGCATATTTAATTTTTTCTTTTTAAAGTTTCCTTTTTTCCTTTCCTTTTTATAAATCTAGAGTTTAAACTGGTGGGATCTTTTTAAATTTCTTCAGTGCTTGTTTATGTTTTCAAAAGTTGACTTCAGAATTCATAAGCAAAACGGTTCATGAGTACTTACTATATTCCAGCCCTGTGGTAGGTGCTAAAGGTATGCAAGAGATCAGAGTTGCTCAGAGAGTAGCAAAGGAGAAACATAAATACCCTACAATAGGTAGTTTGTTTATTTATATTCATTCCTTCAACTTATATTTATTGAGCACTTACAATATGCTAGGCAGTGGGCAGTGTTAGAGGCACAAAAATCAGAAAGGTGTGTGCTATAAAACTTGACTGCTTTATGAAAACTTTTAGTAAAAATACGTGTTATTTTTCAAGGACTCTGGATTTAGGTATGTTTTCCCTTCGAATATTAATTCCAGCAGGCTGTGTGATACCTCAGCTTTATTAGTGATACACATTAAAAGAGATGGTCCTGGTAAAATCCTTTGCTATGAGGTACAATGATGTGGGGAAGGGACTTGTGTATCAACACTCTCCATCTATGATTGTCTGAGTCTGGTGGCTGGGAAGAGGAGGTGGCAAAGTTAAACTGCTCTTCTCAACTCTTGCTTCCCTCTATTCACTCCTCTTCCATCCATTGCCAAGAAGGAGAAAGGATACAATGGGTTTGTCAGGTTTAGATCACAGTGCCCTTTTGCCTGTGGGTGAAGACTCCGTCCGAGTTAGTAGTTCACATGGGTGTGGTCTTCTCAGTCACTGCCACATTTTTAGATGGCATAGACCGGGGTAGCAAATCCACTTGAGAAAGACTGGTAGCAAGTGTCTTAGGCTTGCTCTATTCTAAGCATTGCAATGTATGTTCTGTTCCAGTGTGGTTAAACTATAAACTTTCCTCTTGTATTTGTGCACAGGTATATTCTAGAATTTCTTCACATTGGATTGATAAGACCCGATACTCAGTTTTGGGCTTTAGGGTGAAGGTGGCACCCACTCAAGTTCTGCAATGAGGTTTGGGGCAAAAGGCTCAATAATTGTCTTACTTTCTTCTCTGCTTATAGCTCTCTGGGGCTTGTGGTGTGTGGTATCTGGTCAAAGGAAGCATTGCCTTATCTCCTGCCCAAAATACCATCTTCATTAAATTGGTATGTGGTTTGAAGCTGTTATGGACCCCCAGAAAAACAAGTTCTTAAATCTAATCCATTCCTGAGGCTATAAACCCATTGCAAATAGGACTTTTTCATGAGGTTACTTCAATTTTCATGAAGGTACCTCAGTTAAGGTATGACCCATCTCAATCAGGATGGATCTTATTCCTATTACTGGACTCCTTTATAAGAGAATGAAATTCAGACAGAGAGAAAGCCATGGAAGCAAGACCCTGAAATCAACAAAACTAGGAAAAGAAGGGAGAGACCAGCAGACACTGCCATGTGCCTTGCCATGTGACAGAGGACTCCAGGATTGCCAGTATCCAGTCTTTAGGAAGAAAGCCTTGCCTTGATAATGCCTTGATTTGGACATTTTTCCAGCCTCAAAACCATGAGGAATAAATTCCCATTGTTAAACCTGACCCACTTCATGGTATTTGATTTGAGCAGACTAGGAAACTAAACAATTGGTATGTTAATTTCCTAGGGATGTCCTAACAAATTGCCACACACTGGGTGGCTTTAAACAACAGAAATGTATTCTCTCACAGCCCTGAAGGCCAGCAAGTCCAAAATCAAGATGTCAGCAAGGGTTGGTTCCTTCTGGAGGTTCTGAGGGAAACTCTGTTCCATGCCTCTCTGCCAGCTTCTGGTGGGTGCTGGCAACCCTTGGTACCCTTGGCTTGTAGATGCATCACTCCAAACTCTGTCTCTATCTCCACATGGTGTTCTCCTTTCTGTGCCTATTTGAGTCTTCACAAGACCTTCTTATAAGGATTTCAGTCACTGGATTTAGGGCCCACCCTAAACTTAACCAATTATAAGTGCATAGACCCTTGTTTCCAGATAAGGTAACATTCTGAGGTTCTGGGTGAACCTGAATTTGTGTGTGTGTGGGGGTGCACTAATTCAGGCTAGTTAGTGAGTCAAACACCATGTTTTCTTCTATCATTACTCCCAGTTTCCAAATAGAACCTATGACTGCATCAATCAACTTTTACACCTTCTCCTAGACTTCTTCAGACATTAAATTACTATTCAATAAATGCTTATTGATTTCCTACTTTTTTTTTAAAGATTTATTTTTTTAAATTAATTTCTCTCCCCTTCCCCGCCCCTCCTCCCCCTCAGTTGTCTGCTCTCTGTGTCCATTCGCTGTGTGCTCTTCTGTGTCTGCTTGTATTCTTGTCAGCGGCACCTGGAATCTGTGTCTCATTTTGTTGCATCTTCTTGCTGCGTCAGCTCTCCCTGTGTGCGGCGCCATTCCTGGGCAGGCTGCACTTTTATCACTTTGGGCGGCTCTCCTTACAGGGCACACTCCTTGCGCATGGGGCTCCCCTATGTGGGGGACACCTCTGCGTGGCACGGCACTCCTTGTGCGCATCAAAACTGCGCATGGGCCAGCTGGTCACATGGTGCTAGGTGTTGGGTAAACAAAAATGGAAGGCATTACTGCCCTCCAGGAGAAGACAGAAAAGTTACTGATGTTTGCACTATAATGTGTGGAGGACCATGATAGAAGCCAATGCAGGGAAGACGGCAACACACTTACTTCTTGGAAGAAGTGGAACGTAAATTGAGTTTTAAAAATAAAAGGAGCTAGCTGGTGAAAGTAGGTAAGAGTGAGTTTCTACAGAAGCAGCAGCATGAACAAAGGGCCTTGCATGTAAAGCTTAGGAGTTGGAGCCACTGAGCAATTTTAAACCGGGAATTTAAAGGATAAGATTTATTACTTATAAAGTTGCGGGCAATTATGTAGAGTATGAATTATGGTGGGGTAACCTTGAAAGGAGTTGGGTCTATTAGAATGCTGTCGTAATAATTCATATGATGAAGCCTGAGCCATTGCAGTGGCAGTGGGCATGAGGGGAGGGCAAAGAAGTGGGTCATTAAGAATAATTTAGAATTTGCATCACTGATGGGATATGGAGAGGAAAGAGTGTGAAGATTGTGGGAGAAACCCCAGGTTTCTGTCTTAAGTAGATGGTGACCAGTCATTTTCAAGGAAGAATAAAATTGGGGGGTACTAGCCTTAGTAAGGACATGCTGCCTTCCCAGTCCCCACTCGAACTTCTTTTCAGTTCTGAGGAGGGGTAATAGGTTTTTGGTATAACAAGGAAAGGGGTTCAAAATGTGGGCATGGCGCTGTATTTTTGTACTGAATTTCATAGGCATCCTGGTCACTCTGATTTACCTCTTTAGAGTACTCATGTCAAAGTGCGAGATGTTCTCTGGGATCCATTGCCTCCCAGCTTAACTGCACTTGAGAGTTTGGGGTCCAAAGACCTAGCTCATCATAAGCAGCCTGGATTTTGTCCATATATCTCTTGAAAACTTGAGGCAGCCGTGGGCAGCTTTCAAGAATTTGGAACCCTAGACATTTCCTTGTTTCTTTCCACTAACTCCTTCTATAGGTTTTGTTTGTTTGTTTTGTTTGTTTGTTTGATTTTGAGGTACTGGGGCCAGGTATTGAACCTGGGATCTCGTACGTGGGAAGCTGATGCTCAACACTGACCCACACTGGCTTCCCTGAGTTGTTTCTTTGTTTGTTTTGCTTGTTGTTTGTTTTTGTTTTTCAGGAGGCACTGAGAACCGAACCCGGGGCTTCCCGTTGGAGAGGCGGGCTCTCAACCCCTTGAGCCCCGGGTGCTCCCCCTCTTACAGTTTTGCAAACCTAGCTTCCCTGTGGAGTGAATGAGTCTTCAGCATTAGGAGACAACCCCTAGTGGTAATTCCTTAAACTGCAAGTGCTCTGCAGGTCTGCAGGAGAGGAAAACTTGATCTTGTTGGAGAATGGCATTCATTTGCGTGGACCAGGGCAGCTCAGAGTACAGGCTTTGGTCGGTGGTCTCAGGCACAGTTCTTGCTACTATCAAGTTCATTTTTCTGTTTTTTTTTTTTTTTTTTTTTTTTTAAAGATTTATTTATTTAATCCCCCCCCTCCCCTGGTTGTCTGTTCTTGGTGTCTATTTGCTGCGTCTTGTTTCTTTGTCTGCTTTTGTTTCTTTGTCCGCTTCTGTTGTCGTCAGCGGCACGGGAAGTGTGGGCGGCGCCATTCCTGGGCAGGCTGCACTTTCTTTTCACGCTGGGCGGCTTTCCTCACGGGCGCACTCCTTGCGCGTGGGGCTCCCCCACGCGGGGGACACCCTTGCGTGGCAAGGCACTCCTTGCGCGCATCAGCACTGCGCATGGCCAGCTCCACACGGGTCAAGGAGGCCCGGGGTTTGAACCGCGGACCTCCCATATGGTAGACGGACGCCCTAACCACTGGGCCAAAGTCCGTTTCCCTCATTTTTCTGTTTTGAGGCAGTATAGTATGTCTAAGAGCAAGAACTGGGAGCCAGATCTGCCTGGTTCTACTAGTCTCTAACTGTGTGACCTTGGGTAAGTTACTTGACCTCTTCGTACCTCGATTTCTTTATCTATGAAATTATATAATCATAAATTCTTTCTTCATAGGGTCTTGCAAAGAGTAAATTAGGAAACATAGCTGAAGCATTTAGGGGATTGGCACATAGTTTAAGTGATATGTGTTTGCTGTTATTAATCTCCAGAGTCACTAATTCAAATACAGATGGATTAACCACTCTCAATGTGGCCTTTGCAGAGTAGGGAATAAACACAGATTTAATTTTTAAAATAAAGTAAAATGTTTATAGCATGAATGTTTCCTTTTTAATGATTAGCTTGCTTTCTAGATTAGCTGACTAGTTACTGATTCCCATCACACTGGATAAGCAAGTTTCTATCACGTCATAGTTCTTGGGCATGGTCCTGGATACTTATATTGAGTTTCATAGGCACTCTGATCTCTTTGACTTACCTCTTTAGATTGCTCAGGTCAGACTGCCAGAAGATGTTCTTTGGGACCCATTGCCTCTCTTTTTATCACATATATATTTTTTACTTACCGTTTCTTCCCTTAAGTTACTATCCTAGTGTTTGCATCTGTATATAGAAATGGGGATTTAGATAGAAACACAAATCTAAGACTATCATTTTTGTTGGAGAACAGTGCTATGTAATGGAATCGGTAATGATGCAAAGGTCACACTGTCTCTGGAACCTCCTTGCATTTTCTCGACTTTGTGGGTGAGGGGCTGTTGCTGGGATAATCCTACATGCCTCATTAGCTTTTTAGATCTTGGAGGAGCAGGACAAATGAGATACATCAGTTGGAGCCAATTTGGGTACTACCAGCAGGCATCTTCTCTAGCCTGCTGTTGGAGATGCCCAGGCCCATGAGGGCCTCTGACTGAGACCACAACAACTGGGACTAGAATGGAAAGACTCAATATACAGTGGGTGCATTTAATTTCCTTTGCAGAAAGAGACAGAATAAAGATTAATTTAGGGACTTCATTTATCTGTGGCACCATAGAATTTACTTGAAAATGGAAGGGGCTCATGTTGTTAAATTTAATAGGATGGCTGCAAATTTCAGACATTTTAAGGATGATGCTGTATTATTGGGCTAACGATGGCTTAGATAAAACTGTCTGGTAAGTTTGGGTGGGCATAATGAACGAATCTGAGTTGAGAGAGAAAATGTTATTTTCCTCAGTGTACGTTGTCATTTGGGGAAACTGATTTGAAGCAACATTCTCCCCCTCAGTGGCTTCTTTGCTGTGAGAACAGACACTCATAATGGTCTTGAAGGGCGGAGTTGCTTTTCTCTTTGATCCCAGGAGCAGGAGAAAGAATCAGCATGTCAGGAGGTCACCAAAATATGGACAGGCTTTCCCAGTGGGCCCATGTTGTCTCACAACTGAGGCAGCAATAGCTTGACTTATCATATCATTGCTTTTTAAGTAATTTGGTTTAATAGGACAAATAATAAAAATGTTGGCTTCTAAGGGACCTATTAATCTCCCCATTTTACATCTGAGGAAATTTAGGGAGATTAGGTCAAATGGCTACTAAATGATGGAGGTAGGATTCAAATCCAGGTCTACAGGTCTATTTTTCTAGAAACTGTACTCTTAAACACTGCCCTGTTTCACCTCTTACTTGAATCATCATTTTGGGCAAGGTTGACCATCCCTTTTCTACACTACCTAATATATTCCCATAGCACATCTCAGATATTAGGCTAAAGGCCAGTCTTTCCTCCCAGTTCATGAATTCCTTGGAGGCGGAGCACTTGACAGTCATTATACCTAATGCAGTGCTTGACACGGAGCAGATGTATAATGAATGCTTAACAAATGGGTGGAATTATAATCCTACTCTGCAGACTCTTCTATTAGCTACTTACATGACATCTCCACTAGTATATCTAACTTCATAGACACTCACCTCTTCCATGTCTGAGCTACACTCCTAATGGTCTTGGTGCCCTGTGGTCTACCTACCAACGCTGTTGTCTTCCCATTGTAGCCAGTGGCATCCACACTCTTCCACTGTCTCAGACCAAAACCTTACACAGTTCTTTCAGTCATCTTTTTCCTATATCTCATGTCCACCAGCAAATCCTGTTAATCCTATTTGAAATACAAAATTTTACCCCTACCACTTCTCATCACTTCTGCTGCAACTCTTCTGCTCCAAACTAAGCTCATCTTTCACCTGGATTACAGCATTAGCCTGCCAAGTAGTCTCCCATCCAACATCTTAGCTCCCCAGCAATCTATTCTCAGCTATCAACATGTTTTATACCTGCAGTGAGTTCATATATCGATTGTTTGAACAATGCCCTTTAGCGGGTCCTGTCTTATCCCAAGTCGTTTCTATGGCTTACAAGGACTTATATGACATGGCTCCTTGTTGCCCCTCTAACCGCATCTATTTCTGCTCTCTCCCCTTCCTCCCTCTGTCCCAGGCTCACGGGTCTCCTGGTTCTTGCTTAAACATAACAAGCACGCACCTGTCTCAGGGATTTCGTACTCACTATCTCCTCTCTGGAATGCTCTGCTCCCATTTGTCTGCATGACTCATTACCCCAACTCTTTCACGTCTTGTTCAAAGTCACCTTCTCAGAGGAGTCTTTAATTATCCTTCTACCTGCCCCATCCCTGAACTCCCTCTCCACTTCCCTTACTTTATTTTTTCTTCTTGGAATTTATCTTTTAATGTGCTACATTACTTAAATAATAACTTATTTTATTGTTTCTCTTTCTGCACATAATATAAGGTTCATGAAGGTAGAGATTTTTGCCTCTTTGATTTGCTGTGATTTTCCTAACACCTCAAACAATACTTATTACATAGTATTACATATTTATTAAATACTTTCTGAGTGTATGAAATAAAAGTAAAAAACAAACAAACAATTTGTCATGTAGTTCAGGGACTATATATTGGAAACGACTGAACTGGATGTGCTCTATGCATTTTTCCAGTTCTAACAGTCTATGATTCCATAATGTATGACCTTTTCCTTGATATGCCCTGTACCAAATTATTGGCAAATTTTCATTAAGAAAATTCATCATAAAAATTATTTATATAGAACAACTCATTCTGTTAGCCAGTTTAATAACAAAACTTTTTATAACTAGCAATTTCCCTGTTCATATAGCAGTCCCCTCCATAATGAGAATGACTGATTGAACAGCATATTTATTTAGATAGAATGGAAGAACACTGGTGTATAGCTATGTTCTTTACAGTAGGTTTGTTCTGATCTCAGGCAATGATTCCTCTTCTACCATGTTCTCTCAAAAGATCAAAGCTTGGTTGAAACTTTGAAACTCCCAATCCACTTTTCAAAAACTACTGTTATGAAAAATATCACAGGGGAGGTGAGGATGTTTCCTAGTTCACTCTAGGTCTGTAAATGTTATATATAGACTTGTATCAATTAAACACAATCCATTTTAACAAAATAAGTTAGGGTGCAGGTTGATGCTGTAGGGACATTAAAAGGTTGTGGAGCTAGAAGGTGTGTCTTGTTCTTTTTAAAAAATTAATTTTTGAAAAAGATACTTAGATTACATAAATGTTCAATAAAAAGAATATAGGGTATTCCCATATGCCCCACTCCCTTCCTTTCCCACATTTTCCAACATTAACAACATCCTTCATTAGTGTGGTACATTTGTTACAATTGATGAACACATATTGGAGCATTGCCACTAAGCATGTTGAAACTACAACATTGGGAATGTTCTTTTGGCAAATATGGCAGGGAAGGGTTCCAGGTTTAGGGTGCCAGATGTGGGGGCCTTGTGGGACTAGTTGTTCTTGAGGATGCAGCTCAGTAAAACCCGACTGTCTTAGCTACATTTTCATTCTACCCTCCCTAATGACACTTTAGTTGGCTCCTCAAATTCTCTCTGAAAGTCTTCTAATTGTTTTTAACCAACCTACCCTCAATTCCTAAGCTCCAACTTTTCTTCCTCTTTTTGAGCCTCATTTTTAGATGAATATAGCAATTACCACAGGAGAAAATAGAAACCATCAGTTATGGATTCCCTTTACTTTTCCTTTCCCCAGTCTATAAGATACCATCTTTTATATTCACCTAAACATCTTTGTTCGTCTCAAATGAGATCTTGTTCCATGTTAATCTGTACTTTTGATCAATCATATCATGTTAAAGGATTGGTTTCATCAATCATCCTTCTTTTTGTGGTATTTTTAATGTTTTCCTCCCCCCTTGTTCCTTCTTATGTAATTTAATAATATTTATAAAAACACCTAGCATGGTGTCAGGAAAATAGCAGATAATCAATAAATGTTAGTTTGATTCCCCTAATGCTTCAAGTCTCCTTTATTCCAAGAAAAGCTGACATCTTTAGTTGGCACTGCATCTCCCCAAGCTGGCACACTCACTTTTTTCTTCTTCTCAAGCTTCTTACAAAAGCATTCTGTATTCCCACACTCTCTCTTCACTCCTACTTGCTCATCTACTTTTTGCCCCACATTTCATAATTGATCTAATATGAAATCAAATGCTCTCTTTTAGTCCTCAGCGAAAGTGAACTAACTGGCATTTGACCACACTGTCCACCTTTAAAATTTTCTTTTAACTCCTCTTAACACTTTCATCTCTTTTGGATGTTTTCAATACTTCTCTCTTCTGGTTCTCCTCCTTTCCCTCTATCTTGCCTTCAATTTTATTTGGTGGAAGTGTTAGTAAACTCAGGTTTCTATCCTTAGCCAGTATTTCTTTTTAATCTATCCACCCTCCTTTGAGATATTTCATCCTCTACCATCCCTAAACTTACATCTATATTGGAAATTACTCCAAAATCTTTTATCTCCTTTCCAGACTTTTTTTTTTCCCACAACAGATCCACTTCTAGCTCCTGGATATATTCACTTAGATAACCTAGAGTTGGCTCACACTCATATAATTAAAACTGAGCTCAATCTTCTTCTCCCACACATTGTCCCTTCCCGTGTGTCTAACTTGAGTAATAATGCTACTTGTCACCCAGATTCCCACAGTCCTCTGTGCCTATTGTGTTTCATTCATCATTGCATCTTCCTCTTCATCCCCCAGCTCTTGGTGCATTTAATTTTGTTGACTGAATAAATGAATAGGCAACAGAGTCCATCACAGTGCCCAGAAGCTAGGAGATATTCAATAAATATTTGTTGAATGAGCAAATAAATAAAAATCTTTCTAGGGAATAAATCCATGCGCAATCAAGTCTTCTTGCTCTTGATTTTTCCATACAGTTACATAGGGCACTTTAATCATCCCGTTGATCATTACTAAGTATTGATCTTATCAGCATGCAAGGAAACAGACAGACAAAAATGTTTCTTGTGTAGATGTGAGGACTAATCTTAGAAGACTTTTATAAAAACTAGCATTTTCCAAATTAGCTTGAATTTAAAGTATTGAGAAAATAGAATTGTGACTCTTGCTTGGGAATGGAAGAGTGACTTTGATCCCCAGTCTTCACCTCTTCTTATACCTGCACTCTGCCCCATGACGTAACAGTCCTCCCCACTAAAGGAAGAGTGGAAGTCCCTGCCCTTCGAGTTGGGCTCAGCCATGTATCTTGCTTTCACCAATGAGTGTTAATAGACTTGAGACATGAGGCTTGAAATTGTTTGGGTGGGTGGGCTTGCATTGTTGTGCTTTTGCAACCATCGTGAGAACAACATACCTTGGCTAGCCCCATGGGGTCCACAGGAAAATGATAGACAAGCAGAGGAGAGCAGCCCCCAGCCACTCCATAGACTGTTAGTCTATGCCTCAGAGGAGCAAAGACACCCAGGAACACCCATCCAGGGATAAGAAGAACCTAGTCAACCTACAGATGCATGAGCTAAGTAAATGCTTGTTGTTGTAAGCCACCAAGATGTGTGCTATTATGTAGCAGTATTTGAATGATACAAATACCACCTTTACTCCTTTTCTTCTTTCTCCTCCTGGAAATCCACAGCCCCTCTCCTCTGTTTTATTCTAGGCAATATACTGATGTGAAAATAATTAGTTTTGGAATCAGGCAGTCTTAATTTTGCACCTATTCTGATAATGATGAAGTGAGCTTGAATAAGTTACTTCTTTCCCTTGAGTCTTGGTTTCTTAATCTGTGAAATAAGAATAAAAATACTTATATATTGATAATTAAAATAAGATGCATCAAGCATTCAGCCTACCACAAACAGGTTTGGCTCAAGGAATGAATGTTATTGATTGGTGGGCACAAATTAAGAAGCAGCAAGAGGTTTCTTGTTCTTTTAATACTCTCCCCCGACAAATCCCCATTCCTTTCTCCCAAATTGCTTTTATTGTCAGGATCCAGATAGTCTTTCCCATAGCATGTTCTCTCTTCTTCCAGTACTGCAGTAGGCTTTCTTATTCCTTTCTTAGTTATATCCATTCTCTGTGGACAATTCATTTTAAAGAGTGCTTTTTATGTTCAGACTTCCTGTGTTTTTTATTTATGGTATGTCTCTAGAAATGTTTACGTATGTAGTTTGACAATCTTGGTTTTTTAATTGGAGTATTTAACATTTACATTTAATGTAATATTTATATAATTGGGTTTTTAGCTAACATCTTACTAGTTATCTATTTTAGCACCTTTTTTTTTAAAGATTTATTTTATTTATTTCTTCCCCCTTCCCCCATTCCCCCTGTTGTCTGCTCTCTATGTCCATTTGCTGTGTGTTCTTCTGTGACTGCTTGTATTCTCATTATGTGGGTCTGGGAACCAATCTTGGGACTTTCTGGAGTGGGAGAGAGGCAATGAGTCTTTTGTGCCACCTCAACTCCCTGTTCTGCTACATCTTCTCATTTTCTCTCCTCTGTGTCTCTTATTGCATCATCTTGCTGCACCAGCTCTCCACGTTTTGGCCAACACTCCTGCGTGGGCCATCTTGCCCTCACCAGGAGGTCCCAGGGATCAAACCCTGGACCTCCTATATGGTAGACAGGAGCCCAACTGGTTGAGCCACATCCATTTTCCTGTACCACCTATTTTTAATTCCTTTTTCTCACTTGTTTCTTCATTTGCATTAATTTTATTTCACACATTTATTTCTTTTATTTACAGTTTAAGGTCATTGCAAATCAATTATGTAAAATGAGAAGCTTTGAGGAATCAAAGTATAATTATTTAAATTCAAAATAGATATTCAACACAAAAAAAATGTGAATATAAAAGTGGGGTTGTTCATTCACACACACAGTAGTGGGACAGCCAATAGGTCTTATGTAAAAGATGACAAATGTTTTTTTTTTCCTTGATGACTGTGGCCACATCCGATACTAGCTTATCCATATGTGTTTATGTGAACAAAATTTGTCCCTAAAAATAGTTTTTCACACTGAAATTGTTTTAAAAGTTACGTTTCCCAGAAATAAATTTGCTCTTAGGCTTAGCACCAGTTTTGAACCATCTGAAAATTAACATATATAAAGTGCTCTAAATGTAGTTGTTCTGATACTTAAAGGTTAAAAAAAGGTATTTTCAAAACATTTAAAAAGAATTATTGCGAACTTAATAATACTGGTGTTTTCAATCTTAACTTTCCCACTACCATCTTGGGATTCATTATTTGTTTGCCTCTTAGTTCAAGATTTTTAATTATACCACCCCAGTAGATCACTGTTATATTTTAAATTTATTTAACAAAAGCAGAAATGGACAGCAGTGTGGGGGCACTGTTAGGTCGTGTTTGCATCCACTGTATGTAACTGGGTCTGTAAGTGGATTCAGTGCCCTCTTGTTGGAAGGGAAAGTCTGTGTGAGACCATGCAACCTCTGCTTCACCACAGAGGCATGGATTAGGGAAGATTCCAGTCTCTTGTGGTTGAGGTAGCAAAGTCAACTGGGCACCTCTTTGCAAACCCCAAGGAAGGTCTCTAGCCTCCGATAGTGGCAGTTCAGGTATTCTTGGCCCATGTCACCAATTTTGGGACAACTGTAGAGTTGTTATGCTCGCCAGACATACACATTGCCAATTTTCCTCTATTTTGTCACTTTCCTATTAATTTAGTTTGCCATTTCTCCTTAACCCAGAAATTAGATGATTAAAATGGACCCTATCTTCCCATTTGTGTCCTCCTCCATCTCTTTAATGTTCAGGAAGCCTCCCCTATACTCACTCGCAGAGATGTTCATTGAGCTCCTGCCCACCTGGGTGCTGGCCTCCAATCTGTGTCCAGGATGAGAGTCTCTGGTTGAGAACTGGCAGCCCTGGGCCAGGCGTTTGCCATCACTCTGATCACTCTGCTTGCTTCCTCTTCCTTTGGCAGCTCCACTCTAGCTCTGGTGACAATGCCGACTTCCAAAACCATGGCTCAGAATTCAGTGCACAAGGGCCAGGGCTCAGGGAACCCCCACATTAATGAGATTTGGGGGGCTCCTGCTCCACCTAACAGACTCCTGTGTACTGGCTGCCAGAGTGAGTATCAGGCTGAGGAATTCTGACCTCTTTCTCTCCTAGCAATAATTTGGAGAATTTTTGTTGACAAAGGTTCCAAACCATGTTATTCCTGGGCTCATAGCATCTGCAGCAGCTGCTGGTTCCCTGGGGCATTCTCCAGCTATCACCTGGGTGAACTTGGAGGAGAACTGGCCAGAGACCAAAGATTCTAGGGATCTAGGATTCATTCTTCCCGTTGCTCAAGACAAAGTCTTGGTGTCATCCTTAACTCCTCTTTGTCACAGTCCATACTATTCTTTTAATGGTTAACCTAGAGATCACAATATGTATCCTTGATTACTACTGTCTGCAAAACAAAGTAGGACTTCAGTATTTTTCCAATAGTGTTAAAAGCTTAGAAAGCTTTAACTCCAACTACCCTCTCCATCTTATGTTATTGTTAAACTGTACACATTACTTTTGCTTCACAAACCAATATTGATTTATGTTTATTCACCTATTTATCCATCCTTTAGTTCCTCATTACTTACTGAATTTCTTTGGTTCCAACTCTTATTCAGTATTGCCAGAGTTCAGTTGTCATTTCAAATAACCAGCTTTACAGCTTTACACGTAGTTGAGCTACTGTATTGCTTTTTTTTGTCACTACTTGCTGCAGTTATCTCCTTTACACATTCTTTGGTTTATTTTGTTGTTAGTTTTCAAAATTTTTACGTTTATCAGTTAGCTCATTAATTTTTAGATTTTCTTCTTTTCTAACCTACTAAGTACTATTTTCATTACATCCTACAAATTTTGATATGAAATATTTACATTTCATTTCAAGTATTAGTGAGTTACCATTATGATCTCTTCTTTGATGCAAATGTTACTTATAAGAATGCTTTAAAGTCTCAAACAATTTAAAGTTTTTGTTGATTTTTTAAGTAATGTATTGTGGTCAGAGACCATCATCTATGTAACTCACCCTTTGAAATTTGTTGAGACTTACTGCATTATATATTAGCAATTATAAAATATATTAGCAATTATATAAAATTATGTTTGTATGGGAAGAATATATACTCTAAAATTGTAGGCATAGAATTTTATTCCTCATAAGATAATACATTCTGTTGTATAAATATGTATCCTCACTGGTTTTTTTCATCTGCTTGATCTATCAACAATTGGGAGGAGTACATTAAATTGCCAACTACAATGATAGATTTGCCAATTCCTCAACGCAATTCTATCAATTTTTTTTTTATTATATAAACTAAGGCTACTTCATGAGGCATATAGAAATTTAGACTTGTTATATTTTCCTGGAGGATTGAACCTTTAATATACAGACCCCTTTACTTCTCATAATGCCTTTTGTATTACTTTTTTTGTTGTTCATTATTAAAATAACTTTCTTAGCTTTCTCTCTTTTTAAAAGATTTATTTTCCCCCCTTCCCCTCCTCCTGCCCTGCCTGTTTTTGCTGTCTGTGTTGTCTTGTCTTCTGATTTTCTCTCTTCTATGATTCACCAGGATTCGATCCTGGAGACCTCTGCTGGGGAGAGAGGTTCCCTGTCAACTGCGCCACCTCAGTTCCTGGTTTCTGCTGTGCTTCACCTTGACTCTCTCCTTGTCTCTCTTTTGTTGTGTAATCATCTTGCGATCTTGCTGTGGGACTCACTTGCATGGGGCACTGGCTCACCATGCAGGCACTCGCACAGGCACTCATGCGAGCACTGGCTCACCACGGGGGCACTCACATAGGCACTGACTTGCCACGTGGGCACGCTTTCTCTTCTTTTTCACCAGGAAGTCCCAGGGAAGGAACCCCGGTCCTCTCATATGGTAGGCAGAAGCTCTATCGCTTGAGCCACATCTGCTTCCCTCTTAGCTTTCTCTTGGTTAGTACTTTCCTTTACTCTTTCCATTCTTTACCCTCAATCTTTTACTACTATATTTTTGTATTTCTTGCACATAGCCTATTGCTATCATTTACATTCCTTGCCCACTCTGACAATCTCTATCATTTAACTACTGCATTTAGTCTATTTAATTCATGTATTTGGACTTTCCATCATTTTTATAGTTCTATTTCTCAGCTTGTCTATGCTTACGTTTTGTTTTTGGATCGTCTATTACCATCCCACTTTTTTGTTTTAAATTCTTACTTCCAATTTTCCCTCTATTATTTAGAAAATTATAAACTATTTCTTTTATTGTAATCAGTATCCTGATATTGTACAATGCATACTTACCAATGTTCAGAGTTAACCACTATCTTCTAGCTTTTGTCTTGAACAATTCACCAAGGTTAAAACACAGATTCTCATCACTCCATCCCAATCTAGATGCAACTTCTCTATTTCAGTAATTTATTAAAAATACAGTTATATTTTAAAGAGGACTTTTCAAAATATCTTGCTGAAGGTAATGAAAGAAGCAGAGATCTCCATCCCCCCATCCCTTTTTTTCGGTTGACCCAGTTTTCTGGAAGCTTTTGTACTGATGCTCAGGGTTGCCTTCTCATTGTTTGGTGTATTCTTCTGACTACCCCACAGATCTCTGGCCTTGGAAAATGTTTCTTTGTTGAGCTCTTGCAGAGGTTTGGTAAATGAAGAAAGCACCAAGTAACTGCTGTAGTCTTTCGGAAATCTTTTCTTAGAAATAGTCCCTTGGACTCTTCCAAGTGATCAATAGAATTACAGTTAATGAAGAAACCACACAGAGCCAGAGCAGCAGTCTTACAGAAAACCCTGAGAAGTTGCAGTTTTCTCTTCCTGTGCAAATGGCCTTTCTGAACCACTGTCACATTCTGCGCAGAACATTATTAAGCTAGGATTTATACTCCATTTATATGAAGGTTTTGGTTATTTTTCTTCATACCCTTTTGCAGAGGGCCGGCTCGTCTTGCTGCAGTTACCTACTATTCTGTCCTTTAGCGCTGAGTCTCCCATGAAGCATCCCTTTTTCCTTTAAGGACTCCCAAGAAGACTCATCTGTGCTGATTGGCTTTTTTAAGGATTCAAGCTGCATTCCATCTTCCCCTTCTACTTGTGTGCACATGAGCAAGCACACACACAATAAAACCTGGAATTGCACATGATGGGATAGTCTTACTTTTGTTGCCTGGCAACCATTCTTTGTTTGTTCTTGCTATTAAAGACAAAGGTTAGTGTGTAAAGAAAACTCACTGCCTGTTCCTTAGGCCTAGTGATCCCCCTCCTAGGGAGATGCTAAGGCTGAAGGACACTGCACTGATCACTTTGCCAAAATAAAGGCAAGTGGAGCCCCATTTTGGGGCTTTTAGTTGAGTGAATTAATGGGTCAGTCAGCCAACATCAGTAGAAATATAAGGAGATAGAAAAAAAAATCTGTCGATACACATCTCTCGGGGAGATTATTATCGTGGCTGGGAGTCACAGGGGGACATGCTAGAGGTAAAACCACCTTTTAAAATAGCGTTGTGCAAGGGCACATAGTTAATCTGCCCAGCATGCCATCATTTACTATTTCTCAGCCTACACTCTCATTTGGGTTGCCGTCCATCCAGGAATTTTGATGAATCAAATCACTGTTTTTTGTCATCTTTCATGCAGCAAGGTGCTCTAGAGGCTGCTCTTCTGACCTGAGAGGGTTGGGACTGGTCTCTGCCAACTTTCAGGACTCATTGGGACATTGTTTACTCTTCTTATTCCCTAGTTAACGGAGTTAACAGCTACATCTATCAGAACCACCATTTGGTTGCGCTTTGGAGGTGGCAACAAGTTTAGTCTGCCTTTGTTTTCATGCTTTAATTCAACCTTTGACGTTCTCCATGAGTTTACTGTAGTTCCCTAGATGCTGCTCTGGAGTTTGAGGCCCAAGTTTCAGCTAAGAAAAATATATTTTGCCTTTATCTACTCCCTTTGCATGTATTTCTCTTGGAAATTTGTTGCAAGAGGCTGAATATTCCTAAATTACCTGGCGAAGTTTCATACCTTTATTAGCACAGTTTCCAACAACCTAGAGATGCTCGAAGCTTCCAATTAATGTAAGACTACATTATAGCCTCCTCCAAAACATTCTTAAAAATCCTTTTTCCTCCCCAGAAACTTTTATTAATCCTATAGTGCGGTATTCAAGGATGCCAGGATTCTGTTCTGGAGGGGGACCCCTTCTGAATTGTTTGGGTGTCCTGTGCCCCCTCACCTCCCCAATCAGCTGCACTGCTCGTTTGTTCATTTCCTCTTACCTCCCCTGCTGCTGCTAACAGTGGCTCTGTGTTTGGATTTGGGGGGACAGCATGCCCCTCCAGAAACCTCAGAAAATACAATAATTTATGAGAGGGCAAAGAATTGAGTGTAAACTATGAAACTTTGCAGGGGATGAGCAACCGAAATAATTGATGCTCCAAAAAACTGGACCAGTCTCACAAACTTTCCCTTACGTAGACTTGACAGACTTTGACTTACTGCAACAATGCAGGTAAATGAGACTAAAAAGTCAATTTATTGTCACCTCCAGTATTTTGTTAATGGAGTGAACTAGGAAAAATGATACTCTGACACCATGACCTTTACCCAGGACAAACTGTGCTAGACCCTACTCTATGGTTGAGAAAGGCCTGCATATTAGAAAAGTCTCTTTCGTAAACTCGAGGTTCAGATCTTATCTCAGAGCCCATATATTCCACCTGTGGCTCTACTAACCATCTCAGATCTTTTCTATCCTCATGCAAAACTGCTTGCTCTGTATGCCGCATCTCTTTGTATTAATCATCTTTAGAAGCATTAGGGTCCCAAGGCCTTGGAAAATAAATAGGTAAAATGCAAAGTTTCAGAAACAAGGGCGACTAGGCTGCCAGTGTTAATTTTATTTATTTCATATGTTTATATTTCCAGGACAATGGTTGACTGGTATTAAAACCAAACCAGTCCATCAGAATAGCATCACTGACTGAAATGAGAATTTCCTTGTTGAGCTGTTAGGGCCGGGGTCTCGTGAACCCACCATGGGCACATGATGGACTGTGTAATAGAGAAAAAGAAACAGGCACAGAAAAGTCTCCCTTCTCATGCTTTAATCCCATACCCTGTGCTCCATTTATGGAGGATGGTCTTCCCAGTCCTTGCCACTCCCAAACAGAGCAGGTAGGGGTCATAATTATTCAGCCTCATCTCCATGGTAACCTTTATCAGGCAACAGAGATCCTGGGGCCACAAGACACTACTTAGTTCTTAATTACATGAAAATGAAATCACGTTAAGAAAAAGCAAACAGCACAAATACATGAAAGCCATATACTACTGGCAAACTCCTCAGGGTCCAGGATTTTCCCTGACATCAGAGAATGGTGACAGGAATGACGGGGACTGGGTGTTGGCAGAATAGTCTTGATGACCCTGGCCAGCAGCAGTCGCTTTTTCTTAATTTCTTCATAGTCTCAGATCTTCTCCAGTTTTCTTCATGTAAAGGAGGTGACCCAGTCAGTCCTGATTCTATGATTAGTACAGTGCCTTTACTAGCCGACACTGTTCCAGAATCCCCTCACAAACCCATGTGAAGGGTGGGAGGCTGGGCGGGTGGGCTTGTGCATATGTGGGAATGTACATCACTGCATCATGATGATAATTATGCTTTACGATTCCCTGAGCACCCAAATGCTACATATCACTCGCAGTAGGAAGTGCCAGGAACAAAACCAAGAGTCTGAGTGAACAGCAGGGAAGTTAAAAACATAAGGGTATTCTAACAGGAAAAAGTAAAAATAAAAAAAATAAAACCCACAAGGAAACAGAGGCTACTGACTAAGCTCTCCTTGTCTAGGAGTGTCTGGCACCAGGAATCATTTTTGACATTGGGGAAGGGAGCAGCTTGAAAAGGTCCAAAAGCAGCAGCCTCGAGATTTTCACCCATCAAGTACTTCTCCCATTTCCCCCCAGCATCAAAGGAAAGTGCATGGTTAAGAAGTGACTCAGATGGCGAGGGATTTGTACAGTTCTCCCGTGAATGTGTGGCAAAGTCATCAGGACCCAGATCTCCTGGCTGGAGTTCAGGGCTGTGTGCTTTAACATCGAAGCCCAGGCAGGACAGGAACCTCCACGCTGGTCCCTTATTAAGCCTAAAGGGTTGTCCTTGGCCACTTTAAACTTGAGGCTGGCCAGTAGTCTTTGGGGGTATACAACAGCCTATTTTTTTTGGACAACATAGTAGCCACAACCTCTTAAGTCTTCTAAATCTTTACTTCATACCCCCGAGGTAGAGGCCAGGAACTTGCCACTCAAGGAGAAACCTCAATGCAGTTTGGACTCTGGGCAAAACATATCTTCAACGTGTCGGAGAAAGTGAAGAGGTTCTGCCCAGGGGTTTTATTTAATCAAGAGAGAGGTTGTGTGAGGTCTGGGCCGGTCCGAAAAGGTCTTCCCAGGCTGACACAAGGCCTTCTCTCAGCCCATCCTTGGGTAAGGGTGCAGCGTAGATCTCCTCAGACAGGGGGCCTAGCTAGGGGGTCTTTTCTGAGTGGGTCCTCTGATGCCGGATTAAGTGATATCCTCGGCTGAAGCTTTTTCCACAGGTCGGGCATGTGAACGGCTTCTCACCAGTGTGCGTTCTCTGGTGCCTGACGAGGTGGTCCCTTCGACTAAAGCTTTTCCCACACTCATTGCAGCGGCAGGGCCGCACCGATGCGTGTCCCCTCAGGTGCTTGGCAAAGGCTGCGCTGTGGGTGAAGCACCGGCCACACTCACTGCAGAGATAGAGCTCCTCAGCAGCGTGCGTCTTCCGGTGAGCCAGATACTGCCTGTGGTCATTGAAGTCCTTGCCACACTCTCCACACAAGTATGGCTTGCCTCCAAGATGGATTCTTTGGTGTGTTGTTAGCACAGATTTCTGGCTGAAGCTTTTGCCGCAAATGGTACAGAAGAAGGGCTTTTCTCCCGTATGTGTCCTCTGATGCCTGACAAGGTCTGAAGTCCAGCGGAAGTGTTTGCCACAGTCATCGCATCTATAGGGCTTCTCCACGGGTGGAGCTCTCTCTGCCTGGATCAGCGGGGAGGTCCCGTCCATATTCTTCCGGTTGAGGGGAAACTTGTAAGGGGTGCCCATCTTGTGAACTTTTTGGTGCCTGGCAAGATGTGAGCTCCGTGTATAACTCTTCCCACACTCCATACATTTATAGGGCTTCTCTCCTGTGTGAGTTCTCAGGTGTCTAACAAGGTGGGAGTTACAAGTAAAGCTTTTTCCACAGACAGGGCAGTTATGATGTCTCCCTAACAGTGGGTGGAGAGGCATGGTTTCCCGAAGACTCATGAAACTATTAACTTGAGATATATTTGTACCAAATCTCCTTTCGTTAAGTCTACCCGGATTATCATCAAAGACTATTTCCCAATCTGGAGTCTGGGGAACTTCAGCATCTCCCAAAATAGATCTATGTAGATCTTCCAAACTCAGATCGTGCTCAATATACTCTTCTTCATCTTCACTCCTATCTCCTGTAAAGAGGGTGAGATGAGAAGAGAGGCAGTTATAGAGGTATGAAGACTTCTCTGCAATGGAAGGTTTTTAAAAAAGGGTTTTAGGAAGGCAAGACCATACAGAGTGGAACCCAGATTTTAAAACTGTAGAGGTTAGGGAAGAAGGAAATAATCAGTCAACTGAGTACCTGTTGCCAGGTGCTTCTTCATAGGTTATCTCATGTGATTATCAAGAAGCCTTAGTATGCCAAGATATCATTCTCATTTTATCCATGAGAAGATTCAGGAGCAAGGGATTAAGTGACTTGTCTAGGGAATGGTAAAGCTACAATTCCAAAAAACTGGCTTGCTTGGTTCCCCACCCCCCACTGTTTTACATTATATTATCCCTCACACAAATAATGGGAGGGGTGGAAAAGAGAAGGACAGGAGGAGAATGTGACTTTCAGGGACACACAGCAGGACCAACGGGAGGGGAACCTAGAGCGAGAGAAGCACTGACTGCAGGAACTGCCAGGGTGGGCAAGAGCCCTTTCGTCATTCCTCACCTGTGTAGGTAAAACTCAGGATTTCTGTCTCTTGAGGTTCTTGAGGCTCTTGGATATCTGGGACCCAAGGTTCTTCCTCTCTAACCTGGGAGATCCCATCTAGTCTGGGGATTGGAAATGCTGCTCAAGAGAGGGAAAACGGACATCACGATTGGTTCAAAACTTCCCCGTGTCAAGAGCACATCTTTCCTGTGTCTGGTAAGTTTTAGAGCAAATATATAGCCAGGTCAATCCACCAAAGCTTAGTCTCTTGAGCTTGAGCACCCCTAACCAAGCAGTGCACTTCTCTTACCTTTTGTGTGTAAGTATTTCCCCGGTGACTACTATTTATACTGCTACAAATGTTATGCTCTCTTCCCATATGCCAGTAAGTAGTTTATCTCTAGCCCTTAGCTCTGCTCGTTTTAAAGCCCATACGCATACCCCAAACATTTCTATACTAATTCTATAATATAACTTAATTTTCCTATTAGAGGTTTCCAACCACTTTGCAGGCCTTTTCCCTTCCCTTTAACATGGAAGGATACCATCTTCTTCTTCAACTAGTGACTTGACATCATTGGTGGGTAGGCTAGAGTTCAATGCATTTGATCTAAAGGTCTGAGAGCACCCAAATTTCTGACAGGAAAAAGATCTCTGTGTTCAGGATCCTCTAGAGACACTTAGACACTTAGACTTCCTTACACAGAGAGACCACAATTCCACAGTCTTCTTCCAAGACATATTCTCCATAGAATTCTCTCTGTGTTGGGTCCAGGTCACTCCACTGGTCCTGGGAGAAGCAAACAGCCACGTCCTTGAAAGTTACCAGTCCCTGAAATGAAACAACACCAAGCTTCAGTCAGAACCTGAAGCTTCATGTAACCTCCTGTGCTGTTCCAGAATGAAGGTCATACGTATGGGCAGAATCCATCGAGGAGAAAAGAGGAACTCTGTGTTCATCCTTGGTCACTGCTTCCTGACTTCCTGCCTTTGTACTGGCCCTACTCCTGCTCCTTCCAATCCCACGGCTTGCCCCCGGGGACCAGCCTATGTTATTCTAGTTTAGGGCATTCTTTAAAATACACAGGTCTTAAAAATCATCCTTCCTCTCATTTGAAATCTTGACGCTACCAAAATTTATTCAAAAATTCATCTTTTCTAGGAAGCTTTCCCTAATTGGCCTTATCTAATCACCCTTATCACCTACACAATATATGCAACATAAACATGACTTTCCCCCGCTCTGGGTAGACTATAATCTAAGAACAGAAATGAGGGTTTCTAGTCCTTTTCTCTCCAGACACAGAGTTTGGTTTCAGGACTCTGAACATGGTGAATGTTTCACAAATGCCTGATGGAACACAGTTCAGTGGAAGACTCAGCAACCATACACTTTCAGAGATTCCTTCTGCAGTATAGCCATTCTGACAAATGACTATTAAATTTATTCTACAAAAGAACAAAGCAACTACCAAACATTCCTCACTCATTTGATAACTTCTACATTCTACTGGTGTGTTACAAAAAATCCCATTTTGTTAGTCCCTCCGGCCAATGGCAAATAAAGAGACTTTGGGGGCTGCAGATCCAGCTGAGGCTATCGGAATTTATCTGACTGGATATGATTCCTCCTACTTCTAGACACCTGCAGAATGGAGCATCTAAACAAATAAAGGGAGAACGCAAATCTGCCTTCTGCCTGACTTGTTTAGCGTATGGTTGAGGCCTGGCTGGGCCTCAAGCACATGCTCAGCAGTAGAGAGGGGGCCTGGGGCACACCTGTGACAGCGCAGTGAGGAGGGCAACCATCTCTGAGCCTCCAGTGTTCCTCTCTTCAGGAAAGTCTGGGGTCTGCAGCACTGGGACCTCTACGAAGAAAAGAATGCAGAGGTCAACAATATGCAGTGCACTCCAATCACTGGCCTAAGGGCCGCTCAAGTCATGCCAACCCACTACTTATAACACTCCTGGAATGCCCAGGGAGTGGCTAAGAATATCACGAAAACACGGCTCTGCTGATGGGGGACTCTGGCTGGTGCCACCTTTCTTCTCAGCACCCTGGATGCTGTAATTTATTCCCATTACAACCTAGCCGGCCTCCCTGATACAGAATTATGCCCCCCGCCCCATCACCTTCCCCCGTAAGCTCTCCCCCTTTCTGCCGAGGCCTCCCACCGCTCTCCTGCTGAGGCTGCGACTCCTCTTCGTGGTACTGGCTCTGCTCCTCCGGTGCTCCCAGAGCTGGGCTCTGTGTGGTCTCCTCATGGGATTCTTCGGGGCTTGAGCTCTGCACAGGATTCTGCAGCTCACTTGGTGACTCAGGCTCCGCTCCTATATGCACGGTCTCTTCCGACAGGACTTCCTGGCCGTGAACATGGACAGTCACCTGGGAAGAATTCCAACTTCCAGTCACCATGGAGTCTGGAGGGAATTCTCAGTTGTCATAAGGGCTTATTTTCAGAGGAGCTGCCTACAGCAAAACTCCCAGAGACAACCAGATGAGGAGGGGGCGCTCTAGTTCCTTTGGGGCACGCGAAGAGGAGGTGAACGGTCTCCTCACCAGGACAAGGTAGGGGACATGCAGAAATGGCACTACGTTCTCACTTCCCTCAACCCTTGGCCCCTACCCAGGGGCTCACCCAGGGCTCCCATCCTTCCCATCTCCACCCATCCACCTACAGCTCTTCTTGTGGTTTGTTCTGTATCACACCACCCTGGAGGGGGGATCTGTGCCTGAGGGTCTAGGAGAACCCTTGAGGAAGTCCCCCAATCCTCCTCCCCACGAACCCTAAATACAACCTCCAAAGAGAAAACCTAAATCATGACCCCTGGGTGGCTGAGGCCCCTCAAAAGGTTCCTAGGTAGGCATTTCAAAAACTAGAAATTCAGTCACACACACAGAGACACATACACAGCCCTGGCTCCATGGGGCTCGTGGATGGAAGCACACCCTCAGGGCAGAGACAATTCAATTCAAAGGGTATGGGGACTTTTAAAGTTATGGGGGCCCTGGAATGCCTACCCCCAAATCCAGCCTTGCAGTAAATAGTCCCCCTCCACATCACACAGATCAGGACTCCCCCTCCTCACCCACCGCCTTGGTCTCCTGGGCTGTTTCTGCAAACCCTCCACCAGCGTCACTGCCTCCTCGCCGCTTTCTGGCCGTTGGCCGCGCACCCAGCTCTGCAGCTCTCCAGGCAGGACAGTAAGGAACTGCTCCAGCACGAGCAGCTCTAGGATCTGTTCCTTGGTCCGCCTCTCTGGTCTCAGCCACTGATGACAAAGTTCTCGGAGTCGAATGAGAGCTTCCCGAGGGCTGGCCGCTTCCTGGTAGCGAAACCTTCGGAAGTTCTGGTGTGAGGTCTCCAGCACAGGGTCGTCCCTCTGGAACACGGACTCCGGCCTACAGGTGAAATCATCTTCCAATTTCACCATCAGAATTCCCTCCTCCTCCCAAAGATCCTGGTCTTCTGCTTCCAAGGCTGTAGCCATTTTCTGGCTATGATGTGGCCTCACACCATCTAGAACTCACACTGTCATCACCTCCAGGCTCAGGCTGGGCACCTCGAGGAATTTCTCCCAAGGAACCTGGGGGAGAGAAGTAGATACAAACAACAGTGTAAGCATGAAATTATACTCGGGGATAACAGTTCTAAGTGCAATCATAACCTCTACACACAACACTTCCTCAAACTATTACATCCCCTCGCCCCCAGTCTCAACATCTGTTGGGGAAGGATGATCTATTCCTGAGGATATGTTTCCCCATCCCTTTTCCTGGGCAAGGTTCTTACCCCAAAGAAACACACTGAATTCACCTTAAGAAACCTTTGAACTAAGTGGAAAATGGCTAAAGGAAAGAACCCTTAGGATCAGCTACTAGAAAACATGGTAGTGTCCAGGGTTTGTTTAACATATATACACACACACATTTGCATATATATTAGCATCTATATTCTGAGAAGAGAGGTCAACTAGAGAAGTCTTTTTGTAGAGAAGCATTCTGAACTAAATCACACTCAATTTATTTAAACTTGGGGAATCTCAGAGACTTGAGGTGAGGATTGTGTGAGATAAAGGCAAGGAAAGCCACTGAACACAGTGCTTGGCACACAGGCACCCAATAAAGTCCCCTTGTTCTTGTTACGACATGTTTAACTGGGTGACCCACACACCGCAGACTCAAATGGTTAAAAATAAACCCATTATTCTTACTATCAAACCTACCCCTTCTCCTGGAATGTTGTCTTGGCTGAGATGATCACTTGTAAAATCTAATCGCAACTCTGTAATTCCTGGATTCAGCTTTGACTCTTTGCCACTGCTTCCAGCTCAGTAAACTAATTTACTTAAGCCTCTAAATCCTTCCTTCTCTTCCTTCCCGGTCTACTGCAGGTTAGGCCCTCTCCATCTCTGGCCTGGAGAACTGCCACAGCTTCCTCACTGCGCTCCCTGTGGGACTTAACTATGGGCAAGGCGCAGAGAATTATCCATGGAGCTGTTGCAAAACACGGTATCACACCCCACTCTTCTGCACACTCTACTTCAATCCAGGCAACTGTACCTTTGTAAATGCCACCTGTGGTTCTGATGGGCGGACTGGTAACAGGTAAGGCTAAGAGGGCAAGTCCTGAACTCAGATTGCCTGGACTTGAATCCTGGCTTTGTAGTTTACCAGATATGGGACCACTGGCAAATTCTTATTCTCCTGTATCTGTTTCCTCATCTACAGAATGGAATCCCGTATCCACCTTACAAAGTAATGCTGAGGATTCAATGCATTAGTACCTGTGAAGTGCCTAGAAGAATACGTGATAAATTAAAATAAATTAAAAAACAAAACAAAACCTGGCACACCAGTGTTAACTATAATTTTAAAATTCTAACCAAATCACTCAATATTTAAAAATAACTTCCTACTGCTAATAAGACCAGTTCTAAGATCCTTGGCTTTCATATGAAGCTCTATCCAATTAACCCCCAATCTAGTTTTCAAGCCTCTTAACCAATGCTTTTCTAACAGTCCAGCCAGTATGACTGGATTGGTGAACTTCCCCTAAGGTTTAGGTCCTACTGCAATGAACCTTCCGCTTCCTCCCAGTACTGCATGGTGTGTTCCTATTTCTTAATTCCTAAGATTCCTCTTAATTCCTCTTCATTCCCAAGATTTACAGTTTAGATCCTCACCTGTACTCATCTGAATGATGGCAAATCCCTCCAAATGATCTACGTGCCTTCAGATTTGTTACCTTCAAGCTCTCTTTCATGCCACCACTTAAGAGTGAGCATTGTTAGCTAATCTTCCCAATTTAGGATCCTTCAATCCCTCCTTGTAAATGAAACCCGTCTTGTAAGTGAAATACAAACATCTAAGTAATACTGTTGACCTTCTCTTTATTTCCTTTGCCTCCGCTCCAGTCCTTTCAAACACGTGCATAAATACACACGGGCACGTGTGTACATGCCAAGCACACAAAAGCCCTATGCTCCCCAGCTTTTGAACCTGCTGGTCCTTCTGGCTCTGTACCCTTCTTTTTTTTTGATGAGTTTGTTCCTTTCCTTATTAGGTGAAACTTGATTTATCCTTCAATGCATGGCTCAGGCTTTATGTATTCTGAAATGTTTTCTTTGATCCCATTTCCTCTACTTGTAGACATGGTTAGAAGTTGCCTGAGTACTTCCACAGCAAGCTGGGCACATCTCTATCACAGCACCTGCCACATTACACTTTCCTGGGTAACTCCTTGAATCCAAGGACTGTGCTTTTCATCCCCAATATCTATAATATAGTGTACAATAAATGCATCTGAATGAATTCAATCTTTTCCTCCGTTATGCTTCTCTTTTATTCACCAAGTTTTGTCAATTTATCTTCTAAATGTCTTTCAAATTTAACTTTTCTCTTCATCTCCACATCCATTCCCTTGGTCGAGCCTGGGGCATTAATGAGAACTTTAGAAAATGTGACCATATCCTCAGCCTCTTAACAACACTGCCACACAGGAGGCACTTCTGTGAGACAGAGGGACGACTGGGTTCAAGTTTCACTAGTCTTGATCTTGTCTTCCTCCAGGCCACTCTCCCCAAGCAGCTGGAAGGTTCGTTTCTTTTAGCCTCAGATCTATCTAAGGTTTTCAGTTCACTATTAAAAGTTCTGTCTTATCTTTGGCCCATCAAGTGAGTTTAATTTGAGGATCATACTGTTTCATTTTTAATCTATTCTGTTCAAATCTCTTCATTCATGCTTATTTCATTTTCATTATCCTCTTAATCATTTATAACATATTTTCAGTTTTAGATGGCTCATGATTCCCAGAGCTTCATGTGCTATTTTTTTTCCTTTTTCTCTAATGCATGGTTGTTTGTTTTCTTGGGTGGTTTGCAAGTTTTTATTTTTATGCCCATATTCAGTGGGCCAGCTTTTTCCTTTGGGAGTCCCAAGAGTAAAAAATTGTAAAGTGACTCCTTTGCATGGGATTTCCTTTGCTTCTGCTCTCAAGTACTAATGTTTCAGTGCTCTTGGGTCAACTTTCAACTTAATTTATCAGAGTTCTTAAATCATGCTGATAGTGTATTATCTGGTCCTATGCCTTCAAGTGATTTTCTTCCTATCTAAGTCTATGAAGAACCTACTTCTTGGGTCAGGAAGGCAGATTTTCACGGAGGATGGAGCTGCTTGTCAAGGGTCCAGTTTTTACAGAAGACTCAATTCCACATCTCCCACAGCCACCCTCTGCCAGTCCCCTAGGTCATATCTCCCTGTTGTAGCAAAGGCATTAGAACCCCAAACCCTAGAAGCCTTATCTGGGTTTGAAACCTCCTTAGGTCATGGTGGAGTAAGCTTATACTCACTCTTTTAGCGTTTATTTCCCTCTAGTTTGGGCACCTCTACAGCTAAGTTTGTAGAGTGAGAGAGGTAGGCAGACACAGGAATTAGCTCCATTTGCAATATTGCAGGAAGTTTTATACATATATTGCAGGAAAATCTGAATGATGAACTTAAAAAACAAAACAAAACAAAACCCTACAAAAAACCAAAAACCCCACCAAACTGCCAATGATTTCATTGTCCTTAGGATAAAGTTGCAACTCCTTAAAACTTGATTCTTAAGGCCCTTCAAGATCCGGCCCCTGCCTCCCTCTCTAGTCTATTCCCCCCCACCCCCACCCCCACTCCCGCTGCACTATACTTTAGCCATTCTGAATCTCTCATACTCCTGCAGCATCTTTTTCAAGTAGTGGATCATAAGCCACCAATGCTTGTAAAGTCAACTTTGTGGCTGACAACTATTATTAAAAAACGGTTAATAAAAAAACCAGAAAAGAAAATATCAGTGCACTGTATGTAAGAACAAATTGTTGAATGAAACTTCCTTCAGTTACACAATGACAGCTATGCCTACTGGGTTGTAATGTAACACATACCTCTTACTGTACAGTAAATTAAGAAAGTTTGGAAGTCACTGCTCTCATGGACTGTTCTGCAGCTCTCGTTTCAGAGCCCTCGCTGAGCTTTCAGGATGCTGGTCACTTTACCTTCAATACCCTTTCTACTTCCTATTCCTGGTTTATGCAACTCATTCTTTGGATTTCAGTTTTCCCAGGATGCCTTCCCTGATCCTCTTAGATTATGTTTCCATAGGAACTTGTACCTCCTCATATCATAGCACACATATTCTGTATGTGTGATAAAAACTGTCTTGCCATTTAACTCACTGGACTCTAAAGGTCTTGGGGGCAGAGACGTGCAGCACTTGGCTCAATGCCTGTCACACAAAAGGTATTCAGTGCATATCTGTTGAATGCTTGTATGACTTCTGACATGTTTTAAAGTCTGCCTTTGGAAAGATAGAGACCATGTCTTATTAATCTTTATTCATTTGTCCAACAATCAGTTTGCTGGACAGATGAATGAATAAAGGAAAAACATTTACTGTTTGGACTGTGAGCAGAACAAGGTACTCTGAGTGGTTCCCAAAGTGATGGAACCACAACTCATCATAAGGAATTTTCAGGTTGTCCTCAGGATAATCCACATGCAAGATATACAAAGCTGTGCATTAAAAAAAGAAAAATAAATCATTTTCCTTTAATGATTTGAATCAACTTTAATAAGCACAAAACCAACATCAAGTAATATAATGCAACTACAATAGTGATTATTTATCCAATCAAAGCTTCCCAATCCTGCCCCTATCCCCCGACCTCTGCAAGGCAGGGAAAGAAGATGGAATTGATAAATGGATGTTATCTTAAAAGTCCAATAACCCCTGCCCAGTGAAGTAACTAGGAACCTTCATTTCTTTAAGGCCATCCAAGAGATATCCTACTATATGGACCCTACCAAGTATGTATCATCAGAAGGGTTCCTGCCCTCCTGTGCTTTACTTGTCAAAGAAGAATTTAACAGCGCTACATAAGACCTCCCATTTTAAAACACCTTTCGAAAGCCATGAGTTGAGATTTTTCTTGCTTGTTTTGCATTTACTTTGGCAGCAAAGGAAGATGAGATGAAAGGAAACAGATCAACACCAGAAATGGAGGGAGAGAGGTGCCGTCGGTGGGGCCAGAGGTGAGAAGGAACAGGAGATACGAAAGTGCTGGGGACAGAGCATGGGAGCAGGTTTCAGAAGACCCAAGGTCCAGTCCCAGCCCCCTAAGTCTCTGGAGCTGCTCTAAAGGCTCTGTGAGATAATGTACACAAGAGCCCTTGTAACGGGTAGAGCACTTTGCAGAAAACCACTCTCCTAACTCAGCAGATTATGTGAGACCTGTGAGAGTTCTATAAAGTAAAATGGACTATGCAAACGTTAGGGACAGAAAATAGACATGATTTTATTCTACCATTCAGGGGATGTGCTATATTTCGGGTCTGCCTTGTAATTTGTGGTCCTTGCTATTCCCTTCTTCAGTACCTGACCTTGGGAGGGTTCCACACTGACAGATAAAAAGTGAACAGGTCACTCTAGAGAATGTGAAGTCAGGTCAGGAGGAGTAAAAGACATGGTTCTGTAGGGGCACTAAAACAGTGCCTGCAGAGCGGCTTAATAAACCTAGGCCTATGCAGGCCCCATCACCATGTCACTTGGGCCCCCACGTGTGTCAGGATGTGGGGGGCAGGATTGGGGGGAATGATATGGAGAAGGCAAGGCCTTTCTGCAATCCTCAGCCGAGCTGTCTCTGCCCCTCAAATGAAGGCGTTTCGTGCCAGTAATGGCCCCAACTCATGTCTCCTCATAAGAACAGAAACCGACAGGCAATGAAAGGTCATCTTAAGATGTTACTAGTTGGGGTGATCTTCCTGGACCCTAAATGCTGCAGTTTGTAGTCAGATCTCATCCATCAGGAGGAGGATGCAAGTTCAGGGCTGCCTTTTTAATGACAGTTGATCTTTAGAAGAAAAGTGATCAGAGAAGTTCAAGTTTTTATATTCAGCAGATACCTATGTTCCTTCCAGTTCTCATTCTTCTCTCTTAGCTAAAATAGACCCATAAGTGGAAATCTGAATCTGATTTTACTCTGGGGCTAAGAGGACCTTGCAACTGCTCCTCTCATTGTTTTAGAGTAGAAATCACCTAATAAAAATTGTTAACTGCTGTTTTTCAATGATGTTGCTCTCTAAAGATTATCCCAGTATGATCCTTCTACTGGAAAGATCTCTTTTATTCTTATTTTAATTGTCCTATATACAAATGTTTATCCACGCTTTCCGTATAATTGTTAGGGGCTTTGGATCCTAGGTTTGAATCCCTGCTGTCACTTATTAACCATGTGAAACTGCTTCCCCAAGCTCCAGTTTCGTCTTCAAACTGGGCTTATACTTTCTACCCCACATGGTTATTTTAAAGAGTAAATGAAGGAATGTACAGAAATCACTTGGCACACATGGGGTAGGTGCTCAAAATATTTTGTTTCCTTCAAGTGGCTTTAAATCCTTTTGGGATGAAGACATGATTTAAATAATAAGAGTCCTTTATTTCATAATATATAAGGGAAGCGGATGTGGCTCAAGCACTTGGGTGCCCGCCTACCACATGGGAGGTCCCAGGTTCGGTTTCCAGTGCCTCCTAAAGATAAGCAAGACAGCAAACTGATGCAACAAGCTGACGCAATGAGATGATGCAATGAAGAGACATAATGAGGAAACACAAGAGACAACAAGCGGGAGTGGAGATGGTTCAAGCCATTGGGCACCTCCCTCCCACATGCAAGGTCCTGGGTTCGGTTCTCAGTGCTTCCAAAAAAAAAAAAAAAAGGCAAGCACACAACGAACAGACACAGAGAACAGATAGCAAGTGCAAACATGAAGTGGGGGGAAGAAATAAATAAATAAAAATCTTTAAAAAAAAAAAAAATTAAAGCACTCCCCGGGTAAATCTTTGCCTGTTTAATGTTATGTCAGAAATAAATTTAAACCAAAAGAAGAGCCCTTCTGTTTTGAAGGTATTTATAAGCTAAGATTAAATAAGAACCTTGGAACACAGATGGGATGGAATTTACAGGTTCTCCTGCTGAAGATCAGATTAGCAATGGTTCTACTTACCAATGTCAGAGAAACCCCCTCCACACCCCAACCCCCCATAACTGGGATGAGATGATGTGAGGCACACCCAGTTAATAAACCCATGAAAACTTAACCAAGAAGGCAAAAGAAACAAAAGGACTGCATTCACTGACTTCTGACTTTCTAACATGATCAGCATGTTTCAAACCATCTTTAAAAATTATTTTTTTAAAATTTAAAAAAATATTTTTGCCACTTAAGATTTTTCTTCTTTCATTAAATTCAGTGTGAAAAGAACATCTGAGCAGCAAAGGGGAAAAGTATCTCAAAGCCTGTTACCATAGGTGGAGGGCTTCTGAAGGAAAAGAATAAGGTGTAGCAAAGGGGAAGATAGGAAGACAAAGAGGAACAGGTCAAATTGGTGGTGGTTGAGATATAAGGATCTTCTGCTTGAAGTTTTATAGATTTTATGGTTAGGATCAAAGTACAAAATGGCATCGAGAATAAATGGAGACACTTAAAATGTAAAATAAAACTTTAAAAATCCTAACAATGCAAAAAAAAATTTTTTTAAAGGTATTGGGGATTGAATTCAGGACCTCATTTATGCAAGGCAGGCACTCAACTACTGAGTTACACCTGCTCTATTGCACTTAACTGAAATGGTTTTTTTAGTTGTCTATGATGGGCAGGACGTAGTGTTAAGACAGTGGAGAGCTCTGCCTTTGAAGGTAGATGGCCAGTGTTCTAGCACCTGCTCTCCCTCTTAAAGGTGTGTAATTTTGGACAGTCATATCAGTCTACATCTCAAGTGGGGAAGATTCTATATCTACCTAGTCAGAGAACTAAATCAGATCTTTTGAGAAACCACTCTGCTCTTTGATAAAGAAAGGGCCTTTGAGAGGAACAAATATAAATGGCTTCTGCATTTAGTATTTGGATCCTAATATATGAGCCTCAGAAAGTGAGAGATATGTATTCAAGGGTTGAGAAGGGCTAGAGGCTGAACACAGATTTGAAGAGGCCAGAATCATGATCATACTGGCTAAGCTCTAACACAAAGCTAGGCTTTTTAACCTGAAAGAATATTACCCAGAAGTGGCTATTGGGACTAATAAAGCAAGTCAATCCATATGCCTCAGTTTAAAACAGAACATCATGAACTAATCTGAATTAGGAACAGGGTGGGACATCAAACCTGCCACCCACCCTGTTGAGGGCAGCAGCTCTTATCTGGCAGCCAGAGTTAAACTAGATGTATTCAATTCTATAGACACAATCAATGCCAATCCCATGGGACGGTGAGAGGACCCATCGATTAACTGGCAATAGCAGGATATTATAAATACAGCCTGACCTGAAGTGTGGATATGAGAACAACAGTCAATTTAAAGCCATTTACTATGATTTTAGCTTTGTAATGAACATGATCTGCCAGGATATCCCCTGCTGTGTGTCTAGATGACCTATGATCAAGGCATATAAGACAATAAAGGAAGGGACCTGCACCAGCTGAACACAGGAATCTAAGGAGTGCCAGGTTTCCACTGTAGGTCCCCAAGTAGATGTATTACCATGATGCCATTCTTACTGTGGGCACTGTGTCCAACTAGACTGCGAGCTCCATGAGGACAGGGGCCTCTCTATTCAATTTTCTATTTCCAGTCCTAGCACTTTCAAGCACTTGGTGTAAAAGGTGTCCAATACATGTGTCCTGAATGTTAATAAGCTGTGTATTTCTCTTACCCCAACATGGCTATAGAAGAGGTCCTGGAATCTTGAAAATGGTGGGTACCAGGACTTTTGGGTAGTGAACTAGCCATAGAATGCCACAGGAATATGATATTAACATTCATTCCAATCTTTTGGGGGAATCAGTGCCATAGCAATATCCCGCCTAACTGTGTGGCATATTAGTGGAGAAAAGCTCCTTTAAGGGGTTAAAGGGGCAGGAGATCGGGGCCATTTATTCCATAAGCCTCATTCAGCATTAATTGTGTATCACACTACCCAAGTTGTAGGGCACAGAAAGACTAAAAGAACAACCTCTGATCTTGAGGAACTTCACAGGTAGGTACGAAACTGCAGGGACTTAATCAATACCAGGAATTTAGAGCAAAAATCTAAGTGGGTGGAACCTGTATGATCAATATGGTATGCGCCAATTGAGAGAATTAAGAAAGAAAATCAAGAGAATCTGTGATTAATGCTTTATCTTAAATTTGGCATAAAATAATGTAGATTTCAGAGTTCTTTTAGCACATCTTTTTAATTTTATAAATGAAAGCTCAGACCTAAAAAGTTAAATTACCCACCTGAGGTAAGTTTCCAGCACAGAAGCACTGAAAGCACTAGCCTTTTGATTCCCAAACCACTGCAGTGTTTATGGCAAGAAGAGGTTTGACCAAAGGCTGTGGTTCTCAAAAGGACCCAGATCAGCACTTGGGAACTTGTTTGAATATAAATTCTCAAGCCCCATTCCAGAACTCTTATCAGAATCTCTAGGGGTTGGCCTCGACAATCTGTGTTTTAACAAATCGTTCATTTGCGGAAGATACCTAATAAGTATGGGAAGCACTTTCCAAGGCATAGGAAGTAAATTTGGAGGTCATGCAGGAAGGAACCATCTTTTCCTGTGTTGTCTAAACGAGGGTTTGTTGGCAAGAGGACAAGCAAAAGGAGAAAGAGGCTAGGGTGGTGTCATGTTTTATGCCTGAGCCAAATTTAACGAGAAAAACGACCCAAGGGGGCAAAATTCCCTTCTTCCCTCCAACACTGCCCACCCTCTCATCCTAGGTACCAAGATAAACTGCCATAAACGCTGACCGCCCCACCAGCAAAGCTCCCATGGCTACCTCATAACCTTCCTGCAGTGGTTTTCTGGATCAAGGCCCACGGGACAGCTTGGAAGAGAAGTTGGCTGGAGGAATTCCACTAGCATTCCTTAAAATAACTTCCGAGTGAGGCTGCCCCTGAGGTGTCACCTGCAGAGTGTGGACAGAGAAAAAGCAACAATTCTAAGCCTAGCTTCTAAACAAGAGGCTGGTTGTGGCGCTCAACCCAGGACCAAGGTGCTTCAAGAAGAGCTGGGCCTAGCAGCTTCCTTCTGGGGTAGCCACAACAGGGACGGAGGCAGACATGGCTATCAAAATGCCTGGGAGATGGAAGACATCCAATGCCCAGAAAAACTAAAATTGGGCTGCCAACCTTCTGAGAGAACTCAGCATTATCCACGGCATACAAATTAACTTTTAGTCAAGACAGAAGCAAGGGGCCGAACACTCCTGCTGAGAGTCACGGTGGTGTTGGGCAGAGGAGTGCCCAAACTGGCTGTCGGGAGTGGGGACACAGAAGTTGCAAGTGGAGACACCAAGTACCGTCTTGAAGGGAAGCTGGGGGTCTGTCACAGTGACAGCTGAAAAGCCACAGGCCAGATGGTCTCCAAGGCCTAGTATGATCACGGGTGATAAGATCACGGGTAAGTGTATCTGCGTGTGTGTTGGGAGCGGGGATGGGGGGAGAGGCGGGGGGGTAGTGGGAGAAGGGGTTCGCCGGACAGAAGGTAGGATACTCGACTATCTAAGATAAGAGGCGGGGTGAGAAAAGGCTGAGGGAAATAAAAGGGCCCAAACCACTCCTTCCTCCATTCCGGGGGGCAGTTGGCGCGGAAGCAGTACGGACTAACTGCGTTTCTGCAGGCCTCAGGAAGGGGCGGAGGGCGGCGGCTGGAAAGAGGAGGAAGGCCGGAGCACCATCCGCATCCCGGGAGGTCCTGGCTCCGTCACTGACCACGACGCTTCGAATCCCCGAGAACAGTCCGCCAGCGCCCCTTCCCCAGGACAGCACGATTTCCCCAGGCTCTCGGGGGGCGGGGTCTCCAGCCCCTCCCCCTCCTACCCTCCCTACCCGGCCCGGCACTGCCGGATCCAGCCCGGCCCGGCCCGGCCCCGCGCCCCCCGGCACTCACGGCTCCGACTGCTCTGGCGGCTCCTCCCCAGCCCCGGCTTCTCCCCCACCCACTCCCAGCCGAAGCAGCGCCGCCGGATCCGAGCCGCGCGGGGCCTGGCGGGGCGGAACACGTGGGGCCTTTACGCCCGGAACCGGAAGCTGCGGCTCGCCCCGCCTCCTCGCCGCGCTGGAGCCTGTCTAGACTGTAGGAGGTTCGGGCCTCTCTATGAGCCCTGAGGAGCGAGTGCCCGCCCGCCTGCTGGGTCTGTGCAGCCAGGCGACTACAGACGTGTGCTAACGTACACGCGTGCCTCTGTAGACTTTTTCTTTCTTTCTTTCTTTTTTTCCGTCCTTCCGTCCTCCTTTCCTCCCTTCCTCTTTCTCCCTCCCTCCCTCCCTTCCTTCTTCCTTCCTCCTTCCTTCTTCTCCCTTTATTTTCTTCCTTTCTCTCCTCTCTCCTTTCTTTCTCTCTTGCTCTTTCCTTTTTTCTTCTTCCCTCCGTCCCTCCGTCCCTCCCTCCCTCCCTTCCTTCCTTCTCTCCTCCATCTCCTTCTCTCCCTCCCTCTTTCTCTTCTTCCCTCCCTTCCTCCCTACCTCTTTCCCTCTTTCTTTCTCTCCCCTTCCTCCTTTCCTCCTTTCTCCACCCCCCCCCCCCCGTTTCTTTTGTGTTTATTTTATTTGTTTGTATTTCTTAACTTTAAGACTCTCTCCTTGGATGGCATTTGTTTATTTGTCTGACTTTTATACCTATACCTGCCATTTCCTTTTTTTAAAAAAGATTTCTTTATTTACTCCCCCCTCCCCACCCCTTGTCTGTTCTCTGTGTCTATTTGCTGCATGGTTTTCTTTGTCCACTTCTGTTGTTGTCAGTAGCATGGGAATCTGTTTCCTTTTTTTTTTTAATTTTAATTTATTTATTTTATTTATTTCTCTCCCCTTCCCCCCGCCCCCAGTTTGTCTGTTCTCTGTGTCCATTTGCTGCGCGTTCTTGTCCACTTCTGTTGTTGTTAGTGGCACGGGAATCTGTGTCTCTTTGTTGCTGCCTCATCTTGCTGTGTCAGCTCTCCATGTGTGGTGCCATTCCTGGGCAGGCTGCACTTTCTTTCACACTGGGTGGCTCTCCTTACGGGGCGCACTCCTTGTGCGTGGGGCTCCCCTACGCGGGGGACACCCCTGGGTGGCAGGGCACTCTGTGCGCGCATCAGCACTGCGCATGGGCCAGCTCCACACGGGTCAAGGAGGCCTGGGGTTTGAACCGTGGACCTCCCATGTGGTAGACGGACGCTCTCAGCCCTTTCTACCCTCTAAGGCACCACTCTCCATTTGTGGGGTCCTTCTCTTCTTTTCCCTGACTGCCTCTAACACTTTCATGAGACACCTTGTTGGGGGCAGTTTACCATGTTTTGAAACCCAAGGAATTCAACTCTTGTGGTGGGCAGTTCATGGAAGCATGTTGTGTGCTAGATGCTTTCTCAATATGTCTCACTTAATGTATTTAAATATTAAGTGCTTAAATTTGTTTTAAAAAACTAAAACATTACAGATAAAGCTAATGACCCTTTTTTCCTCTGTCTTGTCAAGAGTTAACTGTTCTGGGAGTCTGCCATGTTTATCTTGCAGATCTTTTCCTGTACTTTTATATACCATATACATATGTATGTATATGTCTATAGAAAATATATAGTAGTATTTTGTGTGTACATTTGTGAATGTGTATGTCTTCATGTTAAATTCCTCAATTTGTTGTTTTCTTTTATCAGTACAACTTGGAGATATGTCCATAGTAGTAGATACAGATTTTCCTTATTCATTTTACTTTCTGCATAGTATTCTTTTCTCTTTTTTTTCTGCATAGCATTCTTGTCTTTGTTTGCCAGGGTTGCTAGAACAATGTACTACAGACTAGCTGGCTTAAATAACAGGTGTTTTTTGTCTCAAAGTTTTGGAGGCTGGAAGTCTGAATTCAGGGTGTTGGCAGGATCCTTCTTCCTCTGAGGTCTGTAGGACTCTCACCAGAGTACTGGCTTGCCAGCAATCCATACCCCCCCCAGCCTCTGTCTCTCTCTCGGCTAATCTCTTCCTATCTACCTCCTACTGTGTCCAAGTTTCCTATAGATATAAAGACTCCAGTTATATTGCCTTAAGGTCCCGACCTCATTCAGATTGGCCTCATCATAATAAGGCCTTTGAAGATCCTATTTACAAATGAGTTCATTCAGAGGGCCAGGGTTTAGGACTTGAACATGGCTTTGGGGGGACATGATTGAATCCCAAATGATTCCACAGTCTGAATAACACAGTTTATTTAGCCATTTGCTTACTGATAACCTATAAGTTGTACGTAACTGTCGCTACCACAAACCATGCTGTAATGAATCTCCTCTTTGTGCATATATGTAAAATTTACTCTTGGTCAGATACTGAGAAAAGGTATTGTTGGGTCAGAGGGTATGCACATTTAATAGGTAACTGCCCAATTGTTCTCCCAAATCATTGCACCAGTTTACACTCTTAAGAGAAATATATAAGAATATTTTTCCCATATCCATTCCATTTTGTTAGCAAATTCAAAAATTTTGTCTAATCTGACAGGTAAAAAACAGTGAGTCATTGTTTTAATTTGCCTTTCCCTGATTAAAAGTAACACTCAATATCCTTTCATAAGTTTATTTGTAATTTGTAGTTTTCCTGTGAATTTGCCCAAATTTCTTTTGGATTGCTTGTCTTTTTCTTATTGACTGTTGGATGTTCTTTGTGTATTCTAGATATCAGTCCTTTGACACATGTATTGCAGATACTTCATTCAAATTTATTGCTTATATTTTAACTATGTCTATAGTACTGAAGTTTTATATTGGATACAGTATTTTACTTTGCATCTTATTTAAGAACATCTTTTCTATATCAAGATCCTGAGGGGAATCCACTTATAGTTTTTATACTACATTTTCGTTCAGTTTTTTAATGTTTAGATTTTTTATCTATTTTTGTGAATGGTACAAGTTGGGAATTCTAATTTAATTTGTCTATCTAATTAATTTCCACTTTGAAAACATGTAATATGGATATTTACTTACTAGAACTACAGATGATATAATCCACATGTAATTTGTTTTGTCAGTCCATTCATCTTGTCCATCAAGAGTCTGTTCATGCATTCATCAGTGGTTTATTGAACAACCACTATTTCCAGGCAATGCACTAATTATTCACAATATGCTGGAGAACAAGAAAGATACCATAACTGTCCTCATGGAGCTAACTTTCATGTGAGGTACAAGTGTGTATGTGTGTATGTTTGTGTGTGTGACATGAAGGAAGCACTTGGAAGGAAGGAAATAGTTGAAGTAATTTGCACAATAAATTAATTATGACTGGGATAAGTTCTACCAAGAGAAGTACAGGGTGCTATGAGAGATGGTAACTGGAGGTCCGAATCCTGGTGGTGGTAAAGAGGCTGTCTTGAATAGTGATGTGATTGAATCACATTATCCGCAAAAACCACGGTTGGGTCCTAAACCCTGGTTTTGTGGATGTGAACCTATTTGTGAATATGACATTTGAAGGTGTTATCAGTTACGTGTGCCCAAACTGCATGAGGGTAGGCCTTGATCCAATATGGCTGAGGTCTTATAAGTAAAGGAAATTGGCCACAGAAGAGAAAGCCGTGGGGAGGAGCTAGGAGTCAACAGAGCCCAGAAGAGAAAGGAGAGGACATTGCCATGTGATGGGAATGCCAAGGAACCCCTCTGAATGCATCTAGCTGGCACCAGAAGGCTACCTACCCCAGGAGCAAGCAAGCCTTCTAGTGTCAGAAACTGTAAGACAATAAATTCCTGTTGTATAACCCAACCCATTGTATGGTGTTAGAGGTTTGCTATAATTAAAAATCTGTAGCTCAGTTTCCCCTGATATGCACTGAGGAAAGTCTGATTCCATCCCCCATAAGCCTACTTGCCTAAGGGCATGGCACTTCCCCATAGGCTAAATAAAGAAACCACTTAGAGACCAGAGTAAAGGGAAATGGAAACCTTCCCTACCTACATATCGCAGGGAGATAAAATTCCTACAGAACGAAGAAACATCTGCTCCTGCAGCATTCCAAGAAACCATAACTCCCTAACCCACTATCTTCTAGTCACTATCAGGAAAAATTTTCACCTCTAGGGCTTCCTATTGGCCTTCAACCCCCTCCCACCAACTATCATTCCCCTGCCTAGGAAAGTTCTGTATAAATTCAAGTTCCTCTTTCCAAGGCGGGGGGGGGGGGGGGGGGGGGGTCTGTTTCTTAACCATCAATTGAGTTCCATGTGTCTGTCTTTATGCCAGTACCATGTTTTTACCACTGTAGCTAGCTAATATGATTTAAAGTCTGGAAGTGAGAGTCCTCCAACTTCACTTTTCCTTTTTAAGATGTTTCTGCCTATTCAGGAGCCTACTCTTTCAAATAAATTTGATAATCATGTTTTCCATTTATTTAAAAATTGCTTGTGGAATTTTTCTCAGGATTGCTTTGAATTTGTGTATCAATTTTGGTAGAGTTGATATCTTAATGGTATTTGTCTTCCAATCTGTGAGCATGGAAGGCTTTTCCAATTATTTAGGTCTCTTTTGATTTCATTTAACAGTGAGTTGTAGTTTTCTGAATACAAGTGCTTTATGCCATTTGTTAAGTTTATTCCTAAATATTTAATTCTTTTAGTTACTATTGTAAATAGAACTTTTTTCCTGACTTGCTCCTCAGATTGCACATTACTAATATCTTTTAAAGTCTATTTCATTTAATATAAACATAGATACTCTGGCTTTTTTGGGGGGTTACCGAATGCATGAAAAGTTTTTTCCAGCCTTTCACTTCCAATCTATTGGTTACCTTGGGTCTAAGGTGAGTCTCTTGCAGACAGCATATAGGTGGCTCATATTTTCTTATCCCTTCTGCCAGTCTGTGTCTTTTGATTGGGGAGTTTAATCCATTAACATTCAATGTTATTATTGTAAAGGCAGTTCTTATTTCACCCATTTTGACCTTTGGGTTTTATCTATCATGTTTTATTTTCACCATGCTTTTTGAGTCTTTTAGTTACTTTTACTGATATAATCTTCATTTCTAGACTCTCTTCCAAGCCTCTCTCTCCTGTCTTTTCTGACTGCAGCATGCCCTTTAGTATTTCTTGCAAAGCTGGTTTCTTGGTTACAGACTTCCTCAGTTTCTGTTTATCTGTTGCTGGATATAAGATTCTTGGCTGGAAGTTTTTCTCTTGCAGTATCTTAAATATATCATACCACTGTATTCTTGTCTCCATAATTTCTGATGAGATATACATTTTTAGAAGATCCTCTGTCTGCTGAGGAGAAAGGAGGGATAGGTGAGAGATGGTGGTGTTTGGATTAAAGAAGTAGTAGTGAAGATGGAGGGAATTAGGCTGTTACGTCTTTAGTACTATTTCGTGAAGAGCAAAGAATTAATTGTTAGGAAATAGTTATTTTGTACTTAGAATAGAGAGAGGTTATCTTCCAAAAATCAAAGAGGTGGCAGGAGTAATTAATGGAGTGGGCTATACCGGAAGTATATGTAGGAGTTCCTGTCTACATTTTCAGCCTAAGTCTGGTTGAATGTGGGTATAGAAAAGTGGATGGTTCTGGAAGACCTATGTGTAAATGGAATTTTTAGAATTGGAGTTATTTTAAACTTGCAACGAGAATTAGTCATTTAAAGTGCCCTGGTGGTGAGCCACTTTGTCAGATACTAGAGATTTTGGCAAATATTTCCAAATTTGTCTGTATAGTACTTCAAATTTTCTTGTACTGGATTTTAAAAATCTTATCTGTCTGTTAGCTGGACAATTGTGAATAACACAGAGTTATAAAATCCTGATAAAAACAGACCTTAGAGACCTTCAGGAAGACAGCAGAAAATCTTTAGCTTGAGGCACATTGAGAAAAATTGTTCTGTAGTTAGATAAGCTTGGGAGAGGCCATATACACTATCTTTGTGTGGGGATTTGCAATGCTCACAAAGATCATTAGAACTGAAAAAGCGAGATTGAATTTATTACTTGCAGGGTAAGGGAGAGCTGCATCATTCAAATATGATTTCAGTGAGTCTTTATGAGTTAAAGGGGAAAGGGCTAGATCTAGGATAAGAAGATGGAGGTTTTTCCGCAAAGGTGGTCTTCTGAAGACAATTACTTGATTGGTTAAGGAGAGGGTCATGAAGTCTCCTTTTAGAATGGTCATTACTCTAGTTTGATCAGTAATTATGTACACATTTCTTAAAGAAGCCCAAGATGGTTTGCATAGATGATCTGTTGGGTTCAAGATCATCTGGCAGGCACTTTCATATGCAGGCACATTCATAAGCTTAGGATTTGGAAAACTTTTTCTTCAGTGTAGTGTCAAAGATTCTGAGCAGTTCTGGAGTGAAGGAATCTCCTTAACCTTGTCAAACTCTTTGTTACCACAATCTGAACTATATTTTAAAAAACTAATAGCCTGTGGAACGCATCATGGAAGCACTACTTTACTTTAAGTATATGTGTGTACATTTTCAGAAACAAATTAAGTCAAGAGCTTATTGTCAAGCCAGGATTTACCTTAGACCTATCTATGAGCTCAAGCTTGTCATTAAAGTTACCAATAGTAAAAAAAAAAACCAAAAACCCAGTATCTAGAGGTTGCAGGTTTATGATATTGTTTGGATGGGTCCTTATGTTATTCTGACTTTTTTTGGAGAAAGATAGGATATGCACATTCTGGAGAGACATATGGGCTCTAGAGACATAGGAAACAGTAGGACATATAGTGAAATCTCAAGCTCTGTCATGTTGTCTCAGTGTCCAGGGATACATTGCCTCAAACAATCTTCTAGCACCTCCAGGCACTGGAGGTACACAACACTCTCCTTTGACCTCCCATGTTGGTGAAGGAAAGTTATATTTAAGGCATGGCTCTCTGGAAGTCCACTTGTAATTCCCATCGCTCTTGATACTCAGGTATTGGAAACACCACCGTAGCACTTGCATAGACTTCTCCAACTCCTAGAATTAATTCTCTGACAGATTGCAAAAATTTTTCTTTTCAGTAGAAACAGCACCAAGCACATTACTTGGTACACAATGGTGCTTAATAAAAGTGAAAAAAAAACCCAACATGAATAAATGGTGTCTATTTTGAGTTTTGTAACTTGAAACCAATGTGATATTCTTACACCTGCTCTCCTCGCTTTTATAGGATCTGACATTGTGGTTTTCTTTTTAAAGATTTATTTATTTATTTCTCTTCCTTTCCCCCCCATCTGCTCTCCGTGTCCATTTTTTGTGTGTTCTTCTGTGTCCACTTACATTCTTGTAAGTAGCACCAGGAATCTGTCTCATTTTGTTGCGTCATATTGCTGCATCAGCTCTCCGTGTGTGTGGCACTACTCCTGGGCAGGTTGCACATTTTTCATGTGGGGCGGCTCTCCTTACGGGGTGCACTCCTTGCATGTGGAGCTCCCCTATGCAGGGGACACCCCTGCGTGGCATGGCACTCCTTGCGTGCATCAGCGCTGTGTGTGGGCCAGCTCACCACACAGGTCAGGAGGCCTGGGGTTTGAACCCTGGACCTCCCATATGGTAGGCAGATGCTCTATCAGTTGAGCCAAATCCATTTTCCTGTCATTGTGTTTTATGTTACCTCTGTCTGCCATCAAACATGAAGTCCTTGAGATAATAGGCTCAGCCCAGGAAAATGAGTGTTTATGAAACTCAAAGGTAGATTTTAAATATGTTTCCAAATAGCATTATAACCCAGATGCCTGAAGTCCTCTAGATAGAGATCACGTAGGGCTACTTGCTCACCTCCCTTGAAAGTCTGAAGTTCTTCCTAAAATTTTGGCAATTTCTAGGGTCATCTCTGTGAGCCTTTCTGTGGACTGTTTCTAATCCAAACCAGGCCATTCCAGACATGAAACTCAACTCCATCTTGATTTACATACACAACACATGCACACATGTGTGTGTGACATCCATATCCCATTCAAAAATGAATTTGTTAATGTAGGAGACTTTCCTGAAGGTTCAAAGGGAAAACAGACTAACATTGTAGAAACATGACCTCAAATTGTGCAATAGACATCCTCATTCTTAAAATGTTCCTTGAATGCCACAACTCTGGGGAATTTCCACTGGTTTCTTCCCACAAACTTCTGTGCTTCATTACATCTTTTTGGTGCCTTTCTCCTCTCTCTTCTTTCTCTGTCCTTTTCTTCTGAAGAACATTAGGTATTACCCTAATTTTCTTGTCAGCTATTTAAACCATTATTTTAATAACAGGGATCTTGATGAAATTCATGTCCTTAGGGTCCCTCTCTTTACCTTCAAATGATTTATTTCTCCCCCTGTGACCCTCCTCAAGAAAGTTCTTTTCCTAAGATAACAGTAGTTGAGATAATAACACTTGCAACTAATTACACTTAGTTTTGCATTTTCAATTTTCAATTCATTACTAAAAGAAATGTGCAGTAGTCCTTTTTTTAAAAAAATTGCAGTTTTAATGGATTTTAGTAGTAGTCTTTCTTTACCTTGAAAGAGGGGCATACATAATACATATTACTACAAACTAGGACTCACCTGCATCACTATTCTTTTTTTTTAAAAGATTTATTTATTTATTTCTCTCTCTGTCCCCCCCCCACTCCCCCCATTGTCTGTTCTCTTTGTCTATTTGCTGTATCTTCTTTGTCCACTTCTGTTGTTGTCAGCAGCACAGGAATCTGTGTTTCTTTTTCGTGCGTCATCTTGTGTCAGCTTTCCATGTGTGCGGCGCCATCCTGGGCAGGCTGCACTTTCTTTTGTGCTGGGCTGCTCTACTTACGGAGTGCACTCCTTGCGTGTGGGCTCCCCTACACCGGGGCCACCCCTCTGTGGCAGGGCACTCGTTGCACACATCAGGACTGCACATGGGCCAGCTCCACACGGGTCAAGGAGGCCCAGGGTTTGAACCGCAGACCTCCCATGTGGTAGATGGACGCCCTAACCACAGGGCCAAGTCCACTGCCCATCACCATTCTATAAAAAGCTTTTTCAACTAGATGTCTGACTGAGGGCAAGGTTAAAGCAATTGATTTGTCACATGCATTGAGGGACCTTACAAGCCAACCCTCAATGCAGGATTTAAACTTCATATTAATCTTAGAGATGAATTTTTCCAGCAAGGAAGCCTACCTATTGTTTCTGAGATGTCTTTCTAGATTAAAGACATCCTGGGCACATGTCTTACCTAGATCAAAGCATAGAAACCAGGAGTTTTGTCAACTGTAAATTGGAAATTTTCACCAGATATTCCCAAGTTTTGGTGTTATGAGAGAAAGAAACCTTTAAGTTTATCTAAAGTTTGCATTATATCAAGGTGGAAGTCCCCATTTTGAGATATTACCAAACAAAACTGATTCATTTCAAACATTTCTGGAAGACCATTAGAATTGATTAAGAGGCTGCAGGTAGCTTCTTTTTTTCTCCCCCCTGCCTCCACTTTTATGAAGGGTATTTATTTGAAGTAGAAGCCTACAGTTACCAGGCCATAATGCATAAGTTACTTCCCTCACCAAAGACTGTTGCCATGTATTGGAGCAAGGAGCTTATTTTACTGTGAGGAAAAGAGGTACTGAGAAAATGAGACGTGGAGCTTCTTATGCCTTTGCCTTGGAGATGAGGGGCAGAGGGTTGTCATAAGCAAAGAGGGAGACAGGGTTCCCTACATTTCTGCTAAGTAGCAGGCAGTCTCAGACCTTAATGATTTCTAGTTCCAGCTTACAGTTGAGAAAGCCCTGACTTCTGCCTCATGCAGCTGAGGATATCTCAGGATTTTTCTTTTTTTGTGTGTGGGAGAATTAGGACATTTCTCCTTCTCAGGGAGAACTCCCAGGTCATTTATATGTAGCATATTATTATAGCGGACCCTATCCACATCTTTATCTTGCTACAAGAATGAACCTGAACTTCTGAGAAGTTTTATCACACCTCTCCCCAATCCTCTCTTACAGTTTACGTTTGTATCTACATTAAGTTCTTTTTGCTGTTTTACATGTTTTACTCTTGATGATGAGACTTTGGAAAGGCCATCACTTTCCTTAAAGCTCCTTTCACCTCCTTGTTTCTAATGGTATAAATAAAGGGATTCAAGAGTGGGGTGAAGATAGTATTTAGTACAGATACAACCTTATTAATCTTAAAGGAGGAGTGTGTTGTGGGTCTCAGGTACATGAACAGAACAGCTCCATAGAGCAGTGACACAACAGTCAGGTGAGAAGCACAGGTGGAGAAAGCCTTCTGGCGGCCAGTGGCTGAAGGAATCTGGAGGATGGTGGACAGGATGTAGATATAAGAAATCATAGTAAAGAGGAGTGATCCTGGGATCACCAGGATGGTTGCCAGGAGACCCAGTAGCTCCAAAAGGCTGGTGTCTGCACAGGCGGCTTTCAAGATGGGGCCAACATCACAGTAGAAATGATTGATGACATTGTTGCCACAGAATGACAACTGGATGAGCAGCAGCATCTGACAAAAGACAATGGCAAAGCTGATCAACCAGGAGCTGAGGGCGAGCTGCAGGCAAAGGTGGTTTGTCATGATGGTGGGGTAGCGAAGAGGCTTGCAGATGGCCAGGTAGCGGTCAAAAGACATGACCGTGAGGATGAAAAACTCAGTTGTGCCCAGGAAGAAGTGGAAGAAGGCCTGCAGCAGGCAGCAGGAAATGCAGATGACAGCTCTTGTCACAACAAAGGTCTCTAGCAATTTGGGGATGACCGTGGTGGTATACCAAATCTCTAGGAAGGACAAGTTGCAAAGGAAGAAGTACATTGGAATTTGCAGTCTGGGCTCAGCCCAGACGATGGCAAGAATGAGTCCATTACCTGCAAGGGTTAATATGTAGATAAGAAAGATCACGATAAATAGAGGGAGTTGTAGTCCTTGGATATCAGGAAAGCCTAAGAGGATGAACTCTGTGATTGCTGAGCCATTTCTCATGCCCCTTGATATTCTAGAAAAGAGGCAAGAAAGAAGCTCCTTAGAAGTTTAACGGCACACTAAAATATAATTCAGACATAAAAAATAAGGATTCTGACTCTAATTTTTTTTAAGGTCCTTCATAATACCTACACATACCCACAGCACCTTTCCTTACTGGTGATTTAGCTTGTTCTTTTTTTAGCTAAACCTGCTTTTAATAGACTTTGAAAATATTAAGTACACATGAAGAAAGAAAAAGTATTTTTTTACCCTACACAACCATGGGGATAATAATTTAAAATATCTGCCATTAATCAATATAATTATTTAAAATGAACAGTATATATTAATATAATGTCATGTGCAAAAACACAGCTTGTGAATTCATAAGACATTACCCCCCAATCCTGTATTATATTCTGAAAGAGAATTCTGGCTTTCGTATAACAGATATGTTTAAGAAAACTGAGTATAATATTTGTATGTATGTTTTTTGCATGTATGCATATAACTAAAAATCACTGCCATTATATTAGTGCTGAGATACAATTTAGATAATGTAACAGATGCTTTTATAAGTATATACTTCCAAACTCCAATTCAAACTCATTTTGTTAGAGAGACTCAAAATATTTAAAGCTAAGTGGGTAAAACTGCTCAAGAAGTAGGGAAATATGCTAAACTTGAATGCAAAATTCCAAGACCAATGGAATCAGGCCCGAGTATACAGTAAATACCTAATAAATATTTATCAGATTAAAATCTACAGATACTAACCTAAAAAAATGTTAAGAAGATAGCGCATGCTTAGAATAATAAACTGGAAATTCTGGAAGGTACATTCCTACCAAAACCTTCCTTTGTGACTTATCTTTTCATACCAAATAAAGAATTCCCAGTTGTATACGCAAATTGATAGGCTGAGAATTTTCTGTCCTTCTACTAATATTCACTAGAAAATATTAACACCGCTTCCTTTCTTACTGGGGCTATTCTTTTGTAATGTTCTCATTCAGTATGGGTAAGGTAAATTACTGTGAAATGAACTGCACAATTTTCAAAGTACATAGGAAAATCAGCATGAAAGAGGCAGCTCACAGTTCTTGAAATGTTGCTTTATTCTTCCCCCATTTGAAAGAACAGGTACTTCCATTCCCTTCTACATGCTAAACCAGAAGAGGATTAATCTTTGTCTGTAATGCCACAAGTTCTAGCGCTTTTCCATGAAACTAGAAGAGAAAGAGAAATATTCGAATTTGCACTAATGGCCAATCTATCTGGCTGTGAGTCTGGTCCCTCGTGATAGGGTAGATAGGGAATTATCTTCACTCCCCGCACAGAGGAGAGTGGCAGTCTCTCCACACCAGGATAAAATTTCTAAGGGCTAGATATCCTGCAATGTGGAGAATTAGACCTATTAAGTTCACAAGCATTTGTTGAGAGCGTGCTAAATTCCAAATCCTGCCAGGGAGCAAGAGCATTTGTAATTACCACATAACCCAGTGAGTAAAACTGTAAAGTTGCGCAGAGATTGTTCGGAAACACAGCGGAAGAATCCCTTCCCCGGCCAGGGCAGGGGTTAAACTCCTGGAGGTTTTCCAGAAGAGGTGCCAGAGCTCAGTTCAAGAGGAGCTAAATGGGAAGGGAGAGTGGGGTGGGGGAGAGGAAACACATTCCAGGCGAGGACCCAGGGTCTCTGGAAATGGAGCTCGAGCAGAGGATCCAGCTTGAGCTGAAGCTGAGGCTGGGCCTTGTCCTGACTTGTTTGATAAACTAAGAGGTGGGGCAAGGTCCTGAGTCCGTTTACAGGATGGGTTTTCGAGGATTTTGGAGGAGAAAATCTTGAGTCAGGGAATTTGCTAATGTGGGAGGAAATGTGTGTGTGTGTGCGCGCGCGCGTGTGCGCGCGGCACGGTATTGCCCTGCCTCCTCCATACACGCACGCACGCACACACACACTTCCATAAGCTTTATGGAGGAAAGGGCCACAGGGGGTGACGGGATGACTCCTTTGAGGTCCTGGTCACAGACAGCACTGCCGCGCTCTCCAGGTGACAAAGTGGGACACGTCTTAGAGGGGAGAGACGTTATCTTCTCTGGGTTTGCAAGGAACGTGGCTTCGCCTTGGTACCACAGGGACCCAGGAGCCCAGCAGTCGAGTCAGCAGAAGCGGAGCCAGCTGAAGCGGTGGAGCCGGCTGAGAGCAGGGGTTCCCGGCTGCGCCCAGGAGAAGGGAAGGAGAACAAGAAGAGGCAGGGCCCAGGCAGTCGCCGCCCCGACTGTGAGCACGCGCGCAGTTTGGTGTGATTTTGGAGGAGGTAAGGGGGCTGGAGTTAGCAGGCAAAAACAATATTTCAAAGTATCACCGGAAAGTTACCTTAGGAAACTGAGGTTACACTGAAGTTAAAATACTGCACAAAATATGGCCATCTGTATGCTCACTGAAATTGAGTTGTATATTCTAGACTCTTCCATTTCCTTTAGAAAAAGTCACAATGTATAGGGTCAAACGGTGTCCCTCCTCATTTTCCCATTTCGCTCAGCCACCAGGTCCTGTTAACTTTACCTCCTTACTGACTCTCCACTCCCTTCTCTTCTTGCCATCTTATCTGAGGCTGCTTTAAGAGCAGCCTCCCGACTGGACCTCTTGTCTCCCCACCTGCCACACTATTTCCTCTCCGTATTTCAAGTTGTTGGGATGGGTGGTCATTCAAACCCCAATTCTGACCATGTCACTCCTCAGCACTGTGAGGGCTACACCCAGGCTCCTTAGTGGGACATTCAAGGCCATGGATGGTCCAGCCTTACCTGCCTGCTTGTCTGCTGTTTCTCCTTTTCTCCCCATACCACTTAAAAAAATTTTTTTAAATGTTACATTAAAATAATATGAGGCCCCCATATACCCCCCACCCCCCTCATCCCGCTCCTCCCCGCATAACAACAACCTCATACCTCTTGAGTTACTGTGGTTCAGAGGTTGGCTCCCCCAAAATAAAGTTTAACAGGAACACAGCTGTGCGCATTTGTTTACAGATTGTATGTGGCTGCTCTCAGACTGCAAGGGTGGAGTCGGAGAGTTGTGTCAGAAGCCACATGGCCCACAAAGCCTAAAACAGTCGCTATCTGACGCTTTACAGAAACAGCTTGCCGACCCCCACTTTAGTTCCTGAAAGCATCATCCTCCCTCTTGCCTCCTATCCTAGCACATGCTGTTCCCTTTGCCTGGAATACACTCCTCCCCTCTCCATCATTTGGATAAGTCCTCTGGACTTCCGGGCTCAGCTTAGGAGCCACCTCCATGGGAGGCCTAACCCTTTCCAGTCTGGTTAAGGAACGACTCTCACGTGTCTCCGTAACACCCTGTGCTTGTCTCTATCTGCACAGTCACACAGTTGCATTTCCCATTTATTTGGTTGGCCTCTTCCACAGATGCTATTTATCTGCCGGGGTCTGGCACAAAATAAGCCCTCAAAAGATATATATATGTATGTATCTTTTTAAAAATAATTATTTACATGAATAGCTTCTGCTTATGTATCATTTTGTGTATCCTGATGCTGCCGTATGTTTATATGTACTGCTATCTCTTACATTTCTAAGTTGAAAATGTTATGACAAGGGAATGTTTGCTGAATACTTGGACTCATGCTGCTGCTCCCAGCTTTTCTTTTTTTGAGTTTTGCTGTGTAATCTTTCCCTAATCAGGCATTTGCTGTTTCTTAGAAGTTGGGAGAAAAACCAGAGCACAGTGAGTACAGTAAGCTTTCTTTACACATTTAATGCTCAGTGGTTTTGGGATTGAGTTGAGTAATTTTTGTTTTTGTTTTTTTTCCCTAAGCTATGGTTGTTGCTGTCAAGGACCCTGCAATTTTCTTAAACTTTTCAAAGTATTGGAAGAAAAAAAAAAAAGAAAGGTATTAATGCATTTATTTTCTGTTCTAGATTTGGCTAAGGGCAATATGTCCTAACTCTTGGGGTTTATTCTGTTTCTATTAATAAATTGTCAATAGGGTCCAATTTCATTTTTTTCGAGAATTTGATCATGCAGTAACATATCCTATAGGTTCCACAAAGGGAAAGAGTTCACCCAGAAACACTATTTGGGGGACTGCCCAGAGCTGGAATGCGAATAAAGATAATCAGTTTTGAAATTCATCTCATGGATTGATGGTTCTGGGAAAGATGCTGTGAATAAAGACCTCTTTTGTTTAGGAAGATCCAAGTCCAGATAATTGTTATGACTTTTCTGCATGAAGCTAAATTCATTTATTGAAATTTACCTGAAGGCTTTAAGGCATCAAGACTATTTGTATCTGTCATTCTGGCAAAAAGCAAAACCTTATTCAAAATAGTACTCTTTCTCTCTAAGTGGCAAAGCAGTACTTACAGTGCTAATGATTCCCAGGGAAAAACTTCTGGTCCTGAGGTGTGTCCTCACCCACAGCTAGACTGAAAGAAAAGGAGAGAGACTGGATTTACGTCTGTTAATTGAAACAGAAAAATTTCCTTTTCCTTTCTGCACTGGGCAAATGAATCTCTCTCTCTCGAATTTAAGGCAAGTTTCGTGATGTTTAAGTCAATTCTATTCGTAAAGCTCTCAAGAAATTGCAAGACTTCTGCATTTAGGAGAATTGTTTTGAGGGTGATTAATACAGCAGTTCGTATTAGGTCAAGATTTCTTCTCTTCAAATAATGATTTGTTAGTGGGACACCTCCATAACTTCCTCTGGGACATCGGTCTCTATGGATGTGAGGTAGAGAATCCCAGGAGGTAGTCTCACTAAAAGTTTATTCATAATTCAAACTGAGGAATTTGCAGTTTTCTAAATTCTCATTGGTACTCATCATCCCTGAACTCCTGAGATAATTAGTCAAAGCCTGGAATCCATGATTTTTTTTTTTTTTTTTGCATCGTCTCTTGATTCAGTTTCTCCAAAATGGGAAATCAGTGGTACCTTAGTAATTAAAAGGGTTTCTCTAATGAACTGAATTGAACCAAAGTTGGAAAGTTGATCAATGATATAAAAAATGGCCATATATTCAGGAATGCAAGAATAAGCAAAATAGATGTTTTTTTTTTTTTGAGGTACCAGTGTCAAGGATTGAATCTGGGGCTTTGTATGTGGGAAGTCAGCACTCAACCAGTGAGTCACATCATCTCCCCTGAGTTGGTTTTTTGTTTGTTTGTTTGTTTTGCTTGTTGTTTGTTTTCTGTTTTGTTTTTAGGAGCTACCGGGAACGAAATCTGGGACTTCCCATATGGAAAGTAGGTGCTCAATAGGTTGAACCACATCCTCTGCTCCCTAACAGAATAGATTTTAACTTGATTTTCTTGTAAACTATTTAATGGTGATAAGTGAAAAGACAGTGGCCTAAAGTGTTGAGGGTCATATAGAGAGTTGATGGATATTGCAAGTATGACTAATTGTTGAAAGAAACTCTTCACAAAACAGGAAAATAAAATCGGAATTGTAACTTTGAAAAAAATCAGTTTTATGGAGACACAACTCACAGAATAAAATGTCCTCATTTTAAGTATACAACTCAGTGAATACCAGTGTAATCATCACTCCAATTAAAATGAGGAATGTTCTCAGTACTACAAAAAGTTCCCTTGTGCCCATTTGCATTTAGTTGACCTCAGTACTCTCTCCCCTACCCCACCCCAATCCCAACAACCACTGATGGGATTTCTATGTCTAAAGATTAGTTTTGCCTGTTCAATAATTTTATATAAATGAAATCATATGGTATATATACCTTTCGTGCCTGGCTGCTTTTGCTTACCAAAATGTTTTTGAGATTCATTCATGTCATTGAGCATAGAAAATTCATTCCTTTTAATTGCAAGAATAAATCACACTTTATCTGGTTGCTAGTTGATAAACATTTGGGTTGTTTCCATTTTGACTATTGTATTAGTCAGCCAAAGGGGTGCTGATGCAAAGTACCAGAAATCTTTTGGCTTTTATAAAGGGTATTTATTTGGGGTAGAAGCTTATAATCACAAGTCCCTAAGAGTCCAACTCAAGGTACCATTAGAGGTACTTGCTCACCCAAAGTCACTTGCTGTATGTTGGAGCAAGATGGCGGGCATTGTTAGCAAGGGTTCAGCCTTCCTTCTTTCTTTTAAGACTCTGTGGTGCCAGCTTCTTCCAATCTCAGCTGTAGGCTGTCATAAGGCTCATCTCTCTCCCTGGGGCTTGTTTCTATCCAGGCTCAACTGCTCTGTTCTCTTCACAAGGTCAGCTGTAGACTATCAGTCTCATCTCTCTTCCCAGAACCTCTGCCATGTCTAATGAGCTATCTCTCTTCCTCTGCCATGTCTTTTTCTCTGTGAGTGTATGCCCAACAAGGGGGTAGGGACTCATCACTCTACTGACATGGCCGAGTCAAATCCCTAATCTTAATTTAATCAAGTAAATGTAATCTTTGATTTTAATACAATCAAAGGGTAATTACTGCCCAGAGGAACCGACCAGTTTACAAACATAATCAAAATCTGTTTTTGGAATTCGTAAATAATATCAAACTGCCACAATTATCATTAAAGCTGTGGTGAACATGCATATAGAATTTTTTTGGTTATCATATATTTTCATTTATCTGAGGCAAATGGGTAAGACTGAAATTCCTGAGTCATAAGGTTAAGTGCATATTTAACTTTTAAAGAAACAACCACACTCTTCTCTAAACATTTTGCTCAATTTTACAGTCCTACCAACAATGTATGAAGAGTTCTATTTGCTCTACCTTCTCACCAACATTTGTTGCTTTATTTTAAATTTAATGTTATAGTAGGTGTAAGGTTTCCTCATTATTAATTTAGTTTGCATTCCTCTGATGACTAGAGATATTGAACACATTACTTATGCTTATTGAACATTTATATATAATGAAGAATTGGTTAAAATCTTTTGAACATTAAAAAATTGGATAGTTTTTTCCTATTATTGAGTTATAAAAGTACCTTATTTCAGATGTAAGTTCCTTGTGAGACAAAAAATTAAAATAGTGATTGTAGCACAAAATTGTAATAAATGTAACTAATGCCATTGAAGTGTAGGTAATGCTCTAAAATCATTAAAATAGCAAATTTCATGTTATATATATGTTGTCACAATTTAAAACAAACCTGTAGATATACTAAAAATGAGAATATTTTCTTCCAGTCTGTGGTTTGCTCTTGATTTTCTTTACAATATATTTTGAAATACAGAAGTTTTTTATTTTAAAATCTAATTTATCATTTTTTCTTTTTATGTCTCATGCTTTTTGCATTTTGTCTAATAAATCTTTCTATTCTCAAGATTGCAAAATTTTTCTTTTATGTTTCCTTATGGATGTTATGGGCTATGATACATTTTGGGTTAAATTTTGTGCAAGGTGAGAGGTAGTTGTTGAAGTTAATCTATTTCCTGTTGAATACCTAGCTGTTCTAGTACCATTTGTCAAAAAGACTACCCCCTTGAATTGACTACATTCCTTTATAAAAATCAATTGATGATATATGCATGAGTCTATTCCTGGGCCCTTCTGTTCTATTGATCGTCTCTCTTTGTGCCGATACCGTTCTATCTTGGTTACCGTATTTTTTAAGTGCGTCTTGAAGTCAGGAAGTCTATGTCCTATAACTTTTTTTTTTTTGGTCAAGGTTGTATTGACTATTCTAGGTCCTAGGCATTTCAACATAAATTTTAGAATTAGCTTGTCAATTTCTACAAAGCAACCCCCTGGGTAGTTTATAGAGTGGGGCTGCATGGCATCAGTTAAGGCAATGTTGCTAATTTAGCTTCTTTAATTTATTACAACAACATTTTACAGTTTTGAAGTTTTCAGTATAGTATTTTGTTAAGTTTATTCCTGAGGATTTGCTATCTTCTGATGCTAGTATAAGTGGAATTTAAAAAAATTTAATTTTCCAATTTTTGTTGCTAGTACTTGCAGTCAGCATATGCCCATAGTAAAGAAACACAATATTTTAATAGGCATTTTATCCTACTGCTTTGCGAAATTCACTTATAGGATTTCCTACATACACAACCGTGTCAGTGAATAAATACCATTTATTTCTCCCTTTCCAATTTGTATACCTGTTATTTTTTTTTCTTCCCTTATTGTACTGGCTAGAGCTCTAGTACAATGTTGAAGAGAGATGATGAGTACAGACATTCTTATCTTGTTCCCGATATTGAGGAAAAATGGTGTCTTTGCCCAATAAGAATATTAGCAGTAATTATTTGTAAATACTCTTGATCAGGTTGAGGAAGTTCCTACATTGCTGAAATTATTTTTTAAATCATGAATTGCTGAATTTTGTCAAATGATTTCTCTGCATCTATTGAGATGGATATATGGTTTTCTTCTATAATTGTTAATGTGGTGTATTATTACTTTGCTTTATTTTAAAATATTTAACCAAAATTGGAATTCTGGTATAACCTAAGTAGTCATGAAATATTTGTTCTTTTCTATATTAATAGATTTAATGTACTAATATACTGTTAAGGCTTTTTTTGTCTATGTTCATGAGGGATATTAGTCACTAGCTTTCTTTTTTTATATTTTCTTTGTTTTTTTTTAAATCTAGATTTTAAAAAATGATTTATTCCCCCCTTGTGGCTTGTTTTTTTTTGTTGTCTGTCCTCTGTTTCCATTTGCTGCACATTTTTCTGTGTCTGTCTCCCTTTTGTTGCATTATCTTGCTGCATCTTGCAACACATGGGCTGTCAGCTCTCCATGCCTTCACAAGGAGGCCCTGGGACACGAACCCAGGGCCTTCCATGTGGTAGATGGGAGCCCAGCTGATTGAGCCACAGCTGCTTCCCTTTCTTTGGTTTTGATATCAACGTAATGCTGGTTTCATAAAAAGAGTTGGGGAGTATTCCTTTCTGGAAACTTTTCCTTTACTACCTGAAGGAATTTTGTGAGATTTGGATTATTCCTTCCTTAAATATTTGGAATTAATTAAGCAGTGAAATCATCTGGATATTGACTGTCCTTTGTAGGAAGCTTTTAAACATCTTTTTATTTTGAAATACTTTCAAACATACAGAACAGTTACAAAAATGATACAAACCCCATACAGAGAACTCTATCATACCACCTCACCCAAACCCGGATACCTATATTCACCAATTTTAACATTTTGTCACAAGATATGATCTGGCAAATATTATTCTATTATCCATCTATCTATTTATCAATCTATTTCCTTAATATTTGAGTGTAGGTTGTATACATCATGCTTTTTAAACACTAATACTGCCATGTACATCTCCTAAGAACAAGGATATTCACTATGTAACCACCTTAAGTGCGATTATCAAGTTCAAGAAATTTAACAGTGATAGAAAGGTTATACTCTATATTCCATTTTTTTCATAAGTCCCAATAACATCCCTTTGAACCTTTTCTCCTCCCTTATTACATCTCATCCAGTATCGTGTATAGCATTTAATTGTCATTGTCTCTTTTGCTTTTCTTTCTTTCTTTCTTTTTTAAATTGTGGAAACATATATACAATATAGATTTTCCCATCTCAGCCATTCCAAGCATACCATTGAATGGGATTAATCACATTCATAATACTGAGGTACCATCTCTACCTTCCATTATTAAAACTTTCCTATCTCCCTAAAGAGAAACTCTGCACCTATTGTGCATTAACTCCCCATTTCACCTGCCCCACACCTCTGACAACCTGCACTCCAATTTCCGTCTCTATGAGCTTGCATTTTCTCTAATTCTTTGTAGTTGCCATGCAGCTTAAGTTTAATGTCCTGAATTTATAACAATCTAGTTTGCTCTGAGATTCCAACTTAAATTCAATAATATACACTAACTAGATTCCTATACCTCTCTGTCCCCCCACCTTTATGTTGTTTTCTTGTCACAAATTAATTGTTTATACATTATAAGTCTCAAATCACTGATTTATCATTACATTTTATTACAGCTGCCTTTTAGGTCCTGTAGGAATTAAAAGTGGAGTTACAAATCAAAAATACTGTAGTACTGGCATTTATATTTACCCATGTTGTTACCCTCACTGAGATCTTTATTTCTTCACATGGCTTTGATCTCTATTGCCCTTTTCTTTCAACCTGAAGAACTCTTTGTAGCATCTCTTGTAGGGCCAGCCATTCAAGTTTTGTTTATCTGGAATGTCTTCATCTCTCCCTCATTTTTTTAAACTTCATTACTTGAGGTAACAAGCATGCTACCATCGTTGGGCAGGCCCAGCACGTTGAGATGAGGCCTCGTCTCCTGCTGGGTGAGTGCTTGGCGCGGGTAGATCGTTGCCCCCCTGCTACTCTTGCCCGTAACGGCTGCCTCCTCTATCTCCACCAGCATCCGGTCTCCATAGGGGCCGCCCTAGGGTAATCGGCCTGCCTCTCGCGCCTCACCAGAACCCAACCCACAACTTCCCCTTATCTTCTGCCCCAGCCCCCATATACCCCCCACCAGAATGATAACCTCGCCTCTGCCCCTTTACCTAGCAACAGCCTCCAACAACCAATCGGAGGTCACCTTCAGCTTAAGCCAATCCGCACCCCACACGTGGCCCCTTACCCTCCTACCTCACCCCCAACCGTCCCCCAGCCAATTAGCGGCCTCCCCTCACATACATTGCCTTATTTGGCTTAGCCTTGCTACCGCCAGCGCCCTAGCCTATATAAACGCTTGTCTTCCTCAATAAAGCAGACGCATTGCCACCACTCTCCGTCTCCGCAGCATTCTTCACGCCGGTGTGCGTCCGCCCTTGACACCGCCCGCTGTCGGCCGTGCGCCCTCAATTACTTTTTAAAAATTTTTAAAAAAGATACTTAGATAAAAAAGATACATAAATAAACTTTATTTTTAACAAAGTTTTAGATTAAAGTTATATAAAAAATATAGGGGATTCTTATATGCCCCACCCCCCCTCACGTTTTCCCCTATTAATAACATCTTTCACTAGCATGGTACATTTGTTAAAACTGATGAACAAATATTGAAGCATTGCTATTAACCATGGTCTATAGTTTACATTATGGTTTACACTTTGCACTGTACGATTTTATAGGTTTTGACAAAATGTATAATAGCCTGTGCTCATCATTGCAATATCGTGCAGAAAATTCCAATGTCCCCAAAATGCCCCCTGTTCCACTTATTCTTCCCTCTCCCTCTCCTTAGAACGTCTGGTGACCACTGTGTTTATATCAATGTTACAAGTTCTTCCATTACTGGAATAACAGTAAGTCTACTTTGGTACATAGTTGCATTCCCCCCCTTATGCTTGTTCACTTCTCAATCTTGAGGAGTTTGGGATGGTGATGCCCACTCTGTTTTTGATTGAGAGGGGGCTTAGATCCTTTGGGTAAGATGGAGGAAATATCTTGCTTGCAGTTGTAGATATGCTCTTTTTTGGGGGATGGGCATTGTCCATCATTATCACTTTATTAGTTGTCCTGGACAAGACTGATGACCTGGAGAATAGGTGTTGGCCAGAACTTTGCTGCCATTCAGGGCTCAACTGGCATATGAAAACATGGAAGATTTAAATCTCTGGGACATATATTTAATGGGTATAGTGCTAATTATAGGTTCAAATAAAAGTGGTAGAAGAATCATATGCAGGGAAATTATAAATGAGTCTAACTCTGTTGCACTGGGGAGATAGGTTAACATATATTCCAAGGTAAGGCCCATCAATGGGGTGTGGATTTCCTGGGGTTGTTTGCCCTTCCTATAGTGTCTAGATGTCTCTAGAGCCTTCGGGAGCACTTGAGGCACTGTTTATTATGGCAGTCAGCGAGGTTCTCCTGAGATGTGTCTAAGAGTGATCTCTGGAATGACCTCCTGACTCATGCTGAAATCTCTTAGCCATAAAAACTCTTTTGTATTTAATATTTCCCCGTACCTTTTAAAAAAAGATTTATTTATTTATTTCTCCCCTCTCCCCATTGTCTGTTCTCTGTCCATTCTCTGTGCATTCTTCTGTGTCTGCTTGTCTTCTCTTTAGCAGCACCAGGAATTGATTCTGGGACCTTTTGGAGTGGGAGAGGGGTGCTCAATCTCTTGCACCACCTCAGCTCCCTGGTCTGCTGCATCTCTTATTGTCTTTCCTTGGTATCTTTTTTTGTTGTATCATCTTGCTGCGCCAGCCTTCAACTTGGGCCAGCTTGCCGCATGGGCCAGCACTTCACTAGGGCCAGCTCACCACCTGGACCAGCACTCCATGTGGGCCAGGTCTTTGCTTGGGCCAACTCACCACGTGGGCCAGCTTGCCTTCACTAGGAGGCCCTGGGAATCAAACCCTGTACCTCCCATATGTTAGATAGGAACCCAATCCTTGAGCCACATCTGCTTCCCTATTTCCCCCTTTTGATCAAGGTCTTTTTCCAAATGCATCACTTGTTCGATCTTGGTAATAATCCCTTGGTGCCAGGGAGGCCCATTCCTGGTAGTCATGTCCTACATTGGGGTGGGGCAGGGGGGATGCCAGTGAGACTATATGCTGAGTTTGGCTTAGAGAGAGGCCACATTGAATAACAAGGGTTTCAGACGGTAACTCTTAGGCAATATATATATTATTAGGCTAGGTTTCAATTTTACAAGAATAAGGTTCATAAGTACAAGTGTTAATGTTAAGGGCCTGGTGTATTGGTCTGTCCTCTTTCACTAGGCACTGCCTATGTTCTCTAGAGAGTCTTGCCACTCTATTGGAAAATGTAGCAGGCCTCCCCAGGATGAGAATTTAATATTTTGTTGTTTATTGTGTGGGTCTCCACCCACTGAGATAGCACCCCATGACCACATGAACACATTCATACTCCATAGAGGCATTCCCTGGGTGCCTCCTTCCCCACACATACCCCCACCACTGATACCTTCACCAGTGATTCTCCCCTGCCATAGCTGTAACTTTTCTGTAATCCAAAACCTCCCCAAAAATGAAGCCAAAATGTTTCTTGCATTGTGCCCATCACCACCGTTAAGATCTGTTATCTTTTATGTATGTTTGTAATTTCTTCTGTAGTTTTCCCCAGTGTCTTCATGTTTTTTCACACTTTATTTTCAAAGAAGCTTTAGGTTACAGAAAAGTCACATGGAAAATATATGGGATTCCTATATATCCCACCTCTCCCCCTCTCACATTTTCCCCTATTAATGACATCTTACATGAGTATGGTACATTTGTTATGAATGTTTCAAAATACTGAAGCAATGCTACTACCCATGATCAATAGTTTATATTATGGTTTACACTTTGCACCATACAGTTGTATAGTTTTTGACAAAATGTATGACAGCCTGTATCTGTCATTGTAAAATCATGCAAAACAATTTCAATGCCCTAAAAATATCCTATGTTCTACTTATTCTTCCCTCCCTCTCTCCTTGGAACCTATGGTAACCACTCAGTTTCAATTTTTCAAAAATAAAATTCACAGTTACATGCATTAATATTGAGGGCTTTACATAATGGTCTGTTTTCTTTATTAGGCACTGCCTATGCACTCAAGAGATTTTTGCCCCTCTATTTGAGAACATAGCAGGTCTCCCCAGGGTGGGAGTTTAATATTTTGTTGTTTATTGTGCAGGTCTCTACCCAGTGACAAGATGAACACATTCATATTCCACAGAAGCATGCCCTAGGTCCATCCTTTCCCACACATTCCCCCACCACTGACACCCTGCACCAGTGATCCTCCCCTGCCATATTTGCCAAAGGAACATTCCCTCAGTTGAAGTTTCAACCAAAGACCTACAAATCTTGAGTATTCACCTGTTCCTTCCTTCAGTCCTCCCTCCAGTTCCATGGATAGTCCAACCTACCCATCCCCACCCTGCTCACCCTCACATTCCAGCACCATTGACCTCACTCACATCCCTGCACCACTATCACCCCCCTCTACTGCCAAATCACTCCCTTCCACCTTATCATATGTTCTTCCCAGATTAAGCATTGTCTCATTACGCTCTTCTCCCTTTCTGACTCTTGGTAACCTGTCTTCCAGATTCTGTCTCTGTAAGTATATTCAATATGCTTCAGTCAGGTCATGCAATGTTTGTCCTTTAGTGACTGACTTACTTTACTGAACATAAGGTCTTTGAGATTCATCTGTGTTGCCACGTGTCAAGACTTCATTTCTTCTTATAGCCGAGTGATATTCCGTTGTATGTATATACTATGTTTTGCTTATCTATATATCTATTGTTGGATACTTGGGTTGTTTCCAACTTTTGGTAAGAGTGAATAATGCCACTATGAACATTGGTGTTAAACTGTGAGAATGTTCCATACTGCTTTCAATTCTTCTGTATATACTGCTAGATAGTAGTGGGATTGCTGGATCATATGGTAATTCTATGGTTAGCTTCCTGAGGAACCACCAAACTATCCTCCACAATGGCTACACCATTCTACATTCCCACCAGCAGTTGACAAGTGTTCCTATTCCCCCACATTCTCTCCAACATTTGTAGTTTTCTTTTTTTTTTTTTTAAAAAAATAACTGCCAGTCTAATGGGATAAGGTGATATCTCAGTGTAATTTTGATTTACATTTCCCTAATAGCTAGTGATATTGAGCATCTTTTCATGTGCTTTTTAGCCATTTATATTTCCTCTTTGGAAAAGGGTCTATTCAAATTTCTTGCTCAGTTTTAAAATGGGATTGTTTGTCTTTTTATTTGAGATGTAGTATTTCTTTATATATGCTGGATATTAGATACTTATCAGATAAGTGATTCCCAAATATTTTCTCCCATTGAGTATATTGCCTTCTCACTTTATTGACAAACTCCTTTCAAAACACAGAAGTTTTTAATTTTGTGGGGGTCCCATTTATCTATTTTTTCTTTCATTGCTTATGCTTTGGGTGCTAAGTTTATGAAACCATTTCCTACTACAAGATCTCCTAGATGCTAACCTACATCATCTTCAAGGAGCTTTATGGTCTTGAGTCTTATATTTAGGCCTTTGATCCATCTTGAGTGAATTTTTGTATAGAGTGTGAGATAGTGATCCTCTCTTATTCTTTTAGATATGGATATCCAGTTTTTCCAGCACCATTTGTTGAAGAAGCTGTTCTGTCCCAGCTGAGTGGGCTTGGTTTCCTTATCAAATATCAGTTTACCATATATGCATGGATATATGTCTGAACTCTCAATTCTGTTCCTTTGGTCAGTATGTCTATCGTTGTGCCAATATCATGCAGTTTTGACTGTAGCTTTGTAGTATGGTTTAAAGTTGGGTAACATGAACCATCCAATTTCATTTTTCTTTTTCTATTTGTTTTTGGTAATTTTGGGCTCCTTGCCCTTCCAAATAAATTTCATAATTGGCTTTTCCAATTGTTGTAATTTTTATTTGGATTGAATTGATCCTGTAAATCAACTTGGGTAGGACAGACATCTTAATGATATTTAGTCTTTCATTCTATGAGCATGGAATCTTTTTTCATTTGTTTAGTCTTTTAAAATTTCCTTTAACAATGTTGTGTAGTTTTCTGTGTACAAGTTCTCTACATCTTTAAGTTTATTCCTAGATATTTGATTCTTTTAGTTACTATTGTAACTGGCATTTTTTTTTTCTTGATTTTCTCCTCAGAATGCTCATTATTAGGGGACAGAAATGCTACTGATTTTTGCATATTGATCTTATATCCTATCATTTACTGAACTCATTTATCAGCTCTAGAAGCTTTCTTTTAAAATTTTCAGGTCTTTCTGTGTACAGGATCATGCCATCTGAATAGTGAAAGTTTCACTTCTTCCTTCCAATTTGAAAGAAATTTAAAATGAAATTTTATTTCTTTTTTTCCCCTAAGGGCTCGAACAAGTACTTCTAATACAATGTTAAATAAGAGCAGTGAGAGTGGACATCCTTGTCTTGTTCCAGATCTCAGAGGGAAAGCCTTTATTCTTTCACCACTGACTATGATGTTAGCAGTGGGTTTTGCACATATGCTCTTCATGGTCAGGAAGTTATCTTCTAATCCTATATTTTGAAGTGTTTTTATCAAGAAAGGACACTGTATCTTTTCAAATGCTTTTTTTTTGCATTGATAGAGGTGATCATGTGATTTTTTTGTTTTTGATCTGTTAATGTGGTGTATTACATTGATTGACTTTCTTGTGTTGAAACATCCTTGCATACCAGGGATAAAACCCATTTGATCATGGTGTGTAATTCATTCGATGTGTTATTGATATGATTAGCACATATTTTGTTGAGGATTTTAGCATCTAAGTTCATTAGAGAGATTGATCTATGGTTTTCTTTCCTTGTGCTGTGTGGTTTTGGTATTAGGGTGATGTTATCATCATGGAATGAATTAGGTAATGTTTCCTCCACTTCTATTTTTTGGAAGAGTTTAAGCAGGATTGGTGTTTGTTAGTTCTTTCTGGAATGACATGTAGAATTCACTCATGAAGCCATCTGATCCTGAACTTTTCTTGATTGGGAGGTTTTTGATGACTAAATCAATCTTGTTACTTATGATTGGTCTGTTGAGTTCTTTTTTTTCCTATCTGGCTGTGTCATCATCTTTATGGCGCATTGCTTTGCCTCACAGGGGGTCTGCACCTCTCTGTACCATGTGGGGGCCTGTGCCTCACCGCGCAGGTCTGGGATGCCTTTTTTTTTTCCTTTTTCTACCAGAAGGTCCCAGGGATCAAATCTGGGTCCTCCATATGGTAAACAGGAGCTCAGTTGCTTAAACCACAGCCACTTCCCTGTTGAGTTCTTTTATTTCTTCCTTTGTCAGTGTAGTTTACTTGTGTGTTTCTAGAAATTTGTCTAGTTCATCTAAGTTGTCCATCTTGTTGGCATACAATTTTTCAAAGTATCCTCTTATGATACTCTTTATTTCTGAGAGTGGTGATAGTCCCTCTCTCATTTTTATTTACATCTTCTCTTTTTTCTTTGTTAGCCTAGCTAAGGATTTGCCAATTTCATTAATCTTCTCAAAGAACCAGCTTTTACAAATAGTGTTGTTAAATTTTTCTAGTATTTTTTTAATTCTCAATTTCATTTAGTTCTGTCCTAATATTTTTATTTCTTTCTTTTTGCTTGCTTTGGGATTAGTTTGTTGTTCTTTTTCTAGTTCCTCCAAGTGTGCAGTTAGGTCTTTGATTTTAGCTTTTTCTTCTTTTTAAATAAAAACATTTATGGCTATAAATTTCCTTCTTAGCATTGCTTTAGCTGCATTCCATAGGATTTTTTTTTGAGTTTCAAGAGCTTTTATAGGCTCAAATAAATGCATTTATTTGATCTGAATTTTTAACAAATCAATTTTATTGATACATATTAATAAAGCATAAATCCATCCAAAGGGTACAATCAATGGTATTTGGTATAATCACATATTTGTGCAGTCATCGCTTCAATCATTCTTAGAGCACTTTCATTATTCCAAAAATAATAAACAATGAACATACAAACAAAGATCATCACCTCTCAATCTATGCTTCCCCTGCTGTACAAGGCTGCTATTCTTTCTCCTTCTCTCTAGTATATTTGTATTCATATTTTGTAAACACAGTCTTATTATGCAATATCACCCATATTTGTATTTTATATGAGGTTTTACTATCTTGTAGTCTCATGTTACAGTTTTTAGCTTTCCTTCTAATAATACACGTGACCTTAGTCTTTTCCTTTCAACCACTGTCATACCTGTATAATAACTTTGCTAGTTACAAAAACCATGATGTGCTTTTACCATTTCTATTCACTTCTAAAGATTTATAAACTACCTTTTTACCAACTCTGCACAGAATAACCCTTAGCTTTCCATTCTCTACCCTCCTACTATTTTCTGGTGACCTATATTCTAATTATTAATTCCATGAATTTGCACAATATATTTTGTTCATAATAGCGTATTCATACCATATTTGTCCTTTTGGGTCTGGCTTGCTTCACTCAACATAATGTCCCCCAGGTTCATCCATGTCATATGCCTCACGACTTCATTTCTTCTTACTGCTGCATAATATTCCATCATGTAAAATATACACCACAATTATTTATCCATTCATCAGTTGATGGACACCTGGATTGTTTCCAACTTTTGGCAATCATGAATAATGCCACTGTGAACATTGGTGTGCAGATGTCTGTTCGTGTCACTACTCTCAGTTCTTCTTGGTATATACCTAGTAATAGTATTGCCAGATCACAGGGTAAGTCTATATTTAACTTCCTTAGAAACTGCCAAACAGTTCTTCACAGTGGCTGTACCATTCTACATTCCCACCAACAGTGAATAAGCATTCCTATCTCTCCAGCATTTACAGTTTTCTGACTTTTAATAGTGGCCACTCTTAGAGGTGTGAAATGATATCCATTGTAGTTTTGATTTACATCTCCCTAATTGCTAGCAATGTTGAACATTTTTTCATGTGTATCTTTACAATTTGTATTTCTTCTTTGGACAATTGTCTTTTGCCCATTTTTTAATCTGGTAGTTTATCTTTTTATTGTTAAGTTGTATGATCTTTTTATATATCATGGATATTAACCCTTATCAGACATGTGATTGCCAAATGTTTTTTCCCCTTGAGTCGGCTGCCTTTTCACCTTTTTGACAAAATCCTTCAAGTGCAGAAGTGTTTAATTTTAAGGAGGTCTCATTTATCTAAATTTTCTTTTCTTGCTTTGGTTATAAATTTAAGGAACTACTGCATAGATCTTGAAGATGTTTTCCTATATTTTCTTCTAGGTGTTTTATGGTTGTCATTTTTATATTTAGGTCCTTGATCCATTTTGAGTTAATTTTTGTATAAGGTGTGAGATAGGGGTCCATTTTCTTTCCTTTGGAAATGGCTATCCAGTTCTCCCAGGACCATTTTTTGAATAGTCTGTTAGGGCCCAGCAGGGTGGGTTTAAGAATTTTGTCAACAATCACTTGTACGTAGATGTGAGTGTCTATTTCTGAGTTCTTGATTTGGTTCCGTTGGTTAGTCTGTCTGTTTTATGTTAATACTATGCTGGTGTTTTTTTTTTGTTTTTTTTTTACTACTGTAGCTAAATAATGTTTTAAAGTCAGGAAGTGAGAGCCCTCCAACTTTGTTCTTTTTAAAGAATAATTTGGCTCTTCTGGGCCCTTTATTCATCCAAATAAATTGATAATTGGTAATTTCTGCAAAAATGGCTGTCAGGATTTTTATTTGGATTGCATTGAATTAGTTTGTCTATCTTATTTTTTAATTCTAGCTTTGATGAATACAGAATTCTTGGCTGGCAATTTTTTTCTTTTAGCACCTTAGCTATGTCATACTATTGCTTTCTTCCCTCCACGGTTTCAGATGAGAAATCAGTGCTTAATCTTATCAAGCTTCCTTTATATATGATGGATCTCTTTCCTCTTGCTGCCTTCCAGATTCTCTCTTTGTCTTGAGTGTTTGACAATCTGATAAGTATATGTCTCGGGGTAGGCCTGTTAGGATTTATACTGTTTGGAGTGGGTTGGGCTTCCTGGACATGTACATCCATGTCCCTCATAAGAATTGGGCATTTTCAGCCGTTATTTCCTCTAACACACCTTCCGATGTCTTTCCCTTCTCTTCTCCCTCTGAGATGCCTGTAATGTGTGTTTTGTGTTGTCAATCAATTCCCTGAGTCCCTGCTGAATTTTTTTCTATCTTTTTATCTACCTGTTGAATGTTCTATCTTCAATGCCACTAATTCCTTACTCTGCCTGTTCCAATCTGCTGTTATGTGCTTCTAGCATATTTTAAATTTTTTGCATTGTGCCTTTCATCACCATCAGATCTATTTTTTAAAATGTATGCTGACAATTTCTTCTGTATGTTCCCCCAGTGACTTTTTTGTTGTTGTTGTTCACTGGCTTATTTTTCCAAATAAGCAGTAGGCTCTTTACAAATAAGCAGATCTCCAATGATGTATATTAAAATGGTAATCCTATCATCATTGGTAATCTAAATGAAAAAAATTCATTAAGGCACATCTGATCTCTAAGTTTTAAACAAACATTATGATGTAATGACAGACACATTTTAGTTTTGTCTCCCCAAACATGTAAACACCAAAATTGTCAAAGAACACTTAATATTTAGTAAAACAGTAAGGAATATAAAAATTAAGGAGGGGGGAGTTTTCAAAAGGAAATCTTTGGAGATCATTTCACTGCAAATAAAATATACTAACCAGTGAGTGCACACTCCTGATAAACATAAATACTAATAACTAACAGGTACTCAAGAAATGGCTGAGCTTAAAACAATGGATATTAAATAAAGGTACTGGAGATGCAAAGAAGAAAACAAAACAGTAATTAAATAATGAAATAACCATCTCCATCAACATAACAGACATGAAGGATGAAATGAAAAACCTAGGTACAAGTTATCCCCCAATGTTTTCATCAGGATGGTTTTTTTTTTTTTTCTTTAAGCTTACATGCATTACATTACAATAATTCTTCTTTCCATCCTAAATATTAATATTTTACCCTTTTAAAAGAAGGGTCAGGAGGAGAGAAAATTCCAAATCTTTTTTGAAATTTACTGGCAGTTCCATTTAGGCCAAACCAGTGACAGTCTGTACAACCAGAAGAGTTATATATATTTTGCTTCCCTTGTCCCACCTGCTTTGATACCTTACAGAACCACAGGAAGCACAGTTTGGGGGAAACAATCAACTTTGGAAAGCTCTTCTAAGGATGATGCTACAACTATGACCACATCTCCTTACTTTACAAGTGAAACACTTGTAAAGTGTTTTTTTTTTTTTAAGTAAAAATTGTTGTAAAAATACCAAAAGGTACAGTCTGTGCAATGTTAACAGTAACAATGGACTATCTGCCAGAGTGGTGGTATTCTGTTATGATAATACTCTGCAGGAGCATCCAACATTTTTCTGCCATAGAACTGTAGCAAAGTAGTTTGAAAACAAAATGTAAAAAAAGTTTTGTTCATCAGTTTCAAATCATGGCTAAGCAGTTCTGCTACATAAAATTCAGCAAAGATGTGTTCAAAGGCAAATATTGATCATGTTTTTATTCTAAAAGCTCAATATTAGTCATAAAGGAGTTCTTTATAAGAAAATTGTGTAAAATATATCCTTATATGGACTTCAAAAACTGATGATACAAAATTCAAAAAAGATAAATTAGATAATTAAAAGTGTCTTTTCCCGCAGAGCTGGAGATTAGGCTATCCTCACTTAGCCATTATTATTGCTGCTTTTATTGTAACTTGGATTGTTTTTTTTTTAAAGCCATATTTCAGCCAATTGCTCTGTGGACCCATGTGAGGCTGCTTTGGACCCCAAGCACATTTGTACTGTTTGGGGTCAAGATTGGGGTCACAGAAGACAGGATGGTGGATGTGGACAACTCCTACTTCGTGGCTTCTGAATGTCTCCAAACCTGAACAATTTTGTTGAAAAGGTCTACATCCTCAAGTCCCATGACTTGGATGGAAACATTAAAGCCACCTACTTGGACAAGCTCTCCCTTATAAATACAAGTGATGCCAAACCCATAGTTTCTCCAGAAGCCAGTTTTTGTTTCTGTTTTTTTTTCTGAGTAAAGACAAAATGGTTGTCACTGGGAACTTTCCCACTATAAACAATCTTTGGGTTATACTGGCTAAAGATTATTGGGAAATATATTTTCTGGACCAGAATCGTACTTAGGCAACATCACTGGAGGAATTCTGTAGTAAACATGAGGTCAAGATCACAGAAGAAGAATTCATTATTAAACTGGGAAGATCCTACTTCAAGGTCTAGCACTCTGGAAAATTCTCCAGACACAGGCAAAATCTGCATATCAGCTTTAGGATACTTGATGTGATAATCTCTCATTAGTTCAACTTGCTTAGCCTTACCAGGATTGGAATCACAATTGAAAAGCAGAACAAACTTGGGATAAGACATGTCCTTTTTTTTTCTTCCATTTTTTTTCTTTCTTTCTTTTTTTAATATTACATTCAAAAAATATTAGGTCCCCATATACCCCCCACCCTCTTCACCCTACTCCTCCCCCCATAGCAACAATCTCCTCCATCATCATGAGACATTCATTGGATTTGGTGAATACATCTCAGAGCACCACTGCACGTCATGGTCAATGGTCCACATCATAGCCCACACTCTCCCACGTTCCATCCAGTGGGCCATGGGAGGACATACAATGTCTGGCAACTGTCCCTGCAGCATCACCCAAGACAACTCCAAGTCCCGAAAATGCTTCCACATCTCATCTCTTCCTTCCATTCCCCACACCCAGCAGCCACCATGGCCCCTTTCTCCACACCAATGCCACATTTTCTTCGATTAGTAATCACAATAGTTCATGAATAGAATAGCAGTAAGTCCACTCTCATCCATATTCTAATCCACCATCCTGTGGACCTTGGAATGGTTGTGTCCACTCCACATCTATATCAAGAGGGGGCTTAGATTCCACATGGATGCTGGATGCAATCCTCCTGCTTTCAGTTGTAGGCATTCTTGGCTCCATGGTGTGGTGGTTGACCTTCTGCAACTCCATGTGAGCTGAGTGGGGTAAGTCCAACAAACCAGAGTGTAGGAGCTGAAGTTTGTTGAGGCTCAGGGCCTGGCTATCATATGGTCAGTCCAGAGATTCAGATCCCCTGGGTATATATTAAACCCCAGCACCAACTACAGTCCTGGTAAAAGTAACAGGAGAGGCTTGTGAAAAAAGATTACATCTGAGTCCAGCTCCATCACAAAGAAACACAAACTCCAAAGAAGGGCCAACTGACATGGCACTGAACTCCATCTACCATGACCATAGAACTGTGGGTCTCTGTAGCCCTCAGAAGAACCAATACCCGGGGTTGTATCTACTTTATCTGTCTCTGGGACTCTGCTGAAGTGTGCATAAGGGCAACCCCCCTGATAACCTCCTGGCTCTTTTTAGTGACTCATAGCCATATTAACTCATTTGTCCTTTCCATTTCCCCCTTGATTCAGGTCAAAAAGCATTTTTAACTCCTGGTATTATATGTAGACTGAGATATTCTGCTGGTCCGAGTTGACCCTATTATTCAAGGTCATTTTCTTTTGACATCATCAGCTGGTACTTGGTAGTAATCCCTCGGCACCAGGGAGGCTCATCCCTGGGAGTCATGTCCCACGCTGGGGGGAAGGCAATGCATTTACATGCTGAGTTTGGCTTCGAGACTGGTCACATTTGAGCGACATGGAGGCTCTCAGGAGCTAACTCTTAGGCACCCTGAAGCTCTAGGCCTTGTTTTTATTTCAGGTGTACAGGCTCACAAGCATAGTCATTAGTGTCAAGGGCTCATTGTTGGACCTTCATTCTTTTTTGGTCATTGCCATTGCACTCGGGGGATTGTTGCTGTTCCTTTAGGGACTGTGATAGAGCTCCCCTGGCTAGGAATTCAGCACTCCCTCAGTTGTTGTTTTTAATTGTATCCACTATGAAAATATCCAAACATTTTTATGTACCCTGGATATATGCCCTGTAGAACTCCCTGCCAACCATGTGTCCCCTGTCAATAACATCCCACACCAGTATTCCTCTGCTGCCATTGTTGAAACTCTTTGTGGTCCAAAACTTCCTGAAAAGTGAAGCCCAATATATTGCCAGGTTCCCTTAATAGTAAAATGGAATATAGCGATGAGTTTAAAGGTTAGATATAGAATACATATTAATTTGGAAAAATTATGGTAAAAATAAATCAGGGTATCAAAAAATTTAAAAATGCAAAAGTTTTGTTTTTGATGTTTTGCCTTCCATCACTGCAATAAGTTTTGCCCTGTATGCAAATTGGCAAGGCAACTATTTCCATCTTTTCCTCAGTGTCTACGTCCTATCTTTTTCTTTTCTTTTTTCTAATTAGTAAGCTTATCTTCACAAGAGTTTTAGATCACAGTAATTCATATATACAATTTAGAAAATTGTATAGTCTAAAATATAAACCACAATGTAAACACAAATGTTACCTTGTTTGAAAGCTATTGTCTCAATATCTGTACATCAGTTCCAGTAAATATAGTATGAATATCTAAAAAGATTATTGCTGTGAAAGGGAAAAGGTTTTATGCTGGAAATGTGGAAGACATGTCTTTTTAAAGTTTCCCATGAATCTCACAAACACATCAAAATGACTGATAAAGGAATCAATATATTTATCTTTTTATCTTTGGGTTCTTTGTGTTCATTTTTTGACCCAGGGAGCTGAAATGAAACAAGCTTTTTCAGGGAATTTGAGAGAAAGGATAAGGATCCAGATTTTTGGTTAATTCTATTGGCCACTTCCTCGACATCCAGTTCCTTGTACTACACAAACTGGATATTGCTGAAGGTCTGCTGTAGATATGCATGCTTCCTGGAGGGAACCGTTATCTTCTTGCCTTTGTGCTTTATATAGAGGAGCTGCAGCTCTGGGACGTATTCAGCCCCATACATGGGGTTAATGCGACGATAGACTACTGTTTCTCCTTAAAATCAATGACGCACCTGTAGCCTTGGCGTTGGCGTTGATCATTTCCATGACCTGCATGACAGTGTCATTCAAGGCTTCCCTCTGGGCAGAGTCCATCCCTCTTTGAGGGGGCTGACCATCAGCAGCTGAATACAAATATTTTCCAGTAAGAAACTCCCATTCCAAAATTTCTTCTCCGTGGCAGGGCTGTAACCTCATAAAAGAAGGAGGAATTCCCAGTTGCTGATCTTCTTTATGAATCTCAGTGTTACTGTATTTGCTTATCAGGACAATTTTTTTGGTAGAGCTGACTCATGCCATAAAGAATTTCAGCTATCTTGTGATCAAGAATCTAGCTGTGAAGTCGGTACTGAAAGGGTAGGTTTTTGTTGGGGTGTAGTGTGATGGCTCAGTGAATTTTACTGTTATGGAGATCTCAAATGTAACATTTTTTGTACTGTTCATAATTCTCATGAAAAAGCTGCTGCAATGTTCATTTCCTAGGTGGGTTGAACCTTGCAAACTGCAGGGCCACAAGGTGACAAGTGAGGATAATCTGATTAGATCAGACACACTGTACCCCTGCACATCTCTAACACATCTCCCCACCTCCACATCCTCATGGGTGGTGTGCATTTCTCAGAGACATTTTCCAATGTGTGGCACCATCCTTGAGCACCGCCTAGCTCATGACCACGTGATCCTCTGCCCCCCGCAGAAGTTCTCATCGGCTTGGTCGCCAGTGTCCCCATTTCTTCCATGATGACCAGTCCTGTCTGCCCAAGGAAGTGGGGCTCCCTGCTATTCAGACTCCTCAGGAAACTTACCAGATGATCTCCTTTGATGTAGACGTCATCATCCACTCTCATAAACCAATCCTACTTGTCCAGGTAGTGGTTATGCATGTATTTTTTTTTCACTTCTTAAAAATTTATTGAAATACATCACTCGTACATAAACAGTAAATGTATAATAGTTGTGAACTTCAAAACAAATGTATATTACATCAAACATATATCTCACCCTACCACCAATAACTTGCATTGTTTTTAAACTTTAAAAGTAATGATTAAAGAGCATTATCAAAATATTACTACTAACCAAAGTAGCTTTCCCCTAGCCAATCCGATTGTTATTATCATTTATATATGAACATACTTAAACAATTACGTGTATAGTAAAAGTTGCGAACTTACAAAGCAAACATGCATAACATCCTACAGGGGTCCCATACATCAACCCTCCACCAACACCTTGCATTCGTGAGATGTTTGTTACAAACTATGAAAGAACATTGTCAAAATTTTACTACTAATTATAGTCCTTATCTTACATTGGGTGTGTTTTTTCCCAACCCACCCTATTATTATTTTTAAAATATATTTTTTATGACAGAAATTATAAACTTATAAAACAATCATGCACATGTGCAGAATTCCCAAACAACACCCCTCCATCAATGCACCACAATGTGGTGTGTCATTTGCTACAGATAAAATAATATCATCTGATTCTTACCATGTCCATAGTGTACATTTGGCTCACATTTTCCATACTGCCTCAGTATCAACACAGTACATCTTTTGCATAGATGCAAGAATATTATATTATTACTACTAACCACAGTCGATAGGTCACTCCAGGTGTATTTTTCCCATGCTTCTCTACATTCCCATCACCCTGCAGTAGTGATATACATTTTTTCTAGCTAACAAAGGACACTCTTGCATCTGTACCATCAACCACATTTCTTACCCACCTCTTGGTTTACTGTGCTATTCAGTTCCTAGATTATTCTCAAGCATTCTATCAATTGACATTTACATAACTAGACTACCACTTTTAGTCACATCCCCACTTATAAACTAGCTGTTACTCACTGTGTGTTACCATCCACTCTATATATTTCCACACTTTTACAGTAAAGCTAATTAAAACTTCTACATACATTAAACATCAGTAGTCCACTCAGTCCTTTTCTTATCTCCTTTAAGAATCCACCACCTACCACCAGGTCTTGAAGATATTTTCCAATAATTTCTTCTAGAAATTTTATGGTTCTTGCTTTTATTTTTAGTTTTTTGATCCATTTTGAGTTAATTTTTAGAAAAGGTGTGAGATAGGGATTCTCTTTCCTTCTTTCAGCTATGGGTGTCCAATTTTTAAAGCACCATTTGTTGAATGGATTGTTCTGCTCGAGCTGTGTGAGTTTGACAGGCTAGTCAAAAATCACTTGACCACACCTGTGAGGGTTTGTTTCTGAACCATAAATTTGGGCTCATTGGTCTATTGTGTCTGTCTTTAGGCTAGTACCATGTTGTTTTTACCACTGTAGGTAGGTACTGTGATTTAAAGTCTGGAGATGAAAGTTCACTTTTCCCTTTTATGATGTTTCTGGCTATTCAGGACTCCTTACCCTTCCAAATAAATTTAATGATCATGTTTTCAATTTTTTCTTTAATGCTGGTGTTATTTTTATCAGGATTGCATTAAATCTGTATATCAATTTGAGTAGAATTGACATTTTAATGATATTTAGTCTTCCAATCCATGAGCATGGAATGTTCTTCCAGTTATTTAAGGCTTTTTTGATTTGTTTTAACATTGAGTTGCAGTTTTCTGAATAGAAGTGCTTTACATCATTGGTTAAGTTTATTCCTGACTATTTGAGTTTTATCTGTTATATTTTATTTTCACCACTCTTTTGACACTTTTAGTTATTTTTATTGATATAATCTTCATTTCTAGACTCTCTTCTTCTAGGCCTCTCTCTCCTGTCTTTTCTTTTCAGGCTCTAACACACCCTTTAGTATTTCCTGAAATTCTGGCTCTTGCTTAGAAATTCTCTCATTTTCTGTTTATCTGTGAATATTCTAATCTCACCCTCATTTTTGAAAGACAGTCTTGCTGGATATAAGATTCTTGGCTGAAAGTTTTTCTCTTGTAGTATCTTAAATATATCAGACCACCGACTTCTTGCCTCTGTGGTTTCTGGTGAGAATTCAGCACTTAATCTTATTGCTATGCCTTATATGTTATACATTGCTTTTCTCTTGCTGCTCTCGGAACTCTCTCTTTGTCTTTGGCCTTTGACATTCTGATGAGTATGTGTCTTGGAGTTGGTCTATTTGGATTTTTTTTGGATGGGAGTACGTTGTGCTTCTTGGACACAGATATCTATGTCCTTCAATAGGGTTGGGACATTTTCTACCATTATTTCTTTAAATATTCCTCTGCCCCTTTTCCCTTCTCTTCTCCTTCTGGGTCACCCATGACACATATGTTTGCATGCCTTTTTCTGTCATTTAGTTCCCTGAGACCTTGTTCAATTTTTTCCATTCTTTTCTTCATCTCTTCTTTTGTATATTCGCTTTCAGAGGCCATTTCTTTAAGGTCACCAATCCTTTCTTCTGCCTCCTCAAATCTGCTATTATATGATTCCAGTGTTTTTTAATTTCATTGATTGCACCTTTCATTCCCATAAGATCTGCTATTTTTCTATGTATGCTTTCAAATTCTTCTTTGTGCTCATCCAATGTCTTCTTAATATCCTTAATCTCTTTAGCCATCTTATTGAATTTATTAAGGAGATTTGTTTGAACATCTATAATTAGTTGTCTCAACTCCTTTATGCCATCTGGAGGCTTATTTTGTTCCTTTAACTGGGCCATAGCTTCCTGTTTCTTGGTGTGGATTGTAATTTTTTGTTGGTGTCTTCGCATCTGGCTTCCTAGAGTATTTATTCTGGATGCAGTTTTTCTCTTTAGTTTAGGGCTTCCTATCATTTCTCCCTTGCTGGTTGTGCAGTCAGAGCGAAGCATGTAGTTGGTGCTGTAAGCTGTGGAGGCTCAAGCTGCCCTCATTGCCCCAGGGACCAATGAAGCTTCTTCCAACTTTCTCCTTTGCCAGGGGTAGGGACAGAGTCATAGCTGTGTGGAATAATCCAAGTGCAGGACTAGACTGTAGCTGCCCAGAGAGACTGATGAAGCTTCACATCCCTTTCTCCCCCACCTTGGGCAGGGATGGAGCTGCAGGTGTGGGCAGCAATCTATGCAGTGCGGGTCCAAAATGACTGCAGTTGCCCTGGTAGACTTCTGATTTTCAATCTATGGCAGACAAGGTAACCTGCAGTTACCTATAAAGGCTGGTGCAGTGATCCTCAACCTCCTCCCTGCCAGAGGCGGGGCTGAAGACTGGCCTAGGGCTGCAGGCTGATCTGTGTGAAAGAAACTGGTTTCTGCTGACTCAGTTTCAGTCAGCCCGGCTTCCCCTCAGGCTGGGGGCGGAGTCAGAATGGCAGCTACTGGCCTCTTTCTGACTTGGGCTGGTTCATACTCCCCTGTTCCCAGGGTTCTCTCTTAGCCAGCCAAGTCTACCAATATCTCCTCCTCCCCTGTTTCTGGGAAATGGAGCTTCCAATTCCTGTCACAGAACAGCTCCTGGGAGGCTCCTGCCACGAGAGTAGGATAATCACCAGCCTCTGCAGCTTGGCCGGTAATTTCCCAGAGAGGGTGGCACAGGTCCCCGCAGCTTCCTCCCTGCTGGAGGTGGCACTGGGGCCTAGGCTAGACCTGCAATGGGCTCTGGATGGGAAGAAGCTGGTCTCCACCATCACTGGGATTTTCAGTCTGTCCCGCTTCGCCTCATGCAAGGAGGCGTGGAGTTCAGATGGTAGCTCCTGGCCTCTTTCTTAGTTGGACAGGCTCGAGCCCTAGCTGTTCTCAGGATCATACTGTAGCCCCCTGAATTTCTTCATCATAGCTGAAGTTGGTGCCCAACCGTCTCTTCCTCCCCCGTTTTGGGGAAGTGGAGCTTTTGATTCCAGCTGTGGAACAGCTCCGGAGGTGGCTTGTGCCTCCAGTGGAGGATGGGCACCGGCCTCCGGGGTGTGGAGCACTCTACCTATGAGTCTTCTCTGCAGATGGGCATGTCCTCCTTCCACTCCTTCAAGGATGGTGCAGGACGCTCTTCTGATCTCCTGGAGCCCCCAAACAGGTGCTTCAGCTGCTCCAGAGAGCTCTAGGTGTTTACTAAGTGCCCTGTAGCAGGAGCTGACTCTAGGAGCTCCCTACTCGGCGCCATCGCGCTGGTTCTCTCATCTTGCATGTATTTTAGCATCCTAAAGAACTTCTGCGGTGGGTGGGAGTCACCCACACCCCTGAGCGCCACTATGGGCCTAGGCATCGAGGTGTCTGAGCCCTCACTGGAGAAGAATTCACTTCTCCCAGGAATTGTCTTGGACCACGTTCTGTAGGGCAGCCAAGGCGCGCGTCTGCGGGTATTGCTGGGCGGTCATGACTCCCACCTAGAGATAGACACGGGGGTCGGAGACCGGAGCCAGGCCATTGGCCAAAGCATCCCCAGCCCGGGCAGGCAGCCCTTGGGGCTGGCGCGGAACCGCGGGCCCTCTGGCCTCACCTTAGAAGCGCAGGGCGGGATGACCCGCAGGGCTCGTGCAGCATCCGGCGCTCAACCCGCAATCCCGCCCACGCAGGGCAGCCCGCCCTAACGCCCTGAGGCTCAGCCCCGGCGAGGCCGAGGTCACTGTGCACGGATCGCGGCCCCGGATCCGCTTGCAGGCCCCGCGCCAGCGCTTTGCTTGTCCAGTCTGCTCTGGCTCAGCAGCTGCGCCTTTAAGAGGGGTCTGTGACGGGCGGGGGCTGCTCGGCGTGACCTGGCGGTTCCTGTCGCTGGCTTTCGGCCTTCGCTGCAGTTGCACATCCTCCGGCTTAGTTTGCCATTGCAACAGGGCAGGACTCCCACACCCCTTTCTTAATATCCTTTATCTCTTCTTTCACTTCATTAAGTTGATACATGGTATTTGTTTGGACATCCTTGATTAGTTGTTCCATGTTCTGTTGTTTTTTAGTTTATTTCTTAGACTAGGCCATGTCTTCCTGTTTCTTAGTATGGCTTGTAATTTTCTGCTGGTGTCTGGGTATCTGTTTATCTTGTTGGGCTTATTCAGTTGGTTAGTTTCTCTTTCTACTATAGGGTTTTATTTCATTTTGTTTTGTGTTAAGGGTCCTCTTTGATGCCTGTTTTTTTTTTTTTTTTTAGTGAGGTATGTTCATTGCAATTGATTGAACACATTTTGGAGCATTGCCACTAAATGTGGATTGAAGTTTACATTGTAGTTTACGCTCTCTCCCACCCAATTCTGGACGTTATGGCAAGATTTATAATGGCCTGTATATGTCGTTGCAGTGTCATTCAGGACAATTCCCAAGTTCCAAAAATGTCCCCGTATTATACCTGTTTTCCTCTCCCTGCCATCAGAACCTCCAGTGGCCACTGCCACATTAATTATATAATTTCTTCCATTGCTAGAAACACAGTAAGTCTATAGTAGAATACCAATAAGTCTACTTTAGTCGATACTTCATTCCCAATCCTGAGTATTCTGGGATGGTCATGTCCACTCCATCTCTAATTGAAAGGGGGCTGTGATTCCATAGAGTCGATGAATGGGACTCTCTTGCTTGCAGTTGTAGACTCTCTTGGCTCCTTGTTATTGTAGTTGTCCATCATCACCTCCATGTTCGTTGTCCTGGGTGAGACCAATGAATTGATGAATTAGAGAGTAGGTGTTGCACCTCCATTGAGATTCGGGGTCCAGTGGGCACATGGACAGCCCAGAGAGTCAAGTCTCTTGGATGTACACCTACAAACTCTAGTACTAATTATAGGTTCAAATAGAAGGACAGAAGATCCGTGTGTAGGGAAACCACAACTGAGTCAAACTCTGTCACTCTGGGGAACATAAATTCCAAAGTAGGACCCACTGGGAAGGCACCAAAGTCCTGAACTATCTACCCTGACTATAGTGTCTGGATGTCTCCAGAGCCCTCAGGAGCCGCTCTATTTGGTGCTGTATCTACTCCGCATCTACAGTCAATGAGCTCCTGCTGAGCCGTGTGTAAAAAACGCGACCCCTGGAATCACCTCCCAACTCACTTTGAAGTCTCTTAGCCATATAAACTCATTTGTCTTTACCTTTTACCCCTTTTGGTCAAGGTTGTTTTTGTTTTTTTTTTTTTCCAGTTGCAAACACTTGATTTTACTTACTCTACATCCTTGTAGTTACCTGTATTCTCCCTAAAAAATATTAAGCCCAAAAAGAAGGAAAGAAAGAAGAGAATAATAATCATAATCATAATCATAATCATAATCATAATAAATGGTTGGAAAAGGAACCATAAAAGACCCAGGAAAAAAATAAGCAATAAGAGTGAAAAATCATAAAAAGTAAAAAGAAATAAGAATAAAAAAGGTGGAATAAAACAAAGAAACAGGAAAAAAATAAGACTGGAAAGATGAGAACAAAATGAAGACTAAATAAGAGAAGGTGAAATTAAAGAAAAGAAACAGAAGAGGGGAAAATGAAAGAAAGGAAAGAAATTAAAAAATAAGGTGAAAAAAGGAAAAAAAGGCAGTAGAAAGAAACAAACAAAAAACCTGGAAAAAACAGGCCTCCCTCTCAGGCCTCTAGCCTGTCTCAGGCTGCCAGTGCTCACCAATCAATCACCCTGCAGTCCACCCTCCACAGGTAAGGTACCCGGGTTTAGAGAAAAAAAATAAAGAATAAGAATTAAAAAAAAAAAGAAAAAAAAATCTCAGCCTAAGTTCCCTGTCATGAGACTGCTTGTCCCTCAACTCTCCCACCCCCAGGGAGCTGGCTGGTCCCTGACAACCTGCTGGATTGCTACCCGATTCTGTATTCCACAAAGCTGTCCTTTAAAAATGAGGGTGAGTTCAAAGTCTTCACAAACCAGAACTGATAGAATATGTTACCAAAAGACCAGAATTATGAAATACTAAAGGGAGTGCCACAGCCTGAAAGAAAAAAACAAGAGTGAGAGATTTGGAGAAGAGTTTAGAAATGAAGATTATCTGGAAGGGTAAACTAAAGGATAAGAAGAGAGACAAAAGAATAATATGACTACAGAAAGCTGAAGGACAAAATGAATGAAGTAAATAATGCCTTTACAGTAATAACACTGAATATTAATGGATTGCCCTCCCCAATCAAAAGACAGACTGATAGAATAAATTTTTAAAATATGAGTCATCCATATGTTGTCTGCGAGAAACCCAACTCAGATGTAAGGACATAAGTAGTCCCTTTTCCCTCAGACCAGTTGGGTTTCTGATGGCTGGCCGGTTGCCTCTCCAGGCACCTCCCCTCTCTTCCAGGGCTGTTAGGCACCTGACAGCCTACCCCCTCACTGATGCAGTTCCCTTCTCTCCCAGGAGTGGGTGTGACAAACCCCGATCATTCCCCCCCCCGCCCCCCCCCTTCCTGGAGCCACTTCAGCACCAGCTGGCATCTTTCCTTTTCCCAGGAACTGGCTGAGATCCACTCTGCCTGCCCTATCTCCCCTCACTCCCTACTCCTGAGCAGGCCGCAGGCCATCCCACAATTGTTTGTCCTACAGCTGCCTCACCTCAAGAGCCTGCTGGGCCCCAGGACACATCTCTGGTTACCTGGGGCTTTTCACACTCTTCGAGCTGGCTGAGTGCTGATCGTCCAGGAACGCCACTTCACCCACTTCCCTCTCCCTCTGAGCCAGTGATGTGCTGGCTTGGCCTATCTCCCATAGCTTCCCTCTCCCTGGCCAACTTTTTCCCTCAGTCTAGCTGCCCTTGCCAATTGCCCCTATGGTCCCGTGGCTTCCCTTTTACCTGGAAGAACTACCTTCCCACAGTTTCTGGAAAGGAATGCGGCCTGGCGTTCCCTACTCTGCCATTTTAGATGCTTCTCCATCTTTGAAAGACAGTGTTGCAGGATGTAGAATTCTTAGTTGGCAATTTTTCTGCTTTCAACACTTTAAATATGTCAACCCACTGCCTTTTTGCTTCCATGATTTTTAATCAGTACGTAATCTTATTGAGGCTCCCTTGTATGTAACATTTTGCTTCTCTCTTGTGTCTTCCAGTATACTCATTATCTCTAGTGTTAGATGGTTTGATTATAATATGCCATGGCCTGAGTCTTTATGGGTTTGTCTTGTTTGGTGTTTGTTGAGCATCTTGGTTGTGTATTTTCGTGTCTTTCATTAAATTTGGAAAGTTTTCCACCATTATTTCTTTGAATATTCTCTCTGTTTCTCTCTCTCTTCTGGGACTCCCACAATACATGTATTGGTATGCTTAATGGTACCCGATAGGTTCCTCAAGCTCTGTTCACTATTCTTCATTCTTTCTTCTTTCTTTTCATCAGAGGAATTATTTCAATAGTCTTATCTTCAGGTTGTCTGATTCTTTTTACTGCAAGCTCCAAAATGCTGTTGAACCCCTCTATACCATTTTAAATTTCTGTTATTGTTTTCTTCTGCTCTATTTGGTTCTTTTTCATAATTTCTCTCTCCCTATTGATATTCTCTTTGTGTTTATCTCTCATTTCCCTGATTTCCTTTAGTTCTTTGTCCATGTTTTCCTAAGCTATTTGAACATAATTAGGATCATATTTTAAAGTTTTTGTCTGGTATGTTCCAGGTCTGGTCTTCCTTATTTGGTTTCTTTTTTTTTTTTTTAAAGATTTATTTATTTATTTAATTCCCGCCCCTCCCCCGGTTGTCTGTTCTCTGTGTCTGTTTGCTGCGTCTTGTTTCTTTGTCCGCTTCTGTTGTCAGCGGCACGGGAAGTGTGGGTGGCGCCATTCCTGGGCAGGCTGCACTTTCTTTCGTGCTGGGCGGCTCTCCTTACGGGGCGCACTCCTTGCGCGTGGGGCTCCCTTACGCGGGGGACACCCCTGCGTGGCACTGCACTCCTTGCGTGCATCAGCACTGTGCACGGGCTAGCTCCACACGGGTCAAGGAGGCCTGGGGTTTGAACCACGGACCTTGTATGTGGTAGACGGACACCCTAACCACTGGGTCAAAAGTCCGTTTCCCCTATTTGGTTTCTAGTACTTCAATTTTCTCCCTTGCCTGGGCTATCGCTCCCTATTTCTTTGTATGTTTTGTAATCTTTTGTTGAAACCTGAACATTTTGATATTTCAATGTATTATCTCTGGTATTTATATCTGAGGCATCTGATTCTTAAAATTGTATCCAGCTAGAGTCATGACAGGGCTTACCTTGAAAGCCAGGAGCTAACAAAATAAAAAAAAAGAAAGCACCTTTCTAGTCTTTGCAGGTTGTTCTGTGCAAGTGCTTTCTTTCAGGGCTTATCCATATAATCAGTTTAGAGAATAGTTCCAGGTCAAAGTGAAGGGGACTTCCTAAACCTTTCTGCTCCTCCATTTGGACTTGTGCATGTGTGTGGCCCCAGTAGTTACTCCAATTACATTTCTTCATGGTCCTGGATACTACACTGAATGGCCAAAGTCAACGATCCTTTGCCCCAGGCAGCAGGACCTGACTGCTATCTCAGGACATTCTTTAGGAGAGTTCTGTGTGCTGCCTTCTACATGCTTGGCAGGTTCTGGGATGATGAGTCCCTTGGGCCACCGCCAGAGAGATTGGGACAGACATACAGGCTCCCGGTATGTTCCCTTCAGAATCAGGGTCAGGGATACACTGGGAGTGCTGGGGCCTACTTTGCCTAAGTCACTGAGCAGAGGGGGAGGGGTGAGCCAGGGCACCAAGAGACATACCTCTTTGTTTTTTTAAGGAGGCACCAGAGATTGAACCTGGGACCTTGTATGTGGGAAGCAGGTGATCAGCCACTGACCACATCTGCTCCCCAAAGACATACCTCTTTTTTTTTTTTTTTTTTTTTTTGCTTCTTTTCTTTTGTTTTTTAATCCTCAAGACATATAGAAGAGTAAGCAGTGGTAGCAACCTGGTAATCTTAATCAATACTGCATGGCCTATAGATTTTGGCATATAAAAACAAAACTACTAGTAGTACTAGAAAACCATGACATTACTGGAGCAAATACACTAAAGAAAACAAACATAAGAACAAAATCTAAAGTATTCACAGATAACATTTGTCAGTCTTTTCCATTTATTTCTTTTTAAGGTAAGCCAATTAATGAAAGAAATTGAGGGCAGTAACCTGCTTCTCTCTCACTCTCTTTTATTTTTCATTTTAGTCTCCCTAGAAGCAGGCTTGACTCAAAGATCTTTTGAAAAGGTGTGGAGGTTAGAAGTCATCTTGGCTATAATCTTGTTAGAAGTCATCTTGGCCTAGTACTAACTATCTTTCCAGTTAGTAATAATCATATGAGCTGATTACAAAATTATTCAGATTTATCTTTTTTAAAATATATTTTTTATTTATTTTAAAAAGATACATAGATTACATAAAAAATTACATTAAAAAATATAGGGGATTTCCCATATGCCCTTTTCCCCACACCTTCCACTTTTCCCACATTAACAACTTCTTTCCTTAATGTGGTACATTCATTGCAATTGATGTACACATTTTGGAGCATTGCCACAAAGCATGGATTATAGTTTACACGGTAGTTTACACTCTCTCACACTCCATTCAGTAGGTTATGGCAGGATATATAATGTTCTGTGTCTGTCTTTGCAATGTCATTCAGGACAATTTTGAGTCCCGAAAATGCCCCTATATTATACCTCCTTTTCCTTCTCCCTGCCTTCAGGAACTCCAGTGGCCACTGTCCCCACATCAATGATATAATTTTTTCAAGTGCTAGAATCACTGTAAGTCTGTAGTAGAATACCAATAAGTCCACTCTAGTCCATATTTTATTCCCCAATCCTGAGGATTTTGGGATGGTTATGCCCACTCCACCTTTAATTGAGAGGGTGCTTTGATCACATATGGCTGATGGATGGGAATCTTGCTTGCTGCTATAGACACTCTCGGTTCCTTGCTGTGGTGATTGTCCATCCTCACCTCCTTGTTAGCTATCCTGGGTGAGTCCAATGAATTGGAGAGTAGATGTTGCAACTCTGCTGAGACTCAGGGCCCAGCTGGCACATGGATGGCCCAGAGATTCAAGTCTTTTGGACATATACCTACCAACTCCAGCACCAATTATAGGTTCAATAACAGGGACAGAAGAGGCATGTGTAGAGAAGTCACATTTGAGTCCAACTCTGTCACACTTGGTAGCACAAACTACAAAGTAAGGCCCACTGGCAAGGCACCACACTCCAGAGCTATCTGCCATGACCATAGGGCCTGGGTGTCTCCAGAGCCCTCAGGAACCTCTTGACTGTCTTTGAGATTCCGTTGAGATGGTCATAAGCATTACCTCTCTGATGGCCTCCCAACTCATTTTGAAGTCTTTTAGTCATATAAACTCATTTGTCTTTACCATTTCCCCCTTTTATTCAAGGTCCTTTTCTAGTTGCATCACCAGCTGGTGATTGGTAGTAATCCCTTGGCACCAGGGAGATTCATCCCCAGGAGTCATGTCCCATGCTGGGGGCAAGGTAATGCATGTACTTGCTGAGTTTGGCTTAGAGAGTGGTCACATTTGAGCAACATGGAGGCTTTCAGGAGGTAACTTTTAGGCACCTTGCAACCCTAGGCTAATTTGAAATATCTAATGCAAAAGCTCATAAGCATAATTGTTAGTACCCAGGGCCCATCCTTCTTCCCTGGTCATTGCCCCTGTACCTATCTCTTTTAAGTAGACATTTTCTTGATTTGGCACTCACCCTATTCCTGCAGTCTTTTCACTTTTCTGAAGTTTTAAGAAACATGTTTCTGCCAATTCTTGCTGATTGTTTTAAGGCTGCCATCTTGCTAACTACTTTTTTTTTTGTCTTTATTTTTTTAATATTACATTCAAAAAATGAGGTCCCCATATACCCCCCATCCCCCTCACCCCACTCCTCCCCCCATAGCAACATTCTCCTCCATCATCATGAGACATTCATTGCATTTGGTGAATACATCTCTGAGCACCGCTGCATCTCATGGTCAATGGTCCACATCATAGCCCACACTCTCCCACATTCCACCCAGTGGGCCATGGGAGGACATACAATGTCTGGTAACTGTCCCTGCAGCATCACCCAGGACAACTCCAAGTCCCGAAAACGCCCCCACATCACATCTCTTCCTCCCATTCTCCACACCCAGCGGCCACCATGGCCCCTTTCTCCACACCAATGCCACATTTTCTTCAATTACTAATCACAATAGTTCATGAATAGAATTTTCCCCATCTGTTTCCTTGCTTCTCTGTTGCTCTTTTGATCCTTTCATGTGAATTCTTTGTAGTATTACTTATCTTATTTATATTTCTTTTATTTTTATTGGTTGTGCTTATGTTTAAGTTACCACAGTCTAACTGCATATCTTATATCACTTTATGTATAATGTTAGAATCTTGCATGAAAAATTTTCACTTTCCTCTTAAAATTTTTGCTACAACTGTCATACATTTTACTTCTATATTTGTTATGAACTCTATAATTAAACTGACAATCATCCTTTAAAGATATTTAGAAACAAAAACGTGTTTTATATTTGGCTTCCTATTTACCATTATCAGTGGTCTTTACTTTTTTGTGTGTAGATTTGAGTTTCTGTTTTTCTTTGGTCTCAAGAAATTCCTTTAACATTATTTGCAGTGAAGGTCTGATGGCAAATTTTTTTTTTCAGATATTTGTTTGAAATTCTATTTATATGGCTTTCTTTTTTTTTTTAAGACATTTTTCTGTGTCTGCTTGTCTTCTCTTCAGGTGGCACTGGGAACTGATCCTGGGACCTTCCGGAGTGGGAGAGAGGTGCTCAGTCTCTTGTGCCACCTCAGCTCCCTGATCTGCTGCATCTCTTATTGTCTCTCCCTTGTGTCTCTTTTTGTTGCACCATCTTGCTGCTCCAGCTTTCCGCTCAGGCCAGCTTGTTATGTGGGCCAGCATTCCTGCACAGGCCAGCACTCATGTATGTTCCAGCACTCCGCTTGGGCCATCTTGCTTCATGGGCCAGCACTCTGTGTGGGCTAGCTCTCTGCTTGGGCCAGTTTGCGATGCGGGCCAGCTTGCCTTCACCAGGAGGCCCCAGGAATCAAACCCTGGACCTCCTATATGATACACAGGAGCCCAATCACTTGAGCCACATCCACTTCACTGGCTTCCATTTTTGAAGTATATTTTTACTGAATATAGAATTCCAGGTGGACAGTTCACTTTTCTAAAAACATTTTAAAGATATTGTTTCATTGTGTTCTGGTGTGCATGGTTTCTAATGAGACATCCATGACATTATAATATATGTTTTCATACAAATATTTTGTTGTAATATGTGTTGCTTTTTAACTCTCTAGCTGATTTTAATTTCTTTATCACTCATTTTCAGCAATTTAATTATGATATGCTTAGGTGTGATTTACTTTTGTTTAGCTTTCTTCAATTTTTTTTTTTTTTTTTTTTTTTTTAGATTTAAACTTCTGACTTTATATTTTTCATCCAATGTGGAACAATTTTGGTCAGAATTTTTTGAATATTTTTTCTTCAAATATTTTCTCTTCCCATGCCCTCTTTTTGGTATTTCAATTACACATACATTAAACCACTTGATAATGTCCCAAAGGCAGGTGACACTTTCCTCCTTTTGTTGTTAGCTTTATCCCTCTCCTTTCACCTGCAGTTTGCATAATTTTTATACCTAGGCATCAAATTTTTTATTATGAAATATCTACTCAGCTACTTTAGATTTTTTTTTATGAATAACAATTCAGATTTATTTCAGCATGTTTGCATTTTCACAACTAGAGTATTCCAGATCCAAGGTGAAAAACAGTAAAATTTTCCCATCCATAATTATTTGATTTTAAAATCTGGAAAATTTAATAGTATTATTATTTATCTTTTTTTAACAAATCAATTTTCTTGATACATATTCATGAAGCATAAATCCATCCAAAGTGTATGATCAATAGTATTTGGTATAATCACATAATTGTGCATTCATCACTTCAATCATTTTTAGAGTGTTTTCATTATTCCAGTAATAATAATAATACTAAAAAACAAAATCCAACCAACTAAACAAACAAAACTCATCACCTCTCAATCTCTCCATGCTTTCCCTGCATAGCTGCTATTATGTTTCCTTCTCTCTAGTTTATTTGTATTTTATAAAAACATTCTTATATATGCAAATTCACCCATATTCATATTTTACATGAGGTTTCACTATGTTATACAGTCCCATGTTTCAATTTTATTTTATTTTATTTATTTATTTATTTTTAAAGATTTATTTATTTATTTAATTTCCCCCCCTCCCCTGGTTGTCTGTTCTTGGTGTCTATTTGCTGCGTCTTGTTTCTTTGTCCGCTTCTGTTGTCGTCAGCGGCACGGGAAGTGTGGGCGGCGCCATTCCTGGGCAGGCTGCTCTTTCTTTTCACGCTGGGCGGCTCTCCTTACGGGGCGCACTCCTTGCGCGTGGGGCTCCCTTACGCGGGGGACACCCTTGCGTGGCACGGCACTCCTTGCGCGCATCAGCGCTGCACATGGCCAGCTCCACACGGGTCAAGGAGGCCCGGGGTTTGAACCGCGGACCTCCCATATGGTAGACGGACGCCCTAACCACTGGGCCAAAGTCCGTTTCCCCCATGTTTCAATTTTAAACTATTGTTTTAGTAATATAGATGTCCTTGTCTTTCCCTTTCTACCACTATCATACCTATGTAATAGTTCTGCTGATCACAAACACCATGATGTGCTTTCACCATTTCCATTCATTTTCAAAGATTTACAAACAATGTTTTAACCAATTCTGCACAGATTAACCATCAGCTTTCCATTCTCTACCTTCCTTCTCATTTCTGGTGACCTATATTTCTAATTAGTAATTCCATGAGTTTACATAATATATTTCATTCATAATAGTGTAATCATACAGTACTTGTCCTTTTGTGTTTGGCTTGCTTCCCTCAACAGAATGTCCTTCAGCTTCATCCATGTTGTCATATGCTTCATGACTTCATTTCTTCTTACTGCTGCATAATATTTCATCGTGTGTATACTCCACAATTTGTTTATCCATTCATCAGTTGATGGACACCTGGGCTTTATCCACCTTTTGGCAATCATGAATAATGCCACCACTGTGAACATTGGTGTGCAGATGTCTGTTCGTTTCACTGCTTTCTGTTCTTCTGGGTATACACCTAGCAATGGTATTGCCAGGTCACATGGCAAGTCTATATTCAACTTCCTTAGGAACTGCCAAACAGTCCTCCACAGGGGCTGTACCATTCTGCATTCCCATTAACAGTGAGTAAGCGTTCTTATCACTCCACATTCTCTCCAACATTTACAGTTTTCCAACTTTTTAATACTGGCCAGTCTAATAGGTATGAAATGGTCTCATTGTAGTTTTGGTTTACATTTCCCTAATTGCTAGTGGTGTTGAACATTTTTTCTTGTGTTTTTTTTTTTTTTTTTTTTTTTGCCATTTTACTTCTTCTTTGGGCAGTTGTCTTTTATCCATTTTTAAATCAGGCAGTTTGTCTTTTTATTGTTGAGTTGTATGATCTCTTTATAAATCATGGATATATTAGATATGTGATTTCCAAATATATTCTCATGTTGAATCTGCTTCCTTTTCACCTTTTTGACAAAGGCAAAGTCCTTTGGGGTGCAAAAGTGTTTAATTTTGGAAGGTCTCATTTATCTATTTTTTCTTTTGCTGCTCATGTACTTGGTATAGGGTTTAAGAAACTGCCGCCTACCACAAGATCTTTTCTCCATTTTCTTCTAGGAGTTTTATGGTTGTTACTTTTATATTTAGGTCCTTGATTCACTTTGAGTTAATTTTGTATAAAGTATGAGACAGGGGTCCTCTTTCCTTCTCTTGGATATGGCTATCCAGTTTTTCAGGGCCATTGTTGAGTAGACTGTTCTGACCCAGCTGGGTGGGCATAATAGCCTTGTCAAAAATCTCTTGAGTGTAGAGATGAGGGTCTATTTCTGAGTTCTTGATTCAGTTCTATTGGTCAGTGTGTCTTCTCTATGCCAGTACTGTGATGCTTTTACCACTGTAGCTAAGTAATATGCTTTAAAGTCAGGAAGTGAGAGTCCTCCAACTTTGTTCTTCTTTTTAAAGACTTTTTTTTTTTTTTTTGGCTATTCAGGACCCTTTACCTTTCTAAATAAATTATGCTATTGACTTTTCAATTTCTGCAAAAAAAAAAAAAAAAAAACAACAAAAAAAAACCTGTTGGGATTTTTATTGGGGTTGCACTGAATCTGTAAATTGGTTTGGATAGAATTGGTATCTTAAAGATAGTCTTCCAATTCATGAACATGGAATGTCCTTCCATTTATTTAAGTCTTTGGTTTCTTTTAGCCATATTTTGTAGTTTTCTGAATACAGGTCCTTTATGTCCTTGGTTAAGTTTATTTCTGAATATTAGATTGTTTTAATCACTATTATACATGGAACTTTTAAAAAAAAATTTCCTTCTCAGATTGCACATCAGTTGTGTGCAGAAACGTATTTACTTTTGGATGTTAATCTTGTATCCCATCACTTTTCTGGACTCATCTATTAATTCTGGTAGCTGTGTTGTGGACTTTTTCAGGATTTTCTAAATATAGGGTCATATCATCAGCAAATAGTGAAAGTTTTACTTCTTTCCCATTTGGGTGCCTTTAATTTCTTTATCTAGCCTAATTGCTCTAGCTAGAACTTCTAGCACAATATTAAATAATAATGGTGAGAATGGGCATCCTTGTCTTATTCCTGAGCTCAGCAGGAAAGCATTCAATCTTTCACTGTTGAGTACAATGGTAGCTGTAGGTTTTTCATATATGCACTTTACCATATTGGAAAAGCTTCTTTCTATTCCTATTTTTTTGAGTGTTTTTTTTTTAAAGATTTATTTTATTTATTTTTCTCCCCTTCCTCCCCAGCTCCCACCCCGGTTGTCTGTTTTCTGTGTCTATTTGCTGCGTGTTCTTCTTTTTGTCCACTTCTGTTGTTGTCAGTGGCACGGGAATCTGTGTTTCTTTTTGTTTCGTCATCTTGTTGTGTCAGCGCTCTGTGTGTGTGGCGCCATTCCTGGGCAGGCTGTACTTTCTTTCGCACTGGGCGGCTCTCCTTACAGGGGGGCACTCCTTGCGCGTGGGGCTCTCCTATGCGGCGGACACCCCTACATGGGGGACACCCCTGCGTGGCACGGCACTCCTTGTGCGCATCAGCACTGTGTGTGGTCCAACTCCACATGGGTCAAGGAGGCCCAGGGTTTGAACTGCAGACCTCCCATGTGGTAGACGGATGCCCTATCTACTGGGCCAAGTCTGTGTCCTTGGTTTTTTTTTTTAATCACATTTTCTAGTTCCTCTGTGTGTGCAGTTAGATCTTCAATTAGCTCTTTCTTCTTTTTTATTGTAAGCATCAGGGGCTATAAATTTCCCTCTCAGTACTTCCTTTATGGTGTCCCATAGGTTTTGATATGTTGTGTTCTCATTTTCATTCATCTCAAGATATTTGCTGAATTCTCTTAAAGTTTTTTCTTTGACCCACTGATTATTTAAGAGTATGTTGTTTAGTCTCCTATATTTATGGCTTTTCCCTTTTCCTATCATGATTAATTTCCAGCTTCACTCCATTATAATCAGAGAAAGTGTTCTATATAATTTCAATGTTTTGAAAATTTATTAAGACTTGTCTTGTGACCCAACATATAGTCTGTCTTAGAGAAGGATCCATGAGCACTTGAAATGAATGTTTATCCTGCTGTTTCGTGATCAATGCTTGATAGATGTCTGTTAAGTATAGTTCATTTATCATATTATTCAAGTTCTCTGTTTCTTTATTTATCCTCTGTTCAGATGTACTATCCAATAGTGAGAGTTGTGTATTGAAGTCTCCAACTATTAATGTAGAGACATCTATTTCTCCCTTCAGCTTTGCCAGTGTGTGCTTCATGTATCTTGGGGCACTCAGGTTAGGTGCATAAATATTTAGTATAGTTATTTCTTCTTAGTGAATTACCCTTTTTATTAATATATAATTACCTTCTTCATCCCATAGGTATTAGTCAGCCAAAGGGCTGCTGATTCAATATATCAGAAATCTGTTGGCTTTTATAAAGGGTATTTATTTGGGGTGGAATCCCTCAGTTACCAAACCATAAAGCATTAGTTACTCCCTCACCACAGTCTGTTGCCATGTATTGGAGCAAGATGACTGCTGAAGTCTGTAAGGGTTCAGGCTTCCTGGGCACCTCTCTTCCTAGGGCTCATTTCTTTCTGGGCTGAGCAACTCTGCTGTCTCCATAGGGTCTCTGCTGTGTCCAACTGTGCCTTCTCTCCTTCCTCATCTATATGTGTTTACTTCCCAGGCTCCAGGATCAAAACTCCCTTTTCTGTGGTGTGGTTTCTCTGTGAGTCCCTGCCCACCAAGGGGGTAGGGACTCAATGTCCTACTGATGTGGCCCAATCAAAGCCTTAAGCATTATTTAATCAAGTAAAAGTGAACCTCTGAGTCCAATATAATCTAATATGCCCAGATGAACAAACAAGTTTAAACATAATCCAATATCTATTTTGTAATTCATAAATAATGCCTAACTGCTACACCATATAGCAGTTTTGCATTTAAAATCTATTGTGTCTGATATTAATATCACTACTCCAACTCTTTTTTGGTTACTAATTGCATGAAATATCTTTTCCAAACTTTCACTTTTAGCCTGGTTGTGTCCTTATGCCTGAGGTGAGTCTCTTGTAGACAACATATAGATGGCTCACTTTTTTTTTTTTTTTTTTTGAGGTACAGGCACCCGGAGACCTGAAACCTCATAATTGGGAAGCCAGTGCTCAACCTCTGAACTACATCGGCTCCCCTGAGTTGTTTTTTTCATTTGTTTTGGTTGTTGTTTGTTTTTGTTTTGTTAGGAAGCACCAGGAACTGAACCCGAGACTCCCATGTTGGAAGCAGGAATTCAACTTCTTGAGCTACATCTACTCCCTGGCTCATAATTTTTAAATCCATTCTATTAGTCTATGTCTTTTTTCATAATTAATTTTTAAAGAAGCTTTATATTTCATAAATGCTACATAAAAAATATAAGGGATTCCCATATGCCCCACTCCCTCCCTCCCCCTCACAAACTTTCCCACATTAACAACATCCTTCATTATTGTGGTATATTTGTTACAATTGATGAACCCATATTGAAGCATTGCTACTAACCATAGATTACAGTTTACATTATAGTTTACACTTTGTCCTGCACAATTTTGTAAGTTATCACAAAATAAACAATGTCCTGTATCTGTTATTGCAGTGTCATTTGGGAAACTCGATGTCCCAAACATGCCCCCATATTACACCTATTCTTCCCTCCCCCATCCCTCAGAACTTCTAGTGGCCACTCCCTTTACATCAGTGATAAGAGTTCTTCCATTGCTAGAATAATAATGTCTATAATAGAATAATAATAAGAAGTCTACTTTAGTCCATTGTTCTACCTCAATCTTCAGGATTTTGGGATGGTGATGCCCACTCTGCTACTAATTGAGAGGGGACTTAGAGCCCACGGGGCAAATGGATAGCACTATTTTGCTTGCAGTTGCACACATTCTATGTTCCTTGGGATGGGCATTGTCCATTTCCTTGTTATTTGTCCTGGGTAAGTCCAGGGGACTGGAGAGTAGGTGTTGCAACAGTCAACTGATATTTGACAAGGCCAGCAAGCCCATTTAACTGGGAGAGAATGACCTCTTCAAAAAATGGTGCGTCTATATCCAAAAGAATGAGAGAAGACCACCATCTCACACCCTATACAAAAATTCAGTCAAGATGGATCAAAGACCTAAATATAAGAGCAAGTCCATAAATCTCCTAGAAGATAATGTAGGGAAGTGTCTATGAAATCTTGTAGTAGGAAATGGTTTCATAAACTTATACCCAAAGCATGAGCAACAAAAGAAAAAAATAGATAAATGGGACCTCCTCAAAATTAAAAACTTTTGTGCTTCAAAGCAGTTTATCCAGAAAGTGAAAAGGCAGCCTACTCAATGGGAGAATATATTTGGTAACCAACTCTCTGATAGGGGCCTAATATCCAGTGTATATAAATAAATCCTATATCTTGGAAAAAAAGAAAAACAATTCATTTAAAAAGTGAACAAGAGATTTGAATAGACACTTTTCCAAAGAAGAAATACAAATGGCTAAAAAGCACATGAAAAGATACTCAACATCATGAGGTATTAGAGAGATGCAAATCAAAACTACAATGAGATATCATTTTACACCCATTGGACTAGTGATTATTAAAAGAACCAGAGGACTGCAAATGTTGGAGAGGATGTGGAGGAAAGGAAACACTTATCCACTGCTGGTGGGGATGTCGAATGGTGCAGCCATTGTGGAGTACAGTTTGGCAGTTCTTCGGGAAGCTAAGTATAGAACTGCTATATGAGTCAGCAGTCCCACTGCTGGGTATATACCCAGAAGAACTGAAAGCAAGGACATGAACAGATATATGTACACCAATGTTCATAATGGCATTATACACTATTGCCAAAATGTGGAAGCAACCCAAGTGTACATCAACAGAGGAATGGATAAGCAAACTGTGGTATATACATACAATGAAATATTACTCAGCTGTAAGAAGGAATGTAGTATTAACACATGGGATAACATGGAGGAACCTTGAAGATCTTATGTTGAGTGAAGTAAGCCAGGCACTGAAGGACAAATATTACATGACCTCATTGATATGAATCAAGCAGATTGAGCAGACTCACAGAGCTAGAGTCTGAAAGACAGGTTTACTGGAGACAGAAAGGGAGTAGAGGGTGGTAAGCTGATGCCCATAAGAGCAAAATCTATGATAAATTAGATGGGTGTCATTGGGCAGTGGATGGGTGTGACAGTGGTCTAATCCATGTCTTTTGATTGGGAAGTTCAAGTCATTAACATTCAATGTTATTACTATAAAGGCATTACTCACTTCATCCATTTTGTCCTTTGACTTTCTGATGTCATATTGTACTACTGTCTTTTTACTCTTTAATTCACACTTCCTAATAATCTACATTTCGACACTCTTCTCAATGTCTCTCACCCTTGTTTTTTTCCTTTGAGGCTGCAGCACTCCCTTTAGTAGTATCTCTTGTAATTATGGTCTTTCAGTAATATATTTTATCAGTTTTTGTTTGTCTGTGAATACTCTGAACTCACCTTCATTTTTGAAGGACAGCTTTGCTGGATATAGAAATCTTGACTGGCAGTTTTTCTCTTTTAGTTCCTTAAATACACTGTACCACTTTGTTTTCTCCTCTGTGGTTTCTGATGAGAAGTCAGCACTTAATCTTATCAAGTTTCCCTTGTATGTGATACTTTGCTTTTCTCTTGCTGCTTTAGGATCCTCTCTTGAGCTCTGATATTTGTAATTCTGAATAGTAGATGTATCAGTGTAGGTCTATTCAGATTTATTCTGTTTGGGATGCATTGTCCTTCTTAGATAATGATATTTATATCTTTCATGAGGGTTGGGTTTTTGGTCATTATTTCCTCAAATATTCCTGATAACACTTTTCCATTCTTTTCTCTTTCTGGGACACTGCTAATGTGTTGGTTTGTGTGTTTCTCTTTGTCATTCAATTCCCTGAGACCCTGTTCTAGTTTTCCCATTGTCTCCTCTTTCTGTTCTGTCTTTTCCAGTTCAGATATTCTGTCTTCAAAATCACTAATTTTGTTTTTGAGCAATTCAGATCTACTCTTATGTGCCTCTAATGTATTTTTAATCTCATCTATCACACCTTTCATTCCCATAAGTTCTTTTTCTTTGCATGTTTTCAAATTGTTCTTTATACTCACCCAGTGTTGTCTTCTTCTTCTTTTTTAAAAAGAGAAATCTTTTAACTCATGTCTGCTTTTATCTGTATAAGTTTCTAGAAGTGGAATTTGTAGGTCCAAGTTGATGATTGATTTTTTAAAAAATTCTTGTTATATTATCTTTTTTTTTCAAAGATACATAGATCACACAAAACCCAGTGTTTCTTAATATCCTCTGTCTCTTTGGTCATATTTTCTTTCAATTCTTTGAATTGATTTAAGAGAGTTGTATGATTATCATTGATTAACTATCTTAAATCCTGTATCTCTTCAGGATATTTGGTTTGCTCCTTTGGCTGGGCCATCTTTTCCTGTTTCCTAGTATGACGTAATTTTTGCTGATGTCTGGGCATTTGAATATGTTGGTGAATTTACTTTGTTGGCCAATTTCTCTCTTTTGCCTACTGTTTTTTCCACAGCTCTTTTGTGATATTTGGTTCAACTTATTCTAAGTTTTAAAAATTGCCCAGCTTATGTTATCAGAATCTTGCTATGTACTTACTAACGGGGCACAGATTTTCTCCCAGGAGTTAGGGTACAAAGAGGACCAAAAGCAGTTTTTGGCTATGCAATTTCCTGACTGGCCAGCAGGTGGAGCTCATTGGTGCACTTTTTCACAGACCTATTTCAAGCTCCCTTTTCCTGTGCTTTCCTCTGGCCAGAACCTAGGTTCAATGCAGGCTCTGTTGGCCAAATTCACGAAAGAAAAGCCCCTACCCCCGCCCCCCCCCCCAATTCCTCCTCTCTTTTCCCTTGTAATAGCTGACATGGAGGAAGATGCCTGTTCCCCTCTCAGTTGGATGCAGGAGCCAGGGGTATTATCCAGGCTTAATGTTTGATGGTGGGGAATGGGAGTCCTTCTTAGCTGCCATGGGGGTTTGATAATTCATGTTTGTTGTTTTGGGTTCTTCATCTCTCTGTCTCTCAGCCTCCTGGGAGTTGTGCAGCATTGCCCTGGTCTGCTGACCCCAAAGCAGGTCCTTTGGACAGCTTTAGGCCCTTTCTCCATTGTTTTTGTGAGAGAGTGGAGCCCTGTCTGCCTAATCTGATGCCAGCTTCCCACTATTCCATATTATTTTCCTCCATTTGCCTTTTTATAACTTCAATTTCCTTCCTTATTATGTTCCTGTTTTTAAAAAACACCATAGAATATATTTATAGCTGTTTCAAATTCCTTGTCTTGTAATTATATCATTTCTGTTATTTATGTATATGATCCTATTGCCTGATTTTTCTTTTCATTTTGGATCATATTTCCTCTTTATTTTTGTCCAATAATTTTTTTTTACTGAATGCTGAACATTATGATTTTTGTTGAATGTCTTGTTATTGTTTTCTTCCTTTAAAGAATGTTGCAGTTTGTACTATCAGACTGTTAATTTACTTGCAGATTTACGTGATCTTTCAAAATTTACTTTTACTCCTTGTTAGGGCACATGTGGGCTTTATCCCAGGTAATTTCTACTGTTAAGACCTGAGGTCTCTTAAGGCACTGGATATTCAATGAGGTTCCTTCACTCTAATTGGTTGGATATCAAACATCTAACCCTCTGGTAGTTCTGTAATTGTTCACTTTCACCTCCCCAATAATTGATCTTCCTCTTATAGTTATTCCTTGCCTAGCCTTGTAGAGTCTCAACTTATGTCTGAATGTACAGCTTATTATTCATCTATACACTATACATATTCCTGGAACTCTTTCTTTGCATAGATTCCTCTTTTTTTCATAGTCCTCCCCACAAATCTCAGGGGCCTCAGCCTCCTTGAACTCTGAACTCTGTCTTTTTAACTTATTGAAACTGCTGTGCCCTGCTAGGGATTCCCCTCCCTATACTAGTGTCCAATAGGCTCTTCCAGACAGAAATTCCTGTATATATTAAGACTCAACAAATATGTCTCCCCTCTCTCAGGAATCAGTGTCCTTGACTTATTGTCCAATCCTGAAAATAGTGGTTTCATATATGTTGTCTAGTTTGTTTGTTTTTTTAAGATTTTATGATGGGAGAATTAGTCCAGTAGAGTTACTTTGTTATATTTGACTACTGAATTCTTCTGAAATACTGAAATGAAAATTTGAAAGTGCTATGTTCCCTAAAAGATAATTTAATCAGAATCAGAGAGGCTTGAGATAGTTCCAAAGCAAGGAAGGCAGCATGGAAAGAGGAGAAATGGTCATCTTAGGGAAGTAAGCTTTTCTGTAACAGAAGTTAATATAAAAATCACATATTCTATTTAAGTGTATAGTTATTAACATTAATGTAATTGATATTCTTTTCTTGCCACCTTTCAGAGCATTCTTGATCCAATATTCTGTCTTTGGGGCAACTGTAACTTCCTTCCACCAAGCAAGTTGGCCTCTTCTCTCTGCCTAAATAAGGCACAGTTCTCTATCTATCTTACAATCCACCCCCCCCCCCCCCCATAAAACCCCACACTCAGCCATCCAGTTGTCTTGGATTTCTTTTGCAAAACTTCTTAAGTAGTATGCACTTTCACCTCTATTCTTTCTCTTCTTTAGTTTCCTGAGATTTGGTTTCTACTTCCTAATTTTATTGAATCTGCATTCCTAAAGGAATACTTACATTTTATTCTTATCTTTGAAATCCAAAGTGATTCTTTTAGTGCTCATTTTAAAAATCAACCATTAATCATCAGTACAACTGGCTATATCCTTTGTGGAACTTGCTTCTCCTCCACTTTTTTTTTCTTTCACATTACACAGTCTTATTTACATCTCTTTTTTATTCGTGTGGGAAAATCTTAGTTTTTCCTAATTTATTCTTTCTTTTGTGTAACGATAGCCAGCCCCAATAATGATCAGAATACATTCAACTGAGTATCTTGTTTAAACAAAACCCTTTAAGGTCATGTGTGAAATGTGATAATATCATCCTATTGCATTTCTCTGTGTGTTTTGGAATATTCAGAAAACTTGTCACTTGTCTTGGAATTCATGACAGTAGAAGGTAAACCAGGAGCAAAGAGAGGGACCCAAAAGTAATTGGAATATGAACATTAATTAGTTTCAGAAATTTTGGGGAAATGCTTGAGGAACCTCACCTGGCTATACTATTTTTGATGCCATATTACTATTAGTTAGTAAATTGGGCTCCACCATAGTTCCTTGAAAAACCTACGATCAAGACTGAGACTCTAACCTAAGAAGGTTTTCTTAGCCTTAACATCAATGTTTAAATAGAGAAGAAATGAATATGAAATTCCAGCAATACGAAATGAACAAAAGATTGGAGCTGAAGACCTTAAGTGCTTGCTTTTTGCCCATTGACCAGATAGCTAGAACTATCTGCATTATCTATGCAGCATGGGTTTTTAAATTATTTTTACCTAAAGATGTCTCTTTTTGGCAATGACAAATGTGTTTTTAAAAAGGCTGGTTTTTCTCAATGCACCTTTAAAGGTCTTAAAATTGTTTCATGTCTGGTTAAGTTAAGATTTTTAAGAACTTCATTTTTAATTGATAATAAAAGTTTAAAACTTGATTTTTTCAAATAAGTCAATAAACTGCAAGCACCTGGTAATAAAGGTCTTAAATAATAAAAAATATTATTAATATCAACTTCCTATTGTATGATTTTAAAAAAATTATAGGTATCCAGTACATTTAATTGAGAAATGCATGTTTTTCTTCAACTATATTTTCTTTTTAGTTTTTAATTGTTTATATTTTCAATTTTTAAATGTACAAAATAAAGTTATAGAAAGTTTGCTTCTACTTCATCATTTAGCTTTGGTCCTTGCTTGAAATGATTTTATTCCTCTTTATCAATCCATTTTACTTGATAAAAATTGTACAATATTCTACCAATCTGGAAGACTCTACTCAAGATTCATTTTCTTCACAAAAGTTTCCCAATTAAATTATTTGCACACTAGTCTTCAAGGCTCTTCTATGCCACGTGTTCCATATGATTGCAATTTATGCATAAACACAGGGCTATGGTAATGGCTGCTAAAAACAACCATTCTGCAGGAGTTTAAGGATCGCCATCCCCAGTGAGTCCAAATAACTTTCAGGCAGGTAAACCCCTGACCTGGTACAACACTTCTAGTTTCAAAGAACATGACAGAATAAGCCTGATTCCCAAAGGAAACACAAGAGTTCAGGCTAAGTGTTCAGAACTGTCTTTAAAAAGGAAAAAAAAAAAAAAAAAAAAAGCCAGACCATCACGGGGGATGGATGCAGGTGGAGATATCTGAATATAGAGAAAAATTCTTCCTATAGCCATGAGCATACCCTCTGTTCTTCTGCCCTTCCCCATGGGATAACCTTTTACGTTATTCCTCAGAATTCTTAACATTATTATTTGGACATTTAATTTGCAAACCAGTGAAATAGAGGGCAAAATGATTTATGCGACAGGAGGATTCCCTATCAACTGCACATTTTAACTGTTTTCATGGGAAAGGAAATGGGAAATTAGAATGACCTGGAAAATATGTGTCTTTACTGAAATTCCACCTTGTTAATATATCTTCATGGGGCAGGCCTGCCTTGGACAGTTGTTCTGGTTCATTTAATACATTTTGATTTTATGCTTTTTGAGGGCTAGGGGAATAAAAGAATAAAATGGCCACCTTCCCTGCCACCATTAGGGCTTAAGTGTGCACATCACTTCCCACCACAAAGGACAATGAGAGTAGCAGAAGCAGTGGCAACACGCTGAGATGAACGAGCCATTTCCCTGCACCCCTCTCCCCCAAGCAAGAAAACAAGCAAGGTCATCCTATTTCTATCTTTTGATTTTAAAATTAAAAAAAAAAATTTTTTTTTAAACTATACTGATTTCTAAAGATACATGGTGATTTTTGGGTATGACAATTCTTTTAGAATTTTTCCCATGAAACTGGGCAACTTCAGTAAGTATTTTTTCCTTTAAACGATGGCTCTTTTTTTTTTTTTTTATGAGCTTGTTCTTCAAAAGTTTTAGGCTCTCCAGTAAAATTTGCAAGTAAACTTGTTTTTTTTTCCTGAAAGCTTTTGCCTTTGAGTCTTTCTTTGGCAGGGCAAAGGCTGTTTTCAATATTCTTAAGAATCACCTTCCTTTCCTTACTGAGTACCTAATAGGTGCTGCACACTGAATTTGGGCAGATGTGCAGAATAAGAAGACTGATTTACTAATTTAATATAAAAGAGAAGCAGAGTTACAAACAATCACAATAAAACATAAATGCAAAGACTAATGCAAATTGGGGAAGGACAAAAAGAAAACAAATAATGTGAGGTGGAAGTAAACCTCAAATTACTCAAATCTGGCCCATTCATTTTAAAGTTAAGGAAAAGGACCCCACTGAGAGATGAGGTGATTTTACTCGGTACTGCCTAAGGATTTAGTGTCTGATCCTAGATAGAACTCAGGTTTCCTGAAGCATTTTAGAGCTCTCTGTAATTTATGTTCTTCATACTTGTTATTGCAGTGCACTTCTATAGGACCCTGCACATGGGATGAAAGCCATTGCCATCTAACTCACTCACATGGTTAATGGGATTATACTTTTAAATGGATTTGAACACCAAAGGAATCACTCAGTAAAAATATTTAAAATAGTTGCCTCTCGGGGGAGAGGGGTTAAGTATTTTAATATGCTTTTCAGTTTTACAAGTATTTTTGCAATGCCCATACATTAATTTTCTATTTAGAAAAAATTGAAAGGAAAAAGGTAAGTCTTATTTTCAAATTTGGCAAAAGCATTAATAGAGAGGAATCAGGAAATTGCAGGAAGGAAAGGAGTGGCTGGTTTGGCAAAAGAGGGGAGGAATGAATACTGGCAGGAGAGGGTGGCTTGGGTGGATTTGTGTCCCAGCGGAAGGGGAGTCACATTTAGAGAACTTGGCAGGAAGAAGCTTCAACCCTAGAAACTCCTAGGAATACCCCTTGGAGAGCTGCAGGCAGGCCTGCCTTAGCCAAGCTGGTCCCTGCCTTAGGCAAACTGATTCCAGCTTGTCCTGGAACAGACCCCGAGAGTGATGGGGTCCTGTTCCAACCTAACTCCTGAAGGGCACGGGTGGGGCATCTACAAGACCAAAGAACGACCTGGCATGGAATCAGACATAAACTTTATTTATTGGGACTTAGGGACAGGAGAGATTCTTTGGTGGTGGCGGACTGGGTAATGAAGATAGCATTCCGCGAAGAGGTGGGGAAATGAGGGGCAATGTATAGGGTCTCAGAACAAAGACATTTCATAACAGAGTTTCTGCTAGGGTCACATGAAGCACACATGTGGGGTCTGGTGATGTTATTGTAGGAAGAAATGTATAGCCTGGAGAAAAAGAACAGTCTAAGATACTATCTGTACTTTGTTTCCCTGCGGGGAGGTCTGTTACATTTTAACTTGTGTCCTGGGGCATGCAGGCAGCTATTTTTCCCTTAGGGAGGGGGAGCCAGGGCTGGGATCCACTGGACCCCTACAAGTTCCTAAGCCCCTGCCCCTTTTTATTTTCAAAATCTGGGTTTTGAAGTAGCTTCTGGTCTTGTCTTGAAGAGAATATACAAAATTATTGGGTTAGGTTCCTCAGGAAATAAGGTTGAGCAACCAAAAGCTTTGGAAGGAATTTATTCAGAACATAAACACTTCCATCAAAGTACATGAATAATCAATTGGTTAGGAAGGAGGGAGGGAGAGAGGCCACTGCAGTCCTTGTGAGACACTAATGGCCCCAAGAAGAATATAGAAGGTGAAATAGAAGACGGGCAGAATAAATATTTTGATGACCACGTCTTTTTTTACCAAGGGTCTCTTGCTAAAAAACAGTCAACTCTGAATGTGGCACATATGACTTTGCCTTTTCTCCCCCAATTCTTCCAGGTCTTTCCCCTTCCAGTCGAGGCAACTTTCCATTCCTAAATAATTAAAAGGAAGCCTTGGGAACTGGTTGTGAACTGGTGACTGATGAGTAAATCTTCCAACACTGGGTTCCTTCGAAGTTCTACTGTCCCTCACGTGCCTTCCCCACCTGCACGTGGACATGCATTATAAAAGACCCCTCTTGTTTTTCAGCATGCAGACCATCAGGCTCAGAAAATGCTCTCTCTTCCTGCTGCCAAGGACGAAGACCCCACATAAGCCCTCTAAATAAATGCTCTTTACTTGCCAAGCTGGACTTGTCCAAGTCTTTCTTTGGTCTGACAGATCCCTCCCAGTTTAGTGGGAAGCTGTTGTTTGACACAGCTCTTTGCCATACTCAGGACAGTGAGTATGCCCGGAAGTATTTTAGACTGTGATAAAGTTCAGAGGAAATATATTGGAGGAGGAAAAGAAATCGAGGGGGATGGAATGGAGGGAAAAGATCTTAAAGATGAGGGATGCCATCAAAGATGTTAATTAGCATTTATGTAGCAATTATCTATAATCTCTCTTCCCCACTCATATGCCAAACATTTCATTGATCTGAACTGGACAAATCTGACATTAACTTCTTTTAGTACCACAAAACAATTCAATAATAATTCAAAAGTCATGGGAAGTGGACTTGGCCCAGTGGATAGGGCGCCCGCCTATCACATGGGAGGTACGTGGTTCCATCCCCGAGCCTCCCTGACCCGTGTGGAGCTGGCCCATGTGCAGTGCTGATGCGCGCAAGGAGTGCCCTGCCATGCAGGGGTGTCTCCCGTGCCCTGCGTAGGGGAGCCTCACGCGCAAGGAGTGTGCCCCATAAGGAGAGCCGCCCAGTGCGAAAGTGCAGCCTGCCCAGGAATGGCACCGCACACACGGAGAACTGACACAGCAAGATGACGCAACAAAAAGAGACACAGATTCCCATGCCGCTGACAACAACAGAAGAGGACAAAGAAGACGCAGCAAATAGACACAGAGAACAGGCAACTGGGGTGGGGGGCGGGGAGAGGGGGGAAGGGGAGAGAAATAAATATAAATAAATAAAGTAAAATAAAATAAAAATTAAAAAAAAAATAATTCAAAAGTCAAAACCTAAAGGAAAGAGAGGGGCCGGGAAAGGGCCTGAAGGAATTCTTCTGATTTCTTTAGAGCCCTTCTCTTTTCTCCCTTATTCACTATATAGAGATGCTTAAAATTCTATTGAAAATCATTTGGTCCCCAGAGCCTATGGAATAAGAATGTCATAGTTAGCAATGCAGTTATTTAAACAAAATTTCACCACTAAAAATTGTTTGGCATTTAAAAAAATAATGCGTCCATGTATAATGCGGTTCAGAGGAATTGGGATAATTGTTACACTTTTGATAGTTTACTATTATTCCAGAAGTTATTGAGGTTCAGTACTTTCTAATTAAAAAATTTGTTATTAGGAGGAATGAATTCTATTTGATCTGTCTTCAAAGTTACTGATCCTTTCTCATGCCCTTTCCATTCTACTGTTATCCCATCCATTGGCTTTTTAATTTAAGACATCGTACTTTTCAATTCTAGAGTTTCCATTCTATTCATTTTAATTTTTCCCTATCTCTGCTGAGGTTCCCCAGCTGTTAATTCATTATGACCATATTTTTCTTTAAGTTAAAAATCATATTTATAATATCTCTTTTAAAGTCTGCTAATTTCAGCAGTTGGGTAATCTAGGAGTCAATTTCTATTGATTACTTTTTCTCCTGACTATGGGACACATTTTGCACATATCCAATGAGTTTGGTTGTATAGTTGTCCTGTATAATGTGTACTAGTGAATGATAAATTGTAGAGACTCTGGATTTTAAAATCTTTCTTTGGAAAGTATTCATTTTTGTTATATCAGGAAGATAAATTACTAACCAGTAACTTTGAATCAGTAAAAATTAGTTTTTGTACTTCTTTTAGGGCTGGGTGTTTTTGTTTGTTTTGTTTTCCTTATTCTGAGAGCAACTACATAGTCTTAGGACATAGCTTTTACTCCTCTGGTATAGGGTTTCAATGGAAAGTCTAAGGTATTTACCAAGTCCTCAAACTTGGTGGAATTTAAGATCCAAACTTGCTTTCCTTTGTCATGAACAGCAGCTGAACTCTTTCCCCAGTTTCTCAGCCTTCCAAAAGTTGCTGTTTACTGAGTTTCTTGGAGTATCCTTTGCACATTCACATTTCAGGAGTCAGAAAACTATTTGAAAGACATTTAAATGCAAATTCTGGGGCTCTACCATTTGTTTCTCCCTTCTTTCTGCTTAAGTTATAACCACTCTATTATGTGGGTATGCGAGGGGAAAACCACATAAATGTGTGTCTTCTCCATTGCAGTTCCCTTCTTTCAAGGTTCTGTTCTCTCGTTTCTGTCTGCTCTTTCGCTCTCCAGTGCATTCAGAAAGGTATGTTTAAAAACTTTATCCACATTTTAAAATTTCTATCTTTGGAGGAGTAGTTTTATACAAACTAGTCCACCATTGCTCCAACCAGAAATCAGGTAAATACATTTTAATAATGTCTGATTACTTTGTAAAATATTAGTAGCTACTTACATTTTTTGCCAAGTTTCCTAAAGTGTCAATCCTGGGTATTGCCTCTTTTTTGAAAAATTTTGCCTATTAGATGTGCAGAAACTTATTGTTTAATTGGCATTTCCCTAATTATTATGGTAGTGAAGGTGCCTGTCATTGCCCTTGTTTGCTGGCCATTTGTAAGTCCTCTTCTGTAACTTGCTGGTTCATATACTGAATATATATATTTTATCTATTGGATTGTCCTTTTTATTTTTAATGAATTTGTAGGTTCTTTAAAAATATTAAGTATATTAAGCATCTCCTTTTATGGATATTGCAAACACTTTTCCTACTTAATCATTTGTAGGGTTGGGCTTTGATTTTAGTGTCTTTACAATGCAGAGATTTTTTTATTTTTATGAAGTTAAATGTATCATATATTTTCTTTAAATCTTACAGGTTCTTGAATTGGTTAGGAATGCTTTCTGTCACTTAAATTCATAAAATTTCTTTCAATATTTTATTTATTTGTATTTAATATTACTTTATTGAAAAAAGTATTTAAATAACAACAGAAATCCAAGACAAAATTACCTCAGTTCCACCTTCTAATATCATCAAGGTTTTCTCTGGTCCATGTTATTAATTTTTGTCCATAAAAAAATTCATTTGTTACAATTTTAAAGAAATAGTATCAAGATTTTTTATTCTATGTTTACAGATTACATTGTAGCACCCATATTTTTCTATTTTCCTTTAGCATTTTTTCCCCCCTAACACCACTCCACTTTCATTTAACAGCTTGGTGTGTTTTCCCCAAAATTTCCCCTTGTTTCGTAATTTAACATATCAATATATAAATTCATGCAATATGGATTTCTCTGCTATCTGCTATCCCTTTATTTTCTATTGTTAAGAAAAAATGTGTATTGTGTTAAATTATTGATATCTTTCACTTTTTAGGAATAAAATCACAAGATTGGGACTTTTGTGCCAAAACATACATGTATTTTTAGTAGACAATGCCATAATATATTACAAGAAAGCTATAATAGTTCTCATTCTCTCCAGCAATGTTTGTTTTTGCTTTCATTCATATTATAGCCAGCATTAGGTTATTAGTTTTGTTTTTTTTTTTGAGGTACCAGGGCCAGGGACTAAACCCAGGACCTCCTATGTGGGAGGCTGGCGCTCAACCACTGGGCCACATTCGCTCCCCTGAGTTGTTTTTTTTTTCATTTGTTTGCTTGTTGTCCATGTTTCTGCCTTTAGGAGGCAATGGGCACTGAAATCTGGGACCTCCCGTGTAGGAAGTAGGTGCTCAACTGCTTGGGCCATATCTGCTTCCCTAGTTAAATAGTTTTTTTAAAATCAATTTTATGAAATAATTTTATAGTTTTCATGTTATCTTTACATTTTATTTATATATTTGGATTTTAATGCATTTGATGTTAGACAAGATATCTTTTTTCTCTATTAGATGACTATCCAATTATCCGAATACCATTTATTGAAGAGTATTTCAATTTTCACAGAATTGAAATACTGCATTTATCAGAAATGACATTGCTAAGGAATATTCATCCTTTTAACACAAGTATTTATTGAATACCTGCTAGGTGCTAGGTTTTGCTTAGGTGCTGAAAATTCAGGAAGAATAAAGCACATAAAAATTCCTATCTTTATGGAGTTTACAATCAAGTCAAGCATGGACCTGCTTCCGAACTATATTTTGTAAGCCTGATAAACTGCTTCTTTTCCTTTGGCAGTAGAGTATATTTATATGTTCATATTTTATTTATTTAAAAATATTTTAAAAATTTCATGTGGTCACTTTTCATAAGTGTTCTCTTCAAAAGTTTTTGGCAATTTTTGCATTCATTATTTTTTCCCTCTTCTTTTACAAAATTCATTATGAAATATTTCTAATGTTCAGAAGTACATAGGGGGAAGTGGATGTGGCTCAACTGACAGACTGTTGCCTACCATATAGGAGGTCCAGGGTTCAAACCCAGGGCCTCTTGGCCTGTGTGGTGAGCTGGCCCATGTGCAGAGCTGCTGTGCGCAAGGAGCATCATGCCACGCAGGGGTACTCCCCAAATAGGGGAGCCCTATGCACAAGGAGTGTGCCCTGCAAGGAGAGTTGCCTTGTGCGAAAAGAGTGCAGCCTGTCTAGGAGTGGTGCCACGCACATAGAGAGCTGATGCAGCAAGATGATGCAACAAAAAGAGACACTGATTCCTGGTGCCGCTGAGAATGCAAGCAGACACAGAAGAACACACAGTGAATGGACACAGGAGAGCAGACAATGGGGTGGGGGGGAGTGGGGTGGGAAGGGGAGAGAAATTTAAAAAAATCTTTAAAAAAAAAGAAGTACATAGGAAATAATACAGACGTCTCTACACTTAACAACAAATTTAAGAGATGTTAGTATTTTACAATATTTGCTTTAGATATATTTCTCTTGAAGAGAATGTAGCAGAGACAGCTGTAGCCCCCACTCTTTCTTTACCTTTTTTTTTAATTTAAAAAATATTTATTGAAGTATATTAGTCATACATAAACATTAATAAACAATAAGTATATATGGGAAACGGACTTTGGCCCAGTGGTTAGGGCGTCCGTCTATCATATGGGAGGTCCGCGGTTCAAACCCCGGGCCTCCTTGACCCGTGTGGAGCTGGCCCATGTGCAGTGCTGATGCGCACAAGGAGTGCCATGCCACGCAGGGTGTCCCCCGCGTGGGGGAGCCCCACGCGCAAGGAGTGCACCCGTAAGGAGAGCCGCCCAGCGTGAAAGAAAGAGCAGCCTGCCCAGGAATGGCGCCGCCCACACTTCCCGTGCCGCTGACGACAACAGAAGCGGACAAAGAAACAAGACGCAGCAAATAGACACCAAGAACAGACAACCAGGGGAGGGGGGGAAATTAAATAAATAAATAAATCTTTAAAAAAACAAAAACAAAACAAAACAATAAGTATATAATAATAATTGTGAACACACAAAACAAACATTCATAACATCATACAGGGCTCTCATATCTCACACTACCACCAATACCTTGCATTGTTGTGAAACATTTTTAACTAATGGTGAAAGAGCATCCTCAAAATATTACTACCAACCAAAGTATTATTCCCACAATCCACCCTATTGTTGTTATTATTATTATATCATTTATACCTGAACATACATAAACAATAAGTGTATAGTAAAAATTGTGAACTCACAAAGCAAACATGCATAACATCCTACAGGGGTCCCATACATCAACCCTCGACCAACACCTTGCATTGTTGTAAGACATTTGTTACAAATTATGAAAGAATATTGTCAAAATCTTACTACTACCTATAGTCCTTATCTTACATTTGGTGAATCCCCCCCATTTACCCTATTATTATTTTTAAAATATATTTTTATTACAGAAGTTGTAAACTTTCAAAACAATCATGCCATGTGCAGAATTCCCACACGATACCCCTCTATCAACACACCATGCCATGGTGGAACCTTTATTACAGATTACTAGATAATATCATCAGACTATTACCTGGTCCATAGTGTACATTTGGCATATTTTTTCCATACTCCCCCATTATCAACACACTACATCTTTGGCTTAGATGCATGAATATTACATTATTACTGCTAACCACAGTCCATAGGTCACTCCAGTTGTATTTTTCCCATGCTTCTCCACATTCCCACCACCCTGCAACAGTGACATGCATCTGCTCTAGCTCACAAAGGACACTCTTGCATCTGTACCATCAACCACAATTCTCATTCACCTCTGGGTTTACTGTGCTATTCAGTCCCTAGATTATTCTCTACCTTGCTGTCAATTGGCATTTGCATCCCTAGACTACCCTTTCCAGCCACATTCCCATTTATAAACCAGCTGTTACTCATTAAAATATGTTACCCTCAACTCCGTACAATTCCACACTTTCATAGTAAAGTTAATTAAAACTTCTACATACATTAAACATCAGTAGTCCATCTCAGGCCTCCTCTTATTTCCTTTAGGAATCCACCACCTACCACAAGGTCTTGAAGATATTTTCCTACATTTTCTTCTAGAAGCTTTATGGTTCTTGCTTTTATATTTAGGTTTTTGATCCATTTTGAGTTAATTTATGTATAAGCTGTGAGATAGGCGTCCTCTTTCTTTCTTTTTGCTATGATATCAAGTTCTCTCAGCACCATTTGTTGAATGGACTGTTCAGCCTGAGCTGGGTGGGTTTGACAAACTTGTCAAAAATCACTTGCCCATAGATGTGGGGGTCTGTTTTTGAACCATCAATCTGGTTCCATTGGGCTATGTGTCTGTCTTTATGCCAGTACCATGCTGTTCTTACCACTGTAGCTAGGTAATATGATTTAAAGTCTGGAAGTGAGAGTCCTCCAACCTCACTTTTCCTTGTTAGGATGTTTCTGGCTATTCAGGATCCCTTACATTCCAAATAAATTTGATAATTGTGTTTTCCTTTTGATTTAAAAATGCTGGTGGAATTTTTATTGGAATTGCATTGAATCTGTATATCAATTTGAGTAGAAGAGACATCTTAATGATATTTAGTATTCTAATCCATGAGCATGGAATGTTCTTCCAATTATTTAGGTCTTTTTTTATTTCTTTTAAAAATGAGTGATGGTGTTCTGAATATAAGGAATATTTGGGTTATATCTGTCATATTTTATTTTCACCTCTCTTTGGAGACTTTTAGTTACTTTATTGATATAATCTTTATTTTTAGACTCTCTCCCAAATTTCTCTCTCCTGTATTTTCTTTTCAGGCTGTAGCATACCCTTTAGTATTTCCTACAAAGCCAGTCACTTGGTTACAAACTCTGTTTCTGTTTATCTGTGAATATTCTAAATTTGCCCTCATTTTTGAAAGACAGTCTTATTGGATATAAAATTCTTGCCTGGAAGTTTTTCTCTTGCAGTATCTTAAATATATCAAACCACTGTCTTCTTGCCTCCGTGGCTTTCTGGTGAGAAATCAGCACTTAACCTTATTGGGTATCCTTTATATGTTTTGCATTGCTTTTCTCTTGCTGTTCTCAGAATTCTCTCTTTGTCTTTGGCATTTGACATTCTGATTAGTATGTGTCTTGGAGTTGAGGTTGGTTTATTCAGATTGGTTGGATGGGAGTATTTTGTGCTTCTTGGACATGGATATCTATGTCCTTCAATAGGGTTGAGAAATTTTCTATCATTATTTCTTTAAATATTCCTTCTGCCCTTTTCTCTTTTTTCTCTTCTCCTTTCCTTTTGGGAAACCCCTGACAAGATGTTTGCCCATCTCTCACTGTCATTTAGTTCCCTGAGACCTTGTTCAATTTTTTCCATTCTTTTCTTCATCTGTTCTTTTGTATGTTTGTTTTCAAAGGCCATTTCTTCAAGCTCACCAATCCTTTCTTCTTCCTCCTCAAATCTGCTATTTATGATTCTTGCGTATTTTTTTATTTAGCAGTTTTTATTGTCTTTTTTAAAAAGATACATAGATCACACAAAATGTTACATTAAAAAATATAAGAGGTTCCTATATACCCCATTCCCACATTCCTCCCACAATAACAACCTCTTTCATCAGTGTGGCACATTCATTGCATTTAGTGAATACATTCTTGAGCACTGCTACGCTGCATGGATTATAGTTTACATTGTAGTTTACACTCTCCCACAGTCCATTCAGTGGATTATGGCAGGATATATAATGTCCTGCATCTGTCCCTGCAATATCATTCAGGACAACTCCAAGTCCCGAAAAAGCCCCCATATCACACCTCTTCTTCCCTCTCTCTGCCCTCAGCAACTCCTGTGGCCACTCCAGTGTATTTTTTAATTTTAATTTTATTTATTTTAATTTCTAATTTTTAAAGTTATTATTTTTTCCTATGTCTCCCCCTTGTTGTCTGCTGTCTGTGTCCATTTGCTTTGTGTTCTTGTGTGTCTGTTGTATTCTCACTAGGCGCTCTGGAAACCCATCCTGGGACCTTCTGGAGGGGGAGAGATGTGATCATTCTCTTGCTCTACCTCAGCTCCTTAGTTTGATGCATCTCATACTGTCTCCTCTCTGTGTCTCTTTTTTGTTGTGTTATCTTGCTGTGTTAGCTCTTTATGTGGCCTGCGCTACTCCTGGACAGTCTGCCCTCCTACATGGGGCTGCACTCCTTGTGCGGGGGCCACTTCTTGTGTGTGGGTCAAACCCATGTAGGGCGCTATTCCTTGTGCAGGCAGCACTCCACATGGGCCAGCTCACCACACAGTCCAGGAGGCCCTGGGTATCGAACCCTGGATCTCCTATATGGTAGGTGGAAGCTCTAGCCATTGAGCCATATCCACTCCCCTCCAGTGTATTTTTAGTCTCATTTATTGTGGCTTTCATTGCTATAAGAGCTGCTATTTTTCTATGTATGTTTTAAAATTCTTTCTTGTACTCATTCAATGTCTTTTTGATATCCTTGATCTCTTTAGCCATCACATTGAATTTATTAAGGAGATTCTTTGAACATCTGTGATTAGTTGTCTCAACTCCTTTTTGTCATCTGGAGGCTTACCTTGTTCCTTTACGTGAGCCATATCTTCCTGTTTCTAGGTGTGGGTTATAATTTTTATTACAATCTGGGTGAAGTTTCTCTCTTTAGTTTAGGGCTTTGTTGCCCTTTCTCCCTTGCTGGTTGTGTAGAAGGAGCCACGGATGTAGTTGGTGCTATAAGCTGTGGAGGCTCAAGCTGCCCTCATTACCCCAGGGACCAATGAAGCTTCTTCCAACTTTCCCTTTTGCCAGGGTTGGGACAGAGCCACAACCATGTGTAATAATCCAAGTCATGCAGGCCTAGACTGTAGTTTCCCAGAGAGGCTGATGAAGCTTCAGGCCCCTTTTTCCCATGCCTGGGGTGGGGATGGAGCTGCAGGTGTGGGCAGCAATCTATGCAGTGTAGGTCCAAAATGGCCTCAGTTGCCCCAGTAGACTTCTGACTATTCAGTCTGTGCCAGCAGAATGTACCTGCAGTTACCTGGAGAGGCTGGTACTGGGCCCGCCACCTTCCTTCCTTCTAGAGGTAAGGCTGAAGCCTACGCTAGAGCTGCAAGCCAATCTGGGTGAAAGAAACCAGTCCCTACTGTCACTGTGATTTTCAGTCATCCTGGCTTCCCCTCATGCTGGGGGCAGAGTAAAAATGGCAGCCACTGGCCTTTTTCCTACCTGGACAGGTTCAAACTTGAGCTGTTCTCAGGGTTATACTTTAGCCAGCTGAATTTACTAAGCTGTAGCTGAAATTGGTGGCCAACTGTCTCTTCCTCCCCTGTTTTTGGTAAATGGAGCTTCCAACTCCAGCTTCAGAATAACTCCTGAGGAGGCTTATGCTGCCAGTGGCGAATGGGCACCGGCCTTTGTGGCATGGAGCGCTCTACTTATGAAGCTTCTCTGCACGTGGGCAGTCTCCTCCTTCCATTCTTTCAAGGGTGTTGCAGGATGCTCTTCTGGTCTCCTGGGGCCCCCAAACAGGTGCTTTAGATAGCTCTGGGTGATTACTAACTGCCCTGTACATGAGGTGACTCTAGTTGCCTCACTCTGCTGCCATCTTGCTGGTCGTTCTCTTTTTCTTTTTAAGTCCTAGTATCAGTCGAACAGGATTTGGAGCTTCCCAGAGCAACCAGAGATCTAGGTTTTTCAGCTGCATTCACCACTTTCATGTAGAAATGCTGCACTCCTGGTATAATTAATTCCATTCTTGTGTTGTCTGCTGAATGGACTTTACTTTCACAAACTGCTATCTGTACACGTCCTTCGTTCCCTTTGCAAACATCATCCTGTGAATCATAGTAGGGCAGGATCCCATTACCTAAAACAAACCAATGAGGCTGCAGCCCTGTGAGAGTTGGTTCACTTATACAGAACCCCCTCCACACTTGAGAGTCCAGCGCCTGACCAGCGGCTGTGGTGGGGGCAGCACAAACCCTAGGGCAGCAGTTCCAGGCTTGCCTGGCACCCCCTGCCAGCACCAAGCCCTTCAGCGTCTCTGTGTTGTGGTGGTGCTTAGGAGCCTGGATGGTGGGTGCCTCGTGGAGCACAGGGGCTGCGAGGTCCTGGCTGAGGCATCTCAGGGCACCTCAGTGGTAACTGCAATGCGGCCAGAGCCAGCCTCCAGTTCGCATATCCGCAGCCTGGCTACTCCCTTGCACCTCTCAATATTCCCTCCTCTCTGGCCCTTTCCTACTTCTTAAATCAGGAGTTGAAAATCTTTTTCTGTAAAGTGGCAGACAGTAAATATTTTAGGTTTTGGAACCATATGGTTTTTGTTGCAGCTACTCAACTCTGCCCTTAGATAGCATGTGAGCGAATATGTGTATTTGTGCTCCAAAATGTATTTAGTAAAAAAGGCAATGAATCGGCTATGGGCCATAGTTTGCAGACCACTGCCTTACATCAATTTGATTGACAGATCGACACATGGCCTTTGGCTCTTCACTAATTTGCATTACCAGAAAGAGCGGGTGGTATCTCCCCATTACATTAAGTTTATAGGCAGACAATAAACAAGGAGGAGTAAAGCTTCTATTGAAAATAAAAACAACAGCATATACCAACTGAAGTAGAATTATTGATAGAACAAGGACTTATAGTCTTCACGATGAGAATACTCAAGATAAAGATATTAAAAAAAGAACAGGAAATCATAAGAACCAAGTAGGAGATGGTAATATATAAAATATAATCATTAAAATAAAGGATAGCACAAATTCCAGAGTGGATAGAGCAGAAGAACAATTCGATTTGGAAGGGTGCATTGAAGACTCTTCAGAAAGCAATAAGAAATGATAACAAGATAGGCTATATTAAAAAAAATCTGGGAAGCAGACTTGGCCCAGTGGATAGGGCATCCGTCTACCACATGGGAGGTCCGCGGTTCAAACCCTGGGCCTCCTTGACCCGTGTGGAGCTGGCCCATGCACAGTGCTGATGTGTGCAAGGAGTGCCCTGCCACGCAGGGGTGTCCTGCACATAGGGGAGCCCCACGCGCAAAGAGTGCGCCCCATAAGGAGAGCCGCCCAGTGCGAAAGAAAGTGCAGCCTGCCCAAAAAAGGTGCCGCACACATGGAGAGCTGACACAACGAGATGACGCAACAAAAAGAAACACAGATTCCTGGTGCTGCTGATAAGGATAGAAGTGGTGACAGAAGAACATACAGTGAATGGACACAGAGAGCAGACAACTGGGGGAGAGGGGGAGGGGAGAGAAATAAATAAATAAATAAATCTTAAAAAAAAATCTAAAAGCTAGAGAGGCTAAAAAGGACCCTAAGAGGAGATTAAAAAAAAAAATGGAGAAAAGGCAACATTTGAAGAAGTAATGGAGATTGATTTTCTAGAATTAACAAAATTAAGATCTCAAATTGAAAGATTTCATAGAGTGCTAAACAGAAGAGAAAAGTGAAAATGTATTCCTACAAAACATCTCATGTAAAGAAGGACTCCAGATGAGACCTCATTGTGGAAAAAAAAATAAAACTGTACAAGTAAAAGAAGAAAATACAGGAGAATGCCTTTGCAGCTTGGGGAGGAGTGCTTTTGTCTTGAAGTTAAACTAAAGTTCAAAAGCATAAAAAACTCATAAGGCAAAGAATTGACAAAATTGATTACCTCAAAGTTAAGGATTTCTTGTCAACACAGTGTACTATATACAAATTTAACATATAGATGACCAGTTGAGAGAACACATTTTCAATTTCTAAAAACAACAAATGATTAATATCCAGATTGTTTATAGAACTTTGCAAATCGACAAGAGTAAGCCAGAAATCCCAATAGAAAGGTGAGCAGAGAATAGGAACTGGCAGTTTACAGGAAACCCAAAGAACAACACGCCTTCGAGTAGATTAGTAATTAGAGAAATGCAAAATAAAACAAATCAGAGTAGATAGGAAAATGGTAGTAAATCAGACTATAGATTATTAAGCCCCAGTTAGGAGGACTAGACTAGTTATACACATAAAAATAAGCTTCTATCTATGAAATAGTGCTCAATAAAAAGCAAGTAAGAAACCCAAATATGTAAAATAATTCCATTTACATAAATTTAAAATACGTGTACCAAGAAATACAGATACTTATACAAATAACTGTTGCCTGTGAGGAGAGGCTAGAATTGTATTAGAGAATGGTGATAAAAGGAAATAAGACAGGTGAAGGTTTTGCACAGACCTTGACCTGAGGTGCCTGCCCTGACATGTATGATTAACTCCACTTAAGGTCCCCAAAATAAAAATAAAATAAAATAATAAAAAGGAAGGGGGGAAGGATGTGGCTCAAGCTGTTGAGCACTTGCCTCCCACACAGAAGATCCCAGGTTTGGTTCCTAGTGCCTCCTAAAGAAAAAAACAAATAGACAATGAGCAAAAAAACAATGCAAACAGATGTGCGAGCCATCTGGGGGGGGAGGGGTAGAAAAGGGAGGAAGGAAGGAAGGAAGGAAGGAAGGAAGGAAGGAAGGAAGGAAGGAAACCCAGAAGTTCCTGATCAATCTGGATGGTTTCAATGATACACTGTTAGAGGGTTATCCAGGAAGCTCAGGACCACCACGATAAACTGGTTTTTCAATTCCTTAATCATCTTAATCATTAGCACCATAACCTATTTCATGAATGAAATTTCTCTGTGACTCAAAATTTAGCAATGCATATATATTTTGACATTTGACACAACTATTGAGCACTTACCTGAATGGTAAACCCCATCTCCAGTTCTTTCATAATTTTGGCTCGTGCCTAGGTCTTTGTCAAATTTTCTGGTCTAATGTCTATTCTAATCACTTGCCTACTTTAGCCTGTCACCTGGAATTTCCAAGCACCCAGCTGTTCCTGTATTGATTCATCCTGCCTAGCACTATTGAACCAGCAAATTCTAGTGTCTCATTAATCAAGGGTGATATACAAATAAATAGCTCTGATCTAAGGAGCTTGTTGGAAATGCAAAATATTAGACCCCAACAAAGAACTAGTACCAGAATTTACATTTTAATAGGATCTCTATGTATTTTGTGTGAACATTAAAAGTTGAGAAGCACTGTTCAAAGTTTAGATGAAACCCAGTCATCATAGATAATACAACCATCTTATTTTTAAATTGAAGAAATAGAGGAAAATAGAACTTTATGGCTTGCTTGAAGCCATTCATCTAATTTGTGGTTGCACTATCAGGACTAGATCCTAAGACATCTGATTCTCAGTTGAGGGCTGTTTCTAACCCACAGTGTAGACCGTCATCTCCATGTTTCCCCGAGATAATCTCGAAGTATTCAGGTTGTCAGTTCTCTTATTTGCATCAGTTTGGCATCAGCCTCAGCTGTGCCTGCCAGCTGCTCTTATTTCTGTCGATCCTGGTATGGTCCATATGTAGTAGACAGCTGTGTTCCTACCCTCCAATGCCCTTTCTGGCACTGTGCCATTGCAGAATATTCTAGTGCATAAAGGATAGTCTGCACAGACTATCAATATACCATGTGACCCAGGCCCCAAATGCAAATTTTGACACTTATGCCTTACTGATATTCAAGACATGAGAATACTTTTATAATTTTATAGACTTGGGTCATACTTGGCTTTCTTAACACACCAGATGTAGGAGACTTCTGTTTTCCAATTTCTTAAAAATCATTCTTTGTTAAATGAAATTTCAGTCTTCCATGCTGTGAGCCTAATCTGCTCTTAAAGCAGGACCCTTCCAGGTTGGAAGCTGGAAATGAATTGCTATGTCAGCTACTCAAATTTGCAAATGCCAATTATTTAAAATTTTAGAGTCTTTATCACTAAATTCCTGTTATTCAAGAGACAATTTGTAAACAATAAAAAATTTAATTGCTCCTACTTGCTTAATATACTTCGCTCAGAATTGTAAGATTTCTCTCTAAGATGGAAGGCAGTAGAGAGATGGCTCGAACCCATGATTCAAAATTCTCACTTTTGTGACCAGTTGTCTATCTACAGCAGCTGCAGCCTCCCCATGAGTCCCTCCAAGACAAGGCTGAGAAAAGAAATGCTCTTTGTCACTTGCCTTGGAGCCGAAACTCTATGTATCTTTGGATGGTCTGGTTGGCCAAAGTGAGACAGGCTGAGACTCCTCTTAACTTCTAGAGGAGGTAGCTCATGACTGAGAGTAGCTTATTCTCAGACCCTGATATTGGGTCTTGATACCTTACCACTCTTATGACCTAAAGAATCAAGGAAGAATCCAGGAGAAAGTACTCCAGGGAAAGAGAAAATATTTGTCCCTAGTGCCCAGGGTCACAAACCTAAAAAAACAAGGACTTCTTGTCTCCCTTTCCTATACAATTCGTTTCTTAATGTTGGAAATATAATAGGGGAGAGCACCTGCCTTCAGTGGTAGTAAACTCCTTGCTTCTTTTACTACCAGCCGTGTATGTAGGACACAAGGAATCTAAAATTTTTAAATGCAACCATTTTGAACTGATTTGCTTATCACATCCCAAGCACCATATTAAGGTCCTAAAATGCCTTATATTTGAACTATGTCATAGATTAACATTGTGAGCAGTGTTCCCCTCCCCCAGGAATTGTGCAGGGCAGTACACTTGTAAATTGCTCTGGATCTTATTGAAGGAGTCAAGTTGGATGACAAAGAGGCGCCTTGCACTCCCCCTGGTGGTTGGACTATGTTACTATTAGGTTGGTGCAAAAATAATTGCGATTTTGCATTGTTGAAATTTGCTGTTTGATCTGGTCATACATTCTTAAATAAAAGTGGTTATGTTGTACATCATTTTAATGTGAATTTCTCGCTTTATGTTTTTTTTTGTTAATGACTTAATTATTTGCTGTTTATATTTATTTTAGACTATGGAAATGATGTTAGACAAAAAGCAAATTTGAGTGATTTCTTATTTGAGTTTAAAATAGGTCATAAAGCAGCAGAGACAACTCGCAACATCAAAAATGCATTTGGCAGGAACTGCTGACGAACATATAGTGCAGTGGTGGTTCAAGACGTTCTGCAAAGGAGACGAGAGACTTGAAGATGAGGAGCGTAGTGGCCGGCCATCAGAAGTTAACAACGACAAATTGAGAGCAATCATCGAAGCTGATCCTCTTAAAACTACATGAGAAGTTGCCGAAGAACTCAGCATCGACCATTCTGTGGTTGTTTGGCATTTGAAGCAAATTGAAAAGGTGAAAAAGCTCGATAAGTGGGTGCCTCATGAGCTGACTGAAAATTAAAAAGTCGTTGTTTTGAAGTATTGTCTTCTCTTATTCTACGCAACAACAATGAACCATTTCTTGATCAGATTGTGATGTAAACGGAAAGTGGATTTTATACAACAACCGGCAACGACCAGCTCAGTGGCTGGACCAAGAAGGAGGTCCAAAGTACTTCCCAAAGCCAACCTTGCACCAAAAAAGATCATGATCACTGTTCGTTGATCTGCTGCCATGACAGCTTTCTGAATCCTGGCGAAACCATTACATCTGAGAAGTATGCTCAGCAAATGATGAGATGCACTGAAAAATGCAAAGCTGCATCCAGCATTGGTCAACAGAAAGGGCCCAGTTCTTCTCCACAACAATGCCCGACTGCACGTCACACAACCAACGCTTTAAAAGTTGAACGAGTTGAGCTACGAAGTTTTGTCTCATCTGCCATATTCACCTGACCTCTCACCAACCGTCACTTTTCAAGCATCTCAACAACTCTTTGCAGGGAAAATGCTTCCACAACCAACAGGATGCAGAAAATACTTTCCAAGAGTTCATCGATTCCCAAAGCACAGATTTTTATGCTACAGGAATAAGCAAACTTATTTCTCATTGTCAAAAATGTATTGATTGTAGTGGTTCCTATTTTGATTAATAAAGATGTTTTTGAACCTATTATTATTATTTTTCAAGATTTATTATTTTTATATTTCTCTCTCCTTCCTCCCAACCCCCAGTTGTCTCTTCTCTGTGTCCATTTGTTGCGTGTTCTTTTTTGTCTGCTTCTGTTGTTGTCAGTGGCATGAGAATCTGTTTCTTTTTGTTGTGTCATCTTGCTGCATCAGCTCTCCGTGTGTGCGGCGCCATTCCTGGGCAGGCTGCACTTTCTTTAGTGCTGGGCGGCTCTCCTTACGGGCGTACTCCTTGCGTGTGGGGCTCCCGTACATGAGGGACCCCCTGTGTGGCAGGGCACTCTGTGCGCGCATCAGCACTGTGTGTGGGCCAGCTCACACAGGTCAAGGAGGCCCAGGGTTTGAACCGCAGACCTCCCATGTGGTAGACGGACGCCCTATCCATGGGCCAAGTCTGCTTCCCTTGAGTCTATTATAATGATTTAAAATTCACGGTCCGAATCCTCAATTTCTATTGCACCAATCTAATAATAAAATTTAATTTTCAAACAACTCCAAATTTAACTTCAAGAAGATTAAGAAATTCCTTATGGTATTTAACTATGGAAGCAAGCAAGCACACAAGCAAACAAACAAACAAAGTGATTAAGAATTCAAAAGGCAGAGCAGAAAATTTCTAACAGTAAAGTCTAATCCTGGTAAACTCTAGATTAAGAGAATAGACTTTTAGTTGGCTACTGAAATAGATTTTTTTATAGACTCCTTTTTTCTTCTCTGTTTGGTTATATAAAACAGTGGGGTTAACTTCCTAAATATAAAAATATCTAGATAATTTTTCTATTATATGTTAACCATTTTCAAATTTTTAAGTTATTCTTTATCACTCCATTTCAAAATATTGAATTTTAACAGGTATTATTCTTCTTTGTCTCTATATTAGGTAGGGTGGTGCCAAGCATGTAACACTGTCCTTGATGTTCCTTTGTCTTACTCAGAGAACAATTGCTTCAGCTGGAAGGCATGTGAGGTTTCTAAAAACTACAAAATAATTTCAGATATTCAACTATGTTGCACTGAATCAATTAATGCTGACTGATTTGTCTGAATTGTGTATTGGAGAGGTCCCGGATAGAGGCTAGGCATATGTGACACACTGGGCAGGTGATTCCAGAGTTAATTTGCATGAGAATTTTGGCTAGAGAAGGTGGTCCCTGTGGGAAGGCCAGGGTGGGGAGGGTAATGTAGTATTACTTTCAGATATAAGTTATCTAACCAAGTCACATGGATTCATTTCTAAATCTTATAAATAGAGAGGCTGTATGAAGAAATGTAAGGACTGTCCACAAGGGCTCTCTGAGACATGGGTCATAAGTCAGCTTGTATCGGTGCTCGGGTGGTAAAGTACGGGCAATGGGATTCTCCTAATTTCTGCTTGGAATATAGCTTACTGTCCCTATAGCAGGGATAGCAAGGAACAGAACACTACATCTGGCATCTCAGTGGTCTGCTGTTTTGGGATCACTGAGAGACAGCTCCTTTGTCATTGACACCCACTTTCTTTCAGGGGCAAAGGCTGCCATGGCTATGAGGAAACTCTGCCCTCAAATGGCTTCAATGTAAATCAGCAAAGGGCAGCCAGAGACAAACAATAAGTGACAATTTATAGGTATATGTGGAACTCCCTTGGGGATTCTAAGAAACACTGGGTGATAATTGCACAGGAGACCGGAATCCATGGTACGTAGCTTGGGTGGAATAGGCAAATGCCAGTGAAATGTGGAATTTCATAGTGATCTCCTATGTGACTACAGATTGGTGATGTCAAGAAATAATTGAGTCATATGCCCTCCATATAATTTTACAAGTAAGAGAAAAAGTAGGAGAACTAGTGGAGTCTTCCCTGGAAATTTTACTTACAGAGCATTCATATTGCATTTCCGGCAAAAATTTTTTTTTCTCACAAAGGGTATTGCACTGAGAGTATAGTTATCATCATGGCCAACTCTCACCAAGGGTAATGGATGCAGTGGCCAGTTAGCAAAAATAAAATAATACCAAAAAATCCCCCACAAATAAACCATAAAATAAAAAAGATTTCTAAAAGTTATGGAAGTGTAGGACAAAGAGGATGGTTATGATGATGATAACCGTTAAGATGATAACTACCTTCTGAGAGTATTTATGTAATTAACACTGTTTAGGGATAATTACTTTTCATTATTACAATGATACTGTGAGAACCGAAAGGAATTTTTAAAAGCCAGGGAATCCAATAATACAGCATTCATTTATTTTCTGCAAATATTAATGAAGAGAAAATGTGAGGGCATTTTAAAAAATTTAAACATCTCTTTAAAAAGATAGTAGAACTTTAAATGATGGGTAAAAAAGGGCAAATCCAGTAAAAAATCAAGAAAGGGTAGACAAATTTAGTTGGAGAGTAACTATATACTTTCATATTTATTGTTTTTTAGCAGAATTTAGAGGCCAAATTCCTTAGTATGCTACACTATACTAAATTCTGCTTACTGGGTTTTACCCAGCTTCTGTTATCTCCAATTCGAATAATAGACTCTTGCATTTCCCTAAAACACAATGGCATTTTATGTTGTACTTTAAAAAAAGCGACTTAATATATAAAATTTTAAGTAAACACAGAAGTACATAGAATACAGTACAAAGTGCCTCATGTATTCATTACCCACCCTCAACAGTCATCAAATTATGGCATTCTTGTTTCATTTACCAGTATACCCACTTTTAAATTAAATTTTTTAAGCTAGAGTATTGAAAGCAAATCCAGATATATTTCACTGAAAGATACCTCAGTATGTAACTTTTTCAGATAAGGACATTTTTTAAAAGAATGCAGTTTCCCAATATAATACCATTATGACACCAAATAAAATGAATAATTTCTTCTTATTGTTAATACTTTGGGCTCAATATCCACAATTGTCTCAGAATGTACTTTTTAACAATTAGTTGTTCAAATAGCAATATAAATAAGAATCTCGTATTGGCTATCCCTCATTATCTGTTTAGTAGCCTTAAAATATTGTCCATGCAGGAAAAGTTGCATAAATGCTTATTTCTTTCTCTTTACATATCAATATTTTAAGAACAATGTATTGATACCCTAGCAACTTCCAAAGATGACAATGAGATTTTTAATTTGTATTTTTCCTATCATTATGTTATCATAAATTTTTTGGTTTAAAAAAAAAATATGTTCTTAAATCGAATTCATTCCTGTGGGTGTGAAAACAATGTTAAGTAGGAACTTTTTTAAAGAATTTTTTTTGTTTCCTAGGTACTGGGGTCAGGATTGAACCTAGTACCTCGAATGTGGTATGCTGGCACTCAACCACTTGAGCTACACCGGCTCCCATCATATGTTTTTAAATACTTGATATAGCTTGATCCTTTCATGCCTCTGGTTTTTCATGTGCTGTTTCTATCTACCCAAAATGTTTACCTTCATCTCAATTTGTCTAGTGATCCTCTATCTTATCCTACAGGATTAGGCTTAAACTCTTCATCCTGTGCTCTATCTCCAAATAAAAACAGCAGAATTTACCTCTCCCTTTTAAAATTACTAAGAAGCTTTGTACATGCTGAGGTACAGAGAGATTAAGTAACTACCTAGCATCATATTGCAAATAAATGTTGGAATCAAGATATTAATTCAGAGGGCACTGCATTGATTCAACAGTGGTAATTAAACCATATGCTTATACTAAATATTTTTTTTCAGAGCCAGAAAAAGCCAGAAAAAAAAAAATCACAAAAGATTTAGGTGATTGAGGGAAGGAGCAGCTAATCTGGCTTTTAATATAATTGTGATAGTTTGTTTTGTAAAGTCTTCCTTATTTCATTGCCAGGTACCCCATCTCATTAAAAAAAAAAAAAAAAGCTACTCCAGCAGCTCTTTTTAGTTCTCTAGCAAAATGTTTCTTTATGGAAAGGCACAAACTCATTTTTACTAAGTAATTCAGTCAACTGATACCAATAAACTAGCAGTTATAATTAAATATCTATGAAAGGATAATGATAATAATGATTATTTCAATAATGTTGCTTATTGTATGATTATTTGAATCAGCTCTCACGTAGATTGTAAGTCAAATTTCATGGAAATATTTAATCCAGGTTCTGCTTGAGCCCTAGATTTGATAAGTGTTTTTGTAACTGGTGGCCTGGCTAGCTCATGGTTCCCAAACTTTTGATTGCTTCAGAATCACCCGGATGCCTTGTTAAAACAGATTTAAGACTTCACCTGTAGTGTTTTGAAATTTAGCGTTTGTGAGAATTTTCACTTCTAACATTTCCCAGGTGATGCTAATCCTGTTCGTCTGGAAACTAAATTTTGAATGTCACTGTACTGAGCAACAAAAGCATGATCAAATATTTGCTTTTTCCTCCTATTTCAGATGTTTCTTGTTTAAAAACATGAATGAAGGTCTTAACTTTAAACTTGTTACCAGAGGAATTCATCAAAACAAACAAACAAGAAAACAAAATAACACTATGGGTAAATCATGTACAGTTTTACTTTAGAATAAATTTTCTTACATGTGGTAGGTATTTATTGCTTATATGTGGCCATGTTTAATTACCAATTCCTTAGCAGTATGGGGTTAGTATAGTTTTGTAGCTGTTTCGGTTCTAGAGCAGTGTGCTAATGAACTTGTTTCCCATCTCTGCATTCACACTGGTCCTTGGAATCTGGCAGCAGAGGTTCTCAGGTGACCTCTGCCCTCAGGGGCTGATTGCTACAGTGCAAAGGCTCGCTTCCCTCCCTCTTGCCACAGCTTGGAGATCTTTGTAGTACTTGCATGTAATCCTCTTTTACGGTATATCCACATGGCTCACGTTCTCATCTCCTTCACATCTTTGTTCCTTTTCTAAGACTTCCTTAACTACCTTATTTAAAATTAAATCTCCATACCCCGAACACCCTATCTCCCTTTCCTGCTTTACTTTTCTCTGTAACTTTTGTCATGTAATAATTTTTCACATAATTTCTGTTATTCTTATTTCATGTATTCCCCTTGTAGAATTTAAACTCAGGGAGGACAGGGAATTTGTCTGTTGTCTTCACTGGTACACAATAGGCACTGAAGAGATATTTAGTGAATGGGTGAGTGAATGAATAAATGGCTTATTTTGAACCTGCATACCCTTGTGTAAGCACAAGACAACATATGGTATGGTACTTGGTGGTAGACTTAATTCTCTTGCTCTACTCTGCATACATTATTAAGGTTATATATTCCCTTGGTCATTTTCTACCTGAAGTCAGGTACCAAGGATCTAAGCCTTCTTAAGATTCACTTTTGGCCATTCTTGGGAAGGGGCTGTGACAAATTGTGTTTCCACTTCTGGATTTATCCATCCCTATTTACTACTCTGTAATACAAACTTCTGCCAACAACTATCCTTCTATTAATGCTCTTAGTGTCATCACCTTTGACCATCCCGGGAGACTGTTATATTGATCATTCCCTTCTCCACTGTGGCTTCTGCCCGACCACGCTACTGTATTCCTCCGGTCAGTATTTTAAAAGAGTCAACACATCTCGTGGCAGAAAAGAACCTTTTATCTATACCTTCATATTACAATACTGCTTCATATTCTTGGCCAACCTTCTTAGAAGTATTGTCTACATTTTTTTTCTCTATAACTTTATATCTTCATATTCTTCCACATACTGTATTTTGTTTAATAGCCCCAAATTTCTATTAAACTTTTTACCAACGTTTTTCATGATCTGCAGCTGCTAAATGCCACAAATGCTTTCATCATTTATCTTGCTGGTTGACATATTTCCCTCCTTGTCTTTCATCCGGTTTCATGGTATCATACACTCTTGGTTATTCTCTTTAAGAATCCATTCTTAGTCTAATTTGAGGGTTGTCACCTTTGTCTATCTCCTAGAGTTATTAGCCACATACATGGCTCCCTAAACTATATCTCTAGTTCATCTCTCTCTCCTAAACTTTAAGCAATTATCCAACTGCTAACTTGTAATTGGATGTCAGACAGGAACCTCCAATTCAATAATTCTATCACTAACCTTTCCCTCTTATTTTCCTTATCAATTACCTCTAATTTCCACTTAGGACTATAGCCAGAAGCTTGACATTTTTTTTTCTCTCTCCCCCCCGCCCTGCTGTTTGTGCTGTTCGTGTGCATTTGTTGTGTGATCTTCTGTGTCTATTTCTCTTTTTGTTTTCTCTTCTTGTTTGCTCCTCTAGGATTCACTTGGATTTGATCCTGGGGACTTCTGATGTGGAAAGAGATTCCCTGTCACTTGTGCCACCTCAGCTCCTGGTTTCTACTGTGTTTCACCTGGACTCTCCCCTTCATCTCTCTTTTGTTGCATTATAATCTTGCTGCATGGCTTGCCATGTGGGTCGCCCATGCAGGCACTGGCTCACCACATGGGCCTGGCTCGCCAAGGGCACACCTTTACTAGGAGGTCCCTGGAATGGAACCTGGGTCCTTCCATGAGGTGGACGGAAGCCCGATCACTTGAGACACCTCTGCTTCCCAGAAGCTTGATATTATTGAGTCATATTTCCTTTTCCCTTACTCCTCACAGGATATTTATTTGATGTGTCTAACAGAGATGAAAACCAAGTCCCTTGAAACATCCAGGTGTACCTAATAAGAGGAACCGCAGGACTTTTAGAATTCTCTAACTTAATATGTTTCACTGCAAGTAGTGATACCTTGTTACTTAAAATTTAATTAGGATATAGAGACACTGAGACTCAAATAAGTTGTGTCATGGTCAAAGTCACCTGGCAAATAGACTGATTTAGCCAGGACTAAGACTTGAGGACTTCTGAATCCCAGTTAGATGCATTTTCATGGTTTTAAGCTACGAATATACACGATAGTTCATGCATTAGATATTTTTCCCCAAACATAAGCAGTTTTCTTTCAGTTTGGTGCTGCCATTGCTCGCCCTGCTGACATAGCCCCAGGTTTCTGGCAACCATCTTGCTGCTATATTCACACAGAATGAAAGCGCTGAAGATAAATGTTTTGTCATGTACTAACGTCTGAATGTCAAGGTCTCCTGAATATCAAGGACACGATTCTGTTCATTGTCTCCCTCAATACTTCCTTTACCTTTTCGTTCCTCAAGCTATAAATAAAAGGGTTCAGAAGAGGGGTCACCACTGTAATGAGGACAGCAGCTATCTTGTCAAAATCCAGTGAATAGTTCTGGTTGGGTCTCACATAGACAAAGATGTTGCTTCCATAAGCAATGGAGACGACAGTGATGTGAGAGGCGCAGGTGGAAAAAGCCTTGTGGCGGCCTTGGGTTGAGGGGATGAGGAGGATGGTAGAAATGATGAAGATGTAGGACCCAGTGGTGAATGCCAGGGAGCTCAGGATAACCAGGGCAGATAGGAGAAAGTTTATCTTCTCAATGAGGCGAGTGTCTATACAGGCAACCTGTAGAAGAGGAGCAATGTCACAGAAAAAGTGATTGATTTCTTTGTTACAGTAAGGCAGCCTTGTCACTACAATAGTTGGCACCAGCACGGACAGGAAGGCGCCGACCCAGCAGCCCAGAACCAGCATGAGGCAGGCTCTGCTGTCGATGATGACGGTGTAGCGCAGGGGGTTACAGATGGCCACGTAGCGGTCAAAGGACATGACCGCCAAGAGGATAAACTCCACTGTCCCCAGGAAGAAGTAGAAATAGGTTTGGGTGAAGCAGCCAGCAAAGGATATGGTCTTATTTTCTCCTAGGAGGCAGGCTAGCAACTTTGGGGTAATGACAGTGGTGTATAAAATATCCAGAAAGGACAAATTACTGAGGAAAAAGTACATTGGGGTTTGGAGATGCTTATCAGTCCATATTAGAGAAATGATGATAATGTTTCCTGTTGCAGTTAATGTGTAAGTTAAAAAGAGCACCACAAAAAGGAATACTCGAAGCTCCAGAAGAGCTGGGAAGGCAATCAGGGTGAACTCAGTCACTGTGCTCCAGTTTCCCATTGCCTCTGGTATATGGTGGGCAGAGTCTTCCTAAAGAAACAAGAAAAGGAAAAAGCACCCTAATTTTATAACGATCCATTGAAAATATATTGTGGAGAGTGACTTATATTGGGAGATGAGTCATGGGAGCTAGTTCTTTACCTGAAAGTCATTACTGTGTGACCTTGGGAAAGTCAAAATATTGTCTGGACACAAACTTTTTCCTATAAATTGAAGGGATAGGATTGGATAAAAACTCGGTTTCCTTTTAGTCGGACAATTCTCTTCTTTCTCATTAAATGAAAGTTTTTGTTCTTTTCCATCATCCAGCTTTATTTTCCCAGCTAAAAAAGTACTGGCTATACCTTAACTAGAACTCCTTTCTATTATTCTGAAATTTGCAGTCACTGAGCTAGGAATCCTTTTAAACACTTGCTAGCCTTTTCTATAACAATACATTTCTTTCAGCGTGGAGGGTGACATTAGTGAGCTGTCATGAGTAAGAGATACAGGCTGATAAATTTCCCCCCCATATTTGGTGATTTCCAGCGTCTCCTAATTTTTAAAAAGTCTTTTCCTACTGTAGCATAATGAGGTGATGGAAACAGTCTTGGGGTATCTGGAAGGGGCAGATGGCATATGTTTACTGTTAATCACCTTAGATGTTATCTCAAAAGACAATAAAGAGTATCTTATCTTTTGACTGTTCCCTTTTATCTAAAACCTACCTCCTATGAGTTCTTTCAAGCATGTGATATATCCATCATGCAACTGGCTGATCATTTGAGAGGAAATGTTATTTTATATAGTGTAATAAAATCAGAGAGGTACAAATTATACATAGGAAGCTCAAGTAGAGATAAATCAGCTTAGTTATTTAATTTACTTGATCAGATGAAACCATAAAACTATAATTCAAGATCATGAAGTTTGATCTTTGTCCCAGTATCTGGAAAAAGGTTCTTTTGCACAGATTTCCACATTTCTTTGTCTAGATTTTACTTAGCCCCCCATTAATAAGTTAGCAGCTGTTTCTTCTTTGCTGCTGATCATTTTTCTTTCCTACCTCCCCTCCTATGCCCTCTAAGATAAAAATATTTGTCTCCATATTTTATTTTTTATATGACATTTTCTCCTTACAAGAAATACACTTTCAGTGCAAAGAATTAGAAAATGCAAACGCAAAAAAGAAACTAATAATCTGTAATAGACCTCTCAGGGATACAGTGACAACATTTTGTTGTTTGTATTTTCAGGTTCTTTTGCAAGTTCAAATTACTTACATATGTATCTAAAAAACCCAATACTAACATAATATTTTGCAGCTAATATTAAAAAATAATATATCATTATCTTTCCATGTCTATTACTAGGCATCTACATTATTATTTTTAAGAGTTGTTTAATGTTTGATCCTATTGATAGATACTGATTTATTTAGCTATTTGCTTAGTATTGGAAATTTAGGTGGTCTGCATTTCTTGTGTGTTGCTAATGATTGAATGAATATTCTTGAACAGAAATCTTTGTGCAGTTGTCATAATAACTCCATAGAATCCTTTAATTTTCCAATAGGATGTTTATTTTTTCACTCTTTCCATTTAAATATAAAAACCCAGGAAAGATTGGGCCTTAAAATATTAGTTGATATAGTTGATAATATAAAATCACCTATAGATCTCTTTCATGGGTTCTTTGTCTGAGTAATAGTTCTAGATCATAGCTAGGAAGAGTAGCTAATGCCTCAATGAAATTAAGTTGTTGAGCTTTTTTTTTTTTTTTTAAATCTCCTTTTTTTTGTTCTGGAATTCAGTTTTCTTATCTGAAAAATAAGAATGTTGGGCTAGACATTTATAAGGTCATTCAATATCTTATAGTCCTGCTATCACTTACTTTTAAACTTCCTCTCCCACCTCTAAGATTCATTTTTTTATTCTTTGATAAATAAACTCCCAAATCATTTTTGGAATTACTGCATAGAAATGGCTAATCATAGGTATACATACCAATATAATACTATAGGAAATTGCATAGAGCTTTCTGTATGAGTCATTCAGCTTTCTGCTTTGTGTGTGTATGTTTTGTATTATTATTTCCATAGGTCTTTCAACAGATGAACAGTATTTCACATTTTAAGATTCAGGTATTAATTAGAATAATATGAGGTGGTTAGAAAACCTGGGTTCCAATCCCAGTTTTTGCCACTTCTGGCTCTGTATATTGGATTAAATTCTTCACTTTTGAAAAATGGTGATAATTATAATGTTCATAATAAGTTGCTGTGAGGATTTGATTAAATGATAGGTGTGACAATACTTAAAAGATTCTTGCTAAAATAATATGTCTCCACTTAGAGTGGAAGCAAGTAGCTTTAAAGGAGATGGACAATTAGAGCTAATTGTTTTTTATGTGAATAAATTACAATAAATTATGAGAAGTTTAATGTGTAACTGTGGAATATTCTTAATGCATACTTAACCTGAAACCTTCCAGATTGTCATCTGGCTCCAATAAGAATATTGGCAGATCAGAATGACTATCCACAGACAAACAAATTTAACAAAAGTGACATATTAATAAAATGAAGTGAAAATATATACTTACATTTCACTGATGTACAAGAGGATGTAAATTCTCAATACATATTTTTGTATGTGCAGACATAGTAAAAGGCTCACAATTTATGTGTGCATGAATTAATTCCAAACATTGTACGTCAAATTAATTTTATTGCCAATTCTATTCCTATTTCTAACGCATAGAAATATCTCTCAAGGATAAAATAAACCTTATTAGGTCACTGAACTTACTCTAACGCCAATATGGAGTTTCAGGTTCCTCTGATTAGGGCCTAACGACATAGTCATCCAGATATTACTTGGATGTCTTCAGTGATTGGTAAGCCAATTTCTTGCTATAACACCTGGCTCAATGAAAAGCTCTCATCATGAATGAAAAACTCAGACTGTAAATTCCAAATGCATGTCTATGTATTAACTTTACAGATGAAATATTAACCTTTTTTTAAACTATAGCATAACTTTTTTCACCTCTACATCTAGCTGTCTTTCTTGTCCCACAACATCCCAGCGAGTTCAGTTCAACACAAATTCTAGAGCCTGTTTTTATAGCTAGAGAACGTGGTAGTTGTGGTCAGTGACTTGAAAAAGTCAAAACAGGATTACCCTTGACTTTCATTTAAGAAATCTATCCAGAAAAATCACTGATTCTCAGTCTTCAGATATCTACCTACCCCAATGCTGGAAGGGTATATTTTGCATCTTTGGTTAATTCTCAATCATTTAATTACTTAATAATGGGCTTTTTTTTTTTTTTTGGATATAAAATCTCATATATCATACAACTAACTCATCCAGACCTCTCTAATGCTGGATTCTTAGAGCTTTCCCTCTTAAGTGGTGGCCCAGTGAAGGGAGCTAATACCACATTCATAGTTATTGGTATATTTATCCTTCCATTGTGGCCCTTATTAAATGGTCCTAAATACCCTAAACCTTTTGCGAGATTAAAGGTAACTCGATTTTTTTTTTTAAAGCTTATCTCTTTTCTCTTCTCTATAAAGCTTCTTATGTCAAATTTTTTTCTAAGTGGATGAACTATGTTTTTTCATGGACTTATTTGCCTTAGAGATTTAGAACAGAACTGCTCTTGGGGATATGGTTGAAAGAGGTTAATTAATAATATCGTTATAAAAGAATGTTGGTTCTGAACTAATCAAAATGCAATTTAAAAGTTTATGGGAGAAGATGCCAGATAGACCTGTTAGAAGCTCCTTGGGGATTGCCCCAGGTATTTTACTTTATCCACTTAAAGAAAAAAGAATACTTTAAAAATTTTTATAAGGGAGCTAGAAACATGGAAAACTTGTAACCCTCTGTAAGTTATTGGTACAACAGGAAATATTCTCCAGCAATGATGATTTTAGAGTTTCAAACACACCACTTAGTGCCTCTGTCAATATCAGCATAGAAATGTTTTATAGAAAGTTCCAGATGAAAATATGATAGTAAATCCAATGATGTTTTTCATCGCTGTCCTGCCCCTGTCCAAAGTGTAAGCCCATGCCCTGAACTCAACCCTGTACACTTTCATCTTCCTGACTTCTTTCCCACAGCCGCATGCTTGTCATACGTTTCTACTGTATTCTTTGATATTGTTTTCCATACAAATTCGTTTAAACGTTTTCAACTGAAATCGGCCTACCTTTTTTTATCTTAACAGAACTCTTTTGTTTGAGAACACTGATTCCAATGAAGCTCTTGCAAGTAAGAACAGGCACCCTACTTTCTGTGTACCAGGGGCATGGGGTGCAATGACAGGAGGGAGGGACTCATTACCATTGTTGTTGCAGTTATTTTGCTACAGATTTCTGTTTTCAAATCACTATTTCTCCATTTGTTGATAAACTCCTCTGAGGCTCATATTATGCAAACCTGTAATTTTTTTTCTTTTGCCATTTATGGTCAACTTGAGTTTTAAGAAAGAAGTAAATGACTGTCATAGAGTGTTCAGGTAAGACAATGAGGGAAGAACTTTTTTACTGAATTTGAAAACATGAAAATAATTGGTGACACATTTAATAAAGAGTTTTTCATTGGTGAATGGTCTTCTACATCATCCTAAGACTTGCTATCATTCTGGGCAGCCTCAACACCTGTGTGAACAGCTTATTAAAGACCAAAAAATTTAGATTTCCTAATCTTAACTCCAATGAGCATTGCTTGCATTTCTTTTAAATCATCCATTCCATTATTATAACCTGGATTTTGAAAGTACATGAATTTACTCAACCTCTGAAATACCGAACTCCAGGATATCAGTGTTGAACCTCAGTCTCTTAATTCTGCAGCTCCTTGTTACTCTTTGACCTCATTCAGATCTCCAGCTTCTAGATAACTCCATTTCCTTATTATTCCTTCTGTGTTTGCATGAATAAATGAATAAAGAAATAAATAAAAACTGTATAAACTTTACAATTACATACATATATTGTAAATTTAGTTTATACTCTAAATCTGAAAATTTCTTTATTTTGCCTTCATTTAAAAATATATTCAACTGGGTAAGGAATTCTAGGTTGACAGTTTTATTTCTTTTAATATTTTAAAATATTGTTTCACTATTTTCTGGTTTACATTGTTTCTAACAGGAAATGTGCTATTGCTTTATCCTATTTTCTCTGTATGTAATTTATCTTTTTTCTTCTGACTGCTTTTAAGTTTTTCTCTTTAGCACTAGTTTTAAGCAATTTGATTACAATATACTTTGGTGGAATTTTCTTCATGTTTCTTGTGCTCAGGATTTGTTGAGATTCTTGGCTATTTGGGCTTATAATTTTAAAATCAAAATTGGAAAATTTTCAGTCAGCATTTCATCAATTATTTATCATTTCTCTACCCACTTCACCTACTCCAAGTACATTTATCTGCTTGAAGTTGTCTCATATTTTTCAGACTTTTTCTGTTTCATTTTGTGTTATTTCTATTACTATGTCTTCAGATTCAATAGTCTTTCCTTCCGCACTGTCTAATCTGCCATTAATTTAATCCAGTTTTTTAAAATCTCAGACATAGTAATTTTCATGTCTAGTTAATACATCAGTCTTTCCTTTAACACTGGGACAATTGGAATACTGTCTGTTCTAATGTTCTTTTCTAGTAATTCTATCATATTTGTCATTTCTGTGTCAGTTTTGATTAAGTTTTCTCTGAATTGTGGATTACATTTTCCTACTTCTATTCATGCCTGATAATTTTAATAAAATTTTATTAAATTTATTAAATTATTAATTTGGGGTATTAGGTTTCTCTAGGGAAACAACTGACAGGAGATATCTGTAAATATGAGATTTTTATAAAATTGTTTCATACCACTATGGGGATGTAGAAGTCCAAATTCCATGGGGTAGGCTGCGAGCTGGGAGCTTTGATGGAGACTTTAAAAAAAAAATAATTTATTGAAGTATATCACTCATACATAAACATACATAAACAATAAGTGTATAGTAATTGTTGTGAACTTACAAAACAAACATATATAACATCATACAGGACTCTCATAACTCACCTTATCATCAATACCTTATATTGTTGTTCAACGTTTTAAACTAATGATTAAAGAGCATTGTCAAAATATTACTACTAACCAAAGTATTTTCCCCCAACCCACTCTATTATTATTACTATCTTTACATAATTTATATATGAACATACATAAACAATAATTGTATAGTAAAAGCTGTGAACTTACATAACATCACATACATCAACCATCCACCAACACCTTACATTGTCATGAGATGTTACAAATTATGAAAGAATACTGTCAAAATCTTACTACTAATTATAGTCCTTAACTTACATTTGGTGTACTACTGATATTTAATGTATTTAGAAGTTTTAATTGGCTTTACTAATGAAGGCTTTTGATGAATTCTCCAGAAGTTGGTTAGCTGAAATAGAGATCGAAATGCTCTTTTCTGATTGCTGAAATCATCACTCCTTTTAAAGCCTTCAACTGACTGGATGAGACAGCTCTGGCTAAAAGCAATCTCCTCAGTTGATTGTAGATATAATCAGCCATAGATGCAATCAACTTACTGATGACTTAAGTCCACATAATGTCCGCACAGTAACAATTACACCAGTGATTGCTTGACCAAACAATTGGGCAGGATTACCTGGCCAAGTTAACACTTGAACCTAATCATTCACAGGGTATAACACACATTTTTATGTTGTTAATATTTTCCATCCACAATCAAGATGTGTCTCTTCATTTATTCAAGTCTTCTTTGATAAAAACTTTGTCATTTTCTTTATGCATACCATACAAAATTCTTGTGAAATTATTTTAGGGTATATTTTATAAATGGTTACTGTCGTCAAGTGATTTTTTAATAAACATTATTTCTTAGCTCATTTCTGATATATGAAAAGGCTCCTGATTTTGGTTTATTTATCTTGTATCTGGTCACATGGAATAAGTTTCTTGTTGTTTAATACTCTGTTGATTTTATTTATTTCTTAGGTACATAATCATATTATATGGAAATCTTCATGAGTTTTTCTTCTAATTTCCAATATTTATACCCTGACTTCCTTTTTTGTATCTAATTTCATTGTCTAAAACATTTAGAGCTTTTGAATAATTGCAATGGGAGTGGGAATTCTTCTTTTGTTCCTGATTTTATAAGCTGTCTCTCTTTTTCCTTGGAGAACTACAATGTTTGCAATAAGTACTTTTAACCATGCTAAGGAAGCATCCTCCTTTTTCTGGGATTCTAAGCATCTTGGTCAGAAATGGATGTTGAATTATATGTAGTTGAATTATATTCTGCATTTATCTAGATAAATGTCTCTCAGTTTTCTCAATGCATTAGAATCACCTGGAACCTTTAAAAGACTTGGTAGCCTTGTTGAAAAACAATTGGCCATAAATGCGAGGTTTGTTCCTGAACTCTCAATTTGAGTCTAAAGATAGATATTAATCTATTTTTGTGACAGTACCATGCTATTTTGACCACTGTAGCTTTGTAATAATCTTTAAAGTCAGGAAGTGTGAGTCCTCCAACTTCGTTCTTCTTTTTCAAAATAGTTTTGGCTATTCAGGGCTCCTTATCTTTCCAAATATATTTGATAGTTGGCTTTTCCATTTTTTCAAAGTAGGCTGATGGAATTTTAAGTGGGATTACATTGCAAAAATAAATCATTTGGGGTAGAATTGACATCTTAATGATATTTAGTCTTCCAATCCATGAACATGGGATGTTCTTCCATTTATTTAGGTCCTCTTTGATTTCTTTTATCTAAGTATAAGTCCTTTTTCTAAGTATAAGTATAAGTTCTTTTTCTAAGTATAAGTCCTTTGCATCCTTTGGTTTAATTTTTTCCTAGATATTTGATTCTTTTAGTTGCTATTGCCAATGAATTTTTTTCTTGATTTCCTCCTCAATTTGCTCATTATTAGTGTATAGAAACACTACTCAGTTTTGCATGTTGATTTTGTACCCCTCACTTGGCTGAATTTGTTTATTAGGTCTAGTAGTCTTGTTGTAGATTTTTTTGGACATTCTATGTAAGGATTATGTTATCTGCAAGTAGTGAAAGTTTTTAGTTCACTTCCAATTTGGATGTCTTTTATTTATTTTTCTTGCCTAACAGCTCTGGCTAGAACTTCTAGTTCGTGTTAGTAATAGTGATAACAATGGGCATCCTTGTCTTGTTCCAGGCCTTATTGGGTGAATAAATAGCTTTTGTTTTGGAGGTGGGGATTCTCCTTCTTCCTGTGGTTCACCAAGTATTTGGAGGCTATTGCCGTGAGTCTTCACAGCCAGACTTCACACTCACTATTTTGCCAGAAGTCAAATGTCACTGCTTAAGGGTGGTAGGTGTCGGCTACCCAGATGCTGAATGGCTTTTCCCAGTTTCTATTCTGATAATTAATTCTGGGCCCTCTCATATGCCTTTTGCTCTTTGACTCTGAGCTGAGAATTTCCGGGACTGTTTGCATCTTCAATTTTCTCCTGTTTGTGATTTAAGGTTTTTTGTTTGTTTGTTTTTTTGTTTTTGTTTTTTTAAAATCTCTGGTCTCATTTCTCTCTCTGAACCCATACACTTTTGTAAAATTGAATTTTATTTTATTAAACTGATACAAATACATGGTTAAAAGTGAACAAATACTGAAAGTCTCATATAGGAAAAAGAAGTTTCTGCTCCTTTTCTTCTCTATTTCTTAGTCCATTTTCTCAGAGGTAATTATTTCCAATCCTTTGGCTGTTTTCAGTTTTTTGGCTGTTATCTTCATATATCTAAATAAATGCTTATACTGTTATTTCTTAATTTAGAAAATTTATACATGATCCATTAAATTCCTATTATAAAATATGAGTTTTAAGTTCTTTGCTTGCTTTCTTCCTTCTATAATTGTACAGAGATATCATAATTTTTGGTTGAATAAACTGCAAGGTTTTACAATAGTATGTTAATATTGTTCACTGTTGATCCAGAAAGGATATAGTTATTTCTCTTAAAGTTAATTTCATGCCTTTTTTTTCATTCATGCTGTTTCCTATGCACTGCTTGCTTATTTATCACCCCTCCCCACCAAATTCTACAGCAGATTTTGTCAAATAAACTATTGGTTCGATTCTTCCTCCTTTCCTCATCAGACTACCTTTCTATTGCATTCTACACTGGTTGATCTTGCTCCAGTCCACACTGACTGAGCTACAGGTCATTTTGCTGTTATCCAGGGATTGTATTTCTCCTTACTTATGGTTAATTAATCAATTTCTGTGATTGTGTGCTTACCTTTCTGGTGGAAATATAATGCTCCAATAACTTCTATTTTATTTTATTTTATTTTTTCTTCTTTATTTCCTTTTAAATATTGCATTAAAAAAACATGAGGTCCCCATTACCCCCCACCCCACCCACACCACCCCTCCCACATCAGCAAACTCTTTCATCATTGTGGCACATCCACTGCACCTGGTGAATACATTCTGGAGAACTGCTGCAACACAAGGACAGTGGTCCACATTGTACTCCACAGTCTCCCTCAGTCCACCCAGTGGGTCATGACAGGACACACAATATCCAACATCTGTCCCTGCAGCACCAACTAGGACAACTCCAAATCCTGAAATTCCCCCACACCACCTCTCTTCCTCTCCTGACCATCAGCAGCCACTGTGACCACCCTCCCCACATCACCACCACAACCTCTTCCCTTACTAATCACAATATTTCCCCAGCAGAACACCAGCAAGTCCACTCCAATCCACACTCCATTCCTCAGTCCTGTGGACCTGGGATGGCCATGTCCAGTCCACCTCTACATCAAGAGGGGGTTTAGATTCCACATGGATGATGGATGCAATTCTCCTGCTTGCAGCTGTAGGCACTCAGCTCCCTGGTGTGGTGGTTGACCCTCCTCACCTGCCTGTCAGCTGGCCAGGGTAAGTCCAAGAAACCAGAGGATAGGAGCTGCAAGTCTACTGAGGCCCACGGCCTGGCCGCCACATGGACAGTTCAGAGATTCAGGTCTCCTGAGTATACACCAACCCAAATGCTAACCACAGATCTGTTAAAGTAACAGAAGAGGCATGTGTAGAAAGGTTCTATCTGAGTCCAACTCCATCACCCTCAGGAACACAAACTCCAAAGTAGGCCAACTGACATGGCCCTGAACTCCAGAGCCATCTGCCTTGACCATAGAACCTGTGGGTCACTGCAGCCCTCACGAGAACCATCACCTGGGTTTCCACCTACCTTGGCTGTCTCTGATACCCTCCTGAGGCATGCATAAACATCACCCTCTGATGACCTCCCGACTCTTTTTTGGAGATTCTTAGCCATATAAACTCACTTGTCCTTTCCATTTCCTCCTTTTTATCCAAAGTCAAAAGGCAGTTTTTAACACCTGATATTACATGTAGGCTGAGATATTCTGCCAGTCTGAGTTGACCTCTTTGTTCATGGTCTTTTTGTAGTTACATCATCAGCTGGTGCTTGGTAGTAATCCCTCGGTGCCAGGGAGGCTCATCCCCAGGAGTCATGTCCCATGCTGGGGGAAGGCAATGCATCTATATGCTGAGTTTGGCTTAGAGAGTGGCCACATTTGAGCAACATGGAGGCTCTCAGGAGGTAACTCTTAGGCACCCCACAGCTATAGGCCTAGTTCATATTTTAGGCACACAGGTTCATAATTGGAGTCATCAGTATCAAGGGCTTATCATTGGACCATCTATCTTTATTGGTCTTTGCCATTGCACTTGGGGGATTTTTGTTGCTCCATTGGGGAATGTGATAGAGCTCCCCTGGTCAGGAATTCAGCACTCTCACATCTGTCATTTCCAACTGAAACCACTATGAAAATATCCAAACCTTTCTATGTACCCTGTATACATGCCCTGGAGAACTCCCTCTCAGCTGTGTTCCCCCCACTAATGACACCCCACAGAAGTGCTCCTCCCTTGCCATAGTTGAACCTCTCTGTAGTCCAAAACTTCTTCAAAAAGGAAGCCCAATATACTGCCAGGTTCCCATAATAGAAAAATGGAATATAATGATGGGTTTAAAGGTTAGATATAGAACACATGTAAATTTAGAAAAATTAAATAAAGGCAAAATAAATTGGGGTATCAAAGAAATGAAAAAATGAAAAAGCTTTGTTTTTGACATTTTGCCTTTCATCACTGCTACAGGTGTTGCTCTGTATGTACAGTGGCAAGGCAATTTCTTCCATTTCTTCCTCAGTGCCTACCTCCTTTCTTTCTTTCTTTTTTTCCCTGATTATTAAGTTTCTCTTGACATAAGTTTTAGGTCACAGTAATTCACATATACAATATTTAGTATATTAGCCAATATCAACCCTTTGTCCCTTCCCCAACAGTGATCCTTTTACATGTTCATATTATACTTGCTGCAGCTAATGTACAGATATTGAAACGATAGCTTTCAAATATGGTTCCATATGGGTTTACATCATGGTTTATATTTTAGATTATACAATTTTCTAAATTTTTAGTTATCTTATGTTTTACATTATGGTTTACATTTTAGCTTATAGACTTTTATACATTTTTGGTATAATTTAACATGGCCTATATCCATCATGGCATGATCTTCCATTGCCCCACATTTACCCTGATTCCATGTATTCAATACCATTTTCCCCCTCCCCTCAGGGCCCACCATGACAATCAATCTTCATTACTTGAGGAACCATATTCAGAGATACTTGCAAAAATGTTGAGGGCTCAACATACGTGACTGCTCTAACCTATTGGGAGCCACCGATTCTCTCAAGAGATACAATTTCCTCTGTTTTAGAACATCAGTCCTCCCCAGGATGTGGGTATACCTTCACTCTCATTGTATAGGTCTCCACCCAACGATATAATCCACTATGACAAAATGAGCACTCTCACACTCCCCAGAAGTTTGCCCTTTGTCAGATGCTCCCCCACCCATAAGCATCCCAAACAGGCAACCTTCCATATTACATTCTCTAAAGGGTTTTCTCTGCACCACAATTTCAACCACATACCTGACAATCTCCCATGATCAAATGTTCCCCTCATCCTCTCCCCAATTTCTTGGGCAATCTGACCCATTCTCCCATCCCTAGTGCCCCTAAAGCCCACGGAGCTCCACCCAAAGTTATCCTATGCCCCCATTTTATCCCTTCCCTGTACAAATACTTACCTCCAACTTATCATAGATTTCACCCAAGTAGCTGTGAGCTCACAGCTTCCTCTACCCTCCAACTATCTTAAATTTTTATTATCCAGTCTCTAGCTCTCTGAGACAGCTTGGTTTACTTATTTCATATCAGAGAGGTCATGCAGTATTTGTCCTTCAATGCCTGGGTTGCTTCACTCAACATAAGGTTCTCAAGATTCATCCATGTTATCATATGTGTTTGTACTGTATTTGTTCTTATAGCTGAGTAGTATTCCATTGTATGTAAATACCACATTTTATTTATCCATTCATCTGTTGATGGGCCTTTTGGTTGATTCCAACTTTTGGCAATAGTGAATAGTGCTGCTATGAACATTGCTGTGCATATATCAGTTTGTGTCCTTGTTTACAGATTTTCTGGGTATATACTCAGTAGTGGAATTGCTTGGTCATGTGGCAAATCTATAGCTGGTTTTTTTTTTTTTTTCTCTTTATACAAGCATTTATTATATACGAAAGCATAACAGAGTGTAAAGCGTCTAACTCTTTAAACCTAAATGAAACAACATGGCACATATGATTTACTTCTGAGAACTAAGCATTGTGTACAGAGATTTTGCAGCTATCTCCTTTCTTTCAGTTTTTTTTTTTAATTTTTTAATTTTTTATTGACTTTGTAATAATATTACATTAAAAATATATATGTGAGGTCCCATTCAACCCCACCCCCCCACCCCCCCTCTCCCCCCCCCCCCAACAACACTCGTTCCCATCATGACACATCCATTGGATTTGGTAAGTACATCTTTGGGCACCTCTGCACCTCATATACATTGGTTCACATCATGGCCCATACTCTCCTCTATTCCATCAAGTGGGCCCTGTGAGGATTTACAATGTCCGGTGATTACTTCTGAAGCACCATCCAGGGCAGCTCCATGTCCCGAAAACGCCTCCACCTCTCATCTCTTCCTGCCTTTCCCCATACCCTTTGTCCATTATGTCCACTTTTCCCAATCCAATGCCACCTCTTCTATGTGGACATTGGATTGGTTGTGTCCATTGCACCTCTATGTCAAGAGGAGGCTCAGATTCCACCTGGATGCTGGATGCAATCCTCCCATTTTCAGTTGTAATCACTCTAGGCTCCATGGTGTGGTGTTTGTCCTTCTTCAACTCCATCTTAGCTGAGTGTGGTAAGTCCAATAAATCAGATTGTAGGTGCTGGAGTCTGTTGAGGCTCAGGATCTGGCTATCACATTGTCAGTCCAGAGATTCAAATCCCCTAAATATATCTTAAACCCCAACATTAACTGCACCTCCAGCACATTAGCATGAAAGTCTTATGAAGGGAGATCCCATCTGAGTCCAGATTCATCACACATAAACACCATTTCCAAAGAGGGGCCATCTGCCCTGGTAGTTAACCCCATCGGCCATGACCATAACTCCCATGGGTCTCTTTAGCCCTCAAAGGAACCAATATCTGGGGGTTGTATCTGCTTTATCTGTCTCTCTGACTCTGCTCAGTTGTGCATGAGGGCAAACCTTCTGCCAGCCTCCAGACTCTTTTTTAGAAACTCGTAGCCATATAAACTCATTTCTCCTTTCCATTTCCCCCTTACTTTAGGTCAAACAGCATTTTAAAGTCATGGTATTTTATGTAGACATGGATATTCTGCTGATCCGCATTGAACCTTCCGTATAAGGTCATTTTCCAGTTGCATCATCAGTTGGTAGTTGATAGTGGTCCCTCGTTGCCAGGGAGGCTCATCCCCGGGTGTCATGTCCCGCACTGGGGGTATAGCTGGTTTTTTGAGAAACCACAAAACTGTCCTCCAGAATGGTTGGATCCTTCTGCATTCCCACCAGCAGTGGATGAGTGTTCCCATTCCTCCACATCCTCTCCAACGATTGTAGTCTTCTGATTTTTTGATAGCTGCCAGTGTTATGGGAGTAAAATGGTATCTCACTGTTGTTTTGATTTGCATTTCCCTAATAGCTAGGAATTTTGAGCATTTTTTCATGTGTTTTTTAGCCATTTGTATATTATCTTTGGAGAAGTGTCTGTTCAAATCTTTCCCCCATTTTTAAAATGGGCTGTTTGTCTTTTTATTTTCAAGATATAGGAGTTCTTTATATATATGCAAGATATAAGTCTCCTATCAGATATATGGTTACCAAATATTTTCTCCCATTGTGTAGGCTCTCTTTTCACTTTCCTGACAAACTCCTTTGAGGTGCAGAAGGCTTTAATTTTGAGGAAGTCCCATTTATCTATTTGTTCTTTTGCTGCTCGTGCTTTTGGTGTCAAGTTCATGAAGCCGTTTCCTATCACAAGTTCCTGCAGATGCTTCCCTACTTTGCTTTCCAAGGTCTTTATGGTCTTGGGTCTTATATTTAGGTCTTTGATCCATCTTGAGTTGACTATTGTATAAGGTGTAAGTTGGTAATCCTCTTTCATTCTTTTACATATGGATATCCAGTTCTGCAGGACCATTTGTTGAAGAGGCCACTCTTTCCCAGTTGAGAGAGTTTGGTGACCTTGTCAAATACCATATGGCTGTATGTATGAGGATCTATATCAGAACTCTCAATTCGGTTCCATTGGTCAGTGTGTCTAGCCTTGTTCCAATACCATGCCATTTTCACTACTGTAGCTTTGTAGTATGTTTTGCTTTGTAGTATGTTTTGAAGTCAGGTAGTGTGATTCCTCCAATTTCATTTTTCTTTTTCAATGTGTCTTTGGCTATACAGAGCCTCTTTCCTTTCCAAATAAATTTCATAGTTAGTTTCTCTAGTTCATTAAAGAATGATGTGTTGATTTTTATTGGGATTGCATTGAATGTGTAGATCAGTTTTGGTAGGATAGACATCTTAATAATATTTAGTCTTCCTATCCATGAACAGGGAATATTCTTCCATTTATTTAGATCTTCTTTGATTTCCTTGAACAGCGTTGTGTAGTTTCCTGTGTATAAGTCTTTTACCTCTTTAGTTAAATTAATTCCTAGGTATTTGATTTTTTTATTTACTATTGTGAATGGTATTTGATTCCTGATTTCCACCTCAAATTGCTCATTATTGGTGTACAGAAATGCTACTGATTTTTGTGCATTTATCTTGTAACCTGTGACTTGACTGAACTCATTTATAAGTTCTAGAAGCTTTGTTGTAGACTTCTCAGGGTTTTCTGTGTATAGGATATCATCTACAAATAGTGAAATTTTGACTTCTTCCTTTCCAATTTGGATGCCTTTTATGTCTGGTCCTTGCCTCAGTCCTCGAGCAAGTACTTCTAAGACTATATTAAATAGGAGGGATGATAGTGGGCATCCTTGTCTTGTTCCTGATCTTGGAAAGATTTTAGGATTTCACCATTGTAAATGATGTTTGCTGTGGGTTTTTCATATATACTCTTTATCATGTTCGAAAGTTTCCTTCTATTCTGGTCTTTTGCAGTGTTTTTATCAAGAAAGTGTGCTGTATTTTGTCAAATGCTTTTTCTGCATCTATAGATATGATCATGTGATTTTTTTCCTTCAATCTGTTTATGTGGTGTATTACATTAATTGATTTTCTTATGTTGAACCATCCTTGCATACCAGGAATGAACCCCACTTGGTCATGGTGTATAATTTGTTTAATGTGTTGTTGAATATGATTAGCAAGTATTTTGTTGAGGATTTTCACATCAAAGTTCATTAGAGAGATTGGTCTGTAATTTCCTTTCTTGTGGTGTCTTTGTTTGGCTTTGGTACTAGAGTAATGTTGCTATCATAGAATGTGTTAGGCAATGTTCCTTCTGTTTCAATTTTTTGGAAGAGTTTAAGCAAGATTGGTGTTAGTTCTTTAAGGAATGTTTTGTAGAACTCACCTGTGAAGCCATCTGGCCCAGGGCTCTTTTTAGTTGGGAGGTTTTTAATGACTGATTCTATCTTTTTACTTGTGATTGGTTTGTTGAGATTGTCAACTTCTTCTTTTGTCAATGTAGGCTACTTATGTGTTTCTAGGAATTTGTCGATTTCCTCTAAATTGTTGTTTTTGTTGGAATATAGTTTTTCAAAGTATCCTCTTATGGTAGTCTTTACTTCTGTGGGGTCAGTGGTGATATCTCCTTTCACATTTCTTATTTTGTGAATTTGTATCTTCTCTCTTTTTTTCTTTTTTAATCTAGCTAAGGGTTTGTCAATTTTATTGTTTTTCTCAAAGAACAAGCTCTTGGTTTTGTTTATATTTTCAAGTGCTTTCTTATTTTCTATTTCATTTATTTCTGCTCTGATCTTTGTTCTTTCTTTCTTTCTTCTTCCTTTGGGGTTAGTTTGTTGTTTTTTGACTAATTCTTCCAAGTGTGCATTTCATTCTTCAACTTCAGCTCTTTCTTCTTTTTTGATGTATGAATTTATGGCTATAAATTTCCCTCTCGGTACTGCTTTTGCTGCATCCCATAAGTTTGGATATGTTGTGTTACCATTTTCATTAGTTTCAAGGTAGTTATTGATTTCTTTTGAGATTTCCTCCTTGACCCACTGTTTTTCTAAGAGTGTGTTGTTTAACTTCCAAATCTTGGTGCCAAATCTGGGTCTCTGGCTCTTGCAGATTTCCAGCTTCATTCCACTGTGGTCATTTTGTATGATTTCTGTCTTTCTGAATTCACTGAGACTTTTTCTGTGGCCTAGCATGTGGTCTATCTTGGAGAATGATCATGTGCACTTAAGAAGAATTTATATCCTGCTATATTTTGGTGTAATGTTCTGTATATGCCTATTAGGTACAGATCCTCTAATATATTGTTCAAAGTCTTTGTTTCTTTGTTGATTCTCTTTTGAGATGTTCTGTTCAAAGTTGATAGTGGTGTATTAAAGTACCCCACTAAAATTGTATAGGCATCAATTCTTTCACTTAGCTTTTCCAGTGTTTGCCTCACATATTTGGAGGCACCCTTGTTAGGAGCATAAATCTTTATGATTATTCTTTCTTCTTGAAAGATTATCCCTTTCACAATATGTAGTGTCCATCTTTGTCTCTCACAATTGTTCTGCATTTTAAGTCTATTTTGTTTGATATTAATATAGCTACTCCTGCCCTTTTTTGGTTATTGTTTTCTTGTACGATTGTTTTCCAGCCATTCACTTTCAACCACCTTGAATCCCTGGGTCTAAGATGTGTTTCTTGCAGACAGTAGATACATGGGTCATATTTCCTTATCCAATCTTCCAGTCTGAGTCTCTTGACAGGTGAGTTTAATCCATTGACATTCAGTGTTATAACTTTCAAGAAATTACTTATATTAGCTATATTTTCTTTGGGTTTGTGTTTGTCATATTCTGTTTGATTTTCTTTTTCTGTTTTTGTCTTTTTAGTTGCTCTTACACTCTCCTCCAACTCTGTCTCTCTTGTTTTTTTCCTTCTTCCTGCAGAACTCCCTTTAGTATTTCTTGAAGGACAGGATTCTTGTTGGCATACTCTCTTGGTTTCTGTTTATCTGTGAATATTATTTATCTGTGAACTCTCCATCATTTTTTAATGCTAACTTTGCTGGATAGGGTATTCTCAGTTGGAAATTTTTTTTTCTTTTACTACCCTGACTATGTCATACCACTGTCTTCTTTCCTCCATGGTTTCAGATGAGAAATCAGCACTTAATCTTATGGAGCTTCCTTTGTATGTGATGGTTCTCTTTCCTTTTGCTGTTTTTAGTATTTTCTCTTTGTCTTGAGCATTGGATAACTTGACAAGTATATGTCTTGGGGTTGGCCTGTTGGGATTTATGCTGTTTGGGGTGCATTGTGCTTCCTGGACATGTACATCCATCTCCCTCAATAGGTTTGGGGAGTTTTCAGCCATTATTTCCTCCAACACCTCTTCTGTTCCCTTTCCCTTCTCGTCTCCTTCTGGGATGCCTATAATACGTGTGTTTGTGCATTTTGTATTGTTATTCAGGTCCCTAAGCCCCTGCTGGATTTTTTCTATCTTTTTATCGACCAGTTCTACTATCTGTTTGATTTCAGATGTACTGTCTTCCACATCACTTAATCTCTCTTCTGCCTCTTCGACTCTGCTGTTATTTGCTGAGAGTGTATTTTTGATTTCTAGAATCGTGCTGTTCATCACCATCATATCCGTTATCTTTTTGTGTATGATTGCAATTTCTTCTGTATTCTCTCCAATTGTTTTCTTCATATTCTTAATCTCTTCCTTCACCTCATCAAATTGGTCCCTAGTATATGTTTTGAGATCTTTAATTACTTGTTTGATGTTCTGCTCCTCTTCCTGGTTTTTAGTTTGTTCATTGGATTGGGGCATGTTTTCCTGATTATTGGTTTGGTTTGTAATTTTTTGTTGCTGTCTGGTCATCCTTTTATCTTGATGGGTTTAGTCAGTTTCTTAGCTTCTTTGTCTAGTTTGGAGTTTAATTAGTTGTTTTTGCATGCGTGTTAAGTCTTCTCTTTGTCACTTTGTTCTTCTTATTCTATTTCCTTGTTGTTGGCTAAGTTCACTTGAAGGAAAATATTGGGGCCAGAGAAAGCAAAAGGAGTAAGAAAAGAAAATGAATAATAGTAGTATTGATAGTAAATATTAACAGATGAACCATGTGAGATATAGGAAAATGGATATTAGACTCATGTAAGATATGTAGAGTTATAACAGTAAGAAAAGTAGAATACATAAAATCTGAATATGGGGAGGAATACAGTGTGAACTAAAAGGCCTGTGTTCAGGAGAGAGGGAAAGAGAAAAGAGAGGACAATAATATAAGGCAGAAAACAGAACAAAGGTATTAGTAATAAAATATCAAAAAAAATAGGGGGGCAAACAAAGAGAGGTGTAATGTAAGAGAAACAATCAATGATGGAGGCTATAAAGATGTAGAGGAAAGGGAATAGTGTTGGTGGCCAAAATCAATACACACAGAAAAGAGTAAATGGAGGATGAGGAAATACAGCAAATGTGAAGCTTTCCCTGCAGCACCTAATATAAGAAGAATAATAAAGCAGAGAAATAAAGAAAGAGAAAAAAAGAAGGGACAAAAGGGAGTGGGGAAGTAAGCAGGAAAAAGAAAAAGAGAAAGAAAGAAAAAAGGAAGAGGAAGGAAAAACAAGGAAAAACCAACCAAATACTAGGGAAAGTTTCAAGCAAGGAATTATGTTTGTAGTTAAATAAAACACTTAGGGATCTGACCTTCCCCCTTTTCTCCCTTCCTGATTTTCCTCTCTCCCAAGCAGCAGGAAAGCTGCCTGAGAGGTCTGGTAGGAGATTCAAGCAGGTCCTTGTTGAATCAGCTCTGCACAGAAAACAATGACTCTTAATTTCCAGAGAGAGAGCACCCACACCTCACCAGGAACCCCAAGTATGCTATTGGAGGCTTGGAAAGCAGCTCCTATAGCCCCTCTCCTTTATGTGTGCTATGAGAGGGCTTGTTGATTTTCTGACTCCACCTTCTCCCAGGCCCAGTTTCCTATCTCAGGGTGTTTAGGTGAATCGGACTTTCTCAGCAGGTTTGCCACTCCTCTCTTCCCAGACTCTCTCCAAGCCAGCCGGTATGCTCCTCCAAGCCCAAGAAAAGAAAAAAAGGGGGGAGGGAACACCAGAAAATCAAACCGCCACTAGCCAGACCCCCCTACTGCACCCCCAACTGAATCCCTCCCACCCACGGAGTCAGTCCAAAAGCAGATGGCTAGGGCAATCCCAGACCTCTGGGAACGCTGGACTTGGGTAAGGGAAGTCTGGGACTCTGCAGACCCAGGGCACGTAGGTCCATGGAACACGGGCTATGGGGGCTCAGGGGACACTGACCTGGGGACCACGGGGCCCAGGAACACCACCGCACAAACGACAGTTCTCAGGAAACACCGTGGCTGCCAGCTCCAGGGGGAAGGGTCCCTCCAGTCACAGCTTCCGACCTCTGTACTTGTAAGCCGCAATTCTACCTTTAGCAAGCACCGCTTCCGCCACTCTCTCTCCAAATCGATGTCCACACACCCTCCGCCCTGCAAGCCCCCAAGACAACCTGCTCCAGCAAGACTCCAACCCCACTCGGCCGCATCTTCGTAGGAGAGACCCTAAGGTGCCCTCACTCAGACGCTAGCTTGCCCCGCCTCTTGCTCCAATAACTTATTTTTTTTTAAATTAAAATTATTTATTTATTTTTAAAAATTACATTAAAAAAATATGAGGTCCCAATCAACCCCACTGCCCCCACCACCCACTCCCCCCAAAGCAACACTCTCTCCCATCATCGTGACAAATCCATTGCACCCAGTAAGTACATCTCTGAACATCACTGCACCCCGTAGTCAATGGTCCACATCATAGCCCACACTCTCCCACGTTCCATCCAGTGGGCCCTGGGGGGATCTACAATGTCCCTAATTGTCCATGAAGCACCACCCAGGACAACTCCACGTCCCGAAAACGCCTCCACATCTCATCTCTTCCTCCCATTCCCCAAACCCAGCAGCCGCCATGGCTACCCTTCCCATACCCATTCCACATTTTCTCTGTGGACATTGGATTGGTTGTGTCCATTGCACATCTATGTCAAGTGGGGGCTTAGATTCCACATGGATACTGGATGCACTCCTCCTGCTTTCAGTTGTAGGCACTCTAGGCTCCATGTTGTGGTGGTTGACCTTCTTCAACTCCATGTTAGCTGAGTGGGGTAAGTCCAATAAATCAAAGTGTAGGAGCTGAAGTCTGTTGAGGCTCTGGGCCTGGGTGTCATATTATCAGTCCAGAGATTCAAATCCCCTAAATATATCTTAAACCCCAGCACCAACTACAATTCCAATAAGGTAGCATGCAAGTCTTGTGAGAAGAGATCCCCTCTGAGTCCAATTCCATCATGCAGAAACACCAGCTCCAAAGAAGGGCCATCTGCCATGGCAGTGAACCCCATCTGCCATGACCATAGAACCTGTGGGTCTCTTTATCCCTCAAAAGAACCAATACCTGGGGTTGTATCTACTTTATCTGTCTCTTAGACTCTGCTCAGTTGTGCATAAGGGCATTCCTTCTGACAACCTCCAGACTCTTTTTTAGAGACTCATAGCCTTATAATCTCATTTCTCCTTTCCATTTCCCCCTTACATTAGGTCAAACAGCATTTTGAAGTCATGTTATTATATGTAGACAGGGATATTCTGCTGATCCATATTGAACCTTTAATTCAAGGTCATTTTCTAGTTGCATCTTCAGCTGGTATGTGGTAGTGATCCCTCAGTGCCAGGGAGGCTCATCCCCGGGTGTCATGTCCCACGCTGGGGGGAATGCACTGCATCTACATGCTGAGTTTGGCTGTGAGAGTGGCCACATTTGAGTAACATGAAGGTTGTCAGGAGGAAACTCCCAGGCACAGTGCTACTCTAGGCCTTGTTCTTATAGCAGGTGTATAGGCTCAAAAGCATAGCCATTAGTATCAGGAGCCCACTGTTGGGCCCTCCTTCCTGGTTCTTGCTGTTGCACCTGGGGGACTGCCGCTGCTCCCCCAGGGTCCACGACAGTGACCCCCCGGCCAGGGGCCCAGTACCCCCCCCCAGCTGTTGTTTTTAATTGTTTCCACTATGAGTATATCTAGACATTATTATATACCCTGGGCATATGCCCTGTATAACTCCCTGTCAACCATATATATCCTGTCAATAACATCCTATATCAGTATTCCTCCGCTGCCATTGTTGAACCACTCTGTGATCCAAAACTTCCTGTAAAGTGAATCCCAACATAATGTCAGCTTCACAAGAGTCTTAGATCACCGAAATTCATATATACAATATACAGTACTTCCCCAGATCTGCCATAAAACCTTTTCCCTTCCACAGTGATAATCTTTTAGCTTATTCATATCATATTTCCTGAAACTGATGTACAGATTCCGAGACAATAGCTTTCAAACAAGGTGACATCTGTGCTTACTATGTGGTCCATACTTTAGGTTGTACAGTAGTCTAAATTTTTTAGTTATCCTATGTTTTGCCTTATGGTTTACATTATTAGTCTGTCGTCCCCTATATGTTTTTGGTGTAATATTACATGTTTTATATTCATCCTCGTGTACTCTCACAGAACTCCTCTCTTGCCCCCATATTTACCTTGGTTCCATCCATTCCACATCCATTTTCCCCTCCCCTTGGGGCCCACAACGCCAGCCAATCTCCATTTCCCAAGAAGCCATGTCCAGAGATACTTGCAGCAGTATTCAGGACCTGACTTTCTCAACTGCCCTAATGCCCTGGGAGCCATCCTTTCTCACAAAGATACAGTTCTCTCTATTTGATGGCATTAGTCCTCCCCAGGATGTGGGTCCACCCCAACTCTCACTTCTTGGGTCTCTTCCCAATGGTACAACCCACCTTGGCAAAATGAGCCTTCAGCTATTCCCCCGGAGTCCATCCTGCATTAGACCATACCCCCTGAGCATCCTAAACAGGTAACCCTCCTACTTATACTTTGATACGATTTTCTCAACATTTTGTTCTCAACGAATACCTGACACTCTCCCATGTTCGTATGTTGCCCCTCCCTCCCCCCAATTTTTGGACAATATTACCCCTCTTCCCATCCCCAGCCCCCCTCAAACCCACAAAGCCCCACCCGAAGGCAACCCCTTGCCCCCATTTTGTCCCTTCTTTGTGTTCATACTTACCGCCAGCTCATCAGAGATTCCACCCGTGCAGACGTTAACTCACATCCTTCCTCCACCCCCCGATTTCCTGTAAGCCTCTTTTCCAGACTCTAGCTCTCTGAGGCAGTTTGCTTATTTCATATCATTGAGGTCATGTAGTATTTGTCCTTCAATGCCTGGGTTGCTTCACTCAACATAAGATTCTCAAGGTTCATCCATGTTATCACGTGTGATTGTAGTGTATTTGTTCTTACAGCCGAGTAGTATTCCATTGTGTGTATATACCACATTTTATTGATCCACTCGTCTGTTGATGGACATTTGGATTGATTCCAACTTTTGGCAATAGTGAACAATGCTGCTATGAACATTGGTGTACATATATCGGTTTGTGTCCTTGTTTTCAGTTCTGATGGGTATATACCCAACAGTGGTATTGCTGGGTCATATGCAAATCTATGGTTAGTTTTTTGAGAAACCGCCAAACTGTCCTCCAGAATGGTTGGATCCTTCTGCATTCCCACCAGCAGTGGATGAGTGTTCCCCTTTCTTCACATCCTCTCCAGCATTTGTATTCTTCTGTTTTTTTCATAGCTGCCAATCTTATGGGAGTAAGATGGTATCTCATTGTAGTTTTGATTTGCATTTCCCTGATAGCTAGAGATTTGGAGCATTTTTTCATGGGCTTTTTAGCCATTTGTATTTCTTCTTTGGAGAAGTGTCTGTTTAAATCTTTTTCCCATTTTTTAAATGGGTTGTTTATCTTTTTGTTTTCAAGATATATGAGTTCTTTATATATGCAAGTTATAAGTCTTTTATCAGATATATGGTTGCCAAATATTTTCTCCCATTGTGTGGGTTCCCTTTTTACTTTCTTGACAAACTCCTTTGAGGTGCAGGAGGCTTTAATTTTGAGGAAGTCCCATTTATCTATTTGTTCTTTTGCTGCTCGTGCTTTTGGTGTGATATTCATGAAGCCATTTCCTATTACAAGGTCCTGTAGATGTTTCCCTACACTGCTTTCCAAGATCTTTATGGTCTTGGCTCTTATATTTAGGTCTTTGATCCATCTAGAGTTGATCTTTGTATAAGGTGTGAGATGGTAATCCTCTTTCATTCTTCTACATATGGCTATCCAGTTCTCCAGGCACCATTTGTTGAATAGGCCATTCTCTCCCAGTTGAGAGGGTTTGGTGGCTTTATCGAATATTATATGGCTATATACATGAGGTTCTATATCTGAACTTTCAATTCGATTCCATTGGTCTGTGTATCTCTCCTTATGCCAATACCATGCTGTTTTCACTACTGTAGCTTTGTAGTATGTTTTGAAGTCAGGAAGTGTGATTCCTCCTATTTCGTTTTTCTTTTTCAATATGTCTTTGTCTATTAGGGGCCTCTTTCCTTTCCAAATAAATTTCATAGTTAGTTTTTCTAGTTCCTTAAAGAAGGCTGTGTTGATTTTTATTGGGATTGTATTGAATGTGTAGATCAGTTTTGGTAGGATAGACATCTTAATAATATTCAGTCTTCCTATCCATGAACAAGGAATATTCTTCCATTTATTTAGGTCTTCTTTGATTTCCTTGAACAGTCTTGTATAGTTCTCGGTGTATAAGTTTTTTACCTCTTTAGTTAAATTTATTCCCAAGTATTTGATTTTTTTATCTACTATTGTGAATGGTATTTGTTTCTTGATTTCCTCCTGATCTTGCTCATTATTGGTGTACAGAAATGCTACTGATTTTTGCGCATTGATCTTATAACCTGCGACTTTGCTGAACTCATTTATGAGTTCTAGAAGCTTTGTTGTAGATCTCTCAGGGTTTTCTATGTATGGGATCATGTCATCTGCAAATAATGAAATTTTGACTTCTTCCTTTCCAATTTGAATGCCTTTTAAATCTGGTTCTTGCCTCAGTGCTTGAGCAAGTACTTCCAAGTCAATGTTAAATAGGAGCGGGGAAAATGGGCATCCTTGTCTTGTTCCTGAGTTTAGAGGGAAGGATTTCAGGATTTCGCCATTGTAAACAATGTTGGCTGTAGGTTTTTCGTATATACTCTTTATCATGTTCAAAAAAGTTTCCTTGTATTTCGATCTTTTGGAGTGTTTTTATCAAGAAAGGGTGCTGTATTTTGTCAAATGCCTTTTCTGCATCTATAGATATAATCATGTGATTTTTTTCCTTCAATCTGTTTATATGGTGTATCACATTGATTGATTTTCTTATGTTGAACCATCCTTGCATACCTGGAATAAATCCCACTTGGTCATGGTATATAATTCATTTAATGTGTTGTTGAATACGATTAGCAAGTATTTTGTTAAGTATTTTTGCGTCTAGGTTCATTAGAGAAATTGGTCTGTAATTTTCCTTTCTTGTGGTTTCTTTGTTTGGCTTTGGTACTAGGATAATGTTGGTATCATAGAAGGAGTTCGGCAATGTTCCTTCTGTTTCGATTTTTTGGAATAGTTTCAACAGGATTGGTGTTAGTTCCTTCCGGAATGTTTTGTAGAATTCACCTGTGAAGCCATCTGGCCCTGGGCTCTTCTTAGTTGGGAGATTTTTAATGACTGATTCTATCTCTTTGCTTGTGATTGGTTTGTTAAGATCATCAATTTCTTCTTTCGTCAATATGGGCTGCTTATGTGTTTCTAGGAATTTGTCCATTTCCTCTAAATTGTCATTTTTGTTGGAATATAGTTTTTCAAAGTATCCTCTTATGATAGTCTTTATTTCTGTGGGGTCAGTGGTGATATCACCTTTCTCATTTCTTATTTTGTGTATTTGCATCTTTTCTCTTTTTTTCTTTGTTAGTCTCGCTAAAGGTTTGTCAATTTTGTTGATCTTCTCAAAAAACCAGCTCTTGGTCTTGTTTATTTTTTCAAGTGCTTTCTTATTTTCTATTTCATTTAGTTCTGCTCTTATCTTTGTTATTTCCTTCTTTCTTCTTCCTGTTGGGTTACTTTGTTGTTGTTTTTCTAATTCCATCAAAAGTGCAGTTAGTTCTTCAATTTTTGCTCCTTCTTCTTTTTTGATATGTGAATTTATGGCTATAAATTTCCCTCTCAGTACTGCTTTTGCTGCATCCCATAAATTTTGGTATGTTGTGTTATCATTATCATTTGTTTCAAGGTAGTCATTGATTTCTTTTGAGATTTCCTCTTTGACCCACTGTTTTTCTAAGAGTGTGCTGTTTAATTTCCAAATTGTGGTGTGAAGTCTGGGCCTCCATCCCTTGCGAATTTCCAGCTTCACTCCACTGTGGTCAGAGAGATTGTTTTGTATGATTTCGATCTTTCTGAATTCATTAAGCCTTTCTTTGTGGCCTAGCATATGGTCTATCTTGGAGAATGTTCCATGTGCGCTTGAGAAAAATGTATATCCTGCTGTGTTTGGGTGTAATGATCTATATATGTCTATTAGATCCAGCTCTTCTAATATACTGTTCAAATGTTTTGTTTCTTTAGTGATTCTCTTTTGAGATGTTCAGTCCAGAGTTGATAGTGGTGTATTAAAATCCTCTACTATAATTGTAGATGCATCTATTTTTCACTTACTTTTTCCAGCGTTTGTCTCACGTATTTAGAGGCACCCTTGTTAGGAGCATAAATATTTATGATCGTTCGATGTTCTTGACAGATTGTCCCTTTCATAAAATGTAGTATCCTTCTTTGTCTCTCACAATTGTTTCACATTTAAAGTCTATTTTGTCTGATATTAATATAGCTACTCCTGCCTTTTTTTGGTTGTTTGCTTGTATGATTGTTTTCCAGCCATTCACTTTCAACCTCCATGCATCTCTGGGTCTAAATTGTGTCTCTTGTAGACAGCATATAGATGGGTCATATTTCCTTATCCAATGTCCCAGTCTGAATCTTTTGATAGGTGAGTTTAATCCGTTGACATTCAGTGTTATTACGTTCAGAGAATTATTTGTGGTAGCCATATTTTGGTTGGATTTGTGTTTGTTATATTTTGTTTGTATTATTTTATTTTCCCCTTCTATTTTTGTCTTTTTTGTTGCTCTTACACTCTCCTCCATCTCTGACTGTCCTGTTTTTTCCTTTCTTCCTGCAGAACTCCCTTAAGAATTTCTTGAAGGGGAGGTTTCTTGTTGATATACTCTTTCAGTTTCTGTTTATCTGTGAATATTTTGAACTCTCCATCATTTTTGAATGCTAGTTTAACTGGATAGAGTATTCTTGGTTGGAAATTTTTTCCCGTTAGTACCTTGACTATATCATACCACTGCCTTCTTGCCTCCATTGTTTCAGATGAGAAATCAGCTCTTAATCTTATGGAGTTTCCCTTGTATGTGATGGTTTTCTTTTCTCTTGCTGCTTTTAGAATTTTCTCTTTGTCTTGAGCATTGGATAATTTGACAAGTATATGTCTTGGGGTGGGCCTGTTGGGGTTTATGACCAGTGGAGTGCGCTGTGCTTCTTGGATATGTACATCTGTCTCTTTCAGTAGATCTGGGAAGTTTTCAGTCATTATTTCCTGCAACACTCCTTCTGACCCCTTTCCCTTCTCTTCTCCTTCTGGAATGCCTATAATATGTATGTTTGAGCATTTTGCAGTATCATTCAGGTCCCTAAGTCCTATCTGGATTTTTTCTACCTTTTTATTGACCACTTCTACTATCTGTTTGATTTCCAATGCACTGTCTTCCACATCACTAATTCTTTGCTCTGCCTCTTCTAGTCTGCTGATATTTGCTGCAAGTGTATTTTTGATTTCTTGAATTATGGTGTTCATTTCCATCATATCTGTTATTTTTTTGTGCATGTCTGCAATTTCCCCTCCAAGTGTTGTCTTCATGTTGTTAACCTCTTTCATTACTTCATCAAATTTGTCGGTGATAAATGTTCTGAGATCTTTCATTGCTTGTGCGAAGTTCTGCTCCCCTTCCTGATTTTTAGTTTGTTGATTGGATTCAGCCATGTTTTCCTGATTACTGGTTTGGTTTGTAGATTTTTGTTGCTGTCTTGTCATCATTTTTCCTTGACGGGTTTAATCAGTTCTGTAGCTTCTTTGTCTAGTCTTGGAGATTAATTAGCTGTTGTTTTTGCATAAGTGTTATATCTTCTCTTTGTCACTCTGTTCTTCCCATTCCAATTTCTTATTGCTGGTTAAGTTACCTTTAAAGGAAAGTATTAGTGCTGGGGAAAGGCAATTGTGTAAGGAAGGAAAAAGTGTAAAGTAGTATTGGTGATATATGTTAACAAAGCATCAATATGAGTTCTGGGAGGATGGAGGTTAGATCATGTAAATTGTGTAGAGTTTTAGTAGTAGGAAAGTACCTATAATGAGGTAGATGACTGAATATGGGAGGGATATGGTACGTACTAAGAAGCTATTGTTTTTGTGAGAGAGGGAAAGAGAAAAGAAAGGTAATAGTTTCAAGGGCGGATACCAGATGGAAAACTAAACAAAGGTATTAGAAATTAAGAGTTAGACACTTTGTGGATCAAAGTAAGGGAGGTGGAATGTAGGAGAGATAGCAGATGGTGGAGGATATCAAGTTGTAGGGGAAAGGGGATAGTGTAGATAGCCTAAATCTATTCACAGAGTAATGAGGCAGTGGAGGATGAGGAAACCCAGCAAATGTGAGATGTTTCCTGCAGGACCTGTTGTATTGTTAAGATAAAATAGAATAAGAAGAAGATCGGGGACAAGAAAGAGAGGATTAAAAAAAAAGAAAAAGAAAAAAGAAAAAGAGACTTTGGGGGATATGCTGGGAGAAAAGACTAGGGGATAATGCAATGCCAGGAATCAGAACATTAAAAAACGAGAATTAAAAAAATAGAAATAGAATAAAAATAAAAACAAAATTAAACAAAGAAGAAAAAACGCAAACGTTGAGGGCTATGACATTCAAGGGCCTCAGATGAACCTCAGGGCGTGGTGGATTCAGGAATGGACAGTCTGAGGTATTGAGGCCTCAAGAGGTGTGTGTCTCTGGCGTGTGGGCCGCCAGAGTCCAGGGAACTCAGACCTGGCAACCTCAAGTCCAGTTAACAGGAATCCTGGGAGCACCACAGTGCATCACAGCCTTCAGGGATCCCCGCAGCTGGGTGCCAGCCCTATGGGTGAGGTCTCATCCACAAGCTCTATCCTGTGTTCTGTGTCCTACAATTCACTCACTTATTAGGGTCTATTGTGTGGATATATCACCAATTGACTTCAGGAACCCTCCCACCCTGTGGTCCCCGGGAACGCCCACCTGGGGGCTCCTCTAGGCTGCAGCCAATTTAATGACTCAGATCAAATATCCAGGTCCGGGGGAGGGGCTCCAGCCAGAAACGCTAATAACAGAGTCCAAACCCGAAATTCCCACGCTTTGCAAAATATTCCCCTAATCAGCTTCCAAACGTCTGCCACCCCGTGAGACCCTGGTAGCGTCTCTTTGTTGCTATCACTTTGAGACTGCTGTAGGTCAGCAGCCGGGCTTGGGGGGGGGGGCATTGCTCTAGGCAGAAACGCTATTGTTTGTGTCCGCAATCAAAAATTCCCCCTGCTTTGCCCTAAAACCCCTGTCTGTCTGCCCAAACGGGTCTGCAAGCACCTCCCTTCCCACCAACCCCCCAATAGGCTGCCCAGGGCCCACGAACTCCCCAGTACTGCAGAGGCTCCAAAAAAACCCACAAAGAACAGAAACCCTGCTGCCGGGCTTGGCCCGGCTCCCCCCGCGCCGCGGCTCAGCCCGGCTCCCCCCGCCACCGTGGTGCTAGATGCCTTGGCTCCGCCTACCCAAGGAGGGAATCCTCCACACGTAGCTGGGATCTCCGTGTATATTTCACAGACGGATCCTCTCTGTTACCTTCCCTCCAAATCGATGTCCAGACACCTCCAGACCAGCAAAAATCCTGAAACAACCCGGTCCCAAAGAGTCTCCAACACCGCCCAGCTGACTCCCTGCAGGAGACCCTAACAGGGAAGTTCACTCAGCCGCCATCTTGCCCCTCCCTCTCTCCCCAATAACTTCTTAAGTAAAGACATATAAGAGGTAAATTTTGGAGTTTCTGGATTTTGGAAAATGTCCTTAGTTTGCCTTTAGACTTGTTGATAATTTGGCTAGTTAAGGAATTCTGAATTGGAAATGATTTTCTTACAGAATTTTGAAGCAATATTTCCATAGTATTTATTTATTTTTATTTTTTAACATTTTTATTTATTTATTTTTATTTCTCTCCCCTTGCCGCCTCCCCAGTTGTCTGCTCTCTGTGTCCATTCACTGTGTGTTCTTCTGTGACCACTTCTATCCTTATCAGCGGCACGGGAATCTGTGTTTCTTTTTGTTGTGTCATCTTGTTGCGTCAGCTCTCTGTGTGTGCGGCAACACTCCTGGGCAGGCTGCACTTTCTTTCGTGCTGGGCGGCTCTCCTTACGGGGCGCACTCCTTGTGCGTGGGTCTCCCCTATGCGGGGACACCCCTGCGTGGCAGGGCACTCCTTGGGCTCATCAGCACTGCGCATGGGCCAGCTGCACACGGGTCAAGGAAGCCCGGGGTTTGAACCGTGGACCTCCCATGTGGTAGGCGGATGCCCTATCCATTGGCCAAATCTGCTTCCCCATAAGTATTTAGTGTACAATATTGCAGTCATTATAATGCTTTTTTTTTTTGTAGTGTGGGGACTGGGGATTGAACCCAGGACCTCATATGCGGGAAGCCAGTGCTCAACCACTGAGTCACGTTGGCTCCTGTTCTGCTAAGGAAGAGGCAGAAACTTTAAATGCTATGCAAAGGCAGCTTTATTCAATCAAATGAGTTTCAGGTTATATCAAATGATTATAACCATTGAGCAATAACAGAAAAGAAGAGTAATTAATTAAAGACATAGGAAAGAATGAAAGTATATACAACCGCTCACCAAATTGGGGGAAAACTCAACATCTGAACTCTCAAGTGGCTGGAGAGCACCTCTGCAGCTGCTTAGAGTCCTGATGGGAAAAAATGGTCCCGGGCAGAGCGTCCCCTCCTGGGTGAAGCTCTGACTGGCATTTAGGGGCTACACCTTTTAAGGTGTTCTGAACCACAGAATTCCAATGAGTCTTGCAATTCATAAGGAACGACCTCATCAAAAGTAACTGAATCCATCTGGCGGGGGGTGGCCAGCCCTCCACAGGAGAGATGCATCGGCTCTAGGGGTCTTTATTCTACTCTATTTATGGTACACTGAACAGGAACATAAAGGTTTTCAGCTTTCTATTTTATAGGGAATACAAATAGGATGTGCAAATATCGCATCTGGTATTTAGTTCTTCTTGAACATTTGTTTTTTGGGTAATGGATGAGGGGGTTTACTGCATAGCAGCCTTACAACATTCCAAAGGACAAAGGCCAAGTTAATCATTCACAATTCTAGGCTAAAACAGCAGATACTATTGATTAGAAAGTTTATGAATTCACAATTCTTAATAATAATTTTCTTGTAGTACATCAGCTCCCTACAATGCCATATTTATTCCCAATCCTTTGGGTATCATTTTTTTTTCTCTTTAGATGCATTTAGCATCTTATCCTTGCTATAGTGTTTTGAAATGTCAAGATACTGTGTTTTGTGGAGTCTTTCTCATTTACAGTTTTAAGTATTCAGTGGATCCTTTAACTTAATTTCTTTATTTAGGGGATAATTCACCATGCCATTTCTTTGATAATTTTCTGTACTCCATTTTCTTATGTTTTCTTTTTCTGGAAATTCTATTATTTGGGTGTTTGTCCTTTGCTATTTCACTTCTATTGTCTCTTCTATTTCACTGGGACATTTCTGTAACTTTATCAACCAACTCGTTTCACTTATAGTTTTTGATGACTATATTTTCAATCTCGAAGAGTCCTTTCTTGTTTTCAGGTTGCTGCTTTTTCATTTCAACCTATTTTTTTTTTGTTTTATAAAATATCTTATCTCCCTGGGAGAATATTAACTCTATATTATTTTGAAACTCCCTTGTCTCTGAATTGTTTCTTTTCCTACAGATTAACTATTATTTTCTGTTTGTTTGCTTTTGTTTTTTAATTTTTATTGTGAGACTTCCTCCATTGATCTTTTTCCTCTATTAAGAGTGAGACACTATAATGTGTGAAGGGATGAGACTTACTGATGATTAGACCAGTTTTTAAAATGGGAAGGTTTCAGTTATTACTGTCTTTAAGCCTTTTGTGTGTGTCTGTGGAGGGTTACTCATTCTTTCTAGGGAATAACCCTCTCAGGTCTGACCTGGGGAGTGAATGACAGCATTTTTGGAAAGGACTCTAGGTATCCTAATGAAAATGGACAGAATTTCATTTAATCCTCCTGTTTTCAACCCTGTACCTTACCTGGCCTTCCACTGTATCTATTTAGTTTTAATTATTGCCATTTTCTTCATCAATTTCTTCAATCCAAAGGGGAGTTTGGAATGTGGTATATGGCTATTTGGGGTACAGGAGGAGATAAAGATTTTAAAAATTAACCTCTTTGTTCAGCTCCCCCATTGTACCTGTTTTCCCCAAGGCTGAAGCTTCTCCTTCCTGAAATTTCTTGAGACTAAACTTCTGGACTCCTGCCATAGGGGATAGAGTGGAGAAATAGAGGGAAAGTTTGTACCCTGGAAATGTGGCTGAGGGGGGACCTGGTATGCCAATTGCTCTGTTGAAAATATTTTCCACCAATCTTCTATTTTTTAGTCATTCTTTTAAATTTTCCCTGAAGGCCCCTATCAGCGATGTTTATTGTCTTTACATCCTGAGACTAAGTTCTTCAGGGTGAATTGACTAGCTTTTCACAGGTGACCCTTTCTGTAGGCATTTCGTTTTCTCAGTCCTGCACCAACAGAAAAACAATCCTGTTTTCTAAATATCATTATAAACTCTCATCATATTAAAGAAGTCATTCCATCATCTTCTAGCCTCCATTATTATTTTACTTTATATTTTATTAGAGCAGTTTTAGGTTTATAGAAGAATTGTGCAGGAAGAAGAGTTTCCATATCTTCTTCCCTTCCCCCGGTTTTCCCTATTATTAACATTTTGCTTTAGTGTGGTAATTTTGTTACTATTGATGGACCAATACGATTATAATTGTATAGTCAACTATAGTCCATAGTTTACAGTAGGGTTCACTCTTAGTGTTGTTTGGTTCTATGATTTAAAAAAATTTTTATTTTGGTATTATATATACAACATAAAATTTCCCATTTTTTACCACTTCCGTGCACACAATTAATGGTGTTAATTATATTAACAATGTTGTGCTACCATCACCATCCATTATTTTTTGACAAAAAGTCAACCGTCATATATGTTATTTCTTTCCTGGCTACTTTTGATATTGTCTCTTTGTTTTGGGGCTTCATAAGTTTGACTATTGTGCTAGTTAGCCTTATGTATCAATTTGCTAGGCTATCGTGCCCAGTTATTTAAGCAAACACTAATCTAGTTGTTACTGTGAAGGAAATTTGTAGACGTGGTTAACTTCCACAGTCAGCTGACATTAAGTAAAGGAGATTTTATGCATTCCTGGTAAGTAAAGGAGATAACCTCTGATAATATGGGCCGTGCCTCATCTAATCCACTGAAGGCCTTAAGAGCAAGAACTGATTTTGGTGTCATGTTTAGGAAACTATTGCCAAATCCAAGGTCATAAAGTTTTAATCCTCTGTTTTGTTCTAAGACTTTTATGGCTTTTAGCTCTTATATTTAGGTATTCGATTCATTTTGAGTTAATTTTTATATATGGTGTAAGCTAAGGGAATGACTTCATTCTTTTGCATATAGAAGTCGAGTTGTCCTCGCAACATTTGTTGAAGAGACTGCTCTTTATTCACCATATTATACACCATATTAAAAATTTATTGACCGTAGATGTAAAGGTTTATTTTTGAACTCTGTTTTATTCCGTTGGTCTATATGTCTATTCTTAAGTCAGGACCACACTGTTTTGATAATTATAACTTTGCAGTGACTGTAGAAACTGGAAAGTGTGCGTTTTACCACTTGTTATTCATTTTTCAAGATTGTTTTGACTGTTCAGCGTTATCTGCAACTTCATAGGAATTTGAGGATCACCTTCTCCATTTGTGCAATAAGGCTATTAGGATTTTCATAGGAATGGCTTCGAAGCTGTGGATCGCTTTGTGGACTACTGTTATCTTAACAATATTAAGTCTTCCACTTCATGAACATGGGATGTCTTTCAAGTTATTTCAGTCTTATTTAATTTCTTTCAACAATGTTTTGTAGTATTTAGTGTATAGTTGTACCTCCTTGGTTAAATTTATTCCTAAGTATTTTATTATTTAAAAAAATTTTTAAAGATTTATTTTATCTTTCTTTATTTTATCCCCCCTTTCCCCAGATGGTTTGCTTGTCTGTCTGCTCATTGTTTGCTCACCTTCTCCAGGAGGTACAGTGAACTGAACCCAGGACCTCCCACATGACAGGGGAGTGCCCAATGGACTGAGCCACCTCTGCTCCCCATGGGCTGTGGGGTCTGCTAGCTTGTGGCTTCTGCTTGGATTTTTTTTTTTTTAAGATTTATTTATTTTGTATTTACTTCTCTCCCTTCCCCCTGCCTTCCCCCAGTTGTCTGCTCTCTGTGTCCATTTGCTGTGTGTTCTTTTGTGTCTGCCTTCATTCTCGTCAGCAGCACGGGAATCTGTCTCTTTTTGTTGCATCATTGTGCTGCATCAGCTCTCTGTGTGTGCGGCGCCACTCCTGGGCAGGCTGGACTTTCTTTCATGCTGGGCGACTCTCCTTACGGGGTGCACTCCCTGCACGTGGGGCTCCCCTATATGGGGGACACCCCTGTGTGGCAGGGCACTCCTTGTGCGCATCAGCACTGTGTTTGGGTCAGCTCTACATGGGTCAAGGAGGTCCTGGGTTTGAACTCTGGACTTCCCATGTGGTAGGCAGATGCCCTATCCATTGAGCCAAGTCTGTTTCCCTGCTTGGATTTTTTAAAAAGGAGTTACTGGAGATAGAATCCAGGATCTCTTATATGGGAAACAGGCATTCAACCACTTAGCTACATCTGCTCCCCTCAAATGGATTTTAGATATATTTTATCTACCTTTTCTATTTATTCTCATCAAATGGATAGTTTGCTACAACCAATACATGAAAATCATGACTTTGTGGTAACAGAGAGCAACAACAATATACTTTTAATTTTTCAAAATGCTTTTAAATTCTTTCATTTTATGCTTTCATAACGAGGTTGATAGAGCAAGTATTATTTGTCTTATTTTTAGATAAGGAATCAAACTGCTGGCAAAGGAACCCAGATCTCCTATTTTCTGTTAGGAATCACAGCTGTAATTTTACATTTATTTAGGTTATTGCTTAAAAAATGCTTTTCTTCTCCATGAAAGAGTTACAGCATGCCACAGAAATGTCTTTTATTTCTGCTGTGGGATACCTGAGATGCAGTTTTCATGGGTGAATGGCACTAGGGTGTTGCCCTAGGGATACCCTCATACCTTAGAACCTTTCACAGAGGTATCAGCCTCCATGCACTTTGTTTCCATATGCTCCTCTGGTCAAAGGGAAGACTATTTAGATGAACTGGTTTGATGTCATTTCCTGGAATTGTATCGGATGGCTCCATGACCTATCACTAGACTCATTAATCAGGACTTTTCCCTTTGTATTTAAGTTCTGTCCCACTCCTAAAGAAGCTATTTTGCCTCCAGTTCTTCCCATTGGACAACTAAAACAAAGAGGAAAATTCTAGAATTCTTTCAGATTAGTGAATAAAAATTATCTTGGAAAATTTGAAATGGTCCAGAAAATAAGCAATGCACTTATGATAGAAGGGTATGATTGAAGTACCTCAAAAGAAGTGGAGTTTTCTGTAGGTCTGGGAAAGATCAATACTGAATTTCTTAAAGGACTTTTTGTTCCAAATATGGTATCTAACCATTTGTCCTAGTAGGCTAAATAAAAGGAGAGGTATAAAAGTAGGAAAATTCTTAAAGTTACATAAACTATCATAGAGATAGCTGAGATTTGAAGTTTTTATTTTGGGCTTTGCAAATTGAATTATATGCTGATATATGAAAAGGATTTGATTTTGTCCATTGTCTCATATATATATTTTTTAAAATTAAAAAAGATACTTATTAATAGATTACATATGTGTTACATAAAAAATATAGATGATTCCCATATGCCCCGTTCCCTATCTCTTCCACATTTTCCCATATTAACAACAGCCTTCAATAGTACATTTGTAACAATTGATGAACACATTTTAGATCATTGCCACTAAGTGTGTCAATATAGTTTAAATGGTAGTTTACACTCTCTCCCATACAATTTTGTAAGTTATGCCAAGATATATAATGGCCAATATCTGTCATTGCCATGTCATTCAGGACAATTCCCAAGTTCCCAAATGCCCATATATTATACCTGTTTTTCCCTCTCCCACCCCTCAGAATCTCCAGTGGCCACTGCCTCCACATCAATGATAAAAGTTCTTCCATTGTCAGAATAACAGTAAGTCTACTCTAGTCTGTTGTTCATTCCCCAATCCTGAGGATTCTGATGGCGATGCCCACTCCACTTCTAATTGAGAAGGGTGTTAGATACCATGGGTTAGATGGATGGACAATTTTGCTTGTGGTTGCAGACTCTGTTCCTTGGGGTAGTTGCTGTCCATCATCATCTCCTTGTTAGTTGTCCTGGGTGAGTCCAATGAACTGTAGAGTAGGTGTTGCAACCCTGTTGAGATTCAGGGCCCATCTGGCACATGGAGAGTCCAAAGATTTAAGTCTCTTGGACATACATCTATCAACTCTAGTACTAACTACAGGTTCAAATATAAGGGGCAGAAGAGCCACGTGTAGGGAAACCACAACTGAGTCCATCTTGGTCACCCTGGGGAGCTTAAATTCCAAAGTAGAGCCCAGTGGCAGGGCACCAAACTCCTGCACTGTTTGCCCTGCCTATGGTGTCTGGATATCTCCAGAGCCCTCAGGAGTCCCTCCGTTTGAGGTAATATTTACTTCAGCAGTCAGTGAGATCCTGTTGAGAAGTGATTAAGCGTAACTTTTAGAATGACCTCCCGACTCACTTTGAAGTCTCTTAGCCATATAAACTCATTTGCTTTTATCCTTTCTCCCTTTTGGTCAAGGTCTTATTTCCAGCTGCATTGCTAGTTGGTGCTTGGCAATAATCTTTCAGTGCCAGGAGGCTCCTCACCTGGAGTTGTGTCCCATGCTGGGGGGAAGGTAATGCATTTATAAGCTGAGTTTGGCTTAGAGAGAGGCCACATGTGAGCAACAAGGAGGCTCTCAGGATGTAACTCTTAGGTACCTTATAATACTAGGCTTAGTTTCAGTTTCAAAAGTTAAGGTTCATAAGTACAGTCATTAATATCAAAGGCCCAACAATGGTCCAAACTCCTTCACTAGTTACTGCCCCTGTGCTTGGGGACATTCACATTGTCCCATTAGAGAATGTGGCAGAGCTCCCCAGGATGGGAATTCGATATTCTTTCAGTTATTGTGTGAATCTCCACCCACCAAGACAATGCCCCATGAGCATTTGAACACATTTATATTCCTTATAGTTATGCCCCATGTAAACCTCCTCCCATGCATGCTCCATCACTAACACCCCTCACCAGTGATCCTCCCCTCATGACTACCTTCCTTTGTCTCTCTCCCTCTTTTTTTTGGTCAGTTCTAAGTCACTTTATTTATTTATTATCTTTTTTTTTAAAAGGTACATAGATCACACAAAATATTACATTAAAAAATATAAGAGGGGGAAGCAGCTGTGGTTCAATCAGTGGGCTCCTATCTACCATACGGGAGGCCCAGGTTCGCACCCCAGGGCCTCCTTGTGAAGGCAGGCTTGCCTGCAAGCACAGTGGAGTGCTGCCTGGCCCGCAGGTGCTACGGAGCACTGCCTGGCCCGCAGACGCTGTGGAGCGCCATCCGGCCCACAAGAGCTGCAGAAAGCCAACTCAGCAAGGTGACACAACAAAAAAGGAAGACAAGCAAAAAAACCCAGAAGAGTGCACAGCAAATGGACACAGAGAGCAGACAGCGAGCAAGCTGCAAGTGGGGAGGGGAAATAAAATAAATAAATGTAGACACAGAAGAACATATAGTGAATGGACACAGAGAGTAGACAGCATGCAAAAAAAAAGCCACAAAGGAGGGGATTAAAAAAAATATATAAGAGGTTCCCATATACCCCACTCCCCGGACACTCCTCCCACATCAGCAATCTCTTTTATCAGTGTGGCACATTCATTGCATTTAATGAATACATTTTGGAGCACTGCTGCACAGCATGGGTTATAGTTTATGTTGTAGTTTACACAGTGTACACTCTTTCTAATCCATTAAGTAGGTTATGGCAGGATATATAATGTCCTGCATCTGTCCTTCATTGTCTCTTAATTGATAGTTTTTTTGTTACAGATTGACAGGATATGATCAACAAAGCCATGGGTTTCAGTGGCCTGGTTCTCTCTGGAGGGGTGAGAAATAACCAGAAACAATTTGTGTTTTAGCTGAAAAAGTGTTTTAGATAGTTCAACCTGACCCTTTACTACTTTTGTCTGACAACCTAGTTTCTTCTGTGTTTGCAAAATAGAGTAATTGTACCCTGGACTGTGAGTGTCTCTTGTATCATAGAATGTCAATATTCCTGTAATTGGTGGCTACTTCTTTGCTATAATTTAATGACACAAAAAGGTTTAGTTTAAAAATGATCCTTCTTCTCAAAATACAATAATGCCTTATGTTCCTACAAATGACCCCTTTGTGTTAGGAAACCTTTCCATCCAAAGAGCCCTTATTGAATGGCAAATGTATTAACTATAAACTCCTGGACATACTAACCAAAAGGGTGTGACTACAGTCATAATTTCACCATAAATCCTATTTCTCTGACTCTGGTAATAACCAGTGAACTTATTGAAATTCCAGCTCCTTTCAAAGTGTCTACCACCTATTTCTTGGAATCTTCAGGGGTGACTCATATTTGCATAAGAATAAACCGTCTCCACCGATGGTGGAGGCTCTGATGCCTGAAATGCTGCAGGTAAGTGCTTTGCCATGCTCCTGCTGGCAAGATTCTTAGGATCCTCTTCCCGGGGCTTGCTGAATCATTGCAGGAACCAAAGAGACTCCCTCGGGAAGTGTTCTTTCCTTATTCTCTCACATAAAGGCTCTTGGCAGACTTCTTTCCTCAGTTCTACAGACATCCTTGGACATGTTTGAATCATAATTGTAAACATAGCTTAAGCACATGTGGCAACCCATGCAGGAAAATGGTTATCATGATGAGCATTTTGGATTGGTTTAGAAAATGATCTGAAACGTACATTTTGGTGGAGCTTATTAGACAAAGTCCTGCAAGATGGGAAGGTGTCTAGGGAAAGGAGGCTGCTGAGGGTTGCCAGCAAGGCCTCCTTCATGGGCGAGTGACCTATGTAGCTGCACAGAAGTTCATCGTGCTTGGGGTTTAATGCTCTGTGGTTGCCAACTTGAAATTTTTAGTAATTTTATCTTGGAATTGGTGTTTTGTAAATGAAGTCCAATGGGGCAATCAAACATGTGTCAGGGTCTCTGCACCTCCTCACCTCCTGGGGCCCACTAGTTAGGCCTAGCTTCTCTCTACCCACCCCCACCTATGACAGATGCTGCCTTCTGCCCAGGATGGTCTTGGTGGGGCAGGTGCTTCTTCCACCAGTGTCCTCCACCTTCCTCATAGGTGCAGGGAGGGTCGGGATGAAATACATTCCCTGCAGTGTCTCAGGCAGGGCAAGACGGTTGGCTGTGCCATGGCATGTATTTGGGGCACCACAGTGGAGGTCTCTCGCCTGGTTCAGCTACCTATCATATATCCCAGCGAAGAGCTTGCAGTCCCTTGGGGGTCACCCATTCCCCAAGGGTTGGAGCAGTGGGCCCAAGAAAAGGAAAGTTTCACTTCCCAATCCTGGCTGGAATTCTGCAGTTTCATTTTACACAGAGTCCTGCAAATTATAGTCTGCCCTGGACACCAGGCACCTTCCTCAGGGAAGCAACTAAAGAAGAGGAAGTATGGCATCAAATAAACTCTGCTTATTTATTAATTTTGTCACTGGTTGGCCCTGGTATCAGATGATGAAGTTTTCCTTTAAGAAACTTCATTGGAATTTAGTTTCTTGCCTTTATTCACATCAGTTTATTGTCATGAAAGGTCTTTACCTGGTCTCTCTAATTTTCCAACTTCTTATTTTTAAGGCTCAAATCAAGACTCATTATCTTACACAAAGGCTTTCCAGCCCACTCAAGCTAACAGAGCTGATGATCTGCACTGAACTTTGTATTGTATCTTTTCTGGTATTATTTGCTAATTATCACATATTTCTTATTATACCTCAAATGTTTGTTGTTTGGCACTGCTATTTAACTTTTCATGTGTTTGTTTATATTTTCTTTACAATATTCTCTTCTTGGTTCAGTCTCCTAGGTATAACAGATACATGCAAAAATATTTGTTGATTGATTGGCATATTGAGCGTGTTATGGGCATAATTTGGAGGATAAGGAAAGAAGAAGTGCCACATCTCCTTTACAAGTTATCAATTGGTTGAAATCAAACTTTCAATTTAAGTGATTTTAGGAAGAAGGAATAATAATTGAGAAACTTACAATTAGAAAAGGAATATTTCAGTCAGAAGATAATGATTTCCAGAGTGGGTTCATTTGATTTGAGCTGGTTTTTTTAGCAATAACTTTTTATTATAACTCTGAATGATTGAATCTAATCCTTAGTTTCAATCTGACATGACATGAGGATGTAATTCTTTTCAGACATACAAATTGTTTTATACCCGAACCCAAAGGGCTGAGCAAAATTCCGAACTCAGAATTTTACATTATTGTAATGTAATAATGTAAGTGCCGCAGTCCTTACTTAGCCTTTGCGATTCCACCCGTCCTGGTAAGTGTATTCAGCCGTTTTCCTTCGGACTTGGCTGATTTCCTGCTATCTTTTGAATTACTGCAGCGCCAGCTGCTGGATCCACCACAAGGGGGCTCCCTTGTATGGTTGATACTGTGTAGCACCCAGAACTCCTAGGAGTTCATTTCACTAAGAACGGTCCTTTTCTGTTTTCTGTCAATGACTAACAATGAACATATGAGCTATTAGCCATATTTTCCAAGAAAACAATGCTTTACAAATTCGTAAACTAAATCAACTTTTCTATTTTACACAGATTTTGTTTTTGGCAGTTTTTCTGAAATTCTTTATTCTTGGGTAGAAAAGATAGTTAGGGAGGGGCCCTTCCTCATGGGAGGTCCTGAGGAGTTTAAAAACAGAGGCTCTGGGTTGTATATAAAAATCTCTACTTTTTTTTTTTTTTTAGGAGGTAATGGGGATTGAACCCAGGACCTGGTATATAGGAAGCAGGCACTCAACCACTGAGCTATATCTTCTCCCCTCTTTTCTTTTTATTTATTTATTAATATATTATTTGTTTATTTTTTAAAGTATATAGATCACACAAAATATTCTTTTAAAAAATATTCACAGAATCTCATGCCAGAAAACAAGATTGTTATGTTAGCCACCCAACGATGAAAGAAGAAAGCACTCGGCTTCTCAAATGCTTCTTTTCAAAGTAACCTCAATGACCTTAACTGATTCGTGGAATCAATTAATAATAATTATAATGGTGCGGCTGGACAAGTAGTTTTCAGTTTTTTGACGTTTCAGAACCCCTGTCAAGGTCCTCTGGCACTCACACCCATGTGGCTTTCTCAGTAGGCAGCTGCCAACCCTGAGGAAGGTCCTTGTGCCTGGAAGAGAGCAGTGGCCTCCTAAGTGAGGTGGATCCTCCCTAGCGAAGATACTTGATTAATTCCTGTTGATTATCCACTAACAACTTGAGAGTTATCTAAACAACCAGTTTCTACATGAAAGTGTGCTAAATAGATTATTTGGAAAATGGAGTTCATTTCTAAATGACCTCATTAAGACTTTAATTAATTAAATTCATGATTGAAAACAATTCTGTATGTTCACACTGGATTCCAAATTTACTTCAAGAATTATTCAAATATGGAAATGGTAGTTTCAGCTATAGAACCCAAACTTTCAGAAATAGAATATGGGCATCTTATTTGACTGGTAAAAAATTCCATTGAAAACACAAATATTACTCTAGTTCTCACCTCAATTCCTGGCTCTTTTTCCCTTGAGAAAGAACTGCTAAAATATGTGTAATGGACATATATTTTATTTGTTGGCCTGGTTTCTCTTCTGTTAGGAAATGCCCATGATATCTAGTATTTACACCTCTCTTTTGACATACCAGGCACTAACTGCCCTAAGTATTTTAATTTTATTTTTATGTTTTTATTAAATTGTCTTTTTAAAAAATATAAGAGGTTCCCACATACCCCACACCCACCCACTCCTCCCACATCAACAACCTCTTTCATCTTTGTGGCACATTCATTGCATTTGGTGAATACATTTTGGAATGTTGCTATACCGCATGGATTATAGTTTACAATGTAGATCACACTCTCCCCCAATCCATTCAGTGGGTTATGGCAGGATATATAAAGTCCAGCATCTAACCCTGCAATATCATTTAGGACAACTCAAAGTCCCAAAAATGCCCCCACATCACATCTCTTCTTCCCTCTCCCTGCCCTCAGCAACTACCGTGGCCACTTTCTCCAGATCAGTGCTACAGTTTCTTCCATTACTAGTCACAGTAGTAGTTCTATAGTAGAATAATATACATTCACTCATTTAATCATCACAAAAGCCGTACAGTGAGAGTATCATTATTATCTCCATTCTACATGTGAGGAAATTGAGGTCCAGAGTGGTTAAGGGCCTTCTCCAAGGAAGTAGAGCCAAGGCTTGCACCCAGGCAGTCTAAGGTCATGTCACAACTGGTGTTACAGCATGCCAAAGTCAAATGCAAGTTCAGTATTATTAAAAAAAAAAAACCTTATTGAGAATGTACTATATACCAGGGTCTATGGCAACATTTTACTTGTATTCAATATAACAATCCAAGATCTTTCTGACCACCAAGCCCATATTTTTGACCAGTACCCTACACTATAGAGGGGTGCCTCAGAGTTGCTTGACTTTGAATATCTTAGTTATCTGTAAAGCTAATTGTTTCTTTATGAGTTGGTTTAATATATGGGTTGAGGTACGCTTTATTGTCAGTGATTGATAAGCAACATGCAAAAGCCCAAACAAATGAGATGAAATGATTTAATTTATTTTGAACATTTATAAAGTCCAGAAATCAGAAGGAATCTTAAGATTGTCTATCAGAAAAAATGTCATTCAATTAATAGGCATTCTTTTCTTAGTTACTCTAAATGACAGAACCCACCAAATTTTGTTTTTGGCCAGTTACCAGAAAGCTTGTCATGAAACTGAATGTGTACTTAAAGCAACTTTGTTAACTTAGATTTTTGGTATGTATATCTATTTTTCTCTCACATGCTTTCTGTTTCTATCTTAATGGTAGTATTACATCTACATCATATTATAAGCAACCCTGAGTTGGATACGTTCTGAAAGAGAAGATCCACTTTACTGCTTTGTAGCACTTGAGGAAGAACCTTCCTTGCTTGCAAAGGTGAAATGATTCGCTGATAATTGTGTAGGGCAGTTAGTTCCAACACTGAAGCTTTAAGGCATTCATTTTGTTTTTAACTTAGTTTAATGCATTTTAGATTCATCCATGCTGTTACATATTTAAGTAGTTCACTCTTTTTTAGTTCTGAGTAACAATAGCTGTTTGGCCATCTTGCAGTTTATTTATATATTCGGTAGCTGATAGAAATTTGGATTGTATATGGTTTGGGACTATTATGATATAATTGCATGAAAATTCAAGTAAAAGTCTATGTGTAAATATGTTTTAATTTCTTTGGGGAAAATACCTAGGAGTGGGATAGCAGTGTCACATGGAAATTGTATGCTTAAATTTTGAAGAAATGGCTGAACTTTTCCAAATTGGCTGCAGTATCTTCTATTCTCAACAACAATGTATAAGAGTTCCAGTTTCTCAAATTCCTTGCCAATATTTGACATTAGTCTGCTCAATATGCTTAGGTCATCTCAGGGAGGTCATGCAATGTTTGTCCTTTAGTGACTTAGCTTACTTTACACAACATAAGGGCTTTGAGATTCATTCATGTTGTTGCATGTGTCAAACTTCTTATAGCTGAGTAGTATTCCATTGTATGTATATACTACAGTTTGCTTATCCATACATCTATTGTTGGATACTTGGGTTGCTTCCAACTTTTGGCAATAGTGAATAATGCCATTGTGAATATTGGTGTGCATATTTCTGTTCCTGTCCCTGCTTCAATTCTTCTGGGTATATTCTAGGAGTGGGATTGCTGGATCATATGGCAATTCTATAGTTAGCATTCTGAAGAACTGCCAAACTGTGCTGCAAATGGCCACACCATTTTACATTCCCACCAGCAGTTGATGAGTGTTCCTATTCCTCCACATTCTCTTCAGCCCTTGTAGTTTTCTGTTTTTGTTTTTTTAAAAATAGCTGGCAGTCTAGTAGGGTAAGATGATATCTCATTGTAGTTTTGATTTGCATTTCTCTAATAGTTAGAGATGAGTGCCTTTTCATGTGCTTTTCAGTCATTTGTATTTCCTCTTTGGAAAAGGGTCTATTCAAATCTCTTGCCCATTTTTTAAAAGGGGTGTTTGTCTTTGTATTTCTGAGATGTAGGATTTCTTTAAATATGCTGGATATTAGTCCCTTCCTGGTTAAGTGTTTCCCAAATATTTTCTCCCATTGAGTGGACTGCCTTTTCACTTTCTTGAAAAACTCCTTTGATGCCCAAAATTTTTTAATTTTGAGGAGGTCCTATTTATCTATTTTTTTCTTTTGTTTCTCATGCTTTGGGTATAAAGTTTATGAAACCATTTCCTACTACAAGATCTCACAGATGTTTCTCTGCATTATCTTTTAGGAGCTTTATGGTCTTGGCTCTTATATTTAGGTCTTGATTCATCTCAAGTTAATTTTTGTATCGGGTGTGAGATGGTGATCCTCTCTCATTCCTTTGGTTATGGTTATCTAGTTCTTCCAGTATGCTTTGTTGAAGAAGCTATTCTGTTCTAGTTGAGTGGGCTTGGTGGTCTTGTTGAATATCAGTTGACCATATATGCATTGCTCTATATCAGAATGCTCAGTTTGGTTCCATTGGGCAGTACCTTATTCCAGTATCATGCAGTTCTGACTACTGTAGCATTGTAGTATGCTTTAAAGTCAGGTAGCGTGATTCCTCCAATTTTGTTTTTCTTTTTCAATATGTTTTTGGCTATTTGGGGCCCCTTGCCCATCCAAATAAATTTCAGAATTGGCTTTCCTAGTTCAATAAAAAATGTTGTAATTTTTATTGGGATTGCATTAAATCTGTAAATCAATTTGGCTGGGACAGATATCTTAGTGACATTTAGTCTTTCAATCTATGAATAGGGACTATTCTTCCATTTATTTAGATCTTTGATTTCCTTTAACAATGCTGTGTAGTTTTCTGTAAGTCCTTAACTTAACCTAGTTAAGTTATTCTTTGATATTTGATTATTTTAGTTGCTATTGTAAATGAATTTTTTTTTCTTGATTTCCTCTTCAGATTGGTCATTATTAGTATACAGAAATGCTACTGAGTTTTGCATGTTAATCTTATATCCTGTTACCACTTTACTGAACTCGTTTGTTAGCTCTAGAAGCTTTGTTGTAGATTCTTTGAGGATCATGTTATCTGCAAATAGTGAAAGTTTTACCTCTTTTCAAGGCATTCTTACCCAGCCTTCTCTCATTCCAATATCCTTACTTCTCTGATCTTGGTGAGCCAATGAATCTTGATTTATTCACTAATGAAAACAGGAAAAAATAATTTGGTGTCATAAAACCAAGTTGGAGGAAACAGGTGATGCTGGAATAATGTGAACTGTTTTTTTTTTCTGGGATCCCCATAGATTCCTTTAGTTAGAGGGGGTGGGGGATATCTATGTGCCAACTTTGTGTTATTGTGATTCACTTTACTGTGCTTTGCAGCTATTTCATTTTGTCCAAATTGAAGGTTTGTGGCAACATTGTGTTGAGTATGTCTATCAGTGCCATTTTTCCAACAGCATGTGCTCACTTCATATCTCTTGTCACATTTTAGTAATTCTCACAGTATTTCAAATTGTTTCACTATTATTTTATCTGCTATGATGATCTGTGAATCAGTGGTCTTTGATGTTACTATTGTAATTTGGGGGAGGGGGCACTGCAAACCATGCCATATAAGATGGCAAACTTAATGAATAAATGCTCCACCTACTAGCTGTTTCCTATATTTCTCCTCTCCTCAGGACTCCCTATTCTGTGTTCCCCAGGATACAACAATATTGAAATTAGGCCAGGTAATAATTCTACAGTGGCCTCTAAATGTTCAAGTGAAAGAAAGAGTTGTGCATTTCTCAGTTTAAATCAAAAGTTAAAAATGATTAGTGTTAGTGAGGAAGGCATGTTGAAAGCTGAGATAGGCCAAAAGCTGGACCTCTTACACCAAATGTTAGCTAAGCTATGAATGCAAAGGAAAAGTTCTTGAAGGAAATTAAAAGTGCTACTCCAGAGAACACACAAATGATAAGAGAGCAAAACAACCTTATTGCTGATGGAGAAAATTTTAGTGGTCTGGACAGAAGATCAAACCAGCCACAAAATTCCCATGAGCTAAACTTAATCCAGAGGAAGACTTTAACTCTTTTCAATTCAACAAAGGCTGGGAGTGGTGAGGAAGCTGCAGAAGAGTGGTATGAAACTAGTAGAAGTTTAAGAAAATAAGCTTTTTTCTGTAAGATAAAAGTGCAAGGTGAAGAAGAAAGTGCTGATGTAGAAGCTGCAGAAACTTATCCAGAGGACATAGCTAAGATAATTGATGAAGATGGCTACCCTAAGCAACAGATTTTCAATGCAGATGTAAAAGTCTTCTATCGGAATAAGAGACCTTCTTAGACTTACGTAGCTAGAGAGAAGTCAATGCATAGCTTCAAATGACAGGCTTGTTTGGGGCTGATGCTGCTGGTGACTTTAAGTGGAAGCCAGGCCTCATTTACCATTTTGAAAACCTTAGGACCCTTAAGAATTATGCTGAAGCTACTCTGCCTATTCTGTCCAAATGAACAACAAAGCCTGGATTACAGCACATTTATTTACAACATGGTTTACTGAATATTTTAATCCCAGTGTTGAGACCTACTGTTTAGGAATAAAAATTCCTTTCAAAATAGTACTGCTCATTGATAATGCCCCTGGTTATCCGAAAGCTCTGATAGGGATGTGCAATGAGATTAATGTTGTTTCCATCGCTGCTAACACAACATCCATTCTGCAGCCTCTAGATCAAGGAGTAATTTTGATTTTTAAGTCATGCTGTTAAGAAATGCATTTTGTAAGGCTATGGCCTCCATAGATAGTGATTATTCTGATGAATCTGGGCAAAGTAAATTGAAAACTTGGAAAGGACTCACCACCCTAGATGCCACAAGAACATACATGATTTATGGCAGGAGATCAAAATATCAACATGGACAGGAATTTGGGTGAAGATGATTCCAACCCTCCTGGATGACTTTTAGTTGTTCAAGACTTCAATGGAGAGAATTACTGCAGTCAAAATAGCAAGAGGACTAGAATTAGAAGTGGAGCTTGAATTGCTATGATCTCATGATAAAATGTGAATGGATGAGAACTTACGTCTTACGGAGGAGCAACGACAGTAGTTTCTTGAAATGGAATCTGCTACTGGTGAAGATGCTGTGAACATTGTTGAAATGATAACAAAAGATTTAGAGTATTTTATAAACTTAGTTAAAAATGCAGTAGCAGGGTTTCAGAAATTTTCTCCAATTTTGAAAGAAATTCTACTGTGGGTAAAATGCTACAAGCAACACCACATGTTATAAAGAAACATTTTGGGACAGGAAGTGTCAATCAGTATGGTAAAATTTATTTTTGTCTAATTTTAAGAAATTTCCACGGCCACACAAACCTTCAGTGACCACCACCTTGATCAGGCAGTAACCAGCAACATTGTTTTAAGACCCTCCACCAGTAAAAAGATTATGATTTACTGAAGACTCAGATGATGATTAGCATATTTTAACAATAAACTATTTTTTTTATTAGGGTCTGAACAATGTTGTTTTTTTTTTTTTACATAATGCTATTGAACTCTAAATAGACTACAGTAAATGCAATTTTTATATGCACTGGGAAACATAAAAGTCACGTGACTTGTTTTATTGTGAAATTTACTTTATTGTGGTGACTGGAACTGGATCTGCAATACCTCCAAGGTATGCCTATGTTTTCATTGTCATTTAGTTAAAAATCTTTTCAATTTTCCTTATGAATTTTTTTGATTTATAAATGAATTAGAAGTGTTTTTAAACTCCAACCATGGGGATATTAGTTTTAGCTATTTACTGATTCCTTATTAATAGTGGTTATAAAATATGGTGTATAGAGTACCAGTCCTTTTAAATGTGCTGAAACGTGGGGGGCTCAGTATTCTATCTGCCAGTTCAAGCTTTCTTACTGCTTTGTTTTTAATCTGTGCTTTTACTGTGTTTTTGAATGTTTGGCCTATCAATTTCTGACAGTATCTTATTAAAATTTTTGAAATGGTAATAACTATCCATTTTTCCCTGTTCTGTCCATTTTTGCTTTATAGTTTTTAGGCATTTTGGTTACGTACATAACAATTTGGACTATTATAACTTTTTGACACATTAACCTTTTTATCGTTATTTGGTTACCTCTTTACCTTTAATAATGCTTTTTGCTTAAAGTCTATTATTTTCTGAAATTACCATAACTACAATAGTTTGTTTGACTTGTATTCTTTGACTTGTATTCACATGCATATATATTTTTATCCTTTTCCTATAATGTTTCCATATCCCTATGTTTTTGATGTGTTTCTTTAAAAAAAAGTCTATTAACTATTGTCTTTCAACTGGAAAATTTAGTCCATTTATCTTTATTATAATTACCGATGTGTTTGGGTTTATAGTCCCACATTACTTTACAATATCTCTTTGTCCTTCCATTTCCATATTTTCTTCTCTGCCCTTATTCTTTTTTGGATTTTAGGTTAGTTTCTCTCATAATTTTTTTTCTATAGTAGTTTAAATGTCTTGAACCCCATTTCTATTCTTTTCATGCTACCATAGAGGTTTAATATGCACCATTCGTTATAGGAAAGTTAATTAAATCCACACCCTCTTATTAATTGGCATGAAAGCTGTAAAGCCTCATTTCAAATGCCTCCTCCTAACATTGTGCTATTGTTATTTGTTTTGATTTTATCTTGTTTTTTATTACTCCCTAAGAACATTATTGTTATTATTTTATCTCATCCTTCTTCTTACTATTATCTCATTCATCAAGATTTTTTCTAGATTTACCCACATATTTTCCCCTTTCTTTGCTTCTCTTTCCTTTCCGCATCTCATTCTTTCCTTCTGGGATAATATCCTTTTTTTAATTGAAGTATATCCTTAAGCATTTCCTTCAGTGAGGGTCAGTTGCTAGCAAACTAAATTTTTGTCTTTCTTAAAAGATCTTTATTTTTTCTTGGTCACCGAAAGACATTTTTAATGTTTAAAACCATTTTTTTCATGCCATTATTTATCTTTTGGTTGGTTTAATATAGTACATTAAAGATGAGTTTTTAGAATCTGCCTATTATTGTGACTGGTCTCATATGGAGACAAGTGGGTCCATTACATAGATGGTAGGTGAAAAGAAAACCGTAGTGACTCCTCCTCCTCCTCCATTTCAGCAATTGGATCTTTCATTCAAGTGCCAAAGAGTTGGAAATATCTGCATCTTGATAAAGTACACAGTTATACAAGTCTTTAATTAAAATGCAACTTCATCAGAAGGAAGGAATAGTATGAGTCATTATTCACTATCAGCTCTATGTGGTGGTTTTATTCTTGAAATGTTTTTCACAACAGGGCTAAGTAATGATTTCAGCTGGAAGGGAATCATAAGGGGGAAACAAGGTAGGACAATCCAGACTAGGAGATGCTCATAAGAGAACACTGGTTTTGGGTGGTGGTAGTGGTGGTGTTGGGGTGCTGATAGCATACTTCAGCATTTGTCTTGACTTCCTAACTCAGAATCTCTCAATCCATGTCTCTTCACTTCTTACTTAGATGGTGTTCTTGCCTCTGTTTCAACTGAGGAATGAATTATGAAGTGACAACTCTCTCCACTTACCTAGACCCTGAGCTCCCTGCTCCCTCAGAAACTGCTCCACAAGCTGCCACTTCTCCTTCTTCCCTCTGCACTCCCAAGTCATGGGCTCTTTCCTCTTTTATTTAAAAATATGTTTAAGCCTCTCTTATTCAAAGATCAAAATAAAAACTCTTCTGCTGCTACAAATGTAATACAGCATTCACTGTAGAAACTTTGGGAAATACAGAAAATTACAAAGAAGAAAAACAAAACCCAACTATAACCCTACCCAGAAGATGATTACCTTTAACTTTTTTTGTGTGTATTCTCACCCTTCCTTCCTTACTCCCTCCCTCTCTTTCTTCCTTCCTTTTTTGGAGATATCAGGAATTGAACCCAGGACCTCATACATGGGAAGCAGGCTCTCAATCATGTGCGCTACATCAGCCCCCCTTGCATGGTCTCTTTATTTATCCACTTCTTTTTCCATATACAAATTCGGGATGATAATGTGGATTTTTTCCCCTAATATACTTTGTCTTCTCATTACAATACTTTTCCCTGTTGTTAAGTTTCCTCTGTCTTTATAGTCTTTATTTCTGTCATAAATACTGACAATCTATACTCCTTGTATACACTCCTGCCAGCTAAGTCAGTCCTCACACTAATGAAGACTGTATTTTATGTCTCCCTCCTAGACTAGAAGCTGGCAACTGCTGTGAATGATCTTGGTGCTGACAAATCTGACAGATATTTCCATACCTTATCTTATTTAACTTTAAGTGGTAGTTGACACTATTGATTATAGTCTTCTGGAAACTCAGTCCTCTTAATTTTCACCAAAATTTCTCTTCTGCTTTTCTTTTTTCTTTCCTTCCTGTCATCCATTTCCAGCATCTTGGAATAGTCCCCCTAAGTGCTTATGGATCTTCCCTTGGTCCTTTTCTCATTCTCTAGTGTCTGGGAAATCACATCTATATCAATGATTCTATCTCAAGTTCAGCCTTCACTCGGGACCTCTGAACCCACGTACCTGGATGTTTCATGGTCATGACCATCGCAGAACTTATCATTGTGTGAGAGGGTTCGATGGGCCAGCCTGAAAATAAATCATTCTGCCTACATTCTTTTGGCTAGAACTCAGTCACATGGCTGTGAAATATAGTTTAGCTGTATGCCTAGGAGGAAAAGGGGTTAGGAGACCAAACAGTCTTTAACACACCTACCTATGAGGAACATTACATAGCAAAAGTCACCAAAAAAAAAAAAAAAGATTACTGATAAATGATAAGAATGGCAAAAAGAGAGTGCCTGGAAATAATAGTCTTTTAGGGAAGTCTGGTACTGAAACAACTCCAGATGTTGTTCAGAGAAGTCAGAAAGCAAGGACAGATGTTAAACGCAGCCCATGAAACATGATTTGCTTATCCACGAAGGCCATTCAGAATGAGCTCAGATAACAAGAATAAGGTCAGTAAGGATCATCTCTAAAGCATCCAGATGGGGCTTTTCTCAGCACAGACTTTTGTACTTTTAGAAGACCTGGAACAAACTTAGGCAATGTTTTGGATGTACTTTCATCAGTCACTGTCTTCTTTCCCCATTTCAGTTACAAGTTGGAATATGTTGTATGCGTTAGATTTTGGTCATTTTTGAAGATAGCTGAAGTATTTCAGTTTTGTTTTTTAATCTTGATCCCTTTCCTTAACTTCACCAATCTATTAGCCCACCTCTTCTTGCCAAAAAGGTTCTACAAAAGCATGGTCTCAGAAGATGAAGGAGGCTTAGAGCAAACACAGCTTGGGTGCCCATCCCTGAATCATTTGCTTGAGCCACAATTTATCTGGAGTCTATGTGGTGCAAGGCATTGGTCCCATCAGACCAAGTAAGGGCTCAGTAAGTTATAGGACTAATTCTTTTAACATCTGTGCATATTTCTGTATTAGTCAGCCAAAGGGGTGCTGAGGCAAAATACCAGAAATTGGTTGGTTTTTATAAAGTGTATTTATTTGGAGTAGAAATTTACAGCTACCAGGCTATAAAGCACAAGTTACCTCCCTCACCAAAGTTTATTGCCACGTGTAGGAGCAAGATGGCTGCCGACATCTGTAAGGGTTCAGGCTTCCTGGGTTCCTCTCTTCCCGGGGCTTGCCTGTCTCCAGCCTCAGTCTCTGTTATCTCCACAAGGCCAGTTTGGACACTTAGGCAAATAGCTCTGTCTCTCCCCTGGGACTTGATCCTCTCCAGGCTCAGCTACTCTGTTCCTCTCTGTACTCACTTCCCAGGCTTCAGCATTAAAACTCCCTTTTCTGCTATTTCTTTGTGAGTCCTACTGACGTTGCCCAATCAAAGCATCAAAGCCTCAATCATTATTTGATTGAGTAAAAGTGAAACTTCTGAATCCAATACACTGTAATACACCCAGAGGAAAGGACCAGTTTACAAACATAATCCAATATTTCTCTTTGGAATTCATCAATAATATCAAATTGCTACAATTTCCTTATCTGAAAATGGATAAAGATGTAAAATGAGTCATTCTTATTAACCATACTTTTATTTTTTATTTTTTTTAAAGATTTATTTTTGTCTCCCCTCCTCCCCCAGTTGTCTGTTCTCTGTGTCCATTTGCTGCATGTTGTTTTTTTTTTCCCAAAGATTTATTTATTTATTTATTTATTTATTTCTCTCCTCTTCCCCCCACTCCGGTTGTCTGTTCTCTGTGTCTATTTGCTACATGTTCCTCCTTGTCCACTTTTGTTGTTGTCAGTGGCACAGGAATCTGTGTTTCTTTTCGTTGTGTCATCTTACTGTGTCAGCTCCATGTGGGCAGCGCCATTCTTAGGCAGGCTGCACTTTCTTTCGCGCTGGGCGGCTCTCCTTACGGGGTGCACTCCTTGCACGTGGGGCTCCCCTACGCGGGGGACACCCCTGCGTGGCACAGCACACCTTGTGCGCATCAGCACTGTGCATGGACCAGCTCCACACAGGTCAAGGAGGCCCAGGGTTTGAACCTTGGACCTCCCATATGGTAGGCAGGTGCCCTAACCACTGGGCCAAGTCCGCCCCCATACTTTTATTTTTAAAGACGTTTAATGAGAGATGTCTTTGAACTACTTCTCAGGTAGATTTCTACAAATACTAAATAATAATCTTGATAAATCTACATAATTAAGTCTTCTATCCCTTCCCTTTCATTCCCACTGTTATCATCTCTTACTTGCTCTGCCTGATTTTTAGTTTCTTGGGCAGTACCACTCATGAAATGATTATGGTAACTGCCACTCAAGACACACCCCCAGCAAATCTTAGCTCTGTCATTTACCACCTATGTGACCTTGGCAAGTTCCTTAACGTTTCTTTGTTCCAGTTTTCTCATCTGTATTTAGAGCAATGCCTAGCATGTGTAAGTGTCCTGCACAGATTTAGCTTTTAATATCATTATCAGCCCCACTTTAATACACTCAGAAATCCAGGGCCAGAGTATTCACACTGACTGTTGATTTTCCCTTTGTTAGCTTTGTGCTAACAATCTTCAGTGGCTCTGCATTGGCAAAGTATAAAGTCATTTATTTTTTATTTTTTAATTAAAAATATTTTTAATTGCATTTTTTTGAAGATACATAGAGCACAAAAAATGTTACATTAAAAAATAGAAGAGGTTCCCATATACCCCTCGGCTGACCGCCACCATGTAAAGTCATTTAGGGGCCTCCATAATTTGGCCATAACTCTCCCTTCTGGCATGTTCTCTTCCTTATCAGAATGAATCTCAGGCTATTCTTCACATGACTCTTTCTGCCTCTGCACTGAAGCTCATGGCATTCTTTTTGCCTGGAATTTTATCTTTCTAGATAGTTTCTGGCATAATGGTTTCCCCTTATGCCGAGCAGATACGATGATTAAATTATTGGCTGTTTACCTGGGGTTCCTTCCCAGCTCCCTGGACACCTGATTATCTGGGGAGAGGGTAGTTTGCACTGATGAGTTGGTGGTCTAAGTGAGAAGAGCAGGAATCATTTGTTCCAGCATGGGCATTCAAGTGTGCCCAAGGCTAATCTTTACACTTCTGTGTAATGCAATTCTCTCATCTATAAAGTGAGAAACACAAGACATTCTCTGACTCGTTTTTGAAGGTTAATACATTTAAATAACCTCAAGAATTTGAGAGTTTCATGGGAAGAATAACAAGCTATGATAATATATAAAACAGCATCATTATTATAATCAGGATTGCATGGAAAGAATATGACCAAATTGTGATTCATTATTAGGCTTAATCAATATCAGGTAGGTGCCATTAATTGAATGTCTACTAAGTTTTCAATAAAATTTTAAAACCCTATGAGGAAGAAATAATGAGTAAAGGCTAAGAGAAGTATAGTTGGGTCATGTTCATGTGGATTGGTTGGCACTAGAGCTAAGGATTGAAATGGGATCCATTTGGCTCTAAAGCCTGGGCTCTTTTCAGTTACCACATTGCCTCCAGGCACCAGGGCTAAAGTGAGTAGAATGAGTGCATAGAATTTGGATCAGTAATCTCCAAGGCAAAGGCTTTTAACCCTGAGAAATATCAGAATCTTCTGGGGAAGCATTTGTAGAGTACAACTGCCCAAATGTAGAGATCAGATTCTTTAGGTCTTCAGAAAGGCCTGAGTCTCTGCATTTTGAAAAATCTCCGCAGAGCTTTAACGATTCATTCCTGTTTTAAAAGCTGTACTTTTAAATATTAGTTAACTGAACACATACATCGTGTCAGTCTGTGCGCTAGACAATGGGGTAAAAACATGAACAAACATGATCCTTGTTTTTAAGGTTCTTGTATTTTAAAAGAGAATGGGTTATGTGAACATTTGCAATACAGAGCAATAAATGATAATGACACTTATTTATAAGTGCCTTGGGATTGTGTAGAAACAAATGCCAGACTTTGCTGAGAGCCTAGGAAGGCTTCTCAAAAGAAGTAACATTTTAGCAGAGACTTGAAGATAAACAAAGATGTGGGATGGAGAGATGTGTGTGCACTGGAGCGCTTAAAAATAGAAATGACAAGCTCATGCCCTTTAATGCTCAGCTTGAGTCATGGTCTGAGAATCAGAGCTTCCACGACAACCTTAAAAAACTCTTATTCTTGTAGCCACAAGGCTGTTATTGCTAAAAATCAAATACAAAAAATAATTGTGTACAATGTGCATTGTGCAGCAGTATTCAGCAATGCCAATAAACTTCTATCAGCATCCCCCAGCCATTTTACCTATACCAGCCATTTTACCTATACCAGTGCAAACTGGATGTGGTCTCTGGCTAGAGACACCTGGCCTTCCTTTCACTCAGCTTCATAATCCTCTTTTTTGTATCATACAATTTTAATTGCCTCTGAAAATGAAGGTGTTGGAGTATGATAGCTTAGGGAATGAAAAGACAAATCTGGAACTGGCAGAAAACCACAGCTGTGAAATACATGACTTCGTGAGAATCATCCCTGAGGGAAACACCCCACAAGAGGGCTGCTGGGAGACCGTCGCAAGAATTCCCCATTTGGAACAGGATTTTGTCCAGGATCAAGGAAAAGCCCTGGATATCCTCAAGGGGTCTTGCCATTGGGCACCTGGGGAAATTGATGGGTGGGGTAACCAATCAAAACAGCAAAGAGTGGGACTCTTCCCCCAAACATTAAAATGGAGCAGAGTAATTAATGGTTTAAAAAGCAAGTGCAGAGACTGAATTGCCCTGTTTTTGCCCTTTCTCACTCTGTCTGGACCAGCATGCATGTACATCTGGGGACTTGTAATCTGTAATGTGGACCTGTAATCTATAAATAGGCCTTTTGGACCAACCCACAAATATACCTGGGACCCATAATTTGCTTTCTCCCATTTCTCTTCCTTCATTTTCTTTTCTTTCTTAAAGATTTATTTATTTTTTTCCCCGTTCCATCCTCCCACCCTGCTGTTTTTTGCTATCTGTGTTGTATTCTCTTCTCATTTTCTCTTCTATAGGATTCACCAGGATTCAATCATGGAGACTTCTGATGTGGAGAGAGGTTCCCGGTCAACTGCACCATCTCAGTTCCTTGTTTCTGCTGCGCTTCACCTTGACTCTCCCCTTGTCTCTCTTTTGTTGCATCATCATCTTGCTGCATAACTAACTTGTATGGACACTTGCTCACCACATGGGTACTCATGCGGGCATTGGTTCACCACACGGGCACTTGTGCTCACCATGTGGGCAGTCACGTGGGCACTGGCTTGCCATGTGGGCACACTTTCTTTTCTTCTTTTTCACCAGGAGGCCCCAGGGATTGAACCCAGGTCCTCCCATACGGTAGGCGAAAGCTCTTTCACTTGAATCACATCCGCTTCCTTCTCATTTTCTTAAAAAACCTCTGACTTAAATAACCTGGCATGTAATTAAATTCTTTTTTGTAACGTAGCCAAGAACCTAGAGAAAATCTGGCCACAGTGTTATAGATTCCTCTTTTGCACTCATCAGATTTTTAAAACTCACTGAAGCTAGTATAAATGGAACAAGTCTATCATGGTCTTTTGATAGTTTGACAGGTTAGGGGTTGGTGGAGGCTTGGGGAACCCACTAATCTGTGATTGTGATCCATGATAATTTTTGTAGGTAATCCTATCTCAATGACCTTTTCATGCTGTTTTAATTACCCAGCTTTGAGGCAATCCTACTGTGATGGTTGTCTCATTTTGGTCATTTATTTGTGAGGCAAATTTCTTGCCAAAGTGGGGATTCTTCCACGTTGTTTATTGGAAAAGAGTCTTTTACTACTGCTGGAATTTTTCAGGATGTATCAACACTTAATACACCATTACATTTTTCTCAGGACATCTCCCTCAGGTTTTGTTTTCAAAGTATGACTTCAAAGGTAAAAAATAAATTCCTTAAAACATTTAATACTTTAATTAATGAAGCATAAATAAGTTCTTAAGATGCAGGAAATTTTCAAGGACCCATCTTTATTGATTGCATTCAATTTACAAAAGCATTCTTTGTGTTTGTTATTAAAATGAACTCAGAATTATTTTTTTTGAATTGTAAAATAAAAGGAGAAATTATTACACATCTCCAGGTCAGGAACATTTGCATTTGACTATGCTTCTAATATATGCTTTCTTTGTGTGAAAATTATCTTTATTGATTTCTTCCAATATTAAGAATTAACACATGCTTCTAAAATTTTAAAAGTCCAAAATGTAGAAAAAATATCTCTTACCCCACTCTTCAAACACAACCACTTAAACACTTTGTTATAGCGTATTTTCTTCTGGTTGTTAAATGACTTTTCAAATGTACATGATCTGCCTTTACACATTTAAGAAATTTTGAATTCACTTCTAGAGATTAGAGTATATATTTCCACTTTGAAGTACTTTTTCATCATTTTACCCCTATCACTTATTTCAGTGCTAGAGTCATAGCAGAACAAACTGCATTTTGGATCTAGTGGGATAAATTTGCTAGTTGAGTGAAACGAATTTCCAGGGTGCATTCAATCTTATCCCTTGCTGCATAAGCAGTATGAGATGTATATTTGTCTAAACAAGGAAAGTGACACTGCATTTTTTGCTGAATTCCGTTTTACATTAAGAGGACATAAACACCTATTTCTGCATGTGAAGAAAATATTTAATCACTAATAGATAGTAAATAGAATAACTTGGTATTATATGTGTCAGTCATTCAGTAACGTTCATGCATGTTAAAAAAGCACACTTTAACATGGTATTTTCAAGTTCCTCTTCTTTTATATTGATTGGTGATGACCAGTTCTTTTCAAGATCTGTTCTGGGAATGGCTGAAAAACCTAAAACAGATTCAGACAAAATTATTAATTACTGAAAATTTCAAAACTGGGAGGAACTTATATCTTATAATTTTCAACATTATCACCTTGGAACAGAATAGGGCCTATTTGCTGCCAAAAGCTGAAAAAGAGAAAGAACACCTTAGTGAATGTAGATCTCTAGTGAATGGCCTTTAAACAACATCCTTGAGGTTGGCCAGGAATCCTATCCCATAAAGGATTTTTAAAGGTCACAGAAGAAATACACACCTCCAAATGTGCACCATACACATATACTCACATAACTACTTTCAAGAACAAAGCAAACCAAATGTGTAGAGATACTGCCCAAAATAAATAGTTTGATGTATTTCTTGTGATGTAATTGGGATGTACATTGGTACTGTTCTTACTGAATAATTAATTACAACTGAGCCAGAAGGAAGGATTTTATGAGTATTAGCTGGTGAGAGGAAGGAATATGGAATTCATTATGTAAAACAGTGTGCATTAGTCAACTAAAGGGGTGCTGATGCAAAATAACAGAAATCGGTTGGGTTTTATAAGGGTATTTATTTGTGGTAGAAGCTTCTGGTTACCAGGCCATAATGCATAAGTTACTTCCCTCACCAAAGTCTTTTGCCACATGTTGGAGCAAGATGGCTGCCAATGTCTGCCAGGGTCCAGGCTTCCTGGGTTCCTCTCTTCCTGGGACTTGCTTCTCTCCGGGCTCAGGATCCCTCTCTTCCTGGGGCTTGAATCTCTTTCTGCACATCAAAGCTCCTCTGTGTGCTTACTTCCCAGGGCTCCAGGTCAAGACTCCTGCTGTCTTTTCTGCTGTGTCATTTTCTCTGTGAGTCCACACCCATCAAGAGGGCAGGGATGTAACGTCCAAATGGCATTGCCCAATCAAAGCCTTGATCATTATTTAATCATGGAAACCTCTGAATCCAATATAATTAAATATGCCCAGAGGAAAAGACCAGTTTACAAAAATAATCCAATACTTCTTTTTGGAATTCGTCAATATCAAACTGCAACACAGTCATATTCCAGTTCCTTCATAGTTGAAGGAATATATTTTGTCTGGTATGTGGAGTATTGTTTGAAATTCCTACAGGTTATTTTGATGTATTCCCACCTCTATCCCTCATAATGAAAAACACTAGTGTAAATCAATTAGCCATGATTAAATATAAACGAAATAAAGGATCTGTAGGTGTCCTAGAACTTATCTCATATTTACCAAGTAACTCAACTACTTGAAATCAATGTAGAAAACCAAAATTACTGTCTGCTAGTTTAATAATGTTGATGTTCTTAAGAATAAATAATGATCAAAATTATAATAAAACAGTATATTTATGTGATTCTTTAAAGTTTATAAAGTTTCTGTACTTTCAGTTTTAAGTGGCTTGGTCTGGGGCAAGCTCTACCTGGATACCAAAATCATACTTTAATTTTCTTATTTATTCGGAATTTTATTTTCTGCATTAATGATACCAGAATAGGGCCTTTAAGTAACATGGAATTCATTTAAAAAATCGACATAAAAGAACAACTATATACCTCTTAATAATAATTTAAATAAAAACAGACATAGGTAATCAAGATATGTATTTCCCAGGTGTTTTGCTACTTTATCATCTCCATATTATGGGTTTTGTTAATTTTTCTGGTTGTAAGTGACAAAAGAAAGAGAGAATTTTTTACTTATTATTGGCTTAAAAAAAATCATACTACAGAGACCCATAGGTTCTATGGTCATGGCAGATGGAGTTCAGTGTCATGTCAGTTGGCCCTACTTTGGAGTTTGTGTTTCTGTGTGATGGAGCTGGACTCAGATGTGTTCTTTGTCCGTGAGCCTCTCCTGTTAACTTTTACCAGAACTTAGTTGGTGCTGGGGTTTAATGTATACCCAAGGAACTTGAATCTCTTGACTGATCATGTGATAGCCAGGCCCTGAGCCTCAACAGACTTGAAACTCCTACCCTCTGGTTTATTGGACTTACCCCACTCAGCTAACATGGAGGTGAAGAAGGTCAACCATCACACCAGGGAGCCAAGAGTGCCTACAACTGAAAGCAGGAGAATTGCATCCAGCATCTATGTGGAATCTAAGCCCCCTCTTGATATAGATGTGGAGTGGACACAACCATTCTAAGGTCCACAAGATGGAGGAATAGAGTATGGATTAGAGTGGACTTACTGATATTCTATTCATGAACTATTGTGATTAGTAATCGAAGAAAATGTGGCATTGGTGTGGAGAAAGTGGCCATGGTGGCTACTGGGCGTAGGGAGTGGGAGGAAGAGATGTGATGTGGGGGCATTTTCGGGGGTTGGAATTGTCCTGGGTGGTGCTGCAGGGACAGTTACCAGACATTGTATGTCTCCCATGGCCCACTGGGTAGACTGTGGGAGAGTGTGGGCTATGGTGTGGACCATTGACCATGAGGTGCAGCGGTGCTCAGAGATGTATTCACCAAATGCAATGAATGTCTCATGATGATCGAGAAGGTTGTTGTTATGGGGGGAGGAGTGGGGTGAGGGGGGTGGGGGGTATTTGGAGACCTCATATTTTTTGAATGTAACATTAAAAAAACAAATGAAGACAAAAAAAAAAATCATGCTGTGACCTGTTCTTTATTTTTACTTTCTTGGGTCATTAAAACTAGTCATGTTACTGAGGTAAGCAGACTACTGGTACCCCATAGATGTCCATGTCCCAATGCCTGTAACATGTGTCTAAGCTACTTTTCATCACAAAAGGGATTTTGCACCTGTGATTGAGGTATGGACCTTGAGATGGTAAAATTATCCTGGATTATCTGGATGGATCCAATCCTAAAATGGAAGAAGTTTTCTTGAATGAGCCCAAGAGAGATGGAAGAAGAAGGAAGAGATATGTGAAGCATGAGGGGAATTTGACCTGCTGTTGCTGGTTTTGAAAATGGAAAAAGGGGAACATGGGCCAAGGTCTGTGGCAGCATCTAGAAGCTGGGAGTGGTCCTCATCTAACAGCCAGAAAGAAAATGGGGCCTTGGTCCTACAATTCAAGGAACTGAATTCTGCCACCCACCCAAGTGAGAAAGAAACAGTCTCTCCTACAGCCTCCTGAAAGGAATGCAGCCTGCCAACACCTTGATTTTAGCCCAGCCACACCTGCAATGGACTTCTGACCGACAGAAGAATAAAAATAATAAATTTGTGTTGTGTCAAGCCATTAAATTTGTGGATAGGTATTATAGCAGCAATAAGAAATGAATACAGTAACTTTCAAAATTCCTTCTACATTAGTATCTGATTATGAACTCAGAGCAGAAAATTATGTGACTGCTTCATTCCTGGTGGTGTTGTTCTGTGCTTTTTTGTTGTAAGATTTATTTTATTTATTTATTTCTGCCCCCTCCCATTGTTTATACTCACCGTGTCTGTTTGTTGTGTGCTCATCTTTTTCTTAGGAGGCAACCAGAAACGGAACCCAGGACCTCCCATGTGGGAAGGAGGTGCCCAGTCGCTTGAGCCTCCTCTGCTCCCTGCTCATTGTATCTCCTTGTGGCATCTCCTCATGGTGTCATCTCGCTGTCTTGCTCATCTTCTTTAGGAGGCACCAGGAACTGAACCTAGGACCTCCCATGTGGTAGGTGGGCACCCAACTACTTGAGCCACATCCACTTCCCTCTATGTTCTTTTGATTTTTGAATATTTTTCCACTGCATTATCTTAATAGACTCTGTGCTTTAATAATATTTTGATTCCATTCTTAAGAGAGCACTTGCTCTGCCTGCTCTTCCAGGATAGATTTCATGCTGATACTTTGGGTCCCCATCTTTGTCCATGTAGCTAAAAAGTCAATGGCCACACCAATCATGACCCTTTATGATCTTAGAGAATTTTGTCATATTCTTCCTACTCTTACATCCTCTATTTTATTTTGAAAGGAGCTTTAGATTGCATAAATGCTACATTAAAAATATAGGGGATTCCCAAAAGCCCTGCCCCTACCCCCCACAGTTTTCCCCCTTAACAACATCTTTCATTAATGTGGTACATTTGTTACAATTGATAAGCACCTATTGAAGCATTGCTACTAAACATGGTCTATAGTTTACATTATGGTTTACACTTTACACTGTCCAATTTTAAGGTTTTGACAAAATGTATAACGGCTTGTATCCGTCATTGCAATATCATGCAGAACAATTCCAATGTTCCAAAAATGCCCCATGTTATACCAATTTTTCCCTCTCCCTTCCCTCAGACTGTCTTGTGACCACTGTTTATATCAGTGTTACAGGTTCTTCCATTACTAGAATACTAATGAATCTACTTTAGTTCTTTCTGAGTGCTTAGCTGCTTGATACCTGCTGAGCGGCTGCATGGATGGGGATGATTTGACTCCTTGCCAGCCCTTACATTTAAGTGGCTCAGGAGTGGCCATCTCACTCTAATTGGACCAAACATATCCTTTTTCCTGGGAATTTGGATTTTAAATGTATGTATTAATAATTTAAAAATATCCATACATATTCAGTAGCTATATCAATATATTACTATATCTCACTATATATCAATATATTCATATGTATTGAATATACACCTATATATTGAATATATATGTATATATATGTAAACATGCATATTTATATTTGTAAATATTTAAGGAACCATTATTTTCCATTTGTACAGAGAAGTGGAGAAAAACAATAGAGAAAGAAAAATGAAGCAAGTACATTTGTTTCCCATTGCTGCTGTAACAGATTAACACAAACTTGGTGGCTTGAAACAACAAAAAAATATTCTCTTACAGTTCTGAAGGCCAGAGTCTATAATTTCATTTCACTGGGCTGAAACCAAAGTGCTGGCAGAGCAACACTAGAGCTCTTGGGGAGAATCTATGTCCTTGCTTTTTCCAGCTTTAGAGCTTCATTCTTGGTTCCTGGTCCCTTCCTCCATCTTTCAAGCCTGCAGTGAAACATCTCCAAATTTCTCTCTGCTCCCATCATCTCACCTTCTTCTTTGGGGTAGTAAAATCTCTGTCTGCTTTTCTCTTATAAGTACATGTGATCACATTTAGGGCCCACTAGGATAATCCAGGAAAATCTCAAGATCTTTTACTTAATAATCACATCTTTAAAATCCTATATAATGCAGGATTCATGAGTTCTGGGGATTAGGATCTGGGTGTCTTTGGGTGTCATTATCAGCCTTTGCCTCTCTCAGTCTGTTCTGACTGCAACCCACTCCCAGTTACCTGATCTGCTGATCTGCTGGACTATTAGGGTAGATGGGAACAGCTCTGGTATCAGAAAAAGTGGATAACATCCTGGTTAGCTTCTGTTTCCCCTCTTTCCCCTGATGATATCAGGAGGTGCTAAAGGAGACTGGAGTTCACATACTCTAAATTTCAGTCACTCACCAGCAATGGAGATTTGGTTTCTGAGAACCTTGGTTTTCTTATCTATAAAATGGAGATAATAGTAACAGTTTCTCAAGAATGAAGAAGATTAAATGAGATATATATGTATATATTTAAGTACATTGCTCACTCCCTGGGTTATATTTTCCCTCTTCCTTGTTACTGTTGTAGCTATTATTATCTATTGCATTCAGCTGTCAGGGATGAAGCCAAACATCTTTCAACATTTGAAAAGACCCGATAGCATATGTCTATTCTTATTTACAAGTGGCTGCATTTCTTAGACTATCTTGGTTAGTCTAAATGAGAAAAGGAAAGTACAAAATGTTTCCCCTATTTTACAGATGGGAAAATTGAGGTTCACATAGGTCATGTGTCACCTGACAACAAACTGATGGAGCCAAGATTAAACCTCAGGCTTTTTAAACTTCAATTCAGGACTTTTCCCTTTATCCATGGTTTCCTCCCATTTTGACCTTATCCACTGGTGTTCCCACCAGGATGAGCTGAGGGCAGTCCAGTTATAGAGTTCAGAATACCATGTTATTTTCTCTGTGGCTGAATTGCCTCCTCTGGACCTTGACTCCGTTGCTTCACCGCTGATGTGGCACTAGCTTTCATCATACCTTTCCATGGATCCCTTCATGCAGAGTCAAAGAGTTGAACAATGATCGTTCTGAGCAAATAAATTTCCTTAATGTTTCAAGTTCTGTGCAATAAGAACCTCATTCTGCTGATTGCTTCTCTCAAGACTTCCTTTACCTTTTCATTCCTTAGACTATAAATAAATGGGTTCAGGAGAGGGGTCACCATTGTGGTGAGGACAGCAGTCACCTTGTCAAAATCCATAGAATGGCTCTGGCTGGGCCTCACATACATGAAGATGTTGCTCCCATAGGCGATGGAGACAACCATGATGTGGGAAGCACAAGTGGAAAAGGCCTTCTGACGCCCTTGGGCTGACGGGATACGCAGGATGGTCGAAATGATGTTGAAGTAGGACACAGTGGTGAGTCCCAGTGAGGTCAGGAGGACAAGGGAAGATAAGAGGAAGTTGATCATCTCTATGAAGTGAGTGTCTACACAGGCCACCTGCAGCAGAGGGGCAATGTCACAGAAGAAGTGACTAATTTCCTTGTAGCAGAAAGGTAGCCTGGACACCACAAATGTTGGGCATAGCACGGACAGGAAGGCGCCGACCCAGCAGCCCAGAACCAGCATGAGGCAGGCCCTGCTGTTGATGATGATGGTGTAGCGCAGGGGGTTACAGATGGCCACGTAGCGGTCAAAGGACATGACCGCCAAGAGGATAAACTCCACTGTCCCCAGGAAGAAGAAGAAATATGTTTGGGTGATGCAGCCAGCAAAGGATATGGTCTTCCTCTCCTCTAGGAGACAGGCTAACAGCTTTGGGGTGACCGAGGTAGTGTATAAAATGTCCAAAAATGACAAATTACTGAGGAAGAAGTACATTGGAGTTTGAAGGCGATTGTCAGCCCATATTAGGGAAATAATGACAATATTTCCTGTTAGAGTAAGCAAGTAAGTAAACAAGAGAACCACGAAGAGGGAAATCTGAAACTTCTGGAGAACAGGAAAGGCCATCAGGATAAATTCACTTACTGTGGTCTGATTTTGCATGTCTGTTGCACAAACTGCTTAGTGGGTGGTAATGCCTCTGAAAAAAAAATATACACGAAGAGATGAAAATTAGCTTGAGTTTCCAATTCTCAACACCTGTCATAAGGATGAAGTAGAAAAAGCTCTGTACAAGGAATTAAGAGAAATTTGTTCTGGTCCTGCCTCTGACCCTAATAAATGTGAGACACTAGATAAATTGCATAATTGCATTGCTTCTGCTAACCTCAGTATTCTCAAACTTTGTTTGAATGATATGATTCCCATGGCCCCTCCAAAATAAAATATTTTATGATTTTATTCTCTTTTACAAAATTCCTCTCCCCTTCTCTCTTTCACTCTTTCTTGCTCTGCTATTTCCTCAGCTAAGTGCTGTGCCTGAGAAGACAGACATAGTTAACTGGGAATCAAGTTAATAGATCTGGAAAATGGAGAAAGGGAATGATAATAAAAATTAATGGAAGTTATTTTAACTCAAGATATTTTTCACATCAAAGAGCAGAAACTTTGAAAACTGGTCAGAACGCTGTCAAATGAAAGGAAAACTATATTTGTCTTGATTCACTTCTCTCATTGGTACTATGTGTTGCATATCAGTGTAATGTCTAGTTGGATATAAGTCATTTTAACACAATGATCAATCGTTGCATAAGACCACATAGATTTTCTTTGTTTTTATTTTGTATAATGATAGAAATATTTGATGTCTACATTATTACAGAACAAGTATATCCAAGATATACAGTTCATAATTTGAATAGTGTATTTTATGTATTTATGAAAAAAGGTTTTTGGGATAATGGTTAGCATGTTTCCTCTTTATTCCTAGCAATGATATTATATCTATAGCAACCTCCAGGAGAATGACCAACTCTTCTCCCCACAGCCTCTTCCCCAACTGATTCATACAGGTTCTCTCAAATGGTCTCTTATGTTTTTATTCTTTTCATCTATTTAGAGAGCAGGGTTTTTTCTTTTTTTAACAGTAGTGGAAAACAGTGCATGCAGGTAAATGGTATTTAAAATACTCTATTTCAGGGGTTCTTAACCTTTTTTTGTTCCATGGACCCCTTTGCCAGTCAGGTGAAACAGACCCCTTACTAAGTCCACACTACATGATGTATTATTTAATAAATATATCACACCTGCCCCAACACATCCTCACAAGAATTTTTTTTGAATTTTAATTCAAGCTCACAGACATTTTGTTAAGAACCCTGCTCTATTTAATAATCTTTGAATACAGTTCACCTTTAATGAGTATCAGTATTCCATGTCCAAATAATTAATTTAATTGAACAACTGACTTTGTTGTATTACTTTTTGGCTAACCCTTTAGTGGAAAGTTAAAATGAACTATTTCTGAAGATCGAGCTAGGTGTTTTCTTGGTTTGGAACCCACCCAGTTCCTCTTTAAATGAGATCATTTCCCTCGGACTTATTTCTGGGAAAAATAACTACCAGTGGCTATTTTTTCAAACAGATTTCCAACTGAAAAGTTGGCTACACCTTTTTCTGGCCCTTGTAGCTGTCTCTTAATTTCTTTCAAAACTTATTTATCCCACAAACCGAGTTATTCTCATTCTTGTTTTAATAGCAGGGATTTTTGTCTTTACCTTCTCTGTTCTAGATAAGAAAATATTATTTTCTTAGAATTATGTGACGTCTCTAGGTTGTTTGATAAGTAAACTCCTTTACAAATGATATTGATTTCTGTCCAAAAGTCATTTTCAAATATAATGAGAACTGAATATTTTGAGTTGCAGCTGAACTTAGTAATACAGCTCTTTTTACCTCCTTTCAAATAGATTATCTAGAAGAGCATGGATCGTCTCTATATCCCTGTCCAGTCTAAATTTTCCCTTTTTTTACCATGAGGGCAGGCACCCCACCTACTTAATATCCCATTCTTTGAATGTAATAGGCACTCATTTATTAAATGGATGAAAGAATCAGAATTGGGGGAGCTCCTTCTTGAAATATGGGTGGCAGTTGCCCCAGGTTTAAGCAATGGTAAACTCTGTAGCCTACATTTTATATAATAAATATAGACTTCTACCATATCCTGTTCTTAATTTTCTTTGGAGTGTTTCAAAACTTTTCTTTAGCTGTTACTTGGGATTTATGTAGTTATGGGTAATTGGTCCAAAAGCAAATATGCCTTTTATATATCAGATCTTTCAGCGTTTAGAGGTGGGAGGGTCATAGGGTTAGAGGAGGGAAAAGTTGAGGATAAAGTAGAACAATTTATAATAGCATGGTGCTTTATTCCACTTCTAGTAGTCTTCCAAGTTATTACAAGGCAGGATGGTTATCTTATTTTAGGTTATCAAAGAACTCCAAAACAACTTAACAATTGAAACTCAAGTAGGAAATCTTTCCACCACAAATAATCTAATGGTGTTTCCTCCCCATGCTTCTCCTAAGATAATAAACTTCCATACTGTTCATTATTGCAGAAAAAGGCATAACCATACCTGGGTAGCATGTATTAAGATTACTGAGTTCTAATATAAAAATAGAATAAAGTACTCCATGTAGACAAGTAGGAACACTCTGAAATTTCCCAGCCCCCACTCCTTCTTCACTGACCACATTGGGGCTTGAAATGTCTCTTAAAGCAGAATAATGCAGATTCCCACATGGCTGCCTGCCTTCTATCCCATTGTTCCTTATTGTCCCTATCATTTTTTATGGCTCTGATAGGACCTTGATTCTCCTCTGCTATTGTAAAACTTAGACAACTCGGGAGTTTCAAAAGCAATATGCCATTTTTTTAACAACAAAAATTTGATGTGTTTTTTAACAACAAAAATTTGATGTCATGGTGGTCATAAAGATTATAGAACAATGGGGAAAATGGCATTGATAGCTTTCTAGTATGCTATATTTTAGGTCAAATATACTCCGCTGAGAAGAACCGAAGACGTAGGATTGTTCTCCCCCTTGGAGTTTCGTGAACTGAAAGTTCCTGATAGTGAAGAAAACTGGCTGTGTGTTAGCCTTTTCTAGATTATCTCAGGGTCCTCAGGAGCTGCCTAGGAGGAAAGGTTCTGGAACATAACAATTTGTATGTCACAATTTAATTGCAACTTGCCATATTAAGCCTTTCAGTATTTTTGGCATTTTTCCTCATGATCATTTCTGTGGGTCCTTAGAAAATTGCATAAAATTGCACATTTTGCGATACAAGATTTAGTCAAGAAATTGTGGCATGATGGAAAAAGTCTAGCAGACTTTGGAATCAGGAAACCTGAGTTTTGTTCCTGGTGTGACCACTTCTAGCTTTGTGACCTTCAACGAGACTCAAACTCCCTGAGTCTTACCTTCCTTTTCTCTAAAATGGGGATAGTCATAATGCCAGCTTCCAAGTTCCAAGAAGACAGTGCCTATCATAGTGATTTGTATCTATTGGTGCTCAATAAATGTTTGTTAAGAAATAGGGTTTGGGAAAGGATGACCAGAAATGCAATAAGATATGTGGGGGAGGTGGAATAATACAGATTTTTGCTGCTAATGGGATAAATACCAGTAAAATGTACAAAAGTTTAATTGTAACTGAAGTATAATACAAACCCTCAATTATATATTTATGGTAAAGCTATAACACAAGACATCTGCTCTCACTAAAGTTTTGGCAACAATAATTTCACTTCAGTATATAAAATATACATGTAAACAAATTCAAGTAAGACTCACAGACTAACATATTTGGATAATTACATAACATATTTACATAATAAAATATACTTACAGCACATTAATTTGCAGAACAATAGATGTTTTCTTCATACAAATAATAGAACTTTGAGTATTTTTTTCCTACTGCATTCCATTTACTGTTCTTTAAATTCTTTTACAGCTAGTGTTAAAAATTCTGTATGAGTCTCTCAGTCTTAGCCTGAGACCATTAAGTATGATACTTAATTCCCCTTTTTAAACCACACCAAATGGTTAGTCATTTTTTCAAAGTACTCTGACCTTTCCTTGAATGAAAATCTTTCTTTTCATTAATTTCTGATTATTTCTCCTAGTCCTTTTTCTCAGTATTTAGAAAAGGTCTGTCTAAACCTATACTAAGATTAAGTTCAAGTGTTATATTATCTTTTAATCTTTATCTTGACTATCCAGTGTATCTCAACTTCAGAATTTTCCTCTCTTTCAAGAAATATACACTCTGGACCACAATTTTGCCAAGAGGGGTTAGATTTGGTGATGAATCAGGAACTTAGACACAACTAATGCAGCTGAAGCCCTTTGACTTCTATTTTAGATTTCTAGCAAAAATGACTGAACAATTTCCAATGCTTAGACATTTCTTTTTCAATTGTAGAAATGTAAGAATTGTCTCTTCAATCTCTGTTTTCTCTGTGGATCCCTCTAGAAACTGGGAACTACTCAAATGCATAGAATCTCAGGTTAGAAGAAAACTTAAAAGGCAAATAAGCCAACCTGATCCTAAAAAATTCTCCAATGCCTCCACCAAATTGTTGTCCAGTGATCTTAAATTCACTCTTTTTTGAGGCATCTCACCCACTTTAATGGACCTGACTGTTAAAAAAATTCGTATTTTCACTGGCTTAAAACCTCTCTCTAAACTTACATCATTTCGTTTAGTCACTTTTGTCCTTTCATTAGGCTTATGGTAACTTGACTTTAGATGCATCTATCTTATTTCCTTTCTCCAGAAAATATTATCTTTCCTATCTTAAATAGATTACAGTTGGATGAACTGTGATATTTAATTTTTTGGTTCATCTTTAGAGATTTGGTTTAGAATGACTCTTGGGACTACCACATAAAAAAGGTTAATAATTATTCTTGCAATCAAAGAATGTTAAAATTGAAGTAACTGAGCATGGTTATAAAGTTATGGACTCTTGGGAGACTCTCTTGGGTGTTCTATTTTATTTATTTTAAGAAAAACTTAGAGACATGCTTTAAAGCCTCAGGGAACTGGTAACTTGGAAAACTTTAAAAAAATTTTTAATGTTCAAAATGTATTAAAATAAGTTTTAAGATGATCTTCAAACAGACTATTTACATATATATGCATGTATATATATATTTTAAAACCCGTTTAATTGTAGTATGATTTACATACATTAGGCAGTTTAGGTATATAATTCATTGAGGTTTGAGAAATATATACAGTTCTGTAGCCCCATCACCACAACAAAAGTTTAAAATATTTCCATTACCTTAAAATGTTTCCTTTTGCTCCTTTGCAGTAAATGCCCTCTCCCCATTCCAGCCCCTGACAACCACTGATGTGTATTGTGCCACTCTAATTTTGCATTTTCTAGAACTTTATATAAATGTTCTCTTGTAGCATGCAGTTTGGTGTGTCTGGCTTCATTGCTTAATCTGATGCTTTTGAGATTCATCCAAGTGTTTCATCTATCAATAGTATCTTCTTCTGTGTTGTTGAGTATTATCTGTTATATCAATAAACCACAGTTTGCTTATCCATTCAGCAGTTGATGGATATTTAAGTGGTTTTCAAATTTTGGCTCTTATGAATAAAACTGCTATGAAAATTTGAGTGCACATTTTTATGTGGATATTTCTTTTCATTTCTCTTTGGTATATTCCTAGGAGAGGGATCACTATATTGTCTGGTAAATGTATATTTAACTATGTAAGAACTGTCAAACTGTTTTCCAAAGTGGTTGTACTATTTTCCTTTCCTACCTGTAATATATGATTTTTGCCATAGCTCCAGGTCCTTATCAACACTTGGTTTTATCAACTTTAAAAATTTTAGCTATTATAGTGTATGCATAGTACAGTCATCTAAAGCTGCTTTTTGTTTGCATTTCTATAATGGCCACTGGTGTTGAAGGTCATTTCATTTGTTTATTTTCTGTTTATATATTACCTTTGGGGAGGTGCCTGTCTTTTACCATTAAAAATATATCAACTTATGTCCTATTATTAAATTGTAAAAGTTTAAAAAAATATATTTCAAATACAGATCATTTATTACATAGATGTTTGCATCCGGTCCTGTGACTTCCCTAATTGGGTTCCTTGGCCCACTTGCCAATTTTCATAATCATTGTCCTCTGGTTCTGCCCATAAAACATCTTGTAAAGGGAGAGGACATCCCATTAGTGGGGGCCTTTTCCCCTGTAACTTTGTTACTGCTGTTCTGGCATCAGCTCCTTCCAGAGGGCTAGGAGCACTTCATTAAGTTGCTGCCTTATCTTATCTGGATTCACATTAACAACAATGAGGTCTACCCACATTTGCAGTCAAGACATTTTCAGCAGCATCAAGGACTTGCTCCCCAAGGCCTGCGTTGGTCCGGTCCCTTACCTCCCCCCCCCCCCCCAATATGGACCCTTCCTTGTACTGCTCTGGAAGGGGAAGGGACCTTTTGGACTCCCCAGTCCCCCTTTATCCACATATGTGGCTAAGAAGGCTGCTAAGGAACCAAAATATCTAGTGGAACTGTAGCCAGAATCATGTCCTGCATACAGGTGGAAAAGAGTTCACTGTCTGGGCCCATGTACTTTGCCTGGAACATCATTTGGTGCATTCCCATCTCATGCAAAATTTGAACCAGGTGCATGTAAGTAGCTCATTTACTAACAGTCTCTGGGAGCTTCCCATATTATGCCATATCATCTGACACAGAGTCCTGGGGTGGTGTGGGGACCCAGCCGGGGGGTCATCCCAAGTATTCAAGTACCATCAGCCTCCTCGAGAGCTCTCTTTTCCTCCACTGCACTCAGATGGGCCTCTAGTCCCTCCTGTCACCCTGTAAGTCTCTCAACACAGGCTCGCACAGCCAAAATTTCCTTGTGCTGCTCCCACAATTAGTCAGGAACAACCAGGGCACTTTCCCAGCCCATTCCTTCTGGGAAAGGGTTAATGCAGCTCCCAAAGATTCCTGCACCTTTGCAATAAACTCTGGAGTGGGATGAACCATATCCAGGCTCTCCGGCTGAGTGTAGTTATGCTGTATCACTGTGTCCTAGATACAGCAAAGAAGTAACCAGGATGCTTAGGCCATTTAACTATTGGACTCTAGCTACCCCTACAGCGGGGAATGTTAGGAATGTTATCATGGTGCTGGAGGAGAACACTTATGACAGAAAATTCCTAATTTTATAAGCTAAAATACTTTGAAGGGCATGGAGATCCTGGGAGCTTCAGGTTGTTTGATGGGGCAGGCATTTGTGGGGAGGAGCACTTGGTGAGTCTGGACACGTAAGTGAGGGCAGAGAATGGAGGTCTTATGCCCTTATGTGGCATGTTAGAAATCATTAGGAAACATTAGGACAAAGCTATTTGATCATATTTTTGTTTTATAAAGTTAATCAGGATAGCACATTGATTAATTAGTTGGAGATAAGGCTGGAGATAGAGATATTGTTTAGTAGACCATTACAAAAATCCCAAGAATCTTAATAAAGGCCTTAATTTCTGAAATAGTAATAAAGATGAAAAGAAGGCAGTCTTGAAAGATAGATATGAGGTAGAAAAAAGGCCATGACCAATGTTTTTGGGTACTGAGAAGGGAAACTATTCCATTTTCTGATTTGGATGACCAGATAACTTTTGGAGCCTCAAAATTATTTGGATATTCTTGAATAAAGGCACACTGTATCATATAGCTTCACACTCTCCCTTGATGTACTGCATAGGACATGGCACCAAGATATGTCAGAACGTGCTTCATAAATATTCATGAATAATACATTCTTCCAAAAATTTACAGAACTGATAAGGTGGGATCCAGAATCTAATGGTAATCCTCTTTTGTCAGTGGGTTAGCTTATGACTTGTACATTAATAACATCAGTTCTACCCCAAATCTATGATTTATTTAGATTGGATATGAGATCTAGAGTCCCAGATTAGGGACTGTTTTCTTTATTATGGCCACTTAGAAACTTCATCACTAACAAGCTGTTCATGGAGAGAGTCTGAAAACAGTAAATGTTCCCAATCAACTCACTTTGGCTCAACACATTCCCCTCAGGATTAATTTTCAAACTTTGAATTTAAGGAAAAAGGAATTCCTTGGGGGCATTTAACTATAATAAAGTAAAAAATAATTTGGTTTTAAAATGCAGCAAGTTTTAGATACTTATTTCTACTCCTAAAATGGACAGTAAATTTAAGAGTGTGAAACTTGAGAGTTTAAAAGAGGTTGAGTAAAATAAAATTTTCCTATGTCTATCACAAAATACGATAATCATGTCTTCTTTTAAAAAGAAAACCCCAAAGATTTTGTTTTTGTTTTTTGTAAGAAATAAATCACTTTAGTAGCTAATAGCAAAATATTTATTTATTTATTTATTTATTTATTTATTTGAGAAATTGCGGGTTTACAGAAAGATCATGCATAAAATACTGCATTTCCATATTCCACCCAATTAGTAACACCTTGCATTAGTCTGGTACATTTGTTGCAACTGATGAAAGCATAGTTTTATAATTGCATTATTAACTACCGTACATGGTTTAACTTAAGAGTTCACTGTGTGGTATATTTCCATGGATTAAAAAGAAAATTATTCTAGTACCATATATGCAACCTTAAATTTCCCCCTTTAACCACATTCAAATATATAATTTAGTGCTGTAAACTATGTTCACAATAGGTGCTGCCATCATCACATCAATTACTAAACTTCTTCATTGTCCCAAATGGAAACTCAGTACATTTTAAGCTGTAACACCCTAATCCCTACCGTCACTCTGTCCCCTAGCAATGTATATTCTAGATTCTGACTCTATGAGTTTGCTTTTTCTAATTATTTCATATCAGTGAGATCAAACAATATTTGTCCTTTTGTGTCTGCCTTATTTCATTCAACATTATGTCTTCAGGGTTCATCCATGTTGTTGCATGTATCAGAAGTTCTGTCTTTTTTACAGTGGAATAATATCCCACTGTATGTATATATACCACATTTTGTTTATCCATTCATCAGCTAAAGGGCACTTGGGTTGCTTCCATCTTTTGGCAATAGTGAATAATGCTGCTATGAACATCACTGTGCAAATATATGTTAGAGTCTTGGCTTTCAATTCTATCGAACGTATGCCTAAAGTGAGACTGTTGGGTTATATGCTAATTCTGTATTTATCTTTCTGGGGAACTGCGGAACTCTTCCACAGTGGCTGCAATATTTTCCATTCCCACCAGCAATCAATGAGTGTCCCTATTTTTCCACATCCTCACCAATATTTTTTAATTTTCCGTTTAAAAAATAGTATCCGGACAGCAGGGCAAGATGGCATCTGAGTGGTGCACTCTATAATCTCTCCTACAAAGAAGCAGCTGAGTAGAGTTGGAGTCCTGCTGGACCGGGCTGTTTCAGGTGTTTGCAGGGTAGGAGGTGTCTGGACATCGATTTAGTGGGATGGTGACAGAGGAGATTCTTATAAGAGGTGGAATTTTGGGTCTCTTTCATGAAGGTCGGTGTCATCCGCGGGATCCTTCCCCCTGGGGCTGGCGGCCCTGAGGTGGCAATTCCTGGAGGCTTTGCTGCTCTGGGGAGTTCCCAATCTCTGAGCAGGCTGTTTCAGGGGCCTGCAGGGCGGGAGGTATCTGGAAGTTGATTTGGTGAGACAGTGACGGAGGAGATTCTTGCCAGAGGTGAAATTTTGGCTTTCTGACTTGGAGGTCAGAGGGTCTGGCTGGAGCCCCTCCCCCTAGGGCTGCCAGCCGGGCCACGGTGATCCCTGGGATCCTTGTCCTGTGGGGGGGGGTCCCCAAACCCTGAGCGGGCTGTTTCAGGGGCTTGCAGGGCAGGAGGAGTCTGGATGTCAATTTGATTGGACAGTGACAGAAGAGATTCTTGCAAGAGGTTGAACTTTTGATTTCTGACATGGAGGTCAGAAGTCCTAGGAGAAACCCTCCCCCTAGGGCTGGCAGCCTGTCCGCAGTGGTCTCTGAACTATTTGTAGTGCAGCGGTGCCCCCAACAGGCTGTTTCAGGGGCTTGCAGGGCAGGAGGTGTCTGGATGTCGAGTTGGTGAGACAGTGACAGGAGAGATTCTTGTGAGAGGTAGAATTTTGGGTTTCTGACATGGAAGTCAGAGTTTGCAGGCGGGACCCCACCCCCTACGGCTGGCGCCCAGCTGCGGGGCTCCCTGAAGGCTGTGTTGCATTGCAGTGCTCCCAGGCCCCCTGTTAACTGGATGCGTGGTTCCCAGGTCTGTGTCCCTAAATCCTGGTAGCCCACACTCCAGAGACTCACACACCTTGAGTCTGCAATATCACAGACTTCCCATCCCTGAATCCACCACACCCTGAGGTCCATCTGAGGTCCTTGATTATCCTAGCCCTTGGCGTTTGTGTGTATTTTTTTTTTTTTCTTTTTTGTCTTGGTTGCTAATATTGCATTATCTCCTGGTCTTTTCTCCCATTTTATCCCCCAAGGTCCTTTTTTGTTTATTTAGTTTTTTTTTCTCCTTTTCTTTCTCTTGCTTGTTTCCCTCCCTTTTCTTTGCCCACCCCCTTTTTTTCTTCTCTCTCTTTTTCTTCTTATTTTATTTTATTTATATAATAGGTGCTGCAGGGAGCACTTCACGTTTGCTATATATCCTCATCCTCTATTTCCTCTTTTCTGTGTGAATTGATTTTGGCCACCTACACTATCCCCTTTTCCCCACATCTTACTATCCTCCATCATCCACTGTCTCTCTTACATTCCACCTCCCTTTCTTTGGCCCTCAAATTGTCTGACTTTTAATTTCTAATACCTTTGTTCTGTTTTCTGTCTTTTATCCACTCTTGATATTATTGTCTTTCTTTTCTCTTTCCCTCTCTCATGAAAACACTGGCTTTTTAATTCATACTATATTCCTCCCTATATTCAGTTGACTGTCTCATTATAGGTAATCTACTTACTGCTATAACTCTACACAACTTATATGAGTCTAATATCCATTCTCCCAGATCTCACATTGTTGCTCTGTTAAACATTTATTACCAATACTACTTTACAAATTTTCTTTTCTTACTCATTTTGTTTTCCCTGGCTCTAATATTTTCCTTCAAAGTGAACTTAGCCAGCAACAAGAAAATAGAGTAAGAAGAACAAAGTGACAAAGAGAAGACATAACACTTACGCAAGAACAACAACTAATTAATCCCCAAGACTAGACAAAGAAGCTAAGGAACTGATTAAACCCGTCAAGATAAAATGATGACCAGACAGCAACAGAAAACTACAAACCAAACCAATAATCAGGAAAACATGGCTGAATCCAATGAAGAAATTAAAAATCAGGAAGGGGAGCAGAACATTGGACGAGTAATTAAAGATCTCAAAACATATATTAGAGACCAGCTTAATGAAGTAAAGGAAGAGATTAACCATATGAAGAAAACACTTGGAGAGGAAATTGCAGACATACACAAAAAGGTAACATATGATGGGGATGAACACCACAGTTCAAGAAATCAAAAATACACTCCCAGCAAATAGCAGCAGATTAGAAGAGGCAGAGGAGAGAATTAGCAACATGGAAGACAGTACATCTGAAATCAAACAGATAGTAGAACTGATCGATAGAAAGATAGAAAAAAATCCAGCTAGGACTTAGGGACCTGAATGACAATGCAAAACGCAGAAACATACGTATTATAGGCATTCCAGAAGGAGAAGAGAAGGGAAAGGGGTCAGAAGGGGTGTTGGAGGAAATAATGGCTGAAAACTTCCCAAATCTACTGAGAGAGATGGATGTACATGTCCAGGAAGCACAACGCACCCCAAGCATCATAAAAAATAGTATCCGTTATAATGGGTGTGAGATGGTATCTCACTGTAGTTTTGATTTGCACTTCTCTAATGGGTAATGATGTTGAACATCTTTTCATTTGATTTTTGCTTATTTGTATATCTTCTATGGTGAAATGTCTATGCAAGTCTTCTGTCTATTTTTGAATTGGGTTGTTTGTCTTCTTGTTGATTTGGAGGAATTCTTTCTTTAGGGTATTAATCCCTTATTGGATATGTGGCTACCAAATATTTTTTCCATCATCATTTTACTTTCATGATAAAATCCTAGGAGGCACAAAATTTTAATTTTGATGAGGTCATCCCATTTATGGTTTTTTTTGTGTGTGTGTGCTTTGGATATATGGTCTAAGAATCCATTGTCTTACACAAGGTCCTGAAGATGCTTCTTTACATTTTCTCCTAGGAGTTTTTTTTATTATTTTGGCCCTTATATTTAAGGCTTTGATGCATTTTGAATTGGTTTTTGTATATGGTGTAAGGTAGGGATCTACTTTCATTTTTTATGCAAATGGAGATCCAATTTTCCCTGCACCCTTTGTTGAAGAGTATTCTCTCTCAATTTAGTGGTCTTTGCCTGTTGTCAAAAATCAATTGACCATAAATGTGAATGTTTATTTCTGAACTCCCAATTTGATTCCATTGGTCTATATGTCTTTCCTTGTGCCAGAACCATGCTGTTTTGATTACATGACTTGTAATAAGTTTTAAGATTGGGAAGTATGAGTCTTCCAATTTCATTCTTCTTTTTCAAGATGGAGTTAACTACTTGGTGCCCCTTACCTTTCCATATAAATGTGATGACTGGATTTTCCATTTCTACCAAGAAAGTTGTTGGATTATGTTGAATCTGTAAATCACTTTGGGTAGAAGTGACATCTTAATAATATTTAGTATTCTAATCCATGAACACTGAATGTCTTTCCATTTATTTAGGGCTTGAGTTCCTTTAGCAATGTTTTATTGTTTTCTGTGTGCAAATCTTTTACATCCTTGGGTAGACGTATTCCTAGGTATTTGATCCTTTAGTTGCTATTATAAATGGAACTTTTTTTCTGAATCTCTTTGGAATTGTTCATTACTAGTATAAAGAAACACTACTGATTTTGGGATGTTGATCCTGTACCCTGTCACTTTGCTGAATTCATTTATTAGCTCTAGGAGCTTTGTTGTGGATTTTTCAGGATTTTCTTTACAAAAATTGGTTCATTGCAAATAGGGAATATTTTACTTCTTCCTTTCCAATTTGGATGCCTTTTAAATTTTCTTTTTCTGCCTAATTGCTCTGACTAGAACTTCCATCCAGCAATGTTGAATAACTGAGGTGACAGTGGGCACCCTTGTCTTGTTCCTGGTCTTAATGGCAAAGTTTTAAACTTTCACCATTAAATATGAGGTTAGTGGTGGGTTTTTAATACATGTTCTTTATCATGTTGAAGATGTTTCCTTTTACTCTTAGTTTTCTAAGTGTTTTTACCAAGAATGGATGCTGGATTTTGTTAGACACCTTTTGGCACCAATTTAATTGATCATACGGAGGTTTTCCCTTCATTCATTGTAAATGTGTATTACATTAATTGGTTTTCTTATGTTGAACCACCCTTGCATAACTGGGATAAATCCCATTTGATCAAGGTGCATAATTCTTTTAATGTGCTGTTGGATTTGGTGTGCTAGTATTTGGCTGCAGATTTTTGCATCTATATTCAGATGAGGTATTGGTCTGTAATTTTCTTTTCTGATGGTATCTTTATCTGGCTTTGGTCTGATAGTGATGTTGGCCTCGTAGAATGAATTAGGAGGTTTCCCTCCTCCTAAAGTTTTTGGAAAGCATTTGAGCAGGATTGGTACTAATTATTCTTGGAATGTTTTGAAAAATTTCCCCATGAAACCATCTGGCCCTGGGATTTTCATTTTTTGGGAGGTTTTGGGTTACTGATTCAATCCCGTTATTAGTAATTGGTTTGTTCAGATCTTTTTCTTCTTTAGTCAATGTACATAGTTTATCTGTTTTTTGTTTGTCAGCTTACCTAAAGATATATCAATTTTATTGACCTTTTCAAAGAACTAATTTTTGGTTTTGTTGACTCTTTATTTATTTTATTAGGGAAGTTGTGGGTTTGCAGGCCAATCATCCATAAAATACAGTATTCCCATTTACTACCCCTCTATGAACATCTTGCTTTGGTGTGGAACATTTACTACAATTGATGATAGTAATTTTTTATATTTGTACTAATTTTTAACAGTACTTTCTTACAGTTGAAGAAAAATTATTAAAATAGTATTATTAACTACCTTCCATTGTTTACATTAGGTGTATTTTTCTCATATACGAACCTCTTAATTAAAACCTTGTATTAGTGTCATACATTTGTTATCATTCATAAAGGTGCATTACCTGTTAACTATAGTCCATCATCTACAATAGGGTTCACTGTGTTATACTGTCCTATGTTTTATCTTTTAATTTTTATTCTAATAACATATATGACCTAAAGTTTCCCCTTTTAAATATACTCACCTATATAATTCAGTACTGATAATTACACAAACAGTAATGTGCTACCATCACCACTATTCATTTAGAAACCTTTACAATCAACCTACCTAGAAATTCTGTACAAATTAAGCATCAACTCCCCATTCTCTAACCCCAGTCTATTGCTTCATAATTTATATAATGGATTCTAACTCTATGAGTTTGCTTATCATAATTAGTTCAAATCAGTAATATCATATACTATTTGCCCTTTTATGTCTAGTTTATTTCACTCAGCATAATGGCATCCCATAAGTTTTAATACATTGTATTCTAATTTTCATTTATCTCAAGATATTTACTGGTTCCCTTGCAATTTAATCTTTGGCTTACTGATTGTTTAAGAGTATGTTTTATTTAACTTTCATATATTTGTGGATTTTTCCAGTTCTCCTCATTATTGATTTCCAGCTTCATTCCATTCTGTTGCTGTTGGGTGGCATGTTCTACATATGTCTGATAGGTCTAGTTCTAGTATAGTTTTCAAGCGTTCTATTTTCTTATAGTTCTTCTGTGGATCTATTTCCTTATAGATGTTCTATTCATTAATGAAGTGGTGTATTGATGTCTCCTATTATTAATGTGGAAGTGTCAATCTCTACCTCTGTCAGTACTTGCTTCATACACTTTGTAGTTCAGCTATTAGGTACAAATATATTTATAAATGTTACACCTTCTTGTTGAATTGATCCCTTTATCAGTATATAATGATTATCTTTGTCTCTTGTAACAGTTTTTGACTTAAAGCCTATTTTATCTGAAATTAGTACCCCAGCTCTCTTTTGGTTACTACTTGTATGCTATATATTTTTTTATCCTTTCACTTTCAATCATCTTTCAATTCATGGTACATAACTTGTAGACTGCATATACTTGGGTCATGCTTTTTCATTCATTCTGCCAATATCTGCCTATTGACTGCAGAATTGAAAACATTTGCATTTACAGTTACTACTAATAATGCAGGACTTTCTTCTGCCATTTTGCTACTAAGTCTTTGTTTTATACCTTTTATTTGTACCTGAATTATTCTGTTAATATATGCATTCATATTTATTTGATATTTTGGATTGCACCACATTGAATGCCTTCTCATTCTATCTGGAAAAATTTTTCATGTATTTTCCTTGTGGTTACCATGGGTTAAAATTTAACATCTTAGGAAAGTGACTGTGGCTCAATCAGTTAGGTTCCCATCCACAATATGGGAGGCCCTGGGTTCATGTCTTGGGACCTTCTTGTAAAGGCAGGCTCGCCTGTACGCTGTGGAGAGCTGCCCGGCCCGCAGACACCATGGAGTGCTGCCCAGCCCACAAGTGCCATAGAGAGCCAACTCAGCAAGGTGATGCAACAAAAAAGGGAGACAAGCAAAAACACAGAAGAGCACACAGGAAATGAACACAAAGAGTAGACAGTAAGCAAGCTTCAAGCGGGGGAGGGGAAATAAAAATAAACAGACACAGAAGAATGCACAGTGAGTGAACACAGAGAGCAGACAGCATGCAAAAAAAGCCACAAGGGGGGCAATATAAAAAAATTTAGCATCTTAAATATGTAAAAGTCATATTTTATTTAATATCAACTCGACATTGATCACTTATGCATACACTGTTTCTATAAGTCTTCTTCACCCCCATCTTTTTTATACTTGTTGTGAATTGTATCTTTGTACATTGTATGTCTACAACCATAGATTTATGATTACTTTTTTTCCCTTTTTTTTTGAGGTACTGGAGCTGGGGATTGAACTTGAGATCTCATATGTGGGAAGCTGGTACTCAACCACTGAGCCACCTCAGTTCCCCTGAGTTGTTTTTTTTCCCATTTGTTTGCTTGTTTTTGCTTTTTTGTTTTTAGGAGGCACTGGGGATCAAATCCAGGATATCTTATGTGAGAAGCAGGCACTCAAAACCTTGAGTCACATCTGCTCCCCATTATTACTTTTTATGCATTCGCATTTCACACCTTTACTGGAGGTCTTTATTTTGTTATCTAGTGTCCTTTCCTTTCAGCCTGAAGAACTCCATTTAGAATTAGTTGTAAGGCAAGTTTATTGGTGATGAACTCACTCAGCTTTTGTTTATCTGGGAATGTCTTAAATTAGCCCTCATTTTTGAAAGAAGGTCTTACTAAATATAAGATTCCTTATACCCAGGAATGTCTTACACCATTACCTTCATCAACTGGAACCAACAAATCAATAATTGTGATGGGATGTTTAGATATACTTAAATATACTTCTCAAAAAGCAGGCAAAAAATATTAGTAAGTATAAAATAGATTTGAATAATACAAATAACAAATTTTATCTAATTAATATATAGATTACTGCTCCCAACAGTGAAAAGATACACTTAAATATACATATGGAATTTTTACCAAAATAAACCATGTGCTGTATCCTAATGCATACCTCAACCTTCTTTAAGTAATTGAAACCATAGCAATTATGTTTACCACAATGGAATTAGCTAAGAAAGCAATAATAAATAATAACTACAAAATTGCCAACTGCTTAGAAACAATACAATACTTCAAAAAATAACGTGTCCAATAAGAAATAACAATGAAAAGTAGAAGAGTTTTGAACAGAATGATAATGGATGTAACAACACATGGAAATTGGTGAAAGGCAGTTTAAATAGTACTGAGAGGGAAATATTTCATCTTAATGCATACAATAACAAAGAAGAAAAACTGAAAATCAACAACCTAAACTTTCATCTCAAGAAGTCTGAAAAACAAAACAGTAAATTAAGCTGAAAGATAGTAGCAAGAATAAAATTATAAGGATAGGAAGAAAAATGAATGTGATAGAGATAATATCATCAGACTATTACCACCAACCATGGTCCATAGTGTACATTTTGCAGACTTTTTCCATAACCCCCATTATCAACACAGTACATTGTTGGCATTGATGCATGAATATTACAGTATTGCTGTTAACCACAGTCCATTGTCACACCAGTTGTATTTTTCTCATGCTTTTCCACATTCCCACCACCCTGCAATATTGATATACATCTGATCTTGCTCACAGAAGGACACTCTTGCATTTGTACTATCAACCACAATTCTCATCAACCTCTGAGTTCACTGTTATTATTCAGTCCCTAGATTATTCTCTAGCTTTCTTTAAATTAACATTTATATCCTTAGACTACCCTTTTCAGCCACAGTCCCATTTATAAGCCAGCTGCTACTCACTGTAATGTGTTGCCATCATCTCTATCCATTTCCACACTTTTAAAGTCGTTAATTAAAATCTACATACATTAAGCATCAGTAGTCCTCAGTCCTTCTTTTATCTCCTAATAACCTGTAACTTTCAACTCCATGCATTTATTCTTCATATTTAGTTCCTGTAACAAATATTCCACCATGGTGTGGTGTGTTGGTGAAGGGATGTTGTATGTGAATTCTACATGTATGCATGATTGTTTTGTATGTTCACGACCCCTGTGATAAAAATATATTTTAAAAAGTAATAGGTTGTGTTGGGGGAAAAATGCAACAAATAGTAGATATAGACTATAGTTAGAGTAATATTTTGGCAATGCTCTTGAATAGTTTGTAACCAATGTTTCACAATAATGCAAGGTGTTGGTGGTGGGGTGATGTATGGGACCCCTGTATGATGTTATGCATATTTGTTTTGTAAGTTCACAATTTTACTATACACTTATTGTTTATGTATGTTCAACTTTGAATGACAAACTTCAATAAAATAAGAAAAAAAGAATATGAAAAAAGGACATGTAAACTAGAAAATATTAAAAAAACAAGTTAATTTTTTGAGATGAGTAATAAAATGGATAAACCTCTACTAAGAATGATTAAAAAAAAGAAAAATACGAAATTCCCTATTTTAGGAAGTTAAAAATAGATAGGCACAGATCTTATAGGGTTTAAAAAGACAGTTATAGGTTATCATTAAAACATTTGTGCCCATATATTTTATAATTTATAGGAAATACATAGTTTATGTTTTTCTCAAAAAAGCACGGTGAAACAAAATAAGTGAGAGCAAGTATAATTAGTCTTATACCAATTAAAGAAATTGAATCCATTATTAAAAGCCATGCCATGCAGAGAATGCCAGGCCCAGAAAATTTCCATGGTGAATTATTTCAAACATCTAAGGAACAGGGAAGTGGATGTGGGTCAACTGATAGAGCATCCGCCTACCATATAGGAGGTCCAGGGTTCGAACCTAGGGCCTCCTGACCTGTGTGGTGAGCTGGCCCATGTGCTGTGCTGCTGTGTCCAAGGAGTGCCATGCCACACAGGGGTGTCCCCCATGTAGGTGAGCCCCAAGCACAAGGAATACACCCTGCAAGGAGAGCCGCCCTATGTGAAAAAAGCACAGCCCTCCCAGGAATGGTGCTGCATACACCAAGTGCTGAGGCAGCAAGACGACGCAACAAAAAGAGACACAGATTCCAGGTGCCACCGAGAATGCAAGTGGACACAGAGAAACACACAGCAAATGGACACAGAGAGCAGGCAAAGGGGATGGGGGGAAGGAGAAATAAACAAAACAAAACAAAACATCTAAGGAAGAAATAACATTTATTTTATACAAACTCTTTCAAAGAACAGAATAAAAAGAAATAATTCCAAACTCATTAAATGAGACCAGCATAACTTGATTACTATAAGGACTTTATAGGACTGGAAAATTACAGAATGATCTGTCATGTACATAGATGCAAAACTCCTTGAAAATATTAAGAAGTTAAATAAAAATTTTAAAAAAAGCAAACAGGGTTTATTTTAGGAATCTAACACTAGGCTAACATTGAAAAGACAATTCATTTTATTAACAGGATAAAGTGGAAAAAATCATGTCATTTTCTCATTGGATTCAAGAAAAGCATTTGAGTAATTAATTATGCATTCATGATGATAAAATTTAAAAAACCCAGAAAACTAGAAATAGAAGGGAACTTCCTTAATCTAATAAAGAGAATCTCAAAAAAAAAAAGTCTTTAGCAAATGGTCTGCTAATGGCAAAATAATAAAAGATTTTATCTAGACACTGGGAACAAGACTTGATATCCAGTATTACCACTTCTATTCAACATCATACTAGTGTCTTAACCAATGCAAAAACCAAGCAAATGGCATAAGCATTATAAAGAAACAGATAAAACTGTCATAGTTTGATATATTTATTTGTGCAAAGGAAATAAAATATTGTATTAGAATTATTAATTTGGTAGTTCACTGTACACAAGGTCAATATACAAATAAATATATTGTATGTCTATGTAATAGTAAAAAACAGATAAAAATGAATTTTAATACTTACACTATTTTGTCAAATTGTGCAGGAGAGAGTATAAACTACAATGTAAACTCTAATCCACACTTAGTGGCAATGATCCAACATGTGTTTATCAACTGTAACAAATGTACCACGCCAATGAAGGACGCTGTTAATGTGGGAAAATGTGGGAGGGATGGGGAGTGGGGTATATGGGAATCCCCTACATTTTTTATGTGACATTTATGTAATCTAAGTATCTTTTAAAAAATAAATTTATTAAAAAATACCATTACCAGTAGATTAAAAATCTAATACCACCAAACACATCTAAGAAAAGATACAGAAAACCTCTATGCTAAAACTGAAAACCATTACATGCTTGGCCTACATACTTGGCCTACATGCTTGGACGTATATTTTCATTTCATTGATAGGAAAATTTCAATATCATGAAGATGCCATTTCTCTGCAAATGGATCTAGAGGTTTCATGCAATTCCAACCCTAACACATTTTCTTGTGGAATTAGATAAGCTAATTTCAAAATGTGTATGGAAATTCAAAGTTCTGAAAATAGTCAGGAATTTTGAAGAAGAACAAAGCTAGAAGACTTTTTTCTTTTTTTAGCCAGAAATAAAGTATAAAGTTATAGGAATTAATTCAGTGAGCTATTGGCTTTAAGATAGATTTTAAAACGAGGAAAAGTCCTGAAATGGATTTATACAAACAGTAGTCTGATTTGTGGTAAATGTGATTTTTTTTTCAATAAATAATATTGGATCACTTTGTCACCCATTTAAGAAAATATAAATCTTGATCTCCTATCTTACACCATACATTAAAATCAACTCTATATGGATCAAAGATCTAAATGTGAAAACTCAAACAATATGTTTTAGAAGAAAACATGAGAGCATATGCATGATTTTGGTATGGGAAAGGTTGTCCTAAGTAGAAAACAAAAGTCTTATTCATAAAAGCAAACAATTGATAAATTAGGTTACAGCCAAATAATAACATCTGTTCATTAAAAGACCCCATTACGAGCAGAAAAAGACAAGCTGTAGAGTGGGAGAAGTATTGGCAATAAATGTCTATTTAGACTATAATAGAAAGATAATTCAATAGATAAATGGAAAAATATTTGAACAGACACTCAAAAGAGAGGATATTCAGGTGGCCAATAAACACATGAAAATTGCTCAACTTCATTAGTCATCAGAGAATTGCAAATGAAAACCACAATGTCCTTCTGTCCATATCCATCAAAATGGCTACAATGAAAGAGACAGGCAGCATTGAATGTTGTCAAGGATGTGGGGCAACTGGAACTCTCAAACACTGCTGATGGCAGTGAAAATTGGCACAACCATGATGATCACTTGGTAATATCCCAGATTTGAATGGGAACATGTGTAACCTATGATTCAACAATTCCCTCCTTGGTAAATGACCAACAAAACAGAGTACAAGAATGCTCACAGTGACAAACTGGAAACAGCTGAATGTCTATAAGAGTAAAAAGGATAAGTTTTTTGTGGACTATGTCAATGAATGAACTTCAGCTGCACAACACACACAATGTTGCATGAAGGAAGCCAGATACAAAGAGTTTGAAGTAATAGTGTTTTAGCCTCTGTAATGAGTTATTGGAAAGTCATGAAGTAGACTTTTGGTGCACTGGCAATATTATGTTTTTTTTATTAGGGTACTGGTCACATGGTTGTATTCTCTTTGTAAACATTTAAAACTTGTAAACATTTCTTTTTTTTTAATTAATTATTTATTTTTAAAAATTACATTAAAAAAAATGAGGTCCCAATCAACCCCACCGCCCCCACCCCCCACTCCCCTCACAGCAACACTCTCTCCCATCATCGTGACACATCCATTGCACCCGGTAAGTACATCTCTGAGCATCACTGCACCCCGTAGTCAATGGTCCACATCATAGCCCACACTCTCCCACGTTCCATCCAGTGGGCCCTGGGGGGATCTACAGTGTCCCGTAATTGTCCGTGAAGCACTATCCAGGACAACTCCACGTCCCGAAAGCGCCTCCACATCTCATCTCTTGTAAACATTTCTGTATGTATGTTCTTTTTCAAAAAAGCTTACTCATAAACCTTGAAGACATCATGTTGAGTGAAATAAAGTTAGGCTCAAAAGAACAAATATTGTATGATCTCACTTATAGGAAATAATTAAAACATGCAAATACATAAGCTCAAAAACTAGAAAACAGGTGACCAGGGCCTAGGGGGTGGGTAGGAAATGGGGAGTTAATGCTTAATTGGTATAGAGCTTCTGTTTGGGGTGATGGAAAAGTTTTGGTAATGGATGGTGGTGATGGTAGCACAACATTATGAATATAATTAACACCACGAATTATATAATTGAAAGTAGTCAAAATGGGAATTTTTAGATTGTATATCTGTAACCAGAATAAAGATTAAAAAAACATAAATTGTACAACACAAATTGTGAATCCTAATGCAAACAATGAACTATGGTTAATGGTATAATTATGCTAATATTGTTTCAGAGTTGTAACAAAGATACCAGACTAATGCAAAATACTAATAGGGAAAACTCTACGTGTGTATGTGTGGAATTCTCTACTTTCTGTATGATTTTTCTGCAGACCTGTAACTTCTTTAATAAATAAAACGAGAAAAACTATTGAAGACTGTAAAAGAAAACTTTAATAAACATTACTATATTTATGGGTTGGGTAAATAAATATTACTAATATTATTAATTTAATAAACTAAGCATGATTCTGAATGAAATCCCAACGGGGATTGTTGTGGACCCATACAAGCTGATCTGTTTATATGGAATGCAAAAGGACAACAACAAAGAATGCAGTTTTGAACAAGAACTAGTACTTAGACTGATGAAATATCAGGACTTCCTATTACTACAAAATCATTAAGAATGTGGTATGGTGAAAAATAGTAGAATGGAAAATAGTAGAGAGAAAAAAAATCAGTCATATATATGTATATTTAATACGTGATGGAGGTTACATTACAAATCTGTAGGGAATTGGATTAAGTCATACAATGTTCTAGATAGTTATCCAAGAGAAAATAGTTTAAATTGGAATTATGCCTTGTATAATTCACTGAGATTGTTTCTAGAGCAGGGAAGAGCAGGGAAGGATTTCTTAAACATACAATAAAGCATCAACTAAAAGAAAAAGGTTGGTAAATTTTATTACATTTAAATATCTTTGTAAAACAAAAAAACATCATAAACAAAGTTAAAAGCTAAAGCACAACCAGGAAAACATATTTTCAATGCATATAACCAATGGATATTAGCTTTTCATTTTTAAGGAGAACTACAAATTGATATGCAGTAACAAATAACTCAGTATGCAAATGGCCAAAGTATACAAACAGTAATTCACAAAAGAGGAAATCCAAATGGTCAATAATCAAATGAAAAGGTGTTCAAGTTCAGTAATATTCAGGAATATGAAAATTAATACAACACTAATTCAGAGTTTCAGAAATTAAAGAGGCTGGCCACACAATGAAACTAAACCTCTCCTACACTACTGGAAGAAGTGTAAATTGGTACAACCATTTTTCAGATCATTTTGTCAAAAGCAGTCAATTTCATTATGAATTTTGAAGCAATTCCAGTCCTAGATAAATATCCTAAAGAAACTCTAGATTGTGGACAGAAGGAGCTCTGTTCATAGCAACATTGTTTGTAACAGAATAAAACAGCTAGATGTCTCTCAACTGCCGAGTGATGTCTGCATTATTAACATATTTCTACAGTGGAAATCCTAACAGTAGTTTAAATAAATGAAATAGAACTAAACTTATCAACATGGATAAAACTCATACAAAGTTGAGTAAACAAAGCAAGTTGTACAAAAGGATTTGTGCAGTATGATATATTTGATAAGTTTTGAACACCTGGAAAATTAATATATATAATTTTTATAGATTCATAAAGTTGTAGTGAAAATGACAACATGAATGTACATGATAAGCAAGGCATTCTTATGTGTTTTATGGTGAGAAACAAGGTAGATAAATTAATACAGGGACATCAGTTATGTCTATAAATGTCTTTTAAAACATTTATAACAAATAAGACATAATGGTAAGATTTCATAAAATTGGGTGATGTGTACACAGGTGTTTATCATATTGTTTATTCTGTTCTGTATGTTTGAAATATTTCACAGTAAAACAAAGGAAACCAGAGGTAATATGTATCATTCTAAATCTTTGTGGTGTATAGAGTTACCAATACAGCAAATATTATTTTATGATAATATTTTATTAAGAGTCAACATTGTAGAAGAAATATTTGTTCAGCAGATCAGGATAAACACAGTCATCGTGTGGGTCTTTTTGCAGACCACAACCCATTCACAGTCATTTACATAATGTAGAACACAGACAAAATGGCTGGAGACACACACAGCTGCTTCTGTAAAGATGAGCATATACTGAAGGACACAGACTGCGAAATCACAGAGCCCAGGTTACACGACGCGCTTGCACTGGCGGTGGTTTGACTATATCATCTTCCTTTGTATTTATGGAGTGTGAACGGACAATGCTACGAGGCATAATGGTGGGGCTTTCTGTCGAAATGACTTGGATGGAGTTTGCAGATGGCAGTGTATGCTCACTTTCGCTGTCAGATTCATGGATGGTGTTCAGGCTGGCACAGCTTTTGAAGTGAAGGAAAGAGAGCGTTCCTGGGGAAAAGAGAAGCCGGGCGAGTGGGATGAAGGAACCACAGTCCCCTTTGCTGGCAGAGAGCGCCTGGCCCCAAGCCCTGTGAGGGGGATACTTTAGTAGAAGAGACTAGAAGTGTGTGCAGAATTGCATAAAACGCTGCTCAGCTCAACACATTTGAGACTTCTTTTTGAGAAAGGACATGCTTCTATCCAGGTTAGAAAGTGCAATTTCAGGTGAAATTTTAAAGACTCCTTAGAAAAAAAGAGGGGCTCCAGTGTTGGTGGGTGACCATTTAGCATATTGCTTTTCTCTTCCCTTAAACTGCCTTAGCACTACACTGCACACCCAGGGCTGCTGCCCCTCTCTCCCTATTTGAGCATTCCCTTTAGGTCACTCTCCTTGGTCATGGTTTTAATGGTTATCGCTGAAGTTTTGGGGGGTGGGGATGTGAAAGACAGAAGAAAAGGTGAGAATGAGGAGCTCCCTTCAGAGGCAGGCACACCAAACATTTCACACAGCTGAGCTCCAGCTCTCTCCCACATAGGAAGTGTCCTTGGAAAATTAGGCAAGCTGTTTTAAATGAGAGATTTAGTACCTTTTCCCAACCTTTCTCTCTTCCCTCTATCGGGGTTGGGTAGCCCTTACCCCCTTCAAGGGCCCTGGAGACACTCACCACAGATAATATAGAAGATGATATTTATGTAGACAGTTAAAGGGATCCAGGTGACCTTGTATCTAAAGAAGTAGGTGACTTGACCTTGCTTTAGCTTATGGTGATAGTATAGCAGTGCAGAGAGCAGAAGGATACCTGATGTTCAGACAAAAGAAGAAAAAAGTCCCTTCTGAAGAATTTTGGCTTCAGTTCTCACGCCTTAACCCAAGAGCTACACCTGACTTTCAAGCTTCCACCCGGGACAACTGTATCTTGTCCAAAACTGATCCCACATCAGTGGTTAGATCAATTCAGAAACTGCATATCTGAGCCAGAGAACTGGGAAGGCTGAGCTTGTCAGAAACTGTAGCCTGGACCCGCAAACCAATGTACCTCAAAGCCTGGGTTAGGGGAACCAGGAAGTTACCTGTGAGGAAACTGAGGAAGGCAGTGAACAAGTGGATATATTTGGTTTGAGGAATCATATCGGTGAATTCCATACCCAGGATCAAGTTAAAGGAGAAGGAGAGGATGAGGGCCAAAATCATCATGGTCCTGACCGCTTCCAGATCATCTGTTGGAAAGCAGAAGCTGTATTGAGAGAAGGACAGTTATTTCTTCTAGGCTCATTTCCACCTGGGGTCCACAAATCTCTAGGAAAAATAGGAATAGGGTAAAGATTTGAATGAAAACTCAAGAGGGAAGGGGAGGACAAAATAGAGTCAGGAAACTTGAAGCTGAATGGGAGTGAGAACCAGAATAAAATGTTTTGTATTTTGGTGTCTCTAGAAGCCTTTCTCTTCTACACTTTTCTCAGACCTCATTTCTTGCTGATACTCCAGTTCACCCTGTCCTTTTCTCAGGCCCATATAACTTATTTTCCTGTTGCAAATCACCTTTCTTTCATACTCCTCATGCTCTAGATGTGCTGGCCACCCTGCTGCCACTGCTAAGGCTTCCCAAATGGCCAGCACTTAAGCCTGGGAGCTTCTAAACTTCTCTGCAAAACATGCAAGGAGTAAGCTTTTGGAGTCTGCCTTGACTGTGTTAATTATGGCAGTGGGCACTTTGCAGCCTAAGAAAGTTTCACCAGAGAATAATGGGCAAGCTGGTGAGATGAAGGGAAGTAAAGGAAAGACGAACCATCTCTCCACCCGTCTCTTTCCACAGTTTAGTACTGACCTTCTGGCCAAACAGTAATGCAACATGCCATCCAGGGACTGTGTTTTATTGTTGTTTCTTTTGTTCCCACACTCAGTTCAACCCATTTATCCTCAATGATTCCTATCGCTGTTAAGACTAAGGCCAAGGAAGAGAGGACCATATTGGTAGTCTGGATAGTTCCGCTCGATAGCTGCACCATTGTCAGTGGGAATTTCTGGCTGAGACCACCACGAATCTCTCACATGTAGATATCTTTTCTCTGATTTGATTGTCACAGGAAGAAGGGCAAAATCTGGACTTTGAGTGATTGCTGAGGCATGGGCAGTGGAAGAAGCCGAAGTAGCCTGTGGAACAGAGAAGATCACTCCCACCATCCACCACTCCTATCTGGGCCAGCCTGCTGTCAGAGCTGCCAACTGCCATGGAATCATTTACTGGTTTGACCCTTGACCCGGGGGCAGTGGAAGGAACAAGGGCATAAATAGGCAACATGCCATGGCAACTCATATTACTATGTTCTTAAGTAGCAATATGTTTATTTCCATGAACCTTATCCTTAGTGGGATTTCTGGGTTGAAAGATTTAGGCCTTTTAAAAAATATATTAATAACTGTGGCCATACAGATTCAAAGATGTAGGTAGATTAGAGAAAGAGACAGGATCTGAGGGCTGAGTGAGATACAGCATGGATACAGGTCAGAGAAGAAATCTGTTTCCAGCTGGGGAGAACAGCAGTCAATCTGCGTTTAATTAATATCTGAGATGTAAGAGGAAGCACATTTTCTTCTTGAGGACCAAGAAGCAGCACCGTACGTACTGATGTTGTTTAAGTTATGTCTATGGGATATGCTGTAGGCAGTAAGAATTCAGTCCTGAAACTTGGGGCAGGGTAAGGAGAAAGATAACAGATTAGGGAATCGTTGATTTAGGATTGGCTGTTCAGACAGGAGTGTATGCTATCATGCAAGGATATCACACAGAATGTTGAAAACACCAGCATTTATGAGGGAGTGCAAAGAAAGAATGGTTAGAGAGAAGGTCAGGAAATGAAAATATTGTTGGGGAATTCAAAAGAGGGTGCAGTTTTGAAAAGAGATTGGGCAAAGCTGCAGAGAAGTCAGATTAGCAGGCGGCTGGCATTGGCCACGGAATTGGGCAACTAGAATGTCATTGGAGATTTTGGCTTTAGCATTTTCAGTAGCATGATAGGAAAAGTGGAAGTGGAAATAGAGTCGTTTTTTGTTTGTTTGTTTGTTTGTTTAAACAGGCAACAGATCCAATAAATAACAAGGGAAAAAGAAAAGTACAATTATCAATTCAATTAAAGTGTGTAATTTTGAAAAAGTGAACAATAATGTAATGAATCTGCATGTATCCATCACTTAACTTCAATGTTCATCCTAGCCATCATTGTATGGTTAAATAGTTGTTTATTTTATAAGATGAGGATGGATTTTTTTTCAATAGATTTATTTTCTTTTTTAATCTAGCTTTTTAGAAGGTTATCTGTTCTTTTGGCCTTTTCAAGATCTTTATCCACTTGAAAATATTATCTTTAATATTCTATTTCACCACTTTCAGATTTTACCTTCTTTTTCATTTTGTTTTTTTTCCCTATTTTATCTCATTGTTGCTTTTATGCCCAAATATCTTAAGCTAGTTTTAAGTTCTTATTTAATATGCTAGGATGTAATTTAATGCTAGGATATATTTTTTCTGCTGAGTTTGCTATGGCTCATACATTGTAAAATGACTTTTCCCTCCATTTTATTAGACAATTTTTAATGTTAATTTTGATTTCACCATTGAGTCAGGGATTTCCTAGGAGGGAAGTTTCTTAATTACCAAATAGCCATGGATTTTAGGTCACCATTTAATCCATTATTTTCCTTGTTAAAAAATGAATTATGATGGAAATATAGCCCCTAAACAATTTGCTTTTCGAATTTCCTAAGATTTTCAATGAGTCAACCACATGGTTAATATTTTGAATATATCATGGACAAACAAATTAAATTTCTTATGCAAATGATATGCTTTATATATGATGCAAAGCTAAGCAAACTAGTTTGTTTATTGATTTGCTCAGTTCTTCTATGTTATTACTTATGTTTTGATATGGTAGAATATATTTGGTTTTGAAAAAAGTGCATTGACATCTCGGTCTCTGTGGGTGTACTTTAAATATAATCATATCAGTTAAATGATTTGTATATATAAAGTATCTTGATTTTGATATGTCCATTTTATATCCTGATCTAGTATTGAATTCTCTTATTATTTATTCTCTTATTGCAAATTATTTTGTCTATCCTCTTGGTGTTTCAAGTTATGTTTTTGTATGTTCTTAATATAGATATAGCTTTACTTCTTTCTAATTCTTATACATTTAATTGGTTCTACCTGGTTCTTTGATTTGGCAGAAGTCTGCATTACAAAATAAAATAGTAGTGATGATAGTAATTTTACTTGCTTTCTTCCTGACTTTATTTGAAGTTTTCCCTATTATAATAAAAATACATACTTTATCTTGATAAGGAAGTACCCGTTGATATCTTTTTTCTTGAATTAAAAAAATCAGATTAGTTGTTGAAATTTTCCAAATGACTTTTTTCCTCTTATTTATCCCCCTTTCCCCCACTTCTTTGTCTGTTCTCTGTGTCCATTCTCTGTGTGTTCTTTTGTGTCTGTTGTATTCTCATTAGACGGCTCAGGGAACCCATCCTAGGGCCTTCCGGAGTGGGAGAGAGGTGATCATTCTCTTGTTCCATCTCAGCTCCCTAGTTAGCTGTGTCTCATATTGTCTCTTCTCTGTGTCTTTTTTTTGCTGTGTTAGCTCTCCATGTGTACGGTCCCACTTCTGGGTATGCTGCTTTTTTCCTGGGCGGGGCTACACTCCATTGCATGGGGGTCATACCTTGCTTGTGGGCACCCCTGTGTGGGGTGCCACTCCTTGCACATGGTCCCACTCCAAGTGGACCAGCTTGCCACATGGGCCAGGAGGCCCTGGGCATTGAACTCTGGACCTCCTATGTCGTAGGCAGATGCTCTATCCATTGAGCCATATCTGCTTCTCCCATATGACTTCTTCAAATCACTATGACGAACATATACTTTTTCTACTTAGCTCAGTTAATATGATGATTTATATTAGTGAGTTTCGTAATATTGTGCAATTCTTGCATTTCTGAAATAAAGCTCTCCTGGATATATTATTCTTTATGTCCAATTGGATTTTGTTTTATTGGAATTTTTGCATTGGTAGGTGTATGTGAGTTGTTAGGAATGGTTTAAGCATTACTTAAATTGTAATAATTGTCAAATTCCTTGACAAAATCCTCTGGGTCTGTTGTTTTTATAAGTGGTAGTTCATTAACAACTTTTCCAATTTCTTTTATGGGAAATTTTCTGGTTAAATGATCTCTTTTGGTCTCAGGTATAATAATAAATTCCTTAAAAAGTGTCCACTTGCTAGATTTTCAGAATTTTCTGCCCAAAGTAGTGTAAAATATTCTCTTATAATTTAAAAAATTTCCAGTGCATTAACAGTTATTTTCCTCTGGTTATATTTTTTATGTCTTTTCTATTTCCTCCTCTTTTTCTTGATTAGGTTAGCTGGTGGTTTGTCTATTTTGTAGATATTTTCCCCAAAGCATTACTTAAAAGGAAAAAAAATTCATTAATCTTTTTTTAATCCCTTTGCTCTTTCAGCTTACATTGTAGTTAATTTTTTGAGTAGAATATTTAAATGCATGTATTTTATTATTTTATTTATTGATATATGTTTTTTTATTAAACATAATCTTTGATGGATTCTGACATATTTTAAAAATATTCCTGCTTTCTAGAATTTTTGCAATTTCAGTTTATATTTCACCTTTGGCAGAAGAAATATTTAAAAGAGTTAAAAAATGTAATTGAAAGGACATTTGTTTGCTATTAGTTTTTAGTTTTCTTGCACTGTTTTTTATTGTTTGCATTATATGTATCTGTGATGATTAGTTTCATGTGTCAACTTGGTTAGGCTATGGTATTCAGTTGTTTGGGCAAGCAAACGCTGGCCTGATTAGTACTGTAAGGGTATTTCATTGATGGATTTGTGTTTATTGTCTTTCGATTGCGTCTATGGCTGATTGTGTCTATAATCAACTAAGGAGATTGCCTTAAGCAGTTAGGGGAACATGCCAATCCTCACAATCTCTTGAGCCAATTCCTTGAATAAATTTCTTAATATTTATACACACACACATACATCCTGTTGGATCTGTTTTTCTGGAGAATTCTGACTAATACACTATCTTTTTAAATTTTTTTTGAGATTTTCCTTTAGTCTAATATATATTATCATTTTGAATTAGTGCTTTTATCATGTGTCTTGTTTGTCTTTTTAATCACTTCTTGACCTCATTCTACTTTGTTTTATATTAAGATTGGGACTGTTACTTTCCTTCTCTTTGTACTGAACTTGAATATTTTGTTCATCCTTATTTTGAGTTTTTCTGAAAGAATATATTTTGAGTTGAGTTTTACTTTGGAGATTAATCCAGATTTTAAAAAGAATATCCAATTTAAGCCCATGTACACATTCAATTTATTTAGATGCAGTTAATTTCATTTTATATTCATTTAACTAGGTATGTGAATTTGTATGGGTTTTTTATGTGTGTGCATAATAGTTATTCCTTATTGCTCTTGTTTCCTTGCTCTTATCTTTTGATTAAGTTTTGGTATTTAGGGAGATTTACAGTTTAAATTTAGGATTGCCATTATACTACTACTTTTATTCAATAGTCTTAATCTCCTTTTTCATTTCAGACAATGTGTTAGCTTTCAACTATGAGCTACAATAAACTTAGCTTGTAATTTCTTCCTCCCTTCTCCCACACCTCTTCGATAGCATGCCTTTTTCATCAAGTATGCTATATTTTAAAATATTCATCTTTGTACTCTTAAGTATACATGGAGTTTCACTATTTTGTTTAAAAGCTTTATATGATTTAATTTGATTCTCATCTATTACCTATGAAGTAATCACTGAGCTTCAATTTTGATTTCTCTTCTTTTCTTATATTTAAATTTTATTATTTCTAATTTGTGAGAAAATATACTATACTTCTACTTTTCCATGCTGTGCATCCATGCTTAAATATTTTCATTCTTTTTAAAAAATTTGTTTTGTACTACTTCTTTTCTTGTTGAAGCCCTTATCCCCACCCCATGACACACACAAGTAATATTTCATTTTATGAAATTTATCCTCTAGTAGATATTTTAATAAGGGAGGGAAAAATACAAAATTCCCTGAGATCTCATGTACGTAATATGATTTGTCAGTCCCTGATACTTAAAGAATTGCTGGTTAGATATAAAATCCTCAAATAATACTTTTTACCTTAAGTACATTTATATGTTCTGCTAGTCTTTAGTTTTACTTAAATGCTGTTTCCAAGAAGTTTGATGCCAACCTGTTTTTCAAGAAAGTTTCTTGTTTGAATATTTGTTTGTTATGTTTATCTTGTCCTTTTCAAGGACTCTAATTATATCTATATTAGATCTTTTCTGCCTGTCTTCTAGAACAGGGGTTCTGAACCTTTTTTGTTCCACAAACGCCTTTACCAGTCAGGTGAAAACCACAAACCCCTTACTAAGTCCACACTATACTATGTATTATTTAATAAGCTTATCCTATCTGCACAAATGTCTCCACAAGAATAATGTTTTTTTGAGTTTCAATTCAAGCTTACAGACCCCTTGTTAAGATCCCCTCCCCTAGATCTATTATTTTCTATCTTGTTATTTCCTTCTTTATTTATTTTCTTGGTATTTTCTTTATTTTCTTGATATTTCTCACTTGTGTCCTATTTGCCTTATATAGACAATTTGAACTATGTGTTCCATCTTGTATATTTTGTAATTTGCTTTTATTCCTAGATTATTTTTTTCTTTGATCCCTCCCTTTGCGGCTTTTTGTGTGCTGTCTGCTTTCTGTGTTCATTTGCTGTGCATTCTTCTGTGTCTCTATTTATTTCTCCTCCTCCCTGGTGGCTTGCTTGCTATCTCTGTGTACATTTGCTGCATGTTCCTCTGCATTTTTTTTTTTTGTCTCCCTTTTTGTTGCATCACCTTGCTGAGTCTGCTCTCTGCGGTGCTTGTGGGCCGTTGGCTCTCCACAGTGTGCAGGCGAGACTGCCTTCACAAGGAGGCCCTAGGATGTGAACCCAGGGCCTTCTTATGGTAGATGGGAGCCCAACTGGTTGAGCCACAGCTGCTTCCCTTTCTTTGATTTTTTACTTGAGTTCTGTCAGTTCTTACTTCACATTTACCTAAATTTTATCCATTTTTATTCTGAGTTTTTCTTAAACCTCTTTTTGTACTTATAATTTAATTCTAAATTCAAAGAACTTTTTTTTATATTTTGGCAAATGTTTTAAAAATTATATTTATTGAGATATAATTTGCATACAATACAATTAATCCTTTTTAAGTAGGAAGTTTGATGAATTTTTGATAACTGTAGACAATCATATAGCAACCACCATAATCAATATTTAGAACTTTTCTATCACCCTGAAAAGTTTCCTTGTGCCTCTCAGTAGTTATACAACTTTCCCCAATTCTAGTCCTGGAACAGACACTGATCTGTTTTCTGTCCTTACAGGTTTTTCTTTTCTAGCATGTCAGATAAATTGGGATCATAAAGAATAGAGCTTTTATGTCTGTCTGCTCTCACTTAGCAAAATACTTTTCAGATGCATTCTTGTCATTGGGTGCCTTTTTATTGCTGCATAGAATTTCATTGGATGAATATACCATAGTTTGTATATTCACTCTTCGATTTTCAGATATCTTGAATAAAGATGTAAATATTTCCATATAGCTCTTTGTGTGCATGTATTCTTTCATTTTCCTTGGTTAGATACCTAAGAATGAGATCGTTGGGTTGTTTGATATAAATAGGTTTAGCTTCATAAAAAAGAGCTAAACAGTTTTCCAAAGTGGCTATACTGTTTGTCATTCCCAACAAATTATGGAGAGGAATGGAGGAAGAGAAGTCTCTTTAAGAAGTCTGTGTGGATTAAATAAGAAAACAGCAACAAACCAAACTAAACCAAATCAAAACAAAGCAAAAGCTGAATTCTAGTTTCCACACTGCCACTGATTATTTTTATTGTCATCTGTATTAGTCATTTTTATGATTCTTTGGGCCTTACCTTTGAAAAGAGATGGTTTTATTTGATCCAATGACTCTCTTTATCAATGATTTTCTATGTTATCATTATTTGAAGTTGTGTGATACATTAGATCTCTGTAGTTAGGGAAATAAGGTTGTTTGCATCTTAATTCAGGTTAGGGACTTCATGGATGAAATAAGACCGAAGATTGAGCTGGTGCCTTCTTTGCTGGGCTAGGACAAGACAACATGTGTTCTCAGCATTACTGAAAGGAATCAAATCATTAGCTTGTTCAGTCATATTCAGGCTACCTTTTTAGACACAGACATATTGGTAATTATGTTACTTAATATTATGTCTCCTTTCTGTTCTGCTCTTTTCTGTGCATAGTTTCTGAAACTTTTGTCATATAATATTAAAATATTTTGTTTATATGTGTATTTTTTCCTTTGTGTGTGTGTGTGTGTGTGTATTTCAATTGTATTCTCAGTGCCCGAAATAATACCCTTCAGGCATTAGATATGATTTGTTGAGTAGATGAATTTCCACTGCCTTAAGATACACTAGATACTAGCAATTTATGTACTGCTCAATCTGATTTCTTGTCTCCTCAGTTATTTTCTCATAAATGCATTCTTTTAGCTGCTTCATCTTCTTCCCTCCTTCTTAGTCCCAATCCCTGCCTTGTTTTTTGGTTATCTTGAGGATTGAGAAACTCTGGGCTTTTCTCTCCAGAATTTTGTTCCATCTAAAACGTAGTAGAGGCCCATTGGTGATAAAATCATCTCTAACCACAGGCTTGTATTATAATGAGGTGCCAGTCCCTTCTCCTCCTTTAGCTACAAGGATCTTAGAAATGCAAACATTTTTTGTCTTTGATGACTTAGAAACTGATAAGGAAAATAAAATGCCTCTATTGAGGAAAGGGAAAGAGAGATAGGAAATGTGAAAAACTGAAAAAAGTAAAATTATTATTAAAAATAAAAGAAAAAACAAAAATCCAATCCAGAATAAAAGTTCAAAGAATAATTAGAAAAAACAAAAATAACGTGCAAATTATATTCTCCTACCATAGTAATTAGTTTTATTTTACATATTTTATTTCAGTTTCTCTTTATATGCAACCATGTCCTAACATGCAACCAGGTTCTATGTGGTTGAAGTCAAAATGTTTAATCTTGCTTTTGTTCTATCGCAGAAGCATTTAGAAACAGTATTTAAAATGATAATTTTAATGAATGCATAAAAGTCCATTATGAGGCTATACAAAAGTGTGTGATAAGTTCCCTGTAATATTTAGGTTATTTCTATCGATCATGCTGCCAGTCCTCTTGAGAAATAGGATGGAGTCAGGAGTTGTATAGTTCCCACAGCTGATTCCCTCACTCCTGAGGAAAGTGCTCAATAAAAACTATTAATGGCAGCAAAAATATATGAAGACCTTTATATTTTGTAAAATACTTTTGCATGTTTTTTCTTATTTGGCTTTCAAAAATCCTTAAAGTTCATATAAGATTAGTATTATATGTATCTTATTCATAAGGAAACCTTGCCTTAAAGAAATAAGATATATCGCTTCTCGGCCTTTTGGCTAAGATCAAGTGAAGAAATAAGATAACTTGCCCTAAGGTGACACAGTCTGTATTAAATATAAATGGGTCAACAGATCTTAAGGGAATGAAAGACACAATTCCAAAAAAAGAAATTAAAAAAAAAATTTATGTATGTATTTTTTGGAATTTTTATTTATTTATTTTTTGGCTTTGGTTTTGGGGAGGTTTTGAATTGCAGAAGAGTTGTGACTGTGGCAGGGGAGGGTCACTGGTGTGGGGTGTTGGTGGTGGGGTTATGTGTGGGGAGGGGTGCCCCTGGGGCATGCCCTTATGGAATATGAATATGTTCAAGTGGTCATGGGGTGTTGTCTCAGTGGGTGGAGACACATACAATAACAAAAGAATATTGAATTCCCATCCTGGGGAGTCCTGCTACATTCTCTAACAGAGTGGCAAGGATCCCTAGAGTACACGGGCAGTGCCTAGCAAAGGAGGCCAGACCATTACGCCAGGTCCTTGATATTGGTGGTGGTACTTATGAACCTTGTTCTTATGAAATTGAAACTTAGCCTAGTATTATATATTGCCTAAGAGTTACCTCCTGAAAGCCTCCTTGTTGCTCTAATGTGGCCTCTCTCTAAGGCAAACTCAGCATATAAAGACACTACCTTCCCCCTGGTGTGGGACATGATTCCTAGGGATGAGACTCCCTGGAACTGAGGGAGTATTAATGAGCTCCAACTAGCGATGCATTTGGGAAAAGACCTTGACCAAAAGGGGGAAACAATTAAATACAAATGCGCTTTTATGGCTAGGAGATTTAAAAGTGAGTCCGGTGGTCATTCCAGAGGTTACACTTATGCATGTCTTAGGAGGATCTCACTGACTGCCGCAGTAACAGTGCCTCGCCTCAAGCAAGGGTCCTCCTGAGGTTTCTAGAGACAGAGACATGATAGGCAGGGCAGACAACCCCAGGAAGCTGGTACCGTGTCAGTGGGCCTTACCTTGCAGTATATGAGAACCTATCCCCAATGTATCATAGTTGGACTCAATAATTTTCCTATATATGGTTCTTCGGCCCCTTTGATTTGAACCTTTATTTACCACTATATTTCTTAAATATGTGTTCCAGAGACTGAAATTTTCAGTCTGTTCATATGCCAGTTGAGCCCTGAATCTCAGCAGAGTTACAGTCAACACCTACCCTCCAATTCATGGGACTCATCCAGGACAACTAATGAAAGGATGATGATGGACAACACCCACACCCAATTCAACGTACCTACAACTGGAAGCAAGACAGTCCCACCCATCTGCCCCAGCGGACTAAGCCCCCTCTCAGTCAGAAGCAGAGTGGCATCACCATCCCCAAATCCTCGAGTGAGGTACAAAAGAACATAAGGGGGGAATGCAGCTATGGACTAACGTAGATTTATTATTATTCTAGGAATGGAAGAATTTGCAATGTTGATATAAAGGCAGTGGTCACCAGAGGTTCTTAGGAGAGGGAGAGGGAAGAATAGGTGTAATATGGGGGCATTTTTGGGACACTGGATTTGTCCTGCATGACACTGTAGTGAGAGATACAGGCCATTGTATATTTTGTCGTAACCTACAAAATTGTGCAGGACAGAGTGTAAGCTATAATGTAAACTATAGACCATGATTAGTGGCAATGCTTCCATATGTGTTCATCAATTGTAACAAGTGTACGACACTAATGAGAGATGTTATCAATGGGGAAAAGTGGGGAAGGGGGAGAGGGTAGGTATATGGGAATCCCCTACATTTTTGATGCCTTATGTATGTAATCTAGAGCTTCTATAAAAATTAAAAAACAAAATAGACCTTCAAATGAGAAGCTCATTTTCTCTCTCTGAATGTCTGTTCTAGGTATTTAATCAATCATAATAAGTTCTACAAGAGAAATGTACATCATGAATCCCAAATCTTGTCAGCCTTATGATCGATGACCATGGCAGATTTGGATAATTTTAAAAGCTGGAAACCCCTTGAGATTGTGTACATATGTAAAAATAATTTCCCACCTGAGAGTAAATAAAACTATAATATTTTAGGATTAATGATTGCAGGATTCACTTACAAATAATTGAACATAATCCCATCTGGGGCAATTAAAATTTTGTTTCAGCTCTGGAGACATAAAGGAAAATGGAATATATACAAATCTAAATCAGTATCTATGTCCTTTAAAAACCTGATTAGGCACCTCTGTGATCCAAACAATAATTTCAAGAACAAGAAAGCCTAATAAATTGCAAAAAACTTCTAATTCTCTGTCCGCCTGGGTTAGGACTTCATGCACAAGTTGCATTGTTTCTGGATACTTGCTTTTATTTTCTTCACAGTGGAAGGATGGGTCTCTAACTCCTCCTCTAGAAATATTCTTCAGCTTGGGGTTAAGAGGCCCTATTTCGGAAGTCCTCAATATCCCATGTTAGAGTAGTCTGCAGATGTATAACCAAGACAATAATGTATTGTGTTACCTGTAGGTGAATAGCTATTCCTGACATTTGACTGAGGGGAAGCCCTGACTGGGCAATATGGATTTGGGGGGCACACATATAAATGCCGGAAATTCCCCTTTTGCATGCTGGGCCTTAGAGACAGTGCTAACTGCAGTGGAGTTTATGGGCAGAGTGTTGATTCAGTGTATGCATATTATGGTGTGTCTGTGTTTCCACTCAGATTTTTTTTTCATGCCACTTGGCTTCCCTATTCATGAAGCTGACTTCCTGAAGACATGTGGGTGATGTTATTTTGCTACATTTTAGCCTAGTGTTTCTTGACCATGTAACACTAGAATACTTATTGAGATGCCAATTTGTATCAGGTGCCCTGAATGACTAACATTTAAGAATCTCTTCTAGGGATAGTTCTGATAGCGTGGTAGCTAAGCATGCTGGGACATGTGGTAGTACTTAATCTTTGGCCAAGTTTCTTAACCTTGTAGATCCTTTCCACAGATCTCAGGTTTTTTGTGATGACATGGAAGGGATCCACTAGTCAAGGAGTCCTAAGGATTCCATATAGACTCAATAGAGTCCTAGAGATAAAAGTCAGATAAGTCAGTGATAAAAAGATTAGCAGCTATTTCACTAGTTTAGTATACTAGTTTTATTATTGGTTAGAGCCTTTATCCCCAGTCTGTGCTATTCTCTGAATTAAGTGATGTGTGCTAAGTCACCTAGAAGGGCAAAAACATTCTATTTACCTCTGCAAAACAATCAACCACCCCTCTACTTGCTTTGCTTTTGGGGAGCAAAGCATGGGCACTGGTATGATTTGACTCTGATTCTTCGTTCTGCCACTTATCAACTATGTGGTCTTTAGCAAATAACTTAATCAGTCTGAGCCCTGATATTATCAGCTATAAAATGGAACTAAATACTTACCTTATTGAGATAATGTTTGTAGAATGGCCAGAGCAGTACCCAACACATATCAGTTCATTTTGCCTTTTCTTTCTCTTTTTTTTTTAGTAATGCAAACTTTTTTAAAAAAAGTTTATTTTTTATTTCTCTCGCTTCCTCCCCTTCCCCCCCCCAGTTGTCTGCTCTCTGTGTCCATTCGGTGTGTGTTCTTCTGTGTCCACTTGTATTCTTGTTAGCGGCACCTGGAATCTGTGTCTCTTTTTGTTGCATCATCTTGCCGCATCAGCTCTCCGTGTGTGCAGTGCCACTCCTGGGCAGGCTGCACTTTTTTCATGCTGGGCAGCTTTCTGTATGGGGCGCACTCCTTGTGCTTGGGCTCCCCTATGTGGGGTACACCCCTGCGTATCACAGTACTCCTTGTGTGCATCAACACTGTGCATGGGCCAGCTCATCATATGGGTCAGGAGGCCCTGGGTTTGAACCCTGGATCTCCCATGTGGTAGGCAGACACTCTATCCATTGAGCAAATTCACTTTCCTCTTTCCCTCTCTTTTCCATACTCTTGACCACTGAGGAGTGTGTGTGTGGGTGCATATATGTGTGTGCGTGCATGGGTATGTCCATTGGAAGGTGGGAAGATCAGACCAATCTGTATATGTCAGCTGATTGATTGGAGCAGTTTTCAAGATTCTATTTTCATTAAGACCAGGGAATCTTGAGGGATTCAAGAAGAAGGAAAGCAGAGATTGGTTTGATGAGCTTGACCCAGTAAAAAGAAACTATATCCACACGAACTGAGGTGTGATTTGGTTGGACCATGCCCCTTTGCATATTCGTGACACTGGGAGAACTGAAAATAATTTTAGTAAATGTCTCTGCATGACATTAAGCACCATCAGCATTTCTTGGGTAAACACGTAGCAAAGTACAACACAGAAGACCAAGTGTAAGCAAGGTGGTCTTTGCTATCTTTAGCCTCAGCACAATGAAGACTGTGCAGCCCCATGTAGAAGAGTCTGGTGGAGCACAACAAAGAACAAGACTGCACCTGAACAACCATGGAAGTCCACGTGGGAACTACAGTCTGAGTGGAACAGTGACCCCTAGTAGGTGGGAGGCTATTGTCCCTACACGAAGGGTTAAAAAATAGTAATACCACCTTTCTACCTCTCCTGACTTTTTACTGGTTCACCTACCTTTCTAATTTTCTTATTCTTCACCAAAAGAACTCTACTCTGTGGTAACACCCAGAATTTTTGATGTCTGGGTAGAGAAACCGGAGGAGAGAGGGAGAGACCGTGCACCTCGCCAAAATCATGCTCTGACTTTTCTCTGAAGAACACACATCTTTTTACATCTTCAGGAACTCTATGTTTTACTCCATTGGAGACACTTTCCTTTAGGAAGCAAGGGAGAATAACAAATTATGGAGTCAGTAAAAGCTTCTATAATTTTATACCCAAAGCAGGATCTGGACTGCTTTTCCCATCAGTCATCTCACTTGATCCCAATATCTCAAATCCTGTTTTCTTTATTTTTTAAGGCACGGAAGCACTGTAAGGGTTCACAGATCTTACCAAAAGATGCCTGCACTTGCCTGCATTTTTTTAGCAGATGATTATACCAAGCCAGGGGTGGAAAATAAATCATATAACTATTTGTATGGGAATGAGGATCAAGGATTTGCTTATAAAAAGGGCTTGATATATATAGAACAATTGCTGTAAGCCAGATAGTATGTTACAAGCTGTGTGTAGGGCTTCAGTCCACCTTTAATTAAAAAAAAATAATGATAGAACACAGCAAATCACCTCAATTATCATGTTCCAAACTGGGGGAAATTCCTGGCATAACTATAAAGATATTGTTTTAGCTAAATCAACTTTGATTTATTCACATCAACAAAGAAGAATAACAAATAATCCAAACATTTCTCTTTGCCTTTGGACTCCATTTGCTCATTTGTTTCTAGAGTCAGATTCCCCCATATGATATTTATGTCTCATTTTACAAATAGTTTTTAGTTCCAAAAGAAACTACTTAAATGGTGAGGCAGTGATATATTTTATATACATATATATATTTTTACACATATATATGATCATAATAGGGTAGCAAGAGATTTATTTTACTAAACATTATCACAATAATAATTCACAAACTGGTAACAGGTTTTTAGTTTTACACACACAAATAATTAAAATTTTGTATTTAAAACACTTGACTCCAATATACCTCAAACCGATAACCTTGCTAGGACAAGTATAAGTAGAAGAGATGCATATCTACAATATTTAATTTTAAGTATAAGCAAGAATATTGTACCATAAACATCAAGTCTTGTAATATTATAAATGTGATCATTCATGACTAGTTAATTTTGGTTAATAATTGATCTTTTTGTGATTTCGCAGTAAATGAAAATCCCTCCTCTGGAAGTTACATTAGTTTCATCTGTTTATCAGCTCATGATTTTTTTTTTTGTTAAGGATGTACGAGGGATTGAACCCAGGACCTTGTACATGAGAAGCAGGCACTTGACCACTGAGCTATATCTGCTCCTCTCCATCAGCTCATGATTTTCTTGACAGGAGAGAACAAATTATTCTGATTGAGTTGGATGTCTAATGGGGATGAGAAATGCTGAAAGGAATAAATTCAACTATATGCCAGATTCCAGGGACACTGAAATTAAGGAGAAACGGTCCTTTTGCTTAATAATCTCCCAAATGGCAGGGAAGACTAGCCCATATCCACACATAGTAGAAAAAGTGCTAAAGTGGAGGTCAGTGCAAAGGGAAAAAAAGAAAGTGTGTACAAAGAGCTAAAGGAGTATGGCTGGGGCAATTTTTTTTTTTTAAAGATTTATTTTTATTTATTTAATTCCCCTCCCCTCTCCCGGTTGTCTGTTTTCTGTGTCTTTTTGCTGCGTCTTGTTTCGCTAAAGGCAATTTTACCCAAGAATTTACATTGTTTTAGAGTAAAGACCATGCTATATGCACCACTGCTCCACCTCCAGAAATTCAGGGTCCTTACCATAGTAGACACTTAATACTGACTGTGAAATAATCTTAAATGGTATCATAATTTTCCCCAAACACGGATTTGAATTCATTTGTTTGCCCCTGAAAATTGGGAGGTTTCAAATGCATGAGTTATTTCAAGGGTTCCCCAAATGGCTCATCAAAGTCACCAGGCATTTCCTGCCAGATACCTTGGAAAGCCATCAGTAGACTGGAGAGCTGGACTCAGAGTCACCTCTGACACAGTTAGCCACCATAATCAGCAGCAACTTCCTTTATCCAAGAAATATTTCTGTGCTTCTCAAAGTTCTGCACATATTCCTTATGCTATCTGCTTCCTAGTTCCTTTGTTTATGCCTTATCATATCTTGAATATCCCCACATGTCCTCTTAGCTTAAGCTAGGGTGACACACGAGTTGGGCAATAATTCTGACCAATTAGATTGTGAGATTCTCAATGGACTAATTTTTAATCCAATTTCCACATGCCCAATCTATGGTAAATACCCAAAATACATTTACTAAATAAATAAAAAAGATTCCATCATTTACCACTTAAAAAAATATAACTGGAAATCTGTCTACTTCTATAATTTAAACTCTCTCTGTGAGAAAATAATATTCTTTTTCTCATCCATTCCAAACTTTTAGCACTCTAATTCTGAATATCTTCCCAATGTGAAACTATTCTAAAGGTATCACTCTGGAAACCTGACCTCATTACATGACTAGGTTTCCTTCTGTGTAGGCCAAATCCATAGGCTCCTAAACCTCAGGAGATGAGAAACCCTTGGGAACTACTGGTCTTTATACTTCTATGCCCCCAGTACTCCAACTGATTCATTCAAATCTGGTTCCTGTTAGCTGTGGCTGTTTAGATACTTAAAGAAGAAGGTATAATTAATCCATCTTTACTCCCAAAGTGATGAGGCTAGGAAAGAGAAGAAGAGATACTCACTGAAAGGTTTCAGGTGGGAGGGAGGTGAGTTACGGAATTATGATGTTCCTACTGTATGGTTACTAAAACATGTTCTGAAATCAACTGCTGACTATCCACAAGAGCTCTAGAGTTCATTTTTATCTGCGTGGCTGCTGGGCCACAGGTGCAGAGGGGCAGAGGGCATGGCCATGCATCTTAGACACTCACCTAATCTAAACACCCCAGGGTCTAATCTGGGAATTAATAATCACCAGCTTTTAACAGGAATTAAGGATGTATAAACTATATTTATAAACTATATGTATATAGGCCTTTACATTGCACAAATGGTGTCCACCCAAATTTACCCATATTGTGTCATTTAATTTGCACCACAATCCCTTAAAGTATGTATAATTATTATTTTACAAATTGAAACATGAAGTTCAGGAGCTCTCGAATGAGTTAAATGTTGCATTGTAAAGGTTAGAGCTGGAGGTGAAACTAAATCTTATGACTCATGGTCCATCACTCTTTCTGTCACCTCTGTGCTATTGAGAATTGAAAATTAGGTCAGAATTAGGAAAAATATATATATTCAAGATTTGTTCTGTCCACAACTATTGCCATTAATGACATGTGACTACTGAGCATTTGAAAGATGGCTAGCCTGAGTGGAGATATGCTGTTAGTATAAGATATATTAAGGATTTCAAAGATTTGCACAAAAAAGAATGCAAAATATTTTCTTAAAATTTTCTATCTCCATTGCATGTTAAAATAATATATTTTGGCTATTTTGCTAATATGGTATGGTGCTTTGAAGTGTTTAAAAGCACTTTTTTATACTTTGAATTGCTAAAAATGCAATTCAGTTGTCAGGTATGTCAGGTTAGTATATTATTTTGGACAGTGCTCAAACATACAATGTAAAAATTTTATACCTGGACTAGTAGAGCTGTGCCCCTGAAAATTGGAAAGCAGTGTAGCTACTGATTAGCAGATGGTTAAATAAATTAAGTCTGACTATCGCTGTTCATTTTTTCTGTAGATTAAAACCTCATTTGAGTTTTATACAAACAGAAAATCATAAGACAGTTTATTGTAATGGACATTCTTGTGTTCACACACAGGTGGCAAAATATTGAAATATAAAATTGTACAGTTCCTGTATTTCATCTGAGAAGGCTTTTCTTGAAAAGATATTTTCAGAGATTGACTAAGTGATCATGAATGTGACTTGGCCCATAGAAGCAGCAGAGAGAGATTCAGAGGAGGAAACAAAAAGAAACTTCATTTCAGCTTTAGGAAAGAATACCCTAAAGCAGTGCCTCTCAAACTTTACATCAAGTGGGGATCCTGTTAAAATGCAGATCCTGATCTAGTAGATCTGGAGTGTGACCTGAGTGTGTGCATTTCTAAAAAGCTCCCTGGTGATGCTGCTGGCCTATGGTCCACACTTGGAGTAGGAAAGACCTAAAGTGCAGTGATGGTTTGGAAACTTGGAAGTGCAGGGAAGAGTGACTTGACTGGCTTGATTAGAGGGCATAAGGATGAAACAAGGAACAAGGGAAGAATAGAAGGTATTTTACTTTGGGAGGAATTAGGGAAATGTGGGAGAATTAGATATGTGATGAAAGTGGCCAGAGTATTTGTGACACTTAGGGCAGAAAAATGCCCATGAGATTAAAGGGAGTAAAAAACCCTAGTATTTAGATCTTGAATATTCCTTTGGTATTTCTTTCTGTGTGGTCTGTAAGACTAGTCTTCATCTGTGCACGAATTTGTGTGATGGATGAAAGAAAAGGAAGGCTCCAGGGTCTTGTATTACAGGTGAAAGGCCTTTGGATATTCTCTTTTGCACATGATTACCCTGTCCCTATCCTGCAGGATGGGAGCAAAGAGCAGATACAAAAGGCAGGTGTTGTGTGCTGTGTAGCCTTTGCGGGAGGCGGGGGGAGGGGGGGAGACCTGCTCAGGGAACAGGTGTTCCTTGTCATGCTGCTCCTCAGCAGGAACCACCTGCCCCTTTGGGAACTCAAGTGGCCAAGGGAAGTGTGCTTGGCCTAAGATGTCAATGTTAGATCGGAACCAAGAAGTCACAGTAGCCTCTTGAAGAGCCAGGGAGAAACGTAGGTCCTGGGGTGGACAGACAGAAAAAATGCTGAGCCTGATGTCTGAGCAGGGTTCTGTAAACCTGTGGGCAAATGTGAGAATCTGGAGAGGGCTCTATGCCCAGCCCAGCACTAATTGAGAAATGGCCAGATACTTCAGAGGTAAGGCCTTGGTTGAACTCAGGCCAGGAACCCTAGAACTTGTGCCATCTTTGCCTCTCTCCTGAGGAGTGATGTGACTGGAAGGCAGGAAGAGCTGTGAGGGTTGCTGGCGTCGTCAAAAGGAGCAGTACTCATATTAGGCTGCCTAGAGCTCCCCCGTGAAGGAGCCTGAGTGCCTTAGACTGGAGAAGCAGACTTAGCGAAAGTATAGCCAGAGTCAGAGGTCAGAAACAGCCATGGGAGCTCTGCCACTCTACTGTCACGTAGTTCGCTGAAGTATAAGAAGACTAGGCTTCCCACCTGAAATCAACTTATGAGTGGATTAAAAATAGAACAAACACAAAAATAAACTAGTTTCCTGAGCCACCCACTAGTACCTACAATGTGATTAGAAAAATAATAATAAAAATTAAAAAAAGAAAGAAAAATGATTACTGTCATCAAATAAATTTGGGAAGTATTGTATATTATATAGCTCTCTGGGAGATCCTGAGATCTCCTTCAGCCAAGCAATTGGTTTAACTACATGTATTTAACGTAACAACTATAAACATCCTCCATGGAATTAATACTCTACTGACCATGATTGGAAACCTTGAAAAAGGAAAGAGTAATTGACTTTGGGAACAAACACCTTCTCTTTAGATATTCCTGGAGGCAGAATCATCTCTGGGAAAATGTGTCAGCAAAGTATTTTCAGGGCCCTTGCCTTTTTATGCACCTATTCAACAGATTTGCTATGGTAAATTCTCTCCCAAGGTCCTCAGCACTTCTCTTTTTTTAAAAAAAATAAGTTTATTTTTAAATGATACTTAGATTACATAAAATTTTACATAAAAAATATAAGGAATTCCCATATGCCCCACTCCTCACACCTCCCTCTTTTATCCACATTAACAACTTCTTTCATTAGTGTGGTACATTCACTGCAATTGATGAACACATTTTGGAGCATTGCCACACAGCATGGGTTGTTGTTTACATTCTAGTTTACACTCTCTCCCACTCCATTCTGTAGGTTATGGCAGGATATATAATGTCCTGTATCTGTCTTTGCAGTGTTAATCAGGACAATTCCAACTTCCAAAAATGTCCCCATATTAGACCTCTTTTCCCTCTCTGATTTCAGCAACTCCAATGGTCACTGTCTACACTTCAATGATAAAATTTCTTCCATTGCCAGAATCACAATAAGCCTATAGTAGAATGCCAGTAAGTCCCCCGTACTCCATATTTTATTCCCCAGTTCTAAGGATTCTGGGAAACGGTGATGCCCACTCCACCTCTAATTGAGAGGGGGCTTCAATCCCATATGGCTGATGGATGGGACGCTCTTGCTTGCAATTGTAGACTCTCTTGGTTCCTTGGTGTGGTGTGGTGTCCATTTTCACCTCCTTGTTAGTTGTCTTGGGTGGGTCCAATAAACTGGAGAGTAGGTTTAGCAACTCTGCTGAGGCTCAGGGTCCAGCTGGCACATGGACAGCCCAGAGATTCAAGTTCCTTGGACATATGCCTACCAAGTCCAGTGCCAACTATAGGTTCAATAAAAGGAACAGAAGAGGCATGTGTAGAGAAGTCACATCTGAGTCCAACTCTGTCACACTCAGGAACACAAACTCCAAAGTAGGGTCCACTGGCAAAGCACCAAACTCCAGAGCTATCTGCCCTGACTGTAGGACCTGGGTGTCTCTGGAGCCCTCAGGAGAACCACTATTTGGAGTACTACCTACCTTGGCGGTCTATGAAATCCTGCTGAGATGTGCATAAGCATTACCTGTCTGATTCCCTCCTGACTCATTTTGAAATCTCTTAGCAATTTAAATGCATTTTTTAGTATTGCTCTTATCTCTAACTCTGGAGTAAAATGTTTTATTCTTTGATAAAAGAATTGAGACACTGGAGGGGATGGGAAAGTGAGCTTACAGTTCCTAAACTCTATGGGTAGCTAGATGCTGATACCATTTAGTTTCTTACTTTTTTGGTGGGTCAAAGTACTTGTGCATCCAAGGAGGCATAGGATTAGTGTCAAGGGGACAAGGGAACCCAGGCTCATTGTTTTCATATCTAGAAAAACCTGGTCCATGGGAAATTGTAGACAAGCTGGAATTCTGCCTGTCTAAATTGACTATTTCCCTCTCATCTCTACAGATTTCTCAGAGGAGAAGGGGTATGAGAAATCATTCCACAGTGACCGAGTTTGTTCTTTCTGGATTAACTGACCAACCAGAGCTTCAGCTGCCCCTTTTCTGCCTCTTCTTAGGGATATACATGGTCACTGTGGTGGGAAACCTTGGCATGATCTCAATAATTAGGTTCAATTCTCAACTTCACACTCCCATGTACTATCTCCTCAGTTGTTTGTCTTTTTTAGATGTCTGCTATTCTTCGGTCATTACCCCCAAAATGCTGGCAGGACTTCTATACAGAGATAAAGTGATCTCCTACTCTGGATGCATGACTCAGCTGTTTTTTTTCTGTATTTTGGTAATTTCCGAATGCTACATGTTGGCAGCGATGGCCTATGATCGCTACGTTGCCATCTGTAGCCCACTGCTCTACAATGTCATCATGTCCCCCCAGGTCTGCTCTCTCCTGGTGGCTGCAGTCTTCTCAGTGGGTTTTACAGATGCCATGATTCATGGGGGTTGTATATTAAGACTCTCTTTCTGTAGAACAAATGTCATTAGACATTATTTCTGTGACCTCGTCCCCCTTATTAAAATCTCCTGTTCCAGCACTTACGTTGATGAGCTCTTGATTTTCGTGATTGGTGGATTTAACATGGTGACCACCAGCCTGACAATCATCGTTTCATACGCTTTCATCCTTGCCAGCATCCTCCGCATGAAATCTAAAGAGGGCAGGTCCAAAGCGTTCAGCACCTGCAGCTCCCACCTGACAGGTGTTCTTGTATTTTATGGGTCTCTCATGTTCATGTATCTTAAACCCACTTCCAGCAGTTCAGCCACCCAGGAGAAAGTGTCCTCCGTGTTTTACACCACAGTGATTCCCATGTTGAATCCCCTGATCTATAGTCTGAGGAACAGAGAAGTGAAATCTGCACTGATGAAATTATTGAGAAGAAAATTATCTCCATAAAGAATATGCTCTTTATTAAGACTATGTATTCATAATCATTTCTTTGTATGTATCTTCCAAAGTAATTTGATGTGAATTGTGTGTATATTCAGATTATTAAATATATTCACACATAAGATTAATAATATAAAAAACAAGTCTGAAAGTGAAAGGTAAGAAAATATTTTATAGTGTAATATGATTTCTTGGATTAAACATCAAATTTTACCAGTAGTTTCCTGAATCCAGGCAAAAAAGATAAATATACTACATCATAATATCAGGGAAAAATCACACCAAATTCTCCTGGAGAGACAAAGTCTTTCCTCTTATATATCCACTCAAAAAGACATTTCTATTATGGAAATTTATATAGAAAATATTGAGTAGTGTGATGGAGATCATCACAGCTATTTTACAATAAAAGAGGAAGATTTTTTGCTTTATTTTTGGTAAAGGGTTTATTAAAGACCAATGTTATATTAAAAGTGAAATCAATAAAGAAGATTCAGCAAAGGCCTAAGCTAATATGGCACAGTATTTGGCATCGGATGATCAAAAGATAAGACTAGATGAGGAAATGATGTTTAGGCAATGTTCTCTAAATATCTCCCTTTTTCAAGCTGGGCTGGTAAATATGCAGTATTATACTACTAATTATATTTTTGTTTTGTTTTGTCTTGTTTTTGTTAGTCTTTTCTCTCCAGACTATAAGTTTTATTATCTTCTTCCAAATCATGTTTTGAATTGACAATAAGTTAAAAGTTTACAATTTTCAAGAAATAATTCTTATGCAATCAATCAAGATAATGTATGGGGAGCATGATATGTTAATTAATGTATTAATTTAGCATGAGCTTACATGCACACTATGTGCAAGGTGTTGGAATATTAACATGAGGATGATGGACAGGGTCTCTGCTTACTTTCAGGCATGGTAGCAGATAATACAGAAGTAATTATATGAACATACATGATAATTATATAGATAAGTGCTTTGAAGAAACACAAAAGAGGTAAATATTTGTCAGTCGATTAAGGACTACTCTCAATAGAGCTCTTCTAAGAAGTAACATTTGAGATGAAACTTGAATGAAGAGAAGAAAACAATTATTCAGAAACAAAAGGACCAAAGCCAAGTAAAGTGGTAGCAAGGCTGGAACAAATTTGATGGTATGCAAGAAACAGGGAATGCAGTGTGGCTGAAGCCTAATGAAAGAAAGGAAAGGGGTACCAAAGGAGGTTAGACAGGCAGACAAACGTCAGATTATGTAAATAATATGACTATTATTCTAAGTATAAAGAAATGTCATTGGTATATTTTAAGAAGCAGAATAAAATCAGTTTTGCATTTTAAAAAAATCTCTGGTTATTGATTAAAATTAATGGATAGAAGGGGAGCAGATGTGGCTCAGGCAGTCGAGCACCTGCCTCCCACATGGGAGGTCCTGGGTTTGGTTCCCAGTGCCTCCTAAAGAAAAAATGAGCAGACAATGAGCAAAACCTATGAGCAAATATATGAGGGAAACATCCTGGGGCGGGGGGGGGGGGGGGGGGTGGAAATTAATGGATGGATGTGCGTGTATTTGTGGGGATGTTGGATGGGGAAAGGAGGGGTGCATGGCCAAAGTGGAAACAGGAAGAACAGTTGAGAGGCTGTGGAAATTTTCTTGGCAAGAAATAGTGACATGTGGAAGAAATGTGTGGATTAAGGATGGATTTGGAATTTAAACCAAAAAGATTTGCTGTTGAACTGCACATGAGATGGCTGAGGATGATATCATTTTAATAAAACAAAAATAAAGATACAGAAATAAGGAAAATATGAACAATAAGTGAGTCAAGACTATTCAGGAAAATACAGAAATAGTCATAAAAGCCTAAATAATTGTAGTGTTTGAACTTCATATTGTCTGAATTTCCAAGCAGCCCAAATAAAAAACAGAAATGTGATTATCAAGTTATACAATTTTCATTATTAGAAAGAAGCATGCCAATTATTTATAGTAATACAGGTTCCTTATTAAATTCTTAAAACAAAACAAAATAAAACACCATCTACCTCTTTCCTCTCACATTTCATTGTTACCCTGTTTTTGTTTGTTGTATTATGTCTCCAGTTTTTGGGGCTAACATACCTTGATGAAACTGGAATTTTCCATTTTATTTCAAAGAAACTACTTGTGCTTTTTCTTTGAGTTAAGTTTATGGAAAGGTTTTCTAACTATACTGAAAATTTAGATGCAACATAAAAAAGACAAATTTGATATTAAATTAAAAAAAAAACTTTTTGCATTGCAAAACTATCAAGACTGACAACCTGGGAGAAAATATTTGGTACATATATCACAGATAGATGGGTAAAATCCCTGATGAATAAAGAAATCTTAAAATTTGAGAAAAATTTCAAAAACCTGATAGAAAATGAGAAAATATATGAACAACCAATTAACAAAGAAAAGATATGCAAAATGTTTATTGATATTCAGTCTCACACATAAGATAAATGCAAATTAAAACTACATTGAAACACTATTAGTCACCTATCAGGTTGGAAAAGTTAAAATATGTAACGACACAGTCTGTTGATGAGATGATGAGGAAACATTCTTAAACATTTTTCTTGGAAATGCAAATTGGTGTAATACTTATGGAGCAAAGTTTGGCAATATTTAACAAAAGTAGGTATGCAATTACCTTTTACATTCCCGGTACAAGGAGTTTACCCCAAATATGCACCTCCAACCATTTGAAATTACACAATGTTATTTATTGCAGAATTATTTGCAACTGAAATGTCGAGAGTAACCCAAATACATCTACATGGGAGAATGATTGAATAAATTAAGACACAGCCACACAATGGAGTACCAGGCAGCTTAATAAAAGAACAAAGATCTCTATGAACTAGTCTGGAGCGATTTCTAGGATACATTGTTAAGTGAAAAAACCTAAGTGTAAGAGGATATCTAAAATATTCTTCCTCTGGTGTAAAAGGGAAGGGGAAATAAAATATGCATGTGATCTCATCTGAGCAAAAAGAAACAGGAAAAAGTGCTGAGCCTGGCTATGTGTTGGGTGTGCATATGAATAGGATGGAAAGCATACAGGAAATGGGCTGGGGAATTGATGCTAATCTGAATATATACATTTATACAGTCTTGATTTTCAAAACATCTGAATAGTTCACAGATTCAGCAAAGGAAAATAAGTAAAACCAATAAAGAGGGGAGGAATGCTAAATTCAATACAAACACAAATGAGTGAACAGAATCATATTTCAAGTGAAAAACATAGACAATGAAGAGGAAACACTAACCAATGTAAACTTTGAATTTGGTAGTTGGACTCTATACTCTCAAATGAAAGACAAAGAGAGTTCTAAGTAAGTACTAACTCCAGTTAGTAAACTTCTTTTTCTCAAGGGCATGAGTTAGCAAGTTTGAAACTATTTTACATACATTCTAGAATTGAGCTAATATGTAAATATATTGTGGGTAAGGGAACCAGAAATCTCACTGTAGGAGAAGGGAGTTTCAAATATGAAAGAGGTAGGAATAGAATGAACAATATAACAATGGATGAAAATTGAGGACACATGTACAAATTCATGGATTTAAATATCTACTAATTGCTAGAAACAGACATAGATATGGATGTGTATTGTTAGAAGTTCCCCCTTTCAAGGTTTTCAGTGATTAATAGGTCCTGAGACTGTGAGTCAATATCCCTGTAACATAAACTGAAGCCCCGCAGCCTCCAGCCATAACCCTCCAAGCCATCCCCTAGGCTAGGAGGCAGCCCATCCCCGCCCAAGAATAAACAAAGTGGAGCAAGATATGGGCCTTTACCTTCTCCAGGCCCAGGCCCCACCAACCCCTCTCCTCCCTCATTCCAAGACCTCCTCGCCCACTGCCCCCTGACCATTTGGCCCCAGGCTGTGTTATAGACCAGCGATATCGACCTGACTCAGACTCTGAATAAAGTTCCAACTGAGAGCTTTATTAGCCGCACAGCGACTACCTCATCCTGCGCAGAGGATAGAGTAGCCTCAAATCACAGGGGGAGTTTGCTTATATAGGCCTTTAGGTTCAGGGCGGGGGGGGGGGGGGGGGGGGGGGGGGGGGGCAATATCTCAGTAAGCAAGCACGTACAGAAGCAGGTGTTCACGGTTAATCAAGCACTGGGAATTCTACCAGGGGAGACAAGCGGTTGGGGAGTTCTTGTTATTTACAAGGGTCTGAGTCAGGTTGGTCTTTTGGCAGGGGCTGACGACACTTTCTACAGGAGGCGGCCTTGAAATAAGGTTTTACAGTCAAGCAAGCTGGTTACAGAAGTGAGATATAGGCGGTTAGGGGGCTGTGGGATTTTCCTCTCAGGTGGGGGTGGTCACAGGCTCCTACTTCTCCACATTCCCTACTTCTCTTTGGGAGAAGTCAAACCCTTGAATTTAAGTACTCTCCAGTGTCCTGCATAGGTAAGCTTAGGTATGGGGTGTTCAGGATTAACAGCTTAATGGTTTGCACTCTCTCTTGGATAAATCAAACTAAGCGATTATGAGTGGGCCACAGGCTAACAGCAATAATAGGAGGAGTAAGGGGCCCGAAAGGGCAGTGATAAGGGTTGTAAGCCACGGGGACTAATTAAATAAACTTTCATACTAATTTTTGGTGGCTGACTGAGCCTTTTTTCATTTTTTAAAATCATTTCCAGACTAAGTTTAAGCTTTTTTTAATGATGCTGGAGTAGTTAGCATAAAAGCAACAAGTTTCTCCTAAAGCTAAGCAGAGGCCTCCTTGTTTTAGGAATAATAAGTCCATTCCCCGCCGGTTCTGGAGGAATACCTCAGCTAAGGAATCAAGTGCATCTTTTAAATGTGAAATTTGATATTCAAGGTCCTTGAGGTCCTGGGTAACTAGGGCCAATAATTGGTTGACATCAGAGTGACTTTTTACGAGAGCTGCTGATCCTACCGCGGTTGACCCAGCAATGCCCAGCTCAATTAGAAGGGGAACTAGGATTGGGGCCCTCTTGTTCCAGTGGTGCTTAAGACTCGATGTTTCAAGATATTCTCTCTCAGTTTTTTTCAGAGAGGTAATGTATGGGCCACTATGCCTCAGTTTTTAACATTTCCCCCTTTTTGTTTTAGTCGAGGTGACCGTGCCTGTCTTAGGTTGCCCTCCTTTGAGAGTCTTACCCGTCATTGGCTACCGGCCAAGCTCTTCAACTTGGGGAAGTTACTGAAGTGCTTTTGCCAGCACCAGATCACTTACATGTCCCATAGCTGCTACTCTTTTCAATTTTCTCTGAAAACACCGTCCAGCACAGGTGAAAATTATGAGCAACAGAACAAACATGATCAGCCCTACTTTTAAAGCTGACAGTAAACACTGTGACCTCCACTAATCAACTGGGTTAAACCCTGCAATATGTGAAATCATATCTGAGAAAATATTCTTACCATTGGCTACATGAATTTGATTTTGAGACTTTTTAAAAATATTTTTCTTTGTAATACACCATTTCCAGAGAGATACTACTTTCATGACCTAACAAATGATTCTCAACTCTTTTTATACTGTATCTGATGAATTACATGCAGTTATACAGAAAACTTCATTCCAATTACACTTCAATTTTTTAAACAAGTTTAAACTATACAATTGATCTTCAATATGCAAAACAGCTGATTCTAATTCATTAACTCAATTATTTAACTGTTTATTAATGTGATCTTGGCTATGCCATAAATCACTAACATTTTATGCTAGTCATGCCATGTATTGTCGAGTCTGTACTTATACATAAATTTACCATAGCAGTAGCAGCAGCTGTAATGATTCCAATCAGTCTCAAAATGCTTATAATAAGCAGTCCAATAAAGTATTTAGTCCATTTTAAGAATTCTTGTACCATATGTAGCAATAACTGACTTTCAGGAGATGACTGCCAAATCCATATCATTCTCACAGGTATCCAGATGCCTTTTCTTCTTCTGGTTATCACTATTGTTTCTCCATCCTGCAACACAGTTTCTGGTAGACATGTATACAAGGCACCATTTTCATAAAACAATGAGTTATTCTTAATAGTTACTTTACGAGTCATGAAAACACATGGATCTTTAACACAGGCTTTAAAATGATATGTGTAAAGGTTAAATACTGTCCTGTTTTGTTTATATTTCTCAGCTATTCATACAGAGGGGCAATTCCAAGAAATATTTTCCACAAACTCTTCTGCAGGTTATGATTTTGAGTGCTATTAGTTCAAGGGGCCAGTATTTACCTTTCTTTGCAATGTCAACAGTTCCTGCTACAATAGCATAAGGAGAGAGCACACAGGTCCAAAGCCCACAGGCAGACACAAGCTGCAAGCTCACAATTCCAGAATCTGCAAAGCCAATGTGATGCATGGCAGCAAGTGCCACAGGTTATCTGAGGGCTCATTCTTCTCAAGAGCAGGAGGGATCTGATGTTAGTCATTGGCATTGGCGAGTAACAGGCAGCTAGAACTGCTGGGCTAGGCACCACAAGGTTTGGTACTCATGATGTTTGTTTTTTTTTCAGTGGAGCCACTTTGCCTTTTCTCAGGTTTTAGTGGTAGGGCCCTGGATTTTTACAAAGACATCTGTGTTAACAGTCCTAAAAGGGATGTTAGTGGGGTGGGCAGGGACATCACAGAAAGCCACCTGTTACTACTAGCAGGCATCTCGGATGTTCCTTCATAGATTTCAGGGTGATTTACAACAGTTTACTATTTCTGTTTTGCTTTCAGTACCTGCAGTCCACCCCTGGATAGGGATGGCAGTTTTCAGAGTGCCCAGACACTATTGGGTTAAATTTTTCACTTTTAGCAGGACCTCTTATGCTGCACATAATTGCTTTTTTATATTGCACTTTTGGCTTTTTTCCAAAATTGTGATTAAAACCCAAGGGGTACTTGTTTAGAATTTTGCCTTTGCCACAAACTCCACTCAAACCAAATATTGGTGCTTGCTACATTTAATTCATAGGCTAAGTTAATGTCCACAATTTACTTTCTATCATTTAAAGCAGCTTGCTGGAGGTTTTCCCACTTTTATGAAGGATTTTTTTCCAATTAATACACACAACAGCTTCAATATTTGAGCTAAATGAGGGATGAAAGATTTTTAGCATTTTAATAATATTACAAATTCTATTAGCATGAGAAAACATTGTACTTTATCAATTACAGCAGAAAGTATAGATTTATTTTACTCAACCAAACAACACTTAAGAATTTGATAGAGCAGCAGGGACTTTGCAGCTTGTTCTAACTGTTTGTGTAGTTCAGGCTCTTAAGATAAGATACTACTGTCTCTGATGTTTCCTTTAATTTTGAAAAAAGGATTACTGGTTAGTAACATTATCAGTAGGGTTTTAGCCACAGATTTTTTCTACACAGCCAGATTATTACTACCATGCCAGGAGAGATGGTTGGGCTATGCGCATAGCCCTGAAAAGCACTGCAGAAGTCCATTGTTGGGTTTTTCACAGATAGAGGAGTGCAGGCTAGCTTGGACACAAGAAGACACTAAAGAAAGTTTTAGTAACTTTTAAAACAAAGTGATAGCGACACAGGCAGATATTAACTTTTTGTAACAAACTAGCAATATTTGGACTGCTGCATACTACAGTACTGTTATTTTAATTTATAAGAGGTTGTTTCTGTGACACATACTTTTTTATAATAATTAAAGCCATAATTAACCACAGTATACTTCTGTTTAATATTATGCTGAAATATTGGTAAATTTATACACTCTTAAGTATTCATTTGAACCTTTTACTCATGTAACTTTAACAGAGGGTTAAAGAAAAAAGCCTGTTAATTTTACAATACTTTTAAATACCTTCTATTCAACTTAAAACATATTAAATGAACTCAACTATTGCTTTAACTTTCTTTTAAGGTAAAAGAACAAATCTCTTGCAATTAGTTTGAAATAAAAAGTACTTTTCAGGATTTGATTTTGAGAAAGCACGTTTGAACATTATGTTCTTTTAAAAGAGATCAGACCTTTTCTTCTTCAAACACTGAGGAAATTATGAGGTTAAAGCACAAGAAGCTATTTTGATAAAACAGATTTTCTTTGTATACTGATTATTCAGAAAACTTTCACTAAAACAGACTAATGACTTGAGAGATTGAGAAAGAACAAAATTTCCAACCTTGCATCAGTATACTGCCTGATATCAAACATTTCAAAACTTTACTGACAGACCCACCAAATCTCACTCAACCTTAATCACAAAAATTTCCCCTTCACACACCTTCTATACTTTCAGCATTCACCCAGGCTTGTTCCCACACTCTACTGTTCCCAATAATCAATCATTTTATCTCAGGACAAAATCTTCTCCTATTTTCTTAACAATAAAAACACATTCCATACATCCCACATACATAAGTTACCAGGCAAACTTCTTATAACATAATTATCATCAACATTAAACTTTTCTTCACTTTAAACTTAGTAACATGCAATACCAGAAACAGTCTCCCAGAAGCAAGTTGGCAGGGGAGGCTGGCCACCGACAAGCCCTCCTGTCATAAAATTATCTTTTATTTTTATTAATTCAGTTTTTGTTTAATAGTGACTTTCTAGATTTAGCCATTTAAACACTTTAATTTAAACAATGCTTCGTTAAACTTCTTTTAATTATTTATAACCATATAGACTATAATTATACTACTTTTGTTGTAGAATTTGAGAGAGGTTCAATTATTTGTGTATAGAAAGGCCAGGACTCAGGAATGATTTTGAGAAGGAAAAATGGTTTACTGACAGCTGGCGGGACTCCGGTGCTTTCTGTTTCAAACCCGAGTCCCGAACAAGATTTTTAAGTTCTTTTTATACAGGGTGGGGAGTCAAATGGTGCTTTTAATCAAAGAAAACTACTTTTTTTTGTTAGTTAAGTCTTTGCCTGAGTACCAGGTAGGTTTTGAATTAATATATCGCTCATACTTCAGGTGAGCTTGAATTAGCATCTTGCCCACATTCCGTCTGGATGCAACTTTGAATACACATTCAGTCTTACATCTTTTCTGAACATTCAAAGCCCATATTTCTTAACTGGATTTCTAGAGACTAGGCACACTTGGATACAGAAATAGATGATTTTGAATTTATGCACAGGCTATATTATATTTTTTATTCGAGGCCAAGTCCAAGTTCCCTTAAGTTTTGGCATTATTACCATCAGAGTTTCCCTGGACTGACTGGTATGTATGTAGAGTTTGCATGGCTAAATTGCCTCCTGGGACCGGAGTTGTTGCCATGGTCACCAAGAGCAGGACTGTGGCCTCTTACCATTCCACACCCACAAGTCAGTACAGACAGCTTAGGTTAAGGTTATCTCTGAAGAGACAAAGAGCCTCCCACCCATAGCCCACATCACTTTAAGACAAATTTTATTTTCACAGAACACATTCTCTTACTTAAAATTACCACAATATCTTCTACAATTCACCACATGCATTTAAGTTTCATGAGTTTATGAAAACTAGCCATTCTATTTTATGGCAAAACACACCTTTTTGAAAAACTTATTAAATTTCAGTTAGCATTCCCACAAATTTTTAACTTTCTTTAATATTCATTTTTTTACATCTTTCATTTTATTCTGTGAGGAAAAATAAACTATTCATTTTAATTTAGGCAAGAACTATTTTTTAATGAAAAGACATAGTAATTTTGTTAAGACTTATAATTTTTGTCATTGTAGAAATCCCATTAACATGCAAACTTATGTATTAATATAAACACTTATTTAATATTTGGCCATTTGAATAGAGCCCTTTTAAAAAAAATCTTTATTTATTTATATCACCATCCGGAGGTATCAAAATACACAGACATTGAATAAACAAATACAAAACAATTACAACACATTAGCAGAAACATACAGTTTACAATTGACTCATAATTCTTCACAAATCACACAGAACAGAAATACAAAAAGACAAACAATTAAGACAGATGAAGAGACAAACCAGACAGCCTGAACCAGAGTCAAGAGCGACGTCTCACTCTGACTGGTGGGTGGGATCTATTTGCTGTGTCCAGCAGATCCACTTCCCCACAATCCAGACTCTGCAGAGGTTTTCCAGAAAATAGATTCACCTAGGAACGTTCCGTTTGCTGATCCTGGGCCCAGGAACTCCTGATGCTCTCCAGATAGAATTTAGGTGGAGACAATTTCCAGGGCCAGGCGGCGTCCGGGGCAGAGGAACATCCCTCTGAGGCCTTCCCCTAGACCACCAGTCCGTCCCCAGAACATACCTGTCTCCCTGAGTCTGAGGGGATCAACCCCGCTGGAGTGGGGGATCTTGTTGATCTATCTCGCTGGGGCCTCCAAATGTTATAGACCAGCAATATGACCAGACTCAGACTCTGAATAAAGTTCCAATTGAGAGCTTTATTAGCCGCACGCTGACTGCCTCATCCTACGCAGAAGAGAGAGCAGCCCCGGGTTGCGGGGGGGGAGTTTGCTTATATAGGCCTTTAGGTTCAGGGCAGGGGGCAATAGCTCAGCAAGCAAGCACGTACAGAAGCAGGTGTTCACGGTTAATCAAGCACTGGGAATTCTACCAGGGGAGACAAGCGGTTGGGGAGTTCTTGTTATTTACAAGGGTCTGAGTCAGGTTGGTTTAGCGGCTGACGACACTTTCTACAGGAGGAGGCCTTGAGATAAAGTTTTACAGTCGAGCAAGCTTGTTACAGAAGCGAGATGTAGGCGGTTAGGGGGCTGTGGAATTTTCCTCTCAGGTGGGGGTGGTCACAGGCTCCTACTTCTTCACAGCTGTACTTGTTTCTGCCCCCTATTGATGCACTGTATAAAGTCATATCCACCACTCTTCAGGGGCAGGCTGAAGTCTGTTCTTCAGACCCCCTCTCTTGGGATAGCTTCCCAATAAACTGTGCCTGCAATCGTCAGTCTCCATGTCCCAGCGAGTGCCCTTTCTCTAACATGTTTGCTTGTATGTGGATGTGCATGTATGCACGTATATACCTATATCTATTTCCTGACCCTGTCTTCTTAGAGAACTTAGAAGCAATGGCATCCTGATAGCAATAGCACACCCAGAACCTGGATTTTGATTTTTTAATATCATTTTCAAATTAAAGTTTCTTTTAGAGATAGAGTTGATTCCAACTTTGAGGCAGGGAAAGTACAAGATGAGCCTGCAGCACCTTTTTGTGCCATCACATAGTAAGGCAGGGATCACAGAAAGATGGGGACATATCAAAAGGATGCAGGACTCTGCTTAAAGGGGTCTCTATTGGTCAAATCTGGGAACATTATGATAATAAATTATTTTAATCTACTGAATGAAATAAAATAAAGTGTTCTCATACAAATAAAGGGATCCTGCTCTTTACAATAAGAAGCTAAGTAATAAATGTTGATGAAATGACAGTTGCTAAACCACCATTTAAAAAAAAATAACTGAATTATAGAGGAATCAACAACAGATGCAAAACCTAGTTGGTAAAATTTTGAGGAGAAACAGGGTATTTTTTAGTCTCAATTGTATATCGCTAAAAAGCTTTTATGTTTTGAATCCAGCCAAAGCAGTGCTTAGAGAGAAATTTATAGCTTCAAACAGTTATATTAGAAAAAATGGAACATATACAATAAATGAACTAAACTTTCACTTTAAGGAACTAAGAAAAGAAAAACAAATTAAACCCAAAAGAAAGTTTTTTAAAAAAAGGAAATAATAAAGATAATAATGGAAACCAATGAAATAGAATATGGACAAACAACAGGAAATGTCAATGAAACCACAGGCTAGTTTGTTGATAACATGAATAAAGTAGTTAAATTTGTTACTGGATTTTGTCTAGGTTCTTCATTATGCTGCAGAAATGAATTTCAAGAGCACATTGAGTGAGGTAGCCCAGTAATTTATTCAGGGTGGGAGGGATGAGAAATGGGAGAAAATAACAGACCAAGGGTTCCAGGTGAAGAGTAATGGACTGAAAAGTGATAAAGTGGGCTGGTTTACAGACTACCATTCCCCATTGTAGATTATAAATGCCCAGATTTTATTTGTGTGGCCATCAGGGCGAGAGCAGGGCGTAGAAGTCAGGAGCAAGGATCCACAGGCGAGAGAAAGCGCTCAGTCCTCGTGCCTGCATTTTTAACTGTTAATTAATCTATCGCATTGCTAATGGTATGGGAGGAGTTCCAGCTTTTTGCTGTTTGATTGATTACCCCCATCAATCCCCCATGAGGGCCCAATGATAAAGTCCTTAGGGAATATCTGAGGCTTCTCCTGGCTTCTCCGGGAGAATCTGGGGAGGGCCTTTCAGCAATCATCTTGAGGTTTTTGATGTCCATATGGACTTCTTTCCAGGTTCCAGATCCATCTATTGATTCTCTATCTTAAGCCAGCTTCAAATTGATTTAAAAAAAAAAAAAAAAAAGAAGGGCAGCGGACTTGGCCCAGTGGTAAAGGCGTCCATCTTGGCCCAGTGGTTAGGGCGTCCGTCTACCACATGGGGAGTCCGCGGTTCAAACCCTGGGCCTCCTTGACCCGTTTGGAGCTGGCCCACGTGCAGTGCTGATGTGCGCAAGGAGTGCCCTGCCACGCAGGGGTGTCCCTGCGTAGGGGAGCCCCACGCGCAAGGAGTGCGCCCCGTAAGGAGAGCTGCCCAGCACAAAAGAAAGTGCAGCCTGCCCAGGAATGGTGCCGCACACAGAACTGTGCTCGCCTGGGATGGCAAGAACACCTTAGGTCTGGTCAGGCACTGCTCGCCATGTGGCCTTTGCAGTGACATTACTCCTCCCAGCGTGATGGCCTCTGTGAATTCAGACCTCAGCATGGTGGCTGGGATGCCCTAGACTTGAGCAAGGAAGTATAATCTACCCGACTTCAATCCTAGGCTCCGGGACTGGCAAAGTACAACTTCACTATTTTTTATGAGTGAAAGCAGTGACATTACCCAGAGGGGCGTAGACTCCAACTTTCCATGTAGGAGTGGAAGCCACTTGGTTCATAAATGAACACCTGGGGCTTGAATTTAGGTCTGCCTAATGCCAAAGTCCATTCTCAAGGGAGCAAATACTGCCAAGCACTCCTTCCTCCCTTTGCAAGCCACACCCACCTTTGACATTCTATTCCTTAACATCCCTTTTTTCCCTAACAATGTTTCCCCTATAATCTCCTCCCTCTACCTCTACCTGATTATCCTTTGGTGGTATAGTCACGGAGTATAGAAATGGAGACTTTTGGCACATTAAAGAGATAGAACAGGGAGAATTCTTTCTCCTCTTTTTATCCTGCTCTAATCTCAGGGAACTGACTTCCAATTTTTAAAAATCTCCATCTGATTAGGAGACAACAGGGAAATAACAAAGAAAGAGGAGGCGCTCAAGGAAGAATAAATGTGAGAAAGAGGACAGGAGAAAGAGGGGAGGACATTCTGGGGTCTTCCAACTACAGTGAGGACTTTTACTACTCCTACCACCTCCCCTCTGCCCCAAACTAATACTGCTACTGGATTTCATTTAGGTTCTTTCACTATGCTGGAGAAATGAATTTCAAGAGCATGTCGGGTGAGTTAGGCCAGTAATTTATGCAGGTAGGGAGGGAAGAGAAATGGGAGAAAATAACAGATCAGGGGTCCCAGGTAGAGAGAAGGGTTTGAAAAGTGATAAAGGGGCTGATTTATAGGACACAGTTCTCCATTAGAGGTTCTATATGCCCAGGTTTCCTTGTGTAGTGATCCAAATGGGAAAGAAGGCAGCTGGAGTCTGGGGTCCGAGGTAAGAGAGCACGAGTTAGAACTCAGGCCCAGCACTACTTTTTAAACTGCAAATTATCCCACCCCTTTGCTAATGGCAGGGGAGGAGTTCCAGCTGTGTAGTGCTTTGATTGTTTATTTCTCCCGTCAGTCTCCCAGGAGGGCCCAATGATAAAGTCCTTAGGGAATATCTGGGCTTCCCCCGGCTTCTGGAGGAAGTCTGCTTCGGAGTGGCAGAATCTTGGGGAGAGTCTTCCAGCAGCCATCTTGGGGTTATTGATGTCCACGTGGATTTCTTGCCAGGTTCCATATCCATCTATGAATTCCCTATTAATACATTCCTCCTGCTAAAATAAATTTGATGACTTAATTTAGATGGAAATTCCCCTAATACTCAAACCAGGCAAATTCTGTACAAAAAGAGATATAGCAAACTAATATCCTTCGTGAACATTTGTGCATAAATCCTTAACAAAATATTAGCAAATTGAACCCAGTGACACATGAAAAGGATAATGCATCAGGATCAAGTTGAGTATGTATTCAGGATTGTTTTAACATTTAAATAACAATGCAGGGAAGCGGACATGGCCCAATGGCTAGGGCATCCACCTACCTACCACATGGGAGGTCCACGATTCAAACCCTGGGCCTCCTTGACCTGTGTGGAGCCAGCCCATGCACAGTACTGATGCGTGTAAGGAGTGCCGTGCCATGCAGGGGTGTCCCCTGCATAGGGGAACCCCACGCGCAAGGAGTGCACACCATAAGGAGAGTTGTCTAGCGTGAAAGAAAGTGCAGCCTGCCCAGGAATGGCACCGCACACACGGAGAGCTGACACAGCAAGATGATGCAACAAAAAGAAACACAGATTCCCGGTGCCGCTGATAAGAATAGAAGCAGTCAGAGAAGAATACAAGCGAATGGACACAAAGAACAGACAATGGGGGGGTTGGAAGGGAAGGGGAGAGAAATAAATGAAAAATAAATCTTTGGAAAAAAATAACAATGCAATGACCCCATTAACAGATATAGGGAGGAAAATCATATCATGGTCAAAGAATCAATGCCAAAGAAACATTTGATAAAACTGGTCATTTGTTCCTGAGAAAATCTCTCAACGAAATAGAAAAGATTTTTTTCTACCTGATAAAAGACTTTTATGAAATAATTACAGCCAATCTCATACTTAATGGTGAAAGAGCTAATATTTTTTTTCCCTTAAGTTTGGGAATGAGGCAAAATTGCTCACTCTCACCACTTGTTTTCAATATTGTACTGCCTTCCCAGCTAGTACAATAAGACAAGGAAAGGAAACAAGGAATATTGATCAGAAATAAGAAATAAAGCTGTCTCTTACCAGACATAAAATACTTGTTTATGTAAAAGATGCTAAGAAACCTATAAAAAAGCTTCAGGAACTAATTAAATTTGGCAAAGTCACAGAAAACTTCAATAAAAACAATTGTATTTCTATATACTACTAACGGCTATTTCAAAATACAATTTCAAAAGATCACCATTTGCTATTGCAGCAAAACCATTTTATATCTAATATATTAATATATTAGAAATATATTTAATAATTATGTACAAAACCTGTACCTTGGAAACTACAAAAATTGCTGAGATAAATTAAAGAATAATTAAATTAGTGGAGAGATGTGCTATGTTCAATGATTGGCAAGCTCAATCTTATTATATTATAGATCCAGTTCAATGCAATGGCAATTAAATGCCCAGTAGGCTTGTAGATATTGCTAAGGTGATTCTAAAATATTCAGAAATACATAAGATTTAGAATTGTTAAAACAATTTGAAAAAGAGAAACAACGTTGCAGGAATTTCACAACCTAATTATATGATTTGCTAGAAAGCTGTTGAACTCCGAAAATGTACTGTCATAAGAATAGAAGTATATTTCAATGATGCATAGTAGCAAGTCCAGAAATAGATCCATACAAAAAAATCTATTGATTTTCAACAAAGCTGCCAAGGAAAATGCAGTCTTTCCAAAACTGTGCTAGAGAAGGGATATTTATATGGAATTGAAAGGAACACTAGCCCTTATCTCAAATGCTACGCGAAATTTAACTTTAAATATATCTTAGGCATAAATAGAAATACTAAAACAATAAAACTTCTGGAAGTATACATTGGTGAAAATGGAGGAATGACCAATAAACTCATGAAAATTTACACAACATCATTAGTCATCAGGGAAAATGCAAGTTTAAAGCACAATGTGATACCACTACATATCCATTGTAAATACTGACAACAGGTGTTAGTGAAAATGTGAAGCAATTGGAAATGATCCATTACTGATGGTAATGCAAAAATATACTGCCAAATTGAAAAATATTTTCATAGTTTCTTCTTATATTACACACTATTTATCCCTGAAATTTTACTCCTTAAGAATATATCCAGGGAAACGGATTTGGCTCAGCTGATAGAGCATCTGCCTACCATATGGAGGCCCAGGGTTCAAACCCAGGACCTCCTGACTCATGGGTGAGCTGGCCCATGTGCAGTGCTGATGCGCACCAAGAGTGCCGTGCCACCCAGGGGAGTCCCCCATGTAGGGGAGACCCATGCACAAGGAGTATTCCTCCGCAAGGAGAGGCGCTCCACACAAAAAAAGTGCAGTCTGCCTAGGAGTGTCGCCACGCACTTGGAATGCTGAGGTTAGCAAGATGATGCAACAAAAAGAGACACAGATTTCTGGTGCCACTGACAAGAATGCAAGCGGACACAGAAGAACACATAGTGAATGGACACAGAGAGCAGACAACCAGGGAGGGAAGGCGAGAGAAATAAATTAAAAATAAATCTTAAAAAAAAAAAAAATATCCAAGAGAAGTAGAAACATGTCCATGCAACTTTTCGACAAAATGTTCATACAAGCTTTCTTCATAATTGTCCCAAAGTGGAAACAATCCAAATGTGCCTCAGTGGGGGAAAAGTAAACAAATTGTGATATATACATAAAATGGAATACTACTCAGCAATAAAAAGGGATGTACTACTGATACCATTTTTGTTACATGGACAAAGCTCAAAATTATTATGCTAAGGGAGAGAAGCTGGATACAAAAAATATTTGTTGTGTGATTCAACTTATATGGAACTAGAAGAGACAAATCTCATCCATCATGGCAGAAAGCTGGACAGTAGTTCCATAGAGGCATAAGTATGAGTGGTTTGGCTGGGAGAGTCACAAAGGAATCTTTTGTGATGATGGAAATATCCTACATCTTTATTGTATTGATAGTGGCTATATACATGCGTATATACATTTTAAAACAAGTAAACAGGCAAACTCATTGATTGGTACAACTCAAATTGATGAATTTTTTTTGTGTGATTTATTTTAATAAATGACAAAAAATAAAAGTCTGACTCCAGGAAGGATATAAAATGTGATAAGTCAAAATTCCTGCTATAACAATATAAAAGGCTGCTATAACAATACAAATACCATATTATTAAAAACATTGAGGAGCTTAGTATACTAAAAATATCATTTTAAAATGCAGTTCCCTAATGATGTATGATATTGAGCTTCTTTTCATATGCTTATTTACAATCAATGTATCTTTTCTGAGGAGATGCCTGTTCAGATCTTTTGCTCTCTGTGTAATTGGTTTTTTTGTTTTCTTATTGTTGAGTTTTAAGAGTTCTTTGTATATTTTGGACACAAATTCTATATCATATATGTGATTTGCAATAAGATACAACTATACCACCTATTAAAATGGCTAAAATCCAAAACACCACCACCAACAAATGCAGATGAGGATGTGGAACACCAAGATCTCTCACTCATTGCTGGTGAGAATGCAAAATAGTACAGCCACTTTGGAAGACGGTGCGGCAGTTCCTTACAAAGCTAAACAGGCTTACCATATGATTCAGCAATTTTCTATTTACCCAAGAGAGTTGAAAACTTATGTCTACACAAAAACCTGCGCATGAGTATTCATGTGCAACTTTATGTATAATTGCAAAAAATTGGAAGCAACCAAGCTGCCCTTCAATAGGTGAATAGATAAACCAACCGTTTTACAACCATATACTGAGTATTCTGGGGATTAGTTCCGTCACCTTGGCAAGGGCATGGTTAAGTGATTTATTAAAGCTCATCTGTTCTTGCTTCAGAGCACAAATAGCTCTGTCCTTGCTTATCTCTGCACAACTATCTCTTTTGGCTTGAAGTTAAAAACAGCTTCCTCTTGCCCTTTCTGCACTAGATAGGATGTGAGTCTAGAGACAAGGTTTCTTGTTCCAAGACAAAACATCCTTGAGAAATTTAACTTTCACCAAGGCCTTGGCTGAATCCAAACATACATAATATATAAGCAAGAGAAATAAACCAGCTGGAGCCCTCCCTGCATATGAGTTTTGGTGTGTGAGTCTTTCATTCCCGAGGCAATTGGTGCCCAATGTGGGGCAGCTGATTTTCTCCCTAGAAGAGGGGAATTTTTCTGGACAGCCTCCACCAACAGCCAAGTGTAACTACAGTCTGGACGTTCATTGCTGCCAGTGATCACAGCCACCCTTGAGGTAAACAGCTCCCTGGGTTCCGTCCTAGGAATATGTCTGAGTGGTGAGCTTGGGCCAGGCTACCATCCTGCACAGACAGGACATTAGCTGCCCTAAGAGAGGTAACCTGACCGCAGACACTAGCATAACATGGGAAATACATTATCAAAGCACCAGGAGATCTACCTCTGCACTTTACAACTATTGAAGCAGCTAATTGTAAAGTGAAAGCAGAACAAATTATTACATTGCTTCAAACAGTACGGACCTTTTCTCCTTACTTCCCTGATGAGGGAACCTTAGATTTTAAATTATGGGAACTCTAAACCTAGGATTATAGGTCAAATTATTAACTTTATGTTTCTGTTAGTGTGCTATAATTGTTTTTGTATTTGTCTGTTTGTTCAATGTCAGTGTATATTTTAATACCCTGGGATGGTAATATAAATTAATAAATAAAAATTCCTAAAAGAGATTTGTTCAAATGGCCAAAAAATAAATAAGTGCTTATATTAATACATAAGTATAAATCCTAATAAGATCTCTACAATGATAAAAATTGTAAGTCTTGATTAACGGAATTGCTACAAGTGTGTTCATAAAAAATAGTTCTTGGGAAACAGACTTTGGCCCAGTGGTTAGGGCATCCGTCTACCACATGGGAGGTCCGCGGTTCAAACCCCGGGCCTCCTTGACCCGTGTGGAGCTGGCTCATGCGCAGTGCTGATGCGCGCAAAGGAGTGCCGTGCCACACAGGGGTGTCCCCCGCGTAAGGGAGCCCCACGCGCAAGGAGTGCACCCGTAAGGAGAGCCGCCCAGTGTGAAAGAAAGTGCAGCCTGCCCAGGAATGGCGCCGCCCACACTTCCCGTGCCGCTGACGACAACAGAAGCGGACAGAGAAACAAAACGCAGCAAAAAGACACAGAAAACAGACAACCGGGGGAGGGGAGGGGAATTAAATAAATAAAAATAAATCTTTAAAAAAAAAAAATAGTTCTTGCCTAAATTAAAATGAATAGTTTATTTTTCTTCACAAGGTAAAATGAAGGATGTAAAACCTAAATGAATATTAAAAAAGGTAAAAGTTTTATGAGGCTAGCTGAAAATTGATAAGTTTGTTAAAAAAAATGTGTTTCGTCCTAAAATAAAATGGCTATATTTCATAAAATCAAAATGAAAATACGCATTAATTTTATAAGGATGTAAAACTTAAATGCATATGGCAAGTTGTAAGAAGTATTGTGGTAGCATTCAGTGAGAAAATGTGTTCTGTGAAGGTAAAATTTGTCTTAAGATAAAGTAATTATAGTCTATTTTGTTATAAATAATTATAAGAATTTTATGAATGCATTGTTTGAAGTGTTTAAATAGCTAATTCCAAGAAGTCATTATTAAACAGAAACTGAATTAATAACAATAACAAAGAGTTACTTCATAATAGGAAAACTTATTAGCAGCTAGCCTCCCCCTGCCAACTTGTTTCTAAAACTGTTTTTAGTGTTGCATGCTACTAAGTATTTAAATAAAAGGTTTATTTGCGTAACCAAACCGAATCATTATTTTGATGTTTGTTTAATGTTGATGGTAATTGTATGTTGTAAGACGTTTGCTTGGAAAGAGTTTCCAAAATCATTTTGGTAACTTATGTATGTAAGGTGTATAGAATGTATTTTTATTATTAAGGAAACAGAAAATAATTTTGTCCTAAGATAAAATGACTAATTATTAAGAAAGAGTAAAATTTAGGACAAAACCTGAATGAATACAGAAAGTACAGAAGGTGTGTGGAAAAGGAATTTTTGTGTATAAAGATAAGTAAGATTTGATGTGTCTATTAAGTTTTACAAGCTTTAATATCAAATAGTCTCCTAATGCAAAGTTAAATTTTGTCCTTTTTCAAAGTCTCTTAAGTCATTGGTCTGTTTTAGTAAAAGTTTATAAAAAGTTTTTCTCATAAATAATCAGAATATAAAAAAGTCTCTTTTATCAAAATAGTTTCTTGTATTTTAACCATACCCCTTGGCTGTTTAAGAAAAAGCAAGTCCTAACACTTTTAAAGAAACATAATATTCAAACATGCTTTCTCAAAGGCAAATCTTGAAAAGTATCTTTTATTTCAAGGTATTGCAAAGGATTTGTTCTTTTACCTTAAAAGAAGTGAAGTAATAAAATAATTAAGTTCATTTAATGTAAGTTAAATGAACAATATTTAAATGTGTTATAAAATTAAAAGGGATTCTTTAACCCTCTGTTAAAGTTGTATGAGTAAAAAGTTCATATGAATGCTTGAAGAGTATATAAAATTCCTGAAAATTTAATAATGTTTCAACATAATATTAAATAAAAATATAATGTTGTTAACCACAATTTTAATTATTATTAAAAATAATATATATCATAAAAACAACCTCTCTGCCTGGGAATCAAAAAGCAAATGCTTTAACTCATACTCGTCTGATTCCACTGAAAGCTGCTGCAGGGCAAATGCTTGAACTCATACTTTTCGAATTTACATTGAAAGCTGCCACAGGATGATATATGACAATAGGCTATCATATATTAGTGTAACACCCCTGTTGTGTGCAGAAACCCTAAATATTGTTAGTTTATTACAAAAATTAATATCCAATTATGTCATTATCACTTTACTTTAAAATTTGCTAAATCTTTCTCTAATATCTCCTTAAGCAAGTCAAGCCAGCCTGCATTCATATGTGAACAAGCCAAGAGTAAATTTTACAGTGCTTTCCCAAAGCTGTGTGCATAACCCAATCGTCTATCCCAGCCTAACAGCAAAAATCTAACTGTATAAAAAACCTGTAGTTTTAACACTATTTCATTATATTAATAATATTATGTTAACAAATAATTTTTTTTTTTTTTTACAAAATAATCTCACTGCACTTTAAAACTATGCTTACAAAACAAAAAAAGGGGGACTAGGGTTTTAGGTCTAACCAGTTCAAAGGACACCATACAAATAGCCTTAAATACTTGAAATTTTTAAAATCACAATGAGCATGGTTATAAAGTAGCAGAATGACATTTTCAGATACAAATTTTAAAAATTTATCCTAAAGTGTTATACAAACCCCTGGATGGACAAAAAGTTAATGGTAATTGGCATGGTCCAGTAAATTTACTAACATGGGGAAAAGGGTTTGCATGTGTTCTCTCCCCAGGAGGACCTCTTTGGCTTCCAGCAAAGCACATTAAACCACGCCATGGCCTGGTGGAATCAGTAGCACAACCCAATACTGAGCCCGGAAGCACTCAACCTGCAATCAACCAACATTCCCCTGACGCCTATCCAAAGAGCTGAACCGGTTACAATGGGGAGTCTTAAAAAATTGGGGAACAAAGTACAAGCTCTTATGGCATGAGTTGGGTGCCCTAAGACACCTGAAAATACTTTTTTAGCTTATTTTAAAATAGTCACTACTGCTTCTGCTAGGCGGGAACATGGAAAATGTACATATTGCTAAGCACACCTATTGGGCGCATATAACAGATCCACCCCTATTTGTTTTCACCTGGTGGAATCCTGAGACCCCCGTTATCCTCAAATGATTCAATATGGACAGGAGGATACTGGGTTCCTCCTGCAGGGCCACTAATAAATGAAAGTGACTGGGTAGCATTTGTGTCACTCCTTTAAAATGGAATGACACCCAACGTAATTAAGACCAAATTAAAAAAATACCTTCAAAGCGCCTTCTCCACATATATATTGGGTGAAGTGGAAGTTCTCCATCTCCAATTAGAGTGGCAATCATTGACCTTAAAAAATCAAACTCAACAAACTACACTAAAGATCTCAGCCGAACAGTTACAATGGTTAAACCCTTTAACATGGCTTTCCAATCTAAATTTTAAATAGTGGGTAACAATAGGAGGATTAATTTGTTTCTGTGTTGTTATATTTATAGGGTGCTTGATGCTTCTTCCAACTATGACAACATACGACACAACGCTATGAGTACCTGGCCGCCATATATACAGCTACTCAAATAGAACCACCTGCTCATAAAAGAAGGGGGGGGGGGGCGGGCAGATGTGGGGATTAGTTCCACCATCTCGGCAAGGGCATGGTTAAATAATTTATTAAAGCTCATCTGTTTTTGCTTCAGAGCAAAATAGCTCTGTCCTTGCTTATCTCTGCACAAGTTATCTCTTGGCTTGAAGTTTGAAAATGGCTTCCTCTTTCCCTTTCTGCACTAGATAGAATGTGAGTCCAGAGACAAGGTTTCTTGTTCCAAGACAAAACATCCTTAAGAAATTTAACTTTAACCACAGCCCTTGGCTGAATTAAAAAATACGTGATATGTAAGCAAGAGAAATAAACCAGATGGAGCCCTCCCTGAATATGAGTTTTGGTGTGTGAGTCTTTCATTCCAGTATTATTTTGTCATAAAAATAAATGAACTATCAAGCTATGAAAAGACATGGAGGAAACTTAAATGCATGTTGCTAGTGAAAGAAGCAAGTCTGAAAATGCTACACACTGTCTGATTCCAAGTATATATCAGTCTGGAATAGGTAAAATTATACAGAGAATAAAAAGATTAGTAGTTACCAGGGGTTCAGGGGGAAGTGGGAGAAGGATGAATAGGTGGCACACTGGGCATTTTTAAGGCAGCAAAATTATACTGTGTGATACTGTAATGCTGTGTACTGGGTTAAAAAGTGTCCTCCAGAAATTCATTTCTACTGGGAGGTCAGAGTGTGACCTTATTTGGATACAGGGTCTTTGCAGGTCATGAGTTAAGTTCAGATGAGGTCAGGGTTCACCTTTAATCCAATGTGACTGACTCCGCATAAACAAGGGAAATTTGTGTAGAGACACAGAAGGAAGACAGTCATGTGACGATGGAAGCAGAGAATGGAGCCATGCTGCCACCAGCCAAGGAGTGCCTGGAGCGACAGAAGAGGAAGAGGCAAGGAAGGCTCCTCCCCTACAAGTTTCAGAGTGAGAGTGTCAAGGTCTAATTTTTGACTTCTGGCCCCTGAAGCTGTGAAAGAACAAAGTTCTGCTGATTTAAGTCATCTAGTTTGTGGTTATTTGTTATGGAAACCCTTGGAAATTAATACATGGTAGATACATGACATTATGTATTTGTTAAAAACCCAGAGATATGTATAGCATAAAAAGTGAATTCTTATGGAAACTATGGACTTTATTTAATAATGATAATGTGTTAAAATTGGTTCATCAATTGTAACATATATAATACATTAATGTAAGGTGTCAATATAGGAGAAATTGTGCTTGTAGAGAGAGGGGGTATATGGGAAGTCTTTATTTTCTGCCCAATTTTTGTAAATCTAAAACTGCTCTAAAATGGTTGACTTAAAGAAACCCAAACTCTAATTGATGTTACTTATTGAATAACAGCAATAATGACATTTTATATGACTCGTATGAGTTGTGTCTACTTAGAAGCAAATTTATGCTTATATAATTTTTCAAAAAAAGGAAAAAATAAATACTCTAATCATGCAAATCTATATTTTAAAGAAGAAAAATGAAAATATTCCAAAACCACAAAGGGAATAATAAATATAAATGCCACAGTTAATTAATTATGAGAAAAATCAAAGAATTGATCAATATATCAAAGAACTGAATTATTTAATGAATATACCAATGAGAGAATTTTGAATAATAAAAATAAGGGAAACCATAAGCAAATAGAAATAAGAAATGGAATAAGATAAAATTATACATTAAAATAGAAAAACTAAAAATTATGAAATAATTGAACATACCATTCTACACTAACTTGAAAATTTTAGGGAAATGGATCATTTTTATTATTGTCAGATATAATACATAAATTTGCCATTTTAACAGTTTTTAAGTATACAATTCAGTGGTATAAATTACTCTTACAATGTTGTGCTACCATTATCACCTTCCATTACTAAAACTTTTTCATCACTCAAAACAGAATCCTTTGTCCAATAATGCTTCATTTCCACAGTCCCTGGTAAACTCCATTAAAACTTCTGTTTTATGAATTTGCTTATTCTAAATATTCCATATAGGTGGAGTCATGCAATATTCATCCTTTTATGTCTGGATTCTTTCACTTAGCATGTTTTCAGGGCCTATCCTATTGTAGCATATATCAGAATTTCATTCCTTTTTATGACTGAATAATATTCCGTTGTATGCCTATACCACATTTTATTTAGCCATCCATCTGTTGATGGACACTTGGGTTGTTTCCATCTTTTGATTGTTGTGAATAATGCTGCTACGCACCTTGGTGTATGAATATGTGCTTGTGTCTCTGCTTTCAATTATTTGGGGACATATACCTCAGGGTGGAATTGCTGGGTCATATAGAAATCCTGTGTTTCAACTTCTGTGGAACTGCCAAATTGCATTCCACAGCATCTGCACCATTTTACATTCCCATCAGCAAGGCATATAAACAAGAGGTCAAATTTCTCTGAAATGTACCATTTTTAAAAAGGACCTTTGAATTGACTTGAAGAAGAATTGAAAGCACACATGTAATTATAAAACATTAAAATTCATTAGGAAGAATTACTTCCAAAACAGCATATGAGCCTAGTCATTGCCACTGGTGAGTTCTATTAAAAAACAAGAAACTTTCCAGAATACAGAGAAAGATCACTCATCAGCTCATGAGATAATTCTATCAAAGCCTACAAAGACAGCAAGAAAAGAGATGTTTAAGGACTAATTTCACTAATAAATACAGATGTGAAAGCCAGAAATCTAATACTAATGAAACCAAACAATGGCACATTAAAATTTCATCCAGAAAATTTAGAATTTCTGAAAAAATTTGATCTTTGGATTCTGGGGCTATGAAGTAGTGATGCCAAAAAAAATCTCCAAGCTTGAAGGAGAGAAGCTAATTTACTCTCCAGGGAAGGCTAATCTGGGTCAGTGCCCTTCCATGCCTGGGTCCTGTGAAGGTCCCCAGTGACGCTTGGCTCTGGAGTGCCTCAGAGGTTTGCCTGGCCCGTGCCTGACATACCTTTGCTCTGTCAATAATCCCTCTGCACTAGAATTCACCAACCTCAACTTCCCCAAACCTTCTCAGGGTCTGATGGGATCTTCGTAGTCCTAAATGTTTTGACCTGAATTTATATATCTATCATTTGTTATGGGGATTTCCTAAATGGGAAGCTCCAGGTGAGTGAACCACAGATGATTTATGTATTGCCTAAGCTTTTTCTTATTCATTTGGAGATGTCCACTTCTGAAAAGATCCACTGGAAGAACATGGTATGGAGTTTAGTCCTGGCTGTGCTACTAACTAATCTTGAGAATTTAGCATGCCGTTTCTTCTCTGGGCCTCAACTTTAACTCAATTACTTTATATTAGAGTCTAAGGTCATTTTTCCTGCTATGGTCTCTCCACTTTTAGGGTAAGGGGATAAGATTTAAAATTAAACTAAGGTTTAATATAGAAATACAGGTACACTTAAATTGGATAATTAAACAAAACATTGAAGCATTTATAATTCTATTAGCCAAGGGAGAATTCCCAAATGTTAAACTATTATTTAAACTGATTATTTGGTGCCACAATTGGGAAATATATTAAGCCTAGGTCTCTCTCCCTCACTTCCTTGCTCATAAATCCTGTCTCCTTAACCTGACTTTTAAAGTGGAGGCCACAATCGGCCCACTATCTACATTTCCAGTGTTATCTTTTAAACATTATTTCTCTTTCAAATTGGACATTTTGACTTACCCAGATAGTTTCTTAATCTTTTTCCTCCCTCTGAAATGCATCCTTCTGTCCCACCCTATTTCTGATCATTAAAAATCCTTTCTAATTTTCAGGATACAGCTATCATTTATTTATATTCAAGATATTGCTACTACCTAACATTCTTCCAGGCACTAGGCTAAATGCATATTATGGAATGTGTTTTAAAAGGCAAGTGACTCGGGAGAAGGTAGGTAGGAGACTCTGAGCTATTTTCTTCATTCTTTAGTTTCTTGGGAGCAACTGCTTTTGATAGAGTCCTCTACCCTTCTTCTATTTATTAAATAGTCCAGTAGGATTAATACATGAATAAAGTTTATTATTATATTCCTTTCTCCACCCCCTTGTTTCTAACTAAATGCTTTCTTTTACCACTGTCAGTACAGTCTAGGAGCCCATGGCTATCGGACACACTTAGAGAATAACTGTATATCTGGATGTTACTCCCCAGTTTGACATTTTTGAGGATCTGGATTTCCTGAAGAAGTGCCTCTTTTTACAGGACAGGTCTAGGCTTTTAATGAGTGATGTGTGCGTCATTTGGAAATGTATAATGAGTTCTCAGATAGTGAATTGTGTCTGTCTGAACCTTGAGCAACTACCCCAGGTGCTCTACCAGGGCTCTTTAAGCCTAACTTGTTGACATCCTTGAGTTGCATTCACGACGCTTTTCCTCAGTTATGCTTTACTCTATATTGCTGAAACAGATCCATCAGTAAGTTCCTGAAATTTTTTTCTGACATTTTGAGTGTCTGAAATATTTTATTTCTAGCCTCCCCTTTAAATAAAACTTTGGCCCACCCTAGAATTTCAGGGTGAAAATCATTTTCTTTTGGACTGTTCAAGGATTTTCTCCATGCATAATATACATAAAGACTGAGCATCCTGTGTTGCTGTTAAGAAGTCCAAAACCCTTAGGATTCTTCTTCCTCTTTGCAACCCTCTGTTTTAGGATCAGTATTGCACTTTTTAAGGGTTCTTCCTTGTTAGATGATTTTTTTCATAGAACTCCTTTCTTAAATTTTAGCTATTATTTCTTCTTGTCTCTCCCTGAGGATATTACTCATTTTTTGACATTTTGTTTTGTGCCTTGTGTTCACTTTGTTTCCTCCAATGTATTTTTTTTAGCTTGTTTATTTATTTTGTTCTCTAATTGAAAGTTTCCCAAGTTGTGATCCTTGGCTCACCTGTGAATAAGTGAGATTCTGAAAAGGTGATTGGATGTTCTATGATAGGAGGGAGTTTCCCGCTCATGAGCTTCACCGATGGAAGATGAGCTGGTGAGCCAGCCTTCGACAGCCTCCCCCATCACCCCTCCATACTCATATCAGGAAATAGAAGTCTTTTCTTCCTTGGACTCTTCATTTTCTTCTGAGAAAATTCAAGGGAATAAATATTTAGTAATTTGAAGCTGGTCTTCAGCTTAAGGACTAAAATGCTCTCACACATTCCATGTGTATCTTCCATACTTCTGAGAAGTTATGATAAAAGATTCATGAGCAAGCCCAAGTGTCTTGCCTGTAATTTTGGTGGACTGCTTATAGTAGCCAATATGGGACAATCCACTTCAGTTTTATCTTAAGTAGTAACAGCCCTGAAATCACAGGTCTTATGTACTGGTTGGTATTTTTCAAACATACAATAATGTAAATATATACTCATTAAAAATAATCTATATACAGCTTTTTAAATGATCTCACAGTCCATCAGTGATCCTTGTACCTTTATTTTGGAAATACTGATTTTGGAATCTTCCAGGTCAGATTCTAAACCAATTTCTACTGATTTTCTGCATCTCAATTTCCTTATGCATAAAAGTGGGATAATGATAGTATCTGTCTTATAATTCATGATGAGTAATAAATGAGATAGTATACGTTATGCTCTTAGTACAGTGCCTGGCACAATGATGATACTTGTTTGCTATGATTATTATTATTATAATATTATAAAAAATTATTATTATATATTATAAAAAAAATCTAGGGAGCAGATGTGGCTCAAGGCATTGAGCAACTTTTTCCTACATGGGAGGTCTGGGTTTCATTCCTGGTGCCTCTAAAAATGAAAAGGTGAATGACAAGCAAACAAACTAAAAAACCATCTCCAGAGAGCCACTGTGGCTCAGTGTTTGATCGCCGTCTTCCCTCATGTGAGGTCCTGGGTTCAATCCTTGACCCTGATACCTCAAAAAAAAAAAAAAAAAAAAATCTATAGCAGGGGTTTCTAGAGGGACCATGGAAAATTTGAGAGCATCACATGGAAAGCTTTTCAAACCACAAAAATCCTATCCATTTCCAACCCCTTCTGGGTTTTGATAGGCTCCTAGGATGGGTATAAACACTGTCCTCTTCTGCCCCACTCCCCCAAAACTACTTATTGAGGGCCTTACTTGGTACAGTAACCATGCTTGATATTTTATGTGTAGGCTATCATCTACTTTTCTCAGCAATCCTAAGAAGTAAGTACTAATGTGCTCACCTAATAGTTGGAGAAACAGAGGCTTAGAGAGATGAATTAATGAATCCAAGATAAAGTACCAAATAACTTCTTAGATTGCCAAATATTTAGTATTCAGGCAGTTTGAACACTCATTCATATCTGTAAAGCAGGAATCTGGGTTAAACAGGGTTAGGACTTTGACATTGTTGCCAGAGATGTGCCCAATCCTAATTTTCAGTGACCTGAGAACAATCCACTCCCCTCTCTCTTGCTTTTTAAGTCTTTACCAGCTTTTGTCCTCCCAGAAGCTGGAGCCATTTAACCCCCTTCTTCCCACTCTCAGAAAAGGCAGATTCTCAGTCAGGGCTGCACAATAGAATCACCTGGGGGAACTGAGGGAGTAACTCTTTATTTTAATGTAATAGCAAACTTAGAAAAGAGTTGCAAGGATAGTACAAAGGACTCTCATAAACTCTTTACTTAGATGCCCAAATTCACCAATTATTTATGGTTTGTCCAATTTGCCTGCTCTCTCTTTCTCCTCTCTCTCTCTAGTATTTTTATGAAATTTTTGAGAGTAGATGTTGTCCTCTTTACCCCTAAATATTTCAATTCATATTTCCTAAGAAAATAGACATTTTGTTTCTTAACCACCATACATATAAGTTACCATTTAACAAAGATAAAATAATGAGATATAAACCCAAATTCATATATAAATGTTGTTTCTTCCACCACATTTCTGCAACAGTCCAGAATCAAATTCAGAATAATGTACTGCATTTACTTGTCAGATCTCTTGAAAAGTACAGGCCTGTTGTTTTGGAATGTCCCTCATTTGGGTTTGTCTAAGGTTTCCTGATACATAAAAATCTAGGGAAACGGACTTTGGCCCAGTGGTTAGGGCGTCCGTCTACCACATGGGAGGTCCGCGGTTCAAACCCCGGGCCTCCTTGACCCGTGTGGAGCTGGCCATGCGCAGTGCTGATGCGCGCAAGGAGTGCCGTGCCACGCAAGGGTGTCCCCCGCGTGGGGGAGCCCCACGCGCAAGGAGTGCGCCCGTGAGGAAAGCCGCCCAGCGTGAAAAGAAAGAGCAGCCTGCCCAGGAATGGCGCTGCCCACACTTCCCGTGCCGCTGATGACAACAGAAGCAGACAAAGAAACAAGACGCAGCAAATAGACACCAAGAACAGACAACCAGGGGAGGGGGGGAAATTAAATAAATAAATAAATTAAAAAAAAAAAATCTAGTTTTTGTAGGCATACTACAAGTGTGTTACTATTTCCTTTCAGTGCATCATCTTAGGAGGCACATTATGTCAGTTTGCCCTAAAATCGATGACAACTTTGATCTCTTGGTTAAAATGTTGTCAAAGTAAATACAGTATGCTTCCCTTTGTAATGAATAAGTAATTTGTGTTAGCTATGTTGGGACTGTGTAAATATCCTGTACCTCATCCAGCTTAGTATCTATTGGTAATTTTCTAATGCCATCATTCTTTCCTTATTTAATTATTGGCGTTATATTGTAAGGAAGAAACTTCTCTTTTCTTACTTATTTAGTATTTGTATGAACTCATTGATTCTTATTTTACTGAAAGAGTTATTATCATTCCTATCAATATTTGTTTTTGGTATCACATTGTCCCAGACTGGGGCATATTTCAGGTTCATCGAATACCTCTCCTGCCTCAGTTTGGAAAGGTGTTTGTAAACAAGACATAGGAGGTAGGTGAGCTCATTGTTACTGTTGTGTCCTTGCTTTTAGGCCCTTTCAGCAGTCAGAGCAGGAAATTTTGAGTAAAACATTAGAATACATTCGTGTGTGTGCATGCTTGAATACATTCACTTACTCCATCCAATCTCTTATTTATCTGTTTAGTAAAATACATTTGTTCATACTGATTCTTTCAACTACAATATATACAACATAGCACTTTCTAATCATCCCCCTTTCCATTTTGTGTAATTACCTTTTATCTGAGAAACCTGACTCCCGTTATCTCCCTCTCAATCTATTTCTTTCTGCCTCCCTCCCTGCTCCTCTCTCTCTCTCTCTCTCTCTCTCTCTCTCATACACACACACACACACACACACACACACACACACACACACACACACATTACTTCAAGCCAGGAACTTTTGTAGATTGAGAATATGTTCTTCTATTACTAATTATCATGAGTGGATGTTGAATATCACCTAATGTTTTTTCTTTATCTATTGGAATGATCAAAAGATTTTTCTCCTTTATTCTATTAATACAGTAATTTGTATTATTTGAATTTTTAAGGTGTTAAACAATTCCTGCATTTCTGATATAAATCCCACTAATTATGTATATATACATGCAATGTCATATAAAAGCCACAAATATTTTGTTGTATATATATGTATATCATTATATATATGCATATTATATATCCATATATATGTATATTTGCTGGATTTAATTTGATAAACTTTTAAAGGATATTTGCATCTAGGTCACAGAGAAATATTTGTTTAAAAATATCATTTCTTGTAATGTTCTTATTTGGTTGGACCAGCATTTTGCTCATGAATGAGGGAGTATTCCCTTCTCAATTTCCTGAAGGAGTTTGTATAGGATAGATTTCTTCTTCCCATGATTGTCAGAATTCATCAGTAATGCCATCTTCACCTGGAAGATCTTTGTTTGTTTTTCGAGGGGGAGGTTTTAAAAAAGAATTCAATGTATTTAATGGATAAAGGGCTCTAAATATTTTAAATATTTATTTTTGATTTTGTATCATTTCAATATTGTCTAAATTGTATTTTAAAAAGAATTTGTCCATTTATTCTTAATTGTCAAATTTGTTGTCACTAAGATTTTCATTGTTTCCTTTAGTATCCTTTAAATTTCTGTATTCTCTATAATTTTATCACCTTTTATTCTTTATCTTGGTGGTTTGTGTTCTCTTTCTCTTTTCCTCATTGGTCTATCCAGGTGATTATCCATTTTATTTTTTTCCTTGTTCTCCTATTTATTGTGTGAAGTTCATCCCATTCCAGTTTTTAATAATTTATGCTTTTTTTTTTTTAAACAGTTCGACATTTACATGCCTAGGTTTGGATTTCTTTTTATCCATCATGCTTGAGCATCTCGGATCTGTAAATTGTATTTAATTTTTTAACCAAATGTGGGCGATTTAGCTCTATTATTCTAAATATGTTTTCTGCAGCATTCTTTCTCCACTCTCCTTGTGGGACTGAAATGGAATATTTTATTTTTATTTATTTTAAAGATTTCTTTTTATTAATTTATCTCCCCTTCCGCCCCACATCCCCCATTGTCTGCTCTGTGCCTATTTGCTGTGTGCTTTTCTGTGTCTTCTTGCATTCCTGTGAGGTGGTACTAGAAATCTGTGTCTCTTTTTGTTGTGTCATCTTGCTGTGTTAGCTCCCCGTGTGTGAGGTACCACTGCTGAGCGGCTGTGCTTTTTTTGCACAGGTTGGCTTTCCTTGGAAGGCGCACTCCTTGCAGGTGGGGCACCCCTACACGGGGGGCACCCTGTGTGGCATGGCACTCCTTGTAGCGCTGCGTATGGGCCAGCTCACCACATGGGCTATAAGGCCCTGGGTACTGAATCTTGACCTCCTATATGGTAGGCGGACACTGTATCAGTTGAGCCACATCTGCTTCCCTGAAATGAAATATTTTAGACTATATTTTGACCCATGTATCTCAGAGACTTTGTTCATTTAAAAAATATTTTTTCTCTTTCTTCTTCAGATTGAATAATTTGTTAATATAGATCCCTCCTTGGGGATATTTTCTTTTGCCAAAAAGACTCAATTTTTATTTAATATCTTATATTTTTTAATTGTGGAAATTCCATTTCATTCTTTTTTCAAAAAAATTATATATCTCAGAAAGAGTTTTATTTCCTTTTATTTCCTTTTCTTGTCTTATTGCACTAGGTAAGACATTCAGTACAATGTTTATTAGGAGTCATGAAAGAGGACATCCTTACCTTCTTCTTGATTGTAGGTTCCAGAAAGACATCCAGGTTTTCACCATTAAGTATGATGTTAACTGTAGGATTTTTGTAGCTGTCCTTATCAAGTTGGAGAATTTTCCTTTACTCCTAGTTTGCTGAGCATTTTTGTCATGAATGGGTGCTGGATTTTGTTAAATGATTTTTTTTATGTTTATTGAAATGGTCACATTGTCATATGATCTTTCCTGCTCATGTGGTGGATTATATTGTTTGATTTTCAAAAGTCAAAGCAGGCATGCATACTTAGAAAAAATCCCACTTATTCATGGTGTGTAAATCTTTCAAAATATTGTTGAATTAGATTTGCTAATGTATTTGAGGAATTTTGCATCTATATTCACAGGAAATATCGATCTATTAGTTTTCCTTTCCTGTCTTGTCTTTATCTGATTTTGTTATTAGGGTAATGCTGGCCTGATGGAATGAGTTAGAAGTGTTCCTTTTGCTCTATTTTCTGGAAGAAATTGTGAAAAAGTATCATTTCTTCCTTTATTTTTTGGAAGGGTATTAATTATTGACTCAGTTTATTCACTATTTGGGCCTATTCAGATGATCTATTTCTCCATGTATACCTAATTTCTGGGCATAGCATTATTCTTGGTATTTCTGTATAATCTTTAAAATGCATGGGATCAGTAGTGATATTGGTAAACTGGCTACATGTTTATCAATTTTATTGGTCTTTTCAAAGAGCCAGTTTTTTGGTTTCCTTGAACTTCTTTATTGTTTTTCTGTTTTCAATTATGTTGATTTCTGCTCTAATTTTTTATTATTCATTTTATTCTGCTTTTTTCGATTTAAATGGCTCTTCCTTCTCAAGTTTCCTAAGGTGGAAGCCTAGGTAATTGATTTAAATCTTTCTTCTATTCTACATAGGCATTTAATGCTATAAATTTTCTTATAAGCACTGCTTTTGCAGCATCCATAAATTTTGAACAAGTTGTATTTTCAATTTAATTTAACTAAAAATATTTTAAAATTTCTTTTGAGGCCTTTTATTTGAACACTGCAGTATTTAGAAATATGTAATGGACTTGTGTTAATGTCCAAATCCTTGGAGATTTTCCTGCTGTCTTTCTGATTGTGATCTGAGAACATACTTTGTATGATTTCTATTCTTTAAAAGTTTTAAAGATGTGTTTTCTGGCCCAGAATGTAATCTATCTTGGTGAATGGTCCATATGGTCTTGAGAAAAATGCATATTTTACAGCTGTTAATAGAATATTCTATAAATGCCAGTTCAAATTAACTGATACTGTTCAGTTAAACTATATCCTTATGATTTTCTGCCTGTTTGATCTATCAATTATTGACAGGTGTTGAAGTCTCCAGCTATAATCCTGGATTTGTGTGTTTCTCCTTTCACTTTTACAGTTTTGGCTTCATGTATTTTGATGCTCTGTTTTAGGTACATACACATTTAGGATTGTTACATCTTCTTGGAGGATTGACCTTTTATCACTATGCAATATTCCTTTTTATCCCTGATAATTTTCCTTGGACAGTTTATTCTGAAAATAATGCAGCTACTGCAGCATTTTTTGCTTGGCATTAATATGTTATACATATTTCTTTCCCTTTACTATTTTATTACAGATGGGTCTTTTTCAATGGACTTTGATAATCTTTGTTGAGCATTTTATGTGATTCCTCCTCAACTCCTTTCTTAGAATATCAAATATACTTCTTTTTAAAATAACAGCTTTATTGAGAGATAACACATGTACCACACAATGCACCTTCCTAAAGTTATTTGAATAGTCACAGATGCTTGTTTTGTCTCTTCATTCTGTGCTTTTGCTTGCCTTTTAGCACACCTTATAATTTTTTGTTAAAGGTGGATATAATACAATGGGTAATAGGAACTGAGACATACAGATTTTTAGTATGACATTTTATCTTTATCTAAGAGTTAGGCTATGTTTAATATTTTTTGCTCTTGGTAAGCTGTGATTCTCTGTATCTACATTTCTATCTAGTTTTTAGAGTGGTGATTTGCCCTGTGACCTCAATTCACTTACAGGTCTAAGAAAAGTTGTTGGTTCTCAATTTTTCAGTTTTCTCTTGTGAAAATGAGAGTGATAACTTGCAAGTTCTTTACATGCCTGACTGTAAACCAAAAGTTACAGGGTTTTTAGAAACAGTCAGCTTTTCTAATTAAAAAAAAAACACCCAAAACTGTTGGGGACGATTGGTGAGGGCATGCGCTAAGATCAGCGATGCCAATAGCATGGCCGCCGGAGCGGAGCCCATTTCCTGGTTCTTTTCCCTCCCTGCTCCTTTGTTCTCTGTTCCCCGCCACTGCCTAGGCTAATACAGTAACGCGCAGGTGCAAGGTGCGAAATTGAAGTCTGCCCTCCACCCCAGCAACGGCAACAGCCAGTCCCTGGACCCTGCCACTTCCCCTAGTGACAGCAATAGCCAATCCCTAACCGCCATCCCTCCCACTACCCCTCCCCTTCCCAAGAGTATAAATGCTTTGTTCTCACAATAAAACTTTGCAGCTTGATCCTCACCCTGTCTCGCTGTCATTCCTCGCGTCTCCTGTCTCACCATTCTCCTCCGCGCGACCACGAGCCCCCGTTCCCTGCCCCGCTGGCCGGGGCATTCACACAAAACTTAGATATATAAAAAGATCCTTTTTTTCCCCAATGTTTCCAAGTTTTGAGGCAGCCCTGTGTTTAGCTGTTTATTTCTTTATTTTAATTAATATTTATGGCCTTGTCTTGTTGCTTCCTTGCATGAGCATGAAATTACTCTTTAGGCAATGTCCCTTAAATGAATAGTGATACTTTGAACTCTTTGGAGGTGCTTTAATATTCTATTTGCTCTCCTCTATATTTCTCAAGGGACTGTAGTTTCTCTGGGTTTTCCAGAACCACAAAACAGAAAAAACACTAAGTCATTAAATAACTTACTTCCCATTCCACATGTTTTGTTCTCTAACCTTAAAGAAACTAGTAATTCTTCACTATCCTTATAAAGTACAGGGACAATGTTTTATATTTTGTTCCTTTGCCTTGTGACTTTCACATCCTCATAGGACTAATAGTACTTATCTAATATAGTGCTATCTTAAAAAGCAACCGAATATTTTTTTCCAAGGGTGTGATAGACAAACAGCACTTGTTGCTTTGAGATATAAATGAGAGATCTGACACTCCATGGAAACTCCATCTAAATGTCCAGCATGTGGGGATTTTTTAGGTCATAGTTATAAAGTATTCAGTTACAGGAGACATTGAGGACATTTATCTAATTTATATCATAGATGAGGCAAGTGAGGCTTGAAGAACTTCAGAGAATTGCCTCAATTTACACAATTAGTTACTGGCAGAATTGAAATTCATTTCTGGTCTAAGAATCGTTCCTCTACATCCCACTTCTCAATTCTTGAGGTCTGATTATCTTGCTTCTCATAAGCCATGAGTTATGGCAGAGTTATCCTGAGTTTCATGTTCCTGACATTAGATTGTGTCAACATGATGTTCAAATGCTGGTGTCCTATAGAACCACTGAAGGCATTCCTGTTATGGTAAATGACATAGTGGAGCATTCTTCAGAGGGAACAAAGGGAATTATATCTGAGAAATTTGTGGATCTTATGATGAATATGTCCATTTTCCTTAGCGGATTCATTTACCAGGTTCATTGGCAGATGAATCCAGCCAACCTTTCCCAGGTGACGGAGTTTGTACTACTGGGGCTCTCTCAGGTTTTAGAGCTCCGGTACCTCTTCTTCATTGTCTTCTCTGCTGTGTATTTTATGACTGTAACAGGAAATCTCCTCATTGTGGCCATAGTGACCTCTGACCCACGGCTGCACACAACCCATGTACTTCCTCTTGGGCAATCTTTCTTTCCTGGACTTCTGCTACTCTTCAATCACGGCACCTAGGATGCTGATTGACCTGCTCTCAGGCAACCCCACCATTTCCTTTGGCAGTTGCCTGACCCAGCTCTTCTTCTTCCACTTCATTGGGGGCATCAAGATATTCCTGCTGGCTATCATGGCTTATGACCGCTATGTAGCCATTTCCCAGCCCCTGCGCTACATGCTCATTATGAATCGGGCAGTCTGTGGGCTCCTCATGGCAGCTTCCTGGACAGGCGGTTTCATCCATTCCATTGTACAGATTGGACTGATTATCTGGCTGCCATTCTGTGGGCCTGACAAGTTGGACAACTTTTACTGTGATGTGCCCCAGCTGATCAAGCTGGCCTGCACAGATACGTTTGTCTTAGAGCTTCTGATGGTGTCTAACAATGGCCTGGTGACCCTGATGGGCTTTCTGGTGCTACTAGGATCCTACACAGCACTGCTATTCATGCTCCGAAGTCATTCCCAGGAGAACCGCCAGAAAGCTCTGTCCACCTGTGCCTCCCACATTGCTGTGTTGACCTTAATCTTTGTGCCATCCATCTATATCTATGCAAGGCCATTTCGGACCTTCCCCATGGACAAAGTGGTCTCTGTGCTGTACACAGTGGTTTCCCCTATGTTGAATCCTGCCATCTACACCCTGAGAAATAAGGACGTAATTATGGCCATGAAGAAACTATGGAGGAGGCAAAAGAACTTCCTTGGTGCCCCAGAGCGCTGACCCTAAAGATTGTCAGAGACAGGGACTTGAGAATCTAAGGGATGCATCAGGGTACCAACCTACTTGTGATGACTCATAAGGGAGCTAAAACCATTTTCCCGTTAGTTTTTTAGCTTCAGTCACATTCTGATGACCTGAACTTTTAGATAAGTTTGAACACGAAATGAGTACCCTAGAACTGCTTCCCTGTACGTCCTACATAAATAGCCTCACGAGCTGTGCAAAAGTCATCACTTTTGCATAGCAAAGTGGCACTTTCCTAGAAGAGCACAGTGTTGTTCTGCCAAGAAATTTCAACTGCAGTATGCAAAGAGGTGGTAAATCTAATGTTTCTTTCCTGATATCACTTCTCAGACACTGTATCAGTCAGCCACAGGGGTGCTGATGCAAAATACCATAAATGGGTTGGTTTTATAAAAGGGTATGTATTTGGCGTAGGAACTTACAGATACCAGGACATAAAACATAAGTAACTTCCCTCACCGAAGTCTATTTCCACATGTTGGAACAAGATGGCTGCTGATGGCTGCGAGAGTTCAGGCTGCCTGGGTTCTTCCCTTCCAGGGTCTTGCTTTTCTCTGGGTTCAAGGTTTCTTTCTTACCAGAGCTTGCTTCTTCCTGGGGCTGGCTTCTCTTTCCTCTATGAGCTTAATTCCCAGGGCTCCAGCTTAAGGCTTCAGCATCAAACTCCAACAGCAAAACTCCAATATCAAAAACCCTCAACTCTGTTCTTTGCCATGCCACACCCTAATCATAACTGAATTATGCCCAGGTACAGATCAGATTACAAACATAATCCAAGATCTATTTTTGGAATTCTTAACTATATCAAACTGCTACAGACACAAACTATATTTGAAGAGCTCAAAACTTTTATCAACTTCTTGGAGACAGGAAAGATTTGAAGGTATAAATAGATGTAGAATCCCAAGCCTTGATTTTCCAGTCAATAAAGAGAAAAGGAATTTCCTTGGGCAAATTAGTTTCTTAATGTCATAATCATCATCATTACCATATCATCATGATATGAATAACATTTATTTTAAATCTCTCAACATCCTTATGAGATAAATATCACACTCATTTTGAAGATAATTCAATTGTGGGTTAGAGTCATTAAATAACTTATTCAAGTTTCCAGAAGTTCTTTCTGGAATCTAGGACTATGTAATTTCAGATCTCAAAGTTTTGATGATATCTAAAACTCCTTGGAGCTCTAAGGACCAATAACTCATTATGAGTCTATACCAGTTAGACTGGTATCAATAGAGATAGCATTTTAAATTGGTCTGGTCCAAGTCTGGTTGGGAAAGATGAGCAGACTTTATATGGAATATTCCTTACTTGTAGGTAGAATAGTTTTTTCTATGCTCTTGCTCAGAAATTTGCCCTTTTAAATTAAGCAATCTTTATGACTATGTGTAGAGTCATAGTTGATTGCTTTGATGGTCTAGTCCCTAAGTAGAGAATGGTGCTTTAATTTAAGAGGGGATGGAGAAAGGGTCATAGCACTCTCTTCCATCACCTCTCTACTCCTCCCCAAGCCCTCTCTAATCCAGATTCAATTATCTTCTCCTATCTCTAAGTTAATCACCTGGATTTTTTCCTGTATCACAGGACTGGTACCTATTTATGCCCACCCCAAGCCCAATCAATTTTAAAATGAAACAAAACAAATTTTATTTTATTTAACTTGTTGAATGCTACTTAATTATTCAGTGAACCACTCCATAGATGTGGGAGGGAAATAGAATGACATTCAAACAAATGTATCTGCCATTATCCATCACTTACACTTTTGTAAATACATTAGTATAAGAAAAATTGCTTCCCACCATAATGGCCAACTGAGAGGAAATGTTTAGAACACAGAGTCTAGACCTTCAGTCAGACTGCAAAATGGACATGCATAGGGTTAGAGAAAAAGGAATTGGGATGCTGGAAGAAAAGATATGAGGGTTTGGAGCAAGCACTTGAGTATTTTAAGGGGAGCACATACTTTGGTGGAAATAGAATTTCGGAATTAGAAGATCCAAGGCAGAGTTCTCTTTCCATGCACTTTAGCTCAGCAGTAAGGTTCTAGTTCTCTTTTCATTATGTCATGAACTTGTAGCAAAGGTGATAAGTTTACTTATAATGAATTATATATGCAAATAAAATGTAGCTACTTTATTTTTCAAAAACTGTTATGATTTTCCTCATACATGTCTACCTGTTGTATAGTAAGGTAAAATACCTAAAATTTTGCTTTTATGCACGAAATCAAATAATCCCTTTAAGAAAATGTTCATTCTCTTTAGAAAATATCTCAGTTGCTCAGGATTCAGCCCTCGCTTTCTTTCCAACCAAGTCCCTTTTTAAATTGGTGTCAGAATACAAGGAGGAATGGTGCACTTCCCTGACTCTGTGACAGTACAGGAAGGTAAAGTCCTCAGATCCACAGTGTCTCCTCTGCCTGATGGTCTCTGCCAAGAGTAGGTGATCCGGGCTCCTCTCTGGATTCATGAATGGACATAAAGGTAATTCTGTCTCTGAGCATTCTTTTGACTGCTCCTGGTGAAATCTGATGGCTATCACTCAAGGTCTTGTTTCTTTGTTTAGTCAGGGTTGGGAGATATTCTTGGTCTAACAGTCTTCTCTAAGCTTTAGTTTGGGTTATAGACTCCTCTGAGTTTCTTGCACTGTTTTCATTCATTCCCAGGAAGGTTTTCATCTCATAGGCTCAGAGTCAACTCATCCCTCACCACTGTGGGCCCTTGACACGCCCACTAACTCTCAGCTCAGCCTCTACCAACATTCCTTCTCAGGGGCATATAAGATCTTGGGCTCCATCCATATCAAAGGAGAACTGAGTGTGGTTTGAGAAATTAAAGTCTAGCCCTCCCTTTGCTTCACCATGCTGTCTTACTTGGATGACTTTAATCTAACAACATGCCAGGTGGTTTTATGGGCAACCTGTGGGGCCAGCTCCTCTAAGAGCCTTCATTTTGAAGCAGGACAAGGGTTTTCACCCTTCACCCTTAACCTTGGTTTATCTCCAGAGGCAGCCCAGGAAAGTAATATCAATACACACCTCAGATTATCTGCCTTCCTACGTCTGTGTTCCTTCCTTACCTCTTACTATTTTCTTCTTTCTCTTCCTGTCTTATGTTCTATGTTCTACTAAGTTACTCCAGCCTAGTTTATGGTATGTTAAAGATATATTAAAGGAATACAGAAAATCCTTTCCTCTCCCAGCCAAGACTCAGACTTCATGCCCATTATCCTGATAATGTTGAGAGACACAAAGCTGATTGCCGTCTTCTTGGTTCCTGTCTTCTCTCTTTTTCTCTATGGCTATGAGTCTCAGGGTGGAAAGCTTAAAGAAAGCAAGATTTAAGGGGGGAATTTAAATGCCTCCATTTATTCTTTACAAAATAATTTCCTTCTGTAGAACCGAATGGTTCATGTGACTATAAATCAATGTGTAAGTGTAGAATTTCAGGTCTGAAAAAGTGCAGAGATGATTTAGGAATAAAATGATTTTTGCTCAGTATTTGTATAGATCTGAGCTAATGACTTAAGTAGCCCCTTCATTGTGATGGGATTTCCGAGGTTGAAGAATTTAAAGAAATTTATAAATGTAGAAATTATAGGATTTTAAAGATGACTGATAGATAGTATATCTGCCTGTCCTTTCCTTCTTCTAAGAGTCTGTGTAGGGGGATATAATTGTCCAGGATTACCTGCTAGAATTGGTACAGCAAAATTGATAGAGCAATGACCCAAAAATTACATTACCCTTCTTTTATTTTTACCCCCAAAATTGTTAATTACCTTTGTTCCCATAATCAATATTTACCACTAAAGTGGCCCAAAGGGCATTGTGAGTGATTGGACCTTAGACAATGGGCACTCAGAGGGTGATCTAGAAACAGGCTCTATCATTTATTTACCATCTATCTATGTATGTATCTATGTATCTATGTATCTGTCTATCATGTATCATCACCTACTTATCTATGTTGCCATTGAAATATAATGCTAATGATGGCACTTGCTATCAGAATGTATTAATTAGTAAATGTGTGACTGAACAGACCTAGACATAATTTTTTTTTTCAGAATCTACAGATCTTCTGTTTTCTAGTCCAGTCCTGTTTTTATTAAATGGTGATTCTTAAAATATTAACAAGAGAGCTACATGGACTGGCTCCTGTTTACTTTTTCATTCTCATGTCTTCCGTCTTTCTGCCTAACCATCTATTATATTGTACTTCTTTCCATTTCCTGCGTATACTGTGGACATCTCTGAGCCCTTGCTGCAGGAAACACTCTTAGCCCCTTAACCTGGATGACTCCTAGAGGTCCCAGATGAGATATTCCTTTCTCTCGGAAACTTTTGTTGTCCCTTTCCATCTGCCCCATAGAACATTTGCTTCCTCCAACAAAGTTCTTGAATAACTATTGAAGTTTCCCTTTACTAGCCTAGTTCTAAGGACTGTAAGATCTATGGGTAAGAAAAGTCTGTATTTTATAAACACTGCCTCCAAAATATACATCAATTATCTACTTCTTTCAATCTGCACTGCCAATAAATACTGAAGTTAGAGTTAACTAATCTCTCCCTTATGTTATATAATACTTCTTTATTGATCTTCTAAACTTCACTTCTGCCTCTCTTCAACCAATTGTCCCCACAAAAGCAGTACTGAAGTTTTAAAATTTGATTAGATCACTCCCTTGATAAACCTTTCAAAGGCTTTGCATTGCCTTAGAAAGAAAAAAGTCATATAAACATGGTAGATAAGGTCTAACTCTCCAGTTAGATAGCTTTCTCTCAGTCCCTTTGCTCTAATTGCAAGACTTTGGAAATACTATTCTCTCTCCTTGGAATGTTCTGCTCTTATTCTTTGCCTGGGTAATTATTGCTCATTCTCAAGTCTCAGCTTAAAGATTTCTTTCACAGAGGTGCATTCCCTGATTTTTTATCTAAATTAATTTTTCATTATTAGCACCCTTTCAAAGCCCAGCTCTGTTCTCAAAAACATTTCTCACAAATTGCAATTATATACTGATTTGTGCATTTAGTTGTTTTATGTTTGCCATTCCCACCATACTACACATTTCATAAATTTAACAGCCATGTCTAATTCTCAAGGGCTAGCATCGGAGACTAGCTGAGATGAAGCAAAAAGCCGACTATGGTGCAGCATTTAAGGAGGCTCTTCACTCTCAATTTTGTACAAGTCCTGACCCTAAATTTACATGACACTGAGTCTATCTGCCTTCCTAAAATTTGTACCCTAGTTCACCATCTTCCAGGCCCTGCCCGACACAGTGCCTAAAACATACCAGAAATTTAATAATAATTTTAAAGGAATGATTGAATGATTCTGTCATTGGTCTCTATTAGAACGCATGTGACTTGGGAATTAGGGATATCCAAATCCTTCATTGGTCTCCTCCTTCTTCCTTGAAGAAAGTCCCAAAAGAGGTGTAGTCACATGAACAGTCCTATATCAAATAAGAATGAAAGAACCATTTCTTAATGTAGCCAGGACTTGGTTTCCTAACACAGAGGTTCTGGTTAGTCTTGTTTGTCATACTCTGTCTAGTTGGAACCTCTTACAGGCTTTTTACTCCCCTCTAAGCTCCAAATCTCAGTCCCCAAGTTTTAGCATCTTCTGATTGACTTCAGGGTACAGGAGACCAAAACAGTAGCTGTGTGCTTCAGCACATATGAGAGGAAGAGGACACAGGCTTCCTGCATGGAGACCATGTGCTCGTGCTTACTCCTGAACCCAGAAGTTCAACCAAAAAGGAAAATTGTCCTAACCAGAATTCTTAAATTTGATTAATCACATCAGCCTTCTCTGTAGGGAGGAGGAGTACCCAAGAAAGATTGTAAGGAAGAAAATGAAGGCTAACTCTCATATTCCATATCATATATTCATGAGGAATGTACTTTTATCATCTGAGAAAAACATAGGGTTGTGCCTGAGTGATTTGAACTTTGAATATATATATATTTTTAATTGAATAAGCTCTTTTATTTTTTCAGGAGGTACAGGGATTTTGAACCTAGGACCTCATATATGGGAAGTAGGTGTTGCCCTCTGAGCTACATCCACTTCCCTTGAATAAACTTTTGATCTTTTCCTCTAATAGTTATGTTTTCTTTTCCTTGTGACCCTCAGAGCCTCCTTGCTGCAGTGGGTCTGTCCCACCACAGGGCATCTCTCAGTGCCTGCTTCACTGTATTGTTGTGGAGACTGAAGATGAATGGGTTCAGGAGGGGTTGACGATACAGCCCAGGACGGTTACCCCTTTGTTGAGCAGCATGGACTGGGCCTCTGACAGACGGATGTAGAGGAAGATGCAGCTGCCGTAGACGATGACCACCACGGAAAGGTGGGAGGCACAAGTGGAGAAGGTTTTCCTTCAGTCAGTTGCTGTGGGGGCCCTGAGGATGGTGGCAAGAATGCAGGCATAGGAGACTGAGGTCAGTGCCAGAGAGCCCAGTAACACCCCACAGGAGAGGTTCAGTAAGGGCTAACTGTCGCAGAAGAAGTGGTCAATGTCATTGGGGCCGCAGAAGGGCAGGCTGGCCATGAGGACAGTGGGGCTTAGGACCCAGAGGAATCCACAGAGCCAGGAGGCCAGCACCAGCTGGGAGCACACTTGGCCACTCATCAGGATTACATAGTGGAGTGGTCTGCAGATTGCCAAGTAACGATCCAGGGACACGACGGCCAAGAGGAAGAAGTCAGTGGTGCCGAGGAGGAAGTAGAGGTTGGACTGGATTGCGGGCAGGGGCGGGCCTCCGGGAGGGTAGGCTGCCTCGCGGTGGAAGGAGAGGAGGGGGGTCGGCACGAAGCCGTTGGGCCCTCGCTCTCTCCGCTCAGGCACGGGGGACGCGCGGTGCAAGCAAGAACACCACGGAGACAAGGTCTGGGCACAAGTCTGCTTTATTGTAAAAGGGGACATGGTTTTATAGGGTCTAGGAATATGTAAAGGGACTTGATTAGTGCCGGCGGGTGCTGTTGCTTGCGTAAACGGTTACAGGACAGTAAGCGGTTACTGAACAGTAGGCGGTTTCTGGACAGTAGGCGGTTACTGGACAGTAAGCTGGCTAAGGGGTTAGGAGCAAGGGAGGGGAAGGGGAAAGTGTAGGCTGTCTAGATAACGGCTAGGCGGAAGACGGAGAAGGGGAGAAGGAGGGGCAGCGCCGGCTGCCAATACTGGGCGGGAAGGAGACGGGGACACTGGATGATGCAGCTGGCAAATGATATGGTGTGATCCCCCGTGAGGAAGACGACAGTCATCATGGGAACCACAACAGACACGAGCACCAGCTCCAGGAAGGAGAGGTTCCGCAGGAAGAAGTACATCTGTGTGTGCAGGCGACGGTCAAACCAGCTGAGCCCAATGATTAGCAGGTTGCCCGTGGCTGTTACAAGATAGGTCACCATCAGCCCCAGGAGCAATAGCACCTGTAGGGTGCAGCTACTGGGGAAACCCAGAAGGACAAATCTGGTCACCTGAGTCCCGTTTTCAGGCCCCATCTTCAGTCACCTGTGGGAGAAAAGAAGCAGAACTTTGGAACTGCTCTACAGCTACCAATCATCATTTAATCAATAAAATAATTATCAAGCAGCTAGCACTTCCTTACGTTCTCAGAATACGTTTTCTCTACACCTATATGCAAGTGATTTATAAAGAGAAAAACACGTTCCGATAGCAAGCAGCATAGCAGTAGCAATGTGGATGGCAGTGGACACCAATTACATACTAAGAAATTTATATGCAGTAGCTCCTCTTGCAGCTACCCTTAAAGAGAGGCAATCTTGTTCTCACAGATAAGGAAAGGTTGGCTGAGGAAGTTTAAGTTGTCCCTCCTATGATCAGTTAGGGAGCAGGTGGTAGTGGCAGAATTAAATATCAAGCTCTGTGGCTCTAAAACATATTCCACTTCCACTGTTTCATTTAGGCTGAGTACTCGAGAGTTGTGGAAGCGTCAAAGAAGAGCTTACAGAATAAATGCATCATGAGCAAAATCTTATCAGCATCAAGTCCTCTTGTTTTACTATTTTTGCCCTTATGTGTGCTGGCTTACCATAAAATAACATAATAAGAAAATCTGGGCTTTTGGTATCCTTAGAGATTTGTCCTGAATCAGACAGAGCCACATGGGATATGAACTGTGCACAGCCTCAAACCTGTCATAAGGTATTTCATTTGTTGGTTTTTGCCAAGATTCTAGACGTTACAAGAAGTCCCTTCTCTAAGCGGGGCATTTCCTGGCCTTCTTTCAATTTCTGTTCTCCCAGCATTATAATAGCATGAAATGGGAAGGGAGAGGAAACATTATTATCAAAGGCAATAGGATGTATCAACTTGCCTCTTCAACTGTCATCTAAATTTGGAGATAAGTACCTCCTATCCCCAGAGGTTTTGGCATCTTGGGAAATTCGTCCATAAGCTTTGAAGAATTGGGTATTGCTAGACATCTTGGGTTCTGAGATCCTTTCTGTCCTATCTAGCACCAAATACTCAGAATTACATAGAACCTGCCTATGGGTTACAGAAAATTTTAGAAAATATTCTGAGATAAAAAGAATGAAAATTGCCATCAAGTTACTTTGTTTAGTTGACAAGACACTGAAGTGTAGAGAGCTTTTTTCAAAGCTTAAACCAAGGTCATTACTCCAGATTCCAGTGTTAAAGATGGGGAGCCTAAATACTTTCTCAATTCTATCTTAAGTGACCCTAACAAAGAGCATCAGCGTGGGCAAGGAATACTGCCTTCAAGACTTAGAGGAGGTACTCAGAGTATTTTTATATAACTTTGCGTAGAAAAACTCCTGGGATTTAGACAGCTAACCAATAATAAAGCTTCACTGTGCTAACCTATAATCTGTATCTCTAAAACCAAATATATACGCCTTAATAAAATCTAGAAAATGATGCTATAGTACTATTTCAGGACAACCTAATCATTTTATTTTATTTTATTTTTAAACCTTTTTAATTTTGAAATATTATAGACTCACAAGAAGTTGCAAAAATAGAAAAAGAGTGTTCCCAGCTTATGCCATAGGTGACCTCTTTCATAACTGTGTCATCAAAACCAGGAGACTGATGGGTACAGTACGATAAATTAATTGCATATTGTTGTAAATGTTAGGAGAGGAAATAAAAGGTTGACGTGACAAGCAACTAAGTCTAGATACAGCGGTTGGGAAAATGTTACCTTCTTGGGGAGGCGACATTTAAGCTGAGATCTCAAAGTTAAGAAAGAGCCAACCATGAGAATGAGATGGGGAAAGGCATTTTAGTCAAGGGGACAATTAGTATGGAAGTCCAGAGGAAAGAAAAAAGAGAAAAGAGACCAATATAGTTGGGGCATAGTAAGTGAAGGGGAAAGTGACAGGGGGTAAGTTAGAAGGATCAGCAAGAGCCAGGTCATGCAGTGTCTTGTAGAGCTGGTGATTATTTTAAAGCCATAGAAAGGATTTAAACAGAAGAGGTAGAGAATTTAAAAAAAACATTTCTCTTTGGCTGTTGTATGGAGATCAGAATGTAACCAGGGGCCAAAGGTGAATACATGGAAACCAGTTCTGAGGCTATTTATTAATATTTAGGCTACTGATTTTCATCCCTGACTTTCCTGATGTCTTCAAGGGTCAGCGCTCATTCAGCTGTGTGCCCTTGCTCTAGAAATCTGTTCTGACTACTGGTCTGGGGTGGGCGTTGTCTCTGGTAGGGCACCTATGCATTTTCCATCCCTGCTTTCATTCAAAACCAAAGAAATGCCTTAATAAAACCCAGAAAGTGATGTTATAGGCTTGTTTCAGGACAACCTAATCATTTTAGATAAGGAAAATGTATAAACGGTGGCGCTTTCCAACATGTAGGTAAATATTATTAAAAGCAATTTATAAAGCCTAACTACCTAACACATAATATCAGTTTTTAGCTACTGTTATAAAATATATACACTAAATTCTATTATCCAACATTCCATTAAAAGTTAACCTGTTGTCCACTTATAAGTTCTCTAATATCAATTCTCTCAAGATAATAAAAATATAAAAACCACGTATACATGTTTAAAATGCCATTTTTACCTCAAAAACACTTTGCACGTTGGTCTGCTTAATTTCGAGGAAGATATGCCTTAAGTCACCCAGTTAGAGAATTTTAGTGTTGTTATTGGAAATAGTTTCTTGGACCCACACACTTTGCACTACAATATTTTGCTTGAGAAGATGAGGGCAGTGAAAGGAATTAGAACTATGAGGGATACACATTCACATACACAGATATTTTCATTTGATCTACACAAAGGCTTAAGCTACACACAGTTTGACCTGTGCTATTCCCTTCACCTTACAGTTAAGCAAACTGGAACACAGCAGGTTATGCACACTTGAGCATCTCTGACTCTGTTGTCTGACCATGATACTAGAAAACATGTCTGTGAAACTTGAACCTGCCAAGAAATTTTGCAGGATATCAGTTTTGAATGCCACAATGTAATAATGTCTCATAATCAGCTAGCATTTGTTGAGTCCTTATTTTGTACCAGGCACTTGTTAATTTCATAATCAAACTAGCTCAGCAACTCTACAAGGTAGGAGCTATTATTATCTTCACCCACTGGCAGGGGAATGAAAGTTCAGAGAAATTGAGTAACCCATCTAATGAGTAACGGAATTCTTTAGAATTTGGAAGTTCTGACTTCAGAGCTGATATTTTAAGCACTAAGACATGATGTCTGATAAGAGAGAGAGCGTATGACTACACATTTAGTTTGCTATCAGCTTCCAATTGTTACCTTACTTCATCTGTCAACTGATAGGAATTCTACATATGAAAATTAATGGTTGTAGTTTGAGGCTTTGATGCTGAAAAAATGTAAATACCTGTAGAATGTGCATTGGACATAACTCTTTCAGCTTTTCTTCCCTGGGAGGCTCTGGGTGGTAGAAGGACAGCAGGGACTATAGCTCCAATCACCACATCCAACACCCAGAAGGACAGACTGGCCCCTCCCGTAGAGGATCATAGAAGGTTGTTTCTTCTTGACCTTTAAGTTCTACCACCAGAATATGCCAGATCTATAGCACATAACAAGTGAATCGTTCTACTTGGATACAAACATGAAATAATAACCCTCCTTTATTTCTAATCCTGACTGGTTATAGATCGACGATCACACACAGCACCTACCTATTTCATCCACCTGCCTTACATACACCCTCAGACGCTTTGGGCTAAATCTGGATGGAATTGTCAAAACCCTCCTATCCACCTTGTGGAAGACAGGACACTCCTGCCCAGACTCATAAATCTGTGCTTATCACCCCATTTCTCAATTCCTTCACCCAGGTGGGTCATTTGGGCTGACAGAACCAAGGTGTGCTGATGTGTCAACTCAGTCCTTCATGCCTTGTCACGCCCTGGTCATGCTCCTCTCCTGCATTCCTCAGCTAATTCCTTCATCTCCTACAGGCAGCACCATTGTTTGGCTTGTTCCCCCCCCTTTTTTTTTATTTAAAAAAATATTTATGTTATTAATTTCTCTTCCCCTCCCCCTCTCCATTCCGCCCCAGTTGTCTGTTCTCTGTGTCCATTTGCTGTGTGTTCTTTTTTTTGTCCGCTTCTGTTGTTGGCAGTGGCACGTCTTTTCCCCCTCTTTTAAGTGGACTCCTGGCATCTCAAAATTTGAATAAATTTTATACCATATTAGTCAAAGATGAACCTAGGTTTTTTTCCTCTAATGGAAATCATGCTTCAAAATCAACTGGTTTTTTTTCTTAAAAATGATGATTTCTAGGCTTTACCCTGTAATAGTACAATCGGATCACTTGAGATTAGGGCCCAGGAATACGATGGATTTTAAACAAGTTCTTTGGGCTTTTCTTATTTACCTGGGTTTGGGAGAAAGGAAGAGTGTTGGGAGGTTTAGTTGTGATTAGGGGAAAGGGTTGAGGTAGAAGGGAGGCAGATTGTAGGCAGGATATATAGGAGCCTAGAAATGGGTTTAGTTTTCTAAAATGAAAACATCACCAGCTTTCTATTATGGTGGTAGAGCTAACTTTACAGTGACCCAGAGCTGCAAAAAATCCAGACTTCTGAAATCCTACAGCACTGGGATGCTGTCTCATGTTCCAACACGGCCACAGTTATGCAGTGATTATTCTTTCCATGTATGGGCTAGCTAGGTGCACACAGAAAGTTGAGACTCCATGTAATCTTGAACACTTGCTGTCTGCCAGGTATTCTACTAAGTACTAGAGATACATCACTGTATAAGCCTCTGAGAAGTCCATAGCAAGGGCTAGAAATATGCAAATGGTAAATTCCATTAGAACTCAAAAGCTATGATAAAAGTAAATTAAAGTCTTAAGGAGACAAAAAAGAGGAAGAAACAAATTTTCTTGGGGTGGAGTGCAGTATGGAACTTTTCATAAGGCTAGTAATATTTAATTGAGCATTTCAGGGTGATTTTTTTCCAGGTCAAGAAGGAGTTTGAGGCTTTTAGGTTTGTAAAGTAATCAAATACCAAAACCTTTGAGTTTTTCAATAGTAGAATGAGAGAGAAAATTAGATAATTCCTGATTATTCAGCTACTGTTTAAAATAAACTCATAGTTACTATATAACTCTGCTGTAAAGATAGCAAGACCAGAGCATTGTATTTGCTGAATAGAAGAATGGTTTAAACTTGATGAAGGACACACAGGGACATAAGCTGAGTTGATCTCCTGATAGAGCAGAAATTTACAGTTTATCCTTGGTTCCTTCCCATCTCTGCTAGTTTTGCCATAATCAAACTATTACATGGTTTTCTTGCTTTTAAATTATTTTCAAATACTCTTATTAATGTTTTAACTTAAAAAGAGATGTGAATATTTTGAGTTATTTGTATTTTAATAAAAAGAATTTAAATATTAAAGACTTTAAGATATAAAAGTCTAGAGCAGTAATTGTGGAATAAAAAATTCTCCAAAATTGTGCTGCTGTTTTGGACAGGGAACTTTGTCTTTTGCACTTTTAAGTATAAGAGGTTACCAATTACTCCTCTGCAGGCAAAACTTGAGCTTTGACTAGAACTTCAGTGAGTAATATACGCAGGATAAAATTTTCTAAAACCGGAAGCTTGGTTCTCCAGCCCCTCATTAAAGAAGAAGTTGTGTGGCTCATTTTCTGGGTGTCAGAACATGTAAATCAGAGCTTCCAATAGGGCAGTTCTCTGTTTTATTGGCTCAAGTTGGTCTATCTAGGTAGTAACACTCAATAGCCTAAGATTATGCATGGAGGGACCAAATTCACATCTTGTCTCAGTAAAAAGACATCTTATTACTATATACAGGGAAATGTATGACATTTTTCAGTACTCAAAAATGTTTGCCTTAAAGTACATATAAACCAAACAGCTTAATTCCAGCAGGTCAAGTTTTAAGTCAAGAGTAAGGTAATTTCTGAGTATACCGATTTACCTGTGATATAAGGCTGATAAATGTTGGCTTGTATACCTTTTCCAGTCCTGCATTTCTTAGGCTTCCTCCCCAGCCAGCTTGAAGAATGGGAACACACGGGGCCTACCTGCTCCTCTTGAGGGTCAATGGAGCGCACAGAAACCTCTTGCATCAACAGATCTTTTAGTTTCAAGTAATATCAAACAAAACCCCTTCACAGTGTTGACAGAGAAATTCCTATAACTTTGTAGGATTATTTCCTTCCACACCCAAGCAATTAAACTTTACTATTACTTGTTTTGAACTGAAATCCCCAAAGGAAACTACCTTGACCCAAGTCCCTTAAAAGCAAACAATGTAATTAATCCTATGATGCTATGTGGGGCGAGTTACTTGGAATTTCAAAAAAAGAGGGAACCGTACTTCTTCATCCAAAAGTAGAGCTATTTCTTCGGTACAGGAGTAGAATAAATTCGCTACCATAATAAAACTTTGGGAAATTCCCTTAAACTACGTAGTTCCTCGGTAAGACCTTGGATTTCTTGACCATAGAGTGAAATCATAAGAATGAAATATTTTATTAAATTAAATGACACATTCGTTAAGTTAACTCACAAAACCCACTCTATTTTCAGTAAGCACTGGATATTGAGTCATCTACTAGTTATAGCATATATTAGGGGCATATCCTTGGGTAATTTGCTTAAATTCTCAGTGCGTCAGTTTTCTTATCTATAAAATGGGCTTCACAGGGTTTTTAAGGGTATTGGTTGTATCTAGTTTGCACCCAGGTTATCAATAGAAGTTAGAAAAAAACTTTTGAATGTTACTCATCATTAAGTACAACAGAGAAAAATTCTCATTTACATAACCACTACAAGTTAAAATTATTCATTTTTCACATTTTTCCCACCCCACTTCTCCAACAAATGGTGAGTTTGAAGCTTGTTAAAATCTGATTTTATTTGAACAAACTCTGAACTTTCTTGAACCTGTATTTTCCTAGTGCTGTTCTAACTAAAAATTACCATAGGAGTTAAATTTAGCATGAGGTAAACTGTGAATAGTATTGTTCTAACAGAAATTCAATAAAATCTAAAGGATGTATTTAAGTTCTATTCATGGTTACCAAAACTTGGTTGGCATTAGCAAATGTAAAGTTTTGCCACCGTTTATATTGGATATATTTATTTGAAGTAAATTCTGTTTTTTTCTCTTTGAAAATGAAAAATTATTCCATGCTATTCTTAAGAGGTTCATATGCTAAGGACAATACAGTTTACAATATACAATAGATAGTTTTGCACTGGTCAGAATTATCTACCTAGAGAAAACTTTTCAAATATTCTGATAGTGCCAAATCTTGTTCCTTAAAATGAGGTAGTGTGATGGGGTCAATGAAAGCTCTCCACTTGTAATGTGGTAAAGGGGGATAAATAAGGAGCCAGTCTTACTTTGATTTTCAGAAATTACGAAGTGGGTTGAATGCCAGAATGAGTTCTGTGGATGAACTTTCCAAATTTATTCTACCTTCCTTCTCCCTCTCCCAGGTGGGTCACATCTGTAGGGTCCTAGGGGTTGATCCTGGAGTCCCAGGCTAGAATCCATTTCTTAAGCACTTCAAGTGATTTTTTTGTTTTTATTTTTTTAATTTTATTTATTCATTTTTTAAAAAATATTACATTCAAAAAATATGAGGACCCAGTCACCCCTGCCACCCCCACACCACCACTCCCCCCACAGTAACACTCTCCCCCATCATCATGACACATCCATTGCATCTGGTGAGTACATCTCTGGGCATCGCTGCACCCCATGGCCTGTGGTCCACACCATAGTTCACACTCTCCCACGTTCCATCCAGTGGGCCATGTGAGGACATACAATGTCTGACAATTGTCCCTGCAGCACCACTCAGGACATCTCCAAGTCCTGAAAATGCCTCCACATCTCATCTCTTCCTCCCATTCCCTGCACCCAGCAGCCACCATGGCCACTTTATCCACACCAATGCCACATTTTCTCGATTATTAACCACAATAGTTCATGAATAGAATATCATTAATTCCACTCTAATCCTTACTGTATTCCTCCTTCCTGTGGACCTTGGCTTGGTTGTGTCCATTCCACATCTATGTCAAGAGGGGGCTTAGATTCCGCATGGATACTGGATGCTATCCTCCTGCTTTCAGTTGTAGGCACTCTAGGCTCCATGGTGTGGTGGTTGACATTCTTCAACTCCATGTTAGCTGAGTGGGGTAAGTCCAATAAATCAGAGTGTAGGAGCTGAAGTCTGTTGAGGCTCAGGGCCTGGCTATCATATTGTCAGTCCAGAGATTCAAATCCCCTAGATATATCTTAAACCCCAGCACCAACTACAATTCCAGTACAGTAGCATGAAAGGCTTGTGAAAAGAGATCACATCTGAGTCCAGCTCCATCACGCAGAAACACAAACTCCAAAGAAGGGCCAACTGACATGGCAGTGAACTACATCTGCCATGACCATAGAACCTGTGGGTCTCTTTAGCCCTCAAAAGGACCAATACCTGGGGTTGTATCTACTTTATCTGTCTCTGAGACTCTGCTCAGGTGTGCAAAAGGGCAATCCTTCTGAAAACCTCCAGACTCTTTTTTAGAGACTCATAGCCATATAAACTCATTTGTCCATTCCATTTCCCCATTACTTTAGGTCAAACAGCATTTTTAACTCCTGTTATTATATGTAGACAGGGATATTCTGCTGGTCTGCATTGAACCTTTAATTCAAGGACATTTTCTAGTTAAATCATCAGCTGGTAATTGCTAGTGATCCCTCGGTGCCAGGGAGGCTCATCCCCGGGTGTCATGTCCCACGCTGGGGGGAAGGCATTGCATTTACATGCTGAGCTTGGCTTTGAGACTGGCCACATTTGAGTAACATGGAGGCTGTCAGGAGGGAACTTTTAGGCACAGTGCTGCTCTAGGCCTTGTTCTTATTTCAGGTGTATAGGCTCACAAGCATAGTCATTAATATCAGAGGGTCACTGTTGGACCCTCATTCCTTCCTGGTCCTTGCCGTTGCACCTGGGCGACTGCCGCTGCTCCCCTAGGGACCATGACAGAGCCCCACCTCCGGCCAGGAACCCAGTACCCCCCCAGCTGTTGTTTTTAATTGTTTCCACTATGTGTATATCCAAACATTTCCATGCACCCTGGACACATGCCCTGTATAACTCCCTGTCAACCATATGTCCCCTGTCAATAACATCCCATACCAGTATTCCTCTGCAGCCATTGTTGAACCACTCTGTGATCCAAAACTTCCTGAAAAGTGAAGCCCAATATAATGTCAGGTTCCCTTACTAGTAAAATGGAATATAGCGATGAGTTTAAAGGTTAGATATAGAATACATATTGATTTGGAAAAATTCTACATCCTATCTTTTTCTTTTCCTTTTTCCCTCATTATTGAGCTTCTCTTCACAAGAGCCTTAGATCACAGTAATTCATATATACAGTATTCAGTACTCCCACATATCCATTATAAAACCTTTTCCCTTCCACAGAGATAATCTTTTAACTTATTCATATCATATTTACTAAAACTGATGTACAGATATTGAGACAATAGCTTTCAAACAAGGTAACATTTGTGTCTACATTGTGGTTTATACTTTAGGCTATAGAGTTTTCTAAATTTTTTAGTTATCCTATGGTTTACATTATGGTTTACATTATTAGTCTGTCGTCCCCTATATGTTTTTGGTGTAATATTACATGTTTTATATCCATCCTTGTGTACTCTTGTGAAACATCCTTTTGCCCTCACATTTACTTTGGTTCCATCTATTCAATATCTATTTCCCCCTCCCCTTGGGGCCCACAGTGACAGTCAATCTTCATTTCTTGAGGAGCCATGTTCAGAGATACTTGCAACAGTGTTGAGGGCTTGACTTGCTCAACTGCCCTAATGCCCTGGGAGCCACCCTTTCTCTTGAGAGATACAGTTCCCTCTATTTGATGGCATTAGTCCTCCCCAGATTGTGGGTCTACCTTCACTCTCATTATATGGGTCTCTACCTAATGGTATAACCCACTCTGGCAAAATGAGCATTCAGATATTCCCTAGGAGTCTGTCCTGCATCAGATTATCCCCTTTGAGTATCTTAAACAGGTAACTTTCCTAATTATATTTTGAAAAGGTTTTTTCAGCATTATACTCTCAACCAACACCTGACAATCTCCTATATTCGTGTGTTGCCCCACCCTCCCCCCAATTTCTTGGGCAATATTACTCATCTGCCCATCCCTAGCCCCCCTCAAAGCCCCAAAGCCCCACCCAAAGGTCACCCTAAGCCCCCATTTTATCCCTTCCTTGTACACATACTTACCTCCAGCTTATCCTAGATTTCACCCATGTAGATGTCAGTTTACATCCTTCCTCTACCCCCCGATTTCCTATAAGCCTATCTTCCAGTCTCTAGCTCTCTGAGGCAGCTTGCTTATTTCATATCATTGAGGTCATGTAGTATTTGTCCTTCAATGCCTGGGTTGCTTCACTCAACATAAGGTTCTCAAGATCCATCCATATAATCACGTATGTTTGTAGTGTATTTGTTCTTAAAGCCGAGTAGTATTCCATTGTATGTATATACCACATTTTATTGATCCACTCATCTGTTGATGGGCATTTGGGTCGATTCCAACTTTTGGTGATAGTGAACAATGCTGCTATGAACATTGGTGTGCATATATCAGTTTGTGTCCCTGTCTTCAGTTCTGCTGGGTATATACCCATCAGTGGAATTGCTGGGTCATATGGCAAACCTATGGTTAGTTTTTTGAGAAACCGCCAAACTGTCCTCCAGAATGGTTGGATATTTCTGCATTCCCACCAGCAGTGGATGAGTGTTCCCATTTCTTCACATCGTCTCCAGCATTTGTATTCTTCTGTTTTTTTTCATAGCTGCCAATCTTATGGGAGTAAGATGGTATCTCATTGTAGTTTTGATATGCATTTCCCTGATAGCTAGAGTTTTGGAGCGTTTTTTCATGTGCTTTTTAGCCATTTGTATTTCTTCTTTGGAGAGGTGTCTGTTTAAATCTTTTTCCCATTTTTTAATGTGTTGTTTATCTTTTTATTTTCAAGATATAGGAGTTCTTTATATATGCAAGTTATAAGTCTCTTATCGGATATATGGTTGCCAAATATTTTCTCCCATTGTGTAGGTTCCCTTTTTACTTTCTTGACAAACTCCTTTGAGGTGCAGAAGGCTTTAATTTTGAGGAAGTCCTGCGGCAGATTGCTCGGTCGGTAGAGGTGGGGTCTGGCTGCGGACGAGGGGTCGGTCCAGCTCTGGACGAGGGGTCGGTCCCGCTTGGGACAAGGGGTCGGTCCCACTTGGGACGAGGGGTCGGTCCGGCAGCAGACGAGGGATCGGTCTCACAGGGGTTGCGCGGTTCGGCTGACGGGGTCACCCGGCGAAGCCGGCGACGAAGGGGTCGCCCGGAGAAGCAGGCGACGAACTGGGGACAAGGGAGGCCAGGCCCTTGTCGGGGGCTCTCAGGACTGGAGGGCGCACGGCAGAAGAACTACCGCGGAGACAAGGTAAACACGCAAGTCCACTTTATTGAGGGAGAGGCAACAGTTTTATAGGGGCTGGGGAAGGCTGATTGGTCGAAGCCACGCCCTGTTCTGATTGGTTGCTGGCGAAAGGTCAGTGGGCGGTACCAGACGGGGGAGGGGTGGTGGTTAGGGATTGGCTGTCGCTGTTGCTGGGGGAAGGGGCAGGGTTTAGGGATTGGTGGCTGCTGTTGCTGGGGTGGAGGGCAGACTTGAGTTTCCCGCCCACGCCTGGCTGTTGCTGCTGTCGGGGGAGGGGAAAAGGGCAGACTGGAATTTTCCGCCCTGCGCCTGCGCAGGGAGAAGGAAGAAGAAGGGTACTGCCCCACAGGCATCGTGTGGCGCCATCCGGGAGGAGGGGCGGCCGCGGAAGCATGGCTGCCGAGAAGGGGAGACCCGAGGGCACTCTGCGCCCATGCCGAGCTCCCTTCAGGGGTGGCGGTGAGTCCGACCAGCCACCCTATTATGGGGGCAGCGGCTTGGCCTGCCGCGGCTGCTCCCCTGCCAGGCCAGCAAACCACACTTCAGCCCGAGGGGTGACCGCAAAGTCCCATTTATCTATTTGTTCTTTTGCTGCTTGTGCTTTTGGTGTGATGTTCATGAAGCCATTTATTATTACAAGATCTTATAGCTGTTTCCCTACACTGCTTTCCAAAGTTTTTATGGTCTTGGCTCTTATATTTAGTTCTTTGATCCATCTTGAGTTGATCTTTGTATAAGGTGTGAGATGGTAATCCTCTTTCATTCTTCTACATATGGATATCCAGTTCTCCAGGCACCATTTGTTGAATAGGCCATTCTCTCCCAGTTGAGAGGGTTTGGTGGCTTTATCGAATATTATATGGCTATATATATGAGGTTCTATATCAGAACTTTCAATTCGATTCCATTGGTCTGTGTGTCTCTCCTTATGCCAATACCATTCTGTTTTCACTACTGTAGCTTTGTAGTATGTTTTGAAGTCAGGTAGTGTGATTCCTCCAATTTCATTTTTCTTTTTCAATATGTCTTTGGCTATTCGGGGCCTCTTTCCTTTCCAAATAAATTTCATATTAGTTTTTCTAGTTCCTTAAAGAAAGCTGTGTTGATTTTTATTGGGATTGCATTGAATGTTTAGATCAGTTTTGGTAGGATAGACATCTTAATAATATGTAGTCTTCCAATCCATGAACGGGGAATATTCTTCCATTTATTTAGGTCTTCTTTGATTTCCTTGGACAGTCTTGTATAGTTCTCTGTTACAAGTTTTTTACATCTTTAGTTAAATTTATTCCTAAATATTTGATTTTTTAATTTACTATTGTGTATGGTATTTGTTTCTTGATTTCCTCCTGATCTTGCTCATTATTAGTGTACAGAAATGCTACTGATTTTTGCACATTGATCTTATAACCTGTGACTTTGCTAAACTCATTTATGAGTTCTAGAAGCTTTGTTGTAGACCTCTCAGGGTTTTCTATGTCTAGGATCATGTCATCTGCAAATAATGAAATTTTGACTTCTTCCGTTCCAATTTGAATGCCCTTTATATCTGGTTCTTGCCTTAGTGCTTGAGCAAGTACTTCTAAGACAATGTTAAATAGAAGGGGAGAGAGTTGGCATCCTTGTCTTGTTCCTGACTTTAGAGGGAAGGATTTTAGGATTTTTCCATTGTAAACGATGTTGGCTGTGGGTTTTTCATATATACTCTTTATCGTGTTCAAAAAATTTCCTTGTATTCCAATCTTTTAGAGAGTTTTTATCAAGAAAGGGTGCTGTATTTTGTCAAATGCTTTTTCTGCATCTATAGATATAATCATGTGATTTTTTTCCTTCAATCTGTTTATATGGTGTATTACTTTGATTGATTTTCTTATGTTGAACCATCCTTGCATACCTGGAATGAATCCCACTTGGTCGTGGTGTATAATTTGTTTAATGTGTTGTTGAATACTATTAGCGAGTATTTTCTTAAGTATTTTTGCATCTAGGTTCATCAGAGAAATTGGTCCGTAATTTTCCTTTCTTGTGGTGTCTTTGTTTGGCTTTGGTACTAGGGTAATGTTGGCATCATAGAATGAATTAGGCAATGTTCCTTCTGTTTCGATTTTTTGTAAGACTTTCAGCAGGATTGGTGTTAGTTCTTTCAGGAATGTTTTGTAGAATTCACCTGTGAAGCCGTCTGGCCCTGAGCTCTTCTCAGTTGGGAGGTTTTTAATGACTGATTCTATCTCTTTATTGTGATTGGTTTGTTGAGATCTTCAATTTCTTCTTTCGTCAATATAGGCTGCTTATGTGTTTCTAGGAATTTGTCCATTTCCTCTGAATTGTCGTTTTTGTTGGAATATAGTTTTTCAAAGTATCCTCTTATGATAATCTTTATTTCTGTAGGGTCAGTGGTGATATCTCCTTTCTCATTTCTTATTTTGTGTATGTGCATCTTCTCTCTTTTTTTCTTTGTTAGTCTCGCTAAAGGTTTGTCAATTTTATTGATCTTCTCAAAGAACCAGCTCTTGGTCTTGTTTATCTTTTCAAGTGCTTTCTTATTTTCTATTTCATTTAGTTCTGCTCTTATCTTTGTTATTTCCTTCCTTCTTCTTCCTGTGGGATTACTTTGTTGTTTTTTTTCTAATTCCTTCAAATGTGCAGTTAGTTCTTCAATTTTTCTCTTTCTTCTTTTTTGATATATGAATTTATGGCTATAAATTTCCCTTTCAGTACTGCTTTTGCTGCATCCCATAAATTTTGGTATGTTTTGTTATCATTATCATTTGTTTCAAGGTAGTCATTGATTTCTTTTGAGATTTCCTCTTTGACCCACTGTTTTTCTAAGAGTATGCTGTTTAATTTCCATATCTTGGTGTGAAATCAGGGCCTTTGGCCCTTGCAGATTTCCAACTTCACTCCGCTTTGGTTAGAGATATTATTTTGTATAATTTCGATCTTTCTGAATTCATTAAGCCTTTCTTTGTGGCCTAGCATATGGTCTATCTTGGAGAATGATCCACGTGCACTGGAGAAAAATATATATCCTGCTGTGTTTGGGTGTAATGATCTGTATATGTCTATTACATCCAGCTCCTCTAATATACTGTTCAAATATTTTGTTTCTTTAGTGATTCTCTTTTGAGATGTTCTGTCCAGAGTTCATAGTGGTGTATTAAAATCCCCCAGTATAATTGTAGAAGCATCTATTCTTTCACTTAGTTTTTCCAGCGTTTGCCTCACATTTTTAGAGGCGCCCTTGTTAGGACCATAAATATTTATGATTGTTTGTTCTTCTTGACAGATTTTCCCTTTCACTAAAATGTAGTATCCTTCTTTGTCTCTCACAATTGTTTCGCATTTAAAGTCTATTTTGTCTGATATTAATATAGCCACTCCTGCCTTTTTTTGGTTATTGTTTGCTTGTAAGATTGTTTTCCAACCATTCACTTTCAGCCTCCCTGAATCTCTGGGTCTAAGATGTGTCTCTTGTAGACAGCATATAGATGGGTCATATTTCCTTATCCAATGTCCCAGTTTGAATCTTTTGATAGGTGAGTTTAATCTGTTGACATTCAGTGTTATTACTTTCAAGGAATTATTTATGTTAGCCATATTTTGATTGGACTTGTTTTTGTCATAATTTGTTGTTTTTTTCTTCTCTTTTTGTCTTTTTTGTTTCTCTTACACTCTCCTCCAACTCTGCCTGTCCCGTTTTTTCATTTCCTCCTGTAGAACTCCCTTTAGTATTTCTTGAAGGGGAGGTTTCTTGTTGGCATACTCTTTCAATTTCTGTTTATCTGTGAATATTTTGAACTCTCCATCATTTTTGAATGCTAGTTTAGCTGGATAGAGTATTCTTGGTTGGAAATTTTTTTCTTTTAGTACCTTGACTATATCATACTACTGCCTTCTTGCCTCCCTGGTTTCAGATGAGAAATCAGCACTTAATCTTATGGAGCTTCCCTTGTATGTGATGGTTTTCTTTTCTCTTGCTGCTTTTAGAATTTTCTCTTTGTCTCGAGTGTTGGATAATTTGACAAGTATATGTCTTGGGGTGGGCCTGTTGGGGTTTATGATGTTTGGGGTGCATTGTGCTTCTTGGATATGTACATCTGTCTCTTTCAGTAGATTTGGGAAGTTTTCAGCCATTATTTCCTGCAACACTCCTTCTGATCTCTTTCCCTTCTCTTCTCCTTCTGGGATGCCTATAATACGTATGTTTGTGCATTTTGCATTGTCATTCAGGTCCCTAAGTCCTAGCTGGATTTTTTCTACCTTTTTATCGATCAATTCTACTATCTGTTTGATTTCCGATGTACTGTCTTCCACATCGCTAATTCTCTGCTCTGCCTCTTCTAATCTGCTGCTATTTGCTGTGAGTGTATTTTTGATTTCTTGAACTGTGGTGTTCATTCCCATCATATCTGTTATCTTTCTGCGTATGTCTGCAATTTCTCCTCCAAGTGTTGTCTTCATATTGTTAACCTCTTTCATTACTTCATTAAATTTGTCTGTGATATATGTTCTGAGATCTTTAATTACTTGTGCGAAGTTCTGCTCCCCTTCCTGGTTTTTAATTAGTTCATTGGATTCAGCCATGTTTTCCTGATTACTGGTTTGGTTTGTAGATTTTTGTTGCTGTCTGGCCATCATTTTATCTTGATGGGTTTAATCAGTTCTTTAGCTTCTTTGTCTAGTCTTGGGGATTAATTAGCTGTTGTTTTTGCGTAAGTGTTATATCTTCTCTTTGTTACTTTGTTCTTCTTATTCTAATTTCTTATTGCTGACTGAGTTCACTTTGAAGGAAAGTATTAGGGTCAGGGAAAGGCAATTGTGTAAGCAAGGAAAAAGTGTAAAGTAGTATTGGTGATAAATGTTAACAGAGCAACAATATGAGCTCTGGGAGCATGGATATTAGATTCATGTAAGTTGTGTAGAGTTATAGCAGTAAGTAGAGTACCTATAATGAGGTAGTCGACTGAATATGGGAGGAATATGGTATGAATTAAAAAGCTAGTGTTTTCGTGAGAGAGGGAAAGAGAAAAGAAAGGCAATAGTTTCAAGAGTGGATAAAAGACAGAAAACAAAACAAAGGTATTCAAAATTAAGAGTTAGACACTTTGTGGATCAAAGAAAGGGAGGTGGAATATAGGAAAGACAGTAGATTATGGAGGATATCAAGATGTGGGGGAAAGGGGATAGTGTAGGTAGCCAAAATCAATTCACACAGAAATGAGGCAGCAGAGGATGAGTAAACCCAGCAAATGTGAGGTGTTCCCTGCAGCACCTATTGTATAATTAAGATAAAATAATATAAGAAGAAAATGAGGGACAAGAGAAAAGAGAGAAAAAAAAAGAAAGAAGAAAGAAAGAAAGAAAAAGGGGGGTAGGTAAAGAAAAGGGAGGTGAACAAGTAAGGAAAAGAAAAGAAGATATAGAACACCAACAACAGCAACAACAAAAAACCCCTGAATAAATGAAAAAAAAAGACCTTGGGCGATACAATGGGAGAAAAGACTAGGAAATAATGCAATATTAGCAACCAGGACATTAAAAAATAAAAAATTAAAAATTAAAATTAAAATTGAAAAAAAAAACGCAAACGTTGAGGGCTAGGACAATCAAGGACCTCAGATGGGCTTCAGGGCATGGTGGATTCAGGGATGGAAAGTCTGCAACATTGCAGACTCAAGAGACATGAGTTTCTGGAGTGTGGGCCACCAGAGTCCAGGGGACACAGACCTGGCAACCTCAAATCCGGCCAACAGGGCTTCTGGGAGCACTGCAGTGCAACACAGCCTTCAGGGATCCCCACAGCTGGGTGCCAGCCCTATGGGAGAGGTCACATCCACAAACTCTGACCTATGTGTCTGAAACCCGCAATTCCCCCTCTCTCTAGGGTCTCCTCTGTGGCTGTATCACCAATTCGACCTCAGGCACCCCCACCCTGCATGCCCCCGAAACAGCCAGTTGGGGGCACCTCTATATTGCAGCCAATTTAAGGACGCTGCAGATCCGCAGCCAGGCCTAGGGGGCGGGGCTCTAGCCAGAAGTGCTGTATCAGTGTCCGAAACCGAAAATCCCATGCCTTGCAAAAGACTCCCCTAATCGGCTTCCAGACGCCTCCCACCCTGCAATCCCCCAAAATAGCCTCCTGGTGAGGTCTCTTTACTGAGAGCGATTTAAGGCCGCTGCAGATAAGCAGCCGGCCTTGGGGGTAGGGCTCTAGCCGGAAGCGCTATTATTCGTGTCAGAAATCAAAAATTCCCTACCTCACAAAAAACTCCCGTCTGTCTCACCAAATCGGTTTGCGAAGGCCTCCTGCCCTGTTAGCCCCTTAACAGCCCGCTCAGGGCTTATGAATTCCCCAGTACTGCAGAGCCTCCAGGAATCACCGCCACGGTGCCGGTGCCGTGGTTCCGCCCGCCCCAGGGGGGAGCATCCCACGTGCAGCCCCTAACTCCGTGTAAGAGAGCCTCAATTCTATCTCTTACACGAATTTTCTCTATTATGTTCCCATGAAATCGATGTCCAGACACCTCCTGCCCTGCAAAATCCCGAAACAGCCTGGTCCTGAAGAATTTCTAACGCTGCCCAGCCGCTTCTTTGCAGGAGAGACTATCAGGTGCACTCACTCAACCACCATCTTGCCCCACCCTCCTCAAGTGGTTTTGTAAGCACCTAGCTCCCTTTAATTCTCCTTGTTTAAAACTCCTAGAATGTTTTTTCTTTCTGTCACTGAAGCCCAACTGAAACAAATCCCCATCAGGGAGGGCCTTTGGTGAACTGCAGCACATAATCACCTTGTTCAGATGGTGCTTTGGTGCCCTACTTGATTCCAAGGATTTTCCTCATAGATCAGTCCAAGCAACCAGAAAAGGGGCCTGCCAGCAGATAAGTTGTGGTCCAAAAATCTGTATTCATCCTGAGAAAGAATGGCCCAATGTGACAGTCTTCCATTTTAGAACAAATGTGGAATATCAGTCTGAGGGGAGAGAGATGGGTGTCCCTGCAATCTTTTAAAAAATATGGGTTTCTTTTTCCTTTATTTTCTTCCCTTCTTTTGTTGTTGTTGCTCATTCCTACTTAGTTTGATTAATCTATGTAAATGCTTCAGGGAAAATTGAGATATCCATTGTTAGCTGAGCTAGCTCAGAAAACACTGTAGAATTCTGAGCATCAGAGGACAGTTTCAGGAAAGTATAAAGATAATACACAGAATGAGAGAAAATATTTACAAATAATATATCTGATAAGAGTTTAATACCCAGAATATGCAGAGAATGGTTACAACTTAACAAGAAAAGAACTCAATTTTAAAAATTGGCAAAGGATTTGAGTATATATTTCTCCAAAGAAGATATACAATTGGACAATAAGCATATGAAAAGATGCTGAACATCATTAGCTATTAGGATAATGCAAATCAAAACCACAATGGGATACCAGTTCATACCTACTAGGATGGTAATTAAAAAAATATATTACAAGTGTTGATGAAGGTCTGGAGAAATTAGAGCCTTTATGAATTGTTGTGGGAGTCTGCAATGGTGACTTACTATGGAAATTAATTTGGCAGTTCTTCAGAAAGTTAAACACAGAATTGCCATCTAACCTGACAATTCCACTTATAGGTAAATACCTAGAAGAATTGAAAGCAGAATCTTGAAAAAATTTGTACACTGATACTCATAGCCACTTATATAAAATACCAAAATTATCAAATCAGTATAGACAGAAAGTAGATTGGAGGTTACCAGGAGCCAGGGGCAGGTAGGAGAGGGTAAATATTGCTGAACAGGTACACAGGTTCTGTTTGGAGTTATGAAAGTGTCTGTGTAGTCGATGATGTTGATGGTAGCACAATGTTGTGACTGTAATTGATTCCACTGAAATGTGCTCTTAGGAATAGTTAAGAGGGAAATTTTGTGTTTTATATATATATATATATATTTGTATGTATGTTACCACAATTAAAATAAATAATAACATGTAATTTATGAAATTGCATTGAATCTGTAGATCAAGGTGGAAAGAAATGATATCTTAATATTTTCTTCCAATTCATGAACACAGAGTATTTTTATTTTTTATTACCTTTTTTAAAATATACATAGATCACACAAAATGTTACAATAAAATATGTAAGAGGTTCCCGTATACTCCACTCCCCATACCCCCCACTTCTTCCACATCAACAACTTCTTTCATTAGTGTGGTACATTCATTGCATTTGATGAGTACATTTTGGAGTATTGCTACACAGCATGGATTATAGTTTATGATGTAGTTTACATTCTCTCTCAGTCCATTCAGTGGTTTATGGCAGGATATATATGAATATATATGAAGACCTTTATATTTTTATATTTTATAAAATATTTTTATATTACTTTTGCATATATTTTCCTATTTGGCCTTCAAAAATTCTTAAAGTTCATATAAGATGTGTACCTTATTCATAAGGAAACCTTGCCTTAGAGAAGTAAGATAACTTGCCCAAAGGTGACACAGTCAGTATTCGGTATAAATGGGTCAACAGATATTAAGGGAATGAAAGACACAATTCCAAAAAAAGAAATTAAAAAAAAATTTACGTATGTATTTTTTATTTTGTATTTTTTGGAATTTTTATTTATTTATTTTTTGGCTTTGGTTTTGGGGAGGATTTGGATTGCAGAAGAGTAGCAACTGTGGCAGGGAGGGTCACTGGTGTGGGGTGTTGGTGGTGGGGTCATGTGTGGGGAGGGGTGCCCCTGGGGCATGCCCTTATGGAATATGAATATGTTCAAGTGGTCATGGGGTGTTGTCTCAGTGGGTGGAGACACATACAATAACAAAAGAATATTGAATTCCCATCCTGGGGAGTCCTGCTACATTCTCTAACAGAGTGGCAAGGATCCCTAGAGTACACGGGCAGTGCCTAGCAAAGGAGGCCAGACCGTTACGCCAGGTCCTTGATATTGGTTGTGGTACTTAAGAACTTTGTTCTTGTGAAATTGAAACTTAGCCTAGTATTATATATTGCCTAAGAGTTACCTCCTGAAAGCCTCCTTGTTGCTCTAACATGGCCTCTCTCTAAGGCAAACTCAGCATATAAAGACACTACCTTCCCCCTGGTGTGAGACATGATTCCTAGGGATGAGACTCCCTGGAACTGAGGGAGTATTAATGAGCTCCAACTAGCGATGCATTTGGGAAAAGACCTTGACCAAAAGGGGGAAATAATTAAATACAAATGCGCTTTTATGGCTAGGAGATTTAAAAGTGAGTTGGATGGTCATTCCAGAGGTTACACTTTTATGCATGTCTTAGGAGGATCTCACTGACTGCCGCAGTAACAGTGCCTCAAGCAGGGGTCCTCCTGAGGACTCTAGAGACAGAGACATGATAGGCAGGGCAGACAACCCCAGGAAGTTGGTACCGTGTCAGTGGGCCTTACCTTGCAGTATATGAGAACCTATCCCCAATGTATCATAGTTGGACTCAATAATTTTCCTACATATGGTTCTTCTGCCCCTTTTATTTGAACCTATAATTAACACTGTATTTCTTAAATATGTGTTCCAGAGACTTAAATCTTCACTCTGTTCATATGCCAGTTGAGCCCTGAATATCAGCAGAGTTGCAGCCAACACCTACCCTCCAATTCATTGGATTCATCCAGGACAACTAATGAAAGGATGATGATGGACAACGCCCAACCCCATTCAGAGTATCTACAACTGGAAGCAAGACAATTCCACCCATCTGCCCCATGGGACTAAGCCCCTACTCAATCAAAAGCAGAGTGGCATAACCATCCCCAAATCCTCAAGATTGAAGAACGAACAAACATAAGGGGTGAATGCAGCTATGGACTAAAGTAGACATTATTATTCTAGGAATGGAAGAATTTGTAATATTGATATAAAGGCAGTGGTCACCAGAGGTTCTCAGGAGAGGGAGAGGGAAGAATAGGTGTGATGTGGGGGCATTTTTGGGACACTGGATTTGTCCTGCATGACATTGTAGTGACAGATGCAAGCCATTGTATATTTTGTCGTAACCTACAAAATTGTGCAGGACAGAGTGTGAGCTATATTGTAAACTATAGACCATGATTAGTGGCAATACTTCAATATGTGTTCATCAGTTATAACAAATGTACGACACTAATGAAAGATGTTATTAATGGGGAACAGTGGGGAGGGGAAGAGGGTAGGTATATGGGAATCCCCAATATTTTTGATGCCATTTGTATGTAATCTAGAGCTTCTTTATAAACTAAAAAAACAAAAACAAACAAACAAACAAAAAACCCTTCAAATGAGAAGCTCTTGCTCTCTCTCTGAACGTTTGCTCTAGGTATTTAACCAGTCTTATAAGTTCTACGTACATCATGAATCCCGAATCTTGTCAGTCTTATGATAGATAACCATAGCAGATTTAGGATAATTTTAAAAGCTGGAAACCCCTTGAGATTGTGTACATATGCAAAAATAATTTCCCACCTGAGAGTTTCTCAGAAAATAAGAACTATAATATTTTAGGATTAATGATTGCAGGATTCACTTATAAATAATTGAACATAATCCCATCTGGGGTAATTAAAACTTTGTCTCAGCTCTGGAGACCATAAAGGAAAATGGAATATATACAAATCCAAATCAATATCTATATCCTTTAAAAACCTGATTAGGCACCTCTGTGTTCAAACAACAATTTCAAGAACAAGAAAGCCTAATAAATTGCAATAAACTTCTAGTTCTCTGTCCCCCTGGGTTAGGATTTCATGCACAAGTTGCATTGTTTCTGGATACTTGCTTTTGTTTTCTTCACAGTGGAAGGATGGGGTCTAACTTTCTCCTCCAGAAATATTCTTCAGCTTGGGGTAAAGAGGCCCTATTTTGGAAGTCCTCAATATCCCACGTTAGGGTAGTCTGCATCCTGCCAGAGGGACGTATAACCAGGAGAAGAGTATATTGTGTTACCTGTAGGTGAACAGCTATTACTGACATTTGACTGAGGTGAAAGCCCTGACTGGGCAATATGGATCTGGGGGGGGGGGGGTACACATGCCGGAAGTTCCCCTTTTGCATGCTGGGCTTTAGAGACAGTGCTAACTGCAGTGGAGTTTATGGGCAGAGTGTTGATTCAGTATATGCATATTATGGTATGTCTGTGTTTCCACTCAGATGTTTTTTTCATGCCACTTGGCTTCCCTATTCACAAGCTGCCTTCGGAGGACAGGATTTCCTGATGTGCACATGTGGGTGATGGTATTTGCTACATGTTAGCCAAAGTTTCTTGACCATGTAACACCAGAATTTTTATTGAGATGCCCATTTCTTTTTTTATCAGGTGCCCTGGATGACTAACGTTTAAGAAACTCTTCCAGGGACATTCTGATAGCGTGGTAGCTAAGCATGCTGAGACATGTGGTGGTACTTAATCTTTGGCCAAGTTTCTTAACCTTGTAGATCCTTTCCACAGATCTCAGGTTTTCTGTGATAAAGTAGAAGGAATCCACTAGTCCAGGAATCCTAAAGATTCCACACTCTATAATCCTAGGGATTCTATAGCTTCTGAGTCTTCTCTTCTTGAATTACTGAATATATCTGTAAAATTTTAAATTTTGTGCATTATTTTTGAAAAAAAGACAGTGATAAAAAGATTAGCAGCTATTTCCCTAGTTAAGTGCACTAGTTTTGTTATTATTTAGAGCCTTCTTCCCAATCCGTGCCTGTTGTCTGAATTAAGTGATGTGTGCTAAGTCACCTAGAAGGGCACAAACATCCTATTTACCTCTGCAAACACAAGCAGTCATCTTTCTACTTGCTTTGCTTTTGGGGAGCAAAGCTTTGGCTCTATTATGATTTGACTCTGATTCTTGGTTCTGCCACTTATCAACTGTGTGGTCTTTAACAAATTACTTAATCAGTTTGAGCCCTGATATTTTCAGCTGTAAAATGGAACTAAATATTAACCTTATTGTGATAATATTTATAGAATGACCGGAGCAGTACCCAACACATATCAATTCATTTTGCCTTTTCTTTCCCTCTCTTTTCCACACTCTTGACCATTTAGGAATATATGTGTACATGCATATATGTGTGTGTGTGTGCATGGGTGTGTCCATTGGAAGGTGGAAAGATCAGACCAATTTGTATATGTCAGGTGATCAATGGGAGCAGTTTTCAAGATTTTATTTTCATTAAGACCAGGGAATCTTGAGGGATTCAAGAAGGAAAGCAGAGATTTGATTTGATGAGCTTAACACAGTAAAAAGAAACTATATCCACATGAACTGAAGTATGATTTGGTTCTGGACCATCCCCCTTTACATACTCATGACACTGGGAGAACTGATAATTTTAGTAAATGTCTCTATGACATTGAGCACCATCAGCATTTCTTGGGTAAACACGTAGCAAAGTACAACACAGAAGACCAAGTGTAAGCAAGGTGGTCTTTGGTCCCTTTAGCCTCAGTGTTAAGAAGGCTGTGCAGCACCGTGTAGCAGGGTCCGGTGGAGTACAACAGAGGTCAGGACTGCACCTGAACAACCATGGAGGTTCCTGAGGAAGCTACAGTCTGAGTGGAGCAGTGACTTCTAGTGGGTGGGAAGGTATTGCCCCTAGACAAGGGTTAAAAAAATAATACCACCTTTCTACTTCTCCTGGTTTTTTAATGGCTCACCTGCCTTTCTAATTTTAATGGCTCACCTGCCTTCTAATTTTCTTATTTCTTACCAAAGAACTCTCTCTGCTCTGTGGTAACACGGAGAATTTTGGTGTCTGGATAGAGAAAAGGGAGGAGAGAAGGAGAGACAGTGCACCTCACTGAAATCATTCTCTGACTTTTCTCTAAACAATATATGTCTTTGCATGTCTTCTTGAACTCTCTGTTTTACTCCATTAGAGACACTTTCCTACAGGAAGCAAGGGAGAATAACAAATTATGGAGTCAGTAAAAGCTTCTATAATTTTATACCCAAAGCAGGATCTGGACTGCTTTTCCCATCAGTCATCTCACTTGATCCCAATACCTACCCAAAGATGCCTGCACCTGACTGAATTTTTTTTTGCAGATGATTATACCAAGCCAGGGGTGCGAAGTAAATCATATGACTATTCGTATGGGAATGAGGATCAAGGATATCATCATAGAAAGGGCTTGATATATATAGAACGATTATTCTAAGCCAGATGTTATGTTACAAGCTGTGTATAGTGCCTCAGCCCACGTTTAATTGAACAATAGTAATGATACACCACAGTAAACCACCTCATTTATCATGTTCCACATTTGGGCACCCTCCTAGCATGTCCGTGAAGACATTGCTTTAGCCAAATCATATTTGATTCATTCACATCAACAAAGAAAAATAATGAAAAATCCAAACATTTCTCTTTGCCTTTGGAAAGCATTTTTTTCATTTGTTTCTAGAATCAGATGCCCCCATATGATATTTGCATCACATATTACAAATAGTTTTTAGTTCCAAAAGAAACTACTTAAATGGTGAGGCAGTGATATATTCTATATACGTATATGTATTTTTACACATATATATGATCATATTAGGGTACCAAGAGATTTAACTACTAAACATTATCACAATAATAATTCACAAACTGGTAATAAGTATTTTGTTTTACACACACAAATAATTAAATTTTTGTGTTTAAAACACTTGACTTCAATATTCCTCAAACTGATAACCTTGCTAGGACAGGTATAAGTAGAAGAGATGCATATCTACAATATTTAATTTTAAGTATAAGCAAGAATATTGTACCATAAACTTAAGTCTTTTAATACTATGAATGTCATCATTCATGACTAGTTAATTTTGGTTAATAATTGACCTTTTTGTGATTTTGCAGTAAATGAAAATCCTTTCTCTGGAAATTAGACTAGTTTCATTTGTTTATTAGTTCATGGTTTTTTTTTGTTAAGGAGGTACCAGAAATTGAACTCAGGACCTTGCATATGGGAAGCAGGTGCTAATCCACTGAGCTACATCTGCTCCTTTCCATCAGCTCATGATTTTCTTGGCAGGAGAGAACAAATTATTCTGATTAAGTTGGATATCTGAAGGGAATGAAGAATGTTGAAAGAAATAAGTTCAACTATATGCCAGGCTCCAGAGACACTGTAATGAATGAGAAATGGTCTTTTCTCTCAATAAACTCCTGGCCCATATCCGCATATGGTGGAAAAATTTCTAAAGTGGAGGTCAGTACAAAGGGAAAAAAAAGAAAATGTATACTAAAGGAGTATGGGTGATGTGCAAGTCAATTTTACCTAAACACATACATTGTTTTAGAGTAAGGACCATGCTTTATTCACCTTTGCTCTACCTCCAGAAATTCAGGGTCCTTACCATAGTAGACATTTAATATTTATTGTGAAATAATCTGAAATGATGTCGTAATTTTCCCCAAACCCAGACCTGAATTCGTTTGCCCCTGAAAATTGGGAGGTTTCAAATGCATGTGTTATTTTAAAGGCTTATCCAAAGTCACCAGGCACTTCCTGCCAGATACCCTGGAGAGCCATCAGTAGACTGAAGGGCTGGACTCAGAGTCACCTCTGACACGGTTTACCACCATAATCAGCGGCAACTGCCTTTATGCCAGAAATATTTCAGTCCTTCTCAAAGTTCTGTACACATTCCTTATGCTATCTGCTCCCTAGTTTCTTTGTTTATGCCTGAACTATATCTTGAATATTCCCTCATATCCTCTTAGCTTAAGTGACTTCTCCCCACTTTTGAGGGCACAGTTTAAAATCTCTCCTTCCGTAAAGATTGCCTCTGTCACAGTAGTCAGTAGAGACTGTTCATCTCTGTGCTCAAACAGTACCACTGCTAGTTACATGGAGCACTGTCTGGCATTTCATGCATGCAAAGGTTGCCAGGGCAGCACACGAGTTGGGCAATACATCTGCCCCATTAGATTGTGAGATTCTCAAGGAACTAATTTTGAATCCAATTTCCGTGTGCCCAATCTATGGCAAATACCCAAAATACATTTACTAAATAAATAAAAAAGATTCCATCAGTTACCACTTAAAAAATATAACTGGAAATTTGTCTACTTCTATATTTTAAACTGCTTTCTGTGAGAAAATGATATTCTTTTCCTCATCCATTCCAAACTTTAAGCACTGGAATTCTGAGTATCTTCTCAATGTAAACTATTCTAAGTGCATCACTCTGGAAGCCTGACTTCATTCATTACATGACTAGGTTTCCTTCTGTGTGGGCCAAATCCACAGGCTGCTAAACCTCAGGAGATGAGAAACCCTTGGGGACTACTGGTCTTTATACATCTATGCCCCCAATACTCGAACTGATTCATTCAAATCTGGTACCTGTTAGCTGTTATTGTTTAGATACTTAATGAAGAAGGTATAATTAATCCATCTTTACTCCCAAAGTGACGAGGCTAGGAAAAAGAAGAAGAGATACTCACTGAAAGCTTTCAAGTGGGAGGGAGGTGAGTTATGTAATTATGATGTTCCTATTGTATGGTTATTAAAACATATTCTGAAATCAACTGCTGACAATCCACAAGAGCTCTAGAGTTCATTTTTTAAATTAAAAATTTTTTTATTTTAATTTATTTTCTTTTAAATGTTACATTAAAAAAATATGAGATCCCCCTGTACCACCCCCCCACCCCTCCCATATCAACGACCTCTTCCATCATCGCGGCACATCCACTGCACCTGGCGAATACATTCTGGAGCACCACTGCACCACATGGACCTTGGTCCACATTGTAGTCCACACTCTACCCCAGTCCACCCAGTGGGCCACGGCAGGACACACAACGTCCAGCATCTGTCCCTGCAGCACCACCCAGGACAACTCTAAATCCTGAAAATGCCCCCACACCATATCTCTTCTTCCATCTCCCTACCATCAGTAGCCACCACGGCTACGCTCTTCACATCACTATTACAACCCACTTCCCTTACTGATGACAATAGTTCCCCAGCAGAACACCAGTGAGTCCACTCTAATCCATACTCTATTCCTTCAGCCTGTGGGCCCTGGGATGGTTATGTTCAGTCCCCCTCTACATCAAGAGGGGGTTTAGATTCTACATGGATGATGGATGCAATTCTCCTGCTTGCAGCTTTAGGCACTCTTGGCTCCCTGGTGTGGTGGTTGACCCTCTTTACCTCCCTGTCACTTGACCAGGGGAGTTCATTTTTATCTGCAGGCCTGCTGGGTCACAGGTGTAGAGGGGCAGAGGGCACGGCCATGCATCTTAGACACTCACCTAACCTAAACACCCCAGGGTCTAATCTGGGAATTAATAATCACCAGCTTTTAAAATAGGAATTAAAGGTATATAAACTATATCTATAAACTATATTTATATAGGCCTTTGCATTGCACAAATGGTGTCCACCTAAATTTACCCGCATTATTTCATTTAATTTGCACCACAATCCCTTAAAGTATGTGTTATTGTTATTTTACAAATTGAAACATGAAGCTCAGGGGCTCTCCAGTTAGATAAAGGCTGCATTGTAAAGGTTAGAGCTGGAGTTGAAACAATCTTATTACTCATAGTCTATCACTCTTTCTATCACCTCTGTGCTATTGGGATTTGAAAATTAGGTCAGAATTAGGAAAAAGTATATATATTCTAGATTTGTTCTGTCCATAACTCTTGTCATTAATGACATGTGGCTACTGAGCATTTGAAAGATGGCTAGTCTGAGTGGAGATAAGCTGTTAGTATAAGATATATTAAGGATTTCAAAGAATTGCACAAAAAAGAATGTAAAATATTTTCTTAAAATTTTCTATCTCTGTTACATGTTAAAATAATGGTAGAGTTATTTTGATAATATGGTATGGTGTTTTGAAGTGTTTAAAAACACTTTTTTATACTTTGAACTGTTAAAAATGCAATTGAGCTCTCAGGTATGTCAGGTTAGTATATTATTTTGGATAGTGCTCAAACATACAATGTAAAAATTTTATCCCTGGACTAGTAGAGCTCTGCCCCTGAATATTGGAAAGCAGTGTAGCTACTGATTAGCAGATGGCTAAATAAATTAAGCCTCACTATCTTTGTTCATTTTTTCTGTAGATTAGAACATAATTTGTGTTTCATACAAACACAAAAACATAGGGCAGTTTATTGTAATGCACATTCCTGTGTTCACACACAGGTGGCAAAATACCGAAATATAAAATTGTAAAGTTCCTGTCTTTCATCTGAGAAGGCTTTTCTTGAAAAGATATTTCCAGAGATTGACTTTATGTGATCATGAATGTGACTTGGTCCATAGAAGCAGCAGAGAGAGATTCAGAGGAGGAAACAAAAAGAAACTTCATTTCAGCTTTAGGAGAGAATAACCTAAAGTAATGCCTCTCAAACTTTACATTAAGTGGGGATCCTGTTAAAATGCAGATCTCAATCCAGTAGATCTGGAGTGTGACCTGAGTGTGTGCATTTCTAAAAAGCTCCCTGTTGATGCTGGTGGCCTATGGTCCACACTTGGAGTAGCAAAGACCTAAAGTGCAGCGATGGTTTGGAAACTTGGAAGTGCAGGGAAGCGTGACTTGACTGGCTTGATTAGAGGGCAAAAGGATGAAACAAGGAACAAGGGAAGGATGGAAGACCTTTTACTTTGGTAGGAATTAGGGAAATGTGGGAGAATTAGATATGTGATGAAAGTGGCCAGAGTATTTGTGACACTTAGGACAGAAAAATGCCCATGAGATTAAAGGGAGTAAAAAACCCTAGTATTTAGATCTTGAATATTCCTTTGGTATTTCATTCTGTGTGGTCTGTAAGACCAGAATATATCTGTGCATGAATTTGGGTGATGGATGAAGGCAAAAGAAGACTCCAGGGTCTTGTAGTAACAGGCGAAGGGTCTTTGGATACTCTCTTTTGTGTGTGATTCCCCTGTCCTTACCCCACAGGATGGGGGCAAAGAGCAGATACAAAAGGCAGGTGTTTTGTGTTGTGTAGCCTTTGGAGTGCTGCTCGGGGAACAGGTGTTCCTTGTCATGCAGGTCCTCAGCAGGAAGCACCTGTCCCTTTGGGAACTCAAGTGGCAAAGGGAAGTGTGCTTGGCCTAAAAGCCCAATGACAGATTGGAAACAAGAGGTCACAGCAGGCGGCGGACTTGGCCCAGTGGTTAGGGCATCCGTTTCCCACATGGGAGGTCTGTGGTTCAAACCCTGGGCCTCCTTGACCCATGTGCAGCTGGCCCATGTGCAGTGCTGATGTGTGCAAGGAGTGCTGGGCCAGGCAGGGGTGTCACCGTGCAGGGGGGCCCCACGTGCAAGGAGTGCGCCCCGTAAGGAGAGCCGCCCAGCACGAAAGAAAGTGCAACCTGCCCAGGAATGGTGCCGCACACATGGGGAGCTGACACAACAAAAAGAAACACAGATTCTCGTGCCACTGACAACAACAGAAGCAGAAAAAGAAGAGACGCAGCAAATAGACACAGAGAACAGATAACTGGGGTGGGAGGGGGAAGGGGAGAGAAATAAAAAAATAAATCTTAAAAAAAAAAAAAGAAGTCACAGCAGTTTCTTGAATAGCCAGGGATAAACGTAAGTCCTGGGGTGGACAGACAGAAAAAATGCTGAGCCTGATGTCTGAGCAGGGCTCTGTATAACCTGCGGGGAAATGTGAGAATCTGGAGAGGGCTCTATGCCTAGCCCAGCACTAATTGAGAAATGGTCAGATACTTTAGAGGTAAGGCCTTGGTTGAACTCAGGCTAAGAACTCCAAGACTTGTGCCATCTTTGCTTCTCTACTGAGGAATGATGTGACTGGAAGGCAGGAAGAACTGTGAGGGTTGCTGGCATTGTCAAAAGGGGAAGTATTCATATAAGGCTGCCTAGAGCTCCCCTGTGAAGGAACCTGGGTGCTTTAGGCTGGAGAAGCAAACCTAGCCAGAGGGTAGCCAGAAGTCAGAAACAGGCATGGAAACTCTGCCATTCTGGCATCAGGTAGATCACTGATGTATAAGAAGACTAGGCTTCCCACCTGAAAGTAACTTATGGGTGGATTAAAAATAGAACAAACAGTCATAGCCATATAAACTCATTTGTCCTTTCCATTTCCCCCTTTTATTCAAGGTCAAAAAGCAGGTTTTTTTGGTCATTATTTATTTTTTTAATGTTACATTAAAAAAATGTGAGGTCCCCATATACCTCCCACCCCCCTCACCCCACTCCTTCCCCCATAACAACCTCTTCCATCATCATGATACATTCACTGCATTTGGTGAATACATCTCTCAGCACTGCTGTACCTCATGGTCAATGGTCCACATCATAGCCCACACTCTCCCACAGTCCATCCAGTGGGCCATGGGAGGACATACAATGTCCGGTAACTGTCCCTGCAGCACCACCCAGGACAATTCCAAGTCCCAAAAATGACCCCACATCAAATCTCTTCCTCCCACTCCTTACCCCCAGCAACCACCATGGCCACTTTCTCCACACCAATGCCACATTTCCTTCAATTACTAATCACAATAGTTCATGAATAGAATATCAGTAAGTCCACTCTAATCCATATTCTATTTCTCCATCCTGTGGGCCTTAGAATGGTTGTGTACACTCCACATCTATATCAAGAGGGGGCTTAGATTCCACATGGATGCTGGATGCAATCCTCCTGCTTTCAGTTGTAGGCACTCTTGGCTCCCTGGTGTGGTGGTTGACATTCTTCACCTCCATGTTAGCTGAGTGGGGTAAGTCCAATAAACCAGAGTGTGGGAGTTGCAAGTCTGTTGAGGATCAGGGCCTGGCTATCACATGGTCAGTCCAGAGATTCAGGTCCCCTGGGTATACATTAAACCCCAGCACCAACTGCAGTTCTGGTAAAAGTAACAGGAGAGACTTGTGGACAAAGATCACATCTGAGTCCAGCTCCATCACACAGAAACACAAACTCCAAAGTGGGACCAACTGACATGGCACTGAAGTCCATCTGCCATGACCATAGAACCTGTGGTTCTCTGTAGCCCTCAGAAGAACCAATACCTGGGGTTGTATCTACTTTATCTGTGTCTGGGACTCTGCTGAGGAGTGCATAAGGGCAACCTCTCTGATAAACTCCTGGCTCTTTTTGGAGACTCACAGCCATATAAACTCATTTGTCCTTTCCATTTCCCCTTTTCATTCAGGTCAAAAAGCAGTTTTAACTCTTGGTATTATATGTAGACTGCGATATTCTGCTGGTCTGAGTTGATCCTTTTTTTCAAGGTCATTTTCTAGTTACATCATCAGCTGGTACTTGGTAGTAATCCCTTGGTGCCAGGGAAGCTCATCCCTGGGAGTCATGTCCCACGCTGGGGGGAAGGCAACACATTTACATGCTGAGTTTGGCTTTGAGACTGGCCACATATGAGCAACAAGGAGGCTCTCAGGAGGTAACTCGTAGGCACCCTGCAGCTCTATGTCTTGTTCTTATATCAGGTGCACAGCTCACAAGCATAGTCATTAGTATCAAGGGCTCATTGTTGAACCTTCCTTCTTTTTTGGTCTTTGCCATTGCACTTGGGGGATTGTTGCTGTTCCTTTAGGGACTGTGATAGAGCTCCCCTGGCTAGGAACTGAGCACTCCCTCAGTTGTTTTTAATTGCAACCACTATGAAAATATCCAAACATTTTTATGTACCCTGGATATATGCCCTGGAGAACGCCCTCCCAAATGCTGCAAAAGATTGGAATACAAGGAAATTTTCTGAACATGATAAAGAGTATATATGAAAAACCCTCAGCCAGCATCATTTACAATGGTGAAATCCTAAAATCTTTCCCTCTAAGATCAGGAACAAAACAAGGATGCCCACTATCACCTCTTCTATTTAATATTGTCTTAGAAGTACTTGCTCGAGCACTGAGGCAAGAACCAGAAATAAAAGGCATTCAAATTGGAAAGGAAGAAGTCGAAATTTCATTATTCGCAGATGACATGATCCTATACATAGAAAACCCTGAGAGGTCTACAACAAAGCTTCTAGAACTCATAAATGAATTTAGTAAATTTGCAAGGTATAAGATCAATGTGCAAAAATCAGTAGCATTTCTGTACACCAATAATGAGCAAGCTCAGGAGGAAATCAAGGAAAAGCAGTTTTTAACACCTGCTATAACATGTAGGCTGAGATATTCTGCTGGTCTGGTTGACTCTTTTATTCACAGACTTTTTCTAGTTACATTATCAGCTGGTGTTTGGTAGTAATCCCTCGGCCCTAGCGAGGCTCATCCCCGGGAGTCATGTCCCATGCTGGGGAGATGTAATGAATTCACATGCTGAGTTTGGCTTAGAGAGTGGCCACATTTGAGCAACATGGAGGTTCTCAGAAGGTAACTCTTAGGCACCCTGCAGCTCTAGGACTAGTTCATATTTAAGGCACACAGGCTCATATGCATAGTCATCAGTATCAAGGGCTCATTGTTGGACCATCTTTCTTTAATGGTTTTTGCCATTGCACTTGGGGTATTTTTGCTGTTCCATTGGGGAATGTGATAGCCCTACTTTGGAGTTTGTGTTCCTGAATGTGATGGAGTTGGACTCAGATGTGACCTTTCTACACATGCCTCTTCTGTCACTTTTACTGGACCTGTGGTTTGTTTACACCACCTGAGGTGGGTGTATACTCAGGAGACCTGAATCTCTGGACAGTCCATGTGAAAGTTAGGCCCTGAGCTTCAGCAGACTTGCAACTCTTACTCTCTGGTTTATTGGAATTACCCTGGCCAGCTAACAGGGAGGTGAAGAAGGCCAGCCACCACACCAGGGAGCCAGGAGTGCATACACCTGCAAGCAGGACAATTGCATCCATCATCCATGTGGAATCTAAGCCCCCTCTCAATATAGAAGTGGAATGGGTATAACCATCCCAGAGTCCATAGGATGGACAAATAGAGTATGGATTAGAGTGGACTTACTGATATTCTACTATGGAACTATTGTGATTAGTAATGGAAGAAATTGTAGCATGGATGTGGAGAAAGTGGACACGGTAGCTGCTGAGGGTAGGGAGAGGAAAGAAGAGTTATGACATGGGCACATTTTCAGGATTTGGATTTGTCCTCGGTGTTACTGCAGGGACAGATGCTGGACATTGTATGTCCTGCCATGGATCACTGGGTGGACTGGGGGAGAGTGTAAATTACAATGTAAACTATTGTCCATGTGGTGTGGTGGTGCTCCAGGCTATGTTCACCAAGTACGATGGGTGTCCCACTATGATGGGGGAGGTTTTCGGTGTGTGGGGAGTGGGCTGAAGGGGGTGGGGGGTTTATGGGACCTCATTTTTTTAATGTAACATTTGAAAAAATAAAGAGAGAAAAAAGAATAGAACAGACACAAAAACAAACAAACCAGTTTCCTAAAGTATTCTCTGATCCACTCACTAGTACCTACAATGTGATTAGAAAAATAATAATAATAATTAAAAAAAGAAATGAAAGAAAGAAAAATGATTATAGTTATCAAATAACTTTGGGAAGTAGTGCATATTATAGAGCCCTCTGGGACTTCCTGAGATATCCTTCAGCTAAGAAATGGGTTTAACTATATATAAGTTGGCATTTCTGAAGTTCTTAGAATCCTGAGATACTTATTTAATGTAACACCTATAAACATCCTCCATGGAATTAATACTCTACTGACCATGTTTGGAAACCTTGAAACATGAAAGAGTAATTGACTTTGGGAATAAATGCCTTCTCTTTAGAAAATCCTGGAGGCAGGATCATCCCTCGGAAAATGTGTCATTAGCAAAGTATTTTCAGGGCCCCTGCCTCTTATGCACCTTTTCAACAGGTTTGCTAAGGTAAATTCTCTTCCAAGGTCTTTAGCATTCTCTTTTTTCCTTTAATATATTGTTTATTTTTAAATCATACTTAGATTACATAAAATTTTACATTAAAAAATATAAGGGATTCTCATATGCCCCACTCCTTACACCTCCCACTTTCACCCACATTAACAACTTCTTTTGTTAGTGTGGAACATTCACTGCAATGGATGAACACATTTTGGGGCATTGCCACACAGCATGGGTTATAGTTTACATCGTAGTTTACACTCTCTCCCACTGGCAAGGATATAATGTCCTGTATCTGTCTTTGCAATGTTATTCAGGACAATTCCAAGTCCTGAAAATGCCCCCATTATTAGACCTCTTTTCCATTTCTCTGCCTTCAGCAACTCCAATGGCCACTGTCTCCACATCAGTGATATAATTTCTTCCATTGCTAGAATTACAATAAGTCTATAGTAAAATACCAGTAAGTCTATTCTAGTCCATATTTTATTCCCCAATCCTGAGGATTCTGGGATGGTGATGCCTACTTCACCTCTAATTGAAAGGGGCTTCAATCCCATATGGCTGATGGATGGGAATCTCTTGCTGCAGTTGTAGATTCTCTCGGTTCCTTGGTGTGGTGGTTGTCCATCCTCACCTCCTTGTTAGTTGTCTTGGGTGAGTTCAATGTACTGAGGAGCAGGTGGTGCAACTCCACTGAGGCTCAGGGCCCAGCTGGCACATGGACAGCCCAGAGATTCAAGTCTCTTGGACATACACCTACCAACTTCAGTGCCAACTATAGGTTCAATAAAAGGGACAGAAGAGGCATATGTAAAGAAGTCATATCTGAGTCCAACTCTGTCACACTTGGGAGCACAAACTCCAAAATAGAGCCCACTGGCAGGCATCAAACTCCAGAGTTATCTGCCCTGAGTGTAGGACCTGGGTATTTCTGGAGTGCTCAGGACCCCCACTCGTTGGGGTACTATCTACCTTGGTTGTCTGTGAGATCCACTGAGATGTGTATAAGCATTACATTTATGATGCCCTCCTGACTCATTCTGAAGTCTCTTAGCCATATAAACTCATTTTTTAGCATAGCTCTTATCTCTAACTCTGGAGTGAAAGGTTTTGTCCTTTGATAAAGGAATTTGAGACACTGGATGGGAAGGGAAAGTGAACGTACAATTCCTAAACTCTGTGGGTTGGTAGATGCTTATACCATTTATTTTCTTACTTTTTTGGTGGGCCAAAGTCCTTGTGCAAAAAGGAGGTGCAGGCTTAATGCCAAGTGGACAAGGGTTCATTCTTTTCACAGCTAGAAAAACCTGATCTAAGGGAATTGTAGAGAAGCTGGACTTCTGCCTGTCTAAACTGACTATTTCCCTCTCATCTCCACAGATTTCTCAGAGGAGAAAGGGTATGAGAAACCATTCCACAGTGACCGAGTTTGTTCTTTCTGGATTAACTGACCAACCAGAGCTTCAGCTGCCCCTTTTCTGCCTCTTCTTAGGGATATACATGGTCACTGTGGTGGGAAACCTTGGCATGATCTCAATAATTAGGTTTAATTCTCAACTTCACACTCCCATGTACTATCTCCTCAGTTGTTTGTCTTTTTTAGATGTCTGCTATTCTTCAGTCATTACCCCCAAAATGCTGACAGGATTTTTATACAGAGATAAAGTGATCTCTTACTCTGGATGCATGACTCAGCTGTTTTTTTTCTGTATTTTGGTAATTTCTGAATGCTACATGTTGGCAGCGATGGCCTATGATCGCTACGTTGCCATCTGTAGCCCACTGCTCTACAATGTCATCATGTCCCCCCAGGTCTGCTCTCTCCTGGTGGCTGCAGTCTTCTCAGTGGGTTTTACAGATGCCATGATTCATGGGGGTTGTATATTAAGACTCTCTTTCTGTGGAACAAATGTCATTAGACATTATTTCTGTGACCTTGTCCCCCTTATTAAAATCTCCTGTTCCAGCACTTACGTTGATGAGCTCTTGATTTTCATCATTGGTGGATTTAACATGGTGACCACCAGCCTGACAATCATCGTTTCATACGCTTTCATCCTTGCCAGCATCCTCCGCATGAAATCTAAAGAGGGCAGGTCCAAAGCGTTCAGCACCTGCAGCTCCCACCTGACAGGTGTTCTTATATTTTATGGGTCTCTCATGTTCATGTATCTTAAACCCACTTCCAGCAGTTCAGCCACCCAGGAGAAAGTGTCCTCCGTGTTTTACACCACAGTGATTCCCATGTTGAATCCCCTGATCTATAGTCTGAGGAACAGAGAAGTGAAATCTGCACTGATGAAACTCTTAAGAAGAAAAATGTCTTCATAGTGAATATGCTCTTTATTAAGACTTGGGATTCATAATCATTTCTTTGTATGCATTTCTTCAAAAGTAATTTGATGTGAATTGTGTGTGTATTCAGATTATTAAATATATTCACATATGATAAGATTAATAATGTATAAAACAAGTCTGAAAGTGAAAGATAAGACAATATTTTATAGTGTAATATCATTTTTGGGATTAAACATCAAATTTTACCATTAGTTTCCTGAATCCAGACAAAAAAGAAAGATATACTATATCATAATATTAGGAAAAAATCACACCAAATTTTCCTGGAGAGACCAAGTCTTTCCTCATATTTATCTCTCTCAAAAAGACATTTCTATTACGGAAATTAATATAGAAAATATTGAGTTGTGTGATGGAGATCATCACAGCTATTTTACAATAAAAGAGGAAGAAATTTTTGTTACTGTTTTTTGTAAAGGGCTTATTACAGACCAATGTTGTATTAAAAATGGAAATCAATAAAGAAGATTCAGCAAAGGCCTAAGCTAATATGGTCTCAGTATTTGGCATTGGATGATCAAAAGATAAGACTAAATATCTAGATGAGGAGGTGATGTTTAGGCAATGTTCTCTAAATATATCCATTTTTCAAGCTGGGCTTGTAAATATGCAGTACTATACAACACTTATTTCATTGTTTTTTTTGTTTTTTTGTTTCTTTGTTTTTTTGTTAGTCTTTTCTCTCGAGTATAAACTAAGTCTTATCTTCTTCCAAATCATATTTTTTGAATTGACAATAAGTTAAAAGTTTATGATTTTCAAGAAGGAATTCTTATGCAATCAATCAAGACAATGTATGGGGTGTATAATATGTTAATTAATGCATGTGCTTAGCATAAGGTTTATCATGCACACTATGTGCCAAGTGTTGGAATATTAAAGTGAAGAAAGTAAGGTCTCTGCTTACTTTTGGGGGTGGTAGCAGATAATACAGAAGTAATTATATGAACATACATGATAATTATATAGATAAGTGCTTTGAAGAAACACAAAAGAGGTAAATGCTTGTCAGTGGGTTAAGGACTACTCTCAATAGAGCTCTTCTAAGAAGGAACATTTGAGATGAAACTTAAATGAATAGAAGAGAACAATTATTCAGAAACAAAAGGACCAAAGCCAAGTAAAGTGGTAACAAGGCTGGAACAAATTTGATGGTATGCAAGAAACAGGGAACGCAGTGTGGCTGAAGCCTAATGAAAGAAAGGAAAGGGGTACCAAAGGAGGTTAGACAGGCAGACAAACATCAGATTATGTAAATAATATGAATATTATTCTAAGTATAAAGAAAAGGCATTGGTATATTTCAAGAAGCAGAACAATAAAATCAGTTTTGCATTTAAAAAATCTCTGGTTATTGATTAAAATTAATGGATAGAAGGGGAGCAGATGTGGCTCAGGCAGTTGAGCACCTGCCTCCCACATGGGAGGTCCTGGGTTAGGTTCCTGGTGCCTCCTAAAGGAAAAAGGAGCAGACAATGAGCAAAACCTATGAGCAAATATGTGAGGGAACCATCATGGGGGAGGGGAATTAATGGATGGATGTGCATGTATATGTGGGGATGTTGGATGGGGAAAGGAGGGATGCATGGGCAAAGTGGAAACAGGAAGAACAGTTGGAAGGCTGTGGAAATTTTCTTGGCAAGAAATGGCAAAATGTGGAAGAAACGTGTGGATTAAAGATGCATTTCAGAATTTAAACCACAAAGATTTGCTGTTGAATTGAATGTGAGATGGCTGAGGTTGATACAGCTTTAATAAAATAAAAATAAAAACGATATGGAATAAGGAAAATATGAATAATAAAAGTGAGTCAAGACTAGTCAAAAGAAAATATAGAAATAGTCATAAAATCCTAAATAATTGTAGTGTTTGAGCTTCATATTGTCTGAGTTTCCAAGCAGCCCAAATAAAAAACAGAACGTGATTATCAAGTTAGTTATACAATTTTCATTATTAGAAAGAAGGAAGCATGCCAATTATTCAAAGTAATACAGATTCCTTATTAAATTCTTAAGACAAAAAAAACTCTCATACCCTTTCAAAAGACAAAAACAAAAATAAATTTACATGGAAATTTAAATAGAGATTACCAAAAGGTGCTAGTAGGCAGAGCTTTCGAAAGAGGGAAGAAAGGTGTTAATTTTCCTCTTTGGGCTGAATCTCCCTCCTGGAATGCCTCTCTCAGGTGATTGCTGAGCATGCTGCAGGGTTATAGAAGAAGCAACAAGAAAACCCATGGAAATCACCACCAGGCCTTTCCTCAAGTCCAGAGGTCCCCAGATAGTCTACCTTTTTGTTCCCACATTTCATTGCTCCCTGTTCTTTTTTGTTTGTGCTATGTCTTTAGTTTTGGGGGCTAACTTACCTTGATGAAACTGGAATTCTCAGTTTTATTTCAAGGAAACTATTTGTGTTTTTTCTTTGATATAAGTTTATGGAAAGGTTTTCTAACTTTACTGAAAATTTAGATGCAACATAAAAAATACAAATTTCATGATATAAAATTTTAAAAGTCCTTTTTGCATTGCAAAACTATCAAGACTGAAAACCTCGGAGAAAATATTTGGTACATATATCACAAATAGAAGGGTAAAATCCCTGGTATATAAAGAAATTTTAAAACTTGAGAAAATTTTCAAAAACCAGATAGAAAAATGAGAAAATATATGAACAACTAATTAACAAAGATATGCAAAATGTTTATTGAGATTCAGTCTCACACATAATAAGATAGATGCAAAATAAAACTATACTAAAATACTGTTAGTCACCTATCAGATTGGAAAAAGTTAAAATATATAACTACACAGTCTGTTGGTGAGATGATGAGGAAACATTCTTAAACATTGTTCTTGGAAATGCCAATTGGTATAATACTTATGGAGCAAAGTTTGGCAATATTCTACCAAAGTATGTACGCATTTACCTTTTGACTCAACATTCCCAGTACAAGGAGATTATCTGAAGATGTACCTCGAACAATTTGAAACTACATAAAGTTATTTTTTTGCAGGATTATTTGCAACTGAAATGTCAAGAGTAACCCAAAATATCTACATGGGAGAATGATTGAATAAACTGAGGCACAGCCACATAATGGAGTACCAGGCAGCTTAATAAAAGAACAAAGACGATTTCTATGAACTGGTCTGAAGTGATTTCTAGGATACATTGCTGAATGAAAAAACCTAAGTGCAAGAGAGTATCTAAAATATTCTTCCTCTGGTGTACAAGAGAAGGGGAAATAAAATATGCATGTGATCTCATCTGAGCAAAAAGAAACAGGAAAGAGTGGTGAGCCTGGTTATGTGTTGGGTGTGCATATGAATAGGATGGAAAGCATACAGAAAATGGGCTGGGGAATTGATGCTAATCTGAATATATACATTTATACAGTCTTGATTTTCAAAACATCCAAATAGTTCACAGATTCAGCAAAGGAAAATAAGTAAAACCAATAAAGTGGGGAGGAATGCTAAATTCAATACAAACACAAATGAGTGAAGAGAATCACATTTCAAGTGAAAAACATGGACAACGAAGAGCAAACAACACTAACCCATGTAAACTTTGAATATGATAGTTGGACTCTATACTCTCAGGTGAAAGACTAAAGAGTTCTAAGCAATATTAACTCCAGTTGGTAAACTTATTTTTCTCAAGGGCGTGAGTTAGCAAGTCTGAAACTATTTTACATACATTCTAGAATTGAGCTAATATGTAAATATACTGTGGGTAAGAGAACCAGGAATCTCACTGTTGGAGAAGGGAGTTTCAAATATGAAAGGGGTAGGAATAGAATGAGCAATATAGCAATGGATGAAAATAGAGGACACATGTACAAATTCATAGGTTTAAATATCTACTAATTGCTAGAAACAGATATAGATATGGATGTGTATTGTTAGAGGTTCCCCCTTTCAAGGTTTGCAATGATTAATAGGTCCTGAGACTGTGAATCAATATCCCTGTAACAGAAACTGAAGCCAGGCAGCCTCCACACATAACCCTCCAAGCCATCCCCTAGGCTAGGAGGCAGCCCATCCCCTCCCAAGAATAAACAAAGTGGAGCAAGATAAGGGCCTTTCCCTCTCCAGGCCCAGGCACCACCAACCCCTCCCCTCCCTCATTCCAAGACCTCCTCGCCCACTGCTCCCTGACCATTTGGCCCCAGGCTGTACTTGTTTTTACTCCCTATTGATGCACTGTATAAAGTCATATCCACCACTCTTCAGGGGCAGGCTGAAGTCTCTTCTTCAGACCCCTTCTGTTGGGAGAGCTTCCCAATAAACTTTGTGCCTGCAATCATTAGTCTCCATGTCCCAGTGAGTGCCTTTTTCTAACATGTTTGCTTGTATGTGGATGTGCATGTATGTACATATATACATATATCTATTTCCTGACCCTGTCTTCTTAGAGAATTTAGAAGCAATGGCATCCTTATCGCAAGAGCACACCCAGAACCTGGATTTTGATTTTTTAATATCATTTTCAAGTTAAAGTTTCTTTTGGAGATAGAGCTGATTCCAGCTTTGAGGCAGGAGAAGTACAAGATGAGCCAGCAGCACCTTTTTTGTGCCATCACTTAGTGAGGCAGGGATCACCGAAAGATGGGGACATATCAAAAGGAAGCAGATTCTGCTTAAAGGGGTCTCTATTGGTCAAATCTGAGAACATTATGATAATAAATTATTTAAATCTACTGAGTGAAATAAAATAAATTGTTCTCATACAAATAAAGGGATCCTGCTCTTTACAATAAGAAGCTAAGTAAAAAATGTAGATGAAATGACAGTTGATAAACCACCATTTGAAAAAAAATAATTGAATTATAGAAGAATCAACAATAGATGCTAAAACTAATAGGTAAAATTTTGAGGAGGAACAGGGTATTTTTTAGTCTCAATTATATCTCCCTAAAAAGCTTTTATGTTTTGAATCCAGCCAAAGCAATGTTTGGAGAGAAAGGGACTGAAAAGTGATAAAGTGGACTGATTTACAGACTACAATTCCCCATTATAGATTATAAATGCCCAGGTTTTATTTGTGTGGCCATGATGGCAGGGAAAAATGGTGGGAGCAGGGCATAGCGGCCAGGAGCAGGGGTCCACAGGTGAGAGAGCACGCTCAGGTCTCGTGCCTGCATTTTGAACTGATAATTAATCCACCCCATTTTTAATGGTACGGGAGGAGTTCCAGCTTTTTGCTGTTTGATTGATTACTCCCATCAATCCCCCATGAGGGGCCAATGATAAAGTCCTTGGGGGAATATCTGAGGCTTCTCCTGGCTTCTGGGAGAATCTCGGAGGGTCTTTCAGCAGTCATGTTGAGGTTTTTGATGTCCATGTGGGCTCTTTCCAGGTCCCAGATATATCTCTTGATTTCCTATCTTACTAGTGGGCTTCAAATTGATCAAGAAAAAAAAGAAGATAAATATTAATGTCAGGAAGGGAAGAGAGACTATTTGTGCAAATTCAACAGAAATTAAATGGGTAATATTGGCATAGTCTATAAAATTTTATGCCAACAAATTCTACAACTTAAAAATGAAATTGGCAATTTCCTCAAAAGATAGAAGTTACTGACATGAATTAAGGAAAAATAGAAAAACTGAAGCATAATATTAATGAATATCATCAATTCTGTAATTCAAATGTTTCCACAAAGTGAGCTCCACACCCGCTGTTTTCACTCACAAAGTCAATCATTCAAGAAAGAAATGATATCAGGTTTCAATAAACTTTTTCAGAAAAGAACAGGAGACTGGATACTTTTTTTTTTTTTAAAAGATTTATTTACTTATTTAATTCCTCCCCCTCCCCTGGTTGTCTGTTCTTGGTGTCTATTTGCTGCGTCTTGTTTCTTTGTCCGCTTCTGTTGTCGTCAGCGGCACGGGAAGTGTGGGCGGCGCCATTCCTGGGCAGGCTGCTCTTTCTTTTCACGCTGGGCGGCTTTCCTCACGGGCGCACTCCTTGCGCGTGGGGCTCCCCCACGCGGGGGACACCCTTGCGTGGCACGGCACTCCTTGCGCGCATCAGCACTGCGCATGGCCAGCTCCACACGGGTCAAGGAGGCCCGGGGTTTGAACCGCGGACCTCCCATATGGTAGACGGCCCTAACCACTGGGCCAAAGTCCATTTCCCGAGACTGGATACTTGATGACTCAATTAAAAACTTTTTTTTTAGGAACATAAAACAATGCTTTACTGTTATTGTTACCAGATTTTGTTTAAGTTCTTTGACTACATTGGAGAAGTGAATTTCAAGAGCACATCGGGTGAGTTAGGCCAGTAATTTATTCAGGTAGGGAGGGAAGAGAAATGGGAGAAAATAACAGATCAGGGGTCCAGGTTGAGAGGAAGGGGCTGAAGAGTGATAAAGAGGGGCAGATTTGCAGGCTACAATTCTCCTTTATAGGTTATAAATGCCCAGGTTTTACTTGTGTAGTGATCCAAGCAGGGAAAAGGCAGCTGGATACTGGGGTCTAGAGTCAAGAAAGCATGAGAGAGAAACTCAGGTCCAGTGTCTCTTTTTAAACTGCTAATTATCCCATCCCTTTGCTAATGGCAGGGGAGGAGTTCCAGCTGTTCACAGTTTTGATTGCTTATTTCTCCCATCAGTCTCCCAGGAGCGCCCAGTGATAAAGTCCTGAGGGAATAGTCAGGCTTCTCCTTGCTTCCAGAGGAAGTCTTCTGAGTGGCAGAATCTTGGGGAGGATTTTCTAGCAGCCATCTTGGGGTTGCTGATGTCCGTGTGGACTTCTTTCCAGGTTCCAGACCCATCTGTTGCTTCCCTATCTTACTAGCCTGCTTCATTATCACACAGATTTCTGTGCTTTGATGGGCTCAGGTGAGTCTGTCCTTGAGTGTGCTTGCTGTCAAATAAGGGCTGGGGCTGCTGTCAACTGGAGGCAGGTTCACTCACAGGACTGTGCTGGCCTGGGATGGCAAGAACAGCTTAGGTCTGGTCAGGCACTGCTCACCATGTGGCCTTTGCGGTGACATTACTCCTCCCAGCATGATGGCCTCTGTGTAATCAGACCTCAGCGTGGTGGCTGGGATGCCCTAGACTCGAGCAAGGAAGTATAATCTACCTGACTTCAATCCTAGGCTCAGGAACTGGCAAAGTATAACTTTCACTATTTTTTTATGAGTGAAAACAGTCAGTGACATTACCCAGAGGGGACATATCCTTCAACTTTCTCTGCAGGAGTGGAAGCCACTTGGCTCATGAATTAATACCTGGGGTTTGAATTTAGGTCTGCCTAATGCCAAAGTCCATTCTCAAGGGAGAAAATACTGCCAAGCACTCCTTCCTCCCTTTGCAAGCCTCACCCACCTTTGACATTCTATTCCTTAACAACTCTTTTTTTCCCTGGAACAAGCTTTCCGCTATAATCTCCTCCCTCTACCTCTACCTGATTATCCTTTGGTAGTATAATCACAGACTATTGAAATGGAGACTTTTGGCACATTAAAGAGATAGAACAGGGAGAATTCTTTCTCCTCTCTTCATCCTGCTCTAATCTCAGCGAACTGACTTCCAAGTTTTAAAAATCTCGTCTGATTAGGAGACAACTGGGAAATAAAGAATGGGGAGGAGCTCAAGGTAGAATTAATGTGAGAAAGAGGACAGGAGAAAGAGGGGAGGACATTCTGGAGTCTTCCAAAAACAGTAAGGACTTTTACTACTCCTACCACCTCTCCTCTGCCCCAAACTCTAATACTGCTACTGGATTGTGGGAGTGATCAGAACTACAAAGTAAAGTTCTTTATATTTTGGCTCTAATTGAGAATGAGGCTTGTTTTCTTGCCAAGTTTTGATCAGAACCTGGTTTGCAAGTCCTGGGTGAGGAAAGATTGCTCATGAACTATCTCAAGGGGGCTAAGCTGAAGTGGGTCTTGGCCATCTCATTTGCCATTTCTCTTCTGGTGGGGATATGCTTAGCCCTGGTAGAATGGCATGTGGATTTGCCAGTCCCCTCCAGTGTATGATTCCCACCTTTGGATAGGGGGGATTAAAGGGGGAAGGATAGTTAAGCCTCCCATTGTCTGAGCTATTAACTATGCACAGGGGCAACTCCTGGTAATTTTTTTGACCCTCTTCACCAGGACTTGTCCTTCAAAAACCTGTTTGGCTAAGCTGGCTAGGGCATCCTTTCCAAGAAGTGTGGCTTGGTGAAGTCTGTGAAGTACTTTCCACTGCACTCTCCTGGCAGATTGACTTGAGTATCTTTAACAAGTTATGCATCAGCTCTCAGGGTGAATCCCAGGCTAGAGACCCTGGTCAGTTTATCCTGGGTATACTGTGGAACTTCAAGTACTGGTACAGGTGCTGGAATAAGGGATAGGAAGGAAACCTGGGTTTGTGCTGCCACTTTAGCAGCTACATCAGCTCAAGCATTTCTCTTTCCTATAGCAGTGTTTGTCTTCTGATGTCCTGGACAACGCATAATTGCTACTTCCTGAGTGACAGTATAACTTTTAGTAAGTCTCAGATTTCTTGCATGTGCAAAATAGGGGACCAACAGTAAGCAAGCTTCGTTTGTTATACAGCAGCATGAGCATGAAGGACAAGGAAAGCATACTTAGAGTCTCTGTAACTATGAGCCCATTTCCTGGCTGTCAGCTTTAAATGTCAGTTAAGGGCAATCACCTCTGTCTTCTGGGCTGAAGTCCCAGGGGGAAGAACTTTGGCCTCTATGGTTTCAAATTGATTAACCATTCTATAGCCTGCCCTTTTAATTCTTTCTTTAATAAAACTGCTTCCATCTGTGAGCCATTTAATGTCTGCGTTCACAAGAGGCTCATCTTTTAAATCTGGCCTGCTTGAGTAGTTTTGGTTAAGAGTTTTAAGGCAGGAGTGGAGAAGGGGCCCCTCAGGATTTGACTTTGGGCCCTCTACTGGTAGTAGGCTGGCTGGATTGAGAGTCTGACACAGCCTTATCTGGACCTGGCGGGTCTCTAGTAATTGAGCCTGGTATTAATTAACCAGTTACCTGTAAGCTACTGGTGGCCCTGGACTCAAGTACATCCTTCACCTGGTATGGGGATAAACACTATAAGAGGTTGCCTCCAAGTTAATTTGTTGACTTATTCAATTAAAAGGGCTGTTGGTCCCACGGCTTTCAGGCAAGGTGGCTATTCCTTTATCTTACAGACATGTCCATTAGCAATTCAGAAAATGAAGTTTACCAGGACTGTTAACATGTTCAATGTCTTTCTGCATATGATCTAATAGAAATATCACCATAATCATCAGACATAAATCTAGAATAGGATATAGGTACAGTACTTAATGCTAATTAATGTACTACTCAATGCATAAGTTTCTCTTTGAGCTGTAATTAATAGATTTAACTTTCAGGTTTGCAATACCTTACATGTTATCTCTCCATGGGAGCAGGCCATAATGCCAATTGTGTTTAAGTTCTACTCACAGCACTCTGGTGATTATTGCTCTACTTGGTATGTCCTTCACAGAAGCTGCAGCACTACTGATCCTAGAGAGAAGCTAGGAAAGTAGTTTCCAGTGTTACACCAGCCTGGTGCATAGCGCCCTTCAACACCATGAAACAGTGCCAGTATGGAGGTAATATCAATTGTACATCTGGCTTTATTGAGCCACCTTTGGCTGCTGCAGGGGTTTGAAACTGCAATGTAGTTTCCATAGACTTCAGGAGCACAAGCAGAGGTGTAGCAGACACATTTATTGTTTTGGGGGTCAGTGACCAACCTAGTCAATAACTCAAATGGAGAGGCAACCTGCAGTATATTGAAGGCCTGGTTTGAATGCATAAGAGAGTTGACAATGCTGAAGTCTAGCTTTTGATGTTTATATACTTTTAAACATTTCCAATGCAATGTGTTACATATCAAATGAACTTTTTAGTACTTTGCTTTTTATTTTTACACTTTTACCATGACAACATTAATTAGCAGCTGTTTTACTTTAGCAATAGAGAAAAAGCTACTTTTTCTATTTTAGAAATGAAAACTGAAGATTCCCAATGGAATCAAGGTAGCTTTTCATCACCACCACTTGAATATGCACATTGATGTGACTTTCAGACAGGTTTCATTGCTATGAAATTACCTTTTGCCATTAACATCAATTTAGGTTTTTAGTTAATAATGACTTTTTAGAACTAGCTGCTTAAATACTTCAGTTTAGAAGATGCTTTTACAAACTCTTTATAATTGACCACAACCACATGGACTATTTAATTTACCTTAGATTACAATTAGCAACTGATGGAATTTACTTTATGCATTTAAGAGAGGGCAGATTTACATTTACCTTTTTAGCTTGATTTCATTAAATATGAACTTACATTGACAAACTGATTCTTAATTCTTTTTGCTTAGAAGAGTTTTAATCTGTTACACCTAGTCATTCCCTCAGAGGTCTTGCAAAGAGAAGGCCCTGGGGCTGGGTAGGTTAAAGAGCTCAGGAAAGTCTTTTTCCCTTTCTAAATAGTTATTATATTTAGATTTCTGTATGAACAATTTGAATAGAGCTCTTTTATGATTTATTTGTTAACTTGATATTGTCATCCCAATGTATGAAGATATACACTGAGTAAAATAGGCAGACATGAATAGTTTGACATGGACTTAAAACTTTCTTTCTTTTAGACTTAAAACTTTCTTTCTTTTACAAAAGAATTTCAACTGTAAAATAACATTTGAAAGATCTCCCTGAAGGCTTTTTTTTCTCTAATTTGCACTATGAACATGCAGTTTTATATACAAGAATTTAGTTTCTTCATTAATGGCTCGTAACCAAAATGTCCCCAATTCTTTAATACAATTTTTCTTTGTTTCAGAACTTTATATATTACTTTGACTTTAGCAGACTTTGGATGAGCAAGACTAATTATATGTATATTCACTGAGGTTATTAAGGCCTTAGGGAAACTGGTTTCTCTCATGAATTGCCACTTTTGGAATTCCAACAATCAAGGCAGGAGGCCTTCACTTCTCAGTCCTCAGAGATAACAGGGTTTCAGCAGCCACTGGACTGGAAGAGTGGATGTTCAACCCTAAGGGTCAAGAATTCCATGAGGCAGCAGTTTAGTCCACACTTGGAGCCACGAGGGAAAGCAGGTTCACTAAGACCAGTAGGCCAAGAGATGGGGCTATCTCAAGTTTGCTTTCCCCTGAGCCATAGGGGCAGAAACTATTATGAAATAACTATAAGCAGGAAAAGGGGAGAGGCTAGGCAGGAAGTAACCATAAATGAAGGTAAGGTCAGTTTAGAATTTACACTTACAATAGTAGGTTTAGGCTAAACCTACTTAGTTATAATTTCAGTTGTTATCCTTCTGCTGTTTTTTAATAGGAAGGTATTTATAAATGATCTTAACTCTTAGTTACAGTTTCTAGCAAGTTTTTACTTTAAGGTGAACTGGGTACTTTTATTAACTAAGCCAAAGAATTTTATTAGTAACAACTTTGTGAAGTTTTTTTGCTTTTCTATCAATTAAATATATTCCATTTTTGATTTATGCATTAATCCACTAGCAAGGCAGTACTGACATTTAAAATTCATTTTTAGCTGACCTTTCACCATTATCCAATTTCCCAATCTGATTTCCTAGGCACAAGCAAACTGACAAAGCAGATTTCAGAGTTGAACACAACATTAAGCACTGAGTAAAACAGAAGTGAGAATTTAATACCTTTAGCATTTCTAGGAAATCTTTCATCTTAATTGATGGCACATGGGGTTTCTTATTTTTTAGAAGAGGTTTAGTAATTAGTTTGGATTTTGATCTCTATTCACACATCTTACGGGCACAACTGAGTTTAAATGGATAAGTTTTAGGTTTATTTCCTCATTTCTTGAAGGAGCCACATGAGGTTTCTGGGCCTCAGATTTATCTGTTTTCTTTTCTTACACTGGTTTAACTGGAATTCAGGGACCAGTATAGCTGCTCTTGGCTGTACTGTGGCCATGTAGACCAGCAGTAGGCAGAAATTCCTGATTCCTGAGAAGAGACTCCTGCAGGGAATTTGCTGGTATGCTAGACTGCACCCATTATTCTAGGAAGAATGAAGAAGTACCTTTTAGTTGACTGTTCTGGGGTCCCAGAGTTCTAGTCTGACTAAAAATATTCAATGCCTCACATAATTTGAAGCTGCAACTCTGTCTCAGCATCCTAAGAATTTCAATTTTCAGAGCTGACTTGGCCCACAGGCATCCCTGGGTGGGTGACCTAGGTCCTGGGGGATATCTGATGCTTCTTCTGGCAGTCAGATCAAGGCATCCAGGCCGAATTGAGCAGTGGCCCCAAATCAAATCACCTGCGATGTCTGTGTTGGGGAATATTTGGCTGTTCTCTGAATGGACAGGCCCAAGGAGCGGGGGTCATTCATGTTCCTTCTCTGGTTCTCACACTCCTGACCATTACAGGGTTTGAGACCATCTGTACTGTTACCCAAACAGAAGTTCCTAAGTTAATTTTCAGGAAATGTTTGGCCACTCTCTGATTCCCACCACCCCAGGGAACCACAGAGCCCCTGCCACTGGGCATTCCTGCCACTTGGACTTGGGAGACGGGCTGAATTGATTTCAACCTGAAGCTGCTAAACCGAATAGTGCTTCTTTCACCTATCCTTCCAGAAGCTTTAGAAGCAGTCTTAGTTCTATGTCTTTACTGTCTGATAGTTTCCCTGTTAAACCAACCATCAAAAGGCCATTAAGTGATTAGAGGTTAATTGTTCTAACTAACAGGTGTTGGGGCCCTGAGGCAATAGCTTCCTTGCTAAACAAAGGCACTTTCCATTCTCACAGTTTTTAAGACATTCTAAAGCATTCTAACACAAACCTGCAAAGAGAAATTCAGTAGCAAGAAGTACATAGGTAAAACATGGGTGACGGTTAGTTCAGGGGTATCGTGACCTGTGATCTCCTGGGGAAGAGAACTCCCACAGCATCCATGTTGGCTCTGCCCACTGCTTTCCTACTTCATTCCCCCAGATAGCTGGGCACGGTTAGATAGGAAAGCTGCTTGCAAAGGTGTGGAGCCAGTGGGAGGGGTAAGCCCCAGAGCTTTCTGTCATTGCCATGCTGCCTCTGGTGGGAAAGGGTTGGAGAAGGCAACAGCAGGCAGGCCCAAGGAAAAAGACTCTGGCTGTTAAAATGGCTTGAAAAAGAAGCTTCACAGGTCCTGGTGCTATGCTGGGGAGGTTCTGTCTTGGCAGGGTCATGATTTAAGCCATTGCCCTATGGAAACAGCTGTTCTGGCTGGGGTCAGATCTCATAAGCCTGTGCACGTGGCATCAATGCAGAGAATTCCTGAGCCCTGGCCCCTTCCCTCCCAGGATTATGACCTTCAGGGGCTCATAGGTGAAGCCGTTTAAAATTGAGAACCAAAGGTAGGCACTAAAAAAACTGTAGGTCATAGTTTCACTCACCAATAAACTCCTGGACTGGTTAACCAAATATGTTACCGAATTTCATTTAGATTCTTTGACTATGCTGGGGAAATGAATTTCAAGAGCACGCCAGGTGAGTTAGGTCAGCAATTTATTCAGGTAGGGAGGGAAGAGGAACGGGATCAGAGTTCCCAGGTAGAGAGGAAGGTGCTGAAAAGTGATAAAGAGGGGCAGATTTACAGGCTACAGTGTCCATTATAGGTTTAAAATGCCCAGGTTTATCTGAGTGGTGATCCAAGTGGGGGAGAAGGTAGCTGGAGTCCAGGGTCAAGAGGCAAGAGAGCATGAGATAGAACTCAGGTCTGGTGTCACTTTTTTTTTTTTTTTTTAATATTTATTTATTATTTTTTTTTAATTACATTAAAAAAATATATGAGGTGGTGTCACTTTTTAAACTGCTAATTATCCCACCCCTTTGCTAATGGCAGGGGAGGAGTTCCAACTGTTTACCCCTTTGATTGCTTTTTCCCCCCATCAATCTTACAGGAAGGCCCAATTAAAAATTCCTTAGGGAATATTCCAGCTTCTCCTGGCTTCTGGAGGAAGTCTTCTTCTGAGTGGCAGAATCTTGGGAAGAGTCTGCCAGCTGCCATCTTGGTGTTCACATGGACTTCTTGCTAGGTGCCAAATCTGTCTATTAATTCCCTATCTTACTAGTGTGCTTCAGTACATTCCTCCTGCTAAAATAAATTTGATTATTCAATTTAGATGGATATTCCCCTAGTACCCAAACTAGGCAAATACCATGCAAAAAGAGACATAACAGACTAATATCCTTCATGAACCTTTGTGCATAAATCATTAAGAAAATATTAGCAAATTGAACCTAGGGATACATGAAAATGATAATACATCAGGATCAAGTTGAGTAGGTATTCAGGATTGTTTTAACATTTAAATAACAATGTAATGACCACACTAACAGATACAGGGAAGAAAATCATATCATGGTCAAAGAATGAATGCCGAAAAAACATTTGGTAAAATTGGTCACTTGTTCCTGGAAAAAATCTCTCAACAAAATAGAAAGGACTTTTTTTTAACCTGATAAAAAAGCTTCTGTGAAATTATTACAGTCAACCTTATACTTAACGGGAAAGGCTAATATTTTTTTCCCCTTAAGTTTGGGAATGAGGCAAAATTGCTCACTCTCACCACTTGTATTCAATATTGCACTGCCTTCCCAGCTAGTACAATAAAACAAGGTAAGGAGACAAGGAATATCTATCAGAAATAAGAAATAAAGTTGTTTTTGGTCATAGACAAAATGCTTATGTGAAAGATGCTAAGGAACCTATTAAAAAGCTCCTCAAACTAATTAAATTTGGCAAAGTCACAGAAAACTTCAATAAAAACAATTGTATTTCTATATAGTACCAATGGGTATTTCAAAAACACAATTTCAAAAGATCTCCATTTGTTATAGCAGCAAAACCATTTTATATCTAATTTATTAGAAATGTATTTAATAAAACATATACAAAACCTGTACCTTGGAAACTACAAAAATTGCTGAGGTAAATTAAAGAATAATTAAATTTATGGAGAGTTATGCCATGTTCAATGATTGGCAAGCTCAGTCTTATATTATAGATCCAGTTCAATGCAATAGCAATTAAATGCTCAGTAGGCTTGTAGAAATTGCTAAGGTGATTCTAAAATATACATAAATACATAAGATGATTTAGAATTGTTAATACAATTTGAAAAAGAGAAACAAAGTTGTAGGAACTTCACAACCTAATTTTATGATTTGCTAGAAAGCTATAGAACTCCAAAAATGTATTGTCATAAGAATAGAAATATATTTCAATGATGCATAGTAGCAAGTCCAGAAATAGATCCATGCAAAAAAATCTATTGATTTTCAACAAAGCTGCCAAGGTAATTCAGGAAAATACAGTCTTTCCAAAACTGTGCTAGAGAAGGGATATTTATATGGAATAGAAAGGAACACTGGCCCTTATCTCAAATGCTACGTGAAATTTAACTTGAAATATATCTTAGACATAAATAGAAATACTAAAACAATAAAACTTCTAGAAGTAAACATTGGTGAAAGTGGAGGAATGACCAATAAACTCATGAAAAGTTACACAATATCATTAGTCATCAGGGGAACTACAAGTTAAAGCACAATGTGATACCACTACACATGCATTGTAAATATTGACAACAGGTGTTAGTGAAAATGTGGAGCAATAGGAAATGATCCATTGCTGATGGTAGTGATTAAAGGTACTGCCAATTTGAAAAATAGTTTCACAGTTTCTTCTTATATTACATACCATTTATCCCTGAAATTTTACTCCTTAAGAATATATCCAAGAGAAGTAGAAACATGTCCATGCAACTTTTAGACAAAATGTTCATAGAAGCATTCTTCGTAATGGCCCCAAAGTGGAAACAATCCAAATGTGCCTCAGTGGGGGAAAGTAAACAAATAGTTATATATACATAAAATGGAATACTACTCAGCAATAAAAAGGAATGATACCATTTTTTGTTATATGAACAAAGCAAAAAGCTATTATGGTAAAGGAGAGAAGCTGGATACAAAAAATATTTAATGTATGATTCAACTTATGTGAAACTAGAAAAGACAAATCTTATCCATCATGACAGAAAGCAGGACAGTAGTTACAAAGAGGCATAAGTGTGAGTGGTTTGGCTGGAAGAGTCACAAAGGAATCTTTTGAGATGATGGAAATATCCTACATCTTTATTGTGTTGATAGTGGCTATATACATGCGTATATACATTTTAAAACAAGTAAACAGGCAAACTCACTGATTGGTACAACTCAAATTGATGCATTTTTTGTTGTGAATTCATTTTAATAAATGACAGAAAAATAAAAAAGTCTGACTCCAAGGAGGGTATGAACTGTGACAAATCAAAATTCCTGCTATAACAATCTAAAAGGTTGAATTGCAAATACCATATTATTAAATCATTGAAGAGTTTAATATACTAAAAATATCATTTTAATTTGCATTTCCCCAATGATATATGATATTGAGCATCTTTTTAAATGCTTATTTGCCATATATATATCTTTTCTGAAGAGATGTCTGTTCAGATCTTTTGCCCTCTATGTCATTTGGTTTTTGTTGAGTTTTAAGAGTTCTTTGTATATTTTGGACACAAATTCTATATCAGCTATGTGATTTGCAATAAGATACAACTACACACCTGTTAAAATGGCTAAAATCCAAAATACCACCACCAACAAATGCAGGTGAGGATGTGGAATAACAAGATCTCTCTTTCATTGCTGGCAAGAATGCAAAATAGCACAGCCACTTTGGAAGACAGTGTGGCAGTTCCTTACCAAGTTAAACATAGGTTTACCATATGATTCAGCAATCTTATTCCTATTTACCCAAGAGAGTTGAAAACTTATGTCTACACAAAAACCTGCGCCTGAGTATTCATGTGCAACTTTATTCATAATTGCAAAATATTGGAAGCAACCAAGATGCCCTTCAATAGGTGAATAGGTAAACCAACTGTTGTACAACCATGTACTGGAGTATTATTTCATCCTCAAAATAGATGAGCTATCAAGCTATGAAAAGACACGGAGGAAACTTAAATGCATACTGCTAAGTGAAAGAAGCAAGTCTGAAAAAGCTACACACTGTATTATTCCAACTATATATTAATCTGAAATTGGTAATATTATATAGAGAGTAAAAAAATTAGTAGTGGCCAGGGTTCAGGGGCAAATGGGAGAAGGATCAATAGGTGGTGCAAAGGGCATTTTTAAGGCAGCAAAGTTATACTGCATGATACTGTAATGGTGTGTACTTGGTTAAATAGTGTCCTCGAGAAATTCATGTCTACCTGGGAGCTCAGAATGTGACAGCCTAATTTTTGACTTCTGGCCCCTGAAGCTGTGAAAGAATAAAGTTCTGTTGCTTTAAGTCATCTAGTTTGTGGTTATTTGTTACGGCAGCCCTTGGAAATTTATTTAATAATAATAAAGTGTTAAGATTTGTTCATCAATTGTAACATATATACTACATTAATGTAAGGTGTTAATATAGGAGAAATTGTGCTTGTAGAGAGAGGTGGTATATGAGAACTCCTTATTTTCTGCTCAATTTTTCTCTAAATCTAAAACTGCTCTAAAATAGTTGATTGATTTAAAAAAACCCAAACTTTAATAGATGTTACTTAATGAATAACTGCAATAATAACATTTTATATGAATTATATGAGTTGTGTCTACTTAGAAACAAATTTATGCTTAAATAATTTTTCAAAAAAGGATAAAAATAAATGCTCTAATCGTTGCAAATCTATATTTTAAAGAAGAAAAATAAAAAATTCCAAACCAGAAAGAGAATAATATAAATGCCAAACTTAATTAACTATGAAACAAAAATCAAAGAATTGATGAATATATCAAAGAACTGAATTATGTAATAAGTATACCGAGAAAAGAATTTTGAATAATAAAAATAAGGGAAATCGTTAACAAATAGAAATAAAAAATGGAATATGATAAGATTATACATTAAAATAGAAAAACTAAAAATTATGAAAGAATTGAATATACCATTCTACACTAACTTGAAAATTTTAGTGAAATGGACCATTTTTATTATCATAAGATATATCACATAAATTTGCCATTAAAAAATTTTTAAGAATACAATTCAGTGGTATAAATTACTCTTACAATGTTGAGTTACCATTATCATCTTCCATTACTAAAACTTTTTAATCACTCAAAACAGAATCCTTTGTCCAATAATGCTTCATTTCTGCAGTCTCTGGTAACATCAGTATAATTTCTATCTCTATGAATTTGCTTGTTCTAAATATTCCATATAGGTGAAGTCATGCAATATTTGTCCTTTTATGTCTGGATTCTTTCACTTAGCATGTTTTCAGAGCCTATCCTATTGTAGCATATATCAGAACTTCATTCCTTTTTACGGCTGAATAATATTCCGTTGTATGCCTATACCACATTTTATTTATCTGTCCATCTGTTGATGGACATTGGGTTGTTTCCATCTTTTGACTGTTGTATATAATGCTGCTGTGAACCTTGGTGTACGAATATCTGCTCGAGTCTCTGCTTTAAATTATTTGGGGGCATATACCTCAGGGTGGAATTGCTGGGTCATATAGAATTCCTGTGTTTCAACTTCTGTGGAACTGCCAAATTGCATTCCACAGCATCTGCACCATTTTACATTCCCATCAGCAAGGCATATAAACAAGAGATCAAATTTCTCTGAAATGTGCCATTTTTAAAAGGATCTTTGAATTGACTTGAAGAAGAATTGAAAGCATACATGTAATTGTAAAACATTAAAATTCATTAGAAAGAATTACTTCCAAAACAGCATATGAGCCTAGTCATTGCCGCTGGTGAGTTCTCTACAAAACAAACTTTCCAGAATACAGAGAAAGATCACATGGTCCTCAGCCATGAGATAATTCTATCAAAGCCTACAAAGACAGCATTAAAAGAGACTTTTAGGTACTAATTTCACTAATAAATGGAGATGTGAAAGCCCAAATTTTAATACTAATCAACCCAAACAATGGCACATTAAAATTTCATCCAGAAAATTTAGAATTTATGACAAAATTTAATTTTTGTATTATGGGGCTGTGAAGTGGTGATGCCAAAAAAATCTCCAAGCTAATTTACTCTCCAGGGAAGGCTAATCTGGGTCAGTGCCCTTCCATGCCTGGGTCCTGTGAAGGTCCCCAGTGACACTTGGCTCTGGAGTGCCTCAGAGGTTTGCCTGGCCCGTGCCTGACATACCTTTGCTCTGTCAATAATCCCTCTGCACTTGAATTCACCAACCGCAACTTCTCCTAACCTTCTCAGGGCCTGATGGGATCTTTGTAGTCTTAAATATTTTGACCTGAATTTATATATCTATAATTTGTTACGGGATCTCTTAATGGGAAGCTCCAGGTGAGTGAACCACAGATGATTCATGTATTGCCTAAGTTTTTCTTATTCATTTGGAGATGTCCACTTCTGAAAAGATCCACTGGAAGAACATGGTGTAGCGTTTAGTCCTGGCTGTGCTACTAACTAATCTTGAGAATTTAGCATGCCGTTTCCCTTCTCTGGACCTTAACTTTAAGTCATTGACTTTATATTAGGGTCTAAGGCCATTTTTCTTGCTATGGTTTCTCTACTTTTAGGGTAAGGGGATAAGATTTAAAATTAAACTAGGGTTTAATTTAGAAATACAGGGTCACTTAAATTGAATAGAGTAATTAAACAAAAGATTTAAGCATTTATAATTCTATTAGCCTAGGGAGAATTTCCAAATTTTCAACTATTACCTAAAGTGATTATTTGGTACCACAATTGGAAAATATTATATTAATCCCAGGTCTGTCCCCCTCGCTTCCTTACTCATAAATCCTTTCTCCTTAACCTGACTTTAAAGTAGAGGCCACTATCTGCCCTCTACCTACATTTCCAGTGTTATCTTTTAACCACTACTTCTCTTTTAAACTGGACATTTTTACTTCAACCAGACACTGTCACATCTCCACATAGTTTCTTTTTTTAAATTTTTATTTATTTATTGCCTTTTTAAAAAAAGATACGTAGATCACAGAAAATGTTACATTAAAAAATATAAGAGGTTCCCATATACTCCCCTCCCCCCCCAACAACACACATCAATAACCTCTTTCATCATTGTGGCACATTTATTGCATTTGGTGAATACATTTTGGAGCAATGCTGCACTGCATGGATTATAGTTTACATTGTAGTTTAAACTCTCCCCCAGTACATTCAGTGGGTTATGGCAGGATATATATTGTCTAGCATCTGTCTCTGCAATATCATTTAGGACAACACCAAGACCCGAAAATGCCCCATCACATCTCTTCTTCCCTCTCCCTGCCCTCAGCAATTACCATGGCCAGTGTCCACACATCGATGAGACAATTTCTTCCATTGCTAGAGTCATAATCCTTCTATAGTAGAATACCAGTAAATCCACTCTACTCCATATTTTATTCCACCATCCTGTGGACTTTGGGATGGTGATGTCCACTCAGTCTCTAAATCGTCCATATAGTTTCTTAGTGTGTTTCCTTCCTCTGAAATGCATCCTTCTATCCCACCCTATTTCTGATCATTAAAAATCCTTCCACATTTTGAGGTACAGCTATTATTTATTTATATTCAGGATATTGCTAACTAGCACTCTTCTAGGCACTAGGCTAAATGCATATTATGGAATGTGTTTTAAAAGGCATGTGGCTTGGGAGAAGGTAGGTAGGAGACTCTGAGCTATTATCTTCATTCTTTAGTTTCTCAGGAGCAACTGCTTTTGATAGAGTCCTCTACCCTTCTTTTATTTCTTAAATAGTCCAGTAGGATTAATGCATGAATAAAGTTTATTGTTATATTCCTTTCTCCACTCCCTTGTTTCTAACTAAATGCTTTCTTTTACCACCGTCAGTACAGTCTAGGAGCCCATGGCTATCGGACATACTTGCAGCCATAAACTGTATATCTGGATTTTACTCCCCAGTTTGGTATTTTTGATGATCTGGATTTCCTGAAGAAGTGCCTCTTTTTACAGGACAGGTCTAGGCTTTTAATGAGTCATGTGTGCTTCATTTGGAAATGTATAATGAGTTCTTGGATAAGTGAATTGTGTCTGTCTGTATCTTGAGCAACCACCCCAGGTGCTCTACCAGGGGTCTCTAAGCCTAAACTGTTGACATCCTTGAGTTGCATTCACTAAGCTTTCCTCAGTTATGCTTTACTCTCTTTGCTGAAACAGATCCATCAGTAAATTCCTGAAATTTTTACTAGCAGTTTGAATGTCTGACATATTTTATTTCCAGCCTTCCCTTTAAATAATACTTTGGCCCATCCTAGAATTTCAGGGTGAAAGTCATTTTCTTTTGGACTGTTCAAGGATTTTCTCCACACATAATATATATAAAGATCAAGCATCCAGTGTTGCTATTAAGAAGTCCAAAGCCCTTAGGATTCTTATTCCTTTTTGGAACCCTCTGTTTTAGGATCAGTGTTGCACTTTTTAAGGGTTCTTTCTTGTTAGTTGATTTTTTTTCATAGATTTCCTTTCTTGAATTTTAGCTATTATTTCTTCTTTTCTCTCTCTGAGGATATTACTCATTTTTTGACATTTCATTTTGTGCCTTGTGTTCACTCTGTTTCCTCCAAGATATCTTTTTTAGCTTGTTTATTTATTTTGTTCTCTAATTGAAAGTTTCCCAAGTTGTGATCCTTGGCTCACTTGTGAATAAGTGAGATTCTGAAAAGGTGATTGGATGTTCTATGCATATGGAGGGAATTTCCTGCTCATGAGCTCCACCTCTGAAAGATGAGCTCGTGAGCCAGCCTTCGACTACCTCCCTCATCACCCCTCCATACTCATATCAGGAAATAAAAGTCTTTTCTTCTTTGGGCTCTTCATTTTCTTCTGAGAAAATTCAAGGGAATAAATACTTAGTAATTTGAAGCTGGTCTTCAGCTTAAGGACTAAAATGCTCTCACACATTCCATGTGTATCTTCCATACTTTTGAGAAGTTATGATAAAAGATTCATGAGCAAGCCCAAGTGTCTTGCCTGTAATTCTAGTGGACTGCTTATAGTAGACCAATATGGGACAATCCATTTCAGTTTTATCTTCAGTAGTAACAGCCCTGAAATCACAGGTCGTATGTACTAGTTGATATTTTTCAAACATACAATAATGTAAATATATATTCATTAAAAATAATCTATATACAGCTTTTTAAATGATCTCACAGTCTATCAGTGATCCTTGTTCCTCGATTTTGGAAACACTGATTTTGGAATCTTCCAGGTCAGATTCTAAACCAATTTTTACTGATTTCCTGCATCTCAATTTCCTTATGCATAATAGTGGGATAATGATAGTATCTATCTTATAAGTTATGATTAGGAATAAATGAGATCATACATGTAAAGCTCTCACAACAGTGTCTGGCACAATGATGATAATCGTTTGCTTTGGCTATTATTATTTATTATTATAGCTAATCTTTAAAAAAATCTAGGGAGTAGATGTGGCTTCAAACCGTTGAGTTCCTGCTTCCCACATGGGAGGTCCCAGGTTTGGTGCCTCCTAAAAATGAAAAGGTTAACGACAAGCAAACAAACTGAAAAACCATGTCTGGAGAGCCTCGTGGCTCAGTGGTTTAGTGCCAGCTTCTCTCACATGAGGTCTCAGGTTCAATCCCTGGCACCAGTACCTCAAAAAAAAAAAAAAAATCTATAGCAGGGGTTTCCAGAGGGACGATGGAAAATTTGACAGAGTCACATGGAAAGCTTTTCAAGCCATACGAATCCTACCCATTTTCAACCCCTTCTGGGTTTTGATAGGTTCCTAAGATGGGTTTAAACACTGACCCTTTCTGCCCCACCCACCAAAAACTACTTATTGAGGGCCTTACTTGGATACCAGTAACCATAGTTGATATTTTGTGTATAGGCTATCATCTACTTTTCTCAGCAGTCCTAAGAAGTAAATACTGATGTGCTCATTTTATAATTGGAGAAACAGAGGCTTAGACAGATAAAATAATGGGTTCAAGATAAAATACCAAATAACTTCTTAGATTGCCAAATATTTAGTATTCAGTCAGTTTCAATACTCGTTCATATCTGTAAAGCAGGAATCTGGGTAAAACAGGGTTAGGACTTTGACAATGTTGTCAGAGATGTGCCGAATTCTAATTTTCAATGACCTGAGAACAATCCACTCCCCTCTCTCCTCTTACTTTTTAAGTCTTTACCTGCTTTTGTCCTCCTAGAAAGCTCAGTCATTTAACCCCCTTCTTCCCACTCTCAGAAAAGGCAGATTCTCAGTCAGTGCTGCAAAATAGAATCATCTCAGGGAACTGAGGGAGTAACTTTTTATTTTAATTAATAAAAAACTTAGGAAAGAGTTGCAAGACTAGTACATGGGACTCTCATAAACTCTTTACTTAGATGCCCAAATTCACCCATTATTTACCACTTGCCCAATTTGCCTGCTCTCTATTTCTCCTCTCTCTCTCAATTTTTCCTTTGAAGTTTTTGAGAGTAGATGTTGTCCCCTTTATCCCTAAATATTTCAATTCATATTTCCCAAGAAAATAGATATTTTGTTTCTTAATCATCTAAGAAAATGTCACTATATTTAACAAAGATATAAAATGAGATACAATCCCAAATTCATATACAAATGCTATATCTTCCACCCCACTTCTACAGTAGTCTAGGATCAAATTCAGGAGAGTGAGTATACTGCATTTACTTGTCAGATCTCTTGAAAAGTACAGACCTGTTATTTTCGGAATGTCCTTCAGTTGGGTTTGTCTAAGGTTTCCTGATATATAAATCCAGTTTTTGCCGGAATACCACAGGGTGTTATTATTTCCTTTCAGTGCATCATCTTAGGAGGCACATTATGTAGGTTTGCCCTAAAGTCGATGACAACTTTGATGTCTTGGTTAAGCTGCTGTCAAAGTAAATACAGTATCCTTCCCTTTGTAATGAATTAGTAATTTGTGTTAGCTACTTTGAGACTATGCAAATATCCTGCACCTCATCCAAATTTAGCCCTTTGCTATTATCATCCATTGATGATTTTCTAATGCCATCATTCTTTCCTTATTTAATTATTGGCATTATATTGTAAGGAAGAACCATTCCCTTTCCTCACTTATTTAGTATTTGTATGAACTCATTGATTCTTATTTTATCATTTCTATCAATATGTAGTTTTGATATCACATTGTCCCAAACTGGGGCATATTTCAGGTTCACTGAATACTTTCCTGCCTCACTTTTGGAAAGGGTTTGTAAGCAAGACATAGATGCTAGGTGAGCTCATTGTTACTGTTGTGTCCTTGCTTTTAGGCCCTTTCACCAGTCAGTGCAGGAAATTTTGAGTAAAACATTAGAGTATATTTGTGTGTGTGTGCATGCTTGAATACATTCACTTACTCCATCCAATCTCTTATTTATCTGTTTAGTAAAACACATTTGTTCATACTGATTCTTTCGTACAATATATAGAACATAGTACATTCTAATCATCCCCCTTTCCATTTTGTGTAATTACCTTCTATCTGAGAAACCTGACTCCCATTACCTCCCTCTCAATTTCTCTCTCTCTCTCTTCTTTCCCCCTCCCTCTCTGTCTCTCTCTCTCTCTCTCTCCCTTTCTCTCTCTCTCTCTCTCTCTCTCTCTCTCTCTCTCACACACACACACACACACACACATTACTTCAAGCCTGGAACTTTTGTAGATTAAGAATATGTCTTTCTATTCCTAATTATCATGAGTGGATATGGAATTTCACCTAGCATTTTTTCTTTATCTTTTGAAATGATCAAATGATTTTTCTCCTTTATTCTATTAATACAATAATTTATATTATTTGAATTTTTAAGTGTTAAACTATTTTTGCATTTCTGATATAATGTATATATATATATACACACACAATGTCATATAAAAGCCACATATATTTTGTTATATATGTATGTATATCATTTTACATGTGCATATTATATATCCATATATATGTATGTATTGGTGGATTTAATTTGATAAACTTTTAAAGGGATTTGCATCTAGATCAAGGAGAAATATTTGTTTAAAAATATCATTTCTTGTAATGTTCTTATTTGGTTGGACCAGCATTTTGCTCATGAACTGGGGAGTGTTCCCTTCTCAATTTTCTGAAGGAGTTTGTGTAGGCTAGATTTCTTCCTTCCATAAAGGAAAGCCATCTTCACCTGGAAGGTCTTTGTTTTTTGAGGGGGAGGTTTTAATAATGAACACAATGTATTTAGTGGATAGAAGGCTCTAAATAATTATTTTTTATTTTGTATCATTTCAACATTGTCTAAATTGTGTTTTAAAAAGAATTTGTCCATTTATTCTTAGTTGTCAAATGTGTTGTCACTAAGATTTTCATTGTTTCCTTTAGTATACTTTTAATTTCTGTAGGTGCTGTAGTTTTATCACCTCTTTTATTCTTTATATTGGTGATTTGTGTTCTCTTTCTCCCTCCCTCATTGGTCTATCCACGTATTTATCCATTTTATTATTTCTAATGAACTATTATCTTTGTTCTCCTGTTTATTGTGTGATGTTAATCCCATTCCAGCTTTTAAGAATTTATGCTTTTTTTTAAAAAACAGTTTGACAATTATATGCCTAGGTTTGGATTTCTTTGTATGCATCATGCTTGAGCTTCTTGGATCTGTAAGTTGTATTTTAACCAAATGTGCGAGATTTAAGTCTATTTTCCTAAATATTTTTTCTGAAGCATCCTTTCTGCACTTTCCTTCTGGGTTTGAAATGCCATCTTTTATTTTATTTATTTATTTATTTCAAAGATTTATTTTATTAATTTATCTCCCCTACCCACTCTCCCTCCCTCCCCCCCCCCCCCCCCGCCCCCGCCATTGTCTGCCCTCTGTGTCCATCTGCTGTTTGTTCTTCTGTGTCCGCTTGCATTCTTATCAGGCAGCACCGGGAATATGTGTCTCTTTTTGTTGCGTCATCTTGCTGTGTCAGCTCTCCCTGTGCGCACTGCCACTCCTGGCCAGGCTATGCTTTTTTTCACAAGAGTGGCTCTCCTTGTGGGGTGCACTCCTTGTGCAGGGGCACCTCTACACAGGGGGGCACCCCTGCATGGCACGGCAATCCTTGTGTATGGCAGCACTGCATGTGGGCCAGCTCACCACACAAGCCAGGAGGCCCTGGGTACCAAATCCTGGACCGCCTATATGGTAGGCTGACATTGTATCAGTTGAGCCATACCGCTTCCCTGAAATGAAATATTTTAGTCTATATTTTCACCCACATATCTCAGAGACTTTGTTCATTTTAAAAATATTTTTCTTTTTGTTTTCCAGATTGAATAATTTCTGTTAATCTAGATCCCTCCTCAGGAATTTTTCTTTTGCCAAAAGACACAATTTTTATCTCATATCTTATTTTTTTTAATTGTGGAAATTCCATCTCATTCTTTTTTGAAAAATAATCTTTATATCTCAGAAACAGTTTTATTTTTCTTTACAATTTGTATTCCTTTTATTTCCTTTTCTTTTCTTATTACACTAGGCAAGACATTCAGTACAATGTTCATTAGGAGTTGTGAGGGGGACATCCTTACCTTCTTCTTGATTGTAGTTCCAGAAAGACATCCAGGTTTTCACCATTAAGTACAGTTAACATCAGTTAACTGTAGGATTTTTGCAGCTGTCCTTTATCAATTTGGAGAATTTTCATTTACTCCTAGTTTGTTGAGTGTTTTTGTCGTGAATGTGTGCTGGATTTTGTTAAATAGTTTATTGAAGTGGTCATATGGTCATATGATCTTTCCTGCTCATATCGTAGAATATATTGCTTGATTTTCAAAAGTCAAAGAAGGCATGCATACTTAGAATAAATCCCACTTGTTCTTGGCATATAATTCTTTCAATATATTGTTGACTTAGATTTGCTAATGTTTTTGAGGAATGTTTCATCTTTGTTCACGGGAAATATTGATCCATTAGTTTTCCTTTCTTGTCCCGTGTTTATCTGATTTTGTTATTAGGGTAATGCTGGCCCAATGGAATGAGTTAGGAAGTGTTCCTTTTGCTCTATTTTCTGGAAGAGATTGTGGGAAAGTATCATTCTTCCTTAAATTTTGGTAGGATCATCCAGTAAGACCATTTGGGCCTTATGCTTTATTTTTTGGAAGGTTATTAATTATTGACTCAATTTATTCAATATATGGACCTATTCAGACGATCTATTTCTCCATGTATACCTTTCAGTAGTTTGTTTCATGAGATTGGTACTTTTTATCTGACTTATCCAATTTCTGTGCATAAAGTTATTCTTGGTATTTCTTTATAATCTTTAAAATGCATGGGATCAGTAGTGATATTGGCAAACTGGCTACATGTTTATCAATTTTATTGGTCCTTTCAAAGAGCCAGCTTTTGATTTCATTGATCTTTACTGTTTTCAATTTTGTTGATTTCTGCTTTCGTTTTTTATTATTCATTTTATTCTGCTTTTGTCGATTTAAATGGCTCTTCTTTCTCAAGTTTCCTAAGTTGGAAGCCTAGGTAATTGATTTAAATCTTTCTTCTATTCTACATAGGCATTTAATGCTATACATTTTCTTATAAGCACTGCTTTTGCTGCATCCATAAATTTTGAACAAGTTGTATTTTCAATTTAATTTAACTAAAAATATTTTAAAATTTCTTTTGAGACCTTTTATTTGACCTCTGCAGTATTTAGAAATATGTAATGGACTTGTGTTAATGTCCAAATACTTGGAGATTTTCCTGCTGTCTTTCTGACTATGGTCTGAGAACATACTTTGTATGATTTCTATTCTTTAAAAATTTTAATGTTGGGTTTTCTGGTCCAGAATGTAGTCTGTCTTGGTGAATGGTCTCTATGGTCTTGAGAAAAATGCATATTTTACACCTGTTGATGGAATATTCTATAAATGCCAGGTCAAATTAATTGATACTGTTCAGTTAAACTATATCCTTATGATTTTCTGCCTGTTTGATCTATCAATTATTGACAGGTGTTGAAGTCTCCAGCTATAATCCTGGATTTGTGTGTTTCTCCTTTCACTTTTACAGTTTTAGCTTCATGTATTTTGATGCTCTGTTTTAGGTACATACACATTTAGGACTGTTATGTCTTCTTGGAGGACTAACCCTTTATCACTATGTGATATTCCTTTTTATCCTTGATAACTTTCCTTGGTCTGACAGTTTATTCTGAAAATAATGCAGATACTGCAGCGTTCTTTTGTGTGGCGTTAAATATGGTACATATTTTTCCTTCCCTTAACTATTTTATTATAGATAGGTCTTTTTAAATGGACTTTGATAATCTTTGTTGAACATTTTATATGACTCCTCTTCAACTCCTCTCAGTATATCAAATATACTTCTTTTTAAAATACCAGCTTTATTGAGAGATAACACATGTACCACACAATGCACCTATCTAAAGTGTACAATTCATTAATTATTTGAATAGTCACAGATGCTTGTTTTGTCTCTTCATACTGTGCTTTTGATTGCCTTTTAGCATGCCTTGTAATTTTTTGCTAAAGGTGGATATAATGCAATGGGTAATAGGAACTGAGACATACAGACTTTTAGTATGACATTTTATCTTTATCTAAGAGTTAGGCTATGTTTAATATTTTTCCTCAAGGTAAGCTGTGATTTTCTGTATCTGCATTTCTACCTAGTTTTTAGAGTGGTGGTTTGCCCTGTGACCTGAATTCTTACATATGTCTAAGAAAAGTTGTTGGTTTTCAATTTTTCAACTTTTTCTTGTGAAAATGAGAGTGATGATTTCCAAGTTCTTTACATGCTAGACTGGAAATGAAAAGTTACAGGGTTTTTAGAAACAGCCAGTTTTTCTAATTAAAAAAAAAAACCCAAAACTTAGGTATATAAAAAGACCTCTTTTGTTTTCAATGTTTCCAAGTGTTGAGGCATCCCTGTGTTTAATGTTATTTCTTTATTTTAACTAATATTTATGGCCTCATCTTGTTGCTTCCTTGCATGAACATGAAATTAATCTTTGGGTAATATCCCTGAAATGGATAGTGATACTTTGAACTCTTTGGAGATGCTTCAATATTCTATTTGCTCTCCTCTATATTTCTCCAGGAACTGTATTTTTCTGGGTATTCCATAGTCACAAAACAGAAAAAACACTAAGTCATTAAATAACTTACTTTCCATTCCACAGGTTTTGTTCTCTAACTTTAGAGAAACTGGTAATTCTTCACTATCCTTATAAAGTGCAGGGACAATGTTTTATACTTTGCTCCCGTGCCATTTCACTTTCACATCCTCATAGGACTGATAGTACATATCTAATATAGTGGTATCTAGAAGGCAACTGAACAACACTTGTTTTGAGATATAAATGAGAGATCTGACACTCCATGGAGACTCCATCTAAATGTCTAGCATGTGGGGATTTTTTAGGTCATACAGTTATAAAATATTCAATTACAGGAGACATTGAGGACATTTATCTAATTTATATCATAGATAAGGCAAGTGAGGCTTGAAGAGCTTCAGAAAATTGCTCCCATTTACACAATTAGTTACTTGCAGAATTGAAACTCACTTCTGGCCTATGAATCGTTCTTCTATATCTCACTTCTCAATTCTCGAGGTCTGATTATCTTTGGTTCTCATAGGCCATAAGTTATGTCAGTGTTATCCTGAATTTTATGCCCCTGACATTCAATTGTGTCAATATGATATTCAAATACTGGCGTCCTATAGAACCACTGAAAGCATTTCTGTTATGGTATTCACATAGTGGAGCATTCTTCAGAGGGAACAAATGGAATTATTTCACAGAAATTTGTGGGTCTTATGATGAATATGTCCATTTTCCTTAACAGGTTCATTTACCAGTTATACCAAGCAGATGAATCCAGCCAATCAGTCCCAGGTGATGGAATTTGTACTACTGGGGCTCTCTCAGGTTTGGGAGCTCCGGTACCTCTTCTTCATTGTCTTCTCTGCTGTGTATTTTATGACTGTAACTGGAAATCTCCTCATTGTGGCCATAGTGACCTCTGACCCACGGCTGCACACAACCATGTACTTCCTCTTGGGCAATCTTTCTTTCCTGGACTTCTGCTACTCTTCAATCACGGCACCTAGGATGCTGGTTGACCTGCTCTCAGGCAACCCCACCATTTCCTTTGGCAGTTGCCTGACCCAGCTCTTCTTCTTCCACTTCATTGGGGGCATCAAAATCTTCCTGCTGACTGTCATGGCTTATGACCGCTATGTAGCCATTTCCCAGCCCCTGCGCTATATGCTTATTATGAATCGGACAGTCTGTGGGCTCCTTATGGCAGCTTCTTGGGCAGGGGGTTTCATCCATTCCATTGTACAGGTTGGACTGACTATCTGGCTGCCATTCTGTGGGCCTGACAAATTGGACAACTTTTACTGTGATGTGCCCCAGCTGATCAAGTTGGCCTGCACAGATACATTTGTCTTAGAGCTTCTGATGGTGTCTAACAATGGCCTGGTGACCCTGATGTGTTTTCTGGTGCTACTAGGATCCTACACAGCACTGTTAATCATGCTCCGAAGTCATTCCCAGGAGAGCCGCCAGAAAGCTCTGTCCACCTGTGCCTCCCACATTGCTGTGGTGACCTTAATTTTTGTGCCATGCATCTATATCTATGCAAGGCCATTTAGGACCTTCCCCATGGACAAAGTGGTCTCTGTGCTATACACAATGGTCACCCCTATGCTGAATCCTGCCATCTATACCCTGAGAAATAAGGAAGTAATCATGGCCATGAAGAAACTATGGAAGAGGCAAAAGAACTTCCTTGGTGCCTCAGAACACTGACTGTAAAGATTGTCAGACAGACACTTGAGAATCTGAGGGATGCATCAGGGTACCAACATACTTGTGAGGACTCACAAGGGAGCTAAAACTATTTTCCCATTAGTTTTTAAACTTCAATCACATTCTGATGACCTGAACTTTTAGATAAGTTCAAACATGAAATGAGTACCCTAGAACTTATTCCCTGTACGTCCTACATAAAAGCCTCAGGAGCTGTGCAAAGGTGATGACTGGCTCAATTATTACTTTGCCAGAGGAGCACAACGTTGTTCTGCCAAGAAATTTCCAACTGCAGTATGCAATGAGGTGGTAAATCTAGTGTTTCTTTCCTGATATCACTTCTTGGACACAAGCTATATTTGAAGAGTCTCAAAACTGGAGACAGGAAGGATCTTAAGGTTTAAATAGATGTAGAACCCCAAGTCTCGATTTTCCAGTCAATAAGGAGAAAAGGAATTTCCTTGGACAAATTAGTTTCTTAATGTCATAAGCATCATCATTACTATCTCATCATGATTTGAATAACATTTCTTAAGAGTTTACTATTTGTCAATCAATGTACAAATGATTTATATTTATTTTAAATCTCTCGACATTCTTATGAGATAATTATCTCCTTCATTTTAGAGATAATTCAATTGTGGGTTATAGTCATTAAATAGCTTACTCAAGTTTCCACAACTTCTTTCTGGAATCCAATCCAGAAGTATGTAATTTCAGATCCCAAGGTCTTGATGGTATCTAAAACTCCTTGCAGTTTTAAGGGCCAATAACTCTTTATAAGTTGATGCCAGTTTGACTAGTATCAATAGAGATGGCATTTTAAATTGGTCTGGTCCAAGTCTGGTTTGGAAAGTTGGGCAGACTGGATATGGAATATTCCTAACATGTAGGTAGAATAGTTTTTTCTACACTCTTGCTCAGTAATTTGCCCTTTTAAATTAAGCAATCTTGGTGACTACATGTAGAGTCATATTTGATTGCTTTAATGGTCTAGTCCCTAAATAGAGAATGGTGTTTTAATTTAAGAGGGGATGGAGAAATGGTCATGGCAATCTCCATCCATCATCTCTCTACTCCTCCCCTTAAGCCCTCTCTAATCCAGATTCAATTATCTTCTCTTATCTCTAAGTTAATCAACTGGATTCTTTCCTGTATCACAGGACTGGTACCTATTTATCCCCACCCCATGCCCAATCAATTTTTAAAATGAAACAAAACAAATTTTATTTTATTTAACTTGTTGAATGCTATTTAATTACTCAGTAAACCACTCCATAGATGTGGGAGGGAAATAGAATGACATTCAAACAAATGTATCTGCCATTATCCATCACTTACACTTTTGTAAATACATTAGTATAAGAAAAATTGCTTCCCACCGTAATGGCCAACTGAGAGGAAATGTTTAGAACACAGAGTCTAGACCTTCAGTCAGACTGCAAAATGGACATGCATAGGGTTAGAGAAAAAGGAATTGGGATGTTGGAAGAAAAGATATGAGGGTTTGGAGCAAACATTTGAGTACTTTAAGGGGAGCACATACTTTGGTGGAAATAGAATTTTGGAATTAGAAGATCCAAGGCAGAGTTCTCTTTCCATGCACTTTACCTCAGCAGTAAGGTTCTAGTTCTCTTTTCATTATGTCATGAACTTGTAGCAAAGGTGATAAGTTTACTTATAATGAATTATATATGCAAATAAAATGTAGCTACTTTATTTTTCAAAAATTGTTATGCTTTTCCTCATACATGTCTACCTGTTGTATAGTAAGGTAAAATACCTAAAATTTTGCTTTTATGCACGAAGTCAAATAATCCCTTTAAGAAAATGTTCATTCTCTTTAGAAAATATCTCAGTTGCTCAGGATTCAGCCCTTGCCTTCTTTCCAACCAAGTCCCCTTTTAAATTGGTGTGAGAATATAAGGAGGAAAGGTGCACTTCCCTGACTCTGTGACAGTGCAGGAAGGCAAAGTCCTCAGATCCACAGTGTCTCCTCTGCCTGATGATCTCTGCCAAGAGTAGGTGACCCGGGCTACTCTCTGGACTCATGAATGGACATAAAGGTAATTCTGTCTCTGAGCATTCTTTTGACTGCTCCTGATGAAATCTGATGGCTATAACTCAAGGTCTTGTTTCTTTGTTTGGTCAGAGCTGGGAGATATTCTTGGTCTAACAGTCTTATCTAAGCTTTCGTTTGGGTTGTAGACTCCTCTGAATTTCTTGCACTGTCTTCATTCATTCTCAGGAAGGTTTTCATCGCATATGCTCAGAGTCATCTCATTCCTCACCCCTGTGGGCCCCATGACATGCCCACTAACTCTCAGCTCAGCCTCTACCAGTATCCCTTCTCAGGGTCATATAAGATCTTGGGCTTCATCCAGATCACAAGGGAACTGAGTGTAGCTTGGGAAATTAAATTCTAGCCCTTCCTTTGCTTGACCATGCTGTCTTACTTGGATGGCTTTAAGCTAACAACATGCCAGGTGGTTTAATGGGCAACCTGTGAGACTAGTTGTTCCAAGAAGCTTCATTTTGAAGCAGGATAAGTCCTCTCACCCTTGGCCTTCTCCTTGGTTTATCTCCAGAAGCAGCCCAGGAAAGGAATATCAAGACACACCTCATCTTCTGTCTCCCTACCTCTGTGTTCCTTCCTTATCTCTTAATATTTTCCTTTTTCTCCTTTCTCTTCCTGTCTTATGTTGTATGTTCTATAAAGTTACTGAGGCCTAGTTTATGGTATGTTAAATATATATCAAAGGAATACAGAAAATCCTTTTCTCTCCTAGCCAACACCCAGACTTCATGTCTATTATCTTGATATGGTTGAGAGACACAAAGCTTGATTGCTGTCTTCTTGGTTCCTGTCTTCTCCCTTTTTCTCTATGGCTATGAGGCTCAGGGTGGAAAGCTTAAAGAAAGCAGGATTTAAGGAGGGAATTTAAATGCTTCCATTTATTGTTTGCAAAATAATTTCCTTTTGTAGTACCGAATGGTTCATGTGACTATAAATCAACATGTAAGAGTAGAATTTCAAGTCTGAAAAAGTGCAGAGATGATTTAGGAATAAAATGATTTTTGCTCAGTGTTAGTATAGATCTGAACTAATGACTTAAGTAGCCCCTTCTTTGTGATGGGATTTCTGAGGTTGAAGAATTTAAAGAAATTTATAAATGTAGAAATTACAGGATTTTATAGATGAAGAGTGGATAGTAGTATGTCTGTCTGTCCTTTCCTTCTCCTAGGAGTGTGTGTAGGTGGATGTAATTTCCTAGGATTACAGAATCAGTACAGCAAAATTGGTAGAGCAGTGGCCCAACGATTATGTTACCCTTCCTTTATTATTCTGTCCAAAATTGTTCCCATAATCAATATTTACCACTCAAGTGGCCCCATGGGCATTGAGAGTGATTGGACCTTAGGACAATGGACACTCAGAGGGTGATCTAGAAACAGGCTGTCTGTGCCCTTTAGTTTATGGAATTTAAGAGACTACCATGTGTAGTGTTTTTTCTGGTTTTACAGATGGTTTAACTGAGATGGAAAATTTATTCGATTTTCTGATAGAATATAGCAGAATTTGCATTTTCGGTGCATTATTTTTTTTTTTCTTTTATAAAGGATATTTATTTGTGGTAGGAGCTTACAGATACCAGGCCATAAAGCATATGGCCTCACCAAAGTTTATTTCCATGTGTTGGAGCAAGATGGCTGCCAAAGTCTGCCAGGGTTTAGGCTTCCTGTGTTCCTCTCTTCCCAGGTCTTGCTTCTCTCTGGGATCAGGACCTCTGTTTTCACCACAAGGTTCAACTGCAGACTATGAGGCTCTCTACGCTTTGACTCTCTTCACAAGGTCAGCTGTAGACTATTATGTCTCTCTTCCCGGGGTTCTGCCATGTCTAAGGAGCTGTCTCTATTTCCCTGTGTTCTTCTCCTGGCTCAGGTCCTCTCTTCCTGGTGCTTGCTTCTCTTTCCTCTGTGTGCTTACTTCCCAGGGTTCCAGCTCAAGACTCCAGCATCAAAATCCTCTAGTGCATTCTTAATATATATAGAATCAGATACCACAACTCTCTCACAGTGCCTCTCTAACCTCTCACTCTCCCTAATATCAATCATTTATTTCTCATCCATCTATCTATCTATCTATCTATCTATCTATCTATCTATCTATCTATCTATCTATCTATCATCTATCTCCTATCATCACCTACTTATGTATGTTGCTATTGAAATATAATGATAATGATGGCACTTCTATCAGAATGTATTAATTAGTAAATGTGTGATTGAACAGACCTAGACATAATTTTTTTTTAGAATCTACAGAATCATAGCTTGCTAGAGCTGAAAGGAACTTTAGAAATGATCTAATTTAGGATTTCAGAGATGAGTTTAAGGTCTCCATAAACAACCTCAAATCATATGCTATCTTTTCTATATATATAAATAGGAATTATTTCTGAGAAAGAAGTTATAGATTTTATGAGATTCTCAAAGTGATATGGGACCCCCCCCAAAGGTTGAAAAACACCTGACCCATTGCCTTTATTTTACATTATGTGGAAGATAAGGAAGAATAAGAAAGTGATTTGCTCAAGTACATGCAAGTTGGAGCAGCAAGATCCCAGATCTTCGGTTTTCTAGTCTAGCCCTGTTTTTATTAAATAGTGATTCTTAAAATGTTAACAAGAGAGCTACATTGACGGCTCCTGTTTACATTTCCATTCTCATGTCTTCTGTCTTTCTGCCTAACCATCTATTATATTGTACTTCTATCCATTTCCTGCATGTACTCTTTTCTTCTTTTTAAAATTTTTTTAATGTTACATTAAAAAAATATGAGGTCCCCATATACCCCCCACTCCCCTCACACCACTCCTTCCCCCATAACAACAACCTCCTCCATCATCACGAGATATTCATTGCATTTGGTGAATACATCTCTGAGCACCGCTACACCTCATGGTCAATGGTCCACGCCATAGTCCACGCTCTCCCACAGTCCATCCAGTGGGCCATGGGAAGACATACAATGTCCGGTAACTGTCGCTGCGGCACCACCTGGGACAACTCCAACCCCCGAAAATGCCCCCACATCACATCTCTTCCTCCCATTCCCTACCCCCAGAGGCTACCATGGCCACTTTCTCCACACCAATGCCACATTTTCTGCATATACTCTTGACATCCCTGAGCCCTTGCTGCAGGAAACACTCTTAGCCCCCTTCTTAACCTGACTCCTAGAGGCCCCAGATGAGCTATTCCTTTCTCTTGGAAACTTTTGCTGTCCCTTTCCATGTGCCCCATAGAACCTTTGCTTCCTCCAACACATTTCTTGAATAACTGTTGAAGTTTCCCTTTACTAGCCTAGTTCTAAAGACTGTAAGATCTATGGGTAAGAAAAGTCTGTATTTTATAAACACTGCCTCCAAAATATGCATCAATTGTCTACTTCTTTCAATCTGCACTATCAATAAATACTGAAGTTAGAACAAACATAATCTCTCCCTTATGTTATGTAATACTTCCTAATTGATCTTCTAAACTTCACTTCTGCCTCTTCAATCAATTGTCCCCACAAAAGCGTGCTGAACTTTTAAAATTGGATTAGATCACTCCCTTGATAAATTCTTCAAAGGCTTTGCATTGCCTTCAAAAAGAAAAAAAGTCATATAAACATGTAGATAAGGTCTAACTCTCAATCTCTTTGCTTTAACTCCGAGACTTTGGAAATACTATTCGCTCTCTTTGGGATGTTCTGCTATTATTCTTTGCCTGGGTAAGTACTGCTTATTTTCAAGTCTCAACTTGAAGATCCTTTCCACAGAGGTGCATGCCCTGATTGTTAATCCAAATTAATTTTTCAATATTAGCCCCCCTTTCAAAGTCAGGCTCTTTTCTTAAAAACATTTCTCACAAATTGCAACTATATACTGATTTGTGCATTTAGTTGTTTTATGTCTGCCATCCCCAACCTACTATACATTTCATAAATGTAACAGCCATGTCTAATTCTCAAGGGCTAGCACCGGAGACTAGATGAGATGAACCAAAAAGCTGACTATGGTGCAGTGTTTAATGAGGCTCTTCATTCTCAAGTTTGTACAAGTCCTGACCCTAAATTTACATGATACTGAGTCTGTCTTCCTCTCTAAAATTTGTACCCTAGTTCACCTTCTTCCAGGCCCTGCCCCACACACAGTGCCTAAAACATACCAGAAATTCAATAATAATTTTAAAGGAATGATTGAATGATTCTTTCTGTCACTGGACTCTATTAGGAAGGATGTGACTTAGGAATTAGGGATATCCAAAGAGTTCATTGGTCTCATCCTTCTTCCTTGATGAAATTCCCACAAGAGGTGTAGTCACATGAAGAACAATCCCATAGCAAATAAGAATCAAAGAACTATTTCTTCCTGCAGCCAGGACTTGGTTTCCTAATACAGAGGTTCTGGCTAGTCTTGTTTGTCATACTCTGTTGGGTTGGAGTCTCTCACAGGCCTCTTACTCCCCTCTAAGCTCCAAATCTCTCTCCCCAAGTTTTAGCATCTTCTGATTAGCTTCAGGGTATAGGAGACCGAAGCAGTAGCTGTGTGCTTCAGTACATATGAGAGGAAGAGGACGCAAGCTTCCTGCATGGAGACCACATGCTCGTGCCTGCTCTTAAACACAGAAATGCAACCAAAAAGGAAAGTTGTCCTAACCAGAATGCTTAAATTTGACTAATCACATCAACCTTCTCTGTGGGGAGGTGGAGTACCCAAGAAAGACTGTAGGGAAGAAAATGAAGGCTAACTCCCATATTCTATATCATATATTCATGAGGAATGTAATTTTATCATCTGAAAAAAGCATAGGGTTATGCCTGAGTGATTTGAACTTCGAATACATTTTTAAAAAATTGAATAAGCTCTTTTATTTTTTCAGGAGGTACCAGGGATTTTGAACCTAGGACCTCATATATGGGAAGTAGGTGTCGCCCTCTGAGCTACATCCACTCCCCTTGAATAAATTTTTGATCTCTTCCTCTAATAGTTATGTTTTCTCTTCCTTGTGACCCTCAGAGCCTCCTCGCTGCAGTGGGTCTGTCCCACCTCAGGGCATCTCTCAGCGCCTGCTTCACTGTATCATTGCGGAGACTGAAGATGAACGGGTTGAGGAGGGGGGTGACGATACAGCCCAGGATGGACACCCCTTTGTTGAGCAGCATGGACTGGGCCTCCGATAGGCGGATGTAGAGGAAGATGGAGCTGCCGTAGACGATGACCACCACAGAAAGGTGGGAGACACAAGTGGAGAAGGCTTTCCTTCGCTCAGCCGCTGTGGGGGCCCTGAGGACAGTGGCAAGAATGCAGGCATAGGAGACTGAGGTCAGTGCCAGAGAGCCCAGTAACACCGATGTAGAGAGCAGAAAGGCCACCAGCTCCAGCAGGCGGGTATCCCCACAGGAGAGACTCAGCAAGGGCCAACTGTCACAGAAGAAGTGGTCAATGTCATTGGGGCCGCAGAAGGGCAGGCTGGCCATGAGGACAGTGGGGCTTAGGACCCAGAGGAATCCGCAGAGCCAGGAGGCCAGCACCAGTTGGGAGCACACTTGGCCACTCATCAGGGTTTCATAGTGGAGTGGTCTGCAGATTGCCAAGTAACGATCCAGGGACATGACGGCCAAGAGGAAGAAGTCAGTGGTGCCGAGGAGGAAGTAGAGGTAGGACTGGATGATGCAGCTGGCAAATGATATGGTGTGATCCCCTGTGAGGAGAACGACAATCATCTTGGGAACCACAACAGACACGAGCACCAGCTCCAGGAAGGAGAGGTTCCGCAGGAAGAAGTACATCTGTGTGTGCAGGCGACGGTCAAACCAGCTGAGCCCAATGATTAGCAGGTTGCCCGTGGCTGTTACAAGATAGGTCACGGTCAGCCCCAGGAGCAATAGCAACTTCAGGGTGCTGCTACTGGGGAAACCTAGAAGGACAAATCTGGTCACCTGAGTCCCGTTTTCAGGCCCCATCTTCAGTCACCTGTGGGAGAAAAGAAGCAGAACTTTGGAACTGCTCTACAGCTACCAATCATCATTTAATCAATAAAATAATTATCAAGCAGCTAGCACTTCCTTAACATTCTCAGAATACGTTTTCTCTACATCTATATGCAAGTGACTTATAAAGAGAAAAACACGTTCTGATAGCAAGCAGCATAGCAGTAGCAATGTGGATGGCAGTGGACACCAATTACATATTAGGAAATTTATATGCAGTAGCTCCTCTTGCAGCTACCCTTAAAGAGAGGCAATCTTGTTCTCATAGATGAGGAAAGGTTGGCTGAGGAAGTTTAAGTTATCCCTCCTATGATCAGTTAGGGAGCAGGTGGTAGAGGCAGAATTAAATATCAAGCTCTTTGGCTCTAAAACATATTCCACTTCTACTGTTTCATTTAGGCTGAGTAATCCAGAGTTGCTGAGGGTCAGAGAAGAGCTTACAGAATAAACGCATCATGAGCAAATTTCATCAGTGTCAAGACCTCTTGTTTACTATTTGTGGCCCTTATGTGTTCCAGTTTATAAAATAACATAATAAAAAAATCTGAACTTTTGGTATCCTTAGAGTTTCTTCCTTAATCAGCCAGAAAGCCATATGGGATATGTACTGTACAATACCTCAATCCTGTCATAATGTATTTCGTTTGCTGGTTTTTGCCAAAATTTCTAGACCTTACAAGAAGACCTCCTCTAAACGGAGCATGTACTAGCCTTTTCTCAATTTCTGTTCTCCCACCATTATAATAGCATGAAATGGGGAGGGAGAGGAAACATTATTTTCAAAGGCAATAGGATGTATCAACTTGCTTTTCAACTGTCGCCTAAATTTGGAGATAAGCTCTTCTTATCCCTGGTAATTTTGGCATCTTGTGAAATTTGTCCATAAGCTTTGAAGAATTGGATTTCCTTAGAGATCTTGGTTCTGAGATCCTTTCTGTCCCATCTAGCACCAAAAACTCAGAATTACATAAATGCTGCCTATGGGTTAGAGAAAATTTTAGAAAATATTCTGAGATAAAAAGAATGCAAATTGCCATCAAGTTACTTTATTTAACTGACAAGACACTGAAGTGTAGAGAGCTTTTTTCAAAGCTTAAACCAAGGTCATTACTCCAGACTTCCAGTGTTAAAGATGAGGAGCCTAAATATTTTCTCAATTCTGTCTTAAGTGACCCTAACAAAGAGCATCAGCGTGGGCAAGGAATACTGCCTTCAAGACTTAGAGGAGGTACTCAGAGTATTTTTATGTAACTTTGCGTAGAAAAACTCCTGGGATTTAGACAGCTAACCAATAATAAAGCTTTTTGCTAGCCTTTGGTATCTCTAAAACCAAAGAAATGCCATAATAAAACCCAGAAAATGAAGCTATAGTACTATTTCAGGACAAACTAATCATTTTATTTTATTTTATTTTATTTTATTTCTAAATCTTTTTAATTTTGAAATATTATAGACTCACAAGAAGTTGCAAAAATAGAAAAAGAGTGTTTCTATCCTGTGTACCCATCACTTAGCTTTTGCCATAGGTGACATCTTTCATAACTGCATCATCAAAACCAGGAGACTGATGTGCATAGTATGATAAAATTAATTGCATATCGTTTTAAATGTTAGGAGAGGAAATAAAAGGTTGATGTGATAAGCAACTAAGTCTAGATACAGCAGTTGGAAAAATGTCACCTTGTTTGGGAGGCAACATTTAAGCTGAGATTTCAAAGTTAAAAAAGAGCCAACCATGAGAATAAGATGGGGAAAGGCATTTTAGTAGAGGGGACAATTAGTATGAAAGTCCAGAGGAAAGAAAGAAGAGAAAAGAGACCAATATGGTTGGGGCATAGTAGGTGAAAGGGAGAGTGACAGGAGGTAAGTTAGGATCAGCAAGAGCCAGGTCATGCAGTGTCTTGTAGAGCTGGTGATTATTTTAAAGTTTATTCTAAATGCAATGGGAAGCCATAGAAAGGTTTTAAACAGAAGAGGTAGAGAATTTAAAAAAAACAACATTTCTCTTTGGCTGTTGTATGGAGATCAGAATGTAACCAGGGGCCAAAGGTGAATACATGGAAACCAGTTCTGAGGCTATTTATTAATATTTAGGCTACTGATTTTCATCCCTGACTTTCCTGATGTCTTCCAGGGTCAGAGCTCATTCCGCTGTGTGCCCTTGCTCTAGAAATCTGTTCTAACTGACTACTGGTCTGGGGTGGGAGTTGTCTCTGGTAGGGCATCTATGCATTTTCCATCCCTGCTTTCATTCAAAACCAAAAAAAAAAAGCCTTAATAAAACCTAGAAAATGATGTTATAGGCCTGTTTCAGGACAACCTAATCATTTTAGATAAGGAAAATGTATAAACTGTGGCTCTTTCTAACATGTAGGTAAATATTATTAAAAGCAATTTATAAAGCCTAACTGCCTAACACATAATATCAGTTTTTAGCTACTGTTATAAAACATATACACCAAATTCTATTATCCAACATTCCATTAAAAGTTAACCTGTTGCCTACTTATAAGTTCTCTAATATAAATTCACTCAAGATAATAAAAATATAAAAACCGTGTATACATGTTTAAAATGTCATTTTAACCTCAAAAACACTTTGTACGTTGGTCTGCTTAATGTCCAGGAAGAAATACCTTAAGTCATGCAGTCAGAGATTTTTAGTGTTGTTATTGGAAATGGTTTCTTGGACCCATACACTTCGTACTACAATGTATTGCGTGAGAAGATGAAAGCAGTGAAAGGAATTAGAACCATGGGGGACACATTCATATACACAGATATTTTCATTTGATCTACACAGTTTGACAGCTGCTATTACTGCGACCTTACAATTGAGCAAACTGGAACACAGCAGGTTATGCACACTTGAGCATCTCTGACCCTGTTGTCTGACCATGACACTAGGAAATGTGTCTGTGAAACTTGAACGTGCCAAGAAATTGAACCTGCAGAAAAGAATATCAGTTTTGAATGCCACAATGTAATAATGTCTCATAATCAGCTAGCATTTGTTGAGTCCTTATTTTGTACCAGGCACTTGTTAATTTCATAGTCAAACTAGCTCAGCAACTCTACAAGGTAGGAGCTATTATTATCCTCACCCTCTGGCAAGGGAATGAAAGTTCAGAGAAATTGAGTGACCCATCTAATGAGTAATGGAATTCTTTAGAATTTGGAAGTTCTGACTTCAGAGCTGATATTTTAAGCACTAAGACATGATGTCTGATAAGAGAGAGAGCGTATGACTACACATTTAGTTTGCTATCAGCTTCTAATTGTTACCTTACTTCATCTGTCAACTGATAGGAATTCTACATATGGAAATTAATGGTTGTAGTTTGAGACTTTGTTGCTGAAAAAATGTAAACACCTATGGGATGTGCATTGGACACAACCCTTTCAGCTTTTCTTTCCTGGGAGGCTCTGGGTGGTAGAAGGACAGCAGGGGTTATAGCTCCAATCGTCACACCCAACTCCCAGAAAAATAGACTGGCCCCTTCCATAGAGTATCATAGAAGCTTGTTTCTTCCTGTCCTCTAAATTCTACCACCAGAATATGCCAGATCTATAGCACATAACAAGCGAATCGTTCTACTTGGATACAAACATGAAATAATAACCCTGCTTTATTTCTAATCCTGACTGGTTATTGATCGACAATCACACACAGCTCCTACCTATTTCATCCACCTGCAATACATACACCCTCAGACACTTTGGGCTAAATCTGGATGGAATCGTCAAAACCCTCCTATCCACCTTGTGGAAGACAGGGCACTCCTGCCCAGACTCATAAATCTGTGCTTATCACCCCATTTCTCAATTCCTTCACCCAGGTGGGCCATTCGGGCCGACAGAACCGAGGTGTGCTGATGTGTCAACTCAGTCCTTCATGCCTTGTCACGCCCTGGTCATGCTCCTCTCCTGCATTCCTCAGCTAATTCCTTCCTATCCTACAGGCAGCACCGTTGTTTGGCTTGTTTCTTTCCCTCACTTTTAAGTGGACTCCTGGCATCTCAACGTTTGAATAAATTTTATACCGTGTTAAGTCAAGAATGAACCTAGGCTTTTTTCCCCTAAAGGAAATCATGGTTCAGAAGCAACTGGTCTGTTTCTTAGAAATGATGATTTCTAGGCTTTACCCTGCAATAGTACAATCAGATCACTTGAGATTAGGGTCCAGGAATACGATACGATGGATTTTAAACAAGTTCTTTGGGCTTTTCTTATTTACCTGGGTTTGGGAGAAAGGAAGAGTGTTGGGAGGTTTGGTTGTGATTAGGAGAAAGGGTCGAGGTAGAAGGGAGGCAGATTTTAGGCAGGAGCCTAGATGGGAGGTTTAGTTTTCTAAAATGAAAACATCACCAGCTTTCTATTATGGTGGTAGAGCTAACTTTACAGTGATCTAGAGCTGCAAAAAATCCAGACTTCTGAAATCCTACAGCACTGGGATGCTGTCTCATGTTCCAACACGGCCACAGTTATGCAGTGATTATTCTTTCCACGTGTGGGTTAGCTAAGTGCACCCACAAAGGTGAGACTCCATGTAATCTTGAACACTTGCTGTGTGCCAGGTATTCTACTAAGTACTAAGGATACATAGCTGTACAAGCCTCTGAGAAGCCCATACAATGGCTAGAAATATGCAAATGGTAAATTCCATTAGAGCTTAAAAGCTATGATAAAAGTAAATTAAAGTCTTAAGGAGACAAAAAAGAGGAAGACACAAATTTTTGGGGATGGGGTGCTATATGGAACATTTCATAAGGCTAGCAATATTTAATTGAGCATTTAAGGGTGATTTTTTTTCCAGGTCAAGAAGGAGTTTGGGGCTTTTAGGTTTGTAAAAACCTTTGAGTTTTTCAATAGTGGAATGAGAGAGAAAATTAGATAATTCCTGATTATTAAACTACTGTTTAAAATAAACTCATAATTACTATGTAACTATAGTCTGCTGCAAAGATAGCAAGACCAGAGCATTGTATTTGCTGAATAGAAGAATGTTTTAAACTTGATGAAGGGCACATAGGGACATAAGCTGCATTGATCTCCTGATAGAGCAGAAATTTAAAGTTTATCTTTGGTTCCTTCCCATCTCTGCTAGTTTTGCCATAATCAAACTATTATATGGTTTTCTTGTTTTTAAATAATTTTCAAATAATCTTATTAATGTTTTAACTTAAAAAGATAAGTGAATATTTTGAGTTGTTTGCATTTTAATAGAAAGAATTTAAATATTAAGGAATTTAGGATATAAAAGACTAGAGCAGTAATTGTGGAATAAAAAATTTCCCCAAAATTGTGCTGCTGTTTTAGACAGGGTAATTTGTCTTTTGCACTTTCAAATATAATAGGTTACCAATTACTCCTCTGCAGGCAAAACTTGAGCTTTGACTAGAACTTCAGTGAGTACCATACTCAGGATATAATTTTCTAAAACATGGAAGCCTGGTTCTCCAACCCCTCATTAAAGAAGAAGTTGTGTGGCTCATTTTCTGGGTGCCAGAACATGTAAATCAGAGCTTCCAATAGGGTAGTTCTCTGTTTTATTGGCTCAAGTTGGTCTATCTAGGTAGTAACACTCAATAGCCAAAGATTATGCATGGAGGGCTCACATTCACATCTTGTCTCAGTAAAAAGACATCTTATTATTATATACAGGGAAATGTATGACATTTTTCAGTACCCAAAAATGGTTGCCTTAAAGTACATGTAAACCAAACAGCTTAATTCCAGCAGGTCAAGTTTTAAGTCAAGAGTAAGGTAATTTCTGAGTATACATACTTACCTGTGATATAAGGCTGACAAAATTGGCTCTTATACGTTTTCCAGTACTGCATTTCTTAATGTTCTTCCACCGTCAGCTTGAAGAATGGGAACACGCAGGGCCTACCTGCTCCTCTGGAGGGTCAGTGGAGCGCACAGAAGCCTCTTGTATCAACAGATCTTTTTGTTTCAAGTAATATCAAACAAAACCCCTTCATAGAGTTGACAGAGAAGTTCCTATAACTTTGTAGGATTATTTCCTTCCACGCCCAAGCAATTTAACTTTACTTTTACTTGCTTTGAACTGAAATCCCCAAAGGAAATTACCTTGACCGAAGTTCACTAAAAACAAGCAATGTAATTAATCCTATGAGGCTGTAGGGGGTGAGTTACTTGAACTTTCACGGAGAGTGGCAACCCTACCTTTTTCAACAAAAAGCAGAGCTATTTCTTTTGTACAGGGGTAGAGGAATATTTGTTACTACATAAAACTTGGGGAAATTCCCTTACCTCAGTAAGACCTTGGGTTTCTTGACCATATAGTGAAAGGATAAGAATGAAATATTTGATTAAACAACACATTTGTTAAGTTAATTCACAAAACCCACTCTATTTTCAGTAAGCACTGGACATTGAGTAATATACAAGTTAAGGCATATTTTAGTTGCATATACTTGGGTAAGTTACTTAAATTCTCTGTCCTTCAGTTTCCTTTTCTATAAAATGGGCTTCACCGGGTTTTCAAGGGTATTGATTGTATCTGGTTTGCACCCAGGTGATCCATAGAGGTTAGAAAAAAACTTTTGAATGTTACTCATTATGTACCTCAGATAAAAATTCTCATTTACATAAACATTACAAGTTGAAATTATTCATTTTTCACATTCTTTCCCACCCGACCTCTCCAACAAATGGTGAGCTTGAAGATTGTTAAATTCTGATTTTATTTGAACAAAAATATGTGAAGTTCAGAATGCACACTCTCAACTTTCTTGAACCTGTATTTTCCCAGGTGCAGTTCTACTGAAAGATTATGCACGAGTTAAATTTAGCATGAGATAAAGTGTTAATAGTATTGTCCAACAGGAATTCAATAAAATCTAAAGGATGTATTTAAAACTTCTATTCATGATTACCCATACTTGCTTGGAATTAGGAAATATAAAATTCTGCCACCCTTTTTATTGGATATATTTATTTGAAGTAAATTCTGTTTGTATTTTTCTCTTTGAAAATGAGGAATTATTCCATGCTACTCTTAGAGGTTCATATGCTAAGAATAATATGGTTTACAATATACAATAGATAGTTTTGCACTGGTCAGAATTATCTACCTAGAGAAAAATTTTCAAACATTCTAATAGTGCCAAATCTTGTCCCTTAAAATGAGGTAGTGTCGTGGGGTCAATGAAAGCTCTCCACTTGTAATGTGGGAAAGGGGGATCAATAAGGAGCCACTCTTACTTTGATTTTCAGGAATTACGAAGAGGGTTGAACGCCAGAAAGAGTTCTGTGGATGAACTTTCCAAATTTATTTTACCTTCCTTCTCCCTCTCCCAGGTGGGTCACATCTGTAGGGTCCTAGGGGTTGATCCTGGAGTCCCAGGCTAGAATCCATTTTTTAAGCACTTCAAGTGATTTTGTAAGCACCTAGCTCCCTTTAACTCTTCTTGCTTAAAACTACTAGAACGTTTTTTATTTCCATCATTGAAGCCCAACTGAAACAAATCCCCATCAGGGAGGGCCTTTGGTGAACTGCAGCACATAATCACCTTGTTCAGATGGTGCTTTGGTGCCCTACTTGATTCCAAGGATTTTCCTCATAGAGCAGTTCAAGCAACCAGAAAAGGGGCCTGGCAGCAGATAAGTCACGATCCACAGTCTATATTCATACTGAGAAAGAATGGCCCAATGTGACTGTCGCCCATTTTAGAACAAAGGTGGGATATCAGTCTGAGGGAAGAGAAATCTTCAAAAAAATATGGGCTTCTTTTTCTTTTATTTTCTTTCCTTCTTTTGTTTTGCTGTTCATGCCTACTTAGTTTGATTAATCCATGTGAATGGGTTAGGGAAAATTGAGATGTCCATTGTTAGCTGAATTAGCTCAGAAAATACTCCATAGCATTAAATTATTCTGTGGGATGCTGCCCACAGTGAGAGTATGTGTTGAAGTGTGCCAAGGTTGTTTTTGAGACCATCTAGATTCCTTTTCTGGAAACTGATCATCCTCTTCCTAGATAGGATCATTTATTCACTGTTTAAATTGATTCTTATTTTTTCCCCTTTGCCATCAAAATTTACCCTTATTTGTTAATGAAGATATAGATATGTATATATATATATATAAATAAATGAAGATATAGATATGTATATATATATATATATATATAAAAATATATATAATTTAAGGGCTAGTATTACTAAAGAAGACTCCTAGTCCCTCCCCTATTGTCTTAAGTATTTATAGAATTTTAAAAAAGACACACACGCACCTGTCTTTTCCAGGATTACTGCCAAGGCAGATGTCCATTGGCAAACAACTTATGAGGCCTGTTGGTTACTTAAAAAAATTTAGAGGATGCAATGGGCATAGCATTTCTGGAAGCATTCAGATAAAAGACACCTGGAATTCATGTCCAGCCATGAGGAGGCCCCCTTTGACCCTGCCAAGGCAAGGTCTTACATGGAGCTCCCTTCCTCCAAATATTGAGAAGCCTTGCTCAATCTTAAAGGCATGGCTCACACTATACACAGGGTATGGATGGTGTTGAGCTACTGGCAGGACATGACAGGGACACACATCAAAGTTCCAAATCCTGGTTTATCTGGCCCAGGCGGCCACATGGTCCTTCCCTTGGAGGCTCCCCACCCCACCCCCTCTCTTGCTTATCAAAGGCTCCACCTCCTGTTCCCTGGATGTTGTGACTGTTGGAATAATTCTTATTAAACACCTACCTCTAGTGGTGGCACTTTTTGCTCTAACCTTCCCAACTATGGATATTGATGCTTTAACATGTCACCTAGAATATGATCAAATCCTTCACTCCCTTGGTGGGCTATGCCAAATGAGACCCCCATGGAACTGTCCCTGCCAATCACGATGATAAATGCTGCAATATCACCTGAAAAAGTAACTGTGGAGCTCCAGCCTGTAATACAAGGCCTCCTTAGAGAGGGAGTCATTATACTGACCATCTTGCCATACAATAGACCAGTTCTTAAAGCCTCTACCAATGAAAGGTGATGAACCATTAATTATACTAACTTTAATGTACAAGTTCTGCCCATCCAAGCTCCTATTCCTATTCCTAACATCTTCCAATTAATAAAAGATATACACAGGAGCATGGGCAATTGCTTTACTATGACTGAGTTGGCCAACATGTTCTAGGGCCAATACATAAAAAAAGAAAATTAAATAATAAAACAATTCTTAACCACTGCCACCAAGACCTTAACAAATGGTCTTTATAAAACTGCTCAATACTGGTAGCATATAGCTGACATTTGATTAAAGGGCAACTTAAAGAAGGACTCTAAACAAGAACACCTAACTACACACACATATCATTTACAGAAATGAGGCTGAGTAATAGCAACCCATAAAGTACAAGGTTCATCAGCCTCTGTTAAATTCCTGGACATCAGCTGGTCCTCTGAGGGCAGATTCCCAGCAGCATTAAACATAGGCTCACTTCAGACACTAAGACATGCGTGACACCTATTAGGATTATTCATGTTCTGAAGGTAAAACATCTCACATTCTCATTATGGCTCACATACAAAATCTTACTGCATCTGCTGCTTTACATTGGGGAGAGCCTCAGCAGTATGCCTTAGTATTGACACAACAAGCTGTTTCCGAAGTCATGCCCCTTCTCCCACTGGGAATAGATTTCAGATTAGAGATTTTGGCTGCATCTGAATATGCTTTTTTTTTCCTGTCCATTTTTTAAAAGTTTTTGTTTTTATTTTTAAAGAAGGTTTAGACAAAACAAATTTTACATAAAAAATATAGGAGGTTCCCCATTTATTCCACCCCTACCCCTTCCCACACTTTCCCACATTAACAACATCTTTCATTAGTGTGGTACATTTGTTACAATTGAGGACCCAATTTTGAAGCATTGCTATTAACCATGGATTGTTTTACATTATATTTTACAATTTGTCCCACACAATTTTGTAAGCTATGACAAAATATACAATGGTCTGTATCAGTCACTGCAGAACAATTTCAATGTCCTGAAAATGCCCCATGTTACACTGATTCTACCCTCTCTCTCTCCTCATAACCGCTGGTGGTCACTGCCTTTATATCAACGATAAAACTTCTTCCATTGCTGGAATAAGTCTATTATAGAATAATAATAAATCTACTTTAGTCCATCATTCATCCCCCAGTCTTGAGGATTTTGGCATGGCGATGCCCACTCTATTTCTAATTGAGATTGGGCTTAGATCCCATGGGGTAAATGGATGCAACTGTCTTGCTTGTAGCTGCAAACACTGTTTCTTGGGATGGGTGTTGTCAGTCACGCTCCCCTTGTTAGCTGTCCTGGGTGACTTGTCCTGGAGATTAGGTGTTGCAACTCTGCTGAGATTCAGGGCTCTACAGGCACATGAACAGACTGAAGATTTAAGTTTCTAGGACATACATTTAATAAGTAAAGTGTTAATTATAGGTTCAAATGAAAAGGGCAGAAAAGCCATGTGTAGGGAAACTATAAATGAGACTATCTCTGTTACACTGGGGAGCATAAATTCCAAAGTAAGGCCCAGTGTCAGGGTGCCGAAATCCTGAGATTGTCCACTTTGCTTATAGTATCCAGATGTCTCTAGTGCCCTCAGGAGCCCTGCTGTTTGAGGTACTGTTTACTGTGGTAGTCAATGAGATCCTGTTGAGATGTACATAAGCTTAATCTTTGGAGTGACCTCCTGACTCACTTTGAAATCTCTTAGCCATAAAAACTCATTGTATTTAATATGTCCTCCTTTTTGTCAAGGTCTTTTTCCAGATGCATCACTAGTCAGTGCTTGGTAATAATCCTTCAGTGCCAGGGAGGCTCATCCCTGGGTAGGGGCATGTCCCACGCTGCGGGGAAAGTAGTACGTTTACATGCCGAGTTTGACATAGAGAGAGACTGCATTTGAGAAACAAGGAGGCTTTCAGGAGGTAACTCTTAGGCAATATATAATACTAGGCTAAGTTTCAATTTCACAAGAAAATGTTCATAAGTACCACCATCAATATCAAGTACCTGGCATAATGGTCTGTCCTCCTTTACTAGGTACTGCCCTTGTACTCGGGGGATTCTGCTGCTGTATTAGAGAATGTAGCAGGAATTCCCAAGATGAGAATTCAATATTCTTTCTCTTATTGTGTGGGTCTCCACCCACCAAGACAATGCCCCGTGAACACTTGAACATATTCATATGCCTTAGAGGCACGTCCCAGGTGTACCCCTCCCCACACATACCCCCATCACTGACACCCTGCACAGTGATCCTCCCCTGCCACAGTTGTGATCCTTCTGTAAGCCAAAAGCTCTTCAAAAACAAAGCCAAAAAAAAAAACCCAAATAAAATTAATAATAAATAAAATAATAAAAATGAAAAAAAACATGAAAAAAATTTAAAAACTAAAAGGAAAATTTTTGTATGTTGTGTCTCTCATCACTGTAAGATCTGTTATCTTTTAGGCATGGTTACAATTTCTTCCATGAATATGCTTCTTGAAATCCTTGGACAAACATGGCAAATCTGGCTGCTTCTTGGGCTCTTTTACAAATGGAGGTGTTTACAGGGCCCTACCTGGTCAGCCTGTTCATGTGGTTTCACATAATGCCATGGGTGAGGGATAATTCCCAGCGGAAGCTCAGCAAAGCCATGGAAGCCTCAGAGGTAACATGGAAATAGCACCTACAAGAGAGGACTAAACCTGACAAAAAGGGCTTTTCCAAATTACAAGGGGATGTGACTTCCCCCATGCTAGCCCCTTGCCCACGGATCCTGAGCTATTGGTGATAGTGTTCCCATATTCCCCACCTCTAGCCAAGTTGAGGAGCCCTTGGGACCACCTCTCTGACATGGAAAGGGAGTCGGTGTTTCTCACTTACGGCAACACTATTATTGTACACAACTCAGCTCACTGGAGGCCATGGCATATCTCCTGGTTACCTGAGATGGCTATTTGGGGTCTGTATAGTTGGCAGAGCTGGAAACAGTATGCTCTGGGCTGCCAGCTGCCCGGTCTCCAAATCTACAAATTCTTGGGTTGTGGCCAAAAGGCTGGCAGGGCAGCAGGCCAATAGAAGAAAAATAATATTCTCCTTCAAAAGAAGGCCTTTGTGGGGGGCTTCGTGTTTGGAATCAGCTTGTAGCCTGACACATTTCCACGCATGCTCAACTTACCACACTGGAGATTCTGTTCAATGACACTGCTTCTAAACTACCAAAAATACCAAAATTCATTCTTATGTAGCATAACTGGCAGTTCCCTTGGAGACTGTTCACTCAGACTCCCCCCAAAGCTTCCCTGTGACCTGGTGGTCTGGGCCCATAGCACCTCAAGCCTCAGAGGCTCCGCTGCCTTGGAATGGGCACATAAACTGGATAGCCTCAAGCCCATCACTAGTCAAATTAGCTCCTAAAGGCTTTGATTTGTGCTCCAAAACCAGACACTAACCCCCCTTGGATGGGGTCACATTTCTTGGGGTGGAGGATAAACCCTTTTCCCTTTGCCATATTAATTTCATAATAACACTTCTCATCCATTTTGCAGCAGCCAGGAAGTGGAGATTATAGCTCCCATACAAGCAGCAAAATGGTCTGGGTCACTTTTAGAGGTAAAGAAAGCTATATCTGGTGGATGCCAGTCATAAAAAATGATCTCCTTTTACCCTGACATAAGTACCGATTAGTCATAGAAAGTATAACACCCAGATTGGCAAAGGAAGCTCTGAGAGAAAACACTATGCAATCTCTCATTCAGGAAGAAACAACAATAAAAAAACAGATAAAATGGATTTCATCAAAATTGAAAACTTTTGTATGTCAAAGGACGTTATCAAAAAAGTGAAAAGAAATAACCTACAAGAATGGGAGAAATAATTACTAGGCACATATCTGATAAGGGTTTAATATCCAGAAGGTAAAAAAGCTGTTACAACTCAACAACAAATAACAAAAAACAAAGAGACAAATAACTAAATTTAAAAATGGGCAAATAACTTGAGGAGACAGTTCTCCAAAGAAGACAAACAAATGTCCATTAAACACATGAAAAAGTGCTCAATATTGGTGGCCATGAAGGAAATGCAAATCAAAACCACAATGAAATTCCACTTTACACTCTCTAGGTGTTTATTAGTGAAAAAACAGCAACAATAGAAAATAATGTTTTGGTGAGGATGCAGAGAAAGAGGAGTCCTCATACATTGCTAATGGTATAGCACTGTGGAAATCAATTGGTGGTTTCTCAGAAAGAGTTAAAATAGAATTAACACCTGACCTGGCAAACCCACTTTTTGGTATATAACCAAAAGAAATGAAAGCAGGGATTCAAACTGATATCTGTACACCAGTGTTTATAGCAGCACTATTCACAATAGACAAAAGGTGGAAGCAACCCAAGTGTCCAACAATTAATGAAAGAGTAAACAAAATGTGAATAGTATTCAGTTGTAAAAGGGAACGAAGTTCTGATGCATGCTACCACATGGATGAACATGGAAGACATCACATTGAGTGAATTAAATCAGATACAAAAACAAAGTGTTGTACAATCTCATTTATATGAAATACCTAGAAGAAACTAATTTCATAGACACAGATGGTAGATTATGGTTTACTGGGGACTGGGCAGAGGTGGGGAATAGGGAGTTACTGCTTAATGGATGCAGAATTTCTGTCTGACATGATGAAAAAGTTGGAGAAACATATTGGTGATGGTAGCACAATATTGTAGAACTAATACTACTACTGAATTGTACATTTCAAAGTGGTTAAATTGGAAAATTTGAGTTGTATGTATGTATCACAATTAAAAAGTTTTAAAAAATCCTTAGCAAAAATTTAGCGCATTAAATCCAATAATATGTAAAATGACAATATGTGATGATTATTTGGAGTTTATTCCAGGAATGCATTAGTTTAACATTGAAAATCAAACACTGTGATTTATCATATTAATATTCTTAAAAATAAAATCCCTATGATCACCTCAACAGTTGTAGGAAAAGCAATGGACAATATCCGTCATACATTCCTGATTAAAAAACTCTCAGGTGATTAGAAATATAAGGAAAATTCTTCAACTTGATAAAGGCTATCTCTGAAAAATCATAGAGCCAAGATTATACTTAATCAATGAAGACTAAATGCTTTTTTCCTAAGATCGAGAAGAAGGCAAGGATGACTATTTGTCCCACTCATATTCAGAATTATCCAGGAGGCTCTAGCAAGGGCAATAAGGCAAGGAAAAGAAATAGTCATCTGGATAGGAAAAGGAGAAGTGAAACTGTCTTTATTTATAAACAAGATTATTCACATAGAAAGTCATATGGAATGTACTAAAAAGCTAGTAGAACTAATAAGTGAATTTAACAAGGTTTCAGTATACAGGATCCTTTTATAAAATTGATTGCCATATACTAGTCAACAACCACAGATTGAAATTTAAAAAATCATTTACAATAGCATCAAAACTATGAAATATTTAGGAGTAAACTTGACAAAATAGGTTCAAGTCTGGCACACCGAAATCCAGTAACTTTGCTGAGACAAATTAAAGATGGCCTAAACAAATTGAGAGATATACTGTATTCATGAATTGGAAGACCCGATATTGTTAAGTTGTAAATTCTTTCTATATATATCTACAAAATCCATGTAATTCCAAAGACCCAGCAGACATTACTGTATAAATTGACAAGATGATTCTAAATTTCACATGGAAATTCAGGAGACCCAGAGTACTCAAAATAAATTTGAAAAGGAAGGATAAAGATAGAATACTTACACCTAACTTCAAGGCTTTAATTATAAAGTGGCAATAATAAAGACAATGTGATACTGGCATAAAATAACACAAAATAATGTCCAGAAATTGACCCAATTCAGCAATTGATTTTGACAACTATGCAAAGGGAATTTAACAAAGAAAGCATAGTCTTTTCAACAAATATTGATGGAAAAATTGGAATCCGTATTCAGAAAAGATAAAAGAAGAATTCTGATCTATAACTTATGTCATATACAACATTTAACCTCATATGTAGTACACACTTACCTGTAAAACTCTAAAAAACTTCTAGAAGAAAATAGGGGAAAATCTCTATGACCCTGGGTTAGGCAAATTTTATTAGGTGCAAACCAAATATACACTTGATAGAAGAAAAATTTTATCTGTTCAGAGAATGAAAAAAGTCACAGATTGGGAGAAAATATTTATAAACTAAATTCTAAAAAGAACTTATATCCAGAATATATAATGAACTTTCAGAACATAATATATGAAATATAGTTAAAAGTCAAATTATAATAATATTCTTCCATTACACTAATGCAAAGTGTTTATAATAGGGGTGTATATGGGAGCTCTGTATTTCCAGCATTTTTTTCCTGTATACTGTACCTACAACTTCTCTAATAAAAAGTTATATCAAAGAAACTCAATGGTAAGAAAACATATCATTCAATTATGAAATGGGCAAAAGATCTGAAGGAACACTTTTACATAGAAGATATGTGGATGGCATATGATCATATAGCAATAATATATTCAACATCATTATCCATTAGAGAAATGCCAATTAAAAGCACAATGAGATGCAACTACATGGTTATTAGAATGTCTAAAATTTAAAAATTTGACCATACCAAGAGTCGACAAGGATGTGGAACAACTGGAAATCTCATTGAGTACTGGTAGGAATATAAATGGTAAATCACTTTAGAAAATATCTTGGTAATACCTTAAATTGTGAAACAAACACCTACTATATGATCAAGCCATTTCACTCCTAGGTATTTGCCCAAGAGAAATGAAAATACATGACCACACATACACTTGTACATAGATGTTAATAGCAAATATATTTGTAATAGCCAAACACTTGAATCATCCAATATATCTATCAAAGGTGACCAAATAAATAAATTGTGGTCTACCTTTACAACGAAATACTACAAAGTGATAAAAAAGAATAAACTATTGATGTACAAATTGACATAAATGAATCTCAAAGCTATGTTTAATGGAAGAATTCAGGCAGAGAAGAGTACATTACAATGGACAAGAGGCATTACAATGGGACATTAGGAAACTTTCTGGTACAATGAGTATGTTCATTGTCTTGGTTGTGGTGATGGTTTCAAGGGTATATATACATTTCAAGGCATATCAAATTGTGTGCCTTAAACAAGTATGGTTATTGTATACCAAGTATATATCAAAAAAGTGCTTAAAAAGTAAAGTAAGAGATAACTTTTAAAAAGTATTCCCATACTTTAGGAATTAATGCATTCTTAGCCTCCCATAAAAATTATTTATCAGAGTTAGAAATAAAGGGGAATCTGCATTTCTAACTTTTAGGTAATTCCCTCTAATCCTTTCAACACCAATTTCTATGCCCATTGGCTATAGAAAAGCATTATCTTTGCAAAGAAAGTCATTATCCAGAGATGGGAGAATTCTGAGTGACCCCTACCACAAACAGACACTTGATAAGAAGTGCAAACTAATTTTGATGGTCAAAACATTCATGTTTGAATGGGGGAAATACGCTGTGCTAGAACAAAACAAAGACCATTAAGAAGAGCTTTTCAAAGACCCTGTAAACAGCTCATGCTCCAGCTTTCCCTTTTAAGTTTTGTGCTCAGCTTCTTGTTTGTCCAAACAGCTACCGCAAGCAGCTGCAATGCTAAACAATTTTGATAAATACCCTGGGGAAATTGCAGCCCTGAATCAGATCGACCAAAGACAAGCCCTGTTGGGCATGGGAGGAGGTTCCAGTTAACTGCGCTTATTAGTGTACTGCCTTATATTGTTATTAAATGTTTCACATATATGACTAGATGTTAAGAACTTTAAGAACAGAGAGAGACCCCTTATACCTCTTATATATTCCAAACAAAGGTTAAATCCAGTATTAAGAATCTGGAAATAGAACATGTAGAATTTTTCACAATATAGTTTCCAATTAGTAAAATATGTTTTGTGTTAAGTAGGGGGAGAGGAAAGTGTTAATCTCAGTTGTTTGCTCCTTTTGGATATTGCTATCTTTGAGTTTGATTATGAGGTTTAGGAGATTTGGTGCATATCGGACAGATTTATTTGGCATTTAAAGGGAAAGGACCTAGAGAATCAATTGGTAGTAGAGTGAAAAGTTACTTGAACAAAGGAGGACAACTTCATAAGACTATCATTTCCACAGTCTGCCTACAATGCAGAATACACAAACTGCTATTTTACTTATAATGCAAATCTATCAAATGGATAAGAAACAAAAACAATATTACAACCGGATAATTTTATAAGGTAGTACATGCTTACCACAAATAGTAAGCATTGTTACTATTGGTCATTCTATGGCATGGAATAACTGAGGCAGAAGTTCACCTGTTGCCCTGAAGGCGAGGTGTGCAAAGGAGATGATGCATATAATCAAGGGGAACAAATATCTTCACATCGTGAAGGATTTCCTCAGTGGCAACAACATTCAAATAATGACTATTCAAGTGATTAATGATTTGGGGCTACTGTTTAAAGAATGGAAATACCTGTAACACATATAGTTAAGTTCTCCCTTCGCGGGCAATGTTTTCTATATAATTGAATTTAATAAACAACAAGGTAATGCATTATAGGCTTAGCTCTGACACTTTTGGAATGATCTTGGGCAAGTCACGTTTCTCTCTGAAGCTGTATTTTATCATCCTAAAAAATGTGATTTTTTCCCTTAAACTGGGTGGTGAGTATACACAGATTCATTTTGTTGTTTGTACTTTATGTTACCTGTAGCCTTTATAGGTATTATATATTGAATAAAATTATTTCATGAAAAGTAAAAAAATTACTAAAATAATCAGGACAGGAATAGCATTTTACATACCTCCAGACATCACCCAATCCACTCCTTTCATTTGACTGATGGAGAGTTTGTGACTGAGATATTGAGGCAGTCCACTTAGCCAAAACAAGAAAAGTTAGTGGCTGAGCTGAAGTTCAGGAAGTACACTGACTTCTACCCGAATGAGTTTTCCCTCCCCATTTTGTTATGTGACCTGTTGTTTTCCTGGAGAACAAATTAAGAGAGTCACAATGCCAGTTAGCGGGGTGGGCTGCCTGCTGCGGGCTCTCGGGAGCCTCGGCACAGAAGCCTTCGTAGAGCCTTCTTCATCTCCCTGTTGCGCAGAGTGTAAATGAAAGGGTTGAGCATGGGCGTGACTACTGTGTAGAAGAGAGCAGAGACCCCAGTCCCTGCCCCACTGGAGCGGGGCTGCAGGTAGATGCAGACAGGTGGCATGTAGTAGAGAAGAACCACGGTGAGGTGGGCAGAGCAAGTGGAGAAGGCGCGCTGGCGACCCTCGGCAGAGCGCATGCGCAACACGGCTCTGGCAATGAAGACGTAGGAGGTGACGATGATAATCAGGCAGCCTGCGGCCACCACGCCGATGCTGGCAAGCATCACCAGCTCATTAACGGTGGTATCTGCGCAGGCCAGCTTCAGCACAGGCGGGATGTCACAGAAGAAGTACGCAATGTGCTGAGGCCCACAGAAGAGCAGGCGGAAGGTGAGGGAGGTGTGGAATGCAGAGTGTCCAGCACCAATGGCCCAAGTGGCCCCGGCCAGCCCTGCACACACCCGCCTGGTCATGGCCACTGGGTAGTGCAGGGGCCGACAGATAGCCAGGTAGCGGTCATAGGCCATGACTGTGTACAGGAAGCACTCCGTACTGGCCAGGAAGTGGAAACAGTACAGCTGGACAGCACAGCCCTCAAAGGAGACCACCTTCCCATCCGGAGTCAGGAGACCTGCCAGGACTTTGGGCACTGTCACTGTGGACAAACATGCATCCAGGAAGGACAGGTGCCCCAGGAAGTGGTACATGGGGGAGCAGAGGTGAGCGTCAGAGCCCACAGTTAAGAGAATGAGGAGATTCCCAGCCACGGTGACGCTATAGATGAGGAGGAAAAGGAGGAAGAAGAGGCGAGGGTGTTCAGCTGTGTACATCAGACCCTCCAGGAAGAAGTGGCCCACCACAGTCTGGTTGGGGTTCTTTGTCTCCATGACCATCGTCTACACAGAGAGTGGTGAGTTATCCACCTTGCAACAAAACTGACATTAACAGATGTAAGAAAAAGGCATTTATTGACCCTTCCTGAAATATCATTATCCATCCGTCCTCGTCGCCTGGGTCTTGTCCCATAAGTGAGAGGAAGATACACAGCATGAATTCACTGCCTTGCCCTATTGCAAGTGTTTTCTTGCTGTGTTCCTTCAGACTCAAATCTTTCTATGTGAGATCTGCAATGTTTGTGAGGTGCATAAAGGACAGTAAGGATTATTTAGAGAAATGCATTCCCCTAAATAATAACAATATATACCTGAACTGCAAATCCTGCTTTCATTGAATATATATATATATATTTATATGCATATATTCTAGAATTCTGAATCCCCTGCCCTCCTAATATACTCTCCCATGCCGTAGATGTGGATATGCAGATTCTTACCACTGCATGTCATCAGGGAGGTGCATCCCACCTTCTGGGGAGCCTTGCCTAGAGTTTGGGTGCAGTTACATTAGCTAAGAACACAGCAGCCCCTCCCATCCCTTACCCAGAGGGAGTTATTTGTAATTTCAGCTACCCAACTCTCAAGTGAATGACAATGAGGCCTTGGAGAGTTGACTGAATAATTATCGGGACAAATTGTGCAGTTTATTTTTTGCTGTTCCTGTAAAACTTTGTCTCCTTACCCTTTTGGGAATTGTCTGCCTGTGACTTGTTGAGCTTGATCATTGGGGCAGACTTAGAACAGTTATCTTTTATTCTTTCTCCATGTTACCTTCTAAACCTAATTGGATGTTGCATTCTGTGATATTTTTATTTAAGCTGCTTTTTCATCCTCTTATCTTTTTTTCAATTCCCATTGATTTTTTTTGTCCCCCCCAATGACTTTTTTGCCTTGCTGTCTGCTCTCTGTGTCCCTTTGCTGTGCATTCTTCTGTGCCTGCATTTATCTATCTATCTATATTTCCCCTCTCCCTTTTCCATTGATTTTTACCTAAACTTGCCTCTGAATATTTTTATATAGATTTTTGCAATGGTCATTTATGCCCTTCTCTCACTCACTGCTATAAATCTATCAAATGATACTGCAGTCAACTGCTTTGTCCATCTTAAAACAACATGTTAAATTCATTGCTGTCCTTACTTAGCCCCCTCTTCCTGAGCATAAAGTATCTCAGTCTGATATTCAATATTATTTGTAAACTGCTTCCATTATTGTAAAAAAAAAAATTTATCATCTGCAATACCGTAAAGAAACTCCTCTCCTCTGGTGATGCTCTTTGTTTTATCTTCTCAATTTTTCATAACTCTTGCTGATTTCACCACAACATTCTTTCTTCAAACTTGAAGAATACCTTTCTAAATCTATTTACTATGTTTAAGTTTGAACTTTAATTCCTCTATGAACCTTTTATAATTATTTTACTTCGCATTGATTCATTCATTCCTGAAACCTAATTGTATTTACTATATGTCTTAATGAATACCTAAGACTATATGTCTTAATGAATACCTATACTTCCTTGGACTGCTTTAGTGATCTATGTGCTTAAATCATACCTCCTTAAAAGGAAATGGAGAGAAATCATGCACCTCCTCTGGAGTCCCATCAAAGTTTTGGGGTAGGGCAGTAGTAGTAGCAAGGAGCCAAGTTTATTTTGAGTCCTATAAACTTAAGTGTAAACTGTTAGTCAACTACATATTAGCTGAAAGATACAGATTGTGGTGTTTAATTTTTCTATTCCTCCATTCTTCACATTTAAACTGGGTATATCGTCAAGGTGCTCCACTTAATATAGCTATTTACCTACCATAGAGCAGGATTCATGGCACAATACCTTACATTTCTTCAAATTCAATAATTTATTTAATATAGTGATCTGATCTCTCTTATGGTGATCCTGACAAAAAGTTACATAGTTCTTTATTGAACAAGTTCAGTAATGGAATAATCCCTATTTCACAAGAAGGTGCATTCCAGTGTTGCATAGATCAGTATATTGCAATGTTCTTCACCGCAGCTGTATATATGTTTCCCTGATATTTCAACCAGTTAGTTTTAGATGTGTCCTGTTCACAACTGCTAGAATGGTTATGAAAAGAAAATACAACAAATAAAAAGTGTTATTGGATATGGAGAAATTGAAACCTTCATACATGCTAGTGGGAATTAAAAATGGGGCAGCCACTTTGGAAAAGTTTGGCAGTTTCTTAAAATGTTAAATATGAATTTACTTTGTGACCTAGCTATACCACTCCTAGGGATTTACCCAAGAGAAATGAAAGCATATGTCAATATGAATGTTTGTTGAGTGGATATGAATGGTTATTGCAGAATTATTCCTAAAAAACAAAACCTGGAAACATCCCAAATATCCAAAAACTTATGAATGGATAAAAAATATGTATATCCATGCAATAGAATACTATTCAGCAATAAAAGGGAGCACAATGTTTGCATAAAATGAAAGGACTTCAAAAACATTCTAAGTGAAAGAAGTCAGATACAAAGGATGGCATAATGTATGCTTTCATTTAAATGAAATGTCCAGAAAAAGAGAAAGGCAGAAACTATATTAGTGAATGCCTGGGACTGGGCATGGGAATTGGGAATGATTGTAAATGGTCATGAAGGAGCCTTCTGAAGTGATGGAAATGTTCTAAAATTGGATTGTGGTAATGGCTACACAACTTTGTAAACTTACTAAAGTCATTGAAATGTACCTTTTAAACAGATTGATTTTATGATATCCAAATTATACTTTAGTAAGCTGTTAAGGAAAAAAGTACACATAAATCAAGGATGATGCGCCAAGTGATACAAAAGATGATTAAAATAAATGAAAACATATACTTTGCCCTTGGATGAGTATAGTTAATAACGAAGTATTTCAATTCCTTCCAATTTTTTAAGCCTTTTTAAAATTTTGAAATCTTATATATACAGGAAATTTGAAAAGATAGAAGAGTTCACATTTTCACTCAGCCTCCCCTAATGTTAACAACTTAACTGTATTGAAATGATCAAAACCAGGAAATTAACATTGGCACTATCCTATTAACTAAACAGTAAACCATATTCAAATTTAACCAGTTTATTCCCAATATCTTTTTTTCAGTTTACATTGAATTTAGTTGTTATGTCTCCTAGTCTTCAAAAATCTGGGACAGTCCTTTAGTCTTTCCTTATCTTCCAAGAATGACTTCAACATTTTCGCATAGTATTGATCAATTATTTTATAGACTGACACTCAATTTGATTTTGTTTGATGTTTTCTCATAAGTAGATTAAAATTTGTGCATTTTTGGCAAGATTTCCATAGGAGTGATGTATTCAACATATTATACCCGGGGGTAGGGATGTCACCCTGTCTTATCACTGATTATGTTAAATGTTTTAGGGAGATAATTTGAGACTATGCTGGTATTCTGTATTTTCTCAAACTTTCACTCATTGATTTCAGCATCCATCAGTGGATTTTGCCTACAAAATTTATTACTGTACTATTTGTCCGGGGATTTAAAAATTAAAAAAATTTTTTCCTCATTCCTACTATAATATTCATTGGAATTCTTTTGTGAGGAAGAAACTGTCCCTTTTTCCCCACTTCATTTATTCAATTATTTCTCAATATAATTTGGGCTCACAGATATAGGTTTATTCTATGGGTTATAATCCAATAGGATCATTATTTATTTTGTTATTCAAATTGCACTAGTTTTGGCCACTTAGTGCTCCTTCAATTTGGCACCTGTATCCCATTGACATACTCCATCTTTTTAATAAACTTCTTTATTTTATGTTATAACAGGATGTTCCAGACTCAATTTGTATTTTTTCCTGCCCAGCCCTGGCTCAGTGACTTCTCGTTGGAGAACTGAATTTAGAAAACCAAGCTCTGGTTTCTAGTTGTGCTTACTTCTACTTGGTGTCGTAATCCTAGGATCTCTCAGAGAACAAAGTTTGGAAGTACATGTATGAATACTTGTCCATGCATACACATCTATATTTATTTCTATATTTATCTTTCACTGTAAAGCTAAAAGCCATGACTTTATGCTAATACCTCCAAACTGCAATCCAATACTATAAGTTTCATTCTAGATTTCTGTTTCCCTTAGTTGTAATTTCTTTCTTCAACAGAGACCTCACTCTCATTATCTACAGTACAGTCACTTGTACATTCAATTAATTTCTTTTCAATTATTTTTTCCTGTGCATTGTGAAGCATAGTTCAAAAGCATTCCCCTTCACCAAAGTTGAAGTATAATTCATCTTTGTTTTCTTCCTGTAGTTGTATGGTTTCGTTTTTTACCTTTGATTGATAATCCATTTGCTGTTTATTCTTGTGTGTGGTGAGATATGGATCTAATTTCATCTTTTTCCTAATGGGTACCATTAGTTATCTCTGTCCTGTGTTAAATCCATCCTTACCTCAATGGTTAAGATATTAGTTTTATTTTATACTAAATATCCGTAAGTACTTGGAGCTATTTCTAGTTTCTATTCCACTGTTTTTATTTTGTCTATTCATGTACCAGTACCACATTTTAAAAATTATAATCATGTTACAGTATTTCTTAATACCTGGTCAAGCTAGTCCCCAGTGTAGTTTCTTTAGCCAGTATTTCTTTAGATATTCTTGCATGTTTGTTTTCATATGAATTTTAGTACCAGTTTGTCTAGTTCATAAAATGGTTTGTCATCACTTTTTTATTGGAATTACATCAAATTTATAAATTAATATAGGGAGGACTGTCATCTCCAAAATGCCAGTTCATACTATTCAAGGACAGCAGATATCTTTACATTTGCTCAGATTTAATTTTGAATTTTAAAAAAATTTCCTTATATAGGTTTTGAACATTTCTTACTGAATGTATTCCTGTGTTTTGAATCTTTTTCATAGTTATTTTGAATGGAGTTTTCTCTACTATAATAATCACCTAATTTTGTATACATATGAAACCTACTAATTTCTGTACATTAATGTTAAATCCTGCTACATTACTGGATTCATTTATTTTTTGAGTTAGCTCTGCCATTGGTTCTGGTATATTATCATATTATTATATGATTATTATATATTATCATATATATAGAGAGATTTCTAGTTTTTCTTTGCCAAAATTTCCTGATTTATTTCTCTTGTCTAATTGCATAAGCTAATACCTCTAGTACAATGTTCAGTACTGTGACAGTTAGAATGAATATCCTTTTTGTACTCAAAATGCTTCTAGTGTGTTCACATTAAATAAGTTATTTTATGTAGGACTAATATACACATACACTATATACATTGTTTTATGATAAGTATTTCTCATGTTCTATTCCTTTGAGTATTCTTATCATGAATTTTATTAAAACCTTTTTCAATGTTTGTTAAGCTAATGATTATGACTTTTTCCTATAATTCTTGATAGGACATATGATATTAATGAATGTCCTAACATTAAACCCACATTCCTGAAATAAATTCCACTTGGTTATGGTGTACTATTTTTAAGGTGTTGTTGAATTCTGTTTGCTAATATTTTACTTAATATTTTGCATTGATATTCATGAATGATACTGTTTGGTAATTCTCTTTCTTTGTAGTCTTTATCTAATTTAGTCCCCTGTTTTATTTAAGTTTTTCTATCTGGCTCATCATTTATTTTCAGTATCCTTTAATGCCTACTTATTCCTATACAGCAATCGGCTTTTTAGATTTTAATCTTTCCTTCTTCTTTTTCCCATTTTTAATTGCATTACTCTACTTAATCATAATACATTAGTCTTCTGCATTCATCCCCACTTTTGTTTTAGTCTTGTATGTACGTTTTTTTTATTTTTAAATGTTCACTGTTTGAACTTCTGTTGAAGTTTTCCTAGTCATTTCTTTTTCTTTAAAGATTTATTTATTTATTTCTCTCCCCTTCCACCCCCCCCCCCCCGTTGTCTGTTCTCTGTGTCTATTTGCTGTGTCTTCTTTGTCCACTTCTGTTGTTGTCAGCAGCATGGAAATCTGTTTCTTTTTCTTGCATCGTCTTGCTGTGTCATCTCTCCATGTGTGCGGTGCCATTCATGGGAAGGCTGCAGTTTCTTTCGTGCTGGGTGGCTCTCCTTACGTGGCTCACTCCCTGCACATGGGGCTCCCCTACGCAGGGACACTCCTGCATGGCAGGGCACGCCTTGTGCACGTCAGCACTGCGCATGGGCCAGCTCCACATGGGTCAAGGAGGCCCAGGGTTTGAACCGTGGACCTCCCATGTGGTAGACAGATGCCCTAACCACTGGGCCAAGTCCGCTGCCTCTAGTTGTGGAAAAGTAGGAGCCTGTGACCACCCCCACCCGAGAGGAAAATTCCACAGCCCCCTAACCACCTATATCTCGCTTCTGTAACAAGCTTGCTCGACTGTAAAACCTTATCTCAAGGCCGCCTCCTGTAGACAGTGTTGTCAGCCCCTGGACCAACTTGACTCAGGCCCTTATAAATAACAAAAACTCCCCAACCGCTTGTCTCCCCTGATAGAATTCCCAGCACTTGATTAACTGCAAACACCTGCTTCTGTACATGCTTGCTTGCTGAGCTATTGCCCCCCACCCTGAACCTAAAAGCCTATATAAGCAAACTCCCCCCGCGACTCGGGGCTGCTCTCCCCTCTGCGTAGGAGAGGCAGTCGCCATGTGGCTAATAAAGCTCTCAATTGGAACTTTATTCAGAGTCTGAGTCTGGTCGATATCGCTGGTCTATAACATTTGGAGGCCCCAGCGAGATAGATCAACAAGATCCCCCACTCCAACGGGGTTGATCTCCTTAGACTCAGGGAGACAGGTACGTTCCGGGGACGGACTGGTGGTCTAGGGGAAGGCCTCAGAGAGACGTTCCTCCGCCCCGGACGCTGCCTGTCCCTGGAAATTGTCTCCACCTAAATTCTATCTGGAGAGCGTCAGGAGTTCCTGGGCCCAGGATCAGCAAACGGGACGTCCCTCAGTAAGTCTGTTTTCTGGAAAACCTCTGCAGAGTCTGTGGATTGTGGGTAAGGGGATCTGCTGGACGCAGCAAATAGATCCCACCCACCGGTCAGAGCAAGACGTTGCTCTTGACTTCGGTTCAGGCTGTCTGGTTTGTCTCTTCGTCTGTCTTAATTGTTTGTCTTTTTGTATTTCTGTTCTGTGTAATTTGTGAAGAATTATGAGTCAATTGTAAATTGTGTTTCTGCTAGTGTGTTGTAATCGTTTTGTATTTATCTGTTTGTTCAATGTCAGTGTGTATTTTGATACCTCCCGATGATGATATAAATTAATGAATAAAGATTTTTAGGAGAGCTCTATTCAAATGGCCAAATATTAAATAAGCGCTTATATTAATACATAAGTTTGAATGTTAATGGGATTTCTACAATAACAAAAATTGTAAGTCGTAACAAAATTCCTGTGTATTTTCATTAAAAAATAGTTCTTGCCTAAATTAAAATAAATAGTTTATTTTTCCTCACAGAATAAAATAAAGGATGTAAAAAAATGATATTAAAGAAAGTTAAAAATTTGTGGGAATGCTAACTAAAATTTAATAAGTTTTTCAAAAAGGTGTGTTTTGCCCTAAAATAGGATGGCTAATTTTCATAAACTCATGAAACTTAAATGCATGTAGTGAATTGTGGAAAATATTGTGGTGATTGTAAGTAAGAAAATGTGTTCTGTGAAAACAAAATTTGTCTTAAAGTAATGTGGGCTATGAGTGGGAGGCTCTTTGTCTCTTCAGAGGCAACCTTGGCCTGGACTGTCTGTCCTGACATGTGGGAGTAGAACCTTAAGAGGCTGCAGTCCTGCTCTTAGTGACCATGGCAACAACTCCAGTCCCAGGAGGCAATTTAGCCATGCAAACTCTATACATACCAGTCAGTCCAGGGAAACTCTGATGGGGGTAATGCCAAAACTTAAGAGAACTTGGACTTAGCCTCGAATAAAAAATATAATATAGCCTGTACATAAATTCAAAATCATCTAATTCTATATCCAAGTGTGCCTAGCCTCTAGAAATCCAGTTAAGTAATATGAGCTTTGAATTATTCAGAAAAGATGTAAGACTGAATGTGTATTCAAAGTTGCATCCAGACGGAATGTGGGCAAGATGCTAATTCAAGCTTACCTGAAGTGTGAACAATATGTTAATTCAAAACCTACCTGGTACTCAGGCAAAGACTTAACTAACAAAGAAAATAGTTTTCTTTGATTAAAAGCACTACTTGACTCCCCACCCTGTATAAAAAGAACTTAAAAATCTTGTTCGGGGCTCAGGTTTAAAACAGAACGCACCCGAGTCCAGCCAGCCACAATGAACCATTTTTCCTTCTCAAAATCATTCCTGAGTCCTGGCCTTTCTGTATGCAAATAATTGAACCTCTCAAATTCTACAACAAAAGTAGTATAATTATAGTCTATATAGTTATAAATAATTAAAAGAAGTTTAACGAAGCATTGTTTAAATTAAAGTGTTTAAATGACTAAATCCAGAAAGTCACTATTAAACAAAAACTGAATTAATAATAATAATAAAAGGTAATTTTATAACAGGAGGGCTTGTCGGCAGCCAGCCTCCCCTGCCAACTTGCTTCTGGGAGACTGTTTTTGGTATTGCATGCTACTAAGTTTAAAGTGAAGGAAAGTTTAATGTAAATGGTAATTATATGTATAAGAGGTTTGCCTGGTAACTTGTATATGTGGGATGTGTGGAATGTGTTTTTGTTGTTGGGGAAACGGGAGGAGATTTTGTCCTGAAATGAAATGATTGATTATTGGGAACAGTAAAGTGTGGGACAAAGCCTGGGTGAATGCTGAACGTGTAGAAAGTTTGTGAAAAGGAAATTTTTGTAAGTAAGGTTGAGTGAAATTTGGTGGGTCTGTCCGTAGAGTTTTGAAGAGTTTAGTATCGAGTAGTATACTGATGCAAGGTTGAAAATTTTGTTCTTTCTCAAAATCTCTCCAGCCATTAATCTGTTTTGGTAAAAGTTTCTGAATAATCAGTATACAAAGAAAATTTGTTTTACCAAAATAGCTTCTTGTGCTTTAACCTCATCATTTCCTCAGTGTTTGAAGAAGAAAAGGTCTTATCTCTTTTAAAAGAACGTAATGTTCAAACCTGCTTTCTCAAAATCAAATCCTGAAAAATAGCTTTTTATTTCAAACTAATTGCAAGAGATTTCTTCTTTTACCTTAAAAAAAATTAAAGTAATAGTTGAGTTCATTTAATATGTTATAAGCCGAATGAAAGGTGTTTAAAAGTGTTATAAAATTAACAGGTTTTTTTCCCTTCAACCCTCTGTTAAAGTTGTATGAGTAAAAGGTTCAAATGAATACTTAAGAGTGTATAAATTTACCAATATTTCAGCATAATATTAAACAGAAGTACAATGTGGTTAATTATAGCTTTAATTATTATAAAAAAGTATGTGTCACAGAAAGAACCTCTTACCATAAATTAAAATAACAACACAGTAGTATGCAGCAGTCCAAATATTGCTAGTTTGTTGCAAAAAAGTTAATGTCTGGCTGTATCGCTATCACTTTGTTTTAAAACTTGCTAAAACTTTCTTTAGTGTCTTCTTGGACAGGTCAAGCCAGCCTGTATTCCCCTATCTGTGAAAAATTCAACAATGAACTTTTGCAGTGCTTTTCGGGGCTATGTGCATAGCCCAATGATCTCTCCTAGCATGGTAATAATAATCTGGCTGTGTAGAAAAAAATCTGTGGCTAAAACCCTACTGATAATGTTACTAACCAGTAATCCTTTTTTCAAAATTAAAGGAAACATCAGAGACAGTAATATCTTATCTTAAAAGCCTGAAGTACGCAAACAATTAGAACAAGCTGCAAAGTACCTGCTGCTCTATCAAATTCTTAAGTGTTGTTTGGTTGAGTAAAATAAAACTATACTTTCTGCTGTAATTAATAAAGTACAATGTTTTCTCATGTTAATAGAATTTGTAATATTAGTAAAATACTAAAATTCTTTCATCCCTCATTTAGCTCAAATATTAAAGCAGTTGTTTGTATTAATTAGGAAAAAATCCTTCATAAAAGTGGGAAAACCTCCAGCAAGCTGCTTTAAATGACAGAAAGAAAGTAAATTGCAGAATTAACTTAGCCTATAAATTAAATGTAGCAAGCACCAATATTTGGTTTGAGTGGAGTTTGTGGTAAAGGCAAAATTCTAAACAAGTACCCCTTGGGTTTTAATCACAATTCTAGAAAGAAGCCAAAAGTACAATGTAAAAAAGCAATTATGTGCAGCATAAGAGGTCCTGCTAAAAGTAAAAGATTTAACCCAATAATGTCTGGTCAATCTGAAAACTGCCATCCCTATCCAGGGGTGGATTGCAGGTACCGAAAGCAAGACAGAAATAGTAAACAGTTGTAAATCACCCTAAAATCTATAAAGGAACATCCAGGATGCCTGCTAGTAGTAACAAGTAACTGTCTATCATGTCCCTGCCCACCCCACTAACATTCTTTTTAAAACTGTTAATGAAGATGCCTTTATAAAGATCCAGGGCCCTACCGCTGAAACCTGGAAAAAGGCAGGGTGGCTCCACTGAAAAAAACAGGCATTGTGAGTACCAAACCTTGTGGTGCCTAGCCCGGCAGTTCTAGCTGCCTGTTACTCGCCAACGCCAATAACTAACGTCGAGTCCCTCCTGCTCTTGAGAAGAATGAGCCCTCAGATAACCTGTGGCACTTGCTGCCATGCATCACATTGGCTTTGCAGATTCTGGAACTGTGAGCCTGCAGCTTGTGTCTGCCTGTGGGCTTTGGGCCTGTGTGCTCTCTCCTTATGCTATTGTAGCAGGAACTGTTAACATTGCAAAAAAAGGTAAGTACTGGCCCCTTGAAATAACAGCATTCATAATCATGACCTGCAGAAGAGTTTGTGGAAAATATTTCTTGGAATTGCCCCTCCGTATGAATGGCTGAAAAATATAAATAAAACAGGACAGTATTTAACCCTTAAACATATCATTTTAAAGCCTGTGTTAAAGATCCATGTGTTTTCATGACTCATAAAGTAACTATTAAGAATAATTCATTGTTTTATGAAAATGGTGCCTTGTATACATGTCTACCAGAAAGTGTGTTGCAGGATGAAGAAACAATAATGATAGCCAGAAGAAGAAAAGGCATCTGGATACCTGTCAGAATAATGCGGATTTAGCAGTCGTCTCCTGAAAGTCAGTTATTGTTACATATAGTACAAGAATTCTTGAAATGGACTAAATGCTTTATTAGACTGCTTATTATAAGCATTTTGAAACTGATTAGAATCATTACAGCTGCTGCTACTGCTATGGTAACTTTACATTAAAGTACAGACTCAACAATACTTGGCATGATTAGCATAAAATACTAGTGATTTATAGCATAGCCAAGATCACATTGATAAACAGTTAAATAATTAAGTTAATAAATTAAAATCAGCTGTTTTGCATATTGAAAATCAATTGTATAGTTTAAACTTGTTAAAAAAATTAAGGTGTAATTGGAATGAAATTTTCTGTATAACTCTGCATATAATTCATCAGATATAGTATAGAAAGAGTTGGGAATCATTTGTTCAGCCATGAAAGTAGAATCTCTCTGGAAATGGTGGAATTACAAAGAAAAATATAAAAAGTCTCAAAATCAAATTCATGTAGCCAATGATTAAAATATATTCTCAGATATGATTTCACATATTGCAGGGTTTAACCCAGTCAATTAGTGGAGGTCATAGCATTTCCTCTCAGCTTTGAAAATAGTGCTGATCATGGTTGTTCTGTTGCTCATAATTTTCACCTGTGCTGGATGGTGTTTTTGGAAAAAATTGCAAAGAATATTAGCCATAAGACATGTAAGTAATCTGGTGCTAGCAAAAGCACTTCAGTAACTTCCTCAAGTCGAAGAGCTTGGCCGGTAGCCAATAACGGGTAAGACTCTCAAAGGAGGGCAACCTAAGACAGGCACGGTCACCTCGACTTAAACAAAAAGGGGGAAATATTAAAAACTGAGGCATAGTGGCCCATACATTACCTCTCTGAAAAAACTAAAAGAAAATGCCTTGAAACATGGAGTCTTAAGCACCACTAGTACAAGAGGGCCCCAATCCCAGTTCCCCTTCTAATTGGGCTGAGTATTGCTGGGTCAACCGCAGTAAGATCAGCAGCTCTCATAAAAAGTCACTCTAATGTCAGCCAATTGTCAGCCCTAGTTACCCAGAACCTCAAAAACCTTGAATATCAAATTTCACATTTAAAAGATGCACTTGATTCTTTAGCCGAGGTATTCCTCCAGAACCGGCGGAGACTGGACTTATTATTCCTAAAACAAGGAGGCCTCTGCTTAGCTTTAGGAGAAACTTGTTGCTTTTATGCTAACCACTCCGGCATCATTAAAGAAAGCTTAAACTTAGTCTGGAAACGATTAGAAAAAAAAGAAAAGGCTCAGTCAGCCACCAAAAATTGGTATGAAAGTTTAATTAGTCCCCGTGGCTTACAACCCTTATCACTGTCCTTTCAGGCCCCTTACTCCTCCTATTGTTGCTGTTAACCTGCGGCCCACTCATAATCAATCGTTTAGTTCAATTCATCTAAAAGAGAGTGCAAACTGTTAAGCTCTTAATCCTGAACACCCTGTACCAAAGCTTTCCTATGCAGGACACTGGAGAGTACTCAGATTCAAAGGTTTGAATCTCCCCAAAAGAGAAGTAGGGAACGTGGAGAAGTAGGAGCCTGTGACCACCCCCACCCGAGAGGAAAATTCCACAGCCCCCAACCGCCTATATCTCGCTTCTGTAACGAGCTTGCTCGACTGTAAAACCTTATCTCAAGGCCGCCTCCTGTAGAAAGTGACGTCAGCCCCTGGACCAACTTGACTCAGGCCCTTATAAATAACAAAAACTCCCCAACCACTTATCTCCCCTGATAGAATTCCCAGCACTTGGTTAACCGCAAACATCTGCTTCTGTACGTGCTTGCTTGCTGAGCTATTGCCCCCCGCCCTGAACCTAAAAGCCTATATAAGCAAACTCCCCCCACGACTCGGGGCTGCTCTCCCCTCTGTGTGGGAGGAGGCAGTCGCCGCGCGGCTAATAAAGCTCTCAATTGGAACTTTATTCAGAGTCTGAGTCTGGTCGATATTGCCGGTCTATAACATAGTCATTTCTTGATTCCTTGAAGATCATTTTTTAGTAGATTGCTCAGGAAGTGTTGATGAATACAAAATTTCTTAAGTTTGTATATGTTGAACATAGTTTTCATGTAGCCTTGATTCTGAGGGACAGCTTGGCTTAATATATAATTCTTGGTTCACATTTTCTTTAATTGAATTTTTAAAACATGTTGCTCTTTGTTGCTTTGCTTTGTATGTTGGTTTAAAAATATCTGTTGCCTGGTCCATCTGTTGTGCTTTTGTAAATTATTTGATCATTTTGGCTGGAGGTCTTGCAGATTTAATGTTTACATTTAAAATCTCACAGTTTTATTAAGATAGGCCTCAGAGCCGACTTTATAAAATATTTTAGAGACTAGATTTAAAAAGTTATCAATCCATTTATGAAATTATCATTACCTTGACATCAATTCTAAATAAAGAGTAAAACAAAGAAAATTATAGACCAATTTAATTTATGAATAGATACAAATAATAAAATAAAAGCAAATAAATATCACAACATAAAAATACATTTGCATAAGGTATAAAGATATTTTCATATCAGAAAATCTCTCATTATAATTCACCACATTAAGAAATTAATGGGAGGAAAAATATCACTCAATAAAGTCACAAAAGCATTAATTATTCAAAAGTATTTTAAGTAAAACTTATCTTAGTAAAATAATAATTGAAAGAATCTTTATAAAACGTAAATGATTGTAGCACAACCATACTAACAACATATTTAATGGTGAAAATTTAGGAGTATTCCCTTTAAAATCAAGAGAAAAAAAGAAGAATGTCTATTTTCATTCTTATTCTTCAGCATTTTCAGAGAGTTCCACTAATGTAATAAGAAAAAGGAAAGAGAATAGTTATATAGAAGAAACAAGCTTTGTTTTGTTGTTAAATCAGAACCAAACCAATTTGTATCTTTATTTTAAAACTCAGCAGCTGCTTTGAGAAATTCCAAGGAACATCTTTTCCAATTAGGCTTTTTTTAAAAAGAGGAATATATATATATATCACATATATCTTTAAGAATAAAGGAAGCAAATAGTAAATATAAATATATTGATGTATGTGTTTATCGAGCACATGAAGAGTAATAAACGAATATTTAATGATTTAATGAACCAACATTTCCTGTGAATTAGGATTCCAAAATTATGTCAAGGGTAGACGTTAAAGATATTTTGTATGTGCTGAGAGACAATCTAGTTGACTGATGCTTATCTCCTTATAGTGAATGAAAGGAAAGTCCCAAACAGGAAATCTTGTTTTTAGGTTGACAGGCAACAGTTAAATTTGGTCTTAATGGGATCTTGCTTTGACTTGATTAACCAGATAATCAAAACTTTTTGTTTAATTTCAATTTTTTTATTAGCCCAGTAGATCTCATAGCACTGCATCTGAATGAAATAAATATCTACAAGTTCAGTGATACAGTTCTTTCTTCATGCAGAATAATAATTGTTCCTTTTGAAAAAATACTGGGCAAGGTACTCCATGTCTTCTCTTTTTATTCTGGATACGAAGTTTAAAAGGAAAATAAAAAAGAACCTACAGACAAACAATTATCGCAAATGAAATTATTCATCAAACATGCTGAATATAAAACCAACATTTAACAATCAATAGTGGGAAGCGGACTTGGCGCACTGGATAGGGCATCTGTCTACCACATGGGAGTTCTGTGGTTCAAACCCAGGCCTCCTTGATCTGTGTGGGGCTGGCCCATGCACAGTGCTGATGTGCTCAAGGAGTGCCGTGCCACGCAGGGGTGTCCCCTGCATAGTGGAGCCCCACACGCAAGGAGTGTGCCCCATAAGGAGAGCCGCCCAGCGCGAAGGAAATTGCAGCCTGCCCAGGAATGGCGCCGCACACGAGAGCTGACACAGCAAGATGATGCAACAAAAAGAAACACAGATTCCCGTGCCGCTGACAACAACAGAAGTGGACAAAGAAGACACAGCAAATAGACACAGAGAACAGACAACTGGGGTTGGGGGGAAGGGAAGAGAAATAAAAAAATAAAAAAAATAAAAACAAAACAAAAAACAATCAATAGCAGAATTCTGTTTCTGTTGATAAAAAATGTGTACATGAAGTGCCCTCCCATTGTCAATGACTAAACCACCAGAGAAGGATCTATGAATCAATATTTTTCTGACATCAGACAAAAGGCAACATGGGATTTTAAAAAATTTATAGATAAAAATTTTTTTTTTAAAGATACATAGATCATACAAAATGTTACATTAAAAAATATAAGAGGATTACACATACCCCCACTTCCCACCCCCTGGCATGGGATTCTGATTGCTGGGAAAATAGAAACAATAAGGTAAGCTTGATTATTGCCTGAATGTAATGCCGGAGTGGGGGGGGGGGCAGTTTCCAGTCTGCAGTACCCCATAATATTTGAAGCATTACTTAAAATACTCAAAGAGTCGTGCCTTAGTAGTGGGGCAAATTAAGTCAGAATAAATGCTGTTCTACACCCATCATAAAAAGACCCAAATGAAAATTCTAGCAGTGATATACCTAGTAACTGAAGTGAAAAACAATCAGAATGGGACTGACAGTAACAGTAGTAGGACAGAGGTTCTCATGTTTGCTTTAATCTGATGTAGAGCTTGGCTGGGCCCAGGGTCCTGATCTGAATTCTGCCTCCCTTTGTGCCATAGAATATTTGGGTGCCCAGAGCACCACAGATGTATGTGTTTGTCAGATAGATTTGTAACTGCCTCATCCCAGTCCCAGGGTTGCTCTTCCAAAGACAATTAATTAGGTTTCTGGAGAGCACTCTCCTAGGTTTACCCCTAGGGGTTTTTGTTTTGCTCCTGTCACATGGAAAATTCAATTGACTGCTTTCTTCTGACTAGATCTTACATGTCCTTTAAACTAAAGATTATCCTACATTTTCCAGGAAACCAGCTTTATAAACTCTAGGCCAAGTGAACTACCACAATACTTATTGCACACTGAATTATACCAATTGTTTCCTATTCATTTCTGATCATATGTTTTTTCTCTCTGCCTCATATATAAATTATTTTTCTTCCCATAAGATTATAAAATCATTTGGAATAGACAACAAGGTCATCTTTGTAATTACATGTGCTTAATAAATTTGTTTTGAATTGAATCATATGGTCTATTCATGCATATTTTGATGTTTAACCTTGCATTTCTGCTTTATAGCAGAAGGCAAAAAAAAAAAAAGTCACTGACAACACTCATTTCTTCTCAGAAACTTTGTTTCTTCGATATCACTTTCATCTCCTTATCACAGTTTCTTCATAATTGAATCGAGTTTGGGGAATAGAGTGATCCTTCTTGGGCTATACCGGCACAAGTAGATCTGAAGTATCATAAAAGCCCCTGGAAGCGTCCTTTATCTTGTAACCTGGGAGTGAGAGGCCACCTGAAGGGGCTGGTGACTTCTCACGAGAAAGGCTGCAAGGATGGGCTGTAAGCATTCGGTCACTATTTGCCCATCTTTTTGCCACCAGGTTCATGCCCCAAGTATGAGTCTCCATCCATCCCATCCTAACATACCCTGCACTCACAGGAAAGGCCACTGAGCAAATGCAGTAGTGTGGCAATTCTTACAACATTTTTAAAAAAATATTTATTTATTTTTATTTATTATTCCCCCTTCCCCTCCTCTTGCCCTGCTGTTTTTGCTGTCTGTGTTGTCTTCTCATTTTCTCTCCTCTAGGATTCACTGAGATTTGATGCTGGAGACCCCTGATGTGGAGAGAGGTTCCCTGTCATTTGCACCACCTCACTTTCTGGTTTCTGCTGTGCTTCACCTTGACTCTCCCCTGGTTTCTCTTTTGTTACATCATCATCTCGCTGCGTGACTCACTTGCGCGGGCCCTGGCTCACCACGCGAGCACTCGTGCAGGCACTAGATCATTGCACTCACACTTACCACACACAGGCACTCGCGCTCACCACATGGGCACTCACACGGGCACTGGCTTGCTACACAGGCACGCTTTCTCCTTTTTCACCAGGAGGCCCCAGGGATCCAACCCAGGTCCTCCCATATGGGAGGAAGCTCTAGCACTTGAGCCACATCTGCTTCCCTCAACATTTAAATACTAACTGGGTGCCTATAATGTCCCAGACACTATCCTAAGAGATCATGATAAGGAGATGAACGAGATATGATCAGTGTCTTCAATTTAGTAAAGAAAACTAACAGTTCTATAAAAACAACAATGCAGTATGAGAAGTACTAGAATGGGGCATGAACAGAATAAAAATGAGGAGGCAACCAAGGTCTCCTGGGGTAGCACACATTCCTCTGCCCTCACATATGGACTGCTCCATCAATAATCATGGCGCACCAGGGAAATCCAGTCTGTGATTGTGCAGAAAGAAAGCTGTACTTGACTCGTTCAATTCAGTTTTAACAAAGTGGAGTCCTGTGCAAGCTCAGAAGGCAGGAAAAACTCAGGCCATGGTGCAGTGCACATATAATATTTCCCTTTTGTTGTGATGAAATTGCCCACTGAAGTTCAAGTTTAAGTTCAAATTCACCTCCTACCATTTTTGCCGAGGTAAAAGGGAGATAGTAGGGAGTTTGGAAAAGCCACTTAGATCTTTGAACTTAAGCTTGCCTGTGGTTGCATGGGTGTAATAATACCTGCCTCACACAGGGGCTGCCAAGGGCAGATCAGATGGTTTGCATAGTTATTTGTGGCTTGTAAAGATCTATACAGATATTAATGCAAAAATTACAAGGTATAATATACACGTTAATGGAGGTCACAGAGAAACAGATTTTATGTGGACATTTTACTTATCTTGGATCCTTCCTACAAGGTGCTATCCTTCCTGAATTGCTTTGATTGGTTTCCATTGGTATTGAAGGAAGAAATATGTAAAATCATGACCTGAGTGTGTATTGCATGGTGGAAATTTCTGTCCTACCCAGGAGTCCTTTTACTATTTCTGCATGAATGCTCATATATATATATATATATATATATATATATATTTTTTTTTTTAAGAAGGTACCGGGGATTGAACCCAGGACCTCATACATGGAAAACAGGCACTCAAACACTTGAGTTACAACCGCTCCCCCTTCTATCTCTTTATGTCTTAAATCTCCCCAACTAACTGTCCTATCTGGTGTCCTAAATTTTGGTGTCTACAGCATGTCTGCAGTAGATGGAGGTCAGTGAGTCTGCACATCGTTGCAGCCTCCCAGCCTCCCTAATGCTGCCTTCATCTCTTTGTTGCGGAGTGTGTAGATGATGGGGTTGAGCAAGGGAGTTATGACAGTGTAGAAGACAGCTACCACCCCATCCAGGGGTTCCTGTGACCCAGGGCGTAGGTAAATGAAGGTGCAGGGAGCATAGTAAACAATGACAACAGTGAGGTGGGCAGCACAGGTGGAGAAAGCATTGCGGCGCCCATCGGCAGAACGGATTCTTAGGATGGCAGCCACTATGTAGCCATAAGAAGTGAGGATAAGCAGAAAGCAGGTGAGTGCCAGGAAGCCAATGTCCACCATGGTGACCAGCTCATTGATGCTGGTGTTAGCACAGACCAGGCGCAACATGGCAGGAATGTCACAGAAGACGTAGTCTACCCTGTTTGGGCCACAGAAGGGCAACCGGAATATGAAACTTGTTTGGAAAAGTGAGTGGAGGGTACCTCCAAGCCAGGTGCCCAAAGCAAGGTAGTTACAGATGCTGCGGGTCATGATGGTGGCATAGTGTAAAGGCTTGCAAATGGCCAGGAAACGGTCATAAGCCATGAGCGTGTAAAGGAAACATTCAGTGCAGCCCAGGAAATGGAAAGAAAAAAGTTGGATTGCACAGCCCCCAAAGGAGATAAGCCTGCTATCCAAGAGAAAGCCGGCCAGCATCTTGGGGACAATGGCAGAGGAGATGGTCATGTCCAGGAAGGAGAGGTGACACAGGAACCAGTACATCGGGCGGTGAAGCCGGATGTCCACCAGGATGGTGAGGATGATGAGCCCATTGCCAGAGACAGTGAGGATGTAGATGACAAGGAAAGCTAGGAAGAGTGGCACACCCAGCTGTGGCGGGTGGTGGAGGCCCACCAAAACGAAGTAAGACACAGAGGTCTGATTTTCACTTTGCATTTCCTTGCTGTTCACATCTGTCAGACAAAGCAGAAGAGGAGGCTCAATACCCATCTAAAATCTCTAAGTATGGTACATATATCCTGTGTCATTCCCAAATTTGGATGGAAAAGGAGATACCCCCTCTCCCTCTTGCTTTTTCTCTCTCTCACCCTCACTTTTGTTCTTGAGCATTCTCTCTCCCTACACTTCCCCCCAAACTCCTGATTCTGAGATTTTGCTTGGTTATGGAGAGCTTGCAGTCTTCAGGGTTAAAATCTACGTATGAGATTATATGTATATGACCACACCCAGAGCTTTCCAAGTCTGGAAGAAGCGGTGTAACTTATGAAACCTCAATCTACCTGAGAAGAAAAGGTTATTCTCAACTTTTCTATGGTTTGATCTGTGATCTGTGTACCTAGAGAGTTAGGTTACATCTTATTTACTTTTCTAAGAATAAGAGAGTTGAAAATATATTTCCTAACCCAAGGGTGTCCAATAGAAATCTGTGTAGATTTTTACAAATATATTATGTGGGCCCTGTAGCTGACCTAATAATATTCAGAATCTCTGGAGGTATGACCAGAAATATCTGTTTTCAAAAAATCTGTTTCAACAGTTCACATTCATTTAAAACTCTTCAGAGTAGTGCAGCAGTGTAAAATCCCAGCACCAGTCTTTCAGGTTGTTGTCTCTTCTCTCCTCCTCTGGATAAGTGCAGTCCACCTGTCCATCCATTCAACAATCCATCCTTCTATCCCTCCACCCTCAATCCATTGTTCCAATAGGGCAACATATATACTAACTTAGGAACTTGCTTCTGGCTTATCTGAAAACGTTCTAACTCTTCCACTTAGACTCATTGGTAATCTTGGAAAAGCCACTCATCTTTCTTGCCTATTTTTTCAACTGCAAGCAGAGTCCATATAGTGCCTACTTTAGGATTGTTATTAAGATTTTAAAAATGCACTTTGAACAGTACTCAATACAGTAGTACTCAATGAACATTAGCTATTAATTTCCATTACATAAATGGTATGGTCCAATATTATCCTCCAATTACACAATCCTGCAAAGAGTTTTGGATAGGAAAGTATAAGGCAAATCTAGCTATAACAAATGAGCCTCAGGTCAGAGGTGAACCTGTGGCTCCCAGTGAGTTCTCCAATAGTATATCTGAGCTTTCCAAATCCGAGACCGAATCACAAAGCACCTCTTTTGCCAGGACTACTTGAGAATGATATTAGCCACAGTAAAGGAAGAAATCAGAGACTTGGCTAAAGGTACTAGACTCTCCTGGACACTGAAGGACCATGTAAGTTGTATCTTTCCTACTGTCACCTTTCTCCCACCAATTTTTGCTTTAATAATCTGTTTGCAAACTGGACCCAAATATCCAAATGGTATGTCACCTTTCTAAGGGCTCAGGGGCTGCCCATAATCACTCAGAAAGCTTCAGAATGTGTCGACCCTATCATGGGGCATGGTCTTGCCCTGCTGATGCCTGAAAAATGCCAACTAATCTTTCAAGATCTCATTTAGATGTCACCGACTCAGTAAAGCCATTCTTCCCTTTTCCCCAGTGTTCGCTCATCCTCAAACCACCTCTTCATTCATGTCTCTATGACCGAGTTAATTAGAGTATATTGCAATTTACCCATCTGTGTGCCTGCTTTCCCCATAGGCTTGGAGCTCCTACACGGATTTTATCTCATTTTCCTTTTAGTTCCAATTTTGTAGCATTTGTTGCTTAGAGAGATTCTTGTGTTTCTATCAGTCTGGGTGTTCTTATTATCTAAATACTGAATCAAGGATAATATCAGTTAAAGCCTCATAATCAGTTCCCCTTGACATAAGAATCCTGATACTGAGACTGTCACTTACTAACTATATTATTTTTGACAAATACCTTAAATTTGCTAGTCTTGGTTTCTCATTTATAATAAGAGGTAGAGAGTGGTTGGTGTTGATTCTCATCAAACACTAATACCAGCCTCTTCTGTGTCTATATCAATTCACATTTTAAAGCTTATTATCACACACAAAAATCCATTTTCTACCTAGACCCAATTCTCTTATATTCTTTTATCTTGTCTCCATGCTACCTTGAAACTTCAATCCTCATTTACTTTTATAATTGATTGTTCTCTGCCCCCAAATTTATTTTTTATCTCTGGGAAGACTGAAAACTAGCCCTGGTTTACCTGTCAACAACTAACTGTTCCAGTTGTTCGGCATATACATTTTATGTAGTGCTATATTATATTATCAATATATGATATATTCATTTGTTTCATGAGAAAAGAAGCAAATTCCACAGGCAGTCCTGGGGTAAACGCCATTAGTACTCATCTGCCAACTTCCTCTGGCTATTTCAAACCCTGTATGAACTGAGTTAGGCTTACTACAGACCTTGAGATTCATCCACATCAGAACACTCAGGAAGGTAAGTTGGCTTTTGGTAAATGGAGCACAAACTCCCCTTTCCCCCAGACTGCTTATTTGTAAAGCATAATGCTATGAGGATTCAGGCTGCTTTTGCTGTTTCCAACATCTCTAGCATACTTTTAATAAATACATATCTCAATAGAATTTCCTTTATTCCACCTCTACCTCCCTTCTGGAGCCTTCTCTGCACGTGGCCATTACCAGGAGGTGATTCTGCTGTGAGCCCATAGCCTGCTGCTTGTCGTGGCTTCTTGCTCCTTGCTGTTTCTTTTGTCTCCCTTTTAAGCTGGAAAGGTCTCCTGATCTCTTCCTTTGACATGCCCCTCCAAGCTTTTGCTCCTTCTGTGCTCTGCCTTTGAGTTTGTTCCTCCCCTTTTCAGCCTTTAGAGACTGTTGGCAGGCATGTCCCCAGGCTTTGACTTCTTGAAGTCTCATTGGGCAAGCAGCTGCGTCCTTCCTTTCCTCCCCGTGGGGTGGGGGACAGGTGGGCTGACATCACTTCTGCATCACCCTACAGGGGCAATTAACTAACATGGAAATAAGTTGCAGTGGGCTTTGTTAACTGCAAAAACATGAGCTATAGCAATTCCAGGAAGTTTTCTTAGATGCTGGTAGTATCTCTTTTGTGCAGCTAAGAGCGTGCACTTGATCTGATTGCAGGAAGCCCTGTGCCTTTCTCTGAGATTTAGTTTTCTCACTATAAATTGGAGAGATAATACTACTTAATTCACTTTTGCCATAAGGGCACAGGGAGCAAAGCTGAAAAAACCTTAACCCAAAGGTGCTACGTGATTGCCGTGTGTTAATGACTTAAAAAGTACCTTCTGAATTTAAAGGTTGAAGCAGTGCTTCCCAAAGCATTATACTAGGATAAGCAACATTATTTTAGGAAGAAATATATGTTTCAATAAGCAAACAGGAGAGTAAGTTAGGTACAGAATGAAAAACGTGGTAGTCCTTTTAAAATCAAACACACTTAGGTTTTAACAGGAAGGTCCTTTAGGGAAAATATGTAGAACACATTGTGACTTTACACTTGAAAAAATTGAGTTCCAAAAAGATTAAGGACTTTGCCAAAAGAAAAAAGGTCATACAGCTTTTTTATCTACTAACTAGTGGAAAAAATTTAAAAAAAAAACTCTATCTGGAAAAATGCTATGGATTGACCCAACTCCTAGAACACAGGAACTTGTGATAATGGACTAGCTCAGTGTTGGGCAAAATGTAGATAAAAAAATACTTGTTTAAATATTTCCACCCTACCTCCCTCCATGATTTACTTATACTTCCAGTCATTGTTGTATATACTTTTTAAGTAACATATTGTAAAACACAACATTGTACTCAGTCTATTTTTTTTAATGAGTGATTCTCCTTTAAGGAATTGTATCAGGTCAGCATCAATTATTTTTGTTTGTTGCTTGCAAGGAGGATGTGATTTCCCAGTTTTTCTCTATGTCCTCATGGTGCTGAGTTTGTCATATACAGGACTTTGTTAGTTAATAATTCTACATACAGAAAGAGAGTCGAGAGGAATCTAAAATTCCAAACACTTAATCCTGCTCTGCCACAGGGAGCTTCCCGTTCTGTGATACTCCTGATGTGAACAGAAATGTACCTGAACTAATATAGGAAAATGAGTAGTTGATTACTATCTGGGACTTTGGCTCCAAATTCTAGTGGGGGTCCTCAGCCTTGGAAAATTAGGAAAGATTTTTTATCTATATTAGAGAGTCTGTGTGGTTACATTTTACCCTAGGCCTCCCTTTGCTTTTTTTTCTGTCTAATTTTCTCTGTGGCTGGGAGCATGGAAAAGGGTGGGAAAAGTTCTTCCAAAGAGACTCTATTTTGTCTTATACTTTTGAAATAGAAGAGAAAAAATACAGAAGAAACAAAATCCAGAAATGTCTCAGTCTTTTCTAATGAGGCAGATCCAGCTCACCTCATCTCTCAGGCTGAGTAGAAAGAAGAACAGCTATAAAGAGACCACCCTTGACGGGCATCGAATATTTAATTACCCCTTTTGCTTAAAACAGTGAACTTGCCAGTTTGTAAAACTGAGTCAATAAAATTGTTCTGAAACCTTACAAAAACATTTGGTAGGTCCTCCTTTGGGAAAGAGTATGGAGGAGAGAAGGGAGTGGATTTGTGTAGGGAGGAAGAGCCTTTCTTCCCAAAAAGGCAACACTGAGGCTAGCTCTAGCACCAAATGTTAGTATAATATACTGACCAGAGTGCCTGGCATAAGATAACTTTTTAGTGCACATGTTTTAGATGGAATGATGGCAGGAAGGTATAAACGTGAGTAGAGAGAGTGGGAGGGGGCAAAGAATGTCTGAAACTCAGAGCTAGGAGGAGAAAGATCCAATGAATAGCCCAGTGGGTGAATTTTTCTGGGAGAAACAAAGAAATTTGGCTGGGTTTGCTGGAGTGAAATAAGGCAGTGCTAAGGTTTAAGAATTGGAGAATGAGGCTCAGAGTCACCACCAAGCTACCAGATGAAGGAGAGGATAGAGAAGAAATTGATCAAAGCAGTAGGTAAGAAATGCTTGGAGGTGTCTGGCTAAATGATACTAAAAACCTTGACTTGTCACAAATGGTAGATTCATAGGTGGGGCAGAGAAACAAGTGATGGATATCAGAAATACCATGGAGCTACCAAAGTTAATGCACGCAAGTCCACACAGTATGCAGATAAAAAGTACAGAGGCCATACAAAAGCAACCTATGGATTTCCCTATAGTCTATCTGTCCCCTTCCTTGGTCATGGAACTGCCCCCTCTTCACCCATGCCAAAGCACAGGACAGGTTGGGGGATGGTAGCAGGTGAATGAAGAGAGAGTAATGCTTGGGGTCAAAATGTCACAAGAGCTAAAGGAGGATAATACAAGTCATTTCAATGTCCAGAGTAAGGAGATACGGCCCCTGTGCGTTTCATCACCTGGGAGTTGATTTGGACCAGAAGGGGCTTCAGTTGATGGAAACTTGGGGAAATGTAATCTATGTTTTCTCATCTACTGTGGGGGATTTTAAAGTTGGTGAGGATCTGAATATCATTTGAGGAGGGATCCTGCATAGCCCATGTTAACTAATGTTGAAAGGTGATGTTAGGTATGAACTGTGATCTCCTGAAATGAAGGCATTTCTGAGAGCAAGGTATTCTGGCCGGAGTGACTTCTGCAATGAGTTGTTTTGAAGGACATATGGAACACATGGACTGTGAGAGTGCTGGTTGCCTATCTTTACTGAAAAACTTAAAATTGCAATCTACAGATTTTTAACTGCTAACTTAATACATGAACAGAGAACCAGATTATAGTCATAACTGTCCTAAAATAATCTATCTCTTATAGAATCAGGAGTAATGTAACAAAACTCAGAAAAGTATCTAATCTTGATAAGTTACAACATAGGGTGAATTCAAATAATTGCTTAGTCAGCCAAAAGGGTGCTGATGCTGTTGACTTTTATAAAGGGCATTAGTTTGGGGTAGAAGCTTACAGTCACAAGACCCTAAAGATTCCAACTCAAGGTACCATAAGAGGAAGTCATGTGGAATCTAAGCCCTCTCTCGATATAGAGCTAGAGTGGACATCACCTTCCCAGGGTCCACAGGATGGAGGAATAAAATATGGATTAGAGTGGACTTACTGGTATTCTACTATGGAACTATTGTGACTAGTAATGGAAAAAACTGTAGCATTGATGTGGAGAAAGTGGCCATGGTAGTTGCTGAGGGAAGGGAGAGGGAAGAAGAGATGAGACATGGGGGCATTTTTGGGACTTGGAGTTGTCCTAAATGATATTGCAGGGACAGATGCTGGACATTATGTATCCTACCATAACCCACTGAAAGTAGTAGGGGAGAGTGTGAACTACAATGTAAACTATAATCCATGCAGTGCAGCAGTGCTCCAAAATGTATTCACCAAATGCAGTGAATGTGCCAGAATGATGAAAGAAGTTGTTGATGTGGGAGGAGTGAGGGTGTGGGGTATATGGAAACATCTTATATTTTTTAATGTAACATTTTTTTGGTGAAATATATGTCTTCAGAAAAAACAATAAAAAATTAAAATTAAAAAAAGAGGTATACTTTCTCACCCAAAGTCATTTGCCATGTGTTGACTAAGATTATGGGTGATGTCTGTGAAGGTTCAACCTTCCTTCTTCCTCTTAAGGCTCTGTGGTCCCAGCCTCTTTGAATCTCAGCTGTTGGCTGGCATAAGGCTCATTTCTCTCCCCAGGGCTCATGTCTTTCTGGCCTCAGCTGCTCACTTCTCTTCGGAAGATCAGCTGTAGACGATCAGGCTCATCTGTCTTCCCAGGACCTCTGCTGGGTCTAATGACTTGTTTCTTTTCCTCTGTGTTCTTCTTCTCTGTGTATCTTCTTCTGTGTGAGTCTGTTTTATCAGCCCAAGGGGCTGGGACTCAACCCTGAGTTGCACTCTAATGACATGGTTGAATCAAAGCCTAATCTTAACTTAGTTTAATCAGCTGTCTCAGTTGAATCTCATACAGTTAAAGGATATCATTCCCAGAGAAAGAGACCAGTTTAAAACATAATCAATATCTCTTTTGTAATTCATAAATAATATCAAACTGCCACAGTCTCTTACGCAATAGTTAAAACATTTATTGGGAAAGGGTGGGACCCTGATAATTGATTGGGGACATTGCTTCTCTAGCTTTCCCGGGAGTTTTGTGTATCCTTTTTTCGTAAATTTATTTTCTGTTTATATCTAATAAAGACAGGAAAAATGCAAGGCCTGTGGGGATGGACAGGCAATTTCAAATGCAACTAAGTAACAGGGAGGGTCTGAGAATATCAAATCCACCCACTTTCAAATGAAGGGCATACTGAAGTCCAGCGACTTCCTTTGCATGTGCTAGAATCATGTCTTATTTATTTATTTTTTTGCCAAAACTATTTTAAATGTGGATATTTAATTAAAATGTCAGTTGATCTTCTTATTTTACTAGGACTCTCTTGTAAAAATTAGGAAATGATTAGAAAAGACCAGGACTCTAAGAAATGGAATGTTGCTGAGTGGATGGATTTGGCTAACTAGGTGTGCCAAGTCCCCAACCCACTAACTTTCTGAGCCAGAAAAATCAGCCCCTCCTCTTGCGTCTGGGGAGGCAGCTCTTGCCTGCTTAGAGTCCCAAAAGGCCTCTCCTTGACAGAGTGAGATGATTGTCCTCAGATCACCTACCTCCTGTCCTTCCCTTTTTCCCTCCTTGCCCCTACATAAATTTAGTAAGATGAAATGAATTCTGAAAGAGTTTGATCAGGAGAAAATAACACTTTTAAAGATTTGGATAAATTATCAATGTGAGTATTCTTTACAGAAGTTCACATCATTATTTTGTCCAGAAGTCACACAATGTTGAGATACAATTACCCCAAAACCAGAGATGGAATTGAAATTGTTCAGTGACCCTGAGCTTGAAACTGAAGAAAATGGGATTAGTCTTGAATGACTCCCTCCATAGAAAGGGAGTGACATGATAAGAGTTGCAGTGGATTAGGTGAGATATTATGTATGTGTGCGTGTAAATATGAGGAGAAGGATATATACGGATAGTTCAGTCAAAGTGGTGGGCAGTCGAGGATTTTTAGTGGGGTGTTTATTTATTTGTATGTTGTGGCTGCCTATCTTTTAAATTCTCTACTTGTAATTGGGACTAACTTCTGCCCTAGAAGTCCAAGATACAAATTACTCTCGCCTTCACTCTAGCTGGTAAAGAATATGGACACATGACCTAGAATTGACCAATAAGACACATCAATCTGTACTTTGAATCTGAAGCCACGTTCAGGAGATAGTGAGTTCAGGTGGTGGCAATGACAGTATCGCAGTGCTTTCAGGGTTTTGTGCTGTGGTGATGGTGACACCTCCGTGGAGTCAAGTGGTCCATGGAAACTGTAGTGGAACCTCCACCAGATAGTTACCAGGCATGATTTTGCCATGGTTCTGCCTGACTTCCCTGTTTCCTGTTCCCTTTACGAATTTGGTTCTTTGGCTCTTCTAGGTAGGTAGCTTTTGTGTGTGAGTCAGACTGTGTCTGTGTGTGTGTGTGCATATTTAATAAATACACATTCTCTTTAGCCTGGTCTTTCCACTGAAAATATGTTTCATGATCATACTTACAGGTCAGTAGATACATATCTGATTATTTTATTTTCTACTTTCATTATGCATACCAATGAATGTACATATTTTAAAAATAATTGGATTCTGTTATAGGTACTGTATTATTATTTTAGTGTTTTAAAAAATACTTGCTGTTTCTCATTACTACCATCTCTCAAAACAGATTAATAACTCGACTTATATCATCTACCCACTTTTCTATGCTAATATAGTACACAGATTGTCAGTTTACAATAAATGGCTGTAGATTGAGTAGCTGCAACACTGAGTCATGCAAACACAGAAACTTTCAACAAATGATCCCTTTATTACTTGCACAGTATATATAATCCAGAAGATCATGTAACTTTTTAACTTAAACAACACAGAGAGTCCAGAAGGTCAGGGGAGGAGGTCACATCATGGCTGACATTTGGAATTGCCAAAATTGCTGTGGGTAGACGTTGGTAAAGGGCAGCTTTGCATGCCCCAGGCATCAGAAGAGAGAGAGGGACCTACATTGTTTGAATGTGGTTTTTTTTTCTACCTTGGGGGAAGGAAGTCCTGCCACTGAGAATTCTCTTCTGTTAAGTCTCTGGGGCTGCTTGTTCCTGGTTTTTGGTTAATGTCTGGAAGGACCTTTTCATTAGACTTAAAATCTCTCCCAAATCGTGGAGTGACACACAATAGAGAGACAGGCTGGTAGCTGGAGGATGGCCACTTAGCATGTGTCTGTGATTTCCCCAGGGAAGGGGATGTGGTAACCCCTGGGCTTACCACTTAGGTATCTGTGACTCCTCTAACAACCACCTAATGCTAAATACATTTTCATGTATCTTTTTTTTTTTTTAATGCAACCAAGAAAGACCTCATGCAAACCACTTAAAGTTAGCTGGTTTATTTATAATACAATATTAATAGCTGCTTAATGCATGACACAGCTGTACCATGATTTATTTAATCATGCCCCTTTAGGGATTTTTACTTGGTTTTCACATTTTTTAACATTATAAATTATAAATCAATGCACACATCTGTAAAAATATACTGGTGCTTTTATTTTAATGGGAGTGCCAGCTTGATATTATTTATGAATTCCAAAAGAATTATTATGTTTGCAACTTGTCTGTTTCTCTGGGTGTGATACCCTTTGACTGTATTTGATTCAACTGAGATGTCTGATTAAATTATGCTAAGATTAGGGCTTTGATTCAACCATTAAAGTGCAACTCAGCATTAATTACCAGCCCCCTTGGGGTGAAAAAACATACTATCACACAGAAGTAGACACACAGAGAAGCTACACAGAGCACCCTGGGAAGAGCAAAGAGCATGATACTCTACAGCTGACCTTGTGAAGAGAAGAGAGCAGCTAAGCCCAGAAAGAAATGAGCCCTGGGGAAAGAGATGAGCCTTATACCAGCCTACAGTGAGGTAAGAAGAAGCTGTGACCGCAGTGTTTGAAGAGGAAGAAGGAAGGCTGAACCCTCACAGACATCACCCGCCATCTTGCTTCAGCACATCGCAAATGACTTTGTGTGAGAAAGAACCTCTTGTGGTACCTTGATTGGACTCTTTAGTGCCTTGTGACTGTAAGCTTCTGCCCCAGATAAATGCTCTATATAAAAGTCAGCACAGTCCTGGTACTTTGCATCAGCACCCCGTCGGCTGACTAATACAATGGGATAGTTTTCCTGGAGTAGAATTACTGGGTCTAAGAGCATTTATATTTTAAAATTCAGTATTATTGTCAGATTGCTCTCCCAGAAAAGGGGCTGTAACAATTCACATTTATACCAACAAAATGAGATTCAGCTTTTTCCTTTATCCAAGCCGGCAATAGATATGTTTTCTATTTTGTCAATCTGATGGATATGAACAGGTAATTCATTGCTATATTATTTGGCATATCACTGAATAGTAATAAATTTAAACATCTTTTCATAGCCATTAGTATTTGCTCTGCTGCGAATGGCTGTCCACAGTTTTTAGCTAATTTTCTAGTTTTGGAGGAGGTGTCTATTTTCTTATGGATTTGTTGGTATAATTTAACTTGGAGATGACTCCTTTGTCAAAAATGTGTTTTGCACATATTATCTCCCACTCTGAAGCTAGCCTTTTCATTCTCTTAATGTTGTTTTGTAATGAACATAAATTCTTAATTTTAAGAATGAATAAATACAACTAAAATTTTAAAAAATTATGTCATTTACAACAGGATAAAAAAGACATCAAATATCATGAAAAGGTGCTCAACTTCATTAATCAACATGGAAATAAAAACTAACATCACAAGGAGATACCAGGTAATACATCCATTAGAAGTGCTAACCTGAAAAAGTCAGAGAATGCCGAGTAAGGCCAGAATGTGAAACAACCAGAAATTTCAAGCACTGCTTATAAATTGGTTCTACAAAATTGAGTGGCAATATCTAGTAAAACATCATGTGTATTTCTTGTGAGACAGCAATTCCACTCCTAGGTATGTAACCACTAGAAATGTGTGTGTATGTATTGAGTATGTATGCAAATCCAAATGTGTATCGAAAACAAAGGATATGCAGGTTTGTCAAAAGAAAAAAAAATGTGTGCATATTAATCTAGTTTGAGGGGTAGTGGAAATGAGAAACAGCAAGCATTTTTTGAAACGCTAAAATATTAATACACTTTATCTAATAGAATCCTTTATTTTTATAGTATGAGCATTCATAAGTATGCATAATAAAAGTAGAAAATAAAATAACTGGAGGTCTATATACTGACCCATAGGTATGACCATGATATATACTTTAAGTGAAAAGAGCAAGCTAAAGAAAATGTGTATTTCAGTTAAAACACACACACACATACACATTCTGACTCACACACAAAGGCTACCTAGAAGAGCAAAGAACCAAACATGTAAAGGAAACAGGAAACAGGAGAGTCAGGCAGAGTCATGGCAAGGTTGTGCCTGGTAACTATCTGATGGGGATTCCACTGCAATTTCCATGGACCACTCGACTCCACAGAGGTGTCACCATCACCACAGCACAAAACCCTGAAAGCACTGCTGATACTGCCATTGCCACCACCTGAACTCACTGTCTCCTGAATGTGACTTCAGATTCAAAGTCTAGGTTGTGAGTATATACATGTATTCTAGAAATTTGTTGCAGTGTACTTTTTTTTATTTTAATTTTTTGTTTTTAACGGAGCTTTAATTTACATAGGTAAACATTGGGAGCTGTTCGAATGCTTATCAGCAGTTGAATAAAGAATTAATTTTGGTAGATTCCCACAATGAATTGCTATGCAGCAGTTGAATGAAGAATTAATTTTTGTAGATTCCCACAATGAATTGCTATGCAGCAATGAGAATGTATGATATACAACTATAAGCAAACATAATTTATGTACTTATGATTTATGCCCTTTTATTTATGTATGTTATGGTTCAATTTAAAAATTCAAATAACTATGAAATATCTAGAACAGTCATTCTCAACTGGGGGCAATTCCCTCCCTTTCCCATCCAACCACCCCAAAGATCACTTGGCAAGGTTTGGAGACATTGTTACTTGTCATAGGTAGGGGCAGCTAGTTGGCAGAGGGCAGGCATGCTGCAAAAAATCCTACAATGCATAGGACAGTCCTGCACAATAAAGAGTTATCTGATCCAAAATGTCAAGAGTGCTGAGGCTGAAAAACCCTGATCTAAATATAAATATATGTAAAGACATGTGAAACTTGAAAATCTACAATAAAATATGAAAACATTTTTGAGAGAAATAGAAAAGTTGAAGAAACAAATGAATGCTTATAATGTGCTCATAGTTTGGTAGAAAAAAAATGAATATTTTTTCAGGTCCTGGGGCTGGGGATTGAACCCAGACCTTGTTTATGGGAAACAAGTGCTCAACCATTGACCCACGTCAACTCCTCTGAGTTGTTTTTTTATCTTAGTTTGTTGCTTGTTGTTTATTTTTGTGTTTAGGAAGAACTGGGGACTGAACCTGGGACTTCCCATGAGGGAAGTGCTCAACTGCTTGAACCACATCCACTCTCAACAATATTTTAATTATTTTTAAAAAGATTATTTGATTATGTAAATGTTAAACAGAAAATATAGGGATTCCTATAAGCCTCACTCCCCACATCTCCACACCCTCCCACATAAACAACGTCCTTTATTAGTATGGCACTTTCATTGCAATTGATAAATGCATCCCGGGGCATTGCCACTGAGCATGGACCATACACTGTAGTTTACACTCTCTCCCACACAATTCTGCAAGTTATGAGATGATATAAAATGGCCTATACCAGTTGTTGCAATGTCATTCAGGACAATTCCCTAGTCCCGAAAGAGCCCCTGTATTACACCTGTTTTTTCCTCTCCCTACCCCCAGAGCCTCCTGTGACCACTGCTTCCATATCAATACTGCAATTTCTTCCATTGCTAAAATCACGATAAGTCTATAGTAGAAGACCAGTAAGTCCACTCTAGTCCATAGTTCATTCTCTAATCCTGAGGATCCTGGGCTGGTGATGTCCACTCCACTTCTAAGTGAGAGGGGCTTTCATCCCATACAGCCGGGATAGGACTCTCTTGCTTGCATTTCTAGGCTCTCTCGTTTTCTTTGTATGGTGGTTGTCAGTACTTATCTCCTTGTTAGCTGTCCTGGGTGAGTCCAATGAACTGGAGAGTAGGTGTTGCAACTCTGCTGAGGCTTAGGGCCCAGTTGGCACATGGACAGCCCAGTGATTCAAGTCTCTTGGACAAAGACCTACAAACTCCAGCACCAAGTATAGGTTCAAATAGAAGTGACAAATGAGCCATGTGTAGGGAAGCCATAACTGAGTCCAACTATGTCGCTCTCAGGAGCACAAACTCCAAAGTAGGGCCCACTGGCAAGGCACCAAACTCTGGAGCTATCTGTCTGACCATACAACCTCGGTGTCTCCAGAGCCTTCAGGAGCCCCACTATTTGGGGTAGTATCCACTTTGTCAGTCTATGAGATCCTGCTGAGATGTTCATAAGCATTACCACTGGGATGACCTCCTGACTCACTTTGAAGTTTCTTAGCCATATAAACTCATTTGTCTTTACCTTTCCCCCCTTTTATTCGAGGTCTTTTACAGTTGCATTGCTAGTTAGTGCTTGGTCGTAATCCCTCCATTCCAGGAAGGCTCATTCCCAGGAGTCATGTCCCACACTTGGGGGAAAGTAATGCATTTATATACTGAGTTCGGCTTAGAGAGAGGCCACATTTGAGCAACAAGGAGGCTCTCAGGAGCCATCTCTTAGGTACCCCACAACACTAGGCTAAGTTTCAATTTCAAGAGCCAAGGCTTACAACCATAGTTGTGAATATAAAGGGCCCATCAATGGACAATCCTCCTTTGCCAGTCATTGCCCCTGCACTTGAGGGACAGTTGCTGTTCCAGTAGAGAATGTGGCAGAGCTCTCAAGGAAGGGAATTCAGTTTTCTCTTAATTATTTTGTGAGTCTCCATTCACTGTGACAATGCCCTGTGAACATTTGAACACAATTATATTCCTTATATGTGTGCCCAGGTGAACTTCCTCTCATGTATCCCCCATCACTGATATCCCGTATCAGTGATCCTCCCTTGCCCCAGTTGTAACCCTTTTATGATCCAAAGCTTCTTCAAAAATGAAACCAATAAAATAACCAAATACAATTAAAAGGAAAAAGAAATAATAATGTTTAAATATAAGAAATAAAATACATAAAATGAAAAAAACTAGAAATAAAATTAAAATTGGGATATTAAAAATAATGAAAAATCTTAAAAATTTTTTTTTGACATTTTGCCTTTCATCACTATAATATCTGTTGTCCTGTATGTAGACTGACATTTTCTTCCATTTATTCCCCAGTGTCTTATTTTCATTTTGTTTTCAAAGAAGTTTTAGGTCACAGTAAAGTCACATACAGAATACAGGGGACTCCCATATACCCTGCATCCTTCCCCATTTCCCCCTTCCCCTATTAATATCTTTTTATATGTGGATGGTACCTTTGTTACAACTGATAGACAAATAATGAAACATAGTTACTAACCATGTTCAATGGTTTACATTATGGTTTACATTTTAGACCATACACTTTTATAAATTTTGATGATGTTTAACATGGCCAGTGTCCATCATTGCAAGAGCATGCAGAACATTTCCATTGCCCACTAAATATTCCCTGTTCCATCTATTCTATTCCTCCCTCCCCCTCCCCTTGTGGCCCATGGTGACCCCCGGCTTCACTCCTTGGATTACAAGATTCATAGTTGTTTGCAACAATACTGATGTCTTAACACACTGGTTAGTCCTCCTCTGTTAGGAATGGTTCATGTTCTCGAGAGACTCCCACCCCTCTGTTTGTGAACCTATCACTCCCCCCAGGATGGGAGTCCAACTCCTTCCCATTCATTAGGTGGGCCTCCACCCACTGATACAACACATTATGATCACTTGCACACTCCCTAGAAGCCTGCTCCAGGTGTGCCCTGTCCTGAATATTCCCTTATTCAACACCCTAAACCAGTAACCCTTCCTTGTCTTATTGCCATAAGAGAGTTCCCAACTTTGTACTTTCAACCACGTACCCTCCAATCCCCAGTGTTCACCTGGTCCCTTTCCCAACCCTCCCCCCAGTTCCATGGAACTTCCACCCCACTCTCCCCAATTTACCCACCTGTCAAATCTTTACTGCCCAACCCAATAGTATTGCTACTCTCCTGTCATATCCCTTCAGTGCCCAACTACACACTTTCACCTTATCATAGATTATGTCCTTATGGGCATTGCCTTGCAACCTTCTTCTCCCTTTCTATTTCCTGTAAACCAGATAATAGCTCTCTGAATCTGCTTGATCTGCTTAATTCATACCAGTGAGTCATGTAATATTTCTCCTTCAATGCCTGGCTTGATTCACTCAACATAAGGTCCTTGAGATTCATCCATATTATCCCGTGTGTTAGCACTGTATTCCTTCTTAGAGCTGAGAAGTATTCCATTGTATGTATGCACCACATTTTGTTTATTCATTTATGTGTTGATGGGCATTTGGGTTGATTCCAACTTTGGGCAATAGTGAATAATGCTGCTATGAACATTGGTGTGCATGTCTGTTCATGTCATTGCTTTCAATTCTTCTGGGTATATACCCAGCAGTGGAATAGTGGATCATATGGCAGTTCTATAGCTAGGTTTTTGAGGATCCACCAAACTGTCCTCCATAATGGCTGGACCATTCTACTTTCCCACCAGCAGTGGATGAGGGTTTGCATTCCTCCATATCCTTTCCAACACTTATAGTCCCCTTTTTTTAATAGCCACCAGTCTAATGGGTATAAGATTGTAGTTTTAATTTACATTTCCCTAATAGCTAGTGATGTCGAGCATCTTTTCATGTGCTCTTTAGCCATTTGTATTTCCTCCTTGGAGAAGTGTCTTTTCAAGTTGCTTAACCAGTTTTCAAATGGGTTGTCTTTTTATTTTCAGGGTGTAGGATTTCTTTATATACACTGGATATTAGGATCCTATCAGATATATGATTGCCAAATATTTTCTCTCATTGGGTAGGCTGTCTTTTTACTTTCTTGATAACTTCCTTTGAGGTGCAAAAGTTTTTAATTTTGAGGAGATCCCATTTATCTTTTTTATTTTTTGCTGCTCATGCTTTGGGTATGAAGTTCATGAAACCATTTCACTTTACAAGGTCCTGTAGATGCTTCCCTATATAAATGACTTCCAAGGTCTTTATGGTCTTGGCTTTTATATTTAGATCTTTGATCCATCTTGAGTTGATTTTTGTGTAATGTGTGAGATGGTATTCTTCTCTCATTCTTTTGGAAATGGATAGCCACTTCTGCAAGCACCATTTGTTGATGAGTCTACTCTCTGCCAGTTGAGTGGGCTTAGTGGCCTTGTCAAATATCAGATGACTGTATATGTGAGGATCTATATCCGAACACTCAATTCAGTTGGTATGTCTACTTTGTGCCAATACCATGTGTTTTGACCATTGTAGCTTTGTAGTATGTTTTAAAGTCAGGTAATGTGATTCCTCCAATTTCATTTTTCTTTTTCAATATGTCTTTGGCTATTTGGGGCCTCTTGCCCTTCCAAATAAATTTTATACTTAGTTTTTCCAATTTGGTAAAGAATTCTGTGTTGATTTTTATTGGGATTGCATTAAATGTGTATATCAGTTTGGGTAGGATAGAGATCTTGATGTGTGTTTAGTCTTCCTATCCATGAATAGGGAACATTCTTCCATTTATTTAAGTCTTCTTTGATTTCCTTAACAGTGTTGTGTAGATTTCTGTACATAAGTCATTTAGATCTTTAGTTAAATTTATTCCTAAGTATTCGATTCATACAAACATTTGTACATCAACAGTCTATCAAAAAAGAGGAAAAACCCTACAGAATGGGAAAAAATAGTCACAAGTTATACATCTGATAAGGGCTTAATATCTAAAATATATAAAGAATGCCCACAACTCAAATACAAAAAAGACAAACAACGCAATTTAAAAATGGGTAAAGGCATTGGGTAGAGACCCAAGAAGTGAGAGTTGGGGTGGACCCACATCCTGGGGAGGACTAATGCCATCAAATAGAGAGAACTGTATCTCTCGTGAGAAAGTGTGGCTCCCAGGGCATTAGGGCAGTTGAACAAGTCAGGCCCTGAACACTGCTGCAAGTATCTCTGGACGGGGCTTCTCGGGAAATGGAGTGTGGGCCCCAAGGGGAGGGGAAAATGGATGTGGAATGTATGGAACCAAGGTAAATGTGGGGGCAAGAGAGGAGTTTCGCGAGAGTACACGAGGATGAATATAAAACATGTAATATTACACCAAAAACATATAGGGGACGACAGACTAATAATGTAAACTGTAATGCAAAACATAGGATAACTAAAAAATTTAGAAAACTGTACATCCTAAAGTATGGACCACATTGTAAGCACAGATGTCACCTTGTGTGAAAGCTATTGTTTCGGAATATATACATCAGTTTCAGGAAATATGATATGAATAATTAGAAGATTATCGCTGTGGAAGGGAAAAGGTTTTATGGTGGATCTGTGGGAGTACTGTATATTGTATATATGAATTACTGTGATCTAAGACTCTTGTGAAGAGAAGCTCAATAATTAGAAAAAAAAAAAAAAGAAAAGAAAAAGATAGGATGTAGAAATTTTTCCAAATCAATATGTACTCTAGATCTAACCTTTAAACTCATCACTATATTCCATTTTACTAGTAAGGGAAACTGACATTATGTTGGGACTCACTTTACAGGAAGTTTTGGATCACAGAGTGGTTCAATGATGGCGGCAGAGGAATACTGATATGGGATGTTATTGACAGGCTATATATGGTTGACAGGGAGTTATACAGGGCATATGTCCAGGGTACATGGTAATGTTTAGATATACTCATAGTGGAAACAATTAAAAACAACAGCTGGGGGGGTACTGGGTGCCTGGCTAGGGGGTCTCTGTCATGGTCCCTGGGGGAGCAGCAGCAGTCCCCCAGGTGCAACGGTAAGAACCAGGAAGGAATGAGGGCCCAACAGTGGGCTCCTGATACTAATGGCTATGCTTGTGAACCTATACACCTGCAATAAGAACAAGGCCTAGAGTAGCATTGTGCCTGGGAGTTTCCTCCTGACAGCCTTCATGTTACTCAAATGTGGCCACTCTCGAAGACAAACGCAGCATGTAGATGCAGTGCATTCCCCCCAGTGTGGGACATGACACCCGGGGATGAGCCTCCCTGGCACCGAGGGATCACTACCATATACCAGCTGAAGATGCAACTAGAAAACGACCTTGAATTAAAGGTTCAATGCAGATCAGCAGAATATTCCTGTCTACATATAATAAACATGACTTCAAAATGCGGTTTGACCTAATGTAAGGGGGAAATGGAAAAGGAGAAATGAGTTTATAAGGCTACGAGTCTCTAAAAAAAAGTCTGGAGGTTGTCAGAAGGAATGCCCTTATGCACAACTGAGCAGAGTCTAAGAGACAGATAAGGTGGATACAACCCCAGGTATTGGTTCTTATGAGGGATAAAGAGACCCACAGGTTCTATGGTCATGGCAGATGGGGTTCACTGCCATGTCAGATGGCCCTTCTTTGGAGCTGGTGTTTCTGCGTGATGGAACTGGACTCAGAGGGGATCTCTTTTCACAAGACTCGCATGTTACTTTACTGGAATTGTAGTTGGTGCTGGGGTTTGAGATATATTTGGGGGATTTGAATCTCTGGACTGTCAATATGATGCCCGGGCCCAGAGCCTCAACAGACTTCAGCTCCTACACTCTGATTTATTGGACTTACCCCACTCAGCTAACATGGAGTTGAAGAAGGTCAACCACCATACCGTGGAGCCTAGAGTGTCTACAACTGAAAGCAGGAGGAGTGCATCCGGTATCCATGTGGAATCCATGCCCCCACTTGACATAGATGTGCAATGGACACAACCAATCCAATGTCCACAGAGAAAATGTGGCATGGGCGTGGGAAGGGTGGCCATGGTGGCTGCTGGGTGCGGGGAATGGGAGGAAGAGATGAGATGGGGAGGTGTTTTCGGGACGTGGAGTTGTCCTGGGTGGTGCTTCACGGACAACTACAGGACATTGTAGATCCTCCCAGGGCCCACTGGATGGAACGTGGGAGAGTGTCGGCTATGATGTGGACCATTGACTATGGGGTGCAGTGATGCTCAGAGATGTATTTACCAGGTGCAATGGATGTGTCATGATGATGGGAGAGAGTGTTGCTGTGGGGGGAGTGGGGAGTGGGGGCGGTGGGGTTGAATGGGACCTCTAATTTTTTTAATGTAATATTTAAAAAAAAAAGAGTATAGAGGAGAGAGAAATAGAAAAAAAATGGGTAAAGGACTTGAGTACATGATACTGGACTAAAATTATTCTATTTGGACATTTATTCTATTTGAATAAACTTCAATGAGTTCTTAAACTATCTGTTATGGGTGAAATAGGAAGACCATGTATCTCACAGTGTTGTAAAGGTTAAATGAAATACCATACTCCAAGCACTTAGAAAAATTACAATCTTACTAAATACTATTTCTTTGCCTTCCATACTTGAACAGGTGAGAATAGTGTTCACAAAGTGAAGGCGAACTGACCAGAAGACTCCTTTAGGGAGTAGTTTCATCTTTTTCATCTACAGATTTAGGCTGACAAAGATGCTCTGTCTTCAACAAGTAAAAAAAATGACCAAATATTCCTTCCACACAGCCTCCTACCTCTGAGGAATAAGTATTAGTTCCAGAGAGATATGAGCTCTTCTCAGGAGAGTTTAAATAACAAACACAGAGGGAAAGAAGTGAATGCCTATTAAAAACTTTTCATTGGTTTCTTCTTGTTTTTTTCTGCACAATGAGGACCCAAGAGCAATTCCATCCCCAGGGCCACTAGTCCAGTTAAGATCTCACTGATTTAGTGGTATTAATTTTCTGTGATGGAAAAGGAACCACACATTCACACCAAGACATTACAGGTGCTTCCGTTCTTTGAGAATACTATACAAATCAGTACCTCTACATAACACGTAGAAAGTGAAAAATTTGGGAAAAACCTCAGACTAGATTCATTACTGAAATGAACCACATACTATAAGGTGAGTTCTTAGAAAGGCTGATTTCTCTTATTCTTTTTCCCACCTTAAATTAAATTTCCATTTAGGGCTAAGATACTTGACAATTATTAGACTTCCTTTGAAATTTGTTTGTCTAGTCTGCATTTATAGTAAAATACACAAACACACCACATATATGTATGTGTGTATGTGTGTGTGTATAATTTGAGGCCCAAAATGTGGACTAAATGGCTACCACAAGAACAAACAAGTTGGACTTTGAGCCTCCTGACTGAGAAACCTACTAAAGTCTCAACATTCCTTGGACTTTGCCTGATAAAAATTTTCATTTCTCACGAAATCTGAATATGAGAATATCCTGGTGATCAGATCCTGCTGGTTTAATAGAAATTTTAGAAATACTTAAGTTCCAGTTTTGAAGTTCTAATATTCATCTAGGTAATGACAATAAACCTATAACTGCTATTTGTCCTCATATTTGAAAAATAGTTTTAATAAACCCAAGCCACATTCTCTGGAGATAAGATTCACTTTATCTGGGCTCTGCTATGAGCAGAGATGCACATCTCTCTCATATTAGTGTACCAGTTTTATAGTCTTTCCTTATACAACAATTAATAATAATCCTGAGCTCCAGACAATATTTTCTATTATGTCAAAAGAATAATTTCTGTCTCTCTTTTCATTGTATAGAACACTAGATTCTGGAATCCATCTGATATATGTCCTTTTCTTTTTCCTTGTCTTCATTTTTTCTGTTTCAGAAAATAGATGTTAGATAAGACACATATGTTCTATGAAACTGCCCTCTCTTATGAATTGCCTGTATTTGTAATTGGAATGAGGAGAAAATAAGGGGACAAAGATATTATCTCTAATAAAGCCAATATTAGAGAATATTTAAATGACTAGGATAGAAAGATATAGTTTAGAAAATTGAATCCTAATTGATTGTGGTTCAGAGGGCACAAGTGAGCCTTAAGTTCTTCAAGCCTCATATGGGATAGTCTAGTGGAGGAGGAGCTTTGAGCCAGCGGTGTGAGGCTTGGTATTCTCTGGATCATATGGAAAATGGTTGGGATCCTGTTTGCAGCTTTACTGAGATTCTTACCTGCCTGAGACTAGTGGAGGAGCCCCTTTTATAAACAGGCAGCAGTGAGGAAACCTTTGCAAAGACCTAGATTTGAAACGGAGAGGTCTCTAGAACACAGAGGGAATTTATTTATTCTCTCTTTCTGTTTGTCTTCTAGGATCAGAACAGGTAATACTGTCATACTCTTTTCTGTCATTCACTGAGTAGTTATGTGTCAGGGTACAGTTCTATGTACTTTATAGGCATTATCTTATTTAATATTTATAACATCTCGTTAAGGTAGGTGATGTTACTGCCAAATTTTACACAAGGGAACTAGCCAAAGATTTAGGTGTACAGTGGACTTTTGAAGTGTTCATTACTAACAACAGATTCTTGGTTCTTTTTTCCTTAAAAAAGGAGGGAGCAGATGTGACTCAGTTTAGCATTGGCCTCCTATATGGGAGGTCCTGGTTTTGGTTCCTGGTGCCTCCTAAAGAAAACAGACAATGAGCAAATAAACAATGAGCAGACAAAGATAAAAAATACTTAAGAATGAATTGTACACTTAAAATGCGTGAATTATAAGATTTGTGAATTTGTCAATAAAATTATTTTGAAAATGTTTTTAAAAATTATTGAAGTATATCATTCTTACATGAACATAAATAAAAAGTAAGTGTATAGTAAAAGTGGTGAACTTACAAAACACACCTGCCTAACATCATACATCCTACCAGGCACCCATATATCCCCCCAGCAGGTTCTTGGCTCTTCAAGTTCCCCCATGAACGCTGGGAGTAAATGGACAGTATGGGCATGGCAGGCAGAAGTCCAGAAGGCCCCTTGTGTACAGTGCCTGTGTGGCCTCTCCCCTTGTGCATGTTGTGACCTGTGAATATCTTGGCTAGTCACTCCCTTGATGACATTACTTGGCATAACATTCTTTTAAGAACTGGAGAGAGATTCTCAGGCTGGCTTTGCAGAAGGAAGCTGACAGTTCTTGCAGGGCCTCTTTGCTAGAAACTGTGGGTGAGCTGTTCTCCAGCTGACAGCCAGCAGGAGTACCACCTTAGTACTCAAACGGCAAGGAACTGAATTCTGCCAATAACCTGGATAAGCCTGGGAGCGGATCCCAAGCCTCAGGTGAGACTGCAGCCAGGCTGACACCTTGATTTAGATCTTGTGAAATGCTGAGTAGAGGATCCAGCTGGTGTGCCCTACAGAAACTGTGAGATAATAGGTTTCCCTCGTTTTAGGTCACTTTGTTTGGAGTAATTTATTACACAGCAATAGAAAACTAATACACTGGGTGTCTGTTACTTTCTTTTGCATATATCTGTGTGTCTCTTTGTGTATGTGCATAATAGAGAGAGAGAGTGTGTTTATGTCTGAGAAAAATAGAGAGGGGGAAAAGGAGGGAAGGAGAGGACAGAGGAGAGAGAGAGTGCGCAATTATACCATCAGCTTTTTCATAGAAGGTTTTTTAAACAAGTAGAGTCCAGTTTAACCCTAGAATTATCTACCAAGGAGGATGGGCTTGCCATGGAGAAGAAAGGTTCTCAGTTTTCAATTAAATGTTGGGTGATTTATATCCCCATAGGGAAAGACACCAAGGGTGAGAAGAAATGAGGGACGTTAGCAGTGTGACAGTGTTCATCCTCAGGGGCCTTCACAATGACGCCACACTGGACACTGCCCTCTTGGGCATCTTCCTGGTCTTCTACCTGCTCACTGTGGTGGGCAACCTCCTCATCCTGCTGGTCATCAGCGTGGATTCCCACCTCCACACCCCCATGTACTTCTTCCTGACCAACCTGTCCTTCATTGACATGTGGTTCTCCACTGTCACTGTGCCCAAAATGATGATGACCTTGGCCTCCCTAGAAGGCAGGGCCATCTCCTTCCGCAGCTGCGTGGCCAAGCTCTATTTCTGCCACTTCCTGGGGAGCACTGAGTGTTTCCTCTACACAGTCATGGGCTATGACTGCTACCTGGCCGTCAGTCACCCGCTCAGGTACCCAAGCCTGATGAGTGGGAGAAGGTGTGCCACCCTGGCCACCTGCACTTGGAGAGCACTCTGCTCTCCAAACCACCCTGACCTTCCACTTGCCCTACTGTGGGCCCAACCAGATCCAGCATTACTTCTGCGACGCTTTGCCCATCCTCAAGCTGGCCTGTGCAGACACCTCGGCCAAAGAGATGGTGATTTTTGTCAACACCGGGGTAGTGGCCTCGGGCTGCTTCCTCCTGATAGCGCTGTCCTATGTGTCCATTGTCTGCTCCATCCTGAGGATCCGCACCTCAGAGGGGAGATGCCGAACATTTCAGACCTGCGCCTCCCACTGCATTGTGGTCCTGTGCTTCTTTGTTCCCACTGCTTTCCTGTACTTGAAGTCAGGCTCTAAAAATGCTATGGATGAGGCTGCATCAGTTTTCTACGCTGTACTGACACCTCTTCTGAACCCTGTTGTGTACACCGAGGAACAAGGAAGTGAAGAAAGCTCTGCTGAAACTTAAAGACAAATCCACATGTTCTCAGAGTAATATAATAAACAGCAGACTGTAGATAATACTCATTTATTCCCAATTAGAAATATAATTTATTCATCAACCATAAATTTATTGCATGTATAGTTTTAGTGTTAAATATTCAACACCTCCTACTTAGGAATAGTTCTTTCACAGATTTATCAAGGAATTTTTAAATCACAATTAAATTTTTCTGATCTACCACTGATTTCTCTGCAATGTTGATTGTATTTAAAATTTTAAAAAATCTGATTGTGTCTTAGATACATATCACTAAATTTATAATATACTTTTATATTCAGTTTTTTGTGGACATGAACTTGGAAATTTACAACTATGGGGATTCTCTACAAGAATAGCAACCCTTTCTAGTGGTTTCTTATTCAAGGCTTCACCTTTGTAACTGCCTTCTCAACTCTTTCTCTGGTTGCACGTATATAAATGTGTTTGAGGACCCCAAAGTCCTCTTCCCTAGGGCATCTTGGTCCTATTAATACTTACACATTGAAAAAGTTCTAAACTTCTGAACAGCCTTATTTCTTTAGCCAGGAGTGCCTGGATCAGCTCTGACACTGACATGCTCCTTTAGTAACTGAACAAACAGCACCTTGCATATTTCCTAGGTTTGTTGAATGGAATCAGGAGGAAGTTAAATTAAGAGCAGATACCCTTAGTCTCCTTCACACACTTTAACCTTGAATTTCCTTTCTACTTAACCAGATTCCCATCCTCAGCTCAGAGAAGTCCTGTTTGGGATCCTTTTACTGCAGAGGCTGGTGGATGTTCATGCAGGGCAGACAGCTCCTTCTCTCACCCACTTAGCATTTTGGAAATTCAGCTACAGTGAGCTACAATCTGCTGTGAGGCTGGGACGCTCCACATTATGGCCTGGATCCACTGATGTTTCCTACTTAGAATATAGAAAAATGAAAATATGATTAACTTGTTATTATGGCCTTTGAACGTCTTTATTTTACACATTAAAAAAATAAAATCTAATAAAGGCAAAACTCTAAAGACAAAACTCTTACTCAATAACACCATAAAAACTGTATACTTTCCTATCCAATGGTGGGCATACACATGTAATGGATAAATGCTAGAATTGTATGCAAAAGAAAACAAATGCTGATTCATATAAGGTTAGAAATCCTTTTGTGCTCTGTCCCATAATTTCCACATCTGTGAAAGATTCTTTCTCAAAATACCATTGTGGGTATTAAATTAGTTAATAGAAGTTAAGATGCATTGAGTGATGCTGATTCATAGTAAATTCTTAATAGAGGTTTATTAGTAAAACTGGAAACTACCAGCCAGATAGCCTGATTCTCAAAATTTATGCCTTTCCCATTTATTTAAGTTATACTCTAGCATTAAGGTAGTAGTTTTGAAATGCGTCAATTAAGCTTTCTTTAAATCACTGATAATAGTTTACTGTAGTAATTAACATCTTTACTGACAGTGTAATTATATTCTTCTGTTTCACTACTCAGTGAATTAGCTATTCCCATATTTATTATAATAATTTTCAAGGACGTTAAAATAAAATATATGTAGTATTGCAATCATACTGAATTTATTCATTCCATCATGCTCCAGAAGTCAAAGTAGTAAACATTTTTTAATCTTGTAATATATGAGACACTTTACAAGGTTTATTCCTGTAACACGTACTGTTAGTATAAGATATGAGAAAACTGAGGAAGGTTACTTTACTTACTCAGAGTCACACAGTTAGAATAAATATGGTCAAGGTTTAGTCCCAGACTATCTGATACCAAAGCCCATGTCGTTAACCTCTGCATTATATTGTATCACTAAAATTTAAGGAAACTTCTATGCCTTTGGGGGAGCAGGCAAGATAAACATGTATCAATAATCATTGAAATAAGTCAGATTCCTGTGTAGGTGCATATATTCTGTATAATTATAGCAAATTTAGTATTTTAATAAATTATATTTTTCCAAAGACTATGACTTCACCTTACGTACTCCTTTACCTGTACCTGAGTTAGATTCTAAACCTGAGGCTGTCCCATGGACCCTCTTCCATAGTTCATCAAACTGCATTATCCTATGTCTTTACTCTTTTGTCTCCATAGTAAGCCATTGACTTCTAAAGGAAAAATACTGTCTTACCATTATAGCAATCCACCTTTAGGAATCTTGGTCTGTTTTCTTTAGACGCTTCTTCTTTAGGCTGCTGAGCTCTTTTCATACCCATAAATAAGTTTACTTACTTTTTGAGGGACCCAAACGCTGATCCACACTCATAATTTAAAATGTCACACCTGCATAGATGTCTTCCATATCTATCCAGGAAGTTCCTACCTCCTTGGTTACAGCTCATAATAATTTTAGATTGCTAGTTCCTCATAGCTGGAGCAAAAGTATTATATCAAATTCTCTATGTCTAAGTCAAAACTGTTTTTCTCCTTTCTAACTCCTTTATGTGTCCCTTTCCTTATATACCATCACTGTCCCCCCAAAAGAGGGATCTGACATTCCAAGGGTCATTCAAAATCCTTCCTAAAACATTTCTTCTTCATGGAATTGAAAAAGAGGTAAGAGAAGAGAGAAATAGAGGAGGATAGGATGACATGAAACATTAGTGAAAACTCAGGAAAATATAGAGAAATGTTGAGTAATTGCAATAGTTCAATAATGAATCATTTACATGCATTATCAACTATTAATTTGCACAACCTCATTTTGTAAATACTTCGAGGTATCAGTATTATGTGTGAGCACCTATTAGCACTGATTAAATTAAAAATTAATTTTAATTTTAAAAATTAAAAATAATAAATCAGAATTGATGTTGTCATTCCATAAAGGGAATTAGGAAATTTGGGCAAATCTTTTATCACTTTGTATTACATTTTGATCTACTTTCTGGGTTTTCTCCCCAAAATAGCATCTCTGGAGCACTGAACTGAGATGTTATCCACAAAGGCTCATTATTGCTGTTGTCACTCTCCTGTTATTATATTTCTTAAATATTGTATGGCTATTTTCACAATGTGTGTGAGTTAACTCATAGTTGAAATTAACTTACAAGAATAAATAGCTTAAACAAGAAAATTTCAGCTCAAATCGTGAATGAGCGGGGTGACTTTTTAAATGATCCCAATGCTGATATTCATTCATCAGTTTAGTCTTGCTTTCTCAATTAATTAATCAATGCAATATTTCCTTCAACAATTTTAAGTGGCTACTCTATTTCAGACATGAAAGATACCAAGCTTCAAGACAGTTTTATGTTTCATGTACTCAGAATCTAATGGGAAATACAAGTAAATTGGTGAATTTCAGAATGTCAGAAAATTATAAAAAAGGTGTCACAGGACCCCACATGGCATCTGACACAGATTAGGTAGTGAAGTGATTCCCCATCTGAAGATAATGAAAATTAGGCATACAAATAAGAAAGGTTTGGGTTTGTCCCAAATTCACATTTTCCAGCCAAAACCAATCTGTATTTTGAGTTGTTTAATTGCAATGTGAGGAAAATTTGGGACACAGTATATCTCTTTGTTATTTGTAGTGCACAGCTATTCCATTTATTATGTTCAGTTTATTTCTTAGCATTTTATGTTTTTTTTTCCATTGGAAATGTTTTAATTGAAGTTTCTAATTTGTAGACATCCTAGAGAAGTACAATGGATTTTTAAATATACATCTAGTACCCCATGACTACATGAAATTCACCTTTTAGTTCTAGTAACTTTTATTTAGGTTCCTTAAGATTTTCTACATTAAGGAATATTTTTGTTATAAATAAATACAAATGTGTTTTCTTCTCATTTTCACGTCTTTCTTATATTTTTCTTGCTATTGTATTGGCTGGATCCTCAAGTACAATGTTAAGTAAAAATGGTAAGAGTGAACATTCTCTTGTCTTTATTCCTGACATTAAGGGGAAAGCAGCTATTAAGTTATTATTCTTGCTGTAAGTTTTGTTTGTAGCCACCCTTTAGAAGACTGGGAAAGTTTCTTTCCCTCTTTTTGATGTTCTGTGGATATTATCAAGAATGGATGTTAAAATTTTACTAATGTTTTTTCTGCATACAGTTTATGATATGGCATTTCTTTTTTATTCTCTTAATGTGGTAAAATCCATTTATATTTGAATGTAAACCCAACCTTGCTCTCCACAGTCAACAATTATTGGTCTTGGTGTATTATACTTTTCATGAGGAATATTGTATTGTCTTTTTTTGTGATATCTTTTTCTCTTATCTCTTCCTGAAATACTTTGTGAGGGATTGCTGTTATTATTCCTTAAATATTTGATAGAACACACAAGAAAAATTAACTGTTTCTGGGATTTTTTTTCTTGTTTGTTGTTTTTTGGAAGGTTTTAAATTACTATCTCTATTATAAAATTACTTTATGGCTATTCAGATATTTTCTATTTTTCTTGAATCTTTTTTTGTAATTTGTGTCTTTCAATAAATTTGTCTATTTCATCTAAATTGTCAATTTTATTTGTATAAAATTGTCTGTAATATACCCTTAATGTCCTTTCAATGTCTGTGACATCTGTCCTGATATTATTCTGTTACTTCTGATATTGGTAGTCTTTCCTCTTTCTCTTGATCATTCTGGGTAGAGGTTTATCAATTTATTGATTGCATCAAAGAACTAGTGTATAGTTTGACTTTGTCTATTGTACTGCTTTCTATTTTACTGAGTTCTGCTCATAACTGTATTATTTCCTTCATTCTTTTTATTTTGAGTATAATTTTCTCTTTTTCTAACTTCTTAAGAGAGCAGTTTAGATCATTGAATTTAAATGTCTTATTGTATAAATTTTATATTTTGAGTTTGTTCCTAAAAAGTTTTACTTCAGAAATATACCTCATAAGTTACCTCCTAACTTACATCTTAAATTAATTACCTTCTATCAATGTAATTCATGAAATGGGAACACAAAATTTCTTTTCATTAGTAAGACAAATCCATCACAGCTTTTCTTCCCATTTATTTATACATAGAAGTTACATGTTTCTGTGCCTACTATGTGAAACTTCATCCTCCAAACACTCTAGTTGATTTTTTTAAAAATCAAAATTATTGCTTCTGGGAACACATTTCCTTCTAATCCCCTTCAGATATCTCCTTGATGCACTTTCTTCTCACCTCCTGGTGGTTTTATAGCATTAGAGAATGGGAAGAGCAATAGTATTGGCCCTATTTTCCCTTGGAATTTCTCCTAGGACCATGCCAGTGAGGAGTAGCTTCTTTTCTAAGTGCTATCTCTGGGCCTCTTTAAATTTACAGCCTTCATAAAGGACTTTGTGTGTTATTGTGAGAAATAATTCTTTTAAAAAGGTTCAATAACAGATTTGAATACATTTCCCAAAAGCTACCATCCTTGCGCTTACTTTGAAAATATAGGAAGAGTGGTGGCTTCTCCTAGATCTGGGTCTTCTTTTTGCTACCCACTGAATAGAAGTCTCTTTCTTCATATTTAAGAAACAGAAGTTTAGTAGCTAGCACAAAGTGAGTATGTAGTGATAAGTCTTCTTGATTGCTTAACTTCATGGGCCTTAGCTTCACTGCCAAACAAATAATTTTACCTGAAACTTCCATAGGTGCTTAATTCAAACTTTTCCAAAGTTAGACTTTTCATTCTACCCTAAGAGCATACCCTTATCACATTTTCTATTTTGCTGAGCTGTAGCACAATTGCCTAAATTTTCTAAAGCGTACCTTTAGAAAATTTCTCCATCAACTTTAGCTTCTAATACATTTGTTACTATTTGTCATTCAGCTAATAATTCTCCCAAATTTGCAAGATTACAACTCATCTTCCTAGTGTAGTAGACAAACTCCTTAATGATTTGCCTATTTTTTCTAATTCTTCTTCTTACATACCTTTCCCATGTTTCTTTTTGTATGGGAATGATAAGCTCCTTGTGCACTGACATTGCAGAGCCCATAATAGCCACTCAGTACATATTTATTTATTAAATAAATAAGTGAATTCATGTTGTAAAATTCCATCATCCCTGAAAGGGAAAAAAAAGAGTGTAAACCATGTAAACCTGTGGGGAGCCGCCCGGAGCTACGTGCATTTGCGGTCTCCAGCAACATGGCGGTTTTCATAACTACGCCTACTCCACCCCTGTGCTTCCGCCTTCTTCTTCCCCTTTCCCCAGTTTCCCGGGCAAAAAGTGTCATGCCTGTGCAACAAGATGTTGAAGCCATGACCAGCATTGAAGACTCGCAACCTATAGCAAGTGGTGTAACAGCATTTTATTGCCTTATATGGAAGAGCTGCTTCATCAGCCTATCACCCCCTGCTAATACCCTCCCCTTAGTATATATTCTGATGCTCTACCCTCAATAAATGGAGACTTGATCAGAATCCTGTCTTGTCTCCGTTTCTCTCGCCTCTTGTCCCCCAATTCCCACTCCCTCTTTCAGGTGCCAGTTCGTTTGACCTGCGGGCTGGGTCATAAACCAAACATACAAACCAAAAAACCAAAAACATAAAACAAACAAATTTTTCCAAAAGTTGGTTTATCTAATATTTGACAGCCTTATGCAGTGGTTTTCATATTAGTTTAAAAGAAGACAAGCATTACACAACAGATCCTTATGTAGTGGAGCTGTTCTATATCTTGACTGTGATGCTGGATACATAAACCTACACTGGTGGTAAAATTTATACAGAACTTAACACACACACATATGGACACTCACAGGCTGACCCCACCCCCCTCTCACAACAAAGACACACAGAAATATAAGTAAAATTGTGGAAGCCAGTACAAGATCTGTGGACTGTGTCAATGTCCAAATGTTACTATTGGGAGAATCTGGGCAACTTACATAAGGAATCTCTTTGTATTATTTCTTATAAATTTGTGTGAATCTATAATTATTTAAAAAAATTTCAATTGAAAAGTATTTACCTTATATCTGTTCTTAAAAATGGAAGACTTTCAATGTTTTAAAAATACAGATGTTCATAGTATTTTGAATAGTCCAATCAATTTTTATGTTAAAACTAATAATGGCTTTCTCCTTGGGCACCAATTACACTTCTCACAATGTACAGTGCTACATTAGTCTTTCTCTACAACCAGACTTTGCCTGTGAATTCAGACTTTGTTCTTTTTGTGCATCTTTTGTTTATCATTTGCTTTAAAATACAGTAAATGATCCGTAACATTTTGTCTAATTGTGACTTAGATGAAATAGTGATATGTTATAAGGAATTGGAAAAAATTCAAATGAGCCCAATCGGCAAATAATTTTGATCTATCTGTATCTCAGCTTTCTCCTTTGTAAAATGAGTTGGTTTACATAATGGACCCATACTAGTTTGGTTCATAAGGCTGAATGCCAACAATTAAACTCTTCGATGGATGACTGTTTCACAGTTTGTGTAGGTCATGCCTTCATAGTTAGTCCAATTTTATTCTCAGCATAGCTCCAGCTCACTTAGTGTACGATATACCAAAGTACCACAGAAGGGAGATTCTTGCTAAAGCATCTCCAAAATGCAGCTGCTGCAAGTCTAAGGAGACTGAGAAGTCCTTTTCAGTTCTGGCAGCAAGCCTTGTTTTTTTTTCTCCTCCATCTGGTATGGTAGGCATCGGTGTCATTCTTTGCATTTATGATATGTATTTAGAATTTAACATTTATTTTTAGAGAAATTAATGTACACTTTCAGTATACCGATACATTTGGATGACCACCTGTGAGGTTCAGGGCCAAAGCCTTACCTCCCCAGGAACCAACCCCCACGATATCCTACTATATATTAGATGGTGTTGCAAGTCCATTCTTTACTATAAGTCTAACACATGTGAATTACAAGTTATGACAGCCAGTCACAGTGCAATCACATGGGATGAACTCACTAGGATCTTGCTCTGAAAATGGAAAATATCTTCAGTAACTTATGACTGTATATTTTTGACTCTAAGGTTATTTGCTTGTTTTTCATATCTAACATTTGTCCCTTGTCTACTTATAAAAATAATTTTAAGGTTGCTGAAAATAAGAGCTTTGCCTTTAGGATTAGAAATGAGGAGCTCTGTAAAAACAGAGGGAAAGTGGAAATAGTTAAGATCAGTGACTAAATAGTGTATACAATTCGTAAATGTACAGAACTTAAATTTGAAAACCATGAAAACCAAAGTAAAAAAATAAATGAAAGGTTTTACAGTATTTCATTATATTATAAATGCAAATAAAACCATTCTTCCTGAGACTCAAGCACATTTTCTGTTTAGTCCATTCTAACATGTAACTTCTGCTTATGGATACTTACATAATGAATTGTGAATATTACATGACTTTTTCGATATAGAAGTGTTTAAAAATGGGAAGTGCTTTTAATAGAGCTTTGACTGAAATTGCACAAAATAAACTGGATAGTTTTGGACAATATTTATACAATAAGTAAAACTAATTATTTCTGTAGTGATTTACTTGGTAGAATATAAAGAAAGATTAGATTATTAACCTTCATCTTAGATTGTCATTATTTAAATTGATGCTTTTATTGGGATTTTGTTAGGCACTGTGAGGGAAAAAATGTAAATTTCATTAATTTTAATATTGGGTAATTGAAATGCTCCTTCAAAGTATATCTTTCAGGTTGATGTTTTAATTTGATTATAAATAAAAAACAAAAATTGCAAGTGTTGGAGAGGATGGAAAGATAGAGGAACACTCTATCATTGTTATTGGGAATGTAATGCTGTGGAAGAGAGTTTGGCAGTTCCTTAGAAAGTTAAGTAAAGAATTACTAAGTACAGAATTACCAGATGACCCAGCAATCTGCCTTCTTGGTGGATACATCCAAAATTGAAAGCAGGACTGAAACAGATACTTGCACACTGATTTTCCTCGCAGCACTGCTTACAGTTGCCAAAGATGGAAGGAACCCACATATCCATCAATTGACAGATAAGTAAAATATGGTATAGAATTGTAATATTTTTCTGCTGTAAAAAGGAATAAAGTCTTTTTCTTTTTTAAGATTTATTTATTTATTTATTTCTCTCCCCTTTCCCCCCAACCCCGGTTGTCTGTTCTCTGTGTCCACCCACTGCAGTCTTCTTTGTCTGCTTCTGTTGTCCGCTTCTGTTGTCAGAGGTATGGGAATCTGCATTTGCACTTTCTTTGGCACTGGGCGGCTCTCCTTACGGGGCACACTACCTACACGTGGGGCTCCCCTACATGGGGGAAGCCCCTGCATGGCAAAGGCACTCCTTGCGCGCATCAGCACCGCACATGGACCAGCTCCACTCGGGCCAAGGAGGCCCGGGGTTTGAACTGTGGACCTCCCATGTTGTAGACGGACGCCCTAACCACTGGAACAAGTCTGCTGCCAAGGAATAAAGTCTTGATACAAGTGACTACATGGATGAACCTTGAAGACATAATGTTGAGTGAAATAAGCCAGACAGAAAAGGACATATATGATCTATGAATATTAAACAATTAGGATAAGCAAATTCATAGAGTCAGAAACTGGAATATAGGTTATCAGGAGCCAGGGTGGGAGTAGGAAATGGGGAGTTAATGTTTAAATTGTACAAACTTTCTCTTTGGGAAGATGGAAACGTTTTGGTAATGGATGATGGTGATGGTAATGTGACATTGTGAAAATAATTAAACAGCACTGAAATATATATTTGAATGTGATTAAAAGGCAAACTTTTGGACTGTATATATGTTACTAGAATAAATTTTAAAAAATTCCATAGGACTGTGTAACACAAACTAAGAACCCTAAGATAAACAATGGACTATAGTTAATATTTCAATTATAAAATATTCTTATATCAATTGCAACAAATATTCCACACTAATCCAAAGTATTAAATAATAGGGTGGTATATGGCAACTCTGCATTTTATGCATGATGTTTCTATAAGCCTACATCTTCTATAATAAAATTTAAAAAATAACAATGGAAAAGCTCCTTAAAAGTACAAAGTTCATGTGGGTGATATAATTTGTTTACAAATAAAAGAAATTAGTTTTATCTGGAATTTCTTGACTATTTACTCTGGGTGAATACTAATCCACTTTTCAGCTTGAGCAGAGCTTTCTTCACCTCCTTGTTCCTCAGGGTGTACACAACAGGGTTCAGAAGAGGTGTCAGTACAGTGTAGAAAACTGCCACAACCCCATCCACAGCATCCTTGGAGCCTGGCCTCAAGTAAATGAAAGTACCAGGACCAAAGAAGCACAGGACCACAATGCAGTGGGAGGCGCAGGTCTGAAAGGCTCTGCATCTCCTCTCTGAGGTGCGGATCTTCAGGATGGAGCAGACAATGGACACATAGGACAGCGCTATCAGGAGGAAGCAGCCCGAGGCCACGACCCCAATGTTGACAAAGACCACCATCTCGTTGGCCGAGGTGTCTGCACAGGCCAGCTTGAGGATGGGTGGAGCATCGCAGAAGTAATGCTGGATCTGGTTGGGCCCACAGTAGGGCAGGCGGAAAGTCAGGGTGGTCTGGAGAGCAGAGTGCAGGGAGCCAATGAGCCAAACGCTGGTGGCCAGGGCGGCACACCTTCTCCCACTCATCAAGTCTGCGTACCTGAGCGGGTGGCTGATGGCCAGGTAGCGGTCATAGGCCATGACCGTGTAGAGGAAACACTCGGTGCTCCCCAGGAAATGGAAGGAATAGAGCTGGGCCACGCAGCTGCAAAACGAGATGGCCCGGCCTCCTGGGGAGGCCAAGGTCATCATCATTTTGGGCACAGTGACAGTGGAGAACCACATGTCAATGAAGGACAGGTTGGTCAGGAAGAAGTACATGGGGGTGTGGAGGTGGGAATCCACACTGATGACCAGCAGGATGAGGAGGTTGCCCACCACAGTGAGCAGGTAGAAGACCAGGAAGATGCCCAAGAAGACGGTGTCCAGTGAGGGGTCATGGGGACGGCCCATGAGGACAAACATGGTCACGAGGCTCACGTTCCTCATTTCTTTCCGTAGCTGGGCTCTTTCTCTCAAGGTAGGAAAGCAAATCTAGCATTGACTGTGAACATCCTTCAAAAGAATTGTGTAGGCACATTTTCTTTCATGGCAAACACAAGCATTACACAGCTGTCTTGCATGAACATGGGTCTTTAAAAAAAAGCATGGTGGCTCCCTTATTACAGTGAAAAATAAAAGCAGCAAGCTAGAGAAAAGGAGTAAAGTTTGTATTCTTTTCTGTAGAGTTAGAAATGATATACACTCATTTGTAATATGCACAAGGCGGCAAGCCTTTTTTCAGGCATCTGGCATTTTCTCTCTGACACACCTATAGACAAGCACGCACACTTTCAAACATACAGAATGTCTTTTTGATCACCAGAGAGTCATTCAGAATAAATAGAAATTTCTAAAGAAAACTTCAACCTGGATGGCTGCGAGAAAAATGACCTTCCTAAAGCTCTTTCCTCAGCAGCAGAATTGTCCGTCTGGGTTCCGGGAATGGTCCAGCATTCCCTGAGCATTCCCTGTGCCCATTCCTCTGTCCTACCCTGGGCCATATCCCTGGTCATACTTGAAATCTGGTTCCAAATTACTGGAATAATGGGCAGGGTAACCATCACTTTCTTCATTCCTTTCTCCTGTTTATTTCTAATTCTTAATTTTATTATTTCCTTATGAAGGAATTTAAGCAATCGTCCTCCCTGCAAACAATGATCAAATCATCTTACTGTACATTTTCAGACACCCAAGAGGAATCTGAACTGCATGAAGAGGGTTAGACTGTATCTCTAAGTCCTAGAACTGGATATTTATATTTGTTATAAAAAAAACAAAAACTTGTTTCTAAAAGTAGAGAAAAATATGGTGTATGAAATAATTTTTAACTGTTTCTGGGATTTTTATTCTTCACAAGCTCACCTTAAAGTTTTTTCCTTTTCTCTTTTTGAGTTGACTGGATGACCCTCGCATTATATATTCAAAGAGAAAAAAAGGCATGAAGAAATGGTAGGAGAATTGGACATCTCTGATAGAAAAGGAGCATTTCTTCACTAATTTCTAAGATGCCTTTTCTCTACAGGATCACATCAGCAGCACATTTCCACCTTTGAATCTCTGAGAATAATGGCATGCTTCCAATATTCCAACTTGGAGTCATAATTCTAAGTAAGTTTAATGGAGAAATCATTTTATTGGCTTGTGGTCTAATAGCATTTTGAGTGCATGACTAAGGTCAGCTAAATCCAAGCTCAAGAAGAATAAATAAGAACTATCTATGACCATAAATACATTATAGTTAGCCGACTGTGCACAATAATGAAAAATGCTGAGATTTTTGCCAATTTTTACTACGTACCAATTTTTAAAGTAGGTTTTTGGACCGCAAGATAGAATTCAAGGTTTGAAGAAACTCAGTCTTTGATGGGTAGATGATTCTTTTGTCTTAAAATGATGAAACCACAAGAAGATTGAGCTATAGAAATAAGCTCTTTTTAAATAGCAGAATTTAAAATTTGCTTGCTGTCTCAGGAGACACTGCCTTGGTCCCAGGGTCCTCATGGATGAGGAGTGAAACATTATGATAAAAACTGAGACTCTTTTCCCAAATGCACCTATTTCATCATTTCTGTGTATGATGACCCATCTTTCTCTATGACTATATATTTTATTCAACCAAAATTAATTTCCAGAATAAATAAGTCTGGGTATGAAATTTTCTCATGCAGGAATGATTTAGGGTATTTTTCCTTCTAAATTCAAAGATAGACAATATAGCTTTCATTCCCAAAGGGAGAATTCTCTGGTGGGGCTCATAGTCTCTTTGATAAATCTTTACCTCTGGTGATTGTGACCAGCCATGCAAGGAACTCTGTGTCTCCTGTGTTCCAAAGATTGTAAGTGCTTCACTCCTCCCACATAAAACGTCTTGCTAATTAAACGTCTTCCCTCTGGGGCTCAGCAGATACACTATGCAAGTTCCTAGCCAAGAATGAATATTGAAAAAAGAAAGAAAGAAAGGAATCAGTGTGGTCTCTCCTTCCTTGTTCAGAGATTTTTCTCTCCTGCTCAGAGACTTCTGCCCTTGTGTGTTCAGTCCTCTTTGTTGCCTTAGAACGTATTTAGATTCTTTTCAAAATTGCTTTTTTTGTGTGTTTGAATTCCTGTAGCTAACAAGAGGAAAAATACACTTTCTTCCCCAGAATTAACAGACGTATTAGCTATCAGGTAAGGGTTCCATGAATACAGAGAAAAATTGGTGTGCTGTGGTAGAAGTCCAAAGTACTTTTTGTCTTGGAGAAGGAAAAGAAGCAGCTTCACTGGCCTTATGTAGTAATAGAAATACTCTCACCTCTATGCCTATTACAATACCCAATTTTCTCACAGTGGTTTTATTAATATAGGATAAGTCATATATTATGTAATTAATATAAAATAACAGTGCTATCTTGGGAGCAATTTCAATAATTATTTTCAATGGAGGTCCAGTTAATATACTTCAAAATTTCTTTAAGGAATACATGAGTTTAATTTTGTGAATTTAAAGTTCTGTACAACTTCTTTTATATAACTTTTATGAAAGCTATTAATTTCCATTTGATTCTCTTGGATTGTATAGGTATAAAAAAAATACTAACTTTGGTCTTCTTTCCAAAATTAAGTGCCCACCTTTTACATTTGGCATAGAAAACACTCTTGTTATCCAGCTATCTAGTCTACTCAGAGACTACTTAGATCTTGTAAGAGTGCTGCAGAATTTGTTCAGTGACCTTCTACATTACAAGGCGGCCAGTGATGTTGCTTAGTTTTAACTTCTTAAGGAGCTAAATAAACTATGATCCAGCTTTTCAGGCCATATTTCATAAAACCAGGTAAGGTTCTATGTAATGAATATTCCAACCCTGCCAGCTTCATCAGCATTTTTGCACTCATAGTCCTTTGCGTCAGAAAAGAGGCAGAGCTGAGTCCACCTAACATTCTGGTGGCTTTTGTAGAAACCCTAAGAAAGACCAGAGAAGGATAGAGCTCCATGTACTTGTTTTTTGACACTCATTTCCAACTGAACTGCTAGTGAAGCTGTTCTCTAACATTTTTTCTCCAAAATTGTTCTTGATATTCAAAAACAATTTTTTTTTGTAGTTCCATACAAAAGTAGCTTGTCAGTTTATACAAAAGAGTGCTCTGGGATTTTGATTAGAACTGTATTGACTCTAATGAACAATTTGGGGTGAATTAACATCTTAATAATATTGAGTCTCACCATCAATATGCCTTTAATTTCTCTCATGTTGTAGTGTTAAGTTGTGACACACTGTTTTTTGTCCAATTTATTACCATTTCCTATTTTTTGTTGCTATTGCAAATAGAATGTTTTTACTTCAATTTCTAATTATACATTGCTGGTGTGTAGAAATAAAATTGAATTTTTTTATATTGGTCTTATATCCAGTATCTTCTTAGTTCTTGTATCTTTTGTAGAGATTCATTTTCTACATAGAAGATCATGTTGTCTGTAAATACAGTTTATTTCTTCCGTTCCCATGTAGAACACATTTAATTTCTTTTTCTTGCCTTCCTGCCCTGAATGAGTCCTCTAGTGTAATATTGAAAAGAAGTAGTGAGAGCAGAAACCCTTGCCTGACTCCTGAATTTGGGGAAGGGGGAACCTTGGGTCTCTCAAAATCAAATATTGTGTTAGTTGTAAGTTTTTCATAGAGTTTTTTTAAAAATTCCCTTTTACTTCCTAGTTAACTGTGAGTTTTTATTTAGGACAGTGTTTGGAGTTTGTCAAATATATATTTTGCATCTGTGAAATGAGCCTATGCTTTACATTTTTCATTTTGTTAATATGAATTATGTTGATTCCGTTTCAAATTTTAAACCAAATTTGCATTTCTGGGATAAACCACAGTTGGCCCTGATGCTTGATTCTTTTTCATGTTTTATTGGATTCAATTTGCTAACAGCTTGTTAAGAATATTATATATATATATTCACAGAAGGTATTACTCTGTAGGTTTCTTTTTTTGTAATGATTTTTTCTGATTTTACCAGCAGGGTAAATGCTGGATTCATAGAATGAGTTCGGAAGTTTTCCTTTTTTTTCAATTTTCTGAAAGATCTCACATAAACTTGGTGCTATTTCTTCCTTAACAGTTTGGAAGAGGTTACCAGTAAAGCACTCTGTGCCCAAAATTTTCTTTGTGGGAACAGTTTTAACTACTAATTTAATGTCTTAAATAGTTATTAGACTATTAAGGTTGTTTCTTTTTGAGTACACTTTGGTAGGTTGTATCTTTTAATAATTTTGTCTTTTATCTAATTTGTTGCATTTATTAGAAGACAGTTCCTCAGAAGATTATCTTATCATTTAAATATATGTTGAATCTAGATGATGCCACCTCTGTCATTCTGATATTTATCATTTGCGTCTTTTTTTTTTCACTAATCAGTCTAGCTAGTGTTTTGTCAATTTTATTTATCTTTAAAGTTCTCTCCATTATTTTCCCTTGTTCACTGATTTCTATTCGGATTTATTATTTCTTACCTTTTGCATAGTTTTGGTTTAATTTGTGCTTCCTTTTCTAGATTCTTTAGGAGATAACTGACATCATTATTTTGAGAGTTTTCTTTTTTTCTAATATAAGCATTTCATTTTATAAATTTCCTCCTATGAAATGTTTTAGTGGCTTTCCAGGAATTATTATTATTTTGTTTTAATTTATTTCAAATTATTTTCTAAGTTCTCTTTTGATTTCTTCTTTGAGTGATGAGTAATTTGGAATTGTGTTTTTTAGTTTCTAAATATTTGCAAGTTTTCCAGATATGTTTTCTTTATTAATTACTAGTTTATTTCCATTGTGGCCAAAGAACATACTTTTTATGTCTTGGACCATTTTAAATTTACTAAGATTTTTTTTTTAATCCATACATGGTCTATTTTGGTAAGTTTTCTGTGAGTACTTAATAAAAGGCATTCTATATAGGTGAGTTAGGGGAATTTGGTTCACCTTAGTGATTTTCTGTTCACTCGTTCTATTATTGATCAATGAATACGAAATCTTTGAATATTTTTGTGAATTTTTCTATTTTGCCCTTAAATTCCATTTTTTGCCTCATATAATCTTTTTTTAAAGAATTACTTAATAATTTTATTAAATATTCCAGATATTACTGCCTCAGAAGTAAAAATAATTGAAATTTATGGTTTGACAAGTAATATTATTATATATATTAATAAAGCATAAATCCATCCAAAGCATATAATCAGTGGTATTGTGTATTCATGTATTTGTGCATTCATCACTCCAATTATTCCCAGAGCTTATATATCTATTAACATATATACTGTTAATTTTTTATTAGAAAAGTTGTGAGTTTTAAAAAACTGTGGAATTCCCATACATCACTCCTCCAAAAATACCTTGCATTTTTGTGGAATATTAGTTACAGATTATGAAAGAACATCATCAAAAATTACTGCTAGTTTTTTGAGGAACCTGCCAAACTGGGCGGGGAGAAGAAAGAAGAGAGATGATATGGGGGCATTTTCGGGACTTGGAGTTGTCCTGAGTGGTATTGCAGGGACAGATGCAGGATATTATAAATCCTGCCGTAATCCACTGAGTGAACTAGGGGAGATTAAATTACAATGTTAACTATAATCCATGCAGTGTAGCAGTGCTCCAAAATGTATTCATCAAATGCAGTGAATGCTCCACACTGATGAAAGAGGTTGTTGATATGGGAGGGGTGGGAGGGTGTGGGGAGTGGGGTATATGGGAACCTCATATTTTTTAATGTAACATTTTGTGTGTTCTATGTATCTTTAAAAATAAATCCTCACCCAGAAAAAAATAAATAAAAATATTACTGCCAACTATGATACATAGCTAACATTTGTTATATTTTTTCCATAACCCCCCTATTGTCAACACCATGTATTAGCATTGTGTATTTGTTATAGTCATGAGAAAACTTTCTCATATTTGTACTGTTAACCACAGTCCACCATCTACCATTTCCTTCACTGTGTTACACAGTTTCATGCCTTTCACTATCTATCCAAAGTGTACACTCATTAGTTCTCAGTTTCATTACAGAATCATGCTGTCATTGTCCCATTAAATTTTAGAACGTTTTCCTTAGTCCAGTAGAAAAAATCTCCACATTCTAGAACTTTAGGATTGATACATTACCTTATGACATTGATGCAAGAATAGTACAATATTACTATTAACTATAGTCCATAAGTTACATTAATTCTATTTTTCCTATATATTACCATATTCTTACCACTTTGTAATAGTGACATACATTTGTTTTTGTGCATAGAACATTCTTGTAGCTTTGGTATTAACCACGATTCTCATCTACCACTGAGTTCACTCTGTTACACAGTCCATAGATTATTCTCTAGCTTACTTTCAATTGACATTTACCTTCCTAGACTACCCCTTTCAGCCACAATCACATTTATAAATCAGCAGTGTTACTTATACTCACTATGTGTTATCATCAACTCTATCCAATTCCACACTTTTGCAATCAAGCTAATTAAAAATTCTAAGTACATTAAGCATCAGGATCCATTCTCAGTCCTCATCCTGTCTCCTAGCAACCAATACTCTAGGTTTTTAACTCCATGTGTTTATTTTTCATATTTAGATAATATTAGTGAGACCATACCGTATTTGTCCTTTCGTGTCGGCTTATTTCACTGAGCATAATGCCCATAAGTTTCATTCATGTTGTTATATGTGTCCCAATTTCATTTCTTCTTACTGCAGCATAGTATTCCATTGTATGTATATACCACTTTTGTTAATCCATTCATCAGTTGATGGACACTTGGATTGTTTCCACCTTTTGTCAATTGCTTCATATATATATAAATATATATATAAATATAAATATATATATATATATATTTGTCTTTCCTCTGAATGTGAGTTTATTTTTCAGGACAATTTTAGTATAAAATGTTCATAGTTCCATGACATTATTAAAAAACACATAAATTCTTAAAAAAGGAATCCTTACAAAATCTGTTGGAGGAAGAATACTGACCTCAGGATACAGAAACAGACTTACAACCTAATTTCAAAAAAAGTATCCACTTGGAGGCTGTGTTACCACTGAAATGACATCATAGATTAATTTACTATTCCTTTACTTGATAATAAAAGCAAAGGCTCAAAGAATGTGTTTATTTCTCAGAGCTCTTCTTCGTTGCCACCTCTGAAATTGTTAGTTCTATGCATGGCAGGTTTTGCAGTGAGGAGTTTTTGTATTCTTTTCCTTCTTTCTCCCCACCCCCACAATTTTGTAGGTCACATGAGTGTTGGATTAATAATTTTCTCCATGATCTATTGTTTATATAGGTTCTGATTTTTCAGTTCATGGCATCAAGTTATGTAACATACCTGTTCAACAGATTATATTGCAATTAGATTGAAAAGACTGGTGGGGATTAGAGGATAGATATGATGAGCATGTTCTACCTACAATCTGCAGAATGGACAGTACTGTAACTGGGTGGCACAGCTCTCATAGAACACAGTGCGGCCACAAGGTCACAAGGTCAATTTGATCTTTTCCTATCTGCTCTGTTTAAACCTTAAGCCTATGGCTGAAGGCTCTGTCATACCCAAATCCTTTAGAGTATGAATTCTGTCATTTTTGCTAAGATCAGAATATTGACTAATGGCTTTCTCACATTGATGTCATTCACAGAACTCTCCAGTTTGCATAATCTCATGTTGTAAAAGGTTAAAAAAATTAAGGTTTTCCCATATAGATGGTATTTTCTTGGCTTCTGTCCAGGGTGCATTTTCTCATGTTTCCTGAGGGCAGTGCTATGAGTGAAAGCTTTCTCACATATATGACATTCCTGGGGTTTTGTTCAAATGTCATTTCTCTCATGTACTCTGTGAGGAGAAGAAAGCCTCACTTTCCCATGTAAATTGGGAAATTTTACATGGGAACTCTCCAGTGAGTTCTCTCATGGTTTTTAAGAGAAGAACTTTCTCTGAAAGTTTTCCCATGTTGATGACATTCATAGGATTTCTCTTTAGTATGGGTTCTCTGATGCACTCTAAAATGAGAAATGACGGTTGGCTTTCCCACATAGATGATATTCATGGGGTTTCTCTCCAATGCGAGTTCTCTCCTGCTTTGTAAGATGAACATATCACCTGCAGACTTTCCCACATGGCTGACATTAATGGCATTTCTCTGCAGTGTGAATTCTATTGTATTGTCTGAGGACAGAATTTTTTCTAAAGGCTTTATCACTTTGGTGGGAAAGTCATATAATTTATCCTAGTGTGAATCTACTCATGTTGATTAAAAGATGAATGGTCTCTGAGGACTTTTGCAAGTGGTTTCCTGAAAGATGGTTTCTTTGTCATGTGAATTATTGTAGGAAGAGTCATTGAAAATCTGAGTGGAATCTTCTTGCAAATAATTACATTTAAAGGAATTCTTTTCAGTGTGGGATCTCTGCAAAGACAAGATGTTATAAGGGTCTTTCCTGCAGATAAGTTGAATGACTATCATTTCTATCATTTCTCGATTTTTAGAGGCACAATTCGTCCCCACTGAGAGCAGATTATTGATATTGTCCAGAATCACATCTCTGAAAAGCTATCTCTGGGATGTGTTTAGTAGGGCCCACTCTTCCTGGTTGAAGTCTATACCCATATCTTTGAAGGTCACTACCTCCTGTGGTTGGTTGCCACTAGCTCAGCTGACATCTTCCTCCTCTGGATTTTTACTCACAAACAGAAAGCAGTAAGTGAGAAAAGCTGGTATTTTACTCTTCTTCAGTTCACCATTTGTGGAGTCCTTTAATCTGTATCTTCCTCCAGAGTTCCAAAATTTGCCCTTATATTTCCTGAATCACTGGAGTGTTTTATTCAGGGGCTGTCTTCCATCACTGTGTTTGCTTCATATATTATTGAAGTCCTGTTAATAGGTGCATAAATATTTAGGGTTATTATATTCTCTTAATGAATTGACCTCATTGTCATTTTGAAATGGCTTTCTTTATTCAAGATAATCCTTTTTACTTTGAAAGCTACATTATCTAATACTAATGTAGTTACTCTATTTTACTTTAAAGAAATTTGTATCTTTCATTTGCTTAGTGTTAATATGGCATTTTTATTTTCTGCTCTTTTACTTTTAACATTTCATTGTCTTTATGGTTACAGTGGATTATCTTTATAGGCAGCTTTTTTTTTTAAAGATTTATTTATTTTATTTATTTCTCTCCCCTTCCCCCTCCCCCCACCCCAGTTGTCTGTTCTGTCTATTCGCTGCGTGTTCTTTGTCCGCTTCTGTTGTTGTCAGTGGCACGAGAATCTGTGTTTCTTCTTGTTGCGTCATCTTGTTGTGTCAGCTTTCTGTGTGTGTGGTGCCATTCTTGGGCAGGCTATACTTTCTTTCACGCTGGGCAGCTCTCCTCATGGGGTGCACTCTTTGTGTGTGGGGCTCCCCTAGGCGGGGGACACCCCAGCGTGGCATGGCACTCCTTGTGCATATCAGCACTGCACATGGACCAGCTCCACACGGGTTAAGGAGACCCAGGGTTTGAACCGCAGACCTCCCATGTGGTAGACAGACGCCCCTATCCACTGGGCCAAGTCCGCTTCCCTATAGGCAGCTTTTTTATCCAATCTGACAATCTCTGCCTCTTAATTGGTGTGTTGAGACTACTTAAATTCATTTGATTTGGATATGATTTGGTTTAAATTCACCATCTGATTCTATTTTTTCTCTTTGTCCTATCTCTTCATGTTTTCATATTCATCTTTTTCTTTCTTCTTTTAGAAATTTTTCATGGTTCTATTTTATCCCTTTCATTGTCTTATTATCTGTAACACTTTGATTTTTATTTGGCAGTAGCCTTATGATTATAATGCTCATCTTTAATATATCAAAGTCTAACATCAAGCAATATTAAACTACTTTGTATATATTATACCTAATGTATATGTAATCTTGCACTATAAACTTCCATTTCTTCCCTCCCAACATTTGTGCTATTGCTGCAATGTATTTTACATCCACATGTGTTAAAAACCGCACATTAAATTTATTATTGTTTTTGTTTTTTCATCCAACTATATTTAAGTAAAGAAAAGATCTTATATCATCATTAGTTACTGTTTCTGGACTTTCATTCCTTAGATTCATCTCTCTCTTTCTCCTTTGTCTATAATTTTTGCTCTTATCATGATTATTTTCTTCCTTCTACTTATTTTGACTATGATTTGCTCTTCTATTTTTATCTTCTTAAGCATGAAGATTGTATTATTGTTTAAGAACCTTTATTTTTTCTAATATGAGCTTTTAAATCCATCATTTTCCACAGAGGAACTGCATGAACTGGATTCCCAAAGATTTTCATATATTGAATTTTCATTTTTCATTAAGTTCAAAATGTTTATAAATTACACTTCTTATTTCTTCTTTGTCTATTGGATTATTTGCTTCTTAATTTCCAAATATTTGGGTATTTTCCAGATATCATCCTGATATTGATTTCTAGTATCATACTCTTGTGGTTAGAAACCATACTCATTACTCTAAGCATATTGAGATTTGTTAATGGACAAGAAAGAGACTGATGTTGCTGAATGTTCTCTGTGGATTTGATAAGAATGTGCATGCTCCTGTTCTTGCTTAGAGTGCTTTATAATTATCCATTAAGTCACTGTCGCAACTGGCATTTTTTATGAATTCCAAAAATTAGATATTTGATTGTGTTTTTTAACTGGTCTATTCCTCTGGACATATTAGATATTATTATATTCAGAGGTTTCACTCTTATTGATCAAATAATGGTTAGGGTTTTGATTGGGCCACATCAATAGGATGTTGAATCCCCTCCCCATTGGTGGGCAGGGACACACAGAGAAAATGACATGGCAGAGGAGAAAGTTTTAGTTTTGATGCTCAAGCCCTGGGAAGAGAGCCGGCCCATTCACCTAATAGTTTGCAGCTGAAATGACCAGAGTCTGGAAAAACTGAGAAAGCCAAGAAAGAAAGAAGCCCTGGGAAGTGAGATGAGCCTTATGCCAGCCTACCATTGATATCAGAGGACGGTGGACACATGGAACCATAACAAGGAAGAAGGAAGGCTGAACCGTCGCCGACATCGCCCACCATCTTATTTCAACACATGGCAATAGACTTTGGGTAGGGAAGTAACTTTGAGATGGACTCTTCAGAGCCTTGTAACTGTAAGCTTCTACCCCAAATAAATACCCTTTATAAAAGCCAGCAGATTTCTGGTATTATGCATCAGCACCCCATTGGCTAATTCAGTCACCATGTTTGATAATATTTCTTTTCTCAGCTTCTATATCCTTACAGGTTTTCTCTCTACTTTTTTGTATAAAGTACTGAAAAAGAAGTGCTGGAGGCTCTAACTATAATTGCTTATCCATTTATTTTCCTAGTTCTATCATTTTTTGTTTTCTGTATTCATAACTTTAAACATATATATGTATGCATTTAGAATTTTCTTGTGTTTTTAAAGATTTATTGAAGTATATCACTCATACTCATACATAAACATACATTAACAAAAAGTGTATAGTAATAGTTGTGAAATTATAAAACAAACATAAGAAGCATCATACAGGGCACTCATACCTCAACCTATCACCAATAACTTGCATTGTAATGAAACATTTTTAACTATGATACAGGAGATTTCTTTATCTGTTCTTTTGTATATTTTCTTTTGGAGGCCATTTATTCTAGCTCACCAATTATTTCTTCTGCCTCCTCAAATATCCTGTTATATGATTGTAATGGATTTTTAATTTCGCTTATTGCACCTTTCATTCCTGTAAGGTCTGCTATTTTTTTACTTATGCTTTTGAATTCTCTTTGTGCTCCTCCAATATCTTCTTAAAATCATTAATCTCTTTAGCCATCTCATTGAATTTACTAAGGAGATTTGTTTGAACATCTATGATTAATTTTCTCAACTCCTCTATGCCATCTGGAGCTTATCATTTTCCTTTGATTGGGTGTATCTACCTGTCTCTTGGTGTGGACTGTAATTTTTTTGTTGGTGTCTTCTTGGCATCTGGCTTACTAGATGTATTTATTCTGGATGTAGTTTCTCTTTTTAGTTTAGGGCTTTCCTTCCCATGCTTCCTTGTTTGTGTGTAGTAGGAGCCAAGGACATAGTTGGTTTTGTAAGCTATGGAAACTCAAGGTGCCTGCATTGCCTGAGGAACTGATGAAGATACTCCCACCTTTCACCTTTGTCAGGGGTAGGAAGAGAGCCACAGCTGTGTAATAATGCAAGCCGGGCAGGCCTAGACTATAGTTGCACAGAGAGAATGATGAGGCTTCATGCAGCTTCCTCCCCTGTCTGGGGTGGGGATGGAGCTGTAGTCATGGGCAGCAGTCTGTGCTGTGTGTTTCCAAAATGATCGCATTTACCCCAGTAGACTTAAGACTTTTCAGTCTGTGCCAGCTGAATGTTTGTGCAGTTACCGGTCCTGCCAGATTCCTTCCTGCTAGAGGTGGGCCTGAAGCCTAGGCTAGGGCTACAGTATGATCTGAATGGAAAGAAGCCAGTCCCTAAGATCACTGTGATTTTCGATTAGCCCATCTTTCCCTCATGCCAGGGTGGAGTAAAAATGGTGGCTCCCAGCCTCTTTCTGACTTAGACAGACTCAAACTTTAGCTGTTCTTAAGATTATACTTTAGCCTGCTGAGTTTACTGATCAGTAGCTGAAGTTGGTGCCCAACCATCTCTTTCTCCACCATTTTTGGGATGTGGAACTTCCAATTCCAGTCAAGGAATATCTCCCCAGGTGGCTTGTGCTGCCTGTGGAGGATGGGCACAAGCATGAAGTGCTCTACTTACAAATCTCTGCAAATGGGCAATCTCCTTCCATTCTTTCAAGGACTTTGCAGGGTGCTCTTCTCTCTCCTGGAACCCCCAAACAGGTACTTTTTAGATAGTTCTGGTTCATTACTAACTGCCCTGTAGCACAAGCTAACTCTAAAGGAGCTCCTTCCTCTGCTGTCATCTTGCTGGTTTTCTTTTTTTGCCTTTTTGATAAATTGATCCTATCATTTTTAAGATTTCCTTCTCTGTGCCTAATAATATTCCTTGTTCTGAAGTCTATTTTATCTAACATTATTATAGCCTTGCAGGCTTTCCTATGATATGACTATGTCATCCTTTCACTTAAGACAGTTTGTTCCTTGAGATTTTAGTTAAGTGTCCCTTATAGAGTTTATAGTTAGGTCTTTCTGTATTATTCCAGTGTGACAATCTCTTTTTTTTTTAAAGTGGAATATTTAGTCCTTTTACATATAATATAATCATTGATGTGGTTGATTTATCCTACCAAGATGCTATAGTATTTACTATTTGTGCCATTTGTTCTTTTATAATATATATTTTCTTGCCTTTTTTAGTGATAATTCAGTGTGGTTTATTTTTGTTTTTTAATATTTTAATTTATCTTTACTTATTGATAAACCTTATTTTTTTTAGTGAAGGCTCTATAATGCAGCATATTCATCTTTAAATTATCATGCTTTATCTTCAAATTTTGCCATCTCATGTATAATGGAAGAAAGTCAAAACAGCATAACTTTTCTCCCTTCTTTTGTGCTGATATCATACTTTTTAGTTTTATATGTTGTAAATCTTACAATACATTGATATTATTGCTTCAAGCAGTGAAGAAAAGCTTGTTATTTATCTTTTATTTATTTATTTAATTTATTTCTTGGAACCACCTCCCTTTTGTTTTCTCCATCTTCCCCCCACTCTGCTGGTTTACTGTCTGTGTCCATTCGCTGTGTGACCTTCCATGTCTGTTTCTTTTTTGTCTTCCCTTCTCACCATCTCCTCTAGACCCCAGCAGGATTCAATCTCAGGGACCTCCAATGTGGGAGAGAGGTCCCTGTCAGTTGTGCCACCTTAGTTCCTGGTTTCTGTTTCTGTCTCACCTTGACTCTCCCCTGGGTCTCCCTTTTGTTGCATCATCATCTTGTTGCATTGCATGGGCCTGGCTCTCTGTGTGGTCATGCCTTTACCAGGAGGCCCCAGGAATCAAACCTGGGTCCTCCCATATGGTAGATGGAAACCAAACTACCCGAGCCACATCCACTTCCCTGTTATTTATCTTTTATTAATTTTATTCTTTTCTATGTATTTAATTTTCCATCTGGTTTAATTTTACTTCTGTCTGATGAGCGTCCTTAACTATTTATTGTAGTACAGGTTTACTGTTTACAAAATGTTCTAAATTTTGTTCTCTTCAATCTTAACTGCCCTCATTTTAAAAAGATATTTTTGCTAAATATAAGAATCTTTGTTGACATTTTAATTTTAGCTCTTTAAACACCATTTTATTGTCTTCTGTGTTGCATAGTTGGATAAGAATTATGCATTCATTCTTATCTTTGGTCTATACTTGATGTGTCTTCTATTTGACTGCTTTTAAGATATTTTTCTCTTTATCACTGGTTTTCAGCAATTTTATTATGATATGACTTGGGGTGGGTTTCTTTCCTCTATTTTGCCTATGCTTTGTTGAGCTCTTTGGGCCTCTTGGTTTATCTTCACCACAAATTTTGAAAATTTTCATTCATTTCTTTAAACATTATTTCCTTTCTTTACTTCTGAGACCACAGGTCTATGATACATTTTGAGGTGATTTTTATGAAAGATATAAGGACTGGATCTACTTCATTGTTTTGCATGTAGATTCTCAGGTATTCTAGTACAAAAGGCTAGTGTTTCTACATTGAAATGCCTTTGCTCCTATGTAAAAAATAAGGTGATTATATTTGTGTGGGTCCATTTCTGGTTCCTCTATTCTGTTCCAATGCTCTATTTTTCTATTATTTCTCTACTACTGCATTGTCTTAATAACTGCAGATTTATAGTACTCCTAAAGCTGGGTAGTGTCACTCTTTTGGCCTTGTTATTCTTTAGTATTTTATTGGCTGTTGTGGGTCTTTGCCTTTTCATATAAGCTTTAGAATCATTCATCAATATTGACAATATATCTTTCTAGGTATTTTATTCTGATTATTAATCTATATTTCAATAGTCGGGGAGAATTGATACCATCATAATCATCATAGTCATCATCATCGTCATAGTTATCATAATATTTAGTTCTCATATCCATGACATGGAATATACATTTATTTAGATCTTCTTTGATTTCTTATATTTGAGTTTTTTAGTTTAATTAATGTAGATCTGATACATAATTTTTTAGACTTATACTTAAATATTTCATTTTTGGTGCTAAATGTATGTGTGTTGTGTTTTTAATTTCAAATCCCAATTGCTCATGCTGGTATCTTGGAAAGCAATTGACTTTGTATATTAACTTTGTATCCTGCAATCTTGCTATAATCACACCTTGATTAGAAGAATATTTTTGTTGATTCCTTTGGATTTTCTACATAGACAACCATAACATCTGCCAAGAAAAGAAATTTTATTTCTTCCCAATGAATTTTTACACATTTTTTTTTCTTTTTCTTATCATACTCCATTAGCAAGTACTTCCAGTAAGATGTTGAATAGGGGATTTGAGAGGTGACATCTTTGTTTTGTTTCAATTTTGAGGGAACACAATAGTTTCTCACCATTAAGTGCAATGTTGTTTGCAGAGTTTTTGGATCAGTTATTTGTCCAGTTGAAGAATTTCTCTGTGATTTAAAGATTTGCACATATTGATAAGGGAACTGTAAATGAAGTATTTTTATTAAATTGTCTTGTTCCATTGCAAAACATACACATGATACATATTCACATGTTCGCATTTTGGTTACTACAAAAATTAATCCTTGACTATTATTCATTTACCCTGGTAAATATATACATGAGTTTCTCCAAGGAAATTTCTGTATTATGAGGAAAACATCTACTTTTTTTGGAAAGTGGTAAATCCTTTTCTAAAGTGGTCCTTTAAATTTACTCTCCATTATGCAATGCATAAAAGTACCACAACTCAGTAACTGATGATATTAAATATTTACTTTTAGAAAATTATACTGCAATTTTCATTTCATTAATTTTTAAAATGATTACACCTATTTTCTTTTGTGCACTGGCTATTTGTATTTTCTCTTTTGTGAAGCCTGGTCAGATCATTTGCTTATTTTCCTGTTGTTTTTATTACTTTAACTCATAAATTTTAGCATGTTTTTGGATATAGGTCCTTGTTACCAATGTCGTGTAAATAATGTCTCAAACTTTCACTTTCATCTTTTATCTTTTCATCTTTACTCCTTTAATGTCATTCTCCATTTTAATATAACCAAAATATCAGTGTTTCCCTTATTGCTATTATTTCTATATTAGTCTAAAAGATTTCCCCAAATTTAACTCATTGTTTTGCCTTACAAATTTAAGTTTATAATATCCCTGGAGTTGATTTTGTGTATCATATGTAGTAAAAGATTAATTTTTCCTTGTTGATTTGAAAGGAAATTTCCCCATGATTTTCCATGCCACTCTTTTCTTAAGTCCATTAGTTCTATATACAAAGGGGATGTTTTTATTCTCTCTATTGTACTCTATTTCTCTATTTTTCTAACCCTAAATAACACCACATTGTTTGCATTGTTATAAGAAAAAAACACATTTGGAAAAAATATTTAGGCTTAAGAATAAGCAGAAATGAATATTAAAAATAATTGTATGTGAATTGGTTTGGAAAAAACCTTAAAACTCTTAAATATGTTTATCTATTATGTTGGTAAATCAGCCTTCAAATGCTGCTGCTAAGAAAAATAAGTAATTTGACAATAATATTCAAAGCCACTATAGTCATAGTCTTTGCTCTAGTATTTCTTCCTAGATGGGCTTCTTTTTAGGAAAGTATTAAATATGGACAGCTATATGAATTAAGATTATCATCCAAGCAAATATAAATGTATATATAATCATATATGCATTTATTTTTATTTTGAGAAATGCAAGGACATTTAACAAAATTAAAAATTCAAACTGATAGTTGTGATGGCTGAAGAACAATGAAAACTTTTTACAAAATTTAAAACTAAAATTAAATTAAAAGGGTAAATTCAAAATTGTGTATATAGTTAAAAACCATAGGCATTATGGTGAATCATGGGAGAGAAAACATCAAATTCTTAAAATTGTTACTGATAAGGTTAAAGAAACATGAGATTTTTTTCTTCATTTTTGGAATACTTGCCAAATCTATAAAGTGTTGATATTACCCATATAATGAATGTGTCATATATTACTAAATAATTAGATATGGAATGGAAAAGGGGAAGACATCTATTTAATTACTCCCTTTGCTCAGTCAGACTTCTTGACTCTGAGATTTGGCCATTGGGGATGTTGTCTCAAAAGAAACCAGGCCCTTTAAAGCTACTCTTCAGTTTGGAAAACATTGCAGATTCAGACTTTCAAGACCAGACTACATATCAGGGCTGAGGGGGGATCTGTGTGCCTTGGATTCAAGAGGAGAAGGGGCCAACCTTGACTCTATGCCGTGGCATCTTAAACAAAATAGAGTTTTGGCTTAAAGAACACATTCTTCTGGCCTAAAAACTTTAGAATAGTCTCTTTATCTTTTATCTATCAGCTGGTACATATTTAAAATTTTGCCTACTTCTGTTTATATCTATCTTGCTTATATTGCTCTCTTTCCTTTTCTCTCTCTGCTCTATTGCTTTTCTCTCCATTTATCCTTATAATTTTTCCAGTTCAACCAAATGAAGGAAGAGAGTCAAGAAAGAGGCACATTCTTATAAGACTCTGAATTGAGTGATCCATTAGAATGCCAGCACTCCGAAAAAGATGCAGGAGAGAAATCTTGGGGAGAAGTGTGCCGTGTGGCAGGGGAAAGGCTTTTGGATGATATGGACAGGGATAGATTTTTGACTGAGAATCCTATTGTGCAGTTAGGATAGAAATGAGAAATTTAGCATCTACTCTTAATAGCTACTCTTAAATTCTATTCTTATTATCAACATGAGATTATCCTTTAAAGGAATATTTTTTATTATGACATTAAAGACTAAGGATTAATATGCAAATATTAGTGGTTGTGGCAATAATGAAACTCACATGATTTAGCAAAAGCTAATAATATGAAATTATAGAATTTAAAATTGAAAGTAGTCATCTAGTTTATCCTCCTTTGCAGGAGTATAAATTCTTCTACTCCTTCACTAGGAAATGAGCCTATAGGTACTGCTTGAAAATTTTCTATGATAGGGATGCAGTGCTTTAGCAAAGAACTCTCTTTATGACTAGGCAATATTTGTTTCTTAACAGTTTTTCCTTGGACAAGTGTCAGATCCTTTCCTGAGAATAGATTTGAAAGGAGATAAAGAACTGAGTGTTGATAACAGAGAAGTGGGAGGGGTTTTTGAAAGTACATCAGATATTTTGTCAAATCAGCACTTCTGCCCAGCGTGGGTTTGGACATGACACCTGTGCTATTTGGCCATACAGAATTGGTTATACTGAGCTAGAAACAGAAAGGTTCAGATTAAAGGGAGAGTTTATGCACTTTCAGGATACAAAGAGGTCTTAATTATGCCAGTATATTTCTGTAACAATCTGGTGAAAACAATATTTTCCTGATCTGTAAGTCCTTTTCTGCTTTTAAAAATGCTATGGATACTTCAAAGCCCATGTCTAATTGTACCCTCACCATATCTGCTATGCTTTTGTTGTTACTACCTTATTACTTTTATCTCAGTCTTATATGCATGAAGTTTAGTTGTTTTTACTGAAAATTAACTAAATACTAACCACTGAGCAAATGCATTTTATCATCTCATTTAATCCTTGTAAATATCCTACAAAGCAGATAATAGTATTATACATTTATCTTTTGAAGGAAATGAGGATTAGTGAGGTTTAATACGTTGCCTAAAGCCCCATAGCCAGAAAATTTAAGAGTCAGAGTTAAAAACCATTTTTTATATGACTCTACAATGAGACCATTAAGGGATGTTACTTTATTTTATTTATTCTTCTATTTCTAGTAAATAATTGTGTCTGACTCATGATAGATAGAAAATGAGTATTTGTGAGATTGAATTGATTTTTATGGCCCAAATTTAATGTTTAAAAATTACACTTTTGCCTAGAAAGGATGTTGTCTCCCTGTTTATATCCTTCTCAAAATCTCAATCTATTTAAAATGTTTGAGCAGGACCAACTTTCCATAGGGGCTGGCTATGTAGATTGATTTCAGAGGTGATATGAAGAGATACCGTTCCCCAAACCCTGTCTATCTCTTCCTTCTTGCCAGAAGTTCCACTAATTGAAAATTTTCTCCATGGCATAAACCTTTAACGTTGTTAAAATGGAAATAAGCCAGGAAATGATAACAGATTAACAATTTCTAAATTAGTATGAATACATTTATCAGCTCATTTACTGTGAACAAATACTGGTCACAGGCAGAGGGAATTCAGTTATATTCCAGTGGCAACATAAGGAGGGTTACCGTAAAATGGTATGCAGAATAACAGAAGGAGAACGGGGCTTCATAAAATGTAATTCAGTTTTGCAGGTTTGCCAAGGACTGGCACTGATTAAAAAAGCTAAATAATATTAACATTTTAAAAAGTTGCATTTGTGAGTTCTGTGGTATTTAAAGAAAACCTAGCTGAGGAGAGAGCAATTTCCAGTAGGAAGCAGTGGTTGTTTCTATTTGTTATGCAATGCCTTATTTGAGACTGAATCCAATTTCTACATTGTGTGTAGGTAATAAATATAAATTGTGTGCTTTTCTTTTGAATATAAATTCTGAAGAATAGAAAAAGTATTGTTCAAAATAAAACACAATAGGGAAATATATGTAATTTTTTGCATTGTGGATTCTCTATGTAAATATTTGAAGAGTAGGCCTGTTTAAAAACTAACTTGGCTGGTATTAAAATGAATTTGTCAAAAAAAAAGAATTTGTCTCCCTGGTGACAAATTTTTCATAGAGAAAATGGTCTCATATATACTGTTTGTAATAAACCAGACTAGGAGAAACTACATGAATCTGATAAGTGTTGATGACTTTTAAAAGGTTCATAAACTATAAGATAAATTATTCCCCCACTAATTTAACAGATGAAAAAACCAAGGCCCAATTTGCCAAACTGGCAGCGGAGCCAGATTTATTACTGGCTTGCCTTTCTCCTTTCAGCCTTTATTAGTTTCCAGCAGCTGCCTGAGCTAGAAGTCCCTTTGTTTGGAAGACATTCTCTCAGTGACTTGTCGTCTTGGAGCTTGATTATCACTTTACTCTTCCGGTAGCCGCTGACACACAAACATGAGGAATTACATTTTCATGCCACAGTTCATCCCCTTTTGGGAATTCCTAATACTGAAGGGTTGGAGAGCCTACTATTTGTCCTGTCTTTGGCCTTCTACCTCTTCACCTTGCTGGGGAACCCGCTCATCTTCCTTACCATTCTGGCATCCCCTCACCTCCACACCCCCATGTATTTCTTCTTGGGAAACCTCTCCATGTTTGACATATTTTTCCCTTCTGTCATTCCCCCAAAATGATGCTCTACCTCCTGGGGCAAAGCTCTTACAGGGCTGTGCATCCCAGCTCTTCTTTTACCACTTTCTGGGCAGCTCCTAGTGCTTGCTGTGCACGGGGATGGCCTTTGACTGCTTTGTGTTCATCTGCTACCCCCTGTGGTACACAGTCATCAGGAGCCACAGGGTGTGAACCTGCCTGACGTTGGGCACCTGGCTGGGGGGTGTCTACACGGAAGCGTCCTAGCCTTCCTTGTCTTTAAGTTGCCCTACTGTGACCCCAATGAGGTGGACAATTTCTTCTGTGGCATCCCGGTGGTGCTGCCCTTGGCTTGTGCAGACACTTCCGTGGCTCAGTGAGTTTCACCTTACCTGCTTTTTCCTTATTGTTACTTCCTATAATTGCATCATCCTTTCAACACTGAAAATCAGCTTGGCAGAAGTCAGGCATCCAGACTTTGCCACCTGTAGCTTCCACCTGACTTCAATCCTCTTATTCTATGGGACGGTGAAGCTCATCTACCTGAGGCTGGCTTCTAGCCCCTGACTAGATTCTGTTACTGAGGTGTTAAATAATATTGTCACCCCTTCCCTGAATCTTATTTTTACACCTTGAGAACAAGGATGTGAAATTAGCTCTAAGGAAACTATTAACTCAGATGGTGCACGTTTCTGGAAGATAAGGTAAAGGGGCAATGCCCCTCTCTCACTTTCTTTGGGGAGCTCCTTAAGAACTACTCTTACAACAGGATTGTTGCCGAATAGAATCCTGGGCAGTTACTAACTGGCCTTTCTTGGGCATCCTCAGAGGTCCACAAAGGAGAAGGAAATGGGTACACTGAGCCACTTATCTTGGATTTACCCCTCCAAGGAAGCCTTTTCTGATTAACCCAATCTTTTCTTTTCTATTTTTAATTTTCCAAAATAATGTCTCTTTTCTTCTTCACACAATTTGTCCTTGTTGCAACTCTGTTTTGATTAATTATCATTAACCTGCTGATTTTTAGAGTCCTAAGACTGTCTTCCTCCTTCCCTCCCTCCTTTTTTCTTTCTTTCTCTCTCTCTCAAAATTTATGGTTTGCTCTTTTCTATTATACTCTCTCCCTGGCCATTCAATCAAACTATGTTTTATAATTGACAGTGTCTAAAACCTAAAAGGATTTCACAGTTTTGTAAGTTTAATTTTAACCTTAGTTTATAACTTTGTTTGGCTTTAACCATATCTTGTCATGACAAAATAATTGCATTTGGAGCTTTCTTTGCTTTGGCCCTCAAAGAAGTTTTGTGTTGGGACTTACTCATTATGTTTCATGTGAAAAGCTGGTCATTTATCTACTCATGTAAAATGGGAGAGTTGATTTCTGTAAATTTGCCAAAAAACCTTTTTGAATCAGAGCTCTGTATCCATTGTAGGTATACCATTTTTTATCTGTGATTAATTGAAATTAAACCACAAAAAATAATTACTCTTTGATTTTGAATTTTTTAACTCATAAATTCCACCTTTAATAGAATGATTTTCAGGCTAATGATCCATCTGTTTAGATTTATCCACTCAAAAACACATAGTATGATAATAATAATAAGAAACATTCCAAATCTCTTTACTATGTGTATGATCGTTAATTGGTGTCCTGAGCACTTTCATGCATTGACTGTTAACTCACAAAACCATAAGAGTATCTACTATGAGAACCTCCATTTTCTAGATGAAGAAAATAAGGACAGTGAAATATTCACAGCCAAGCTATCTGACTCTGGAACCAAACTCTTAGCTCTCCCTCTGATGTCTGCTTTATAAGAAGAACTGAAGGATTATAAATTTTGTATAAACCAGCTCTACTTACATCATGCTTACTATGTAGCATCCACTGCTCTTACTATTTTGCATATATTAATCAATGTAGTCTCCATAGCATCTCTATGAAGTAGATATACTTACTATCTTCAATTTTGGAGAGGAAATGGAGGCACAGGGAAGTTAAGTCCCTATATAAGAGAAAAATAGTGATGACACTGGGCATAATCAGGTAAGCTATCTGGGTCACTTTTGTAGAAATAAGCACAGACCGGAAAATGATATTTTCTACCCTATAGTGATAACCATTCATTTATTCTATCAATCAGTCATTGATTGTTTAAGTGATTAAACCACTCAAAGTCCTTTATTTAACTTGTATCTGAAGGACAACAGCTCTGTGTTTATTATGTAAATTAAAAATTTATATACAATCACTTGTTTTATGACCACAGTTACTAATATCATTACTTTGTCATTCAAGAGTAAACGTATGTCCCTTATTTAGAAGTTCTTGGATCCTTTGAACTGTCTATAGTACCATATTCACTATTTGTCATTTAACAAATTACTCCAAAACTTACCAGTTTAAAACAAAATCATTAATTGTCTCCCATGTTTTCTGAGGGTCAGGAATCTAATAGAAGCAAGGCAGTCCTGGCTCAGGACCTCTCATGAGGTTGCAATTAAGCTGTTGGCCTGGGCTACAGTCATTGAAGGCTTGATCCCGCCTGGAGAATCTGCTTCCAAGATGGCACCATCACATGGCTATTACTATTGGCTGAAGGCCTCATTTCCTTCTTTCATGGACCTCTCCACATAGCTACCCAAATGTCCTCACAATCTGAAGCTTGGCTTCCCCCCTGGATCTGGTCAAGAGAGACACTAAGCAGGAATCTGCAGAATCTTTTCTTGACCTAATCTCCAAAGTCATTCTTTCCCTTACTTTCTCTTCATTTTCTGTTGGAAGTGAATTCTAAGTCCAGCCCACACTCAAGGGGAGAGGAATTAGGTCTACTTCTGAAAGGGAGTTCCAGAGAATTTGCTGATATATTTAAAATAATAATATATATATGTTCAATTTGTTTAATTTTTTTTCTCTTTGGAATGCTCCTTCTTCTTTTGGCTTATTTCTTATACTAAATATATATTCTCCTCCACATATTTCTTCACGTGTTTTCATGATTTAAAGTACCCACTATGACCCTGTCTATCTTTATGAGAACCATATATCTTTTGGAGTTTTGTTCATCCTTGAACATTTTCATAATTCTTTCTCTGAATATCATTTTCTACAGTGAGCCACTACTTCTATTATCAGATAATTTTTATTGTTTATTCACTTTTTCATTGTGGAAAAAATTTGTGACAATTCTTATATCTTCATTTTTGATAGGTACATTATTCATAAGTTATTCAAAATTTTTACATTATTCAACATTTCTTGGCATTATTCAATATCTAGACAAGAGTACAATTTAGCCAGAAGGGCAGCCATTAGGGTAATATCAAATATTTATTGGAAGTTTACTATTTTTAAGTCATAGTGCTAGCCTAGGGGACATAGCAGTGAATAAGAGAGATATGGACCCTTCCCTTATGGAATGTAAAACCTGTTGGACATGACTGACATGAAACAAATATTCAACACATGATGGGGATAAGGGCTTTTAATAAATATAAAGGAGGCTGAATACACAGGTGTAAATGAAAGCACCAAGGGCAAGAAGGAAGGTAAGTATAAAATTGGGCAAAAGGAAAAAGTGAAAGTAATTAGGCTAGGGATGGCTGTGCCTGGAGACAAGAGACCTCAAAATATTATACAATTTATCCTTCTACAATATCAAATTTGGCTACTTTGAATACTCTTACTTCTCCCAGTGGGCACTGTGAAATGGGTGACTTTCAGAAATGAATTCTGAAGAATATGGTTCTAAAATGCCTAAGAATACTTTGTACATCAAAGCAACAAGTTAGTGTTCCTGTGTCCTAGATAGAAGAGAGCTCTCTACTGATAGAGACCTACATTGCAATACACATTTAAAGTACACTTACTTAAAAAGTAAAATAATAATTTTTATGAACAGCCTATTTTCTCAGATGGTCTGCAATAGTTTTGTGGTAAAAAATTATACACATTATCTCTTCATAGCTCTCTTGCCCTCACACAGTGCTGTTTGTGTTGTGGGTACCTCTCCCAATCTGTTCTAAAGTTTAAAAATTGTATCCCTATTCAAGCCAGTCAAAGAACTAGTAACAGTTTTCTCTGGATCAAGTTGGAAAAAGCATTTCTTTTATCCTAGGGCTGACTTTGCTTTATAAATCCTATGGATGCATGGTTAAGTCCTGGCTGCCTTACAGTTGTACTAGAGGCTCCCTTCAATTTTGGCCACCTCAACCACATCCCTTTAAATCAGTCCAAAACATTCACACATCCTCAGGCTCATTAAGTCAAATCCCTGTCACCCCCAAAATTTTGCAATATCTACTTTATACTCTCATTTATTTCTTCTTAACCTGACTGCAATTTCTTTTAAAAACACTGTTATTTCCTGTTTTGTTGATGTTTCAGGGGTTCAGTAAATCACACTCTTCTAATTTTCTGAGTCAAGAAATAGAGATAAAATATCAAGGTGCCAGACTAAATCAAAATATCAACTTAATTACTTTTTATTTTTATTTTTTTATTGATTTTGTAAAAATATTACATTAAAGAAATATATATGAGGACCCATTCAACCCCACCACCCCCACCCCACCACTCCCCCCTCAGCAACACTCATTCCCATCATCATGACACATCCATTGCATTTGGTAAGTACATCTCTGGGCACCTCTGCACCTCATGGTCAATGGTCCACATCATGGCCCATACTCTCCTCCATTCCATCCAGTGGGCCCTGTGAGGATTTACAATGTCCGGTGATTGCCCCTGAAGCACCATCCAGGGCAACTCCAAGTCCCAAAGACGCCTCCACATCTCGTCTCTTCCTGCCATTCCCCATACCCATTAGCCACCATGTCTACTTTTCCCACTCCAATGCCACCTTTTCTCTGTGGACATTGGATTGGTTGTGTCCATTGCACTTCTGTGTCAAGAGGAGGCTCAGATTCCACATGGATACTGGATGCAATCCTCCTGCTTTCAGTTGTAGGCTCCATGGTGTGGTGGTTGTCCTTCTTCAACTCCATCTTAGCTGAGTGAGGTGAGTCCAATAAATCAGATTGTAGGTGCTGGAGTCTGTTGAGGCTCAGGGCCTGGCTATCACATTGTCAGTCCAGAGATTCAGATCCCCTAAATATATCTTAAACCCCAACACCAACTACAACTCCAGCACAGTAGCATGAAAGTCTTACGAAGAGAGTTCCCATCTGAGTCCAGATTCATCACGCATAAACACCAGCTCCAAAGAAGGGCCATCTGACATGGCAGTTAACCCCATCTGCCATGACCATAGCACCCATGGGTCTCTTTAGCCCTCAAAGGAACCAATACCTGGGTGTTGTATCTACTTTATCTGTCTCTTAGACTCTGCTCAGTTGTGCATAAGGGCAATCCTTCTGACAGCCTCCAGACTGATTTTTAGAGACTCATAGCCATATAAACTCATTTCTCCTTTCCATTTCCCCCTTACATTAGGTCAAACAGCATTTTAAAGTCATGTTATTTTATGTAGACAGGGATATTCTGCTGATCCGCATTGAACCTTCCATTCAAGGTCCTTTTCCAGTTGCATCATCAGTTGGTAGTTGAGAGTGATCCCTCGGTGCCAGGGAGGCTCATCCCCGGGTGTCATGTCCCACGCTGGGGGGAAGGCATTGCATTTACATGCTGAGTTTGGCTTTGAGACTGGCCACATTTGAGTAACATGAAGGCTGTCAGGAGGAAATTCCCAGGCACAATGCTGCTCTAGGCCTGTTCTTATTTCAGGCATATCAGCTCACAAGCATAGTCATTAGCATCAGGGGCTCACTGTTGAACTCTCATTCCTTCCCGGTCTTTGCTGCTGCACCTGGGAGACTGTCGCTGCTCCCCTAGGGACCATGACAGAGCACCACCGGCCAGGAACCCAGTACCCCCCCAGCTGTAGTTTTTAATTGTTGCCACTATGAGTATATCCAAACATTACCATGCACCCTGGACATATGTCCTGTATAGCTCCCTGTCAGCCATATATCACCTGTCAATAGTATCCTATACCAGTATTCCTCCGTTGCCATTGTTGAACCACTCTGTGATCCAGAACTTCCACTAGCTCGTCATAAATTCCACCCCTGCAGATGTCGGCTCACATCCTTCCTCCACCCCCCGATTTCCTGTAAGCCTATTGTTCAGTCTCTTGCTCTCTGAGGCAGCTTGCTTATTTCATATCATTGAGGTCATATAATATTTGTCCTTCCATGCCTGGGTTGCTTCACTCAACATAAGGTTCTCAAGATTCATCCATGTTATCACGTGTGTTTGTAGTGTATTTGTTCTTAAAGCCGAGTAGTATTCCATTGTGTGTATATACCACATTTTATTGATCCACTCATCTGTTGATGGGCATTTGGGTTGATTCCAACTTTTGGCAATAGTGAACAATGCTGCTATGAACATTGGTGTACATATATCGGTTTGTGTCCTTGTTTTCAGTTCTGCTGGATATATACCCAGCAGTGGTATTGCTGGGTCATATGGCAAATCTATGGCTAGTTTTTTGAGAAACCACCATACTGTCCTCCAGAATGGTTGGATCCTTCTGCATTCCCACCAGCAGTGGATGAATGTTCCCCTTTCTTCATATCCTCTCCAGCATTTGTATTCTTCTGTTTTTTTCATAGCTGCCAATCTTATGGGTGTAAGATGGTATCTCATTGTAGTTTTGATTTGCATTTCCCTGATAGCTAGAGATTTGGAGCATTTTTTTCATGTGCTTTTTAGCCATTTGTATTTCTTCTTTGGAGAAGTGTCTGTTTAAATCTTTTTCCCATTTTTTAAATGGGTTGTTTATCCTTTTATTTTCAAGATATAGGAGTTCTTTATATATGCAAGTTATAAGTCTCTTATCAGATATATGGTTGCCAAATATTTTCTCCCACTGTGTGGGCTCCCTTTTTACTTTCTTGACAAACTCCTTTGAGGTGCAGAAGGCTTTAATTTTGAGGAAGTCCCATTTAGCTATTTGTTCTTTTGCTGCTCATGCTTTTGGTGTGATATTCATGAATCCATTCCCTATTACAAGGTCCTGTAGATGTTTCCCTACACTGCTTTCTAAGGTTTTTATGATCTTGGCTCTTATATTTAGGTCTTTGATCCATCTTGTGTTGATCTTTGTATAAGGTGTGAGATGGTAATCCTCTTTCATTCTTCTACATATGGCTATCCAGTTCTCCAGACACCATTTGATGAATAGGCCACTCTCTCCCAGTTGAGAAGGTTTGGTGGCTTTATCGAATATTATGTGGCTATATATGTGAGGTTCTATATCAGAGCTTTCAATTTGATTCCATTGGTCTGTGTGTCTCTCCTTATGCCAATATCATGCTGTTTTCACCACCGTAGCTTTGTAGTATGTTTTGAAGTCAGGTAGTGTGATTCCTCCAATTTTGTTTTTCTTTTTCAGTATGTCTTTGGCTATTTGGGGTCTCTTTCCTTTCCAAATACATTTCATAGTTAGTTTTTCTAGTTCCTTAAAGAAGGTTGTGTTGATTTTTATTGGGATTGCATTGAATGTGTAGATCAGTTTTGGTAGGATAGACATCTTAATAATATTCAGTCTTCCTATCCATGAACAAGGAATATTCTTCCATTTATTTAGGTCTTCTTTGATTTCCTTGAACAGTCTTGTATAGTTCTTGGTGTATAAGTTTTTTACCTCTTTAGTTAAATTTATTCCTAAGTATTTGATTTTTTAATTTACTACTGTGAATGGTATTTGTTTCTTGATTTCCTCCTGATCTTGCTCATTATTGGTGTACAGAAATGCTACTGATTTTTGCGCATTGATCTTATAACCTGCGACTTTACTAAACTCATTTATGAGTTCTAGAAGCTTTGTTGTAGATCTGTCAGGGTTTTCTACGTATAGGATCATGTCATCTGCAAATAATGAAATTTTGACTTCTTCCTTTCCAATTTGAATGCCTTTTAAATCTGGTTCTTGCCTCAGTGCTCGAGCAAGTACTTCTAAGACAATGTTAAATAGGAGCAGAGACAATGGGCATCCTTGTCTTGTTCCTGAGTTTAGAGGGAAGGATTCTAGGATTTCTCCATTGTAAACAATGTTGGCTTTAGGTTTTTCGTATATACTCTTTATCATGTTCAAAAAATTTCCTTGTATTCCAATCTTTTGGAGTGTTTTTATCAAGAAAGGGTGCTGTATTTTGTTAAATGCTTTTTCTGCATCTATAGATATAATCATGTGATTTTTTTCCTTCAATCTGTTTATATGGTGTATTACATTAATTGATTTTCTTATATTGAACCATCCTTGCATACCTGGGATGAATCCCACTTGGTCGTGGTGTATAATTCGTTTAATGTGTTGTTGAATACAATTAGCAAGTATTTTGTTAAGTATTTTTGCGTCTAGGTTCATTAGAGAAATTGGTCTGTAATTTTTCTTTCTTGTGGTGTCTTTGTTTGGCTTTGGTACTAGGGTAATGTTGGCATCATAGAAGGAGTTCAGCAATGTTCTTTCTGTTTCGATTTTTTGGAATAGTTTCAGCAGGATTGGTGTTAGTTTTTTCTGGAATGTTTTGTAAAATTCACCTGTGATGTGAAGCCATCTGGCCCTGGGCTCTTCTTAGTTGGGAGATTTTTAATAACTGATTCTATCTCTCTGCTTGTGATTGGTTTGTTAACATCATCAGTTTCTTCTTTTGTCAATATGGGCTGCTTATGTGTTTCTAGGAATTTGTCCATTTCCTCTGAATTGTCATTTTGTTGGAATATAGTTTTTCAAAGTATCCTCTTATGATAGTCTTTATTTCTGTGGGGTCAGTGGTGATATTGCCTTTCTCATTTCTTATTTTGTGTATTTGCATCTTCTCTCTTTTTGTCTTTGTTAGTCTCACTAAAGGTTTGTCAATTTTGTTGATCTTCTCAAAAAACCAGCTCTTGGTCTTGTTTATCTTTTCAAGTGCTTTCTTATTTTCTATTTCATTTAGTTCTGCTCTTATCTTTGTTATTTCCTTCCTTCTTCTTCCTGTTGGGTTACTTTGTTGTTGTTTTTCTAATTCCTTCAAATGTGCAGTTAGTTCTTCAATTTTCCCTCTTTCTTCTTTTTTGATATATGAATTTATGGCTATAAATTTCCCTCTTAGTACTGCTTTTGCTGCATCCCATAAATTTTGGTATATTGTGTTATCATTATCATTTGATTCAAGGTAGTCATTGATTTCTTTTGAGATTTCCTCTTTGACCCACTCTTTTTCTAAGAGTGTGCTGTTTAATTTCCAAATCATGGTGTGAAATATGGGCTTCTGTCCCTTGCAAATTTCCAGCTTGACTCCACTGTGGTCAGAGATATTGTTTTGCATGATTTCAATCTTTCTGAATTCATTCAGCCTTTCTTTGTGGCCTAGCATATGGTCTATCTTGGAGAATGATCCATGTGCGCTTGAGAAAAATGTATATCCTGCTGTGTTTGGGTGTAATGATCTATATATGTCTATTAGATCCAGCTCCTCTAATATACTGTTCAAATGTTTTGTTTCTTTAGTGATTCTCTTTTGAGATGTTCTGTCCAGAGTTGATAGTGGTGTATTAAAATCCCCCACTATAATTGTAGATGCATCTATTGTTTCACTTAGTTTTTCCATCGTTTGCTTCACGTATTTAGAGGCATCCTTGTGAGGAACATAAATATTTGATTGTTTGATCTTCTTGACAGATTTTCCCTTTCACTAAAATGTAGTATCCTTCTTTGTCTCTCACAATCGTTTCACATTTAAAGTCTATTTTTTCTGATATTAATATAGCTACTCCTGCCTTTTTTTGGTTATTGTTTGCTTGTATTATTGTTTTCCAGCCATTCACTTTCAATCTCCATGCATCTTTGGGTCTAAGATGTGTCTCTTGTAGACAGCATACGGATGGGTCATATTTCCTTATCCAATGTCCCAGTCCAAATCTTTTGATAGGTGAGTTTAATCCGTTGACATTCAGTGTTATTACTTTCAAGGAATTATTTGTGTTAGCCATATTTTGATTGGATTTGTGTTGGTCATATTTTGTTTGTATTTTTTTTCCTTTCTCTTTTTGTCTTTTTTTTGTTGTTGTTGTTGCTCTTATACTCTCTTCCAACTTTGCCTGTCCTATTTTTTCCTTTCTTCCTGCAGAACTCCCTTTAGAATTTCTTGAAGGGGAGGTTTCTTGTTGGTCAACTCTTTCAGTTTCTGTTTGTCTGCGAATATTTTGAACTCTCCATCATGTTTGAATGCTAGTTTAGCTGGATAGAGTATTCTTGGTTGGAAATTTTTTTCCTTCAGTACCTTGACTATATCATACCACTGCCTTCTTGCCTCCATGGTTTCAGATGAGAAATCAGCACTTAATCTAATGGAGCTTCCCTTGTATGTGATGGTTTTCTTTTCTCTTGCTGCTTTTAGGATTTTCTCTTTGTCTTGAGCATTGGATAATTTGACAAGTATATGTCTTGGGGTGGGCCTGTTGGGGTTTATGACTAGTGGAGTGCACTGTGCTTCTTGAATATGTACATCTGTCTCTTTCAGTAGATTTGGGTAGTTTTCAGCCATTATTTCCTGCAACACTCCTTCTGACCCCTTTCCCTTCTCTTCTCCTTCTGGAATGCCTATAATACGTATGTTTGAGCGTTTTGCATTGTCATTCAGGTCCCTAAGTCCTAGCTGGATTTTTTCTATCTTTTTATCGACCCCTTCTACTATCTGTTTGATTTCTGATGTACTGTCTTCCACATCACTAATTCTCTGCTCTGCCTCTTCTAGTCTGCTATTTGCTGCAAGTGTATTTTTGATTTCTTGAACTGTGGTGTTCATTCCCATCATATCTGTTATCTTTTTGCGTATGTCTGCAATTTCCCCTCCAAGTGTTGTCTTCATGTTGTTAACCTCTTTCATTACTTCATCAAATTTGTCGGTGATAAATGTTCTGAGATCTTTCATTGCTTGTGCAAAATTCTGCTCCCCTTCCTGATTTTTGGTTTGTTGATTGCATTCAGCCATGTTTTCCTGGTTACTGGTTTGGTTTTTAGGTTTTTGTTGCTTTCTGGTCATTATTTAATCTTGACGGGTTTAATCAGTTCCTTAGCTTCTTTGTCTACTCTTGGAGATTAATTAGCTGTTGTTTTTGTGTAAGTGTTATATCTTCTCTTTGTCACTTTGTTCTTCTTGTTCTAATTTCTTGTTGTTGGTTAAGTTCACTTTAAAGGAAAGCATTAGTGCCGGGGAAAGGCAATTGTGTAAGCAAGGGAAAAGTGTAAAGTAGTATTGGTGATATATGTTAACAAAGCAAGAATATGAGATCTGGGAGGATGGAGGTTAGATTCCTGTAAATTGTGTAGAGTTATAGCAGTAGGTAGAGTACCTATTATGAGGTAGATGACTGAATATGGGAGGAATATGGTATGAGCTAAAAAGCTATTGTTTTCATGAGAGAGGGAAAGAGAAAAGAAAGGTAATAGTTTCAAGAGTGGACAACAGACAGAAAACAAAACAAAGGTATTAGAAATTAAGATGTAGACACTTCGTGGATCAAAGAAAGGGAGGTGGGAGGTGGAATATAGGAAAGACAGTAAATGATGGCAGATATCAAGATGTAGGGGATAGAGGAGAGTGTACGTAGTCTAAATCAATTCACACAGAAATGAGGCAGTGGAGGATGAGAAAACCCCAGCAAATGTGAGGTGTTTCCTGCCGCACCTTTCCACCAAATCGATGTCCAGACACTTCCTGCCCTGCAAAAATCCTGAAAAAGCCCCGCCTCAGAGAACCTCCAGCCGCGCCCAGCCATCTCTTCCCAGGAGAGACTGCAAGGCAAGTTCACTCAGCGACCATCTTGCTTCTTCCCCCCAATCTCTTGCTTCTTCCCCCCGATCTCAACTTAATTACTGATAATTTTTATTTAATTACTGTATTGAATGATATGACCAAATGTACTACTTATTATTTTCTCCAGTGAAAGCTTTTGGTTTCCCCTTTTCCATGTCTGTGATTTTTCTCAAAGATTTTAGTTCAGAGTTCCCTTCTTGTTATAGCATGATATGTATAATGCCCTCCAGTGTAGTTGAAGCTGACTTATCAGATTTGAAACTAGGCGATAGTATGATAGCCCTACTGTTAGCAAGCAAGCTGGATATTCAGGCTCCCTTTTCTATCTGCTGCTGTGGTGGGGGTAGAAGGAAAAGAGTGGAGAGGACACCATGTATCAAAATAGTGATACCTGTAATTTCAAGTTGAAGTATTTCTGTTTCCAAAGACTTGTTGCATATTCAAGTTGTTTTGAAATAATTTATCTCTGAAAGATACTAGATACACCACTTAGCAGCAGTGTGTACATAAACTTTTAGATAAAGCTGGCCCTGCAAATCAAGGAAAAAGAACCCTGTGAAACAGTAAGTAGTGAGAATAAATACAGAAGTGGTGAGATTAGAAATATACAGAACTCATTCTACAATTTAGTTTGATTTTTGGTGGCAATTCCTGATAATTAATAGAAGGCATTATTAACGTCTTACCGAGGTTTTAAAGAAGAATTAAGCCTTTGCTTATAGATAAAAAGAGAACGGTTGCACACAATGATTTGCATGTGAATTTCCACGGAAGAGTTATCCCAAAACTGGAAACATCCCAAATGTCCACTATCTAGTGAAAGGAGAAACAAAATGTGGTGTAGTCATACAATGGAATGTTATTTGGCAATAAAAAGGAATACTTTTTAAATGCTATAATGAGAAAGGACCCCCATCATAATAAGCAAAAGACTGCATATTGCACCCTTCCTTTTTTATGAAATGCCTTGAAAAGGCAAATTTATAGAGACAGAAAGCAGACCAGTGGTTGTCTGAACTAGGAGTAGGAGTAGAACTGATTGCAAATAACTTCAGGGAAATTTGGGGGGTGATGGAAATGTTCTGAATATCTGTAATGCTTGCACAACAATGTAAATTTTTAAAAATCATTAAATTGTTTGCTCACAGTTGGTGACTTTTATGATATGTGAAATGTTCCTTGATAAAGTAGTTGAAAAATAGAAAGAAAGTGGACTCTAAACAAATGGATAGTATGCTTCCAATGTTCTGTGGAGAGGGAGTACCTGCTGACAGGAACCTTTCATCCTGTTTGACAGGTATAATGATATGGTAAGGATAAATGTGTCAAATAATTGTAGCAGGAGGACACTTGGTAATGATCATTCAGTTTTCTGCTTTAACTTTACTCATGCTAAGGAGTCTCCGAAGAGGGTATTTTGTTTTGAATATGAAATTTTCCTAATTGGAAAAGAATATGCTGACTCATTAACACCTACATTCTAGTGGGTTTGATCCCCTTGCAAATTTATATATTGGTATTCATTTATACCTCATATAAGAGTCTTTTGAGAGTGGATATCTAGTGAAGCCAAATTCATCTGGGCAGCTAACAAATACAGAATTTCTGCAACAGATACATGTTGAATAAATTATTGATATGGAAAATTAAGAGATAACATGTAGTCTGAAGAGAGTACAATTTTGGGCTTTATGTGACTTTATATATTAATGACTCTTGAGCTTTTTCCAAGAACAGCAGTTATCAGAAGCTGGAATAAGGTGGTATATATAGAGTGTCATTACTGCTTGTATCTTTTCCTAATGTGTGTGTGTGTTTAATGAGTCATAAGGGCATTAATTATGAGATACACAATCCCCTTGAAGAAATAATTCTTGGAATTACTTAAATAAAAGTGAAATACTCAAAACATGATGCAATTGGAAAAGGGAAGTGTGGAGCATGTCATCAATTATAAATACTTATAATGCTGAGTTAATTTTCTCCAATTCAGCACTGCTTTTCACAGCAACACAGTAGGAAAAAAAATGAGTTGATGGACCTAAGTTATGTAAATTAACAGCATATATAAATATACACACACACATATATATACACATATACACACACCTTTTCAGAATCTACACACAAACTAAATTCACTATTGACTGGTTGATGATGATTTTGAGATCTTCGAAATGTTTCTATATCTATACTAATAATATTTTAAGTGCATGCACTAGGAATAAAATTATCATCTTATCCTATGGTTGAGAAAGCAGAAATGTGGTCCATGCATATAATGAAATTCTATTTACTAATAAAAGAAACAAAGTATTGATGACATGCAACAACATGGATGAATATTGAAAAGATTATTCTCAGTGAATGAAGTCAGACACAAAGGGCCACATATGACCTAATTCTATTTATAAATCTAAATTATTTATAATTCTATTTATAAGAAACGTTCAAAAGGACAAATATATAGTTAGTGGTTGCCTAGAGTTGAAAGTGGGTGATTGTAACTGGGCATGAGGCTTTTATTAGTGTGAAAGAAATGTTCTGAAAATAGATTGTGGTAATGGTTGTACACCTCTGTAACTATAATAAAATTCATTTGAGTTGTATATTTAAAATGAGTGAGTTTTACAGCATGTAAATTGCATATCTGTAAATCTGTTTAACATATATGGAAATCATTGCTAGTCAGTTCTTTTGAGGTTTTGTGATAATCTAATTTACTAACTTCGTTTAAAATTCAAAGCAAATAAACAGGAAAATGGGTAGGAATATATTCCTAAGCATGTTTACTTTTAAATTCAGACAAAAGAATTACTCCATTTTGTTGAAACTGAGCATAAATTTTAAGTGTAGAAAGGATTAAAATTAAAATCACAGCTTATGACTGACATTTGAAGTGAACCTTGGCAATTATTTGAGCTAATTTTTCTGTCTTTAAAAAAGTAAAGGTAGGGATTCAGAACACTTCATATTTTTTATTATGTAGGGGGTTAGTAAGTAGTAATTACTATTTAAAAATTTTGGAGGTGAGAATCTCTTTTGTATTCTTTTTATAGCATGGCATAAAGGAAACATGATTATTGGCATATTGTAAGATTACTTAAACCTTATTACAGTTGAATTTTTTGTGCCTTCTGTATCCCCTCAAAGAGGCTTTAGCCATAGTTTAATAGGGCAATGTGCTATTTTGATGGGCAGTCAGTAAAAATAATGTTTTCTTAGGGCTACTAATTCTACCCTTCTCTTCTTTGATCCATGTTTACAGGGCAGCCAGACTGAACTCATAAAATACAAATTTAAAAAGTTACAATAATTAAAATGAATTAAAATAAACTTTAGCAAGAATGGTAACAGAAAATAAAGAGAATTTTTTTTCAGGTTATGAATTTATGTGAAGTATGAATTTAGGCAGTTGTGGAAGTAATGGGTGATTCATTCTAAAGCTAATTTTAAAAAAATTAGATTTCCACTTGGCCAGTGGCTTTCCAGAGACTTCAACTTCTGTTAACCTCGGAGGTTCAGAGACTTGGCTCTTTTCTCTTACTCTTATCAAGCCTCCAATACCACCTCTCTGTACCTGCCTAAAACCTGAGGTTGATTGATTGTGCCAGGCCTCTCATCTTGGCTAATGTCAATTACTACCAGAAATGCAAGCCCTCCTCTAATTGCATCCCTAAATACTGTACTTTCTCCAACACTGACAGGTTCTAATCAACCCATGCTCCCTACAGGTGACTCCCCCCTGCACTAATGACCTCCCTCCTGCCTTTCTATTGCCTTCTGCTATAAATTGGCAATGCTACGTATACCCCAAATCCTGTCTTTTTTTCCCCGGGGACAAAAGAAAAGGGTATTTCCCAAATTTCTGGACAGTTGGGTTCAGGCCATTGGATGTGGACTGAAGTATTGCATGCTACTCTCAGGCTCACAAAAAGATCCTAATGACCTTCCTTTTTCTCCCCCTGACGTGGGGACCCCAGAAGTCTTTGACACAGCATAGATTTTTGAATGTCTCCTTGGAGTACAGCTGCTCTGAAGAATTTTGTACCCCATATAGGGCTTTTCATGACTAACAAAACTTTATTGTGTTTAACTACTGATTTAGAATTTATTTTTCATCATGGCATGGCCTATTGTATACTAATTAATACAGGTCCCCTAATAATTTATTATGAACAAATCACAAGTAAAGCCTTATCAGTCTTAGAGTGTTGTACTTTTTTGTATTAACTAAAGTGATATCTTCCTTTCAGCAGAATTTGTATTTGTTTCATCTGAAAATTGATTATGAAAAAATGAGTGTAGTTTGCCATATTGGAAAGCAAGTTAATTGTTGATAATGGCACTGATAACTCAAATAACCTATTAATTCAGATCCTTAAATATATTTCTCAATTTTAAAAAATTAAAAAAATGAATCTAGTTATTCAGATGTGGCTCAAGCAATTGGGCTTCCATCTACCACATAGGAATCTTGGATTCAGTTCCCACTGTCTCCTGGAGAAGGCGAGCTGTTGCAACAGGCAGGCACACTGAGCTGACACAACAATATGTTGCAACACGGAGACACAAAGAGGAAAGACAATGAGAGACATAACAAACTAAGAAGTTGAGGTGGCTCAAGTGACTGAGCGCCTCTCTCCTACATGAGAGATCCCAGGTTTGTTTCCCAGTGCCTCCTAAAGAGAAGATGAGCAGACACAGAGAGCACACAGCAACCTTAAACAGCAGATTGGGGGAGGAATAAGTAAATAAAATAAAAACCTTTAAAAAAATCTATTCTCAAAAGTTTATCTGCAGAGCATAAGGTTCAGATGGGCTTCTAGCAATCATTTTGCTAGCTGTATGATTTTGTTTAGTTTGCAAAATTAAAATGTTTTTATATTCTTTTTGTTCACAAGAGCCACCTGAATTGAATATGCTTCAGGTGTCACAAAATCTGGGTTCACCATTGAATTACAGAATAAAGAGGATATTCAGTCTATCTTCTCCTTAAAAGAAAGTCACTTAAAACAAACACAAAACATGCAAACAGAAATACCAGAGGTATTTAATTATAAAGTTCATGATCTTTCTGAAAATAAAATTTTAGAGTTTAGGGAATATTTAGTTACATTAATCCAAAATTCTATGGGATTTTCACTATTTTTATTACACATCTAAGTAATGATAAAAATATATGAAATTTGTACTCTCACCATTAGATGTATTCTTTTTAAAATCTTTAATGATTTTATGTGTGATGATTGGCTTGAAAAGTATTGATATAAAAAAAAAGAAGATAAATGCACCTTGGAGTGGCACGCACAATCACATTAAATTTACCTTTGTTAGAAAAAAAATTTACTTGGGAAAAGCAAATATCATAGACTTTCTTAGATGTACAACCAAGACCTTTTTCAAACCAAGACAACATATTCTAACTTAATGTGGTGGTCACATGAAAATGTTCCCATTCTTTATTCCCAAGGGTCAGATGTTTTCATTGATGATACCTGTTTAAAAACAAAAAAACAAATCAAACAAATCAATAATCATGCCACAATTGTGCAGACTTTAGTAAAAGATCTCAGAAACTTTTACTATTTTTGCCTGTAGTTCCTTCCATTCTGAAAGTAAAAGGATGTACAATTTCAATAATTATCATAAGCAAAAAATTATAATTACAAGGTTAATTTTACCTGTTTCTTTTTAAGCAAAGATTCAACATTTGATCAGGTATTTGCATTAACTTAGATTTTGTATGTGTTTTGAAATTACCAAATATAGGTAGTGAAATCACGCTTTTTTAGTGTTTTATTTATATTTAATCAGCAAGTCCATGTACTCAGGATTTTTTGCTTTCTTCAACAGATCAAAGATGCATTAAAAAATAAACAGGCAAAAAAAGCAGTTTTCCACTTAAAATTTTTAATTAGGTCAAAAGTCTTACATATCGTAAAGAATTGTCCTTAATAATAAAGATCTTAGAAAAACTAAAGGGTAAAATGGTACACTTGATCCAGGCTCTCCATATGGGACATAGTGGGAAAAGAAAGCCTTTCTCTCTTCCTTGCCTTTTCGTAACTTTTCCTCCAGTGACTAAGTGGATAAAACAGGTACTTCTTTTAAGTTCTGCAGTCTCCAATTCAGGCAAAATAGGAAGACTCTCCATGTGGGTTCGAGTTTAAGTCACGTTCTCTAATCTATTTACCACTGAAGCATGTGATGGGGAATAGTGACAACTTGCTGATCTTGTCCTCAATTTGTTGGTGAACCTTGTTTCATTCTCAAGTCAGAGCGTAGGAGTTCAGAAAAAGTTCTAGGCCCCAATCTCATATCAGTATCATTGCAGGATGGCATGAGAGCAGCTAAATAAAGAGAGGAAAGTATTTACAGAAGAGAGAAATATATGTGGTTAATGAGTTAGAGGTTTCAATGACGTCTTTGGTTCATTCTATAAAAACTTACCAGCAATTAGAGCCTACAAGGAGCTTATAGCCTGGTGTAGGAATACAGACACTATTGGAAAAATGATACATATAAGTTCATTAAACCAGAGGATAGGAGTTGCAGGTCTGTTGAGGCTCAGGGCCTGGCTATCACAAGACCAGGTATTGGTTCTTCTGAAGGCTACAGAGACCCACAGGTTCTATGGTCATGGCAGATGGAGTTCAGTGCCATTAGTTGGCAAGTCTATATTAAGCTTCTTAAGGAACTGCCCAAAAAGCCCTCCACAGTGGCTGTACCATTCTGCATTCCCACCAACAGTGAATAAGTGTACCTATCTCTTTCTAGGTGCTTCTCATTATTAGCACATGTCCTTGAGCAAGTGAATGATCCTCTCTGAGATTTAATATTAGCAAAATTATTGCATTTCATAGGGTGATTTTGAGAATTAAATGAGATAATGCTTAAAATCTGGCACATACTATGTGCTCCAGTGATTTTTATGATTTCTTGAGATTGTATGGAACATAAATTTCTCATCTTAACTTCGTTGTTAGAATCTTTAGTTGGGTAAAGGCAGTGGCCATCAGAGGTTCTGAAGAGAGGGAGAGAGAAGAATAAGGGTAACATGGGGACATTTTCGAGACATTGGATTTGTCCTATGTGACATTGCAGTGACTGCTACAGGCCGTTGTATATTTTGTCATAACTTGCAAAATTGTGTGGGACAAATTGTAAGGTATAATGTAAACTGTAGTCCATGGTGAGTAGTAATGTTTTAGTATGTGTTCATCAAGTACAACAAATGCACCACACTAATAAAGGATGTTGTTAATGTGGGAAAATGTGGGAAGGGGAGGGAGTGGGGCGTATGGGAATCCCCTATATTTTTTATGTGACATTTATGTAGTCTAAAACTTCTTTAAGATTTAAAAAAAATCATAAAAAAGGAAATTCGCTGTTGCAACTTGAAAACAGAAATAAACACAAAGTGTGCAAACCAAAATGCCAGAGGTCTTTGTCTATAAAGTATCAAGACTATGTTCATAAAATTTCAGTGTTCATGGAGTATTTAAATAGTTACACTAGTCCAAATATTTCTGGGAGTTTCATTTTAAAAAATGAAATAAAATTTTTGTTGGCACATGTAAGTAATGATAAATACATATGAAAAGTTCATAATCTCACCGTCATATTTATTCTTGATTTATCTTTAAAGATTTTAAGCACGATGAGTGGCTTGAAAAATACTGGGTACAAATAATGTACCTTTGAGTGGCAAGCATGATTCCATTAAATTTACCTTGTTAGGTAAAAATTTACTCCAGATAAGGCAAATATAATTTTTTAGATGTACAACCAAGAAATTTTTCAAATCAAGACAGCATGTGCTAACTTAATATGATGGTCACAGTGAAAATATTCACATTCTTTATTCCCAAAGATTAAATGTTTTCAGTGATGATACCAGTTTTAAAAAAAAATCAATAACCATGCTGCAATTATGCAGACTGTAATAAAAGAACACTGAAGCTTGATTATTTTTGCTTATGTTCCTTCTATCCAGAAATTATAAGGATGCACAATTTCAATAATTATCATAAGGAAAAAAACATATATATATAATTACAAGTTGCATTTTATTTGTATATTCTTAGGCAAAGTTTCAACATATGATTAATTATTTGCATTAAAATAGTTCTGATAAGGGAGCACCTGCCTCCTACATGGGAAGTCCTGGGATTGTTTACTGGTGATTCCTAAAGAAGACAAACAAGGAGCAGACAATGAGTAAAAAATGAGCAGATAACAAGCAAATAGTAAAGAGTGAAAACAAGGAGTAAAATCAATAAGCAAGACAATGAGCAAACACAGAGCAGACAATGGGCAAAAACAAACAAAAAACGAAGCAGGAAGCAGATGTGGTTCAAGCGGTTGGGTGCCTGCCTCCTACAAGGGAGTTCCTGGATTTGGTTCCTGGTGCCTCCTAAAGAAAAAACAGACAACGAGCAGACAATGAGCAAAAAACAAGGAGTAGGAGGTGGGGCAAGATGGCGTCTGAGTGAGTGCACTACATAATCTCTCCTGCAAAGAAGCGGCTGAGTAGGGTTGGGATCTTGCCAGAATAAGCTGTTTCAGGGGCTTACAAGGCAGGAGGTGTACGGACGTTGATTTGGAGAAACTGTGACAGAAGCAGTGCTTGCTAAAGGTAGAACTGCATGCTTCTAGCACAGAGGTTTGAAGTTGTGGGGAGACAGGACCCTTCCCCCTAGGGCTGGCCGCTGCAGGGTTCCTGAAAACTGTCAGTTGTATAGCAGCATCCCCAAGCCCTATGTTCCCAGATGCATGTTTCCCAGGTCCATGTCCCCTAAGCCACCATAGCCCATGTTCCACAGACCCACATACCCACATACCAACATCCCAGACTTCCCTTTTCTGAATCCAGTGATCCCTGAGGTCCGGGATTACCCTAGCCCTTTGGTTTTGGATAGACTCTATTAGTGGGAGGGATTTGGTGGGAGGTATAGACAGGTCAAACTAGTGTGGTTTCAATTTTCTGGTGTACTGCCCCCCCTCCCCCTTTTTTTTTTTGAGCTTGGAGGAGCATACCAGCTGGCTTGGAGAGGGCCTGGGAAGAAAGGAGAGGCGAATCTGCTGAGAAAACCCAATTTACCTAAATGCCGCCTGGGATAGGAAACTTGGTCTGAGAGAAGGTGGACTAGGAAAATCAACTATCTTTCCTGTAGCACACCTAAAGGGAGAGGGACTGCAGGACGTGCTATCTAAGGTTTCAGTGGCATATTTGGGGTTCCTGGTGAGATGTGGATGCTCTCCTTCTGAAAATTAGGAGTCATTGTTTTCTGTGCTGAGCTGGTTAACTAAGAAGACACTTGAATCTCCTAAAGGATCCCTCATGCAGCTTTCCTGCTGCCCTAGGAGAGAGGGAAGTGAGGAAGGAAAAAAGGGGGAACGTCAGACTCCTAAGCATTTTTATTTAACTGCAAAGAGGATTCCTTACTTGAAATGTCTTTTGCATTTGTCTTGAAACTGTCTGGTCTTTCTTGTTGGTTTGTTTTCTTGTTTTTCTTTCCTCTTTATCCCCCTAAGACCCTTTTTTCTTTTTTTTCTGTTTTTCTTTTTCTTGCTTGCTTCTGGCCCCCACTTTTGTCCCCCCCTTTTTTCCTTTCTTTCCCTTCTTTTTTATTTTTTTTATATTAGGTGCTGCAGGAAGTGCTTCACTTTTGCTGTGTTTCCTCCTCCTCAGTTTCCTCTTTTCTGTGTGTATTGATTTTGGCCACCAACACTAACCCCTTTCCTCTACATCTTTCTATCCTCCATCATTTATTGTTTCTCTTACAGTCCACCTCTCTTTGTTTGGCCCCCAATTTTTCTTTTTATTTCTAATACCTTTGTTCTGTTTTCTGTCTTTAATTCACTCTTTATATTATTGTCCTTTCTTTTCTCTTTCCCTCTCTCTTGACCACACTGGCCTTTGAATTCATACTATATTCCTCCCCATATTCAATTTACTGTCTCATTAGAGGTACTCCACTTTCCTTACTGTTACAACTCTACAGAGCTTACACGAGTCTAATATCCATTCTCCTAGATCTCACATGGTTTGTCTGTTAACATTTACTATCAATACTACTATTATACTTTTTTTTCTTACTTCTTTTGCTTTCTCTTGCCTGAATATTTTCCTTCAAGTGAACTTAGCCAACAACAAGGAAATAGAATAAGAAGAACAAAGTGACAAAGAGAAGCCTTAAAGCATGCAAAAACAACTAATGAAACACCAAGACTAGACAAAGAAGCTAAGCAAATGATTAAACTTGTCAAGATAAAATGATGACCAGACAGCAACAAAAGGCTACAAACCAAACCAATAATCAGGAAAACATGGCCCAATCCAATGAACAAACTAAAAACCAGGAAGAGGAGCAGAATGTCGAACAAGTAATTAAAGCTCTCAAAACATATATTAAGGACCAATTTGATGAAGTGAAGGAAGAGATTAAGACTATGAAGAAAACTATTGGAGAGAATACAGAAGTTGCAATCATACACAAAAAGATAACGGATATGATGGTGATGAACAACACAATTCAAGAAATCAAAAATACACTCTCAGCAAATAACAGCAGATTCAAAGAGGCAGAGGAACGAATTAGTGATGTGGAAGTCAGCACATCTGAAATCAAACAGATAGTAGACCTGATCAATAAAAAGTTAGAAAAAATTCAGCAGCGGCTTAGGTACCTGAATGACAATCAGGTCATTTGTGCAAAATGCACAAACATACACATTATTGGCATCCCAGAAGAAGAAGAGAAGGGAAATGAGATAGAAGGGGTGTTGGAAGAAATAATGGCTGAAAAGTTCCCAAACCTATTGAGGGAGATGGATGTCCACATCCAGGAAGCACGATGTACTCCAAGCAGCATAGATCCCAACAGGCCTACCCCAAGACATGTACTTGCCAAATTATCCAATGCTCAAGACAAAGAGAAAATACTAAAAGCAGCAAGAGAAAAGAGAACCATCACATACAAAGGAGGCTCCATAAGATTGAGTGCTGATCTCTCACCTGAAACCATGGAGGCAAGAAGGCAGTGGTATGACATAGTCATGGTACTAAAAGAAAAAAATTTCCAACTAAGAATACTCTATTCAGCTAAGCTGACATTAAAAAATGATGGAGAGTTCAAAGTATTCACAGATAAACAGAAACTAAGAGAGTATGCCAACAGGAATCCTGCCCTTTGAGAAATAGTAAAGGGAGTTCTGCAGGAAGAAAGAATAAAGCAGGAGAGACAGAGTTGGAGGAAAGTGTAAGAGCAACTAAAAAGACAAAAAGAGAAAAAAAATCAAAATATGACAAATGCAAATCCAAAGAAAATATGACTAATATAAGTAATTCCTTGAAAGTAATAACACTGAATGTCAATGGGTTAAACTCATCTGTCAAGAGACTCAGACTGGAAGATTGGATAAGGAAATATGACCCATTTATATGCTGTCAACAAGATACACATCTTAGACCCAGGGATTCAAGGAGGTTGAGAGTGAATGGCTGGAAAACAATCTTACAAGCAAACAATAACCAAAAAAAAAAAAAAAATGGCAGGAGTAGCTATATTAATATCAGATAAAATAGATTTTAAATGCAAAACTGTTGTGAGAGACAAAGGTGGACACTACATATTAGTGAAAGGGATAATCATTCAAGAAGAAAGAATAATCACATTTATGCTCCTAACAAGGATGCCTCCAAATACATAAGACAAACACTGGAAAAACTAAGGGAAGGAATAGATGCCTCTACGAATATAGGGGGGGACTTTAATACACCACTATCAACTTTGGATAGAACATCTCAAAAGAAACTCAATAAAGAAATAAGTACTTTGAACAATATATTAGAGGAGCTAGACCTAATAGACATATAGAGAACATTACACCCAAATACAGCAGGATATATATTCTTCTCAAGTGCACATGGATCATTCTCCAAGATAGACCACATGCTAGGCCACAGAAATGTCTCAATGAATTCAGAAAGATCAAAATCATACAGAATAATTTCTCTGACCACAGTGGAATGAAGCTGGAAATCTGCAAGGGCCAGAGACCCAGATTTGGCACCAAGATATGGAAGTTAAACAACACACTCTTAGAAAAACAGTGGGTCAAGGAGGAAATCTCAAAAGAAATCAATAACTACCTTGAAACCAATGAAAATGATAACACAACATATCAAAATTTATGGGATGCAGCAAAAGCAGTACTGAGTAGGAAATTTACAGCCATAAATTCATACATGAAAAAAGAAGGAGCTAAAATTGAAGAACTAACTGCACACTAGGAGGAATTAGTAAAAGAACAAAAAACTAAACTCTAAAAAGAAGAAAGAAAGAAACAATGAAGATCAGAGCAGAACTAAATGAAATACAAAATAAGAAAGCACTTGAAAAAATAAACAAAACCAAGAGCTGGTACTTTGAGAAGATCAATAAAATTGACAAATGCTTAGCTAGACTAACAAAGAAAAAAAAAAGAGAGAAGATGCAAATACACAAAATAAGAAATGAGATAGGAAATATCACCACTGACCCAACTGAAGTAAAGGCTATCATAAGAGGATACTTTGAAAAACTATAGTCCAACAAGACAGACAATTTAGAGGAAATGGACAAATTCCTAGGAACACATAAGCAGCCTACATTGATGAAAGAAGGAATTGAAAATCTCAACAAACCAATCACAAGTAAAGAGATAGAATCAGTCATTAAAAACCTCCAAACTAAGAAGAGCCCCAGGCCAGACAGCTTCACATGTGAATTCTACCAAACATCCCAGAAAGAACTAACACCAATCTTGCTTAAACTCTTCCAAAAAATCGAAACAGAAGGATCATTGCCTAACTCATTCTATGATGCCAACATTATCCTAGTACCAAAGCCAAAGAAAGGCACCACAAGAAAGGAAAATTACAGACCAATTTCTGTAATGAACCTAGAGGTGAAAATCCTCAACAAAATTCTTGCTAATCGTATTCAACAGCACATTAAATGAGTTTTACACCATTACCAAGTGGGATTCATTCCTAATATGCAAGAATGATTCAACATAAGAAAATCAATCAATGTACTATGCCACATAAACAGATTGAAGCAAAAAAATCACATGATCATATCTATAGATGCAGAAAAAGCAGTTGACAAAATACAGCACCCTTTCTTGATAAAAACACTGCAAAAGATTGGAATAAAAGGAACTTTCTGAACATGATAAAGGAAATATATGAAAAACCCACAGCTAACATCATTTACAATGGTGAAATCCTAAAATCTTTCCCTCTAAGATCAGGAACAAGACAAGGATGCCCACTATCACCCCTTCTATTTAACACTGTGTTAGAAGTACTTACTTGAGCACTGAGTCAAGACTGAGATATAAAAGGGATCCAAATAGGAAAGGAAGAAATGAAAATTTCACTATTTGCAGACAAAATGATCCTATACATAGAAAGCCCTGAGAAGTCTACAACAAAGCTTCTAGAACTTATAAATGAGTTCAGTAAATTCGCAGGGTATAAGGTCAATGTGCAAAAATCAGTAGCATTTCTGTACACCAATAATGAGCAATCTCAGGAGGAAATCAAGAAACAAATATCATTTACAACAGTAAACAAAAAAATCAAATACTTAGGAATAAATTTAACTAAAGATGTAAAAGAGTTATACATAGAAAACTCCACACCACTGTTCAAGGAAATCATAGAAAACTTAAGTAAATGGAAGAAATTCCCTGTTCACAAATAGGAAGACTAAATATCACTAAGATGTCTATCCTACCAAAACTGATCTACAGATTCAATGCAATCCCAATAAAAAGCATCACAGCATTCTTTTTTTTTTAAAATTAAATTAAATTAAATTTAATTTTTTATTCATTTTTTAAAAAAATATTACATTCAAAAAATATGAAGTCTCATTCAACCCCACCGCCCCCATCCCCCACTCCCCCCACAGCAACACTCTCTCCCATCATCATGACACATCCATTGCATTTGGTAAGTACATCTCTGGGCATCGCTGCACCTCATAGTTAATGGTCCACATCATAGCCCACACTCTCCCACGTTCCATCCAGTGGGCCCTGGGGGGATCTACAATGTCCCGTAATTGTCCATGAAACACCACCCAGGACAACTCCAAGTCGCAAAAGCACCTCCACATCTCATCTCTATCTCCCATTCCCCGCACCCAGCAGCCACCATGGCCACACTTCCCACACCAATGCCACATTTTCTCTGTGGACATTGGATTGGTTGTGTCCATTGCACATCTATGTCAAGAGGGGGCTTAGATTCCACATGGATACTGGATGCAATCCTCCTGCTTTCAGTTGTAGGCACTCTAGGATGTGGTGGTTGACATTCTTCAACTCCATGATAGCTGAGTGGGGTAAGTCCAATAAATCAGAGTGTAGGAGTTGAAGTCTGTTGAGGTTCAGGGCGTGGCTATCATATTGTCAGTCCAGAGATTCAAATCCCCTAAATATTTCTTAAACCCCCACACCAACTACAATTCCAGTAAAGTAGCATGAAAGTCTTGTGAAAAGAGATCCCATCTGAGTCCAGTTCCATCACGCAGAAACACTGGCTCCAAGGAAGGGCCAACTGACATGGCAGTGAACCCCATCTGCCATGACCATAGAACCCGTGGGTCTCTTTAGCCCTCAAAAGAACCAATACCTGGGGTTGTATCTACTTTATCTGTCTCTGAGACTCTGCTTAGGTGTGCATAAGGGCAATCCTTCTGACAACCTCCAGACTCTTTTTTAGAGACTCATAGCCATATAAACTCATTTCTCCTTTCCATTTCCCCCTTACATTAGGTAAAACCGCACTTTAAAGTCATGTTATTATATGTAGACAGGGATATTCTGCCGATCCACGTTGAACCTTTAATTCAAGGTCATTTTCTAGTTGCATCTTCAGCTGGTATTTGGTAGTGATCCCTCGGTGCCAGGGAGGCTCATCCCCGGGTGTCATGTCCCATGCTGGGGGGAATGCACTGCATCTACATGCTGAGTTTGGCTTCGAGACTGGCCACATTTGAGTAACATGAAGGCTGTCAGAAGGAAACTCCCAGGCACAGTGCTGCTCTAGGCCTTGTTCTTATTTCAGGCATATAGGCTCACAAGCATAGTCATTAGTATCAGGAGCCGACTGTTGGACCCTCATTCCTTCCTGGTTCTTACCGTTGCACCTGGGGGCCTGCCGCTGCTCCCCTAGGGACCAGGACAGAGCACCCCCGGCCAGGAACCCAGTACCCACCCCCCAGCTGTTGTTTTTAATTGTTTCCACTATGAGTATATCCAAACATTACCATGCACCCTGGACATATGCCCTGTATAACTCCCTGTCAACCATATATAGCCTGTCAATAACATCCCATACCAGTATTCCTCCGCTGCCATTGTTGAACCACTCTGTGATCCAAAACTTCCTGTAAAGCAAAGCCCAATATAGTGTCAGGTTCCCTTACTAGTAAAATGGAATATAGCGATGAGTTTAAAGGTGAGATCTAGAGTATGTATTGATTTGGAAAAATTCTACATCCTATCTTTTTCTTTTCTTTTTTCCTAATTATTGAGCTTCTCTTCACAAGAGTCTTAGATCACAGTAATTCATATATACAATATACAGTACTCCCACACATCCACCATAAAACCTTTTCCCTTCCACAGCAATAATCTTTTAACTTATTCATATCATATTTACTGAAACTGATGTACAGACTCCGAAACAATAGCTTTCAAACAAGGTGGCATCTGTGCTTACAATGTGGTCCATACTTTAGGATATACAGTTTTCTAAATTTTTTAGTTATCCTATGTTTTACATTATGGTTTACATTATTAGTCTGTCATCCCCTATATGTTTTTGGTGTAATATTACATGTTTTATATTCATCCTTATGTACTCCTTGTGTACTCTCATCCTTGTGTACATCCTTGTGTACTCTTGCGAAACTCCTCTCTTGCCCCCACATTTACCTTCGTTCCATCCATTCAACATCCGTTTTCCCCTCCCCTTGGGGCCCACAGTGACAGCCAATCTCCATTTCCTGAGGAGCCACGTCCAGAGATACTTGCAACAGTGTTCAGGGCCTGACTTGCTCAACTGCCCTAATGCCCTGGGAGCCACCCTTTCTCTCGAGAGATACAGTTCCCCTCTACTTGATGGCATTAGTCCTCCCTAGGATGTGGGTCCACCCCAACTCTCACTTCTTGGGTCTCTACCCAATGGTACAACCCACCCTGGCAAAATGAGCATTCAGACATTCCCTAGGAGTCCGTCCCGCATCAGACCATCCCCTCCAAGCATCCTAAACAGGTAACACTCCTAATTATATTTTGATATGATTTTCTCAGCATTTTACTCTCAACCAACACCTGACACTCTCCTATGTTCGTATGTTGCCCCTCTCTCCCCCCAATTTTGTGGGCAATATTACCCATCCGCCCATTCTCAGCCCCCCTCAAACCCGCAAAGCCCCACTCAAAGGCAACCCCTTGCCCCCATTTTATCTCTTCTTTATGCTCATTCTTACCACCAGCTCATCATAGATTCCACCCCTGCAGACGTCAACTCACATCCTTCCTCCACCCCCCGATTTCCTGTAAGCCTATTTTCCAGTCTCTAACTCTCTGAGGCAGCTTACTTATTTCATATCATTGAGGTCACGTAGTATTTGTCCTTCAATGCCTGGGTTGCTTCACTCAACATAAGGTTCTCAAGATTCATCCATGTTATCACGTGTGTTTGCAATGTATTTGTTCTTAAAGCCAAGTAGTATTCCATTGTTGGAATACATTTTATTGATCCACTTATCTGTTGATGGGCATTTGGGTTGATTCCAACTTTTGGCGATAGTGAACAATGCTGCTATGAACATTGGTGTACATATATCGGTTTGTGTCCTTGTATTGCTGGGTCATATGGCAAATCTATGGTTAGTTTTTTGAGGAACTGCCAAACTGTCCTCCAGAATGGTTGGATCCTTCTGCATTCCCACCAGCAGTGGATGAGCGTTCCCCTTTCTTCACATCCTCTCCAGCATTGGTATTTTCCTGTTTTTTTCATATTCAAGAATCCCACAGCATTCTCTAATGAACTAGAAAAACTAACTCTGAAATTTAATTGGAAAGGAAAGAGGCCCTGAATAGCCAAAGACATATTGGAAAAAAAAAAAAAAAGAAAAATGAAATTGAAGGAATCACACTACCTGACTTCAAAAGATACTACAAAGCTACAGTATTGAAAATGGCATAGTACTGGTACAAGGATAGACACACAGACCAATGGAACCTAATTAAGAGTTCTGATAATTCCTCAGTATATACAGTCATCTGATATTTGACAAGGTCACAAAACCCACTCAACTGGAAGAGAATGGCCTGGAGAACTGAATATCCATATGTAAAAGAATGAAAGAGGATTACCAACTCACACTTCATACAAATATCAACTCAAGATGGATCAAAGACCTAAATATAAGAGCCAAGACCATAAAGACCTTGGAAAGCAATGTAGGGAAGCATCTACAGGAACTTGTAAAGGAAATGGCTTCATGAACCTCACACCCAAAGCACGAGCAGCAAAAGAACAAATAGATAAATGATACTTCCTCAAAATTAAAGTCTTTTACACCTCAAAGGAGTTTGTCAAGAAAGTGAAAAGAGAGCCTACACAATGGGAGAAAATATTTGGTAGCCATATGTCTGAGAGGAGATTTATATCTTGCATATATAAAGAACTCCTATATCTTGAAAATAAAAGTACAAACAACTCATTTAAAAGATGGGAAAAAGATTTGAACAGACACTTCTCCAAATAAGAAACACAAATGGCTAAAAAGCACATGAAAAAATGCTCAAAATCACTAGCTATTAGGGAAATGCAAATCAAAACTACAATGGGATACCATCTTACTCCCATAAGACTGGCAGCTATCAAAAAAACAGAAGAATACAAGTGCTGGAGGGGATGTGGAGGAATTGGAACAGTCATCACTGCTGGTGAGAATGCAGAAGGATCCAACCATTCTGGACAACAGTTTGGTAGTTTCTCAAAAAAATAGCTATAGATTTACCATATGATCCAGCAATTCCACTGCTGGGTGTATACCCAGTAGAACTGAAAACAAGGACACAAACTGATATATGCACACCAATGTTTATAGCAGCATTATTAACTATTGCCAAAAGTTGGAATCAACCCAATTGCCCATCAACAGATGAATGGATAAATAAAATGTGGTATGTACATACAATGGAATACTACTCAGCTATGAGAATGAATATACTACAAACACATGTGATGACATGGATGAATCTCGAAGACCTTATTTGAGTGAAGCAACCCAGGCATTGAAGGACAAATACTACATGACCTCTCTGATATGAAATAAGTAAACCAAGCTTTCTCAGACACCTTGAGACTGGATGATAGGCTTAAAGGAAGTTTGGGGGGAGAGGAAGGTTGCTAGCTAACATCTTCATGGGTGAAATATATGATAAGCTGAAGGTAAGTATTTGTACAGGGAAGGGATAAAATGGGGGCATAGGAATACCTTTGGGCAGGGCTTTGTGGGCTTGAGGGGTGCTAGGGGGTGGATGGGTCAGATGGCCCAAGAACTTGGGGGAAGGGTGGGGGGAATATTTGAACAGAGGAGATTGTCAGGTATGTGGTTGAAACTACAATGTTGGGAAAACTCTTTGGAAAATATAATAAGGAAGGTTACCTGTTTAAGATGCTTAAGGGGGGGCATATGACACAGGGCAGGCTTCTAGGGAGTGTGTGAGTCCTCATTTTGTTATAGTGGGTTATATCATTGGGTGGAGACCCATACAATGAGAGTGAATGTATATTCACATCCTGGGGAGGACTGATGTTCTAAAACAGAGGGAATTTTATCTCTTGAGAGAATTAGTGGCTCCCAATGGGTTAGGGCAGTTGAGTATGTCAAGCCCTCAACATTGTTGCAAGTATCTCTGAATATGGTCCTTCAAGGAATGAAGATTGATTTTCACTGTGGGCCTTGAGGGGAGGGGGAAAGAGGTATTGAATAGACGGAATCAGGGGCAATGGAAGTGTTCCACAAGATATGCAAGGAAGGATATAGGACATGTTAAATTACTCCAAAAATGTATAAAAGTCTACAGGCTAAAATGTAAACCACAATGTAAAAAGTAAGATAACTAAAAATTTAGAAAATTGTATAGTCTAAAATATAAACCCAAATGGAACCATGTTTGAAAGCTATTGTTTCAATATCTGTACATCAGCTGCAGCAAATATAATAGGAACATGTAAAAAGATCATTGCTGTGGAAGGGACAAAGTGTTTAATGTTGGATATGTGGGAGTACTGTATATTGTATATGTGAATTACTGTGATCTAAAACTTTTGTGGAGACAAACTTAATAACTAGAAAAAAAAGAAAGGATGTTGATACTGAGGAAGAAATGAAAGAAATTGCCTTGCCATTGTACATACAGGACAACACCTACAGCAGAGATAAAAGGCAAAATGTCAAAAACAAAGCTTTTTAATTTTTTAATTTTTTGATGCCCCAATTTATTTTTACTTTATTTAATTTTTCTAAATTAGTATGTATTCTATATCTAAACTTTAAACCCATCACTATATTCTATTTTACTATTAATGGAACCTGGCAATATATTAAGCTTCATTTTTGAAGAAGTTTTGGACCACAGAGAGGGGAGGAACATTGGTGTGGAGTGTTATTGATGGGGGGGGCACATGGTTGGGAGGGAGTTCTCCAGGGCATGTATACAGGTACATAACAATGTTTGGGTATTTGCATAGTGGTTACAGTTAAAACTGACAACTGAGAGAGTGCTGTGTTCCTAGCCAGGGGATCTCTATCACATTCCCCAGGGGAACACAACAATCCCCAAGTGCAATGGCAAAGACCAATAAAGAAGGATGGTCCAACAATGAGCCCTTGATACTGATGACTATGCTTATGAGCCTGTGAACCTGAAATATCAACTAGGCCTAGAGCTAGAGGGTGCCTAAGAGTTACCTCCCGAGAGGCTCAATCTTGCTCAAATATGGCCACTCTCAAAGCCAAATTCAGCATGTAAATGCATTACCTTCCCCCCAGCATGGGACATGACTTCTGGGGATGAGCCTCCTTGCACCAAGGGATTACTGCCAAGCACCAGCTGATGATGTAACTAAAAAAGACCTTGAATAAAAGGGTCAACTCAGACCAGCTGAATTCCTCAGCCTTCATGTAATATCAAGTGTTAAAAACTGCTTTTTGACCTTGAATAAAAGGGGGAAATGGAAAGGACAAATGAGTTTATATGGCTATGAGTCTCCAAAAAAGTCAGGAGGTCATCAGAGGGGTTGTGCTTATACACGCTTTAGCAAGGTCCCAGAGACAGCCAAAGTAGGTACAACCCCAGGTACATGTTTTCCTGAGTGCTACAGAGACCCATAGGTTCTATGGTCATGGCAGATGGCTGTGGAGTTCAGTGCCATGTCAGTTGGCCCTACTTTGGGGTTTGTGTTTCTGCGTGTGATGGAATTGGACTCAGATGTGACCTTTCTACACATGCCTCTTCTGTCATTTTTACTGGACCTGAGGTTGGTGTATACTCCGGAGACCTGAATCTCTGTACTATCCATGTGACAGCCAGGCCCTGAGCCTCAGCAGACTTGCAACTCCTATCCCCTGGTTTATTGGACTTACCCCAGCCAGCTAACAGGGAGATGAAGAAGGTCAACCACCACACCAGGGAGCCGAGAGTGCCTACAACTGCAAGCAGGAGAATTGCATCCATCATCCCTGTGGAATCTAAGCCCCCTCTCGATATTGAGATGGAGCGGACATCACCATCCCAGGGTCCACAGGCTGCAGGAATAGAGTATGGATTAGAGTGGAGTTACTGATATTCTACTATGGAAATATTGTGATTAGTAATGGAAGAAATTATAGCATTGATGTGGAGAAAGTGGCCACAGTAGCTGTTGAGGGTGTGGAGAGGGAAGAAGAGATATGATGTGGGGGTATTTTCAGGACTTGGAGTTATCCTGAATTGTATTGCAGGGTCAGATGCTGGACATTGTATGTCCTGCCACGGCCCACTGGGTGGACTGGGTGAAAGTGTAAACTACAATGTAAACCATTATCCAGGTGGTGCAGCAGTGCTCCAAAATGTATTCACCAAATGCAATGAATGTCCCATGATAATGAAAGAGGTTGTTGATGTGGGGAAAGTGGGGTGATGGGGGTGGGGGGTATATGAGGACCTCATATTTTTTTAATGTAACATTTAAAAAAAATAAAGAGAGATAATAAAACAACAACAACAACAACAAAACAGTGAGTAGACAACCAGCAAAAAAATAAGCAGACAACTAGAAAAAACAATGAGCAAACAGATGAGGGAACCATCTCAGGGGGAAAAATAGTTCTGATTAGTGTCTTAAATATATCAAATATGGGTAATGAAACTGTACTTTTAAAGTTAATGTTTTATTTACATTTAATCATGTTCTCAGGATTTTTTCTTTCACTAAGGACACATTAAAAAATGACCATGAAAAGAAACACTGTACCATATAAGGATTTTAGTTTATTCAAAAAGTATTACAATTCATAAGGAACTGTCCTTGATTATAAAGTTGTTAGAAAAAAACTAAAGGATAATATGGTACACTTCATCCAGGCGGTCTGCATGGGGCAGACAGAGTAAAGGGTAATGAACATAGTTAATTAACATATAAATAATGATTTCCTTTAGTATTATATTAACATATAAATGATTTATTTTCTTTACTATTGGTTCTACTGACTCCAAGAAGGCAGGGAAAAGGAAATCTGCCTCCTTGGACTTGAGTTTAAGTCACATTCTCTAATCTGTTTCCCACTGAACCACGTGATGGGGAATATTGATATCCTGTTGATCTTGTGGTGCTCATTTTGGTGGTGAGCCTGTTTCATTCCTCAAGTCAGAGTGCAGGCGTTCAGAAGTCTTAAACCTCAATCTCATGAGCATCATTGCAAGGTGGCATGAAAGCAATCCTGCTAGAGGAAAGTAGCAGTTTTTCAGAAAGCATTTAAGGGAGGATGATGAGTTGGTAGTGATCCTAAACTGCCTGGTTTGGGTTGTTCTGATAAAGTCTAACTTCATGGAGAAGGCAGGGGAATACACTGCAGATTGAGCAGGAGGACATGATGGAGGGAAGGATTTGAGTAACTTGGAGCTAATTATAGTAACGGTCAGAAAATCTGAACTAAATGGGGTAAGTAAAGACAAGAAAGTGCTTACAGACAGAGAATTAGATATGCTTAATTAGTTCGTGTTAGAGATCCAGCATGAATCATGCCCCACTGAAGCAGTCCAGTCAAAAGCCCTAAATCGATCTTACCAAATTATCTAATTAAAAGAACCTCAACCAAACAGGAATAGATTAGTTCAAAAACATAGTCTTTTTCTATTGGGGATTCATAAAATAATTTCAAATGGCTACAGTGATCATATAATTTATCAACCAAATTGGGACACTCTTGAGTGTCACAGTGCCAAAAAAAAAACAAAAAACAAAAAAAAAACTCTAGCCAAAGTTCAGCGGTAAGGAAAGTACCTGCCTATGAAAAAAGGAGAATGTTGGAAATAAACACATATTCATTGAGGGCCTACAATAAACCCTGAATAGAATTTTTTATTAAAAATAAAAAATAAGCATGATTAGAGATAAAAAAAATTCCCAACTTATCTATAATAATAAAAGTTCAAGGCAATTAGTTCCCTGCCTATAGTCATACAGCAAATTAGTAGCAATGCTGAAATCTAAACATAATACTAATTCCATGTTTCTTATATTTTTGTGACTTTTTATCAACTAACTGTAATAATGTGACACACACATACATTTTCCTCTTTACATAGCAAGTTATATTGGATTTTACTGTGCAATGTGTAGTCATTATATGTATATATGGGTGCTTAGTAAGCCTAGTATGGCAAAAAAGCTGCTACTGTTTACTACTGTGATTATAACACCAAGCCTTCTTGAAGTAAAAGTAAACCTAAATCTGGGAGCAAATTCTCCCACGGAAGATTTCCTTCCACTATAGTAAGGATCAGAGGCTTCCTAAAGGCAGGCAGGATGGTTACTGGTAAGTGAGAAGCCCTGGGTCCAATGCATCAGAGCTTCCTGTCTCTTCTGTCCAACCCCTTGAACCCCCAGGTCTTTTCTAAGCACTGGAAGACAGGTGGAAAGGATTTAGACAATAATCTTTCCATGTGGGCTGATATGTGGTTTGAAAAGAAAATATGAAATTTGAAGTTTAGTAAATGTGATACTGGACTAAAACTTTCTATTTGGACATTTATTCTATTTGAATAAACCTCAATGAGTTTCTTAACATATCTGTTATGGGTAAAGTAGGAGCACCATATATCTCACAGGATCGTAAAGGTTAAATGAAATGCCATATTCCAAGCACTTAGAAAAATTACAATCTTACTAAATACTATTTCTTTCGTTTCCATTCTTGAACAAATGGGAATAGTGTTGACAAAGTGAAGGAGAACTGGCCAGAAGATTCTTTCAGGGAGTAGTTTCATCCTTTTCATCTTCAAATTTAGGCTGAGAAAGATGCTCTGTCTTCATCAAGTGAAAAAAAAAGACCACATGTTCCTTACACACGGCCTCCTTCCTCTGAGGAATAAGTATTAGTTCCAGAGAGATATGAGCTCTTCTCAGGATAGTTTAAATAACAAACACAGAGGGAAATATGTGAATGCCTATTAAAAACTTTTCATTCATTTCTTCTTGTTGTGCTTTCTGCACATTGAAGACCCAAGAGCAATCCATCCCCAGGGACAGTTAAGATCCCACCCATCTAGTGGTGGTAATTTTCCACAAAGGGAAAGGAACCACATGTTCACATCAAGGCATCACAGGTGCGTCAGTTCTTTGAGAATACTATGCAAACCAGTGCCTCTACATAGCATGCAGAAAGTGAAAAATTTGAGAAAAACCTTAGACTAGTTTCATTACTGAAACGAACCACATACTATAAGGTGAGTTCTTAGAAAGGCTGATTTCTCTTATTCTTCTTTTCCCCCTTTAAATTAAACTCCCATTCAGAGCTAAGATACTTGACAATTGCTAGACTTCCTTTGAAGTTTGATTGTCTAGTCTGCACTTATAAATAAACTACGCACACACACACCACATATATATGTGCGTGTGTGTGTGTGTAATTGAGGCTCACAAATGTGGACTAAATGAATAAAGCAAGGACAAACAGGTTGGACTTTAAGACTCCTGACTGAGAAACCTGCGGAAGCCACAGCATATCTTGGACCTTGACTGATAAAAATATTCATTTCTCGCAAAATCTGAATATCAGAATATCCTGGTGATCAGATCCTGCTGGTATACTAGACATTTTAGAAATACATTAGTTCCATTTTTAAAGTTGTGGTATTCATCTAGGTAATGACAATTAACCTGTAACTGCTATTTATTCTCATATTCGAAAAATAGAGTTTTAATAAACCCAAGCCACATTCTCTGGAGATAAGATTCACTTTATCTTGGCTCTGCTAAGAGCAGAGATGCATATCTCTCTCATATTTGTGAACCAGTTTTGCAGTCTTTCCTTATACAACAATTAATAATTCTGAACTTGTGTCAATATTTCTATTATGTCAAAAGCATCATTTCTGCCTTTTTATTGTATAGAATGCTAGATTCTCTAATCCAGCTGATTTGTGTCCTTTCCTTTTACCTTGGCTCCATTTTTTCTGTTTCAGAAAATAGGTGTTAGGTAACATGTACTCTATGATACTGCCCTTCCTATGAATTGCCTGTATTTGTAAGTGGAATGGGGACAAAATAAGGGAACAAATATATTATCTCTAATAAAGCCAATATTAGAGAATATTTAAAAATCTAGGATAGTAAGATATATTTTAGAAAACTGAACCTTAATTGCTTGTGGTTGGGAGAGCCTTAGGGTCTTAGAGCCTCATGTGGGATGGTCTGGTGGAGGAGGGGCTTTGAGCCAATCGTGTGTGAGGCTTGGCGTTCTCTGGATCATATGAAAGAGGGCTGGGATCCTGCTTTGCAGCTTTGCTTAGATTCTTACCTGCTCTAAGACAAGTGAAAGCCCCTTTTATAAGCAGGCAGCAGTGAGGAAACCTTCGCAAAGACCTAGATTAGAAATGGAGACGTTTTGAACGCAGGCTTTATTTATTCTCTCTTTTTCTGTTTGTCTTCTTGGATCAGGACAGGCAATACGTAAAACTATGTACTGTCATTTACAGAGTGATTATGAGTCAGGGTATAGTTCCATGTACTTATAGGCATTATCTTATTTAATATTTGTAACATGTCAGTAACGTAGGTGATTTTGTTACTGCCAACTTTTATATAAGGGAACTACAGAAAGATTTAGGTGTACAGTGAACTTTTGAAGTGTTCATTACTAACAACAGACTCTTGGTTTTTTCTTCCTTTGAAATTTATTTAAGAGAGAGCAAATGTGGCTCAAGCAGTTGAGCACCTGCCTCCCACATGGGAGGTCCTGGGTTCTCTTCCTGATGTCTCCTAAAGAAAACAGAAAATAAGCAAAAAAAACCCAACAACAAGCAGACAATGAGCAAAAAACACTAAATAATGAACTGTACATTTAAAATGTGTGAATTATAAGGTTTGTGAACTATATATTAATAAAATTATTTTAAAATGTTCTAAAAAATTATTGAATTATATCATTCTTACATGAACATAAATAAATCTTAAGTATATATTTCAAAACACACCTGCATAGCATCATACGTCGTACAGAGCTCCCATGTATCCCCCCACCAGGTTCTTGGTTCTTTAAGTTCCCCTGTGAACCCTGGGGGAAAATGGCTAGTATGGATGTGGCAGGCAGAAGTCCAGATGGCCCCTTGTGTACATGGCCTGTGTGGCCTCCCCCGTTGTACATGTCATGACCTGTGTGGATGATGACTAGTCAGTCCCTGGGTGACACGACTTGGTATAACATTCTTTTTTAGAACTGGAGAGAGATTCTCAGGCTGGCTGTGCAGAAGGAAGCTGACACATCTTGCAGGGTCACTTGACTAGAAACTGTGGGTGGCCTGGAGGATCTATGAGCTGTTCCCAGCTGGCAGCAGGAATGAGGGGACCTCTGTCCTTAAACGGCCAGGAACTGAATTCTGCCAACAACCTGGATAAGCCTGAGAAAGGATCCCGAGCCTCAGATGAGACTGCAGCCAGGCTGACACCTTGATTTTTTTTTTTAAGATTTATTTATTTATTTATTTATCTCCCCTTATCCCCACCCCCACACCCCGGTTGTCTATTCTCTGTGTCTATTTGCTGCTTTTTCTTTGTCTGCTTCTGCTGTTGCCAGAGGCACGGGAATCTGTGTTTCTTTTTGTTGCGTCACCTTGCTGTGTCAGCTCTCCGTGTGTGCGGCTCCATTCCTGGGCAGGCTGCACTTTCTTTCCCGCTGTGCGGCTCTCCTTACGGGAAGCGCTCCTTGCACATAGGACTCCCCTATGTGGTTTGCGTGGCACGGCACTCCTTGCCGGCAACAGCATTGCACATGGGCCAGCTCCACACGGGTCAAGGAGGCCCAAAGTTTGAACCGCAGACCTCTCATGTGGTAGGTGGATGCCCTAATCACTGGGCCAAGTCTACTGCCGACACCTTGATTTAGACTTGTGAAATGCTGAGTAGAGGATCCAGTTGGTGTGACCTATAGAAACTGTGAGATAGTAGGTTTGCCTTGTTTTAGGTCACGTAGTTTGGGTTGACTTATTACACAGCAATAGAAAACTAATGCACTGGGTATCTACTACTTTTTTTTTGCATATATCTACATGTTTCTTTGTGTGTGTGCATCATAGAGAGAGAGTGTGTTGGTGTTTGACAGAAATAGAGAAGTAGGAAATGGAGGGAAGGAGAGGAGAGAGGAGAGAGAGTGAGAGTGCGTGAGAGTACAATTATTCCATCAACATTACCAAAGAAGATTTTTTAACAAGTACGGTACAATTTAACCCTAGAATTTTCTACCAGGATAATGGACTTGCCATGGAGATGAGAGGTTCTAAGTTTTCAATTAAATGTTGGGTGATTTATACCCCCATTGGAAGAGAGTACAAGGGTGAGAAGAAATGAGGAACGTGAGCCTTGTGACCATGTTTGTCCTCATGGGCCTTCCCCACGACCCCTCACTGGACACCGCCCTCTTGGGCATCTTCCTTGTCTTCTACCTGCTCACTGTCGCGGGCAACCTCCTCATCCTGCTGGTCATCAGCGTGGATTCCCACCTCCACACCCCCATGTACTTCTTCCTGACCAACCTGTCCTTCATTGACATGTGGTTCTCCACTATCACTGTGCCCAAAATGATGATGACCTTGGCCTCCGCAGGAGATGGGACCATCTCCTTTTGCAGCTGCGTGGCCCAGCTCTATTCCTTCCATTTCCTGGGGAGCACCGAGTGTTTCCTCTACACGGTCATGGCCTATGACCGCTACCTGGTCATCAGCCACCTGCTCAGGTACCCAAGCCTGATGAGCGGGAGAAGGTGTACCGCCCTGGCCGCCAGCACTTGGCTCATTGGCTCCCTGCACTCTGCTCTCCAGACCACCCTGACTTTCCGCCTGCCCTACTGTGGACCGAACCAGATCCAGCATTACTTCTGCGACGCTCCGCCCATCCTCAAGCTGGCCTGTGCAGACACCTCCATCGACGAGATGGTGATCTTTGTCAACATCGGGGTCGTGGCCTCGGGCTGCTTCCTCCTGATAGCGCTGTCCTATGTGTCCATTGTCTGCTCCATCCTGAAGATCCGCACTTCAGAGGGGAGATGCAGAGCCTTTCAGACCTGCGCCTCCCACTGCATTGTGGTCCTGTGCTTCTTTGGTCCCGGTGCTTTCCTGTACTTGAGGTCAGGCTCCAAGGATGCTGTGGATGAGGCTGCGTTAGTTTTCAACTCTGTACTGACACCTCTTTTGAACCCTGTTGTGTACATCCTGAGGAACAAGGAAGTGAAAAAAGCGCTGTTGAAGATTAGAGAAAGCTGCATGTTCTCAAAGCAAATAAACACCAGACTGTCGATATACTCATTTATTCCCAATTAGTAATATAATTTATTCATCAACCAGAAATTTGTTACATATATAATGCTTTGTGTTAAATATTATTCGATACCACTTACTTAGGAATAGTTCTTTCACAGAATATTCAAGGAATTTTAAATCACAATTAAAATTTTCATTTACATTAAACATGGTTATTTTCTGATCTACCAACTGATTTCTCAGTGATGTTTATTGTATTTAAATTTTTAAAACATATGATTGTATCTTAGACATATAGGGTTGAGTTATTCATATCTCTAAATTTATAATATGCTTTTATGTTAATTTTTGTGAAAATGAAATTAGGAATTTACAACCATGGGGATTCTGTACAAGAAAAGCAATTGCCTGCCAGAGGTTACTTATTCGAGGTTTCACCTTTGTACTGCCTTCTTAACTCTTTCTGTAGTTGGATGTATATAATTGTTTTTGAGGACCCGAAAGTGGCAAACCCTCTTCCCTAGGGGATCTTGATCCTCTTAATAAATTCACATTGAAAAAGTTCTAAACTTCTGAACAACCTCTTATCTCTAGCCAGGAGTGCCTGGATCAGCTCTGACGCTGACATGCTCCTTTAGTAACTGGGAACAAACAGCACCTTGCGTATATCCTAGGTTTGGTGAATGGAATCAAGATGAAGTTGAATTAAGAGCAGATACCTTTAGTCTGCATCACACACTCAGACCTTGAGTTTCCTTTCTACTTGAACAGATTCCATTCTCAGCTCAGTGAAGTGCTATTTGAGATCCTTTCACTGTAGATGCTGGTAGCTGCTCATGCAGTGCAGACAGACCCTTCTCTCACCCTCTTAGCATTTTAGGTTCAGCTACTATGAGCTACAATGTGCTATGATGCAGGGATGCCCCACATTATGAGCTGGAGCCACTGATGTTTCCTACTTACTATAAAGAAAAGTGAAAATATGATTAACTTGTTATTATGGTATTTCAACAGGTGTATTTTACACATTAAAAAATAAAGCCTAATAAAGACAAAACTCTTACTCATTAATATCGTAAAAACTGCATACTTCCCTATCCCGTTGTGGGCATACACATGTAATGGATGAAGTGCTAGAATTGTATGCAAAAGAAAACAAATGTCTATTCGAATAAGTTTATAAATCATTTTGTACTCTCTACCGTAATTTCCACATCTGTAAAAGATTCTATTTCAAAATACCATTGTATGTATTAAATGAGTTAATAGAAATTAGATGCATTGAGTGATGCTGATTCATAGTAAATTCTTAATAAAGGTTTATTAGTAAAACGTGGGACTACCAGCCAGATAGCCTGATTCTGAAAATTTATCCCTTTTCAATTTAAGTTATTCTCTAACATTTAGGTAGTATTTTTGAAATGCATAAATTATCTTTAAATCATTGATAACAGATTACTGTAGTAATTAATATCTTTATTGACAGTGTAATTATATTTCTCTGATTCACTACTCAGTAAATTAGCTATTCTCATATTTATTAATTTTAAGGAGGTTAAAATAAAATCTGTGTAGCATTACAATCATACTGAACTCAATAATTTCTTCAAAATTCAGAGGTCAAAGGAATAAATATTTATTAAGCTTGTGATTTGTGAGATAGTTTACAAGGCCTATTCCTATAAGGCAGGTACTATTAAATATAAGAGAAAACTGAGGAAGGTTACTTTGCTTACCCAGAGTCACACAGTTTGAAGAAATACAGTCAAAGTTTAATCCCAGACTATCTGATACCAAAGCCCATGTCATTAACCTCTATATTACATTGCCATCGCTAAAATTTAAGGCAACTTCTATGCCTTTGGGGGAGCAGAGCAAGATTAATGTACATAAATAATCATTTTTAAGGCAGATTTTTGTGTAGTTAAATACATATATACTTATTTTAAGTATATATTCTATATACTTACGGCAAATTTAGTATTTTAATAAATTATATTTTTCCAAAGACTGAATTCAATTTATGCACTCCTTTACTTCCACCTGAGTTAGATTCTAAATCTGAGGCCCTCCCATGAACCCTCTTCCATATTTCATCTAACTGCACCATCATATGTCTTTACTCTTATGTTTCCATAGTGAGCTGTGGATCTCTAAAGGAAAAATACTGTCAGCATTGCAGCAATCCACCTTTAGGAATCTTGGTCTGTTTTCTTTAGACTCTTCTTCTTTAGCCTGCTGAGCCATTTTCATACTCATAAATAAGTTTACTTACTTTCTGATGGACCCAACCTGTGATTCACACTCATAATTTAAAATGCCACATCTACCTAGATGTCTTCCCTATCTATCCAGGAAGTTCTTACCGCCTTGTTTACAGCTCATAATAATTTTAGTTTGCTAGATCCTCATAGCTGGAGCAAAAGTACTATATCAAATTCCCTGTATCTAAATCAAAACCATTTTTCTCCTCTCTAGCTCCATTATGTATCTCTTTCCTTATGTACCTACCATCACTGTCCCACAAAAACAAGGATCTGACATTCCAAGGGACTGTTCAAAATCCTTCCTGGAGCATTTCTTCTTCATGGAAATGAACTAGGGGTAAGAGAAGAGGTAAATAGAAGAAGACAGGATGGCGTGAAACATTAATAAAACCTCTGGAAAATATGGAGAAATGGTGAGTAATTGTACTTCAATAACGAATTATTTACACATATTATCAACTATTAATTTCACATTTTGTAAATACTTTTGTGCTATCAGTATTACATTTGAATACCTATCAGGACTGCTTTCCAAAGGAGAAAATTAAAAATAATAAAATAAATAAGAATTGCTGCTTGCATTCAATAAAGGGAATTATGAAAACTGGGTAACTCTTTTATCACTTTGTATCACATTTAGACCTACTTTCTTGGTTTTCTTCTCAAAATAGTAGCTCTGGATCACTGAACTGAGATGTTATCAACAAAAGCTCATTATTACTGGTGTCTCTCCCATAATTATATTTTTAAATTATCGCATGGTTATTTTCATAATGTGTCTGCATTAAGTAATAGTTGAAATGATCTTAACTTGCAAGAAATAAATAGCTTAAACAAGAAAATCTGGCTCAAATACTGAACAAGCAGGGTGACTTTTTAAATGATCCCAATTGCTGGTAATCATTCTTCAGTTCGTCTTTCTTTCTCAATTAATCAATGCAATATATCCTTCAAAAATTTTAATTAAGTGGCTACTCTGTTTCAGACATGAAAGACACTGAGCTTCAAGACAGTTTTGTGGGAAGCGGACTTGGTCCAATGGATAGGGCGACCGCCTACCACATGGGAGGTTTGCGGTTCAAACCCTGGGCCTCCTTGACCTGTGTGGAGCTGGCCCACGCACAATCCTGTTGTACGCAAGGACTGCCCTGCCATGCAGGGGTGTCCCCCGAGTAGAGGAGCCCGGCGCACAAGGAGTGTGCCCCGTGCGCAAGGAGCGCGCCCTGTAAGGAGAGCTGCCCAGCGAGAAAGAAAGTGCAGCCTGCCTAAGAATGGTGCCGTACACATGGAGAGCTGAAGCAGCAAGATGACGCAACAAAAAGAAACACAGATTCCCGGTGCTGCTGATAAGGATAGAAGAGGTCACAGAAGAACACACAGTGAATGGACACAGAGGCAGACAACTGGGGGTGGGGGAAGGGGAGAAAAAAAAAGACGGTTTTGTGTTTCATGAACTCAGAATGTAAAGGGAAACACAAGTAAACTGATGGATTTTAGAATGTCAGAAAGTATGAATAAGGTGTTACAGGAACCCACATGGCATCTGAGTCATATTAGGTAGTGGAGTGATTCTCCATCTGAAGATAAAGAAAATTAGGTGGACAGATAACAAAGGCATGCTCCAACTCGGAATAATACATACGTAAAGTATGAATAATATCAAGTTGAGTTTGTCCCATATTCACATTTTCCAGTCAAATTGAGTCTTTCAATTACAAAGGGAGGAATATTTGGGGCACAATAAATATTTTGTTTTTTGCAGTGCACAGATATTCCATTTATTATGTTCATTTTATTCCTTAACATTTTGTGGGGTTTTTTTGTTTTGCCATTGGAAATATTTTAATTGCATTTTCTAATTCGTAGATAATATAGAAAAGTACAATTGATTTTTTAATACAAATCTAGCATATTGTGATTTTGTTAAATTTACCTATTAGTTCTGATAACTTTTATTTAGGTTCCTTAAGATTTCCTACATTAAGGATTATTTCTGTTATGAATAAACACAAATGTGTTTTCTTCCCATTTTCATGTGTTTCATTTATTTTTCTTGTATTACTGTATTGGCTGGAACCTCAAATACAATGTTAAGTAAAAAAGGTAAGAATGTCTTTTTTCCTGACATTAAGGGAAAGCATCTGGTAAGTATGATTCTTGCTGTAGGTTTGGTTTGTAGTTTCCCTATAAAAGACTGAGGAAGTTTCTCTCTTTTTGATATTCTGTGGATATTATCAAGAACAGACAATAAAATTTTACTAATGTTTTTTCTGCATGTAGTTTGTGATAGGGCATTTCTTTTTTATTCTCTTCCTATGATAAAATCTATTTATTTTTTAAATGTAAACCCAACCTTGCTCTTCAGGACCAAGAGTTATTGGTCTTGATTTATTATGCTTTTCATGAGGGATATTGTTCTGTCTTTTTGTGTATTGTCTTTTTCTGTTATATCTTCCTGAAACACTTTGTGAAGTATGGCCATTATTTATTCCTTAAATATTTGATAGAACACACCATAAAAATTATCTGATTTTCCTATTTGTTCTTTTTTGGCAGGTTTTTAATTACTATCTCAATTTAAATATTATCCTATGGCTATTCAGATGTTTTCTATCTCCTTGATTTTTTTTTTTAATTTGTGTCTTTCACTAAATTTGTCTATTCATCTAAATTGTCAATTTTAATTTGTATAAAATTGTCTGTAATATTCTTTTAATATTCATTCAATGTCTGTGATACATCTCATGTTATTATTCTGTTACTTCTGGTATTGGTAGTTTTTCTTCTCTTTTTCTTGATCATTTTGGATCACAGTTTATCAATTTATTGATTGCTTTGAGGAACTAGTGTATAATTTCACTTTATCTATTGTGTTGTTTTCTATTTTATTGAGTTCTGTTCGTAACTATATTATTTCCTTCATTGTATTTAATTTGAGTATAATTTTTTCTTTTTCTTACTTCTTAAGAGAGCAGTTTAGATCACTGAATTTAAATCTTATTGTATAAAATAGGCATTTAAACCTATAATTTTATATTTTGAGACTGTCCCTAAATTTTGCTTCAGAAATATAGCATTTACATTAACCCCTAGCTTACCTCTTAAACTATTTACCTTCTATTAATGTAATACATAAAATTAGCTCACAAAATTTCTTTTCCTTAGTATGACAAAGCCCTTGCACCTTTCCTTCCCATTACTTATGCACAGAAGTTATATGTTTCTGTGCCTACTATGTGTGCCTTCACCCCCAACCTTCTTGTTGCTTCTTTTTTTATTAAAATTAGTGCTTCTGGCACTCATTTCCTTCTAATCCTCTTCAAATGTCTCCTTGATGCATTGACTCCTCCCCTCCTGGTGGTTTTACAGCATTAGGGAACAGGAAAAGCAATAACATTGGTCCTGTTATCTGTTGGGATTTCTCCTAGGACCATGCCACTGAGGAGTAACTTCTTTCTGAAGTGGTATCTCTGGGCCTGTTTAAATTTACGATCTTCATAAAGGACGTTGTGTGTTATTGTGAGAAATAATCCTTTAAAAAATGTTCAATAACAGATTTGTATGCATCTCCTGAAAGGTACCATCCTAGGACTTATTTTGGAAATATAGGACGAGTGGTGGCTTCTCCTTGATCTGGGTCTTCTTTTTAATACTTATTGAATAGAAGAAGTTTCCTTCTCTATATTTAAGAAATAGATGTCTAACAGCTAGCACAAAGCAAATACGTAGTGATAAGTCTTCTTGCTTGCTTAACTTCATAGGCCTGAGCTGCCTCATCGCCTAAACTACACTGCCAACCAAACAATTTTACCTGAAACTTCCACAGGTACTTAATCCAAACTTTTCCAAAGTTAGACTTTACATTCTACCCCAAGAGCACACCCCAATCGCATTTTCTATTTTGCTAAACTGTAGCACAACTGCCTAAATTTTCTAATGCATACCTGACTTCTCCATCAACTTTAGCTTCTCATACAATTTTTTACTATTTGTCATTCAATGAACAGTTCTCCCAAACTTGCAAGATTAAAACTTTTCTTCCTTCCTAGTGTAGTAGACAAATGCTTTAATTATTTGCCTATTTTTCCAATTCTTCTTCTTATGTAACTTTCCCATGTTTCTTTTGTATGGGAATGATAAGCTCCTTAAAATTAAGATCAGTATCTGTTTACTTTTTGCACTTAAAATGCATAGCTCACATTAACCACTCAGCACATATTTATTTCTGAATGGATAAATAAGTGAATTCATGCTGTAAAATTCCATGCTCCCTGCAAGCGAACAAGGAGAGTATAAAACATGTAAACCAAACAAAAACAAAAACAAAAACAAAAAACACATTTTTTTTCAAAATTTGTTTTATCTAATACTTGACAGTTTTATGCAGTGGTTTTCATGTTAGTTTTTAAAAGGAAAAGCATTACAAAAGAGATCCTTATATTGTGGAGCTGTTTTGTATCTTGACTGTGATACTGGATACATAAACCTACACAGGTGTAAAAATTTATATGGAACTTATTACACACACATATGCACACTCACAACTTAAACATGTCCCCACTCGCAAAAGACATACACAGGAATATGAGTAAAATTGTGGAAGTGTGAATACAATCTATGGATTGTATTGATGTCAATATGCTGGCTGTGATATAGCATAGTTTTGCAAAATGTTACTATTGCAGGAAACCGGGCAAGTTACCCAAGGGATCTCTCTGTATTATTTCTTACAAATTTATGTGAATCTATAATTATTTCAATAAAAATTTCAATTGAAAAATAATATTTACCTTATAGATTTTCTTAAAAATAGAGAATTACCCAAATTTTAAAAATACATATATTTATAGTATTTTGAATCTTCCAATCTATTTTCAGGTAAAAATAATAATGGCTTTCTCCTAGGGTACAAATTACATTTATCACAATGTGTAGTGCTACAATTGTCTTTAAAACCAGACAAAAATCTCTGTGAATTGAGACTTCATCTGTGATTTTGTGTATCTTTTATCATGTCACATTACATTTTGTCTAATGGTGACTTAGATGAAATAGTGACATGTTATAAGGAATTGGAAAAATTCAAATGAACTCAATCGGTAAATAATTTTGTTCTATCTGTATCTCAGCTTTCTCCTTTGTTAAATGAGTTGGTTTGCTTAGCAGATCCATACTAGTTTGGTTCATAAGGGTAACACCAACAATTAATCTCTTACATGGATGACTGTTTCACAGTTTGTGTAGGTCATGCCTTCACAGTTAGTACAATTTTATTCTCAGCATAGCTGGCAGCTCACTAAGTGCAAGGTAGCACAGAAGGGAGGCTCTTGCTAAAGCATCTCCAAAATGCAGCTGCTGCAAGTCTAAGAGACTGAGAAGCCCTTTTTAGTTCTGGCAGCAAAACTTGGTTTTTTCCTTCTCTTACTGGTACGGTAGGCATAGGTGTCATAGTTTGCATTAATAAGACACATTTGGAATTTAAATTTAACATTTATTTTTAGAGAAATTAATTTAAATTTTCGATATACTGATAAATTTGGATCACCACCTGTGAGGGTCATAGCCCTAGCCTTACCTCCCCAGGAACCAACCCCCATGATATCCTACTCTATATTGGATGGTTTAGTTTAAGTCAAACATATGTGAATTACAAGTTATGACAGCCAGTCACAGTGCAATCACATGGGAAGTACTTACTAGGACCTTCGCAGAGAATGGAAAATATCCTCAATAACTTATGACTGTGTATTTTTTACTCTACTGTTATTTGTTTATTTTTATATAAAATTTACCCCTTATATACTTACAAAAATAATTTTAGGGTTGCTGAAAATAAGAGGTTTGCATTTAGGATTAGAAATGAGGAGCTCTCTAAATACAGAGGGAATGTGGAAATAGTTACATCAGTGACTAAAACAGTGTTTACAATCCCTAAGTGTACAGAACTTTACTTTTGGAAATCTTGAAAACCAAAGCAAAAAGCAAATGAAAGGCTTTACAGTATTTCATTATATTATAAAAATGCAAATAAAATCATTCTTCCTGAGACTCAAGGACATTTTCTGTCTAGTTCTTTCTAACATAAAATTTCCGCTTACTGATAATGACTTGAGAATATTATATGACTTTTTTTATAGAGATGTTTTTAAATATGGAAAGTGCTTTTTATAGAGATTTGATTAAATTTCACAAAATAAACTGGACAGCAATTTTTGAAAATATAACGTGAGCAAAACTAATAAATGATTTCTCCAGTGATTTACTTGATAGAACATGAAGGTCCAGTATTGGGCCCTTGATACTGATGAGTCTCCATTTTGCTCAAATGTGGCCATTCCCTTAGCCAAACTCAGCATGTAAATGCATTACCTTTTCCCCAGAGTGGAGCATGACTCCTGGGGATGAGCCTCCCTGGTGCCGAGGGATTACTACTAAGCACCAGCTGGTGATGCAACTAGAAAAAGACCTTGAATAAAAGGGGGAAATGATAAAGACAAATGAGTTTAAATGGCTAAGAGACTTCAAAATGAAATGGGAGTTCATCAGAGAGGTCATGCTTATGCACATCTCAGCAGGATCTCAGAGACAGCCAAAGTAGATACATCTCCAGGTAGGAGTGCTCCTGAGGACTACAGAGACACACAGGTCATACAGTCATGACAGATGACTCTGGAGTTTAGTGCCTTGCCAGTGGGCCCTACTTTGGAATTCGTGCTCCTGAATGTGATGGAGTTGGACTCAGATGTGACCTTTCTATGCATGCCTCTTCTGTGACTTTCACTGAGCCTGTGGTTGGTGCCGGGGTTGGTGTATGTTCTGGAGATTTGAGTCACTGGACTGTCTATCTGCCAGCTGGTTCCTGAGCCTCAGCAGAGTTGCAATACCTACTCTCCAGTTCATGGGACTTACACAGGTCAGCTAATGGGAAGGTGAGGAGGGTCAACAACAATGCCAGGGAACCAAAAGAGTCTACAACTGCAAGCAGGAGAATTCCATCCATTAGCCATGTGGGATCTAAGCCCCCTTTCAATTTAGTGGTTGACTGGACATTGCCTCCCAGAGTCCTCAGGATGGAGTAATAAAATAAGGATTAGAGTGGACCTACAGGTATTCTACTATAGAAATATTGTGACACTAGCAATGGACAAATTATATCATTGATATGGGGACAGTCACCATGGGAGTTGCTGAAAGAGGCAGAGGAAGAAAGAGGTATGATATTGGTGCAATTTGGGGACTTGGAGTCATCCTGAATAATTTCACAGGGACAGATGCAGGACATTATATATCCTGCCATAACCCACTGAGTAAACTGGGAGAGAGTGTAAACTACAACATAAACTATAATCCATGCTATGTAGCAATGCTCCAAAATGTACTCATTGGATGTAATGAATATACCACACCAGTGAAAGAAGTTGTTGATGTGGGCGAATGGGGGTTGTGGGGAGTGGGGTATAGAGAACCTCTTATATTTTTAAATGTAACATTTTGTGTGACCTATGTATCTATAAAAAAAAAGATTATAAAAAAGAGAAAGTTTAGATTATTAACCTTCATCTTAGATTCTCAATATTTACTGGATGTTTTTAATTAGGATTCTGATAGCCATTGTGGAGGAAAAAATTAAAGTTTCATTAATTTTTCCATTAAAATTAACATTAGGTAATTGAAATGCTCCTTCAAAGTATACCATTCATGTTGGTGATTTAATTTGATGATAAATAAAACAAAAATTACAACTGTTGGAGAGGATATAGAGAAATAAGAACTCTCAATCATTGTTAGTGGGAAGGTAATGCTGTAGAAGAGAGTTTGGCAGTTCCTTCGAAAGTTAAGTAAAGGATTACTAAGTACAGAATTACCAGATGACCCAGCAATCCCCCTTCTAGGTAGATACCCAGTAGAATTGAAAGCAGGAATTTAAACAGATATTTACACACTGACGTTCCAAGCAGCATTGTTCACAACTGCCAAAAGATGGAAGCAACCCACCTGTCCATCAATTCATAAATAGGTAAACAGTATAGTATAGACACACCTTGGAATATTATTCTGCTATAAAAAGGAGTAAAGTTCTGATACAAGCAACAACATGGATGAACCTTAAAGACATCATTTTGTGTGAAAGAAGGCAGACAGAAAAGGACAGATATTATGATCTATGAATATCAAACAATTAGTGTATGGAAATTCATAAAGTCATAAATTAGAATATACATTTCCAAGAGCCAGGGTGGGAGTAGGAAATGGGAAGCTAATGTTTAAATTGTACAAAGTTTCTATTTGGGAAGATGGAAATATTTTGGTAATGGATGGTGGTGATGGTAGTGTGACATTGTGAATATAATTAAACAGCACTGAAATATATATTTGAATATGGTTAAAAAGAGAAATTTTGGACGGTATATATGCTACTAGAATAAATTTTTAAAATTTCCATAGGACTGTATAACACAAACTATGAAACCTAAGGTAAACCATGGACTATAGTTAAAATTTCAATTATAAAATGCTCTTTTATTAATTGCAAAAAATGCTTCACACTAATATAAGATATATTAATAATAGGGTGATATATGAGAACTCTGTATTTTATGCATTATGTTTCTGTAAACCCACAACTTCTTTAACAACATTAAAAAAAATAACATTGGATAATGGAAAAGCTTCTTAAAAGTACTAAGTACATGTGGGTGATATAATTTGATTATAAATAAAAGGAGCTACTCTTATCTGGTCTTTCATGACTATTTATTCTGGGTGAATATTAATCCACTTTTCAGCTTGAGAAGAGATTTTTTCACCTTCTTGTTCCTCAGGGTGTACACTACAGGGTTCAGAAGAGGTGTCAGTACAGTGTAGAAAACTGCCACAACCCCATGCACAGCATCCTTGGAGCCTGGCCTCAAGTGAATGAAAGCACAGGGACCAAAGAAGCACAGGACCACAATGCAGTGGGAGGTGCAGGTCTGAAAGGCTCTGCATCTCCCCTCTGAGGTGCGGATCTTCAGGATGGAGCAGACAATGGACACATAGGACAGCGCTATCAGAGGAAGCAGCCCGAGGCCACGACCCCGATGTTGACAAAGATCACCATCTCGTTGGCCGAGGTGTCTGCACAGGCCAGCTTGAGGATGGGCGGAGCGTCGCAGAAGTAATGCTGGATCTGGTTCGGTCCACAGTAGGGCAGGCGGAAAGTCAGGGTCGTCTGGAGAGCAGAGTGCAGGGAGCCAATGAGCCAAGTACAGGTGGCTAGGGCGGCACATCTTCTCCCGCTCATCAGGCTTGGGTACCTGAGCGGGTGGCTGATGGCCAGGTAGCGGTCATAGGCCATGACTGTGTAGAGGAAACACTCGGTGCTCACCCGGAGGTGGAAGGAATGGAGATGGCCCTGTCTGCTGGCGAGGTGAAGGTCATCATCATTTTGGGCACAGTGACAGTGGAGAACCACATGTCAATGAAAGACAAGTTGGTCAGGAAGAAGTACATGGGGGTGTGGAGGTGGGAATCCACGCTGATGACCAGCAGGATGAGGAGGTTGCCCACGACAGTGAGCAGGTAGAAGACCAGGAAGATGCCCAAGAGGGCGGTGTCCAGTGAGGGGTCATGGGGAAGGCCCATGAGGACAAACGTGGTCACGAGGCTTACATTCCCCATTTCTTTCCGTAGCTGTGCTTTGTCTCTCAAGGTAGGAAAGCAAATCTAGCACTGACTGCAAACATCCATCATATTAATTGTGCAGGCACATTTACTTTGGTGATAAACACAAGTATTAAATTTTCTCTTAGGGTTTACATAGCCTTCTTGCATGAAGGTGAGTCTTTGAGAAGGCATGGTGCCTTCCTTATTTCAGTACGAAACAAAAGTAGCCAGGTAGAGAAAAGGAGTAAATTTTGTATTGTTTTCTGTAGAGTTAGAAATGTTGTACTCTAATTTGTAATATACAGAAGGCGGCAAGCCTTTTTTCAAGCATCTCTCTTTTCCTCTCTGACACACTCACATATAGACATGCACACATACACTTTCAAATGTACAGGATGTCTTTTTGATCACCTTTGAATTATTCAGAATAAATAGAAATTTCTAAAGAAATCTTCAACCTGGATAGCTGTGAGAGAAATGACCTCCTTAAGCTCTTTCCTCAGCAGCAAAATTGTTCCTGCTGGATTCTGGGAATGGATCAGCAATCCCTGAGCATTCCCTGCGTTCATTTCTCTGTCCTACCCTGGACCATATTCCTTGGTCATACTTGAAATTTGATTCCATATTAATGTAATAATGGACAGAGTAACTATCTGCTTCTTCACTCCTTTCTCCTCTGTTTATTTCTATTTCTCTATAGTTTTTATTATTTCCTTATCAAGGGTTTTAAGCAATCCCCCTTCCCCTAAACCATGATTAAGTCACCTCAGTATGTATTTTCAGACACCCAAGAGGAATTCGAACTGCTTTAAGAGGATTAGTCTGTATCTATAAGTCCTATAACTGGATATTTATATATGATATAAAACAAACCAAAATGTGCTTCTAAAAATAATGAAAATTACAGTGTATGAAATAATTTTTAATTGTTTCTGGGATTTTTATTGTTCACAAGCTCAGACTTAAAGTTTTTTCCTTTTCTCTTTTTGAGTGGACTGGATGACCCTCACATTATACAGTCAAATGAAAAGAAATAAAAAGGTATGAAGAAACAAAGAAAACTCTGGATGGAGAATTCGACATTTCTGATAGAAAGGGAATATTTCTTCACTAATTTCTAAGATGCTTCTGCCCTCGGGATCACATCAGCAGCACATTTCCACCTTTGAGTCTCTGAGAACAATGGCATCTTTCCATTGTTCAAACTTGGAGTCATAATGCTAAGTAAGATTTATGGAGAAATCATTTTATTGGCTTGTAGTCTTACAGCATTTTGAGTGCATGACTAAGGGATCTAAAGCCAAAGCTCAAGAAGAATGAAGAACTAACTATGACCATAATACATTGTAGTCAACCGAATGTGCACAATAATGAAAAATGCTGAGATTTTGCCAATTTTTACTACTTACCAATTTTTAAAGTAGGTTTGTGGATTGCAAGATAAAATTTAAGATTTAAAGAAACTCCATCTTTGATGAGTGGGTAGATGATTCTTTTGTCTTACAATGACGAAACCACAAGAAGAATGAGCTATAGAATTAAGCTCTTTTTAAATAGCAGAACTTAAAATTGGTTTGACTTAGCAGGTGATACTGCTTGGCCCCAGGAGCCTCATGGATGAGGAGTGAAACATTATTATAAAAATTCAGAATTTTTTCCCCAAATGCATCTATTTTAGTCATTTCTACATATGGCAACCAATCTTTCTCTATGAATATAATTTTATTCAGCCAAAATTAATTTCCAGAATAAATAACTATGGGTTTGAAAATTTCTCATGCAGGAATGATTGAGGATATTTTTTCCTCTAAGTTCAAAGATAGACAACATAGCTTTCATTCCCAAAGGGAGAATTCTCCGGAGGTGCTTATGGTCTTTTGATAAATCTTTACCTCTCGAGATTATGGTCAGTCATAGAAGGAACTCTGCATCTTCTGTGCTCCAGGGACAATAAGTGTTTTACTCTTCCCACACAAAATGCCCTGCTAATTAAACGTCCTCCCTCAGCGGCTGAGCAGATACCCTATGCAAGTTCCTAGCCAAGAATGAATGCTGAAAAAACAAAGAAAGAAAAGAATGAGTGTGGCTGCTCCTTCCCTGGTTCTGGAATTTTTTTCTCCTGCTCAGAGACTTCTGCCCTTGTGTCTTCTATCCTTTATGTTGCCTTAGAACATGTTTAGATTCTTTTCAAAAGGTTTTTTTTACGAATTTGTATAACTAGCAAGAGGGAAAGTACACATTTTTCCCCCAGAATTTGTAGATGTCTTAGCTATCAGGAAAGGATTCCATGAAAACAAAGGAAAAAATTGGTGTGCTGTGGCAGAGGTTCAAAGCACTTTTTATCTTGGAGAATGAAAGAAGCAGCTTCACTGGCTTTACATACTAGTAGGAATACTCTTACCCCTATGTGGTGGGAACTGAAGCCCCACTGAATAAAGAGTTCTCCCCATTTACCTATTAAAATACCTACTTTTGTTTTATTAATATGGGATGATGCATATATTATGTAATAAATATAAAATAAGAGTGCTATCTTGGAAACTGTTTCAATAATTACTTACAATTTAAGTCCAGTTAATAAATATTTTAAAAACCCTTTTATGAATATATGCTATTAATTTTGTGAATTTCAACTTCTATCCAAGTTCTTTTATATAAGTTTTATAAATGCTATTAATTTCCATTTGATTCTCTTGGATTGTATAGGTATAACATAAAAGAAATACTAATTTTGATCTTCTTTCCAAAATTAAGTGCCTAGCTTTTGCATTTGGCAGAGAAAGCACTCTTGTTATCCAGCTATCTAGTCTACCCAGAGTCCGCTTAGATCCCTTAAGAGTGCTGCACATTCCTGTTCAGTGACCTACATTACAAGGAGACCAGTGATCCTGTTGAGTTTTACTTTCTTTAGGAGCTAAATAAACAATGGTCTAGCTTTTCAGGCCATATTTCGTAAAACCAGGTGAGGTTCTTTGTGATGAATGATCCAACTTTGCCAACTTCATCAACATTTTTGCACTGATAGTCCTTTGCATCAGGAAAGAGGCACTGCTGAGTCCACCAAACATTCCAGTGGCTTTTGTAGATTCTCTAATCAAGATCAGAGAAGGATAGGGCTCCATGCACTTGCTTTTTGATACTCATTTCCAAATGAACTGCTAGTGAAGCTGTTCCCCAACATTTTTTCCCAAACTTGTTTTTGCTATACATGGTCCTTTTGCAGTTCCATATGGATTTTAAAAGTAGTTCATCAGTTTTTACAAAAGAGCATTCTGGGATTTTGATTTGAATTGTATTGACTTTACGGATAAATTTGGGGAAAATCTAACATCTTAACAATTTTGAATATTACACCCAATATGCCTTTAATTTCTCCCATATTGTAATAGTATTTAGTGTTCAGGTGTGACACACTTTTTTTTTTGTCAGATTTTTTGCCGTTTCCTATTTTTTGTCTCTATTGCAAATGTTATGCTTTTACTTCAATTTGAATTATTCATTGCTGGTGTATAGAAATACAATTGAATTTTTTATATTGGTCTTACTTCTGGTAACCTTAGTTCTTGCAGCTTCTGTAGAGATTAATTTTCTACATAGATGATCATGTTTCTTTAAGTACAGACAGTTTACTTCTTTCTTTCCCTTCTGAAATGCATTTAATTTATTTTTCTTGCCTTACTGCCCTGAATGAGTCCTCTAGTATAACGCTGAAAAGAAGTAATGAGAGCAGAAACCCTTTCCTGATTCCTGAATTTGAGGGGGAGATGAACATTGGGTCTCCCAAAATCAAATATTGTTTCAGCTGTAAGTTTTTCATAGATTTTTAAAAATCCGTCTATTTCCTAGTTAGATGTGAGTTTTTATCTAGGACAGAGTTTAGAGTTTGTAAAATACATGTTTTGCATCTATGAAATGAGCCTACGATTTTCATTTTTCAGTTTATTAATATGGTGAATATTGATTCTGTTTCAAATTTTAAACCAAATTTGCATTCCTGGGATAAACTACATTTGACCACATTGTGGTAGGCTAAACCACATTTGACCATGATGCTTGATTCTTTTTCTATTATTATTTGATTCAATTTGCTAACAGCTTGTTAGGAATTTTATGTCTATGTTTATAGAAGGTATTAGTTTGTAGGTTTCTTTTTCATTAATGTTTTTTTTCTCGTTTTACTAGCAGGGTAAATGCTGGATTCATAGAATGAGTTGGGAAGAAGCCCTTTTCTCAATTTTCTGAAAGTCCTCACATAAACTTGGTGCTATTTTTTTCTTAACTGTTTGGAAAAGGTCACAGTAAAACTCTCTGTGCCCAGAATTTTCTTTGTGGAAACAATTTAACTACTAATTTAATGTCTTAAAAAGTTATTAGGCTATTAAGTTTTTTTTTTTTGAGCACCCTGGTAGGTCGTGTCTTTCAATAATTTTGTCTTTTATCTAAGTTGTTGAATTTATTAGAAGACAGTTCCTCAGAAGATTATCTTATTTAAACATATGTTGAAGCTAGATGATGCCACATCTCTCATTTTAATATTTATCATTTGCATTTTTTTCCACTAATCTATCTAGTTAGTATTTTATCTGTTTTATTTATCTTTAAAATTCTCTCCATTGTTTTTTTCTTGTTCATTAATTTCTACTTGGATTTTTATTATTTCCTATCTTTTGCATACTTTTTGTTTAATTTGTTCTTACTTTTCCAGATTCTTTAGGAGATAGCAGATATCATTATTTTGAGAGTTTACTTCTTTTCTAATATAAGCATTTTATTGTATAAATTTGCTCCTAAGTAATGCTTTATTGGCTTACCACGAATTTTTATTTTATTTTGCTTTAATTTATTTCAAATTATTTTCTTAGTTCTCTTTTGATTTCTTCTTTGAGTGGTGAGTAATTTGGAATTGTGTTATTTGGTTTCCCATTATTTGCAAATTTTACATATATGGCTTCTTTGTTAATTATTATTTTAATTCCACTGTGGCCAAAGAACATAATTTTTATGTCTTGGATCATTTTAAGTTTACTAAGATTTTTTTATCCATATATGGTCTTTTTTGGTAAATATTCTGTGTGTACTTAGCAAGAGGCATTGTATACATGTCAGTTGGAGCAATTAGGTTTAACTTAGTGATTTTCTGTCCACTTGTTCTGTTATTGAATTAGGAATATTGAAATCTCTATTTTTGTGAATTTTTCTATTTTTGTGAATTTTTCTATTTTGCCCTTAAATTCTGTGTTTTTGCCTCATATAAACTTTTTTTTTAAAGAATTGCTTTACAAATTTTAGTAACTATTCCAGGTGTTATTGCCTCAGCAGTAAAGTGTATTAAAACTAATTTTTAAGCAATTATTATTGATATATATGAATAAAGCATAAATTCATCCAAAGAGTACAAATTCATCAATGGTATTTGGTGTATTCACATATTTGTGCACATATCACCCCAATCATTTCCAGAGCTTTTTCATTATGCCAATGATAATAATAAAAACATATATACTGTTAATTTTTTTATTAGAGAAGTTGTGAGTTTAAAAAACTTGTGGAATTCTCATACATCACCCATCCACCAATAATACCTTGCATTGTTGTGGAATATTTATTACATGATTATGAAAGAACATCATCAAAATATTACTGCTAACTATGGTCCATAGCTTACATTTGATGTATTTTTTCCATAAACCCACTATTATTAACACCATATATTAGTATTGTACATTTGTTATAGTTCATGAGAAAATGTTCTCATATTTGTACTGTTAACCACAGTCCAGCATCTACCACATGGTTCACTGTGTTATACAGTTCCATGCCTTGTACAATCCATCCAAAGTATACACTCAGTGGTTCTCAGTATTATCACTGAATTCTGCTGTCATTGCCTCATTAAATTTTAGAATGTTTCCCTTAGTCCAGTAGAAAAAAATCTCCACATAATTGAACCTTAGAATTGATATAGTACCTTATGACATTGATGCAAGAATAGTACAATATTACTGTTAACTATGGTCCATAGTTATACTAATTCTATTTTACCTATGTATTACCATATTCTTACTACTTTGTAATAGTGACATACATTTGTTCTTGTTCATAGACGAATATTCTTTTAGTTTTACTATTAATCACAATCTTCATCCATACTGAGTTTACTCTGTTACACAGTCCCATAGATTATTCTCTAGCCTACTTTCTTTTTTTCTTTTTTTGAAAATTTATTGAAATATATCACTCATACATAAACATACATAAACAATAAGTGTATAATAGCTGTGAACTTACAAAAGAAACATATATAACATCAAGGATAAATAACATCTCACCCTACCACCAATAACTGGCAGTTTTAAAACTTTTTTAATGATTAAAGAGCATTGTCAAATATTACTACTAAACAAAGTAGTTTTCCCCTAACCAAATCTGTTTGTTATTATCTTTATATAATTTATATATGAATATACATAAACAATTAAGAGTACAGTAAAAGTTGTGAACTTACAAAGCAAACATGCATAACACCATACAGGAGAGCCATAAATCATCCCTCCACCAACACTTCGCACTGTCATGAGACGCCTGCTACAACCTATGAAAGAAGACTCAAAATCCCACTGTCAGTCATAGTCCTTATCTTACATTTGATGTGTTTTTCTCCCAACCCAACTTCTATTATTTTTTAAATATTTTTTAATGACAGAAAGTGTAAACTTATAAAACAATCACGCGCATGTGCAGAATTCCCAAATAACACCCCTCCATCAACATACCACAATGTGGTGTGTCATTTGCTACAGATAAAATAATATTATCTGATTGTTACCATGTCCATAGCATACATTCGGCTCACATTTTCCATACTGCCTTAGTATCAACACAGTACATCTTTTGCATTGATGCAATAATATTATATTATTACTACTAACCACAGTCCATAGGTCACTCCAACTGTATTTTTCCCATGCTTCTCCACATTCCCATCACCCTGCAGTAGTGATGTACATTTGTTCTAGCTAACAAAGGACACCCTTGCATCTGTACCATCAACCACAATTCTCACCCACCTCTTGGTTTACTGTGCTATCCAGTTCCTAGATTATTCTCAAGCATTCTGTCAATTGGCATTTACATAACTAGACTACGATTTACATAATATTTATACTAGCTGTTACTTACTGTGTGTTGCCATCCACTCTATACATTTCCACAATTTTACAGTAAAGCTAATTAAAACTTCTACATACATTAAACATCATTAGTCCACTCAGTCCTTCTCTTATCTTTAAGAATCCACCACCTACCACCAGATCTTGAAGATATTTTCCTATAATTTCTTCTAGAAGTCTTATGGTCCTTGCTTTTATCTCTACTTTTTTGATCCATTTTGAGTTAATTTTTGGATAAGGTGTGAGATACGAATCCCTTTTCCTTCTTTCAGCTATGGATGTCCAATTTTTTCAGCACCATTTGTTGAATGGATTGTTTTGCCTGAGCTGTGTGAGTTTGACAGGTTAGTCAAAAATCACTTGACCATACATGTGAGGGCCTCTTTCTGAATCATAAGTTTGGTTCCATTGGTTTATTGTGTCTGCCTTTATGCCAGTACCATGTTATTTTTAACCACTGTAGGTAGGTAATGTGATTTAAAGTCTGGAGATGAGGGCTCACTTTTCCTTTTTATGTTTCTGGCTGCTCATGACTCCTTACCCTTCCAAGTAAATTTAATGGTAGTGTTTTCAATTTTCTCTTTAATGCTGGTGGAATTTTTATTGGGATTGCATTAAATCTGTACATCAATTTCAGTAGCATTGACATCTTAATGCTCTTTAATCTTTCAATCCATGAACATGGAACATTCTTCCAGTTATTTAGGGGGTTAGGTTTTTTTTTTCTTTGTTTTAACATTGAGTTGCAGCTTTCTGAATACAAGTGCTTTACAACATTGGTTAAGTTTATTCCTGGCTATTTGAGTTTCTGTCATATTTTATTTTCACCACTCTTTTGACACTTTTAGTTACTTTTATTGATATAATCTTCATTTCTAGATGCTCTTCCAGGTCTCCTTCTCCTCTCTTTTCTTTTCAGGCACTAGCACACCCTTTTAGTATTTCCTGAAAATCTGGTCTATTGCTTAGACATTCTCTCAGTTTCTGTTTATCTGTGAATATTCTAATCTCACCCTAATTTTTGAAGGACAGTCTTGCTGGCTATAAAATTCTTGGCTAGAAGTTTTTCTCTTGCAGTATCTTAAATATATCAGACCACTGTCTTCTTGCCTCCATGGTTTCTGGTGAGAAATCAGCACTTAATCTTATTGGATATCCCTTACATGTTATGCATTGTTTTTCTTTTGGTGTTTTTAGAATTCTCTCTTTGTCTTTGGTATTAGACGTTCTGACTAGTATGTGTTTAGGAGTCAGTCTATTTGGATTTTTTCAGATGGGAATATGTTGTGCTTTTTGGACATGGATATCTATGTCCTTCAATAGGGTTGGGAAATTTTCTATCATTATTTCTTTAAATATTCCTTCTGCTCCTTTTCCCTTCTCTTCTCCTTCTGGGACACCCATGACACATATGTTTGCATGTCTTTTGCTCGCATTTATTTCCCTGAGACCTTGTTCAATTTTTTCCATTCTTTTCTTCATCTGTTCTTTTGTAGGTTCACTTTCAGAGGCCATTTCTTCAAGCTCACCAATCCCTTCCTCTGCCTCCTCAAATCTGCTATAATATGATTTTAATGTTCTTTTAATTTCATTGATTGCACCCTTCATTCCCATCAGATCTGCTATTTTTCTATGTAAGCTTTAAAATTCTTCCCTGTGCTCATCCAATGTCTTCTTAATGTCCTTAATCTCTTTAGCCACCTCATTGAATTTATTAAGGAGATTTGTTTGAACATCTATAATTAGTTGTCTCAACTCCTTTATCCCATCTGGAGGCTTATCTTGTTCCTTTAACTGGGCCATAGCTTCCTCTTTCTTGGTGTGGATTGTAACTTTTGTTGGTGTCTTCATACCTGGCTTACTAGAGTATTTATTCTGGATGCTGTTTTCATCTTTAGTTTAGTGTTTCCTATCATTTCTCCCTTACTGGTTGTGCGGTAGGAGCCAAGCACATATTTGGTGCTGTAAGCTATGGAGGCTCAAGCTGCCCTCATTTCACCAGGGACCAATGAGGCTTCTTCCAACTTTCTCCTTTGCCAGGGGTAGTGACAGAGTCACAGTTATGTAGAATAATCCATGCACAGGCCTAGACTGTAGTTGCACAGGGAGACTGATGAAGCTTCACATCTCTTTCTTCCCTGCCTGTGGCAGGGATGGAGCTGCAGGTATGGGTAGCAATCTATGCAGTGTGGGTCCAAGATGACTCTAGTTGCCCTGGTAGACTTCTGATTTTCAGTCTATGGCAGTCAAAGTTACCTACAGTTACCTATATAGGCTGGTGCAGGGCTCCTCAGCCCTCTCCCTGCCAGAGGCGGGGCTGAAGCCTAAGCTAGGGCTGCAGGCTGATCTGTGTGAAAGAAACTGGTTCCTGCGGAAACTGAGAATTTCAGTCAGCCAGGCTTCCCCTCAGGCTGGGGACGGAGTCAAAATGGTGTCTACTGGCCTCTTTCTGAGGTTCACACCCCCCTTTTCCCAGACTTAGCCAGCCAAGTCTACCAATCAGTAGCTGAAATCAGCAGCTAACAATCTCTTTCTCCCCTGTTTCTGGGAAATGGAGCCTCCAATTCCTGTCACAAACAGCTCTTGGGGCAGCTCATGCCACCAGAGTAGGATAATCACTGGCTTCCATGGCTTGGTTGGTAATTTCCCAGAAAGGTTGACACAGGTGCCTGCAGTTTCCTCCCTGCTGGAGGTGGCACTGGGGCCTAGGCTAGACCTGCAATATGATCTGGATGGGAAGAAGCTGATCTCCACCAGCACTGGGATTTTCAGTCGGCCCTGCTTCCCCTTGTGCCAGGTACACATGGCAGCTCCTCGCCTCTTTCAGACTTGGACAGGCTCAAGCTTTAGCTGTTCTCAGGATTATACTGTAGCTCACTGAATTTCCTCATCAGGAGCTGAAATTGGTGCCTTACCATCTCTTCCCGATTTTGGGGAAGCGGAGCTTTTGATTCCAGCCATGGAACGGCTCCCAAGGTGGCTTGTGCCTCCAGTGGAGGAAGAGCACCAGTTTCCATGGCATGGAGCGCTCTATTTAATGAGTCTTCTCTGCAGATGGGCAGCCTTCTTCTTCCATTCTTTCAAGGATATTGCAGGATTCCCTTCTGGCCTCCTGGAGCCCCCAAACAGGTGTTTCAGCTAGCTCCAGAGAGCTCTGGGTGTTTGCTAACTGCCCTGTAGCAGAAGCTGACTCTAGCAGCTACTTACTCTGCCACCATCCTGCTGGTTTTTAGCTTACTTTCAATTAACCTTTACCTCCCTAGACTACCTCTTTCAGCCACAATCACATTTATAATTCAGCACTGTTTTACTCACCATAATGTGTTACCACCAACTCTATCTGTTTCACATTTTTGCAATCAAGTTAATTAAAAATTATATGTACATTAAGCATCAGTACCTCTTCTCAGCCCTCATCTTATCTCCTAGTAAACGATACTCTAGATTTTTAACTCCATGTGTTTATTCTTCATATTTACATAATATTAGTGAGACCATACCATATTTGTCCTTTCATGTCTGGCTTATTTTACTGGGCATAATGCCCTTAAGTTTCATTCACATTGTCATACGTGACCCAATTTCATTTCCTCTTACTGCAGCATAGTATTCCATTGTATGTGTATACCAATTTTGTTTATCCATTCATCAGTTGATGGACATGTGGTTTGTTTCCACCTTTTGTCAATTGCTTCATGTGTTTATTTTTTACTTTCTTCTGTATTTTAGTTTATTTTTCAGGAAAATTTGATTCAAAATGTCCATAGTTCCATGACATTATTAAAAAACCACATAAATTCTTAAAATGAATTCTTAGGAAATATGTTGCAGGAAGAAAACTGACCTCAGGATATAAAAACTCGTGTACAATGTAATTTCATAAAGGGGACCCACTTGGCAGCTGTGTTACCACTACTGACATCACAGATTAACTTACTATTCCTTTACTTGATGATAAAAGCAAATATTCAAAGAATGTGTTTGGTTCCCATAGCTCTTCTTGGTTGCCACCTCTGGAATTGTTAGTTTGATACATGGCATGTTTGACAGTGAGGAGTTTTTGTATTCTTTTTCTCCTTCCTCCCCCCCACCCAATTTTGTAGGTCATTTGAGTGTTGGATTAATCATTTTCTCCATGATCTATCATTTATATAGTTTCTAATTTTGAAGTTCATGGAATCATGGTGTGTAATATACATGTTCAACAGGTTATATTCCAGTTAGATTGAAAAGGCTGGTGTAGATTAGAGGATAGATATGATGAGCATGGTCTACCTACAATCTGTAGACTGTACAGTACTGCAACTGTGGCCACAAGGTCACAAGGTCACAAGGTCAATTTGATCTTTTCCTGTCTGCTGTGTTTAAACCTTAAACCTATGGCTGAAGTCTCTTCCATATCCAGATCCTTTAGAGTATGAACTTTTTCATTTCAGTTAAGGTCAGAATATAGACTAAGGGCCTTCTTACACTGATGTCATTCATAGAAATCTCATTTGAATAATCTCATGCTGTCCAAGGTTAGAAAAATTAAGGTTTTCCCATATAGATGTTATTTTCATGGTTTTTGTCCAAGGTGCATTCTTTCATATTTCTTGAGGGCAGTCCTATGAATGAAAGCTTTTTCACATATACGACATTTCTGGGGTTTTATTCAAATGTCTGTTCTCTCATGTACCCCAGGAGAAGAAGATTGACTGTAGGCTTTCCTATTTAGATGAAATTTATATTGTTTCTCTTCAGGGTGAGTTCTCTCATGTTTTTTATGAGTATAACTTTCACTGAAAGCTTTCCCACATCGATAATATTCATAGTGTTTCTCTCCAGTGTGAGTTCTCTGATGAACTCTGATATGAGAATAACCAGATTTAGCTTTCCCACATAGATAACATTCATGGGGTTTCTCTTCAATGTGAGTTCTGTCATGCTGTTTAAAATGAGCATATCATCTGCAGGCTTTCCCACATGGATGACATTCATGGCATATCTCTGAAATGTGAACCCTATTGTATTGTCTGAGCACAGAGCTTTTCCTAAAGGCTTTAGCACTTTGGTGGGAAAGTCATATGATTTACTCCTCGTGTGAATGTTCTAGAACGTTGATTAAAAGTTTGTCTTTGAGGACTTTTGCATGTGGTTTACTGAAATGGTTTCTTTGTCTTGTGAATTAATGTAGAATGAATAATTGTAGATCTGTGAGTAAAATATTTTGCAAATAATTACATTTAAAGGCATTTTTTCAGTGTGGGATCTCCTCTATGACAAGACGTTGTAAATTGTCCTTCCTGCAGATAGGTTGAATGAATATCATTTCTATCTTTTCTTGATTTTTAAAGGCACAGTTCCTCCCCACTGAGAGAATATTATTGATATTCTCAAGAATCACATCTCTGAAAAGCATTCTATGGGATGCATCTAGTAGGGCCCACTCTTCCTGGTTGAAGTCTATACCCACATCTTTGAAGGTTACTATCTCCTGTGGTTGCATTGTCACTAGCTCAGCTGACAACTGTCTTACTCGGGATTTTTTCTCACAAACAAAGCCGTAGGTGAGAAAAGCTGGTATTTCACTCTTTCTTCAATTCAGCATTTGTGGAGTCCATCTTTAATCTCTAATTACCTCCAGAGTACTGATATTTGCCCTTATATCTGCTGAATCACTGGAGTGGTTTTTCAGGGGCTGTGTTCCATCACTGAGTTTGCTTCATATATTTTTGAAGTTCTGTTAATAGGTGAATAAATATTTAGGGTTTTTAATATTCTTTTAATGAATTGATCTCGTTGTCATTATGAAATGGTCTTCTTTATTCAAGATAATACTTTTTGCTCTGAAATCTATATTATCTAATATCAATGTAGTAATTCTATTTTCTTTAAAGAAATTCCCATTTTTCATTTGGTTAGTGTTAGCAAGGCATTTCCATTTTCTTTTCTTTTACTTTTAACATCTCGTTGTCTTAATAGTTACAGTGGGTTTTCTATGTAGGCAGCATGAAGTTGAATCTTGCTTTTTTCCCAGCCTGACAATCTCTGTATTTTTAATTGGGGTTTTTAGACTATATTCATTTGACTTTTTAAAAAATTATTTTTATTGTTTAATTAAATTGTCTTTTTTTAAAGATACATAGATCACAAAAATGTTACATTAAAAAATATAAGAGGGTCCCACATACCCCACACCCTATCCCTCCACTCCTCCCACATCAACAACCTCTTTCATCAGTGTAGCACATTCATTGCATTTGGTGAATACATTTTGGAGCACTGCTGCTCCGCATGGAATATGCACTCTCCTCCAGTCCATTCAGTGGATTATGGCAGGATATATAATGCCTAACTTTTTGTCCCTGCAATATCATTTAGGACAACTCCAACTCCTGAAAATGCTCCCACATCTCATCTCTTCTTCCCACTCCCTGCCCTCAGCAACTACCATGGCCACTTTCTCCAGATCAATGCTATTGTTTCTTCCATTACTAGTCACAGTAGTTCTGTAGTAGAACACCAGTAAGTTCACTCTAATGCATATTTTATTCCTCCATCCTGTGGACCCTGGGTTGATGATGTCCACTCCACCTCTATATCGAGAGGGTTCTTAGATCCCACATGGTTAATGGATATGATTCTCCTGCTTGGAGTTGGATGCACTCTTGGTCCCCTAGTATGGTGGCTGACCATCTTCACCTCCCTGTTAGTTCCTGGGTAAGTTCAATGAACCTGTGAGTAGGAGATGCAACTCTGCTGAGGCTCAGGGCCCAGCTGGTACATGGCCTGTGCAGAGATTCAAGTCTCCTGGGTATACATCAACCCCAGCACCAACCACAGGTTCAGTAAAAGTGACAGAAGAGACATGTGTAGAAAGTTCACATCTGAGTCCAACTCCATCACACTCAGGAACACAAATTCCAAAGTAGGGCCCACTGACAAGGCAGTGAACTCCAGAGCCAACTGACTATAGAACCTGTGTGTCTCTGTAGTCCTCAGGAGAACCAGTAGCTGGGGTTGTATCTACTTTGGCTGTCTTTGGGATCCTGCTGAGGTGTGCGTAAGTGTGACTCCTCTGATGACCTACCAACTCTTTCTGGAAGACTCTCTTTAGAAGCCATATAAACTCATTTGTCTTTGACATTTCCCCCTTTTATTCAAGGTCCTTTTCTAGTTGCATCAGCAGTTGGTGATTGGTAGTAATCCCTCGGCACCAGGGAGGTTCATCCCCAGGAGTCATGTCCCATGCTTGGGGCAAGGTAATGCATGTACATGCTGAGTTTGGCTTAGATAGTGGTCACATTTGAGCAAGATGGAGGCTCTCATGAGGTAACTCTTAGGCACCCTGCAGCTCTAGGCCTACTTCAAATTTCAGGCACACAGGCTCATAAGCCTAGTCATCAGTATCAAAGGCCCATCATTGGGGAATCCTTTTTCACTGGGCTTTGCCCTTTCACTTAGGGGATTGTTGCTATTTGATTGGGGAATGTGACAAAGCTCTCCTGGCTAGGAACTCAGCACTCCTTCTGTAGTCATTTGTAATTGTAACTACTATGAAAATACCCAACATATATCTGAACATTTTTATGTACCCTGTGTATGTGCCCTGGAGAACTCCTTCTCAACCATGTGTCCCCCATCAATAACAGCCCACACCAGTGTTCCTCCCCTGCCATAGGTGAACCCCTCTGTAGTCCAAAACTTCAAAAATGAAGCCTAATACATTACCAAATTCAATTAATAGGAAAATGAAATATAGTGATGGGTTTAAAGATTGAAAATAGAATACATACTAATTTATAAAAACTAAAATAAAGTGAAAATAAATTGGGGTATTAAAAATGAAAAATATCATACAACTTTGTTTTTGATATTTTGCCTTTCATCACTGTAGTAGATGTTGTCCTGTATGTTACAGTGGCAAAGCAATTTCTTTCATTTCTTCTTCAATGCCTACATCCTTTCTTTTTCTTTTTTTCCCTAATTTTTAATTTTGTTTTCAAAAAAGTTTTAGATCACAGTAAAGCCACATATACAATATAGGGGACTCCCATATAGCCAACATCAAACCCTTATCCCCCTTCCCTAGCAAAGATCTTTTTACCTGTTGATGTTATATTTGCTGCAGCTGATGTACAGATATTGAAACATAGCTATCAAACATGTTACCATTTTGGCTTATGTTATGGTTTATATTTTAGACTATACAATTTTCTAAATTTTTAGTTGCCTTATGTTTTACATTATGGTTTACATTTTAGCCTACAGATTTTATACATTTCTGCTGTCATTTAACATGTTCTATATCCATCATTGCAGGAAGGGACAAGATGGGGGTATAGGGATACCTTTGGGTGAGGCTTTGCAGGCTTGAGGGAGGAAGTGCTGGAAGGATGGGTCAGATGGCCAAAGGAATTGGGAAGAGGGCTGAGGGGAGCAGTTGAGCATGGGAGATTGTCGGGTATGTGGCTGAAACTATAATGTTGAGAAAACTCTTTGGAAAACATTATAAGGAAGCATTACCTGTTTAAGGTGCTTAAGGGAGGGCATCTGGCACAGAGGTAGGTTTCTAGGAAGTGTGTGAGTGCTCATTTTGTCTTATGTGTTATATCATATGATTTTGATATGACTAGTTATAAATCCACCATCTGATTCTACTCATTTTTCTCTTTGTGCTATCTCTTCTTTGTTTTCATATTCATCTTTATCTGTCTTCTTTTGGATATTTTTCATGATTCTCTTTTATACCTTTCATTGACTTATTATCTAGAGCACTTTGATTTTTATTTGGCAGTAGTCTTAGGTTTATAATGCTTATCTTTAATATATCACAGTCTAACATCAAGCAGTATTAAACCACTTCATATATATTATACCTAATGTATAACTTTGCACGGTAAACTTCCATTTCTTCTCTCTCAACATTTGTGCTATTGTTGCAATGTATTTTATATCTACATGTGTTAAAAAACCCCACATTTCAGTTATTTTTTAACTCATCCATTTATATTTAAATTTATTTAAATAAGAAAAAATCTTACATCATCCTTAGTCACTGTTTCTGGTACTTTCATTACTTTTTTTAGATTCATCTCTCTCTTTCTTTCTCTCTCTTTCCTTTTTCTTAACTTTTCCTCTTATTGTCCATTATTTTCTTCCTTCTACTTATTTTGACTATGATTCACTCTTCTATTTTTAGCTTCTTAAGTATGAAGGTTAGGTCATTGTTTATGAAACTTTGTTTTTTCTAATATAAGCTTTTAAAGCCATCACTTTCCACATAGGTACAGCAGTAGCTGCATTCCCAAAGATTTTCATATATTGAATTTTCATTTTTCATTCAGTTCAAAATGTTTACTGATTTCATTTCTTATTTCTTCTTTGTCTATTGGGTTATTTGCTTCTTAATTTTCCAAATTTGGGGATTTTCCAGATATAATCCTCTTTTTGATTTCTAGTATAATACTCTTGTGGTTATAAACCATACTCATTACTCTAAGCATACTGAGATTATTTAAAGGCCAAGCAAAAGATCGATGCTGCTGAATGCTCTGTGTGAACTAAATAAGAATGTACATGCTCCTATCCTTGCATAGAGTGCTTTATAATCATCAATTAAGTCACTGTGGCAGTTAGGCATTTTTTATGAATTCCAAAAATAGATATTGAATTGCATTTTTAAACTGGTCTGTTCCTCTGGATATGTTAGATTGTATTGAACTCAAAGGTTTCATTTTTACTTGATTAAATTATGATTAGGGCTTTGATTTGACCATATCAGTAGGATGTTGAGTCCCCTCCCATTGGTGGGCAGGAATTAATAGAGAAAATGACATGGCATAGGAGACAGTTTTAGTTTTGGTGCTGAGTTCTGGAGAGTGAGCTGGACCATTTGCCCGATAGTTTGCAGCTGAAATGACCAGAGTCCTGAACAGCTGAGAAAGCCCCAAAAGAAATGAGCCCTGGAAAGAGAGATGAGCCTCATGCCAGCCTACAGTTGAGCTCAGAAGAAGCCGGACACATGGAGAATTAACAGGCAAGAAAGAAGACTGAAGCCTCACAGACATCGTCTGCCATCTTGTTTCAATATATGGCAATAGACTTTGGGTAGGGAAGTAACTTTGAGTTGGACTCTTTAGGGCCTTGTGACCATAAGCTTCTCCCCCAAATAAATACCCTTATTAAAAGCCAACAAATTTCTGGTACTATGTATCAGCACCCCTTTGACTGACCAATACAGTCACCTTGTTTGATAGTATTTTTTTTTCCACATCTTCTATACCCTTACTGGTTTTCTCTCTACTCTTTTCTATAAAGTACTGAGAAATACATGCTGAAGGCTCCACCTTTAATTGTTTATCCATTAATTTTCCTAGTTCTACCAATTTTTGCTTCATGTATTTGTAATTTTATAAATATACATATGTGCATTTAGAATTTTCTTCTCTTTTTAAAAATTTATTAAAGTATATCGCTCCTACAGAAACATACATAAACAAAAAGTGTATAGTAATAGTTGTGAACTTACAAAACAAACATACATAACATAACACAGGGCTGTCATATCTCAACCTTCCACCAATAACTTTCGTTGTTGTGAAACATATTCAACTAATAGTTTAAGAGATTTCGTCATCTGTTCTTTTGTATGTTTTTTTTCTGGAAGCTAGTTATTCAAGCATACCAATCCTTTTTTCTGCCTCCCCAAATCTACTGTTATATGATTCCAATGTATTTTTAATTTCATTTATTGAGCCTTTCATTCCCATGAGATCTGCTATTTTTCTACGTATGTTTTCTATTTCTTCTTTGTGCTCATCTAATGTCTTCTTAATATCCTTAATATCTTTAGCCACCTCATTTAATTTATTAAAGAGATTGGTTCAACATCTATGATTAGTTGTCTCAACTCCTCTATGTCATCTGGAGGTTTATCTTGTTCCTGTAACTGGACTATATCTACCTGTTTCTTGTTATGGATTGTAATTTTTTGTAGGTATCATGGCATCTGTCTTACTAGATGTATTTATTCTTGGCACAGTGTCTCTTTATTTAGTGCTCTCTTGTCCATTTTCCCTTCCTGTTTGTGTAGTAGGAGCCCAGGATGTAGTTGTTTCTATAAATTATGGAGGCTCAAGTTGCCTGCAATTTGACCAAGGTATTGATGAAGTTTCTCCCACTTTTCTCCATTGCTGGAGTTAGGGACAGAGCCATAGTCTTGTGTAATAGTTCAAATTGTGTAGGCCTAGACTGTAGTTGCTCAGAGAGATTGATAAATCTTCATCTACTTTCTTCCTTTGCCTGGGATGGGGACAGAGCTGCTTGTGTAGGCAGCAATCTGTTCTGTGTGGGTCCAAAAAGACCACACTTGCCCCAATAGACTTTAAGATTTTCAGTCTGTGCAAGTCCCATATACCTGCAGTTGAATGTACCTGGAGAGTCTTGTGCAGGTCCTGCCAGCTTCCTCCTTGACAGAGGAGGGGCTGAAGCCTAAGCTAGGGCAGCAGTACGAACTGGATGGGAAGAAGCCAATCCCTAACATCACTCTGATTTTCATTAGCTAAAGTTGTTGCTCAACTGTCTCTTTCTCCCCCTTTTTTGGGATGTGGAGTTTCCAATTCCAGTATTGGAATAGCTCCCCAGGTGGCTTGTGCTGCCAGTGCAGAATGGGTACCAGCGTGGAGTGCTCTACTTACAAATCTCTGCAGATGGGCAGTCTCCTTCCATTCTTTCAAGGATGTTGCAGGATGCTCTTCTGGTCTCCTGGAACCCCTGTTCAGGTGCTTTAGATAGATCTGGCTGATTACTAAGTGCCCTGTAGCATGAGTTGACTCTAGAGAAACTTCTTACTCCGTTGCCATCTTGCTGGTTGTCCTTTCTTTTCTTTTTGATAAATTGACTATATTGCTATTAAGATTTCCTTCTACATGCCTAATAATATTCCTTGTTCTGAAGTCTATTTTATCTATCATTAATGTAACCTCACAGGCTTTCTTATGATATGAATATGCTTTCCTTTAAATTAAGACAGTTTGTACCTTGAGATTCTAAGTGTGTGTCCCTTAGAGAGCTTATAGTTAGGTCTTGCTAAATTACTCCCATGTGACAATCTCTGTTTTTTAAATGGAATATTTAGAACTTTTACATATATCATAATCATTGATGTGGTTGATTTATCCCTACTGTCCTGATATATTATTTACTACTTGTACCATTTAAAAATATATATATTTTCTGCTTTTATAATAATAATTCAGTGTGGTTTATTTTTGTTTTTTTTTAATATTTCAATTCAACTTATTTATTCACAAACCTTATTTTTTTAGTGATGGCTCTATAATGCACCATATTCATTGTTAAATTATCATATTTTATCTTCAACATTGCCATTTCATTTATAATGGAAGAAAGTCAAAATAGCATAGCTCCTCTCCCTTCTTTTGTGTTGTTACCATACATTTTACTTTTATATGTTGTAAATTGCACAAGACATTGCTAATATTGTTTCAAGGAGTGGAAAAAAGTTTGTTTTTATATTTTGTTTTATTCTTTTCTATGTATTCAATTTCCATCTGGTTTAATTTTACTTCTGACTGATGACCTTGTTGACTATTTATTATAGTGCAGGTTTGCTGTTTACAAAGTGTTGCACATTTTATTCTCCTCAATCTTAACTGTCTTCATTTTAGAAAGATATTTTTTCTGAATTTGGAAATCTTTGCTGACATTTTAATTTTACAATCTTTAAACATTATTATATTGTCTTCTGTCTTGCATAGTTTGATGAGATTTATGAATTCATTCTTATCTTTTGTCTGTATTGAATGTGTCCCCTAGCTGTCTGCTCTTAAGATAATTTTCTCTTTATCACTGGTTTTTAGCAATTTTATTATGATATGACTTGTGGCGGGTTTCTTTGCTTTATCCTGCCTATGGTTTGTTGAGCTCTTTGGTTCTCTTGGTTTATCTTCTTCAACAAACTTTGCAAATTTCCATTCATTTCTTTAAACATTTTTTTCTTTCTTTACTTCTGAGACCACAGGTCTGTAATATGTTTTTAGTTGATTTTTGTGAAAGATGTAAGGCCTGGATCTACTTCATTGTTTTGTGTGTTGATATTCAGTTATTTTAGTACCATTTGTTGAAAAGGCTATTATTTCCATGTTGAAATGCCTTTGTTCTTACGTAAAAAAATCAGTTGACTATATTTGTGTGGGTCTTTTTCTGATTTATCTATTCCATTCCATTGCTCTATTTGTCTGTTATTTCTCTATTACCACATTGTCTTAATAACCATAGCTTTAAAGTAAGTCTTAAAGTTGGGTAGTGTCTTTGCTCCTCTTCAGTATTGTATTGGCTGTTGTGGGTCTTTTGCCTTTCCATATAAACTGTAGAATCAGTTCATCAGTATTGACAACATAACTTCCTAGGTCTTTTTTTTTTTGACTGTGCTGAATCTATATATCAAGAGTTGGGGGGAATTGACATCATCATCATCATCATCATCATCATCATCATCATATTAGTAATACTTAGTGCTCATGTCCATGACATGGAATACATATTCATTTATTTAGATCTTCTTTGATTTCTTATATCTTATTTTTATAGTTTTCTTCATGTAGATCTTGCACATTTTTTTTTTCAGAATTATACCTAAGTATTTCATTTTTTGGTGATAATGTAAGTGTGTTGTGTTTTAATTTCAAATCCCAAAAGCTTATGCTGGTATTTTGGAAAGCAATTGACCTTTGTATATTAACTTTGTCTCCTGCAGTCTTGCTATAATCACACCTTAGTCACAGGAATATTTTTGTTGATTTTTTTGGATTTTCTACATAAACAATCATATCATTTGCCAAGAAAGGAAGTTTTATTTCTTCCTAATCAAGTTTTACATATTTTATTTTATTTTTCTTATCATATTCCATTAGCCAGAACTTCCAGTATGATGTTGAATAGAAGTTGTGAGAGGGGAGGTCATTGTCTGTTCCAGTTTTAAGGGAAATGCACTAGTTTCTCACAATTCAGTACAGTGTGGTTGCAGAGTTTTTGAATCAGTTATTTGTCTAGTTGAAGAATTTCCCTGTGTTTTAAAGACTTGTACATATTGATATGGGAAGTAGTAAATGTACTATTTTTATTAATTTGTATTGTTCCTTTGCAAAACATACTCATGATAGTTATTTACATGTTCACATTTTTGGCTATTACAAAAATTAATCCTCGAATATTATACAATTACTCTGAAAAATATTCACATCATTTTCTCCAAGGAAATTTCTGTATTTTGAGGACATCTTCCACTTTATTGGAAAGTGATAAACCATTTTCTAAAGTGGTTCCTTAAATTTATTCTTCCTTAAACAATGCATAAAAGTACTACAGATCAGTATTTGATCATTTTAATATTAACTTGTATAATAGCAAAATTTTATTTCAAGTTTAATTTTCATTAAATTTTTTTTTTTAATAATTGGGCCTATTTTTTTTGTGTATTGACTATTTGTATTTCCTCTTTTGTGAAGACTGGTCAAATCATTTACCTATTTCCTTATTGTATAGATTATTTTTCCTTGTAAATTTTAGGATATTTTTACATATTTTGGATATGAGTTTTTGTTATTAAAGTGTTGCAAATAATTTCTCAAACTTTCACTTTTTTCTTTTATCTTTTCATTTTTACTCTTTTAGTGACATTCTCCATTTTAATATAACCAAAATATCACTGTTTCCCTAATTGTTTTTATTTTTATATTTAGACTAAAAGATTTTCCACAATTTAACTTGTAAATGCTATTTTGTTTTGCCTTACAAATTTAAGCTCATAATATCCCTGGAGTTGATTTTGTGTATGGTATGTAGTAAAAGATTAAATTTTTCCTTGTTGATCCAGTATCCCAGGCACAATTTATTGAAAAGAAATTTCCCTATGATTTTCCGTGTCACTTTAGTCCTAAGTTCATTAGTCATATATACAAAGGGAATGTTTTTATAATCTCCATTCTACTCCATTTCTCTATTTGTCTAAAGAACACATTGTTTGCATTGCAATAAAGAAAAAAAACACATACATTTGGAAAGAATATTTAGTCTTAAGAATAAGCAAAAATGACTATTAAATAATAGTTGAATGTTATTGCTTCTGAAAAACTTTAAAACTCTTAGATATGTTATACATAATGTTGGTAAAATCAGCCCTCAAATGCTGCTGCTAACAAAAATAAATAATTTGACAATATTCAAAATCATTACATTCGTAGTCTTTGCTTTAGTATTTCTTCTTTGATTAACCTTTCTTTAGGAAAGTATTAAATATGGACAGCTATATAAATCATAAGGCTCTGAGTTGAGTGATCCATTAGTATGTCAGCACTCAGAAAAATAAGCAGGAGTGAAGTCTTGGGGAGAAGTGTGCCTGTGTGGCAGTGGAAGGCTTGTTGGGGAAGGTGGGTGATATTGAAAGGGGTAGATTTTTGTCTGAGAATCCTCTTGTACAGTTAGGAGAGACATGAGAAATTTAGCATCTATACTTAATAGCTGCTCTTAACCTCTATTCTTATTATCAACATAAGATTTTCCTTTAACAGGCATATTTTTTATTATGACATTAAAGACTAAGGATTAATATACAAATAGTAATGGCAATAGTGAAACTTATGATTCAGCAAAAACTAATAATATGGAATTCCGGAATTTAAGTTGAAGGGATTCGTCTAGTTTATCCTCCTTTGCAGAGGTATAACTTTTTATACTCTGGCTAGGAGATGAGCTCACTAATCAATCTAGCTAGTATTTTGTCAATTTTATTTATCTTAAAATTTTCTCCATTGTTTTATCCTTGTTCATTGATTTCTACTTGGATTTTTATTATTTCCTATCTTTTGCATACTTTTTATTTAATTTGTTCTTCCTTTTCTAGATTCTCAAGGAGATCGCTGACTTCATTAGAGAGTTTTCTTTTCTAATGTAAGCATTTCATTGTATGAATTTGCTAAGTAATGCTTTATTGACTTTCCATGTACTTTTATTTTATTTTGTCTATTTCAAATTATTTTCTAAACACTCTTTTGGTTTCTTCTTTGAGTGATAAGTAATTTGGATTTGTGTTATTTAGTTTCCCATTATTTGCAAATTTTCCATTTATGGCTTCTTTGTCAATTGCTAGTTTAATTTCATTGTGGCCAAAGAGCGTAATTTTTATGTCTTGAACCATTTTAAATTTACTAAGATTTTAAAAATCCATATATGGTCTATTTTGATAAGTATTCTGTGTGCACTTAATTAGAAAATTAATTATAATTACTACTCTTTCGCTAGGAGATGAGCCTATAGGTCCTGCTTGAAAATCTTCCATGATAGGGATCAGGACTTTACAAATGATTCTCTTTATAGAGTAGGCAATATTTCTTTCTAGAATTTTATTCCTTGGATAGTTGTCAGATTCTTTCTTGAAAATAGGTTTGAATCGATATAAGAAACTGAGTGTTGATTTTAGAGGAGAAGTGGGAGGGATTTTTGAAAGTATATCAGACATTTTATCAAATTGACATTTTTGCCCAGGGTGTATTTTGGACAGGCAATGCTGCCATTTGGCAGTGCAAAACTGGTTACTGAGCTAGAAACAGAAAGCTTCAGATTAAAATGTCTATGCAGTTCCAGGCTACGAAATGATTTTTTTAATTCTGCTGATACATTTCTATAACATATCTAGTGAAAATAATATTTTCCTGATCTGTATGCCCTTTGATGCCTTTTAAAATTCTTATGGATACTTCAAAGCCCATGTCTAATTTTGGCCTCATTGCATCTGCTATACTTTTGTTGTTTTATCTCAGTCTTATGTGCATGAGGTTTAGTTGTTAAGCTAACTTTACTGACCATAGACTAGGTGCTAAGCATCGAGAAAATGCATTTTATTATTTCATTTAATCCTCGAAAAGATGCTACAAAGTTGATAATATTATTATCCATTTTTCTTTTGAAGGAAATGAACTTAGCGAGTTTTAATAATTTGCCCAAGGCCCCAGAGCCAGAAAATATTAGAGTCAGAGTTAAAAACCATTTTCATATTACTCTACAGTGAGCCATTTAAGGGACGTTATTTTATTCATCCTTATATTTCTAGCAGGTAATTATGTCTGACTCATGATAGATAGAAAATGAACATTTGTGAAATTGAATTAATTTCCATGGCCCAAACTCAATGTTTCAAAATTACGTTTTGGGGCTAGAAGGGAGTCTTTGTCTACCTGTTTATATCTTTCTCAGAATCTCAATCTACTTAAAATGTTTTAAGCACAACCAGCTTTCCGTAGGGCCTGGTTACGTGGATTGATTTCAAAGGTCGTATGAAGAACTACTGTTCCCCATACCGCTTCCACCTCTTAATTCTTGCCAGAAATTCCACTTATTGAGATTTTTCTCTGTGGCATAAGCCTTTATCCTTATTAAAATGGAAATAAGGCAGAAAATGGTAACAATTTCTAAATTAGAATGAATAGACTTATCAGGTTATTTCCAGTGAATTGATATGACCACAGGCAGAGGGAAGTCAGTTACATTCCAATGGCAACATATGGAGGATTAAGATAAAATGGAATGCAAAGTCATAGAAGGAGAAATTGAGGCTCCATAAAATATAATTAAGTTTTTGTAGGTTTGTCTAGGACTGGAACTGGTTTAAAAAGCTAAATGAAATTAACATTATTAAAATTTGCATTTGTGAGGTCTGTGCTACTGAAAGGAAACCTAGCTGAGGAGAGAGAAATTTCCAGAAGGATGCAGCAGTTGTTTCTATTAGTTATGCAATGCCTTATTTGAGACTGAATCCAATTTCTGCCTTATGTGTAGTAAGAAATATAAATTGTGTGCTTTCCTCTTGAATATAAATGCTGTAGAGTGGAAAAAATATTGTTGAAAATAAAAAGCAATAGGTAAATGTATTTAATTTTTTGCATTAGGGCTTCTTTATATATATATATCTGAACCGTAGGCTTGTTTGAAAACTAATTATGACTTGGCTGATAATAAAATGAGTTTGTCACGTTGATGACAAATTTTTCTGTAGAGAAGACTGTCTGAAACATAGTGGTTTGCGTGAAACACCCAACTAGGAGAAATTACATGAATCTGATAAGTCTTGATGATTGTTAAGAGTTTTACCAAGTATAAAGATAAATTATTCCACCACCTAATTCAACATGAAAAAACTGAGGCCCAATTTGCCAAAGCGCTTTGCAGGAGGGCCAGATTTATTACCCATCTCCCTTTCTGCTTTCAGCCTTTATTAGCTTGCAGCAGCTGCCTGAGCTAGAATTCACTTTGGAAGACATTCTCTCAGTGACTTCTAGTCTTACAGCTTGATTATCACTTTGTTCTTCCGGTACCATCTGGCACGCAAACATCGGGAATTCCACTTCCGTAAGGCAATTCGTCCTTTGGGTATTCCTAATACTGAAGGGCTGGAGAGCCTGCCCTTTGTCCTGTTTCTGGCCTTCTATGTCTTCACCTTGCTGGGGAAACTGCTCATCTTCCTCACCATTCTGGCTTCCCCCCACTTCCACACCCCCATGTATTTCTTCTTGGGAAACCTCTCGGTGTTTGACATATTTTTCTCTTCTGTGAGGTCCCCCACATGATGCCCTACCTCCTGGGGCAAAGCTGCATGATCTCTTACCAGGACTGCGCATCCCAGCTCTTCTTTTACCACTTCCTGGGTGGCACCGAGTGCTTCCTGTACACAGTGATGACCATAGTCTGAATGAGCCACATGGTGAGTACCAGCTTGATATGAGTCCCTGGCTGGAGGCCTTCTATGTGGAAGTATTCTAGCCTTCCTTGCCTTTAAGTTGATGTAAGAGAAAGGGATATATTTAGCTTTCACATGAAGGTGAAGCTAAAAGAGGCACTGCAGTGAAAGTAAGGAGGTTGAAGGGCTCTAATGGATCTGGCTCCAAATTTGAAAGTGGCACCAAATTTAAAGGTGAAGCCAAGTTTGAAGGTGGCACCAAGTTTGAAGCTGACACCAAGTTGAAAGTGGGGCCAACTACCAAGCCACTGGAATGTAGGGAATGGGAGAAGTAACTAAGAGCGGGAATGCATGTAAATTAACTAGACCTCTTAGATAGGCTGTCACCTCTGAAGTATCCTATCAGTGTTGAAAAGAGGAGGGACCGGCATGTTAGGATTAGGGTATAAATGTTGTTGTTTCTTGTTTGCCATGCTGGCCATTTTTTCCAGGTCATGATGGACTCAGCTGACTACATGGTCCAGAATAGATTAGAAGCAAGGCAGGGAGGGGGCAGGCAGAGATGAGATAAGGGAACAGGCTGGACTAGCTTGGATAAAGGGACTAAGAGAATGCAGAACTCCACAGGGTGTTATCACAGTGAGTAACATGGTCATTTCAAGACGGAGTCCCCAATTTAAAGAAGGAAGGTCAAGACATACCCCTGATGAATTTTGAGGACTAGGGGAGTCAGAGGCTCCTAATTTCAAGAGTCCACTGGGAGCCTTTAGTAAATCTAAAGGTGGGCCTATATCAAGAAGAAATTATATATTTTATGGACATTAGAGCAGCTCACTCTTCTGTGAACCACCTCCCGATGGAGACCAAACTCTCTGGTAGTTCCCTCACAGTCTCTGGGGTAAAAAGGGAGAGATTTAAAGCCAAAGTAGGTACAACCCCAGGTACCGGTGCTCCTGAGGGCTATAGATACATACAGATTCTAAGATCATGGCAGATGGCTCTGGCATTCAGTGCCTTGCCAATTATGCCCTACATTGGAATTTGTGCTCCTGTGTTTGATGGAGTTCAACTTACGTGTGACCTCTGTATGCATGCCTCTTCTATCACTTTTACTGAACTTGTGGTTGGCACTGGGGTTGGTGCATACTCAGGAGACTTGAATCTCTGGACTAACCATGTGTCAGCTTGGCCCCGAGCCTCAGCAGGGTTGCAACACCTACTCTTCGGTTCATTGGACTTAACCAGGTCAGCTAACAGGGAGGTGAGGATGGTCAACCACCACACCAGGGAACCAAGAGTGTCTACAACTGCAAGCAGAAGAATCTCATCCACCAGCCAAGAGGGATCTAAGACACTTCTCGATTTAGAGGTGGAGTGGACATTGCCATCCCAGGGTCCTCAGGATGGAGGAATAAAATATGGATTAGAGTGGACTTACTGGTATTCTACTATAGACCTATTGTGACTCTAGCAATGGAAGAAACTGTTTCATTGATGTGGAGACAGTGGCCACGGGAGTTGCTGAGGGCAGGGAGGGGGAAGAAGAAGTGTGATGTGGGGGCATTTTCGGGACTTGTAGTTGTCCTGAATGATATTGCAGGGAAAGATGCATGACATTATATATCCTGCCATAACCCACTGAATGGACTGGGGGAGAGTGTAAACTACAATGTAAACTATAATCCACACAGTATAGCAGTGCTCCAAAGTGCATTCATCAAATGCAATGAATGTGCCACACTGATGAAAGAGGTTATTGATGGGGGAGGAGTGGGGGTAGGGTGGGGAGTGGGGTATATGGGAAACTCTTATATTTTTAATGTAATATTTTGTGTTATCTATTTATGTTTTTTAAAAGACATTAAAAATAAGAAAAAAAAGACAAAAATTGAGTAAACACATACATTATTTTTCATTGTTAATGAAGCCCATGATCCAGTACAACATACCTTGCAAAGAAAATGTGGAAAAGCACTGAGCCTTCAGAAAGCCCTGGCAGGTCTCCCTCTAAGCTCTGTATTTACCCACACGTCAATCTATATTTGAATTAAAGCTCTAATCCTGTTTTATGTGTGATTTTAAATTTAATAACAAGGCCAGTAAGATTTAAATAAAAAAAATAAAGTTCCCATTCTTGAGCCTGCTGATATTCATTGGGAGGATAAGCAAATTATGAGCCCTCTGGTGTACATCCTAGAAAGTGGGAATATTTTGATGGGAAAGCACCTGATAATACCTGTGTGGCTAGATTTGGAAGTAAGCGATGGACAGATAGAAGTTGTTTCAGCCCTACTCACCAAAAAAGACCAAAAGGACATCAAGGAGAATGTATGGATGAAGGAAGGGAATGGGGGGGGGGGCTGCTGCAGTTTCCCCCTATTAAAATCAAATTTAAGAAGGAAGAGGAAGTTGTCAGAAACAATATCCCCTTCCCCTAAAGGGGAGACAGGGACTTCAACCAGGGACTTCAAGAAGACCATTATTGAGGGTCTTCTTCAAGATGGACTCTTAGAAACCTGTATGTCCCCTTTCAGTTCTCCTATTTTAGCCTTCCAAATATTGGATGGTAGTTGGAAAATAGTGCAGGACCTAAGGGCCATCAACCAAATTGTCCAGGTTTGGCACCCTGTCGCCCCTAACCCTTACAGCCTCCTCAGTAAGATCCCCTATCACTGTAAATGGTTTAGTGTAGTAGATCTGAAGGATGCCTTTTGGGTCTGTCCCCTTGACCCAGAGAATAGAGACTTGTTTGTATGTGAATGGGAGGATCCCTTCACTGGAAGGAGGCAGCAATACAGATGGAAAGTCCTACCCCTGGGCTTCATGGAATCTCCCAACCTTTTTGGGAAAGAACTGGAGAAAGTATTGGAGAAATTTTCAATTCTGTCTCAAATCACCCTTTTAAAATATGTAGATGATCTGCTAGTATTTGGTGAAGAAAGGCAGGCAATGGCCCAAACTATAAAGAACCTATTGAACTTCTTGGGAGATCAAGGGTTAAGGGTATCAAAAAGTAAACTACAATTTGTAGAAAGGAAAGTCAAGTACCTGGGCTGTCTCATCAGTGAGGGAAAGAAGAAGATAAATCCAGAGAGAATCCAGGTCATAAATGAATTACTTCTTCACTTGGCAAAAAGAGAACCAAGAAAATTCTTGGGATTGGTGGGGTACTGTAGATTATGGATAGGCTCTTATGCATCTCAAACTGAGGCATTATATCAAAAGCTGCTGGAGGAAGAGCCTGACAAATTAGAATGGAAATGGGGAAAAAGAGGCCTTAGAGGGGCTCAAACTGGCACTGATGCAAGCCCCTGTTCTAGCCCTCCCTTCCCTTGAGAAACCTTTCCACCTGTTTGTTACAGTAGACAAATGGACAGGCTTGGGGGGCGGGTTCTGACCCAAATCTGGGGAGGTCAAAGTAGACTTGTAGCCTTTCTTTCCAAAATTTTGGCCCTTGTCCCCAGGGGATGGGCCAGATGCATGCTAGCTCTGGTGGCAAGTTCTCTCCTGGTAGAAGAGAGCAGGAAGCTGACTTTCAGAGAAGTTTAGACATTAGCACCCCTTATCAGGTCAGGACTATTTTGTCTCAGAAAGCAGGAAGGTGGCTGATGGACTCCTGAATTCTGAAGTATGTGGCTATCCTAATGGAAAAAGATGACTTGGTATTGACAACAGACCATAGCCTAAACCCAGCCTCCTTCCTTTGGAAGGGACCTGACCAAAAGGATCCTGAGTATGATTTTTAGAGTTGATTGAGTATCAGACCTGAGTCAGGTCTGATCTAGGGTACCTTATCCTGCAATTGGGGGAAATATTTGTAGATGGTGTATTAGTCAGCCAAAGTGGTGCTGATGCAAAATACCAGAAATTGTTTGTTTTTTATAAAGGGTATTTATTTGGGTTAGGAACTTACAGATACCAGGCCGTAAAGCATAAGTTACTTCCCTCACCAAAATCTATTTTCACATGTTGGAGCAAGATGGCTGCTGATGTCTGCCAGGGTTCAGGCTTCCTGGTTTCCTCTGGGCTCAGATCCTTTGTTTTCTCCACAAGGTCAGCTGTAGACTCTGAGACTCTCTGGGCTTTGGCTCTCTCCACAAGGTCAGCTGTAGACTATCAGGCAAATGGCTCTGTCTCTCTTTCCCTGGGGCTCCAACTTGAGCATCAAACTCCAACATCAAAACTCCAACATTAAAAGCCCTCAACTCTGTTCCTTTGCCATACCTTTTATCTGTGAGTCCCCATCCACCAAGGGGTGGGGACTCAATGCCCTAATGGCATGGCCCAATCAAAGCCCTAATCATAACTTAATCATGCCCAGGTACAGACAAGATTATAAACATAATCCAATATCTATTTTTGGAATTCATAACCACATCAAACTGCTACAGATGGGTTCTCTAATGCCGAGAAGGAAGGAGGCACAATGGCTATGCAATTGTAGATGGACTAACTTGTGAGGTAAAAGATGCTGGCTGATTGCCCAATGACTGGTTAGCTCAAGCTTGTGAATTACATGCATTAAATCAAGCCCTCAAATTATTATAGGAAAAGGATGGTACAGTCTATACTGACTCTGAGTTGGCCTTTGGGGTAGTCCATACTTTTGGAAAAATTTGGGAAGAGAGGGGATGGATTAAAGCAAAGGAAAAGGGCTAGTCCACAGGGAATTAATAAAACAAGTATGGGCCAATCTACTCTTACCCAGAGAAATATCAGTGTTCATGTAAATAGACACCAGAAAGATCATATGTTTGAGGCAAAGTGCAATAGGTTAGCAGATGAAGAGGCTATGGAAGACTCCCATAGTCCCTCTTTGAAGTTGATGGTCCTGATACCGTCCATTCCCAAAGAGTTTGGGGTCCCTACATTCTCTGAAAAAGAGGTGAAAGCTGGAGCAGTTAGGAGTGACCCTAGATGATCAAGGGAGGTGGCTTTGTGGGAAGATATCCCACCACTTAGAGGACAGGCTGTTACCTATACCCACCTTGCTTAGTGTTTTGGGAGACTAACAGATGGAGGATTTAAAGCTCAGTCTGTGAATGAGAATAATTATACTGGGTATAATATTCCAAATTTGGGATGTATCAAGCTCCTTCAAATTGGTAGTAAATGTAACCACAGGCCTAGAATCCCAGACTGTGCAGTTTAATGCCTACCAAGTAACAGACTGGGAGTTTGGAGCACCAGCAGTGACTGATGATCTATCTGGGTCACTTTGGTAGAAATAAGCACAGACTGGAAAATAATATTGTTTTTTTCCCACTCCATAGTGATAACTATTTATTTATTCTATTGGTCAGTCATTGATTGGCTAATTGATTCAATAACTCAAAGTCCTTTTTCTGACTTGCATCTGGAGGACAATATCTGTGTGTTTATCATGTAAATTAAAAATTTGTGTACAATCACCTGTTTTACTAATATGATTGTCATTAAAGAATAACCTCATGTCTCTTATTTTAATGTTCTTGGATCCTCTGAAATCTCTATGGTAACTATTTGCTGTATTATGGTATAACAAATTACCCTAAAACCTACCAGCTTAAAACAAAATCATTTATTGTCTCCCATAATTTCTAAGGGTCAGGTATCCAAGAATAGCAAGGCAGTCCTGGCTCAGGACCTCTCATGAGGTTGCAATCAAGCTGTTGACCTGGGCTGTAGCCACTGAAACCTGACACAGCCTGGAGCATCTGTTTCCAAGATGACACCCTCACATGGCTATTACAGTTGGCTGAAGGCCTCATTTCCTTATGTGAACCTCTCCACATAGCTAAGTGTCCTCAAGATCTGGCAGCTTCGCTTCTCCCAGATCTGGTCCAAGAGAAACACTGTGCAGGAATCTGCAGAGTCTTCTCTTGATTTAATCTCTAAAGTCATTCTTATACCTTCACCTTCCCTTATTTTCTGTTAGAAGTGAGGCACCATGTCCAGTGAATATTCAAGGGGAGAGTAATTAGGTTCAACCTTATGTAAGAGAGCCAGAGAATTTGTTGACACATTTCAAAAAAATCACAGATATATGTTCACCTTTTTAAAAATTTTTCCCCTGTGGAATGCTTTCTATTTAGGCTTAATTTCTTACAGTAAGGATGTACCCTTCTCCACATATTTCATGTGTTTTCATGATTTAAAATGCACACTATGATCCTTTCTGTCTTTATGAGAACCACATATCTTTTGGAGTTTTGTTCATCCTTGACCATTTTCATACCTTCTCTGAATATCACATTCTACACTGAGCCATTTCTCTATCACTAAATAGTTCTTATCATTTAAATTATTCACATTTTCATTGTGAAATAAAAATGGTAACAATTCTTATATCATCATTTTGGATAGGTAAATGACACATACTTTATTATTCAACATTTTTACATTATTCAAAATTTTTGGCATTATTCAATGACTAGACAAACACAGTTCAGATGGAAGGGCAGTCATTTGGGTAATATCAAATATTTATTGGAAGTTTACTATTTTTAAGTCATAGTGCTAACCACAGGGGACATAGTAGTAAATTAGAGAGATATAGTTCCTTTCTGTATGGAGTGTAAAATTTGTTGGACATGGAAAGCAGATTGGGCTCAATGGATAGAGCATCTGCCTACCACATGGGAGGTCCAGGGTTCAAACCCAGGGCCTCCTGACTGAAGGAAGTAATGATTTGTTGGCTGAAGAAAATAAGACGTGGTATAACCTAGGAAACAGAACAAGAAATGAATGTTCTTTGATGAGACTCCCTTAGTCAACAGGACAGGAATGTCTCTGGTTAAGATCTATTAGGTCAACAGGCCAGATTAGAAGAAAGAACAAAGTTGCCTTAAAAAGTTAAAATAAAAATGGCCTGTCCCTGTTTCTAATGATAAGATAACAACAGCAAATCTGTCCCTGCTTTGTGGGCTTTTAGTAAGCAAGCTTTCTCTATAAATATGCAGTTGAATGGAAAAAAAACATGTCTGTGGGCATTGACTCACAGATCCCCTGATCCCTTCTCTTGTTACTCATTCCTGATACCCTTTGGGCTGGATGCAACCCCTGACCCATGGATGATCTGGCCCGTGCACAGTGCTGATACATGCAAGGAGTGCCGTGCCACACAGGGGTGCCCCCCACATAGGGAGCCCCACACACAAGGAGTGCGCCCTGTAAGGAGAGTCACCCTGTGCGAAAAAAGTACAGCCTGCCCAGGAGTGGCGATGCACACACGGAGAGCTGACACAGCAAGATGACACAACAAAGAGAGACAGATTTCCAGTGCCACTGACAAGAATACCAGTGGCCACAGAAGAACACACAGCAAATGGAGCAGACAACTGGGGGGGGGGGGGAGGAGAGAGAAATAAATAGAAAATAAATCTTAAAAAAAACACTGTTGGACATGACTAACACAAACAAAATATTCAACATTTGATGGGGACAAGGGCTTTGAATAAATATAGAGGGTATTGTGAATGCACAGGTGTAGATGAAAGCATCAAAGCCAAGAAGGAAGGAAACTAGAAAATCAGGCAAAAGGGGAAACTGAAAATATTAAGGATAGGGGGGATGACTGTGCCTGGAGAAAGGAAACCTCAATAACATTATCCAGCTTATCCTTTCAGAATGTCAAATTTGGCTACCTTGAGCACTCTTACTCCTCCCAGTGGGCACTTTGAAATGGAAGATTTTAAGAAATGAATTCTGAAGAATATGGTTCTAAAATGCACAAGAATATCTTGTACATCAAAGTGACAAGTTAGTGTTCCTGTTTTCTAGGTGGAAGAAGGCTCTCTAGTGATATAAACCTTCATTGCAATACACACATTTATTTAAAAAAAGTACATTTACTGTAAAAAGTAAAATAAGAAACAATTTTTAATTAGCAGCTTACCTACTGAGCTGATCTGGAAAAAATTATACATATTCTTTTTATAGCTCTCTTGCCCTCACACTGCTATTTGCATTGTACGTGCCTCTCCCAATCTGCTCTAAACTTTAAAATTCTATCCCTATTCAAGCCAGCAAAAGAAGTAGCCACAGTTTTCTCTGGATCAAGGATGGAAAAAACATTTTTTAAAAATCCTACGGCAAACTTTGCTTTATAAAGCCTATGTATGCATGAATTAGTCATAGCTGCCTGTATGGCTGTTGGACTAAGTAAGACTCCCTTCAATTTTGGCCACCTCAACCACATCCCTTTAAATCAACCCAATACATTCACATCATCCTCAGACTCATTAAGTCAAATCCTTGTCGCTCCAAAGCATTTGCAACATTTATTTTATTTTTATTTTTTTTCACTTTTCTTAAAGCCTTTACTGAGACATGATTGAAAACTTTACAAATACACATGGAAAAATAAGACATGATCACAATCAAGTGTAGACAAGCTAACCAGAGAGCTTAAATGCCTTGTCAGCTAATGGAGAAGCTGAAGTACTTGCGAGTGAGACATGCTGTAGGGCTGAGAAATGGGTACTAATATTCTTCTCCTTCTTCCTCACCTTCTCCTTCAACAGAATCTACACCAACCTCCTCATAATCCTTCTCGAGGGCAGCCATGTCCTCACGGGCCTCAGAAAACTCTCCTTCCTCCATTCCCTCCCCCACGTACCAGTGGACAAAGGCACGCTTGGCGTACATCAGGTCAAACTTGTGGTCCAGGCGAGCCCAGGCCTCAGCAATGGCTGTGGTGTTGCTCAGCATGCACACAGCTCGCTGGACCTTGGCCAGGTCGCCACCAGGAACCACAGTGGGAGGCTGGTAATTAATGCCGACCTTGAAGCCAGTGGGACACCAGTCCACAAACTGGATGCTACGCTTGGTCTTGATGGTGGCAATGGCAGCATTGACGTCTTTGGGAACCACATCGCCCTGGTACAACAGGCAGCAGGCCATGTATTTACCGTGGCGAGGGTCGCATTTCACCATCTGGTTGGCCGGCTCAAAGCAAGCATTGGTAATCTCTGCTACAGAAAGCTGCTCATGGTAGGCTTTCTCAGCAGAGAAGACAGGGGCGTATGTGGCCAGAGGAAAGTGGATGCGGGGATAGGGCACCAGGTTGGTCTGGAATTCTGTCAGATCTACATTCAGGGCACCATCAAACCTGAGGGAGGCTGTGATGGAGGACACAATCTGGCTAATAAGGTGGTTAAGGTTGGTGTAGGTTGGGTGCTCAATATCAAGATTTCTGCGACAGATGTCATAGATGGCCTCATTGTCTACCATGAAGGCACAATCTGAGTGCTCCAGGGTGGTGTGGGTGGTGAGGATGGAGTTGTAGGGCTCAACCACAGCTGTGGAGACCTGGGGGGCTGGGTAAATGGAGAACTCCAGCTTGGACTTCTTGCCATAATCAACAGAAAGGCGTTCCATCAGCAGGGAGGTAAACCCAGAACTGGTTCCCCCACCAAAGCTGTGGAAAACCAAGAAGCCCTGAAGCCCTGTGCACTGGTCAGCCAGTTTGCGAATTCTGTCCAGAACCAGGTTGATGATCTCCTTGCCGATGGTGTAGTGCCCACGGGCATAGTTATTGGCAGCATCTTCCTTGCCTGTGATGAGCTGCTCAGGGTGGAAGAGCTGGCGGTAGGTGCCAGTGCAAACTTCATCAATGACTGTGGGTTCCAGGTCTACAAACACTGCCCTGGGCACATGCTTGCCAGCGCCGGTCTCACTGAAGAAGGTGTTGAAGGAGTCATCTCCTCCCCCAATGGTCTTGTCGTTTGGCTTCTGGCCATCGGGCTGGATGCCATGTTCCAGGCAGTAGAGCTCCCAGCAGGCATTGCCAATCTGGACACCAGCCTGGCCGACGTGGATGGAGATGCACTCACGCATGGTGGCTACGGGATGGAAGGCGAAGGCGACAGGAGCAGACGCGGGTCCCGGTTACCGTCCCCGACAAGCTAAGAGTCGAGGTAAGTAACGCACTCTGCAACATTTATTTTATACTCTCACTTATTTCTTCTTGACCTGCCCACAATTTGATCCATTTTTTATACAATCACTAACATTATCTCCTGCTTTATTGATGTTTGAGGGGATCAGTAAACCACACTCCTATATTTTTCTCTGAGTCCAGAAATAATTGAGATAAAAGATCAAGATACCTGACTAGATGAAAATATCAACTTAATTACTGACAATTTTTATTTAATTACTGAATTGAAGGATATAGTTCAAATCTGTGGCCAAATGTCCTACTGAATCTTACTCCAGTGAATGTTTTTGGTCTCCCTTTTTCAGGTCTGTAATTTTCCTCAGAGTTTTTTGTTTAAATTTCTCTTTTTGTTATAGGATAACATGTATGATGCACTCCACTCTAGCTAAAGCTGGCTTAGCAGATTCTAACCTCTGCGACAGCCCTACTGTTAGCAAGCAAGCTGGACTTTAGCCTCCCATTTCTTTCTGCTGCTGTGGTGTGGGGGAATAAGAAAAAGAGCAGAGAGGACTCCAAATATCAAAACAGTGATTCTGGCTATTTCGAGGTGAAGTGTTTAGAGTAAGCTAAGAGTGGATCAGAGGAAAAAGCAGCCTTTGAAACTGTAAATAATGAGAATAAAAACATAAGTGATAAGATTAGACATCTACAGAAGTCAGTCTACAATTAGTTTGATTTTGTGTGGCTTTTTACTGGTATCTAAGAATAAGCAATACGATTGTCTTATCAAGACTTTAAAGAAGAATTTAGCTTTTGATGAAAGATCAGAAGGGAATGGTTGCAAAGAAGATTTGTATGTGAATATCCATGGAAGAATTATCCCAAAACTGGAAACATCCCAAATGTCCAGTATCTAGTGAAAGGAGTAAATAAGTGTTGTATAGCCATACAATGGAATGTTATTTGGTAATAAAAAGGAACATGATTTTTAAATGCTACATAAGGAAAGACCCCCATCATGATAAGTAAAAGAAGCCAGATTCAAAAGTCTAATATTGTAACCTTCTGTTTTTATGAAATGCCCAGAAAAGGCAAATTTTATAGAGAAGGAAAGCAAGCTAGTGGTTGTATGGACTGGGAGTAGGAATAGAACTGATTGCAAATGAACTCCATGGAAATTGTGGGGATGATGGAAATGTTCTGAATTTTTACAATTCTTGCAGAACTCTGTAAATTTTTAAAATCACTAAATTGTATGCTCACAATTGGTGACTTTTATGATACGTAAATCTCGATATGATATGTAAAATCTCAATTAAAGCTGTTGAAAAATAAAAAGGAAATGGACTCTAAACAAATGGATACTATGCCTCTAGTGTTCAGGGGAGAGGGAATACCTGCTGACAGGAACTTTCAGTCTATTTGACAGGTATTCTGATATGGTATAGATAAAAGTGCTTAATACTATTGCAGTAGGACATCTGGTTATGGTGATGATCATCGCTTTCCTCACTTTAACTTAACCCTTACTACAGAGTCTCCAAAGAGAGTATTTGTTTTTTTTTGAATATGGAATTTTCCTAATTGGAAAAGATTATGCTGCCTCACTAAAACCTGCATTCTACTGGATTTACTCCCCTTGCAAATTTATATATCAGTATTTATATACACCCCATCTAAGAATCTTTTGAGAGTGAATATCCTGTAGAGCCAAATTCATCTGGGTGACTGACAAATACAGAATTTCTGCAGCAGATACATGTTAAATAAATTAATGATATGGAAAGTTTAGAGATAACACTTGCCATGAAGATGGTACAATTTGGAGATGTTATGTAAATTCTTCTTATTTTTAATTTTTTTTCAAAATACATAGATCACACAAAATGTTAAATTAAAAAAATGTAAGAGGGTCTCATATGCCCCACTCCCCATACCCCCCACTCTTCCAACATTGACAACTTCTTTCATTAATGTGGTACATTCATTGCATTTGAGGAGTACATTTTGGAGCATTGCTACACAGCATGGATTATAATTTTTGTTGAAGTTTATACTCTTCCAGTCCATTCAGTGGGTTATGGCTGGATATCTAATGTCCTACATCTGTCCTTGCAAATATCATTCAGGGCAACTCCATCTCCCCAAATTCCCCCAAATCACAACACTTTTTCTTCTCCCTGCATTCAACAACTCCCATGGTGACTGTCTTCACATCAATGATATAATTTCTTCTATTTCTAGAGCCACAATAATTCTATAGTAGAATATAAGTAAGCCCACTCTAATCCATATTTTATTTCTCCATTCTGAGGACCCTGGGATGGCGATGTCCACTCCACCCTAAATTGAGAGGAAGCTTAGATACCACATAGATGATAGATGCTGCAGGATTCTCCTGCTTGCAGCTATAGACTCTCTCAGTTCCCTGGTGTGGTGGTTGACCTCCTCACTTCCCTTTTAGCTGACCTGAGCAAGTCCAATGAACTGGAGAGTAGGTGTTGCAACTCTGCTGAGGCTCAGGGCCCAGCTGACACATGGCCAGTCCAGTGATTCAAGTCTCCTGAGCATGCACCAACCCCAGTGCTAATCACAAGTTCAGTAAAAGTGATAGAAGAGGCATGCACACGGAGATCACATGTGAGTCGAACTCCATCAAACACAGGAGCACAAATTCCAAAGTAGGGCCCACTGACAAGGCACTGAAATCCAGAGCCATCTGTCATGACCGTAGGACCTGGGTGTCTCTGTAATCCTCAGGAGAACCCCTACCTGGGGTTGTATCTACTTTGGCTGTCTAAGACATCCTGCTGAGATGTGCGTGTGACCCTTCTGATGGCCTCCCAACTCATTTTGAAGTCTCTTAGGCATATAAAGTCATTTGTCTTTACCAATTACCCATTTAACTCAAGATCTTTTTCTAGATGCATCACCAACTGGTAGTTGGTAGTATCCCTTGGTGCCAGGGAGGCTCATCCCCAGGTGTAATGTCCCACCCTTTGAGGAAGGTAATGCATTTACATGCTGAGGTAGGCTTAGAGTGTGGCCACATTTGAGTAACATGGAGGCTTTTAGGAGGTAACCCTTAGGCACCATACAACTCTAGGTCTAGTTGAAATTTCAAGTACACAGGTTCATAAGCATAGTCATCAGTATCAAGGGCCCATTATTGGAGTATCCTTTACTGATCTTTGCCCTAGTATTTGTATTTGGGGGATTGTTGCTGTTTCATTGGGGAGTGTGACAGAGTTTCCCAGTATGGGAATTCAGCACTCCCTCAGTTGTCATATGAAACTCTACCTGCTATGTCAATACCCAATGAACACAATGAACATATCTATATACCCTATAACCATGCCCTGGAGAACTCCCTCCCACCCATCATCCCCCATTAATTATACTGCGGTCACCCCTAGGGCTGAAGTGTGGTTTGCTGGCCTGGCGGGGGAGCGGCTGTGGCAGGCCAAGCCGCTGCCCCCATAATAGGGTGGCTGGTCGGACTCACCGCCACCCCTGAAGGAAGCTCGGCATGGGCGCAGAGTGCCCTCGGGTCTCCCCTTCTCGGCAGCCATGCTTCCGCGGCCGCCCCTCCTCCCGGATGGCGCCACACGATGCCTGTGGGGCGGCACCCTTCTTCTTCTTTCTTCCTGCGCAGGCGCAGGGCGGAAAATTCCAGTCTGCCCTTTTCCCCTCCCCCGACAGCAGCAACAGCCAGGCGTGGGCGGAAAAATCCAGCCTGCCCTTTTCCCTTCCCCGGACAGCAGCAACAGCCAGGCGTGGGCGGGAAACTCATCTGCCCTCCACCCCAGCAACAGCAGCCACCAATCACTAAGCCCTGCCACTTCCCCCAGCAACAGCAACAGCCAATTCCTAATCACCACCCCTCCCCCGTCCAGTACCTCCCACTGACCTTTCACCGGCAACCAATCAGAACAGGGCGTGGCTTCAACCAATCAGCCTTCCCCAGCCCCTATAAAACTGTTGCCTCGCCCTCAATAAAGTGGACTTGCGTGTTTACCTTGTCTCCGCGGTAGTTCTTCTGCCGTGCGCCCTCCAGTCCTGAGAGCCCCCGACAAGGGCCTGGCCTCCCTTGTCCCCAGTTCGTCGCCTGCTTCTCCGGGCGACCCCTTCGTTGCCGGCTTCGCCGGGCGACCCCGTCAGCCGAACCGCGCAACCCCTTGTGAGACCGATCCCTCGTCTGCTGCCGGACCGACCCCTCGTCCCAAGTGGGACCGACCCCTCGTCCCAAGTGGGACCGACCCCTCGTCTGCAGCCAGACCCCACCTCTACCGACCGAGCAAGCCGCCGCAATTATACTCCACATCAGTGCTCCTCCCCTGCCATAGTTGAAACACTCTGTGATCCAAAATTTCTTCAAAAAGGAAGTCTAATATATTGCCAAATTCAATTAATATGAAAATGAAATAGTAATGAAAGGCTTAACAATTAGAATAGAGTACATGATCATTTGGAAAAACTAAAATAAAGTAAAAAAGTAAATTGGAGTAATAAAAATAGAAAATATAAAAAAATTGTTTTGGATGTGTTGCCTTTCATCACTGTAATAGGTGTTGTTCTGTATGTACAGTATCAAGACAATCTCTTTCATTTCTTCCTCAGTGTCCACATCCATTTTTTTTATTATGTCTTCAAAAAAGTTTTAGGTCACAGTAAAGTCACATATGGAATCCATATATGGATTCCTTTTCCCCCTTCCCCAGCAATGATCTTTTTACATGTGGATGTTACATTTGCTGCAACTGATGTACAGATATTGAAACATAGCTACTTACCATGGTTCCATTATCATTTACATTATGGTTTACATTTTAGACTAAACACCTTTATAAATTTTTGGTGATATTTAACATGGTCAGTATCTATCTTTGCACGATCATGCAGAACTCTTCCATTGTTCCCCAGTTACCCACTCTTCCAACTATTCTATTCCTCTCCTTCCCCTCAGGACTCTCAGTGACAACCAAACTCCACTGCTTGCAGGACAAGATTCATAGATACTTGGAACAATGATTAGGGCTTGACACACTAGTCTGTCCTCCCACATTGGGAGTGACTCATGACCCCCTGTGTTTGAGAACATCAGACCTCCCCAGGATGGGGGCATAACACCTTCCCACACATTGTATGGGTCTCCATCCACTGATATAACACATTATGACATGATGAGCACTCACACACTCTCTAAAAGTCTGTCCCAGGTGCACACTGTCCCAGATGCCCCCCATCATATACCAGTAACCCTTCCTTACTATATTTTCTAAAGAGTTTTCTCAACAGTATAGTTTGAACCACATATCCAACAACCTCCCATGTTCACTTGCTCTCTCCCCACCCTACTCAAATTCCTTACTATCTGACCCATCCTCCCGACCCTAGACCCCTCAAGCCTGCAAAGCCCAACCCAATAATATCCCTATGCTTCTGTCTAATCCCTTCACTGCACAACTAGTTAACTCCACTTTATCATAGTTTTTGCCCATGTGTGCTTTGGCTCACAACCTTCCTCTCTGCCCCTATTTCCTGTAAGCCTATCTTCCAGTCTCTAGCTCTCTAAGACACCTTGATTTGCTTAATTCATATCAGAGAGGTCACATAGTATTTGTCCTTCAATGTCTGGTTTGCTTTACTAAACATAAGGTCCTCAAGAGGCATCTGTGTTATCCCACGTGTTAATACTGTATTCCTTCATACAGGTGAGTAGTATTCCATTGTGTGTATATATATACTACATTTTGTTTATCCATTCATCTGTTGATAGACAATTGGGTTGATTCAAACTTTTGACAATAATGCTGGTATGAACATCAGTGTGCATGTATCAGTTTGTGTCCTTTATTTCAGTTCTTCTGGATATATACCCAGCAGTGGCATTACTGGGTCATATTGCAAATCTGTAGTTACTCTTTGAAGAACCTCCAAACTTTCCTTCAGAATGGCTGGATCCTTCTACATTCCCACCAGCAGCAGATGAGTGTTCCCCTTCCTCCACATCCTCTCCAACATATGTAGTCCTCTGTATTTTTAATAGCCACCAGTCTAACGGGTATAAGATGGTATCTCATTGTAATTTTGATCTACATTTCCCTAATAGCTGGTGATGTTGAACATCTTTTCATGTACTTTTTAGCCATTTGTTTTTTTTCTTTGGAGAATTATCTGTTCAAATCTCTTGCCCACTTTTTAAATGGGTTGTTTGTCTTTTTATTTTTGAGATATAAGATTTCTTTATATATGCTGGATATTAGGCTTCTATCTGATGTATGGTAACCAAATATTTTCTCCCATGGGGTAGGCTGTCTTTTCACTTTCTTGATAAACTCCTTTGAGGTGCAAAAGGCTTTAACTTTGAGGAGGTCACATTTATTTATTTTTTCTTTCACTGTTTGTGCTTTGGGTGTGAAGTTCATGAAGCCATTTCCTTTTACAGGGTCCTGTAAATGCTTTCCTACATCGTATTCCAAGTTCTTTATGTTCTTGGCTCTTATATTTAGATCTTTGATCTATCTTGAGTTGATTCTTGTATAAGGTGTGAGATAATAATCCTCTCTCATTCCTTTGCATTTACATATCCAGTTCTCCAAACACCATTTGTTGAAGAGGCCATTCTATCCCAGTTGACTGGGTTTGGTGGTCTTGTTGAATATCAGATGAGTGTATATGTGAGGATTGATATCAGAACTCTCAATTAGGATCCATTTGTTATTATGTCTATCCTTGTGCCAATACCATGCTGTTTTGATCACTATAGATTTGTAGTATGTTTTAAAATCAGCTAGTGTGATCCCCGTGATTTCATTTTTCTTTTTTAATCTATTTGGAGCCTCTTTCCCTTCCAAATAAATTTCATAGTTAGATTTTCCAGTTCATTGAAAAAATGCTCTGTTGACTTTTACTGGGATTGCATTAAATCTGTAGGTCAGTTTGGGTAGGATAGACATCTTAATGATACTTAGTCTTCCTATCCTTGAACAGGGAACATTCTTTCATTTGTTTAAATCTTCTTTGATTTCCTTTAAAAGTGTTGTGTAGTTATCTGTGTGTAAGTCTTTTATGTCTTAGTTTAATTTATTCCTAGGTATTTGATTTTTAAATTTACTATTGTAAATGGTATTTTTTTCTTGCTTTCCTTCTCAGATTGCTCATCATCAGTGTACACAAATGCTACTGATTTTTGTGCATTGATCATATAACCTGCAACTTTACTGAACTCATTTATAAGTTCTAGAAGCTTTGTTGTAGATTTCTCAGGACTTTCTATATATAGGATCATGTCATCTGCCAATAATGCAGTTTTGACTTCTTCCTTTCCAGTTTGGATGCTCTTTATATCTGTTTCTTGCCTCAGTACTCAAGCAAGTACTTCTAACAGAATGTTAAATAAGAGGGGTGATAGTGGGCATCCTTGTCTTGTTCCTGATCCTAGAGGGAAAGATTTTAGGATTTCACCATTGTAAATTATGTTAGCTGTGGGTTTTTCATATATACCCTTGATCATGTTCAGAAAATTTTCTTCCATTTCTAACTTCTGTAGTGTTTTTATTAGGAAAGGATGCTGTGTTTTGTGAAATGCTTTTTCTGCATCTATAGATATGATCATGTGATTTTTTAATTTCAATCTGTTTAAGTAGTGTATTACATTGACTAATTTTCTTATGCTGAACCAATCTTGCACACCAGGGATGAAACCCTTTTGATCATGGTGTATAATATGTTTGATGTGTTGTAGAATACAATTAGGAGTATTTCTTTTGAGGATTTTAGCAACTACGTTCATTAAAGAGATTGTTCTCTAATTTTCTTTTCTTGTGTTGTCTCTCTTTGGCTTTGGTATTAGGGTGATGTTGGCATCATAGAATGAGGTAGGCAATATTCCTTCTATTTCGATTTGTTGGAATAGTTTAAGCAAGATCGTGTTAGTTCTTTCTGGAATGTTTGGTAGAATTCACCTGTGAAGCCATCTGGCCCAGGGCTCTTCTTAGTTGGGAGGTTTGTATTGACTGATTCTCTTTCCTTGTGATTTTTTGAGATCAATAATTTCTTCTCTCATCAATGCAGAGTTGCTTCTGTGTTTCTAGGAATTTGTCCATTTCCTTTAAATTCTCCTTCTTATTGCAATGAAATTTTTCAAAGTATCCTCTTATGATATTCTTTATTTTGTGGGGACAGTGGTGATATCCCCTTTCTCATTTCTTATTTTGTGTATTTGTATCTTCCTTCTTTCTTTCTTTGGTAGTCTAGCTAGGGATTTGTCAATTTTCTTGATCTTCCCAAAGACCAGCTTTTTGTTTTGTTTATTTTCTCTAGTGCTCTATTATTTTCTATTTCATTTAGTTCTGCTCTTATCTTTCTTTCTTTATGTGGCGAGAGCACTCACACCTTGCCAGGAACCCTAAATATGCTTTTGGGGGCCTACCAAGCACTTTCTACTTTCCCCCTCCCCCAGGTAGGTAGCACAGGACTAGTTACTCGCCTGACTCCACCTTCTCCCACACCAGTTTCCCTATTCCATGGCGTTTAGGTAAACCAGGCTGCCTCAGCATATTCACCTCTCACTTCTTAGTTTTTCCTCAACGCAGCTGGCATGCTCATCAAAGCTTAAAAAGCCCGGTCCAGACAACTGAACCCGCACTGGTTGGACCCATGTGCACCCTACCCCAGAACCCTCCCACTCTCAGAGTTTGTCTGAGACCAGCGGGTTCGGGGGAATGCCAGGTTCATGGAACCCGGCGTGGGGAATGCGGTGTTCTGGGAACTCGGTTTGCAGGTCACGGGTTCGGACAACGCGGGTTTAGTTAACAGCAGGGTTCCGGAAGGGCAGGTTCACGGATGGCAGGTTCCGGAACGCCGCAGTGTGATGGATGGGGTTAGGGGAATGCCATGGCTACCTTTTTTATGGGAATTTATACCTTAATGAGTCTTGAGACTTTGCCAAGAACTGCAGTTATGGGAAGCTGGAATGAGAAGGTATACCTAGCGCATCAGTGGTTGCCTAGAGTTGAAAGTGAGTGACTGTAACTGGGCATGAAATTTTTTTTTTCAGTGTGAAAGAAATGTTCTGAAATTAGATTGTGAAAATGGTTGTACAACTCTGTAACTATACTAAAATTCATTGCATTGTGTACTTAAAATGAGTGAGTTTTATAGCATGTAAATTATATATTGGTAAACCGATAGTCATTTTTTTGAGCTTTTGTGATAATCTAATTTAATAACTTCATTTAAGAAAAAAAGCAAAAGGACAAGACAATGGCAGGAAAATATTACTAAGCCTGTTTACTTTTAAATTCAGATAAATCATTTCTCCATTTTTTGGAACTAAGCATAAATTTTAAATGTAGAAAGGATGAAAATCATATCTAAGCTTATGACTGACATTTGAAGAGAACTTTGGCATTACCTGAACCTTTTGAGCTTATTTTTTCTGTCTTTAAAAATGTAAAGGTAAGACTCTAGAATATTTCATGTTTTTTTTTAAACATAGAGGGTTAGGAAGTATTAATTAATATTCCAAAATCTTGGAGATGAGAATTGCTTCTGTGTTCTTTTTATAGCATGGCATAAAAGATAATGATTATTAGCATATTGTGAGATTACTTAAACTTTATTACATTTATAATTTTTGTGCCTTTTGTGTCCCCTCAAAGAGGCTTTAGCCATAACATACTTTAAAAGGCCCATGTGATTGTTTTGATGGGCTGCCAGTAAAAATCATCTTCTCATAGGGCTACTAACTCTACCCTTGTCTTCTTTGATCCATGCTTACACAGCAGCCTGACTGAATTCTTAAAATACAAATCAAACAAAGCTACAATAATTTAAAAAATTAAAATAAACTTTACTATGAGTCATAATGGGAAATAAAGAGGATTTTATTTTTCTGATAATGGATAAAGTATGAATTTAGGCAGTTGTGGAAGTAATAATTGATTCTTAAGCTAATTTTGAAAAAATTAGATTTCCACTTGGCCATTGGCTCTCCAGAGACTTCAGCTTCTGTTAACCTTGGTGATTTAGAGACTTGGCTCTTTTCTCTTACTCTTACGAAGGCTCCAATACCATCTCTTTGTACCTGTCTAAAATCTGAGGTTGACTGATTGTGCCAGGCCTCTCATTTTGGTTAACGTCAGTTACACCAGAAATGCAAGCCCTCCTCTAAATGCACCTCTAAATTCTATATTTTCTCCAACACTGACAGGTTCTAATCAATCCATGCTTCCTACAGGTGATTCCCCCTGCACTAATGACCTCCCTCCTGCCTTTTGCTATTAAGAGGCAATGCTATGTATACACAAACTCCTAACTTGCTTTCCCTGGGCACAAAAGAAAAGGGTATTTCCCAAACTCCTTGACAGTTGGGTTTTGGGCAATGGGATGTGAACTGAAGTACTGCAAACCACTCTCAGACTCACAGAAACATCCCAGTGACCTTCCTTTTTCTCTTCCTGACATGGGCTCTCCAGAAGTCTTTGAAGCAGCCTGGATTGCTGAATCTGCACTTGGAGTACAGCTGCCCTGAGGAATTTCGTACCCCATTTAGGAAATTTAATGACTAATAAACGTTTGTTGTGTTTAACCACTGACTTCGGGTTTACTTTTTGTCATGTCATAGCCTATCCTATACTAATTAATACAGCTCCCCTAGTATTTTTTAATGGACAATCACCATTAAAGACTTTAAAGTTTTAAAATGTTATGGTTTTTATATTAACTAAAGTGGAATCTTCCTTTCAGCAGAATGTTTGTTTCCTCTCAAAATTTGTTATATACCCCAAAATAAGTGCAGTTTGCTTTACTGGAAAGCAAGTTAATTGTTGATTATGGCTTTGATTATTCAAATAACACAAAAATTTAGATTTTTAAATATGTTTCCCAATTTTTAAATGTTGCAATGCACTTAAAAAATAAATATAGGGAAGCAGATGTGGCTCAAGTGATTGGGCTTCCACCTACCACATGGGAGGTCATGGGTTCAGTTCCTGGTGCCCCTGGAGAAGGTGAGTTGGTGTGAATGGGAGGTATGGTGAGTTGATGCAATTAAATGATGCAACAAAGAGACACAAAGAGGAAAGACAATGAGAGACACAACAAACCAAGGAGCTGAGGTCGCTCAAGTGATTGAGCACCTCTCCTACGTGGGAAGTCCCAGGTTCATTTCATAGTGCCTCCTAAAGAGAAGATGAGCAGACACAGAGCACACAGTGACCTCAAAGAACTTGTGGGGAGGTGGGGAAGGAATAAATAAATAAAATTTAAAAAAAAATCTATTCTCAAAAGCTGATTTGCAGAGCATAAGGTTGGGAGGGGCTGCTAGCAATGATTTTGCTAGCTGTATAATATTGTTTAGTTTGCCAAATTAACATGGTTTCATATTCTCTTTTTTGTTCATAAGACCCACGCAAATTGAATAAGCTTTAGGCATTGCAAAATCTGGATTCGCCATTGAATTACAGAATAAAGGGGAGATTGTCTATCTTGTCCTTATAAAAGAAGTCATTCAAATAAACACAAAACACACAAACAGAAGTACCAGATGTATTTTGCTTATAAAATTTATGAACTTTCTGATAATAAAATTTTAGTTTTTAGAGAGTATTTAGTTACATTATGACAAAATTCCATGGGATTTTCATTATTTTTGTTCCACCTGTAGGTAATGAAAAAATATATGAAAGCTTATAATCTCACCATTATACGCATTTCTTTGTAATATTTAATGTTTTTATGTTTGATCACTGGCTTGAAAAGTATTGGTACAAATAAAAAAGAAGATAAATGAACATTGGAGTGGTAAGCACAATCCCATTAAATTTACCTTTGTTTGAAAAATTTACTCAGGGAAACAAATATCATAGAGTTTCTTAGATGCACAACCAAGAACTTTTTCAAATCAAGACAACATGTTCTAACTTAATATGATGGTCACATGAAAAGGTTCACATTCTTTATTCCCAAGGGTCAAACGTTTTCAGTGATGATATCTGTTTAAAAACAAAAAACAAAACAATAATCATGCAGGAATTGTGCAGACTTTAGTAAAAGATCTCAGAAACTTTTATTATTTTTGTTTTTAGTTCCTTCCATCCTAAAATTATGAGGATGTACAATTTCAATAATTATTTTAAGCAAAAAATTATAATTACAAGTTGCATTTTACCTGTTTCTTTTTTTAAAAACTTTTTAATTGAAATTTATCAATCATACATAAACAATAAATGTATAAAGTTGTGAACTTTTTAAAAAGATTTTATTTATTTATTTATCTCCCTCCCCGCCCCCATTGTCTGTTCTCTGTGTCTATTTGCTGTGCCTTCTTTGTTCACTTCTGTTGTTGTCAGCGGCACAGGAATATGTGTTTCTTTTTGTTGCGTCTTCTTGTTGTGTCAGCTCTCCATGTGGGACAGCTCTCTGTGTGCATGGCACCATTCTTAGGTAGGCTGCACTTTCTTCTGCACTGGGTGGCTTTCCTTAGGGGCACACTCCTTGTGCGTGGGGCTTCCCTACCCCGGGGAACGCCCCTGCGTGGCATGGCACTCCTTGCGTGCATCAGCACTGTGCACGGGCCAGCTCCACATGGGTCAAGGAGGCCCGGGGTTTGAACCGCAGACCTCCCATGTGGTAGATGGATGCCCTAACCACTGGGCCAAGTCCGCTTCCCAATAGTTGTGAACTTAAAAAACATACATATAATGTGAAACAAACATATATAACATCTCACCCTACCTCCAATAACTTGCATTGTTTTTAAACCTTTTTAACTAATGATTAAACAGCATTGTCAAAATATCATTACTAAACAAAGTATTTTCCCCTAACCAATCCAATTATTATTATCTTTATATAATTTATATATGAACGTACATAAACAATTAAGTGTATAGTAAAAGGTGTGAACTTACAAAGCAAACATGCATAACGTCATACAGGGGTCCCATACATCAACGCTCCACCAACAACTTGTATTGTCCTGAGATGTTTGTTGCAAACTATGAAAGAACACTGTCAAAATCTTGCTACTAATTATAGTTCTTTTCTTACATTTGGTCTGTTTTTCTCCCAACCAACCCTATTATTATTTTTTAAATATATTTTTTTATGACAGAAATTGTAAACTTATAAAACAATCATGCACATGCGCAGAATTCCCAAACAACACCCCTCCATCAACACAACACAATGTGGTGTGTCATTTGCTACAGATAAAATAATATCATCTGATTATTACCATGTCCATAGCATACATTTGGTTCACTTTTTCCATACTGCCTCATATCAACATAGTACATCTTTTGCATAGATGCAAGAATATTATATTATTACTACTAGCCATAGTCAATAGGTCACTCCAGCTGTATTTTTCCCATGCTTCTCCACATTTCCATCACCCTACAGTAGTGATATAAATTTGCTGTAGCTCACAAAGGACACTCTTGCATCTGTACCATCAACCACAATTCTCACCCACCTTTTGATTTACTGCGCTATCCAGGTCCTAGATTATTCTCAACCATTCTGTCAATTGGCATTTACATAACTAGATTACCATTTTCAGTCACATCCCCATTTAAAAAATAGCTGTTACTCACTGTGTGCTACCATCCACTCTATACATTTCCATAATTTTACAGTAAAGCTAATTAAAACTTCTACATACATTAACATCAGTAGTCCACTCAGTCCTCTTATCTCCTTTAAGAATCTACCACCTACCACCAGGTCTTGAAGATATTTTCCAATAATTTCTTCTAGAAGTTTTATGGTTCTTGCTTTTTTTTTTTAGTTTTTTGATCCATTTTGAGTTAATATTTGGGTAAGATGTGAGATAGGGGTGCTCTTTCCTTCTTTTAGCTATGGATGTCCAATTCTGTCAGCACCATTTGTTGAATGGATTGTTCTGCCTGAGCTGTGTGAGTTTGATAGGCTAGTCAAAAATCACTTGACCATACCTGTGAGCGTCTGTTTCTGAACCATAAATTTGGTTCCATTGGTCTATCGTGTCTGTCTTTAAGTCAGTACCATGCTGTTTTTACCACTATATGTAGGTATTATGATTTAAAGGGTTTACTTTTCCTTTTTATGATGTTTCTGGCTATTCAGGACACCTTACCCTTCCAAATACATTTAATGATTGTGTTTTCAATTTTTACTTTAATGCTGGTGGAATTATTATCAGTATTGCATTAAATCTGTACATCAATTTGAGTAGAAATTACATCTTAATGATATTTAGTCTTCCAATCCATGAGCATGGAATGTTCTTCCAGGTATTTAGGGCTTTTTTGATTTGTTTTAACATTGAGTTGCAGTTTTCTGAATACAAGTGCTTTACGTCATTGGTTAAGTTTATTCCTGACTATTTGAGTTTCATCTGTCATATTTTATTTTCACCACTCTTTTGACACTTTTACTTACTTTTATTGATATAATCTTCATTTCTAGACTCTCTGCCAGGCCCTTCTCTCCTGTCTTTTCTTTTCAGGCTCTAGCACACCCTTTAGTATTTCCTGAAATTCTGGTCTCTTGCTTAAAAATCCTCTCAGTTTCTGTTTATCTGTAAATATTCTAATTTCGCCCTCATTTTTGAAAGACAGTCTTGCTGGATATAAGGTTCTTGGCTGGAAGTTTTTCTCTTGCAGTATCTTAAGTATATCAGACTACTGTCTTTTTGGCTCCATGGGTGATAAATCAGCACTTAATCTTATTGGGTATCCCTTATATGTTATGCATTGCTTTTCTCTTGCTGTTTTCAGAATTCTCTCTGCTTGGCATTTGACATTCTGATGAGTATGTGTCTTGGAGTTGGTCTATTTGGATTTTTTGGATGGGAGTACGTTGTGCTTCTTGGGCAGGGATATCTATATCCTTCAATAAGTTTGGGAAATTTTCTATGATTATTTCTTTAAATATTCCTTCTGTCCCTTTTCCCTTCTCTTTTCCTTCTGGGACACCTATGACACATATGTTTGCATGCCCTTTAGTGTCATTTAATTCCCTGAGACCTTGTTCATTTTTTTCCTTTCTTTTCTTCATCTGTTCTTTTGTATATTCACTTTCAGAGGCCATTTCTTCAAGCTCACCAATCCTTTCTTCTGCCTCCTCAAATCTGCTACTATATGATTCCAATGTTTTTTTAATTTCATTGATTGCACCTTTCATTCCTATAAGATCTGCTATATTTCTATGTGGGGTTTCAAATTCTTCTTTGTGCTCATCCAATGTCTTCTTAATATCCTTAATCTCTTTAGCCACCTCATTGAATTTATTAAGGAGATTTGTTTGAACATCTATAATTAGTTGTCTCAACTCCTTTATGTTATTCTGAGGCTTATCTTATTCCTTTAACTGTGCCATAGCTTCCTGTTTCTTGGTGTGGATTGTAATTTTTTGTTGGTGTCTTCGTATCTGACTTACTAGAGTATTTTTTCTGGGTGAAGTTTTTCTGTTTAGTTTAGGGCTTCCTATCCTTTCTCCCTTGCTGGTTGCACAGTAGAAGCCAAGCATTATTTGGTGCTGTAAGCTGTGGAGGCTCAAGCTGCCCTCATTGCACCAGGGACCAATGATGCTTCGTCCAACTTTCTTCTTTGCCAGGGGTAGAGACAAAGTCACAGCTATGTGGAACAATCCACATGCAGGCCTAGACTGTAGATGCCCAGAGAGACAGATGAAGCTTCACATCCTTTTCTCCCCTGCCTGGGGCAAGGATGGAACTGCAGGTATGGGCAGCAATCTATGCAATGTGGGTTCAAGATAACTGCAGTTGCCCTGGTAGACTTCTGATTTCAGTCTATGGCAACCAAACTTACCTGCAGTTACCTGTATAGGCTGGTGCAGGGCTCCTCAGCCTCTTCCCTACCAGAGGCAGGGCTGAAGCCTCGGCTAGGACTGCAGGTTGATCTGAGTGAAAGAAACCAGTTCCTGCTGACACTGAGAGTTTCAGTCAGTCCGGCTTCCCCTCAGGCTGGGAGCGGAGCCAGAATGGCGGCTCCTGGCCTCTTTCTGACTTGTGCTAGTTCTCACCCCAGCTGTTCCCAGGATTATCTCTTAGCCAGCCAAGTCTCCCAATTTGTAGCTGAAATTGGCAGCCAACTGTCTCCTCCTTCCCTGTTTCTGGGAAATGGATCTTCCAATTCCCATCACAGAACAACTCCTGGGGTGCTCATGCCACTAGAGCAGAATAATAACCCACCTCCGCAGCTTGGCCGGTAAACTCTCAGAGAGGCTGGTGCAAGGCCCTGCAGCTTCCCCCCTGATGAAGGTGGTACTGGGGCCTAGCCTAGACCTGCAATCTGCTCTGGATGGAAAGAAGCCGGTCCCCACCAGCACTGGGATTTTCAGTCTGCCCCACTTGCCTTCGTGCCAGGCGTGGAGTTAAGATGGCGGTTCCCAGCCTCTTTCTAACCTGGACAGGCTCGTACTTTAGCTGTTCTCAGGATCATACTGTAGCCCACTGAATTTCCTCATCATAGTTGAAATTGGTGCCCAACCATCTCTTCCTCCCCCGTTTTGGGGAAGCGGAGCTTTCAATTCTAGCTGTGGAACAGCTCCCGAGGCAGCTTGTGCCTCCAGTGGAGGATGGGCGCTGGCCTCCGGGGCATGGAGTGCTCTACTTATGAGTCTTCTCTGTAGACGGGCATCTTCTTCTTCTGCTTTTCTGGCCTCCTGGAGCTCCCAGACAGGTGCATCAGCAAGCTCCACAGAGCTCTGGGTGTTTGCTAACTGCCCTGTAGCAGGAGCTGACTCTAGGAGCTCCTTACTTCACCACCATCTTGCTGGTTCTCTACCTGTTTCTTTTTAATCAAAGGTTCAACATTTGATCAGGTATCTGTGTTAAGTAGGACTCCATATGTGTTTTGAATGTATCAAATATAGGTAAAGAAATTGTGCTTTTTAAGTTAGTATTTTATTTACACATAATCAGCAAGTCCTCTCCTTTTTTGCAACTTTTCCTTCAGTGACTAGGTGGATAAAGCAGGTACTTCCTTTAAGTCCTACTATCTCCAAATCAGGCAGAAAGAGGAAGACCTACTTGGACTCGAGTTTAAGTCACATTCTCCAATCTGTTTACCATTGAACCATGTGATGGGGAATATTGACAACTTACTGATCTTGTGGTTTTCAATTTGGTGGCAAATGCTGTTTCATTCCTTGAGTCAGAGTACAGAAGTTTAGAAGAAGTCTTAGGCCCCAATCTCATATCAGTATCACTGCAGGATGGCATGAGAGCAATCCTGCCAAAGGAACATAGCAGGATTGTGGAAAACATTAGAGTGAAGAGATAATGAGATGATAGTGATGTTAAACTGCCTGGTTTGGTTTGTCCTTAATAAAGCCTGACTGATGGGTTGGGCATGGAGAAGGCAGGGGGAGCACTGAGATTGTGTAGGAGGACATGATGGAGGGAGGGATTTGGATAACTTGGAGGTAATTATAATAATTGTCAGATAATCTAAAGTAATAAGAAGGTAATAAAGAGAAGAAAGTTCTTACAGAAAAGAGAAATAGGTGTGGTTAATGAGTTAGAGGTTTCATGAAGTCCTTTGTTCATTCTATAAACACCTACCAGCAGCCACCGTCAAGTGCCAAATCAGCCTACAAAGAACTTACAACCTGGTATAGGAATACAGACACTATTTAAAAAAATGATACATATAAATTGTAATGATCAACTATGTGGTAAGTGTTAGGTAGAGAAATTCTGTGGATTCAAAACACTTAATGGGAGAGTACTGGTATCCTACATATTTCGCTCATGTTTTCCTCTCATGTCAGTAAATACATATTTACATCTTAACTTGTATGCCTGGGTGGAATTCCATGGAAGTCAAGCAGGGCTTCCCTAGAAAGGATATGTGAATGGAGAGGGGAAGAGTAAAAGTGGAGGCAAGGGAAGGTGAGAGGCTTTCTAGGCAGGGCAGTCTCAGGGGCAAAGGCCCTGTGGATATGGAACAGCATATTTGAAAGCCTGAGAGTTAATAACTATGATATCAACACTGAGAGAAAAGCAAAAGATAACTCAGAGTGCAGTGGCCCATTTTAAAGAGCATGGTCTTTATATTGGAGCAATGGGAAGTTTAAGAGGGCTTTACACAGCAGTATGTTTGGAGTGTACTTGTGTGTGAGACACTAGGAAAGGATAATTATATAGGGAGAGAGAGGCGGGGGAGCACAAGAGCATCTGGAGGACATGAGGAAGTTTGTCAGATTATAAAATTTCAGGAAAATTGGTCAGAAAAAAGGAATCATAGCCACCATGTCACAGAAAAGATACTGGGAATATATGTGGATTAAGATCCTGCTTTAGCCTAATCTGATGACATCAGTATAGAGCTTCTTTTTCTGCTTTCTATGGTTTTCTACACGCAGGTACATTCGAAACTCAATTTTTACCTAAACATTCAGAGGATTAGAACCCCCAAAGGATAGGAACAAGGTAAGAAGGAAAATCAGAACATTTGATTTGATGGGATTTGAACATTTTATTACCAGTTAGTTTAGACATAATTTATATACAGCATAAACAGTTAGACCACTCTATAGGGTTTAGAAATGACTGTGCCATTCATTCTACTAAGGAATTTCTTAGGATATTTTTTTCTTAAAACTTACTGGCTCAGATAAACTCATTTCCTCTTATGCTGAGATATTCTGACTTTTTCTTGAAAATTGTTTCAAATTCATTGTAAAATAATGAAAGCAAAACAGAAAAGATTTACAAAGAATATGAAAGAAAGCATCCAAAATTTGACTGCACACTTTAACCAGTGGAATATTCTTTCAATTATTTATGAATAAGCATAGATACACTTCAGATCTACCAAAAATTAGATGTCAACATTCACCACCTTTTTCCTGCTTCCAACTGCTGTGGGGATTCCACATTTAATTGCTGGGTTGTCAGGGCCTTTGTTTTTAAGAATCAGTTTTTAGTAAGGAGAGAACTGGAACAGCAGGGGAGGAAAGACCAAGGAAAAATAGAAAAGGCAGATAGTGACATGGGAAAAATATAAAGAAGACTTAACAAAATGGGTCCTGATGAGGATAAAATAAAACCAATGTTGACTAAGAGGAGGGAATTTTGGAAGGCTTGAAGACAAGAATAAGAAATAATATTGGGTATAGTTTAAGAAGTGGTATGTGAGTGTGTATATGCATGCTTTTAAATAATTTTTGTTACTGAATACACATACTTTAAAAAAAATCATCTAATATGTTACAAAATATATTTGGCTCTATTAATGCAATCATACCTTATATGTCCTTTTGTGCCTGGGTTGCTTCACTCAACATAATCTCCTCCAGGTTCATTCATGTTGTCATATGCTTTACAACTTTATTTCTTCTTACAGCTGCATAATATTGCATCATATGAATACACAACAGATTGTGTATCCATTCATCAGTTGATGGACACCTGGATTATTTGGCAATCATGAATACTGCCATGAACATTAGTGAGCAGATATCTGTTCAAGTCAACCCTCTCAGTTATTCTAGGTAAATACCCAGGAGTGATTATGCAGGGTTACATGGCAAGTCTATATTATGGTTCTTTAGGAACTGCCAAGCAGTCCTCTGCAGTGGCTGTACCATTCTGTATTCCCACCAACAGTGAATAAGTGCACCTATCTCTTCACATCCTCTCCAGCACTTGTAGTTCCTTGTCTTTTTAATAGTGACCATTCTGATAGGAGTGAAATGATATCTCATTGTAGTTTTGATTTGCATGATTCTAATCATGAGTGATGTTGGGCATTTTTTCATGTATTTTTTTGTCATTTGTATTTTTTCTTTGGACAAATGCCTATTCAAGTCTTTTGTTCATTTTGTAATTGGGTTCCTATGACCAAACCCACACAGACTTGGGTTTCATAATGATCATGTACCTCAGTGGGTGACAGATGGCAACAAAGTGGTCACAAGCCATCACAGAATAGAGGCAGCCTTCGGTGGAACCCAGAAAATGATGGAAGGAGTTCTGTGCCACACATCCCTTGTAGATTACTTGGCTCTGGGCTGAGGGGTAGTAGAGCATCTTGTGACAGGTTACAGAGCAGAAGAACATGTCAAAAATATATTGGTGTCCCAGGAAGAAATACATTGTTGTGTCGAGCATAGAAGAAGAATAAATGGTTATGAGGATGAGCAAGTTGCCAAATACGGTGAAGAATTAGATGAATGAAAAAATGACAAAGAGCACAGTCTCCAGTCCCTCTGTCTGAGGTATTCCCATCAGGATGAACTCCTGCAGCTTTGTGTGATTCCTCATGTTCTTGGAAGGTGGTCTGGGAAGAGATAGAAGACTTGAGATAGGGAACATTCAAGGGGGTCAGCAATCCTGATGGACAGAACAAGACTTCATCAAGCTAAACATGACAGTAACCTTCTGCCAAAAGCACTTAGGGGCTGGTAAAGGAAATTTGTCCCTCTGTATGTGAAGATAATTTGCTCCTTCAAGAATGTTATTGAATATGAAGGTAAATGACACATTTACATGCAGAATCTTTGGATTCACCAAGAGAAGAAAGATCTGAGTATTGAATAGGTGAAAATAATCTAATTAATGTGAACCAGTATACAACAATGAATGCCCTAAAATAGAGTCTCCTGGTGGCCTGATCCATGGGATTCCTTTCAGTGCTTTTCTACAATTACACAAGTGGAATGGAACTAGACTTGCTATTCTGCCACTTTTTGGTTGTTTTCATGATGTCAGTGATATACCAAATGAAACAGCAGTCACATTTCTGTTGGTTCCAAAGCCGTATAAATGTTATTTTCTTTCAGAAAAACTGAAATCAATGAAAAGGAAAGAAACATGTCATGAATATACTACTTTAGTCTGATTTTCTTCAGCATGATTCTCTCTTAAATTTTAGGTCTTATAACCTCATAAGTTTTTTTTCTCTTAACCTTACACTCCCAACATCCTATTTCTAAAGCTCTAACTATGCAAGTTCTGAGGTAACAAACACACATGGAAATGAACATGATAATTAAAATAGTAAATTAGGGTTACAGCCAGAATAGACATGTATGCAGCTTTCCTAATAGATTCAAACATTAAAATCAAACTCAAAGATTTGTCCAGGAGAGAACCAACATTATTCATGAGAAATAAATTCAGTCAGATGTTTAAAGACCCAAGGTCAAGTTCTGACTTTTGTTCTGACAAGTTCTCACTCTGGGCAAGTATATTTCAATCTCTGACCCTCAGTTTCTCATCTTTCAAGTAGTAGAAAACATTTCCTGCAACAGGAGCCTCATCCTAAATTTGTTAAAATTAATCATTCTAACTAGGACACTACTGAGAGTGGTCAGGGTGCATTGTTATTAAGTGAAGGTGAAAGCACGGAGAAACTAGGAAAGTTCTTGTAAAGGCACTGAATAATATACTTACAGTCCTCATTTTGTCCCATGATCTGTATATTGACATCCACCAATATAATTACAGCCTTGAAAATGTGTGATGTTCTTTGTGATTCATGTGTAGTGAATAATTGTTGTGGGAAAACAGTAAGAAACATGGTTTGAAGTTGAAACTTTTCCATATTGCAGACAAAAAGTGCAGGCTTAGGAACACTGGGCCTTGACTGATGGAACACTGTCTGGTCAGCACAAAAAAATGTTTGTGTGAAGAGGCCTTTGAACTTTGTATGACCTGTACCTTAATATTGTAAATATTGCACCTGGTCCTTATTATAGTAAATAATAAACAGTTGCTTGTTAGTTCCTAAATAAATACGATGTGGAAACTAGGATTGAGGCTCTCAGTTTCAGAAGTGTGAGTTCCCTGGTCCCGTCTTTATTTCCTCTCTTGTGTCTTTCTTTCTGTCCTTTTATTTCTTCAGTTCTGCGTCACCTTCCCTTCATGCAAACCTATTGCTGAGCTGGTCTCAGAAAATAATAATGTTTATAAATGTTTGGTTTAGATCAACTGAGATAATATTTGCCTCTTATTTGCTGTAAAGATAAAATATGATGATGATGGAAGATTTTGAGACATAATAGGGTACTTTATCATTATTATTATATTTGCTAAAGGGAGACCCACGCTAAAAAATTTGGCAAGTTAAATATATGGAGATGATAGTAGTGGTCTTAAGCCTGAATGAGATGACTAAGATAAACAGAGCAAAGTAAGAACAAAGGATGGAGAGAAATACCTTGAGAAATGCATTTATAAATCGGTGGAAGATAATGAGAAAAGAACCAGAGAAATCATTTTTATATTTCTTCTTCTCACATGATAATTTTTTTTTTACATAAGAATATACTTTTTTCCCCCAGATGATGGAACATATCTAACTAGTTTTTGAATCTTCACAAGAATGTGATGATGTGTAAATAATAGATCCTGAATTCATGATTAATGAACTATTTATATAAATGAATGAGGGTATCCTGCATGATCTTTCATTGAATGAATGTCAGAAAGGACTCTGGTAATTACATAAATAATATGTAATAAATGTCTTAATTGTCATGCCTTTCAAAAATACTTGCTACTCGGTTTTCTAGACTGAGTGTAAAAGTAATAATCGAGAAAGATGGGGATAAGATCTGAGCACACACATGGTCAAAAGATTTACTTCAGGAAAGAAAAAATAATAGTTTGTCCTGCTTAGCCCTCCCCCCATGACCTTGTGTCTTCAGTTTCTTCTTTCTTCTCTGGAGCTGTGGCTCTCCATTCCAAATGTTTCTCTTCCTTAGACCTCTGGGATTGGGCGTGGGTTCTGTAGCAAATGACTGCTTGTTTTTCAATCCTGATAAACCAGAGAGAGAATGCTGCATATCAGATGGTTGCCTTGTCCCCTCGGCTGACTTCCCAACGGTTAGTATGAGAAAAATAGTCTCATTTGCCTTTGGAGTCCTATCTGTGTTGAATCTCAGGAAGAAGAGACCTTGAACTTAGAGAGCAATTAAATGTCAAATGTTGAGGAAATTTAAGAGTTAGAAATAGGTCTTGGTAGTGAAGGTAATCTTTAAAGACATTTTGAATTAAGGCTCTTGGAGCTGCCTCTTGACCACCCCATTTTCTTCTGTTTTGGGCAAGCATGGCATTGATTCCTTTTTTTAATAGACCTCATTGATTTGGCCTGGTAATCTTTCAGTTTTTAAGTTTCTACCTATTCCCTTTCTTCTTTTAGTTGTGGGAAAAAATTATAATGAAACAAATATCCACCTTAGAGCCAGAAGGTTCTCATTGTTTCTCATTAGCATATGCCCTTGAGCAGGTGAATGATCCTCTCTGAGATTTAATATTAGCAAAATAGAGTAATTATTGTATTTCATAGGGTGATTTTGAGAATTAAATGAGATAATGCTTTAAAATCTGGCACATACTATGTGCTTCAGTGATTTTTATGATTTCTTGAGATTGGATTGGAACATAAATTTCTCAACTTCATTGTTAGGATTTTTCTGTTCCTTTAAAAAATTATCCTTTACTCCTCCTCTCCCTCCTAATTTATGTTGAGGTTTTCTTGTTTTCTTTTGGTTTTATTTATTTATTTTTTGGTTGGTTCAGTGGTTCAGTTAGATTGATTTGCTTTAACTGGTAGTAATTACAGAGAAAGAGATGGTGAGAATGCAACTTCTTGGCTGATAGTACCTCTTATTTATTTTTATTAGAAAACACAAAGTATGTGAGTTGACGTATTGGAAGGCAAGTTTATTGTTGATAATGGCTCTGACTTTTCAAATATCCCAGAAATGAAGATATTTATATAAAGAGTCCCAATTTTTAAAAGTTGCAACTCATTTAATACAAAAAGTAAATCTATTCCCAAATGCCTACCTGCAGAATGTCAGGTTGGGATGGTCTGCTAGCAATGTTTTCAAGTAATCATATAATCATGTAAAGTTTTCAAAATTAGGATGTTTTTATATTCTTTTTCTTCACAAGGGCCCCCAAAATGTGTACAATTCAGGCTGCACAAAATCAAGACTCACTACAAAGATAAAACAGCAGATTTGTTCTTTCATTTCCCTGTAAAATACATCACTTTGGGCATCTCCATCCCCAAATCCTCAAGAGTGGGAAATGAACAATGGACTAAAGTAGTTACCATTATTCTACTATAGACATTATTTTTATAGCAATGGAAGAACTGTTATCATTGATGTAAAGGCAGTGGCCCCCAGAGTTTCTGAAGGGAGGGAGAGGGAAGAATAGGTGTAATATGGGGGCATTTTCAGGACATTGGATTGGTCCAGCATGACATTGCAGTCATTGCTACAGGCTATTGTATATTTTGTCATAACTTACAAAATTTTGTGGGACAAATTGTAAAGTATAATGTAAACTGTAATCCATGGTTAATAGCAATACTTCAGTATGTGTTCATCAATTGCAACAAATGCACCACACTAATAAAGAATGTTAATGTGGAAAAGTGTGGGAGGGGGAGGAAGTGGGGCATATGGGAATCCCCTATATTTTTAATGTAATATTTATGTTGTCTAAACCTTCTTTAAGATTAAAAAACTATTATATAAAAAAGAAATTCACTGTTGTGACTTGAAAACAAACAGAAACAAACACAAAGCATGAAAACAAAGATACCAGAGGTATCTTTGTCTATAAAGTATATGAACTTTCTGATCATAAAATTTCAGTGTTCATGGAGTATTTAGTTACACTAGTTCAAATATCTCTGGTAATTTCCTTTAAAAAAAAAGAAACAAAATTTTTGTTGGCACACCTAAGTAATGATAAAAATATATGAAAAGTTCATAATCTCACCATCATATTTATTCTTGATTTATCTTTAAAGATTTTAAGCATGATGACTGGCTTGAAAAATACTGGGTACAAATAGAGAGAGCTGATTAATGCACCTTTGAGTGGCAAGCACGATTCTATTAAATTTACCTTTGTTAGATAAAAATTTCCTCCAGGTAAGGCAAATACCATGACTGTTTTAAATGTACAACCAAGAACTTTTTCAAATCAAGGCACCATATACTAATTTAATATAATGGTCACAGTGAAAATATTCACATTCTTTATTCCAAAAGGTTAAATATTTTCAGTAATTACACCAGTTTTAAAAAAATCAATAATCATGCTGCAATTGTGCAGACGGTAGTAAAAGAAGGTTGAAACTATTATTTTTGATTGTAGGTACTTATATCTAGAAATTAAAGTATGTACAATTTCATTAATTATCATAAGCAAAATAGTATAATTGCAAGTTGCATTTTACCTGTATCTTCTTAGGCAAAGATTCAACATATGATTATTTATTTGCATTAAAATAATTCTGATAAGGGAGAAACAGCTTCCCACATTGGAGGTCCTGTGCTCAGTTCCTGTTACCTCCTAAAGAAGACAAACAAACAAGGAGCAGACAATGAGCAAAAACAATGAGCAGACAATGAGCAAAAAGCAAAGAGCAAAAACAATGAGCAAAAACAACAACAACAAAAAATCAGGGGGCAGATGTGGCTCAAGCAGTTGGGTGTCTGCCTCTTATATGGGAGGTCCTGGGTTCGGTTCCCTGGCCTTCTAAAGGAAAAACAGACAACCAGCAGACAAAGACCAAAAAACCATGAGTAGATAGCAAGAAAAAAGAAAGAGCAAAGAACTAGAAAGAACAATGAGCAAACAGATGAGGGAGCCATCTCAGGAGGGAAAATAGTTCTGATTAGTGTCTTAAATATATTAAATATAGGTAATGAAATTGTACTTTTTAAATTAACATTTTATTTACATTTAATCAGCAAGTTTATGTTCTCTGGACTTTTTTTCTTTCACCGTGGACACATTTAAAATGACCATGAAAAAAGCCATTGTACCATTTAAAGATTTTAGTTTTTTCAAAAAGTATTGTAATTCATAAGGAAACGTCCTTGATTATAAAGGCATTAGGAAAAAACTAAAGGATAAAATGGTATACTTCATCCAAGCTGTCTACATGGGGCAGAGAAAGGATAAAGAGTAATAAATATAGTTCATTAACATATAAATAAACAACTGATTTATTTCCTTTAATATTGATCCTACTGACTCCAAGAAGACAGGGAAACAGATATCTCCCCACTTGGACTCGAGTTTAAGTCACATCTCTAATCTGTTTAGTACCAAACCAAGTGATGGGGAATATTGACAACTTGCTGATCTTGTGGTCCTCAATTGGGTGGTGAACCCTGTTTCATTCTTTGAGTCAGACTGCAGGAGCTCAGAAGTCTTAGGTCCCAATCTCATATCAGCATCATTGCAGGATGGCATGAGAGCAATCCTGCTAAAGGAAAGTAGCAGTTTTTCAGAAATCATTTAAGGGGCAATAATGACTTGGTAGTGATGCTAAACTGCCTGGTATGGGTTGTCCTGATAAAGCTTAACTTCATGGAGAAGGCAGAGGGATACACTGAAGATTGAGTAGGAGGACATGATGGAGGGAAGGATTTGGGTAATTTGGAGTTAATTATAATAATGGTCAGAAAATCTTAACTAGGTGGTCTAAGGAAAGACAAGAAAGTGCTTAGAGAAGAGAGAATTAGATGTGCTTAATGAGTTAGTTCATGCTAGAGACCCAACATGAATCCTGCCCCACTGATGCAGTCCAGTCAAAAGTCCTAAATTGATCTAACCAAGTAATCTAATCAAAGGACCCTCAACCAAATGGGCATAGATTAGTTAAAAAACATAGTCTTTTTCTTTTTGGGATTCATAAAATAATTTCAAACCTCCACAGTGACCATATAATTTATCAACCAAATTGGGACACTCTTGAGAGTCACAGTGTCAATCAAATAATAGCTCTAGCCAAAGTTTAATAGTAGGGAAAGTAACTGCCTATGAAAAAAGGAAGAGAATGTTGGAAATAAATACAGATTCATTAAGGACCTACAATAAACTCTGAATGGAACCTTTTATTTAAAATTAATAACAAGCCTGATATAGAGATACAAAAATCTCCAACTTATATGTAATAATAATAAAAGTTCAAGAAAGTTACTACCCTGCCTATAGTTAAGCAGCAAATTAATAGCAATGTTGAAATCTAATTAAGACTGTGACTGGTAAGTGAGAACCCCTGGGTCCAATGCGTCAGAGGTTCCTGTCTCTTCTGTCCAAGTCCTTGCATCCCCAAGTCTTTTCAAAGCACAGGAAGACAGGTGGAAAGGATTTAGAATATAATCTTTCCATGTGGGCTGGTATGTGAATTGAAAAGAAAATATGAACTTTGGAGTTTAGCAAACATGATACTGGACTAAAATTATTCTATTTGGACATTTATTCTATTTGAATAGACCTCAATGAGCTTCTAAACTTCTCTGTTATGGATGAAGTAGGACCACCATGTTTCTCACAGTGTTGTAAAGATTAAATGAAATACACCAAGCACTTAGAAAAAGTAGAATCCTACTAAATACTATTTCTTTCTTTTCCATTCTTGAACAAGTGGTAGTGTTCACAAAGTGAAGGAGAACTAACCAAGAGACTCCTTCAGGGAGGAGTTTCATCTTTTTTATCTTCAAATTTAGACTGACAAAGATGCTCTATTTTCATCAAGTAAAAAAAAAAAAAGACCAGATGTTCCTTACACAAGCCTCCTTCCTCTGAGGAATAAGTATTAGTTCCAGAGAGATATTAGCTCTTCTCAGGAGAGTTTAAATAACAAACACAGAGGGAAATATGTGAATGCCTATTAAAAAGTTTTCTTGGCTTCTTGTTTTTTTCTGCACATTGAGGACCCAAGAGCAACCCATCCCTAGGGACACTAAGTCCAGTTAAGATCCCACCCATTGAGTGGTATTATTTTTCTGTGATGGAAAAGGAACCACACGTTCACACCAAGACATTACAGGTGCTTCAGTTCTTTGAGAATACTATGCAAACCAGTGTCTCTACATAGCACATAGAAAGTGAAAAATTAGGAAAAACCTCAGATTAGTTACATTACTGAAATGAACCACATACTATAAGGTGAGTTCTTAGAAAGGCAGATTTCTCTTCTTCTCCCCCCCCACCCCCCAATTAAATTAAACTTCCATTCAAAGCTAAGAGACAGGACAATTGTTAGACTTCCCTCCAAATTTGGTTATCTAATCTGCACTTAGAGTAAAATACACAAACACGCCACGTACATGTGTGTGTATGTATGTGTTTGTGTGTATTGAGGCCCACAAATGTGGACTAAATGGTTACAGCAAGGAAAAACAAGTTGGACTTTGAGACTCCTGATTGATAAAACTGCTAAAGTCTCAGCGTTCCTTGGACCTTACCAGATAAAAATTTTCATTTCTCACAAAATCTGAATATGAGAATATCATGGTGATCAGATCCTGCTGGTTTAATAAATTTAAGAAATATATAAGTTCCATTTTTGAAGTTCTGATATTCATCTAGGTAATGACAATAAAGCTGTAACTGCTATTTATTCTCATATTTGTAAAACAGAATTTTAGTAGACCCAAGCCTCATTCTCTAGAGACAGAATTCACTTTATCTGGGCTCTGCTAAGAGTGGAGGTGCACTTCTTTCTCATATTAGTGTACTAATTTTATAGTCTTTCCTTGTAAAACAATAATAATCCTGAATTTGAGACGATATTTTCTATATGTCAAAAGCATAATTTCTGTCTCTCTATTTGTTGTATAGAACCCTAGATTCTGGAATCCAGCTGATATATGTCCTTTCCTTTTTCCTTGGCTCCATTTTTTGTTTGAGAAAATAGATGTTAGATAAGAAACACATACTCTATGAAACTGTCCTCTCTTATGAATTGTGTGTATTTGTAAGTGGTGTGGGAGAAGATAAGGGGACAAAGATATTATCTCTAATAAACCTAATATTATAGAATATTTAAATAACTAGGATTGAAAGATATAGTTTAGAAAATTGAACTCTGATTGCTTGAGAGGGCACATGCGAGCCTTACGTTCTTAGAGCCTCATATGGGATGGTCTAGTGGAGGAGGGGCTTTGAGCCAGCGGTATGTGAGGCTTGGCATTCTCTGGATCATATGGAAGATGGTTGGGATCCTGCTTTAGGCTTTGCTGAGATTCTTACCTGCTTTCAGAAAAGTGAAGGAACCCCTTTTATAAATAGGCAGCAGTGAGGAAACCTTTGCAAAGACCTAGATTTGAAATGGAGAGGTCTCTAGAACATAGAGTATTTTTTTATTCTTTTTCTGTTTGTCTTCTAGGATCAGAACAAGCAATGCTGTAATACTCTTTACTATCATTTACTGAGTAGTTATATGTCAGGGTATAGTTCTATGTACTTTACACGCATTATCTTATTTAATATTTATAACATCTCAGCAAGGTAGGTGATTTTATTACTGCTAACTTTTACACAAAGGAACTAGAGAAAGATGCAGGTGTACAGTGTGCTATTAAGTATTCATTACCAACAGCATATTCTTGATTAATTTTTCCTTTAAAAATTAAATTAAAACTTTTAATTGCATTTTCTAATTTGTAGACATCAGAGCAGTACAATGGTGTTTCAAATATACATCAAGTATCCCATGACTATGTTAAATTCACCTATTAGTTCTAGTAAATAAAGTTTGTTATGAGCAAACACAAATGTGTTTCTCTCTCATTTTCTTCTCATTTTCATGTTTTTTTTTTTTTGCATTATTGTATTGGCTGGAACCTTAAGAACAATGTTAAGCAAAAATGATAAGAATGGACATTCTCATGTCTGTTTTAAAACAATTAATTTATTGAAGCATACCACTCATACATAAACATACATAAACAATAAGTGTATAGTAATAGTTGTGAACTTACAAAGCAAACATATATAACATCATATAGAACTCTAACAACCCTATCACCAATACCTTGAATTGTTGTTAAACTTCTTAAACTAATGATTAAAGAGCACTGTCAATAGTAGGGTGGGTTGGGGGAAAAATACTTTGCTTTGTAGTAATAGTTTTCCCCCAACCCAACCTATAATTATTATCTTTATATCATTTGTATATTAACATACATAAACAATGAAGTGTATAGTGAAATTTGTGAACTTACAAAGCAAACATGCATAACATCATGCAGGGGTCCCATGCATCAACCCTCCACTAACACCTTGCCTTTTCATGAGATGTTTGTTATAAATTATGAAAGAATATTGTCAAAAATCTTACTTCTAATTATAGTCCTTATCTTACATTTGGTGTGTTTTTTCTCCAACTACCCTATTATTGTTTTTAAAATGTATTTTTTATGACAGAAGTTGTAAACTTATAAAACAATCATGTGCATGTGCAGAATTCCCAAACAACACCCCTCTATCAACACACCACACTGTGGTGGAACATTTGTTACAAATAAGATAATATCATCTGAGTTTTACCACCTCCATAGTATACATTTGGCACACATTTTCCATACTGTCCCATTATCAACACAGTACTTCTTTGGCATAAATGCAAGATATTATATTATTGATGCTAACCTCAGTCCATAAGTCACTCCAGTTGTATTTTTCCCATGCTTCTCCACATTCCCAACACCCTGGAGTAGTGATGTACATTTGCTCTAGCTCACAAAGGACACTCTTGCATCTGTACCATCTACGACAATTCTCATCCACCTCTTTGTTTACTGTGCTGTTCAATTCCTAGCATTCTGTCAGTTGACATTTACATACCTAGATTACCCTTTTTGGCCACATCCCCACTTATAAAATAGCTGTTAATCACTGTTTCTTAGCATCCACTACAAACATTTCCATACTTTTACAGTAAAGCTAATTAGAACATTCTATATACATTAAACATCAGTAGTCCATCTCAGTACTCCTCTTATCTCCTTTAAGAATCCACCACCTACTACCACCAGGTCTTGAAGATATTTTCCTACAATTCTTCTAGAAGTTTTATGGTTCTTGCTTTCATTTTCAGGTTATTGATGCATTTTGAGTTAATATTTGGATAAGATATGAGATAGGGGTCCTCTTTCCTTCTTTTGGCTATTAATATCCAGTTCTTTCAGCACCATTTGTTGAATGGACTGTTGTGCCAGAGCTGTGTGTGTCTGATAGGCTAGTCAAAAATCACTTGACCAGGCAGTGGACTTGGCCCAGTGGTTAGGGCATCCGCCTACTACATGGGAGGTCTGCGGTTCAAACCCGGGCCTCCTTGACCCGTGTGGAGCTGGCCCAATGTGCAGTGCTGATGTGCGCAAGGAGTGCCATGCCACGAAGGGGTGTCCCCTGCGTAGGGGAGCCCCACGTGCAAGGAGTGCACCCCATAAGGAGAGACACCCAGCATGAAAGAAAGTGCAGCCTGCCCAGGAATGGTGCCGCATGCATGGAGAACTGACACAACAAGATGACACAACAAAAAGAAACACAGATTCCTGTGTTGCTGACAACAACAGAATCAGACAAAGAAGACACAGCAAATAGACACAGAGAACAGACAACAGGGGTGGGGGGAGGCAGGGGAGAGAAATAAATAAATAAAATAAATCTTTAAAAAGAAAATCATTTGACCATACATGTGAGGGTCAATTTCTGAACCATCAGTTTGGTTCTATTGGTCTATGTGTATGTTTTTATGCCAGTACCATGTGTTTTTACCACTTTAGCTAGGCAATATGATTGAAAGTCTGGAGATGAGGATTTGCTTTTACTTTTTATGATGTTTCTGGCTCTTCAGGATCCCTTACTCTTCCAAATTAATTTGATAATCATGTTTTCAATTAAAAAAAATGGTGGTAAAATTTTATCGGGATTGCATTGAATCTGTATATCAATTTGAGTAGAATTGACATCTTAATGATATTTAGTCTTCCAATCCAGGAATATGGAATGTTCTTCCAGTATTTGTGTCTTTTTGATTTCTTTTAACATTGAGTTGCAGTGTTCTGAGTACAAGTGCTTTATATTGCTGGTTAAGTTTATTCCTAACTTTTTGAGTTTTATCTGTCATATGTTATTTTCACCACTCTTTTAACACTTTTAGTTACTTTTGTTGATATAAACTTCATTTCTAGATGCTCTTCCAGGCCTCCCTCTCCTCTCTCTTCTTTTCAGGCACTAGCACACTCTTTTAGTATTTCCTGAAAATCTGGTCTATTGATTAGACATTCTCTCAGTTTCTGTTTATCTGTGAATGTTCTAATCTCACCCTTGTTTTTGAAGGACAGTCTTGCTGGCTATAAAATTCTTGACTGGAAGTTTTTCTCTTGTAGTATCTTAAATTTATCAGACCATTGTCTTCTTGCTTCAATGGATTCTGTGGAGAAATCAGTATTTAATCTTATTGGATATCCCTTCTGTGTTATGCATTGCTTTTCTCTTGCTGTTCTAGAATTCTCTTTGTCTTTGGTATTTGACATTCTGATTAGTATGTGTCTTAGAGTTGGTCTATTTGGATTGGTCAGATGGGAATATGTTGTGCTTCTTGGACATGGATATCTATGTCCTTCAATAGAGTTGGGAAATTTTCTACCATTATCTTCAAATATCTTTTCCTTTCTCTTCTCCTCTGGGACACCTATGACATGTATGTTTGCAATGCCTTTTGCTGATGTTTATTTCCCTGAGAACTTGTTCAATTTTTTCTATTCTTTTCTTCATCTGTTCTTCTGTATTTTCACTTTCAAAGGCCATTTCTTCAAGCTCACCAACCCTTTCTTCTGCCTCCTCAAATCTGCTATTACAGGATTTCAATATTTAAAAATTTCATTTATTGTGACTTTCATTCCCATAAGATCTGCTATTTTTCTATGTATGCTTTCAAATTCTTCTTTGTGTTCATCCAGTGTCTTAATATCCTTAATCTCTTTAGCCATCTCACTGAATTTATTAAGGAGATTCATTTGAAAATCTGTGATTAGCTGTCTCAACTCCTTTATGTCATCTGAATGCTTACCTTATTCCTTTAATTGGGCCATATCTTCCTGTTTTCTTGGTGTAGATTGTAATTTTTTATTGGTGTCTTGGCATCTGGCTTACAAGAGTATCTATTCTGGGTGTAGTTTTTCTCTGCATTTTAGGGGCTTCTGTCCTTTCTCCCTTGCTAGTTGTATAGTAGGAACCAAGGATGTAACTGGTGCTATAAGCTGTGGAGGCTCAATCTACCTTCATTGCCCCAGGGATGGATGAATCTTCTCCCAAATTTGTCCTTTGCCAGGGGTAGGGACAGAGTCACAGCTGTTTGGAATAATCCAAGTCATGCAGGCCTAGACTCTTGTTGCCCAGAGAGACTGATGAAGCTTCACATTACTTTTTCCCTGCTAATAATTAGTCCTCAGGAGAGTTTGTAATAAAAGTCCATAGAATAACCCAATCCTCCCAATCCAGTTCCTACTCCCATGACTGTACCTGATTCTATAAGGGTGGTGGCAAGCAGAGCTTGTCTGACCCACACTTGATGCAGCTTTAGGGCTTGCTCTAGCTCATTTTTGGTGTATACCAATACTTCAGGTATTAAGAACACCATGATGCAACTCCCTGTTCAATTGGCTTCTAAGCATTTATATGCAGTGCTTCCTCATAGGAAGAACAATCCTGGGAGGCTATACTGGATCAGAGTGTTTGCTAAGGTTTTATTGTCAGTATATAGGTTTGCAGGCATGGTCTCAACTGATTCTCATGTTAGATTGGAGTTTTTACCCATATAACAGGTTATATTGTTTTTATTGCCTTCTGAGAGAGCTAGCCAGATGTTGTGGGCCATGGGGCCAATAGGGGTAATTTCATTTTTAATTTTAATTCAGGTTTGGTTGGGGGTCAGTCCTGGAGGAGATGGGGTGCTTAAAAGGTCTTCCTAAAGATGGGCAGGCACAACCAACAGATTTTGGCTTCTGGACAAGTGTTGAGGAGGTTATAAGTGGTGTTGACTAGTCACTCCACTGGCTGAACAGGGGCTATGAGCTGAGTAAGTTTGTGGAGTCCTGTGAGGTTTACCCACTGATATTTGTGGCCCTCAGCTAGTTGGATGATGTTGGCATGGACTTTTTCTAAGGCTTTCTCCTAGGCTTGGTCCTGCAACCCTCCCCCACTGGACATGCCCATCCATGGGAGATAGGTCCAACATATGGTCTCTTCTGGGTTACACCAAGTTTTCATTTGTCCTAGTGTTTAATTGTGCCCATCCATAACTTTGCCCATTTTCTGAACATAGGGTAACAGTTCAGATATCATAATATTTTGCTGGCAAATAAGTGTAATAAAGGCAGGGACTGGAGGCCATCATCCCTGGAACTACTTTAGCCTCTGTAGGGAGGTGGATATGATGGCCTTGTAACACTCAGTACAGCGGGGGTAGGGGTTGGCAATGGCCCCAAGCCAAGTGAGGAGAAACAACATAAAGTACAAAAGCATCATACAAGACATAGGTAAGTTACTTAAGATTAGTATCCTTTCAACTACACTGCAGTCTCTGGGAACTGTAGTTGCTAGTCCAGTCCCAAACAGTAAACCAAGCAGTCTAAAGAGGAGCAGGAACCATAGGGAGCAGGAGTCCATCTAGTCAGGTGATGGCAATTCTTGGTGGCTCTGGGAAATTCAGATTTTCAAGGGACCGTCAGGTACAGGGTGAGTTATCCAGTCATCTTGTTTTTCATTGAAATGTGCCTTTTTAACTCTGATATGATGAATCCAAGGGGCTATACCTTTAACTTTGATGGCAGTGAGCATTACAAGGATAACGTTTGTGGGCCCATCCAGGTGGACTGGAGAGGCTCCTTCTTCCAGTCTTTTACCTAAACTAGATCTTGGGGATGTGTGGGTGTACTGGATGGCCTAATGAGATGGAAACCTGAGACAGGACAGTTTTGTGTATTTGGGCTAGGGTTTTCCCCAATTGCTGGAGGATGGAACCTTGGGAAGTTTCTCCTAAGAGTTTTTGGAGCTTTATCATAGTCCCTAAAGGAACAGCAACAATCCCCCAAGTGCAACGGCAAAAACCAAAAAAGAAGGAAGGTCCAACAATGAGCCCTTGATACTAATGACTATGCTTGTAAGCCTGTGCACCTGAAATAAGAAAAAGGCCTAGAGCTGCAGGGTGCCTAAGACTTACCTCCTGAGAGCCTCCATGTTGCTCAAATGTGGTCTGTCTTGAAGCCAAACTCAGCATGTAAATGTGTTGCCTTCCTCCCAGAGTGGGACATGATTCCCAGGGATGAGCCTCCCTGGCACTGAGGGATTACTACCAAGTACCAGCTGATAATGTAACTAGAAAATGACCTTGAATAAAAGGGTCAACGCAGACCAGCAGAATATCTCAGTCTACATATAATACCAGGAGTTAAAAATGCTTTTTGACCTGAATAAAAGGGGGAAATGGAAAGGACAAATGTGTTTATATGGCTATGAGTCTCCAAAAAGACTTGGGAGCTTATCAGAGGGGTTGCCCTATGCGCATCTAAGCAGAGTCCCAGAGATAGATAAAGTTGATACAACACCAGGTATTGGTTCTTCTCAGGGCTACAGAGACCCACAGGTTCTATGGTAATGGCAGATGGAGTTCAGTGCCATGTAGGTTGGCCCTACTTTGGAGTTTGTGCTTCTGTGCAATGGAGCTTGACTCAGATGTGATCTTTGTACACAAGCCTCTCCTGTTACTTTTACCAGAACTATAGTTGGTGCTGGGGCTTAGTGTATATCCAGGGAACCTGAATCTCTGGACTGACCATGTGGTAGCCAGGCCCTGAGCCTCAACAGACTTGCAACTCCTACACTCTGGTTTATAGGACTTACCCCACTCAGCTAACATGGAGGTGAAGAAGGTCAACCACCACATCAGGGAGCCAAGAATGCCTACAACTGAAAGCAGGAGGATTGCATCCAACATCCATGTGGAATCTAAGCCCCCTCTTGATATAGATGTGGAGTGGACACAACCATTCTAAGGTCCACAGGATGGAGGAATAGAGTATGGATTAGAGTGGACTTACTGATATTCTATTCATGAACTATTGTGATTAGTAATCGAAGAAAATATGGCATTGGTGTGGAGAAAGTGGCCATGGTGCCTGCTGGGGGTAGGGAGTGGGAGGAAGAGATGTGATGGGAGCATTTTGGGGCATTGGAGTTGTCCTGGGTGGTGCTGCAGTTATCGGACATTGTATGTTCTCCCATGGCCCACTGGGTGGACTGTGGGAGAGTGTGAACTATGGTGTGGACCATTGACCATGAGGTGCAGTGGTGCTCAGAGATGTATTCACCAAGTGCAATGAATGTCTCATGATGATGGAGGAGGTTGTTGTTATGGGGGGAGGAGTGGGGTGAGGGGGGTGGGGGATATGTGGGGACCTCATATTTTTTAAATGTAACATTAAAAAAATAAAGACAAAAAAAAAGATTTCCCTTTTAGGTTCAAATAATTGGGAGTGGTTTTCCAAACAGGATTTTAAAAGATGAATAGCCCGAGGATCTGGGGGTGCATCTGACTCTAAAGAGGGCTAATGGGAGCAGATCCACCCATGGGAGACCAATTTCTTGACAGAACTCACTAGGGTGGTTTTGAGGGTTCAATTCATGTGTTCAACTTACGCTGAGCTCTGGGGCCTACCTGCTGTGTGGAGCTTCCACTTTATTCCTAACATTTTCACTAGCTCTTGGATGATGAGCTACAAAAACTGGGTCATTGTCACTGTCTATAGATAAGGGTATCCCATGCTGGGGAACTATTTCTTGGAGCAAAGTTTTAATTACTTCTCTTGCTTTTTCAGTGAGGGTGGGAAAGGCTTCAACCCAGCCCAAGGAGGTGTACATTATTACTAGTAAGTACCTATACCCTAGACTTGGTTTTATTTCCATAAAGTCTATTGTTAAGTCTTCGAAAGGGTCAATTTCTGTGTGATGGATGCTGCCCGGGGCCTGGGGACCTTGGGAAGGGTCATTTAGTGCAGGTCTGGCATTGGCTGCTAATGGTGGTGTGGAGTGAGGCCATCTGTGCAATGTAGTAATATTTCCCAAGCAGGGTTCCTAAAGCAGTTTTTCCCAGGTGAGTGAGCTGGTGGCATTGTTGAAGAAGGATGTAGGTGGCCCCCATTGGGATGAAGACTCAACCATCTAGGAGTAGCCAGTTTCCCTTTGGGGTCTGCTGCTCTCCTTCTGTTTGCCCACTCCTGCTCCTCCTGGGTATAGTTTAGTTTCTCAAAGTCTTGCTCTAGAAGGGACAGGTAAGATGCCAGTGGTGGGGCTAGCAGTTTGAGGTCTTTCTTGGTTGCACATTAAGTTGCTTCATCAGCTAGTGTATTTCCTTTAGTAACTGCATCTTTTCCCTTCTGATGTGGCAACAGTAGATGATGGCAAACTTGCTTGGTTTCCAGACTGCCTCTAGCAGTTGAAAGATTTCCTCTTAATTTTTTATTTCTTTTCTTCCTGCAGTTAGGAGTCCCCTCTCCTTATAAATTGCTCCATGGATATGTACAGTGGTGAATGCATACTTAGAGTCAGTGTAAATGTTTACCGTTTGCCCAGTGGCCAGTTGTAGGGCTTGAATTAGTTCCCAGAGTTCAGCTTACTGTGCAGACCACCCTTTAGGTAGGGGAGTTGCTTCCCCTACTTGTTCAACCATGGTGATTGCATATCCAGCAAGCCTCTCTCCTTCTCTGATAAAACTGCTGCCATCTGTGAATAGGGTTAGATCTGGGTAAAGAAGTGGCCTGTCCTGGAGGTTGGGGTGACAGCATACATCTCTTCTGTTACTTCTGTGCAGTTGTGTTCAGGAGTTTGTCTTTTAGTTGGCAGGAAAGTGGCAGGATTCAGGGTGCACTTGGTTTCTACTGTTTTTCTGGGGTTTTCACAAAGTAGCCCTTGGTAATGAGTAAGCCTGGGGTTGGATAGCCAATGGTGACTGTGTGAATTCATTAAAGTGGTGATAACATTCCATACCATGGCATGAATGGCTTGCCCAAGAGTGAGCTTGTCGGCTTCTTTGACAGGGCTACTGTTGCTGCTAAAGCCCTCAGGCAGGGAGGCCACCATATAGCTATAGGCTCTAACTATTTTGATAGATAGGCAATAGACCTCTGCCAGGGGCCAACTGTTTGAGTGAGGACTCCTAGGGCCACCTTATTTTTCTCACACTCAAACAGATTAAAGTCCCGAGATACATCCAGATGTCCTAGGGCAGGGGCCCAGCTGAGCTGTTTTTAAATTTATTCGAAGGCTTTCTGTTGAGTTATACTCCAGATGAGGGTTCTTATTCTGGGCCCATGAGGACTTCATAAAGGGGTTTAGCTATAGCCGCAAAACTGGGGATCCAGATGCAACAGAATCCTGCCATGCCTAGAAATTCATGGAGCTTTCTTTTAGTGGTAGGTGTTGGGATAGTGCAAATTATCCTTTTCCTTTCTGGTCTGAGTTTTTGGTGCCCTTTTGAGATGACGAACCCTAGATACTTAACTTGTTGCTGGCAAATCTGTGCCTTTTTCCAGGACACTTTACAGCCAATTTGCATTAGAAGTTATAGAAGGGTACGAGTTCCTTCCCAGCAATTTTTTCTGACTTGCTAGCCAGCACGAGGTCATCTATGCACTGAAGGAGAGTACATTTTAAATCTCCCATGGGTAGGAAGCTAGATCTGCCTCCAACTCCTCTCTGAAGAGGGTGGGAGAGTTCCTGAAGTTCTTCAGAGTTAAGTTAATTGAGTGTTTTGTTGAGTCCTGGGATTCTCCCATTCAAAGGCAAATAAAGAACAGCTCTGGGGAGCCACCCACAGACAGAAAAAGGTGTACTTTAAGTCCAGACAGGTAAACCAGATGGCTCCAGGAGGTACTTGCCCCATTAAGGTGTATGGGTTAGGAATGACCCGGTGCAGGCTGACGGTGGCATTGTTGACAGCCCACAAGTCTTGGACAGGTTGACATCCTGTCTCGTTAGGTTTCTTTACTGGCAGCAGCGGTGTGTTCCAGGGTTACTAGCATTCAATTAAGATCCCTTTTTCTCTTAGGCGGTTTATGTGTTTGACCATGCCCAATTGTGCTTCATGGGGGATTGTGTATTGCCTTTGTAGGACTGGGGTGGCCCCAGGTATTAGGTCTATGATGAGAAGGTAATGGTTCCAGGCCATTCCCCGTGAATTTCTTTCAGCCCAGACCTCAGGGTACAGTTTTCATAGCCTTTCCGGATTTTGACTTGAAGTTTTCTCTTTGTGCAGTCTCCTTTCCTTGTTCCAGGGAATGGTGACAAGGAGGGTGGGGCTGATCCCAAGGTTTAAACTTGTTGATCCCTCAGGTCTAAAGGTGATCTGGGCTCCCAGTTTAGTTAGAAGGTCCCTGACCAGCAGGGGAACTGGGCACTCATGTAGATATAGAAATTCATGGGTTACTTCATGACCGACCACCGAACTGGCACTTTACTGGCAGAAAGACCTCTGACTGGACTGATTTCCAGTTGCCCCTACAATGTTGGCTGTCTTTCCGCTAAAGGGGGTAACTGGTGTAGTTACTACTGAATATTCTGCTCCAGTATCTACCATGAAAGTCATTGGTTGACCCCTGATGTTTACTTTGACTGTGGGCTCGTGGGGGCTGAGTTCTAGTGAGCCTGGTTGCCCCTATTTGGAGTTGAGTTTGGCTAGCCCAATCAGGTGGTCTTGGGATTTGGGCTGATATTGTCCTCTGGGAGCATTTCCCTTGTTAGTCCAGCCTTTTTGCGGACATTCGTTCTTCCAGTGTCCAGTTTCTTTACAGTAGGCACATTGATCTCTTGCCAGGTGCGCTCTTTTGTAGGTTTTCCCCCCTTTTCAGGGTAGCCCTCCTTGATTGGTCGGGTCTGGTTCCCTAAGGCTGCTGCTAACAGGGAGACCTCCTGCTTCATTCACTTTCTTGCTTCCCTTTCAGCAGTTTCATCCCCATTGACGAATACTTTGTTTGCGACTTCAAGGAGCTGCAAAATTTTATCCCTGTGAACACGTCCAGATTCTGAAGTTTCCATCTGATGTCTGGAACCACCTGGCTATAAAAGCTGCCTTGATCATCCTCTGACTTTCTGGGGCCTCTGGGTCAAATGGGGTGTAGATCCTGAAGGTCTCACAGAGTCATTCACAGAAATCTGGAGGTTCTTCAGGCTTTTGAGTAACAGAGGCTGTTTTGGACATGTTTGTTGGCTGCCTCGCTCCTTCCCATACTCCTCTGAGGAGGGCTTCTACCTACCACTGAAGGGAAGCCCATCCCTGATCTGTGTTAAAATCCCAGGTTGGTTGGGCTTTTGGTGCTGCCTCGCCCATTCTTCTGGCTCCAAGACACCTGTGGGGGCTTGTTCTCACAACCACTTTCTGGCTTCCATGAGGATCTAGCATCTTTCTTCTGTATTGAAGAGGGTTAGGAGGAGATGGTGACAATCATCCCAAGTGTGGGGGTGGGTTTGAAAAATTGACTTCATGAGGTTGATAAGAGCCTGAGGCTTTTCTGAATAAGATGGGTTGTGGTGCTTCCAGTTTAAGAGATCTGTAGTTATGAAAAGCTGATAAAACAGGATTGGTCTCCTGTGTTGGACTGTCCTGTCTGCACCAATCTGGGTGGACTCCGTGTCTCACAGAGGGGCATCTGAAGAGCAGGCCATGCTGACCAAAGTCTTCTCACCAAAGGGGTGTCAGGATCCCCCTCAGGGGGAGGAGTCTCTGGTAGATCTGCCTGTGGAGGCTCCAGGACAGGGAGATGTCCTGGAACAACTGGAACATATGGCAGGGGTAATGGGTCTTCCTCTGGAGGTCCTTGTAGAGTAATAGGATTTTGTGGCTGGCTGTTTGAGCTACTAGGACCCTACTCTGACCATTTCTTCTGACACAGACTCAAACCCAAGGGGGAAGGATTTGGGTGATTTCTAACAAGGAAAGGATGTAGAGAAACTGATTAGGGTGGCTGAGAGTCCCAGTGATTACATGCCAAACTGCACGAAACTTAGTTACATCTAGGATCCCTTCTGAGGGTCAGTTAACACCAAACGTGGGCCACTCTAACTTGCGGAAGGTCTGGAGAGTTCCAGGGGACATACGGACACCATAATCCTCAGAAAAGCCTTTCTTAGAAGTTTTTTAACATACAGTCCAAGACTGTGAGTTTGGATTGTGATGATTCCATCCATGAACAAGTGTTGCAGGACAAACAAAGGAGGGGTGCCTCTCACAAGGCCATGCAGATGCCTGCCTGTCCATGTCTCTTGTGAGAACTTAGGTTCATCTTAGCTAAGGCGTCTGCGTAGAGTTTGGATTAGTGGTTATGCCATATGACATAGCCACAGGGTACAGGTTGGGTCCACTTGGACTCCATAGCACAGGCTGTGGAGCTTACAAACTGGATCAGCAGAGACAAGCCTCTGCAGTCCCCATTCATTCACTCAATCACTCAGAGGTTACACAATCCTATCCAAGGGACTACTCTATCCTGGAATCCCGAATCTCGAGATTCTGGAAGGTGATCAGTTTCCCCTTCCATCTGGAGATGGGCCTGATTGGGATTCAGAATCCTGGGATCTTACCTTTCTGGTTTCTTCTTATGTTGTTCAATCCTCCTCTCCACTGAGTCAGGCCAGGTTGGAGGATGTGGCCCACAGGCATCCTTTCCCCAAGGAGGCCCCATGAAGGGGACAGGTGGTGCTGCCTTGTTCGTGTGGAGATCTCTGCTGGCCACACACTCCAATCCCAAACTGGAGGCTCAAAGTGCCTGCTCAGTTAGGTTTCCCAGCCAGGGGAAACAGTGCCAAGTGTTTTGGCAAACCCTGATCACCTGAGTGGCAGAGAAACCCAAATGGTACTCAGAGAGGTGGAGGAGCAATTTTATTAGGCACAGGTCCAGAGGAGAATCAATCTCTGAATCCTGAGCCCCGTCTTACAGTTTTTATAGGTTTATATAGGGTTTTATGCACAATTAGCATGGCTATTACTTATTGGCTAATGTATTGTGGGTCTGGCAGGCAAATTTTCTACTGTAATATGCAAGTGGGTTTACAGAAGTAGAAAGCAAGAGTGGTAAATTAGATAATTTCTTGTAAGGCAGGTCATGTTTTGCAAGGGAGTAACAGAAGTGGAAGGCAGGAGTGGTCCATTAGATAGTCTCTCTTAAGGTCATGCTCTCACTGGTGGATTTACAGAAGCAGGAGGCAGGAGTGGGTCTGTTAGATATTCTCCTGCAACGTCATGCTCTCTTATTTCTCAACAGGGCCATTCCCTAGCTAGTCGAGTCTACCGTTCAGTAGTCAAAATTGGCAGCCAACCATCTGCTCCTCCCCTGTTTCTGGGAAATGGAGTTTCCGATTCCAGCCACAGAATAGCTCCTATGGCAGCTTGTACTGCCAGAGTAGGATAATCACCGGGCTCCATGGCTTGGCCAGTAATTTCGCAGAGATGCTGGCGCAGGTCCCCACAGCTTCCTCTCTGCTGGAGGTGGTGCTGGGGTCTAGGCTAGTGCTGCAATCTGAACTGGATGAGAAAAATCCAATTCCCACCAGCACTGTGATTTTCAGTCCTCCCTGCTTCCCCTCATGCCAGGTGTAGAGTTAAGATGGCAGCTACTGGCCTCTTTCTGACTTGGACAGGCTCAAACTTTAGCTGTTCTCAGGATTGTACTTTAGCTCGCTGACTTTATTCATCAGTAGCTGAAGTAGATGCCCAACTGTCTTTTCCTCCCCCATTTTTGGGAAGTGGAGCTTTCAATTCCAGCTGCATAACAGCTCCCAAGGCAGCTTGTGCCTCCAGTGGAAGATGGCCACTGGTCTCTGTGGCATGGAGCACTCTACTTAAGTTTCTTCTCTGCAGATGGGCAGTCTCCTCCTTCCAATCCTTCAAGGATGTTACAGGATGCTCTTCTGGTCTCCTGAAGTCTCTGAACAGGTGCTTCAGCAAGCTCCAGAGAGCTGTGGGTGTTTACTAACTGCCCTGTAGCAGGAGCTGACTCTAGGAGTGACTTACTCTACCACCATCTTGCTAATTGTCCTCCTCATGTCTTTTTCCTGACATTAAAAGGAAAGTATCTATTAAGTTCTTTCTTGCTTTAGCTTTTGTTTTTAGCTTCCCTTTAAAAGATTGGGAAAGTTTTTGTCTTCCTCTTTTGGATATTCTGTGGATATTATCAAGAAAAGATGTTAAAATTTTACTAATTTTTTTTCTGCATACAGTCTATTATATGGCATTTCTTTTTTATTCTCTTAATATGGTAAACTACATTTATATTTGAATGTAAATGGAATCTTACTCTCCAGGGACAAGAATTATTGTTCTTGGTGTTATACTTTTCATGAGGAATATTGTATTGTCTTTTATGTGATATCTTTATCTGTCATCTCTTCCTGAAATACTTTGTGAGGTATTGCCATTATTATTCCTTAAATATTTGATAGAATACTCCAGAAAAATTAATTTTTTTCTGGAATTTTTGTTCTTATTTTTTTGGGAAGGTTTTTAATTACTATCTTAATTATAAAATTATCAATGGCTATTCAGATATTTCTATTTTCTTTTTTTTTTTTTTTTTAAAGATTTATTTATTTATTTAATTTCCCCCCCCTCCCCTGGTTGTCTGTTCTCTGTGTCTATTGCTGCGTCTTGTTTCTTTGTCCGCTTCTGTTGTCGTCAGCAGCACAGGAAGTGTGGGCGGCGCCATTCCTGGGCAGGCTGCTCTTTCTTTTCACGCTGGGCGGCTTTCCTCACGGGCGCACTCCTTGCGCGTGGGGCTCCCCCACGCGGGGGACACCCTTGCGTGGCACGGCACTCCTTGCGCGCATCAGCACTGCGCATGGCCAGCTCCACACGGGTCAAGGAGGCCCGGGGTTTGAACCGCGGACCTCCCATATGGTAGACGGACGCCCTAACCACTGGGCCAAAGTCCGTTTCCCATATTTTCTTGAGTCATTTATTGTAATTTGTTTCTTTCAATATATTTGTCTATTTCATCTAAATTGTCAATTTTATTTGTATAAAATTGTCTGTAATATTGCTTTAATGTCCCTTCAATGTTTGTGACATGCATGACATTATTGTTTCTTCTGATATTGGTAGTCTTTCCTCTTTTTCTTGATCATTCTGGAGAGAGGATTATCAAGTATTGATTGCTTCAAAGAACTGGTATATAGTTTTTTTGTGTATTGTTGTGCTGCTTTCTATTAAACTGAGTTCTGCTCATAACTGTATTATTTCCCTCATTCTATTTATCTGAGAATAATTTTCTCCTTTTCTAACTTCTTAAGAGAGTGGCTTAGATCACTGAATTTAAATGTCTTATTGTATATCATAAGCATTTAAAACTACAATTTTATATTTTGAGTTTGTGCCTAAAAGTTTTGCTTCAGAAATATACCTCTTAAGTTACCTCCTAACTTGCCTATTAAACTATTTACCTTCTATCAATGTAATACATAAACTCAGCACACAAAATTTCTTTTCATTAGTAAGATCAATCCTTCATTCTTTTCCTCTCCATTTCTTTATACACAGAAGTTATATGTTTCTGTGCCTACTATGTACAACTTCATCCTCCAAACCCTCTAATTGCTTCTTTTTTTAATTGAAATTAATGTTTCTGGCACCCCATTTCTTCTAATACCTTTCAAATGCCTCCTTGATGCATTTTCTTCTCGCCTCCTGGTGGAGTGGTTTTATGGCATTAGGGAAGGGGAAGAGCAATAGTATTGGTCCTGCTATCCCTTGGGATTTCTCCTAGGACCATACCACTGAGGAGTGGCTTCTTTTCTAGTGGTATCTCTGGGCGGCCTCTTTAAATTTACAGTCTTTGTAAAGGACTTTGTGTATTGTTGTGAGAAATAATTCTTTAAAAAAGGTTCAATAACAGATCTGTATACATCTCCCTAAAGGTACCATCCTAGGGCTTACTTTGGAAATATAGGAAGAGTGGTGGGTCTTCTTTTTGCTACTCACTGAATAGGAGAAATTTCCTTGTCTATATTTAAGAAAAAGATGTTTAACAGGTAGTTCAAAGCGAGTACGTAGTGATGTCTTGTTGCTTGCTTAATTTCATAGGCCTTAGCTGCCTCATCACCTAAGCTACACTGCCACCCAAATACTTTTACCTGAAACTTCCACAGGTACTTATCTCAAGTTTCTCAAAGTTAGACTTTTCATTCTACCCTAAGAGCATACCTGTATCACAGCTTATTTAGGCTGTAGCACAATTGCCTAAATAAGCTAAAGCATACCTGATTTCTCCATCGACTTTAGCTTCTCATACAATTTGTTACTATTTGTCAGTCAGTTAGTAATTCTCCAAACTTGCAAGATTAAAACTCATCTTCCTAATGTTGTACACAAACTTCGCCTATTTTTTTCTAATTTTTTTTCTTACATACATTTCTCATGCTTCTTTTGTATAGGAATGATAAACTCCTTGAAATTAAATCAATATCTGTTTAATTTTTGCACTTACATTGCATAGCTCACAGTAGCCAATCAGCACATATTTATTTATTGAATGGATAAATAAGTGAATTCATGTTGTAAAATTCCACCCTTCCTGAAAGGGAAAATAGACAATGTAAAACATGTAAACCAAAAAAGGAAAAACAACAAAAACATAAAACAAATTTTTTCCAAAAGTTGGTTTATCTAATATTTGACAGCCTTATGCAGTGGTTTTCATATTAGTTTATAAACTTACACAGCTGTTAAAATTTATACAGAACTTAACACAAACACATTTGGACACTTACAGTCAAACCTTCCCCACCCCCCATCCCCCAACTCACAAAACACACACACAGGAATATAAGTAAAATTGGGGAAGTCTGCCATGGAGTGTGTCAATGTCAATATGCTGGCTGTGATATAGCATAGTTTTGCAAAATGTTACTATTGGGGGAAACTGGGCAACTTACATATGGGATCTCTTTATATTATTTCTTACAAATTTGTGTGAATCTATAACTATTTCAATAAAAATTTTAATTGAAAAATAATATTTACCTTATATACTTGCTTAAAAATGGAAAACTTTCAATGTTTTAAAAATACACATGTTCATAGCATTTTGAATCATCCAATCAATTGTCAAGTTAAAACTAATAATGGCTCTCTCCTTGGGCACCAATTACACTTTTCACAATATACAGTGCTACATTAGTCTTTCTCTACAACCAGACCACAAACTGTGAATTCAGACTTTGTCTGTTCTTTTTGTGCATCTTTTGTTTATCATTTGCTTTAAAACATAGTAAATGTCCCATAACATTTCGTCTAATTGTGACTTAGATGAAATAGTGATATGTTATAAGGAATTGGAAAAATTCAAATGAACCCAATGGGTAAATAGTTTTGGTCTTTCTGTATCTTGGGTTCTCCTTTGTAAAATTAGTTGGTTTACATAATGTACCTATATTAGTTTGTTTCATTAGGTTGAACAAGAATAGTTAACCTCTTACATGGATGACTGTTTCACAGTTTGTGTAGGTCATGACTTCACAGTTAGTACGATTTTATTCTCAGCATAGCTCCAGCTCACTTAGCACAAGATATGCCAAGGTAGCACAGAAGACAGGTTCTTGAAAAAGCAACTCTGAAATACAGCTGCTGCAAGTCTAAGAGATTGAGAAGCCCATTTCAGTTCTAGCAATAAGACTTGTTTTTTTTCTCCTCTTACTGGTATGGTAGGCATAGGTGTCATTCTTTGCATTAAGAAGCTACATTTAGAATTTAACCTTAATATTTATTTTCAGAGAAATTATTTTACACTGTCAATATACTTATTCATTTAGATGACCACTTGTGAGGTTCATGGCCCAAGCCTTACCTCCCCAGGAACCAACCTCCACAATATCTTACTATATAGTAGATGGTGTCCTAAGTCCATTTTTTACTTTAAGTCAAACACATGTGAATTACAAGTTATTACAGCCAGTCACAGTGTAGCCACATGGGAAGTACTCATTAGGACCTTGCTCTGAAAATGGAAAATATCCTCAATAACTTATAATTGTTTATTTTTGTCTCTAAGGTTATTTGCTTATTTTTTATATGAAATATTTATCCTTTGTTTACTTTCAAAAATAATTTTAAGGTTACTGAAAATAAGAGCTTTGCATTTAGGATTAGAAACAAGGAGGTCTAAGAATACAGAGGAAAAGTGGAAATAGTTACATCGGTGACCTAAAACAGTGTATACTGTCCATAAATGTACAGAACTTTACCTCTGAAAATCTTGAAAACCAAAGTAAAAAGTAAATGAAAGATTTTTAGATATTTCATTATATTATATATGCAAATAAAACCATTCTTTCTGAGATTTAAGCACACTTTTTGTCTAGTCCATTCTAACATAAAACTTCTGCTTAAGGATATTTACATAATGAATTCTGCATATTATATGACTTTTGCTATAGAAGGTTTTAAAAATGGGAAATTCTTTTAATAGCACATATACGGAAATTGCACAAAATAAACTGGATAGCAGTTTTGGATAGTATTTATATAGTGAGTAAAACCAATAAACTATTTCTCTAGTGATTTACTTGGTAGAATATGAAGAAAGATTAGATTACCAATCTTCGTCTTAGATTGTCACTATTTAAATGGATGCTTTTATTATGATTTTGTTCGGCATTGTGGTGGAAAATTAAAATTTCATTAATTTTTCCATTGAATTTAATATTGGGTAATTGAAATCCTCCTTCAATGTACACCATTCAGGTTGGTGATTTAATTTGATTATAAATAAAAAACAAAAATTACAAGTATTGGAGAGAATATGGAAAAACAGAAACACTCAATCATTGTTAGTGGAAATGGAATGCTATGGAAGAGGGTTTGCTGTTCCTTAGAAAGTTAAGGAAAGAATTACCAAGTATAGGATTACCAGATGACCTAGCAATCTGACGTCTAGGTAGATACCCAAAAGAATTGAAAGCAGGGACTGAAACAGATATTTACACACTGATGTTCCTAGTTGCATTGCTCAAAGTTGCCAAGAGATGGAAGGAACCCACATTGTCCATCAATCGGTAAATAAAATATTGGATAGACAAACATTGTAATGTTTTTCTGCTATAAAAAGGAATAAAGTCCTGATACAAGCAACAACTTGGATGAACCTTGAAGACATCAGGTTGAGTGAAATAAGCCAGAAAGAAAAGGACAGATATTATATGATCTATGAATATTAAACAATTAGAATAAGCAAATTTACAGAGTCAGAAACTGGAATATAGGTTACAGGAACCAGGGTAGGAGTAGGAAATGGGGAGTTAATGTTTAAATTGTACAAAGTTTCTATTTTGGAAGATGGAAACGTTTTGTTAATGGATGGTGGTGATAATAATGTGACATTCTGAACATAATTAAACAGCACTGAAATACATGTTACCAGAATTAATTTTAAAAAATTCTTAGGATTATATAACACAAACTAAGAACCCTAAGGTAAACTATGGACTATAGTTTATATTTCAATTATAAAATGTTCTTTTATCAATTGCAACAAATGTTCTATGCTAATCCAAGATATTAATAATAGGGTGGTATATGGGAACTCTGTACTTTATGCATGATGTTTCTGTAAGCCTACATCTTCTCTAATAAAACTTAAAAATAGATAACTTTGAATAATGGAAATGCTCCCTAAAATTACAAAGTTTATGTGGGAGATATAATTTGATTTTGAATAAAAGGAGTTAGTCTTATCTATTTCTTGACTACTTATTATGGGTGAATACTAATTCACTTTTCACCTTGAGCAGAGCTTTCTTCACTTCCTTGTTCCTCAGCGTGTACACAACAGGGTTCAGAAGAGGTGTCAGTACAGTATAGAAAACTGCCACAACCCCATGCACAGCATCCTTGGAGCCTGGCCTCAAGTAAATGAAAGCACAGGGAACAAAGAAGCACAGGACCACAATGCAGTGGGAGGCACAGGTGTGAAAGGCTCTGCATCTCCCCTCTGAGGTGCGGATCTTAAGGATGGAGCAGACAATGGACACATAGGACAGCGCTATCAGGAGGAAGCAGCCCGAGGCCACGACCCCGATGTTGACAAAGATCACCATCTCGTTGGCCGAGGTGTCTGCACAGGCCAGCTTGAGAATGGGCGGAGCATCGCAGAAGTAATGCTGGATCTGGTTGGGCCCACAGTAGGGCAGGCAGAAAGTCAGGGTGGTCTGGAGAGCAGAGTGCAGGGAGCCAATGAACCAAGTGCTGGTGGCCAGGGTGGCACACCTTCTCCCACTCATCAAGTCTGCGTACCTGAGCGGGTGGCTGATGGCCAGGTAGCGGTCATAGGCCATGACTGTGTAGAGGAAACACTCGGTGCTCCCCAGGAAGTGGAAGGAATAGAGCTGGGCCACGCAGCTGCCAAAGAAGATGGTACCGCCTCCTGGGGAGGCCAAGGTCATCATCATTTTGGGCACAGTGACAGTGGAGAACCACATGTCAATGAAGGACAGGTTGGTCAGGAAGAAGTACATGGGGGTGTGGAGGTGGGAATCCACGCTGATGACCAGCAGGATGAGGAGGTTGCCCACGACAGTGAGCAGGTAGAAGACCAGGAAGATGCCCAAGAGGACGGTGTCCAGTGTGGGGTCATGGGGAAGGCCCATGAGGACAAATGTGGTCACAAGGCTCACATTCCTCATTTCTTCCCCTAGCTTTCCTACCTCCCAAGGTAGGAATGCAAATCTAGCATTGTCTGCAAACATCCTTCATATGAATTGTGCAGGCACAGTTTCTTTGGTGGCCTACGCAAATGTTACATTGTCTCTTAGGGTTTACATAGCTGTCTTGCATGAACGTGGGTTTTTGAAAAGGCATGGTGTCTTCCTTATTCTAGTAGGAAATAAAAGCAGTGAGGTAGAGAAAAGGAGGAAATTTTTTATTGTTTTCTCTAGAGTTAGAAATGATATACACGCATTTGCAATATGCAGAAAGTGGCAAGCTTTACTCAAGTATCTCTTTCTCTGACACACTCTCCTAGAGACATACACACACACTTTCCAACCTACAGAATGTCTTTTTGATCACAGTAGAATTATAAAGAATAAATAGAAATTTCTAAAGAAATATTCAACCTGGATGGCTGCCTGAAAAAATGACCTTCCTAAAGCTCTTTCCTCAGCAGCAGACTTGTCCTGGCTTGGTTCTGGAAATAGTCTAGCAATCCTTGCACTTTGCCTGCATCCATTCCTCTTTCCTACTCTGGACCATACTCCCTGATCATACTTGAAATCTGATACCAAATTTCTGATACCAATGTAATAATGGACAGAGTAACCATCACTTTCTTCACTCCTTCTCCTATGTTTGTTTCTATTTCTAATTTTTTATTTTTTCCTTATCAAGGATTTTAGAGCAATCATCCTCCTTTTAAAACATGATCAAATCACCTCAACTGTACAGTGAGTATTTCCAGACACTCAAGAGGAATTCGAACTGCTTGAAGTGGGTTCAACTGTATCTCTAAGTTCTAGAACTGGATTTTTATATTTGTTACAAAACAAACAAAAATGTGCTTCTAAAAATAGAGAAAAATATGGTGTATAAAACTTTTTTTAATTGTTTCTGGGATTTTTGTTGTTCCCAAGCTCAGACTTAAAGTTTTTTCCTTTTCTCTTTTTGAGAGGACTGGACGACCCTCACATTATATATTCAAAGAGAAAAGAAATAAAAAGCTGGAAGAAATGACAGAAACTCTGGTAGGAAAATTGGACATCTCTGATAGAAAAAAAGAATTTCTTTACTAATTTCTAAGATGCTTCTGCCCTACAGGATCACATCAGCAGCACATTTCCACTTTTGAGTCTCTGAGAATAATGGCATGCTTCTGTTGTTCATAATGCTAAGTAAGGTTAATAAAGAAATCATTTTATTGGATTGTGGTTTTATAGCATTTTGAGACATGATGAAGGTGATCTAAAGCCAAAGCTCAAGAAGAATAAAGAAGAACTAACTATGACCATAATACATTATAGTCAACCAAATGTGCACAATAATAAGAAAAAGGTGAGATTTTGCCAATTTTTATTACTTACCAATTTTTAAAGTAGGTTTTTGGATTGCAAGATAAAATTCAGGGTTTAAAGATACTCAGTCTTTGATGAGTAGATGATTCTTTTGTCTTACAGTGACAAAACCACAAGAAGAACGAGGTATAGCAATAAGCTCTTTTTAAATAGAAGAACTTAAAATTGGTTTTCTGTCTCAGGAGATATTGCCTTGGCCCCAGGGTCCTCATGGATGGGGAGTGAGGTATTATGATTAATATTGAGACTTTTTCTGCAAATGCACCTATTTTAGTCATTTCTGTGCATGATGACCCATCTTTAAGTATATATTTTTTCAGCCAAAATTAATTTCCAGAATAAATACCTCTGGGTTTGAAAATTTCTCATACAGGAATGATTTATGGTATTTTTTCCCTCTAAATTCAAAGATAGACAATAGAACTTTCATTCCCAAAGGGCGAATTCTCTGGCGGGGCTCATAGTCCCTTTGATAAATCTTTACCTCTGGTGATTATGACCAGCCATGCAAGGAACTCTGCCTCTCCTGTGCTCCAGGGATGATAAGTGCTTTATTCCTCTCACATAAAATATCTTGCTAATTAAACGTCCTCCTTCTGGGTCTCAGTAGATACACTATGCAAGTTCTTAGCCACGAATGAATGTTGAAAAATAAAAAAAAAAGAATTAGTGTGGCCTCTCCTTCCCTGGTTCAGGGATTTTTTTTCTCCTGCTCAAAGACTTCTGCCCTTGTGTGTTCAGTCCTCTATGTTGCCTTAGAATGTCATTAGATTCTTTTTAAAATTGCTTGTATTTTTTAATTTGAATTCATATAACTGAAAAGAGGTAAAGTACACTTTTCCCCCCAGAATTAACAGATGTGTTAGCTATCAGGAAAGGGTTTCATGAAAACAAAGAGAAAAATTGGTGTGCTGTGACAGAAGTCCAAGGCACTTTTCGTCTTGGGGAAGGAAAAGAACCAGCTTCACTGACCTTACATACTAATAGAAATACTCTCACCCCTATGCCTATTACAATATCCAATTTTCTCACATTGGTTTTATTAATATAGGATAAGGCATATATTATATAATTAATATAAAATAACAGTACTATCTTGGAAGCTATTTTTTTTATAAATAAATTCCTCTTTTTTTTTTAAAGATTTATTTATCTTTTTAATTTCTCTCCGCCCCCCCCCCCCCCACCGCAGTTGTCTGTTCTCTGTGTCTATCTGCTCTGTGTTCTTTGTCCGCTTCTGTTGTTGTCAGCAGCATGGACTCTGTTCTTTTTTTTTGTGCATCATCATGTTGTGTCAGCTCTCTGTGTGTGCAGCGCCATTCCTAGGCAGGCTATACTTTCTTTTGCGCTGGGCGGCTCTCCTTATGGGTCATACTCCTTGCGAATGGGGCTCCCCTACGCAGGGGACACCCATGCGTGGCAGGGTACTCCTTGCTTGCATCAGCACTGTGCATGGGCCAGCTGCACGTCAAGGAGGCCCGGGGTTTGAACGGTGGACCTCCCATGTGGTAGATGGATGCCCTAACCACTGGGCCAAGTCCACTTCCCAGAAGCTATTTCAATAATTATTTGCAATGAAAGTCCACTTAATATATTTCAAAATCTCTTTATGGAATACATTATTTTAATTTTGTGAATTTAAACTTCTATCTACTTCTTTTATATAACTTTTATGAAAGCTATTAATTTATATTTGATTCTTTAAGATTGTATAGGTATAAAATTTAAAAAAATACTAATTTTAAAAAAATACTAATTCCAAAATTAAGTGCTTAGCTTTCACATTTTGCATGGAAACACTCTCGTTACACAGCTATGTAGTCTACCCAGAGACTACTTAGATCTCTTAAGAATGCTGCACAACTTGTTCAGTGACCTCCTACCTTACCAGGAGGCCAGTGATGCTGATGAGTTTTAACCTCTTTAGGAGCTAAATTAATGAAGATCCAGCTTTTCAGGCAATATTTCATAAAACCAGGTGAGGTTCTTTGTGATGAATGATCCAATCCTGCCATTTTCATTAATATTTTTGCACGAATGGTCATTTGCATCAGGAAAGAGGCAGAGCTGAGTTCACCCAACATTCTGGTGGCTTTTGTAGAAATTCTAATAAAGACCAGAGAAGGATAGAGCTCCATGCACTTGCTTTTTGACACTCATTTCCAACTGAACTGCTAGTGAAGCTGTTCCCAACATTTTTTTCCAAAATTGTTTTTGCTATTCAAGGTTCTTTCGCCGTTCCATATGGATTTTAAAAATAGCTCATCGGTTTCTGCAAAAGAGCATTCTGGGATTTGATTTGAATTTATCAGTAAATTTGGGGAGAATTAATATCTCAGCAATATTGAGTCTCACCCTCAATATGCCATTAATTTCTCCCATATTGTAATAGTATTCAGTGTTCAGGTCTGACTCGCTGTTTTTTGTCAGATTTATTTCCGTTTCCCATTTTTTGTTGCAATTGTAAATGGTATGCTTTTACTTCAATTTCTAATTATACATTGCTAAATTATACAATTTCTAAATATACATATACAATTGTAGAAATACAATTAAATTTTTTAATATTGGTCTTACATCCAATTAACCTTCTTAGTTCTTATAACTTTTGTAGAGATTCATTTTCACATAGATGATCATGTTGTCTGTAAACACAGTTAATTTCTTCCTTTCCCATCTGGAATGCATTTAATTACTTTTTTTTGCCTTACTGCCCTGAATGAGTGCTTTAGTATGATGCTGAACAGAAGTCATGAGAGCATAAACTCTTTCCTGATCTCTGAACTTGGGGAAGGGTGAATATTGGGTCTCTCAAAATCAAATATTATGTTAGCTGTAAGTTTTTCATAGATTTTTTAAAGTCTCTTTTATCTCCTAGTTAGCTGTGAGTTTTTGTCAAATATTTATTTTGCATATATGAAATCAGCCTATGCTTTTCATTTTTCATTTTGTTAATGATGAATTATGTTGATTCCATTTCAAATTTTAAACCAAATTTGCATTCTGGGATAAACCACAATTGGCCCTGATGCTTGATTCTTTTTCACATATTGGTTTCAATTTGCTAACATCTTGTTAAGAATTTTATATCTGTGTTTATCTAAAGTATTAGTCTGTAAGTTTCTTTATCTGCAATTTTTTTTTCTGATTTTGCTAGCAGGGTAAATGCTGGATTCATAGAATGAGTTGGGAAGTTTCTCTTTTTATCAATTTTCTGAAAGACCTCGTGTAAACTTGGTGCTATTTCTCCCTTAACTGTTTGGAAGAGGTCAACAGTAAAACCCACTGTGCCCAGAATTTTCCTTGTGGGATCAATTTAACTACTAATTTACTATCTTTAATAGTTATTAAGCTATTAAGGTTGTTACTTTTTGAGCACACTTTGGTAGGTTGTGTCTTTCAATAATTTTGTCTTTTATCTAAGTTTTTGAATTTATTAGAAGACAGTTTCTCAGAAAATTATCTTGTCATTTAAATTTATGTTGTCATTTAAATGTATGTTGAATCTAGATGATGCCACCTTTCACATTCTGATATTTATCATTTGCATCTTTTTTCCCAATAATCAATCTTTTTTTTTCCAATAATCAATCTTGCTAGTGTTTTGCCAGTTTTATTTATCTTTGAAATGCTCTCCATTGTTTTTTCCCTTTTCATTGATTTCTACTCAGATTTTTATTATTTCCTATGTTTCGCATGCTTTTGATTTAATTTGTGCTTTTTTTCCTAGATTCTTTAGGAGATAACTGACATTATTTTGAGAGTTTTCTTCTTTTCTCATATATTCCTTTCATTTTATAAATTTCCTCCTAAGTAATGTATTAGTGGCTTTCCATGAATTTTTTTTTGTATTAATTTTGTTCAAATTATTTTCTAAGCTCTCATTTAATTTCTTCTTTAATTGATGTGTACTCTGAAATTGTGCTATTTAGTTTCCAAATATTTGCAAAATTTCCAGATATGTTTTCTTTATTAGTTCCTAGTTTAGTTCCCTTCTGGCCAAAGAACATAATTTTTATGTCTTGGGCCATTTTAAATTTACTAAGATTTTTTTTTATCCATATATGTTCTATTTTGGTAAATGTTCTGTGTGTACTTAATAAGAGGCATTCTATATTTGCCAGTAAGGCAGTTTGGTTCACCTTAGTGATTTTCTGTCTTCTCGTTCTATTATTGATGGAGGAGTATTGAAATCTCTGAATGTTTGTGAATTTTTCTATTTTACCCTTAAATTCTGTGTTTCTGCCTCATATAAACTTTTTCGAAAGAATTGTTTTAAGAATTTTATTAACTTTTCCAGATGTTACTGCCTCAGCAGTAAAAGTAATTAAAATTAATTTTTTGACAATTAATATTATTGATACATATTAATAAAGCATAAATCTATTCAAAGAGTATAATCAGTGGTTTTTGGTATATTAACATATTTGTGCATTCATCACCCATATAGTTCCCAGAGCTTTTTCATTATACCAATAACAATAATAAACAAAAACATACGTACTTTTAATTTTTTTAATAGAGAAGTTGTGAGTTTAAAAAACATGTGGAATTCGCATACATCACCTTCCAACAATACTTTGCAGTGTTGTGGAATATTTGTTACAGATTTGAAAAAGCATCATTCAAAATATTACTGCTAGTTTTTTGAGAAACCTGCCAAAGCGGGCAGAAGAGGGAAGAAGAGGTATAGTATGGGGGCATTTTCAGGACTTAGAGTTATACTGAATGATACTGCAGGAATAGATGCAGGAAATTATTATATCCTATGATAACCCACTGAATGGATTGGGAGAGAGTGTAAATAATTGCAATGAAAACTATAATCAATGCTGTGTAGCAATGCTCCAAAATGCAATGAATGTGCCACACTGATGAAAGAAGTTGTTGATGTGGGAGGAGTTGGAGGGGGTAGAGAGTGGTATTGTGGGAACCTCATATTTTTTTAATGAAACATTTTGTGTGATATTTGTATCTTTTAAAAAACCCTCATCCATAAAATAATATATAAAAAAAAATTACTGCTAACTATGGTCCATAGCTTACATTTGCTATTTTTTCCATAAACCCCATTATTAACACCATGTGTTAGTATTGTATAATTATAGTTCATGAGAAAACGTTCTCATATTTGTATGGTTAACCACAGTCCACCATCCACCACCTGGTTCACTGTATTATACAGTTCCACAGCTTGCACTATCCATCCAAAGTGTATACTCAGAGGTTCTCACAGAATTGTGCTATCATTGCCCCATTACATTTTAGGTTTTCCTTTGTCCAATAGATAAATCTCATATTATTGAAATTTAGGATTGATATAGTACCTTATGACATTGAAGTAAGAGTAGTACAATATTACTGTTAACTATAATCCATAAATTACATGAATTCTATTTTCCTATGTATTACCATATTCTTACCACTTTGTAATAGTGACATACATTTGTTCTTGTTCATAGAAGAACATTCTTTTAGTTTTACTATTAACCACAATCCCCATCCACCACCAAGTTCACTCACTTATACAGTCCATAGATTATTCTTTAGGTTACATTGAATTGACATTTTCCTCCCTAGACTACAACTTTCAGCCACAATCACATTTATTAATCAGCAGTGTTACTTATACTTATTATAATGTGTAGCCATCTACTCTATCCATTTCCACACTTTTGCAATCAAGCTAATTAAAAATTCCTTGTACATTAAGTGTCAGTGTCCCTTCTTAGCCCTCATCCTATCTCCTAGCAATCCATACTCCAGATTTTTAACTCTATGTTTTTATTCTTCATATTTAGGTAATTTTAAAGATCATACCATATTTATCCTTTCATGTATGGCTTATTTCACTGAGTGTAATGCCCCTAAGTTTCATTCATGTTGTCATATGTGTCCCATTTTTATTTCTACGTACTGCGGCATAGTATTCCATTATGTGTATACTAATTTATTTTATCCATTGATCATTTGATGGACACTTGAGTTGTTTCCATCTTTTGTCAGTTGCTTCATATATATATACATATATATATATATAGCCTTTCTTCTGAATGTGAGTTTATTTTTCAGGTAAGTTTAGTGTAAAATGTTCATAGTTCCATGACATTATTAAAAAAAAACCCACAAATTCTTTTTTTTTCTTTCCTATTTTCCTTAAGACATTTATTTATTTACTTATTTATTTAATATATTTTCAATTAATTTTTTAAATATACTTAGATTGCAGAAAATATTACATAAAAAATATAAGGGATTCCCATATACCTGTTCCCCATACTTCCTGATTTTTGCCACATTAACAACTTCTTTCAATAGGGTGGTACATTCATTGCAATTGATGAAAACATTTTGGAGCATTGTCACTAAGCATGGATTACAATTCACAATTGAAGTTTACACTCTCTCCCACTCAATTCTGTAATACCGCAATATATTTTACTTTATTTTAGTTTTAGTTTTTCTAAATTATTAGGTATTTTATTGCTTGTGTTTAAACCTATCATTATTATTTCATTTTCCTACTGATTGAATTTGGCAATATTCTTGGCTTCATTTTCAAAGAAGTTTTAGATCACAGAAGGGTCACATAAATTCTTGAAAAATGATTTCTTACAAAATCTGTTGCAGACCGGAAACTGACCTCAGGATACAAAAGCAGACTTACAACCTAATTTCATAAAAGGTACCCACTTGGTGGCTGTGTTACCAGTGAACTGACATCATAGATTAATTTACTATTCCTTTACTTGATAATAAAAGCAAAGGTTCAAAGAATGTGTTTGATTCCCAGAGCTCTTATTGGTTGCCACCTATGGCGTTGGTTTGATGGAAGGCATGTTTTGCAATGAGTTTTTGTATTCTTTTTCTCCTTCCTTCCCCTCTCCCCCCAATTTTGTAGGTCACTTGAGTGTTAGATTAATAATTTTCTCCATGATCTATTGTTTATGTAGTTTATAATTTTGTGGTTCATGGAATCATGGTGTGTAATACACATGTTCAACAGATTATATTGCAGTTAGATTGAGAAGATTGGTGTGGATTAGAAGATAGATGTGATGAACATGTTCTACCTGAAATCTGCAGAATGAAGGGGATTGTAACTAGGTGGCACAGCTCTCATAGAATACAGTGTGGCCACAAGGTCATAAGGCCAATTTGATCTCATCCTATCTTCTGTGTTTAAACTTTAAATCTATACTCAAAGTCTCTTCCATATCCAAATCCTTTGGAGTGTGAATTCTTTCATTTCAACTAAGGTCAGAATATTGACTAATGGCTTTCTCACATTGATGTCATTCATAGAAATCTTGTGTTTGAGAAATCTCATGTTGTCCAAGGTTAGAAAAATTAAGGTTTTCCCATATAGATGATATTTTCATGGCTTCTCTCCAGAGTTCATTCTCTCATGTTTCCTGGGGGTAAAACACGGGGATATATAGAGAGGGAAGGGAACGTGTACATAGGTGATAGGCTGGTTTTGCGGGTGGCAGACGTCCAAGGAGGGGATTGGCTGAAAGTTCGTGCCGGGTCTGCAGAGTTTCGCGCCTTGCACATGTGTATTGCTGTGGTCACCTGAGTTGCAGCGGGAAGGGGAGAACAAAGAAGCAGGGAGGAAGAAGAATAAGGAAATGACAGGGCAGATTTGTGAACTACGCCATGTCGTGAGATTCGCCATGTTGTGAGATCCGCCATGTTGTGAGAGGTTGTAAATAGGTCTCACAGCAGGTGGCTCTCTACAGGTCCCCCTTTTCTGTTTACTATATTATGAATTAAAGAGAGGAACAGCCAGCGATGGCTCATGATAGAGCAGGGCTTATTTTCAGTAGTGGTATGTGGCTGAAAGGTGCTCCCATGCTGAATCTTTTGTACTCTAAGATGAGAATAATAACTGTTGCCTTTCCAACATAGATGACATTCAAGGGATTTCTCTCTAAAGTGAGTTCTCTCACACTCTCCAAGATGAACATATCACCTGCAGACTTTATCACATGGATGACATTCATGGCATTTCTCAGCAATGTGAGTCCTATTGTATTGTCTGAGGACAGATTTTTTCCTAAAGCCTTTATCACTTTGGTGGGAAAGTCATATGATTTATTCCTCATGTGAATATGCTCATGTTGATTAAAAGATGAATGGTCTCTGAGGACTTTTGCAAAAGGCTTCCAGAAATATGGTTTCTTTGTCATGTAAGTTAATGTAGGATACATCATTGTGGATCTGTGAGTGGAATCGTCTTGCAAATAATTACATTTAAAGGAACTCTTTTTAGTGTAGGATCTGTGCAATGAGAAAGATATTATAAGGGTCTTTTCCTGCAGATAAGTTGGATGAATATCATTTCTACCATTTCTCTGTTTTTAAAGGCCCAATTCCTCCCCACTGAGAGCAGATTATTGATATTCTCCAGGATCACATCTCTGAAAAGTTTACTCTGGGATATGTTTAGTAGGGTCCACTCTTCCTGGTTGAAGTCTACACCCACATCTTTGAAAGTCACTAGCTCCTGTGGTTGCATTGTCACTAACTCAGCTGACAACTGTCTTCCTCTGGATTTTTACTCACAAACAGAAAGCAGGAGGTGAGAAAAGCTGATATTTTACTTCAATTCAGTATTTGTGGAGTCCTTTAATCTGTATCTTCCTCCAGAGTTCTGAAATTTGCCCTTATGTTTCCTGAATCACTGGAAAGATTTTTCAGGGGCTTTCTTACGTCGCTGTGTTTGCTTCATATGTTAATGAAGTCCTGTTAATAGGTGCATAAATATTTAGGGTTATTATGTTCTCTTAATGAATTGAACTCATATCATGGCCTTTATTCAAGATAATACTTTTTGCTCTGAAATCTACTTTTTCTAATACTAATGTAGTTATTCTATTTTTCTTTAAATTTCATTTGCTTAGTGTTAACATGGCATTTCTATATTCTGTTCTTTTACTTTTAACGTCTCATTCTCTTTATAGTTACAGTGGGTTTTCTTTATAGGAAGCTAAAGTCGAATCATGCTTTTTTATCCAACCTGACAATGTCTGCCTCTTGATTGGTGTGTTTAGACTACGTACATTCATTTAATTTGTATATGATTTGGTTTAAATTCACCATCTGATTCTACTTGTTTTCTTTTTGTCCTATCTCTTCTTTGTTTTCATATTCATCTTTTCCTTTCTTCTTTGGGATATTTTTCGTGATTCTCTTTTATCCCTTTCATTGGCTTATTATTTATAATACTTTGATTTTTATTTGGTAGTAGCCTTAGGATTATAATGCTCATCTTTAATATAACACAGCCTAACATCTAGCAGTATTAAACCACTTCATATATATTATACCTAATGTAAAACCTTGCACTAGTAAACTTCCATTTCTTCTCTCCCAATATTTGTGCTACTGCTGCAATATATTTTATATCCACATGTGTTAAAAACCCCGCATTACATTTATTATTATTTTTTTATTTACCCATCAAATTATATTTAAATATATTTAAATATAGAAAAAAGCTTATATCATCATTAGTTACTGTAACTGAGCTTTCTTTCCTTTTCTTAGATTCATCTCTCTATCTCTCTTTGTCTATAATTTTTGCTCTTATCTTTATTATTTTCTTCCTTCTACTTATTTTGACTATGATTCACTCTTCTATTTTTAGCTTCTTAAGCCTGAAGATTATAGTATTGTTTATGAACCTTTATTTTTCCTATTCTGAGCTTCTAAAGCCATCACTTTCCACATAGGAACTGCATTAACTGGATTCCCAAAGATTTTCATATATTAGATTTTCATTTTTCATTAAGTTCAAAATGTTTACTAATTTCACTTCTTATTTCTTCTTTGTCTATTGGATTATTTGCTTCTTAATTTCCAAATATTTGGGGATATCATCCTGATCTTGATTTCTAGTATAATACTATTGTGACTAGAAACCATACTCATTACTCTAAGCATATTGAGTTTTGTTAATGGCCAAGCAAGAGATGGATGTTGCTGAATGTTGTCTGTGGACTTGTTAAGAATGTGCATGCTCCTGTTCTTGAGTGCTTTTTAATTGTCCATTAAGTCACTGTGGCAATTGACATTTTTTATGAATTCTAAACATTAGATATTGGATTGTGTTTTTAACTGGTGTGTTCCTCTGGGCATACTAGATGTATTATATTTAGAGATTTCACTCTTATTTGATCAAATTATGATTAGAGCTTTGATTCAGCCACATCAGTAGGATGTTGAATCCTCTCCCCATTGGTGGGCAGGGACTCACAGAGAAAAATGACATGGCAGAGGAGAGTTTTAGTTTTGATGCTGGAGCCTGGGGAGAGAGCTGGCCCATTTACCTGATAGTTTGTAGCTGAAATGTCCAGAGTCTTGAAGAGCTGAGAAAGCCAAGAAAGAAACAAGCCCGGGGAAGTGAGATGAGCCTTATGCCAGCCTACAGTTGATATCAGAGGACGGTGGACACATGGAACCATAACAAGGAAGAAGGAAGTCTGAACCCTCGCCAACATTGCCCACCATCTTGTTTCAACACATGGCAATAGACTTTGGGTAGGGAAGTAACTTTGAGATGGACTCTTTAGAGCTTTATGACTGTAAGCTTCTATCCCAAATAAATATCTTTTATAAAAGCCAGAAAATTTCTGGTATTATGCATCAGCACGCCATTAGCTAATTCAGCCACCTTGTTTGATAATATTTCTTTTCTCAACTTCTATATCCTTACTGACTTTCTCTTTACTTTTTTCCATAAAGCACTGAGAAACAAGTGCTGGAGGCTCCAACTATAGTTGTTTATTCACTTATTTTCCTACTTCTATCAATTTTTGCATTCAGTATTTGTAATTTTTAAAATAAACACATACATTTAGAATTTTCTTGTCTTTTTAAAAATTATTTAAGTATATCACTCATACATAAACATACATAAACAAAAAGTGTATAGTAATAGTTGTGAACTTACAAAACATCATACAGTACACTCATACGTCAACCTATCACCAATAACTTGCATTGTTATGAAATACTTTTAACTATGGTATAAGAGATTTCTTCATCTGCTCTTTTGTATGTTTTCTTTCAGAGGCCATTTATTCAAGCTCACCAGTTCCTTCTTCTGCCTTTTCAAATCTCCTGTTATATGATTCCAATGTATTTTTTTAAAATTTCCTCTATATTTCTTTTTTTTAAAGATTTATTTTCATTTATTTCTCTCCCCTTCCCCGCCCTCCCCCAGTTGCCTATTCTCTGTGTCCATTTTTGCTGTGTGTTCTTCTTTGTCCGCTTCTGTTGTTGTCAGCAGCACGGGAATCTGTGTCTCTTTTTGTTGCATCATCTTGTTGTGTCAGCTCACCTTGTGTATGGCACCATTCCTGGGCAGGTTGCACTTTCTTTCGCACTGAGAGGCTCTCCTTATGGGGCACACTCCTTGCGCATGGGGCTTCCCTACGCGGGGGACACCCCTGCATGGCAGGGCACTCCTTGTGCGTATCAGCACTGCGCATGGGCCAGCTGCACATGGGTCAAGGAGGCCCGAGGTTTGAACCTCAGACCTCCCATGTGGTAGACAGATGCCCTAACCACTGGGCCAAGTCCGCTTCCCCCAATGTATTTTTAATATCACTTACTGCACCTTTCATTACTATAAGATCTGCTATTTTTTATGTATGCTTTCAAATTCTTCTTTGTGCTCATCCAATATCTTCTTAATATCATTAATCTCTTTAGCCATCTCATTGAATTTACTAAGGAGAATTGTTTGAACATCTATGATTAGTTTTCTCAACTACTCTATGTCATCTGGAGTTTATCTTGTTCCTTTGACTGGGTATATCTACCTGATTGTTGGTGTGGACTATAATATTTTTTTGGTGTCTTCTTGGCATCTAGCTTACTAGATGTATTTATTCTGGGTGCAGTTTCTCTCTTTAGTTTAGGGCTTTCTTAACCATTCTCCCTTCCTTGTTCTGTAGTAGGAACCAAGGATGTAGTTGGTTCTGTAAGCTGTGGAGGCTCGAGATGCCTGCATTGCCTGAGGTACTGATGTAGATTCTCTCACCTTTTTCCTTTGTCAGGGGTAGGAACTGAGCCATAGCTGTGTGTAGTAATCAAAGTCGTGCAGGCCTAGACTGTAGTTGTACAGAGAGACTGATGAAGCTTCATGCCCTTTCCTCCCCTGCCTGGGGTGGGGAGGGAGCTGCAGGTGTGGGCAGCAATCTGTGCTGTGTGTTTCCAAAATGACCACATTTACCCCAGTAGACTTCAGATTTTTCAGTCTGTGCCAGCTGAATGTATGTGCAGTTACTGGAGAAGTTGCTGCAGTCCTGCCAGATTCCTCCCTGCCAGAGGTGGGACTGAAGCCTAGGCTAGGGCTACAGTATGATCTGGATGGAAAAAAGCCAGTCCCTAACATCACTGTGATTTTCAATTAGCCCATCTTCCCCTCATGCTGGGATCAGAGTAAAAACGGCAGTTACCAGCCTCTTTCTGACTTGGACAGGTTCAAACTTAATCTATTTTTAGGATTATACTTTAACCCACTGAGTTTACTAATCAGTAGCTGAAGTTAGTGCCCAACCATCTCTTTTTTCCCCATTTTGGGGATGTGGAGCTTTCAATTCCAGTCTCTGAATAGCTCCCCAGGTGGTTTGTGCTGCCAGTGGAGGATGGGTACCAGCGTGGAAGTCTCCTTCTTCCAATCTTTCAAGGATGTTGCAGAATGCCCTTCTTGTCCCCTTGAATTCCCAAACAGGTACTTTTTAGATAGTTCTGGCTGATTACTAACTGCCCTGTATCACGAGCTGACTCTAGAGAAGGTCCTTCCTCTGCTGTCATCTTGCTGGTTGTCCTTTCTTGTCTTTTGATGAATTGATCTGATTATTATTAAGATTTCCCTCTCTGTGTCTAATAATATTTCTTGTCCTGAAGTCTATTTTATGTAACATTAATATAGTCTTGCAGGCTTTCTAATGATATGAATATGCCATCCTTTCATTTAAGACAGTCTGTACCTTGAGAATTTAAGTCAGTGTCCTTTAGAGATATTATAGTCAGGTCTTGCTATATTATTCCAGTGTGACAATCTCTGTTTTTAAAATGGAATATTTAGACCCTTTATATATAATATAATCATTGATGTGGTTGATTTATCCCTTTGTGCCATTTGTTCATTTTAAATATATATTTTCTTGCCTTTTTAGTGATAATTCAGTGATTTATTTTTGTTTTTTAGTATTTCAATTTATCTTTATTTACGTACTGATAAAGCTTATTTTTTTTTAGTGATGGCTCTATAATGCACCATATTCATCTTTAAATCATCAGATTTTCTCTCTAAATTTTGCCATCTCATGCATAATGGAAGAAAGTCAAAATAGCATAGCTCTTCTGCCGTCTTTTGTTATCATACATTTTAGTTTTATATGTTGTAAATCCCATAATATTGCTAATACTGCTTCAAGCAGTGAAAAAAGCTTGCTATTTATTTTTTCGTTCTTTCTTTAATTAATTTCTCCCCACCACTCACCCTTTTCTCTCCTCCTCCCCCTCTCCCTGCTGTTTTGCTGTCTGTGTCCATCCACTGTGTGATCTTCTGTGTCTGTTTCTTTTTTGTCTTCTCCCCCATTTCTCTAGGCCTCAGTGGGATTTGATCCTGGGGAACTCTGAAATGTGAGAGAGACTTCCTGCCACTTGCACCACCTCAGTTTCTGGTTTCCCTTTCTGTCTCACCTTGATCCTCCCTTGGGTCTCCTTTTTGTTGCATCATCATCTTGCTGCATCACAGGGTCCTGACTTGCCACATAGGAATGCCTTTACCAGGAGGCCCCAGGGATCAAATCTGGGTCCTCCCATATGGTACATGGAAGTCCAACCACCCAAGGCACATCTGCTTCCCTATTATTTATCTTGTATTAATATTATTATTTTATATGTATTTGATTTTCCATCTGGTTTAATTTTACTTCTGTCTGATGACTTTTCTTTACCATTTATTGTGTGCAGGTTTGCTGTTTACAAAATGTTCCAAATTTTCTTCTCCTCAATATTAACTGGCTTCATTTCAGAAAGATATTTTTGCTGAATATAGGAATCTCTGTTGACATTTAAAAATATATATATATATATTTTTTAATTTATTGAAGTATTTTATTCATACAAAAACATACATAAACAATAAGTGTATAGTAATGGTAGTGAACTTACAAAACAAACATATATAGCATCATACAGGACTCATAATCCACCCTATCACTAATACACTGAATTGTTAAACCTTTTTAACTAATGATTAAAGAGCATTGTAAAAATATTACTACTACCCAAAGTATTTTTCTCCAACCAATCCTATTATTATAATCTTTATATCATTTATATATGAACATACATGAAAAAGTTTATAGCAAAAGTTGTGAAATTACAAAGCAAACATGCATAACATCATACAGGGGTCCCAAACATCACCCCTCCACCAACACCTTGCATTGTCGTGAGACGTTTGTTACAAATTATGAAAGAATATTGTCAAAATCTTCTAATTATACTCCTTATCTTACATTTGGTGTGTTTTTTCCCCAACCTGCTCTATTATTTTTTTAAAATATATTTTTTATGACAGAAGTTGTAAACTTATAAAACAATGATGCATATGTGCAGAATTCCCAAACAACATCCCTCTATCAACACACCACACTGTGGTCTAATATTTCTTACAGATAAGATAATATCATCTGATTGTTACCACATCCATAGTGTATATTAGGCTCACATTTTCCATACTGCCCCATTATCAACACAGTACATCTTTGGCATAGATGCAAGAATATTACATTATTGCTGCTAACCACAGTCCATAGATCACTCCAGCTGTATTTTTCCCATGCTTCTCCACATCCCCAATACCCTGGAGTAGTGATGTACATCTACTCTAGCTCACAAAGGACACTCTTGCATCTGTACAATCTACCACAATTCTCATCCACCTCTTGGTTTACTGTGCTATTCAGTTCTTAGATTACTCTCTAGCATTCTGTCAATTGGCATTTACATACTTAGACTACCCTTTTCATCCACATCCCCATTTATAAAATAGCTCTTAATCACTATTTCTTACCATCTACTATAAACACTTCCACACTTTTACAGTAAAGCTAATTAGAACATTCTACATACATTAAATATCAGTAGTCCATCTCAGTCCTGCTCTTATCCCTTTAAGACTCCACCACCTACCACCAGGTTTTGAAGATATTTTCCTACAATTTCTTCTAGAAGTTTTATCGTTCTTGATTTTATTTTCAGATTTTTGATCCATTTTGAGTTAATTTTTGGATAAGGTGTGAGATAGTGGTCCTCTTTCCTTCTTTTGGCTATGGATATCCAGTTCTTTCAGCACCATTTATTAAATGGACTGTTATGCTTGAGCTGTGTGGATTTGATAGGGTAGTAAAAAAATCTCTTGACCATACATGTGAAGGTCTGTTTCTGAACCATTAATTTGGTTCCATTGATCAATGTGTCAGTCTTTATGCCAGTACCATGCTGTTTTTACCACTATAGCTAGGTAATAAAATTTAAAGTTTGGAGTTGAGAGTTTGCTTTTCCTTTTTATGATTTTTCTGGCTATTCAGGACCCCTAACCCTTCCAAATAAATTTGATAATCGCATTTTCAATTTAAAAAATGCTCGTGGAATTTTTATCGGGATTGCATTGAATCTGTACATCAATTTGAGTAAAATTGACATCTTAATGATATTTAGTCTTCCAATCCATGAGCATGGAATATTCTTCCAGTTATTTAGGCCTTTTTAGATTTTTTTTTAACATTGAGTTGCAGTTTTCTGAATACAGGTGCTTTACATCATTGCTTAAGTTTATTTCAGACTATTTGAGTTTTATCTGTCATATTTTATTTTCACCACTCTTTTGACACTTTTAGTTACTTTTATTGATATAATCTTTATTTCTAGACTTTCTGCCAGGCCTCTCTCTCCTATCTTTTATTTTCAGGCACTAGCACACCCTTTAGCATATCCTAAAAATCTGGTCTCTTGCTTAGAAATTTTTTAGTTTCTGTTTTATCTGTGAATATTTTAATCTCTCCCTCATTTTTGAAAGGTGGTCTGCTGGATATAAGATTCTTGACTGGAAGTTTTTTCTTGTAGTATATTAAATTTATCAGACCACTGTCTTCTTATTTCCATGGATTCTAGTGAGAAATGAGCACTTATTCTTATTGTATATCACTTATATTTTATGCATTGCTTTTCTTTTGGTGTTTTCAGAATTCTGTCTTTGGCATTGGAGTTCTCATTAGTATGTGTTTTGGATTCAATCTATTTGGATTTTTTCAGATGGGAATATGTTGTGCTTTTTTGGACATGGATGTCTATGTCCTTCAATAGGGTTGGGAAATTTTCTACCATTATTTCTTCAAATATTCCTTCTTCCTCTTTTCCCTACTCTTCTCCTTCTGGGACAACCACAACATATACATTTGCATGCCTTTTGCTGTCATTTAGTTCCCTGAGATCTTCTTCAATTTTTTCTATTCTTTTCTTTATCTGTTCGTTTGTGTGTTCACTTTCAGAGGCCATTTCTTCAAGCTCACCAGTCCTTTTTTCTGCCTTCTCAAATCTGCAATTATATGATTCCAATGTTTTTAAATTTTCATTTATTGTGACTTTCATTCCTGTAAGATCTGTTATTTTTCTATGTATGCTTTCAAATTCTTCTTTGTGCTTATCCAGTGTCTTCTTAATATCTTTAATCTCTTTAGCCATCTCATTGAACTTATTAAGGAGACTTGTTTGAACATCTGTGAATAGTTGCCTCGACTCCTTTATGTCATCTGGAGTTTTTTTTTTGTTCCTTCAACTGGGCCATAACTTCCTGTTTCTTGGTGTGGATTGTAATTTTTTGTCAGTGTCTTAGCATCTGGCTTACTAGAGTATTTATACTGGGTACAGTTTTTCTCTTTAGTTTAAAGCCTCCTGTCCTTTCTCCCTTGCTAGTTGTGCAGTAGTAACCAAGGATGTATTTGATGCTATAAGAAGTGGAGGCTTAAGCTGCCCTCATTTCCCCAGGGGCTGATGAAACTTCTCCCAACTTTCTCCTTTGCCAGGGATAGGGACAGAGCCACATCTGTGTGGAATAATGCAAGTTACGCAGGCCTAGACTCTAGTTGCCCAGAGAGACTCATGAAGCTTCACCCCTTTCTTCCCTGTCTGAGGCAGCGATAGAGCTGCAGGAGTGGGCAGCAATCTATGAAGGGCAATCCAAGATGACCACAGTTGCCCTGGTAGACTTTCAATTTTTCAGTCTGTGCTAGCCAAAGGTACCTGGCTAGGCTGGTGTAAGGCCTACCAGCCTCCTCCCCACTAGACGTGGGGCTGAAGCTTAGTCTAGGGCTGAAGACTGATGTGGGTGAAAGAAACCATTTCCTACCATCACTGTGATTTCTGTCAGCCAGGTTTCCCTTCATGCTGGAGGCAGAGTAAAAATGGCGGTCACTGGTCTCTTTCTAACTTGGACAGATTCTTACCCCAGCTGTTCCTAGGTTGTACCTTACCATCCAAATCTACTAATCAGTAGCCAAAATCAGCAGCCAACTGTCTCCTTCTCCCCTGTTTTTGGGAAATGGAGCTTCCAATTCTACTCACAGAATAGCTCCAGGAGCAGCTTGTGCCACTAGAGTAGATTAATCACTGTCCTCCAGTCTTGGATGGTAATTTCCTGGAGAGGCTGGTGGAGGTCCCTATAGCTTCCTCCCTGCCAGAGATGGGGCTGGAGCCTGGGCTAGACCTGTAGTTCTGATCTGGATGGAAAGAAGCTGGTCCCCACCAACACTGTGATTTTCAATTCACCCTGCTTGCCCTCGTGCCAGGCTCAGAGTTAAGATGGCAGCTACCAGCCTCTTTCTGACTTGGACAGGGTCAAACTTTAGCTGTTCTCAGGATTATAATTTAGTTTCCTAAATTAACTCATCAGTAATTGAAGTTGGTGCCCAATCATCTCTTCCTCCCCCGTTTTTGGGAAGTGGAGCTTCCAATTTCAGTTGTGGAACAGCTCTCGAGGCGGCTTGTGCCTCCGGTTGAGTATGGGCACCAGTCTCAGAGGCAAGGAGCACTCTACTTATGAATATTCCCTGCAGATGGGCAGTATCCTCCTTCCAGTCCTTCAAGGATGTTGCAGGATGCACTTTTGGCCTTCTGAACTCCCAAACATGTGCTTCAGCTAGATCCAGATGTCTCTGGGTGTTTACTAACTGCTCTGTAGAAGGAACTGAATCTAGGGGCTCCTTACTCAGGTGCCATCTTCCTGGTTGTTCCTCTTTGTTGACATTTTAATTTTAGCTCTTTAAAGGTCATTGTATTGTCTTCTGTCTTGCATAGTTTGATGAGAATTATGCATTCATTCTTATCTTTGGTCTGTATTTAATGTGTCTTCTGTCTGAATGCTTTTACAATATTTTTCTCTTTACCACTGGTTGTCAGAAATTTTATTACGATACGACTTGAGGTGGGCTTCTTTCCTTAATCCTGCCTTTGGTTTGTTGAGCTCTTTGGGTCCCTTGATTTATCTTCATCAACAGATTTTGAAAATTTCCATTCATTTCTTTAAACATTTTTTCCTGTCTTTACTTCTGAGACTACAAATCTGTGATACATTTTGAGTTGATTTTTGTGAAAGTTGTAAGGACTGTCTCTACTTCATTGTTTTGCATGTACTCAGTTATTCTAGTACCATTTGTTGAAAAGACTATCATTTCTACATTGAAATGCCTTTGCTATATGTAAAAAATCAATTGACTATATTTGTGTGGGTCTGTTTCTGGTTTTTCTATTCTGTTCCATTGCTCTGTTTTTCTATTATTTCTCTACTACCACATTGTCTTCAACTGTAGCTTTACAGTTAAGTCTTAACATTCGGTAGTATCAGATTCTGGCTTTGTTCTTCTTCCATATTTATTGGCTGTTGTGGGTCTTTTGTCTTTCCATATAAACTTTAGAATCATTCATCAATATTGACAACATAACTTTGTAGGTCTTTTATTGATTGTGCTGAATCTACATATCAAGAATTGGGGAGAATTGACATCATTATCATCATCATCATATTTAGTGCTCATATCCATGACAAGGAATATATCTGCATTTATTTAGATCGTCTTTGATTTCTTATGTCTTAGTTTTATAGTTTTCTTCATATAAATCTTGTACATAATTTGTTAGACTTATACCTAAATATTTGATTTTTTGGTGCTGATGTAAGTATGTTGTGTTTTAAATTTCAAATCCCAATAGCTCATGCTGGTATATTGGAAAACAATTAACTTTTGTATATTAACTTTGTATCCTGCAATCTTGCCATAGTCACACCTTTGTAACAGGTATATTTTTGTTGATTCTTTTGGAATTTCTATATAGACAATCATATCATCTGCCAAGAAAAGAGGTTTTATTTCTTCCCAATGAATTTTTACACATTTTCTTTCTTTTTCTTATCATACTCCATTAGCCAGGACTTTCAGTAAGATGTTGAATAGGGGTTCTGTCCTGTTCCAATTTTAAGGTGAACATACTAGTTTTGTACCATTAAGTACAATGTTGGTTGCAGAGTTTTTGGATCAGTTATTTGTCTAGTTGAAGAATTTCCCTATGATTTAAAGATTTGTACATATTGATATTGGAGCTGTAATTGAAGTATTTTTATTAATTTGTATTATTCCATTGAAAACCATACACATGATAGATATTCACATGTTAACATGTTTGTTTATTGCAAAAATTATCTTGATTATTATACATTTGCACTGGTAAATATATGCATGAGTTTCTCCAAAGAAATTTCTGTATTATGAGGAAAACTTCTACTTTATTGGAAAGTGATAAAACCCTTTTCTAAAATGGTCCTTTAAATTTACTCTTCCTTATGCAATGCATAAAAGTACCATAACTAAGTACCTGATGATTTTAACATTTACTTTTACCAAAATTTTACTGCAATTTTCATTTTCATTTCATTAATTTTTAAAACGATTGATCCTATATTCTTTTGTGCATTGGCTATTTGTATTTCCTCTTTTGTGAAGCCTGGTCAAATCATTTGTTTATTTTCCTATTGTACTGATTATTTTAACTCATAAATTTTAGCATATTTTTACATATTTTGGATATAGGTCCTTATTAACTAATGTCTTGTAAATAATGTCTCAAACTTTCACTTTTTTCTTTTATTTTTTCATTTTTACTCTTTTAATGTCATTTCCATTTTACTATAACCAAAAAATCAGTGTTTCCCTTGTTATAATTTCTATATCGTGTCTAAAAGATTTCCCCTTATTTAACTCATAAATGCTATATTGTTTTGCCTTACAAATTTAACTTTGTAATATCCTTAGAGTTGATTTTGTCTATGGTATGCAGTAAAAGATTAATTTTTTCCTTGTTGATCCAGTCCCCTAGGCATAATTTATTGAAAGGAAATTTCCCCATGATTTTCCATGACTCTCTTTTCTTAAGTCTATTAGTCATATATGCAAAAGGGGTGTTGTTATCCTTCCTATTGTACTCTATTTCTCTGTTTTTCTAACCCTAAATAACACCACATTGTTTGTATTGTTATAAAGAAAAAAATACATTTGGAAAAAATATTTAGTCTTAAGAATAAGCAGAAATGAATATTAAAAATAGGTGGATGTCAGTTGTTTTCAAAAAAAAACCTTAAAACTCTTAAATATGTTTGTCCATAATGTTGGTAAATCAGCCTTCAAATCCTGCTGCTAACAAAAATAAATAATTTGACAATAATATTCAAAGCCACTATACTCATAGTCTTTGTTCTAGCATTTCTTCTTAGATGGACTTCTCTTTAGGAAAGTTATTTGGACAGCTATATGAATTAAGATCATCATCCTAACAAATGTATATGTATATATATGCATATATGCATATATTTTTATTTTGATCAAGCAAGGATGTTTAACAAAATTAAGATCTCAAATTGATAGTTGTGATGATTGAATAAAAATGAGAATATTTTTACAAAATTTAAAATTAAAATTAAATTAAAAGGGGAAGATTCAAAACTGCATATGTACAGTGATTGTATATAGTTAAAAACCATAGCCATTGTGGTGAATCATGAGAGAGAAAATATCAAATTCTTAAAATTGTTAATGATAAGGTTAAAGAAACATGAAATTTTTTTCTTGATTTTTGGAATATTTGCCAAATAATCTATAAAGTGTTGATGCTATCCTTATAATGAATGTGTCATATATTACTAAATAATTAGATATGGAATGGAAAAGGGGCAGACATCTATTTAATTACTCCCTTTGCTCAGTCACACTTTGTGACTCTGTGATTTGGTCATTGTGGATGTTGTCTCAAAAGAAACCAGGCCCTTTAAAGATACTCTCCAGTTTGGAAAACATTGCAGATTCAGACTTTCAAGACCAGACTATATATCAGGGCTGAAGGGGGAATCTGTGCGCCTTGGATTCAAGAGGAGAAGGGGCCAACCTTGACTCTATGCCATGGCATCTTTAACAAAATAGAGTTTTAGCTTAAAGAACACATTTTTTTTTTTTTGCCTAGAAACTTTAGAATAGTCTCTTTACCCTTTACCCGTAAGCTAATGTGTTTAAAACTTTGCCTACTTCTATTTATCTCTGTCCTGCTTATATTGTTTTTTTTCCTTTTCTCTCTCTGCTATATTTCTACTCTCCTTTTATCCTTTTACTTTTTCCAGCTCAATCAAATGAAGGAGGAGAGTCAAGAAAGAGGCACATTCTTATAAGACTTTTAGTTGAGTGATCCATTAGTATGCCGGCACTCAGGAAAAGATACAGGAGAGAAGTCTTGGGGAGAAGTGTGCCGTGTGGCAGGGGAAGGTCTTGTTGGGGGAGGTGAATGATATTGAAAGGGATAGATTTTTGTTTGAGAATACCATTGTACTGTTAGGACAGAAATGAGAAATTTAGCATTTACTCTTAATAGCTACTCTTAACCTCTATTGGTATTATCAACATGAAATTATACTTTAAAGGAATATTTTTTATTATGATGTTAAAGACTAAGGATCAATATGCAAATATTAGTGGTTGGGGCCATAGTGAAACTCACATGATTTAGCAAAAGCTGATAATATGGAATTATAGAATTTAAAACTGAAAGTAGTCATCTAGTTTATCCTCCTTTGCAGAAGTATAAAATCTATTCCTTTACTAGGAGATGAGCCTATAAGTACTTCTTGAAAATCTTCTATGATAGGGATGCAGTGCTTTCACAGATGACTCTTTTTAAGATTAGGCAATATTTGTTTCTTAACTGATTTTCCTTGGACTGGTGTCAGGTCCTTTCCTGAGAATAGGTTTGAGTGGAGATAAAGAACAGAGTGTTGATTACAGAGGATAAGTGGGAGGGGTTTTTGAAAGTACATCAGATAGCTTGTCAAATCAACGTTTCTACCCAGCGTGGGTTCGGATATGACACCTGTGCTATATGGCAGTGCACAACTGGTATCCCAAGCTAGAAGCAGAAATGTTCAGATTAAAGGTGAGTTTATGCACTTCCAGGCTACAAAGAAGTCTTTTAATTATGTCAGTATATTACTATAAAACTCAGTTGTTGATCTGGTGAAATTAATATATTCCTGACCTGTAAGACCTTTTCTGCCTCTTAAAAATCCTATGAATATTTCAAAGCCCATGTTGAATTATACCCTCACCACATCTTCTATGCTTTTGTTGTTATTACCTTATTATTTTATCTCAGTCATATATGCATGAGGTTTAGTTATTAAGCTAACTTTACTGAACATTGACTAATTACGAACCACTAAGCAAATGCATTTTATGATCTCATTTAATCCTTGCAAAGACCCTACAACGCAGATAATAGTATTATACATTTTTTTTGAAGGAAATGAGGTGGCTTAGTGAGGTTTAATAAGTTGCCTAAGGCCTCAGTGCCATTCTCTATATAACTCTATAATGAGCCCATTAAGGGATGTTACTTTATTTTATTTATCCTTATATTTCTAGCAGATAATTGTGTCTGATTCATGATAGATAGAAAAAGAATATTTGTGAGAATGAATTGATTTCCATGGCCCAAACTCAATGTTTCAAAAGTACATTTTTGGGCTAGCAAGGACTGTTTATCTACCTGTTTATATCTTTCTCAAAATCTCAATCTATTAAAATGTTTTGAGCAGGACCAGCTTTCCATGAGGCCTGGCTATATAGATTGATTTCAAAGGTGGTATGAAGAGCTACTGTTCTCCATACCCCTTCCATCTCTTAATTCTTGCCAGAAATTCCACTAATTGAGATTTTTCTCTGTGGCATAAGCCTTTAACCTTGTTAAAATGGAAACAAGCCAGGAAATGGTAACAGATTAACAATTTCTAAATTAGTATGAATAGATTTAACAGGTCACTTCCTGTGAATGGGTCATAGGCACAGGGAATTCAGTTATATTCCAGTGGCAATATAAGAAGGGTTAAGGTAAAATGGTATGCAAAATAAAAGAAGAAGAAACACAAAATGTAATTGTTTTTGTAGGTTTGTCAAGGACTGGCACTGATTTAAAAAGCTAAATGATATTAACATTTTAAAAAGTTGCATTTGTGAAGTCTGTAGTACTGAAATGAAACCTATCTCAGGAGACAGAAGTTTCCAGAAGGATGCAGAGTTTGTTTCTATTAGTTATGCAATGCTTATTTGAGACTGAATCCAATTTCTGCATTGTGTGTAGTTAATAAATATAAATTGTGGGCTTTTCTCTTGAATATAAATTCTGAAGAATGGAAAAAATATTGTTTAAAATAAAACACAATAGTTAAACATATGTAACTTTTTGCATTATTAATCCTTTATGTATATATTTGAAGAGTAGAACTGTTTAAAAACTAACTTGGCTGGTATTAAAATGAATTTGTCACCCTGGTGACAAATATTTTCATAGAGAAGATGGTCTGAAATATACTGGTGTTTGTGATACACCCGAGTAGGAGAAACTACACAAATCTGGTAAGTGTTGATGACTATTAAGAGGATCACCAACTATAAAGATAAATTATTTCACCAAATACTTTAACAGATGCAGAAACCAAGGTCAAATTTGCCAAAATGCTTTGCAGCAGGACCAGATTTATTACCCGTTTCCATTTCTGCTTTTAGCCTTTATTAGCTTGCAGCAGCTGCCTGAGCTAGAAGTCCCTTTGTTTTGAAGACATTTGCTCAGTGACTTGTTGTCTCACAGCTTGATTATCACTTTGCTCTTCCAGTAACACCTGACACGCAAACATGAGGAATTACACTTCTGTGACTCAGTTTGTCCTTTTGGGAATATCTAATACTGAAGGACTGGAAAGCCTGCTCTTTGTCCTGTTTTTGGCCTTCTACTTCTTCACTTTGATGGGAAACCTGTTCATCTTTGTCACCATTCTGGCTTCCCCTCACCTCCACACACCCATGTATTTCTTCCTGGGAAAACTCTCGGTGCTTGACATATTTTTTCCTTCCATGAGTTCCCCCAAAATGATGCTCTTACCTCCTGGGGCAAAACCGCATCATCTCTTATGGGGCTGTGCATCCCAGCTCTTCTTTTACCTGGGTAGCACTGAGTGCTTCCTGTACACGGCGATGGCCTACGACCGCTTTGTGGCCATTTGCCACCCTCTGCAGTACAGGGTCCTCATGAGCCACAGGCTGTGAACCTGCCTGACTTTAGGCACCTGGCTGGGGGGCTGTCTACACGGAAGCGTCCTAGCCTTCCTTGTCTTTAAATTGCCCTACTGTGGCCCCAATGAGATGGACAGTTTCTTCTGTGACATCCAGATGGTGCTGCCCATGGCTTGTGCAGATACTTCTGTGGCTTACAGTGAGTTTCACTTATGTGGATGTTGTGAATCTTACCTGCTTTTTCCTTATTGTTTCTTCCTATGGTCGCATTGTCCTTTCTATTACTGAAATTCATCTTGGCAGAAGGCAGGCGTTGAGCCTTTGTCATCTGCTGCACCCACCTGACTTCCATCCTCTTATTCTACTGGCCAGTGTTGCTCATCTACCTGTGGCAGGCTTCCAGCCCTGGCTGGATTCTGTTATTCAGGTCTTAAATAATATCGCCACCCCTTCTCTGAATCCTTTGTTTTACATCTTGAGAAACAAGAATGTGAAATTGGCTCTAAGGAAACTGTTAACTCAGATGGTGCATATTTCAGGAACATACGGTAGAGGTGCAATGCCTCTCTCTCACATTCTTTGGGGAATTCGTTAAGATGTACTCTTACAACAGGATTGTTGCCAAATAGAATGCTGGACAGAGTTAACCAACGGTCTTTCTTCAGCATCCTAAGTCCACAAAGGAGAAGGAAATGTGTGCTGAGCCATGTATCTTGGATTTACCCCTCCAAGGAAGCCTTTTCTGATTAACCCAGACTTTTCTTTTTTTTTAATTTGCCAAAATAATGTCTCTTTTCTTTTTCACACAGACTATCCTTGCTGCAACTCTGTTTTGATTGATTATCATTAAGCTGCTAGTTTTTAGAGGCTGATGACTGTCCTTCTTCTTCCCTCCTTCCTTTATTCCTTCTTTCTTTTATTTTCTCTCTTTAAATTATTCTTTGCTCTTTTCTATTATATCTCTCTGGCTATTCAATCAAAGTATGTTTTATAATCAACAGGGTCTAAAATCTAAAAGGATTTCTAGTTTGGTAAGTTTAGTTTTAAACTTAGTTTATAACTTTTTTAGCTTTAATCATATCTTCCCATGACAAATATAATTGCATTTGGAGATTATTTTGCTTTAGCCATCACAGAAGTTTGGTGTTGAGATTTAATCATTATGTGTCACATGAAAAACTGACCATTTATCTACTCATGTAAAACGGGAGAGTTGATTTCTGTAAATTTGCTGAAGAAAATCTTTTTGAATTAGAGCTCTGTATCCATTGTAGGTATACCCTTTTTGTATCTGTGATTAATTGAAGTTAAACAACTAAAAATAATTACTATTTGATTCTGAAATTTTTAACAAATAAATTCCACCTTTAATATAATGAATTTCAGGCTAGTGATCCATCTGTTTAGATTTACCCACTCTAACACCTAGAATGATAATAATAAGAACAAACATTCCAAATCTGTTTACTATGTGTATGATCATTATTGGTGTACTAAGCACTTTCATGCATTGACTGTTAACTCACGAAAACATAAGAGTTATGAGAACCTCCCTTTTCTAGATGAAGAAAATTAAGTAGAATAGTATTCACATCCAAGCAGTCTGACTCTGGAACCAAACTCTTAGGCCTCCTTCTTGATATCTGCTTTATAAGAAATACTGAAGGATCATTACATTTTTAATAATTATAGCCATATTTATATCATGCTTAATATACCAATGTAGTCCCCAAAGCATCTCTATGAAGTAGATATACTTAATATCCTCAATTTTGGGGAGGAAATGGAGGCACAGGTAAGTTAAGTATCTGTATAAGAGAAAAGTAGTGATGACACTGGGCATAACCAGGTAAGCTATCTGAGTCACTTTTGTAGAAATAAGCACAGACCAGAAAATAGTATTGGCGTTTTCCACCCTATAGTGATAGCCATTCATTTATTCTATTGTTCAGTCATTGATTGGTTAATTGATTCAACCACTCAAAGTTCTTTATCTGACTTGTATCTGGAGGACAATGTGTGGTGTGTTTCCATTTAATGAGTCATAGGGGCATTAATTATGAGATACATAAACCCCTTGAAGAAATAACTCTTGAAATTACTTCAATATAAAGTGAAATACTCAAAATAAGATCAATTGGAAAAGGAAGTGTGGAGGGTATCATCAATTATAAATAGTTATACTGCTGAGTTAATTTTCCCAATTCATCACTGCTTTTCAAAGCAACTTAGTAGGTTAAATTGAGTTGATGGGCTTAAATTAGGTAATTAACATCATATGTGTATATATATATATATACACACACACTCATGCACACACACCCACACATATATACACATATACATATCTTTTCAGAATCTATACACAAACTAAGTTAATTTACAGTTGACTGGATGATGATGAAGATGATTTTGAGATTTTCAAAATGTTTCTAAATCTATACTACTAATAGTTTAAGTACATGTAGGCACTAGGAATAAAATTATCATCTTATCCTATGGTCCAGAAAGCAGAAATGTGGTCTTTCCATACAGTGAAATATTATTCAACATTAAAAAGAAACAAAGTACTCATTACATGCAACTACATGGATGAATCTTGAAAAGATTATTCTCCGTGAAAGAAGTTGGACCCAAAAAGTCAAATATGTCTAGTTCCATAAGAAATGTTCATAAAGAGCAAATATATCAAGATTAGTCGGGAAACGGACTTTGGCCCAGTGGTTAGGGCGTCCGTCTACCATATGGGAGGTCCGCGGTTCAAACCCCCGGCCTCCTTGACCCGTGTGGAGCTGGCCATGCGCAGTGCTGATGCGCGCAAGGAGTGCCATGCCACGCAAGGGTATCCCCCGCGTGGGGGAGCCCCACGCGCAAGGAGTGCGCCCGTGAGGAAAAGCCGCCCAGCGTGAAAAGAAAGAACAGCCTGCCCAGGAATGGCGCCGTCCACACTTCCCGTGCCGCTGACGACAACAGAAACGGACAAAAGAAACAAGACGCAGCAAATAGACACCAAGAACAGACAACCAGGGGAGGGGGGGAAATTAAATAATAAAATAAATCTTTAAAAAAAAAAAAAAGATTAGTAGTTGCCTAGATTGGAAGTGGGAAACGGGTAATTGTAGCTGAACATGACGTTTCTTTTTAGTGTGAAAGAAATGTTCTGAAATTAGATTGTGGTAATGGTTGTACAACTCTGTATATTAAAATTCATTGAAGTGTATACTTAAAATGAGCGAGTTTTATAGCATATAAATTTTATATCAATAAATTTAACATATACAGAAATCATTGCTAGTCAAATTTTTTGAGTTTATGTGATAATCTAATTTAATAACCACTTAAAAAACAAAGCAAAAGAACAAGAAAATGGGTAGGAATATATTACTAAGAATGTTTACTTTTAAATTCAAACAAAATAATTACTCCATTTTGTTGGAACTGAGTGTGAATTTTAAATGCAGAAAGGATGAAATTCAAATCAAAGTTTATGACTGACCTTTGAAATGAACTTTTACAATTATTTGAACTTTTGAGCCTATTTTTCTGTCCTTAAAAATGTAAAGTTTGTGATCTAGAACACTTCCTTTTACATGTAGGGTCTTAGTAAGTAGTAATTACTATTTCATTACCACAGAGATGAGACTCTCTTCTGTATTCTTCTCATAGCATGATGGTATAAAGGACAATGATTATTAGCATGTTGCAAGATTACTAAAATCTTATTACAGCTGTAAATTTGTGCCTTCTGTATCCTCTCAAAGAAGCTTTAGCCATAACATATTCTAATAGGCCCATGTGCTTGTTTTGCTGGGCAGTCAGTAAAAATAATGTTCTCATAGGGCTTCTAATTCTACTCTTGTCCTCTCAGATCCATGCTTTACATGGCAGCCAGACTGAATTCTTAAAATACAAATCAAAGAAAGTTACAATAGTTAAAATACATTAAAATAAACTTCAGTAAGAGGCTAAAGGAAAATAAAGAGAATTTTTTTCCCATAATATGGAAAGTATAAATTTAGGCAGTTTAGGAAGTGATGGGTCATTCTATAGCTAATTTTGAAAAAAAAAAAAATCAGTTGCAAGTGTTTTCTGTTTTGGATTTGTTTGTAACAGCAGATGGGGTTGTCTATTTTCTTGTAGTGATTTTTACCTGTTTTCCTCAAGCCCAGAAGCTCCAGGGATCACAGGACAGGGTCAAATACCTGAACCCAGTTCCAGACTAGATGAAAAACATGCCCAAGAGGGATTGTTAATCAAAGAGGCCTAAACACTGACAAAATAATTAATTACTGTGACATAACTGCATTTTACTCCAAGAAGTACTGCGGTCAAGGCAATGGGGAAAAAGAAGGAAGGAGGGAAAACAGCAAAATCTCCTGTCTAACTGTTCTCTGTGCTCTCCAGAATTTCTAGTCAGAACCCACTAGGGGAGAGGGTCCCAAAGGAACACCAAAGACATTTATTCTTGCTTAAGGAGAGGATTCCTGCTGGTTACCCAAAACCAAGGCCACTGTAGGGTCTAGATGTTCAACTAAAAGAGGGTGGGAAGAATGTGAGAATTGGCCTTATTTTCTTTTGGGCTGATACTAAATTGACTCCATGATAATGATTGCATTTGTATAGAGAGATTGCCATTGGAAGACTACAATGTGTATTGGAAAAGATGGTTGACTTTTTTAAAAAAATTTTTAATTTTTTATTGAAGTATATCATTCATACATGAACACACATAAAGAATAAGTGTATAGTAAAGACTGTGAACTTACAATATAAACATATGTAACATCACACAGGGGTCTCATACATCACCCCTCCACCAACTCTTTGCATTGTTGTGAAGCATTTGTTACAAACTATGCAAGAGCATCAAAATATTACTACCAAGTATGGGTTGGGGGAAAAATACACCAAATATAAGATGGTTATATATACAAACATACATATATTTGTATATATATACACATATATATTTGTCTTTTAATATGGTTGTCTTTTATATTGGTAATTGCCTGTTATTTCCACTACATTATCTATTTTGTTTTGTTTTATTATAGGTGTGCTACAGAATTCTCCATTTTTAGTTGTTCCTGCTGATGGAAAAAAAAAAAGGTTTGTGGACCACTCAGAACAACAGGTAATTCCAGATACCATGGAGCCATTTCAAGTCAAGCTAAGAGACATAATGTGGAATAAAGTCTCATTTAAAGCAGACAATTAATAATATGAATGGGTTTTTAGCAAAGGTGAGTAGAAACAGCCATTAAACTTGGTATTATAAATATTGGTTATTATAAGTAGTTAATTTTCATAATTAATTAATAATTATTATATACACAAGAACCTTGAGATACATTATTGTCACTATTTGTACAGAGAAAGAGGAGATTTAGAGATTTGTTAAAGTTATCCAAATTCATAGTGAGAAGTACGTGTGGCATTTACACTAAGATATATATCCAAATGTAAAGTTTACTTTTTGCCCTCTCTTCATACTGTCTCTAGTATTAGTTCTTTTAACTTGAGAGGAAACAGAAAATAATTAAATGACTTCCTAATGTCTCACTTTAACGAGTGACAGAACTGGACCAATTCCTTGTGAGAATTTCTTTATACTATGTAGACATTACCAGTTTCCAGCGAGTCCTGAGAAGGTATCAGCTTTTTGGGAGAACAGCTCGTCTCAGTGAGGCCATTCCTTGCTTTTCCAGGGCTACCTAGACATGAAGATAAGGAATCACACTGAAGTAACTGTGTTTTTCCTGATGGGAATCCTTCAGACAAAAGGGCTGGAGGGCCTGCTCTTTGTCCTGTTTTGGCCTCCTACCTCTTCACCTTGTTGGGGAACCTGCTCATCTTCCTCACCATTCTGGCATCCCCTCACCTCCACACCCCCACGTATTTCTTCCTGGGAAGCCTCTTCATGCTTGACATATTTTTCCCTTCTGTGAATTCCCCTAAAATGATGCTCTACCTCCTGGGGCAAAGCCACACCATCTCTTTCTGGGTCTGTGCATCCCAGCTCTTCTTTTACCACTTCCTGGGCTGCACAGAGTGCTTCCTGTACACGGGGATGGCTACCACCACTTTTTAGACATCTGCCACCCCCTGCAGCACACGGTCATCATGACCCCTGGAACGTGTGCTGTCCTGACCTTAGCACCTAGCTGGGGAGCTGTCTGCATGCATCCGTCCTCACCTTCCTCATCTTTAAGTTGCCCTACTGTGGCCCCATTGAGGTGGACAATTTCTTCTGCGACATCCCGGTGGTGCTGCCCCTGGCTCGTGCAGACACTTCTCTGGCTCAGACAGGGACTTTTGCCAATGTGAGTCTTGTTGCTCTCCTGTGCTTTCTTCTGATCCTCACTTCTTACACTGGAATTATAATGTCTATCTTGAAGATCAGTTCATCAGAAGGCAGGCGCAGAGCCTTCTCCACCTGCAGTGCGCACCTGACCTCCGTCCTGCTGTTCTATGGACCCGTGGTCCTCATTTATCTCTGACCTGCCTCCTGCCCGTGGCTGGATTCTGTGGTCCAGGTGTTGAATAACATCGTTACCCCTTCCCTGAATCCTTTAATCTACACCTTGAGAAACAAGGATGTTAAATTGGCCCTGAGAAAAGTGCTAATCCATGGAGTACATATTTGTGGGGAATAAGTTTGCATGTCATTTTCTGTCTTTACAATGTTGCCTTGTGTTTATCTGGGGTAATTAGTCCATATATTTGGTGTGATTGCTAGGTGGGGTTTGGGCCAAAAATAACATTGAAAAATTTCTGGTGTGACTTATGTCCCTATATTTACACAATCTCTAATTCAACAAAATCTTTACAATGTTTACCATATGCCAGACAGTATTCTATGTACTTTACAAATGCTGACATAAGTACTTTTAATAATAATTAAATGAAGTACATAATATTATTATCCCATTTTTACCTATGAGGAAATAGTACTAAACTGCTGAGCCGGATATGAATGAGAGCATCTTAACCTTATGCTAATGTGGCCTATGTATTGTATTGTAGGAATTGTAATATAATTATTCCTTCTAGAAACTTCATTTTCTATTTACATGGAACAGTCTCCAATTTGCCACATGCAAAAAATCTGTAGTCTGTTTAATTTGCTCTATTGTTTTCTATCGTTTTTTATTTCTGTATTTTGAAGTATGATGTATCTTTGAGAGTGATATAAAGAAAATTTGTTACATTTTAGATATCAGGTGACACTCATTTGTGAACCAACATATTCTCAGGTAGAGCTTCTACTCTCAGGGAAGTATTCTTTCTTTTTTGACAATGGTTTTGATTCTATGAGAAGGATTGCAGATTTCCTTTATTTAAGCCAAAGACCGAATTTGAATTTCATAATTCCAGGTCAGTTTTTTTATTCCCATGTAAGTAAATCGTACTGAAGAAAATTAGAAAATTGTAAGTAACTAATGTGGCTAGAAGCCCCTCATTTATCCAGCCTCCAAAAATAACTACTACTCAGAGTTTGGCATTTTTCCTGTATTTCTCATTAGTAACTACATTGGATCCAGAACCCTGGGTTTCTGACTACCTGATTGGAATTCTTTCATATATCTTTATCTCTATATCTAACCTATGTCATGTATATTTATATATCTATATCATCATCTATATCTCTATATTCTCTGTATCTGTCTACAATCATTTATAACTACATCTCACCTAGCATATGTATATATGTATATGTGTTATGTGTAAAGAAATTTATATAATTATGGTAATACTGTGTATGTGCATGTATGTATCTTGTTTGAAAATGCAGCAACCATTTTCAATTTCATAAAATTTTAATGGGCCCTTTTAAAAGTCTGTGTGATATTCTAATTTATAAATCAATATAATTATCCCAATTATTGCTGTATTATTAAGCTTTTAAGTTTGATTTCAGTTTTTTAATGTCTTTAACCATAACTTTACAAAGAACATCTTTGTGCTTGAAGTTTTTCCCACATTTCCATTATCTAGTTAGCTGTGGTATTGCAGATCAAAGGATGCGAGCTTTCTTCTCTTTTTATACATGCTGACAAAATATACAGAAGTGCCTATAAAATCACTTCTAGAAATATAGTTTATCTTCCTTTATTATCTAAAATACTGTCCTGTATTTTACTATATTAATAATTTGTTAATATTTCTTTCAAATGAGGAAGTATATGTTTTACATATTTATTTGAATGTCTTCTTGTATGTAAAATCAATCATCGTCATTTGTCCATGTTTGATGGGATCTTGGGAATTTTCTTATTATTTCCTGTTCATACATTTAGAATATTACTTCTACGATGTGTTGTATTTTTCCTTACTTTGTCATGTATGCTTTGCTTTTATTGTAATTTATTTAAAGAAGTCCTTATCTTTAATTTACATGTAGTTGAATTTACCAGTATTTTCTGTTTTCTTTTTTTTCCATTGAGTGCAAGATCAGAAATTACTGTAACTCCACTCTTGTAAATATATAGCAATGGATTTTAGAGTTGTTTATCTTAAAATAAATTCATTACCTGGAATTACTTGGTGGGAATCTAATTTCTGTTTATCTTTGTAGAGCTAACTTCTTATTTTAATGTGCTAATGCTTCTCCAATATTGGATTACCTATGTATCCCATTTAGGGTTTTTCATGACTAATAAATCTTTGTTGTGTTTAGCCACTAATTTGTGTACTAATTAATATAGCTCCCCCAGTATTTTATTAAGAATAATCAGCAGTAAAGCCTTACCAGTTTTAGAATGTTATGTTTTATGTATTAACTAAAGCAGTCTCTTCCTTTCAGCAGAATTTTTATTTGTTTTATTTGAAACTTCATTATGAACCAAGAGTGTAGTTTGTGTTATTGGAAGGCAAGTTGTTGAAAATACTGATGATTATTCATATAAACCAGAAATTCAGATGTTTAAATACAATTCTCAATTTTTAAACATTGCAAGTCACTTAAAAAATAAATCTAGGGTAGCAGATGTGGCTGAAGGGATTGAAATTCTGCCTACCACATGGGAATTCCTGAGTTCAGTTCTCAGTGCCTCCTGGAGAAGGTGAGCTGGTGCAATGGGCAGGCACACCAAGTTGACACAACAAGATGAAGCAACAAGATCATGCAATGAAGAGACAGAAAGAGGAGAGAGAATGAGAGACACAGCAAACCTGGGAGCTTAGGTGGCTAAAGTAATTGAGAGCCTCTCTCCCACATGGGAGGTCTTAGGTTCTGTTCCAGGTGTCCCTTAAAGAAAAGATGAGCAGACAAGGATAGCACACAGCAGATGGACACAGAGAGCAGACAGCAAGCCCAAACAATGGGGTGGGGTGGGGTGAAGAATAAATAAATAAGATAAATCTTTAAAAAAGAAACTATTTTTTAAAGTTTACCAGCAGAGCATAAGGTTGGGATGAGCTGTTAGCAATGTGTTCACTTAGTCATATGATTTTGTTTAGTTTACAAAATTAAGATGTTGTTATATTTTTTGTTCACAAGAGCCACACAAATTGAATAAGCTTCAGTCCTCACCAATTCTGGATTTGCTATTGAATTACACAATAAAGAGGAGATTCAGTCTATCCTCTCCCTACAAAAAAAGTTACTTGTAACAAACACAAAACATGTAAACAGAAATACAAGAGATATGTGGTTATAAAATTTATGATCTTTCTAAAAATAAAATTTCAGTGTTTATATTTAGTTACACTACAAAAATTATGGAATTTTCATGAAAAGACAGTATTTTTGTTACACATCTAAGTAATGATAAAAATATGTGAAAGTTCGTATTCTCACCATTTACGTATATTCTTTTTTTAATCTTTATTTAAACAATGATGACTGGCTTGAAAAGTATTGGTGTAAATAAAAAAGAAGATAAATGGACCTTGGATTGGCAAGCACAATCCCATTAAATTTACCTTTGTTAGATAAAAATTCACTCAGGAAAAGCAGATATCATTGACTTTTTTAGATGTGCAAGATGTACAACCGAGAACTTCTTCAAATCAAGAGAACATGTTTTAAAATAATATGAAGGTCACAAGAAAATTTCACACTTTTTATTCCCAAGGGTCAAATATTTTCAGAGATGATAGCTGTTTAAAAACAAACAAACAGGGAAACAGACTTGGCCCAGTGGTTAGGGCGTCCGTCTACCACATGGGAGGTCCGCAGTTCAAACCCCGGGCCTCCTTGACCCGTGTGGGGCTGGCCCATGCGCAGTGCTGATGCGCGCAAGGAGTGCCCTGACACACAGGGGTGTCCCCCGCGCAGGGGAGCCCCACACGCAAGGAGTGCACCCGTAAGGAGAGCGCCCCAGCGCGAAAGAAAGTGCAGCCTGCCCAGGAATGGCGCCACCCACACTTCCCCTGCCACTGAGGACAGCAGAAGCGGACAAAGAAACAAGACGCAGCAAATAGACACAGAGAACAGACAACAGGGGAAGAGGGGAATTAAATAAATAAATAAATCTTTAAAAAAGCAAACAAACAAACAAACAAAAAAACAAATCAATATTCATGTCTCAATTGTGCAGATTTTACTAAGAGATCCCACAAATTTTTATTATTTTTGCTTGTCGTTCCTTCCATCCTGAAAGTATAAGGATGTTCAATTTCAGTAATTACTATAAGCAAAAGTACAGCTACAAGTTGCAATTTACATGTATCTTTTTAAGCAAAAGTTCAACATTTCATCAGTTATTTGTGTTAAGTTGGATTATGTATGTGTCTTGAATATATCAAATATAAGTAATGAAATCATGTTTTTTAAGTTTGTGTTTATTTTCATTTAATCTCCAAGTTATGTACTCAGGATTTTTTTTTCTTTAACAGATCAAGTATGCACTAAAAAATAATCATGCAAAAAACATTTTTCCACCTAAAATTTTTAATTTATTCAAAAGGCTCACAGTTCATAAGGAACTTTCCTTGATAATAAGGCCCTAGGAAAACTAAATGATAAAACGGTACCCTTGATCCAGGTTCTCCGTATGGGACAGAGAATGAGCAAGGAGTAATGAACATAGTGGGAGAAGAAAACCTTTCTCTCTTCCTGGTCTTTTTGAAACTTTTCCTCCAGTGTTTAGGTGGATAAATCAGGTAGTTCTATGAAGTCCTGCTGTCTCCAAGAAAAAGGAGGACTCTCCACTTGGATTTGAGTGTAAGTCATATTCTCCAATCTTTTTTTACCTGTGTTGGGGAATATTGACAACTTGCTGAACTTGTGGTCCCCAATTGGTGGTGAACCTGCTTCATTCTCGAGTCAGAGCACAGGAGTTCAGAAGGAGTCTTAGGCTTCGATCTCAATCAGCATCATTGCAGGATGGCATGAGAGCAATCCTACTAGAGGAAAGAAGCAGGGCTACAGAAATCATTTGAGGGAAGAGATAATGAGATGACAGTTATGCTAAACTGCCTGGTTCGGTTTGTCCTTAATAAAGCCTGACTGATGGGCGCAGGCATGCAGAAGCCAGGGGCATCACTGAGACTGTGCAGGAGGGCATGATGGAGGGAAGGATTTGAGTATTTTGGAACTAATTATGATAACTGTCAGGTAATCTAAAGTAAATAAAAAACTAATAAGCAGAAGGAAATGCTTATAGAAGAGAAAATAGATGCGGTTAATGAGTTAGGCGTTTCAAAGAAGTCATTTGTTCCTTCTATAAAAACTTACCAGCAGCACAATGAAATGCCAAATCTGAGCCTATAAAGAGCTTACAACCTGGTGTAGGAATATAGACACTATTTGAAAAATGGTACATATAAATTGTAATTATCAACTGTGTGGTAAGTGCTAGGTAGGAAAGTTCTGTGGATCAAAACACTTAATGGGAAAGTATTTGTATCCTAAATATTCCACACATGTTTTCCTCTCACATCAATAAATGTGTAGTTATATCTTAACTTGTATGACTGGGTGGTATTCCAAGGAAGTCAAGCAGGGCTTCCTTAGAAAGGATATGAGAGCCGATAGTGAAAAAATAAGAGTGGAGGCAAGGGAAGGTGACAGACTTTCTAGGCAGGGCAGTCTCAGGGGCAAAGACCCTGTGGACATGGGCACAGCATATTTGAAAGCCTGAGAGGTAACAATTATGATATCGAGTTTGAGAGACAGAAAAGCAAAAGATAACTCAGAGTGCAGTGGCCCATTTTATATTTTTTAAAGATTTATTTTATTTATTTCTCTCCCCTTCCCCCCCACCCCCCCAGTTGTCTATTCTCTGTGTCTATTTGCCACGTGGTGTTCTTTGTCCGCTTCTGTTGTTGTAAGTGGTACGGGAATCTGTGTTTCTTCTTGTTGCAGTGGCCCATTTTAAAAAGCATGGTCTTTACATGGGAGTAATGGGAAATTTAAGAGGATTTTATGCAGCGGTATGTTTGGAGAGTAGTATGTGTGTGTGAAGAGCCTAGGAAGGGATAATAATAGCTATGAAGAGAGATACTGGGGGAGTACAGGAGCATCAGGAAGACGTCAGGAAGGTCATCTGATTAGAATTTAAGAAAACTGGCCAAAAAAAAGAAGAAATGGTTTAACCACCTTGTCATAGAAAAGACACTGGGAATATATTTGGGTTAAGGATCTGCCTTATCCTAATCAGATGATATCATTATAGAACTTCTTTATCTGCTTTCTTTGTTTCTCTACTGGCAGATACACTCAGAGGATGGTTTGATTCAAACACCCAGAGGACTAGAACCCCCAAAGGATAGCAACAGGATTAGAAGGAAAATCAGAACACTTGACTCAGTGGGACTAGAACATTTTATTACCAGTTACTTTAAACGTAATTTATATACAACATAAACAAATAGAGCAACTGTATGGTTTAGAAATGACTGTGCAGTTTATTCTACTATGGAATGTCTTTGGATATTTTTTCCTTAAAACTTCCTGGTTCAAATAAACTCCTTTCATCCCATACTAAATTCATTTCACCCCATACGAAGATAGCCTTACAATTTCTTGAAAATGGTTAAAAGCTCATTGTAAAATAATGAAAACAACACAGAAAAGCATAATTAAGAATATGAAAAAAATCATCCAAAGTATAATTGCACCTTTTAACCAGTGGAATATTCTTTCAATTATTTCTGAATGAACATAGACACACTTCATATCTAACAAAAAATAAGATGTCAACACTCACCAACTTTTTCCTGCTTCCACCTGCTATGGGGATTCCATATTTGATTGCTGGGTTGACAGGGCCTTTATTTTGTAGAGTCAGTGTTTTGGGTAGAAAGAGAACTGGAACAGCTAGTGAGAAAAGATGTAAGTAGAAAAAGCAGAGAGTTGCTTGGGAAAAATAAAAAGAAGACTTAACAAAATGGGTACTGATGAGGAAAAACTAGAATCAATGCTGACTAAGAGGAGGGAGTTTTGGAAGGCTTGAAGACAGGAATAAGAAATAATATTGGGTATTGAAAGTAAAGAAGCTGGGGCATATTTTAAGAAGTGGTATGTGAGTATGTGTATGCATGTTTTAAAATAAACTCTTATGTCCTGTTTTGGAGGCTTAACAGAAGTTTTATGTAGAGGGAAAGATTTAGGTTTTAAACATTATTTTATATGCCAGACATTCAATACAACACTGATTTAGAAGGGACAAAAGAGGATCAGCTTCATTCAAATTTAAGTGTCATGTGTCATCAATTTTACCTAAATGCAGAAATATATTTACTGTAGGGTATGCTGTTAGTACATGAAACATATCACTGCTGTTTCTCCTTCAAAATCAGTAATAGGGTATTTATATCATAATTTGCATGGATAGGTGGAATTCTGTTCACTCGGTCATTCATTCCACGAGCATATACTGGATGCAACTACGTCCTTTGATACAATAGTGAATCAGATAAGCACTGTCCCTGTTCTTAAGGAACTCTCATATGCTAGGAAAGAAAACCATTACGTAATTTTAAGAATGAGGTATGGTTGTCGATAGGACTTACTGGCTATTTCAGATATCACGGAAAGTAGTTTTTTCTGCTAATATCTAGCATTGATGGGGCAGCAAATTAATACTGACATTGCCTAGGACTCGCATATCATCTAGGACAAGAATCCCTAAAGTCTGGGTAAAAAGATTGTGCAGTCTTGGTCTTCTGTCTTTCAGCTTAGGAGGGTACATAGATCCCTCATGTTTTATCTCACAACATTTATTTATGCTTGAGTGAACTCCATTCTCATCTTTTTGACTCATGACTTTTGTTAGGCTACCAATGTATTTATTCAGTTTTTTAAAATTTTTCCTCTTATTTGTTTCACTTTCATGGTTTCACATGGAATGGAAATTGTTGGGAATACAATGGAATAAAAAACTAATGACTACAAATCTTGAAATGTAAGGGCTGGTATACCTTTTGGATCCCGAATAAATAGTACCCTTATAATTCCACCGCATTCTAGAGAAGATTGAGACTTAGTTATCCTTCTCATTGTTTTTGGAGGTGAATTGGAAAATTAATATGTTGAGAGAACTAAATGAGTTTGTTAACTAAACCCCATAAAAAGCCATCTTCTCTTCAAACCAAAAGGAATGGGCAGGCTTTCAAACTCTTTTAGCTCCAAAAGGTAATTTGAACTATTGACAACTTGGTGGAGTAGGAAATAGTTAAGAGTTAAGAGGCATTGGGGCTAGCCATGGCTTGATAATAACTATACGGTATACCTTAAAGCTATGTTTCATCACCAGCATCTGTAGAATGGGTAGTGGAATAAGATAAATGCCCATAATTATAAGTCATATTACAAACATGACCTTTGTCTGTTCTTCTTTCAACAGTTATTTATGGAATACCTTCTAGGTATCATGAACTGTCCTAGGCTCTGGAAAGAGCTTCAGAGATCTGAGGACATGTTGTGTTGCTTAAGGTAATGTGTGACTTGGGTCCATTATTGAAATCTGTAATCCTCAAACTCAATTCTACAAATGTGGGCACCAGCTTATGGGAGATGTGTGAAGATGAAATAAGATGATGCCTGGGAGGAAGCTCATGCTACATAAATGTTAGTTAATCCTATTCTCAGCAATATACAGAAACTGAAGCTTTATGGAAGAAAAGAGCAACAAATGCCTTCTAGGTGGAGCCAAGAAATGAAAAGAAGGGTGATTTAACCTAAAGAGGGCATTTTGAAGGCACCTTCTTGGACTGTCACAGAACCTCACCATCCCTACATGCCATCATTGGCTTCCCAGTACAGGGATGAGAAATCTCTCTCCAATTGCTTGCTCTGCTGATTGTATTTCTTACTCAGGGGTGAGACAACAAGGATAAAATTAGTTTGCAGCTCTTTATGGTGTAACAAGGTACAGGGACACACAAATATAGGATATCTGATTAGAGAAACAAAAGAACTCTTTCAAAGAAAGAGTTCATCCTTTTTTGATTATTTCTTTTTAAGAGAAGAAATTGGAGTATGATGATAACATACATTATTGCAAAAACCTATTGTTACGCCCATAATTTATTCCAGGACAATATTTACGACAAGTGGAACACCATTTTCAGTGACCTTTTCACTTCCTTGTTCCTTAAGGAATATATTAATGAGTTCAGCATGGGCGAGACCAGATTATTTAGTATTTGCGTTATGGTACCAAGTAAGGGATTGGGTGTGGGCTGCAAGTAGATGATGATCACAGGTCCATAAGCACAGAGTATTGCTGTGAGGTGGGCACTGCAGGTGGAAAATGCTTTCTGCCGGTCCTCTGTTGAACGGATTCTCAAAATGGCAATCCCAATGCCCGTGTAGAAGACACAAATACTGAGCAAAAGCATTAAAGCCAGAAGGCTAACATTAATGGAACTCACTTTCTGGGCCAGTGAGCTGTCCGTACATGCCAGGGGTAAGACAGCAGGAATGTCACAGAAGTAGTAGTTCACGTAATTAGGGCCACAGTAGGTTAACTGAAAGGTAAAAGAAGTCAACATGGTGGCTTGAAGACAACCCACCAACCAGGTCCCTATGACCAAACCCACACAGACTCTGGGCTTCATGATGAGCATGTACCTCAGGGGATGGTAGATGGCAACAAAGCGATCATAAGCCATTACTGAATAGAGACAGCCTTCGGTGGAACCGAGAAAATGATGGAAGAATATTTGTGCCACACATCCCTTGTAGGAGATGGCTCGGCTCTTGCCTGAGAGGTAGAAGAGCATTTTGGGACAGGTTACTGAAGGGAAGAACATGTCAAAAATAGATAGGAGTCCCAGGAAGAAATACATGGGGGTGTGAAGGGTAGAGGAAGAATAAATGGCTATGAGGATGAGCAAGTTGCCAAACAGGGTGAGGAAGTAGATGAATGAAAAGATGACAAAGAGCACAGTCTCCAGTCCCTCTGTCTGAGGTATTCCCATCAGGATGAACTCCTGAAGCTCTGTGTGATTCCTCATGTTTTTGGATGGTGGTCTGGGTGGAGATAAAAGACATGAGACAGTGAGCATTCAAGGGGTTAGCAATCCTGATGGACCCAACAAGAATTCATCAAGCTAAGCATGATGATGACCTTCTGCTGAAAGCACTTGGGGGCTGGTAAAAGAAATTTGTCTCTCTGTGTCTGAAGATATCTTCCTCCTTCCAGAATGTTATCGAATATGAAGGAAAAAAGACACATTTACATGTAGAAACCCTGGATTTGCTAAGAGAAGAAAGATCTGAATACCCAACAGGTAAACACAATATAATTAATTTGAACAAGTATGCAATAATGAATACCCTAAAATAGTCTCCTGGCAGTCTTATCTCAGGGATTCCTTTCAGTGCTTTTCTACAATTACGGGAGTGCAGTGAAAGTTGACTATTGTTATTCTGCTACTTTTTGATTGTTTTCATGATGTCAGTGATATACCAGATGAAACAACAGTCACATTTCTCTTGGTTCCAAAGCAGTATAAACACATTATTTTCTATCAGAAAAGCTGAGGTCAATGAAAAGGAAAGAAACATGTCATGAATATACCACTTTAGGCAGATTTTCTTTACTATGATTTTCTCTTTTAAATTTTAGCTTTTGTAACTTCATAAGTTTTTTTTCCCCTTAATCTTATACTTCTAACATCCTCACTCTTTCTAAAGCTCTATCTACACAAGTTCTTAGGTATCAAAGACACAGATGGAACTGAAAATGATAATTAAAATAATAAATTAGTGTTACAGCCAGAATAGATATGTATACAGCTTTCATTATAAATACAAATATTAAAATCTAACTCAAAGTCTGTCTAAGTCAGAGTCAACATTACCAATGAGAAACAATTTCAATTGGGTGTTTAAAACCTAAGGTCAAGTTATGACTTTGTTCTGACAAGTTCTCACTCTTGGCAAGTACATTTCAATCTCTGAATCTCAGCTTCTCATCTGTAAAGTAGCAGAATGCATTTTCTGCACCAGGAACTTCATCCCTAATTTGTTAAAACTGATCATTCCAACAGGACTCTATTGTGAGTGGTCAGGGTGCATTATTATTAAGTCATGACAGCATGAAAAAATCAGGAAAATTCTTGGAAAATCACTGAATAATCTGCTTAGTTATGCCCCTCATTTGTGTCCCATGATTTGTATATTGACATCCACCCCTGTATTTATAACCTTTGAAAATGCATAAAATTTTTTGCATTTCATAATTAGTGAATAATAATGTTTATAAATGTTTGTTTTGGATCAACTGAGAAAATATCTACCTCTCAGCATTGCTCTAAAGATTACATATGATTATTAAAGGCTTGAGATATGATGGGATACTTCATTATTATTATAGACCCATGTTAAAAAAATTGGCAAGTTAAATGTGTGGAGATGATTGCAGATGTCTTAAGCATGCATGAGAGAGTGCACAAGGAGAAAGAGGACAAAATAAGGACAAAGGACTGAAGGAAATACCTGGAGAAATGTGTTTTAGAACAGTGTAGAATAGAATAAGAAAAGTACCAGAGAAATGATTTTGATATATCTTCTTCTCACAAAGATAATTATTTTTCCATGACATAAGAATATACATTTTTCCAAATCAGGGAACATATCCAACTAGTTTTTGAATCTTAACAAGTGTGTGGTGATGCCTAAATAATAGATCTTGTAGTCATGATTAATGAACTCTTTTAAATAAATAAATGAGTGTATCCTCCCTGGTCTTTTATAGAATGAATCTCAGAAAGAATCTGGTATTTACACAAATAACGTGTAATAAATATCTTAATTGTGGTGCCTTCCAATAATGTTTGCTACTCAGGTATATAGAGTGAGTGTAAAAGGTGAAAATTGAGAAAGATGGGGATAAGTTCTGAACACATACATGTTAAATAATTTAATTCAGAAAAAAATTAGTTTGTTCCACCAAACCTTCCCCCCATGACCTTTCATCTTCAATTTCTTCTTTCTTCTATGGAGCTTTGGGCTCTCCATTCCAAATGTTTCTCTTCCTTAGGCATCTGGAATTGAGTGTGGGTTCTCTAGCAAAAGACTGCTTGGTTTTCATTCCTGATCAAACAGAGAATGCTGCGTATCAGATGACTGATTGTCTTGTCCCCTAGGCTGACTTCCCTAGGGTTAGTACGAGCAAAAAATTCTCTGCTCTTGGTGGTTTTTAAAAGGTCTCATTTGCCTTTGGAGTCTTGTCTGTGATGAATCTCAGGAGGAGGAGCCCTTAAGTTTAGAGAGCAATTAAATGTCAAATGTTGAGGGAATTTGAGAGGAAATAGACCTTGGTAGTGAAGGTCATCTTTAAAGGTAAGGATCTCTGGGATCCCTCTTGGCCAAGCCTTTTATTTCCATTTTGGGGAAACATTGACTCCTTTTCTCTATAGACCTCATAGATTTTGCCTGGTCATCTTTCATTTCTAAAGTTTCTGCCTACTACCTTATCTCTTATGGTTGTGAAAAAAACCTTTAACATAAAGAAACAAGTACCCGCCTTGGAGCCAGGAGTTTCTGGGTGCTTCCATTAGTACATGTACTTGAGCAGGTCAATGATACTCTTTGAGATTTAATATTTCAATTTGCAATATGAAGTAATTATTTTATTTTATAGGGTGATTATGAGAATTAAATGAGATAATGCTTTGAAATTTGGCATATGACGTGTGCTCATAAGATTTTTATGATTTCTTGAGATTGGATGGAACATAAATTTCTAATCTTAACTTTATTGTTCAAATCTTTCCATTCCTTTTTAAAAATGATCCTTTACTCCTTCTCTCTTTCCTCCCAATTTAGGTGGAGTTTGTTTTTTGTTGTTATTTGCTTGTTGGCTTGTTTGTTTTCATTTGGTAGGTTTAGTGGTTCTATTTGGTAGAATTACTTTAACTGGTAGCAATTACAGAGAAACAGATGGAAGAGATGGTGAGAATCCAGGTTCACAGTTGATAATGCCTCTGAAACATTCTTATTAGAAAACACTAGGTATGTGAGTCAACATATTGGAGAGCAAGTTAATTGTTGATAATGGCTTTCATTTTTCAAATATCCCTCAGAGGTAGATGTTTATATAAAGATTCCTAATTTTAAAATGTTGCAACTCGTTTAATAGAAAAAATAAATCTTTTCCCAAATACCTATGTGCAGAACATCAGGTTGGGATGGTCTGCCAGCAATGTGTTCAAATAGTCATATGATCATGTAAAGTGTTCAACATTAGGATGTTTTTATATTCTTTTTCTTCACACGGGCCACAAAATTGAAAAAAATTCAGGCTCCAAAACTTCTAGATTCACCATTGAGGTAAAACAGCAGATACATTCTTTCCTCTCCTTGTAAAAAACATCACTGAAAACACATACAAAGCATGCAAACAAAAAATACCCGAGTTATCTTTGCCTATAAAGTATATAACTTTCTTCTTGTAAAATTTCAGTGTTCATGGAATATTTAAATAGCTACACTAGTCCAAATATCCCTTGGAATTTCACTGTATAAAAAGAAAATTTTTATTGCACACCTAAGTAATAATGAAAATATAAGAAATGTTCATAATGTCATAAACATATTTATTCTTGATTTATCTTTAATGATTTTAATCTTTTTTTTTTCTTTTTTTTTAATTTTTTTATTTTTTATTGACTTTGTAATAATATTACATTAAAAATATATATGTGAGGTCCCATTCAACCCCACCCCCCCACCCCCCCTCTCCCCCCCCCCAACAACACTCGTTCCCATCATCATGACACATCCATTGGATTTGGTAAGTACATCTTTGGGCACCTCTGCACCTCATATACATTGGTTCACATCATGGCCCATACTCTCCTCTATTCCATCATGTAGGCCCTGTGAGGATTTACAATGTCCGGTGAAGCACCATCCAGGGCACCTCCATGTCCCGAAGACGCCTCCACCTCTCATCTCTTCCTGCCTTTCCCCATACCCTTTGTCCATTATGTCCACTTTTCCCAATCCAATGCCACCTCTTCTATGTGGACACTGGATTGGTTGTGTCCATTGCACCTTTATGTCAAGAGGAGGCTCAGATTCCACCTGGATGCTGGATGCAATCCTCCCATTTTCAGTTGTAATCACAATGATTTTAATCTTGATAACCGACTTGAAAAATACTGGGTACATATAAAGAGAGCTTATAAATGCATCTTTGAGTGGCAAGCAGAGTTCCCTTAAATTTACCTTTGTTAGATAAAAATTTACTCCAGGTAAGGGAAATATCATGATTCTTTTAGATGTACAACCAAGAACTTTTTCAAATCAAGAGAGCATGTGCTAACTTAATGTGATGGTCACAGTGAAAATACTCACTTTCTTTATTGCTTACAGTCATGTGTTTTCAGTGATGATGTTAGTGTAAAAAAAAAGTCAAAATCATACTGCAATTGTGCAAACTTTAGTAAAGAACTCAGAAACATTACTTTTGCTTCCAGAAAGAATAAGGATGCACGATTTCAATAAATATGTGCAAAAAAGTGTAGTTACAAATAGCATTTTATCTGTATCTATTTAGACAAGTTTCACCATATGATCAGTTCTTTGTGTTAAAATATTTCTGATAAGGGAGCACCTGCCTCCCACATGGGAGGTCCTGGGTATAGTTCCTGGTGCCTCCTAAAGAAGGCAAACAAACAACGAGCAGACAACGAGCAAAAACAATGAGCAGACAATGTGCAAAAAACAAGCAAGACGATGAGCAAACAAAGAGCAGGTAATGAGGGAAAAAAAAAGAAATGAGCAGAGAGCAAATGTGACTTAAGAAACTGAGCACTTTCTTCCTATATGGGAGACCCAGATTCAGTTCCCAGTGTCTCCTAAAGATAAAACAGGCATGTTTCACTCTGTAGCATGCCCACAGACCATGTGCTTTTCTCCTTTTCTTGTTTCTTACTAGTCTTTACTCCCTTCCCTATAAAAAAATAAACAATAAAAAGAAAGAAAAGACAAACAATGAGCAGACAAGAAAAAACAATGATCACACAGATGAGGGAGCCATCATGGTGTGGGGGGAATAGTTTTGATATGTGTCTTGAATATATCAAATATAGGTAATGAAATTGTACTTTTTAAGTCAATGTTTTATTTCTATTTAATCAGCAAGTCCATGTTCTCAGGATTTTTTTTTCTTCCACAGAGGACATGTTAAAAAATGATCATGCAAAAAAGCATTGTACCATCTAAGGATTTTAGTTGATTCAAAAAGGATTGCAACTCATAAGGAACTGTACTTGATAATAATGGTGTTAGAAAAAAGTAAAGGATAAAATAGTATACTTCTTCCAGGCTGTCCACATGGGATAGAGAAAAAGTAAGGCATAATGAGCATAGCTCATTAACACTCAATAAATATCTGATTTATTTCCTTTACTATTGGTACTGGAAGTCAGATAAAAGGAAGAATCTCCACTTGGACTCTAGTTTAAGCACATTCTCTAATCAGTTTACCACTGAACCATGTGATGGAGAAATTGACAACTTGCTGATCCTGTGTCCGCAATTTGGTGGTGAGCCCTGTTTCATTCCTTGAGTCAGAGTGCAGGCTTTCAGAAGAAGTCTTAAGCCCTAGTCTCATATCAGCATTGTTGCAGGATGGCATGAGAGTAGTCATGAGATTACTCATGAGGAAAGTAGCAGGTTCTCAGAAATCATTGAAGGGAGGATAAGAGGTGATAGTAATGCAAAACTGCCTGGTTTGGTTTGTCCTTAATAAAGCCTAACTAATGAGATCAGGGATGGAGAAGGCAGGGATACACTGAGATTGTTCAGGAGGACATGATAGAGGGAAGGATTTGAGTAACTTGGACCTAATTATAAGAATGGTCAGAAAAAATGAACTAGAGTAGAGGTAATTAAAGGCAAGAAAGTGCTTACAGAAGAGAGAAATAGATGTGCTTAATGAGTTAGCAATTTCAGTGAGATCATTTATCATTCTTCAAAACATTGCCAGTAGCTACTATGAAGTGCCAAATCTGTACTGTGTTCTGGTATGCATATCATTATCATGATTTCTGCCCCCAGATAGCTTAAAACTTGGTTCAGAAAGAGGGACACTATTTAAAAATTTTTACAAATAAATTACAATTATTCTCTGTGTGGTAAGTACTAGGTAGAAAGTTCTGTGTATCCAATACTCCTAATGGGAGAGGATTTGTTCCCTCATGTTCGTTCCCCTTCCATGTCAATAAATATGCATTTACATCATAATGTGTATGGCTGGGCAGTATTAGTTGGAAGTCAGGGATAGCTACCCTAGAAATGATATGAGAGCTGAGATATGAAGACTAAGCAAGAGTGGGTAGTAGAGAAGATGGAATACATTCCAGGCAGGAGAAACTACGTGTGCAAAGGCCCTACAGAAATGAGCAGAGCATGTTTGATGGGCTTGAAGAGAAAGAGTTTAACCATAGTGATATCAAATTTGAGAGACAGAAAAGCAAAAGATAACTCACAGCTCAAGAGGCCATTTTAAAAAGCACAGACTGTTTTAGGAGCAATAGGAAATTTTAGAGGGTTTTAGGGAGCATTATGTTTGAGAGGATGTGTGTGTGAGAGAGAATAGGAAAGGACAATTCTAGTCCCAGTGGGGAGTGAAGCCAGGAAGCACAAACACATCATCAAGACATAAGGAAGTTCAGTGGACTGTAAAAATTCTGAGAAAATTGCTCAGAAAAAAGGAGACATGGTAGCCACTAAGAGTCACAGAAAAACTACTGAAGCATATGTGGATTAACACTTTGTTATAGCCTAACCTAATGACATCAGAAAAGATCTTCATTTTATGCTAAGTTTCTCTACTGAAGGCACATTCAGAAGCAGACTTTGATTCTACCACTCAGGTAAAAGTCTCCATACAAACATATTCCAGGAATACCCAGAGGACTAGATCCCACAGAGGATATTAGCAAGGTGAGAATGAAATTCAGAACACTTGACTCTGGGATTAGACCATTTTATCATCAGTTAGTTTAGGAGTGACTTCTGCAATGAGTGTTTTGAAGGACATGTGGAACACATGGACTTCGAGAGAGCTGGTTGCCTATCTTTACTGAAAAACTTAAAATTGCAATCTTCAGGTTTTTAAATTACCAACTTATTACATGGACAGAGAACTAAATTATACTCATAACTGTCCTAAAAGAATCTCCTATAGAATCAGAGCTAATGTAACTAAACTCAGAAAAGCATCTCATCTTGATGTATTTCAAGATAGTGAGAACTCATTATTTGCTTAGTCTTTGGATTACTCGGCAGAGGGGTGCTGATGCAAATACTAGAACTCTGTTAGCTTTTTATAAAGGGTATTTGTTTGGGATAGAAACTTACAGTCACATGGCCCTAAAGAGTCCAACTCCAGGTCCCATAAGAGATCCTTTCTTATCCCAAGTCATTAGCCATTTTGAACAAGATGGCAGGAGATGATGCAAGGGTTCAGCCTTCCATCTTCCTCTTAAGGCTCCGCGGTCCCAGCTTCTTCTGATCTCAGCTGTAGGCATGCATAAGGCTCATTTCTCTTTCCAGGGCTCCTTTCTTTCTGGACTCAGCTGCTCTGTTCTCTTCACAAGATCAGGTCTAGGCTTTCAGGCTCATCTCTCTTCCCAGGGCCTCTGCCAGGTCTAATGATCTGTCTCTCTTCCTCTATGTTCTTCTTCTCTGTGTATCTACTTCTGTGTGAGAATCTGTTTCATCATCTCAGGGGGCTGGGATCAACCCTGAGTAGCACTCTAATGACACGGTTGAATGAAAGCCCTAATCTTAACATAATTTAATTAGACTTCTCAGTGGAATCCAACAAAATCAAAGGGAATCAAGTCCAGAGAAACAGACCAGTTTGCAAACATAATCAATATCTCACTTGAAATTCATAAATAATATCAAAACACCACAGTCTTTTATGTGATAGTCAAAACACTTATTGGGAAAGGAAAGGATGGAATCCTGAAAATTGATTGGGGATATTTTTCCTCTAGCTTTCCTGGTAGTTTCATGTATCCTCTTTTAGTAAATTCATTTTCTCTTTACACCTAGGAAGGACAGGAAAAATGCAAGTTATCTGTGAATGGGCTGGTGAGTTCTAAATCTGAAATTCACCCATTTTTAAATAAAGAGCATATGGAATTCCAGGGACTTCCTTTGTATGTGCTAAAACAATTTCTTATTTATTTATTTTTGTGGCCAAAACACATATTTTGAAGGTGGATATTTAGTTAAAAAGTCAGTTGTACTTATTTTACTAGGACTCTCATGCAAAAGTTAAGGAAAGATTAGACTAGACCAGGACTCTAAGAAATGGAATGTGGATGAATGGAAGGATTTGGCTAAATCATTGCACCAAGTACTCAACCCACTGACTTTCTGAGTCTGAAAAATCAGTCCCTCCTCTTGAGTCTGGAGAGCCAGCTCTTGCCTGCTTAGAGTCCCAAAAGGCCTCTCCTTGACTGAGTGAGATGGACTGTCATCTGATTACCTACCTCCTGTCCTTCTCTCTTCCCCTCCTTGCCCCTACATTAAATTTAGTTAGATGAAATGAATTCTGAAAGAGTTTGATCAAGGAAAAAATGTTTTTAATGATTTGGATAAATTATCAAAATGAGTATTCCTTCCAGAAGTTCACATCACTCTTTTGTCCAGAAAGAACACAATGTTGAGATACAATTACCTCAGAACCAGAGATGGAATTGAGATCATTGAGTGACACTGAGATTGCTGAAGTAAATGGAATTAATCTGGAATGACTCCCTCCAGAGAGAAGGGCTGACATGATGAAGAGTTGCACTGTTCTAGGTGAGATATTATGTATGTGTGTATGTAAATATGAGGACAAGAATTTAAATGGATAGTTTAGTCAAAGTGTTTGGATGTCGTGGATCTTTACTGGGGTATTTATTTATTCATATATTGTGGCTGCCTATCCTTGAAATTTTCTAATTGTAAGTGGGACTAACTTTTGCCATAGAAGTCCAAGATACAAATTACTCTCCCCTTCATTCTAGCCAGTAAAGAACATGGACACTGACCTAGAATTGGCCAAAAAGACACATCAACCTAGGCTTTGTATCTGAAGCCCTGCTCAGGAGTTCAGGTGGTGGCAATGAGTTCAGGTGGTGGCAATGGCAGTATCAGCAGTGCTTTCAGGGTTTTGTGCCTTTGGTGACGGTGACACCTCCTTGGAGTTGAGTGGTTCATGGAAATTGCAGTGGAACCTCCACCAGAGAGTTACCAGGTACAATTTTGCCGTGACTCTTCCTGACACCCCTGTTTCCTGTTCCCTTTATAAATTTTGGACTTTGATTCTTCTAGGTAGGTGGCTTTTGTGTGTGAGTCAGACTGTGTCTGTGTATGTGTGTATGTTTTAGCTGAAATACACATTTTTTTAGCTTGTTCTTTCACTGAAAATATATATCATGGTCATACCTACAGGTCAGTTGATATATATCCAATTATTTTATTTTCTACTTTTATTAAGCATACTAACAGATGGACATACTTTAAAATAATTGGATTCTGCTATAAATGCTGTATTACTCTTTTAGTGCTTTAAAAAATACTTGCTGTTTCTTATTACTGCCACTGTCAAGCCAGATTAATATCTTGATTTATAGCCTTCTACCCCTTTTTCTATGCTCATATAGTACACAAATTATCACTTGACCAAAAAAACGACTGTGGTTGGAGTAGCTGCAATGGTGAGTCATGGAAATACAGAAATTTTCAGCAAATGATCCTTTTATTACTTGCATAATATAAAGAATCCAGAAGAGCAAGTAACTTCTTAATTTAAACAACAGAGTCCAAAAAACCAGGGGAGGAAGTCACATCATGGCCAAAATTTGGTATGTCCAATATTTCTCCAGGTGGGGGTTGGTAGAGGGGAGCTCTGCATGCCCCACTTACTTCAGAGAAGAGAGAGAGATCTATATTGTTTGAGTGTGGTTTTTATCCACCTTGGGGGAAGGTGCCCCTGAGAATTCCTCTTCTGATAAAGCCCTGGGGCTGCTTGTTCCCTGGTTTCAGGTTAAGGTCTGGCTGGACCTTTTCATTAGACTCCCCCAAGTGGTGGAATGGCACACAATAGAGAGAGGTTGGGCAGCACAAAGTTGGAGGATAGCACTTAGCATGTGTCTATGATTTCCCTCCTGGGCTAGGCAATGGTCATTTAACATTGTCTGTGATTCCCCTTACAACAACCTAAGGCTAAACAAACTTTCATGCACCTAGTTTTCTTTTTTTTTTTAAATCCATTCAAGTAAGACCTCATGCAAACCATTTAAAGTGAGCTGATATATTTATAATACAGTCATGTTAATAGCTGCTTAATAATTCATGACACAGCAGTACCATGATTTATTTAATCATTCTCCTTTAGGAATTTTCACTTGGTTTTCACTTTTTTTTTGTCATTAAAAATTATATGTCAATGCACACATTTGTAAAAATACACTATTTCCTTTATTTTAATGGGTGTGGCATTTTGATATTATTTATGAATTCCAAGAGATATTATATTTGCAAACTGGTCTGTTTCTCTGGGCATAATACCATTTGATTGTATTAGATTCAGCTGAGATATCTGATTAAATTATGTTACGATTAGGGCTTTGATTCAATGACCATTGAGTCCCAGCCCCTTGAGCTGATTAAACAGACACTCACAGGGAAGGAGACATATGAGAAGATACACAGATGATCCTGCAATCCTGGGAAGAGAGAGGAGCCTGGCACTCTACAACTGAATTTGTGAAGAGAGGAGAGCACTGAGCTCTGAAAGAAATGAACCCCTGGGAGAGAGATGAGCCTTATGGCAGCCTGCAGCTGAGATAAGAAAAAGTTGGGACCATGAAGCCTTAAGAGGAAGAAGGAAGGCTGAACCCACACAGACATCATCTGCCATCTTGCTTCAACATGTGGCAAATGACTTTGGGTAAAAATGTACCTCTTGTAGCACCTTGAGTTGTACTCTCTAGGACCTGAACTCACTGTATCCTGAATATGACTTCAGATTCAAAGTCTAGGTAGTGTATGTGTACGTGTATTCTAGCAATTTATTGCAGTGCTACTTCTTTTTTTTTTTAAGATTTTTTTTTTATTCATTTCTCTCACCTTTTCCCCCCCTTCCCAGTTGTCTGCTCCCTGTGTCCACCCGCTGCATGTTCCTCTGTGACTGCTTCTATCCTTATCAGCAGCACTGGGAATCACACCTCCCCCTGTTGCATCATCTTGCTGTGTCAGCCCTTCATACACGTGGTGCCATCCCTGGGCAGGCTGCACCCTCTTTTGTGTAGGGTGGCTCTCCTTACAGGGCACACTCCTTGCGCATGCAGCTCCCCTACGTGGGGGACACCCTTGCGTGTCACGGCACTTCTTGTGCACATCAGCACCGCGCTTGACTCAGCCCCACACGGGTCAAGGAGGCCCGGGGTTTGAACCGTGGACCTCCCATGTGGTAGGCAGATGCCTGCCCTATCCATTGAGCCAAGTCTGCCTCCTTACTTCTTTTTATTTTAATTTTTGTTTTTAAAGAAGCTTTAGATTACATAGGTAAACATTGGGAGCTGTTCAAATGCTTATCAGCAGTTGAATGAAGAACTAATTTTGGTAGATTCCCACAATGAATGGCTATACAGCAATGAGAATGTATGATATACAACTCTAGGCAAAAATAATTTATGTACTTTTGATTTATGCCTGTTTGTTTATGTATGTTATGGTTCAATTTAAATTCAAATAACTATTAAATATCTAGAGCAGTAATTCTCAACAGGGAGCAATTCCCTCCCTTCCCCATCCAACCACCCACAAAGATCACTTGGTAAGGTTTGGAGACATTGTTACTTGTCATAGGTAGGGGCAGCTAGTTGGTAGAGGGCAGGGATGCTGCTAAACATCCTACAATGCATAGGACAGTCCTGCACACTAAAGAGTTATCTGATCCAAAATGTCAAGAGTGCTCAGGCTGAAAAACCTGATCAAGATATAAATGTATGTAAAGACATGTGAAATTTGAACATCTATAATAAAAATTGCAAAACACTTTTGAGAGAAATAGAAAGTTGATGAAAAATGGACATTTATAATGTGCTCATGGTTTGGTAAATATATATATATATGTGTGTGTGTATTTATATATATATATATATTTTTTTTTTTTGAGGAGCCAATTGAATTTTTCATGGGAGTTCCTTACAATGATGGTGCTTGGCTTGGGCCTAAGGAGGGGCTAGCCATGCTGCCTGGGACTCCAAATGGTGGGTAACAAAAAAGCGTACAGTTGAGGCCACTGCTATGCCCTGGATACAATGACCAGGAAGAATCATGTTAATCAAGAAACAAAAATTCTTCTAAGCTCTGATTCCACACTCTTAAAAAATCAAATGACAAAAATAAAGGACTGAGCCACAGCTCTGAGGACGATGGCCTGTCCACCCAGAGGTGTGCTTGCTGCAATCAGAGTTCCTTGATCAGATTGGGGGTGTGAGGCACAAGCAAGGATTGTCTGGTCCGACAATCCTTGCTTGGGGCAGGCCCCAGTGATGTCCCAGGTAGGGGGTCAAGGTGACACCTGGGGGGATGAAGCATTCAGTGAGGGGTAAGGGAAAGAGTCTGCTTTTGAGTGGGGTAGGACAGAAAAACAGTCACCTTCCCTAAAGTAAGGGAAGAACATCGTTCTCCAGGAAAATCAGATTCATCAAGAAGGGAGGTGCTGGTGCTGATTGGTGCATTGATTCAGGGGTGAGTGAGGACGAGGAAGAGGGAGAGAAGAAGGCGGGCTGGGGATTGAACCCAGAACTTGTTTGTGGGAAGCTGGTACTCAACCATCGAGCCACATCAGCTCTCCTGAATTGTTTTTTCTTTTTTCTTTTTGTTTGTTTGCTTGTTCATTTTAGTTTTTAGGATGCTCTGGGGACAGAACCCGGGACTTCCCATGTGGGAAGCAAGTGCTCAACCACTTGAGCCACATCTGCTTCCAGCAATATTTTTAAAAGACCAGTTCTCCTTAAATTGATCTGTTGCACTTCCACATAAAACATCCAACGTTTTATTTTGTAGATAAGGTCATGTGGACCCTAAAATATAAATTAAAATGGAATAGGTCCCCCAAATCGCCAAGATCATTCTTTTATGAAAATTTTATTCTGATAACATTTTTATAACACAGCATGATTGTTCTGTAAACACACACCTTCTCTCATAAAGAAAAATATAGTAAAAAAAAAAAGCAGGGAGCAGAATCATGTGAAGCACTTGCTTAAATCAGAGTAACTACATGAATGGTTCGGAAGCTTCATGGCATATTGTAATGACCCAGAACCTTTAAAGGGTTCTGATCCCTGGGTCTCATCCTTAGAGGTTTTGACTTAATTCGTCCGAGACATGGCTTATATATTCAAAATTTTCAAGGCTCCTCGGGTGACCTGAGAGTGCGGCCAAGCTGAGAACCACTAACTGACCTTGTTTTGTAAAATTGACTTCCACTAAAAGACAGACATTTGAAGATTCCAAGGCTCAATGGAGAGGTGAAAGATTCTTATGAAAGAGTGCTGTGTGCGTCTTGCAAATGGTGATATTTTTCAATTTCTTAAGTAGCAACAATAGGCTAACAAAAAAATCCCACATATATATAACACAAGATTTCCTATTTTAACCATTTTTTAAGTGTACAATCTGTGGTATTAATTACATTCACAATGTTGTGTTACCATCATCAATCCATTACCAAGACTTTTTATCAGCCCAAATAGAAACTCTGTACCCAGAAAGCATCAACTGCCTGCTACCTCTCCAATCCCTCCCCTGACCCCTGGTAACCTTTAATCTACTTTCTGTCTCTATGAATATGCTTATTCCAGATGTTTCATATAAGCGGAATCATACAATATTTGTCTTTTTGTGACTTGCTTATTTTACTTAGCATAATGTTTTCAAGATTGTAGCATGTATCAGAAATAATTTCTTTTAACAGATGATTAATATTGCATTGCATGATACATGCTATATTTGTGTTTATCCATTCATTGGCTGATGGACTTTCAGATTGTTCCACCTTTAGCAATGTGAATAAATCTGCTATGAACATTGATACACCAGTGCCTGTTTGAGTCCCTGGTTTCAATTCTTTGGGATATATGACTAAAAGTGGAATTGCTGTGTCATATAGTAATTCTATGTTTAGGTTTTTGAAGAACTGCCAAACCATCTTCCATTGTGGCTATACCAGTTTACATTCCCACAAATAATGTATGAGTGTTCCCATTTCTCCACATCCTTGTTAACACTTGTTATTTTCAGTTATACTGTTAACAGTTCTTCTAGAGGATGTGAAGTAGTATCTCATTGTGGTTTTAATTTGCCTTTCTCTAATAACTAATGAGGTTAAGCATCTTTTTATGTACTTATTGGCCGTTCATATATCTTTTTTGGATAAATGTCTTTTCAAGTTCTTAACCCATTTTAAAATGGGTTATTTGTCTTTTTGTAGTTGAGTTGTGGAAGTTCTTTATATGATTTGGATATTAAACCCTTATCAGATGTATAACGTGACTATTTTTATCCCATTCTGTAGGATTTTTTTCCTTTTCTGGTAGTCTTTTGATGTACAAAAGTTTTTAATTTTTATGAAGTCAAGCTTAAGTATTTTTCTTTTGTTGCTGGCCAAGATAATCATCAGAAAATAAAATAAAATTACAATCCTACCTATATATAAATGTTCCAATTTCTCTGTATTCTTGTCAACATGTTATTTTCCAATTTTTAAATATTAGCCATGCTAGTGAGTAAAAAGTAATATCATAGTACCAAATATTACAATAACAGATATCAAACTTATAAATCTATGGTAATTTAAATACTGTAGCATAGTGTATGTGTGTATATGTATTAATGCCTGCCACATAATAGGTCATTAAACATATTGTTGGTATTGGAATGGTGGTTGAAGAATATCCTGACTAAAGGATGTAATTTTTAGGCTCTGTAAAGTACTAAAGAAAGAACTATAGACTGGAAATGGATGACAGATTAGACAAATATTGACTGATGAAAATATTTCCTAAAGGGCTATACTTCTCTTTACCTTATAGATCCAAGCTCAACAAGTTGCCATATTATCAGTAACTGTCTTAGTTTTCCAAAGGGCTGCCAATGTAGAGTCACAGAAATGGCTTCCCTTTGATAAAGATTTATTTGTGATAAAAGCTTACAGCTCTAAGGCTGTGAAAAGTCCACATTGAGGCACTGTAAAACGTGCTTTCTCACCAAAGTCATATATTGTTGATGTCTGGGTATGTGACAAGGCAAGACAGCCACTGATCCCTGCTGAGGTCTCAGCCTTCTCCTCTGGGCTCACTGTCTTCTCTTGAGTTGCTCTGTGGGCCCCACTTCTTGGGGACTTTGTGCATAAGCTATCCTCTTGGCAGGAACAAATATTGCAGCTTCCTTTTCCTGTGTCTGTGTTTCTCTCTCTGTGTCTCTGTTTTTATCAGACCCAGCAAGAGGGCAGAGATCCAGCATGAATCAGGCCCCACTGACACAGTCCAATCAAAAGCCCCAAATAGATCTCACCAAGTAATATAATAAAGGGACCCTTAACCAAATTTAATGCAACCCAAAGGTTATCACACCCACAGGAATAGATTAGATAAAAAACAGTCTTTTTCTTTTAGGGATTCATAAAATAATTTCAAACTGCCACGGTGGCCATATAATTTATCAGTCAAATTGGGACACTATTTAGAGACACAGTGTCAATCAAATAATAACTCTAGCCAAAGTTAAATGGCAGGGAAAGTAACTGCCTACGAAAAAAGGAGAAGGTTGGGAATCAACAGAGTTCATTCAGCACCTAAATTAAACTTTGAATAGAATCTTTTATTTAAAATTAATAAAAAGCCTGATATAGAGATAAAAAATCCCCTATTTATAAATAAAAAAAATTCAAGGAAATTAGTGCCTTGTCTATTGCTATGCAGCAAATTAATAGCAATATTGAAATCTAAAAATAAGACAAATCCACATTTCATATATTTTTATGACTTACTTATCAACTAGCTATAACAATGTGACATGCACATACAATTTTCCCTTTACATAGCAAGCAATATTGGATTTTACTACATAATCCCTGGTTATTATATGTATATATAGGTGCTTCATTAACCTGGCAAGGCAAGAAAGCTGCTACAGTACTACTATGAATATAATACTAAGCCTTCCTGAAGTAAGAGTAAGCCTAAATCAAGGAGCAAATTCTCCCAAGGAAAAGTTCCTTCCTCTTTAGTATCAGAAGCTTCCTTAGGCAGGTAAGACTGTGATTGGTAATTGAGAACCCCTGGGTCCAATGCTTCAGAGGTTCCTGTCTCTCTGCCCAACCCCTTGCACACCCAGGTCTTTTCTAAGCCCAGGAAGACAAGTGGAAATGATTTAGACAATAATCTTTCTATTGGGCAGATATGTGGATTGCAAAGAAAATATGAACTTTGAAGTTTAGCAAACATGATACTGGACTAAAATGATTCTATTTGGACATATATTCCATTTTAATAAACCTCAATGAGTTTCTTAGCCTATCTCTTATGGGTGAAATAGGAACACCATGTTTCTCACAGGGTTGTAAGTGTTAAATGAAATACCATACTCCAGACACTTAGAAAAATTAGAATCTTACTAAATACTAAATACTATTTTCTAAGTGGGAATAGTGTTCACAAAGCGCAGGAGAACTGATCAGAAGCCTCCTTCATGGATTATTTTCATCTTTTTCATCTACAAATATAGGCTGACAAAGATGCTCTATCTACATCAAGTAAAAAAATGGTCAAATGTTTCTTACAAACAGCCTCCCTCCTCTGAGGAATAAGGGTTAGTTCCAAAGAGATAATGAGCTCTTCTCAGGAGAATTTAAATAACAAACACAGAGGGAAATATGTGAATGCCTATTAAAAACTTCTCATTGGTTTCTTCTTTTTTCTGCATATTGAGGACCCAAGAGCAATCCATCTTCAGGGACACTAAGTCCAGTTAAGATCCCACCCATCTAGTGGTGGTTTTTCCATGAAGGGAAAGGAACCACATGTTAACACCAAGACATCACAGGTGCTTTAGTTCTTTGAGAATACTATGTGAACCAGTGCCTCTACAAAGTACATAGAAAGTGAAAAATTTGGGAAAACCTCAGACTAGTTTCATTACTGAAATGAACCACATGCTATAAGGTGAGTTCTTAGAAAGCCTGATTTCTCTTCTTCATCTTTTTCCCCCTTTAAATTAAACTTCCATTCAGAGCTAAGATACTTGACAGTTGTTAGACTTCCTTTGAAATTTGGTTGTTTAGTCTGCATTTATAGTAAAATACACAAACACCGCATATATACGTATGTGTATGTGTGTGTGTATAAATTGAGGTCCACAAATGTGGACTAAATGGTTACAGCTAGAAGAAACAAACTGGACTTTGAGACTCCCTGACTGAGAACCTGTTAAAGCCTCTGTGTTTTTTGGACCTCGCCTGATAAAAATTTTCATTTCTCATGAAATCTGAATATAAGGATATCCTGGTAATCAGATTCTGCTGGTTTAATAGAAATTTCAGAAATATGTAAGTTCTATTTTTGAAGTTCTGATATTCATCTGGGTAATGACAATATACTTGTAACTGCTATTTATCCTCATATTTGAAAAATAGAGTTTTAATAGACCCAAGCCACATAAGAATCACGTTATCTGGGTTCTGCTAAGAGAAGAAATACACATCTCTCTCATATTAGTGTACTGGTTTTATAGTCATTCCTTATACAACAAATAATAATAAACCTGAACTCTAGATAATATTTTCTATTATGTCAAAAGCATCATTTCTGCCACTCTTTTCATTGTATAGAGAGTAGATTTTGGAATCCAGCTGATGTCCTTTCATTTTTCCTTGGCTGCTTCTTCCTGTTTCAGAAACTAGGTGTTAGATAAGAAACATATACTCTATGAAACTGCCCTTTCTTTTGAATTGCCTGTATTTGTAAGTCGAGTGGGGAGAAGGTAAGGAACAATCTCATATAAAGCCAATATTGGAGAATATTTAAAGTTCTAGGATAGAAAGTTATAATTTAGGAAATTGAACCCTGATTGCTTGTGGTTGAGAGGGCACATGTGTGCCTTTGGGTCTTAGAGCCTCGTATGGATAGACTAGTCTAGGAAGGGTTTTGAGCCAGCAACGTATGAGGCTTGGCATTCTCTGGATCATACAGAGGAGGATTGGGATCCCGCTTTGCAGCTTTGCTTAGATTCTTACCTGCTGCAAGACAAGTGAAGGAGACTCTTTTACAAGCAGGCAGCAGTGAGGAAACCTTCACGAAGACCTAGATTTGAAATGGAGAGGTCTCTAGAACACAGAGGGAATTTATTTATTCTATTTCTGTTTGTCTTCTAGGATCAGAATAGGCAATATTGTAATACTTTTTACTATCATTTACTGAGTAGTTAGGTTTCAGGGTACAGCTCTAATGTACTTTATAGGCATTATCTCAATTATTATTTATAACATCTCATTAAGAGAGGTGATGTTGTTACTGTCAACTTTTATACAAGGAACTAGAGAAAGATTTAGGTGTACGGTGAACTTTTGAAGTTGTTTTACTAACAACAATGAAATTCTTGGTTCTTTTTTCCTTAAAAATTTATTGAAGGGGAGAAGATGTGACTCAAGTAGTTGAACACCCACCTCCCATATGGGAAGTCCCAAGTTCGATTTCTGGTGATTTCTAAAGAAAACAGACAATGAAACAATGAGCAGACAATGAGGAAAAAATACTAAAATGCATGGTTTCTGAACTATGTCAATAAAAGTATTTTTAAATATTTAAAAAAATTATTGAAGTATATCATTCTTACATGAACATAATTAAACAGTAAATGTATAGTAAAAGTGGTGAACTTACAAAACACAACTGCATAACATCATACATCCTACAGAGCTCCCATGTATCCCCCGACCAGGTTCTTGGTTGTTTAAGTTCTCCCATGAACCCTGGGAGTAAATGGACAGTAGGGGTGTGGCAGTCAGAAGTCCAGATGGCCCCTTGTGTACATGCCCTATATGACCTCTCAGCCTTGAGCATGGGCATGACCTGTGAATATCTTGGCTAGTCACTCCCTTGATGAAATTACTTGGCATAACGTTCTTTTTAGAACCAGAGAGAGATTCCCTGGCTGGCTTTGTAGAAGGAAGCTGACATTTCTTGCAGGGCCACTTGAGTAGAAAATGAGGGTAGCCTGGAGGATTTATGAGCTATTCCCAGTTGACAGCCAGCAGGAATGAGGGGACCTCAGTCCTCAAATGGCAAGGAATTGAATTCTGCCAACAACCTAGATAAGTCTGGGAGAGGATCCTGAGCCTCAGATGAGACTGCAGCCAGGTTGATTCCTTAATTTAGACCTTGTGAAGTCCTCAGCAGAGGCCCCAGCTAGTCTGACCTACAGAAACTGTGAGATAACAGGTTTGCCTTGTTTTAGGTCACTTAGTTTGAGGTAATTTATTACACAGCAATAGTAAACTAATGCACTTATCCTCTACTACTTTATTTTGCATTTATCTATGTGTCTCATTGTCTGACATCATAGAGAGAGTGTGTGCTTGTGTCTGACAGAAATAGAGAGGTAGCAAAAGGAGGAAAGGAGAGGAGAGGAGAAAGAGAGCAAGCCAGAGAGCACAATTATTCTATTGGCTTTACCAAAGAAGGTTTTTAAAAGAAGTAGAGTCCAATTTAGCCCTAGAATTATCTATGAAGGAGGGTGGGGTTGCCATGGAGAAGATCTGATCTCAGTTTTCAATGAAATGTTGGGTAATTTATACTCCCGTAGGGTGAGAGACTAAGGGTGAGAAGAAATGAGGAATGTGAGCAGTGTGACCACTTTCATCCTCACTGGCCTTCCCCATGACCCCACACTGGACACCGCCCTCTTGGGCATCTTCCTGGTCATCTACCTGCTCACTGTCGCGGGCAACCTCCTCATCCTGCTGGTCATCAGTGTGGATTCCCACCTCCACACCCCCATGTACTTCTTCCTGACCAACCTGTCCTTCATTGACATGTGGTTCTCCACTGTCACTGTGCCTAAAATGATGATGACCTTCACCTTGCCAGCAGGCGGGGCCATCTCCTTTCGCAGCTGCGCCGCCCAGCTCTATTCCTTCCACCTCCTGGGGAGCACCGAGTGTTTCCTCTACACGGTCATGGCCTATGACCGCTACCTGGCCATCAGCCACCCTCTCAGGTACCCAAACCTGATGAGCGGGAGAAGGTGTACCGCCCTGGCCGCCTGCACTTGGCTCATTGGCTCCCTGCACTCTGCTCTCCAAACCACCCTGACTTTCCGCCTGCCCTACTGTGGGCCCAACCAGATCCAGCATTACTTCTGCGACGCTCCGCCCATCCTCAAGCTGGCCTGTGCAGACACCTCGGCCAACGAGATGGTGATCTTTGTCAACATCGGGGTCGTGGCCTCGGGCTGCTTCCTCCTGATAGCGCTGTCCTATGTGTCCATTGTCTGCTCCATCCTGAAGATCCGCACCTCAGAGGGAAGACACAGAGCCTTTCAGACCTGCACCTCCCACTGCATTGTGGTCCTGTGCTTCTTTGGTCCCACTGCTTTTGTGTACTTGAGGCCAGGCTCCAAGGCTGCTGTGGATGAGGCTGCGTCAGTTTTCTACACTGTACTGACACCTCTTCTGAACCCAGTTGTGTATACGCTGAGGAACAAGGAAGTGAAGAAAGCTCTGTTGAAGCTTAAAGACAAAGCTGCATGTTCTCAGAGCAAATAAATACCAGAATGTTGCTATACTCATTCTTTACCAACTAGTAAAATGATTTATTCAGTAACAAGAAATTTATTGTATGTATAGTCCTCAGTGTTAAATATTGTTCAATACCACCTACTTAGGAATAGTTCTTTCAGAAATTTTTCAAGGAATTTAAAAATCACAATTACATTTTTCATTTATATTGAACATGGTTATATTTTGATCTGCCGACTGATTTCCCTGTCATTATATTTAAATTTTTAAAAATACGACTGTATCTTAGATATACAGGTTTGAGTTATTTATATCTCTAAATTGATAATATGCTTTTATGTTTATTTCATGTGCACATGAACTTGGGAATTTACAACCATGAGGATTCTGTACAAGAATAGCAACACTTTCCAGAGGTCACTTATTCAAGGCTTCACCTTTGTAACTGGCTTCTCAACTCATGTATGTATATGTGTTTGAGGACCCCAAAGTGGCAAACCCAACTTCCCTGGGGTATCTTGGTCCTCTTAATATTTCCACATTGAAAAAGTTCTAAACTTCTGAACAGCCCTTTATCTCTCTAGCCAGAAGTGCCTGGATCAGCTCTGACAGAGATGCGCTCCCTCAGTAACTGGGAAAAAAACTCCACCTTGCCTATTTCCCAGGTTTGGTGAATAGGATCAGGATGAAGTTGAATTCAGAGCAGATACCCTTAGTCTCCATCCCACACTCTGACCTTGAGTTTACTTTCTATTTGACCAGATTCCCATAATTAGCTCACTAAGTGCTATTTGAGATCTGTTGACTGTAGATGCTGGTGGCTGCTCATGCAGCATAGACAACCCCTTCTTTCCCCTCTTAGCATTTTGGAAATTTGTCTACAATGAGCTACAATCTGCTGTGAGGCAGGAATGCACCATATTATGAGTTGGAGCCACTGCTGTTTCCTACTTAGTAGAAAGAAAAATGAATATGTGATTAACTTATTATGGCATTTCAACATGTTTATTTTACACATTTAAAAAAATCCTAATAAAGACAAAACTATAAAGACAAAATACTTAATAATACTGTAAAAACTGAATACTTTCCTATCCAGGTGTGGGCATACACATGAAATGGATGAAGTTCTAGAATTGTATGCAAAAGGAAAAATATACCAATTCAAGGGACACAGACTTGGCCCAGTGGTTAGGGCGTCCGTCTACCACATGGGAGGTCCGCGGTTCAATCTCTGGGCCTCCTTGACCTGTGTGCAGCTGGCCCACGTGCAGTGCTGATGCGCATAGAGTGTGCCGTGCCACACAGAGGTGTCCCCTGCGTAGGGGAGCCCCAAGTGCAAGGAGTGCACCCTGGAAGGAGAGCCGCCCAGTGCGAAAGAAAGTGCAGCCTACTCAGGAATGGCGTTGCACACACGGAGAACTGACACAGCAAGATGACGCAACAAAAAGAGACACAGATTCCCGTGCTGCTGACAACAGAAACGGACAAAGAAGAAGACACAGCAAATAGACACAGAGAACAGACAACTGCAGTGGGGGAGCAGGGGGGAAGAGAAATAAATAAATAAATCTTAAAAAAAACCCAATTCAAATAAGTTTGGAAATAATTTTGTGCTCTCTACCATAATTTCTACATCTGTAAAGATTCTTTCTCAAAATACCGTTGTGGGTATTAAATGAGTTAATAGAGGTTAAATGCGTTGAATGATGCTGATTCATAGTAAATTCTTAATAAAGGTTTATTAGTAAAACATGGGGCTACCAGCCAGATAGCTTGATTCTGAAAATTTATCCCTTTCCAGTTATTAAATTATTCTCTAGCATTTAGGCAGAATTTTTGAAATGCACAAGTTAAGCTATCTTTAAATCACTGATAATAGATTACTATGGTAGTTAGTATCTTTATTGACAGGGTAATTATATTCTTCTGATTCAATACTCAGTAAATTAGCTATTCCCATATTTATTAATTTTCAAGGAAGTTAATATAAAATATACATAGCATTGCAATTATACTGAACTCAATAATGCTTTCATAATTCACAGGTCAAAGCAGTAAATATTTATTAAGCTTGTGATCTGGGAGACACCTTACAAGGCTTATTTCTATAACACGTACTGTTAGTATAAGATATGAGAAAACTGAGGAAGGTCACTTTACTTACCCAGAGTCACACAGTTAGAATAAATACTATCACGGTTTAATACCAGACTATCTGATACCAAAGCCTGTGTTGTTAACCTCTACATTATATTGCTATCACTAAAATTTAAGGAAACTTCTATGCCTTTGGGGAAGCAGGCAAGATAAATGTGTATGAATAATCATTGAAATAAGTCAGATTCCTCTGTAGGTACATATGTTCTGTGTAATTATAGCAAATTTAGTATTTTAATAAATCATATTTTTCCAAAGACTCTGAATTCACCTTATGTATTACTTTACCTCACCTAATTAGATTCTAAATCTGAGGCCCTCCCATGAACCCTCTTCCATATTTCATCAAACTGCATCATCCTATGTCTTTACTTCTTTTTGTCTCTGTAGTGAGTGTGGACTTCTAAAGGAAAAATACTGTCAGCGTTACACCCACCTTTAGGAATCTTCATCTGTTTTCTTTAAACTCTTCTTCTTTAGGCTGCTGAGCCATTTTCATACCCATAAATAAGTATACTTACTTTCTGAGGGACCCAACCTGTGATCCACACTCACAATTTAAAATGTCACATCTGCATAGTTGTCTTCCGTATCTATCCAGGAAGTTCCTACCTCCTTGGTTACAGCTCATAATAATTTTAGGTTGCTAGATCCTCATAGCTGGAGCAAAAGTATTATATCAAATTCTTTATGTCTAAATCAAAACTGTGTTTCTCCTATCTAGTTCCATTATGTGTCCCTTTCCTTATGTACCATCACTGTCCCCCAAAAAGAAGGATCTAACATTCCAAGGGTCTGCTCAAAATCCTTCCTAAAGCATTTCTTCTTCATGGAATTGAAAAAGGGGTAAAAGAAGAGATAAACAGAGGAAGATAGGATGGTATGAAACATTAATAAAAACTCTGGAAAACATAGAAAAATGATAAGTAATTGTAATACTTCAATAAAGAATCATTTGCACACATTATCAACTATTAATATCACAACCTCATTTTGTAAACTTTGTGTTATCACTATTATGTTTGAGCACCTATCAATGCTGCTTTCCAAAGGAGAAAATTAAAAATAATAAAATAAATAAGAATTAATGCTTGCATTCCATAAAGGGAATTATGAAACCTGGGCAACACTTTTATCACTTTCTATCACATTTTAATCTATTTTCTTGGTTTTCTTCTCAAAATAGCAGCTTTGGATCACTAAACTGAGATGTTATCCACAAAGACTCATTATTACTGGTGTCACTCCCCTGTTATTATATTTCTAAAATATTGTATGGTTATTTTCATAATGTGTCTGAGTTCACTAATACTTGAGATGATCTTAACTTACAAGAAATAAATAGCTTAAACTAGAAAATTTTGTCTCAAGTACTGAATGAATATTGTGACTTTTTAAATGATCCCAATACTGATATTCATTCATCAGTTCACTCTTGATTTCTCAATTAATTAATCAATGCAATATTTCCTTCAACAACTTTAATTAAGTGGCTACTCTGTTTCAGACCTGAAAGATACCAAGCTTCAGGACAGTTTCGTGTTTCATGAATTCAGAATGTAATGGGAAACACAAGTAAACTGATGGATTTTAGAATGTCAGAAAAGTAGGAACCCACATAGCATCTGAGTCAGATTAGGCAATGGGGTGATTCCCCATCTGAAGATATAGAAAATTAGGTGTACAAATAACAAATAAAAATAAAAAACAATAAAAAACAACAAATAAAAATTTGGGGCACAATTTATCTCCTGTCATTTCCAGTGCACTGATATTCCATTTATTATGTTCATTTTATTCCTTAACATTTTGAGGTTTTTTTGCCATTAGAAATATTTTAATTGCATTTTCTAATTTGTAGATAACATAGAAAAGTACAGTTGATTTTTAAATACACATCTAGCATTCCATGACTTTGTTAAACTCACCTATTAGTTCTAGTAATTTTTATTTAGTTTTCTTAAGATTTTCTCCATTAAGGAATATTTCTGTACAAATAAACAAAAATGTGTTTTATTCCCATTTTCATGTGTTTCATTTATTTTTCTTGTATTGGCTAGAACTCAAGTACAATATTAAGTAAAAATGGTAAGAATAGGCATTCTTGTCTTTTTTCCTGACATTAAGAGGAAAGCATCTATTAAGTATGATTCTTGCTGTAGGTTTTGTTTGTGGATGCCCTTTATTTTTTATTTTTTAAAAGATTTATTTATTTATTTATTTCTCTCCCCTTCCTCCCACCTTAGTTGTCTGTTCTCTGTGTCCATTCACTGTGTGTTCTTCCATGTCCGCTTCTATTCTTGGGAATCTGTGTCTCTTTTTGTTGCATCATCTTGCTGCGTAAGCTCTGTGTGTTTGCAGTGCCACTCCTGGGCAGGCTGAACTTTCTTTCACGCTGGGCAGCTCTCCTTACAGGATGCACTCCTTGCGGGGTGCACTCCTTGCATGTGTGGCTCCCCTACACAGGGGACACCCCTGCATGGCACACCCCTGCATGGCACGGCACTCCTTGCATGCATCAGCACTGTGCGTGGGCCAGCTCCACACGGGTCAAGGAGGTCTTGGGTTTGAACCGTGGGCTGCCCATGTGGTAGGCAGAAGCTCTCACAGGTTGAGCCAAGTCCACTTCCCTGTAGATGCCCTTTAAAAGACTGAGAAAGTTTCTTTCTCTCTTTGATATTCTGTGGATATTATCAAGAATAGATGTTAAAATTTTACTAATGATTTTTTCCTGCATACAGTTTATGATATGGCATTTCTTTTTTATTCTCTTCATATGTTAAAATTTATTTATTTTTCTAATATAAACCCAAACTTGCTCTTCAGGACCAAGAGTTATTGGTCTTGGTTTATTATACCTTTCATGAGGAATATTGTTCTGTCTTTTTGTGTATTATGTTTTTCTGTTATATCTTCCTGAAACACTTTGTGAGGGATTGCCATTATTTATTCCTTAAATATTTGATAGAACACACCAGAAAAATTATCTGATTCTGGTATTTATGCTCTTATTTGTTGTTTTTTGGAATTTTTAAATTACTATTAAAAATGACTATTCAAATGTTTTCTACCTTCTTGATTTTTTAGGAATTTTGTCTTTCAATACATTTTTGTCTATTTATCTAAATTGTCAATTTTATTGGTATAAAATTGTCTAATTTACCTTTAATAGCCTTTCAATGTCTGATGTCTGTTATGATATTATTCTGTCACTTCTGGTATTGGTAGTCTTCCCTCTTTTTTCCTTGATCATTCTAGATAAAGGTTTATCAATTTATTGATTGCTTCGAGAACTAGGGTATAATTTCACTTTGTCTACTGTTGTGCTGTTTTATATTTTACTGAGTTCTGCTCATAACTGTATTATTTTCTTCATTCTATTTGAGTATAATTTTCCCTTTTTCTAACTTCTTGATAGTAGTTTAGATCATTGAATTTAAAACTATCTTATTGTATAAAATAAGCATTTAAGCCTATAATTTTATATTTTGAATCTATCCCAAAATTTTTGCTTCAGAAATATACCTCTTAAGTTACCTCCTAACTTACCTCTTATTTACCTTCTTTCAATGTAATACATAAAATCAGCACACAAAATTTCTTTTCCTTAGTATGACAAAACCCTTGCACCTTTCCTTCTCATTACTTATGCACAGAAGTTATATGTTTCTGTGCCTACTATGTGTACCTTCATCCCCCAACCTTTGAATTGTTTATTTTTTATTAAAATTAGTGCTTCTGGCACCGCATTTCCTTCTAATCCTCTTCAAATGCTTCCTTGATGTACTGACTTCTCACCTCCTGGTGATTTTACAGCATTAGGGAACAGGAAGAGCAGTTGTATTGGTCCTGTTATTTGTTGGGATTTCTCCTAGGACCATGCCAGTGAAGAGTAGCTTCCTTTCTAAGTGCTATCTTTGGGCAGCCCCTTTAAATTTACAGTCTTCAAAAAGGGATTTGTGTGTTATTGTGAGAAATAATTCTTTAAAAAAGTTTCAATAACAGATTTGTATACATCTCCTGAAAGCTACCATCCTTAGGCTTACTTTGGAAATATAGGAAGAGTGGTGGCTTCTCCTTGATCTGGGTCTTCTTTTTGTCATTCACTGAATAGAAGTTTTCTTCTCCCTATTTACAAAATAGATGCTTAACAGCTAGCACAAAGAAAGTATGTAGTGATAAATCTTCTTGCTTGCTTAACTTAATAGGCATTAGCTGCCTCATCACCTAAACTACACTGCCAACCAAATAATTTTACCTGAAACTTCCACAAGTACTTAATCCAAACTTTTCCAAAGTTAGACTTACATTCTACCTCAAGAGCATACCTTTATCACATTTTCTATTTTGCTGAGCTGTAGCACAATTGCCTAAATTTTCTATAGCATACCTGACTTCTCCATCAACTTTAGCTTCTCATACAATTTGTTACAATTTGTCATTCGATTAATAATTCTTCCATATTTGCAAAATTAAAAGTTGTCTTCCTAGTGTTGTAGACAAGATCCCCAATTATTTGCTATTTTTTTCTAATTCTTCTTCTTATGTACCTTTACCATGTTTCTTTTTTATGGGAATGATAAGCTCCTTGAAATTAAGATCAGTATCTGTTTGCTAAGAGCTGGGAGGTTATCAGAGGGATTGCCCTTATGCACACCTGAGCAGAGTTCCAGAGACAGATAAAGTAGATAAAACCCCAGATATTGGTTCTTCTGAGGGCTACAGAGACCCACAGGTTCTATGGTCATGGTGGATGGAGTTCAGTGCCATGTCAGTTGGCCCTATTTTGGAATTTGTGTTTCTGTGTGATGGAGCTAGACTTAGATGTGATCTTTGTCCACAAGTCTCTCCGGTTACTTTTACCAGAACTGTAGTTGGTGCTGGGATTTAATGTATACCCAGGGGACCTGAATCTCTGGACTAACCATGTGATAACCAGGCCCTGAGCCTCAACAGACTTCAGCTCCTACACTCTGTTTTATTGGACTTACCCCACTCAGCTAACATGGAGGGGAAGAAGGTCAACCACCACACCAGGGAGCCAAGAGTGCCTACAACTGAAAGCAGGAGGATTGCATCCAGCATCCATGTTGAATCTAAGCCCCCTCTTAATATAGATGTGGAGTGGACACAACCATTCTAAGGTCCACAGGACGGAGGAATAGAGTACGGATTAGAGTGGGACTTACTGATATTCTATTCATGAACTATTGTGATTAGTAATCGAAGAAAATGTGGCATTGGTGTGGAGAAAGTGGCCACGGTGGCTGCTGGGGGTAGGGAGTGGGAGGAAGAGATGTGATGTGGGGGCATTTTCGGGACTTGGAGTTGTCCTGGGTGGTGCTGCAGGGACAGTTACCTGACATTGTATATCCTCCCATGGCCCACTGGGTGGACTGTGGGAGAGTGTGGGCTATGCTGTGCACCATTGACCATGAGGTGCAGCGGTGCTCAGAGATGTATTCACCAAATGCAATGAATGTCTCATGATGATTGAGGAGGTTGTTATGGGGGGGGGAGTGGGTATATGCGGGGGTGGGGGTATACGTGGACCTCATATTTTTTTAATGGAACATTAAAAAAATAAATAAGGACAAAAAATATCTGTTTGCTTTTTGCACTGACAATGCATAGCTCACAATACCTACTCAGCACTTATTTTTTTAATGGATAAATAAGTGAATTCATGTTATAAAATTTCACCCTCAAAGGGAAAAAGGAAAGTGTAAAACATGTGAAACCAAACAAAAACAAAAACAAAAAACACAAATTTTTCCAAAAGTTTTTTTATCTAATACTTGACACATTTATGCAGTGGTTTTCAAATTAGTTTAAAAAAAGAAAAGCATTACACAAGAGATCCTTATGTTGTGTAGCTATTTTATATCTTGACTGTGATGCTGGATACATAAATCTACACAGGTGTTAAAATTTATACGGAACTTACCACACACACATATGCACACTCAGAGCTTGACCCTGCTCCCACTAGCAAAACACACACAGGAATATAAGTGAAATTGAGGAGGTCTGAATAAGATCTATGGACTGCATCAATGTCAATATGCTGCCTGTGATATAGCATAGTTTTGCAAAATGTTACTATTGTGGGAAATTGGGCAAGCTACACAAGTGATCTCTCTGTATTATTTCTTACAAATTTATGTGAGTCTATAATTACTTCAAAAAATTTCAATTGAAAAATAATGTTTACCCTATATATTTTCTTAAAAATTGAAAATTTTCAAAGTTTTAAAAATACATATATTTACAGTATTTTGAATCTTCTGATCTATTTTCAGGTTAAAACTAATTATGTCTCTCTTCTAGGGCACCAATTATATTTATCATGATGTACAGAGCTACGTTACTCTTTCTCTACAACCAGACCACAAACTCTATGAATTCAGACTTTGTCTGTTCTTTTTGTGTATCTTTTATCACGTCCATAACATTTTTTCTAATTGCGACTTAGATGAAATAGTAATATGTTATAAGGAATTGGAAAAATTCTAAGGAATTGGAAAAATTCAAATGAACCCAATGGGTAAATAATTTTGGTCCATCTGTATCTCAGGTTTCTCCTTTGTAAAATGAGTTGGTTTGCATAATGGACCCATACTAGTTTGGTTCATAAGGTTGAACACCAACAATTAACATCTTATATGAATGACTGTTTCACAATTTCTGTAGGTCATGCTTTCACAGTTAGTATGATTTTATTCTCAGCATAGCTGACAGCTCACTTATCGCAAGCTATGTCAATAGCACAGAAGAGAAGTTCTTGCTAAAGCACCTCTGAAATGCAGCTGCTGCAAGTCTAAGAGACTGAGGACCCTTTTCAGTTCTGGCAGCAGTTCTTGTTTTTTTTTTTTTCCTCTTACTGATATGGTAGGCATAGGTGTCTTTTCTGCATTAACAAGATACATTTGGAATTTAAATTTAACATTTAATTTTAGAGAAATAAATTTACACTGTCAATGTACCCATGCATTGGGATGACCACTTGTGAGGTTCATGGCCCAAGCCTTACTTTCCCAGGAATCAATCCCCATGATCTCCTACTATATATTAGATGGTGTCCAAAGTCTATTTCACACTTTAAGTCAAACACATGTGAATGATAAGTTATGACAGCAAGTCACATTGCAATCACCCGGGTAGTACTCACTCGGACCTTGCTCTGAAAATGGAAAATATCCTCAATAAGTTAGATGACTGTATATTTTTTATTCTAAGGTTATTTACTTATTTTTTATATGAAACATTTATCCCTTGTTTATTTACAAAAATAATTTTAAGATTGCTTGAAATAAGAGCTTTGCTTTTAGGATTAGAAATGAGGAGCTCTATAAATACAGAGGGAAATTGGAAATAGTTACATCTGTGACTAAAACAGTGTATACAGTTCATAAATGTACAGAACTTTACTTTTGAAAATCTTGAAAACCAAAGTAAAAAGCAAATGAAAGGTTTTGCACTATTTTGTTATATTATAAAAATGCAAATAAAACAATTCTTCCTAAGACTCAAGCACATTTTCTGTCTAGATCTTTCTAATGTAAAATTTCTGCTTGCTGATACTTACATAATGACTTGTGAATATTACATGACTTTTTTGATATAGAAGTTTTTAAATATGGAAAGTGCATTTTATAGGACTTTGATTGAATTGCACGAAATAAACTGGGCAGCAATTTTGGAAATTACTTATAAAATGAGCAAAACTAATAAATGATTTCTCTAGTGATTTACTTGATAGAACATAAAGGTCCAATATTGGGCCCTTGATACTGATGACTATGCTTATGAGCCTGCGTGCTTGAAATTTCAACTAGGTTTATAGCTAGCTACCTCCTAAGAGTTACCTCTTGAGAACCTCAGTGTTGCTCAAATGTGGCCACTTTCTAAGCCAAACTTAGCATGCAAATGCATTACCTTCTCCTCAACATGGGACAGGACTTCAGGGAAAAGCCTTCCTGGTCCCAAGGGATTACTGCCAAGCACCAGCTGGTAATGCAACTAGAAAAAGACCTTGAGGAAAAGGGGGAAATGGCGAAGACAAATGAGTTTATATGGCTAAGGGACTTCAAAATGAGTTGGGAGGTCATCAGAGGGGTTGTGTATACACACATTTCAGCAGGATCTCAGAGACAGCCAAAATAGATACAACCCCAGGTATGGGTGCTCCTAGAACTATGGAGAAACCCAGGTCCTATGGTCATGAAACATGACTCTGGAGTTAAGTGCCTTGCCAGTGGGTCCTCCTTTGGAATTTATGCTCCTGAGTGTAATGGAGAGGGAGTAGGAAATGGGGAGTTAATGTTCAAATTGTCCAAAGTTTCTATTTGGGAAGATGGAAATATTTTGGTATTAGATGGAGGTGGCAGTAGTGTGACATTGTAAACATAATTAAACAACACTGAAATATATATTTGAATATGGTTAAAAAGAGAAGTTTTTTACTGTATATATGTTATTAAAATAAATTTTTTAAAAATTGATAGGACTGTATAACACAAACTATGAAACCTAAGGTAAACCACAGACTATAGTTAATATTTCAATTATAAAATGTTCTTTTATCAATTGCAAAAAAAATGTGCCATGCTAATATAAGATATTAATAATAAGTTGGTATATGGGAATTCTGTATTTTATGCATGATGTTTCTGTAAGCCCACAATGTCTCTAACAAAAATTTTAAAAACAACATTGAATAATCAAAAACCTCCTTAAAAGTTCAAAGTACATGTGGGTGATATACTTTGATTATAAAGAAAAGAAGTTAGTCCTGTCTGGAATTTCTGGACTATTTACTCTGGGTGAATACCAATCTCCACTTTTCAGCTTGAGCAGAGCTTTCTTCACTTCCTTGTTCCTCAGGGTGTACACAACAGGGTTCAGAAGAGGTGTCAGTACAGTATAGAAAACTGCCACAACCCCATGCACAGCATCCTTGGAGCCTGGCCTCAAGTAAATGAAAACACAGGGAACAAAGAAGCACAGGATCACAATGCAGTGGGAAGCGCAGGTCTGAAAGGCTCTGCGTCTCCCCTCTGAGGTGCGGATCTTCAGGATGGAGCAGACAATGGACACATAGGACAGCGCTATCAGGAGGAAGCAGCCCGAGGCCACGACCCCGATGCTGACAAAGACCACCATCTTGTTGGCCAAGGTGTCTGCACAGGCCAGCTTGAGGATGGGCGGAGCGTCGCAGAAGTAATGCTGGATCTGGTTGGGCCCACAGTAGGGCAGGCGGAAAGTCAGGGTCGTCTGCAGAGTAGAGTGCAGGGAGCCTATGAGCCAAGTGCAGGCGGCCAGGGCGGCACACCTTCTCCCACTCATCAGGTTTGGGTACCTGAGAGGGTGGCTGATGGCCAGGTAGCGGTCATAGGCCATGACTGTGTAGAGGAAACACTCGGTGCTCCCTAGGAAGTGGAAAGAATAGAGCTGGGCCACGCAGCTGCGAAAGGAAATGGTTCTGCCTCTTGGGGAGGCCAAGGTCATCATCATTTTGGGCACAGTGACAGTGGAGAACCACATGTCAATAAGGACAGGTTGGTCAAGAAGAAGTACATGGGGGTGTGGAGGTGGGAATCCACACTGATGACCAGCAGGATGAGGATGTTGCCCATGACAGTGAGCAGGTAGAAGACCAGGAAGATGCCCAAGAGGGTGGTGTCCAGTGATGGGTCCTGGGGAAGGCCCATGAGGACAAACATTTTCACGAGGTTCACATTCTTCATTTCTTCCCCTAGCTGGGCTCTGTCTCTCAAGGTAGGAAAGCAAATCTAGCATTGACTGTGACCATCCTTCATATGAATTGTGCTGGCACTTTTTCTTTGGTGGCAAACACAAGTGTTACATTGTCTTAGGGTTTACACAGCCATCTTGCATGAACGTGGGTCTTTGAAAAGGCATGGTGGCTTCCTTATTTTATGAAATAAAGACAACAAACTAGAGAAAAGGAGAAAATTCTGAATTCTTTTCTGTAGAGTCAGAAATGGTATACACTCATTTGCAATATGCAGAAAGCAGCAAGCTTTTTTTCAAGCATCTTGCATTTTCTCTCAGTCACATATAGACATGCACACACACACTTTCAAACATGCAGAATGTCTTTAATCTCCAGAGAATTATTCAGAATGAATAGAATTTTCTTAAAAAAATCTTCAAACTGGATGGCTGTGAGAAAAATGACCTTCCTAAAGCTCTTTCCTGAGCAGCAGAATTGTCCTGGCTGGGTTCTGGGAATGGTCCAGCTGTCCCTGAGCATTCCATGCACCCGTTCCCCTGTCCTACCCTGGACCATAATCCCTGACCATACTTGAAATCTGTTACAAAATTAATGTAATAATTGGCAGAGTAACCATCACTTTCTTCTCTCCTTTCTCCTATTTATTTCTAATTCTATTTTTATTATTTTCTTATCAAGGAATTTAAGCAATCATCCTCCCTCACAACCATGATCAAATCATGTCACTGCATATTTTCAGACACCCAAGAGGAATTCAACCAGCTGGAAGAGGGTTAGCCTGTATCTCTAAGTCCTAGAATTGGATATTTACATTTGTTATAAAACAAAAAAATATATGCTTCTGAAAATAGAGAAAAATATGTGTGTGAAATAATTTTTAATTGTTTCTGGAATTTTTATTGCTCATAAGCACAGAATTAAAGCTTTTCCCTTTTCTCTTTTGAGTATAGTGATTGACCCTCATAGCTCATATTATATATTCAAAGAGAAAAGAAACCAAAAGCCATGAAGAATACCAGTAAGTCTACTCTAATACATACTTTATTCTGATTTAGAGGTGAAGAAGTCCACTCCACCCCTAAATGGAGAGGGGGCTTAGATCCTATTGGCTGGTGGAAGGGATTCTCCTGCTTTCAGTTGACTTCTCCTTACTTCTAACTGGTATTCTACTATAGAATTACTGTGACTGTAACAATGGAAGAAACTACTATTGATGTGGGGACTGTGGTCATGGGAGGTGTTGAGGTGAGGGAAAGGGAAGAAGAGATGATATGGGGACATTTTCGGGACTTGTAGCTGTCCTGAATGATATTGCAGGACACTGCATATCTTGCCATAACCCACTGAATGGACTGGGAGAAAGTGTAAACTGCAAAGTAAACTATAATCCATGCTGTGTGGCATTGTTCCAAAAGGTACTCATCAAATGCAATGAATGTGCCATACTGATGTGAGAGGTGGTTGATGTAGGAGGAGTGGGGGTGGGAGTGGGGAGTAGAGGTATAAGGGAAACTCTTATTTTTTTAATGTGTCATTTTGTATGATCTATATATCTTAAAAAAGATAATGAAAAAAGAAAAAAATAGGAATGAAGAAATGAAGAAAACTCTGGTTGGAGAATTGGACATCTTATATATAAAGGGAGCATGTCTTCAATAATTTCTAAGATGCTTCTGGCCTACAGGATCACTTCAACAGCACATTTCCACCTTTGAGTCTCTGAGAATAATGGCATGTTTCCAGGTTCCAACTTGGAGTCATATACTAAGTACGGTTAATGGAGAAATCATTTTATTGACATTTTATTGACTTATAGCATTTTGAGTGCATGAGTGATCTAAAGTGAAAGTTCAAGAAGAATAAAGAAGAACTAACAGTGACCATAAATACCCAATGCGCACAATAAAGAAAAATGATGAGATTTTTGCCAATTGTTACTACGTATCAATTAGTAAGTAGGTTTTTGGATCGCAAGATAAAATTCAAGGTTTAAAGAAACTCGGTCTTTGATGAGTAGACGATCCTTTGTCTTACAATGATGAAACCACAAGAAGGATGAGCTATAGAAATAAGCTCTTTTTAAATAGCAGAACTTAAAATTGGTTTGCTGTCTCAGGAGATTCTCTCTTGGCCCCAGGATCCTCATGGATAAGGAGTGATACATTATGACAAAAAATTAAGGCTTTTTCCCAAATGCACCTATTTTAGTCATTTCTGTATATGATGACCTATCTTTATCTATGAGTATATATTTTATTCAGGCAAAATTAATTTCCAGAATAAATAAAATAACTCTGGGTTTGAAAATTTCTTATGCAGGAATGATTTAGGGTATTTTTTTCTTCTAAATTCAAAGATAGACAATATAGCTTTCATTCCCAAAGGGAGAATTCTCTGGTGGGACTCATAGTCTCTTTGATAAATCTTTACCTCTGGTGATTATGGCCAGCCATACAGGGAACTCTACATCTCCTGTGTTCCAGCGGGGATAAGTGCTTTACTCTTCTCACATGAAATGTCTTGCTAATTAAACCTCCTTCCTCTGGGGCTCAGCAGATACACTATGCAAGTTCCTAACCAAGAATGAATACTGAAAAAAAAAGAAAGAATAGAATGAGTGTGGCCTCTCCTTCCCTGGTTCAGGGATTTTTTTCCTCCTGCCCTTGTGCGTTCAATCCTCTATGCCTTAGAACATATTTAGATTCCTTTTAAAATTGCTTTTTTTTTGTTCGAATTCATATAACCAGTAAGAGGGAAAGTACACTTTCCCCCCAGAATTAACAGTTGTATTACTTATCAGGAAAGGGTTCCATGAAAACAAAGAGAAAAATTGGTGTGCTGTGGCAGAGGTCCAAAGCACTTTTCATCTTGGATAAGGAAAAGCAGCAGCTTCACTGACCTTACCCACTAATAGAAATATTCTCACCACTATGCCTATTACAATATCCAATTTTCTAACATTGGTTTTATTAATATAGGATAAGACATATATTAGGTAATTCATAGAAAATAGTGCTATCATGGAAGATATTTCAATAATTACTTGCACTGTAGGCCCAGTTAATATACTTTAAAACCTCTTTATGGAATACATGATATTAATTTTGTGAATTTAAATTTCTATCCACTTCTTTTATATAACTTTTATGAAAGTTGTTAATTTCCATTTGATTCTGTAGGATTGTATAGGTAGAAAATTAAAAAGAAATACTAATTTTGATCTTCTTTCCAAAATTAAGTGCTCAACTTTGCATTTGGCATAGAAAACACTCTTGTTATCCAGCTATCTAGTCTCCCCTAGGACTACTTAGTTCACTTAAGAGTGCTGCACAACTTGTTCAGTGACATTCTAAATTACAAGGGGACCAGTGATGTTCCTTAGTTTTATCTTCTTTAGGAGCTAAATAAACAATGATCCAGCTTTTCAGGCCATTTTTCATTAAACAGGTGAGGTTATATGTGATGAATATTCCAGTCCTGCCAACTTCATCAGCATTTTTGCAGCGACAGACTTTTGTGTCAGGTAGAGGCAGAGCTGACACAATATTCTGATGGCTTTTGTAGATTCTCAAATAAAGACCAGAGAATGATAGAATTCCATGCACTTGCTCTTTTTTTTTAATTATCTTTTTTTAAAAGATACATAGTTCACCCAAAATGTTACATTAAAAAATGCAAGAGATCCCCATGTACCTCACTCCCCATTTCTCCCAAATGGACAACATCTTTCATTATTGTGGTTTATTCATTGAATTTGAGGTTTACATTTTGGAGCAGTGCTACACAGCATGGATTATCTGAGTCCAACTCCACACTCAGGAGCAGAAATTCCAAAGTAGGGCCCACTGGCAAGGCACTGATCTCCAGAGCTACCTATCATGGCCATAAGACCTGGATGTCTCTGTAGCCCTCGGGAGCATCATTACCTGGGGTTGAATCTACTTTGGCTGTCTCTGAGATCCTGCTGTGATGTGTGTAAGCATGAACTATCTGATGACCTCCCGACTCATTTTTAAGTCTCTTAGCCATATAAACTCCTTTCTCTTTACCATTTCCCCCTTTTATTCAGGGTCTTTTTCAAGTTGCAGCACCACCTGGTGCTTAGTAGTAATCCCTCAGTGCCAGGGAGGCTCATTCCTGGGAGTCACATCCCATGCTGGGGGGAAGGTATTGCATTTACATGCTGAGTTTAGCTTAGAGAGTGACCACATTTGAGCAACATGGAGGTTCTCAGCAGGTAACTTTTAGGCACACTGCAGCTCTAGGCCTAGTTGAAATTTCAAGCACACAGGCTAATAAGCATAGCTATCAGTATCAAGGGCCCATCATTGGACCATCATTCTTCTCTGGCCTTGACCTTGCAATTGGGAGATTTTTGCTGTTCCATTGAGGAGTGCAACAGAGTTTCATGGATTGCAAACTCAGCAATTCCTCAATTGTCTTGTGAAACTCTACCCACTATGCCAATAACCAACGAACATCTGAACATATCTATATACCCTATATGCATGCCCTGAAGAACTCCCTCCAACCCATGCATCCCCCATCAATGACACCCCACACCAGTGCTCCTCCCCTGTCATAGTTGAACCCCTCTGTGATCCATAACTTCTTCAAGAATGAAGCCTAATATATTGCCAAATTCAATCAGTAGGAAAATGAAATATTATTGACAGGTTTAAAGATTAGAGGTAGGATAGATAATAATTTAGGAAAACTAAAATAAAGTGAAAAATAATTTGGGCTATTCTACTATAAATCTATTATGACTAGTAATGGAAGAAACTTTAGAATTGATGTGGAGAAAGTGGCCCTGGTAGTTGCTGAGGGCAGGGAGAGGGAAGAAGAAATGTGATCTGGGGGCATTTTTGGGACTTGGAATTGTCCTAAATGATATTGCAGGGACAGATGCTGGACATTATATATCCTGTCATAACCCACTGAATGTACTGGGGGAGAGTGTAAACTACAATGTGAACTATAATCCATGTGGTGCAACAGTGCTACAAGATGTATTCACCAAATGCAATGGACGTGCCACAATGATGAAGAGGTTTGTTGATGTGGGAGGAGTGGGGGGAGAGGGTGGGGAGTGGGGTTTGTGGAAACCTCACATTTTTTAATATTATTTTTTTGTGATCTTGGTATCTTCAAAAAATACAATAAAAATGCTCATAAATATAAAAAAAGAAAAAAATCATGAAACTTTGTTTTTGTTGTTTTGCCTTTCACTACAGTAATAGGTGTTGCCCTGCATGTACAGTGGCAAGGCAATCTCTTCCATTCCTTCCTCAGTGTCTACATCCTTTTTAAAAAATTTTTAATTTTGCCTTTCCTAAAATTTTAGATCACAGTAAGATCACATATACAATATAGGGGACTCCTATATCCAACATGAAACACATCCCCCTTCCCCAGCAATGATCATTTTACTTGTGGATGTTATATTAGCTACAGCTGATGTATGGATATTGAAACATAGCTACTAACCATGGTTCTCTTATGGCCTACATTATGGTTTATATTTTTGACTGTACATTTTTTAAAGTTTTTTATTACATTATGGTTTACATTATGGTTTACATTTTAGACTATATACTTTTATAGAATTTTGGAGACATTTAACATGGCATATATCCATCATTGTAGGATGATGCAGAACACTTCCTTTGTCCCCCAGTTACTCCCTTTTCCATCTATTCTATTCCTCTCTCCCATTCCCCTTGGGACCCACAGTGACAACCCAGCTTCATTGCTTGAAGGACAAGATTCATAGATACAGCAATGCTGAGGGCTTGACATGCTAGTCTATCCTCCCCCATTGTGAGCCACCCATGCTCTCGAGAGACATCTTGCCCTCCGTTTGAGAATATCTGGTCTCTCCAGGATGGAGGTGCAACACTTTCCTTCTCATTGTATGTGTCTACACACACTGATATAACACACTATGAAAAGATGAAAAGTCACACACTTTCTAGAAGTCTGCCTCAGGTGCACCGTGTGTCAGATGCCCCCTGTTATATACCTTAAACACATAACCTTTCCTTATTTTATTTTCTAAAGATTTTTCTCACCATTATGGTTTCAACCACGTACCTCTCAATCTACCATGTTCACCCTCTTCTCCCAAACCTTCCCCCCAATTCAATGGACCATCTGACCCATCCTCCCAACCCTAGACCCCCTCAAGCCTGCAAAATCCCACCAAATAGTATCCCTTATGCCCCCTTCTTATCCCGTTACTACACAACTACTTACCTCCACTTTATCATAGATTTGCCCATGTAGGCATCAGCTTACAACCTTCCTCTCCCCCCCATTTCCTGTAAGCTTATCATCCACTCTCTAACTCTTTGAGATGGCTTGATTTGCTTAATTCATATCAGAGACGTCATGTTGCATTTGTCTTCAATGTCCCATTTGCTTCACTCAATATAACATCCTCAAGATTCATCCATGTTATCCCAAGTGCTAGTACTGTATTAGTTCTTTCAGCTGAGTAGTATTCCATTGTATGTATATACCATATTTGTTTATCCGTTCATCTGTTGATGGGCATTTGAGTTGATTCCAATTTTTGGCAATAGTGAATAACATTGCTACAAATATTGGTTGTGCATATATTTGTTTGTGTCCTTGTTTTCTGTTCTTATGCAGTGGAATTGCTGGGTCATGTGGACATATGGCAAATTTATAGTTAGTTTTTGAGGAGCTGCGAAACTGTCCTCTAGAATGGCTGGATCCTTCTACATTCTCACCAGCAGTGGATGAGTGTTCCCATTCCTCTGCATCCTTTCCAACACTTTTAGTCCTCTGTTTTTTTAATTGCCACCAGTCTAATGGATGTAAGAAGGTATCTCATTGTAGTTTTGATTTGTATTTCCCTAATAGCGAGTGATGTTGAGCATCATTTCATGTGCTTTTTAGCCATTTGTAGTTCTTCTTTGGAGCAGCATCTGTTCAAATCTCTTGCCCATTTTTGAGTGGGTTGTCTTTTTATTTTTGAGGTATAGGATTTCTTTATGTATGTTGAATGTTAGGTTCGTATCAGATATATGATTACCAAATACTTTCTCCCATTGGATAGGTTGTCTTTTTACTTTCTTGATAAACTTCTTTGAGGTGCATAAGGCTTTAATTTTGAGTTGGTCCTGAAGATGCTTCCCTACATATTCTTCCAAGGTCTTTATGGTCTTGGCTCTTATATTTAGATCTTTGATCCATCTTGAGTTGATTTTTGTATAAGGTTTGAGATGGTAATTCTCCATGCACCATTTGTTGAAGAGGCCATTGTCTCCCAGTTGAGTGGGCCTAGTGGTCTTGTCAAATATGAGTTGACTGTATATGAAACAATCTACATCCAAAGTCTGAATTCAGTTCCATTGGTCAGTGTGTCTATCCTTGTGCCAATACCATGCCATTTCGACCACTATAGCTCTGGGGTATGTTTTCATCAGGTAGTGTATAATTACTCTGATTTCATGTTTTCTTTTTCAATATGTCTTTGGCTATTTGGGGCCACTTTCCCTGCCAAATAAATTTCATAGTTTTTCCAGTCTATTAAAAATGCAGTGTTGATTTTTATTGGGATTGCATTAAAACTGTAGATCAGTTTGGGTATGATAGACATCTTAATGATATTTAGTCTTCCAATCAATGAATGGGGAATATTCTTCCAATTATTTGTCTTCTTTGTCTTCTTTTAACAGTATTGTTTAGTTTTCTGTGTGTAGTCTTTACAACTTTAAATTTATTCCTAGGCATTTGATTTTTTAATTTACTATTGTATGTGGTATTTTTTTCTTGATTTCCTTCTTGGATTGCTCATAATTGGTGTACAAAACTGCTACTGATTTTTGCACATTGATCTTATAACCTATGATTTTACTGAACTTATTTATTAGTTCTAGAAGGTTTGCTGTAGTTTTTCAGGGCTTTCTATGTATAGGATCATGTCATCTGCAAATAGAAATTTTGACTTCTTCCTTTCCAATTTGGATGCCTTTTATATCTCTTTCTTGCCTCAGTGCTCCTGCAAGTACTTCTAACACAGTGTTAAGTAAAAGCAGTGATAGTGGGCATCCTTATCTCATTCCTGATTTTAGAGGGAGGATTTTAGGATTTCACCATTGTAAATGATGTTAGCTGTGATTTTTCATATATACCTTTGATCATGTTCAGAAAGTTTCCTTCTATTCCTATTTTTTTGCAGTGCTTTTATCAGGAAAAGGTGCTGTATTTTGTCAAATGCTTTTACTGCACCTATTGATATGATTATGTGACTTTTTTTTTTATCTGTTTATGTGGTATATTACATTGATTGATTTTCTTATGTTGATCCATGCTTGCATACCAGGTATGAAACCCACTTGGTCATGGTTGTGTAATTCATTTGATGTATTGTTGAACATGATTAGCATGTATTTTGTTGAGGATTTTAGCATCTAGTTTCATTGGAGAGATTGATATGTAATTTTCCTTTCTTGTGTTGTCTTTGTTTGGCTTTGGTATTAGGGTAATGTTGGCATCATAGAAAGGGCTAGGCAATATTCCTTTTATTTTGATTTTTTGGAAGAATTTAAGCAAGATTAGTGTTAGTGAATCCATCTGGCCCAGGGCTCTTCTTAGTTGGGAGGTTTTTAATGACTGTTTTTATCTCTACCTGTGACTGGTTTGTTGAGATCATCAATTTCTTCTTTCCTCAAAGCAGGCTGCTTATGCGTTTCTAGGAATTTGCCCATTTCTTCTAAATTGTCCTTCTTGATGGCATATAGTTTTTCAACATATCCTCTTATGATAGTCTTTATTTCTGTGGGGTCAGTGGTGATAACCCCTTCCTGGTTTCTTAATTTGTGTATTTGCATCTTCTCTCTCTTTTTTCTTTGTTAGTCTAGCTAAGGGTTTGTCAATTTTATTGATCTTCTCAAAGAACCAATTCTTTGTTTTGCTTATTTTTTCTAGTTCTTTCTAATTCTCTATTTCATTTAATTCTGCTCTGATCTTTATTTATTTATTTACTTCTTCTTCCTTCGGAGTTAGTTTGTTGCTTTTTTACTTATTCCTCAAAGTGTGAAGTTGGTCTTCAACTTTACCTTTCTCCTTTTTTGATATATGAATTGATGGCTATGAATTTCCCTCTAAGTACAGCTTTTGCTCCATCCCATAAGTTTTGATATGTTGTGTTATTTTAATTAGTTTCAAGTTTGTTACTAACTTCTTTTGAGATTTTCTCCTTGACCCACTGTTTTTCTAATAGTGCATTGCTTAACTTCCATATCTTTGTGACTAATCTTGTTCTCTGGCCCTTGCAGATTTCCAACTTCATTCCACTGTGGTCAGCGAAATTATTTTGTATGATTTCAATATTCCTGAATTTATTGAGACTTTCTCTGTGGCCTAGCATGTGGTCTATCTTGGAGATTCATGTGTGTTTGAGAGGAATGTGTATCCTGCTGTATTTGGGTGTAGTGTTCTGTATATGTCTATTAGGTCCAGATCCTCTAATATATTATTCAAAGTCTTTGTTTCTTTATTGCTTCTCCATTGAAATATTCTGTCTAATGGAGATAATGGTGTATTAAAGTCCTCCACTATAATTGTAGAGGCATCTACCCTCTACCTAGTTTCTCCAGTGTTTGCCTCATGTTTTGAGGTGCTCTGATTAGGTGCATAAATATTTGTGATTGTTCTTCCTTCTTGAAGATTGCCCCTTTTGCTAATATGTAGTGTCCATCTTTGTCTCTCAAAATAGTTTTGCATTTAAAGTCTATTTTGCCCGATATTAGTGTAGCTACTCCTGCCCTTTTTTTTTTCATTGTATGCTTGTAAGATTGTTTTCTAGCCCTACTCTTTCAACCTCCTTGAATCCCTGGGTCTAAGGTGGGTTTTTGGTAGACAACATATAGATGGGACATATTTCCTTATCCATTCTGCTAATGTGTATCTCTTAATAAGGAAGTTTAATCCATTAGCATTCAATGTTTTTACTCTCAAGGAATTACTTACATTCATCATATTTTCTTTGAATTTGTGTATGTCATATTTTGTTTTTATTTCTCTTTTTGTCATTTTGGTTTTTCTTACACTGTCTTCCAACTCTGTATCTCCTGTTTTTTCTTTCTTTCCTCCTGCAGAACTCCCTTTGGTATTCCTTAAAGGGCAGGTTTATAATTGGCATACTCTCTTAGTTCCTTTTTATCTGTGAATATTTTGAACTCTCTGTTATTTTTGAATGCCAGCTTTGCTGGATAGAGTATTCTTGTCTGGTCATTTTATTCTTTTAGTACCTTGACTATGCCATACCCCTGCTTTCTTGCCTCCTTGTTTTCAGATGAGAAATCAGCTCTTAGTCTTACTGAGTTTCCCTTTTATGTGATGGTCTTCTTTTCTCTTGCTGCCTTCAGTATTTTCTCTCTGTCTTGAGCATTGGGTAATTTGACAAGTGTCTGTCTTGGCATTTATACTGTAGGTATTTATACTGTTTTGGTGCCCTGCACTTCCTGGATATGTACCTCCATCTCCCTCAGTAGGTTTGGGAAGTTTTCAGCCATTATTTCCCCAACACCCCTTCTATCCCCCCTTTCCCTTGTCTTCTCCTTCTGGGATGCCTATGATGCATGTTTGTGAATTTTATGTTGCCATAAAAATCCCTAAGTCCCTGATGGATTTTTTCTATCTTTTTATCTATCAATTAAACAATCTATTGGATTTCGAATGTACTATCATCCACATCACTAGTTCTTTCCTCTTCTTCTTCAAATCTGCTGTTATTTGCTGAGAGAGTCCTTTTGATTTCTTGAATATTACCACTCATCACCATCATATCTCTTATTTTTTTGTTTATGTTTACAATTTCTTCAGTATGTTATCCAAGTGTTTTCTTAATATACTTCATCTCTGCCTTCACTTCATTAAGTTGATATTTGTTTGGAGAACTTTGAACAGTTCTTTCATTGTTCTGCTCCTCTTCTTGGTTTTCAGTTTGTTCATTGGACTGGGCCATGTCTTCCTGATTATTGTTATGATTTGTAATTTTTTGTTGCTGTCTGGTCCTCATTTTATCTTGATGGGTTTGTTCAGTTAATTAGCTTTTCCTTTTAGTCTCAAGTTTTATTTAGAGTGCTGTTTTTGTGTGTGTTTTAAGTTTTCTCTTTGACACATTGTTCTTATTAGTGTATTTCCTTGTTGTTGTCTAAGTTCCCCTGAAGGAAAAAGATTAGGGCCAGCAAAAGCAATATAGGTAAGAAAAGAAAAAGTATAATAGTAGTATTGATAGTAAATGTTAGCAGAACAACCATATAAGATCTAGGAGAATGAATATTAAACTCATGTAAGCAGTGTAGAGTTACAGGAATAAAAAAGTGGATTACCTACATGAAATCAAAACTGGATATGGAGAAGAATAAACTTTGCTTTGAAAGGCCAGTGTGCTCAGGAGAGAGGGAAAGAAAAAAGAAAGCATAATAGCATAAAGAATTAATAAAAGATAGAAAATAGAATGGAAATGTCAGAAATAAAAAGCCAGAAAAATTGGGGGCTAAACAAAGAAAGGTAGAATGTAAAAGCAACAATAGAATGTGGAAGGAAGAAAGATGTAGGAAGGAAAAGAGATAGCTTTGGTAGCCCAAATCTGTACACACTGAGAAAAGAAAAATAAGAAACCTAAGGGAAGCTACACAAGGATAATGTCTATGTTTTCCCTGTCTCAAAGTATCAGCTAGATGTTTAACATCACAATGGGTCACCACTCTAAGAGGAGCTCGGAACTGAACCAGAGACCCCACTCATTCAAGGCTGAAACTCCTCCACTTAGCCAAGCCCTCCTTCTGAGTTGACCTGCTCCTCAAAAAGAACCCCACTCCTTGAGCAAGACTGGCTCTTTGCAATTGAACAAACTGATGAGAAATCTGTCCTTTCCCTTTTCTCCCTTTCTCACCTCACTCTTTCCCAGGCATCAGAAAGCCTGTGTCAGAGCTCACCTCCAAAATTCAAATGGGATCTTGGTGAACCAACTCACCACAGAAAACAATGACTCTCAGTCTGTTTGAGAGAGAGCACCAAACCCTGCTGGGAACTCTAAATATGCTTTTGGAAGCCCACCAAGCACTTCCCACTGTCTCTCTCCCTTAGGGGTCTTGCATGGGACTAGTTAATTGACTGACTTCACCTTCTTCCAGGTCAATTTTCTGTATCCCAGGGTGGCCAGGCAAATCAGGCTGCCCCAGCAGATTCTCCTCTCCCCACTTCCTGGTTTCTCTTGAAAGCAGCTGCTATGCTCCTCAAAGCTAAAAAATGTGGTACCATACAACCGAACCCCCACTCGGGGGAAACCTCCCCTCTTTACCAGAGCCCTCCCACTCTCAAAATTTGTCTCTTCTGGCTGTGGGACTGGTGGCTTCGGGGAACGCCATTACCATCTTCCATGAGGGAGGGGCTTACCCTTCCCACGGCTCCAGAAACAAGTGCCAGAAACCCATGGTTTTACCCTGAGCAATCACTCTTTTTGTTGTTTAACCTTTTTAACTTCTCATTAAAGAGAATTGTCAAAATCTTACTCCTTAACAAATTATTTTCCCCCTACCAATTCTATTAATATTTGTTTATATCATTATATATGAACATACATAAACAATTAAGTGTATAGTAAAAGTTGTGAACTTACAAAGCAAACCTGTATAATACCATACAGGGGTTCCATACATCAATCCTCCACCAACACCTTGAATTGTCATGATATGTTTGTTAAAAATTATGAAAGAATATTGTCAAAATCTTACTACTAATATAGTCTTATCTTACATTTGGTGTGTTTTCCTTCATCCACCCTAGTATTATTTTTTAAATATATTTTTTATGACAGAAGTTTTAAACTTATAAAACAATCATGCACATATGCAAATTCCCAAACAATACCCCTCCATCAACACAACTCAATGTGGTTGTGTCATTTGTTACACATATGATAATATCATCTGATCTTTACCATGTCCATACTGTAAATTTGGCTCACATTTTCCATACTGCCTCAAAACCAACACAGTGCATCTTTCACATAGATGCAAGAATATTATATTATTACTACTAACCACAGTCCATAGATCCCTCCAGTTGTATTTTTCCTATACTTCTCCACATTCACAACACCCTGCAGGAGTGATATACATTTGTTCTAGCTAACAAAGGACACTTTTGCATTTGTATCATCAACCATAATTCTCGTCCATCTCTTGGTTTACTGTGCTATTCAGTTCCTAGATTATTCTCTAGCATTCTGTCAATTGGCATTTACACAACATCCCCATTTATAAACTAGCTTTTACTCACTCTGTGTTATCATCCACTCTATACATTTCCACACTTTTACAGTAAAGCTAATTAAAACTTCTACATACAGTAAACATCAGTAGTCCTTCTCCGTCCTCCTCTTATCTCCTTTAAGAATCCAGTTCCTAACACCAGGTCTTGAAGATATTTTCCAATAATTTCTTCTAGAAATTTTATGGTTCTTGTTTTATTTTTAGTTTTTTGATCCATTTTGAATTAATTTTTGGATAAGGTTTGAGATAGAGGTCTTCTTTCCTTCTTTCAGTTATGGTTATCCAATTCTTTCAGCACAATTTGTTAAATGGATTATTCTGCCTGAGCTGTGTGAATTTGACAGGCTAGTCAAAAATCACTTGACCATACCTGTGAGGGTCTGTTTCTGAACCATCAGTTTGGTTCCATTGGTCTATTGTGTCTGTCTTTAGGCCAATACCATGCATGTTTTTACCACTATAGGTAGGTATTATGATTTAAAGTCTGGAGATGAAGGTTCACTTTTCCTTTTTGTGATGTTTCTGGCTATTTAGGACACTTTACTCTTCCAAATAAATTTAATGATTGTGTTTTCAATTTTTTCTTTAATGCTGGTGGATTTTTTACCAGGATTGCATTAAATCTGTATATCACTTTGAATAGAACTGACATCTTAATGATATTTAGTCTTCCAATCCATGACCATGGAATGTTCTTCCACTTACTTAGGGCTTTTTGACTGTTTTAACAATGAGTTGCAATTTTCTGAATACAAGAGCTTTACATCAATGGTTAAGCTTATTCCTGACTATTTGAGTTTTATCTGTCATGTTTTATTTTCACCACTCTTTTGACATTTTTAGTTACTTTTATTGATACAATCTTCATTTCTAGACTCTCTTCCAGGCCCCTCTCTCCTGCCTTTTATTTTCAGGCTCTAGCACACCCTTTGGTATTTCCTGAAAATCTAGTCTGTTGCTTAGAAATTCTCTGTTTCTGTTTCTTTGTGAATATTCTGATTTCACTCTCATTTTTGAAAGACAGTCTTGCTAGATATAAAATTCTTGGCTGGAAATTTTCTCTTGTAGTAACTTAAATATATCACACTGCTGTTTTCTTGCCTCCATGGTTTCTGGCGAGAAATCGGCATTTAATCTTATCGAATATCCTTTATATGTTATGCATTGCTTTTCTCTTACTCTCAGAATTCTCTTTTTGTCTTTGGCATTTGACATTCTGATGAGTATGTGTCTTGGAGTTGGTCTATTTGGATTTTGTTTTGGATGGGAGTATGTTGTGCTTCTTGGACATGGATATCTACGTCCTTCAATAGGGTTGGGAAATTTTCTACCATTATTTCTTCAAATATTCCTTCTGCCCCTTTCCCCTTCCTTCTCCTTCTGGGACACCCATGACATTTATGTTCATATGCATTTTGCTGTAATTTAGTTCCCTGAGACCTTGTTCATTTTTTTCCATTCTTTCTTCATCTGTTCTTTTGTATGTTCACTTTCAGAGGCCATTTATTCAAGCTCACCAATCCTTTCTTCTGCCTCCTCAAATCTGCTATTATATGATTTCAATGTTTTTAAAATTTCATTTATTGCACCTTTCATTCCCATGAGATCTGCTATTTTTCTATGTATGCATTCAAATTCTTCTTTGTGCTCATCCAATGTCTTCTTAATATTTTTAATCTTTTTAGCCTTCTCATTGAATTTATTAAAGAGTTTAGCTTGAACAACTATGATTAGTTTTCTCAGCTTCTTTATATCATCTGGAGGCTTATCTTGTTCCTTTAACTGGGCCATATCTTCCTGTTTCTTGGTGTGTATTATAATTTTTTGCTGATGTCTTGGCATCTGGATTACCAGAGTATTTTTTCTGGGTGTAGTCTTTCTCTTTAGTTTAGGGCTTCCTATCCTTTCTCCTTTGCTGGTTGTGCAGTAGGAGTCAAGCATGTAGTTGGTGCTGTAAGCTGTGGAAGCTCAAGCTGACCTCATTGCACCAGTGACAAATGAAACTTCTTCCAACTTTCTCTTTTGTCAGGGGTAAGGACAGATTCACAGCTGTGTGGAATAATCCATGTGCAGGCTTAGACTGTAGTTTCCAGAGAGACTGATGAAGCTTCACATTCATTTCTCCCCTGCCTGGGCATGGATGGAGCTACAGGTGTGGCCAGCAATCTATGCAGTGCGGGTCCAAGATGACTGCAGTTGCCTTGTTAGACTTCTGATTTTCAGTCTATGCCAGCCAAAGTTCTCTGCAGTTATCTGCATAGGCTGGTGCAGGTCTCCTTACCCTTCTCCCTGCCAGAGGTGGGGCTGAAGCCTTGGCTAGGGCTGCAGGCTGATCTGTGTGAAAGAAACTGGTTCCTGCTGACACTTACACTGAGAGTTTCAGTCAGTGAAGCCCTCAGGCTGGGGCAGATTCAAAATGGTGGATACTGACCTCTTTCTGATTTGGACTGGTTCACACCCCAGCTGTTCCCAGGGTTATATCTTAGCCAGCCAAGTCTACCAATCAGTAGCTGAAATCAGCAACCAACCATCTCCTCCCCTGTTTCTGGGAAATGGAGCTTCCAATTCCAGCCACAGAATTTCTCCTGGGGTGGCTTGTGCCATGAGAGTAGGATAATCACTGCCTTCCACGGCTTGGCTGGTAATTTCTTGGAGATGCTGCTGCAGATCGCCACAGCTTCCTCCCTGCTGCAGGTGGTACTGGGTTTAGGCTAGAGCTGCCATATGATCTGGATGGAAAGAAGCCAGTCTCTACCAGCACTGGGATTTTCATTCCGCCCCTCTTCCCCTCATGCCAGGCGCAGAGTTAAGATGGGGGCTCCCAGCCTCTTTCTGACTTGGACAGACTCAAACTTTAGTTGTTCTCAAGATTATACTTTAGGCCACTGAATTTACTAATCAGTAGCTGAAACTGGTGCCCAACCATCTTTTCCTTCCCATTTTTGGGGAAGTGGAGCTTTCAATTCCAGCCATGAAACTGTTCCCAAGGAGGTTTGTGTCTCCAGTGGAGGATGGGCACCAGCCTCCGTGGCATGGAGAACTCTACTTATGAGTGTTCTCTGCAGATGGGCAGTCTCCTCCTTCCACTCTGTCAAGGATGTTGCAGGATGCTCTTCTGGTCTCCTGGACCCCCAAACATGTGCTTCAACTAGCTCCAGAGAGCTCTGGGTGGTTGCCAACTGCCCTATAGCATGAGCTGACTCCAGGAACTTGTTACACTGCCACTATCTTGTTGTTTCCATCTCCAGAGATTCATTTTGACATAGATGATCATGTTTTCTGTAAATACAGTTTATTTCTTCCTTTCCCATGTGGAACACATTTAATTTCTCTTTCTTGCTTTATTGCTCTGAATGAGTCCTCTAGTTATAATGTTGAACAGAAGTCATGACAGCAGAAATCTTTGCCTGATTCCTGAATTTGGGGAAGGATAAACATTTGGTCTCTCGAAATCAAATATTGTGTTAGGTGTAGGTTTTTCATAGATTATTAAAAAATCCCTGCTCTTTCTTAGTTATCTGTGAGTTTTTATCTAGGACAGTGTTTTAACTTTGTCCAAAATACATTTTTTAGATGTATTAAATGAACCTATGCTTTTCATTTTTCATTTTGTTAATATGATTAATTATTTTTATTCCATTTCAAATTTTAAACCAAATTTGCATTCCTGGGATAAACCACATTTGACCATATAGTGGTGGGTAAACCACAATTGACCATGATGCTTGATTCTTTTTCACATTTTATTGGATTCAATTTGTTAATAGCTTGTTAAGAATTTTATATCTATGTTTATAGAAAGTTTTAGTCTGTAGGTATCTTTTTCCACAGGTTTTTTTTTTCTGATTTTACAAGCAGCGTAAGTGCTGGATTCATAGAATGAGTTGGGAAGTTTCCCTTTTTTTCAATTTTCTGATAGACCTCGTGTAAACTTGGTGCTATTTTTTCCTTAATTATTTGGAGGAGGTCACCAGTAAAACCCCCTGTGCCTAGAATTTTCTTTATGAGAACAAACTAATTTAATGTTTTAAATAGTTATTATGCTATTAAGGTTGTTTCTTTTTTTAGCAAACTTTGATAGGTTGTGTATTTCAATAATTTTTTCTTTATCTAAATTGTTGAATTTATTAGAAGATTTTTCCTCAGAAGATTATCTTGTCATTTAAATATATGTTGAACCTAGATGTTGCCACCTCTCTCATTCTAATATCTATCACTTGCATCTTTTCCCCACTAATCAATCTAACTAGTCATTTGCCAATTTTATTTATCTTTAAAATTCTATCCATTGTTTTTTCCTTGTTCATTGATTTCTACTGAGATTTATTATTTCCTATGTTTTGCATATTTTTGATTTAATTTGCTCTTCCTTTTTATTTCTTCCTAATGGATTTTTAGACATTATTTTCTTTTTCTTATCTTATTCCATTAGCCAGGACTTTCAGTGTGATGTTGAATAAGAGTTGTGAGAAGAGCCATCCTTGTCTTTTTCCAGTTTTAAGGGGAACACACTAGTTTCTCACCAGGAAGTATGATGTTGTTTGCAGAGTTATTTAGCAGTTTTTTGTTAAGTTAAAGAATTCCCCTATGTTTTAAAAACTTGTACATACTGTTATGGGGAGCTGTAAATGAAGTATTTTTATTAATTTGTACTGTTTCATTGCAAAACATACTCATGATATATATTCATATGTTCACATTTTTTATTATAACAAAAATTAACCCTTGACTATTATACATCTACCCTGGTAAATATATAAATGAGTTTCTCCAAGAAATTTTTTATATTATGAGGAAAACATCTTTCACTTTATTGAAAAGTGATAAACCCTTTTCTAAAGTGTTTTTTTAAATTTACTCTCCCTTAAGCAATGCATAAAATTATCACAGCTTAGTAATTGATGATTTTATAATTTTCTTTTAGCAAAATTTTAGTGCAGTTTAAAATAATTGTGCTTACTTTCTTTTGTGCATTGGCTATTTGTATTTCCTCTTTTTGAAGCCTGGTCAAATCATTTGCTTATGTTCCTATTGTATTGATTATTTTTCCCTGTATATTTTAGGATGTTTTTGCATATTTTGGATACAAGTCCTTATTATTAATGTTTTGTAAATAGCTTCTCAAACTTTCACTTTTTTCTTTTATCTTTTCATTTTTACTCCTATAATGACATTCTCAATTTTAAATAACAAAAATATCAGTATTTCCTTTATTGTCATTATATCTATATTTAGTCTAAAAGATTTTCCCCATTTTAACTCATAAAGGCAATATTGTTTTGCCTTACAAATTTAACTTTATAACATCCCCGGAGTTGATTTTGTGTATGGTATGTAGTAAAAGATTATTTTTTTCCTTGTTGATCCAGTCCCCCAGGCTCGATTTACAGAAAGGAAATTTCCCAATGATTTTTTATGCCACATTTATCTTAAGTCTGTAAGTGATTTATGCAAAGTGGATCTTTTTGTGCTTTCTGTTCTACTCTATTTCTCTATTTGTCTAACCCTAAATAACACAACATTGTTTGCATTGCTATAAAGAAAAAAATACTTTTGGAAATATATTTAGTCTTAAGAATAGGCAGAAATGAATATTACAAGATAGTTGGATGTCAATTGCTTCTGAAAAAAACAATTGTTAAGTATTTTAATACATAATGTTGATAAAATAAGCCTTCAAATGCTGCTGCTAACAAAAATTAATAATTTGACAATAATATTCAAAGCCACTAAATTTATAGTTTTTGCTCTAGTATTTCTTCTTAGGTGGACTTCTCTGTAGGAAAGTATTAAATATGGATAGCGATATGAATTAAGATATCATTTAATCATAGTAAATATAAATGTATACATATGCCTATATTTTACTTTGATAAATTCAAGGAAAATTGACAAAATTAAAAACTGATGATTGAATAACTGTGATGATTGAATAATGATGAAAGTATTTTTACAAAATTTAAAATTAAAATTAAATTAAAATGGTAATATTCAAAATTGCATATGTAGCATGATTGTAAATTGTTAAAAACAATAGCCATTATGGTGAATCATTGGAGAGAAAACACCAAATTGTTAAATTTGTTAATGATGGGGTTGAAGAAACATGAGATTTTTTTCTTGCTTTTTGGAATACTTACCAAATAATCTATAAAACATTGATGCTACCCTTATAATGAATGTGTCATATATTACTAAATAATTAGATAAGGAATGAAAAAAGGGCAGACATCTATTTAATTACTCCCTTTGCTCAGTCAGACTTCTTGAATCTGAGATTTGGCCATTGTGGATGTCGTTTCAAAAGAAACCAGGCCCTTTGATACTCTCCAGTTTGGAAAACATTGTCAATTCCGAATTCAAGACCAGAATATGTATCAGGGCTGAGGGTGGAATCAGTGTCCGTTTGATTCAAGAGGAGAAGATGCCAACCCTGGCTCTATGCCATGGCATCTTTAACAAATAGAGTTTTGGCTTAAAGAACACATTCTTGCCTAGAAAACTTTAGAATAGTCTCTTTACCCTTTACCCATCAGCTGGTATGTGTTTAAAACTTTGCCTACCTCTATTTACCTCTGTCCTGCTTATATTGCTCTCTTTCTTTTTCACTCTCTGCTATATTTCTACACTCCATTTATCGCTATAATTTTTCCAGCTCAACCAAATAAGGAAGAGAATCAAGAAAGAGGCACATTCCTATAATACTCTGAGTTGAGTGATTCATTAGTATGTCAGCACCCAGGAAAAGTTGCAGAGGAGAAGTCTTGGGGAGAAATGTGCTTATGTGGCAAGGGAAAGTCTTGTTGGGGGAGGTGGGTGATATTGAAAGGGAAAGATTTTTGACTGAGAATCCTTTTGGGCAGTTAGGATAGAAATGAGAAATTTAGAATCTATTCTTAATAGCTACTCTTAACCTCTATTCTTATTATCAACATGAGATTTTTCTTCAGCAGGCATAAAGACTAAGGATTAATATGCAAATATTACTAGTTGTGACAATAGTAAAACATGATTTAGCAAAAGCTAATAATAAGGAAATATAGAATTTAATGTTGAAAGAAGTCATCGAGTTTATCCTCCTTTGCAGGGTTATAAATTCTTCTACTCCTTTCTAGAAGAAGAGCCTATCTGTCCTGCTCGAAAATCATCTATGATAGGGATGCAGTCCTTTCAAAAATGACTCTTATGATTGTTTAGGCAATATTTGTTTCTAGACTGTTTTTCTTTGAACAGGTGTCAGATTCTTTCTTGGGAATAAGTTTGAATGGAGATAGAGAACAGAGTGTTGATTACAGAGAAGTGGGAGGGGTTTTTGAAACTAGATCAGATATTTTGTCAAATCAACACTTCTGCCCAGCATGGTTTTGGACCAGACACCTGTGCCATTTGGTAGTGCACAACTGTTTATACTGAGTTAGAAAGAGAGAGGTTTTTTAAAGGGGGTGTTTATGCACTTCCAGGCTATGAAGTGATCTTTTAATTATGTCAGTATATTTCTATTACAGTGCATTATTGATCTAGTGAAAATATTTTCCTCATCTGTATGTCCTTCTCTGCCCTTTAAAAATTCCACTGATAGTTCAAAGTCCATGTCTAATGGTGTCGTCATTGCATCAGCTATACTTTTGTTGTTACTACCTTATTACCTTTATGTCAGTCTTCTACTAGTTTAGTTACTAAGCTAACTTTCCTGAACATTGACTAAGTGCTAAGCACAGAGGATATGCATTTTACTATCTTATTTAATCCTTGCAAAGACACTACAAAGCAGTTAATACTATTATCCATTCTTCTTTTGAAGAAATGAGGCTTAGTGAGGTTAAAAAAGTTGCCCAAGTCCCCAGAGTCAGAAAATGGAAGAGTCTGAATTTAAAAACATTTTTTATATGACTCTACAATAAGCCCTTTAAGGGATGGTACTTTATTTTACTCATTCTTATATTTCTTGCAGATAATTGTGTCTGAAACATGACTGATAGAAAATGAATATTTGTCAGATTTGAATTCAATTCCATGGTCCAACCAAAGTCAATATTTCAGAATTACATTTTGGGGCTAGAAAGGACTGGTTGTCTACCTGTTTATATCTTTCTCAGAAGCTCAGGCTATTTAAAATGTTTTGAGCAGGACCAGCTTTCCATAGGACCTGGCTATGTAGATTGATTTTGAAGTTGGTATGAAGAGTTACTGTTCTCCATACCTCTTCCACCTCTTAATTCTTGCCAGAAAAAATTCCAGTTATTGAGATTTTTCTCCAAGACATAAGCCTTTAACCTTATTAAAATAAGCCAGGAAATGGTAACAGATTAACAATTTCTAAATTAATATGAATAGATTTATCAGGTCATTCCCTGTGAACAGATACTGATCACAGGCAGAGGAAATTCATTTATATTCCAGTGGCAATATAGGAGGGTTAAGGTAAAATGGCATGCAAAATAACAGAAGGAGAAAAGGGGCTTTATGAAATGTAATTCAGTTTTTGCAAGGTTGTCAAGGACTGGCACTGATTAAAAAAACTAAATGATATTAACATTGTAAAATTTGCATTTGTGAGGTCTGTAGTTCTGAAAAGAAACCTAGCTGAGGAGAGAGAAATTTCCAGAAAGATTTAATAGTTGTTTCTATTATTTATGCAATGCCTTATTTGAACTGAATTCAATTTCTGCATTGTGTGTAGGTAGTAAATATAAATTGTGTGCTTTTCTCTTGAATGCAAGTGCTGAAGAATGGAAAAAGTACTGTTGAAAATAAAAAGCAATAGAAAAATGTATGTAACTTTTAACATTAGGGATTTTTTATGCATGTATTTGAATAGTGGGACTTTTGAAAAACTAACTTGGCTGTTATTAAAATGAGTTTGTCTCACTGATGGCTAATTTTTCTGTAAAGAAGATTTTCTGAAATATACTGGTGTTTGTGATACACCAGACTAGGAGCAACTACACTTCTAGTGTTGATGACTGTTAAGAGGCTCAGCAACTATAAAGATAAATTATTTCACCAACTAATATAACAGATGAAGAAACTGAGGTCAAGTTTGCCAAACTGCTTGACATCAGGCCCAGATTTATTACCCGTTTCTCTTTCTGCTTTCAGCCTTTATTTGCTAGCAGCAGCTGCCTGAGCTAGAAGTCTCTCTGTTTTGAAAACATTCTCTCAGTGACTTGTGGTCTTATAGTTTGGTTATCATTTTGCTCTTCCAGTAGCAACGGACATGTGAACATGAGGAATTACACTTCTGTGACGCAGTTCGTCCTTTGGGAATTCCTAATACTGAAGGGCTGGAGAGCCTGCTCTTTGTCCCGTTTTTGGCCTTCTACTTCTTTACCTTGCTGGGGAACCTGCTCATCTTCCTCACCATTCTGGCTTCCCCTCCCCTCCACACCCCCACGTATTTCTTCCTGGGAAGCCTCTCAGTGTTTGACATATTTTTCCCATCCGAGAGTTCCCCCCAAATGATTCTCTACCTCCTGGGGAAAAGTCGCACCATCTCTTACCAGGGCTGTGCATTCCAGCTCTTCTTTTACCACTTCCTGGGTGGCACCGAGTGCTTCCTGTACACTCCTAAGAGGTCCACAAAGGAGGAGGAAATGGGTGCACTGAGCCATTTATCTTGGATTTACCCTTCCGAGGAAGTTTTCTGATCAATCCAGCCTTTTCTTTTCTTTTTTTAATTTCCCAAAAATAATGTTTTCTTTCTTCTTCACACAGTCTGTCCTTGTTGCAACTCTGTTTTGATTGATTACCTTTAAGCTGCTAGTTTTTAGTGGCTGTGAGCTCTCTTTCTCCTTTCCTCCCTCCTTTATTCTCTTGCTCTCTCCCCCCTTCTCTCCCTCTCTCTGTCTCTCAAAATGTATTTTCTACTATAGTCTCTGTCTGGCCATTCAGTCAAACACTGTTTTATAATCAATATAAGGTCTAAAATAGAAAGGATTTCACAGTTTGTTTTGTTTAATTTTAAACTTACTTCATAACTGTTTTTGTTTTTAACCATATCTTCCCAAGACAAAATAATTGCATTTGGATCTTTGCATTGGCCCTCAAAGAAGTTTGCTGTTGGGATTTACTCATTATGTTTCAAGTAAAAAGCTGGCCATTTATCTACTCATGTAAAATGTAAATTTGCTGAAGAAAATCTTTTTGAATCAGAGCTCTGTATCCGTTGTACATATATCCTTTTTGTATCTGTAGTTAATTAAAAATAAACCACTAAAAATAATTGCTATTTGTATCTGGAAATTTTAACATGTAAATTCCACCTTTAACAGAGATAATTTCAGGCTAATGATCCGTCTGTTTAGAATTACTTATTCAAATACCTAGAATGATAAAAATAAGAACAAACAGTCCAAATCTCTTTACTATATGTATGATCATATAATGGTGTCCGAAGTACTTTCATGCATTGACTGTTAAATCACAAAAATGTTAGAGTATCTACTATGAGAACCTCCCTTTTCTAGATGAAGAAAATGAGGACAGAGAAGTATTCACATCCAAGCAGTCTGACTGGACTCTTAGCCCTCCCTCTGATATCTGCTTTATAAGAAGAACAAATGGATCATAAATTTTTTATAAGTATAGCTGTACTTAAATCATGCTTACTATGTAGCATTCACTGTTCTATTTTGCACATATTAACCAATGCAGTCTCCATAGCATCTCTATGAAGTAGATACACTTACTATCCTCAATTTTGGGGAGGAAATGGAGACACAGGGATGTTAAGTACCTCTATAAGAATAAAATAGTGATGACACTGGGCATAAACAGGTAAGCTATCTGGGTCACTTTTGTAGAAATAAGCACACACCAGAAAATAGTATTGGCTCTTTTCCACCCTATATAAAGTGAATACCATTCATTTATTCTATTGCTCAGTCATTGATTGGTTAATTGATTCAACCACCAAAGTTCTTTATCTGACTTGTACCTGGAGGACATCTGTGTGTTTATTATGTAAATTAAAAATCTATATACAATCACCTGCTTTATGACCACAGTTACTAATATCATTACTTTGTCATTCAAGAGTAAACTTATGCCCCTTATTTAGAAGTTCTTCAATCCTCTGAACTGTCTATGGTAACATATTCACTATTTGTTGTGTAAAAAATTACCCTAGAACTTACCAGCTTAAAACAAAATCATTTATTGTCTCCCATAGTTTCTGAGAGTCAGGAATAAGAGTAGCAGATTATTCCTGGCTCAGGACCTCTCATGAAATTGCAATCAAGCTGTTGACCTGACTTGGCCTGGGGAATCTGTTTCCAGGATGGCACCATCACATGGCTATTACTATTGGTGGAAGGCCTCATTTTCTTCTTACATGGACCTCTCCACATAGCTACCCAAATGGCCTCACAATCTGGCAGCTTGGCTTCCCCCCCAGATCTAGTCCAAGAGAGACACTAAGCAGGAATCTAGAAAGTCTTCTCTTGACCTAATCTCTAAAGTCATTCTTTCCCTCACTTTTCTTTATTTGCTGTTAGAAGTGAGTTCTAAGTCCAGCCCACACTCAAGGGGAGAGTAGTTAGGCTCTACCTCTTGAAGGGAGTGCCAGAGAATTTGTTGCTACACTTAAAATAATCATATATATATATGTTCACCTTGTTTACAATTTTTTGCCTTTGGAATGCTCCTTTTTCTTTTGGCTTATTTCATACGCTAAAGATATACCCTCCTTCAGATATTTCTTCACATGTTTTCATGATTTAAAATGCCCACTATGATCCTGTCTGTCTTTATGAGAACCACATATCTTTTGGAGTTTTGTTCTTTCTTGACCATTTTCATAATTTCTTCTCTGAATATCACATTCTACAGTGAGCCATTTCTTCTGTCATCAGATAGTTCTTATTGTTTAAATTATTCACTTTTTCATTGTGGAAAAAAGTCGTGACAATTCTTATATCTTCCATTTTGGATAGGTACATGATTCATAAGTTATTATTCAACATTTTTACATTAAACATTTTTGGCATTATTCAGTATCTAGACAAGAATGCGCTTCAGCCAGAAGGGCAGCCATTAGGGTAATATCAAATATTTATTGGAAGTTTACTATTTTTAAGTCAAAGGGCTAGCCTAGGGGACATACCAGTGAATAAGAGAGACATGGGCCATTCCCTTATGGAGTGCAAAACCTGTTGGACATGACCGACATGAAACAAATATTCAACAGGTTATTGGGATAAGGACTTTAAATAGACATAGAGGAAACTGAATACACAGGTGTAGATGAAAGCACCAAGGCCAACAAGGAAGGAAACTAGAAAATTGGTCAAAAGGGGAAAGTGAAAGCACTTAGGATAGGGATGGCTGTGCCTGGAGACAAGAAACCTCAAAATATTATCCAATTTATCCTTCTACAATGTCAAATTTGGCTACCTTGTATATTCTTACTCCTCCTAGTTGGCACTGTGAAATAGATGACTTTAAGAAATGAATTCTGAAGAATATGGTTCTAAAATACCTAAGAATACTTTGTACATCAAAGTGTCAAGTTATGTTCCTATTTCCTACATAGAATAGTTGTCTCTACTGTTAGACACCTACTTTGCAATATACACATTTAAAGTACATTCATTTTAAAAGTAAAATAACAAACAATTTTAGTGGGCAACCTACTTTCTCAGATCCTCTGCAAAAGTTTTGTGGAAAAATTATACACATTTTCTCTTCATAGCTCTCTGGCCCTCACAAAGTACTATTTGTGTTGTAAGGTCCTCTCCCAATCTAATTTAAACTTTAAAACTTCTATCCCTATTCAAGTAAGTGAATGAATTAGCAAGAGTTTCCTCTGGATCAAGTTGGAAAAAAACATTTTTTTATCCTAGGGCAAACTTTGCTTTATAAATCCTATGGATGAAGGAATAAGTCACAGCTGCCTCTACAGCTGTTGGACTAAGACTCCCTTCAATTTTGGGCACTTCAACCATATCCCTTTAAATCAACATAATACATTCACTCGTCCTCAGGCTCATTAAGTCAAATCCCTGTCATCCCAAAGCATTTGCAACATCTATTTTATACTCTCATTAGGGGACCAGTAAACCACCCTCATATTTTTCTGAGTCCAGAAATAATTGAGATGAAAGATCAAGGTATCAGACTAGATCAAAATATTAACTTAATTACTGATAATTTTTATTGAATTACTGAATTGAAGGATATGGTTCAAATCTGTGGCCAAAAGTGCTACTCAATATTTTCTCAAGTGAATGCTTTCAGTTTCTACTTTTCTAGGTTTGTGATTTTCCTCAAAGATTTTGGTTCAGAGTTCCATTCTTGTTATAGGATAATATGTATAATGCTCTGCAGTGTAGCTGAAGCTGACTTTCGAGATTCGAAACTCAGCAGTAGCATAATAGCCCTACTGTTAGCAAGCAAGCTGGACATTCAGGATCCCTTTTCTATCTGCTGCTGTGGTGGGGGAATAAGGAAAAGAGTGGAGAGGACCCCACATATCAAAATAGTGATCCCTGCAATTTTAAGTTGAAGTATTTCTGTTTTCAAAGACTTGTTGCAGATTCAAGTTGTTTTGAAATAATCTCTGAAAGATACTAGATAGCAGCATTGTGTGCATAAATTGTTAAAGTAAGCTGGCCCAGTGGATCATGGAAAAAGCATCCTTTTAAACAGTAAGTAGTGAGAATAAATACATAAGTGGTGAGATTAGACATCTACAGAATTCGTTCTACCAGTTAGTTTGATTTTTGGTGGCTTACCACTGATATCTAAGAGGAGGCGTTATGAAAATTTTATCAAGGTTTTAAAGAAGAATTAAGTCTTTGAAAATAGATGAAAAGGAAATGGTTGCACACAAAGCTTTGCATGTGAATGTCCACAGAAGTGTTACCCTCAAAGTGGAAATATCCCAAATGTCCACTCTCTAGTGAAAGGAGAAACATACGAGTCATACAATGGAATGTTATTTGGCAATAAAAAGTAGCACTGTTTTTAAATACTTCAATAAGGAAGGAACCCCATCATGATAAGTTAAAGAAGTCAAATCCAAAAGACTGCACATTGCACCCTTCCTCTTTTATGGCCCAGAAAAGGGAAATTTATAGAGATGGAAAGCAGACTGGTGGTTGTCTGGATTGGGAGTAGGAGTAGAACTGATTACAAATGAACTTTAGGGATATGTTCTGAATTTTTGCAGTGCTTGCACAAATCTGTAAATTTTAAAAAATCATTAAATTGTATGCTCACAGTTGGTGACCTTTATGATATGTAAATTATACCTCGATAAAGCAGTTGAAAAATAAAAGGGAAGTGTACTCTAAACAAATGGATCATATGCATCTATTGTTCAGGGGAGAGGGAATACCCACTGGCAGGAACCTTTCAGCCTATTTCAGCCTATTCTGATATGGTAAAGACAAGTGTGTCAAATTTTGTAGCAGGAGGACACTTGGTTATGATCATCCAGTTCTCTGCTTTAACTTTACACTTACTAAGGTGTCTCCAAGGAGGGTATTTTTTTTTAATATAAAATTTTCCTATTTGGAAAGAATATACTGACTCACTAACACCTGCAATCTAGTGGATTTGATCCCCTTGCAAATTTACATATTGGTATTCATATACACCTAATCTAAGAGCCTTTTGAGAGTGAATATCCTATGAAGACAAATTCATCTGGGTGGTTGACAAATGCATAATTTCTGCAGCAGACACAGGTTGAGTAAATTAATGCTATGGAAAATTTAGAGATAACACTTAGTATAAAGAGGGTTCAATTTTGGGATGTTATGTGACTTTATGCATTAACGACTCTTGAGATTTTGCCAAGGCCAGCGGTTCTGGGAAGTTGGAAAGAGATAGTACATATAGAGCATTGTTATTGCTTGTATCTTTTTCTAATGTGTTTTTGTTTGCATTTAACAAGCCATAGGGGGATTAATTATGAAATACATAAATGCCTTGAAGAAATAATTCTTGAATTACTTTGATATAAATGAAACACTCAAAATAAGATCAATTGGAAAAGGGAAGTGTGGAATATATCCTTAATTATAAATAATTACACTGCTGAGTTAATTTTCCCAATTCAGTGCTGCTTTTCAAAGCAACTTAATAGGAAAAAAATGAGTCAATGGGCTTAAATTATGTAGTTAACATCATATATGTACACACACGTACACACAGATATATATATATATATACACACATGCACATATCTTTTCAGAATCTAATCACAAACAAAATTTATTCACAATTGACTAGGTGATGATGGTGATGATTTTAAGATCTTCAAAATGTTTCTAAATCTATACTAATAATATTTTAAGTACATGTAAGTACTAGGAATATAATTATCATCTTATCCTATGGTCTGAAAGCAGAAATGTTGTCTATCCATTCTCTGAGATACTATTCACTAATAGAAAGAAACAAAGTACTGATTACATGCAACTACATGGATGAATCTTGAAAAGATTATTCTCAGTGAAAGAAGTCGGACACAAAAGGTCAAATATGGTCTAATTCTATTAATAATAAATGTCCAAAAAGGGCAAATATATAGAAACTAGTGATTACCTAGAGTTGGAAGTGGGAAATGGATAATTGTTGCTGGACGTGAGGTTTCTTTTTAGTGTGAAAGAAATGTTCTGAAATTAGATTGTGTTAATGGTTGCACAACTCTGTAACTATACTAAAATTCATTGAATTGTATACTTACAGTGACTAGTTTTATGGCATGTACATTATATATCAGTAAATCTATCATATATGGAAATCATTGCTAGTCAAATTTTTTGAGCTTTTGTGATAATCTAATTTAATAACTTCATTGAAAAATAAAGCAAAAGAACAAGAAAATGGGTAGGAATATATTACTAAGCATATTTACTTTTAAATTCAGACAAAATAATTACTCCATTTTGTTGGAACTGAGTATAAATCTTAAATGCAGAAAAGATGAAATTCAAATCTAAGTTTATGACTGACTTTTGAAGTGAACTTTGACAATTAATTGAACATTTGAACCTATTTTTCTGTCTTTAAAAATGTGAAGTTTGGAATCCAGAGCACTTTTTAAAATGTCAGGTCTTGGTAAGTTGTAATTATTATTTCAAAACCATGGAGATGAGAATTTCTTCTGTATTCTTTTCATAGCATGGCATAAAGGACGATTATTATTAGCATATTGTAAGATTACTAAAACCTTATTAAAGTTGTAGTTTTTGTGCCTTCTGAATCCCCTCAAAGAGGATTTAGCCATAATGTTTTCTAATAGGCCCATGTGCTTGTTTTGTTGGGCAGCCAATAAAAATAATGTTCTCATAGGGCTATTAATTCTACCCTTGTCTTCTCAGATCCATGTTTTTCATGGCAGCCAGATTGACTTCTTAAAATACAAATGAAAGTTACAATAGATAAAATATATTAAAATAAACTCTATTAAAAGTCTAAAGGAGAATCAAGAGAAATTTTTTTTTCAGAATATGGGAAAGTATGAATTTAGACAGTTGTGGAAGTGATGGGGCATTTTATAGTTAATTTTGAAAAAAAATCAGTTGCAAGTGTTTTCCGTTTTGGATTTGTTTTGTTTTAACACCAGATGGTATTGTCTCTTTTCTTGTAATGATTTCTAGTTCTTTTCCTCAAGCCTAGATTCTCTAAGGATCCTCCAAGTATCATAGGACAGCTGAACTCAATTCCTCAGTAGAGGAAAATACGCACATGAGGTATTTCTGATCAAAGAGGTCTAAACACTGGCTCAGTAATTAAATGTTGTGACATAATTCCATTTTAGTCCAAGAAGTACTGAGGTCGAGGTAATGGGGAAAAAGAAGGAAGGAAGGAGGCCAGGAAAATCTCCTGTCTAATTGCTCTCTGTGCTCTCCAGACTTTCTAGTCAGGGCCCACTAGGGGAGAGGGTCCCAAAGGAACACCAAAGACTTTTATTCTCTCCCAAGGAGAGGATTCCTGCTGTTACCTAAGACCACGACCACTGTTGGGTCTAGATGTTCAACTAAGAGAGTGGGAAGAATGTGAGAATTGACCCTAATTGCTTTTGGGCTGATACTGAAATGACTCCATGATGCATTCTTAAGAGAGTCCTTGATAGTGAAACTTAACCATAAAAAGCTTGATGATGATTGCGTATGTTCAGAGAGATTGCTATTGAAAGACTACGATGTGTTTGAAAAAGAAAACAATGGTTATCTTTAATATTGGCAATTGTCTGTTATTTTCACTACATTAAAAATTATGATTCATTTTGTTTTATTATATGTCTGCTACAGAATTCTCAGATTTTAGTTGTTCCAGCTGATGGTGGAAAAAGCAGGTTTGTAGACCACTCAGATCAATAGGTAATTCCAGACACCAGGGAGCGATTTTAAGCCAAGCTCAGAGACATTATGTGGAATAAAGACTCATTTAAAGCAGCATATTAATACTGTGAATGGATTTTTAGCAAAAGTGAGTAGGAACAGACGTTACCCTTGGTATTATAAATATAAATTAATTACCATCAGTACAGTTAATTTTAATATTTAATGAGATGTTAATTATTATACATGTGAAAGCATTAATCCTCACAAGAACCTTGAGATACATTACTGTCACAATTTGTACAAATGAAGAGGTGATTTAGAAATTTGTCAAAGTTATCCAAATTCATAGTGAGGAGTAAGTGTGGCATTTACACTTGGATATATATCCAACTGTAAAGTTTACTTTCTGCCCTCTATTCTAGACTGCCTCTAGTATTATTTCTTCATTTTAATTGAGAGGAAACAGATAGAAAATAATTAATTTAATTTCCTAATGCTGCACATTAACTATTGTCAGAATTGGACTCATTCCTAGTTAGACATTCTCTATACTATATAGGCTTTACCAGTGTCCAAGGAGTCCTAAGAAGGTATTAGCTTTTTTTTGTGGAACACCTCACCTCAGTGAGGCCATTCCTTGCTCTTCCAGGACTAACTATACATGAAGATAAGGAATCCCACTAAAGTTACTGTTTTCCTCCTGATGGGAATTCCTAACACTGAAGGGCTGGAGAGCCTACTCTTTGTCCTGTTTTTGGCCTTCTACCTTTTCACCTTGTTGGGGAACCTGCTCATCTTCCTCACCATTCTGGCATCCCCTCTCCTCCACACGCCCATGTATTTCTTCCTGGGAAACCTTCTTGGTGTTTGACATATTTTCCCCTTCCCTGAGTTCCCCCCAAATGATGCTCTAATTCCTGGGGCAAAGCTGCACCATCTCTTACAGGGGCTGTGCATCCCAGCTCTTCTTTTACCGCTTCCTGGGCTGCACCGAGTGCTTCCTGTACACGGTGATGGCCTACGACCGCTTTGTGGCCATCTGCCACCCCCTACGGTACACAGTCATCATGTCCCCTGGAACGTGTGCTGTCCTGACCCTAAGCACCTGGCTGGGGAGCTGTCTGCATGCATCCGTCCTCACCTTCCTCATCTTTAAGTTGCCCTACTGTGCTCCCAATGAGGTGGACAATTTCTTCTGTGACATCCTGGTGGTGCTGCCCCTGGCTTGTGCAGACACTTCTCTGGCTCAGGCAGTGAGTTCCAACAACGTGGGTCTTGTGGCTCTCCTGGGATTTCTTCTGACCCTCAATTCTTACACTCACATTTTAATGTCTATCTTGAAGATCAGCTCGTCAGAAGGCAGGCGCGGAGCCTTCTCCACCTGCAGTGCGCACCTGACCTCCATCCTGCTATGGACCCCTGGTCCTCATTTATCTCTGGCCTGCTTCCAGCCCTTGACTGGATTCTGTGGTCCAGGTGTTGAGTAATATCGTTACCCCTTCCCTGAATCCTTTGATCTACACCTTGAGAAACAAGGATGTTAAATTGGCCCTGAGAAAAGTGCTATTTCATGGAGTACATACTTGTGAGGAATAAGCTTGTATTTCATTTTCTGTCTTTACAATGTTGCCTTGTATTTACCTGGGGCAATTTGTCCTTATATTTGTTGTGATTTCTAAGTGGGGTTTGGGACAAAAAGATGACATTGAATAAGTTCTGGCGTGACTTATGTCCCCATATTATACAATCTCTATTTCAACAAAATCTTTTACAGTGATTACCATTTGCCAGACAGTATTCTATGTACTTTACAAATACTGACATAAGTACTTTTCATAATAATTAAATGAAGTACATAATATTATTATCCCATTTTTACCTAGGAGGTAATTGAGGCACTCAAATACTGAGCCAGATGTGAAGGAGAGCATCTTGACCTTGTGCTAATATTGCTTTTGTGTTGTAGGAATAATACAACTATTCATTCTAGAAACTTCATTTTCTATTTACATGGAACAGCCTCCATCTTGTCACACACACAAAATCTGTAGTCCATTTAATTTGCTCCATTGTTTTCTATCACTTTGTATTTCTCTATTTTGGTGGATGGTATGTTTAAGAGTGATATAAAGAAAATTTATTACATTTTAGACATCAGGTGGCTCTCACTCTTATATCAAGCAAACATATTCTCAGGTAGGGCTTCTACTCTCAGTGAAATATTCTGTCTTTTTTGACAATGGTTTTGACTCTATGAGAAGGATTGCAGATTTCCATTATTTAATACAAAGCCCAAATTTGAATTCCATAATTCCTGGTCAGTTTTTTTTATTCTCATGTGAGCTAATCGTACTGAAGAAAATTAGAAAATTGCAAATAAATAAAGTGGATAGAAGTTACTCATTTATCCAGCCTCCAAAGATAAATACTATAAAGAGTTTCGCATTTTTCCTGTATCTCTCATTAGTAACTACACTGGATCTTGAACCCAGGGTTTCTGATTTACCTGCTTAGAATTTTTTCATATATCTCTGTCTCTACACCTAATCTATGTCATCTATATTTATATATATATATCATCATCTGTATCACTATATCATCTGTATCTGTCTACAATCATTTGTATCTACATCTAATCTATATGCATATATATATATAAGCACATGTGTTATGTGTAAAGAGATTTATGTAATTGTGGTAATACTGTGTATGTGTATGTACGTATCTTGTTTGAAAATGTAGCAACCATTCTCAATTGCCATAAAAATTTAATGGGCCTATTTTAAAGTCTGTGTGATATTCCAATTTATAAATCAATATGATTATCCCAATTATTGCTGCATTTTAAGCTTTTACATTTGATTCCAGGTTTTTTATATTATTAATCATAACTTTACAGTGAATATCTTTGTGCTTGAAGTTTTTCCCACATTTCAATTATATTTTTAGCTGTGGTATTACAGATCAAAGAATGTAAGCCGCCTTCTTTTTTTATACATGCTGACAAAATATTCAGAAGTGTCTATAGTCACTTCTAGAAATAAAGTTATCTTCCTTCATCATCAAAAATACTGTCCTGTATTTTGCTATATCAATAATTTGTTGTTTGTTAAATTTTTCTTTCAAATGAGGAGGTATATGTTTTATATATTTATTTGAATGTCTTCTTGTATGTAAAATCAGTCATTGTCCTTTGTCCATGTTTGATGGTATCTTAGGAATTTTCGTATTTCCTGTTAATAAATTTAGAATATTAGCTTCTAAGATGTATTGTATTTTTCCTTACCTTATCATTTATCCTTTGATTTTATTTGTAATTTATGTACAGAAGTCTTTATTTTATATGTAGTCAAATTTATCAATATTTTCTCTTTTCTCCTTTCTCCATTGCTTGCAAGACTAGAAATTACTATAACTCCACTCTTGTAAATATAGCAATGGATTTTAGAGTTGTTTATCTTAAAATAAATCCATTACCTGTAATTTACTTGCTGTAAATCTAATTTCTGTTAATCTTTGTAAAAGCTAACCTCTGATTTTAATGTGCTAATGCTTCCCTAATATTGAATTACCTAGGAATTCCCAAGATAAGCAGAACAGTTATTAGGATTAGGCTTTTTAATATTTGGTTGGAATGCATTTGCTTGGACTTTATTTAGAATTTTACATCTATTTAAATGGATTTGATGGCATGTTTTTGAAATTAGTTTAGTTCAGATTTTTACTTCTATAAAACAAATTGAATCAACATGCTGATTAAATTTTATAGACACTAGAAATGAAAACACCAGAGAATTATAAGTTTCTTGAAAGAGCCTATAGATTTGTCTAGCCCAGAAGTGTTTTTTTAAAAGATTTATTTATTTTTATTATTTTATTTCTCTCCCCTTCCCTATCACCCACCCACCCCCGCCAGTTGTCTGCTTTCTATGTCAATTTGCTGTGTGTTCTTCTGTGTCCACTTATATTCTTGTCAGCAACACTGGGAATCTGTGTCTCTTTTTGTTGTGTCATCTTGTTGCGTCAGGTCTCTGAATGTGGCACCATTCCTAGGCAGGCTACACTTTTTTCGCACTGGGCGGCTCTCCTTATGGGGCGCACTCCTTGTGCGTGGAACTCTCCTACATGGGGGACACCCTTGCGTGGCACGGCACTCCTTGTGCCCATCAGCACTGTGCATGGGCGAGCTCCACACACAGGTCAGGAAGCCCTGGGTTTGAATCCTGTCTGGACCTTGCATGTGGTAGGTCATATGGTAGGCAGACGCTCTATCCGTCAAGCCAAATCTGCTTCCCAGAAGTGGTTTTTGTAAGTAATTCTTGGAAAATGCTTTTCAGCCTTTTGCTAAGCATTACTCTATTCAGATTGTCTATTTTTCTCTTGAACTGTTTTGATAATTAATAGTTTTCTAATAAAAATTCCATTTCATCTAAATCAGTTGCTCTCACATGTCACCTTCATCACCTTGTGTTTGTGGGAGCCAGAATTGTAAATTGAAATTGCAGTCCTCTGTGTGCAAATCCAGAGATTCTGGCTTGTAATGTCTGAAGAAAGGACCAGAAATCTGTACTTTTAACAAGCTCACTCAAGAGATTAATTTGGGTTTTCATGTTTATTAGTATATAATACATTAATTTCTTTTCTTTTATGTGTTATCATATTCTCATTCTCACAGTACTTTCTTTGTGTGTATCCCTCCTTTTTACACAGATTTGTCCAAAGTTTGCCTTTTATTTAGTTCTTGAATGAAGGAAAATCTTTTGAATTTATTTATCAATTCTTTTGACAATTTGGTATCTTTTTGTAATATTTCTAGTTGTATCTTTGTTATTTATTTCTCCCAATATATTTGATATCTATTTTCTTTTTCTCAGGTCTTTTCTCTTCTTTTTTTACCAAATAATAAATACATTTATAATCTTTTCCTCCAAATAGGAAATTATAAGGCGTTTCAGATCATTGAAAGAAGATTGGTTTTTAATTATTATTTTATTCATTATTTGTTAGAAAACATGGATGATACATTTCACATTTTGGAATTGATTAAAAATTTTTTTGTTTCCTAATATGTGATCAGACTATATCATTGAAGATTTATGGCAGAACTGATATTTGTAATGCTATCTTGGTTTTTATGGGAAACTTGCCAACTTTTTATACCAGAGTGTAGAGAGCTTATGATTGCTAATATTTAGTTGGTAGCCTTTCTGAGCTCACCACCAGATCCCTTATATACAGTCTATATATATTACTCATGAAATGAGAGTGGAAAAAAACACATTAATCAGTTTTGTGAATAACATTTTTGTGTTATTTATGTTTAGGTTGTATTAAAACTATCAATGAATTAAGTGCTACAAATGAAATTGAACTAACTGTAAATTGCATGTCCATTTTGGTTAAAATGACATTGGAGGAGCTATATAATGTAAACTAGATTGGCTCCTCTCTCACAATCTGTATTAATTTGTGGGATAAAAAAGAATGTAACCCATTTATCATTCTTTTGCAACAGTATAAAAAGTTTCCTCTTATTTCTTCCTTTTTTATAATCATAAGTCAAAAAGTTGTTGACTAAAAAACCAATATTTCTTTAAGCCAATAATGTTCAAAATACCAACTTTTCAAGGTTGAGCTCTTTTCTCCAAATAATATTGAAAGTAACTAATCTTTTAGCAATCTGAGTAAAAATTATTCTGTATAGTATTTATGCATGAGAAGGAGATTTCCACTGGGCCTTTGGCTCAAAAGAGACTTCGCCTTCTGTTAACCTTGATGATTCAGAGATTGGCTCTTTCCTCTTACGCTTATCAAGCCTTCAGTCCCATCTGTTTGTACCTGCTTAACACCTGAGGTTGATTGATTGTGCCAGGCCTCTCATCTTGGTTAATGTCAATTACCTCCAGAAATGCAAGCCCTCCTCTAACTGCACCCCTAAATTCTGTACATTTTCCAATACTGACAGGTTCTAATCAATCTATGCTTCCTACAGGTGATTCCCCTTGCACTAATGACCTCCCCCCTGCCTTTCTCTTGCCTTCTGCTATTAAGAGGCAATGCCACAAATACACCAAATCCTGTTTTACTTTCATTCCCTGGACACAAAAGAAAAGGGTATTTCCCAGACTCCTGGACAGTTGGGTTCTAGCCCAGGGGATGTGAACTGAAGTACTGTGAACCACTCTTAGGCTCATGGAAATATCCCAGGGCCCTTCCTTTTTCTCCACCTGTCATGGGGACTCCAGACTTCTTTGAAGCAGCTTGGATTTCTGAATCTTGCCCTGGAGTACAGCTGCCCCGAGGAATTTTGTACCCCATTTAGGGTTTTTCATGACCAATAAACCTTTGTTGTGTTAAACCACTGATTTTTGGTTTACTATTTGCCATGGCATGGCCTATCCTATATAATTAATACAGCTCCCCTAGTATTTTATTAGGAATAATCACCAGTAAAGCCTTACCAGTTTTAGAATGTTATGCTTTTTGTATTAACTAACGCAGTCTCTTCCTTTCAACAGAATTGATGTTTGCTTCACCCGAAAATTTGTTATGTACCAAAAAATGACTGTAATTTGCTTTATTGGAAGGCAAGTTGTGGGTAGTCCTAATGATTATTCATATAACCCAGAAATTCAGATATTTAAATACATTTCTCAAATTAAATGTTGTAAGTCACTTAAAAAATAAATCTAGGGAAGTGGTTGTGACTCAAGGTATTGAGCTTCTGCCTACTACATGGGAGTTCCCAGGTTCAGTTCTCTGTGCCTCTTGGAGTAGGCAATCTGGCAAGATGGACTGGCACAGCAAGGTGATGCAACAAGAAGATGCAACAAAGAGACAGAAAGAGGAAAGATAATAAAAGATACAACAAACCAGGGAAATGAGGTGGCTCGAATGATTGAGTGCCTCTCTCCCATATGGGAGGTCCCAGTTTCTTTCCCAGGTGCCTCCCAAAGAAAAGATGAGCAGACAAAGCACACAGCAAATGGACACAGAGAGCAGACAGCAAGCTCAAACAATGGAGAGGGAGGCAGGAATAAATAAATAAATAAATAAATCTTTTAAAAAATCTATTCTCAAAAATTTGCCTGCAGAGCATGAGGTTGGGATGAACTGCTAGCAATGTGTTCACATAGCCATATGATTTTGTTTAGTTTGCAAAATTAAGATGTTTTTATATTTTTTGTTCACAAGAGCCACCCGAATTGAATAAGCTTCAGTCTTCACAAACTCTAGATTCACCATTGAATTAGAGAATAAAGGGGAGATTCAGTCTATCCTCTCATTTAAAAAAAATCACTTGAAACAAACAAAAAACATGTTAGCAGAAATACCAGAGATATCTGATTGTAAAATTTGCAATCCATCTGAAAATAAAATTTTAGTGTTTAGGGAATATTTAGTTACACTACTCCAAAATTCTATGGGATTTTCATTAAAAGAGAATATTTTTGTTACACTTCTAAGTAATGATAAAAATATAGGAAAGTTTGTAATATCACCATTATACATATTCTTTTTTTAATCTTTAATGATTTTAAGTAGGATGATTACTTGAAAAATAGTGGTACAAATAAAAAGAAGATAAGTGCACTTTACAGTGGCAAGCAGTACCATTAAATTTACCATTTTTAGATAAAGGTTTACTCAAGTGAAGCAGATATCATAGACTCTTTTTAGATGTACAACCAAGAACTTTTTCAAATCAAGACAACATGTTCTAACATAATATGATGGTCACATGAAAAGATTCACCTTCTTTATTCCCAAGGATCAAATGTTTTCAGTGATGGTTCCTGTTTAAAAACAAACAAACAAACAAAAAAAACCAAACAAATAATCGTATCACAATTGTGCAGACTTTAGTAAAAATCTCAGACATTTTTATTATTTTTGCTTGTAGTTCTTTCCATCCTGAAAGTATAAGGATGTACAATTTCAATAATTACCATAAGCAAAAAAGTGTAGTTACAAGTTGCATTTTACCTATATCTTTTTAAGCAAAGGTTCAACATTTGATCAATTATTTGTGTTAAATTAGATTCAATTTGTGTCTTGAATATATCAAATATAGGTGATGAAATCATGCTTTTTAAGTTACTGTTTATTTACATTTAATCTGCAAGTCCATGTACTCAGAAGTTTTTGATTTCTTCAACAGAGCAAGTATGCACTAAAAATCATGCATAAAGCATTTTTCCACTTAAAATTTTAAATTTATTCAACAGGCTTCCAATTCATAAGGAACATTCCTTGATAACAAGGGTCCTAGGAAAAGTAAATGATAAAAAGGTACACTCAATCCAGGTTCTCCATATGGGACGGAGAATAAACAATGAGTAATGAATAGAGTGGGAGAAGAAAACCTTTCTTTCCTCCTTACCTTTTTGAAAATTTCCCTCCAGTGTTTACTTGGATAAATCAGGTAGCTCTTTGAAGTCCTGCTATCTCCAAGTCAGGCAGAAAGAGGAAGACTGTCAAGTTTAAATCACATTGTCTAATTTGTTTACCACTGAACCACGTGATGGGGAATAGTGACAACTTGCTGAACTGGTAGTCCTCAATTGACAGTGTACCTGTTTCATTCTTGAGTCAAAGTACAAGAGTTCAGAAGAAGTCTTAGGCCACAGTCTCATGTCAGTATCACTGAAGGATGGCATGAGTACAGTCCTACTAGAGGACAGTAGCAGGAATGCAGAAACCATTTGAGGGAAGAGATAGTGAGATGATAGTGATGGTAAACTGCCTGATTTGGGTTATCCTTAATAAAGCCCAAATGATGGGTGCAGGCATGCAGGAATCAGGGGGATACACTGAGATTGTGCAGGAGGACATGACAGAGGGAAGGATTTGAGTAACTTGGAACTAATTATAATAATTGTCAGATAATCTAACGTAAATAAGAAACTAATAAAGAGAAGACAGTGCTTACAGAAGGGAGAAATAGATGTGGTTAACTGTGGGAAAATAGCTTGAATTTGAACGTGGGAACATGGCTTGAAGTTAAAACATTTCCATAACGCAGATAAGAAGTGCAGGCTTACGAATACCAGGTCTTGGCTAGACAGAACACTGTCTGGTCAGCACGAAAATAGTTTGCGTGAAGAGGCATTTGAACTTTGTACAGCCTGTTCCCTGTTATTGTAAATGTTGCAGCTCTACTAACAGACAGCCTTGAAAGTAAACATAGATAGGTACTGCTTAGTAATTTCTATTAAATATGATGTGGAAATTAGGGTTAAGGCTCTCTGTTCCAGAAGCTGTGAGTCCCCTGTTCCCATCTGTTTTTTCTCTCTTGTGTCTTTCTGTCTCATTATTTCTTATGTTCTACATCGCCTTCCATTCGAGCCAACCTATTACTGAGCAGGTCTCAGCAGTTAATGAGTTAGAGATTTCAAAGAAATCATTTATTCCTTCTATAAAAATTTACCAGCAGCCACAAAGAAGTGCTAAATCTGAGCCTACAAAAACTTAGAACCTGGTATAGGAATACAGATACTATTTAAAAAATCATACATATAAATTGTAATAATCAGCTGTGTGGTAAGAGCTAGGTAGATTTCTGTGGATTCAAAACACTTCATGGGAGAGAATTTGTATCCTAAATATTTCATGCATGTTTTCCTCTCATGTCAGTAAATATGTAATTACATCTTAACATGTATGACTGGGTGATATTCCAAGGATGTCAAGCAGGGCTTCCTTAGGAAGGATATGTGAGCTCTAATCAAAAGAGTAATAGTGGAGGCTAGGGAAGGTGACAGACTTTCTAGGCAGGCTTAAGGTAATGTGCAACTTGGGTACATTATTTCAGGGGCAAAGGCCCTGTGGACACGGGCACAGCATATTTGAAAGCCTGAGAGGTAATAGCAATGATACCAAATTTGAGAGACAGAAAAGCAAAAGGTAGTTCTGAGTGCAGTTGATCATTTTGAAAAGCATGGTCTTTATGTTGGAGCAATGGGAAATTTAAGAGGGTTTTATTCAGCAGTAGGTTTGGAGAGCAGTATGTATGTGTGAGAGCGCCTAGGAGGGAATAATTACAGCTACAGGGAAGAGAGAGGCTTGGAGAGCAAAAGACCATCAGGAAGATGTCAGGAAGGTCATCAGACTGTAGTATTTCAAGATAATTGGTCAGATAAAAGGAGAAAAGGTAGCCACCATGTCATAGAAAGACAATGGGAATATATGTGGGTTAAGGATCTGCCTCAGCCTAATCAGATGACATCATTATAGAGATTCTTTTTCTGCATTCTCTGTTTCTCTACTTGCAGATACACTCAGAACCATGCCCAGAGGACAAGAGCCCCCCGAGGATAGCAACAAGGGTAGAAGGAAAATCAGAACACTTGACTCTGTGGGATTAGAATATTTTATTACAGTTATTTTAGGCATAATTTATATTCAACATAAATAGGTCACACTGTACAGTTTAGAAATGACTGTGCAGTTTATCCTAGTAGGAATTTCTTTGGGTATTTTTTCTTAAAACTTCCTGGTTCAGACAAGCTCCTTTCATCCCAGACTAAACTCATTTGATTCCATACTGAGATATCCTTAAAATTTCTTGAAAATTGTTACAAGCTTATTGTAAAATAATGAAAGGAAAACAGAAAAGCATAATTAAGAATATGAAAAAAATCATCCAAATCATGATTGCAAATTTTAACCAGTGGATTATTCTTTCAATTATTTATGAATGAACACAGACACATTTCATATCTAACAAAAAATGAGATGTCAACATTTACCATTTTTTTACTGCTTCCACCTGCTATGGGGATTCCATATTTGATTGCTGGGTTGTCAGGGTCTTTATTTTCTGGAATCAGTGTTTTGGGTAAGGAGAGAACTGGAACAGCTAGTAAGAAAAGACCAATATAAAGTAGAAGAGGCAGAGAGTGACTTAGGCAAAATATAAAGAAGAATGAAAATGGGTACTGATGAGGAAAAACTAGAATCAATGCTGACTAAGAGGAGGGAATTTAGGAAGCATTGAAGATAGGAATAAAAAATAATATGGGGTATTGAAAATTAAAAAAAGCTGGGGTATATTTTAAGAAGTACAACACTGATTTAGAAGGAACAAGAGGCTCAGGTTCATTCAAATTTAAGTTTCATGTGTCATCAATTTTACCTAAATGCAGAAATATATTTACAGTAGGTTATGCTGTTTGTACACTAAACATATCACTGCTGTTTCTCTTTTAATGTCAATAATAGGGTATTTATATCATAATTTGCATGGATAGGTGAAATTCCATTCACTCAAACGAACATTCCACAAACATATACTGGATGCTACTATGTCCTTTGATACAAGAGAGAATCATACAAGCACTAGCCTGGTTCATAAGGAACTTTCATATGCTAAGAAAGAAAATCATTAAGTAATTTTAAGAGTGAAGCATGGCTGTCCATAAGGACTTACTGGCTATTCCAGATATAACAGCAAGTGGGTTTTTCAGCTAATATATAGCACTGATGGGGCAACAAATTAATATTGAAATTGCCTAGAACTTGCATATCACCCAAGATAAGATACTCTAAGTCTGGGAAAAATGATGATGTGATCTTGGTCTTCTGTGTTTCAGCTTAGAGGGTACATAGATCCCTCGCTTTTATCACAAAATATTTATTTATGCTTGAAAGGACTCTATTCTCAATTTGACTCATGACTTTGTTAGGTTACCAATGTATTTATTCATTTCTTTTATTTTCATGTTTTTATTTCATTTTCATGGTTTCACATGGGATGGAAACTGTTGAGAATTGATTGGAATAAAAAAGCCAATGACTTAAGTTTTGAAATGTAAGGGGTGTTATGCCTTTTGGATCCCCAATACATAGTACCCTTATTTTTTTTTTTACTCATTTTAAAAAAAATATTACATTCAAAAAATATGAAGTCCCATTCAACCCCACCGCCCACGCCCCCCACTCCCCCCACAGCAACACTCTCTCCCATCATCATGACACATCCGTTGCATTTGGTAAGTACATCTCTGGGCATCACTGTACCTCATGGTCAATGGTCCACATCATAGCCCACACTCTCCCACGTTCCATCCAGTGGGCCCTGGGGGGATCTACAATGTCCCGTAATTGTCCGTGAAGCCCCACCCAGGACAACTCCAAGTCCCAAAAATGCCTCCACATCTCATCTCTTCCTCCCATTCCCCGCACCCAGCAGCCACCATGGCCACCCTTCCCACACCAATGCCACATTTTCTCTGTGGACATTGGATTGGTTGTGTCCATTGCACATCTATGTCAAGAGGGAGCTTAGATTCCACATGGATACTGGATGCAATCCTCCTGCTTTCCATTGTAGGCTCTCTAGGCTCCATGGTGTGGTGGTTGACATTCTTCAACTCCATGTTAGGTGAGTGGGGTAAGTCCAATAAATCAGAGTGTAGGAGTTGAAGTCTGTTGAGGTTCAGGGCGTGGCTATCATATTGTCAGTCCAGAGATTCAAATCCCCTAAATATATCTTAAACCCCAACACCAACTACAATTCCAGTAAAGTAGCATGAAAGACTTGTGAAAAGAGATCCCATCTGAGTCCAGTTCCATCACGCAGAAACACCAGCTCCAAAGAAGGGCCAACCGACATGGCAGTGAACCCCATCTGCCATGACCATAGAACCCGTGGGTCTCTTTAGCCCTCAAAAGAACCAATACCTGGGATTGTATCTACTTTATCTATCTCTGAGACTCTGCTCAGGTGAGCATAAGGGCAATCCTTCTGACAGCCTCCAGACTCTTTTTTAGAGACTCATAGCCATATAAACTCATTTCTCCTTTCCATTTCCCCCTTACATTAGGTGAAACAGCATTTTAAAGTCATGTTATTATATGTAGACAGGGATATTCTGCTGATCCGCGTTGAAACTTTTTTTTGGTTCTGTTTTATTGTCTTTTTTAATTCATTTTTTTAAAAAATATTACACTAAAAAAATATGAAGTCCCATTCAACCCCACCGCCCCCAACCCCCACTCCCCCCACAGCAACACTCTCTCCCATCATAATGACACATCCATTGCATTTGGTAAGTACAACTCTGGCATCTCTGTACCTCTTAGTTGATGGTCCACATCATAGCCCACACCCTCCCACGTTCCACCCAGTGGGCCCTGGGGGGATCTACAATGTCCCATAATTGTCCGTGAAGTCCCACGGGGACAACTCCAAGTCCTGAAAATGCCTCCACATCTCATCTCTATCTCCCATTCCCTGCACCCAGCAGCTACCATGGTCACCCTTCCCACACCAATGCCACATTTTCTCTGTGGACATTGGATTGGTTGTGTCCATTGCACATCTGTGTCAAGAGGGGGCTTAGATTCCACATGGATACTGGATGCAATCCTCCTGCTTTCAGTTGTAGGTACTCTAGGCTCCATGGTGTGGTGGCTGACATTCTTCAACGCGATGTTAGCTGAGTGGGGTAAGTCCAATAAATCAGAGTGTAGGAGTTGAAGTCTGTTGAGGTTCAGGGCGTGGCTATCATATTGTCAGTCCAGAGATTCAAATCCCCTAAATATATCTTAAACCCCAACACCAACTACAATTCCAGTAAAGTAGCATGAAAGACTTGTGAAAAGAGATCCCATCTGAGTCCAGTTCCATCACGCAGAAACACCAGCTCCAAAGAAGGGCCAACTGACATGACAGTGAACCCCATCTGCCATGACCATAGAACCTGTGGGTCTCTTTAGCCCTCAAAAGAACCAATACCTGGGGTTGTATCTACTTTATCTGTCTCTGAGGCTCTGCTCAGGTGTGAATAAGGGCAATCCTTCTGACAGCCTCCAGACTCTTTTTTAGAGACTCATAACCATATAAACTCATTTCTCCTTTCCATTTCCCCCTTACATTAGGTGAAACAGCATTTTAAAGTCATGTTATTATATGTAGACAGGGATATTCTGCTGACCCGCGTTGAACCTTTAATTCAAGGTCATTTTCTAGTTGCATCTTCAGCTGGTATTTGGTGGTGATCCCTCAGTGCCAGGGAGGCTCATCCCTAGGTCATGTCCCACGCTGGGGGGAATGCACTGCATCTATATGCTGAGTTTGGCTTCGAGACTGGCCACATTTGAGTAATATGAAGGCTGTCAGGAGGAAACTCCCAGGCACAGTGCTGCTCTAGGCCTTGTTCTTATTTCAGGCATATAGGCTCACAAGCATAGTCATTAGTATCAGGAGCCCACTGTTGGACCCTCATTCCTTCCTGGTTCTTACCGTTGCACCTGGAGGACTGCCGCTGCTCCCCTAGGGACCACGACAGAGCACCCCTGGCCAGGAACCCAGTAACCCCCAGCTGTTGTTTTTAATTGTTTCCACTATGAGTATATCCAAACATTACCATGCACCCTGGACATATGCCCTGTATAACTCCCTATAAACCATATAAAGCCTGTCAATAACATCCCATACCAGTATTCCTCTGCCGCCATTGTTGAACCACTCTGTGATCCAAAACTTCCTGTAAAGTGAAGCCCAATATAATGTCAGGTTCCCTTGCTAGTAAAATGGAATATAGCGATGAGTTTAAAGGTTAGATCTAGAGTACGTATTGATTTGGAAAAATTCTACATCCTATCTTTTTCTTTTCTTTTTTCCTAATTATTGAGCTTCTCTTCACAAGAGTCTTAGATCACAGTAATTCATATATACAATATACAGTACTTCCACACATCCACCATAAAACCTTTTCCCTTCCACAACGATAATCTTTTAACTTATTCATATAATATTTACTGAAACTGCACAGACTCCAAAACAATAGCTTTCAAACAAGGTGGCATCTGTGCTTACAACGTGGTCCATACTTTAGGATATACAGTTTTCTAAATTTTTACTTATCCTATGTTTTACATTATGGTTTACATTATTAGTCTGTCGTCCCCTATATATTTTTGGTTTAATATTACATGTTTTATATTCATCCTCGTGTACTCTCACGAAACTCCTCTCTTGCCCCCACATTTACCTTGGTTCCATCCATTCAACATCCCTTTTCCCCTCCCCTTGGGGCCCACAGCGACAGCCAATCTCCATTTCCTGAGGAGCCACATCCAGAGATACTTGCAACAGTGTTCAGGGCCTGACTTGCTCAACTGCCCTAATGCCCTGGGAGCCACCCTTTCTCTCGAGAGATACAGTTCCCCTCTACTTGATGGCATTAGTCCTCCCTAGGATGTGGGTCCACCCCAACTCTCACTTCTTGGGTCTCTACCCAATGGTACAACCCACCCTGGCAAAATGAGCATTCAGACATTCCCCAGGAGTCCGTCCCGCATCAGACCATCCCCTCCAAGCATCCTAAACAGGTAACCCTCCTAATTATATTTTGATTCGATTTTCTCAGCATTTTACTCTCAACCAACACCTGACACTCTCCTATATTCATATGTTGTCCAGCACTCCCCCAAATTTTGTGGGCAATGTTACCCATCCGCCCATCCCCAGCCCCCCTCAAACCCGCAAAGCCCCACCCAAAGGCAACCCCTTGCCCCCATTTTATCTCTTCTTTGTGCTCATACTTACCGCCAACTCATCATAAATTCCACCCCTGCAGACATCGGCTCACATCCTTCCTCCACCCTCCGATTTCCTGTAAGCCTATTTTCCAGTCTCTAGCTCTCTGAGGCAGCTTGCTTATTTCATATCATTGAGGTCATGTAGTATTTGTCCTTCAATGCCTGGGTTGCTTCACTCAACATAAGGTTCTCAAGATTCATCCATGTTATTACGTGTGTTTGTAGTGTATTTGTTCTTACAGCCGAGTAGTATTCCATTGTGTGTATATATTCCACATTTTATTGATCCACTCATCTGTTGATGGGCATTTGGGTTGATTCCAACTTTTGGCAATAGTGAACAATGCTGCTATGAACATTGGTGTGCATATATCGATTTGAGTCCTTGTTTTCAGTTCTGCTGGGTATATATCCAGCAGTGGTATTGCTGGGTCATATGGCAAATCTATGGTTAGTTTTTTGAGGAAGTGCCAAACTGTCCTCCAGAATGGTTGGATCCTTCTGCATTCCCACCAGCAGTGGATGAGTGCTCCCATTTCTTCACATCCTCTCCAGCATTTGTATTCTTCTGTTTTTTTTCATAGCTGCCAATCTTATGGGAGTAAGATGGTATCTCATTGTAGTTTTGATTTGCATTTCCCTGATAGCTAGAGATTTGGAGCATTTTTTTCATGTGCTTTTTAGCCATTTGTATTTCTTCTTTGGAGAAGTGTCTGTTTAAATCTTTTTCCCATTTTTTAAATGGGTTGTTTATCTTTTTATTTTCAAGATATAGGAGTTCTTTATATATGCAAGTTATAAGTTTCTTATCAGATATATGGTTGCCAAATATTTTCTCCCATTGTGTGAGTTCCCTTTTTACTTTCTTGACAAACTCCTTTGAGGTGCAGAAGGCTTTAATTTTGAGGAAGTCCCATTTATCTATTAGTTCTTTTGCTGCTCGTGCTTTTGGTGTGATATTCATGAATCCATTTCCTATTACAAGGTCCTGTAGATGTTTCCCTACACTGCTTTCCAAGGTGTTTATGGTCTTGGATCTTATATTTAGGTCTTTGATTCATCTTGAGTTGATCTTTGTATAAGGTGTGAGATGGTAATCCTCTTTCATTCTTCTATATATGGATATCCAGTTCTCCAGGCACCATTTGTTGAATAGGCCATTCTCTCCCAGTTGAGAGGGTTTTGTGGCTTTATCGAATATTATATGGCTATATATGTGAGGTTCTATATCAGAGCTTTCAATTCGATTCCATTGGTCTGTGTGTCTCTCCTTATGCCAATACCATGCTGTTTTCACTACTGTAGCTTTGTAGTATGTTTTGAAGTCAGGTAGTGTGATTCCTCCAATTTTGTTTTTCTTTTTCAATATGTCTTTGGCTATTCGGGGTCTCTTTCCTTTCCAAATAAATTTCATAGTTAGTTTTCCTAGTTCCTTAAAGAAGGCTGTGTTGATTATTATTGGGATTACATTGAATGTGTAGATCAGTTTTGGTAGGATAGACATCTTAATAATATTCAGTCTTCCTATCCATGAACAAGGAATATTCTTCCATTTATTTAGGTCTTCTTTGATTTCCTTGAACAGTCTTGTATAGTTCTTGGTGTATAAGTTTTTTACCTCTTTAGTTAAATTTATTCCTAAGTATTTGATATTTTAATTTACTATTGTGAATGGTATTTGTTTCTTGATTTCCTCCTGATCTTGCTCATTATTAGTGTACAGAAATGCTACTGATTTGTGCGCATTGATCTTATAACTTGTGACTTTACTAAACTCATTTATGAGTTCTAGAAGCTTTGTTGTAGATCTCTCAGGGTTTTCTATGTATAGGATCATGTCATCTGCAAATAATGAAATTTTGACTTCTTCCTTTCCAATTTGAATGCCTTTTATATCTGGTTCTTGCCTCAGTGCTTGAGCAAGTACTTCTAAGACAATGTTAAATAGAAGGCGAGACAATGGGCATCCTTGTCTTGTTCCTGAGTTTAGAGGGAAAGATTTTAAGATTTCTCCATTGTAAACAATGTTGGCTGTAGGTTTTTCATATACACTCTTTATCATGTTCAAAAAATTTCCTTGTATTCCGATCTTTTGGAGTGTTTTTCTCAAGAAAGGGTGCTGTATTTTGTCAAATGCTTTTTCTGCATCTATAGATATAATCATGTGATTTTTTCCCATCAGTCTGTTTATATGGTGTATTACATTGATTGATTTTCTTATGTTGAACCATCCTTGCATACCTGGAATAAATCCCACTTGGTCGTGGTGTATAATTTGTTTAATGTGTTGTTGAATACGATTTGCAAGTATTTAGTTAAGTATTTTTGCATCTAGGTTCATTAGAGAAATTGGTCTCTAATTTTCCTTTCTTTTGGTGTCTTTGTTTGGCTTGGAACTAGGGTAATGTTGGCATCATAGAAGGAGTTCAGCAATGTTCCTTCTGTTTCAATTTTTTGGAAGAGTTTCAGCAGGATTGGTGTTAGTTCTTTCCAGAATGTTTTGTAGAATTTACCTATTAAGCCGTCTGCCCCTGGGCTCTTCTTAGTTGGGAGGTTTTTAATGACTGATTCTGTCTCTTTGCTTGTGATTGGTTTGTTAAGATCATCAATTTCTTCTTTCGTCAATATGGGCTGCGTATGTGTTTCTAGGAATTTGTCCATTTCCTCTAAATTGTCATTTTTGTTGGAATATAGTTTTTCAAAGTATCTTCTTATGATAGTCTTTATTTCTGTGGGGTCAGTGGTGATATTGCCTTTCTCATTTCTTATTTTGTGTATTTGCATCTTCTCTCTTTTTTTCTTTGTTAGTCTTGCTAAAGGTTTGTCAATTTTGTTGATCTTCTCAAAAAACCTGCTCTTGGTCTTGTTTATCTTTTCAAGTACTTTCATATTTTCTATTTCATTTAGTTCTGCTCTTATCTTTGTTATTTCCTTCCTTCTTCTTCCTGTTGGGTTACTTTGTTGTTGTTTTTCTAATTTCTCCAAATGTGCAGTTAGTTCTTCAATTTTTGCTCTTTCTTCTTTTTTGATGTATGAATTTATGGCTATACATTTCCCTCTCAGTACTGCTTTTGCTGCATCCCATAAATTTTGGTATGTTGTGTTATCATTATCATTTGTTTCAAGGTAGTTATTGATTTCTTTTGAGATTTCCTCTTTTACCCACTGTTTTTCTAAGAGTGTGTTGTTTAATTTCCAAATCGTGGTGTGAAATCTGGGCCTCTGTCTCTTGCAATTTTCTAGCTTCACTCCACTGTGGTCAGAGATATTGTTTTGTATGATTTCGATCTTTCTGAATTCATTCAGCCTTTTTTTGTGGCCTAGCATATGGTCTATCTTGGAGAATGATCCATGTGCGCTTGAGAAAAATGTATATCCTGCTGTGTTTGGGTGTAATGATCTATATATGTCTATTAGATCCAGCTCCTCTAATATACTGTTTAAATGTTTTGTTTCTTTAGTGATTCTCTTTTGAGATGTTCTGTCCAGAGTTGATAGTGGTGTATTAAAATCCCCCACTATAATTGTAGGTGCATCTATTTTTTCACTTAGTTTTTCCAGCGTTTGCCTCACGTATTTAGAGGCACCCTTGTTAGGAGCATAAATATTTATGATTGTTCAATCTTCTTGACAGATTGTCCCTTTCACTAAAATGTAGTATCCTTCTTTGTCTCTCACAATTATTTTGCATTTAAAGTCTATTTTGTCTGATATTAATATGACTACTCCTGCCTTTTTTTGGTTATTGTTTGCTTGTATGATTGTTTTCCAGCCATTCACTTTTAACCTCCATGAGTCTCTGGGTCTAAGATGTGTCTTTTGTAGACAGCATATAGATGGGTCATATTTCCTTATCCAATGTCCCAGTCTGAATCTTTTGGTAGGTGAGTTTAATCCATTGACATTCAGTGTTATTACTTTCAAGGAATTTATTTGTGTTAGCCATAATTTGAGTTGTTTTGTGTTTGTCATTTTTTGTTTGTATTTTTTTCCCTTCTCTTTTTGTCTTTTTTGTTGCTCTTACACTCTCCTCCATCTCTGCCTGTCCTGTTTTTTCCTTTCTTCCTGCAGAAATCCCCTTAGAATTTCTTGAAGGGGAGGTTTCTTGTTGGCATACTCTTTCAGTTTCTGTTTGTCTGCGAATATTTTGAACTCTCCATCATTTTTTAATGCTAGTTTAGCTGGATAGAGTATCCTTGGTTGGAAATTTTTTTCCTTTAGTACCTTGACTATATCATACCACTGCCTTCTTGCCTCCATGGTTTCAGATGAGAAATCAGCACTTAATCTTATGGAGCTTCCCTTGTATGTGATGTTTTTCTTTTCTCTTGCTGCTTTTAGAATTTTCTCTTTGTCTTGAGCATTGGATAATTTGATAAGTATATGTCTTGGGGTGGGCCTGTTGGGGTTTATGACCAGTGGGATGCGCTGTGCTTCTTGGATATGTACATCTGTCTCTTTCAGTAGATTTGGGAAGTTTTCAGCCATTATTTCCTGCAACACTCCTTCTGACCCCTTTCCCTTCTCTTCTCCTTCTGGAATGCCTATAATACGTATGTTTGAGCATTTTGCATTATCATTCAGGTCCCTAAGTCCTAGCTGGATTTTTTCTACCTTTTTATCGACCAATTCTACTATCTGTTTGATTTCCAATGTACTGTCTTCCACATCACTAATTCTCTGCTCTGCCTCTTCTAGTCTCCTGATATTTGCTGCAAGTGTATTTTTGAATTCTTGAACTGTGGTGTTCATTCCCATCATATCTGTTATCTTTTTGCATAAGTCTTCAATTTCCCCTCCAAGTATTGTCTTCATGTTGTTAACCTCTTCCTTTACTTCATTAAAGTTGTCGGTGATAAATGTTCTGAGATCTTTCATTTCTCGTGTGAAGTTCTGCTCCCCTTCCTGATTTTTAGTTTGTTGATTGGATTCAGCCATGTTTTCCTTATTACTGGTTTGGTTTGTAGATTTTTGTTGCTGTCTGGTCATCATTTTATCTTGACGGGTTTAATCAGTTCCTTAGCTTCTTTGTCTAGTCTTGGGGATTAATTAGCTGTTGTTTTTGCGTAAGTGTTATATCTTCTCTTTGTCACTTTGTTCTTCTTATTCTAATTTCTTATTGCTGGTTGAGTTCACTTTAAAGGAAAGTATTAGTGCCGGGGAAAGGCAATTGTGTAAGCAAGGAAAAAGTGTATAGTAGTATTGGTGATAAATGTTAACAGAGCAACAATATGAGATCTGGAAGGATGGATATTAGATTCATGTAAAGTTGTGTAGAGTTATAACAGTAGGTATAGTACGTATAATGAGGTAGTCGACTGAATATGGGAGGAATATGGTATGAATTAAAAAGCTAGTATTTTCGTGAGAGAGGGAAAGAGAAAAGAAAGGTAATAGTTTCAAGAGTGGATAACAGATAGAAAACAAAACAAAGGTATTAGAAATTAAGAGTTAGACACTTTGTGGATCAAAGAAAGGGAGGTGGAATATAGGAGAGACAGTAGATGATGGCGGATATCAAGATGTAGGGGAAAGGGGATAGTGTAGGTAGCCTAAATCATTTCACACAGAAATGAGGCAGTGGAGGATGAGAAAACCCAGCAAATGTGAGGTGTTCCGTGTAGCACCTATTGTATAATTAAGTTAAAATAAAATAAGAAGAAAATGAGGGACAAGAGAGAGAGAAAAAACAGAAAAAAAAAAAGAAAGAAGAGAAGAAAGGAAGAAAGAAAAAGGGGGTGGGCAAAGGGTGGGGAACAAGTAGGGGAAAGAAAAAAAAAGATATATACGAACCACAATTGCAACACCAACTACAACAACAAAAAAAACCCTAAATAACTGAAAAAAAAAAAAAGACTTTGGGGGATATGCTGGGAGAGAAGACTTGGGGATAATGCAATATTAGCAATCAGGACATTGAAAAAAGTGAAAAATAAGATAAAATGAAAATGAAAACAAAACAAATGAAACAAAAAAGAAAAAATACAAACGTTGAAGTCTAGGGCATTCAAGGACCTCAGATGGACCTCAGGGCATGATGGATTCAGGGATGGAAAGTCTGAGATATTGAAGACTCAAGAGGTGTGAGTCTCTGGGGTGTGGGCCACCAGAGTTTAGGGAACTCAGACCTGGCAACATCAAATCTGGTCAACAGGGAGCCTAGGAGCACCGCAGTGTAACACAGCCCTCAGGGATCCCCGCAGCTGGGTGCCAGCCCTATGGGGGAAGTCAGATCCGCAAACTCTATGTTATGTCTGAACCGTGCAATTCACTTACTCACTAGGGTCTATTTATGTGGCTATATTGTCAATTCAGCTTCTGGACAGCTCCCACCCTGTGATCCCCCAGAACGGCCACCTGAGTGCGCATCTACACTGCAGCCAATTTAATGACACAGATCAGAAGCCAGGCCCGGGGGTGGGGCTTTAGCCAGAAACGCTGACAACAGAGTCCAAAACCGGAGTTCCCAAGCTTCGCAAAATATTCCCCAATCGGCTTCCAGACGTGTCCCCCTCCCTCGCCGCACCCTATAACAACTTCCCAATTACGTCCCTTTATTGCCAGCAATCTAATTCCACTGCAGATCGGCAGCCAGGCTTGTGGGGGCGGGGCTCCAGGCGGAAGTGCTATTACTTGTGTCCACAATCAAAAATTATCTGCTTCACAACAAAACACCACCTGTCTCCCCAAATCGGTCTGCAAAGGCGTCCCGTCCCATCACCCCCAACAGCCCGCCCAGGACTCGCAAATTCCCCAGCACCACAGAGCCTCCAAAAAGCACAGCCACAGTGTCGGTTCCGCGGCTCCACACTCCCCTTCCCAAGGAGGGAGCAACCCGTGTGCAGGTCTCACTTCCATGCAATAGAACCCCAATTATATCTTATAGACCAATCCTCTCTGTTACCTTCCCACCAAATCAATGTCCAGGCACTTCCTGCCCTGCAAAAATCCTGAAAAAGCCTGGTCCCGGAGAACCTCCAATGGTGCCCAGCTGCCTCTTCCCAGGAGAGACCGCAAGGCAAGCTCACTCAGCCACCATCTTGCTTCCCACCTCTTCATTTTCTTAATCTTTTCCTTTACTTCATTAAATTGGTCGCTAATATATGTTTTGAGAGCTTTAATTACTTGTTCGAGGTTCCTCTCCTCTTCCTGTTTTTTAGTTTGTTCATTGTATTAGGCCATGATTTCCTGATTATTGGTTTGGTTTGTAGTTTTTTGTTGCTGTCTGGTCATCATTTTATCTTAATGGGTTTAATCAGTTCCTCAGCTTCTTTGTTTTTTGCATAAGTGTTATGTCTTCTCATTGTCACGTTGCTCATATTCTATTTTATTGTTGCTGGCTAAGTTCACTTTAAAGGAAAATATTAGGCCCAGGGAAAGTGAAATGCGTAATAAAAGAAAATGTGTAATAGTAGTATTGATAATAAATGTTAACAGAGGAACCATGTGAGATCTAGGAGAATGGATATTAGACACATGTAAGCTGTGTAGAGTTATAATAGTAATTAGAATACCTATAATGAGACAGTCAATTAAATATGGGGAGGAATCCAGTATCACTTAAAAGGCCAGTGGTTTTTGAGAGAGGGAAAGAGAAAAGAAAGACAATAGTATAAAGAGTGAATAAAAGATAGAAAACAGAACAAAGGTATTAGAAAAAATACCTTTCCACTGTTGGTGGAGAATGCCTTTTCCCAACCCTCTGCTGAATGGATTCTCAAACTGATAATCCCGATGTAGTGTAGAAGACACAAATACTGAGCAAAAGCATTAAAGCCAGAAGGCTAACATTAGTGGATCCCACCTTCTGGGTCAGTTAGCTGTCAGGACATGCCAGGGGTAAGACAGCAGGAATGTCACAGAAGTAGTAGTTCACACGATTGGGACCACAGTAGGTTAACTGAAAGTTGAAGAAGTCAATATGGTGGCTTGAAGACAACCCACTGACCAGGTCCCTATGACCAAACCCACACAGAGTCTGGGTTTCATGGTGAGTATGTATCTCAGGGGGTGACAGCTGGCAACAAAGCGGTCATAAGCCATTACTGAATAGAGGCAGCCTTCGGTGGAACCAAGAAAATGATGGAAGAATATTTGTGCCACACATTCCTTGTAGGAGATTACTCGGCCCTAGCCTGAGAGGTAGAACAGCATCTTGGGACAGGTTACAGAGGAGAACAACATATCAAAAATAGATAGGAGTCCCAGGAAGAAATACATGAGGGGGTGGAGGGAAGAGGAAGAAAAAATGGCTATGAGGATGAGCAAGTTGCCAAACAGGGTGAAGAAGTAGATGAATAAAAAGATGACAAAGAGCACAGGCTCCAGTCCCTCTGTCTGAGGTATTCCCATCAGGGTGGACTCCTGCAGCTCTGTTTGATTCCTCATGGTCTTGGAAGCTGGTCTGGGTGGATGGATGTGAGATAGTGAACATTCAAGGGGTTAGCAATTCTGATGGACACAACACAAATTCATCATGCTAAACCTGATGATGACCTTCTGCCAAAAGCACTTATGGGCTGGTAAAGGAAATTTGTCCCTCTGTTTCTGAAGAGATCTTGCTCCTTCAGGATTATTGGATATGAAGAATAAGGACACATTTATGTGTAGAAACCCTGGATTCAGTAAGAAAAGAAAGATCTGAATAATGAACAGGTAAGCATAATCCAATTAATATGGGCAAGTATACAGTAATGAATGCCCTAAAATAGAGAATCCTAGTGACCTGATCTTAGCGATTCCTTTCAGTGCTTTTCTCTAAGTATGCAAGTAGACTATTGCTATTTTGACACTTTCTGATTGTTTTCATGATGTCAGTGATATACCAGATGAAACAAAAGTCACATTTCTTTTGGTTCCAAAGCAATATAAATATTATTTTCTTTCAGAAAAGCTGAAATCAATGAAAAGGAAAAAAATATGTCATGAATAAACCACTTTAGCCTGATTTTCTTCAGGATGATTTTCTCTTTTAAATTTTAGCTTTTGTAACTTCATACCTTTTTTCTTTTTTCTTAATCTTATACTTCCAATATTCACACTTTTTCTAAAGCTCTATCTATACAAGTTCTTAGGTATCAAAGACACACATGGAACTGATTAATTAAAATAGGAAATTAGTGTTACAGCCAGAATAGAAATGTATAAAGCTTTCATTATGGATTCAAATACTTGGCCCAAAGGATAGGGCATCTGCCTACCACATGGAAGGTCCATGGTTCAAACCCCGGGCCTCCTTGACCCCTGTGGAGCTGGCCCATGTACATTGCTGATGCATTCAAGGAGTACCCAGCCACACAGGGGTGTCCCCCTCATAGGGGAGCCCCACGCACAAGGAGTGTGCCCCAGAAGGAGAGCCAACCAGCGCTAAAGAAAGTGTAACCTGCCCAAGAATAGCACCACACACACAGAAAGCTGACAAGACAAGATGATGCAACAAAAAGAAACACAGATTCCCGGCGCTGCTGGTAAGGATAGAAGCAGTCACAGAAGAACACACAGTGAATGGACACAGAGAGCAGACAATTGGGGGGGGGGAGGGGGAGGAGAGGAGTAGGGGGGAGAAATAAATAAATATATATTTTTAAAAAGCTCATTAAAAAAATCTAACTCAAAGATTTGTCTAGGAGAGAGCCAACATTACACATGAGAAACACCTTCAATTAGGTGTTTAAAACCCAAGGTCAAGTTCTGACTTTTTTTCTGACAACTTCTCACTCTCGGAAAGTACATTTCAATTTCTGAACCTCAGCTTCTCATCTGTAAAGTAGCAGAAAGCATTATTTGCAGCAGGAGCTTTATTCTTGGTTCACCCGGGGCAGGCTTCTAGGAAGTATGTGAGTGCTGGTCTTGTCAAGTGTGTTCTGTCAGTGGGTGGAGACCCATACAATGAGTGGGAAGATGTTGTATTCCCATGTGGGGAGGCCTGATGTTCTCAAACAGAGGGGAGGGTGTCTCTTGAAAGCATGTGTGGCTCCCAATGGAGGAGGACAGACTAGTGTGTCAAGCCCTCAGCTTCGATGCAAGTATTTATGAATCTCGTCCTTCAAGCAGTGAAGCTTGGTTGTCACTGTGGTCCATGAGGGGAGAGGGAGATGGAAGAGGGGATAACTGGGGCACAATGGAAGTGTTCCACAGATCACACAACAATGGATATAGGCCATGTTGAATTTCACCAAAAATTTATAAAAGCATATAGTCTAAAATATAAACATGATGTAACCAAAAATTTAGAAAAGTGTGCAGTCTAAAATATAAATCATAATGGAAACCATAATGGAAACATTGTTAGTAGCTATGTTTCAATATCTGTACATCAGCTATAGCAAATATAACATCAGCATGTAAAAAGATCATTACTGGGGAAGGGGGAACTTCCTTTGATGTTGGGTATATGGGAATCCACTATATTGTATATGTGACTTCACTGTGATCTAAAGCTTTTTTGAAGACAAAATTAAAAATTGAAAAAAAAGGATGTAGACACTGAGGAAGGAATGGAAGAGATTGCCTTGCCACTGTACATACAGAGCAACACCTATTACAGTGATGAAAGGCAAAATGTCAAAAACAAAATTTTATGATATTTTTCATCTTTAATATCCCAATTTATTTTTTACTTTACTTTCATTTTTCTAAATTATTATGTATTTTATTTTTAATCTTTAAACCTATCATTACTATTTCATTTTCCTACTAATTGAATTTGGCAACATATTAGGCTTAATTTTTTAAGACGTTTTGGATCACAGAAGGGTTCAACTATGACAGGGGAGGAGTAGGTATGGGGTGTCATTGATGGGCGATGCATGGGCTGGAGGGAGTTCTTCAGGGCATGTATATAGGGTATATAAATATGTTCAGATATTCACTGGGTATTTTCATAGTAGGTAGAGTTACACATGACAACTGAGGGAGTGGCTGAGTTCCTAGGTGGGGGAGCTCTGTCGCATTCCCTAATGGAACAGCAACAATCCCCCAAATGCAAGGGCAAAGACCAGTGAAGAAGGATGATCCAATGATGGGCCCTTGAAACTGAAGACTGTGCTAATGAGTCTGTGTGCTTGAAATTTCAACTAGGCCTAGACTAGAGCTACAGGGTGCCTAAGAGTTACCTCCTGAGAACCACCATGTTGCTCAAATGTGGCCACTCTCTAAGCCAAACTCAGCTTGTAAATGCATTACCTTCCCCCCATTGTGGGAATGCCTCCCAGGGATGAGCATCCCTTGTGCCCAGGGATTACTACCAATCACCAACTGGTGATGCAACTAGAAAAGGCCTTGAATAAAATGGGGAAATGGCTAAGGCAAATGAGTTTATATGGCTAAGAGACTTCTAAATGAGTTGGGGGGTTATCAGAGTGGTGATGCATCATGCTTATGCACGTCTTAGCAGGATCTCAGAGACAGCAAAAGGAGATACAACCTTAAGTACTGGTGCTCCTGAGGAATATGGACACACACAGGTTCTACGTTTATGGCAGATGGATCTGGAATTCAATGCCTTGTCAGTGGGCCCTACTTTGGAAGTTGTGCTCCTGAGAGTGATGAGTTGGACTCAGATTGACCTCTCTACACATGCCTCCTCTGTCACTTTTACTAAACCTGTGGTTGGCACTGGAGTTAGTGTATGCTCAGGAGACTTGAATCTCTCGACTGTCCATGGGCCAGCTGGGGCCTGAGCTTCAGCAGAATTGCAACACCTATTCTCTGGTTTATTGGACATACCCAGGTCAGCTGATGAGAAGGTGACAATGCTCGACCACCACACCAGGGAACTGAGTGTGTCTACAACTGCCAGCAGGAGGATCACATCCATCAGCCATGGGGGATAAGCTCCCTCTTGATTTAGAAGAGTTACTTTTTATAATTCTTATTTGCGTAGCTCTTTGATTTTCATAATATTTAATCCCTTTTTCTGTGGTGTTTCTGAATATAATGTGAACACTCTTTCTTGGTGATGTTTGTGCATGTAGAGAAACCATTACAATTCTCAGAGGGGTGAGGAAGGTCAAGCACCACACCAGGAACCAAGAGAGTCTTCAAATGCAAGCAGGAGAATCACATCCATTAGACATGTGGGTTCTAAGCTCCCACTCGATTAAGAGGTGGAGTCAACATTGCCATTCCAAGGTCCACAGGATGGAGAAATAAAATATGAATAGCGTGAACTTACTGGCTTTCTACTACAGAACTATTGTGATGCTAGCAATGGTGGGCAGGGAGAGGGAAGAAGAGGTGTGATATGGGGCATTTTCTGGACTTGGAGTTGTCCTGAATGATATTTCAGGGACAGATGCAGGACATTATATATCCTGCCATAACCCCTGAATGGACTGGAGGAGAGTGTAAACTACAATGGAAAATATATTCCATGTGGTGTAGCCGTGCTCTAAAATGTATTCACCAAATGTAATAAATGTGCCACACGGATGAAAGAGGTTAATGTAGGAGGATTTGGGGGTGTGGGGAGTGGGGTATATGGGATCCTCCTATTTTTTAATGTAACATGTTATGTGATCTATGTATCTTTAAAAAAATGATAGCAAAAAATTTTTTCAAAAAAAAAGAAAAAATCCCAAGGTCAAATTTTCACTTTTGTTCTGACAAGTTCTCCCTCTTGGCAAGTACATTTCAATCTATGAAACTCAGCTTCTCACCTGTAAATTAGCAGAAAGCATTTTCTGCACCAGGAACTTCATCCCTAATTTGTTAAAATTAATCATTCCAAAAGGACACTATTGCAACTGTCAGGGTGCATTTTTATTAAGTAAGACAGGACAGCATGAAGAAATCAGGAAAGTTCTTGGAAAACCACTAATCTACTTATATCTCTCATTTGTGTCCCATGACTTGTATATTGATGTCCACCACTATAATTGTAGCCTTTGAAAATGCATGATGTTTTTGGCATTTCATACTATGTGAATAATAATGTTTATAAATGTTTGGTTTAGCTCAACTGAGAAAATATTTGCCTCTCAGCATTGCTGTAAGGATTAAATATGATTACGAAAGATTTTGAGGTATAATCGGATACTTTGTAATGGTTCATTATTATTATATTTGCTATAGGGAAACCCACGCTAAAAATATTTGGCAAGTTAAATGTATGGAGGTGATTGCAAATGTCTTAAACATGAATGAGAGAGATCACAAGGAAAAAGAGGAAAAAGTAAGGAAAAAGAACTGAAAGAAATATCTTGAGAAATGCATTTTGGAACATGGCAGAGTAGAATAAGAAAAGATCCAGAGAAATGACTTTTAAATACATTTTTCAAAATCAGGGAACATATCCAACTAGTTTTTGAATCTTAACTAAAATAATAGATCTTGAATTCATGATTGATGAAGTCTTTTAAATAAATAAATGAATGTATCCTACATGGTCTTTTGAAGAATGAATGCCAGAAGGATTCTGGTATTTACAAAAATAATATATAATAAATGTCTTAATTGCGATGCCTTCCAATACTCCTTGCTACTCATGTCTGTAGAGTGAGTATAAAAAGTAAACATTGAGAAAGATGGGATAAGTTATGAATACGTATGTGTTAAATAATTTAATTCAGGAAAATAAATAGTTTGTTCCACCAAACCTTCCCTGCATGACCTTTTATCTTCAATTTCTTCTTTCTTCTATGGAGCTTTGGACTCTCCATTCCAAATGTTTCTCTTCCTTAGGCATCTTGGATTGGGTGTGGGTTCTGTAGCAAAAGACTGCTTGTTTTTCATTCCTGATCAACCAGAGAGAGAATGCTGCATATCAGACGGCTGTCTTGTCCCCTAGGCTGACTCCCTCATGGTTAGTACATGTGAAAAATTTTCTATTCATGTAGGTTTTTAAAAGGTCTCATTTGCCTTTGGAATCCTGTCTGTGATGACTGTCAAGAGGAAGAGACCTTGAGTTTAGGGAACAGTTAAATGTCAAATATTGAGGAAATTTAAGAGTTAAGAAATAGTTCTTGGTAGTGAAGGTAATCTTTAAAGGCATTTTTAATTAAGGACCTCTGGGGTCCCTCTTGGCCAACCCATTTTTTTCTGTTTTGGACAAACATGGCCTTGACTCCTTTTCTTTATAGACCTCATGAATTCGAACTGGTCATCTTTCATTTTTAAAGTTTCTATGTATTCTCTTACCTCTTTATGGCTGTGAAAAAAAAGTTATCACATAATGAAATGAGTACCTAACTTGGAGCCAAAACGTTCTGGGTGCTTCTCATTAGCACATGTTCTTGAGTAGGTCAATGATACTCTTTGAGTATTTCAATTTGCAAAATCGAGTAATAATTGTTTGTCATAGGGTGATTCTTAGAATTAAATGAAATAATGCTTTAAAATTTGGCACACAACATGTGCTCCTAGATTTTTATGATTTCTTGAGACTGGATGGAACATAAATTTCTCATCTTAACTTCATTGTTAGAATCTGTCAGTTCCTTTTTAAAAATATCCTTTACTACTCTCTCTTTCCTCCCAATTAAGGTTGAGTTTATTTTTTGTTATTATTTGTTTGTTTGCTTGTTTGTTTTAATCTGGTAGGTTTAGTTGCTCTATTTGAGAGAACTGCTTTAACTGGTAGCAATTACAGAGAAAGAGATGATGAGAATCCAAGTGCATGGTTGATAGTGTCTCTGATTCATTAATATTAGAAAACACCAAGTATGGAGTTGACATATTGGAAAGCAAGTTAATCGTTAATAATGGCTGTGATTTTTCAAATATCCCTCAAATACAAATATTTATATAAAGGGTTCCAATTTTTAAATGTTGCAACTCATTTAATAGAAAGAGTAAATCTTTCCCCAAATGCCTACATGCAGAACGTCAGTTTGGGATGGTCTGCCAACAATGTGTTCAAACACAATGTGTTCGAACACATTGAAAAAAAAGTCATATGATCATATAAAGTTTTCAAAATTGGGGTGTTTTTATATTCTTTTTCTTCACAAGGGCCCCAAAACTGAATACAATTCAGGCTCCATAAACTCTGTATTCACCATTGAGGTAAAACAGCAGATTCGTTCTTTCTCCTCCTTGAAAAAACATCACTGAAAACACATCCAAATCATGTGAACAAAAAATAACTCAGGTATCTTTACCTATAAAGTACATAATCTGGCGGCGGACTTGGCCCAGTGGTTAGGGCATCCATCTACCACATGAGAGGTCTGCGGTTCAAACCCCGGGCCTCCTTGACCCATATGCAGCTGGCCCATGCACAGTGCTGATGTGTGCAAGGAGTGCCCTGCCACTCAGGGGTGTCCCCGCACAGGGGAGTCCCATGGGCAAGGAGTGCACCCCGTAAGAAGAGCCACCCAGCGCAAAAGAAAGTGCAGCCTGTCCAGGAATGGCGCCGCACACACGGAGAGCTAACACAACAAGATGACTCAACAAAAAGAAACACAGATTCCCGTGCTGCTGACAACAGAAGTGGACAAAGAAGAAGACACAGCAAATAGACACAGAGAACAGACAACCAGGGTGGGGGTGGGGGAAGGGGAGGGAAATAAATAAATTAAGAAATCTTAAAAAAAATAAAGTACATAATCTTTCTGACTGTAAAATTTCAATGTTCATGGAGTACTTAAGTAGTTACATTAGTCCAAATATCTCTGGGAATTTCATTGTTAAAAAAATAAATTTTTTGTTGCACTCCTAAGTAATAATAAAAATATATGAAATGTTCATAATGTCAAAATCATATTCATCCTTGACTTGTCTTTAATGATTTTAAGCATGATAACTGGCTTCAAAAATACTGGGTTTGTATAAAGAGAGCTGATAAATGCATCTTTGAGTTGCAAGCAGAATTCTGTTAAATTTACCTTTGTTAGATAAAAATTTACTCCAGATAAGGGAAATATCATGACTGTTTTAGATGTACAACAGGGAACTTTTTCCAATCAAGACAACATGTACTAACTTAATGTGATGGTCACAGTGAAAATACTCAAATTTTTTATTCCCAAAGGTCAAATGTTTTCAGTGATGACACCAGTTTAAAAACAGTCAAAATTTTACTGAAATTGTGCAAACTTTAGTAAAAGAGCTCAGAAACTTTTATTATTTTTGCTTCCAGAAATATAAGGATGTACAATTTCAATAATTATCATAAGCAAAAAAATATAGTTACAAGTTGCACTTTATCTGTATCTTTTTAGGCAAAGTTTCACCTTATGATCAGTTCTTAGTGTTAAAATAGTTCTGATAAGGGAGAACCTGCCTCCCACATGGGAGGTCCTGGGTATAGTTCCTGGCACCTCCTAAAGAAAGCAAGCAAACAACAAGGGGACAATGAACAAAAATAATGAGCAGACAAATGCAAAACCAATGAACAGACAATGAGGTAAAAAAATCATTAGAGAGGAAATGTGACTTAAGCAATTGAGTAGCTGCCTCCTAAATGGGAGCTCCAGGTTCGGTACCCAGTGCCTCCTAAAGGTAAGATGGGCACATCTCACTCTGCAGCAATCCCGTGGACCATGCTTTAGAATGTGTACTTTTCTTGTATTCTGGTTTCTTAATAAAGTCTTTACTCCCTGCCTATAAAAATTAAAAAATAAAAAGAAAGAAAAGATTTAAACAATGCGCAAACAAAAAAAAACAACAATGAGCACATAGATGAGGGAGCCATCACGGGGTGGGGAGGAATAGTTCTGATATGAGTCTTGAATATATCAGATATAGGTAATGAAATTGTATTTTATAAATTAATGTTTTACTTATATTTAATCAGCTCCATATTCTTGGGATTTTTTTTTCTTCCACAGAGGACATGGTAAACAATGATCATGCAAAAAAACATTGTATCATCTAAAGATTTTAGTTTATTCAAAAGGGATTGCAATTCATAAAGAACTGTCTTTATATAACAGTGTTAGAAAAAACTAAAGGATAAAATGATATACTTCATCCAGTCTGTCCACATGGGACAGAGAAAGAGTAAGGAGGAATGAACATAGATCATTAACATTCAATAAATATCTGATTTATTTCCTTTACTGTTAGTGCAAGAAGGCAGGTAAAAGGAAAACTCTCCACTTGGACTCTAGTGTAAGCCACATTGTCTAGTCTGTTTACCATTGAACCACTTGATGGGAAATTTTGGACAACTTGCTGATCTTGTGGTCCTCAATTTGGTGGTGAATGCAGTTTCATTTTCAAGTCAGAGTACAGGAGTTCAGAAGAAGTGTTAAGCCCCAGTCTCATATCAGCATCATTGCAGGAGGGCATGAGAGTAATCCTGCTGGAGGAAAGTAGCAGGTTCTCAGAAATCATTGAAGGGAGGATAATGAGTTGATAGTGATGCTAAACTGCTGGTTTGGTTTGTCCCTAATAAAGCCTAACTGTTGGGCTCAGGCATGGAGAAGGCAGGGGGATACACTGAGACTGTTCAGGAGGACATGATGGAGGGAAGGATTTGAGTAACTTGGAGCTAATTCTAACAATGGTCAGAAAAAAAATGAACTAAATAAGAGGTAAGGAAAGACAAGAAAGTGCTTACAAAAGAGAGAAATAGATGTGCTTAATGAGTTAGCAGCTTTAGTGAGATCATTTATCATTCTACAGAACCTTACCGGTAGCTACCATGAAGTGCCAAATCTGCACTATTATCTGGTGAACATATCATTGTCATGATCTCTGCCCCAGATATCTTACAACTTGGTTCAAGGAAGAGGGACAGTATTCAAAAATTGATAAATATGAATTATAATTATCAAGTGTGTTGGTAAGTGCTAGGTAGAAAGTTCTGTGTATTCAATATTCATGATAGGAGAGGATTTGTTCACTCATGTTCCACTTCCATGTCAAATATACATTTGCATCATGGTATTAGCTGGAAGTCAGGGATAGCTACTTTAGAAACAATATGAGAGCTGAGATCTGACGATTAAGCAAGAGTAGGTGGTAGAGAAGGTGAAAAACATACCAGGTAGGAAATGAAATGAGCAGAGCATGTTTAATGGCCTTTAGAAGAGAGAGGGTAAGCATAGTGATATTGAGTTTGAGAGACAGAAAACCAAAAGAGAACTCAGCGCAAGAGGCCATTTTAAAGAGCGAAGACTCTTTTTAGAGGGTTTTAAGAAGCATTATGTTTGAGTGTATGTGTGTATGAGAGTGAATAGGAAAGGACAATTCTTTTCCCATTGGGCAGTGAAGTCAGGAAGCACAAACACATCATGGAGACATAAGGAAGTTCAGTGGAATATAAGAATCTGGAGATAATTGATCAGAAAAAAGGAGAAATATTAGCCACTAAGTGTCACAGTAAACCTACTAAAACATATGTGGATTAACACCTTGTTTTAGCCTAACCTAATGACATCAGAATAGATCTTCATTTTATGCTGTTTCTTTATCTGAAGGCATACTCAGAACCAGACTTTGATTCTACTATTCAGGTAAGAGTCTCCACACAAACATATTGCAGGAACACCCAGAGGACTAGATCCCACAGAGGATAGCAATAAGGTGAGAATGAAATTCAGAACACTTAACTCTGTGGGATTGGATCAATTTATTATCATTTAGTTTAGAAGTGACTTCTGCAATATGTTGTTTTGAAAAACATGTGGAACATATGGACTGTGAGAGTGCTGGTTGCCTATCTTTACTGAAGAACTTAAAATTGCAGTCTTCAGGTTTTTAATTGTCAACTTAATAAATGGGCAAAGAACCATATTATATTCGTAACTGTCCTAATTATCTCTTACAGAATCAGGGATAATGCCAAAAACTCAGAGCCTCTTATCTTGTGGATTAGCCCCAGGAAGAGAGACGAGCCTTATGCCAGTCTATAGCAGAGATAAGGAAAAGCCGGATTCAAGACGCCTTAAGAGGATGAAGGAAGGCTGAACCCTCACAGACATCGCCTACCATCTTGTTTCAACATGTGGCAAATGACTTTGGGTAAGAAAGTACCTCTTGTGGTACCTTGAATTGGACTCTTCAGGGTCTTATGAGTGTAAACTTCTAACCCAAATAAATACTCTCTATAAAAGTCAGCAGAGTTCTGGTACTTTGCATCAGCATCCCTTTGGCGGACCAATACTATGGGATAGTTTCCTGTAGTAGAATTACTGGGTCTAAGAGCATTTATATTTTAAAATTCTTTATTATTGTCAGATTGCTTTACCAGAAATGGGGTTGTAACTTTTCACATTTATACCAACAAAATGATATTCACCTTTATTCTTCATCCAAGCCAGCAGTAGATGTTTTTTTCTATTTTGTCAATCTGATAGGTATGAACAGGTAACTCATTGTTATGTTATTTTGCATATCCCTGACTAGCAATGAATTTAAACATCTTTTCATAGCCATTCATATTTGCTCTTCTGTAAATAACTGATCCTCAGTCTTAGCCTAATTTTCTAATTTCGGAGGACGTATATATTTTCTTATGGATTTGTTTGTGTAATTTAACTTGGAGACGACTCCTTTGTCAAATATATGTTTTGCAAATACTATCTCCCTTTCTGAAGTTTGCCTTTTTATTCTCTTAATGTTGTTTGATCAGAAATTCTTAATTTAAGAATGAATAAATACAATTAAATTTTTTAAAAATTATTTCATTTACAACAAGGTCATAAAGACATCAACTTCATTAATTTACATGGAAATAAAAACTAATGTCACAAGGAGATACCATTATATACTCATTAGAAGGGTTAACATGAAAAAGGTAGACAATGCCAAGTGATGCCAGAATGTGGATCAACCAGAAATTTCAAGCACTTGTTATACATTGGTTCAGTAAAACTGAGTGGCAATATCTACTAAAATACAATGTGTATTTCTTATTTCCTAGCTATGTAAACAATAGAAATGTATGTGTATGTATTGAATATATATGCAAAGCCAAATGTGTATCAAAAACAAAGGTATATGATATGTAGGTTTGTCAAAAGAAATAAAATTACATGTGTGTATTAATCTAATCTTAGGGGTAGTGGCAATGAGAAACAGCAAGTATTTTTTAGTCACTAAAATATTAACAGTTTATAAAAATTGAATCCAATTATTTTAATGTATGTGCTTTCTTTAGTATGCATAAGAAAAGTAGAAAATAAAATACTTTGGATATGTATCTATTGACCTGTACATATACCATGATATATATTTTAAATGAAAAGAGCAAACTAAAAATAGGTGTATTTCAGTTAAAATATACACACACAGAAAGACAGACAGTCTGATATACACAAAAGCCACCTAGAAGAACAAAGAATCAAACTTGTAGAGAGAAGAGAATTAGGGGAATCAGAAAGAGTCATGGCAAGGTTGTGCCAGGTAGAGATTCCACTGCAGTTTCCACGGACGACTTGACTCCACAGGGATGTCACCATCACCACAGCACAAAACCCTGAAAGCACTGCTGATACTGTCATTGCCACCACTTGAACTCACTGTCTCCTGAATGTGACTTCAGATTCCAAGTCTAGATTGTGTGTGTATACATGTATTCTAGAAATTTATTGCAGTGCTCCTTTTTCATTTTAATTTTTTTGTTTTTAAAGGAGCTTTAGTTTATGTAGGTAACCATTGGGAGCTGTTCAAATGCTTACCAGCAGTTGAATGAAAGAACTGATTTTGGTAGATTCCCACAATGAATTGCTGTACAGCAATGAGAATGTATGATATACAACTATAAGCAAAAATAATTTATGTACTTATGACTTATGCCCATTTATTTATGTATGTTATAGTTTAACTTAAAGATTCAAATTACTATTAAATATCTAGAAGAGTAATTCTTAACTGGGGGGCAATGCCCTCCCTTCCCATCTGCCCACCCACAAAGGTCACTTGGCAATATTTGAAGACATTGTTACTTGTCATAGGTTGTGGAATCTAGCTGGTAGGGACCAGGGATCCTGCACATGGTTGGGAGGGAGTTCTCCAGAGAATGTATATGGGGTACCTAAAATGTTTGGATATATGTTGGGTATTTCTTCCACCCAACCCCTAGTAGTTAGAGTTATAAAAGACAACTGAGGGAGTTTGCTGAGTTCCTAACCAGGGGAGTTCGAGCACATTCCCCAATGGAATAGAAACAAACCCTCCAAGTGCAATGGCAAAGACCAACAAATAAGAGTGGTCCAACAATGAGCCCTTGATAATGATGACTATGCTTATGAATTGATGTGCATGAAATATGAATAGGCCTAGCTGCAGGGTTCTAAGAGTTACCTCTTGAGAGCCTCAAATGTTGCTCATATGTGGCCACTCTCTAAGCCAAACTTAGCATGTAAAACCTTTCTCTGAGTGTGGGACATGACTCCTGGGGATAAGCCTCTCTGGCGCTGAGGGATTACTACCAAGCACCAGCTGGTAATGTAACTATAAAAAGACCTTGAATAAAAGGGCCAACTCAGATCAGCAGAATATTTGAGCCTACATGTAGGATCATGTGTTAAAAACTGCATTTTGATCTTGAATAAAAGGGGGAAATGGCAAAGACAAATGATTTTATACGGCTAAGTCTTCAAAAAAGAGTCAGGAGGTCATCAGAGGGATTGCGCTTATGCACAGCTCAGCAGGACCCCAGAGACAGCCAAAGTAGATACAACCCCAGGTACTGGTTGTCTCGAGGGCTATGGAGACCCACAAGTTCTATGGCCATGGCAAATGACTCTGGAATTCAGTGCCATGTCAGTTGGCCCTACTTTGGAATTTGTGTTCCTGCGTATGATGGTGTTGGACTCAGATGTGACCTTTCTACACATGATTCTTCTGTCACTTTTACTGAACCTGTGGTTGGAGCTGGGGTTGGTGTATACTCAGGAGATTTGAATCTCTGGACTTTCCAGGTGTCAGGTGGGCCCTGAGCCTCAGCAGTCTTGCTCATATCCTCTAGTTCATTGGACTTACCCAGGCCAGCTAACAGGGAGGTGAAGATGGTCAACCACCACACCAGGGAACCGAGAGTGCCTACAACTGCAAGCAGGGAAATTGCATTCAGCATCCATGTGGAACCTAAGTCCCCTCTTGATAAAGTTGTGGATTGGACATCACCATCACAGGGTCCACAGGATGGAGGGATAAAATATGGATTAGAGTGTACTTACTGATATTCTACTATGGAACTATTGTGACTAGTAATCAAGAAATTGTAGCACTGATGTGGAGAAAGTGGCCACGGTAGTAGCTGGGGACAGAGAGAGGGAAGAAGAGATGTGATGTAGGGGCGTTTACGGGACTTGGATTTGTCCTGAATGATGTTGCACAGACAGATGCTGGACATTATATATCCTGCCATAACCCACTGGGTGGACTGGGGAAGTGTAAACTACAATGTGGACTGTTTTCCGTGTGGTGTGGCAGTGGTCTGGAGTTTGTTCGCCAAGTGCAATGAGTGTGCTGTGGTGGTGGGGTAGGGTTGTTGATATGGGAGGAGTGGGGTGGGGAGGTTGGGTTATATGGGAATCTCTTAAATTTTTTGAATGCAACATTAAAAAAATAAAGAAAAAAACAGAATGCAAGAAATTTTTTAAAAATTAAAAATAAAAACAAAAAGTAGGACCCCACCCCAAAAAAATCCTACAACACATAGGACAGTCCTCCACAATAAAGTTACCTCACCCCAAATGTCAAGAGTTCTGAGGTTGAAAAACCCTGATCTAGATATAAATGTATGTAAGGATGTGTGAAATTTGAACATCTACAATAAAAATCTACAATAAACATCTACAAAAAAAAATTTGAGAGAAATAGAAAGGTGATGAAAAATGAAAGTTTATAATGTCCTCATAGTATGGAAGATTATACATATATATCTCCTTCCTTCCTTCCTTCCTTCCTTCCTTCCTTCCTTCCTTCCTTCCTTCCATTTTTTTTTTTTTTTTTAAGTTTGGGGCCAGGGATTGAACCTGGAGCTTGTTTGTGGGAAGTCGTCAGTCATCAGTCACTGAGCCACATTAACTCCAATGAATTGGTTTTTTTTTTTTTCTTTTCCTTTCTTTGCGTGTTGTTCATTTTAGTTTTTAGTTGGCTCCGGAAATTGAACCCAGGAATTCCCACGTGGGTAGCAAGTGCTCAAGCACTTAAGCTACATCTGCTCCCAACAATATTTTTAAAAGGCCAATTCTCCTTAAATTGATATGTTGCACTTCCAAATAAAACACCCAACATTTTATTTTGTATATAAGGTCATGTGGGCCCTAAGATATAACTTAAAATGGAGTAATAGCACCAAAATAGCCAAGATAATCCTTTATTAAAATTTTTACTCTGATTACATATATACAATATAGCATGATTGTTCTGTAAACCCACAACTTCTCTAACAAAGAAAAAATAGAAAAAAAAAAAAGCAGGGAACAGAATCATGTGAAGTACTTGCTTAAATCAGAGTACCTAGAAAAGTGTTTCAAAAGCTTTGCTGCATATTGTAATGACCTGGTAGCTTTAAACGTTCTGATGCCTGGGTCTTACCCTCAGAGGTACTGATTAATTTGTCTGAGATATGTCTTGTGTATTGGAAGTTTGTGAGACTTCTCGGGTGACCTGAGAGTGCAGCCAAGCTGAGAACCACTAACTGATCATGTTTTGTAAAATTGATTCCACTAAAAGATAAGCATTTAAAGATTCCAAAGCTCAATGGAGAGGTGAAAGATTCCTATGAAAGACTACTGTGTACATCTTGCAAGTGGTGATATTTCTCAATTTCTTAAGTAGCAACATTAGGCTAACAAAAAAAACACACATATACATAACAGAAAATTTTCCATTTTAATTATTTTTAATTGTACAATTCAGTGGCATTAATTACATTCACAATGTTGTGCTACCATGATTACCATCCATTACCAAAACTTTTTCATCAACCCAAATAGAAGCTCTGTACCCAGGAAGCACTAACTTCCCCCTGCCTGCCCACTCCCTCACCCCACCCCTGGTAGCCTTTAATCTACTTTCTGTATCTATGAATATGCTTATTCTAGATATTTCATATAAATGGAATCATACAAAAGATGCTTTTATTTTTTAACTTAGCGTGATGTTTTCAAGGTGTAGCTTGTATCAGAACTTCATTCCTTTTAACAGATGATTGACATGCCATATTTGTGTTTATCCATTCATTGGCTGATGGACATTCGGGCTGTTACACCTTTGGCAATTGTGAATAAAGCTGCTATAAACATTGATATACCAGTAACTGTTTGAGTTGGGATATATGAGTAAAAGTGGAACTGCTGTGTCATATAGTAATTCCATGTTTAAGTTTTTGAAGAACTGGCAAACTATCTTCCATGGTTGCTGCAGCAATTTACATTCCCACAAATAATATATGAGTGTTCCCATTTCTCCACATCCTTGTTAACACTTGTTACGTTCCTTTATTTTATTAATAGCCATTCTAGTGGGTGTGAAGTAGTATCTCGTGTGGTTTTGATCTGTATTTCCCTAATGACTAATGAGGTTAAGCATCTTTTCATGTACTTATTGGCTGTTCATATATCTTTTCTGGAGAATGTCTATTCAAGTTCTTTACCCAATTTTAAAATGGGTTATTTGTCTTTTGGTAGTTGAGTTGTAGGAGTTCTTTATATATTCTGGATATTAAGCCCTTATCAGATGTATAACTTGTGACTATTTTTAATCCATTCTGTAGTTATTTTTTCCCCCTCTCTTCTGATAGTCTCTTGATTTACAAAAGTTTTTAATTTTGATTAATTAAAGTTGAACTATTTTTTCTTTTGTTGCTGGCCAAGATAATCATCAGAAAATAAAACAAAATTACAATCCAACCTATATATAAATGTTCCAATTTCTCTGAATCCTTATCAAAACATGTTATTTTCCAATTTTTAAATAAAAGCCATCCTAGTAGGTATAAATTAATATCATAGTACAAAATAGCACAATAACAGATATTAAAACTTATAAATCCATGATAATTTAGATACTATAACATAGTGTATGTGTGTGTATGTATTAGTGCCTGCCATATAATAGGTGATTAAAAATATTCTTGGTATTGAAATGTTGATTGAAAGATATCCTGACTAATGGACGTAATTATTTAGGCTCTGTAAAATACTAAAGAAAGACCTGTGGAGTGAAAATGGATGAACAATTAGACAAATATTTACTGATGAAAATATCTCCTGAAGAGACTTACTTCTCTCTGCCTTAGAAATCCATGTTCAGCAAGTTGCCATATTATTAGTGACTGTCTTAGTTTTCCAAAGGGCTGCCAATGTAGAGTCACAGAAATGGCTTCGCTTTGATAAAGGAGATTTATTTGTAATAAGGCTGTGAAAAGTCCACATTGAGGCACTGTAAAATGTGCTTTCTCACCAAAGTCATATATTGTTGATGTCCGGGTATGTGGCAAGGCAAGACAGCCACTGATCCCTGCTGAGGTCTCAGCCTTCTCCTCTGGGTTCTTCTTGAGTTGCTCTGTGGGCCCCACTTCTTGGGGACTTTGCGCATAAGCTATCTTCTATTCCTCTCTCACATGGCAGGAATAAATATTGCAGCTTCCTTTTCCTGTGTTTGTGTTTCTCTCTCTGTGTCTCTGTTTTTATCAGACCCAGCAAGAGGGCGGAGACCCAGCATGAATCAGACCCCACTGACAGTCCAATCAAAAACCCTAAATAGATCTTACCAAGTAATATAATCAAAAGACCCTCAACCAAATTTAATGCAACCAAAGGATATCACACTCACAGGGATAAATTAGCTAAAAAACATAGTATTTTTCTTTTTGGTATGCATAAAATAATTTCAAAATGCTATGGTGACCGTATAATTTATCAACCAAATTGGGACACTCCTGAGAGTCATAGTGTCAATCAAATAATAGCTCTAGTCAAAGTTTAATGGTTACAAAAAATAACTGCCTATGGAAAAAGAGAAGAATGTTGGAAACTAAGATTCATTGAGGGCCTGTAATACACTCTGAATAGAATCTTTCACTTGAAATTAATAACAAGACTCCTATAGAGATATAAAATCCACAACTTATAAATAATAAAAGTTCAAGAAAATTAGTGCCTTGTCTTTAGTTATGCAGCAAATTAATAGCAATGTTGAAATCTAAACATAGGACTACCTAATTCCACTTTTCACATATTTTTATGTGATTTATTTATCAACTAGCTATAATAATGTGACACACACATATATTTTTCTCTTTACATAGCAAATAATATTGGATTTTACTACAGATTATATAGTCATTATATGTATATATGGGTGCTTAGTAAGTCTAGCATGGGAAAAAAGCTGCTACAGTGTTACTATGAATATAGTACCAAGCCTTCCTGAAATAAGAGTAAGCCTAAATCAAGGAGCAAATTTTCCCAAGGAAAAGTTCCTTCCACTTTAGTAAGCATCGGAAGCTTCCTTAGGCAGGTAAGACTGTGATTGGTAAGTGAGAACCCCTGGGTCCAATGCATCAGAGGTTCCTGTCTCTCTGCCCAACCCCTTGCACACCCAGGTCTTTTCTAAGCCCAGGAAGACAATTGGAAAGGATTTAGACAATAATCTTTCTATAGGGCAGATATGTGGATTGCAAAGAAAATATGAACTTTGAAGTTTAGCAAACATGATACTGGACTAAAATTATTCTATTTGGACATTTATTCCAAATTTTAATAAACCTCAATGCGTTTCTTAGCCTATCTCTTATGGGTGAAATAGTAACACCATGTATCTACAGGGTTGTAAAGGTTAAATGAAATACCATATGCCAAGCACTTAGAAAAACTAGAATCTTACTAAATACTATTTCTTTCCTTTCCATTCTTGAACAAGTGGGAATAGTGTTCACAAAGTGAAGGAGAACTGAGCAGAAGACTCCTTCAGGGAGTATTTTCATCTTTTCCATTTACGAATTTAGGCTGAGAAAGATGCTCTATCTTCATCAAATAATAAAAAAAAGACCAAATATAATTCCACACAGCCTCCTTCCTCTGAGGAATAAGTGTTAGTTCCAGAGAGATATGTGCTCTTCTCAGGAGAGTTTAAATAACAAACACAGAGGGAAATATGTGAATGCCTATTAAAAACTTTTCATTGGTTTCTTCTTGTTTTTTCTTCACATTGAGGACCCAAAAGCAATCCATCCCCAGGGACACTAAGTCCAGTTAAGATCCCACCCATCTAGTGGTGGTAATTTTCCATGAAGGGAATGGAACCAAACGTTCACACCAAGACGTCACAGGTGTGTCAGTTCTTTGAGAATACTATGCAAACCAGTGCCTCTACATAGCACATAGAAAGTGAAAAATTGGGGAAAAATCTCAGACTAGTTTCATTACTGAAAGGAACCACGTACTATAAGGTGCGTTCTTAAAAAGGCTGATTTCTCTTATTCTTTTTTCCTCCTTTAAATTAAACTTCCATTCAGAGCTGAGATGCTGGACAATTGTTAGACTTCTTTTGAAATTTGGGTGTCTAGTCTGCATTTATAGTAAAATGCACACACAGAGCACATATATGTATGTGTGTGTGTGTGTGTGTGTGTGTATAATTTTAGGACCAAAATGTGGACTAAATGGTTACAGCAAGGACAAACAAGTTGAACTTTGAGACTCCTGACTGAGAAATCTGCCAAAGCCTCAGCATTCCTTGGGATTTGCATGATAATAATTTTCACTTCTCATGAAATCTGAATATGAGAATATCCTGGTAATCAGATCCTGCTGTTTTAATAGAAATTTCAGAAATACATGAGTTCCAGTTTTGAAGTTCTGATATTCATCTCGGTAATGACAATAAACCTGTAACTGCTATTTATCCTCATATTTGAAAATTTGAATTTTAATAGAACCAAGCCACAGTCTCTGGAGATAAGATTCACTTTATCTGGGCTCTGCTAAGAGCAGAGATGGACATCTCTCTCATATTAGTGTACTGGTTTTGTAGTCTTTCCATATACAACAAATAACAATAATCCTGAACTCCAGATAGTATTTTGTATTATGTCAAAAGCATCATTTATCTCTTTTCATTGTATAGAATGCTAGATTCTGGAATCCAGCTGATATATGTCCTTTCCTTTTTTTTCTCTCTCTAATAAAGCCAATATCAAGAATATTAAATATCTAGGATAGAAAGATGTAGTTTAGAAAATTGAACCATTATTAGTTGTGGTTGAGAGGGCACACATGAGCCTTAGAGTCTTAGAGCCTCATATGAGATGATCTAGTGGAGGAGGGGCTTTGAACCAGCGGTGTGTATGGCTTGGCATTCTCTGGATCACTTGGAAAATGGTTGGAATCCTGCTTTGCAGCTTTGCTGAGATTCTCACCTGCTCTGAGGCAAGTGGAGGAGCCCCTTTTATAAGCAGGAAGCAGTGAGGAAAACTTTGCAAAGATCTTTATTTAAAATGGAAAGGTTTCCAGAACAAAGAGAGAATTTATTCTCTTTTTCTGTTGACTTCTAGGATCAGAATAAGCAATACTGTAGTACTCTTTACTATCATTTACTGAGTAGTTATATGTCAGGGTACAGTTCCATGGGTTTTATAGGCATTATCTTAATTATTATTTATAACATCTTGTGAAGGGAGGTGATGTTGTTACTATCAATATTATACAAGGGAACTAGAGAAAGATTTAGGTGTACGGTGAACTTTTGAAGTATTCATTACTAACAGCAGATTTTTGGTTCTTTTTTCCTTTAAAAATTTATTGAAGGGGATACAGAAGTGGCTCAAGCAGTTGATCATCAGCCTCCCATAGAGGAGTTCCTAGATTTGGCTCCTGGTGCCTTGTAAAGAAAACAGATAGTGAACAAAAAAACAACAATGAGCAATCAGGAGAAAAAATACTAAATAAATTGTACACTTAAAATGTGTGAATTATAAGGTTTGTGAACTATATGTCAATAAAATTATTTAAATATTTAAAAAAATTTTTGAAGCATATCATTCTTACATGAATATAAATAAATAGTATGTGTATAGTAAAAGTGGTGAACTTACAAAACACAACTGCATAACATCATACATCGTACAGAATTCCCATATATTACCCCACAAGGTTCTTGGTTCTTTAAGTTCCCCCATGAACCCTGGGTGAAAATGGACTGTATGGGTGTGGCAGGCAGAAGTCTAGATGGCCTCTTGTGTGCATGGCCTGTGTAGCCTCCCTCCTTGTGCATGTTGTGACCTGTGCATATGATGACGAGTCACCCCCGGGGTGACATTACTTGGCATAACATACTTTTTAGAACAGGAAAGAGATTCCCTGGCTGACTTTGCAGAAGGAAGCTGACATTTCTTGCAGGGCCACTTGACTAGAAACTGAGAGTGGCCCGGAGGACCTATGAGCTGTTCCTCAGCTGAGTACCTCAGTCTTCAAACGGCCAGGAACTGAATTCTGCCAACAACCTGGATAAGCCTGGGAGAGGATCCTGAACCTCAGATGAGACTGCAGCCAGGGAGGCACCTAACTGAGACCTCGTGAAGTCCTCAGCAGAGGCCCCAGCTGGCCTGACCTACAGACACTGTCAGATAATAGGTATGCTTTGTTTTAGGTCACTTAGTTTATAGTAATTTATTACACAGCAATAGAAAACTAATGCACTATGTGTCTACTACTTTCTTTTGCATATATCTAAGTGCTCTTTTGCATGGGTGCATTATAGAGAGAGTGCGTGTTTGTGTCTTAGAGAAATAGAGAGGGAGCAAAAGGAGGGAAGGAGAGGAGAGGAGAAAGAGAGAGCGAGAGAATGAAAGCAAAAATTATTCCATCAGCTTTACCAAAGAAGGTTTTTTAACAAGTACAGTCCAGTTTAAACCTAGAATTATCTACAAGGATGTTGGGGTTGCCAAGGAGATGATAGGTTCTAAGTTTGCAATTAAATGTTGGGTGATTTATATCCCCATAGGGAGAGACACCAAGGGTGAGAAGAAATGAGGAACATGAGCAGTGTGACCATGTTCGTCCTCATGGGCCTTCCCCATGACCCCTCACTGGACACCGCCCTCTTGGGCATCTTCCTGGTCATCTACCTGCTCACTGTCGTGGGCAACCTCCTCATCCTGCTGGTCATCAGCATGGATTCCCACCTCCACACCCCCATGTATTTCTTCCTGATCAACCTGTCCTTACTTGACATGTGGTTCTCCACTGTCACTGTGCCCAAAATGATGATGACCTTCGCCTCCCCAGGAGGCGGGGCCATCTCCTTTCGCAGCTGCGCGGCCCAGCTCTATTCCTTCCACTTCCTGGGGAGCACCGAGTGTTTCCTCTACACAGTCATGGCCTATGACCGCTACCTGGCCATCAGCCACCCGCTCAGGTACCCAACCCTGATGAGCGGGAGAAGGTGTGCCGCCCTGGCCGCCAGCGTTTGGTTCGTTGGCTCCCTGCACTCTGCTCTCCAGACGACCCTGACTTTCCGCCTGCCCTACTGTGGGCCCAACCAGATCCAGCATTACTTCTGCGACGCTCCGCCCATCCTCAAGCTGGCCTGTGCAGACACCTCGGCCAATGAGATGGTGATCTTTGTCAACATCGGGGTCGTGGCCTCGGGCTGCTTCCTCCTGATAGCGCTGTCCTATGTGTCCATTGTCCGCTCCATCCTGAAGATCCGCACCTCAGAGGGGAGACGCAGAGCCTTTCAGACCTGCACCTCCCACTGCATTGTGGTCCTGTGCTTCTTTGGTCCCAGTGCTTTCGTGTACTTGAGGCCAGGCTCCAGGGATGCTGTGGATGAGGCTGTGTCAGTTTTCAACGCTGTACTGACACCTCTTCTGAACTCAGTTGTGTACACCCTGAGGAATAAGGAAGTGAAGAAAGCACTGTTGAAGCTTAAAGAGAAAGCTGCATGTTTTCAGAGCAAATAACAGCAGACTGTAGATATACTAATTTATTCCCAATTAGTAAAATAATTTATTCATCAACCAGAAATTTATTATATATATAGTGCTCCATGTTAAATGTTATACAATACACTTACTTAGGAATAGTTATTTCACAGATTATTCAAGGAATTTTAAAGCACAATTTTTTTTTCATTTACATTGAGCGTGGTTATTTTCTGACCTACCAACTGATGTCTCTGCAATGTTTATTCTATTTAAATTTTTAAAAAATCTGTTCGTGTCTTAGATGTATAAGGTTGAGTTGTTTATATCTTTAAATCGATAATATGCTTTTATGTTTATTTCTTGTGGACATGAACTTGGTAATTTACTACCATGGGGATTCTGCACAAGAACAGCAACTCTTGCCAGAGGTTACTTACTCAAGGTTTCACCTTTGTGACTGGCTTCTCAACTCTTTATGTGTTTGGATATATGTAAATATGTTTGAGGACCCGAAGTGGCAAACCTTCTTCCCTAGGGCATCTTGGTCCTCTTAATACTTCCACATTGAAAAAGTTCTAAACTTCTGAACAATCTTTTATCTCTCTAGCCAGGAGCGCCTGGATCAGCTCTGACACTGACATGATCCTTTAGTAACTGGGAACAAACAACACCTTGCATATTTCCTAGGATTGGTGAATGGGATCAGGATGAAGTTGAATTCAGAGCAGATACCCTTAGTCTCGATCACACACTCAAACCTTGAGTTTCTTTCTACTTGACCAGATTCCATTCATCAGCTCAGAGAAGATCTTTTTGGGATCCATTTACTATCGATGCTGGTGGCTGCTCATGCAGTGTAGACAGCTCCTTCTCTCATCCTCTTAGCATTTTGGACTCAGATTCAATGAGGTACAATCTGCTATGAGGCAGGGATTCCACCATTATGGACTGGAGCCACTGATATTTCCTACTTAGTATAAAGAAAAATGAAAATATAATTAGCTTGTGATTATGGCATTTCAACATGTTTATTTTACACAATAAAAAAATAAAGCCTAATAAAGGTAAACCTCTAAAGACTAAACTCTTACTCAATATTATCGTAAAAACTACATAATTTCCTATCCCATTGTGGATATAAACATGTAATGGATGAAATGCCAGAATTATATGCAAAAGGAAACAAATGTTGATTCAAATAATTTAGAAAGCATTTTGTGCTCTCTACCATAATTTCCACATCTGTAAAGATTCTTTCTCAAAATACCATTGTGGATCTTAAATGAGTTAATAGAAGTTAAGATGCATTGAGTAATGCTGATTCATAGTAAATTCTTAATAAAGGTTTATTAGTAAAATGTGGGACTACAAGCCAGATAGCCTGATTCTGAAAATTTACCCATTTCTAGTTTATTTATGTTATTCTCTAGCATTTAGGAAGTATTTTTAAATGCATAAATTAAGCTCTTTTTAAATCACTGATAATAGATTACTGTTATAATTAATATCTTTATTTACAGTGTAATTATGTTACTCTGATTTACTACTCAGTAAATTAGCTATTCCCTTTTATTTATTAATTTTCAAGGAAGTTAAAATAAAATATATGTAGCATTGTAATCATACTGAACTCAATAATTCCATCATAATTCACTTGTTAAAGCAGTAAATATTTATTAACCTTGTGATCTGTGAGACACTTTACCAGGCTTATTCTTAAAAGACAGGTACTGTTATTATAAGATATGAGAAAACTGAGGATGGTAATTTTACTTACCCAGAGTCACACAGATAGAGGAAATATGGTCAGGGTTTAATCCCAAACTATCTGATACCAAAGCCCATGTCTTTAACCTCTATATTACATTGCTATTGCTAAAACTTAAGGAAACTTCTATGCCTTCGGAGGAGAAGGGCGAGATTAATGTACATCAATAATCATTGAAATAAGTCAGAGTTTTGTGTAGTTACATATATTCTATATGCTTGTAGCAAATTTAGTATTTCAATAAATTATATTTTTCCAAAGACTATTAATTCACTTTATGCACTCCTTTACCTCCACCTGAGTTATACTCTAAATCTGAGGCCCTCCCATGACCCTCTTCCATATTTCATCAAACTGCATCATCCTATCTCTTTCTTGATGTCTCCATAATGAACTGTGGGTTTCTAATGGAAAAATATTGTCAGCATTATAGCAATCCACCCTTAGGAATCGTGGTCTGTTTTCTTTATACTCTTCTTCTTTAGGTTCCTGAGCCCTTTTCATATTCATAAAGTAAGTTTTCTTACTTTTGAGGGAACCAACTTCTGATACACACTCATAGTTTAAAATGTCACATCTACATAGATGTCTTCCCTTTCTATCCAGGAAGTTCCTACCTCCATGGTTACAGCTCATAATAATTTTAGTTTGCTAGATCCTCACACCTGGAGCAAAAGCATTTTATCAAATTCTCTATGTCTAAATGAAATCTGTTTTTCTCTCTCTAGCTCCATTATTTGTCCCTTTCCTTATGTACCATCACTGTTCCCCAAAAAGATGGATCTGACTTTCCAAGGGTCTGCTCAAACTCCTTCCTGGAATATTTCTTCTTCATAATATTGAAAAAGGGGTAAGAGAAAAGATAAATAGAGGAAGACAAGATGGCATGAAACATTAGTAAAAACTCTGGAAAATATAGAAAAAAGATGAGTAATTCTAGTACTTCAGTAATGAATCATTTACACACATTATCTACTATTAATTACACAACCTCATTTTGTAAATACCTTGTGGTATCAGTATTATGTTAGAGCATCTATCAGTGCTTCTTTCCAAAGAAGAAAATTAAAAATAATAAAATAAATCAGAATTGATGCTTGCATTCAACAAAATGAATATGAAACCTGGGCAACTCTTTTATCATATTGTATCACATTTTGACCTACTTTCTTGATTTTCTTCTCAAAATAGCAGCTCTGGATTATTGAATTGAGATATTATCCACAAAGGCTCGTTATTAACAGTGTCATTCCCCTATTATTATATTTCTAAAATATTGTATGGTTATTTTCATAATGTGTCTGAATTAACTAAAGGTTGAAATGGTCTTACCTTAAAGAAATAAATAGCTTAAATTAGAAAATTCTGGCTCAAATACTAATGAACAAGGTGACTTTTTAAATGATTCTAATGCTTATACTCATCCATCGGTTCACTCTTGATTTCTCAATTCATCAATGCAGTATTTCCTTCAACAATTTTAATTAAGTGAACACTCTGTCTCAGACATGAAAGATACCAAGCTTCAAGACAGTTTTGTGTTACATGAACTCAGAATCTAATGAGAAACACAAATAAACTGATGGATTTTAGAATGTCAGAAAGTATAAATAAGGTGTTACAGGAACCCACATGACATCTGAGTCATATTAGGTAGTGGAGTGATTCTCCATATGAAGATAAAGAAAATTAGATGTAAAATTACAAATATCTGCTCCAACTCGGAATAATCCATAGGTAGAGTATGAATAATATCAAGTTGGATTGGTCCCAAATTCACATTTTCCAGCCAAACCAATATGTATTTTCAGTTTTTTAATTATGAAGGGAGGAAAATTCAGGGCACAATATATCTCTTGTTTTTAGCAGTGCACAGATATTCCATTTATTATGTTCAATTTATTCCTTAACATTTTGTGGGGTTTTTTTTGCCATTGGAAATATTTTAATACCCTTTTCTAATTTGTAGACAATATAGAGAAGTACAATTGATTTTTTAATACACATCTAGCATGCCATGACTTCGTTAAATTCATCTATTAGTTCTAGTAACTTTTATTTAGTTTCCTTAAGATTTTCTCCATTAAAGAATATTTCTGTTATGAATAAATACAAATGAATTTTCTTCCCATTTTCATGTCTTTCATTTATTTTTCTTGTATTACTGTATTGGCTGGAACCTCAGTTACAATGTTAAGTAAAAATGGTAAGAATGGACATTCTCTTATCTTTTTTCCTGACATTAAGGGGAAAGCATCTATTAACTATGATTCTTTTTTTAAAAATTTTTTTGAAAAAGGTTTATTTATTTATTTCTCTCCCCTTCCCTGCCACTCCCCAGTTGTCTGTTCTCTGTGTCTATTTGCTGCGTCTTCTTTGTCTGCTTCTGTTGTTGTCAGCGGCACGGGAATCTGTGTTTCTTTTTGTTGCATCATCTTGTTGTGTCAGCTCTCCATGTGTGTGGCACCATTCCTGGGCAGGCTGCACTTTCTTTTGTGCTGGGGGGCTCTCCTTCCAGCTGCACTCCTTGCGGGTGGGGCTCCTCTACGTGAGGGACACCCCTGGGTGGCACAGCACTCCTTGAGCGCATCAGCACTGTGCATGGGCGAGCTCCACACGGGTCAAGGAGTCCTGGGGTTTGAACTGCACACCTCCCATGTTGTAGACGGATGCCCTAACCACTAGGCCAAGAGTGCCGCCAAGTATGATTCTTGATGTAGGTTTTGAATTACTATGATTTAAAACTTTTTTTGAAGACAAATTTAAAAATTAGGGAAAAAAAAGAGAAAGGCTGTAGACACTGAGGTAGAAATGAAAGTGCCTTGCCACTGTACATACAGGGCAACACCTATTACAGAGATGAAAGGCAAAACATTAGAAACAAAGCTTTATAATATTTTTCATTTTATTAATACACCAATTTATTTTTACTTAATTTTAGTATTTCTAAATTACTATGTATTCTATTTCTAAACTTTAAACCCATCACTGTATTTCAATTTCCTATTAATTGAATTTGGCAATATATTAGGATTCATTGTTGAAGAAGTTTTGGATCACAGAAAGGTTCATCTATGGCAGGGGAGAAACTCTGGTGTGGGGTGTTACTGATGGGGGGGGGCACCTGAGTGGGGGGAAGTTCTCCAGGGCATGCATATAGGGAACATAAATATGTTAAGATGTATATTGGGTATTTTACAGCAGTTACAGTTACAAACATCAACTGAGGGAGTGCTGAGTTCCCACCCAGGGGAGCTCTTTCACATTCCCCAATAGAACAACAATAATCCCCCAAGCGCAATGGCAAAGATCAACAAGGAAGGATGGTCCAATAATGAACCCTTGATAATGACGACTGTGCTTAGGAGGTGGCTGAAATATGAACTAGGTCTAGAGCTGTAGGGTGCCTAAGAGTTACCTCCTGAGAGCCTCCATGTTGCTCAAACGTGACCACTCTCTAAGCCAAACTCAGCATGTAAATGTATTACCTTCCCCCCAACATGGGACATGACTCTTGGGAATGAGCCTCTCTGGTGCTGAGGGATTACTACCAAGCACCAGCTGATGATGTAACTAGAAAAAGACCTTGAATAAAAGGGTCAGCTCAGACCAGCAGAATATCTTAGCCTACATGTTGGATCAAGTGTTAAAAACTGCTCTTTGACCTTGGTGTGGGAGGAGTGTGGTGGGGGGGATGGGGGGTATACAGGAACCTCTTTTATTTTTTAGTGTAACATTTTTTTTGTGATATATATATCTGCAAAAAAATACAATTTACAAAAATGATGGGGTGGAGGGTGAGGAGTAGGATATATGGGAACCTCTTACGTTTTTGTTTTTTTATGTTTTTTAACGTAAAATTCCTTGTGATCTCTTAACTTTAATTAAAGAAAAGATTAAGAAAAAATAAAGCACTACTCAGCAATCAAAAGGAACACAATACTGATAAACACAATATGGATAAATTTCAGAAACGTTATATTGAAAGAAGCCAGACACCAAAGGGTACATCCTCTATGATTCCATTTATATGAAATTCTAGAAAATGTAAACCCATCTGCAGTGACAGAAGATAGAACAGTGATTGTCTAGGGCTGGCAATAGACTAGGAATGGCTGTGAAGAGCGGAAGGAAGCTTTTGGAAGTGATGGAAATATTGTGTGTCTTGGTTGTGTATGGTATATATTTGTCAAAACACATTGAATTGAATAATTAAAATGAGTGCAGTTTATTGTAAGTTAAAAAAAGCCTGAGGAACTTTCTTTTTGATATTCTGTGGATATTATCAAGAATAGATATTAAAATTTTACTAATGTTTTTTTCTGCATATCATTTATGATATGGCATTTCTCTTCCTATGATAAAATCTATTTAATTTTTGAATGTAAACCCAACCTTGCTGTTCTTGGCCAAGAATTATTGGTCTTGATTTATTATACTTTTCATGAGTAATACTGTTCTGTCTTTTTGTGTATTAACTTTTTCTGTTATATCTTCTTGAAACACTTTGTGAGGGACTGCCATCTTTTATTTATTCTTTAAATATTTGATAGAACCCATGAGAAAAATCATTAGATTGTGGGATTTTTGTTCCTATTTATTCATTTTTGGAAGGTTTTTATTGCTATCTCAATTTTAAAATTACCCTATGGCTATTCAGATGTTTTCTATCATCTTGATTTTTTTTTGAATTTGTGTCTTTCAATACATTTGTCTATTCATCTATATTGTCAGTTTTATTTGTATAAAATTTTCTGTAATATTCCTTTAATGTCCATTCAATGTCTGTAATATCTCTTGTAATATTATTCTGTAACTTCAGGCATTGGTAGCCTTTGCTTTTATTTTCTTGATCATTCTTGATAGCAATTTATCAATTTATTGATTGCTCCAAAGAACTAGTGTATAGTTTCACTTTATCTATTGTGCTGTTTTCTATTTTACTGAGTTCTGCTCATAACTCTATTATTTCCTTCATTCTATTTAATTTGAGTATAATTTTCTCCTTTTCTAACTTCTTAAGAGAACACTTTAGATCATTGAATTTAAATCTGTCTTATTGTATAAAACAAGTATTTAAGTCTATAATTTTATATTTTGAGTCTGTCCCCAAATTTTTCTTGAGAAATATACCTCTTAAGTTACTTCCTAGCTTACCTCTTAAACTATTTACCTTCTTTCAATGTAATAAATAAAATCAGCACACAAAATTTCTTTTCCTTCATAAGACAAATCCACTGCACCTTTCCTTCCCATTACTTATGCACAGAATTTCTATGCTTCTGTGCCTGCTATGTTCACCTTCAACCCCAATTTTCTACTTTCTTCTTCTTTTATTAAAATTAGTGCTTCTGGCACCTCATTTCCATTTAACCCCTTCAAATGTCTCCTTGATGTGTTGACTGCTCACCTCCTGGTGGTTTTATAGCATTGGGGAACAGGAAAAGCAATAGTATCTGTCCTGTTGTCCCTTGGAATTCTCCTAGGACCATGCCAGTGAGGAATAGCTTCTTTTCTAAGGATTATCTCTGGGTCTCTTTAAATTTACATTCTTTGTAAAGAACTTTGTAACATTGTGAAAAATAATTCTTTAAAAAATATTCAATAACAGATTTGAATACATTTCCCGAAAACTACAGTCCTTGGGCTTACTTTGGAAATATAGGAAGAGTGGTGGCTTCTCCTTGATCTGGGTCTTCTTTTTGCTGCTCACTGAATAGGAGAAATTTCCTTCTCCATATTTAAAAAATAGATGTTTAACAGCTAGCACAAAGCAAGTATGTAGTGATAAGTCTTCTTGCTTGCTTAACTTCATAGGCCTGAGCTGCCTCATTGCCTAAGCTACACTGCCACCCAAATAATTTTACCTGAACTTCCACAGGTATGTAATCCAAACATATCCAAAGTTAGACTTTACATTCTACCCCAAGAGCATACCCCAAAGACATTTTCTATTTTGCTGAGCTGTAACACAACTGCCTAAATTTTCTAAAGCATACCTGACTTCTCCATCAACTTTAGCTTCTCATACAATTTGCTACAATTTGTCATTCAATTAATAATCCTCCCAAACTTGCAAGATTAAACCTATTCTTCCTAGTGTTGTAGACAAACTCATTAATTATTTTCCTATTTTTCATAATTCTTCTTCTTATGTACCTTTCCCATGTTTCTTTTATATGGGAATGATAAGCTCCTTGAAATTAGGATCAGTATTTGTTTGTTTTTTGCACTCACAATTTATAGCTAACAATAGTCACTCAGCACATATTTATTTTTTGAATGGCTAAATAAGTAAATTCATGTTGTAAAATTCCACTCTCCCTGAGAGCGAAAAAGGAGAGTGTAAAACATGTAAACCAAATAAAAACAAAAACAAAAAACCCACAAATTTTTCCAAAAGTTAGCTGATCTAATACTTGAGAGGTTTATGCAGTGGTTTTCAAATTAGTTTAAAAAAAAATAAAGCATTACAAAGAGGTCCTTATGTTGCAGAGCTGTTTTGTATCTTGACTTTGACGCTGGATACATAAACCTACACCAGTGCTAAAATTTATACGGAACTAAACACACACATATATTCAACTCACAGGCTGACCCTGCCTCCACTCAGAAAACACACACAAGAATATAAGTAAAATTGGGGAAGTCTGAATAAGATCTATGGATTGTATGAAAATGTGAATATGCTGGCTGTGATATAGCATAATTTTGCAAAATGTTACTATTGTGAGAAAATAGCCAAGGTACACAAGAGATCACTCTGTATTATTTCTTACAAATTTATGGGAATCTATAATTATTTCAATAAAAATTGGAACAGAAAAATAATATTTACCCTGTAGATTTTCTTAAAAATTGAAGATTTTCAAAGTTTTAAAAATACATATATTTACAGTATTTTGAATCTTCCAATCTATTTTCAGGTTAAAACAAATAATGTCTCTCTCCTAGGCCACCAATTACATTTATCACAATGTACAGTGCTAAATTAGTCTTTCTCTACAACCAGACCACAAACTCTGTGATTTCAGACTTTGTCTGTACTTTTTGTGAGTCTTTTAACATGTCCCATAACATTTTGTCTAATTGTGACTTAGATGAAATAATCACATGTTATAAGGAATTAGAAAAGTTCAAATAAACCCAATGGGAAAATAAGTTTGGTCTACTTGTGTCTCAGCTTTCTCCCCTGTAAAATGATTTGGTTTACATAATGGACCCATACTAGTTTGGTTCATAAGGATGAATACCAACAATTAACCTCTTATATGGACAATTGTTTCGCAGTTTGTGTAGGTCATGCCTTCACAGGTAATATCATTTTATTCTCAGCATAGCTCACAGCTCACTTAGCACAACATATGTCAAGGTAGCACAGAAGGGAGGTTCTTGCTAAAGCACCTCTGAAATGCAGCAGCTGCAAGTCTCAGAGACTGAGAATCCCTTTCAGTTCTGGCACAAGACTTATTATTTTTTTTCTTTTCTTACTGGTAGAATAGACATAGGTGTCAGTTTTGCATTAACAAGATACATTTGGAATTTAAATTTAACATATACTTTTAGAGAAATTAATATACACTTTCAATATACCAATACATTTGGATGACTGCCTGTGAGGTTCATGGCCCAAGCCTTACCTCCCCAACAATCAACCCCAGTGATATCCTGCTATGTATTAGATGGTGTCCAAAGTCCATATCATACTTTAAGTCAAACATATGTGAAGGACAAGTTATGACAGCCAGTCACAGTGCAATCACATGGAAAGTACTCACTAGGACCTTGCTCTGAAATTGGAATATATCCTCAATAACTTACAACTGTATGTTTTTGTCTCTAAAGTTATTTCCTTAGTTTTTAAGACTTTTTTAAAAATTTCTCTCCCCTTCCCCCTGCTCTCTGTGTCCATTTGCTGTGTGCTCTTCTGTGTCCACTTTATCCTTCTCAGCAGCACCAGGAATCTGTGTCTCTTTTTTGTTGTGTCATCTTGATTCATCAGCTCTCCACATGTGTGGTGCCACTCCTGGGCAGGTTGTGTTTTCGCATGAAGCACCTCTTCTTATGCCGTGCACTCCTTGCTCATGGGGCTCCCTTACACAGGAGATACCCCAGTGTGGCATGGCATTCATTGCATGCATCAGCACTGCATGTGGGCCAGATCACCACATGGGTCATATGGCCCTGGGTTTGAACCCTGGATGTCCAATGTGGTAGGCAGACACTCTATCATTTGAGCCAAATCTGCTGCCCTATTTCCTTACTTTTTATATCTACTATTATCCCTTGTTTACTTCCAAAAATAATTTTAAGGTTGCTGAAATAAGAGCTTTGCATTTAGAATTGGAAATGGGGAGCTCTATAAATACAGAAGGAAAGTAGAAATAGTTATACCAGTGACTAAAACTGTGTACACAGTCCATAAAGACACAGAAGTTTACTTTCTGTCCCAAGCTGGGGGGAAGGTAATGCAGTTACATGCTCAGTTTTGCTTAGAGAGTGGTCACATTTGAGCAACATGGACGCTCTCAGGAGGTAACTCTTAGGTATCCTGCAGCTCTAGTCCTAGTTGAAATTTCAAGCACGCAGACTCTTAGGCATAGTCAAGGGTCCAATATTGAACCTTTATGTTCTATCAAGTAAATCAACATCTCAGCAGGATATCAGAGATAGCCAAAGAAGATACAATGCCAGGTAGGGGTGCTCCAGAGGACTACAGAGACACCCAGGTCTTATGGTCATGACAATTGACTCTGGAGTCCAGTGCCTTGTCAGTGGGCCCTACTTTGGAATTTGTGCTCCTGATTGTGATGGATTTGGACTCAGATGTTACCACTCTGTCTCTTTTACTGAACCTGTGGTTGGTGCTAGGATTGGTGTATGCTCAGGAGACTTGAATCTCTGGACTGTCCATGTGCCAGCTGGGCCCTGAGCCTCAGCAGAGTTTCAACACCTACTCTCTGGTTCATTGGACTTACCCAGGTCAGCTAACAGGGAGGTGAGGATGGTCAACCACCACACCAGTGAACTGAAAGTCCACAGCTGCAGGCAGGAGAATTCCATCCATCAGTCATGTGGGATCTAAGCTTTCTCTCAGTTTAGAGGTGGAATGGACATTGCCTCCCAGGGTCCTCAGGATGGAGTAATAAAATATGATTAGAGTGGACTTACTGGTATTCTTCTATATAATTATTGTGACTCTAGCAATGGAAGAAATTACATCATTGATGTGGAGGCAGTGGCCATGGCAGTTGCTGAAGTCAGGAAGAGGGAAAAAAGAATGTGATATTGAGGTATTTTGGGGACTTGGAGTTGTCCTCAATGATATTGGGAGGACAGTTGCAGGACATTATATATCCTGCCATAACCCACTAAATGGACTGGGAGAGAGTGTAAACTACAACATAAACTATAATCCATGATGTGCAGCAATGCTCCAAAATGTACTCATCAAATGCAATGAATGCACCACACCAATGAAAGATGTTGATGTGGGAGGAGTGGGTTGTATGTTGAGTGGGGTATATGGGAACCTCTTATATTTGTATAATTTATGTATCTTTAAAAAAAAGTTAAAAAAAAGATAGTTTAGACTATTCACCTTTGTCTTAGATTCTCACTATTTTGTAGATGGTTTTATTAGGATTCTGATAGGAATTGTGAAGGAAAAAATTAAAATTTCTTCAATTTTTCCATTAAAATTAACATTGGGCAACTGAAATTCTCCTTCAGAGTATACCATTCGTGTTGGCGATTTAACTTGATGATAAATAAAAACAAAAATTTCCAGTGTTGGAGAGGATGTAGAGAAAAAGGAACACTCAATCATTGTTAGTGGAAATGTAATGCTGTGGAAAAGAGTTTGCAGTTCCTTAGAAAGTTAAGTAAAGGATTACCAAGCACAGAATTACCAGGTAACCCAGCAATCCCACTTCTAGGTAGTACCCAGCCGAATTGAAAGCAGGGACTCAAATGGTTATTTACACACTGATGTTCCTAGCAGCATTGTTCACAATGGCCAAAAGATGGAAACAATCACTTGTACGTCTATCTATAAACAGATAAACAAAATATGGTATAGATACATATTGGAATATTTTTTCGGCTTTAAAAAGGCATAAAGTTCTGATACAAGCGACAACATAGATGAACCTTAAAGACATCATGTTGAGCGAAAGAAGGCAGACAGAAAAGGACAGATATTATATGATCTATGAATATTAAACAATTAGTATATGGATATTCATAGAGTTACAAACTGGAATGTAGGTTACCAGGAGCCAGGGTGGGAATGGGAAATGGGGTGTTAATGTTTAAATTGTACAAAGTTTCTATTTGGGAAGATGGAAATATTTTGGTAATGGATGGTGGTGATGGTAGTGTGAAATTGTGAACATAATTAAACAGCATGAAATATATCTTTGAATGTGGTTAAAAAGAGAAATTTTGGACTGTTTATATGTTATTAGAATAAATTTTTAAAAATTCCACAGGACTGTATAATACAAACTATGAAACCCAAGGTAAACTATGGACTATAGTCAATATTTCAATTATAAAATGTTCTTTTGTCAATTGCAACAAATGTTTGATGCTAATATGAGATATTAATAATAGGGTGGTATATGGGAATTCTGTATTTTATAAATGATGTTTCTGTAAGCCCACAACTTTCCTAATAATATTTTAAAAAATAACATCGGATAATAGAAAAGCTCCTTAAAAGTACAAAGTGCATGTGGGTGACATAATTTGATTATAAATAAAAGAAGGTTAGTCTTATATGACCTTTCTTGGCTATTTACTCTGAGTGAATACTAATCCACTTTTCAGCTTGAGCAGAGCTTTCTTCACTTTCTTGTTCCTCAGGGTATACACAACAGGGTTCAGAAGAGGTGTCAGTACAGTGTAGAAAACTGCCACAACCCCATCCACAGCATCCTTGGAGCCTGGCCTCAAGTACAGGAAAGCACAAGGAACAAAGAAGCACAGGAGCCCAATGCAGGGGGAAGCACAGGTCTGAAAGGCTCTGCATCTCCCCTCTGAGGTGCGGATCTTCAGGATGGAGCAGACAATGGACACATAGGACAGCGCTATCAGGAGGAAGCAGCTCGAGGCCACTACCCGATGCTGACAAAGATCACCATCTCGTTGGCCGAAGTGTCTGCACAGGCCAGCTTGAGGATGGGCGGAGCATCGCAGAAGTAATGCTGGATCTGGTTGGGCCCACAGTGGGGCAGGCGGAAAGTCAGGGTCGTCTGGAGAGCAGAGTGCGGGGAGCCAATGAGCCAAGTGCAGGAGGCCAGGGCGGCACAACTTCTCGCGTTCATCAGGCTTGGGTATCTGAGCAGGTGGCTGATGGCCAGGTAGTGGTCATAGGCCATGACCGTGTAGAGGAAACACTCAGTGCTCCCCAGGAGGTGGAAGGTATAGAGCTGGGCCACGCAGCTGCAAAAGGAGATGGCCCTGCCTCCTGGGGAGGCGAAGGTCATCAGCATTTTGAGCACAGTGACAGTGGAGACTGACATGTCAATGACGGACAGGTTGGTCAGGAAGAAGTACATGGGGGAGTGAGGTGGGAATCCACACTGATGACCAGCAGGATGAGGAGGTTGCCCACGACAGTGAGCAGGTAGAAGACCAGGACGATGCCCAAGAGGGCGGTGTCCAGTGAAGGGTCGTGGGGAAGGCCCATGAGGACAAACATTTTCAGGAGACTCATGTTTCTCATATCTTCCCCTAGCTGGACTCTGTCTCTCAAAATAAGAAAGCAAATCTAGCATTGACAATGGACATCCTTCATATGAATTGTGCTGGCACTTTTTCTTTGGTGGCAAACACAAGTGTTACATTGTCTTTTAGGATTTACACAGTGGCCTTGCATGAACATGGGACTTTGAAAAGGCATGGTGGCTTCCTTATTACAGTACAAAATAAAAGCAACAAGCTACAGAAAAGGAGTAAATTTTTGAATTCTTTTCTGTAGAGTCAGAAATGATATGCAGAAGGCAGCAAGGCTTTTTTCAAGCATCTTCCATTTTCTCTCTGACAAACTCACAAATAGACATGCACACAGACACTTTCAAACATACAGAATTTCTTTTTGATCACAAGAGAATTATCCAGAATAAATTCAATTTTCTAAAGAAATCTTCAGCCTGGATGGCTGCGAGAAAAATGACCTTCCTAAAGCTCTTTCCTCAGCAGCAGAATTGTCCTGGCTGGGTTCTGGGAATGGTCCAGCAATCCTTGAGTGTTACCTGCTCCCATTCCTCTATACCATGATGGACCATACTACCTGGTCATACTTGAAATCTGCTACCAAATTAATGTAATAATGGGCAGAGTAACCATCACTTTCTTCACTCCTTTCTCCTATGTTTATTTCTAATTCTAATTGTTATCATTTCCTTATCAAAGAATTTCAGCAATCATCCTTCCTTAAAACCATGATCAAATCCCCTCACTGTATAATTTCAGACACCCAAGGGAAACTCAAACTGCTTGAAGAGGATTACACTGTATCTCGAAGTCCTTGAACTGGATATTTATATTTGTTATAAAACAAACAAAATTGTGCTTCTAAATATAGAGAAGTATATGGTGTATGAAATAATTTTTAATTGTTTCTGGGATTTTTATTGTTCACAAGTTCAGACTTGAAGTTTTCCCTTTTCTCTTTTTGAGTGAGTTGGGTGACCCTCACATTATATATTCAAAGAGAAAAGAAATAAAAAGGCATGAGGAATACCAGTAAGTCTACTCTAATCCATATTTTGTTCATCCATCCTGAGGAGCCTGGGATCAGATGTCCACTCCACCTCTAAATCAAGAGGGGGCTTAGATCCCACATGGGTGAGGGATGGGATTCCCCTGCTTGCAGTTGAATTCTGCTTACTTCTTGCTGGTATTTTACTATAGAATTACTGTGATTCTAGCAATGGAAGAAACTGTATCTTTGATGTGGGGACAGTGGCCATGGGAGTTGTTGAGGGGAGGGAAAGGGAAGAAGAAGTGTGATATGGGGGCATTTTCGGGACTTGGAGTTGTCCTGAATGATATTGCAGGACATTTTATATCCTGTCATAACCCAATGAATGGACATTGTGAACTACAGTGTAAACTATAATCCATACTATGTGGTATTGTTCCAAAATGTACTCATCAAATGCAATGAATGTGCCACACTGATGTAAGAGGTGGTTGATGTGGGAGGAGTGGGGGTGGGGTGGGGAGTGTGGGTATATGGGAACCTCATATTTTTTTACAGTAACATTTTATGTGATCTATAAAAAAAGATTTAAAAAATAGGAATGAAGAAATGAAGAAAACTCTGATTGGAGAATTGGACATCTCTGATATAAAGAGAGCATATCTTCATTAATTTCTAAGATGCTTCTGCCCTACAGGATCACATCAGTAGCACATTTCCCCTTTGAGTCTCTGAGAATAATGGCATGTTTCCCTTGTTCCAACTTGGAGTCATAATTCTGCATAAGGTTAATGGAGAATTCATTTTATTGACTTGTGGTCTTATAGTATTTCGAGTGCATGACTAAGGCGATCTAAAGTTAAAGTTCAAGAATAAAGAAGGACTAACAGTGATCATAAATACCAAAATGTGTACAATAAAGAAAAATGATATTTTTGCCAATTGTTACTGCTTATGAATTAGTAAGTAGGTTTTTGAATTGCAAGATAAAATTCAAGGGTTAAAGAAACTCAGTCTGTAATGAGCAGATGATCCTGTCTTACAATAATGAAACCACAAGAAGAATGAGCTATAGAAGATCATTGACTATGGGGTGCAGTGATGCTCAGAGATGTTCTTACCAGGTGCAATGGATGTGTCACGATGATGGGAGCAAGTGTTGCTGTGGGGGGAGTGGAGGGTGGGGGCAGTGGGGTTAAATGGGACCTCATATTTTTTTAATGTAATTTTTAAAAATAAATAATTAAAAAAATAAAATAAAAAAAAATAGTATGGGTTGGAGAAAAAATACACTAAATATAAGATAAGGACTATAGTTGGTAGAAATATTTTGATAATGCTCTTGCATAGTTTGCAACAAATGTTTCACACTAATGCAAAGAGTTGGTGGAGGGGTGATGTATGAGACCCCTGTGTGATGTTATATATGTTTATTTTGTAAGTCTGCAATCTTTACTATACACTTATTGTTCATGTGTGTTCCCATATGAATGATATACTTCAATAAAAAAAACTGAAAAAAAAGAGACTTAAAAAAAAAAAGAAGTAAGCTTTTTTTAAATAGTAGAACTTAAAATTGGTTTGCTGTCTCAGGAGATACTCCCTTGGCCCTAAGTTGCTCATGGATAAGGAGGGATAAATTATGATGAAAATTGAGAAAATTTCCCCAAATGCACCTATTTTAGTCATTTCTGTGTATGATGACCCATCTTTATCAATGAGCATATATTTTATTCAACCAAAATTAATTTTCAGAATAAATAACTCTGGGTTTGAAAATTTCTTATGCAGGAATGATTTAGGGTGTTTTTCCTCTAAATTCAAAGATAGACAATATAGCTTTCATTCCCAAAGGGAGAAATCTCCGGTGGGTCTCATAGTCTCTTTGATAAATGTTTACCTCTGGTGATTAAGGCCAGCCATACAAGGAACTCTACATCTCCTGTGCTCCAGGGGGGATGATGCATGCTTTACTCTTCCCACATAAAATGTCTTGCTAATTAAACGTCTTCCCTCTGGGGCTCAGCAGATACACTATGCAAGTTCCTAGCCAAGAATGAATGCTGAAAATGAAAGAAAGAACATAATGAGTGTTGCCTGCCCTTCCCTGGTTCTGGGATTTTTTTCTCCTGCTCAAAGATTTCAGTCCATGTCCATTCAATCCTGTATGTTGCCTTAGTACATATTTAGATTCCTTTTAAGATTGTTTTTTTTTTTCTGTTCTAATTCATATAACGAACAAGAGGGAAAGTACGCTTCCCCCCCCAGAATTAACAGGTGTTTTAGTTGTCAGGAAAGAGTTCCATGTAGACACAGAGAAAAATTGGTGTGCTGTGGCAGAAGTCCAAAGCACTTTTCATCTTGGAGTAGAATAAGCAGTAACTTCACTGACCTTACATACTAATAGAAATACTCTCACCCCTATGCCTATTACAATGTCCAATTTTCTCACATTGGTTTTATTAATATAGGATAAGGCACATATTATGTAATTCATATAAAATAACAGTGCTATCTTGGAAACCATTTTAATAATTATTTGCAGTGTAGGTCCAGTTAATATATTTCAAAATCTCTTTATGGAATACATGATTTTAATTTTGTGAATTTAAACATCTATACAACTTCTTTCATATAACTTATATAAAAGCTGTCAATTTCCATTTGATTCTGTTGGGTTGTATAGGTATAAAATTTTAAAAACTACTAATTTTGATCTTCTTTCCAAAATCAAGTGTCCATCTTTTGCATTTGGCAAAGAAAACATTCTTGTTACCCAGCTATCTAGTCTCCCTCGGGACTACTTAGATCTCTTAAGAGTGCTGCATAACTTGTTCAGTGACCTTCTACATTACAAGGAAGCCAGTGATGCTGCTTGGTTTTATCTTCTTTAAGAGCTAAATTAACAATGATCCAGCTTTTCAGGCCATATTTCATAAAACCAGGTGAGGTTCTGTGTGATGAATATTCCAACCCTGCCAACCTCATCAGCATTTTTGTACTGTTAGTACTTTGCTCAGGAAAGAAGCAGAGCTGAGTCCACCCAACATTCTGGTGACTTTTGTAGATTTCCTAATAAAGACCAGAGAAGGATAGAGCTCCATCCACTTGCTTTTATTTTATTTTTTTCATTTTTTATCTTTTTTTAGTAGGTGCATAGATCACACAAAATGTTATATTAAAAAATATGAGGTTCCCATATACCCTACTCAACAAATGACCCACTCCTCCCATGTCAACAACTTCTTTCATTATTGTGGTATATTCATTGAATTTGATGAGTACATTTTGGAGCAGTGCTACACAGCATGGATTATACTTTACACTCGCTCCCAGTCCATTCAGTGGGTTATGGCAGGATATATAATGTCCTGAATCTGTCCCTGCAACATCCTTCAGACCAACTCCAAGTCCTGAAAATGCCCCCATATCACACCTCTTCTTCCCTCTCCCTGCCCTCAGCGACTACCATGGCCACTGTCTCCATATCAAGGGTACAGATCTTCTATTGCTAGAGTCACAATAATTCTATAGTAGAATACCAGTAAGTCCATTCTGATCCATATTTTATTCCTCCATCCTAAGGACCCTGGGATGGTGATGTCCACTCCACCTGTATATCGAGAGAGGGCTTAGATTCCACACGGCTGATGGATGGGATTCTCTTGCTTACAGTTGTAGACTATCTTGGTTCTCTGGTGTGGTGGTTGACCATCCTCACCTCCCTCTTAGCTGACCTGGGTTAGTCCAACGAACCAGAGAGTAGGTGCTGAAACTCTGCTGAGGTTCAGGGCCCAGCTGGCACATAGACAGTCCAAAGATTCAAGTCTCCTGAGCATACACCAACCACAGCACCAACCACAGCTTCAATAAAAGTGACAGAAGAGGCATGTGTAGAGAGATCACATCTGAGTCCAACTCTATCACACTCAGGAGCACAAATTCCAAAGTAGGGCCCACTGACAAGGCACTGAACTCCAGAGCTATCCATCATAACCGTAGAACCTATGCATCTCCATAGTCCTCAGGAGCACCAGTATCTGTGGTTGTATCTACTTTGGCTGTCTCTTTGATCCTGCTGAGACGTGCCAAAGTGTGACCCTTCTGATGACATCCTGACTCATTTTGAAGTCTCTGAGCCATATAAACTCATTTGTCTTTACCATTCCTTCTTTTATGCAATGTCTTTTTCTAGTTGTATCATCATCTGGTGATGGTAGTAATCCCTCGGTGACAGAGAGACTCATTCCTGGGAGTTATGTCCCACGAAGGGAGAAAGATAATGCATTTACATGTTGAGTTTGGCTTAGAGAGTGACCACATTTGAGCAACATGGAGGCTCTTAGGAGATAACTCCTACACACCTTGCAGCTCGAGGTCTAGTTAAAATTTCAAGAACTTGGGCTCATAAGCATAGTCATTAGTATCAAGGGTCCAACACTGGATCATCCTTCTTCACTGGTCTTTGTCCTTATACTTGGTGTAGTGTTGCTATAACATTGGGGAATGTGGCAGAGCTCCCCAGGATGGGAACTCAGCACTCCCTCAGTTGTCATGTGTAACTCTCTCCACTATGACAATACCCAACAAACATCCAAACATATCTATATATCCTATTACATGCCCTGGAGAACACTCCGGCCATGTGTCCCCCATCAATGACACCCCACACCAGAGCTCCTCCCCTGCCATAGTTGAACCCCTCTGTGATCGAAAACTTCTTCAAAAATGAATCCTAATATATTGCCAAATTCAATTAGTTGGAAAATTAAATAGTATTGACAGGCTGAAATATTAGAAGTAGAATACATAATAATAACTAAAATAAGGTGAAAAATAAATTGGGGTATTAAAAAAAGAAAAGTATCGTAAAACTTTGTTTTTGACATTTTGCCTTTCATCACAGCAATAGGTGTTGACCTGCATGTTCAATAGCAAGGCAATCTCTTCCATTCCTTCCTCAGTGTCTACATCCTTTTTCTTTTAATTTTTAATTTTGTCTTCTAAAAAGTTTTGGATCACAGTAAAGTCACATATACTATATAGGGGACTCCCATATACCCAATATCAAACCCTTTCCCTCTTTATCAGGAATGATCTTTTTACATGTGGATGTTTTCTTTGCTCTAACTATTGTACAGATATTCAAACATAGCTACTAATCATGGTTCTCTATGGCTTACATTATGTTTTATATTTTAGACTGTACGCTTTTCTAAATTTTCCATTACATTATGGTTTACATTACATTTTACATTTTAGACAACACACTTTTATAAATTGTTGGTGAAATTTAATATGGCTTTTATCCATCATTGTATGATCTTGTGGAACACTTCCATTGTCCCCCAGTTATCCCCTCTTCCATCTATTCTATTCCTCTCTCTCCCTCCCATCAGGGCCTATAGTGAAAACCAAGCTTCACTGCTTGAAGGACAAGATTCATGGAGACTTACAACAATGCTGAGGGTTGGACACTCTAGTCTGTCCTCCCAATTGAGAGTCACCCATGCCAATGAGAGTTACCCTGTCCTCTGTTTGAGAACTTCAGACCTCCATCAGATGGGAGTACAACACTTTCCAACTCATTGAATGTGTCTCCAATCAATGATATAACACATTATTACAAAAGGACCACTCACACACTCCCTAGAAATCTACCCCAGGAAGCAGACTTGGCCCAGTGGTTAGGGAATCCACCTACCACGTGGGAGGTCTGCTGTTCAAACCCTGGGCCTTCTTGACCCACGTGGAGCTGGCCCATGCTCAGTGCTGATGCACGCAAGGAGTGCCATGCCATGCAGGGGTGTCCCCCGTGTAGGGGAGCGCCACACACAAGGAGTGTGCCCCATAAGGACAGCCACCCAGCATGAAAGAAAGTGCAGCCTACCTAAGAATGGCGCCACTGACAAGGAAAGCTGACACAACAAGATGACACAACAAAAAGAAACACAGACTGCTTGCCACTGACAACAGAAGTGGACAAAGAAGACAACACAGCAAATAGGCACAGAGAACAGACAACTGGGGTGGGGTGGGGGGGTGGAGAAGGGGAGAGAAAGAAAGAAAGAAAAAATATATTTTTTTAAAAGAAGCCTACCCCAGGTGCACCCTGTGCCAGAAGCCCCCAAACACCTTAAACCATTAACACTACCTTATTATATTTTCTAAAATGTTTTCTCAACATTATAGTTTCAACCATGTACCTGCTAAACTTCCATGTTCACCCACTCCTTCCAAGCTCTCCCCCCAATTCCATGGAGCATCTGATGCATCCTCCCAAACCTAGCCCCCCTCCAGCCTGCAAAGTTCCCCCCGATAGTATCCCTATGCTCCCGTCTTATCCCTTTACTGCACAAATATTTACCTCCACTTTACCATAGATTTCACCTATGTAGGCATCAGCTCATAAACTTCTTCTCCCTCCCTTTTCCTGCAAGTCTATTGTGCAGTCTCTAGCTCTGTGAGACAGCTTGAATTGCTTAATTTATATCACAGAGGTCATATAGTATTTGTCCTTCAATGCCTGGCTTGCTTCACTCTACATAAGGTCCTCAAGATTCATCCATGTTATCCCATATGCTAGTACTGTATTTCTTCTTACAGCTGAGTAGTATTTCATTGTATTTATATACCACATTTTGTTTATCCATTCATCTGTTGATGGGCATTTGGGTTGATTCTAACTTTTGGCAAAAGTGAATAATGCTGCTATGAATATTGGTGTACATATATCAGTTTTTTACCTTGTTTTAAGTTCTTATTATTAGGTACCAAGCAATGGAATTGGTGGGTTATGGCAAATCTATAACTATTTTTGTGAGGAACAGCCAAACTGCCCTCCAGAATGCCTGGAACCTTCTGCATTCCCACCAGCAGTGGATAAGGGTTTCCATTCCTCTGCATCCTCTCCAGCACTTATAGTCCTCTATTTTTTTTTTTTAAGAGCCAGTCAATCTAATGAGTATAAGATGGTATCTCATTGTAGTTTTGATTTGCATTTCCCTGATAGCTAGTGATGTTGAACATCATTTCATTGCTTTTTAGCCATTTGTAGATCTTCTTTGGGGAAGCATCTGTTCGAATCTCTTGCCCATTTTTTGAATGGGTTGTCTTTCTATTTTTGAGATATAGGATTTATTTATATATGTTGGATATTAGGTTCTGTATTAGTTAGCCAAAGGGGGTGCTAATACAGAATACCAGAAATTGGTTGGTTTTTATAAAGGGTATTTAGTTGGGGTAGGAGCTTACAGATACCAGGCCATAAAACAAGTTACTGCCCTCACCAAAGTCTATTTTCACATGTTGCAGCAAGATGACCTCTGACATCTGTGAGTATTCAGGCTTCTTGGGTTCCTCTAGGCTCAGCTTCTGTTTTCTCCACAAGGACAGCCATAGATTATGAGGCACTCTAGACTTTGCCTCTCTCCACAAAATCAGTTGTTCTATTTTCCTGGGGCTCCAGCTTAAGACTTCAGCATCAAATTCCAACATCAAAACTCCAACATTCAGAACTCTCAACTCTGTTCTTTGCCATGCCTTTTATCTGTAAGTCCCCACCCACTGAGGGATGGAGACTCACTGCCCTAATCATAACTCAATCATGCCCAGGTTACAGATCAGATTATAAGCATAATCCAATATTTCTTTTTGGAATTCATCAATAATATTAAACTGCTACACTCCACCCTCAGAATTCCAAAAACATATTATAATATTCCAAAAAAAAACCCTTTAATCAGTTACAAAGCAACTATAAATCATATCACAATCAATTTAAAGAAATACTGTTTGTCTTGAGGCAAAGTCCTGTCTGCTATAGACCTCTGAAACTTGCAAAACTATTTATCTGTTTCCAATATACAAATGGACAAAGGATAAACATTTTCACTACAATAAGGATAAATTGGGAGGGAAACATGAGTCATGGGTCTTCTACATTTCATAAACCTGCAGGACATCCTCAATTTGATTTCCATCTGAGAGTCATTCTAAAGATGATGGTTTCTTCTCCTTGGGGCCATATGGTGACCCAGCATTTCCAGTCTTGCCCAATGGCCATTTTCTTGGTTCCATCCTCATTAAGCATCTGGGTGTCTACCAAGCTCCAGACTTTTCCCTCCAAGAGTTTTGGGGTGATTGCTACACTTCACCCAATCTTTGGGTTAGAGTCTTAACCCCCCTAGTACAGTGATGTGAGGACAACATTCCCCCTAAGCTTTGGCATACAGGCTCAACCCTCTCAGAGCAAATGGTGATCACCTGGCCTTCCTTAACCTTTGAGGGACAGGTTCACCCTTTTCAGACCTATTGGGTGCTGACCTTAACCACCCTAATCCTTGAGAAATGTGCTCCAACCTCTCTGTACCCTGGGGTGGCAAAATTATCCCAGAACATTAGACAGGAACATCTAACCTCTTGAGCTGCTGAGGCAAAATCACCCTCTCTGTACACATGGGTAGGGTTCCTCTCTTGGCCCAAGGTGAAGTCTTAATTCCAGATCTCAGCTTCCATGGTTTTCCTCTTAAAGCTGTTTCTCCTTCAATTTCTCCTTTCCATGTCTCTTTCCCTGGGTCTCCAGCTTAAGACTTCAGCATCTAACTCCAACAGCAAAACTCCAACATTAAGAACACTCAAACTTTTTATTTTCCATGCCTTTTATCTGTGAGTCCCCACCCAGCAAGGGGTGGAGACTCACCACACTAATCATAACTCAATCATGCCCAGGTTACAGATCAGATTACAAGCATAGTCCTTTTGGAATCCATCAATAATATTAAACTCCTACAGATTCCTGTCAGATATATCATTACCAAATATTTTCTTCCATTGGGTAGACTGTCTTTTCACTTTCATGATAAGCTCCTGCCATTTTGAGTACTATAGTTTTGAAGTGTGTTTTAAAGTCAGGTATTGTTATTCCTCCAATTTCATTTTTCTTTTTCAATATGTCCTTGGCTATTCAGGGCCTCCTTCCCTTCCAAATAAATTCCACAGTTACCATTTCCAGTTCATTAAAAATTGCTGTGTTGATTTTTATTGGGATTGCATTAAATGTGTAGATCAGTTTCAGTAGGATAGTCATCTTAATGATATTTAGTCTTCCTATCCATTAACAGAGAATCTTCTTCCATTTATTTAAGTCTTCTTTGATTTTCTTTACCAGTGTTGTGTAGTTTTCTATCTATAAGTCTTTTACATCTTTAGTTAAATTTATTCCTAGGTATTTGTTTTTCTAATTTACTGTTGTAAATGGTGTGTTTTTCCTTGATTTCCTTCTCAGTTTGTTCATTATTGGTATACAGAAATACTATTGATTTTTACACATTGATCTTATAGCCTGCAACTTTACTGAACTCATTTTTAAGTTCTAGAAGGCTTGCTATAGATTTCTCAGGGCTTTCTATATATAGGATTATGTTGTTTGCATATTGTGAAATTGTGACTTCTTTCCAATTTGGAGGCTTTTTATATCTGTTTCTTGCCTCAGTGCTCAAGCAGGTACCTCTAACAGAATTTATATAGGTGTGGGGATAGTGGTCATCCTTGTCTTCTTTCCTGATCTTAGTGGGAAAGATTTTAGGATTTCACCACTGCAAATGATGTTAACTGTGGGTTTTTCACATATATCCTTGATCATGTAAGTTTCCTTCTGTTCTTATCTTTTGCAATGCTTTTATCAGGAAAGGGTTCTGTATTTTGTCAAATGCTTTTTCTGCAACTCTAGATATGATCATATGATTTTTAACTTTTGATCTGTTAATGTGGTGTATTATATTGATTGATTTTCTTATGGTGAACCTTCCTTGCATAAGGGGATGAAACCCACTTGGTCATGGTGTATGATTCATTTGATGCGTTGTTGAATATGATTAGCAAATATTTTCTTAAGGATTTTAGTATCTAGCTTCATTAGAGAGATTGGTCTGTAATCTTCCTTTCTCGTGTTCTCTTTGTTTGGCTTTGGTATTAGGATAATGTTGGCATCATAGAATAAATTAGACAATGTTCCTTCTATTTTGTTTGTTTGGAAGAGTTTAAGCAAGATTGGTGTTAGTTCTTTCTGGAATGTTTTGTAGAACTCACCTGTGAGGCCATCTGGCCTGGGGCTCTTCTTATTTGGGAGGTTTTCAATGACTGATTCTATCTCTACTTGTAATTGGTTTGTTGAGATCATCAATTTCTTCTTTTGTCAAAGTAGGCTGCTTATGTGTTTCTAGGAATTTGTCCATTTCCTCTGAATTGTCCTTCTGGTTGGCATATATTTTTTCAAAGTATCCACTTATAGTCTTTTTTTCTGGGGGGTCAGTGTTGATATCCCTTTTCTCATTTCTAATTTTGTGTATTTGCATCTTCTCTCTTTTTTTCTTTGTTAATCTGGGTAAGGGACTTTTGCTTCTGTTGAACTTCTCGAAGAACCAGCTCTTCATTTTGTTGACTTTTTCTATTACTTTCTTATTTTCAATTTCATTCAGCTTTGCTCTGATCTTTCTTTCCTTTTTCTTTCTTTCTTTCTTCCTTTCTTTCTTTCTTCTTCCTTTGGGGTTAGTTTGTTGTTTTTTTTTACTAGTCCTTAAAGTGTGCAGTTAGTTCTTCAATTTTAGCTCTTTCTTTTTTTTTTGAGATATGAATTTATGGCTATGAATTTCTCTCAAAGTACAGCTTTTGCTGCATCCCATAAGTTTTGATATTTTTGTTGTCCTTTTCATTCATTTAAAGGTAGTTACTGATTTCTTTTGAGATTTCCTCCTTGACCCAGTGGTTAGCTAATACAGTGTTGCTAACTTCTATATCTTTGTGTCTAACCTTTTTCTCTGGCCCTTGTATATTTCCAACTTCATTCCACTGTGGTCAGAGAAAATATTTTGTATGATTTCAATCTTCTGGAATTCATTGAGACTTTCTCTGTGGCCTAGCATGTGGTCTGTATTGGAGAATGAGCCTTGTGTGCTCGAGAAGAATGTGAATCCTTCTGTATTTGGCTGAAGCATACTGTATATGTCTATTAGTCCAGATCCTCTAATATATTATTCAAAGTCCTTGTTTCTTTATTGATTCTCTGTTGAGATGTTCTGTCCATTGGTGGTAATGTTGTATTAAAATCCTACACTACAATTGTAGAGGCATCTATTCCTCTACTTAGGTTTCCTAGTGTTTGTCTCATGTATTTTGATGTGCCTTGTTTAGCTGTATAAATGTTTATGATTGTTCATTCTTCTTGAAAGATACCCCTTTTACTAAGGTGTAATGTCCCTCTTTGTTTCTCACAATAGTTTTGCATTTAAAATGTATTTCACCCAAAATTTGTATAGCTAGTCCTGCCCTTTTTTGGTTATTGCTTGCTTGTATATTATTTTCCTGCCATTTACTTCCAACCTCCTTGAATTCCTGGGTCTAAGGTGGATTTCCTGTAGACAGCATATAGATGGGTTATATTTTCTTATCCATCCTGCCAATCTGTGTCTCTTGATAAGTAAGTTTAATTCATTTACATTGAGTGTTATTATTCTCAAGGGGTTACCTACATTTGCCATATTATCTTTGGATTTATGTATGTCATATGTTGTTTTTATTTCCCTTTTTGACTTTCTAGTTGTTCTTTCACTCTCCTCCAACTCCATCTCTCCTGTTTCTTTTTTCTTTCCTCCAGCAGAACTCCCTTTAGTATTTCTTGAAGGGCAGGTTTCTTATTGGCATACTCTCTTAGTTTCTGCTTATCTAAGAATATTTGTAAATATCCATCATTTTTGAATGCCAGCTTTGCTGGATAGAGTATTCTTGGCTGAAAATTTTTTTCTTTTAGTACCTTGACTATGTGATACCACTGCCTTCTTGCCTCCATGGTTTCTGATGAGAAATCAGACTTAATTTTATTGAACTTACCTTATATGTGATTGTTCTCTTTTCTCTTGCTGCTTTCAGTGTTTCCTATTGTCTTGAGCATTGGACAGTTCGATAAGCAAATGTCTTGGGATAGTTCTGCTGGAACTCATACTGCTTGGAGTGTGCTGTGCTTCTTGGACATGTACATCCATCTCCCTCAATAGGTTTGGGAAGTTTTCAGCCATTATTTCCTCCAATACCACTTCTGTCCACTTTCCCTTCTCTTCTCCTTCTGGGATGCATATAATGTGCCCATTTGTGTGTTTTGTGTTGTCATTCAAATCCCTAAGTCCCTACTGGATTTTGTATATCTTTTTATTTATCAATTCTATTATTTGTGTTATTTCAGATGTACTATCTTCCACATCATTAATTCTTTTCTCTGCCTCTTCAAATCTACTGTTGTTTGCTGAGCATATATGTTTGATTTCATGGATTGTGCCATTCATCACTATTATATCTGTTATCTTTTTGTTTATGTTTACAATTTCTTAAGTATGCTCTCCAACTGTTTCCTTAATATTTTCAATCTATTCCTTTACTTCATTAAGTTGGTCCATGATATTTGGGGAGCTTTGAATAGTTCTTGCGTTGTTCTGCTCTACTTCTTGGTTTTTAGTTTTTTCATTGAACTGGGTCATGTCTTCCTGATTATTGGTATGGTTTGTAATTTTTTTGTTGCTGTCTGATTATCATTTTATCTTGACAGACTTGTTCAACTGATAAGCGTCTCCCTTTAGTCTCAAGTTTTATTTACGTGCTGTTTGTGTGTACGTGTGTTAAGTTTTCTCTTTGACACTTTGTTCTTCTTATTCTATTTCCTTGTTGTTGTCTAAATTCCCTTGAAGGAAAAAGTTTAGGGCCAGTTAAAGCAAAAGATGTAAGAAAATATGTCAGACCTCTCCCACTATCAAAATTTGTCTCCTCTAGCTGTGAGACTGGTGAGGTTTTTGGACTACCATTGCCACCTGTCCTGAGGGAGGGAATTGCCTTCCCACTGCTCCAGCCTCAAGAGCCAGAAACCCTTGGTTTTACCCTGAGCAATCATTCTTTTTGTTTCTCTCTCACCAGACCAGTGTCCTGAAGCCTCCTTCTTTGTGAGTTCCCAAAACAGCTCACTCAGGCAGTATTGTATCCCCATTCAGCCATTTTTTTTTGTAGGAGAGATGATGTGGGTACGCTTACTCTGATGTCATCTTGCCCTGCATCTGCACATACTTTTTGACACTCATTTCCACCTGAACTGCGGGTGAAGGTGCTCTCCAACATTTTTTTCTCCAAAATTGTTTTTGATCTTCAAGGTTCTTTTGTAGTTCCATATGGATTTTAAAAGTAGCTTCTCAGTGTCTACAAAAGAGCATTCTGGGATATTGATTAGAATTATATTGACTCTATAGATCAATTTGGGGAGAATTAACATCTTAACAATATTGAGTCTCACTGTCGATATGCTTTTAATTTCTCCCATGTTGTAATAGTATTCAGTGCTCACGTGTGACACATTGTTTTTTTGTCAGATTTATTATCATCCCCTATATTTTCTTGCTGTTGCAAGTGGTATCTTTTCACTTCTATTTCTAATTATACATTGCTGGTGTGTAGAAATATAATTGAATTTTTTCATATTGGTCTTATATCCAGTAACTTTCTTTGTTCTTCTAGTTTTTGTAGAGATTCATTTTCAACATGGATGATCATGTTGTCTGTAAATACAGTTTATTTCTTCCTTTTCCATGTGGAACACATTTAATTTATTTTTCTTGCCTTACTGCCCTGAATGAGTCCTCTAGTTATATAGTTATACAGAACAGAAGTCATGAGAGCAGAATACCCTACCTGATTCCTGAATTTGGGGGAAGGTGAACATTTGGTCTTGTGTTAGTTGTAAGATTTTCATAGATGTTTTAAAAGTCCCATCTATTTCCTAGATAGCTGTGAGTTTTTATCTAGGACAATACATTTTTTTTGCATCTATGAAATGAGCCTATGATTTTTATTTTTCACTTTGTTAACATGATGAATCATTTTTATTCCATTTCATATTTTAAACCAAATTTGCATTCCTGGGATAAACTGCAATTAACCATATTGTGGTGGGATAATCCATAATTGACCTTGATGCCTCATTCTTTTTCACATATTATTGGATTCAATTTGCTAACAGCTTGTTAAGAATTTTATATCTATATTTATAGAAGGTTTTAATCTGTAGATTTCTTTTTTTTTAATTTCTCTCCCCTTATCCCCTCCACCTAGTTGTCTGTTTTCTGTGTCTATTTGTTGTGTCTTCTTTGTCCGCTTCTGTTGTTGTCAGCAGCACAGGAATCCGTGTTTCTTTTTGTTGTGTCATCTTGTTGTGTCAGCTCTCCATGTGCGCAGCACCTTTCCTGGGCAGGCTGCACTTTCTTTCATGCTGGGCGGCTCTCCTTACAGGGTGTACTCTTTGCACATGGGGCTCCCCTACACGGGGGACACCCCTGCATGGCAGGCACTCCTTGCGGGCATCAGCACTGCACATGGGCCAGCTCCACATGGGTCAAGGAGGCCCGGGATTTGAACCGTGGACCTCCCATGTGGTAGATGGATGCCCTAACCACTGGGCCAAGTCCGCTGTCCTGGTTTTTTTTTTTCTGTAATGCTTTTTTCTGATTTTATTAACAGGGTGAATGCTGGATTCATACAATGAGTTGGCAAGTTTCCCTTTTCTTCAATTTTTCTGAAAGACTTTGTGTAAATTTGGTGCTATTTCTTACTTAACTGTTTGGAAGAAGTCACCAGTAAAACCCTCTGTGCCCAGGATTTTCTTTGTGGGTACAATTTTAACAACTAATTTAATGTCTTAAATAGGTATTAGGCTATTAAGGTTGTTTCTTTTATAGAACATTTTGGTAGATTGTGTCTACCATTTTGGTAGATTGTGTCAATAATTTTGTCTTTTATCTAAGTTGTTGAATTTATTATAGGACAATTCCTCAGTAGATTATCTTATCATTTAAAAATATTTAGAATCTAGATGATACCACCTCTCTCATTCTGATATTTATCATTTGCATATTTTGTTCACTATTAAGTCTAGCTAGTGGTTTTTCAATTTTAATTATCTTTAAAATTCTCTCCATTGTTTTTTCTACTCAGATTTTTATGATTACCTATTTTTTGCATACTTTTGGGTTAATTTGTGCTTCCTTTTCTAGATTCTTTAGGAAATTACTGACATCATTATTTTGAAAATGTTTTTCTTTTCTAACATAATTATTTCATTGTATAAATTTCCTCCTAAGTAATGGTTTAGTGGCTTTCCATGAATTTTGTTTTGTTTTAATTTAGTTCAAATTATTTTCTAAGTTCTCTTTTGGTTTCTTCTTTGATTGATTAATATTTTGGAATTGTGCTAGTTTCCAAATATTTGCAAATTTTCCAGATATGTTTTCTTTGTTAATTACTATTTTAATTCCATAGTGGCCAAAGAACATATTTTTTATGTCTTGGACCACTTTAAATTTACTAAGATTTTTTTAAAAATCCATATATGGTTTATTTTGGTAAATGTTCTGTGTGTACTTAATGAAAGGCATTCTACATGTCATTTAGTGCAATATGGTTCTCCTTAGTGATATTCTGTCCACTCCTTCTATTATTGATTGAGGAATATTGAAATCTCTGAATATTTTTGTTAATTTTTCTATTTTATTCTTCTGTATTTTTGTCTCATATAAACTTTTTTAAAGAATTGCTTTAAGAATGATATTGCAGGGGCTGATGTAGGACATTGTATATCCTGGCATAACCCACTAGATGGACTAAGGAAGGGTGTGAACTACAATGTAAACTATGGTCCATCCATGCTGTCTGGCAGTGCTCCAGGGTGTATTCACCAAATGCAATGACTGTGCCTTACTGATAATGGGAATGTTGCTGTGGGTGGAACAGGGGAGGGTGGGGGTGAGAAGTGGGGTATGTTACTGTGTCAGCAGTGAAAGTAATTAAAATTAATTTTTAACAATTAATGTTATTGATACATATCAATAAAATATAAATCCATCCAAAGAGTATAATCTGTTGTCATTGTATTCATATATTTGTGCATTTTTCACCCCAATCATTCCCAGATCTTTATATAAAATTATTATTCCAATAATAATAAATAAAAACATATATACTGTTATGTTTTTAGTTAGATAAGTTGTGAGTTTAAAAAAATGTGGAATTCCCATACATCACCCTTCCAACAAAACCTTGAATTGTTGTGGAATAGTTGTTACGGATTATGAAAGAAGATCATCAAAATATTAATGCTAAATATGCTCCATAGCTTATATTTGGTGTATTTTTTCCATGAACTCTCCTATTATTAACAACATGTATTGGTATTGTACATTTGTTATAATGTTCTCATTTCTGTAGTGTTCACCACAGTCCATCATTCACCACATGGTTCACCATGTTATACAGTTCCATGCCTTGTACAATCCATTCAAAGTGTATACTCAGGGGTTCTCAGTTTCATCACTGAATTATGCTGTCATTGCCTCACTAAATTTTTAATTTTCTTTAGTGCAATAGAAAATATCTCCACATTATTGACCCTTAGGATTGATATAGTACCTTATGACATTGATGTAAGAATAGTACAATATTACACTTAACTATAGTCCATAAGTTACATTAATTCTATTTTTCCTTTGTATTATCATATTCTTACCACTTTGGAATAGTGACATATTAACCACAATCCTCATCCACCACTGACTTCACTGTTATACAGCTTACTTTACCTCCCTAGACTACTCCTTTCAGCCACAATCACATTTATAAATCAGCAGTGTTACTTATACTCACCATAATGTGTTACCATCAACTCTATCCATTTCCACACTTTTTTGCAAGCTAATCAAAAATTCTACATACATTAATCATCAGTATCCCTTCTCAGTACTCATCCTATCTCCTAGTGGCTGATACTCTAGATTTTGAAATCTATGTGCTTATTCTTTGTATTTAGATAATATTAGTGAGATCATACCATATTTGTCCTTTCATATCTGGCTTATTTCCCTGAGCATAATGCCCTTAAATTTCATTCATGTTGTCATATGCATCCCAGTTTCATTTCTTCTTACTGCAGCATAGTATTCCATTGTATGTATATACTAATTTTGCTTATCCATTCATCAGTTGATGAACATTTGGGTTGTTTGCATCTTTTGTCAATTGCTTCATATATAGAAAAGACATATATATATATATATATGTATGTCTTTCTTCTGAATGTGAGTTTATTTTTCAGGAAAGTTTTTCTATAAAATGTTCATAGTCCCATGACATTATTTTTTTTAAAAAACTCCATAAATTCTTTTTTTTTTATTTTATTTTATTTTATTTTATTTTATTTTTTTTATTGACTTTGTAATAATATTACATTAAAAATATATATGTGAGGTCCCATTCAACCCCACCCCCCCACCCCCCCCTCTCCCCCCCCCCCAACAACACTCGTTCCCATCATCATGACACATCCATTGGATTTGGTAAGTACATCTTTGGGCACCTCTGCACCTCATAGACAATGGTCCACATCATGGCCCATACTCTCCTCCATTCCATCCAGTGAGCCCTGTGAGGATCCACGATGTCCGGTGATCACCCCCGAGGCGCCATCCAGGGCAGCTCCACGTCCCAAATACGCCCCCACCTCTCATCTCTTCCTGCCCTTCCCCATACCCATCGTCCACCATGTCCACTTTTCCCAATCCAATGCCACCTCTTCTATGTGGACATTGGATTGGTTGTGTCCATTGCACCTCTATGTCGAGAGGAGGCTCAAATTCCACATGGATGCTGGCTGCCATCCTCCCATTTTCAGTTGTAATCACTCTAGGCTCCATGGTGTGGTGATTGTCCTTCTTCAACTCCATCTTAGCTGAGTGTGGTAAGTCCAATAAATCAGATTGTAGGTGCTGGAGTCTGTTGAGGCTCAGGACCTGGCTATCACATTATCAGTCCAGAGATTCAAATCCCCTAACTATATCTTAAACCCCAACGTTAACTGCACCTCCAGCAGATTAGTATGAAAGTCTTATGAAGGGAGATCCCATCTGAGTCCAGATTCATCACACATAAACACCATTTCCAGAGAGGGGCCATCTGCCCTGGTAGTAAACCCCATCGGCCATGACCATAACTCTCAACTCCATAAATTCTTGAAATGAATTCTTATGAAATCTGTTGCAGGAAGGAAACTGACCTCAGGATACACAACTTAATTTCATAAGAAGTACTCACTTGGTGGCTGTGTTACCACTGAAATGACATCATAGATTAATTTACTATTCCTTTACTTGATAATTAAAGCAAAGGCACAAAGAGTGTTTTCATTCCCAGAGCTCATCTTGGTTGTCACCTCTGGAATTGTGGGTTTGATGCATGGCATGTTTTGCAGTGAGGAGTTTTTTTGCATTATTTTCTCCTTTCTTTGCCCATCCCCAATTTTGTAGGTCACCTGAGTGTTGGATTAATCATTTTCCCCATGATCTATTGTTCAGTTTATAATTTTGCAGTTCATGGAATCATGGTGTGTAACATACATATTCAACAAATTATATTGCAATTAGACTGAGAAGACTGGTATAGATTAGAGGACAAACATGATGAACATGTTCGACCTGCAATCTGGAGACTGGACAGTACTATAACTGGGTGTCACAGCTCTCATAGAATACAGTGTGGCCACAACATCACAAGGTGAATTTGATCTCTTCCTATCTGGTGTGTTTAAACTTTAAACCTATGGCTGAAGTCTCTTCCATATCCAAATCCTTTAGAGTATGAATTCTCTCATTTCAGCTAAGGTCAGAATATTGACTAATGGCTTTATCATATTGATGTCATTCATAGAAATCTCCAGTTTGAGTTATCTTATGTTGTCCAAGGTTAGAAAAATTAAGGTTTTCCCATATAGATGGTATTTTCAAGGCTTCTGTCCAGAGTACATTCTTTCATGTTTCCTGAGAGCACATATTTGACATTCCTGGGGCTTTGTTCAAATGTCAGTTCTCTCATGTACTCTGTGATGAGAAGATCATTTTTAGGCTTTCCCATATAAATGAAATTTATATTGTTTCTCTCCAGTGTGAGTTCTCCCATGTTAAGAGAAGAACTTTCACTGAAAGCTTTCCCATGTTGATGATATTCATAGGGTTTCTCTCCAGTATGAGTTCTCTGACGTACTCGAAGATGAGAATAGTGACTCTTGGCTTTCCCGCATAGATGACATTCGTGGGATTTCTTGCCAGTGTGAGTTCACTCATGCTCTCTAAGATGAGTTTCTCAACTGAAGGTTTTCACACATGGGTGACATTCATGGCATTTCTCTGCAATGTGAGTTCTATTGTATTGTCTGAGGACAGAGCTTTTCCTAAAGGCTTTAGTGCTTTGGTAGGAAAGTCATATGATTTCTTATAGTGTGAGTCTGCTCATGTTGATTAAAAGATGAATGGTCTCTGAGGACTTTTCAAGTGGTTTCCTGAAATATAGTTTCTCTGTCATGTGAATTAATGTAGGATGAGTCATTGTGAGTAGTATCTTCTTGCAAATAATAGCATTTAAAGGAATTCTTTACAGTGTGGGATCTCTGCAATGAAAAGATGTTATAATTGTCTTTCCTGCAGATAGGCTGGATGAATAAATTTCTGTTGTTACTTGATTTTTTGAAAAGATTTATTTATTTATTTCACTCTTCTTCCCCCCTCCCCCTGTCCCAGTTGTCTGTTCTCTGTATCTACTTGCTGTGTGTTCTTTGTCCCTTCTGTTGTTGTCAGCGGCACAGGAATCTGTGTTTCTTTTTGTTGCATTTTCTTGTTGTGCCAGCTCTGTGTGTGTGGTGCCATTCCTGGGCAGGCTGAACATCCTTTCATGCTGGGCGGCTCTTCTTATGGGGCACACTCTTTGCATGTGGGGCTCCCCTACATGGGGGACATCCCTGCGTGGCATGGCATTCCTTGCATACATCAGCACTGTGTGTGGGCCAGCTCCACACAGGTCAACGAGGCCCAGGGTTTGAACCGCGGACCTGGAATGTATCAATAATATGCTTTCAGTGGGAAGGAACTGTGCCTTTACAAATCAAGTAATGGGAAGTGGACTTGGTCCAGTGGTTAGGGCATTCGTCTACCACATGGGAGGTTTAAATCCACCATCTGATTCTACTAGTTTTCTCTTTGTCCTATCTCTTCTTTGTTTTCATATTCATCTTTTTCTGTCTCCTTTCAGATATTTCTCATGATTCTATTTTGTCCCTTTCATTGGCTTATTATCTAGAACACTTTGATTTTTATTTGGCAATATATTTAGGATTATAATGCTCATCTTTAATATATCACACTCTAACATCAAACATTATTAAACCACTTCATATATATTATACCTAATGTATACCCTTGCACTAGTAAACTTTCATTTCTTCCCTCCCAACATTTGTGCTATTGCTGAATATATTTTACATCTATAAGTGTCAAAAACACTACATTTATTTATTATTTTTGTTTACTCCTCCAATTATTTTTAAATATATTTAAATAAGAAAAAATTTTATATCAACCTTAGTTACTGTTTCTGGTTCTTTCATTACTTTTCTTAGATTCATCTCTCTCTCTTTCCTTTGTCTTTAAATTTTGCTCTGTTCTTCATTATTTTCTTTTACTTATTTTGACTATGATTTGCTCTTCTATTTTTAGCTTCTTAACCATGAAGGTTATATTACTGCTTATGAATATATATTTTTTCTAATATAATCTTTTAAAGACATCACTTTTCACATAGGTATTGCATTAGTTGTATTCCCCCAAAATGAAAATATTGGATTTGCGTTTTTCATTAGTTCAAAATGTTTACTGATTTCATTTCTTATTTCTTCTTTGTCTATTGTATTATTTGCTTCTTAATTTCCAAATATTTGGGGATTTTCCATATATCATCCTGTTTTTGATTTCGAGTATAATGCTATTGTGATTAGAAATGATAGTCATTACTCTGAGCATATAGAGATTTGTAAATGGCCAAGCAAAAGACTGATGTTGCTGAATGTTCTCTGTGAAATTAATAAGGATGTGCATGCCCCTGTTCCTGCTTAAAGTGCTTTATAATTGTCCATTAAGTCACTGTGGCAATTTGGCATTTTTTATGAATTCCAAAAATAGATATTGGATTGTGTTTTTAAACTGCTCTTGTCCTCTGGGCATATTAGATTGTATTAAATGCAGAGGTTTCATTTTTACTTGACTAAATTATTATTTGATTTGACCACATCAGTAGGATGTTTCGTCTCCTCCCCATTGGTGGGCAGGGACTCACGGAGAAAAATAACACAACAGAGGAGACAGTGTTAGTTTTGATGCTGGAGCCCTGAGGAGAGAGCCAGTCCATTCACCTGATCATTTTCAACTAAAATGACCAGAGTCCTGAACAGATGGGAAAGCCCAGAAAGAAACAAGCCCTGGGAAGTGAGATGATCCTTACACCAGCCTGTGGTTGAGATCAGAAGAAGCTGGACACATGCATGGAGCCTTAACAGGGAAGAAGGAAGGTTGAACCATTGCATATGTCACCTGCTATCTTGTTTAAACACAAGGCAATAGACTTTAGGTAGGGAAGTAACTTTGAGTTGGGCTCTTTAGGGTCTTGTGATTGTAAATTCTATTCCAAATAAACACCTTTAATAAAAACCAGTAGATTTCTGGTATTATGCATCAGCACCCCTTTGGCTCACTAATACAATCACCTGGTTTGATAGTATTTCTTTTCCCATCTTCTATATCCTTACTGGTTTTCTTTCTACTTTTTCTATAAATTACTGAGAAACAAGTGCTGTAGGCTCCAACTATAGTTGTTTATCCGTTTATTTTCCCAGTTCTATCATTTTCTGCTCTCTGCATTTGTAATTTTATAAATATACACAAAGGTACTTAGAATTTTCTTGTCTTTTTAAAAAATTTATTGAAGTATATCACTCACACATAAACATGAACAAAAAGTGTATATTAATAGTTGTGAAATTACAAAACAAACATACATAACATCACACAGGCCACTCATACCTCAATTTACCATCAATAACTTGCATTGTTGTGAAACATTTTAAACTATGATTTTAGAGATTTCTCCATCTGTTCTTTTATATGTTTTTTCCCAGAGGCCATTTATTTAAGCTCAGAAATCCTTTCTTCTGCCTCCTCAAATCTTCTTTTATAGGATTCCAAAGTGTTTTTAATTTTATTTATTGCACCATTCATTCCCATAAGATCTGTATGCTTTTAAATTCTTCTTGTGCTCATCCAATATCTTCTTAATATCCTTAATCTCCTCCCTAGCAATGATCTTTTCATTTATGGATGTAACATTTGCTACAACTAGTGTACCAATAATGAAACATAGCTACTAACTATAGTTACGTCATGATTTATATTATGATTTACATTTTAGACCACACACCTCTACAAATTATTAGTGAAATTATCATGGCCTTTTTTTTTTTTTAAGCTTTGTTTGTTTTTAATTTTTTAAGAAAGTTTTAGATTACATAAGTGTTGCATCATAAAAAAAGGGGATTCCCAAATGCATCACCCTCTGCCCCTCCCACACTTCCCACATTAACAGCACTCTTCATTAGGGTGGTACATTGGTCACAATTGATGAACACATATTGAAAGCATTGCTACTAACTGTGGATTGTAGTTTACATTATAGTCTCTGGTCTGACCCACACAATTTTGTAGGTTATGACAAAATGTATAATGGCCTGTATCCATCATTGCAATGTCATTCAGGACAATTCCAACATTCCAAAAATGCCCCCATATTACATATTTTTCTTCCCTCTCCCTCCCCTCAGAACCTCTGATGGCCACTGCCTTTATATCAATGATTCCAGTTTTTCCATTGTTAGAACAATGTCTGTAATAGAATAACGTTTACTTCTCTTCAGCTTTGAGAAAGGTATTGGAATTTTATAGATTACCTAATAATATTTTAATCAATTAGATTAGATTTAGCCAATTCTTTACTTTCTTTTTAGCTGAGTACTTACAATGGATTATTAAAAATAGGAAAAAATGGCTGTTTTAAAATTTCTCTAATGTAAACTACACTTATTTTCTATGGGACAAAAAAATATATGAAATGCCTAAGAAAGTTAAATTATTTATATCTTTAGCAGACACTAGGATCAAAACACATATGTTACATAAAATAGCGAGGCAAGGTTTATTGAGTCATTTTTTAAAAAATTGACAGGCCATATCTATGAACAGCAGATGTGGAAACATCGTATTTTTGTTATCTAGAAAGAAACATTGGAAAGGTGAGAGGTTATACTGTAATTTTACTATTATCTCAAATTTTGAATTATTCAGCTACCATACAAGTCACAAGAGATCAATCATCTTTCTCCTCTTATATACTTTGGGAAAAGCATGCAATTTTTGCTCAAATAAGTCAAGGTAATTAATGGAGAACCATGCATTATCTATTAGGGTTTCTATTACTCTCAACTTTTTTTTCAAATTATGTAATTAATAATATACTATAATAGATGTATTTATTGTGAAAAACTTATTATCTAAATATGTGTGGTTTAATAGAATTTGCCATGCATTTCTTCTGCTGCCTGCCTCTTCATTCTTAAAATATTCCAATAACTCAAAACAGCATATACCTTCAGGAAAAGGAAAGAGCTGTTCTCCTGAAATGAACATCACCTACTTTTTAAAAATAATTTAAAATCATCTAAAGGCCTTAAATAAATTTAAAAAATGCACAAATATGCAAAATCTTCTTATTTTTATTCCAAATTTGATAACTATAGCATTCTTTTTTTTTATTGACTTTGTAATAATATTACATTAAAAATATATATATATGTGAGGTCCCATTCAACCCCACCCCCCCACCCCCCCTCTCCCCCCCCAACAACACTCGTTCCCATCATCATGACACATCCATTGGATTTGGTAAGTACATCTTTGGGCACCTCTGCACCTCATAGACAATGGTCCACATCATGGCCCATACTCTCCTCCATTCCATCCAGTGGGCCCTGTGAGGATTTACAATGTCCGGTGATTACCTCTGAGGCACCATCCAGGGCAGCTCCATGTCCCAAAGACGCCTCCACCTCTCATCTCTTCCTGCCTTTCCCCATACCCATCATCCACCATGTCCACTTTTCCCAATCCAATGCCACCTCTTCTATGTGGACATTGGATTGGTTGTGTCCATTGCACCTCTATGTCAAGAGGAGGCTCAAATTCCACATGGATGCTGGATGCAATCCTCCCATTTTCAGTTGTAATCACTCTAGGCTCCATGGTGTGGTGATTGTCCTTCTTCAACTCCATCTTAGCTGAGTGTGGTAAGTCCAATAAATCAGATTGTAGGTGCTGGAGTCTGTTGAGGCTCAGGACCTGGCTATCACATTGTCAGTCCAGAGATTCAAATCCCCTAAATATATCTTAAACCCCAACATTAACTGCACCTCCAGCACATTAGCATGAAAGTCTTATGAAGGGAGATCCCATCTGAGTCCAGATTCATCACACATAAACACCATTTCCAAAGAGGGGCCATCTGCCCTGGTAGTTAACCCCATCGGCCATGACCATAACTCTCATGGGTCTCTTTAGCCTTCAAAGGAACCAATATCTGGGGGTTGTATCTGCTTTATCTGTCTCTCTGACTCTGCTCAGTTGTGCATGAGGGCAATCCTTCTGCCAGCCTCCAGACTCTTTTTTAGAAACTCGTAGCCATATAAACTCATTTCTCCTTTCCATTTCCCCCTTACTTTAGGTCAAACAGCATTTTAAAGTCATGCTATTTTATGTAGACATGGATATTCTGCTGATCCGCATTGAACCTTCCATATAAGGTCCTTTTCCAGTTGCATCATCAGTTGGTAGTTGATAGTGGTCCCTCGTTGCCAGGGAGGCTCATCCCTGGGTGTCATGTCCCACGCTGGAGGGAAGGCATTGCATTTACATGCTGAGTTTGACATGGCCTTTTTTGAGGACATAAAAAAATGGTGTAAGACACTGAGAAAGAAATGGAAGAGACTGCCTTGCCACTGTGCATACAGGGCAACACCTATTACAGTGATGAATTGAAAAATTTCAAAAAAATTTTTCATGATATTTTATGTTTTTTAATATCTCGATTTATTTTTACTTCATTTTAGTTTTTCTAAATTATTATGTACTTTATTTCTAATCTTTAAACCTGTCATTATTATTTCATTTTCCTATTAATTGAATTTGGCAAATGTATCTTCACAAACAAATAATTTTTAAAACTCCTTAATCTCTTTAGCCATCTCATTGAATTTACTAAGGAGATTTGTTTCAACATCTATGATTAGTTGTCTCAACTCTATGTCCTCTGGAGCTTATCTTGTTCCTTTAACTGGGCCATAGCTACCTGTTTCTTGTTATGGATTGTAATTTTTTGTTGGTGTCTTGGCATCTGGCTTACTAGATGTATTTATTTTGGGTGCAGTTTCTCTTTAGTTTATGGCTTTTTTGCCCATTCTTCCTTGATGGTTGTGTAGTAGGCACCAAGAATGTAGTTTATTCTGTAAACTGTAGAGGCTCAAGTTGCCCGCATTGCCTGAGGTACAAATGAAGCTTCTCCAAACTTTCTCCTTTGCTGGGATTAGGAACAGAACTATAGTCATGAGTGACAATCAAAGTCATGCAGGCCTAGACTGTAGCTGTCCAGAGAGAATGATGAGGTTTCGTGCCCCTTTGTTCCCTGCCTGGGATGGGGATGAAGCTGCAGGTGTGGGCAGTAATCTGTGCATTGTGGGTCAAAAATGACTGCACTTGCTATAGTAGACCTCAGACTTTCAGTCTGTGTCAGCCAAATGTACCTGCAGTTACCTAGAGAAGCAGGTGTAGGTCCCACTAGCTTCCTCTCTGCCAGAGGTGGTGCTGAAACCTAAGCTATGGCTGCTGTATGATCTTGGTGGAAAGTAGCCAGTCCCTAACATCACTGTGATATTCAATTAGTCCATCTTCCACTTATGCCAGGGGCAGAGTAAAAATGGCAGCTACTGGGCTCTTTCTGACTTGGACATGTTCAACTTTAGCTGTTCTTAGGATTATACTTTAGCCCACTGAGTTTACTAATCAGTAGCTGAAGTTGGTGCCCAACCATTTCTTTTTCCCCATTTTTGGGATGTGGGGCTTCCAATTCCAGTCATGGAATAGCTCTCCAGTAGGCTTGTGCCACCAGAGGAGGATGGGCACCAGCAGCATGGAATGCTCTACTTAAAAATCCTTGGAGAGGCACAGTCTCCTTCTTCCATTTTTCAAGGATATTGCAGGATGCTCTTCTGATCTCCTGGAACCCCCAAACAGGTGGTTTAGATAGTTCTGGCTGATTACTAACTGCCCTGTAGCATGAGCTGACTCTAGAGGAGCTCCTTCCTTTGCTGCCATCTTGCTGGCTGTCCTTGTCTTTTTGATATATTGACTCTATCATAACTAAGATTTCCCTCTCCATGCCTAATAATATTCCTTGTTCTGAAGTCTATTTTATCTACCATTAATATAGACTTGCAGGCTTTCTTGTGATATGAATATGCCATCCTTTCACTTAAGACAGTCTGTAACTTGAGATTTTAATTTGGTATCTCTTACAGTTAGACCTTATAGTTAGGTCTTATTATATTATTCCAATGTTACAATCTGTTTTATAAATGGAATATTTAGACCCTTTACATATAACGTAATCATTGATGTGGTTGATTTATCCTAACCACCGTGCTATGTTATTTACTATTTGTGGCATTTTTTCTTTTTAAATATATATTTCCTTGACTTTTAAAAAAATAATAATTCAGTGTGGTTTATTTTTCTTTAATATTTCATTTTTTTCTTAATTATTTACTTATTCATAAAACTTATTTTTTAGTAATGGGTCTAAAATGCGCAATATTCATTTTTAAAATTATATTTTATCTTCAAATTTTGACATTTCATGTATAATGGAAGAAAGTCAAAAAAGCATACCTCTTCTCCCGTTCTTTGTAATGTTATCTTACATGTTACTTTTATATGTTGTAAATCCCATAATACATTGCTAATATTGCTTTAAACATTTAAAAAATCTTGCTATTTACCTTTTATTTATTTTGTTCTTCTCTATGTATTCAATTTTCCATCTGGTTTAATTTTGCTATTGTCTGATGACTTTCTTTTAGCATTTATTGTAGTATAGGCTTGTTGTTTACAAAATGTTCCAAATTTTGCTCTCCTCATCTTAAGTGCCTTCATTTTTGAAAGGTATTTTGGCTGAATATAGGAATCTTTGTCAGCATTCTAAATTTAGCTCTTTAAACATCATGGTATTGTCTTCTGTCTTGCATAGTTTGATGAGAATTATGCATTCATTCTTATCTTTGGTTTGTATTTATTGTGTCTTCTATCTGAACTGCTTTTAGGAAATTTTTCTCTTTACCACTGGTTTTCAGCAATTTTATTATGATATGATTTGAGGTGGGTTTCTTTGCTTTATCCTGCCTATGGTTTGCTGAGCTCTTTACATATCTTGTTTTATCTTTGTCAACAAATTTTGAAAATTTTCATTCATTTCTTTAAACATTTTTTTCTGTCTTTACTTCTGAGACCACAGGTCTGTGATACATTTTGAGCTTATTTTTGTGAAAGATGTAAGGCCTGGATCTATTTCATTGTTTTGCATATAGATATTCAGTTATTCTAGTACCATTTGTTGAAAAGACTATCATTTCTACATTGAAATACCTTTGCTCCTATGTAAAAAATCAGTTGAATATATTTGTGTAGGTCTATTTCTGATTTCTCTATTCTGTTCCATTGCTTTGTCTATTATTTCTCTACTACCACATTGTCTTAATAATTGTAGCTTTATAGGAAGTCTTAAAGTTGGGTAGTTTCAGTCTTCTGGCTTTGTTCTTTAGTATTGTATTGGCTTTTGTGGGTCTTTTGCCTTTCCATATAAACTTTAGAATGAGTTCATCAATATTGACAACATAACTTACTAGGTCTTTTATCTTGATTGTGCTGAATCTATTTATCAATAGTTGGGGAGAATTGACACTCTCATCATCATCATCGTCATTGTCTTCATAATATTTAGTTCTCATATCCATGACATGGAATATATCTTCATTTATTTAGATCTTTGATTTCTTTTATCTGAGTTTTATGGATTTCTTCATGTAAATCTTGTATGTATTTTGTTAAACTTACACCTAAGTATTTCATTTTTTGGTGCTAATGTAAGTGTGTTGTGTTTTTAATTTCAAATCCCAATTGCTTATGCTGGTATATTGGAAAGCAGTTGATTTTTGTATATTAACTTTGTATCCTGCAATCTTGCCACAATCACACCTTAGTTACAGGAGTATTTTTGTTGATTCTTTTGGATTTTCTACACAGACAATCATATCATCTGCCAATAAAGGAGGTTTTATTTCTTACTAATGAATTTTTACACATTTTCTTTCTTTTTCTTACCATATTCCATTAGCAAGGAATTCCAGTATGATGTTGAATAGGAGTTATAAGAGTGGACATCCTTGTATTGTTCCAATTTTAAGGAGAGCACACTAGTTTCTCACCACAAAGTGTGACGATGGTTGCAGAGTTTCTCTACGTTTGTCTAGTTGAAGAATTTCCCTGTGTTTTAAAGACTTGTACATATTGATATGTGGAGCTGTAATGTAGTATTGTTACTAATTTGTATTGACAAAACATACTCATGCTATATATTCACATGTTCACGTTTTTGGTTACTACAAAAATTAATACTTGACTATTTTACATTTACCCTGGTAAATATATAAATGAGTTTCTCCAAGAAAATTTTTATATTATGAGGAAAACATCTTTCACTTTATTGGAAAGTGAAAAACCCTTTTCTAAAGTGGTCCTTTAAATTTACTTTCCCTTAAGCAATGCATAAAAGTATCATAGCCAGTAATTGATGATTTTATCATTTACTTTTAGCAAAATTTTACTGCAATTTTCATTTCCATTTCATCAATTTTTAAAATGATTGTGCTTATTCTCTTTTGTGCACTGGCTATTAGTATTTCCTCTTTTTGAAGCATGGTCAAATCATTTGCTTATGTTCCCACTGTATTGATTATTTTTCCTTGTAAATTTTAGGATATTTTCATAGTGTAGGTCCTTGTTTATAAGGTTTTGTAAATAACTTCTCAATCTTTTACTTTTTTCTTTTATCTTTCTATTTTTACTCCTTTATGACATTTTCCATTTTAAATAACCAAAATATGTGCTTCCCTTATTGTCATTATTTCTATATTTAGTCTAAAAGATTTCCACCAATTTAACTTGTAAATGCAATGTTGTTTAGCCTTACAAATTTAACTTTATAATGTCCCTGGAGCTGATTTTGTGTATGATATGTAGTAAAAGATTAATTTTTTCCTTGTTAATCCAATACCTCAGGCACAATTTGTTGAAAGAAAATTTCCCTATGATTTTCCATGCCACATTTATCTTAAGTCCATTAGTGATATATGCAAAGGGGATCTTTCTATTCTCTCTATTCTCCTCTATTTCTCTATTTGTCTAACCCTAAATAACATAACCCTATTTGCATTGCTTAAAGAAAAAAATACTTTTGGAAAAATATTTAGTCTTAAGAATAAGAAGAAATGAATATTAAAAAATATTTGGATGCCAATTTCTTCTGAAAAAAACCCTTAACACTCTTAAGTATTTTAATACTTAATGTTGGCAAAATCAGCCTTCAAATGCTGCTGCTAACAAAAATTAATAATTTGATAATAATATTCAAACCCACTAAATTCAGAATTTTTGCTTTAGTATTCTTCTTAGATGGGCTTCTCTTTAGGAAAGTATTAAATATGGACAGTGATATGAATTAAGATAAATATCATAGTAAATATAAATGTATATGTATGCATATGTTTTACTTTGATAAGTTCAAAGAAATTAACAAAATTAAAAACTGAAAGTCATAGTTGTGATGATGGAATAATGATGAAAATATTTTTACAAAATTTAAAATTAAAATTAAATTAAAATGGTAAGATTCAAAATTACATATATAGTATGATTGTGTATAGTTACAAACCATAGCCATTATAGTGAATCATTGGAGAGAAAACACAAAGTTCTTAAATTTGCTAATGGTAAGTTTGAAGAAACATGAGATTTTTTTCTTGCTTTTTGGAATATTTACCAAATAATCTATAAAGTGTTGATGCTACCCTTATAATTAATGTGTCATATATTATTAAATAATTAGATAAGGAATAGAAAAGGCGGAGGCAGAAAGAAAGGCAGAAATTTACTTAATTATTCCCTTTGCTCAGTCAGACTTCTTGACTCAGATTTGGCCATTGGGGATGTTGTCTCAAAAGAAACCAGGTCCTTTGATACTCTCCAGTTTGGAAAACATTGTCAATCCAGAATTTCAAAACCAGAATACATATCAGCGCTGAGGGTGAAATCTGTGCGCCTTGGATTCAAGAGAAGGGGCCAACCTAGACTCTATACCACGGCATCTTTAGCAAAATAGTTTTGTCTTAAAGAACACATTCTTCTTGCCTAGAAACTTTAGAATAGTCTCTTTGCCCTTTAACCATCAGCTGGTACATGTTTAAAACTTTGCCTACTTCTATTTATCTCTGTCCTGCTCTCTTACCTTTTCTTTCTCTGCTGTATTTCTACTCTCCATTTATCCTTATAATTTTTCCCACTCAACCAAATGAAGGAAGAGAGTCAAGAAGAGACACATTCCTATACGACTCTGAATCGAGTGATCCATTAGTATGCTGACACTCAGAAAAAGATGCAGGAGAGAAGTCTTGGCTAGAAGTGTGCCTGTGTGGCAGGGGAAAAGCTTGTTGGGGGAGGTGGGTGATATTGAAAGGGATAGATTACTGTCTATCCCTTTGGAGTTAGGATAGAAATGAGAAATGAGAAATTTAGCATCTATTCTTAGTAGTTAATCTTCACCTCTCTTCTTATTATCGACATGAAATTTTCCTCTAACAGGCATATTTTTTTATTATGACATTAAAGACTAAGGATTAATATGCAAATATTACTGGTATGGCAATAGTGAAACATGATTTAGCAAAAACTAATATGGAATTATAGAATTTAAAGTTGAAAAAAGTTATCTAGTTTATCCTCCTTAGCAGAAGTATAAATTCTACTCTTTCACTAGGAGATGAGACTATAGGTACTCCTTGAAAATCTTCTATGATAGGAATGCAGTACTTTCAAAGATGACTCTCTTTAAGGTTAGGCACTATTTGTTTCTTAACTATTTTCCTTGGACTAGTGTCAGATCCTTTCTGGAGAATAGGTTTGAATGGAGATTAAGAACAGAGTGTTTATTACAGAGGAGAACTGGGAGGGGTTTTTGAAAGTACATCAGATATTTTGTCAATTCAACATTTCTGCCCAGCGTGGTTTTGGACATGACACCTGTGCTATATGGCAGTACACAACTGGTTATCTCGAGCTAGAAGCAGAAAGGTTCAGACTAAAGGGGAGTTTATGCACTTCCAGGCTACAAAGAGGACTTTTAATTCTGCCAGTATATTTCTATAACTCTCTGTTGTTGATCTGGTTAAAATGATATTTTCCTGATCTGTAAGTCCTTTTCTGCCTTTTAAAAATCCTGTGAATATTTCAAACCTCATGTCGAATTGTACCCTCACCACATCTGCTATGCTTTTTTTTGCTTATTATTTTATCCCAGTCTTATACGCATGAGGTTTAGTTGTTAAGCTAACTTTACTGAACAGTAACTAAGTACTAACCACTGAGCAAATGCATTTTATTATCTCATTTAATCCTTGCAAAGACCATACAAAGCAGCTAACAGTATTATCCATTTTTCTTTTGAAGGAAGTGAGGCTTAGTGAGGTTAAGTAAGTTTTGTGAGGCCCCTGAGCCAGAAAATGGAGGAGACAGAGTTAAAAACCATTAAATATATGACTCTACAATGAGCCCTTTAAGGGATGGTACTTTATTTTATTTATCCTTATGTTTCTTGCAGATAATTGTGTCTGAAACATGATTGATAGCAAATGAATATTTGTGAAATAGAATTGGCTTCCATGGCCCAACCAAACTCAGTGTTTAAAATTACATTTTTGGGCTAGAAGGGAGTCTTTGTCTATCTGTTTATATCTTTGTCAGAATCTCAAGCTTTTTAAAATGTTTTGAGCAGGACCAGCTTTCCATAGCGCCTGACTATGTAGATTGATTTTGAAGTTGGTATGAAGAGCTACTGTTTCTCATACCCCTTCCACCTCTTAATTCTTGCCAGAAGTTCCATTTATTGAGATTTTTTTCCAAGGGGTAAGCCTTTAACCTTGTTAAAATGGAAATAAGCCAGGAAATGGTAACAGATTAACAATTTCTAAATTAGCATGAATAGATTTAACCGGTCATTTCCTGTGAACGGATACTGATCACAGGCAGAGGGAATTCAATTATATTCCAGTGGCAACAGAAGGAGAGTTAAGGGAAAATGGGATGCAGAATAACAGAAGGAGAAACGGGGCTTTACAAAATGTAATTCAGTTTTTGTAGGTTTGTCTAAGACTGGCACTGATTTTAAAAAGCTAAATGATACTAACATTATAAAATTTGCATTTTGTTGTCTGTAGTACTGAAAGGAATCCTAGCTGAGGAGAAAGAAATTTCCAGAAGGTTGCAGTAGTTGCTTCTATTAGTTATGCAATGCTTTATCTGAGACTGAATCTAATTTCTGCGCTGTGTGTAGGTAATGAATGTAAATTGTGTGCTTTTCTCTTGAATGCAAATGCTGAAGAATGGAAAAAGTATTGTTGAAAAATAAAAAGCAACGGATGAGTGTATGTAATTTTTTTTTTTTTTGCATTGGGGATTCTTTATGTATATATTTGAATAGTAGGACTGTTGGAAAACTAACTTGGCTGGTATTAAAATGAGTTTGTCGTGCTGATGACTAATATTTCTGTAGAGAAGATATTCTGAAATACAATGGTGTTTGTGATACACCAGACTAGGAGAAATTACACTCTTAGTGTTAATGACTGTTAAGAGGTTCACCAAGTATAAAGATAAATTATTTCACCAACTAATTTAACAGATGAAGAAACTGAGGCTAAATTTGCCAAACTGCTTGGCAGCAGGGCCAGATTTATTACTGGCTTCGCTTTCTGCTTTCAGCCTTTATTTGCTAGCAGCAGCTGCCTGAGCTAGAAGTCACTCTGTTTTGAAGACATTCTGTCAGTGATTTGTGGTCTTACAGCTTGATTATCTTTTTGCTCTTCCAGTAGCACCTGACAGGCAAACATGAGGAATTACACTTCTGTGACACAGTTCGTCCTTTTGGGAATTCCTAATACTGAAGGGCTGGAGAGCCTGCTCTTTGTCCTGTTTTTGGTCTTCTACCTCTTCACCTTGTTGGGGAACCTTCTCATCTTCCTCACCATTCTGGCATCTCCTCACCTCTACAAGCCCATGTATTTCTTTCTGGGAAACCTCTCCATGTTTGACATATTTTTCCCATCTGTGAGTTCTCCCAAAATGATGCTCTACCTCCTGGGGCAAAGCCGCACCATCTCTTATTGGGGTTGTGCATCCCAGCTCTTCTTTTACCACTTTCTGGGTGGCACCGAGTGCTTCCTGTACACAGCAATGGCCTACGACCGCTTTGTGGCCATCTGCCACCCTTTGCGGTACACAGTCATCATGAGCCACAGGGTGTGTACCTGCCTGACGTTGGGTACCTGGCTGGGGGGCTGTCTACACGGAAGCATCCTAGCCTTCCTCATCTTTAAGTTGCCCTACTGTGGCCCCAATGAGGTGGACAATTTCTTCTGTGACATCCCGGTGGTGCTGCCCCTGGCTTGTGCAGACACTTCTCTGGCTCAGACAGTGAGTTTCACAAATGTGGACGTTGTGACTCTTACCTGCTTTTTCCTTATCGTTACCTCCTATAGTCGCATCGTCTTTTCCATACTGAAAATCAGCTCGGCAGAAGGCAGGCGTCGAGCCTTTGCCACCTGCAGCGCCCACCTGACTTCCATCCTCTTATTCTATGGGCCAGTGATGCTCATCTACCTACGGTCAGCCTCCAGCCCCTGGCTGGATTCTGTTATTCAAGTGTTAAATAATATTGTCACCCCTTCCCTGAATCCTTTGATTTACACCTTGAGAAACAAGGATGTGAAATTAGCTCTTAGGAAACTGTTAACTCAGATGGTGCACGTTTCTGGAACATAAGGTATGAGGCAATGCCTCTCTCTCACATTCTTTGAAGATTTCCTTAAGATGTACTCTTACAACAGGATTGTTGCCAAATAGAATGCTGGGCAGAGTTACAATGGACCTTTCTTGGGCATCCTAAGAGGTCCACAGAAGAGAAGGAAATGGGTACTCTGAGCCATTGATCTTGGATTTACCCCTCCAAGGAAGCCTTTTTGATTAAAGCAGTCTTTTTTTTTTAATTTGCCAAAATATCTCTTTTCTTCTTTACACTGTCCTTGTTGCAACTCTGTTTTGATTACCATTAACTGCTAGTTTTTAGAGGTTCAAGGTTTGTCTTCCCCTTCCCTCCCGCCTTTATTCTCTCTCACTCTCTCTCTTAAAATTTATGCTTTGCTCTTTTCTAGCATAGTCACTCTCTGACCATTCGGTCAAACCATGTTTTATAATTGATAGGGTTTAAAATCTAAAAGGATTTCACAGAGTGGTACATTTAATTTTGAACTGTTTATAAATTTTTTTTTTGCCTTTAACCATATCTTCCCATGACAAAATAATTGCATTTGCAGATTGCTTTGGCCATCAAAGGAGTTTGGTGTTGGAGTTTACTCATTATGTTTTAAGTGATGAATTGGCCATTTATCTGCTATTATAAAATGGCAAAGAAGATTATTGAATTTATCTGCTATTATAAAATGGCAGAAAATCTTTTTGAATCAGAGCTCTGCATCTATTGTAGGTATACTCTGTTTACATCTGTGATTAACTGAAATTAAACCACTAAAGATAATTAGTATTTTGAGTGGGAATTTTTTTAACTCATAAATTCCACCTTTAATAGAATGAATTTCATCTAAATGTTAGAGGTTCTTTCTCACTAGGTTTGCAATAATTAAGCTGTGACTCAATTCCTACAGATACGCATTGATGAAAGACAAGTCCCTCCCCTTTAAACCTATGTGTCTGGAAGCATGGCACTTCCTCAAATGTTGAACAAAGAAACCATGTGGAAATGAGAATAAAGAGAGATAGAGATTTTCACTCTCCTCTGATCAAAGCCACCCCTGTTCCTCCAGGATTCCAAAAAAAACATAAATCCCTAACCCACTACTGTCTGGCCACACAAGGGAAAATTTTCATCTCTAGGCCTTTTTATTGGCCTCTGCACCGTATTCGGACCCTCAGCCTCCTCCCACTGACTATCATTTCCCTGCCTAGGGGCGTACTATGTAAATTCCAATCCCTCCTTTCCAGAAGGGCTGAGATCTCTCTTCAGACCCCCATCATGCTGGTGAGGGAACTGAAGTCTATTCTTCAGACCCCCTCTGTTAGGAGAGCTTCCCAATAAACTTTCTGCCTGCAATCAGTCTCCATGTCCTGGTGAGTGCCCCCCTTTTCTTCAACAATTGGTGCTGAAACCCGGGACTGGGGTCACGTTGGATTGATTGGTTGGTGAGGAATCTCCCCTCTGCCTTGGCCAAATGCCCTTCCAACACCAGACATCTAATTTTGGCTGGGTGAGTTAAGGATTTCTCTACCAGAGAATCCTGCTCTCTCTCTCTCCTTTTCCACTGTCCAGGACAACACATGGGAAAAAAACTAGTGCTAGATCAGTGATCCTTAGGTTCCCTGAAGGCCATGGTGGGCAGGAGGACTGTGTCTTCATGGGAAGAAACTCCTTGGCTCTGGAAACATCTGGCTCCAAATGCAGTTTCCTGTTTCCTTGGAGATACTGGATTGATTCAGGGATGTCCATCTCACTCAGAATCTCCCTTGTCCTAGAGATCCTTAGTCTCACCCCAGCTACCTAAAATGGGGAATTCAAGTTTGTTCCCCCTAGAAAAATCATGCCTCTGGGCTGTCTCCTTCATAACCTTAAAACTCTGTACCTGGAAGGACACATCAGACCTAAAAAAGCTCATTTTCTATTCGATCTCAGTGTGGCTGCAATACAAACTGGACAATGAAAATCAGTGGCCAGAAAATGGCAATTTCAATTTCCAAGTTCTCCAAGGCTTAGAGAACTTTATCCAGTCAGTGGCAGATGGCCAGAGATCCCTTACATTCAGACATTCCTTTTCCTTCCTTCCCTCTCTCTGCCAATTCTGTTCTTCCTATCAAATTCTTTGACACCAGAAACCTCCACAGAGATCTTCCTTCTCATCAGTTCCATCCCCTAAAACTTCTGAGCACTCTGACTATGATCCCTCAGGTCATGCCCCTCCATACCTCCTCCATATATTCCTCCTGCATTATCTCCAAATTCACCCTCCACCCTTTCTTCCTCCACTTCATCATCACTGACTTCTACCCTTCTCTTCTCCCCTCTTCATATGCACTTGCAGGGACTACCTCCCCCTCCTTCTGCATCACAGCCCTCCACCTCCATCAGGAAACAGACTCCTAACTCCACACAGATGCCAGTTCCTCTCTCACCTCTCCTGGAGTTGAAGGGATAGTCAGAGTACATGTTCCTTTCTCACTCTTAGATTTAATCCAGATAGAGAACCAATTAAGATCTTTCTCTGAAAACCACTATATCACTCTTTCCACATGTCTATCCCCAGAAGAAAAAAAAATGCATTTGGCTTGCAACCCTAAACCAACAAAATGCTACCAACAGCCCTGTCAGAACCATGGCAATCCCCCAGAAGAAAAAAAAAAACAAAACAAAAAACTAGCTGTAAATCCTCTACCCTCCAGAGTTCCCAACAGACACTCCCCTCCAGGCAAGTACAAAAAAAACACCAAAACACCAAGGCCATGTTTCAAAAGTAAAAAACCTGGACACCGGGCCAAGCAGTGTCCAAACCCATGACTTCCTCCAAGGCTGTGCCTACTGTGCATGTAAGAAATCCACTGGAAGTCTGACTGCCCCCAGACCTCTCAAGGCAAAATGGTATCAGCTATACAGTAAGACCCAACCCCTGGCTTCAACCTCCCAGACCTTCTGGAACTGACAACAGATGATTAAAAGTACCCATAAACTGTGCAGGCCCCCATGCCCATCTCCAAAGCAGAATCTCAAGTAAGTCTGAAGGTGGCAGGTAAGCCAATTTTGTTTCTTATTAATATGAAAATCACTTACTCTGCCCTTCCCAAAGTCCCTAAACCCTTAACTCACTCCTCAATGTCAATAGTGAAGGTCAACAACTGCTCTTTTACTGTACCCACTAAGAATCCACCTGTTCACCCACTCACTTCCTCTTTTGCTTCCCCTTTTTCCATCAAACTCCATCAGTCTTGAAATCTAATATACTAAAATTCCTATCATTGCTGCCCATCACAAACCAGTCACAGTCCATTCAAAAATCATACCCACATCCCATTCAAACCCTAATATCCTGTCCCTCTTGATAATCCACAAAGTATCAAATCTACAATTTCTCACCTCTTACAAGTAAACCTTTCACTTTTGCCTGAACTTTAAGTCTAAGTGTACCTTAAAAAGTAATAATCCAAAATATATGTGTTAAATATTAGTCTATCTACACTGCTAAATTAAAGTTTAAATGCATTTTATACTACTCAAATATTCCTAACTGGTTGCTAATTACTAATTAAAATATTTCCAAGAACAAGCTTGCATATTACAGACAACACTGATTCCAGAAAAATCTTAAAAGTAGTAAAATCAGAAATGTGAAATAACAAAAAATTTAATAACAACCATATCAAAAGGGTAAAAATTATTCAAATTGGTGAGCTTTATGTTTCTGTTAGTGTGTCTAATGAAAACATTAGTCTGACAAGTTGTTTAATTTTAATGTTAATTGTATGCTGTAAGAACTTTGCATTGAAACAGTTTCCAAAGCTTTTTTGGTAGCTTAAATTTGGAAGTTATGTCTTCACTACTACAAATACTACAACCAAACTTTTGTAATCAGCTAGCTACTGTTTGCTACCTAAAAATGCAAGTACCTTATATAAATTACCAGCCATCCAACAGCCCAAAATGAAAAGTAATAATTTACTGTTGCCTTTGCCTCACACTATACAAACAGAGAAAAATAAAGTAATTTTAGCCATACTATACAGCCTTACTGAGTGGAAATCTTAAATCCATGGAAAACTAAATCACCCAAACGTTGCTTTGAAACCATAGTTAATAATCTGAAGTTTCCTATTCCCAATAAAACTCTATGTATGTCTATATAAACTCTTATACCTAAACTGAATTTTTAATGTCACTCAAACCTCAGAGCATATGGCTAATCAAATATGTTATATTAATAATCTAGCTACTGACATTATGTCTGATTGGTTTTCCTTATTATCTTAGCCCTGGATCTTAAAGTTACTTCCCATATTTGCCCCACTAATAACCCACTTTCTTTTAATATTAGCAAGACCATACATTCTCCAAGCTATAATGCAGTTCATTCAAACAACAGTCCAGAACATCACCCAGATGTGAACAGCCTCCTGCATGAAATTCATGAAAATTCATGTATGAAATTCAATACCAGATGTTAACCTCTAAAAATCTATCACAATAACTCAACTAAACCCTGCTCCAACCCTCAACAGCAGAAAGGAGCCTGAGATGATAATTACGAGAATAAAAAATGGCCATCATCTTCCTCTCCTATTTTTCTTCACCCTTAAAATCAATCTTTTTATCTGTTATAACACCATTACTATTGTTATTGCTAATTCTTCTTTTTGGCCTCTGTCTCTTACAGCTTCTCTCCTGATGGATACATTGAATCATAAAATCAACAACCCAGGAATATGTGGATGGCATCTTCCTGATGTGACAATCAGTATCAACCCCTACAGAACCTGAACCCACAGCCCATTGGACAGAATGGAAGGGGACTTTTCTCGACCCCTTGACAGCAGGAAGTAGCTAGATTGAGCCAATGCCCCAAATCCCCACCTCTTCCCATCCTGCCCAATACCATATACCCCAATACCCAGGTTCTGTAACATATTTATATAAACAAAGCATTAGGAAACCTCTCACTAGGTTTGCAGTAATTAAACTGTGACTCAGTTTCTGCAGACGTGCACTGAGGAAAGACAAGGCCCCCCCATAAGCCCACGTATCTGAAAGCATAGCACTTCCTCAAAGGTTAAACAAAAAAAAATCATGTGGAAATGGGAGTAAAGGGAAATAGAGACCCTCACTCCTGGCAGATCAAAGCCACACCTGCTCCTCCAGCATTCCAGGAAAACTTACCTCCCAAACCCACTACCCTCTAGCCATACAAGAGAAAGTTTTCACCTCTAGGGCTTCCTATTGGCTCCTGCACCTTACTAGGATGCTCAACCCCCTCCCAATGACTATCATTTCCCTGCCTAGGAATATACTGTGTAAATTAAATCCCCCCCTTTCCAGGAGTGGGCTGAAGTATATTCTTCAGACCCCCTTCATTGGGAGAGCTTCCCAATAAACTTTCTGCCTGCAATCAATCTCTGTGTGAGTGCCCCTCTTTTCTCCAACACTAGTGATCCATCTGTTTAGATTTACCTGCTCAAAGACCTAGAATGATAATAACAAGAACAAACATTCTAAATCTGTTTACTATGTGCTTGATTGTATAATGCTCTCCTAAGCCCTTTCATGCATTGACTGTTAACTCACAAAAACATAAGAGCATCTACTGAGAACCTCCCTTTACTAGATGGAGAAAATAAGGACAGAGAAGTATTCACATCCAAGCAGTCTGACTCTAGAAACAAACTCTGAGCCCTCTCTCTGATATCTGCTTTATAAGAAGACTGAAGAATCATGTTGTATAATTATACTATAATTATATCATGCTTGCTATATAGCATTCACTATTCTTACTATTTTGCATATATTACCATCTCTATGAAGTACATACTTACTATCCTCAATTTTGGGGAGAAAATGGAGGGACAGGGAGGTTAAGTACCTGTATAAGAGAAAAATAATGACTACATTTGGCATAACCAGGTAAGCTATCTCGGTCACTTTTGTAGAAATAAACCCAGACTGGAAAATAATATTGGCTTTTTCCCACCCTATAGTGATAACCATTCAGTTATTCTATCAGTCTGTCATTAATTGGTTAATTGATTCAACCACTCAAAGTCCTTTATTTGACTTGTATCTGGAGGACAACATCTGTGTTTTTATTATGCAAATTGAAAATTTATATACAATCACCTGTTTTACGACCACAGTTTCTGTTATCATTACTTTGTTACTCAAGAGTAAACTTATGTCCCTTTTTTAGAAGTTCTTGGATCCTATGAACTGTCTATGGTACCATATTCCCTATTTGTGGTGAAACAAATTATCCCTAAAGCTTAGCAGCTTAAAAAAAACATCATTTACTGTATCCCATGGTTTCTGAGGGCCAGGAATAAGAGTAGCAAGGCAGTCCTGGCTCAGGACCTCTCATGAGGTTGCAATCAAGCTATTGGCCTGGGCTGCAGTCATTGAAGGATTGACCTGGCCTGGAGAATCTGCTTCCAAGATGGCACCATGACATGGCTATTACTATTGGCTGAAGGCCTCATTTCCTTCTTACATAGACCTCTCCACATAGCTACCCAAGTTTCCTCACAATCTGGCAACTTGGCTTCTTCCCAGATCTGATCCAAGTGAGACACTAACCAGGAAATCTGCAGCATTTTCTCTTGACTTAATCTCCAAAGCCCCTCACTTTGTCTTTATTTTCTGTTAGAAATGAAGTCTACGTTCAGCCCACACTCAAAGGGAGAGGAATTAGGTTCTACTTCTTGTAGGGAGTGCCAGAGAATTTGTTGATATATTTCAAATAATCACATATATGTGTTCACCTTGTTTAAACTTTATCCTCTTTGGAATGCATTTTTTTTCTTTTGGCTTATTTCATACACTAAATGTATACCCTGCTCCACATATTTCTTCATGTTTTTTCAGGATTTAAAATGCCCACTCTGATCCTGTCAGTCTATGAGAACCACATACCTTTTTTAAAAAACTTATTTTTTATTACTTTTTCTTTTCTTATTGTCTTTTTTCTAAAGATACAGAGATCACAAAAAATGTTATATTAAAAAATATAAGAGGTTCCCATATACCCCATGCCCCACCCCACCACCACTCCTCTCACATCAACAACCTCTTTCATCATTGTGGCACATTGATTGCATTTGATGAATACATTTTGGACACTGCTACACTGCATGGATTATAGTTTACATTGTAGTTTACACTCTCTCCCAGTTCATTCAGTTGGTTATGGCAGAATATATAATGTCTTTCATCTGTCCCTGTAATATCATTCAGTACAACTCCAAGTCCCAAAAATGCCTACACATCACATCTCTTCTTCCCTCTCCCTGCCCTCAGCAACTACCATGGCCACTGTCTCCACATAAATAATACAATTTCTTCCATTGCTAGAGTGACAATAGTTCTACAGTAGAATACCAGTAAGTTCACTCTAATCCATATTTTATTCCTTCCTTCTGTGGACTCTATGATGGTGATGTCCACTCCACCTCTAAATCTTAAGGGGCTTAGGTCCACATGGCTGATATATGTGATTCTCCAGTTTACAGTTGTAGGCACTCTCGGTTCCCTGGTATAGTGGTTGACCACTCTTCATGGCTCTCTTGCCCTTACACAGTGCTATTTGTATTGTAGGTACCTCTCACAATCTATTCTAAACTTTAAAATTCTATCCCTATTCAAGTCAGTGAAAGAACTAGCAACAGAGTTTTCTGGACTGAGGTTGGAAAAAACACTTCTTTTATCCTAGGGCAAATTTGGCTCAACAGAACCTATGAATGCATGAATAAGTAATAGCTGCTTCTACAGCTGTTGGACTAGAGACTCCCTTCAATTTTGGCCACCTCAACCACATCCCTTTAAATCAGAACAATACATTCACACCTCCTCAGGCTCATTAAGTCAAATCCCTGTTATCCCAAAGCATTTCCAACATCTATTTTATACTCTCATTTATTTCTTCTTGACCTGCCCACAATTTGATCCCCTTCTTATACAGTCACTGACATTATCTCCTGCTTTATTATTGTTCAAGGGGACTGATAAACCACACTCTTATATTTTTATCTGAGTCCAGAAATAATTGAGATAAAAGATCACTGAGCCAGAATACATAGAAAAGTATTCACCAGGTGCAGTGAATATGCCATGATGGTGGAAAAGGTTGTTGATGTGGGAAGAGTGGGGTACGGGGGGCGGGGGGTATATAGGGACCTCATATTTTTGAATGTAACATTTAAAAGAAAATAAATAAGAAGAAAAATAACTTAATTGCTAATAATTTTTATTTAATTACTGAGTTAAAGGTTATGGTCCAAATCTGTCACCAAATGTGCTACTTAATATTTCTCCAGTGAATACTTTTGGTTTCCCCTTTTCCAGGTCTGTGATTTTCCTCAAAGATTTTGGTTCAGATTTCCCATTTTGTTATAGGATAACATGTATAATGCATTCTCCTGTAGCTGAAACTACTACCTGATAGCATGATAGCCCTACTGTTAACAAGCAAGCTGGACATTCAGACTCCCTTTTCTATCTGCTGCTCTGGTGGGGGTAGAAGGAAAAGTGTGGAGAGGACTCCACATATCAAAATAGTGATACTTGCAATTTCAAGATGAAGTATTTCTGTTTCCAAACACTTGTTGCAGATTCAAGCTGTTTTGAAATAATTTATCTCTGAAAGATGCTAGATACATCACATAGCAGCATTTTGTATATAAACTCTCAGAGTACGCTCACCCAGTGGATCAGTGAAAAAGCACCCTTTGAAACAGTAAGCAGTGAAGATAAACAAATAAATGGTGAGATTAGACATCTACAGAACTCACTCTATAAGTTAGTTTGAATTTTGGTGAGTTATTTCTGATATTTAAGAGGAGGCAATATGATCGTCTTATCAAGGTTTTAAAGAATTTAGCCTTTGATGATAGATAAAAAGAGAATGGTTGCACACAAAAATTACAAAGATTTGCATGTGAATGTCCACAGAAGAGTTATCTCAAAACTGGAAATATCTCAAATGTCCACTATCTAGTGAAAGCAGAAACAAAATGTGCTATAGTCATACAATGGAATGTTACTTGGCAATAAAAAGGAACATGATTTTTAAATACTACAATAAGGAAGGCTCCTCATAATGGCAAATAAAAGAAGCCAGATTCAAAAGACTACATATTGTACCATTCCCTTTTTATGAAATGCCCAGAAAAGGCAAAGTTATAGAGCCAGAAAGTGGATTAGTGGTCGTCTGGACCAGGAGTAGGAGTAGAACTGATTACAAATGAACTCTGGGGAAATTGTGGGGGTGATGGAAATGTTCTGAATTATTGTAATGCTTGCACAACTCTGTAAATTTCTTAAAATCATTAAATTGTATGCTCACAATTGGTGAGTTTTATTATATGTAAATTTTACCTCGATAAAGTAGTTGAAAAATAAAAAGGAAGTGGACTCTTAATAAATGGATAGTATGCCTCTAGTGCTCAGGGGAGAGGGAGTACCCTCTGACAGGAAACTTTCAGGTATTCTGATATGGTAAAGACAGGTGTGCCAAATATTGTAGCAGGAAGACACTTGGTTATGATCATCCAGTTTTCTGCTTTAGCTTTATACTTTCTAAGGAGTCTCCACATATGGTATTTTGTGTTAAATATAAAATTTTCCTATTTGAAAAAGAATATGCTGACTCACTAACACCTGCAATCTAGTGGATTTGATCTTGCAAATTTATATATTGGTAGTCTTATAGATCTCATATAAGAGTCTTTTGAGAGTGAATATCCTGTGAAGCCAAATTCATCTGGGTAGCTGACAAATACAGAATTTCTGCAGCAGATACATGTGGAATAAGTTTATATGGAAAGTTTAGAGATAATACTTAATATTAAAAAGGCACAATTTTGGGCTTTTATGTGACTTTGTACATTAATGACTCTTGAGATTTTGCCAAGAACAGTAGTTATGGGAAGTTGGAATGAGTTGGTACATGTGGAGTATCATTATTGCTTGTATTGCTTGTATCTTTTCCTGATGTGCGTGTGTGTTTGTGTTTAATGAGTCATAGCATCATTAATTATGAGATACATAAACCCCTTGAAGAAATAGTTCTTGGAATTACTTAGATATAAGTGAAATACTCAAAACAAGAGCAATTGGAAAAGGGAAGTGAGGAGCATATCTCTGTTTTAAATAATTACACTGCTGAGTTAATTTTCTCCAACTCGGCACTGCTTTTCTCATCAACTCAGTAGGAAAAAATTGAGTTGATGGGCTTAAATTAGGTAATTGACATCATATATAGAGACACATATATACACACACATATATACATATCTTTTCAGAATCTACACACAAACTAAATTAATTCACAATTGACTGGGTCATGATGATTTTGAGATTTTTGAAATGTTTCTATATTTATACTAATATTTTAAGTTCATGTAGGTGCTGGGAATAAAACTATCATGTTATCCTGTGGTCCAGCAAGCAGAAATGTGGTCTATGCATACAATTAAATATTATTTATCAAAGAAAGAAACAAAGTACTCATGACATGCCGCAAAATGAATGAATCTTGAAAAGATTATTCTCAAAGAAGTCAGACACAAAAGGCCATATGTGGTCTAATTCTATTTATAATAATTGTTCAAGAAAGACAAACACATAGAGATTAGTGTTTGCCTAGAGCTGGAAGTGGGAACCGGGTATCATGGTAACTGGGTATAAGGTTTCTTTTTAGTGTGAAAGAAATGTTCTGAAATTAGATTGCAGTAATGGTTGTACAACTCTGTAAGTATACTAAAATTCATTGAATTGTATACTTAAAATGAGTGAGTTTTATAGCATGTTAATTACGTCAGTAAATCTGTTTAACATATATGGTAATCTTAACCAGTAAAATTTTTGGAGCTTTTGAGATAATGTAATTTAGTAAGTTCATTTAAATACAATACAAAAGAACAAAAAAATGGGTAGGAATATATACTAAGCATGTTTACTTTTAAAATCAGACAAAAGAATTACTCCATTTTGTTGGAACTGGGCATAAATTTTAAACGCAGAAAAGAAGAAATCCAAAACAAGCTTATGACTGAATTTTGAAGTGAACTGACAATTATTTGAACTTTTGGAGACTATTTTTCTATATTTAAAGTTGTAAAGGTAGGGACCTAGAACACTTTGTGTGTGTGTTTTTTTTAATGTATGGTCTTAGTAAGTATTAATATTAATTACTATTTCAAAACCATGGAGGTGTGAATTTCTTCTGTATCTGTTTTACAGCATGGCATAAAGGACAATGATTATTAGCATATTATAGATTCCTTAAACCTAATTACAGTTGTAGTTTTTTTGCCTTCTGTATCCCCTTAAAGAGGCTTAACCGTAACATATTTTAATAGGCCCATGTGCTTGTTTTGTTGGACAGCCAGTAAAAATAATGTTCTCACAGGGCTACTAATTCTACCTTTGTCTTCTCTGATCCATTCTTTACACAGCAATCAGACTGATTTCTAAAATACAAATCAAACAAAGTTACAGTAATTAAAATACATTAAAATGTACTTCAGTAACAGTCTTAAAGGAAGATAAAGAGGACTGTGTTTCAGAATATGGGTAGAGTATGAATTTAGGCAGTTCTGGAAGTGATGGGGGATTTAAAACTAATTTTGAAAAAGAAAAAAAAATAGTTGCAAGTGTTTTCGTTTTGGATTTGTTTTGATTTAATGCCAGATGGGGTTGTCTCTTTTCTTGTATTGGTTTTTAGCTTTTTTCCTCAAGCCCAGATCCTCCAAGGGTCTCAGGAATGTGTCAAATACCTGAACCCAGATCCCTCCTAGAGGAAAAATATGCCCAAGAGGTATTTTAATCAAAGGGTTTAAACACTGACTCAAAAATTAAATACTGTGACATAATTGCATTTTACTCCAAGAAGTAATGAGGTTGAGGCAATTGGGAGAAAGAAGGAAGGAAGGAAATGAGCAAAGTCTCCCGTCTAATTGCTCTCTGTGCTCTCCAGAATTTCTAGTCAGAGCCCATGAGGGAAGAGGGTCCCAAAGGAACACCAAAGACTTATTCTTAGCTAAGGAGAGGATTCCTGCTGGTTACCCAAGGACCCCAGGCACTGCTGGGTCTAGGTGTTTAACTAGAAGAGGGTAGAAAGAATGTGGAATTGGCCCTATTTGCTTTTGGGCTGATACTAAAATGACTCCATGATGTCTTCTTAAGATAGTCCCTGATAGTGACATTAAATCTTAAAAACCTTGAAGATGATTGCATATGTTCAGAGAGATTGCTATTGATAGACTACATTGTATATTGAAAAAGATGGTTGTCTTTTATATTGGTAATAGCCTATTATTTTTTACTACATTATCTATTTTGTTTTGTTTTATTATATGTGTGCTACAGAATTCTCTATTTTTAGTTGTCCAGCTGATGGAAAAAGCAGGTTTGTGGACCACTCAAATCAATAGGTAATTCCAGACACCACGGAGCCATTTCAAGTCAAGCTAAGAGACATAATGTAGAATAAAGTCTCATTTAAAGCAGATAATTAATACTGTGAATGGATTTTTAGCAAAGTAAGTAGGAACAAACATTAACTTTGTTACTATAAATATTGGTTTATTATTATATGTGTAGGTAATTTTCATAATCAGCAAGTAATTATCATATGCATAAAATTACTCATTAATTTTTATAATTAATAAGTAATTATTATACACACAAGAAATTTGAGATACATTATTGTTACTATTAGTACAGATAACGAGGAGATTTAGAAGTTTGTCAGTTATCCAAATTCATAGTGAGGTGTAGGTGTGGCATTTACACTCAGATATATATCCAACTGTAAGTTAATTTACTTTTTGCCCTCTGTTCTATACTGCCTCTAGTGTTATTTCTTCATTTTACTTGAGAGGAAACAGATAGAAAATAATTAAATGACTTTCCTAATGTCTCACATTACCTAGTGACAGAATTGAACTGATTCCTTGTGAGAATTTCTTTATACTATGTAGACATTACCAGTTTCCAACAAGTCCTAAGAAGATATTAGCTTTTTGGGGGAGCAGCTCATCTCAGTGAGGCCATTCCTTGCTTTTCCAGGGCTACCTAGACATGAAGATGAGGAATCACACTGAAGTAACTGTGTTTCTCCTGATGGGACTCCCTCATACAAAAGGGCTGGAGAGCCTGCTCTTTGTCCTCTTTTTGGCCTTCTACCTCTTCACCTTGTTGGGGAACCTGCTCATCTTCCTCACCATTCTGGCTTCCTCTCCCCTCCACACCCCCATGTATTTCTTCCTGGGAAACCTCTCCGTGTTTGACATATTTTTCCCTTCCGTGAGTTCCCCCAAAATGATGCTCTACCTCCTGGGGCAAAGCCGCACCATCTCTTACCGGGGCTGTGCATCCCAGCTCTTCTTTTACCACTTCCTGGGCTGCACCGAGTGCTTCCTGTACACGGTGATGGCTTATGACCGCTTTGTGGCCATCTGCCACCCCCTACGGTACACAGTCATCATGACCCCTGGAACGTGTGCTGTCCTGACCCTAAGCACCTGGCTGGGGAGCTGTCTGCATGCATCCGTCCTCACCTTCCTCATCTTTAAGTTGCCCTACTGTGGCCCCAATGAGGTGGACAATTTCTTCTGTGACATCCCGGTGGTGCTGCCCCTGGCTTGTGCAGACACTTCTCTGGCTCAGAAAGTAAGTTTCGCCAACGTGGGTCTTGTTGCTCTCCTGTGCTTTCTTCTGATCCTCACTTCTTACACTCGCATTACAATGTCTATCTTGAAGATCAGTTCATCAGAAGGCAGGCGCAGAGCCTTCTCCACCTGCAGTGCGCACCTGACCTCCGTCCTGCTGTTCTATGGACCCGTGGTCCTCATTTATCTCCAGCCTGCTTCCAGCCCTTGGCTGAATTCTGTGGTCCAGGTGTTGAATAATATCATTACTCCTTCCCTGAATCCTTTGATCTACACCTTGAGAAACAAGGATGTTAAGCTGGCCCTGAGAAAAGTGCTCATCCAAGGAGTATATACTTGTGTGGAATAACTTTGTATGTCATTTTCTGTCTTTACAATGCTGCCTTGTATTTATTTGGGGACAATTTGTCCTTATATTTGGTATGATTGCTAGGTGGGGTTTAGGACAAAAAGATGACGTTGAAGAAATTCAGGTGTGACTTACGTCCCCATATTAGCACTATCTTTAATTCAACAAAATCTTTTACATTGCTTACCATGTGCCAGTCTGCTATGTATTTTACAAATACTGACATAAGTAATTTTCATAATAATTAAAAGAAATTGATGCTATTATTATCCCAATTTTTACCTAGGATGAAATTAAGGCACTATATTTCTGAGCCCGATGTGAATGAGAGCATCTGAACCTGGTGCTAATTTTGCCTCTGTATTGTAGGAATTGTAATATAAATATTCCTTCCAGAACCTTCGTTTTCTGTTTACATTGAATGTTCTCCAATTTGCCACACACACAAAAATCTGTAGTCCATTTAATCCACTCTATTGTTTTCTATCATTTTGTATTTCTGCATTTTGATGCATGATGTATTTTGATAGTGGTATAAAGAAAACTTATTACATTTTAGAAATCAGGTGACACCCATGTATCAACCAACATATACTCAGAGCTTCTACTCTCAGGAAGTATTCTTTCTTTTTGACAATGGTTTAGACTCTAGGAGAAGGATTGCAGATTTCCTTTAATTAAGTCAAAGACTGAATTTGAGTTCCAAAATTCCTGGTCAGTTTTTTTTTTTCTCATCTAAATATTGAAGAAAATTAGAAAATTGCAAAAAAATTAAGTGAATATAAGTTACTTATTTCTCCAGTTCCAAAGATACCTACTATTAAGAGTTTGGCATTTTTCCTGTATTATCTCATTAGCAGCGACATTGGAGCTAGAACGCAGGGTTTCTGACTACCTGTTTAGAATTCTTTCATATATCTCTATACCTAATCTATGCATCTATATTTATACATATACCATCTATTATTATATCTCTATATCATCTATATCTGTCTACAATCATTTATAGCTACATCTAATCTATTTGCATATGTATATATGTACATGTGTTACGTGGAAAGAAATTTATATAATGGTGATAATATTGTGCATGTGCATGTACGTATGGTGTTTGAAATTGTAGCAAACATTTCAATTGCCATAGCATTTAAATGGGTCTATTTTAAATTCTGTGTGATATTCTAATTTATAAATCAATAAAATTATTCAATGATTCTGTATTATTAAGCTTTTAGGTTTGATTCCATTTTTTTTTATAATTAACCATAACTTTTCAGTGAACATTTTATGCTTATTTCCACATTTCGATTTTATTGTTAAGCTGTGGTATTACAGATCAAAGAATGTGAGCTTTCTTCTTTTTTTATACATAGAAGTATCTACAATTGCTACTAGAAATATAATTTATTTTCCTTCATTATCTAATACACTGTCCGGTATTTTTTAAATTAATGATTTCTTGTTTATTAATTTTTTCTTTCAAATGAGATATTATATGTTTTAAATATTATTTGAATGTCTTCTTGTTTGTGAAATCAGTCATTGCCCTTTGTCCATGTGAGATGGGATCTTGGGAATTTTCTTATTATTTCCTGTTCATAAATTTCAAATATTAGCTTCTTAGATGTGTTGCATTTTTCCTCACTTTGTCATTTATCCTTTGCTTTTATTTGTAATTTATGTACAGAAGTCTTTATTTTGTATGCAGTCTTATTTATTCATTTTTTCTGTTTTTTTCTTTTTTTCCATTGCCTGTAGAGATTAAAAATTCCTATAACTCCACGCTGATAAATATATAACAATGACTTTTAGATTTGTTTATCTTAGAATAAATTCATTACCTGGAATTTATTTGGCGGAAATGTAATTTCTGTTTATCCTTGTAAGGGCTAGCTTCTTATTATATTTTAATGTGCTAATGCTTCCCCAATCTTGAACTACTTGTGAATTCCTAAGATAAAATAGTTATTAGGATGGGGCTTTTTAATTCCATTCCATTGGAATGCATTTGCTTGGACTTTATTTAGAGTTTCTCATCTATTTTAATGGATTTGATGGCATGTTTTTGGAATTAATTTACTCAGATTTTTACCTTTATAAAATGAGTTGAATAAGTATGCTGATTAAACTTTGTGTATGCTAGAAAAGAGAACACCAGAAAATTATTTGTTTCTTGAAATAGCCTATAAAGTCATCTAGCTCAGAAATGGTTTCTATAAGTTTTTCTTGGAAAATGCTTTTCAGTTTTTGCATAACCATTAACCTACTCAGATTTTCTGTTTTTCTCTTGAACTGTTTTGATCATTGATATTTTTCTAATAAAATTCCATTTTACCTAAATCATTTGCTCTCACATGTTACCTTCCATCACCTTGTGTTTGTGGGAATTAAAATTGTAAATTGAAATTGCAGTTTCCTGTGTATAGATGTTCTGGCTTGTAAAGTCTGAAGAGAGGACCAGAAATCTGTACTTTTAACAAGTACACTCAAGAGATTAATTTAGGTTTTCATGTTTATTAGTGTATAGTACACTAATTTTTGTCATTTATGTGTTATCACATTCCCATACTCACAGTACTTTTTTGTTTCCCTCTTTTTTACACAGATTTGCCCAAAGTTTGCCGTTTGCTTAGTTCTTGCATGACGGAAAAAAACTTTTGAATTTATTTATCAATTCTATTGATAATTTGGTATCTTATTAAAGTATTTATACTTGTATCTTTGTTATTCATTTCTTCTAATATATTTGATATCCATTTTCTTTTCCTCAGGTCTTTTCTCTTGTTTTTGTATCAAATAGTAAATACATTTATAATCTTTTCATCCAAACAGGAAATTATAAAGAATTTCAGGTAGTTTAAAGAATATTTTTAAAAATTATTATTTTATTCATTAGTTGTTAGAAAACATGGATGGTATATTTTACATTTTGGAATTTATTAAAGATTTTTTTGTCTCCTAATATCTGATCAGTTGTATCATTGGCCATTTATGACAGAACTGAAAACATACTTGTAAGGTACGAAAATTTAAAAATCAATTTGAGCTTCTGAGTTAGAATTTTAAGCAACTTGTTTCTTGCCCATTGTTCTATCATTTACTTTAGCTTCTTAAATTTTGATAATACGTAATTTGGAGCATAGACATTATGAATACTTATAATTTCACTCAAGAGGATAAAAAACTTTAATTAGTGCTTTCAGATTTCTATTATAGATGACCTTTCTTTTCATATCTTTTATGTCTTAACTGATTCCTTCTCGTTCCTAATCTCCTCTCTCAATGACTCCTTTTTCCTGTTACTGAAACACTCTGTCATTCTTACCTTTACACCTAGAATATGTTATTTACATCTACTTTTTCTCCATTTGTCCTGTATGCCTGATGAGCTGCCTTCCTCACACTCCTATGACTGTCCAGCTATGTTGATGTCTCCAAAACCTGCAGAAAGGAACACTGCTCAAATGTATGTGTGTAGGAGCATGGCGTAGTCTTGTGGGGAAACTGGGTATAGACAGTGATGGAGAGAGATGGGCGAACTTTTCTTTACTCTTCCTTTTTCCTCAAACTTCATTTATGATTGTGATCAACTGTGCTTAGGTCACGACTCTCTCCTGCTGCCCCCTTCCCATTCTCTCTCCTTCTCTGCACTCTGTATTTATTTTTCAATCATTCTCATTTGCAATCCTATATTGGAAATTTTCCCCATATTTTGAGATCTCTTTTGGAAATTTATTTTTAGGTTTGTTTCTGATGTGATTACAGGTTTTGTACATACATTTTAGTTAGGAGAGAGTGTATAATCATGGCTAGTATGTCACCAGAACTATTCAATTTTAATATATTCTCAAAATAGAAACATGTTATTGGATAGTACACTTTCTTTTCAGGGAGTACCAATTTTTTAGATATGCTATCTTGGTTGTTATGGGAAACTTGCCATGAACTTTTTATACCAGAGTGTAAAGAGCTCGTTATTGCTAATATTCAGAGGGTAGCCTTTCTGAGCTCACCACCAGATCCCTTCTATATACATTCTATGTATACCGTCACATAGAGAGAATGAGAAAAACTCAATATTTTGTTTTGTTAATAACATTTTTGTGTTATTCATGTTTAGGTTACACTTCAAACTATTGACAAATTAAGTGCTATAAATGAAACTAAACTAACTGTAAATTGTGGTCCATTTTGGTTAAAATGACATTGGAGGAAGTATATGATGTAAGCTAGATTAGCTACTCTTTCACAATCTGTGAATATCAATTTGTGAAATAAATAAGAGTATAAACCATTTATCACTCTTTTGCAGCAGTATAAAAAGATTATTTTTATTTCTTCCTTTTTTATAATCGTAAGTCAAAAAGTTGCTGACTAAAAATCAAATGTTTCTTTAAGCCTATTAATAACATTCACAACCCCAACTTTTCAAATCTGAACTCTTTTCTATAAATAATATTGAAGGTAACTGATCTTTTAGCGGTCTGAGTAAAAACTATTCTGCATAGTATTTATGCATCAAAAGGACATTTCCACTTGGTCTTTGGCTCCCCAGAGACTTCAGCTTCTCTTAACCTCGGTGTTTCAGAGATTTGCATATTTTCTCTTACTCTTACCAAGCCTCCACTACCACATCTTTATACCTGCCTAAAATCTGAGGTTGACTGATTGTGCCAGGCCTCTCATCTTGGTTAATGTCATTTACCACCAGAAATGCAAACCCTCCTCTAACTGCACCCCTAAATTCTGTACTTTCTCCAACACTGACAGGTTCTAATCAATTCATGCTTCCTATAGGTGATTCCCCATGTTCATGTACCCATGTAATTCCCCCATGTACTATTCCCCCATGTACTAACCTCCTTTCTGCCTTACTATTGCCTTCTGCTATGAAGAGGCAATGCTGCATGAACACCAAATTCTGTCTTACTTTCTTTCCACCGGCACAAAAAGAAAGGGTATTTCCCAAATTCCTTGACAGTTGGGTTCTGGCCAATGGGATGTGGACTAAAGTACTGCAAACCACTCTTAGGCTCCCAGAAATATCCCAGTGACCTTGCTTTCTTTCCCCCTGACATGGGGACTCCAGAAGATTCTGAAGCAGCCTGGATTTCTGACTCTCCACTTGGAGTACAGCTGCCCTGAGGAATCTTGCACCCCATGTAGGGCTTCTCACGATTAATAAAACATTGTTGTGTTTAACCACTGATTAGGGGTTTACTTTTTGTCATGGCATAGCCTATCCTACACTAATTAATTCAGCTCCCCTAGTATTTTATTAGGAATAATCACCAGTAACAGATTTACCAGTTTTAGAATGTTACACTTTTCATATTAACTAAAGCAGTATCTTCCTTTTAGCAGAATTTGTGCTTGTGTAATCTTAAAATTCGTTATGTACCAAAAAATGAGTTTGTTTCATATGAAAATATGTTACATACCAAAAAATGAGTGTGGTTTGCCTTATTGAAAGTCAAGTTAATTGTTGATAATGGAGATGATTATTCAAATAACCCAGAAATTCAGGTGTTTTAATATGTTTCTCAATTTTTAAACATTGCAAATCACTTAAAAAATGAATCTAGGGAAGTGGATGTGGCTCAAGTGATAGGGCTCCCACCTACCACATGGGATGTCGTGATTTCAGTTCTTGGTGGCTCCTGGAGAAAGTGAACTGGCACGACGGGCGGGTGCAACAAGCTGATGCAACAAGATGATACAACAAAGAGACACAGAGAGGAAAGACAATGAGAGATACAGCAAATCAGGGAGATGAGGTGACTCAAGTGATTGAGAGCCTCTCTCCCACATAGGAGATCCCAGTTTCAGTTCCTAGAGACTGCTAAAGAGAAGATGAGCAGACAGTGAAGGCACACAGCGACCTCAAACTATCAGGAGTTGGGGGTGGGGGGTGGGCAGGAGAATAAATAAACAAAATAAATCTTTAAAAAAAAATAAATCTATTCTCAAAAGTTTACCTGCAGAGCATAAGGTTTGGATAGGCTGCTAGCAAAATGTTCACATAGCTGTATGATTCTGTTTAGTTTACAAAATTAAGATGTTTTTATATTCTTTTCATTCACAAGAGCCACCCAAATTGAATAAGCTTCAGACTTTACAAAATCTGCGTTCGCCATTTAATTACAGAAGAAAGAGGGGATTCATTCTATCTTCTAATAAAAAAATTCACTTGGAACAAACACAAAACACACAAACAGAAATAACAGAGGTATCTGATTATAAAGTTTATGATCTTTCTGAAAATAAAGTTTTAGTGTTTAGGGAGTATTTAATTACATTACTCCAAAATTTTATGGGATTTTCATTAAGAAACAGTATTTTTGTTACATATCTAAGTGATGATAAAAATATATGAAAAGTTTATAATATCACTATTATATATATCCTTTTCTTAATCCTTAATGATTTTAAGTACGATGATTGGCTTAAATAGTATTGGTACAAATAAAAAAGATGATAAATGCTCCTTGGAGTGGCAAGCACAGTTCCATTAAATTTACCATTGTTAGAAAAAAAATTTACTCAGAAAAACAGATATCATTGACTTTTTTTTAGATGTACAACCAAAACCTTTTTCAAATCAAGATAACATGTTCTAACTTAGTACGATGGTCACATGAAAATATTCACATTCTTTATTTTCAAGGGTCAAATGTTTTCAGTGATGGTACCTGTTTAAAAACAAAAGAAACACAATATCATGCCACAATTGTGCAAACTTCAGAAAAAGATCTCAGAAATTTTTATTATTTTTGCTTGTATTCCTTCCATCCTGAAACTATAAGGATATACAATTTCAATAATTACCATAAGCAAAAACATATAATTACAAGTTCCATTTTGCCTGTATCTTTTTAAGCAAAGTTTCAACATTTGATCAGTTATTCATGTTAAATTAGATTCTATATGTGTCTTGAATATATCAAAAATAGGTAATGAAATCATGCTTTTTAAGTTACTGTTTATTTACATTTAATCTGCAAGTCCATGTACTCAGGAGTTTTTGTTTTCTTCAACAGATCAAGGATGCATTAAAAAATAATCATGCAAAAGAGCATATTTCCACCTAAAACTTTTAATTTATTCAAAAGTCTTGCAATTCATAAGAAACTGTCCTTGATAATAAAGGACTTAGAAAAACTAAAGGATAAAATGGTACACTTGATTCAGGCTCTGCATATGGGACAGAGAAAGGGTAAGAAGTAAAGAACACAGTGGGAGAAGAAAGCCTTTCTCTCTTCCTCATCTTTTTACAACTTTTCCTCCTGTGACTGGGTGGATCAATCAGATACTTCCTTTAAGTGCTGCTGCCTCCAAGCCAGTCAGTAAAAGGAAGACTCTCCACCTGCATTCAAGTTTAAGTCACATTCTCCAATCTATATGCCACCAAACCACATGAGGGGGAATATGTATACTTGCTGATCTTGTGTTTCTCAATTTGTTGGTGAACCTGCTTCATTCTCAAGTCAGTGTGCAGGAGTTCAGAAGTCTTAGGCCCCAATCTCATATCAGCATCATTGCAGGATGACATGAGGGCAGTCCTTCTAGAGGAAAGTAGCAGGATTGCAAAAAAACATTAGAGGGAAGAGTTAATGAGATGACAGTGACGCTAAACTGCCTGGTTCAGTTTGTCCTTAATAAAGCCTGACTGATGGGCTCAGGCATGCAGAAGGCAGGGGCTCACTGAGATTGTGCAGGAGGGCATGATGGAGGGAAGGATTTGAGTAACTTGGAGCTAATTATAATAATTGTCAGATAATCTAAAGTAAATAAGCTAAAAAAAAGAGGAGAAAGTGCTTACAGAAAAGAGAAATAGATGTGGTTATAGAGGTTTCAATGAAATCATTTGTTCGTTCTATAAGCACTTAACAGTGGCAGCAAAGAAGTGCCAAATCTGAGCCTACAAAGAGCTTACAGCCTCGTTATAGGAATACAGACATTATTTTTAAAATGATACATGTAAATTTTAATTATCGACTGTGTGGTAAATGCTAGGTAGAAAAGGTCTGTGGATTCAAAACACATAATGGGAGAGTATTTGTATCCTAAATATACTCTCATGTCAATAAATAGGTATTTATATTTTAACTTGTATGCCTGTGTGGTATTCCAAGGAAATTAAGCAGGGCTTCCCTAGAAATGATATATGGAAGAATAAGAGTGGAAGAAGGGAACGTGACAGACTTTCTAGGCAGGGGCAATCTCAGGGACCAAGGCCCTGTGGACATGGGCACAGTATATTTGAAAGACTGAGAGGAAAAGAACTATGACATCAACGTTGAGAGACAGAAAACAAAAGATAATTCAGAGCACAGTTGCCCATATTAAAGAACATGGTCTTTATATTCGAGCGATGGGAAGTTTAAGAAGGTTTTAGGAAGCTTTATGTATGGAGTGTATTTGTGTGTAAGAGACTAGGAAAGGATAATTATAGCTACAGGGGGAGAGAGGCTGGGGGAGCACAAGAGCATCCAGGAGACAACAGGAAGGTGATCAGACTATAGAATTTCAAGATAATTGGTAAGAAAAAAGGAGAAATGGTAGCCCCCATGTCATAGAAAAGGTTTTGGGAATAAATGTGGGTTAAGGACCGGCTTTAGCCTAATCTGATGACATCTGTATAGAGCTTCGTTTTCTGCTTTCTAAGGTTCTCTACATGAAGGTACACTCAGAACTCAAATATGATTCAAACACCCAGAGGACTAGACTCCCCAGAGGAGAGCATCAAGGAAAGAAGGAAAATCAGAACACTTGACTCTGTGGGATTAGAACATTTTATTACCAGTTAGTTTAGGCATAGTTTATATACAACATAAACAAATGCACAACTCTATAGGGTTTAGAAATAACTGCCATTTATCCTACTAGGGAATTTCTTTGGATATTTTTTTCTTCAATCTTCCTGGTTCAGATAAACTAATTTCATCCCAGATGAGATATCCTTACATTTTCTTGAAAATTGTTACAAGCTCATTGTAAAATAATGAAAGCAAAACAGAAAAACATAATTAAGAATATGAAAAAAGTCATCCAAAATTTGATTGTACATTTTAACCAGTGGAATATTCTTTCAATAATTTATGAATAAGTATAGATACATTTCATATCAAAAAATAAGATGTTAACATTCACCACCTTTTTCCTGTTTCCACCTGCTATAGGGATTCCATATTTGATTGCAGGGTTGTCAGGGCCTTTATTTTGTACAAATCAATGCTTTGGGTAAGGAGAGAACTGGAACAGCAAAGGAGGAAAAACCAATATAAAGTAGAAAAGACAGAGAGCGACTTGGGAAAAATATAAAGAAGACTTAACAAAATGGGTATTGATGAGGAGAAACTAGAATCAATGCTAGCTAAGAGAAGGGAATTTTGGAAGACTTGAAGATTGTAATAAGAAATAATTTAGGGTGCTGAAAGGAAAAAAGCTAGGGTATATTTTAAGAAGTGGTATGTGAGTGTGTATATGCATGTTTTTAAATAAAATCTTTTTTTTTACTGGATACATATACTTTTTATTGAATCATATAATATGTTACACAATATATTTGGCTCAAAGTAACACAATCATACAGTATTTGTCCATTTGTGTCTGGCTTGCTTCGTTCAACATAATGTCCTCCATGTTTATCCATGTTTTTATGTTTTATGACTTCATTTCTTCCTAAATCTCCATAATTTTCATTGTGTGAATACACAACAGGTTGTTTATCTATTCATCAGTTGATGGACACCTGGTTTGTTTCCAATTTTTGGCAATCATCAGTAATGCCACAATGAACATCAGTGTACAGATGTCTGTTCCTCTCACTGCTCTCAGTTCTTCTGGGTATATACCCAGTAGTGGTATTGCAGGGTCACATGGCAAGTCTACCTTAAGCTTCTTTAGGAACTGCCAAACAGTCCTCCACAGTGGCTGTACCATTCTGCATTCCCTCCAACAGTAAGTAAATGTACCTATCTCTCCACATCCTCTCTAGCACTTGTAGTTCTGTGTCTTTTTATTAGTGGCCATTCTGATAGGTGAGAAATGATCTCATTGTAGTTTTGATTTTCATTTCCCTAACCATAAGTGATGTTGAGCATTTTTTCATGTGTTTTTTTTTTCTTCCATTTGTATTTCTTCTTTGGGCAAATGTCTATTCAAGTCTTTTGTCCATTTTAAAAATGGGTTGCTTGTCTTTTTATTGTTGAATTGTAACATCTCTTTATATATCCTGGATATTAAACCCTTATCTGATATATGATTTCCAAATATTTTCTTCCATTGAGTTGGCTGCCTTCTCACCCTTTTGACAAAGTCCTGGGCGGTACAGAAGTGTTTAATTTTGAGAAGGTCCCATTTACATATTTTCTTGTGTTGTGTGTGCTTTGGGTGTAAGGTCCAAGAAACCATCATCTACCACAAAATCTTGAAGATGTTTCCCTACCTTTTCTTCTAGTAGTTTTATGGTCCTGGCTTTTATATTTAGGTCTTTGATTCATTTTGAGTTGATTCTTGTATAGGGAGTGAGGCAGTCATCTTCTTTCATTCTTTTAGTTATAGATATCCTGTTCTTCCATCACCATTTGTTGAAGAGACTGTTTTTATCCCATTAACATGGATTTGTAGTTTTGTTAAAAACCAATTGGCCATATAGCATTTATTTCTGGACTCTTGATTCTTTTTTAGAATTCTTTTGACTATTTGGGTGCACTTTCCTTTCCAAATGAATTTGGTAATTACCTTTTCTAATTCTGTAAAGTAGGCTCTTAGAATTTTGATTGGTATTGCATTTAATCTATAAATCAGTTTGGGTAAGATTGACTTCTTCACAATATTCATTCTTCCAATCCATGAACACGGAATGTCTTTCCATGTGTTTAGGTCTTTGTAAAATTTCTTTTAGCATTGTTTTGTAGTTTTTTGCCTATAGGTCCTGTTCTTCTTTGGTTGAATTAATTCCTAGGTATTTGAGTCTTTTTGTTGCTATTGTTAAGTGGAATTTTCCCCTTATTTCCTTTTCAGGTTGTTCAGTACTAGTGTACAAAAACATTACTGATTTTTGTATGTGGATCTTGTGTCCTGCCACTTTGCTGAACTCATTTATTAGCTCAAGTGGCTATGTCATGGATAGTTTAGAATTTTCTAAATACAGGATCATGTCATCTACAGTGATGGTTTTACTTCCACTTTTCCTATATGGATGTCTTTAATTTTTTTTTTCTTGTCTAATTGCCCTAGCTAGAACTTATAGTACAATATTGAATAACCGTGGTGACAGTGGGCTCCTTGTCTTGTTCCAGTCTTAAAGAGAAAGTTTTCTACTTTTCCAATGGAATACAATGTTGACTGTGGGTTTTTCATATATGCTTTTTATCATATTGAGGAATTTTCCTTCTATGCCTATCTTTTGAAGTGATGTATCAAAAAATGACGCTAGATTTTGTTGAATGTCTTTTCTGTGTTGATTGAGATAACTTGTGTTGTTTTTCCATCAATTTGTTAATGTGTTATATTACATTGGTTGATTTTATGTTGAACCAGCCTTGCATACTAGGAATAAATCCCACTCTGTTGTGGTGTACAAGTTTTTTGACATGCTTTTGGATTTGATTTGCAAGTATTTTGTTGAGAGTTTTTCCATGTATGTTGATCAGATGAAATTTTCTTTTCTTGCAGTTTTTTTATCTGGCTTTGGTATTAGGGTGATGTTGGCTTCATAAAATTTGTTGAGTAATTTTCCCTCCTGTTCAATTTTTTGGAAGAGTTTAAACAGGATTGGTGTTAAATCTTTTCAAAATGCTTGGTAGAATTCACCTGTGAAGCCATCTGGTCCTGGAGTTTTCTATGCTGGGAGATTTTTGATGACAGATTCAATCTCTTTAAATGTGATTGGTTTGTTAAGTTCTTGAATTTCTTGTATTGTTGGTATAAGATTTTTTATTTCTAGGAGTTTGTCCATTTCATTTAGATTGTTTAGTTTGTTGGCATACTGTTTCTCATAATATCTTCTTCTGATCCTTTTTATTTCTGTGGGGTCAGTTGTAACTTTTTCCCTTTCATTTTTGATTGTTTTTATCTGCATCTTCTCTCTTTTTTTCTTTGTTAGTCTAGCAAGGGGTTTGTCATTTTATTTATCTCAAAGAACCAACTTCTGGTTTTGTTGATTTTCTCTTCTCAATTTCATTTATTTCTTTTCTAATCTTTATAATTTCTTTCCTTCTGCTTGCTTTAGAATTGGTTTGCTGTTCTTTTTCTAGTTTCTCTAGCTGTTCAGTTAAATCTTTGAATAACCCTTTCTTCTTTATTAATATAGGCATTTAGGGCTATAAATTTCCCTCTCATTACTGCCTTTATTGTACCCCATAAGTTTTGATAAATTGCATTTACATGCTGAGTTTGGCTTTGAGACTGGCCACATTTGAATAACACGGAGGCTGTCAGGAGGGAACTCTTAGGCATAGTGCTGTTCTAGGTCTTGTTCTTATTTCACATGTATAGGCTCACAAGCATAGTCATTAGTATCAGGGGCTCATTGTTGGACCCTCATTCATTCCTGGTCCTTGCCGTTGCACCTGGGGGACTGCCACTGCTCCCCTAGGGACCATGGCAGAGCCCCCCCGGCCAGGAACCCAGCACCCCCCCAGCTGTTGTTTTTAATTGTGTCCACTATGAGTATATCCAAACATTTCCATGCACCCCGGACACATGTCTGTATAACTCCCTGTCAACCATATGTCCCCTGTCAATAACATCCCCTACCAGTATTCCTCCGCTGCCATTGTTGAACCACTCTGTGATCCAAAACTTCCTGAAAAGTGGAGCCCAATATAATGCCAGGTTCCCTTAATAGTAAAATGGAATATAGTGGTGAGTTTAAAGATCAGATATAGAATACATACTGATTTGGAAAAATTCTACATCCTATCTTTTTCTTTTCTTTTTTCCTAATTATTAAGCTTCTTTTCACAGGAGCTATAGATCACAGTAATTCATATATGCAATATACAGTACTCCCACATATCCAATATAAAACCTTTTCTCTTCCACAGTGATAATCTTTTAACATATTCATACCATATTTACTGAAACTGGTGTACAGATATTGAGACAATAGCTTTCAAACAAGGTAACATTTGTGTTTACATTGTGGTTTATACTTTAAGCTATACAGTTTTCTAAATTTTTAGTTATCCTATGTTTTACATTATGATTTACATTATTAGTCTGTCGGCCCCTATATGTTTTTGGTGTAATATTACATGTTTTATATCCATCCTTGCGTACTCTTGTGAAACACTTCTATTGCTCTCACAGTTACACTGGTTCCATCTATTCAATATCTATTTCCCCCTTCCCTTGGAGCCCACAGTGACAGTCAATCTTCATTTCTTGAGGAGCCATGTTCAGAGATACTTGCAGCAGTGTTGAGGGCTTGACTTGCTCAACTGCCCTGGGAGCCACCATTTCTCTTGAGAGCTACAATTCCCTCTATTTGATGGCATTAGTCCTCCCCAGGATGTGGGTATACAGGATAGAAGCGGTTACAGAAGAACACACAGCGAATGGACACAGAGAACAGACACCTGGGGGGGAGGGGAGGGGCGGGAAGGGAAGGGAAGAGATATTAAAAAAAAACTACAATGGTGGGAATGTTCTTTTGGTAAATATGACAGGGGAGGGTTACTGGTGCAAGGCATTAGGGATGGGGAGATATGTGGGGTAGGATGCACCTGGGGCATGCTTCTATGGAATATGAAAGTGTTCATCTTGTCATATTGTATTATCTCAGTGGGTAGAGACCCACACAATAAACAAGAAAATATTCAATTCCCATCCTGGAGAGTCTTGCTATGTTCTCAATTAGAGGGGCAAGAATTTCTTGAGAACATAGGCAGTGCCTAATAAAAGAAAACAGACTAAGGGTCAAGCCCTCAATATTAATGCATGTAACTATGAACTTTATTCTTCAAAAATTGAAACTGAAGTTACCATAGGTTCCAACGGGAGGAGGAGGGAAGAGTAGACTAAATGGAACAGAGAGCATTTTGGGTTCAATGGAATTGTTCTGCATGATCTTGCAATGATGGATGCAGGACATTATACATTTTTTCAAAACCTATAAGAAACCAGAAAATGCATAAGAACTCCAAATATAGTAGTTGTATATTATTGTCAGATTTAGGAATATTAGCCCTAGGGATAAAACCTTTGCAATTAAATTGAGAATCACAAACTTGGCTGACAATAATATACAACTAATATATTTGGAGTTCTTACGCATTTTCTGGTTTCTGACTTTTCACAGATATTTTAGGGAAATTCAGAAATGAGCCAATTTGGAAACTGGTCTTCAGATATTTTAAATCAAAAATCATTGTGTCAGAGCACATGTAGCTCAGTGGCTGAGCATCTGCTTCCCATGTACAAGGTCTTAGGTTCAATCCCTGGTACCTCATAAAAAAGAATAAGTTAATTTGACTATTAAAATTAATACAAAAAAGAGTAATCTATCGGATATATTTTGTAGTAAGGTATGAAAGATTGAGAAAGGAGGTAAGATCCATGGAATATTTCCCCATTGGGAAAGGAGAAATGGATTATTATACTGAAGAATATCTTGCAGAAATGTTTTTTACCTAATATAGCTTCCTTCACATATGAGGCTCGTTCCTCAGCTCCTGCCTCCCCCACTTAATAACTGATGTAATTCATTCCCAGAGTAGATTATGCACCCTGCAGGACAATTGAATTAAGACACTTAAGAGTTGGGGAGTCATTAAAGATTGTCTAAGTATGTGGTCTCCATTGGAGGAACCCACTCTACTTCATCACAGACGCCTAATGACCTGCTTTCAGGGAAGCAGGCATGTATGCCGCCAAGATAGTGTATGCCCTGGTTAGCATGCGCTCTCTCTCTCTCTCTTTCTCTCTCTCTCACGCACACACACAATTTCCTTTTGTTTTGGAACAAAATAAGGTAATACACAAATTTAATTATACAAAAATGAGGTTTAGCTATTTTTTTTTTTAACATTTAGCTGTAGAGATGTCTGCTGAAGATTTTAGATTGCTCTTGTCAAAATGGAAAAAGTTCAATGTAAGGACAAGAGTTACTTTTTTTTTTTGAAATTGTTTCAAACAACACAAATCTACTATTATAAATGAATCTTAGACACAAGGAAATTATCAATACATCAAATTTTCCAAATTCAAAAACTGCTTCAAGAAACCAAAACAATATGTATGTGATACTCTTGGTTAAAAATATTTTAGCAAAAAATATTGCTGCTAATGGGTTTTAAAGCATTTCACTGTAAAGTAAAGGGTATGTAATAAACTGAGAGTTTCTACCAAGAACAAACCCTCCCATTTCCCCACATTCCTATGAAAGTAAGGTACAATCTATAAAATTTGATAGACCATTAGTAGGAATAAGATAAAAATTATATTATACAGTAAGAAGACTATATGGTTTTTGAAAATGAAATGCTGTAAAATTGTTCTTATTTTTGGAGTAGAAAAGTCAAACGCTAGAATGTGCACTGGATGTAGTGAAGTCCCCAGGGTCTCCCAGACCCCCTTCTGATTCTAAAGAATTCATGAAGGCAGCAACGGCTTGTCCTCATTGTCACAGAGGGCGAAGAAGTCCAGCAGGGAACTGTCACTGAGGAGAGGTTCATTAGCAGTGACAGCAACAGTGTTGTGGATTTGCATCATAGCCTTTAGCCCTCCAGTTTCAGAAGGACTTAATGGGGTCTTCTCCTCAGTGACCATGTTCCTGCAGTCATGTTCCTGCAGTTCCCAGTGAAAGAGTTTTTCATTAAATCTCTTGGACTCGGGTCACCAAGGAACAAAGAAGACTGTAACCTCTGTAAATCCAGAAATTCAATTGCATATCTGTCTCGATACTACCAACACCAAGAGCTGTTCCAGTAGACACTCCCAGCGCTAAGACAAGACTGTCTGGAGGACTCTTCTGAGCACTGAGTCTGCAGGGCAGCAGTGAGGCTTTCCAGTCGCATTACTCCCCAAAACCAAAGTGTTGACTGATACCATGCATTCTAGTTCTTTGGTCCAAGGATTTATGAAACTAAACCACTGGCTTTTTAAAGTTACAAAAGAGTCATCTTTCGCTCTGAACTTGTAGGAATCTCTAAATACTTTCTCCTTACTCTGTAGAACTGCTTTATGCTTGTCAAATTACCGTGGTCATTTTGATGAAAATGCTCATAACAAGAAGTTCCCAGTTCCTGAGGCAGATAGCCTAAAACTGCGGTTGCCCTTTGATCAACATAGACACATTTTCCATTTATTGCAAACCGGATTAGACTCTGAGTTGGTTTGACTTTAATTCGGCCGCTGTTCTGAGAGATGATGCAAGGCTGCAACCTACCAAAGGCAACGAGGTCTGTGAGACCTGCCGGCCACTCACTGCTCCTTTCATCCTCCGCCCCGGTGACATTTGGGGGCCAGTTTCTCAAGAGTTACTTTTTATAATTCTTATTTGCATAGGCTCTTTGCTTTTCAAAATATTTAATTCTTTTTTCTGGAGTGTTTCTGATTATAATATGAACACCCTTTCATGGTGATGTTTGTGCGTGCCCATTTTCATATGGTCTGAGAGGAAGAAGTGGGCAGGAGTAGAAATGTCTTTTCCCCTGTGGGATAGTGCAAAGGGCAAAAGTTTTAGGAATCAGAGTTCTACCAGTGGTTACACTGTAATACTTTGCGTGGCCATGAAGAGTCATTTTGCCAAATATATTAAAAGGATGTGTTCGGACAAGATGATATTCAAAGATTCTTTCACATCTAAAAATTGGGTATCATTCTAGGACCTCTTATTTAAAGAAGTTGTTCATGGCTTAGAAAGACAGAAAAAGCATCCAGGGATGTCCTAATTTCTGATTTCGGAGGGGCAATGACTTCCATTTCCAGGACATTCTTGATTATGAATCCTTCCCAGGAAATCGGAGTCGAAATCAAGTTTAAATGCCCTAAAATGGCCAGAAGGCGAAGACCGAGGTTCCTCTTTGCTCTGATGTGAGGAAATCAAAATGGGTAGGTAAGATAAAATGATTAAAACTGTGTGAGGGAGGTCTGTGATACTCTGTGATGTTCATGGCTTTTGGGCAGCACAACCATGTGAGAACCTCTTTTGAGAGAAATGACATCCAGTATCTAGTTATTTACTGTCATTTTTACACGTTGATGCTACTCTGTGCTCCAACTATATGGCACCGTGTATGCCTTAGTAGAGACTGGATACAGGGGTAACTTTTAAGAAAAGAGAACGTGTTGATGGATTATGCTTGCAAAAGTCACTGGACCCTGAATTACATTTCCAGCACATACTCTCTTTAGTCCCTTCTCAGCTACTAGAGAAGGGAATTCAACATTTTCTTCCTCCTACAAAGAAACTTGATCAGGAAGCCCCAGGCATTAATTTTAGTCTAGGAAATTGTGCAATGCTAACTTGATATAAGTTTTACTTTCATTAAAAGGAAATGGAATAAAAGGAATTGCCTAGCAACAAGATATTATGACTCTTCCTTGACATAGGTATTGAGAAGATTTATACTAAATCTTACTAAAAATCCTATGGTGGGGAAAGAGAGAAGCACCTGTTTTTTTGTCTTATTTAGTTCTAGAGGTGGAAACTAAATTGTTTCTACCTTTCCACTCCCTTTCCTTTTTCTTTCTTCTGGTTTCTCTGATTTTTGTTTGTTTGATTGTTTTGCTTTGCTTTTCCCAAAGCATCCTAGTTTATATCTTTCCCTCCATTCTCCAAAGTCCAAAATGTTGAATAAACATGGAATTTTTATGGTAAGAAAAAGCCTATTTTCTTTCTCCACCATTTTAATCCCCATCCACAAATAAAAACAGACTGATATCTCTCATCCATGGGTTAAAAAATTTTTGCTCATGTTGTTTCCCATATTTAGAGTTTTAAGAGTCTCTTTGTCCTAACTTAGCTTAACCTTGGAAATCTTGCTTCTACTATTAACTATCCAGTTAAAGTAAAGGGCATCTCAGAAAAATGAAAGGGAGTAAGGTTTCCACTTCCCTCAGAGCTGAAACAAGAAACACCCATCTTATTATCAAGCTTTCTTCGATTAAATGATAAATGAAAACATTCCCAAAACTCTGAGTCTTGAGAAAATGTTCTGTACATCTGTTTTTAATCTCTATAAAATTGTCCTTGTAAACGTCACTTTTATTTTAGGTTTATTTTATTTATTTCTTCCCACTCCCTCATTGTTTATACTTACTTTGTCTGTTTGTCATGTTTCTTTAGGATGCACTAGGAACTGAACCCGAGACCTCCAATGTGGGAGAGAGGTGCTTAACTGTTTGAGCCACCTCTGTTCCCTATTTTGTTGTGTCTCACGTTTTTCTTCTGGTGTCTCTTGTTGCATCACCTTGTTACATCAGCTTGCCATGCCTGCCCATCGTGCCAGCTTGCTGTCTTCTTTAGGAGGCACCAGGCACCTCCCATGTAGTGTTACTGGATTTTATCTAGGTTCTTGGCTATGCTGCAGAAACGAATTTCAAAAGCACGCCGGGTGAGTTAGGCGAGTAATTTATTCAAATAGGGAGGGAAGAAAAATGGGAAATAATAATAGAAAATAACAGAGCAGGGGTCCCAGGTAGTGAGGAAGGGGATGAAAAGGGATGAAGAGGGCTAATTTACAAGCAGCAATTCCCCATTATAGATTATAAGTCCCCAGGGTTACTTGTGTGGTCACGTGTCGGAGGAAAATGTCGAAAATGACACAAAGAGGGCAGGACAGGTCCATAGGCCAAAAGAGCAAGGCAAGAGAGCACACTCAAGCCTCACTGTTTGTTTTTAAATTGCTAATTATTCCACCCTTTTCGCTAATGGCAGGGGAGGGGCCTTCAGCTGTTTGCTGTTTGGGTTAATTATCCTACCCATCAAACCCTTACTGATGATGCAATGATAAAGTTCCTAGGAAATCTCCGGGACATTATCTTGTCCCCAGGAAGAAGCAGAATTCCAGAGGTGGAGTTCCTCCAGTAGTCATCTTGGGGATTACCGACTTCCAAGTGGACTCTCTTGCCAGGTTCCAGATCCATCTATTAATTCCCTATCTTATTAGCCTGCTTCAGTAGGTGGGAACTCAATCACTTGAGCCACATCCATGCCACAATGCTACTTTTAATCCCTGAAATACCTGGTTTTCAATTTGATGGTCTGAGTTGACAATTTGTTGCCTTATTTAAATCTAAATTTGTATTTTCCAAAGATATAAGTATTTTAATTCCTTTTTACTAAATTTCTTTTCTTCTCCCTTTATCCATAAAAGTTTGATATAAACCTAGTTCCTTAAGTATTTCTTATATAACAAAGAGTTAGAAAGTTTTGTCTCCTTTAGTTTAACATGTCATAATAGGTGACTTGTGGGTCTTTCCCTCTTTTTTTCTTTTTCTCTTAGGAGAACATTAATAGGGTGAACCAAGAGACATGGCTGGCACTCTGCCTTCGTCTCCATGTTTTCTTCTTAAATGCTATTCCTAAATTATGGCCACCAGAATTATTTTTCAAGTAATAACTTAGAGGTCTTCCTTTTACAATAATGCAGAGGTACACAGAAAAGATGCCAGAGCATAGCTACGTTACTCTGCCTTTCTAAAGCAGGGAAGAAACTGAGATTATACACATAGTGATGCTATTTCCTTATTAAATACATGTCTCCATTAAAAGGCTAATTAAAAATGATAGTTGGTGATAGAGAACAAGAAGAAAAGATTTCTACTAATGGTTAAAGTATATTCTGATATAGTCATTTAGTGGACTTTTGTTCGACATTCAAATTAAGATGGCTATCTACATTTATTGATGTGGAAGAAATCTTAAGAACTGGGAAAACTAATATTTCACTTGTGCAAATTTGCATATGTGGGGGCATATATACATATATGTATCTATGCAAAGAGGATATCTGGAAAGATAACCACTAAATTATTATCAGTGGTTATCTCTGTGCAGTGAGATTTTCAGTGGATCTGAAAATAATTTTTCCTCCTATTTTTCTTTATTGATTTCATCTTTACAAATGTGTTATTACAACATCTCAACAGGGAAGCTCGATGAACTCTCAAAACACTCTCAAAACAAAAATTATGCTCTTTATATACAAAGACTCACAAGGGATGATATAAGATAGGAATTGGAGGTTGTGGGAAGAATAGCATGCTTGCTCTATACAATTTCATAAAACCAGGAATACCTTCTTGAAGAAAATGTTAAAAGTATCAACTTTTTTTTAGCCACTTTTTAAATTTTTATTTTGAAATACTTTCAAGCTTACAGAATAGTTACAAAAATAATACAAACCCCATACAGAGATTTCTAACCTACCCCTAGCCCCCAAACATCCAGACCACCAATTTTAACATTGTGACATACCTATTTATCTACTTATCTATCTAAGTATTTATCAATCCATTTTCTAAACACTTGAGTGTTATTGTATACATCACACTCTTTGAACACTTAATAAAAATATTGACTTTTAATGTTTTCTGTCTTTGCTACTTTCTGGGTGATTTCCCAGTTAAATATTTTGGTTTAGTAAATTGGTTCTCCTTAGTCTGCTATGCAGTTATCTATAATTTATTGAATTTTATAATTCAGAAACTTGATTTTTATAAGATTTCTATTGGTTTCTTTTATTAACTTTTGTTTGCCCATTATTCAGGGTTTCCTGTTCCTGTTTCTTAGTGCTGTTTCCTCTTTCACCTCTTCTATTATACTTATATTTTAAAATATTTTAGATGTTTTTATTATTTTTATTTTCTAAATGTAAGTTCAGATTTCTTAGTTTGTTGTACGTCTTTTCAGAATATTGGTTTCCTTAATATTTGACGATAACTTCTGTAAAGTTCTCTGCCATGTATCCCTTGGGGAAGGGTGGTCATTTTGTAGCATAACCCTGACCTTTGTGAGGTTGATTCTGGCCTGGAGCTTGCTTGGTTTTTCCAGATCAAGCCCCAGCTCTGTTTGATCAAGGCAGCTCTGGTTTCCATCCACTAAGGGATGCGATTAGACTTCAGATACTGAGGCTTCTCTGTTTCTCTGGCATAGAGAATTATTTTTCTTGTTTTCATTTGTAGTTACATATTTATTATATTTTTTCTATAATTTCTCTGAATTTAAAGAATGAGATAGAATTCAATACATGCTTAACCTTTCTTCCAGAAATAGAAGCACAAATTGAACAAATTTTTTAAAACATGGTAACCTCATATGTTTTTTTAAAATAATATATATTTTTAATTTTGTTAAAAGATACTTAGATTACATAAATATTACACAGAAAATATAGGGATTCCCATATGCCCTACTCCCCACACCTTCCACATACTCCCACATAAACAACATCCTTCATTGGTGTGGCACATTCATTGCAACTGATAAATGCATCCTGGGGCACATTGTAGTTTACACTCTCTCCCACAAAATTCTGCATGTTATGGGCAGATATAAAATGGCTATATCTGTTGTTGCAGTGTCATTCAGGATGATTCCCAAGTCCCAAAAGAGCTCCCATATTATATCTGTTTTTCCCTTTCCCTGCCTCAGAGCCCTCATGTGGCTTTGATACTTTTACTTTTCCCTGCATCCTGTGATGACCAGTGGTAAACCCTTATATTAAAATGAGGTATTGGGATTAACTCACATGAGAAGCACAAAAGCACTGTGAACATGGCATCTTTTTTACACTGTCTACCTAAATACTTAAAACCTAGGTAGAATAAAGTGAAAGATGAGAGTTGGAAATAATAGTAGATAGCAGGGCTTTTAAAGAATTAAACAGTGGAAGAAATAAAGTCAGCAATGTTAGGATGAGGAAGTGGACACAAATAGTACTAAGAAGCTGGAAGGTAGCACGAGACCCTAAAAGCCAGTATTGGCAAGCATAAGAACTGTGTTCCATCACACAGCTGTTAGATAATCTTATGTGTCTTCCACAGAGATAAGAGAAAATTGACTCTTTCAATCCACTGTTCAGATTTGACAAGAGATCTCTTTTTCCATCTCATTATTACTTATCTCCAAGGACATTTAGTGACCCCAATGTCACTTATAATGAGATAAGATTTCATTTCTGACCATCATTCTGGTTGTGCTTGTAATACTTTTATTTTGTCCTTATATAGAGTTTGCTACAATAAGGAAGAGTTTTTTGTAATTTTCTGCTCTTTACCCAATAACTGTCATTAACAATATCTAATTTCCTTTCCTTTCCTGTAACATAAGTAACCTGTTTCCACTGAGAACAGGATGCTAGATATGTGGGCTTTGTGCTAGATACTGGAAATATACAAGCCCATCAAGAAGGAGAGGAACAGGAATAAATAATTTAAAATTACTGTTGGCTCTATGAGCCTGCACATGATAGGTGCTAAATAAACATCAAATCCTGCTGATATTCACATGTTAATCATCAGAATGAGTCCCAGGAAGTAACTGGCCTAATGTCATACTGAGAATAAGCAGTGTTTCTGGGAACTTAATTCATGCCTGTGAACTGACATGGACAATGTGTCACAATTCACTCTTTCTCCCTAAAGCACACTACTGAAGGAAGCCCATCATTAACAATAAAAATTATGGAGGAGACTGTGTTTGAGAAGAGTTCCAGATGGAATAATTTAGTAGTGGCTTATCAAACATTTCTGGATCCACGACACAGTGGGTTTGAGAGACCAGAACTCAGTTTTATGCATTGAAGCTAAGAGCGTGAGGAGAGAGGGCCCTTGAATAGAAAGGCCTGTGACAGGCAGATTGCAAAAGACCTTCAAGGACAAGGTATGCAGTTTGTGCTTAATAATTGAGGCAGCATTATTAAATGGTTCTTAAAGGAAATAAGAGTCAGTGTGAGCCGTGGGCTAGTGTCAAGTGGGGTTAGTGGCAGGGATTCCATTTAGAGGTCCATACAGGTGTGCTTTTGAAATGAAGAGGAGGTAATTTTGAGGGTGAATGGATAACTCTTAGAAAAAATTGTTAGAAGATAGAGCTGGTGACTAAGTGGGAGTGTGAGAATTTGAAGGGTGCCCTTAGATTTTTTTAATTAATAATTTTAATTATTAGTACTTTCTAATTTAATACACTTTGGTCATAGACTATAATTTGTATAAATTGAATTATTTTTTTTATCAGTTATATTGATACATATTAATGAGGCATGTAATGTATCCAAGGTGTACTGGGCATCCGAGCATGATGTGATGTCAGTACTCACAAGATGGGAAGACAGTGGGAGAGGTGTTAACTTCTCTTGGGCAGTATCTTCAATCACTTAAGGTGACTCTGATGATTGATGGAGAATTATTCTCTTTGTTGTGTGTTCAGTATAAAGCATAGCCTGAAATACACTTGGGGAATATTTGTGATGTTTCTCTATACATATTATGTTAATGTTAGGAGGAATTTTAAACAAAGTTATTGAATCTTATTTCATAAGCCCTTCCATTCACCTATAAGTAAATTTGCTGTGTGAAGTATCATAATGTTGAGGATAGTATAATGTAACGATGCATATTGAAGAGGCCTAAGCAATCACCATTCTGTCCATTTCCTCATGTTGGAGAAATAAAAATTGATGAATAAATATGAAGATTCAATTGAGGATCAAAATATATAACATTTTCATTTTTAATAAAGCTGGATTAAGAATGCAGGAGAACATCCTGTTTCTTTCACTCTAAATAGCAGCACCTGGATTTGCTTCCCCATTCTGCAGGAGGGAGCTTGTTTTGGTTCGCTTGTTGCCAGGCAACCAGGAGATGGCTACCTGGATCATCCAGCAGTCAATCTTGCTCCTCTTTCTTCAGACAAGAATGCAAATTGATTTAGCATCAAGGTTGCAAAGCAAGTTCAGCCAATAATGCATTCTGTAGTCCATTTCTCCTCATGAAGTATGTGTAGCCTCAATAGTCAATGTAGCTCAACAGAAGAAGCTGTAAGATGATCACTCATAATGGTGTTAAAATATGTCATAAAATAAAATTCCAACAAAATGAAAATGCATATGAATATCAACTCTGAACATGAATCTCTGTAATTATTAAATTTGCAGTAAGTGAACTGTAAATATATCATATAGCACAAGGATTTAAGAGTATGAAATTCCACCTTCCAAAATTTCATATTTGTCTTATTATAAATCTTAGGCATGTTATTCAGGGGCATGTTTATTTTTATTGTATCTAATTTCTGGGCTCTTTCCTGGTAGAATAGAGTGAAATTCCTCTGCTACCTCCAAACTTGAATTACTCCAACATGGAGGCTCTTCATTTCTATGTTCCCAAGGGGAAGTACATGATTTTTTACAATACCAGCCTAGTACCTAAAAATTGATAACAAAAGCAATTACCTACCCAGCTGGGAACATCTGCCCAAGAGAGTATTCCTAAAACCCAATACGTGATACAATTTCAACTCAATTGCAACACTGTTTAAAAGACCTAGTGGTTTCTGGAGGTAAGCTCTTCAACAGAGAAAACATGAGAGAAAGGAGAACTCTTTGTCAGCCCTGTCCAGATGTCAGTCATTCCAGTTGTCTGGAGGCCATAAACTATGAATTTATATGAAAAATTCAATAGTGAGAAATATTCCCTGAAGAGCTGTGTTATGGAATCAGGCCACCATATCCTGGGAAAGAATCCACCATAGGTACTTCTTCCTGTCTTTGGTAGAGGAATTTCAGATATCCCTGTCTTTTGCAATATCCAAATGTTTTCATTGGTAACAATCATAGTCTCTAGGTTTAACTTAACACTATCTTCTTCCTTTAATATAAGTTTATTAAAGGTATGCTCATGGAAGAACCAGCAATATGGGGGTGGAGTAAGGAACTCCTAGAGTCAGCTCGTGCTACAGGGCAGTTAGCAAATACTCAGAGCTCTCTGAAGCTAGCTGAAGCACCTGTTTGGGGGCTCCAGGAAACCAGAAGAGCATCCTGCAAAATCCTTGAAGGAGGGGAAGGAGGAGACCATCCATCTGCAGAGAAGACTCCCAAGTAGAGCACTCCATGCCACTGACACCTGTGCCAACCCTCCACTGGAGGCCCACGCTGCCTGGGGAGCTGTTCCAGGGCTGGAACTGAAAGGTCCACTTCCCCAAAATGGGGGAGGAAGAGATGGTGGGGAACCAATTTCAGCTACTGATGAGTAAATTCAGCAGGTTATAGTATAATCCTGAGAACAGCTAAAGTTTGAGCCTGTACAAGTCAGAAAGAAACTGGTGGCTGCCATCTTAACTCTGTACCTGTCATAAGGGGAGGCAGAGTGGACTGAAAATCACAGTGCTGGAGGGGCCCAGCTTCTTTCCATCCAGATCATATTGCAGGTCTAGCCTAGACCCCAGCGCCACCTCCAGCAGGAAGGAAGATGTGGGGACCTGCACCAGCCTCTCTGGGAAATTACCAGCCAAGTCACAGAGGCTGGTGATTGTCCTACACTGGTGGCACAAACTGCCCCAGGACCTGTTCTGTGGTTGGACTTGGAAGCTTCATTTCCCAGAAACAGGGGAGGAGGAGATGGTTGACTGCCGAATTTGGCTACTGATTGGTAGACTTGGTTGGCTATGATATAACCCTGGGAAAAACGGATGGGAAACAGCCCAAGTCAGAAAGAGGCCAGTGACTACCATTTTGACTCTGCCCACAACTTGAGGGAAAGCATGCCTGACTGAAACTCTCAGTGTCCACAGGCACCAATTTCTTTCATGCAGATCAGCCTGCAGCCCTAGCCTAAGTTTCAGCCCCACCTCTGGCAAGGAGGAGGCTGAAAAGCCCTGCATCAGCCTACACAGGTATCAGCAGGTAATTCTGGCTGGCATAGATTGAAAATCAGAAGTCTACCAGGGCAACCATGGTCATCTTGGACTTGTACTGCATAGACTGCTGCCCACACCTGCAGCTCCATCCCTGCCTCAGGCAGGGGAAAAAGGGATGTGAAGCTTCATCAATCTCTCTGGTCAACTACAGTCTAGGCCTGCACTTGGATTATTCCACACAGCTGTAACTCTGTCCTTACACTTGGCAAAGAAGAAAGGTGGAAGAAGCTTCATTGGTCCCTGGCCCAATGAGAGCAGCTTGAGCCTTCACAGCTTACAGCATCAACTATATGCTTGGCTCCTACTGTACAACCAAAAAGGGAGAAAGGAGAAAAAGCCCTAAACTAAAGAAAAAATGGCACCCAGATACCAGATGCCAAGACACCAACCAAAAATTGCAATCCAAACCAAGAAATAGGAAGCTATGGCTCAGGAAAAGGAACAAGATAAGCTTCCAGGTGACATAAAGGAGTTGAGACAACTAATCATAGATGTTCAAAGAAATCTTCTTAATAAATTCAGGGAGATGGCTAAGGAGATTAAGGGTATTAAGAAGACATTGGATGAGCACAAAAAAGAATTTGAAAGCATGCATAGAAAAATAGCAGATCCTATGGGAATAAAAGGTGTAATAAATGAAAGTAAATAAAACATTGGAATCATAATAGCAGATGTGAAGAGGCAGAAGAAAGAAATGGCCTCTGAAAGTGAACATACTAAAGAACAAATGAAAAAAGAATGAAAAAAATTGAACAAGTTCTCAGGGAACAAAATGACAGCAAGAGGCTTGCAAACATATGTGTCATGGGTGTCCCAGGAGGAGAAGGGAAGGGAAAAGGGGCAGAAGGAATATTTGAAGAAATAATGGCAAAAAAATTTCCTACCCTATTAAAGGACATAGATATTCCTGTTCAAGAAGCACAATGTACTCTCATCTGAAAAAATTCGAAAAGACCATTAGACACGTACACATCAGAATGTCAATTGCCAAAGACAAAGAGAGAATTCTGAGAGCTGTAAGAGAAAAGCAATGCATAGCATATAGGGATATCCAATAAGATTAAGTGCTGACTTCTCACCAGAAACCACAGAGGCAAGAAGACAGTGGTCTGATACATGTAAGATACTACAAGAGAAAAACTTCCAGCCAAGAATCTTATATCCAGCAAGACTGTTTTTCAAAAATGAGGGCTAAATTAGAATACTCAGAGATAAGAAGAAAGTGAGAGAATTTCTAAGCAAGAGATCAGATTTTCAGGAAATACTAAAGGGTGTGCTAGAGCTTCATAAGAAAAGACAGGAGAGAGGGGCCTGGAAGAGAGTATAGAAATGAAGATTATACCAATAAAAGTAATAAAAATTGTCAAAAGAGTGGTGAAAACAAAATATGACAGATAAAACTCAAATAGTCAGGAATAAACTTAACCAATGATGTAAAGCCCTTGTATTCAGAAAACTGCAACACAATGTTAAAACAAATCAAAAAAGCCCTAAATAACTGTAAGAACATTCCACGCTCATGGATAGGAAGACCAAATATTATTAAGATGTCAATTCTACTCTAATTTATGTATAGTTTTAATGCAATCCCAATAAAAATTCTACCAGCATTAAAGAAAAAATTGAAAACATGATCATTAAAATTATTTGGAAGGGTAAGAAGTCTCAAATAGCCAGAAACATCATAAAAAGGAAAAGTGAACCCTCATCTCTACACTTTAATTCATAATTCCTATCTATGTGGTAAAAACAGCATGGTACTGGCCTAATGACAGACACAGTAGACCAATGGAACCAAACTGATGGTTCAGAAACAGACCATTGCAGGTATGGTCAAGTGACTTTTGCCTAGCCTGTCAAATTCACACAGCTAGGACAAAATAATCCATTCAACAAATTGTGCTGAAAGAATTAGATATCCATAGCTGAAAGAAGAAAAGAGGACCCCCATCTCACACATTATCCAAAAATTAACTCAAAATGGATCAAAAAACTGAAAATAAGAGCAAGAACCATAAAACTTCTAGAAGAAATTTGAGGAAAATATATTCAGGACCTGGTGGTATGTGGTGGATTCTTAAAGGAGATAAGAAGAGGACTGTGTGGACTACTGATGTTTAATGTATGTGGAAGTTTTAATTAGATTTACTGGAGAAGTGTGGAAATGTATAGAGTGGATGGTAACACACAGTGAGTAACAGCTAGTTTATAAATGCGGATGTGCCTGAAAATGGTACTCTTGTTATGTAAATGCTAATTGACAGAATGCCAGAGAATGATCTAGGAACTGGATAGCACAGTAACCAAGAGGTGGATGAGAATTGTGGTTGACGGTACAGATGCAAGAGTGTCCTTTGTTAGCTAGAGCAAATGTATATCACTCCTGCAGGGTGTTGTGAATGTGGAGAAGCATGGAAAAAATACAGTTGGAGTGACCTATGGACTGTGGTTAGTAGTAATAATATAATATTCTTGCATCTTTTACTGTATTGATACTGTGTTGATACTGAGGCAGGATGGAAAATGTGAGCCAAATGTCCACTATGGACAGGGTAACAATCAAATGATATTATTTTATCTGTAGCAAATGACACACCACGTTGTGGTGTGTTGATGGAGGGGTGTTGTTTGAGAATTATGCACATGTGCATGATTGTTTTATAAGTTTACAACTTCTGTCATAAAAAATACATTTAAAAAATAATAATAGGGTAGGTTGGGGGAAAAACATACCAAATGTAAGATAAGGACTATGAATAGTAGTAAGATTTTGACAATATTCTTTCATAATTTGTAACAAACTTCTCACAACAATGCATAGTGTTGGTGGAGGATTGATCTTTGGGACCCCTGTATGATGTTATGCATGTTAGCTTTGTAAGTTGACAACTTGTTACTATACAGTTAACTGTTTATGTATGTTCATATATAAATGATATAAAGATAATAAAAATAGGATTGATTGGGGGAGAAATGCTTTGTTTAGTAGTAATATTTTGACAATGCTCTTTAATCATTAGTTAAAAAGGTTTAACAACAATTTAAGTTATTGATGTTAGGGGGAGTTATGAGAGTCCTGTATGATGTTATATATGTTTGCTTTGTAAGTTTACAACTATTATTATACACTTATTATTTATGTATGTTTATGTATGAATGATATACTTCAATAACTTTTTAAAAAGAGGGTGGGCTCATGCTCATTTTATTCAATTCTGTACCCCTAGTGTCTAATCATTGTACATAGGAAATCAATAAATACATGTTGAAAAAAATATATGGTGTATGTTTAATATGTTAATTGCAATTTCTTTCGAGACTTGTGTTTCTGTCACAACAGTTGCGAATTAAGTATCTTCTTTCTAACTCCCCTTGTAATCAGGGTACTCTACACTGGTAACTTTCTAAGTAATGCTTATATCCTTCCATTATCCCCAGCCAAAATCTATACAGAGGTGATTTGCTTTATACTTCTTGCAAACACTATCTCATACACTGCCTGGTTTCCATCCCAACAACTGCTGCCAAACAGTTAGGGGTCTGGCATTTAACAGTTTCATGCCAACTTAAGTGAGTTTCAGAAAGTGTTATTTCATATCATGTACTCAAATATGATAATGCAGCGACAACAATGAAGTTGTAATACGAAGATGCTTGTGAAGATGCCGTGTTTTAGAAGTCTTCCATAACTGTATGTGTGGAATTGTCCCACACCATTTAGCTTCAGGGATTCTGGCTTGGACAGAACAGAGGACAATTTTGTGTTATAGAAAATATGAAATTTCAAAATAGCAATTAGTAGTGCAAGAGTGCATTGTAGCTTGAGAGCAATTGTTGAGTGAGATTGACCAGGATTTCTTGTTGTAACTCCTTCAAAATTCTGGGACACTAATTTCTTTTCTCATTCTGCAGGATCAAATTCAAGAAGGTACTCGGACCAGAAGTCTGAGAGCAATGCTTGAACAGTCTGCGTTTGTCTGAGTTTCAGCCTGTACGCTATTCTTGAATTGTGCTGTGTACTTGTACAATACTGAGTTTTACAAGGTAAATCTGGCCCAGACTGAGGTAATAAGTCATATATGTATACAAGGAGATTCTATATGATACACTAGTCTGGGTCTGAAGGACGTTGATATTGTTCCCAGAAGTTCTGATGCAAAGTTACTCATTCCTATATTATGATGATCATCCCTATGTCCAATGCTGAAATTAAGGTCCAGGAACCTTATGCATTGTTTTAAAAAAAAGCTACTGAGCTCTGTGTAATATATCCTAATTGTGCTACTTCCCTTCTATATCCTTAAAAACAATAAATCCTGTTATTTGCTTGACTGGTCTCCTATCCAGACTTTCATATCTAATATTTGCAACTGGCCAGCAACTAGCAAGTAGAAGGAAGAATTTTGTTTTATTTGTTGGCTAATTCAGCAATGATTTCATGCCACCAAAAAAAATGTCTCTTTTTGCCCCATTATATTTGCCATTTGCCATTTATTCCTGGGTTTGATAATTAAACCATTGTTGGGAGGTGGCAGTGACATGACAGGGCTTAAAAAAACCCTGCTTTTTTAATCTGGTTAAAAGCAAGTTTATAATGACAATCATCTTGCTTTAATGGGTACTGAATTTAATGAGTATATTAGAAGGAAGGAAAAGTGAAACCATAATTTGTATTTCATCCTTTACTATTTGACATGTTTAAATTTTCAATTCACATGTGTTTTTATCAGAAAGGGCCTTAGGTGCCACCAAAGTTGCTTGAATTGCATGAGGTTCACTTGATTTCTGGCAAAAATACAATGTAGTATCTTTTGTGGTACAGTTGCAGTATCCCTCTTTAGAGATTCTCACTAGGCAAGCCACAAAGTCCTGATGATTGGCATCTTCTGTCAATGGAGTCTGTTTCCAGTAGCTCCCTCCACACTCATTGTGATGGCTTATAGTTTCCACTGCAGAACTGATTTTTAGTTACCTGCACTGATATCAGGAATTGAAGCTTGTCCCGGCCAGCGGGACGATCAACGGGAGCTCCGGATCCTAGGAGGGAAAGAATGGTATGGGACAAGAGAGACACAAGGAACGACAGCAAGACAGTATTTTGATCAAGCTGCAAAACTTTATTGAGGGGACTGAGCATATATACTCTAGGGAGGAGGGGGGGTGGGTAGGATAGGTGGCGGTCTGGGATTGGCCGCTGCTGTTGCTAGGGCGGGAGGCAGATTTGAGGTAAGAACTTTTGGCGGGAACTGGTTTTGTAAAGAAGAGGGGAGGGTGACCTAAGCTACTGTTGTATCAGCTCGGGCGGCCATGTTACCGGCATTGCTGAAAGGTAGATTCTATGCATGCTGCCTTAATCGCCCACAACATCTCCTCCCTTTGTTTTTCAAAAGGATGGAGGAAGAATGCTCATTGAGCGTTCTTTTGGCATTAACCTGCTGGGGGAAGTAGAGGCCTCATTCCCCATGTTGTTTGTGGCTCTGTTTTTCTGGGGAGGGGAATTTGGGGTAGGATTCGCACAGAGCGAACCCTTATTTACACAAAGCGAACCCCTATGCTAATGAGGCATGCTTCTTAAGAAGCTCGAAAATGGCCTTTAATTGTTTTGACCCTCCTTTGAAGTGCTTTGCCTCGCACCCAGCAGTACCAATCAAAGCATAGTTTCGAGTTATATGCTGTTCCCGTAGGAGGGGGCTCTTCACCCGTGAGGGTGGGCAGCAGTTAGTTAGTTTAGAGATATACCTTGATCAGCGAGGTGAAGCCAGTGATAGTGCACTTGAATAGGCCTGCTAAGAGCGGAATCAATTTGGTCTTTTACTAGTTGTATAATTCTTTTTATGGCCCAAGGTGCAAAGGATATTACAAGGAGTATGGTTATTAAGGGACCTAATATGGGGAGAATGTAAGGAAGGATTCCGTTGAATCCCCAGAAGGCACCTCCTTGGGCTTCTCGCTCACGTTTGCGGTTTGCAATTCCTTCCCTAAGTTTGGACATGGAATCTTTGACTAAGCCAGAATGGTCAGTGTAAAAGCAACATTCCTCACCTAGTGCAGCACAAAGCCCTCCTTGCTTAAGGAAAAGTAGATCTAGGCCTCTCCTGTTTTGGAGAACAACTTCTGATAAGGATGTAAGGGATTTTTCGAGATGGGTGATGGAGTTTTCAATGCGTGCTAAATCTTCATCTATAGTAGCTCTCAAGTGGGACAAACCTTGCTTTTGGAGAACGACAGCGGCGGTTCCAGTACCTAGGCCAGCAATACCTAAAAGAGAGGCAATAGTGACAGCTGTAACAAGTTCTCTTTTGTTCTTTGATATGGTTGGAGGTTGTGCTTCCCAGTATTGATAAAGGTCTTCTCCTCTACGGAAGACAACGCGGGGCAGCACAGCTACTAAGAGGCACACTTCTTTAGTCTCATTGAGGGCTTTTGCTGATACGCAAGGAGTAAGCCCTGTGGAAGAGCATAGCCATTTTACCCCTGTTGGGGGAATGTAGAATTTACCTGTTGGTGGAGAGGATGACTGTGCACAGACCTTATTAAAGGAGGAGGGGATAGTACCAATACAATGTCCGGAGTGAATAACAGATTGCATGGTGAGGCCGATTTTTGTTGTATTCCAAGAGCATTGGGGAGGATTATCCTTGTTTGAAGTATTAAATGAGGTATTAAGGGCGACAGCATCATAAAAAGGGGGGTTGGCAGAAAAACATAACCAACAACTGACCAGAATGGATTATAAATTGGTTTAGGCTCCATGGAAGTTTTTGAGGGCAACAGTGTTAGGCTGGTAGCAAAGGAAGAATGGGTTGAAATGATTTGATTGGTGGGTTTGTGAGGAGGGGTAGTTGCTATTTGAGGGGATGGGGGTGAAGTTTGGCGAGGAGGGGGAGCGAGCACTACATTTGGCCCAATGGTGATTGATGGTTGCCATACTGCTTCCTTTTTTATCATGATAAGACTCCCTGGGTTAGTTCCTGATGCATAGAGCCTGATACCCCAGGTTCGACCGATTGTCCAAGCGAGGTTATTGGGGAGCTGTACAGTGATATTTAATCCTATGCAGGTTCCTGGGGTAGTGCGGCTGAGCCCATCAGTGGAAGAAGGTTTGTAGCAAGGGGGAGTTCGTGTTAGGGTAAGATATTGATCAGCGGTACTAGGTTTCCAATCAGTGGCTAATGTTTCACACCCCCAGTATGCACAATAGTATTGATTGGGGGCGTTGCAATAGGTTTTTCCAGGATTTGAGGCACATGTAGACCTGGCTGAGGTTAAGATTTTGGCGTACACCAGCACGGCCTCCTCTACGGGAACTACTGGAGCCGCTATTGGCATTGGGGAAAGTGCCAGGGAGAAACAGCGTAGTGACATTAAAGATAAAGGAAGGTGCCCCCGCGGTAATGGTGGAATTTACAATTTTTGAATCTTCCCATCGTATTAGGGACCAATTCCAAGGCTGGTGGGGGTTAGTTTCGAGGGAAGTGGTGCTTAGGTTATTGAGCACACTTTGCAGGAAAAAATGTCGGGCGACAGCCTTAAACGGCAGTGGGCTTAATAAGGCCATGTTACCGAGGGCTGTAGGTGTTTAAGGAAGGCAAGCTAGCAGGGTGAAGCACCCTACAATGCACAAATACATTACGGCAGGAAGGGTTTTTTCTAGTAGGTTCTAATCTTTTGGGGCAACGGTTGCTAATCCGGCTGTGAACAGCAATGCCAGAAAGCCAATTGGCAGGAGCCAATAGTTATTGTGGCAATAATTCATGTGGCTTTAGTGATGGAGCAAACCTGTACGCTGAGCTTCTTTAAGTTGCAGGCTGTATGTGGATTCTGTGCGCGGGACTTGAAATCCAATGAGGTTTCTCCGCGCAGGTTACAGCAAGGTTGGCGGTTTTTTGTTGGCAACGTGCTGGAAGAGGAAAAAAAAATTTCTTTTCTCAGGGAGGGGTTTGTTCCCTGGAAAGGTTGTTGTTAAAGGGGAGAGGGGTTTTTTTCGATAGTGGAGGATTAACATGTCTTATTAATCTTTCTGGCAGTCAGCGAGGGCCTTCTTTTTCTTGGTCGTATATGCAAGCAGAGCCTCGCCCCCAGATGATAACGGGGTCGGGCCCATTCCATTTCGATGTTGAGGGTCGCGCCACATAACGGTGGCTTGTTGCCTTTGTGTTTTGGGATGCCAGTGCCTATCGACTGCAGAGTGCCCTTCTTGATCCAGAGTTAGGAAGTTGAGGACAAAGAGAGCATGATGTAAAAGATCTCGGGGGCATTGTTTTGTGAGATCGAGAGTGCTATCAGCTAGACGGCACAAGCCATTTTTTAGAGTGCGATGTGCTCGTTCTACTATTCCTTGGCCCTGGGGGTTGTATGGTATTCCTGTATTATGTACGATTTGTAATTTTTGACAGAAGGTTTGAAAAATTTTTCCAGTGTATCCAGGTCCATTGTCTGTTTTAATGAACTTAGGCTGGCCTGGAATAGTGAAACAATGTAGTAAATGAGAGATAACATGTTTTGAAGCTTCTCCTGATTGTAGGCTAGCTAAAATAAATCCGCTGTATGTGTCAACGCAAACATGAATATATTTGAGTTACCCAAAACTGGCAAAATGGGTGATATCCATTTGCCAGATTTCGTTTGGGATAAGTCCTCTTGGGTTGACTCCTAGGTGAGGGACTGGCAATTGGGTTACACAATATTTGCAGGTTTTAACAATTTCCCTTGCTTGTTCTCTAGTAATATTGAATTTTAGTCGGAGTGTTTGCATTTAGGTGATGTTGTGCATGGGCTTGGGAAGGTAAGGTAAAAGAGTTGCAAAGATTGGGACATATTAGCTGAGTGGCAGCGTCTGCTAATGCATTGCCTTCTGCAAGAGGGCCTAGTAGACTTTGGTGGGCACAGAGATGCCCTACGAAGAAGGGGTGTTGTCGTTTGAGAATTAGTTTTTGCAGCTGTGAGAATAAGGGGACTGCAGTGGAGGAGGGCTTGATAAATGGAGTGGTTTCTAATAGCGGTATAGACTGGGCTATATATGCACTATCAGTGTATAAATTAAAAGGTTGGTTTTGAAGGCGGGAAAAAACTTGCAGGACTGCGTAGAGCTCGACAAGTTGGGCTGAAGTATAGGGAGAATGCATGGAAAAGGCTTGACCCTGGATGAAGTAAGCTGCAGTCCCATTAGCTGATCCATCAGTAAAGACTAAGGTGGCCGAGTCTATGGGTTTTGTTTTAGTGACTTTCTGGAAGGTGAATTGATGGATTTTGGTGAACTGAATTAATGGATCACCAGGGTAGTGGTTATCAATATTGCCTGGAAATGAAAAGCATGCTATAGCCCATTCATCATTGGTTTGGGAGAGCCCATGGATTTGATCCTGAATGTATGGAACGATAAGGGAATCAGGGTCTTTTCCAAACAATTGGTGACTAGTTTGCCGGCTTTTTATTATGAGGGCAGCTATAAGAGAAATGTATGATGAGAGCACCTTTGATGGAGTAGCGGAGAGGTGAACCCAGAGCAATGGGTGACCTTGTCCATTTTGCTGTTTTATGTTTGATTGCCAGAAAACTCCTGTAGGGGTATGAACTGTAGCTAGAATTATAAAGATTAAGGGTTGGCGGTAATTTATTTGATAACAGGTTTGACTTTGGATAGCTTGATTTATTAAGATAAGCCCTTGTATTGCCTCTGGAGTTACGCTTTGGGGAGAGGAGGGGTTTGAGTCACCTTTTAAGATATTATAGAGTGGCAGAAGGGTTTCACTGGGTAGTTTTAGGTAGGGGCAGAGCCACTGAATGTCTCCTAGAAGTTTTTGGAAATCATTTAGAGTTAATAGATGGGAGGTTCGCAGCTGAACGCGGGGTGTTAAAACTTGATGGTGCCAAAGCTCGAAACCCAAATAGGAAAAGGGGTTTGAAGTTTGCACCTTATCAGGGGCTATTTGAAGACCTCTTGCAGTTAAGTTTTTTAGAAGGTCTTGAAAACAAAGGTGTAGGTTGGACAAGTTTTGACCTGCTAACAGGATATCATCCATATAATGAAGGATATAGATTTGTGGCCATAGTTGCCGGATGGGGTTAATAGCTTCAGCAACAAATTTTTGACATAAAGTTGGACTATTGGCCATGCCTTGTGGTAAGACTTTCCATTGAAATTGGGGCATAGGGCCTTGGAAGTTAATTTGAGGAACACTAAAGGCTAAATGTTGCCTGTCTTTCAGGTGAAGCGGTATGGAAAAAAAGCAATCCTTTAAGTCTATAACTATTTTGTGAAAGTCAATAGGAATAGCAACTGGTGAAGGGAGACCAGGTTGCAGTGCCCCCATGGGCACCATTGCTTTGTTTACAGCTCGTAAGTCTTGTAATAGTATCCATTTACCTGTTCTCTTTTTTATGACAAAAATGGGAGTGTTCCAAGGGGACTGAGTGGGTTCAATATGTCTGGCGTTAAGTTGTTCCTGTACTAACTCTATAGCCACTAGGGTTTTTTCCTGAGTTAGGGGCCATTGATCAACCCGTACTGGCTCCATGGATTTCCAGGAGATTTTTTCAGCATGGGGTACAGGGATGTCAATGGCCATCAGGTTAAATTTTGAGAGAGCCCGAGTCCTGTTTTAGTTGTATTAGGTGTTATAGAGATGGGCTGCTTTATCCCTTGATTAGTTTTGCCCAGGCCTTTCCCAGGGAGAAAGTTCATTTTGAGCATTTGAGCAGTAACTACATCACTGGGGCTGCACATAAAAATTTTCATTTGAGTTAGAATATCTCTGCCCCAGAGATTAACGGGGAGATGGGGGATAATATATGGTATAACTGTACCAGTGTTTCCTTCCTCATCTTCCCATTTTAGGGCTTGTGAACTTTGTAGAGGATTTGTGGCTTCACCTATTCCTTTTAAGTGGGTGGCAGCAGTTGTGAGGGGCCAGGATTTTGGCCAGTGGTTTGAGGATATAACTGTGGAATCAGCTCCTGTGTCTAAGATTCCCTCAAATAGCTTGCCATTAAGTTTTAGTTTTAAGGTGGGCCGATTATGGGATATTGGTTGTGCCCAAAAAACATTGGAAGATCCAGGGCCTTCTGTGGGGCGCTGGAGCTTTTTGAAGTTTGAGTTGACATGTCGAATGGGGAATACTATAAGTTGTGCTATTCGAGTGCCAGAAGGAATATGAATAATATTGTTTGAGGTGGTTGCAATTATTTGTATTTCTCTTAAAGTCATTATCTAGTACACCTGGGATAATTTGGATTCCTCGCAGGGTGACACTAGCTCTTCCTAAAATGAGACCAAAGGTATTTGGGAGCAGAGGCCCATAGATCCCTGTAGGTATGAGGAGAGGGCTGGTTTCTGGGGTTAATATTGACTCGGAGGTGGCACAGAGGTCCATTCCTGCGCTCCCTGCTGTGGCTCTCCATAGGTCTGAGATGCGGCAGCATGGTTTATGGTTGGGAGCGCAGGGACTGCGACTGGGGAAGGTCGAACAAACCGTACTGCCCCTGGGTTTGTTCTGGTCGGGGCCTGGGGCTGGCCCCATTGCAAGTTTCCCTGGGGCTTAGGCCTAAGGGGTTGGCCATTAATATCTATGCGGGAGTGACACTCGGATGCCCAATGAAACCCTTTTTTACAATGGGGGCAAATAGAGGGTGGCAATGAGGGTTTCTTAGAGATGAATGAGGAGGAATTGACTCCTGGTACGGGGCAATTTTTTGAAAAATGGCCAGGTTGTTTACAGTTATAGCATGTAGGAGGCTTAGTTTGTGCTGCCAAGTTTTGGAGGGTGGTGCCAATGGCTATTCCCAGAGTTTGAGTGGGCCCGATGCCAGAACAAAGTTTTATGTAGTTATTAAGATCAGTATTGCGAAAAGGGCGAATTGTGGCTTGGCAGGCAGCGTTGGCATTTTTAAAAGCCAGATGTTTAATGAAATCACTATCACTCTCGCTGGCCCCAAATAAATGCTCAGCCATATTTTGTAGGCGGCTGAGGAAATTGGTATATGGTTCATCAGGTCCTTGCCTTAATTTAGTGAGAGAGGCAGTGGCAGCACCCTTTTGTGGAAGTTTTTTCCATGCTCTAAGCGTGGCTGTTTGTATTTGTGCTATAAGGCCGGGGGGAAACTGGGCTTGTTTGTTATTTTGATGGTAGGGGCTTTGACCTAAAAATTTGTTTAATGTCCATTTTTTAGAGGCAGCTTTATGGGCGTTACTGGTGGCATATTTTTTGCAGTGTTCTTCATAATCGGATTTCACAACAGGAAATCACCACCGGACAAGGCAGCTCTAGCTAATTGAAGCCAATCCTTGGGAGTAAGTTCTTTCTCACTGATGCTTTCTAATAATGCGAGTGTGAAGGGGGTGGTGGCGCCATAAGCATTCACTGCCTTTTTAAATTTTTCTAAATATTTTAAACTAAGTTTCTTATATTTAGCTGTTGTAGTACTAACTTCCTCTTGTTCTCCCTCGTCAGAGCTGGGGGGTCTCCCTCACTTTCGCTACTCGAAGCACCATTTTGAGACCTGGCGGCGCCATTTTGGGAGCTGGTGGCGCCATCTTGGGAGCTGGCGGCAAGGTCTTTGCTCTGACTACGTGTGACTGGGAAAGCATAGGTATGGTGAGCACAATGGGGGTGGGGTGAGTGGACATTTTCTGGGAGTGCTAGGGCAGCAATGGTTTGAGTTGCCGACTGGAGTTCGGCGAGTAAATCGGCGGCCAGCTGCCGCTCTTGATTAAAGGTTTCTTTAAAGTTATCAGCGTGTAGCTGGAGATTTTTTGTTATCTTTTCTAAAGCGTGGAATTGAGGCAGAGACGTGGCTGGATAAAAAGGAGGATACGGATTGGGAAAATTAGGATTACAGGGGGGTGGCCGAAATGGGGGAAGGGAATTGGTCTCGAACATGGAAGGGATTTTAGCTTTTGGTTTCGTCTCTGGGTTTTCAAAAAGAGGGGGGGATTTAGCCTCTGGTTCGATTTCGGCTTGATCGTGCGATAGACTAGCTTGACTGGTTGGGGTATTTGGCCTACTTTCGTTGGGGTTTTTGTTAAGGGGGCTTTCAGGCATATTAATTATTACTGAGCTGCATGCTGAAGCAGGACGAGAGTGCTCCTTCAAAGCTTCCTCTCCCTTTTTGCAAAGTTCTTGAATGTCTGGAGCGGAAAAATGGACTTTTAGGGTTTCAGAAATAAGACTCCAGTAAGAAAAGGCAGTAACTGGGACTTTTTCCGGCCCAAAAGTTTTGTAATAGTCTTGTAGGCAGTCTCCAACCCTTTTCCAACACTTATGATCTATAGTACCTTCTAGAGGGAACCAAGGGCAGGTTTTTAACAAAAATTCAAAAAAGCGTGTGAGATCCTTTTTCTTAACTCTAGTTCCTTGTGCCTTGAGTGCCTCTTTCAATTGTTTCATATATAAACTATGTTGGGAAGTTCCTTGTCCCATGGTGGGGGAGGGGGGAGCCTACCTTTTTTTCTTTATTCTTTTTTCTTTTGTTCTTTCTTTCTTCTTTTCGCCAACACTGGGTGATTTCTCAACGGATCTGTCTCACGAGCGAGTCCCTCGTGGCGATCTTGGGTGACGGATCTGTCTCATGAGCGAGTTCCCTCGTGGCAATCCCGGGTGCGGTGAGTGAGAGCGCTCTCTTCTTTAGTGCGGCGTTCTATCCCTCAGAGGTTTCGAGCCCCACGTTGGGCGCCAGTTTGTCCCGGCCAGTGGGACAATCAACGGGAGCTCTGGATCCTAGGAGGGAAAGAATGGTATGGGACAAGAGAGACACAAGGAACGACAGCAAGACAGTATTCTGATCAAGCTGCAAAACTTTATTGAGGGGACTGAGCATATATACTCTAGGGAGGAGGGGGGGTGGTGGGTAAGGATAGGTGGCAGTCTGGGATTGGCCGCTGCTGTTGCTAGGGCAGGAGGCAGATTTGAGGTAAGAACTTTTGGCGGGAACTGGTTCTGTAAAGAAGAGGGGAGGGTGACCTAAGCTATTGTTGAATCAGCTCGGGCGGCCATGTTACCGGCATTGCTGAAAGGTAGATTCTATGCATGCTGCCTTAATCACCCACAACAGAAGCTAAGAGAAGGAAGATAAGTACTCCATTCTGAAGAATGTTCTTTTACTTCCAAAAGATAACTTTGTTTTTGTTTTACTGCATTATGTATTCTCTGCTTTATTCCCTAATGGACATAAGGTTTTACTAACCTTACTAAAAACTGGTTAGTAAAATATAAGAAGGAAGAGAAAACAAAGTCAGAAACAGAATCAGAATATGTTTATATAAAACTTAACAGTTTCTATAACCAAAAATTAGAACTTTTTCTCATATCCTGAAACACAAATTAAGGGGAAATATAGATCTTTTCATGAGAAAAGAAACCTATTCTTTCTTATCGGGAGACAAATTTACTCTTGCTTTCTGAATTTAAAAGAAATTCTTACATGGATTTTTTTCTATGAGAGACACAGAGATACATCAAATTCTCATCATTTAAAAAGTGCAGTAAGATATTTAAACTTGATTTCTTTGACCAATTTTTACAAAAACTGAGGGCATGATGCTAAACGGAAGCTATTTATTTTAGGAGCTAATGAAAAATGACCCAGGTCTTTCTATGATTTAATAATACAAGGTGAGATAACAGTATCTCTGCATTTCATTCTAATTGAATGAAAAGATAATAAGCAACTAGAAAAATCTTACCTTGAACATTAAGTCAGTTTGAATTTTGGTATTAGTTGGCGGAAAATTGGAGGTTATACTCCCCAAAAAGAAAGGCTCTGGAATTATGACATCCTATATTAAGTGAGTCTTTATTGAGGCCTTTTTTTTTTCTTTAAATTCTTTCTTCTCTCTCAATATATACAATGAACTATAACTAAGACTCTGAGAAAGCAAATGCACTCCCTTCATTTCTCCAAAGGAAACTAAGATATGTTTTGGGGATAGTACTGCTGGGAGAGAATCCATATACAAAAATCAATCCAATGTCTGCTAAGTCAATTTATGAATTTATTTGTTTATGAAACAGAAATATAAAAACAGACATGTATTTTAAAACTTAGCAAGCTAAAGTGGTAGTCTCATTCAGAGTACATTTCCAAATGGAATCTGAAGATAAGATTTGCCCTAAGAAATGGAGAAACTACCTTTGTCCCTCAAAGCTAAAGCTTTTTCATTTATTCTCCAGGGGGAATCCTCTCTTGGAAAATACATTCCTCAGGGCTGATTTTACATCCTTATTCCACAGGCTATAGATCAGTGGGTTCAACATAGGGGTTACAAGGTTATTCAAGATCTGAACTATAGCACCCAGCAAGGGACTGGGGCTGGGTTCTAGATAGATGACGATTACAGGTCCATAAGCACAAAGGACAGCAGTAATGTGGGTACTACAGGTGGAGAATGCTTGTTGCCTGCCTACTGCTGAGTGAATTTTTGATATAGCGATCCCAGTGTGAGTATAGGAAACAAGGATGTGAAAAAAGCAAATGAGAGACAAAAGATTAACGTTTGTAAAACCTACCCTCTGAACTAGAGATGTGTCTTCACAAGCTAGAGGTAAGACTGCAGGTATGTCACAAAAGTAATAGCACACCTCATTAGAGCCACAGTAAGATAGCTGGAAGGCAAGGGAGGTTAGGATAATAGTGTGGATGCAGCCTCCCATCCAGGAGCCAGAGGCCAAGATGGAGCAGATGCTGTGGTTCATGATGGCCGTGTATCTCAAAGGATAATAGATGACAACAAAGCGGTCATAGGCCATCACCGTGTACAGGAAACACTCTGTTCAGCCCAGAAAATGGGAGAAGTAGAGCTGGGCATTGGCTTCATTCATATTTTTGCACTGCCACATGACTGTGATAACAGCATCTGGTGGTATGAGGCACAGCTGTAGCAAAGAGGAGGGACTGATCAGCTTTGCCTGCTATGGGGGCACCATGGACATTTTCATAAACAGGATATGTTACAATGGAGTATTGAAAAGTTCATACGGCTCTTCTCAACAGACTAAAAAGGAGAGCAAAAGGGGTTTATCTGATTAAGGAAGAGCAGGATAAGGTGTGGCAGGTCTGAAGGGACCCTGCAGTTTGGGGTGCAGTGGGGTGGGGCAGGCAGCCTACTGGGAGCTGATACTTGAGAGTCCCAGAGGGACGTGCCTGTTTTCCCTTTTATTCTTAGGGCCTTGATAAGCTGATGCTTGTGCAGGGATGGGGGGCAGCTGTACAGTCTCCATCTTATCACTCTGTAGGTTGCCCTGAGCTCATATTTGGGGAAGAAGGAGAGGGAAGGCAGTTAGGAAAGGATCTAAGAAGTCCAGGTGTGGCATACTGAAAACAAGGCAATAGGAAAGAGAGCAGAGAATAGAGTGCAGTGATCTGCTGGAAATTATTTAGAAAACAGAATGTACTTGTTGGATCATTCCCAGATTTCTGCCTAGGACAACATGCACCACTTCATGGGTTAGGGAATGAAGTCTGGTGTGGGTTCAGCAAGACACTGTCATAGCTTAAGCTTTAGAGTCTTCACTGCAGACCCCTTCGAAGTCCTGGCGTGGGCTTCTAGTAATGTGTTCACACCACCACATGACTCTGTCAAGTTTGCAAAATTAAGATGGCTTTATATTCTTTTTCTTCCAAAGGGTTCCCTCCCAAATTGAACAAGTGCCATGCTCCACAAACTGTGATCCTCTACTGAGCTACAGAAAATAACAGCAGATTCAGTCTGTCTTCTCCCTGCAAAAAGTTACTCATAAACAAACAGTGTCAGAGGGATCTTTTAGTCTTTCTTATATGTTGTGGTCTTTCTCTTCACAGAGTTTTAGTGCATAAGAAATATTAGGCAGTTTCACTACTCCAAATATATCTGGGTTTTGGATTAAAAAAAGAAACAGTGTTACCCACCTAACTAATCATAAAAGATATGAAGTTTATAATACCACCATCCTATTTATACTTGAGTATCTTTAATATTTTGAAGCAAAATGACTGGTTTGAAAAAATATTGTGTGCAAATAAAAAAGTTGATGATGGCACTTTTGATTGCCAAAGACAATCTCATTAACTTTACCTTGCTTTGGTAAAATTTATTGAGAGAAGGCAAATACGTGGACTATTTTAAGTATACAAGAACTTTTTAGAACCAAGGTAGCATGTACTAATTTCACAATGAAAACACTAGTATTCTATATTTCCAGAAGTCAAATGTTTTCAGCTGATGGAACCCTTTATAAAACAAATCTGTGATCAGATCACACTGTGTGGTTTAATAAAAGAACTGAAAAACTTATTATTCCTGTTTATAGTTCCTTCCCTGCAGGTTATGGATAAAGACTTATGATTTCTGGAATTATTATAAGCAACAAAAGTAAATTACAGATTACATTTAAACTGCATATTTTTAAGCAAAGTTCAACATTTCATAAGTTATCTGTTTTAAATATAGATTCCTTGTGTGTTGGGAATATGTTAAATATTTATATTTAATGAAATTTTAAAGTCTTATTTTATTTCCATTTTACTCAGCAAAACCATGTACTCAGGATTTTTATTCTCCTCAGGAGACTGAGGATGCATTAAAGAAGTGATCATGCAACAAACATTTTACACTTTAGGATATTGAATTTACTAAAGACTAACATTTTTTTCAAAATGGCTGTCTGCAAACATCACTGTGCATGACAATGAAAATCATAGAAAAAACTAAAAGATAGAAAGATACACTTGATCCAGATTCTCGGAAGGAGACAGGGAAAGAGTATAGAGTAATGAACATAGCGGGGGAGAAAGTCTTTATCTCTTTCTCTTCTTGTCCCAGTTTTTCCTCTGTGAATGCGTGGATAAATCAGTTAAATTCTTTACCGGAGGTCCTGCCATCTCCAATTCAGCCAGTAAAGAGAAAGAGTCTCCAAGTGGACTCAAGTCACATTTTTCAATCAGCTTACCATAAAACCTGTGATAGGGAATATTGAGACCTTGCTGATCTTTTAGTCCTCAATTTTCTGGTGAATCCTCTTCTCATTCTTAATTCATCAGAGCCCAGGTTTTGCAAAGTTTCAAGGCCCAAATTCATAACAGTATCACTGCAAGATAGCATGACAGCAATTCCACCAGAGAAAAGTAGCAGGATTATTAGGAAAGGTCTCAGGTAGGTACTAATGAGTTGAACCTGCTGCTACCTAGTCGAGTTTGGAGTTTATCTTTAAGAAAGTCTAACTGAATGGGTGCAGGGAAGGAGAAGGCAGGATTCATAGAGATTGGCCAGGAGGCCTAATGGGAGGAAGGATTTAAGTAATTTGAAACTAATTATAGTAATGGTCAGAAAATCTAAGCCAGAGAAGAAGTCAAAAGCTAAATAAATACAAGAAAGAACTGACAGAAAGAGAGAAAATGATGTGTTTAATGAGTTAGAGGTTTTGTTGAGGTCATTTTTTCATTTTATAAGTATTTATCAGCAACTACTGTGAAGTACCAAAACTTCAATAAGTTCTGGTGGATAGAAGTTAACTGTGGTCTATACTTTCAAAGAGCTTACTGCTTGGTAGGAGAAGAGAACCAGTAATCCTTTATATATAAGAGATATATATATATCATATATATTATAATTAGTGAAAATATTAAGCACTAGACAGAAAACTTCTATGGATGAATAAGATATAACAGGAGAGTATGAAGTATATGCATGTCTAATATTTCACTCAAATCCTCTTCCATCTCAATAAATGTGTATTTACAAAATACTTTATATGGCTGGATGGAATTCCTTGGAGACTTGTGAGGCATTCTCTGTGAAAATATCTGAGCTGAGATCTGAAGGGTAAGTGGGGGAAAGGACAGGTGAAAAACACCCAGGTAGGGGCCATCTCAGCTGCAAAACCCCATGGAAGTGTCCACAGCATATTTGAAGAACTTGAGCAAAGAGAGAAATAGAGCTTAGACATCAAGTCTGAGAGGCAGAAAAGCAAAAGAAAAGTCAGAGCATAGTTGCCTGTTTTAAAGAATATGGTCTTTATATTGGAGCAATGGGAAATTTAAGAGGGTTTTAAGCAGCTTCATATTGAGTATATGTGTGCCTGTGTGTGAGATAGAGAGAATATGAAAAGCCAACCTAGCCGCAATAGGGAAAAAGGCTGGGGAAGCACAAGAGCATTAGAGAGATATAAGGAAGGTTGTTAGAATATAGAATTTTGAGGTAATTGGTGAGAAGGACAGGAGAAATGGTAGCCATTGTTAAAGGAAAACTAATGGATATTTGGATTAAGGCCTTCTTTAGTCTAATCAGATGACATCAGAATAGAACTGCATTTTATGCTTTCTTAGGTTCCCCATGTTGAAGATACACTCAGAACCAGACTTTGATGGTTATATTAAGGTAAGGGCTCCCCAAAATACATTCCAGGAACAATCGGAGGATTAAAATCCACAGAGCATTGCAACAAGGTGAGAAAGAAACTGAGAACTCTTGACTCTGTGGGTTAGAATATTTTATTATCAATTAGTTTAGACATAATCTATAAACAACATGAATGCATGCTACTCCTTTAGGTTTAGTAATCCTTTCCTTTTTTCCTGCTAAGGAATTGCTTTTGATTTTTTTTTCTTAAAACTTCCTGGTTCAGATAATCAACCTCACTTGATCCTATTTTAAATGTCTGTTTATTCTCTTGAAATAGCTTTTAAAAAAATAAATGTTACAAGACCACTGTAAAATAATGAAAGCAATACAAATAAAGTAATAAAGTGAAAATCACCCCAAATCATATTACTCATTTTTAACCTTTGAGTTAATCGTTCATTTTGTGTAGACACACTTGCATGGTAACAAAAAAAGCAAGATATATGTATTCACCAACTTTTTCCTGCTTCTACTTGCTATGAGAAGTCTATCTTTGTCCTGTTCTCTACCCCTTTATTTTGTCTTACTCCACTGTTTGAGGTAAGAAGAGAACTGGAAAAGCTGGGAAGGAAAGATTAATTTAGAATGGAAAAGGCAGAGAAAAATAAAATAATGTGGAAAATAAAATGAGGAAAAATAAAAGGAAGAGAAATAGTGTCAACATTGACTAAGAAGAAAACTTTTGGAGGGCGTGAAGAAAGGAATAAGAAATAACATGGGGTTGCTGTCATGCACTGAAAGAATACAAGCTGGGGTATATTTTAAGAAGTTGCATGCAGGTATGTGTATAGCATGCATTTTGTTTTCAGAAAAATCTAATATCTTATTTTGGATGTTTTACTAAAGTTTTAAATATAGGAAAGACAAAGTCTTTGAAAAGAATTTTTATTTTTATTTTTTGTATGCAAGACAATCTATCCAACACTGATTTAGAAGGACGAAAAGAGGGTCAGATTCATTCAAGTTTCAGGTTTCATGTGTTTAATTTTTCTTAAATGTGGGAATATACTTAAATGTTCTGTACACTAACTATTTCATTCATATTCCTCTTTCTATGTCAGTAAATGTGCATTTGTGTCATCGTTTGTTTCTCTGGGTGGTAGTCCATTGATTCATTCATTCATTCATTCACTCGTTCATTCATTCATTCATTCAGAAAACATATACTGGCTGCCACTGTGTCTTTGGATTCAACAGTGAATCAAGCAAACTGGATTCCTGTACTTAACACTTTTGCCTAGAAAATACCATTGAAAAAATATTTATCAGTGTGATGAATGTTGATCCATGAATACCATCCAGGTCCTCCAGATATCATGGCATGTGGGCTTTTCTGCCAAGATCTAGTTTTAACGGGACAGCAAGCTAATACAGGAATTGCGTTCACCCTGCTTTTCTCCTAGAACAGGATTCCCACAGTGTGCAAATACGATCGTGTGGTCAGTTTGGGAGGTGCATAGAACCCTCACGTTGTACCTCACACCATTTACCTGTTCCTGAAAGGACTCCATTGTATACTTTCTTCCTCATGTCTTTTGTAAGCATAGCTATTTATTTTCTCTGAGATTTTGCTTTTTTGTTCATTTTTCATGGTTTCAAATAGAATGGAGACTATTGGGAGTAGAAATGGAATAAGAAAACTACAAATGACTAAAATAAAATGAAATCTAAGGCTGGTGTGTCTGTGAGATCCCCAATAAATTATACCTTTTCAGCCTAATAGGCTTTGGAGAAAATTGAGGATTAATTATCAATTCCATTGTTTTTGGAGTCAAAATTGGAAAACTGATTTGATGAGAGAACCGAATGGACCTACAAACTGAATCCCATAATGAGGCATCGTCTCATAAAAACACATGGGAAGGATAGGCATTCCCATTTGTTTAACTCTAAGGTATAATTTGATATATTGTCAGATTGGTACAGTAGGAAAATCATGACAGGAGGAATTAAGAGGACTGAGTACAGTACTGGCTTAACCTTAAATGAGATGTACTACATAGAACTAGACACTTAATGCCGTATCTCAAGGCCACCATCTGTACATTGGTTAGCAGAAATGAATCAATGCAGAATATTGTAAGACCAATATTATATATAAACCTCTGTCTGTGTTTCTTTCACCAGTTATTTATGGCATACCTTCTATTATGTACCATGATATGTACTAGATTCTGAAGACAGCTCGTGTGTCCTGGAATATTTAGGGCCCAGTGTGCTGCTTAAAGTAATGTCTGGTCTTGAATCCATTATTGGAAGTCTCTAATCTTCAAAGCTCTCTTCTACAAAATGGGATCACTACCATAAGGGGTATTGTTCAGAGGAAATAAGAAGATGCATGCGAAGTGTTCATCATGGTGCCTGGAAGACAGAACATGCTGTATAAATGTTAGTTCTTCCTGTTCGTGCGGTAGTGACAATGATGTCCTCCACAAAAACATGCTCAAGTCCTAAACCCTGGTCTGCTGGGTTTGAAATCATTTGTAAGGAGGGTCATCAAATATCCTATTTTGATGACTCCCAACTGAATCAGAGTGGACCTTATTCCAATATGATGGTGGTCCATATAAGCAAATGATATCTGGACAAGGAAGGAGACCACAATCCAATGGAGGATTGCTGACAAGCTACCAACACAACACTACAGACTTTGGAGGAGGCATGACCTGCCAATACTTTGATTTTGTGTTTCTAGACTGTGAAATTTGAGCTAGAAATTCTTGTTTTTATATCCAACTAGTCTGTGATGTTTGTTGGAGCAACGCTGGAAATGTTAAGAGACTTAGCAACATAAAGGAAGTGAATTTTTTATGGCAGAAGAGGGAAACAACTGCATTCTAAGTGAAGCCAAAAAAGAAAAGACAGTTCATTTGGCAGAAATTGGGTCTGATGAAGGCTGCTTCTTGGACTGCCACAAAACCTCACCATAACCAACCAGGCATCTTTGGATGCCCATTACAGGGATAAGAACTCTGTCTCCATCTATATGCTAGGCCCCTTGGATACCTTACTCAGGAGCGAGGCACTAAGAATATTACTTATACAGCTCCTTATGGGGTAACAGGTTACAGAAACACACAAACATAAGGTGTCTTATCAGGCAAACAAAATATAACACTTTCAGAGAAGGAGTTTCCTACTTTTGTGTGCGTGTGTGTGGTACTGGAGGAATGGGATTGAATCTGGCACACAATCATGGATTGTCTTCCCTTAGTTGGTTTTATTGTTTGTTTTTGCTTGGTGTTTGTTTGATTTTTCAGGAGTCACTGGGAACCGAACCCAGTACCTCTCATGTGGAAGGTGGTAGCCCAACCAATTGAGCCACATCCACTCCCATTTTTTTAAAAGAGGAGAAATAGGAGTATGATAGTAAGATACAATATTACTAAAATCAATTGTTAAACCCATACTTTATTCCAGAATGGTATTTACTACATTATGGAACACCCTTTTCAGTGACCTTTTCACTTCCTTGTTCCTTAAGGAATATATTAATGAGTTCAGCATGGGTGAGACTAGATTATTTAGGATTTGCACTACGGCACCAAGCAAGGGTTTGGGTGCAGGCTGCAGATATATGATGATCACAGGTCCAAAGGCACAGAGTATTGCAGTGAGGTGGGCACTACAGGTGGAGAAAGCTTTCTGCCGGCCTTCTGCTGAACGGATCCTCAAAATGGCAATTCCAATGCGATTGTAGAAGACACAAATACTGAGTAAAAGCATTAAAGTCAGAAGGCTAACATTAGTGGATCCCACCTTCTGGGCCAGTGAGCTGTCAGTACATGCCAGGGGTAAGAGAGCAGGCATGTCACAGAAGTAGTAGTTGACATGACTGGGGACACAGTAGGTTAAATGAAAGGTAAAGGAAGTCAATATGGTGGCATGAAGACAACCCACCAACCAGGTCCCTATGACCAAACCCACACAAATTCTGGGTTTCATGATGAGCATGTACCTCAGAGGGAAGCAGATGGCAACAAAGCGGTCACAAGCCATCACAGAATAGAGGCAGCCTTCGGTGGACCCCAGAAAATGATAGAAGAAGAGCTGTGCCACACATCCCTTGTAGGAGATGGCTCGGCTCTGTCCTGAGAGGTAGAAGAGCATCTTGGGACAGGTTACAGAGGGGAAGAACATATCAAAAATAGATAAGAGTCCCAGGAAGAAATACATGGGGGTGTGGAGGGTAGAGGAAGAATAAATGGCTATGAGGATGAGCAAGTTGCCAAATAGGGTGAAGAAGTAGATGAATGAAAAGATGACAAAGAGCACAGGTTCCAGTCCCTCTGTCTGAGGTATTCCCATCAGGATGAACTCATGCAGCTCTGTGTGATTCCTCATATCCTTGGAAGGTGAGCTGTGTGTAGATAGAAGATGTGAGAAGTTGAACATTTCAGGGGAGGGGGAAAGGATGGCAGCATGATAGACACAACAAAATATTAGCAAATAAACATGATGATGACATTCTGCCAAATGTAGTTAAGGGCTCTAAAGTAATTTTGTCCCTTTGTATCTGGAGATAACTTGCTCCTTCAGGAAATATTATTGTATATGAAGCAAATAAAATATTTATTGGGTGGAATGATGGAATGACTAAAAGAGCAGTGATCGCAATACCAAACCTGTGAACATAATCTAACATCAACAAGTAAGTATACAGCAATGAATGCCATAATATAGACGTACCTGGCTGCCTGATGTACTACATTCTTTTTCAGAGCATTTCTATAATTACGAAAGTACAGTGGGACTAATTATATCTAATCTGAATCTTTCTCTCTATCTTTTCATGATATTGGTGATATCCCAGGTAAAACACCAGTCACATTTGTGTTAGTTCCAAAACAGTACAATCAGTATTTCCTTTCAGGAATACTGAAATCAAACAAAAGCTAAAAGAATACGTCATGAATATATGCCATTTCAGACTGTGTGATTCTTTTTTCTTTTGAATTTTAGTTCTTGTAACCTCCTAAGTATTTTTTTTCTTTTAAATCTTATACCTCCAAGCTTCTCACTATTTCTCAAGCTCCAATTATGCAAGTTCTTAAGTAGTAAAAATACACATGGAACTGAAAATGATCATTAAAATAGTAAATTAAGGTTACATACAGAATAGAAATACATACAGCCTTCATAATAGATTCAAATATTAAAATCATACTCAAACATTTGTGTAGGAGAGAGCCAACATTACACATGAGACATAATTTCAATTGGAGATCTAAAGACCCAATTCAGGTTCTGACTTTTGTTCTGACAAGTTCTCACTCTGGCCAAGTACCTTTCAATCTTTGAACCTCAGCTTCTCCTAGGTAATGCAGCAAAAAGCATTTCCTGCACCAGTAGCCTCACCCTTAATTTGTTAAAATTAATCATTCCAGCTAGGATAGTATGAGAGTAGTCAGGGGACATTATTAATAATCATGACTGGACAACAGGGATAAATCAGGAAAGTTCTTGGAAGGCATTGAATAATCTACTTAGTTATTCTCCACATTTGTGTCCCATAATCTGTTTTGACATCCACCACTATAATTTTAGCCCTGAAAATGTGCAATGTTTTTATAATTACGATTCATATGTAGTAAGTATCTAATAAATGATTGGTTTAGATCAACTGAGGTAATATTTGTCTCTCAGAACTGCTGTAAAGATTAAGTATGATTGCCTGGAACTGAAAGCAGGAGAACTGCATCCATCATCTATGTGGAATCTAAGCCTCCCTCGATATAGATGTGGAGTGGACATCACCATTCCAGGGTCCACAGGAAGGAGGAACAGAGTGTGATTAGAGTGGACTTATTGATACTCTATTCATGAACTATTATGATTAGTAATCGAAGAAAATGTTGCATTGACATGGATAAGTGTCCGTGGTAGCTGCTGAGGGTAAGGATTGGGAAGAAGATATGTGATGTGGGGGCATTTTCAGGGCTTGAAGTTGTCCTGGGTGGTACTGCAGGGACAGTTACAGGACATTGAATGTCCTCCCATGGCCCACTGGGTGGACTGGGGGAGAGTGTAAACTATAATGTGGACCATTGACCATGTGGTGCAGCAGTGCTCAGAGATGTATTCACTAAGGGCAATGAATGTCCCATGATGACGGAGAAGCTTGTTATGGGAGGAGTGGGGTGAGGGGAAGGGTTATTTGGGGACCTCATATCTCTTTTAATGTAACATTTAAAAAAATAAGTAAAGACAAAAAAAATTTCATTAGAATAAAGCCAAAAGAAACAAACAAACAAAAGATTAAGTATGACGATGTTTATGAAAAATATTGAGATGTAAGAGGATGATTATCATTATCATTATATTTGCCTTAGGGAGACTCATGCTAAAAAAAAATTGACAAGTTAAAACTATGAAGATGATAGCTGGTGTCTTAAGCTTGAACAAGATCCAAGAAAGAGAGCAAAGTAAGGACAAAGGACTGAAAAAAATATGTCAAGAAAGACATTTTAGAAAGTGTTGAAGGAGAGTAAGAAGAAAAATGGGAAAATTATTTTTACGTATCGTCTCTTCATAAAGATTTTTTTCTCCATGTCATAAGAATATGTTATTTCCAGATCATGGAACTATCCAACAAATTTTTGAATCCTAAGAATTCTTTGGTGATTAGTCAATGTAGATGCTGAGTTCATGATTAATGAGCAATTTTAAATAAATAGATGAAAGAATCCTGCATGCTCTTTTTTAGAATGAATGCAAAGAAGGGATTCTGGTAATTACATAAGCAATATGCAATAAACGTCTTAATTGTGAGGTCTTCCAACAATATTTGCTACCCAGGTCTCTGGACTATAAGAAACAAAAATTGGAAAAGGTGAGGATACATTCCGAGCACATATGTGGTCAAAAGTTTTGTGACTGACTCCAGAAAAGAAATAGAAAACATTTCTTCCAACCCCCCAAATCCTAACCTTATATCTTTAGTGTCTTCTTTCTTCTAGAGAGTTTTGGGGCTTTTCATTACAAATATTTCTCTTCCTTAGGCACCTGAGAGTGGACTTGCTTTCTTTAACAAGGATACTTCTATTTCATTCATGATCACACACACACACACACACACACACACACACACACAGAATGCTACATATCAGGGCGCTGCTTATCTGTGAGGCTGACTTCCCAAGCGTTAAGTACAAGTAAAAAATGTCCTGCCCTTATAAATTTTTAAATAGTCTCCTATCCCTTTGGAGTCCCATCTTTACTGAATCCCTGGAGTCAAGGAGGAAGAGCCCTTGAGCTTAGGGACCAATTAAATGTCAACTATTGAGAGAATTTAATAGGAAATAGGATGTGGTAGTGAAGATAATCTTTAAAATATTGGGAATTAAAGAGCTTGTGACTCCTTCTTAGGCATCCCATTTTTTTCTGATTTGGAGAATCATGCCTTTGACTCCTTTTCTATATAAACCTCATGGATTTGGCCTGGTCATCTTTCATTTAAAAAATTTTTTTCGACCTATTGATTTACCTCTTATAGACATGGAAGAAATTATACGATAATGAAATGAGTACTCACACTAGAGCCAGAAGGTTCTGGGTGTGAAGAAAATGTCTGTTTCTCATTAGAATATGTCCTTGAGCAGGTCAGTAATCCTCTCTGAGATTTAATGTATTATTGTATTTCATTGGGTGATTTTGAGAATTAAACGAGATAATTCTTATAAACCTGGCACATATCATTTGCTTCTATAGATTTATGATTTCTTGAGGTTGGATGGAACATAAATTTCTCATCTTCGATATGTTGTTAAAATCTTTCCCTTCCTCCTTTTTAAAAAAAAAATGTTCTTTACTCCTTTTTACCTTCCCTTTCCACTTTCAAATGTTTTTCATTTATGTGCTTGAATTTTTCAGTACTTGGTTTAGATCTATTTGATTTAATAAATTATTTATTAGTAATTACAGAGAAGAGAATTGTGATTAACATATAAGAATGCAATTTTACAGTTGATAATGCTTGTTATTTTTCCTTATGCAGCAAAACACTATGTATGTGGGTTGACATATTGGAAGGCAAGTTAATTGTTGATAATGACTGATTTTTCAAATAACACAGATCTTCAGATGTTTAAATAAAGACACCCAAAATTCAAATGTTCCAACTAACTTAACAGAAAAAAATAAATCTCTTACTCACATCCTACGTGTTGAGTGTCAGGTTTGAAACTCTGTAGTTCATTACTCCTATTCTTCTACAAAAGCTTTTCTCCATTAGAAGTCCATTCACCTGTTCCATCCTCATCCCTTATCATCAGCTATTCTCAGAGTCATACCTCAACATTCACTGAAATCTTTGGTATTAAGAGAACATTCTTTCGTGAGACCATGCCCCCCTCCCATCTTTGATGATGTTCAAATCTTCAGTGAAAACTCATTCATCACCCTAGCCTCACACTTCTAACTCTAGTGCCTTCACCTCCACTTTAGTTCAGAATCCCACCCTAGGGCCATTCTATGGATCCTGCCATCACCCTTACCTGATCCACTTCTGAATTATTTAACATGAGATGTTTCACTCTATTCTTCCACTAGACTGTCTTTATACCTCATTGAAATCTCCTGTCCATAAATTTTTCTTTTTCATTTTGTTTTCTTTTGATTCTACTTTCTTCTCTATTAACCTTTGCATATTTAATTCTCCTATTCTTCTTGCATTTATGTTTGGCATAGGTCTTTTGGCACATATTCCCATACACTTCAATGCACTCATCCTGGTACCTTTCCAAAGTATATTCTCCACTAACTATTCATAAAGATTTCTGACTTATGGGAAAATGTTTAAACTATTTAGTAGATCATACTCCTGTCTTTTTGTCTAGACTTCTGTACTCAGTTCTTTCTCACATTCCAGCAATCTCAAAATATTAAGGTCTAAAAGAGCTATAGTATAATTTGTTTCTCTATGCCTTTCCGTAAGTATCCTTTCACCTCCTCTTTCAGGAACCGTCAGGAGCATTGAGGACCAGAGATTGCTGATTCAATTTTTGGCCCATCACTCTCAGAATCTAAGTTTTATCATCTGTTTTTTTCTAAGAATTTAATGAGAGTAAATTATACAAAGAATCCTATACATTGCCAGTCCCATGGTATGCTCTCAAAGTGAGGTAAATTTTTATCATTTCCATTCTTACTGCTACCCATCAACCAATTTTTATTCTGGAAAACTTTCCCTACCCCAACTTAAATAGAATGATTTTTCCTTGCTTTGCTATCATTGTTTATAGTACATAATTACTTTTGAATTTAAAAGAGTAGGTTAAAACTTGTTGTTCTAATCTTCCCCAACCTACATTCACATAAACACTGTTATGAACTCCTTGTTTCACATCAGGTATCTAACATAGTATTTGGACCATAGAAAGCTAAATATGTTTTTCAGTTAAATGGATTTAAGTGTATCAGTACAAACCATCCAACTTTGAATTATTTGATCATTTCACATTTTTCAGGTCTGATAATCAGTATTAATGTCATCCTTAATAATTTGAATTCTTAATGAGCTTAAGCTATGTAACACACAAATTCACTCTATAGTGGACAGACCAAGGTTTTAGATCTTACACCCAACAGTGGAGTAGCCAAAGCTTTTTCTGTCTGCATTCTCCCAATTCTGGACTTGTGTTTCCAGTGCTAGGCCTCATAGGTCCCCACTCAGACATTTATCTCTGTACCTTGTCTACCATCTCGTTCCTTACCCCAAGCTCAGCTCTCCTTGGTAGTGAGTGATGGTACCACATGCGAGAGGAACTAGCTACATGCGAAAGGAACTAGCTACATGCCAGGGAATCTACATTGCTTTGGAGTTAAAATATCTAGACGAATATTCTGCAGGTCTAGACTGGGAATATGGTCACAGTTCTGGCACGTTCTGGCACAGGGACTACTCTGTGGATCCCCAGCATACGGGGTGGAGAAATAAGTAGTTAGCATGAAATAAGGGGAACAGAAAGGAACAGAAAGGAACAGAAAGGAAGGCAGGAAAAAATGACTCAATCTAGGGGTTTAAGTTTCTGACATTCTTTCTAGGATAATTATGATTTTGAAACTTGGCAAGTCCCCTTCCCTTATTAGCCATTTGAGCTTTGAAGAAGGAGAACCTTATTTAAAGATGAGGAAATATGAAATGGAAGAGTGGGCAGAGAAAGCAGAAAGTTGAATGTCAGGTCGATTGTATTAAGCCATATAGAAAAGAGATTAAACTGGTTTTTGAGGTTCTAAGAATGAATTCACGTAGCAAAACTGTTGAGAGACCTATGGAAAGTGGAAGTTAGAAAGACTAAAACTGGGAGCAGTAGGTCAAGGGCAAATCTAAAACAAAGCTAGGTTCCATAATCTCTCTTTCTCTCTTTTTTTTTTTTTACAAGTAACCTATACTACAGTATATTGTGGATGGATGCAGAATTTCTAGTCTGTGTGGTTTTTTTTAAACTTCTGAAATTACTTTCATTAACAAATTAATTTCACCTTGACAGTATTTATTCAATGTTTCTTTATCTGTTTTAATTTAATTTAATTTTTAAAGTAGCATTAGACTATAAAAATGTTCCATGAAAAGTATAGGGGTTATTACCATACACCTTACCACCTTCCCTCCCACACTTTTCACCATTAGAAACATCTTTCATTAGTGCAGTACATTTGTTACAATTGATGAGCACATATTGAAGTGTTACTACTAACCATGGTCTACAGTTTACATTATAGTTTACACTTTGCAACACACAATTTTATAGGTTTTGACAAAAATGTCTAATGGACATTATCTGTATTGCAATATCACGCAGAACAATTCCAGTGTCCCACAAATGCCCCATGTTACACTTATCCTTCCTCTCCCTCCCCTCAGAATCTCTGGTGACTACAGCCTTTATATCAATATTACAAGTTCTTCCATTACTAGAAAAATAATAGGTCTGCATTAGTTCATAGCTGCAATCTTCCCTTTTGTTTGTTCATTCCTCAACTTTGAGAATTTGGGGAAAGTGATGTTCACTCTTTTCTGATTGAGAGGGGCTTAGATCCTATCGGACAGATGGATGAAACTGTCTTGTTTGCAGTTGTAGATACTTTCTGTTTCTTGGAATGGGCTTTGCCCTTTAACATCCTTTTGCTAGTTGTCCTGTGTGAGTCCATTGCACTGAAAATTAGGTGTTGGCTATTAGTTAGCTGAGATTCAGGGCTCAACTGGTATATAAACAGACTGAAGATTTAAGTCTCTGGGACATATATTTTACAAATATAGTGCTAATTATAGGTTCAAATAAAAGGGGCAGAAGAGCCATGTGTAAGGGAATTATAAATGAGAATAACTCTGTAACCTTGGGGAACAGATATTTCAAAGTAAGGCCCACTGACAGAGTGCTGAATTTTTGAGCTTGTCTGCACTACCTATAGTGTCTAGATGTCTATAGAGCTCTCAGAAGCCCTGCTGTTTGAAGTGCTGTTTACTGTGGCAGTCGATGAGATCCTGCTGAGAAGTGCATAAGTTTAAGCTCTGGAATGACCTCCCGACTCACTTTGAAATCTCTTAGCCATAAAAATTCATTGTATTATATTTCATATTTCCCCCTTTTAGCCAAGATCTTTGTCCAATTGCATTACTATGGAATTTGGTAATAATTTGTGGTGCCTTTACTAGGCACTGCCTATGTACCCTAGAGATTCTTGTCACTCTATTAAGAAAAAGTGGCAGGACTTGCCAGGATGGGAATTCTATATTCTTTCAGTTATTTTGTGGGTTTCCACCCACTAAGACAATACCCCATGACCACTTGAACATACTCATATTCCATGGAGGCATGCCCCAAGTGCACCCCTCTCTACACATTCCCCCACCAACACATGTACCAGTGATCCTCCCCTGCCACCCAAAACCACCTCCCAAACAAAGCAAAAATATATTAAAATAATAATAAAATAAAGATTAAATACAAAAATAAAATAAAAATTTTCGTTATGTCTTTCATCACTGTAAGATGTATTATCTTTTGTATTTGGTGAAAATTTATTCTGTGTGTTCTCCCAAGGAACTATTATTTTTTCACTTCCTTCTCAAAGAAATTTTAGGTTACAGAAAGTCACATAGAAGATATGGTGGTCCCCATATACCCCACTCCTTTCCCCTCACATACTTCCCCTAATAATAACATCTTATATGAGTTTGGTACCTTTATTAAAATTGATGAAGAAATATTGAAGCATTGCTACTAATCATGGTCAATGGTTTGCATTATGGTTTCCATTTTGCACCATATCCTTTTATAGGTTTTGAAAAAATTTATAATGACCTGCATCCATCATTGCAAGAACATGTAGAACAATTCCAAGCACCCAAAAAGACGCTTTGTTCCATTACTCTATTTTCCCTCCCCTTCCCATTGGAACCTATGGTAACCTAAGTTTCAGTTTTTGAAGAATAAGGTTCATAGTTACATGCATTAATATTGAGGGCTTGATATATTTGTCTGTTTTCTTTTCTTTTTTACTGCCTATGTTCTCAAGAGATTCTTGCCCCTCTAATTGAGAACATAGCTGGACTCCCCAGGATGGGAAGAGAATATTTTCTTGTTTATTGTGTGGGTCTCTACCCACTGAGATAATACACTATGACAAGATGGACATTTTCATGTTCCATAGAAGCATGCCCCAGGTGCATCCTATCTCACATATCTCCCCACCCCTGGTGCCTTGCACCAGTAACCCTTCCCTGCCGTATTTGCCAAAAGAACATTCCCATCACTGTAGTTTTAACCCCAGTCCCACAAATTACCAGAGTTCACCTGCTCTTTCCTCCAGCCCTTCCCCCTGTTCCATGGATAGTCCAATCCAAGCCCCCATCCTAATCCCCCTGACATTCTGGCATCATTGTCTGGGTCAAGTTTTAATGGCTAGATATAGACTGGAAAAACTCCAGTTAAGCTTAGCATCTGTTCATCTGAGCAAAGAGATGTCTGTCACATCTTCTAAAATCCACCAAATGCTGATTATATTCAGAAATTCCTTCAAAACCAAGCAAAGATTTTCATTCTGTAATTAGATTGCAAAATGAAATTTCCCAGAGTTAATAAACAGAATACAAACACCATAATCCCCTAGTTGGAGAAAATACATGGTATTTTTACCTAAACTTTATTCCAACCCTTAATAGCTGTGGGACTTGAAAAAGAAACGTAATAGACTGATCCTGGATTTTAGTGTTGCACAAGTACTACCTCTAGATTTCATTTGTCAGCCAAGTTTGTGATTTTCAACTTAATTCCATAGGTTTTATCACTGGGGCTAATATTCCTAAATCTAACAATAATATACAACTAGTTCATTTTACTGTCCTTATGCATTTTCTGATTTCTGACTTTTCACAGATATTTTAGGGAGATTCAGAAAAGGCTAATTGGAAACTGCTTTCCAGATATTTTAAATCAAAAGTCATTGAGGGAGAGCAGATGTAGCTCAGTGGCTGAGCATCTGCTTCCCATGTACAGGTCTTAGGTTCAATCCCTGGTACCTCATAAAAAAGAATAAGTCAATTGGACAATTAAAATTAATACAAAAAAGAATAATCTATTGGATATAATTTGCAGTCAGGTATGAAAGATCAAGAGAGGAGGTAAGAGGCATGGAATATTTCCCCATTGGGAAAGGAGAAGCGGATAATTACAGTGATTTCTTGCAGAAATGTTTTCTGCCTAATAGAGCTTCCTTTACATTTGGGGCTCATTCCTCAGCTCCTGCCTCTTCCACTTAATAAGTGAAGTAAGCCATCCCCAGAGTAAATTATGCACCCTGCTGGGCAATTGAATTAAGACACTTAAGAGTTGCAAAGTCATTAAAGATTGTCTAAGTCATGTGGCCTCCATTGGAGGAACCCACTCTACTTCCTCACAGATGCCTAATGACCTGCTTTCAGGGAAGCAGGCATGTATGCCGCCAAGCTAGTGTATGCCATGATTAGCATATTGGCAAACACACACACACACAATTTAATTTTTTTAACAAAATGAGGTCATAAATAAATTTATTTAATTATACAAAAATGAGGCTTAGCTACTCATTTTTTTTTTTTTTTTTTACCATTTAGCTGTTGAGATGTCTGCTAAAGGTTTTAGATTGCTCTTGTCAAAACAGAAAAAGTGAAAGTAAGGACAAGAGTTCCTTTTTTTTTTAATGTTCCAAACAACACAAATCTACTATTACAAATGAATCTTAGAAACAAGGAAATTATCCATACATTAAATTTTCCAAATTCAAAAACTGCTCCAAGAAACAAAAATGATATATATGTGATATTTTTGGTTAAAAATACTTTAGAAAAAATATAGCTGCTAGTGGATTTTAAATCACTTCACTGAGTAAAGGGTATGTAACAAACCGAGAGGTTCTACCCAGAACGAAACCTCCCATTTTCCTAACATTCCTGTGAGATTGTAATCTATAAGAACTGGTACCATTAGTAGGAATAAGATAAAACCATATTAATACAGCACAGAAGACTATGGTTTTTGAAAATGAAATGCTGTAAAATGGCTCTTATTTTTGGAGTAGAAAAGTCAAACGCTAGAATGTACACTGGATATAGTGAAGTCCCCAGGTCTCCCAGACCCCCTTCTGATTCTAAAGAATTCCTGAAGGCAGCAACGGCTTGTCCTCCTTGTCACAGAGGGCAAAGAAGTCCAGCAGGAAACTGTCCCTGAGGAATGGTTCATTAGCAGTGACAGCAACAGTGTTGTGGATTTGCCCAGTAGCCTTGAGGCCCCAGTTTCAGAAGGACTTAGTGGGTTGTCTCCTCAGCGGCCATGTTCCTGCAGTTCCCAGGGGAAGAGTCTTTCATTAAATCTGTTGGACTTGGGTCACCAAGGAACGAAGAAGACTGTAACCTCTGTAAATCCAGAAATTCATTTGCAGTATCTGTTCCAATACTACCAGCACCAAGAGCTGTTCCAGTAGACATTCCTGGTGCTAAGACAAGACTGTCTGGAGGACTCTTCTGAGCACTGAGTCTGCAGGGCAGCAGTGAGGCTTTCCAGTCGCATTACTCCCCAAAACCAAAGTGTTGACTGATGCCATGCATTCCAGTTCTTTGGTCCAAGGATTTGTGCAACAAACCACTGGCTTTTTAAAGTTACAGAAGAGTCATCTTTCGCTCTGAATTTGTAGGAAATAAATATTTTCTTCTTACTCTGTAGAACTGCTTTATGCTTGTCAGTCAAATTACTGTGGTCATTTTTATGAAAATGCTCGTAACAAGAAGTTCCCAGTTCCTGGGGCAGATAGCCTAAAACTGCGGTTGCCCTTTGATCAACATAGACACATTTTCCATTTATCGCAAACCGGGTTATGAACTGAGTTGATTTGACTTTAATTCGGCCGCTGTTCTGCGAGACGATGCAAGGCTGCAACCTCCCAAACACAACAAGGCCTGTGAGACCTGCCTGCCACTCACTGCTCCTTTCCTCCTCCAGCCCGGTAATATTTGGGGGCCAGTTTCTCAAGAGTTACTTTTTATAATTCCTAATTGCATAGGCTCTTTGCTTTTCAGAATATTTAATTCTTTTTTCTGGAGTGTTTCTGATTATAATATGAACACCCTTTCACGGTGATGTTTGTGCGTGCCCATTTTCATATGGTCTGAGAGGAAGAAGTGGGCAGGAGTAGAAATGTCTTTTCCCCTATGGGATAGTGCAAAGGGCAAAAGTTTTAGGAATCAGAACTCTACCAGTGGTTACACTCTAATACTTTGCATGGCCATGAAAAGTCAATTTGCCTAATTGTTAAAATGTAGAGTTTGGACAAGACGATCTTTAAAGATTCTTTCACATCTAAAAATTGATAGTTGTTCTAGAACTTCTTATTTAGAAGAAGTTGTTCATAGCTTGGAAAGACAGAAAAAGCATCCAGGGAAGTCCTAATTTCTGATTTTGGAGGGACAATGGCTTCCATTTCCAGGACATTCTTGATTTTGAATCCTTCCCTGGAAATTGGAGTCAAAATCAAGGTTAAATGTCCTAAAATGGCCAGAAGGTGGCACTGTTAGGGCAGCGAAGACCCAGGTTCCTCTCTGCTCTGATATGAGGAAATCAAAATGGATAGGTAAGGTAAAATGATTAAAACTCTGTGAGGGAGGTCTGTGATACTCTGTGATGTTCGTGGTTGTCGGGTGACACCACCTTGTGAGAACCTCTTTTGAGAGAAATTACATCCAGTACCTAGTCAATTACTGTCATTTTTACACATTGGTGCCACTCTGTGTACCAACTATATGGCACCATGTATGCCTTAATAGAGATTGGATACAAGGATAACCTTTTAGAAGAAAGTGTTGATGGACTATGCTTGCAAAGGTCACACGACGTTGCATTACGTTTTCAGCACATACTCTGCTTAGTCCTCTCTCAGCTACTAGAGAAGGGAATTTGACATTTTCTTCATCCTACAAAGGGACTTGATCAAGAAGCCCCAGGCATTAATTTTAGCCTAGGAAACTGTGCGATGTTAACTTGATATAAGTTTTACTTTCATTAGAAGGAAATAGAATAAAAGGAATTTCCTAGCAGCAAGATACTGTGACTCTTCCTTGACATAGGTATTGAGAAGATTTACGCTAAATCTGACTGAAAATTCTGTGGTGGGGAAAGAAAGAGAGAAGCACCTGTTCTTTTGTCTTATTTAGTTCCAGAGGTGGAAACTAAATTGTTTCTAACTTTTCCAGTCCCTTTCCTTTTTCTTTCTTCTGGTTTCTCTGAATTTTTTGTTTTGTGTTGTTTTGATTTACCTTTCCCAAAGGATCCTAGTGTATATCTTTCCCTCAATTCCCCAAAGCCCAAAATGCTGAAAAAACATGGAATTTTTCTAGTGGTAAGAAAAAGCCTGATTTCCTTCTTCACCATTTTATTCCCCATTTACAAATAAAAACAGACTGCTATCTCTCATCCATGGGTTAAAAGTTTTCTGCCCTTGTTGTTTCCCATACTTAGAGTTGTATGTCCTAACTTAGCTTAGCCTTGGAAATCTTGCTTCTACTATTAACTATCTAGTTAAAGTAAAAGGCATCTCAGAAAAGTGAAAGGGAGTAAGGTTTCCACTTCCCTTATAGCTGGTACAAGAAACACCTGTCTTGTTATTCAGCCCTCTTTGATTAAATGATATATGAAACATTCCCAAAACTTTAAGTCTTGAGATAATGTGCTGTACATCTGGTTTTAATTTCCATAGAACTGTTCTTGCAAATGTTACTTTTCTTTTTAGGTTTACTTTATTTATTTCTCTCCACCCCCTCATTGTTTACACTCTCTTTGTCTGTACATCATGTTTCTTTAGTAAGCACCAGGAACTGAATCCTAGACCTCCATTGTGGGAGAGTGGTGCGTAAATGTTTGAGCCACCTCTGTTCCCTGCATTGTTGTGTATAATGTTTTTCTTCTTGTGTCTCTTGTGTCATCTTGTTGCATCAGCTCACCATGCCTGCCCATCATGCCAGCTCGCTGTCATCTTTAGAAAGAACTAGGAACCTCCTATGTCTTCTTTAGGAGTCACCAGGAACCTCCCATGTTAGGTGGGAGCTCAATCGCTTGAGCCACATCTGATTCCACAATTTTACTTCTAATCCCTAAAGTATCTAGTTTTCAATTTGATTGTTTGGGTTGATAATTTGTTGCCTTAGTTTTAGTATTTAATTCTAAATTTTACTTTCCGAAGGTATAAATATTCCAGTTACTTTTTAGTAGATTTATTTTCTTCTCTCTTTATTCATAAAAGTTTGATATAAACCTAGTGCCTTAAATATTTCTTATTTAAACAAAGAGTTAGAAAGTTTTGTCTCTTTTAGTTGAATATGTCATAATAGGTGACAATTGGACAATTGGGTCTTTCACTTTTTTTTCCTTTTCTTTTTTTTTTTTTTCCTCTTAGGAGAACATTAATAGAGCGAACCAGGAGGCAGGGGTGACACTCTACCTTCCTCTCCATGTTTTCTTCTTAAATGCTATTCCCAAACAGTATGGCCACTAGAATTATTTTTCAAGTAATAACTTAAAGGTCTTCCTTTTACAACAATGCAGAGGTACACGGAAAAGATGCCAGAGCACAGCTATGTTACTCTGCATTTCTAAAGCAGGGAAGAAACTGAGATTATACACGTATTGATGCTATTTCCTTATTAAATACATGTCTCCATAAAGAGGATAATTAAAAATGATAGTTGGTGATAGTGAACAGGAAGAAAAGATTTCTACTAACGGTTAAAGTACATTCTGATATAGTCATTTAGTGGATTTTTTGTTAGACATTCAAATTAAGATGGCTACCTGCATTTCCTGATGTGGAAGAAATTTTAGGGACTGGGAAAACTAATACTTCACTTGTGTAAATTTGCATATGTGGGGCATATATACATATATTTATCTGTGTAAAGAGAGATATCTGGAAAGATAACCACTCAATTATTATCAGTACTTATTTCTGTGTAGTGAGATTTTCAGGGTATCTGAAAATAATTTTTCTTCCTATTTTTCTTTATTGATTTCATCCTTACAAATGCCTTATTAGAACATGTCATTAGGGAAGCTCGATGAACTCTCAAAACACTAATAAAATAAAAATTATGCTCTTTCTATTATACAAAGACTCCCAAAGGATGACATAAGATAGGAATTGGAGGTTGTGGGAATACTAGCATGCCTTCCTCTATACAATTTTATAAAACCAGAAATAACTTCTTGAAGAAAATGTTAAAAGTATTTACTTTATTTTTAGCACCTTTTTAACTTTTTATTTTGAAATACTTTCAAGCTTACAGGACAGTTACAAAAATAATATAAACCCCATACAGAGATTTCTAAGCTACTCCTCTTCTCCCAAACATCCAGACCACCAATTTTAACATTTTGCCATACCTATCTATCTACTTACCTATATAAGTATTTATCAATCCATTTTCTATACACTTGAGTGTTGTTCTTTACATCATACTCCTGAAGTCTTAATAAAAGTATCAACTTTTAATGTTTTGTGTCTTTACCACTTTCTGGGTGATTTCCCGGTGAAATATTTTGGTTTAGTAAATTGGTGCTCTTTAGTCCTCTATGCAGTTGTCTATAATTTATTGAATTTTCTAATTCAAAAACTTTATTTTTATAAAATTTCTATTGGTTGCTTTTTATAGCTCTTGCTTGCCCATTATTCAGGATTTCCTGTTCCTGTTTCATAGTGCTGTTTCCTCTTTCACCTCCTCTAATATATTTAAATTTTAAATTATTTTAGATGTCTATTATTTCTATTTCCTAAGTGTAAGTTTGATTTTTTAGTTTGTTGTATGTCTTTTCAGAATGTTGGTTTCCTTGAATATTTGATGATAGCTTCCAAAAAGTTCTCTGTCATGGGTCCCTCAGGGCAGGGTGATCATTGTGTAGCATAACGCTGACCTTTGTGAGGTTGATTCTGACCTGGAGCTTGCTTGTTCATTTCAGCTAAAGCCTCAGCTGTGTTTGATCAAGGCAGCTCTGGTTTCTATCCACTAATGGATGCAATGGGAGTTCTGACTCTGAGGCTTTTCTGTTTCTCTGGCATAGAGAAATATTTTTCTTGTTTTCATTTGTAGTTACATATTTATTATATTTTTCCTATAATTTCCCTGACTTTAAAGAATGAGATAGATGTTTCAGTACATCCTTAACTTTCTTCCAGAATCAGAAGTGCAAATTGAATATTTGTTTTAATATAGTAACCTCAGGGTTTTTCATTTAAATAATACATGCTTTTTATTTTGTTAAAAGATACTTAGATTACATAAGTGTTACACAGAAAATACAGAGATTTTGATATGCCCCACTCCCCACGCCTCCAACACACTCCTACATAAACAACATCCTTCATTGGTGTGGCACAGTCATTGCCACTGATAAACGCATCCTGGGGCATTGCCGCTGAGAATTTACCATAGTTCACGTTGTAGTTTACACTCTCTCCCACACAATTCTGCATGTTATGGGCAGATATAAAATGGCCTATATCTGTTGTTGCAATGTCAGTAGGATGATTCCCAAGTCCTGAAAGAGCCTCCGTCTTACAACTGTTTTTCCTTCTCCCTGCACCCAGAGCCCTCATGTGGTTTTGATACTTTTACTTTTCCCTGCACCCTCTGATGGCCAGTGGTAAACCCTTATATTAAAATGAGGTGTTGGGCTTAACTCACTTGATAAACATAAAAGCACTGTGAACCTGGTGAATCTTTTTCACACAGTCTAGCTAAATACTTAAAACCTAGGTGGAAAAAAGTGAAAAGTTAGAGTTGGAAATAAAAGTAGACAGCAGGGCTTTTAAAAAATTAAAAAGTGCAATAAATAAGGCAAACAATGTTAGAATGAGGAAGTGGACACAAACAGTACTAACAAGCAGGAGGCTACGTGTCCCCAAGAGCCAACATCGGAAATCATAAGCCCTGTGTTCCGTCACACAGCTGTTAGATAATATGACGTGTCTTGCACAGAGATAAGAGAAAATGGACTCATTTAATCCACTGTTCAAGATTTTACAAGAGATCTCTTTTTCCATCTCATTATTACTTATCTCTGAGGACGTTTCATGACCTTAATATCACTTATGATGAGATAAGTTTTCATTTCTGACCATCATTCTGGTTGTGGTTGCAATACTTTTATTTTGTCCCTATATAGAGTTGGCTACAATAATGAAGATTTTTTTGTAATTTGCTGCTTTACCCAATAACTGTCATTAACAATATCTAATTTCCTTTCCCTTCCTACAATACAAGTAACCTGTTTCCACTGAGAAAGTCTATGAGAGGATTTATTGGGTGGTAGGAAAAGAAAGAGAATGAAGAACGTGGAAAGTCTAATCTTGCAGTTTTTAACTGTGCTTTAGCTCTTTGTTCCTTAGGCTACAGCTTAGCCAGAGCATTAAAATTCCATCCCACTTTTCTGGGTCATCTTCTTCCTGTATGTATTGGGAGAGGGAGGATTGATCTAATTTCCAGTTAGAGACCCTTCAGTGCTGTACATCCTCCCTGCTGCTGCTGAGCTTTGCGTTGGCCTGCTGTTCATTTCAACACCTGAAAACCCTGGGCATGGTCTCCTAGAGAGGCTGTTTCTCTTTCCACATGGGCATCAGGGAAGGAGAGTGAGCTATTGCCAGTGAGCTCTAAGGACTTAACAGTCTAATAAGCTCGATAATTCAATACCAAGGTTACCAAGCTTGAAACATGATGCAGAATGGGAAGCACATCGCCCACAGCACATGCATGCCTAGTGAGACTTCCAGGCCCCAACACTGCATGGGCCACGCTTGGTTGTAAGAGGTGAGATGGGAAGGGCGAGGATGCCTCAGCATCGTGGGCCTCATGCTAGATACTGGAGATGTCCAAGCCCATCAAGGTTCTTCCAACCTCGATGGAAGGAAAGGAACAGGAATGAATAATTAAAAATTACTCTTGGCTCTATGAGCCTGCACATGATTGGTGCTTAAGAAACATCAAATCCTGCTGATATTCACATGTTATTAATCAGAATGAGTCCCAGGAAATAATAGGCCCAATGTCATACTGAGAATAAGCAGTGTTTCTGGGCATTTAATTCATGCCTGTGAACTGACACGGACAATGTGTTACAATTCACTCTCTCTCTCTAAAGCATGCTACTGAAGGAAACTCCATCATTAACAATAAAAATTATGGAGGAAATTGTATTTGAAAGGAGTTTCAGATAGAAGAATTTAGTAGCAGCTTATCAAACATTCCTGGATTCACTGCACATTGTGTTTGAGAGACCAGAACTCAGTTCTATGCATCGAAGGTAAGAGTGTGAGGAGAGAGGGCCTTTGAATAGAAAGGCCTGCGATAGGCAGATTACAAAAGGCCTTCAAGGACAATGTATGAAGTTTGTGCTTAATACATAATTAATGGTTCTTAAAAGAAATAAGAATCAGTGTGAACCGTGGGCTAGAGTCAAGTGAGACGAGTGACAGGGATTCCATTTAGGGGTCCATACGGGTGTGCTATTGATATGAATAGGTGGTCATTCTGAGGGTGGATGGACGACTCTTAGAAAAATTATTACAAGATAGAATAGGTGACTAAGTGTGAGTATGACAATTTGAAGGGTTCCCTTAGTTTTTTTTTAATTAATAATTTTAATTATTAGTACTTTCTAACTTAATACATTTTGGTCATAGACTATACTTTATATAAGTTGAATTATTTTTTATCAGTTATATTGATACATATTAATGACACATGCAATCTATCCAAGGTGTACTGGGCATCCGAGCATGATGTGATGTCTGTACTCACAAGATGGAAGACAGTGGGAGAGGTGCTAACTTTTCTTGGGCAATATCTTCAATCAATTAAGATGACTCTGATGATTGATGAAGAATTATTCTCTCTGTTGTGTGTTCAGTATAAAGCATAGCCTGAAATACACTTGAGGAGTATTTGTGATGTTTCTTTATACATATTAGGTTGATGTCAGGAGGAATTTTAAACAAAGTTGTTGAGTCATATTTCATAAGCCCTTCCATTCACCTATAAATAAATTTGCTTGTGTGAAGTATCACAACGTTGAGGATAGTATAATGTAATGATGCATATTGAAGAGACCTAAGCAACCACCATTTTGTCCATTCATGTTGGAGAAATAAAAATTGATGAATCCATAAAAGGATTCAATTGAAGATCAAAATATATAGCATTTTCATTACTGATAAAGCTGGATTAAGAATGCAAGAGAACATCTTGTTTCTTTCACTCTAAATAGCACCACCTAGATTTGCTCCCTTATTCTGCTGGAAGGAGCTTGTTTTGGTCAGCTTGTTGCCAAACAACCTAGAGATGGCTACCTGGATCATCCAGTAGCCAATCTTGCTCATTTTTCTTCAGACTAGAATACAAATTGATTTAGCATCAAGGTTGCAAAGCAATTTCAGCCAAAATTGCATTCTGTAGTCCATTTCTCCTCATGAATTATGTGTAGCCTCAATAGTCAATGTAGCTCAACAGAAGAAGCTGTAAGATGACCACTCATAATGGTGTTAAAATAGGTCATATAATAAAATTCCAACAAAATGAAATTGCATATGAATATCAACTCTGAACATGAATCTTTGTAATTATTAAATTTGCAGAAAGAAAGTGAACTATAAATATATCATATAGCACAAAGATTTAAGAGTATGAATTTCTGCCTTCCAAAATTTCATATTTCTCTTATTCTAAATCTTAGGCATGTTATTCAGGGGAAAGTTTCTTTTTATTGTATCTAAATTCTGGGCTCTTTCCTGATAAAACTGGGTGAAATTCCTCTGTTACCTCCAAATTTGAATTACTGCAATGTGGGGGCTCTTCATTTATACGTTCCCAAGGGGAAATACATGATTTTTCACAATACCAACCTAGTACCTAAAAATTAATAACAAAAGCAATTACCTAGTCAGCTTGGAAATTCTCCCTAAGAGAGTGTTCCTAAAACCCAATACATGATACAATTTCAACCCAACTGCAAACTGTATAAAAGACCTAATGGTTTCTGGAGGTAGGCTCCTCAACAGAGAAAACTTGAGAGAAAGGAGAACTCTTTGTGTCAGGCCTGTCCAGATGCCAGTCATTCCAGTCGTCGAGAGGCCATAAACTATGAATTTATATGAAAAATTCAATAGTGAGAAATATTCCCTGAAGAGCTGTGTTATGGTATGAGGCCGCCATATCCTGGGAAAGAATCCATCATAGGTACTTTTTCCTCTCTTTGGTAGAGGAATTTCAGATATCCCTGTCTTTTGCAATATTCAAATATTTTCAGTGGTAACAATGATAGTCTCCAGGTTTAACTTAAGCCTCCCTTCTTCCTTTAATATAAGTTTATTAAAGGTATGCTCATGGAAGAAACAGCAAGATGGGGGCAGAATAAGGAACTCCTAGAGTCAGCTCCCGCTACAGGGCAGTTAGCAAATACTCAGAACTTCCTGGAGCTAGCTGAAGCACCTGTTTGGGAGCTCCAGGAGACCAGAAGAACATCATGCAACATTGTTGAAGGAGTTGAAGGAGAAGACTTCCCATTACCAGAGAAGGCTTGTAAATAGAGTGCTCCACGCCCCAGAGGCCAGTGCCCATCCTCCAATGGAGGCACAAGCCACCTCGGGAGCTGTTCTGTGACTGGGATTGAAAGCTCCACTTCCCCAAAACAGAGGAAGAAGTGTTGGTTGGGCACCAATTTCAGCTACTGATGAGTAAATTCAGCGGGCTCCAGTATAAACCTGAGAACAGCTGAAGTTTGATCCTGTCAAGTCAGAAAGAGCTGCCATCTTAACTCCACACCTGGCAACAGGAGAAACGGAGAGGACTGAAAATTCCAGTGTTGGTGGGGACTGGCTTCTTTCCATCCAGGTCAGATGCAGCTCTAGCTTAGGACCTAGTGCCACCTTCAGCAGGGAGAAAGATGTGGGACCTGTACCAGCCTCTCTGGGAAATTACCAGTCAAGCCACAGAGGCCAGTGACTATCCTACACTGGTGACACGAGCCGCCCCAGGAGCTATTCTGTGGCTGAAATTGGAAGCTTCATTTCTCAGAAACAGGGGAGGAAGAGATGGTTGATTGCCAATTTAGGCTACTCATTGTAGACTTGGTTGGTTATGATATAACCCTGGGAACAACTGGGGTGTGAATCAGCTGAAGTCATTTTGACTCCATCCACAGCCTGAGGGAAAACATGGCTGACTGAAACTCTCAGTGTCCGCAGGCACCAGTTTCTTTAATCCAGATCAGCCTGCAGCCCTAGCCTAAGTTTCAGCCCCACCTCTGGCAGGGAGGAGGCTGAAGTGCCCTGCACCATCCTACACAGGTATCAGCAGGTAACTTTGGCTGGCATAGATTGAAAATCAGAAGTCTACCAGGGCAACCATGGTCATCTTGGACTTGTACTGCATAGATTACTGCCCACACCTGCAGCTCCATCCCTGCCTCAGGCAGGGGAGAAAGATGTGACACTTCATCAGTCTCTCTGGTCAACTACAGTCTAAGCTTTCACTTGGAATATTCCACACAGCTGTGATTCTGTCTCTACTCCTGGCAAAGGAGAAAGTTGGAAGAAGCTTCATTGGTACCTGGTCCAATGAGGGCAGCTTAGCCTCCACAGCTTACAGCACCAATTACATGCTTGGCTCCTACTGTACAACCAGCAAGGGAGAAAGGATAGGAAGCCCTGAACTAAAGAAAAAATGATACCCAGAAAAAATCCTCTAGTACACCAGATGCCAAGACACCAACCAAAAATTGCAATCGACACCAAGAAGCAGAAAGCTATGGCCCACTTAAAGGAACAAGATAAGCCTCCAGATGACATAAAGGAGTTGAGACAACTAATCATAGATGTTCAAACAAATCTTCTTAATAAATTCAATGAGATGGGTAAAGAGATTAAGGATGTTAAGAAGATATTGAATGAGCACAAAGAAGAATTTGAAAACATACTTAGAAAAATGTCAGATCCTATGGGAATGAAAGGTACAATAAATGAATTTTTAACAAAAAACAACATTGGAATCATGTAATAGCAGATTTGAGGAACCAGGAGAGAGGATTGGTGAGCCTGAAGAAATGGCCTCTGAAAGTGAACATTCAAAAGAACAGATGAAGAAAAGAATGAAAAAAATTGAACAAGGTCTCAGGGACCTAAATGAGAGCAAAAAGAGTGCAAACATACATGCCATGGGTGTCCCAGAAGAAGAAGAGAAGGAAAACGGGAAGAAGGAATATTTGAAGAAATAATGGTAGAAAATGTCCCAACCCTATTGAAGGACATAGATATCCCTGTCAAAGAAGCACAAGCTACTCCCATATGAAAAAATCTGAAAAGACCAACACAAAGACACATACTCATCAGAATGTCAATTGCCTAAAAGAGAAAGAGAGAATTCTGAGAACTGCAAGAGAGAAGCGATGCATAACATATAAGGGATATTCATTAGATTAAGTGCTGATTTCTTACCAGAAACCATGCAGGCAAGAAGACAGTGGTCTTATACATTTAAGATACTATAAGAGAAAACCTCCCAGCCAAGAATTTTACATCCAGCAAGACTGTCTTTCAGAAATGAGGGCAGAATTAGAATATTCAGACATAAACAGAAACTGAGAGAATTTCTAAGCAAGAAACCAGATTTTCAGGAAATACTAAAGGGTATGCTAGAGCCTGAAAAGAAAAGACAGGAGAGAGGGGCCTGGAAGAGAGTCTAGAAATGAAGATTATATCAATATAATTAACTAAATGTGTCAAAAGAGTGGTGAAAATAAAATATGATAGATAACACTCAAATAGACAAGAATAAACTTAACCAATGAGGTAAAGCACTTGTATTCAGAAAACTGCAAGTCAATGTTAAAACAAATCAAAGAAGCCCTAAATAAATGGAAGAACATTCCATGCTCATAGATCGGAAGACTAAATATCATTAAGATGTCAATTCTACTCAAATTGATAAAGTTTTAATGCAATCTTGATAAAAACTCTACCAGAATTAAAGAAAGAATTGAAAACGGGATCATTAAATTTATTTGGAAGGATAAGGAGTCCCAAATAGCCAGAAACATTATAAAAAGTAAAAGTGAACCCATATCTATAGACTTTAAATCATAATTCCTATCTATAGTGGTAAAAACAGCATGGTGCTGGCCTAAAGACAGACACAATAGACCAATAGAACCAAATTTATCGTTCAGAAACAGACCCTCACAGGTACGGTCAAGTGATTTTTGACTAGTCTGTCAAATTTACCCAGCTCAGGCAGAATAATCCATTCAACGAATAGTGCTGAGAGAATTGGATATCCATAGCTGAAAAAACAGAGAGAAGGACCCCTATCTCACACCTTATCCAAAAATTAACTCTAAATGGATCAAAAAACTAAAAATAAAAGTAAGAACCATAGACTTCTAGAAGAAATTTTAGGAAAATATCTTCAAGACCTGGTGGCAAGTTGTGGATTCTTAAAAAAGTTAAGAGGAGGACTGAGGGGACTACTGATGTTTAATGTATGTGGAAGTTTTAATTAGCTTTACTGTAAAAATGTGGAAATGTCTAGAGAGCATGGTACACACAGTGAGTAACATCTAGTTTATAAATGGGGATGTGTCTGAAAATGGTACTCTTGTTATGTAAAAGCCAATTGACAGAATGCTAGAGAATAATCTAGGAACTGGATAGCACAGTAACCAAGGGGTGAATGAAAATTGTGGTTGACGGTACAGATGCAAGAGTGTCCTTCGTTAGCTAGAGCAAATGTATATTACTACTGCACGGTGTTGGGAATGTGGAGAAGCATAGGAAAAATATAGCTGGAGTGACCTATGGACTGTGGTTCATAGTAATAATATAATATTTTTGCATCTATATGAAAGATGTACTGTGTTGATACTGAGGCAGGATGGAAAATGTGAGCCAAATGTACACTGTGGACATGGTAACAATCAGGTATTATTTTATCTGTAGCAAATGACACACCACATTGTGGTGTGTTGATGGAGGGAGGTTGTTTGGGAATTCTGCACATGTGCATGATTGTTTTATAAGTTTACAACTTCTGTCATAAAAATACATTTAAAAAACAATAATAGGGTAGGTTGGGGGAAAAACACACCAATTGTAAGATAAGGACTACGATTAGTAGTAAGATTTTGACAAATTCTTTTTTAATTTATAACAAACCTCTCACGACAATGGAAGATGTTGGTGGAGGATTGATGTATGGGACCCCTGTATGATGTCATGCATGTTTGCTTTGTAAGTTCACAACTTTTACTATACACTTGTTTATGTGTGTTCATATATAAATGATGTAAAGATAATAAAAATAGGATTGGTTGGGGAGAAATACTTTGTTTAGTAGTAATATTTTGATAATGTTCTTTAATCATTAGTTAAAAAGGTTTAACAACAATGCAAGTTATTGGTGTTTGGGGGTGTTATGAGGTCCTGCATCATATTATATATGTTTGTTTTGTAAGTCCACAACTATTAACTTACTGTTTATTTATGTTTATGTATGAGTGATATACTTCAATAAATTTTTTAAAAGGGTAGGCTTATACTCATTTTATTTAATTCTGTTCCCCTAGTGTCTAATCAATGTATATAGGAGATCAATAAATATTTGTTGAATAAAATATATGGTGTATGTTTAATACATTAATTGCAATTTCTTTTGAGACTTGTTTATCTGTTGTACCAGTTGCGAATTAAGTACCTTCTTTCTAAGTCCTCGTATAATCAGGGTACTCTACACTGGTAACTTTCTATGTAATGTTTATATCCTTCCATTATCCCCAGCCAAAATCTATACAGAGGTGATTTGCCCTATGCTTGCAAAATTATATCACACTTTGCATGGTTTCCCCTCCTGCAACTGCTGCTAAACAGTTAGAGGTCTGGCATTTAACCGTTTCTTGCCCACTTCAGTGAGTTTCAGAAAAGGTTATTTCATATCATGTACTCGAATGTGATAATGTAATGTCAGCTATGAAGATGGAATAGAAGATGCCTGTGGGCAAAGCCACCACGTTTTAGAAGTCTTCCATAACTGTATGTGTGGAATTGTCCCACACCATTTAGCTTCAGGGATTCTGACTAGTACAGAGTACAGGACAATTTTGTGTTAGAGAAAATATGAAATTCCAAAATAACAATCAGTATTGCAGGGGTACATTTTAGCTTGAGACCAATTGTTGAGTGCGATTGACCAGGAATTCTTATTGTGACACCTTCTAAATTCAGGGACTCTAATTCTTTTTCTCATTCTGCAATATATCATTCAGGAAAATAGGCAGACCAGATATCTGAGAGCAATGCTTGAACAGTCTGTGTGTGTCTGAGTTTCAGCCTGTACACTCTTTTTGAAGTGTGCTGTGTACTTGTACAATACTGAGTTTTACAAGGTAAATCTGGCCCATGCTGCAGTAATAAGTCATATATGTATACAGAGAGAGTCTATGTGATACACTAGTCTGGGTCTGAAGGACGTTGATGTTGTTCCCAGAAGCTCTGATGCAAAGTTACTCATTGCTATATTATGATGATCATCCCTATGTCCAATGGTGAAATTAAGGTCCAGGAACCTTATGCTTTCTGTCTTAAAAAAAAGTTACTGAGCTCTGTGTAATATATCCTAATTGTGTTACTTCCCTTCTATACCCTTAAAAACAATGAGTCCTGTTATTTGCTTGACTGGTGTCCTGCACAGCCTTTCATATCTAATATTGCAACTGGCCAGCAACAAGCAAGTAAAAGGAAGAATTTTATTTGTTGGCTAATTCCACAATAATTTCATGCCTAGAAAAAAAGAGGTTTCTTTCTGCCCCATTATATTTGCATTGTCATTTATTCCTGGATTTAATAATTAAACCATTGTTGGGAGGTGGCAGTGACATGACAGGGCTTAAAAACACTCACTTGTGTTTTCCTGGTTAAAATAAAGTTTATAATGACAATCATCTTGCTTTAATGGATACTTAATTTAATGAATGTATTACAAGAGGGAAAATGAAATCATAATTTGTATTCCATCCTTTACTATTTGACATGTTTAAATTTTCAATCCACTTGTTTCTTATCAGAGAGGGCCTTAGGTGCTACCAAAGTTGCTTGAATTGGATAAAGTCCACTTGATTTCTAGCAAAAAAAGACAGCTTAGTTTTTTTGTGGTGCAATTGCAATATCTCTCATTAGAGATTCTCACTAGGCAAGTCACAAAGCCCTGATGATTGGCGTCGTCTATCAATGGAGCCCGTTTCCAATAGCCCCCTCCACACTCATTGTAATGGCTTATAGTTTCAACTGGCAAAACTGATTTTTATTTACCTGCACTGATAATCGGGAATTGAGGACAAGAGAATGAATGTAAGTACTCCATTATGAAGAATGTTCTTTTACTTCCAAAATATAACTTTGCTATTGTTTTACTGCATTATGTATTCTCTGCTTTATTCCCTAATGGACTTAGGATTTACTAATGTTACTAAAAACTGGTTAGTAAACACTGAGAAGGAAGAGAAAACAAAGTCAGAAACAGAATGAGAATATGTTTTTATAAAGAATTTAACAGTTTCTTTAACCAAAAAGTATAATGTTTTTCTTAATCCTGGAACATAAAGTAAAGAGAAAGCAAAATATAGATCTTACTATGAAAAAGGAAAACATTCTCTCCTATGGGGAGACAAATTTATTATTGCTCTCTGAATTTAAATGAAAGTTTATACATGGCTTTTTCTATGAGAGACACAGAGATACGTCATGTTCTCATCTTTTAAAAAATGCTGTAAGATATTTAAACTTGATTTCTTTGACCACTTTTTACAAAAATTGAGAGCATGATACTAAATCGAAGCTATTTATTTTAGGATCTAATGAAAATGACCCAGATTAATATCCTCCTGTGGTTTAATAATACAAGGTGAGATTAAGTATATCTGTAATTCATTCTAGTTGAATAGAAAAGATTATATGCACACTAGAAAAATCTTGCCTTGAACGTTAACTTAGTTTGAATTTTCGTAGTAGTTGGCAGAAAACTGAAGGCTATCCTCCTCAAAAAGAAAGAGTCTGGAATTCTGACATCTTATATTAAGAGAGGCTTTATTGAGTTTTTTTTTTTTTTCTTTACATTCTCTCTTCCCTCTCGATATATATAAATGAATTATAACTGAGATGCTAAGAAAGCAAATGTGTTCTCCTAATTTTTCCAAAGAAAACTAAGATATGTTTGGGGGATAGTACCGCTGGGAGAGAATCCATATACAAAAATCATTCTAATATCTGATAAGTCAATTTATGAAATCATTTGTTTATGAAACAGAGAAACATAAAAACACACAATTTTTTTTAAATTTAGCAAGCTTAAGCAGTAGTCTGATTCAGAGTACATTTCATTTCCATGTGGAATCTGCAGATGAGATTTGCACTAAGAAATGGAGAACCTACCTTTGTCCATCAAAGCTAAAGCTTTTTCATTTATTCTCCAGGGGGAATCCTCTCTTGGAAAGGACATTCCTCAGGGCTGATTTTACATCCTTATTCCTCAGGCTATAGATCAGTGGGTTCAACATCGGGGTTACAAGGTTATTCAAGATCTGAATTATAGCACCCAGCAAGGGACTGGGGTTGGGTTCTAGATAGATGATGATTATAGGCCCATAAGCACAAAAGATAGCAGTGATGTGGGCACTACAGGTGGAGAATGCTCGTTGCCTGCCTACTGCTGAGTGAATTTTTGATATAGCGATCCCGATGCGAGTGTAGGAAACAAGGATGAGAAAAAAGCAAATGAGAGACAAAAGGCCAACATTTGTAAAACCTACCCTCTGGACTAGAGATGTGTCTTCACAAGCTAGAGGTAAGACTGCAGGTATGTCACAAAAGTAATAGCCCACCACTTTAGAGCCACAGTAAGGTAGCTGGAAGGTGAGGGAGGTTAGGATAATAGCATGGATGCAGCCTCCCATCCAGGAACCAGAGGCCAAGATGGAGCAGACGCTGTGGTTCATGATGGTCATGTATCTCAAAGGATAACAGATGGCAACAAAGCGGTCATAGGCCATCACCGTGTACAGAAGACACTCTGTACAGCCCAGAAAATGGTAGAAGTAGAGCTGGGCAGCACAGCCCTGGAAAGAAATAATGTGACTTTGTCCTGAAAGGTACAACAGCATCTTGGGAGTAGTTGTTGAGGAGAAACCAAGGTCAAACATGGAGAGGTTTCCCAAGAAAAAATACATAGGGGTGTGAAGATGAGAAGAAGTAATGATAGCTGTAAGGATGAGTGCATTTCCCAGGAGCAAACACAAATAAAATGACGAGAGCAGGAAAAAAAGGACTGTCTCTAGACCCTCTGTCTCAGGGATTCCCAGCAGGATGAATTCAGTCACCACTGTGTAATTCCTCATTTTTGTAGAAGAATCAACTCTTGGGTGTCTGGGTAAAGAAATTTGTGATTAAAGTGAACATGTATTTAAATAATCTGTGTTTATATCAATGAAATGGAATAGCAGCAAATGCTCTAGATATTTGTATATAAATATAAACATCTGACTCAGAGCAGTGCCAGTGCTTATTGATGAGATCTGAACTAAGAAATGTCCAGTATCCAGATCCCCCATACTGGACATCCTTCCATAGTGTATTCTCTAATTGCAGCTACCCCTCATTGGTCCTTTCACCAAGAAGCCTTATATTGTCAAAACATCTCAAAATGTGTGAATATTCAGTCTAGATCACTTATCTTTTATTCTTCATATCAACTACTAAATAACATTATTCCAGATGCTACTTTGTGGCTCCAGAGGGACAAATACAGAGGCTCAGTGTGTATACAATGAGATCTTATCCCAATTTCACATATTTAACTAGGACAATCTGTCTCCACTAACTCTCGAAAATATATTTATGAAAATATATTTATAAGTCACACAAACTAATGATACAGCTTCTTTCCTGCCTCTCTCCTTAGGTGTGAGGGTAAAAAATGATTAACTAGCCAAAAGAAGCACCGTAAGATAGCCCTGAGTGAACAGAAAATGACAGTGGTAGGGATGCATGCTCCCAAGTCACTTGAAGTTATTGCACATGAGTGACCAGTAGCTTCCATTTCAGTTGCCTAAGTCTGTAATTGCCCATCCAGATCCTAGTTATGCAATACTCCCGTCTTAGGGCAGCATAAGGCCAGGGGCTAAGGATTGTAGAGACTCCTCCTGATTCTCCAAATTATTTGAAATAGATTTGCTTCTTTTAAAAAATTGTTTTAACTATTCCAGCAGGATAACTCTTTAAATTATGTATCTACCTGGAATCCTACTGCCTAAGAATAATTTTCTTTCTTGGTCTTTCAGGAGAAAGAGAGAACGACAGCAAAGCTGAAAAATGAAGACAAAATTTGGACGCTTACGAGTCAAAAAGGGGATATAACTGTCTGTTGCTGTTGAATGTTGCTGTTGAATGTTCCTGGCAGCAGTCTCCACCAGCTGCAGTCTGTAGGTAGATAGCCTGAATTCTTGACTTTTTCAATCAATTTCAAATTGAATGTAACAAATCCTAAGTATCAACGCCTCAGCCACCTTGCAGTAATTTCTTCTCTGACTCCAGGATTACAACAATCTCCAAACACAGGAGATTTTAAATAACCTTGGTCGTCCTTTGGGTATTATTCCCCGAAGTTGGGGACCTTATTGTAAGGGCTCAATTAAATGCTTGGTATAATTGGACCTTAGAAATTAGGGGGAGATAAAAAGGAGGTGGGTAGAGAGTGTGTGAGAACCTGATTAAAGATGAATTAATTTTATAAGTTTTTTTGGTAAAATATATTTTAGTGGCACCACTATTTTCAAGAGATTTAATTTGTTATTCATATCATACATACTTCTTTTGCATTTTTATATTTACTAATTTTTCATGTGTATCCGTGTCTTTATAAGTAAATTTTAAGTTATATTATTATACTGTACCAATTAGTGTTGATCTAGCTCAAGCAATAGTAATTGGGGTTGCTCAGAGAATTAAAGAAATCAATGAAAACTGAGGCCCAGGGAGGGTGTGGGCAGCTCCAGGGACCTCAGCCAAGGCATGGAGTAGCCCCAGGGCTTGACTGTCAGAAGATCAGCCTCAGCTGCCTTTTGTGCTTGGGTCTGGGCTCAAGATTTAAATCTCCTTTCCTTGGCTGAGTTGCATGCCCCGCATGGGCCCAGGGTACAGGGTACAGTAGATTGGAGATGGGCAGTTCCACAAAGAGGAGTGAAAGAATTATGGGCAGGAGAAAGAGGGACATTTTGGGCTGAGGGTCCATCATCTCAAATCTCTGTCTTATACTAGTTGGTATCTGCTAACATCTCCAAGTTGAAAACCTAGGATACTCAATAATATTTTTTTCTGGGGAGATGGATTATCAAATTCCTCAGTGAAGACATTAATTCACTTGCTTATTTATGCATATGTGCAAGTGCATTCATTGATTCCACAAATATTGAGTACCAATTATATGCCAGGAACTAATTTTGTGCCAGGAGAGAATAAATAGGTGGTGGGAAGCACTAGGCATAGTCTATCTTCTTGGCCTTATTTAAACTTCATAAAACTAATGAAGTCTTCTACAAATAAAGGAAACAAGAATCAAAGAAGTTAAATAACTTGCCTGAAATCATGGAGTTCACCCTGGAGGGATCTGGGAGTTGGCTTCATCCATAGGACTCTGAAGTCCATGTTTTTGCAATGCCACATGATTATGATAAGAGCATCTGGTGGTATGAGGCACAGCTGTAGCAAAGAGGAGGGACTGATCAGCTTTGCCTGCTATGGGGCACCATGGACATTTTCATAAACAGTTTATGTTACAATGGAGTACTGAAAAGTTTATAGGGCTCTTCTCAACAGACTAAAAAGAAGAGCAAAAGGCGTTTATCTGATTAAGGAAGAGCAAGATAAGGTGTGGCAGGGCTCAATGGACACTGCAGTTTGGGGTGGAGTGGGGTGGAGCAGGCAGCCTACTGGGAGCTGATACTTGAGAGTCCCAGAGGGAAGTGCCTGTTTTCCCTTTTATTCTTAGGGCCTTGATAAGCTGATGCCTCTGCAGGGATGGGGGCAGCTGTACAGTCTCCATCTTATCACTCTGTAGGTTGCCCTGAGCTCATATTTGGGAAGAATTTGAGGGAAGGCAGATAGGAAATGATCTAAGAAGTCCAGGTGTGGCATACTGAAAACAAGGCAATAGGAAAGAGAGCAGAGAGGGGAGTGCAGCGATCTGCTGGAAATTATTTAGAAAACAGAATGTACTTGCCGGATCATTCCCAGATTTCTGCCTAGGACAACATGCACCACATCATGGGTTAAGGAATGAAGGCTGGTGTGGGTTAAGCAAGACACTATAATAGCTTAAGTTTTAGAGTCTTCACCCGCAGGTCCCTTCGAAGTCCTGGCCTGGGCTTCTAGTAATGTATTCATACCACCACATGACTCTGTCAAGTTTGCAAAATTAAGATGGCTTTATATTCTTTTTCTTCCAAAGGGTTCCCTCCCAAACTGAACAAGCGCCATGCTCCACAAAACTGTGATCCACTATTGAGCTACAGAAAATAACAGCAGATTCAGTCTGTCGTCTCCCTGCATAAAAAGTTACTCAAAAACAAACAGTGTCAGAGGGATCTTTTAGTCATATAGTTTATGGTCTTTCTCATCAGAAAGTTTCAGTGCATAAGGAATATTGAGCAGTTTCGCTACTCCAAATAAATCTGGAATTTTGATTAAGAAAAGAAACTGTGTTATCCGCCTAACTAATGATAAAAGATATGAAAAGTTTATAATACCATCATCCTGTTTATATTTGACTATCTTTAATATTTTGAAGCAAAATGAGTGGTTTGAAAAAATATTGTGTGCAAACAAAAAAGATATAAAGGCACTTTTGATTGCCAAAGACAATCTCATTAACTTTACCTTGCTTTGGTAAAAATTTATTCAGAAAATGCAAATACATGGACTATTTTAAGTGTACAATAAGAATTTTTTAGAATCAAGGTATCATGTCCTAATTTCACATGAAAACACTAGTGTTCTACATTCCCAGAAATCAAAAGTTTTCTGTTGATGGTACAATTTATAAAACAAATCAGTGATCAGCTCACACTGTTCAGTTCAATAAAAGAACTAAAAAATTTATTATTCCAGTTTATAGTTCCCTCTCTCCAGAGAGTATGGATAAAGACACATGATTTCTAGAATTATTATAAGCAACAAAAGTAAACTACAGTTTACATTTAAAGTGCATATTTTTAAGCTGATCTTTTAATTCTCAATTTCCTGGTGAATCTTCTCATTCTATATTTGTCAGAGCCCAAGTCTGAGGCCCCAAATTCCTAACAGTAGCTTTGCAAGATGGCATGAGAGCAATTCCACTGGAGAAAAGTAGCAGGATTACTAGGAAGGCTCTCAGCTAGGTACTAATGTGTTTACCCTGCTGCTAGCTAGTCTGGTTTGGAATTTATTTTTAAGAAAGTCTAACTGAATGGGATCAGGGAAGGAGAAGGCAGGATTCATAGAGATTGACCAGGAGGCCTAATGGGAGGAAGGATTTAAGTAATTTGGAAGTAATTATAGTAATGGTCAGAAAATCAGAGCCAGATAAGAAGTCAAAAGCTAAATAAACACAAGAAAGGACTGACAGAAAGAGAGAAAGTGATATATTTAATGAGTTAGAGGCTTCATTGAGGTCATTTATTCATTTTATAAAAATTTATCAGCATCTACAATGAAGTAAAAAAATCGCAATAAGTTCTGGTGGATAGAAATTAGCGGTGGTCTGTACTTCCAAAGAGCTTACTGCTTGGTAGGAAAAGAGAGCAAGTAATCATATATATATGATATATATCTATGCCTCTCTCTATATATATATATATTATAGATATATATGATATATATAGATATTATAATTAGTAAAAGTGTTAAGCACTAGGAAGAAAATTTCTATAGATTGATTAATAAGATAAAACAGGAGAGGATGACGTATTTGCATGCTAAATATTTGACTCACATTCCTCTTCCATCTCAATAAATGTGTATTTACAAAATAGTTTATATGACTGGATGGAATTCCTTGAAGAACTGGGAGGGCTTCCCTAAGAAAATATCTTAGCTGAGATCTGAAGAGTGAGTGGGGGGAAAGGGCAGGTGAAAAACACCCAGGTAGGGACCATCTCAGGTGTAAAACCCCCATGCAAGTGTGCACAGGATATTTGAAGAACTTGAGTAAAGAGAGAAATAGAGCTTAGACATCAAGTCTGAGAGGCAGAAAAGCAAAATCAGAGACAGCTGCCCATTTTAAACAGTATGTTCTTTATATTGAAGCAATGGGAAATTTAAGAGGGTTTTAAGCAGCTTTATGTTGAGAGTATATGTGTGTGTGTGAGAAAGAGAATATGAAAAGCCAATCTAGCCGCAATGGGGAAGGAGGCTGGGGGAGCACAAGAGCATTAGAGAAACAAAGGAAGGTTGTCAGAATATAGAATTTTGAGATAATTGGTGAGAAGGACAGGAAAAATGGTAGCCACCATTAAAGAAAAGCTAATGGATATGTGAACTAAGGCCTTCTTTAGCCTAATATCAGATGACAGCAGAAGAGAACTGCGTTTCATGCTTTCTTAGGTTCTCCACGGAAGATATACTCAGAACCAGACTTTGATTGTAATACTGAGGTAAGGGCTGCACAAAATGCATTCCAGGAAAAATCAGAGGATTAAAACCTGTAGAGGATAGCAACAAGGCGAGAATGAAAATGAGAAGTCTTGACTCTGTGGGAGTGGAACATTTTATTATAAATTAGTTTAGACATAATTTATAAACTACATAAATATATGCTATTCCTTTGGGTTTAGAAATACCTTCCATTTTTCCTCCTAAAGAATTGCTCTGATTTTTTTTTCTTAAAAATTCCTGGTTCAGATAGTCAACCTCACTTGAACCTATATTAAATGTCTGGTTTTTCTCTTGAAATTGCTCTTAAAAACAGGATCAGATGCTGGATTTTATATATCCTGTCATAACCCACTGAATGTACTGGGGGAGAGTGCGAGCTACAGGGTAATCTATAATCTGTGTATTGCAGCAGTGCCCCAAAATGTGTTCACTGAGTGTGATTAGTGTGCCATAATGATGGGGGAGGTTGTTGGTGTGGGAGGAGTGGTGTGGGGGTTATACAGGAACCTCTTATATTTTTTAATGTAACATTTTTTGTGATGTATTTATCTTAAAAAAATACAATTTACAAAAATAATGTGGTGGGGGTGGGGAGTGGGTTATATGGGAAACTTTTATGTTTTTTGTTTTTTTTTAAGTTTTTTAATGTAACATTACTTGTGATCTATTAACTTTAATTAAAAAAAGAATTACAAAATTCTATTTTATTTTCATTACATGCTTTAATGTGAATGATATCTTTAAGGTAAAACAGCTTATATTCATACAAAATAAATAGCAAATTCAGTACAAAAAACAATAAATATTACAAACCCCTGCAAAATAATGAAAGCAATACAAATAATGAAGAAAGTGAAAATCACCCCAAATCATATTACTCATTATTATCCTTTAAGTTAATCATTCATTTTTGCATAGACACACTTGCATGGTAACAAAGAAGTAAGATATACATATTCACCATCTTTTTCCTGCTTCTACTTGCTATGAAAAGTCTATCTTTGTCCTGTTCTCTACCCTGTATTTTGTCTTACTCCATTGTTTGAGGTAAGAAGAGAACTGGAGAAGCTAGGAAGGAAAGATTAATTTAAAATGGAAAAGGCAGAGAAAAATAAAATAATGTGGAAAATAAAATGAGGAAAATAAAAGGAAGAGTCACAGAACAAGTGCTAATTAGGGAAAAATAGTGTCAACGTTGACTAAGAGGAGGGCTTTTAGAGGGTTTGAAGAAAGCAATAAGAAATAACATGGGGTTGCTGTCATGTATTGGAAGAATAAAAGCTGGGGTATATTTTAAGAAGTTGCATGCAGGTATGTGTGTAGTATACATTTGTTTTCAGAAAAATCTAATGTCTTATTTTGAATGCTTTACTGAAGCTTTAGATATAGGAAAGACAATGTCTTTGAAAAGATTTTTTAATTTTTTAACTTTTTATATGCAAGACAGTCTATACAACACTGATTGGGGAGGACCAACATAGGCTTAAGTGCATTCAAGTTTCAGGTTTCATGTGTATTCAATTTTTCTTAAATGTGGGAATATACTTAAATGTTCTGTATCCTAAAGATTTCATTCATATTCCTCTTTTCAGTTCAATAAATGTGCATTTGTGTCATCATTTGTTTCTCTGGGTGGTATTCCATTCATTCATTGATTCATTGATTCATTCATTGATTCATTCATTCAGCAAACATATACTGGCTGCCACTGTGTCATTGGATACAATAGTGAATCAAGCAAACAGGATCCCTGTACTTATGGCACTTTCATCTAGAAAAGACATTGAAATAATATTTATCAGTGTGATGAATGTTGATCCGTGAACACCATCCAGGTCCTCCACATGTCATGGCATGTGGACTTTTCTGCTAACATCTAGTTTTAATGAGACAGCAAGCTAATACAGGAATTGCCTACACCCTGCCTATCACCTAGGACAGGATTCCCACAGTGTGGGAATAAGATCGTGAGTTCAGCTTAGGAGGGTGCATAGAACCTTCATGTTGTACCTTACACCATTTACCTGTTCCTGAAAGGGCTCCATTCTGTACTTTCTGCCTCATGTCTTTTGTAAGCATAGCTATTTATTTTATCTGAGATTTTACTTTTTTTTTTGTTCATTTTTCATGGTTTCAAATAGAATGGAGACTATTGGGAGTAGAAATGGAATAAGAAAACTACAAGTGACTGAAATGTCATGAAATCTGAGGGCTGGTATGTCTGTGGGATACCCAATAAATAATACCCTTTTTCCCACAATGGGCTTTGGAGAAAATTGAGGATTAATCATCAATTCCATTGTTTTTAGAGACGAAGTTGGAAAAATGATTTGATTTGAGAACCAAATGGACCTATAAACTGAATCCCGTAATGAGGCATCTTCTCTTCAAAACACGTGGGAAGGATAGGCATTCCCATTTGTTTAGCTCTAAGGAATAATTTCATAAATTGTCAGCTTGGTGCAGTAGGAAAATCATGACAGTAGGAATTAAGAGGAAAGAGTCTAGATCTGGCTTAACCTTAAATGAGATGTATTACATAGAACTAGACACTTAATGCTGTATCTCAAGGCCACCACCTGTACATTGGGTAGCAGAACTGAATCAATGAAGAATATAGTAAGGGCAGTATCATATATAAACCTGTGTCTGTGCTTCCTTCACCCATTATTTATGAAATAGATTCTATTATGTACCATGAAATGTACTAGATTCTGGAGACAGCTCATGTGTCCTGGAATGTTTAGGGCCCAGTTTGCTGCTTAAAGTAATGAATGACTTTGAATGCACTATTGAAAGTCTCTAAACTTCAAAGCTCTCTTCTACGAAATGGGATCACTACCATAAGGGGTATTGTTCAGAGGAAGTAAGATATGCATGCAAAAAATTCATCATAGTGCCAGGAAGACAGATCATGCTGTATAAATGTTAGTTCTTAGTGTTAGGGAGTTAGTGACAATGATGCTCTCCCCAAAACCACACTCAAGTCCTAACCCCTGTTTTTTTGGGTTTGGACTCATTTGTAAATAGGACCATTAAATATCCTATTTTGATGACTCCTGATTGAATCAGAGTGGGCCTTATGCCAATATAACTGTGGTCCATATAAGCAAATAATATCTGGAAAAGGAAGGAGACCACAATACAATGGAGGACTGCTGTCAAGCTACCAATACAACGCTACAGACTTTGGAGAAGGCATGACCTTCCAATACTTTGATTTTGGATTTCTAGACTGTGAAATTTAGCTAGAAATTTTTGTTTTTACACCAACTAGTCTGTGGTGTTTGTTGGAGCAACCCTGGAAAATTAAGAGACTTAGCAACATAAAGAAAGTGAATTTTTTATGGCAGAAGAGGAAAACATCTGCATTCTAAGTGAAGCCAAAAAAGAAAAGACAGTTCATTTGGCAGAAATTGGGTCTAATGAAGGCTGCTTCTTGGACTGCCACAAAACCTCACCATAACCAACCAGGCATCTTTGGATGCCTATTACAGGGACAAGAACTCTGTCTCCATCTATATGCTAGGTCCCTTGGATACCTTAGTCAGTAGTGAGGCACTAAGAATATTACCTATACAGTTCCTAATGGGGTAACAGGTTACAGAGACAGACAAACATAGGACATAGGGTATCTTATCAGGCAAACAAAATATAACCCTTTCAGAGAAGGAGTTTCCAACTATTCTGTGTGTGTGTGTGTGGTACTGGGGTCTTGGGATTTAACCTGGCACACAATCACCAGTTGTGTTTCCTGAGTTCGTTTTATTGTTTGTTTTGCCTGTTGTTTGTTTGTTTTTTGTTTTTTTGTTTCATTTTCAGGAGGCAGTTGGACAAACCCAGGACCTCTCATGTGGAACGTGGGAGCACAACCACTTGACCCACATCTGCTCCCATTTTTTTAAAAGAGGAGAAATAAGAGTATGATAGTTAAGATATGGTATTTCTAAAATCAATTGTTAAACCCGTAATTTATTCCAGAACAGTATTTACTACATTATGGAACACCTGTTTCAGTGACCTTTTCACTTCCTTGTTCCTTATGGAATATATTAATGAGTTCAGCATGGGCGAGACCAGATTATTTAGGATTTGCACCACGGCACCAAGCAAGGGGTTGGGTGTGGGTTGCAGATATATGATGATCACAGGTCCGTAGGCACAGAGTATTGCAGTGAGGTGGGCACTGCAGATGGAGAAAGCTTTCTGCCGGCCTTCTGCTGAATGGATTCTCAAAATGGCAATCCAAATGCCAGTGTAGAAGACACAAATACTGAGCAAAAGCATTAAAGCCAGAAGGCTAACATTAGTGGATCCCACCTTCTGAGCCAGTGAGCTGTCAGTACATGCCAGAGGTAAGACAGCAGGAATGTCACAGAAGTAGTAGTTCACGTGATTGGGGCCACAATAGGTTAACTTAAAGGTAAACGACGTCAAGGCAGTGGCTTGAAGACAATCCACCAACAAGGTCCCTATGGTCAAACCCACACAGACTCTGGGTTTCATGATGAGCATGTACCTCAGGGGGTAGCAGATGGCAACAAAGCGGTCACAAGCCATCACAGAATAGAGGCAGCCTTCGGTGGACCCCAGAAAATGATAGAAGAAGAGCTGTGCCACACATCCCTCATAGGAGATGCCTCGGCTCTGTCCTGAGAGGTAAAAGAGCATCTTGGGACAGGTTACAGAGGGGAAGAACATGTCAAAAATTGATAGGAGTCCCAGGAAGAAATACATGGGAGTATGGAGGGTAGAGGAAGCATAAATGGCTATGAGGATGAGGAAGTTGCCAAATAGGGTGAAGAAGTAGATGAATGAAAAGAGGACAAAGAGCACAGGCTCCAGTCCCTCTGTCTGAGGTATTCCCATCAGGATGAACTCATGCAGCTCTGTGTAATTCCTCATGTCCTTGGATGGTGGTCTGTGTGGAGATAGAAGATGTGAGAAGTTGAGCATTTTCATGGGGGGGGGGGGGGGGGAAGGATGCCAGCATGATAGACACAACAAGAATATTACAAACTAAACATGATGATGACATTCTGCCAAACTCATTTAAGGACTGAATGGAATTTTGTCCCTTTGTATCTGGAGATAACTTGCTCCTTCAGGAAATTCTATTGTATATGAAGCAAATAAAACATTTGTAAGGTGGAATGATGGAGTGGTTAAAAGAACGGTGATCCCAATAGCAAACCTGTGAACATAATCTAATTAATTTCAACAACTAATTATACAACAATGATTGCCATAATATAGACCTACCTGGCTGCCTGATGTACTAGATTCATTTTCAGAACCTTTCTACAATTACGCAAGTACAGTGGAACTAGAATATTTCTATTTTGCATCTTTCTCTGTATCTTTTCATGATGTTAATGATATCCCAGGTAAAACACAAGTCACATTTTTTTTTCCAAAGCAGTATAAATAGTATATTCTTTCAGGAAAACTGAAATCAAAGAAAAGCCAAAGAAATATGTAATGAATACATTTCCATTTCAGACTGCATCATTATTTATTCTTTGAATTTTAGTTCTTGTAACCTCATAAGATTTTTTTTTCTTTTAAATCTTATACCTCCAAGCTTCTCACTATTTCTCAAGCTCCAGCTATGCAAGTTCTTAAGTAGTAAAGATGCACATGGAACTGAAAATGATCATTAAAATAGTAAATTAAGTTTACATCCAGAATAGACATATATACAGCCTTCATAATAGATTCAAATATTAAAATCATACTCAAACATCTGTCTAAGAGAGAGCCAAAATTACACATGAGAAAAATTTTCACTTAGAGGTTTAAAGTCCCAAGGTCAATTTCTGAATTTTGTTCTGACAAGTTCTCACTCTGACCAAGTACCTTTCAATCTTTGAAGCTCAGCTTCTTACCTGTAAAGTAGCAGAAAGCATTTCCTGCACCAGGAGCCACACCCCTAATTTGTTAAAATTAATCATTCCAACTAGGACAGTATGAGATTAGTCAGGAGACATTACTAATAATCATGACAGGACAACAGGGATAAATCAGGAAAGTTCTTGGAAAGGCACTGAATAATCTACTTAGTTATGTCCTTCATATGTGTCTCATAAACTATATTTTGACATCCACCACTGTAATTTTAACCTTTGAAAATGTGCAATGCTTTTATAATTATGATTCATATGTAGTAAGTATCTAATAAATGATTGGTTTAGATCAACTGAGATATTATTTGCCTCTCAGAATTGCTGTAAACATTAAGTATGATGATGTTTATGAAAAATTTTGAGACATAAGAGGATGATTTATAATGGTTCATTATCATTATTTTTGCCATAGGGAGCTCCATGATAAGAAAAATTGACAAATTATAGGTATGAAGATGATAACTGATGTCTTAAGCCTGGACGAGATCACCAGGAGAAAGACGGCAAAGTAAGGACAAAGAAATACCTCAAGAAAGGCATTTTTAAAAGTGTTGAAGGAGAGTAAGAGGAAAAATAGGAAAAATTAATTTACATATCGTATCTTCATAAAGATTTTTTCCTCCATGTCATAAGAATATGTTATTTCTAGATCATGGGACACATCCAAAAAAATTTTGAATCCTAATAATTACTTTGTGATTGGTCAATGTAGATGCTAAGTTAATGAATAATGAACAATTTTAAATAAATAGATGAAAGAATCCTGCATGCTCTTTTTCAGAATGAATGCATGGTAATTACATAAGCAATATGTAATAAATGTCTTAGTTGTGAGGATCTCCAACAATATTTGCTGCCCAGGTCTCTAGACTATAAAAAAAAATAAAAATTGGAAAAGGTGAGGATACATTCTGGGCACATATGTGGTCAAAAGTTTTTGACTGATTCCAGGAAAGAAATAGAACATATTTTTTCCATCCCCCCAAACCCAAACTTTTACCTTTAGTGTCTTCTTTCTTCTGTAGAGTTGTGGGGCTTTCCATTCCAAATATTTCTCTTGCTTAGGCACCTGAGAGTGGACTTTCTTTCTTTAGCTAGGATACTTCTATTTCATTCATGATCTCACACACACGCACACACACAGAATGCTACATATCAGGGGGCTGCTTATCTGCGAGGCTGACTTCTCCAGGGTTAGTGCAAGTAAAAAATGTCCTGCCTTTGTAGGTTTTTAAATAGTCTCCTTTCCCTTTGGAGTCCCATCTTTACTGAATCCCTGGAGTCAAGGAGGAAGAGCCCTTGAGCTTAGGGACCAATTAAATGTCAACTATTGAGAGAATTTAATAGGAAATATGATGTGGTAGTGAAGATAATCTTTAAAATATTGGGAATTAAAGAGCTCATGACTCCCTCTTGATCACCCCATTTTTTTCTGATTTGAAGAATCATGCCATTGACCCCTTTTCCCTATAAACCTCATGAATTTGGTCTGGTCATCTTTAATTTTAAAAAAATTCAACCTATTTATTTACCTCTTATAATTGTGGATGAATTTATAAGATAATGAAATGAATGCTCACACACAAAAGTTTCTGGGCATGAAGAAAATGTCTGTTTCTCATTAGCATATGCCCTTGAGCAGGTCAGTAATCCTCTTTGAGGTTTAATGTTGCAAATGGAGCAATTATTGTATTTCATAGGAAGATTTTCAGAATTAAATGAGATAATGCTTATAAACCTGGCACATATCATTTGCTCCTATGGTTTTTATGATTTCTTGAGGTTAGATGAAACATAAATTTCTCATCTTAAATATGTTGTTAGAATCTTTCCCTTCCTTTTTTTAAAAAAAATTTCCTTTGCTCCTTTTCTCCTTCCCTTCTCGGGTTAAGATGTTTTTCATTTGTGTGGTTGTTTTTTTCAGTACTTGGTTTAGATCTATTTGCTTTAACAAATTATTTGTTATTAATTACAGGGAAGGAAATTGTGATTAAGATACCAGAATGCAAGTTCAGGGAAGCAGACTTGGCCCAATGGATACGGTGTCTGCCTACCACATGGGAGGTCCATGGTTCAAACCTCTGGCCTCCTTGACCCGTGTGAATCTGGCCCATGCACAGTGCTGATGCGCACAATGTTTGCCGTGCCAGGCAGGGGTGTTCCCCGAGAAGGAGAGCCCCAGCGCAAGGAGTGTGCCCCCTAAGGAGAGCCGCCCAGTGTGAAAGAAAGTACAGCCTGCTCAGGAATGGCGCTGCACACACGGAGAGCTGACACAACAAGATGATGCAACAAAAAGAAACACAGATTCCCTGTGCCACTGATAAGGATAGAAGCGGTCACAGAAAAACACACAGCGAATGGACACAGAGAGCAGACAACTGGGGAGGGGAGAGAAGGGAGAGAAATAAATAAAAAATAAATCTTTTAAAAATTACAATTGATAATGCTCCTGATTTTTCCTTATGTAGCAAAACACTATGTATGTGAATTGACATATTGCAAGGCAAGTTAATTGTTGATTATGACTGATTTTTCAAATATCCCAGAACTGCCGATGTTTAAACAAAGACCCCAAATTTCAAATGAATGTTTCAACTAACTTAATAGAAAACGTAAATCTGTTACTCACATCCTACATGTTGAGTGTCAGGTTTGAAACCCTCTAGTTCATTACCTCTATTCTTCCACAAAAGATTTTCTCGGGGGGAAGCGGTTGTGGCTCAATCAGTTGGGCTCCCTTCTACCATAAGGGAGGCCCTGGGTTAGCATCCCAGGGCCTCCTTATGAAGGCAGGCTGGCCCACATGCTGTGGAGAGCTGACAGCCCATGCACTGTGGAGAACTGATGGCCCACGTTCCACAGAGAGTGGGCACAGCAAGATGATGCAACAAAGGGGGACAGGCAGACACAGAAAAACGCACAGCAAATGGACACAGAGAGCAGACAGCAAAACAAGCTGCAAGGGGGTGGGGAATAAATAAAAATCTTTTTTAAAAAAAGGATTTTTTTCCATTAGAAGTCCATTCAGCTGTTCCATCCTCATCCCTTATCATTGGCTATTCTCATAGTCATAGCTCAATATTCACTGAAGTCTTTGGTAGAAAGAGAACATTCTTTCATGGGACCACGGCCCCCTCCCATCTTTGATGATGTTAAAATCATGAAATAGCTCATTCATCACCCTAGCCTCACATTTCTAACTCTAGTGCCTTCACCTCCACTTTATTTCAGTATCCCATCCTAGGGCCATTCCTGCCCTACCCCTCTGGTCTTGGACTAACTCCATGAAAGGGAGGGTTTAAGTGGGAGGTGCAGAAGGACCCAAGGAATGCAGGTTCAATTTTCTGGTCCCCCCTACCTTTTATTGAGTTTGGAAGAGCATATCAGCTGACTTGGGGAGACCCTTGGAAGAGAGGAGAGGCAAATCTGCTGAGAGAGCCTGATTTACCTAAACACCCCAGGATAGAAAACTTGTTCTGGGAGAAGGTAGAGTCAAAAAATTACCTAGCTCCCCTCTAGCAAACCTAAGGGAGAGGAACAGTAGGCTTCCAATAGCATATTTAGGGTTCCTGGCAAGGGGTGGGTGGTTGCTCTCAAGTAATTAAGAGAGATTATTTTCTGAGTTGAATTGGTTCACCAGGTACCCATTTGAATTTCCTACAGGAGCCTTCATGCAGCCTTCCTACTGCCCTGGGAGAGAAGGAAGTGAGGAAGGGAGAAAGGAGGAAGGTCAGACTCTTAAGCAGATTATTCAATTGTAAAGAGGATACCTTACCTGAGGCCTTATCTGTACTTTTTTGTTAGTTTGTTTTCTTGTTTTTCTTTCCTCTTTATCCCTGTGACAGTGCTTTTTTTCCTCTCTCTTTTTCTTTTTTTTTCCTTTCACTTTTTCTTGCTTGCTTTTTCTTATTTTTTTTAGTTTTCTTCGTTTTTCTTTTTTTATATTAGGTGATGCAGGCAACATTTCTTACTTGCTGTGCTTCCTTATTCTCAATTTTCCCCTTTCTGTGTGTACTGATTTGACTACCAATGCTCTCCCCTTTCCTTTACATCATTCTATCCTCCATCCTTCATTGTTTCTCTTACATTCCAACACTTATTTTTTAGCCCCCAATATTTTTGACTCTCTATCTCTAATACCTCTAATCTGTTTTCTATATTTTATTCACTCTTTATATTACTGTCCTTTCTTTTCTCTTTCCCTCTCTCCTGATGACACTGACCTTTTAATTCATACCATATTCCTCCCCATATTCAGCTTACTATCTCATTATAGGTACTACACTTTTTTATGGTTATAAGTATACACAGCTTATATGAGTTCAATATCCATTCTCCTAGATCTCACATTGTTCTTCTGCTAATATTCACTATCAATACTACTATTATATTTTATTTTCTTACCCCTTTTGCTTCCTCTGGCCTTAATATTTTCCTTCAAGGGAACTTAGCCAACAACATGGAAATAGAATAAGAAGAACTAAGTGACAAAGAGAAACTTAACACGCACACAAAAACAACAACTAATTAAACTCCAAGATGAAATAGCTAATCAACTGAATAAACTCAACATGATAAAATGATGACCAGAGAGGAACAAAAAAACTACAGACCATACCAATAATCAGGAAACATGGCCCAATCCATTGAACAAACTAAAAAACGGAAAGAGAAGTGGAAGACTGAACAAATAGTTAAAGCTCTTAAAACTTGTATCATTGACCAATTCAGTGAAGTGAAGGAAGAGATTAAGGATATTAAGAAAACATTTGGAGAACATACAGAAGAAATTTTAACCATCTACAAAAAGTTAACGGATATGATGGGGGTCAACAGGACAATCCAAGAAATCAAAAATACACTCTCAGCAAATAACAGCAGATTTGAAGAGGCAGAGGAGAGAATTAGTGATGTGGAAGACATAACATCTGAAATCAAACAGATAGTAGAATTGATCAATAAAAAGATAGAAAAAATCCAGCAGGGTCTTAGGGACATGAATGACAATGCAAAATGCACAACATATGCATCACGGGCATCCCAGAAGGAGAAGAGAAGGGAAAGGGGACAGAAGGCATGTTGGAAGAAATAATGGTTGAAAACTTCCCAAACCTATTGAGGGAGATGCATGTACATGACCAGGAAGCACAATACACCCCAAACAGCATAAATTCCAACAGGCCTACCCCAAGACATATACTTGTCAAATTATCCAATGTGCAAGACAAAGAGAAAATACTGAAGGCAGCAAGAGAAAAGAGAACCATCACATACAAGGGAGGCACCATAATATTAAGTGCTGATTTCTCATCTGAAACCATGGAGGCAAGAAGGCAGTGGCATTTCATAGTCAAGATACCAAAGGAAAAGAATTTCCAACCAAGAATACTCTATCCCACAAAGTTAGCATTAAAAAATGATGGTGAGTTTAAATTATTCACAGATAAACAGAAAATAAGAGCATATGCCAACAAGAAACCTGCTCTTCAGGAAATGCTAAAGGGAGTTCTGCAGGAGGAAAGTAAAACAGGAGAGACATAGTTGGAAGAGAGTGTAAGATCAACTAAAATGACAAGAAGAGGAAAAAAATCAAACAATATATGACAAATGCAAATCCAAAGAAAATATGGTTAATGTAAGTAATTCCTTGAAAGAATAACACTGAATGTCAGTAAATTAAACTCACCTGTAAAGAGACTCAGGTTAGAAGATTGGATAAGGAAATATGACCCATCTATATGCTGTCTACAAGTAATACATCTTAGGCCCAGGGATTCAAGGAGATTGAAAGTGAATAGCTGGAAAACAATCTTACAGGCAAACAATAACCAAAAAAGAACAGGTGCAGCTATATTAATATCAGACAAAATAGACTTTAAATGCAAAACTATTGTGAGAAACAAAGATGGATACTACATATTAGTGAAAGGGATTATCTTTCAAGAAGAAAAAACAATCATAAACATTAATGCCCCTAACAAGAGCACCTCCAAATATGTGAGGCAAATACTGGAGAAACTAAGTGAAGAAAGAGATACCTCTACAATTATAGTGGGGGACTTAAACACAACATTATCACCATTGGACATAACATCTCAAAAGAGAATCAATAAAGAAACAAAGACTTTGAACACTATATTAGAGGATCTGAATCTAATAGACATATACAGAGCATTACACCCAAATACAGGATATATATTCTTCTCAAGTGCATATGGATCATTCTCCAAGATAGACTACATGCTAGGCCACAAAGAAAGTCTCAATGAATTCACAAAGTTTGAAATTATACAAAATAATTTCTCTGAACACAGTGGAATGAAGCTGGAAATCTGCAAGGGCTTTATAGTATTTTTATGTTATTAATACACCAATTTATTTTTACTTTATTTTAGTATTTTGAAATTATTATGTATTCTATTTCTAAACTTTAAACCCATAACTATATTTCAATTTCCTTTTAACTGAATTTGGCAATATATTAGACTTCACTGTTGAAGACTTTTTGGACCACAGAAAGGTTCAACTATGGCAGGGAAGGAACAATGGTATGGAGTGTTATTGATGGGGGACAAATGGGTGGAGAGGGGAGTTCTCCAGGGCATGTATATAAGGGACATAAAAATGTTCTGATATATGTTGGGTATTTTTATAGTAGTTACAGTTACAAATGTCAACTGTGGGAGTGCTGAGGTCCTACCCAGGGGAGCTCTGTCACATTCCCCAATGGAACAGCAATAATCCCCCAAGTGCAATGGCAAATACCAACAAGGAAGGATGGTCCAATAATGAGCCCTTGATACCGATGACTATGCTTTTGAGTCTGTGTACCTGAAATATGGACTAGGCCTAGAGCTGCAGGGTGCCTAAGTGTTAACTCCTGAAAGCCTCCATGATACTCAAATGTGGCCACTCTCTAAATCAAATTTAGCATGTAAATGCATTACCTTCCCCCCAGCATGGGACACAACTCCTGGGGATGAGCCTCCCTTGCACCAAGGGATTACTACCAATCACTTACTGGTGATGCAACTAGAAAGAGACCTTGAATAAAAGGGTCAATTCCAACCAGCAGAATATCTCAGCCTATATGTTGGATCAAGTGTTACAAACTGCTTTTTGACCTTGAATAAAAGGGGTAATGGCAAAGACAAATGAGGTGATGTGACTAAGAGTCTTCCAAAAACAGTTGGGAGGTCATCAGAGGGGTCACGCTTCTGCACACCTCAGCAGAACCCCAGAGAGAGCCAAAGTAGATAAAATCCTAGGTGCTTGTTCTCCTGAAGGCTATGGAGATCCACAGGGTGTATGGTCATGGTAGATGGATTTGGAGTTCTGTGCCATGTCAGAGGGCCTTACTTTAGAATTTGTGCTCCTGAGTGTAATGGCGCTGGACTCAGATGTGACCTTCCTACACATACCTCTTGTCACTTTTACTGAACCTGTGGTTGGTGCTAGGGATAGTGCATACTCAGGAGCTTGAATCTCTGAACTGCCCATGTGCCAGCTGGTCCCTGAGCCTTGGCAGAGTTGCGACTCCTATTCACTGGTTCATTGGACTTACCCAGTTCAGCTAACAGGGGGTGAAGATGGTCAAACACCACACCAGGAAATCAAGAGTGCCAACACCTGCAAGCAAAGGAATTGCATCCATCATCCATGTGGAATCTAAACCCCCTCTTGATCTAGAGGTGGAGTGAACATCACCATCCCAGGGTCCACAGAAAGAAGGAATAAAACATGGATTAGTGGGGGCTTATTGTTATTCTACTATAAAACCATTATGACTAGTAATAGTGTTATTCTACTATAAAACCATTATGACTAGTAATAGAAGAAATTGTAGCATTGAGGTGGAGAAAGTGGCCACAGTAGTTGCTGAGGGTAGGAAGAGGCAAGAAGAGATGTGATGTGAGGGCATTTTTGGGACTTTGAGTTGTCCTAAATGATAATGCAGGGCCAGATGCTGGACTTTATATATCCTGCCTTAACCTACTAAATGTACTGGGGGAGAGTGTGAACCACAGAGAAAACCGTTATCTCTGTGGTGCAGCAGTGGTCCAAAATGTGTTCACGGAGTGTGATGAGTGTGCCGCAATGATGAGGGAGGTTGTTGGTGTGGGAGGTGTGGGTTGGGGAGATTGAGAATATATGGAATCCTTTTATATTTTTTAATGTAACATTTTTGTGTGTGATGTATATATCTTTAAAAAATACAATTTACAAAAATGATGTATTGGGGGATGGGGAGCAGGGTTTATGGGAACCTCTTATGAATTTTACATTTTTTTATTGCTTTTTTAATGTAACATTCTTTGTGATCTATTAACTTTAATTTTAAAAAGTGTGAAAAATAAAAAAAATTAAAACAATAAAAATAAGTTTGCATTAGTTTGTAGTTGCAATCCTCCCTTATGTTTGTTCATTCCTCAATTTTGAGGATTTGGGGAAATTGATATTCACTCTTTTCTGATTGAGAGGGGCTTAGATCACATAGGACAGATGGATGATACTTTCTGTTTCTTGGGATGAGCGTTGCCCTTTGTCATCCTTTTGTTAGTTGTCCTGCATGAGTCCAATGAACTGGAAGGTAGGTGTTAGCTGCTAATTAACTGAGATTCAGGGCTCAACTGGTATATAAACAGACTGAAGATTTAAGTCTCTGGGACATATATTTACAAGTATAGTGCTAATTATAGGTTCAAATAAAAGGGGCAGAAGAGCCATGTGTAAGGAAAAGTATAAATGAGAATAACTCTGTTACATTGGGGAACATATATTCCAAAGTAAGTCCCACTGACAGGGTGCTGAATTTTTGAGCTTGTCTTCCCTGCCTATAGTGTCTAGATGTTTATAGAGCCCTAAAAAACCCTGCTGTTTGAAGCAATGTTTACTGTGGCAGTCAATGAGATTCCACTGAGACATGTATAAGTGTAAGCTCTGGAATGACCTCCCGACTGACTTTGAAATCTCTTAGCCATGAAAACTCATTGTATTACATTTAATATTTCCTCCTTTTAGTCAAGGTCTTTTTCCAATTGCATCACTAGTTGACATTTGGTAATAATTTGCAGTGCCTTTGCTAGGCACTGCCCATGTACTCTAGGGATTCTTGCTATTTTTATTAAGAAAATTCCCAGGATGGGAATTCAATGTTATTTCAGTTATTTTGTGGGTCTCCATCCACTGCAAGAACATTCCATGACCACTTGGACATACTCATACTCCATTTGGGATGCCCCAGGTGCACCTCTCCCCACACATCATCCCTCCTCACCTACACCATGCACCAGTGATCCTCCCCTGCCACAGCTGCAACCTTTCTGCAATGCAAAACCACCCCCTAAACAAAGCAAAAATAAATAAAAATAATAATAAAATAAAATACAAAAATAAAATAAAATAAAAATTTTCATTGTATCTTTCATCACTGTAAGATGGGTTGGTTATCTTTTATGTATGGTGGAAATTTCTTCTGTATATTCTTTCAAGGGGTTATTTTTTCACTTTATTTTCAAAGAAGTTTTAGGTTACAGAAAGTCACATAGAAGATATGGGGGTTCCCAAATATGCCACCCCTTTCGCCACACACATTTTCCCTTATTAATAACAACTTACATGAGATTGGCACATTTATTACAATTGATGATCGAATATTGAAGCATTATTACTAACCATGGTCAATGGTTTGCATTATGGTTTCCATTTTGCACCATACGCTTTTATAGGCTTTGACAAAATTTATAATGGCCTGAATCCATCATTGCAAGATAATGCAGAACAATTCCAATGTCCCCAAAATGCCTTTTGTTCCATCTAGTGTATTCTTCCCTTCCCCCCCCCCCACTGGAACCTATGATAACTTACACTTCAATTTTTGAAGAATAAGGTTCATAGTTACATGCATTAATATATAGGACTTTACATATTGGTCTGCTTTCTTTGTTATTAGGCACTGCCTATGTCCTTAAGAGACTCTTGCCCCTCTAATTGAGAACGTAGCTGGACTCCCCAGGATAGGAATTGAACATTTTCTTGTTTATTGTGTGGGTCTCCACCCACTGAGATAATACACTATGACAAGATGAACAGTTTCATATTCCATAGAAGCATGCCCCAGGTGCATCATATCCCAATATCTCCCCACTCTGGTGCCTTGCACCAGTAACCCTCCCCTGTCATATTTGTCAAAAGACATTCCGCCATTGTAGTTTTAACTCCAGTCTTACAAATTTCCATAGTTCACCTGTTCTTTCCTCCAGCCCTTCCCCCTGTTCCATGAATAGCCCAATCCAGGCCCCCATCCGAATCCCCCTGACATTCTGGCATCACTGTCTAGGTCAAGTTTTAATGGCTAGATATAGATTGGAAAAACTCCTGTTAAGCCTAGCATCAGTTCATGTGAGCAAAGAGATGTCTCTCACACCTTCCAAAATCTACCAAACACTGATTATATTTGGAAATTCCTTCAAGACCAAGCAAAAATTCTCATTTTTAAATTAGATGGCAAAATGCAAATTTTCAGGGTTAATAAGCAGGATATAAATACCATAATCCTCTAGTTGGAGAAAATACATGATATTTTTACCTAAACTATATTCCTTTTTTTTTTTAACAAAATGAGGTCATAAACAAATTTATTTCATTATACAAAAATGAGGTTTAGCTATTCATTCTTTAAAATCATTTAGCTGTAGAGATGTCTAGTAAAGGTTTTAGGTTGCTCTTCTCAAAATGGAAAAAGTTAAAATTGAGGACAAGAGTTACTTTTTTAAAAATGTTAACACAAATCTACTATAATAAAAGAATCATAGACACAAGGAAATTATCAATACATCAAATTTCCAAATTCAAAAACTGCTTCAAGAAATAAAAACAATATGTATGTGATATTCTTAGTTAAAAATATTTTAGCAAAAAATATAGCTACTAGTGGGTTTTAAGCCATTTACTGAGTTATGGTCTGTAACAAACTGGGAGGTTCTACCCAGAACAAAACCTCCCATTTCCCCACAATCCTGTTAGTGTAAGGTGCAATCTATAAAAACTGGTAGACCACTAGTAAGAATAAGATAAAACTCATATTAATATAGTAATGAAGATTATATGGTTTTTGAGAACGAAATGCTGTAAAATGGTCTTTCATTTTTGGAGCTAGAAAAGTCAAGCGCTAAAGTGTCCAGTGGCTGTCAGTGAAGTTCCCGAGGTCTCCCAGACTCCCTTCTGCTTCTAAATAATTATGAAGGCAGCCATGGCAGTGTCCTCATTGTCACAGAGGGTGTCGAAGTCAGGAGGGGAACTGTCACTGAGGAGTGGTTCTGTTGTAGAAGTCTAGAGAGGTTCAATTATTTGCATATAAAAAGCGAGGATTCAAAATAATTTTGGGAAGGAAAAAGTAATTTATTTATGGCCAGCTGGTTTAGAAAGCCAGTGGTTTGTTTCACAAATCCTGGACCAAAAATCTGTAATATATGGTGTCTGTCAACACTTCGATTTTGGGGAATAATGCAAATGGTCATGGCTTGGAAAGACAGAAAAAGCATCCAGAGATGTCCTAATTTCTGATTTTGGAGGGGCAATGACTTCCATTTCCAGGACATTCTTTTTTTTTTTAAGGAATATATAACAATTTAATGAAGATGGACAAGTCTAATTTAAAATCACCTAATTACAAAGCTTCAAACATGCTGTATGTGATTTTTTTCCCAAATTCTACTCAATTTATTCATTTTTTAAAAAGATATTACATTAAAAAAATATGAGGTCCCCATTCGCCCCCACTGCCCGCACCCCACCACTCCCCCCACAGTAACACTCTCCCCCATCATCATGTCACATCCATAGCGTCTGGTGAGTACATCTCTGGGCATTGCTGCACCCCATGTCCCGTGTTCTACACCATAGCCCACACTTTCCCACGTTCCATCCAGTGGGCCATGGGAGGACATACAACAATTGACAAAACAAAGGACATACGGCAATTGTCCCTGGGGCACCACCCAGGACAACTCCAAGTCCTGAGAATGCCTCCACATCTCTTCCTCCCATTCCCCACACCCAGCAGCCACCATGGCCACTTTTTCCACATCAATGCCACATTTTCTCGATTATTAACCACAATAGTTCATGAATAGAATATCATTAAGTCCACTCTGATCCTTACTGTATTCCTCCTTCCTATGGACCTTGGCTTGGTTGTGTTCATTCCACATCTATGTCAAGAGGGGGTTTAGATTCCACATGGATATTGCATGCAGTCCTCTTGCTTTCAGTTGTAGGCACTCTAGGCTCCATGGTGTGGTGGTTGACATTCTTCAACTCCATGTTAGCTGAGTGGAGTAAGTCCAATAAATCAGAGTGTAGGAGCTGAAGTCTGTTGAGGCTCAGGGCCTGGCTATCATATTGTCAGTCCAGAGATTCAAATCCCCTAGATATATCTTAAGCCCCAGCACCAACTACAATTCCAGTAAAGTAGCAGGAAAGTCTTGCAGATGGGGTTCACTGCCATGCCAGTTGGCCCTTCTTTGGAGCTGGTGCTTCTGCATGATGGAGCTGGACTCAGATGAGATCTCTTTTCATAAGACTTCCAGGACATTCTTGATTTTGAATCCTTCCCAGGAAATTGGAGTCCAAATCAAGGTTAAATGACCTAAAATAGCCAGAAGGTGGCACTGTTAGGGCAATTAAGACCTAGGTTTCTCTCCGCTCTAATCTGAGGAAATCAAAATGGGTACATAAGATAAAATGATTAAAACTGTGTGAGTGAGGTCTGTGATACTCTGTGATGTTCATGGTTTTCGGGTGGCACCACCGTGTGAGAACCTCTTTTGAGAGAAATGACATCCAGTACCTAGTCAATTCCTGTCATTTTTACACATTAGTGTAACTCCCTACACCAACTATAAGGTACTGTGTATGCCTTAGTAGAGATTGGATACAAGGGTAGCCTTTCAAAAGAAAGATTGATGGACTATGCTTGCAAAGGTCACTCGACATTACATTACGTTTTCAGCACATACTCTCCTTAGTTCCCTCTCAGCTACTAGAGAAGGGAATTCAACATTTTCTTCATCCTACAAAGGGTCTTGATCAAGAAGCCCCAGGCATTAATTTTAGCTTAGGAAACTGTGTGATGCTAACTTGATAGAAGTTTTGGTTTCATTAAAAGGAAATGTGCTTTTTAGCTCTTTCTATTTCTTCTTTGGAGAAGTGTCTGTTTAAATCTTTTTCCCATTTTTAAAATGGGTTGTTTGTCTTTATTTTCGAGGTACAGGAGTTCTTTATATATGCAGGTTATAAGTCTCCTATCAGATATATGGTTACCAAATATTTTCTCCCATTATGTAGGCTCTCTTTTCACTTTCTTGACAAACTCCTTTGAGGTGCAGAAGGCTTTTATTTTGAGGAAGTCCCATTTATCTATTTGTTCTTTTGCTGCTTGTGCTTTTGGTGTGAAGTTCATGAAGCCATTTCCTATTACAAGGTCCTGTAGATGCTTCCCTACACTGCTTTCCAAAGTCTTTATAGTCTTGGCTCTTATATTTAGGTCTTTGATCCACTTTGAGTTGATTTTTGTATAAGGTGTGAGTTGGTAATGAGAGTGAAGGTATACCTACATCCTGGGGAGGACTGATTTTCTCAAATAGAGGGAATTGTATCTCTCGAGAGAAATGGTGGCCCCCAATGCATTAGGGCAGTTGAGCATGTCAAGCCCTCAAAATACTGTTGCAAGTATCTCTGAACATGGCCCTTCAGGCAATGAAGATTGACTGTCACTGTGAGCCCTAAGGGGAGGGGGAGAGAGGTATTGAATAGATGGAATCAATGTAACTGTGTGGGCAACAGAAGTGTTCCACAAGTTTATGCAAGGATGGATATAAGACATGTTAAATTACACCAAAAAATATATAGGGGCTGATAGGCTAACATGTAAATCACAATGTAAAACATAAGATAACTAAAAATTTAGAAAATTGTATAGTCTAAAATATAAATCACAATGTAAACCCAAATGTTAACTTGTTTGAAAGCTATTGTCTCAATATCTGTACATCAGTTTCAGTAAATATAGTATGAATATGTAAAAAGATTATTGCTGTGGAAGGGAAAAGGGTTTTATGTTTGATATGTGGGAGTACTGTGTATTGTATATATGAATTACTGTGATCTAAAACTTTTGTGAAGATAAGCTTAATAATTAGGAAAAAAAAAAGGAAAGGACGTAGACACTGAGGAATAGATGGAAGAAGTTACCTTGCCAAGCCAATTTGCATACAAGGCAACACTTATTGCAGTGATGGAAGGCAAAACATCAAACACAAAACTTTTGCATTTTTAACTTTTTGATATCCCAATTTATTTTTACCTTAATTTTTCTAAATTAATATGTATTCTATATCTAACTTTAAACTCATCACTATATTCCATTTTACTATTAATGGAATCTGGCAATATATTGGGCCTCATTTTTGAAGAAGTTTTGGATCACAGAGACGTTCAACAATGGCAGGGGAGGAATACTGGTGTGGGATGTTATTGACAGGGGACACATGGTTGGTAGGGAGTTCTCCAGGGCATATATCCAGGGTACATAAAAATGTTTGATATTTTCATAGTGGTTACAATTAAAAACAACAACTGAGTGAGTGCTGAGTTCCTAGCCAGGGGAGCTCTATCACAGTCCCTAAAGGAACAGCAACAGTCCCCCAAGTGTAACAGCAAAGACCAAAAAAGAAGGAACAATGAACCCTTGATTCTAATGACTATGCTTGTAAGCCTGTGCACCTGAAATAAGAACAAGGCCTAGAGCTGCAAGGTGCCTAAAGTTACCTCCTGAGGACCTCCGTGTTGCTCAAAAGTGACCAGTCTTGAAGCCAAACTCAGCATGTGAAATGTGTTGCCTTCCCCCCAGTGTGGGACATGACTCTCGGGGATGAGCCTCCCTGGTGCCGAGGGATTACTACCAAGTACCAGCTGATGATGTAACTAGAAAATGAACTTGAATAAAAGGGTCAACTCGGACCAACAGAATATCTCAGTCTATATATAATACCAGGAGTTAAAAATGCTTTTTGACCTGAACAAAAGGGGGAAATGGAAAGGACAAATGAGTTTATATGGCTATGAGTCTCCAAAAAGAGCTGGGAGGTTATCAGAGGGGTTGCCCTTATGCGCACCTGAGCAGAGTCCCAGAGACAGATAAAGTAGATACAACCCCAGGTATTGGTTCTTCTGAGGGCTGCAGAGACCCACAGGTTCTATGGTCATGGCAGATGGAGTTCAGTGCCATGTCAGCTGGCCCTACTTTGGAGTTTGTGTTTCTGTGTGATGGAGCTGCACTCAGATGTGATCTTTGTCCACAAGTCTCTCCGGTTACTTTTACTGGACCTGTGGTTGGCACTGGGGTTTAGTGTATACCTAGTGAATCTCTGGACTGACCATGTGATACCCAGGCCCTGAGCCTCAACAGACTTGCAACTCCTACACTCTGGTTTATTGAACTTACCCCACTCAGCTAACATGGAGGTGAAGAAGGTCAACCACCACACCAGGGGGCCAAGAGTGCCTACATTTGAAAGCAGGAGAATTGCATCCAGCATCCATGTGGAGTCTAAGCCCCCTCTTGATATAGATGTGGAGTGGACACAACCATTCTAAGGTCTACAGGATGGAGGAATAGAGTATGGATTAGAGTAGACTTACTGATATTCTATTCATGAACTATTGTGATTAGTAATTGAAGAAAATGTGGCATTGGTGTGGAGAAAGTGGCCACGGTGGCTGCTGGGGATAGGGAGTAGGAGGAAGAGATGTGATGTGGGGGCATTTTCGGGGGTTGGAGTTGTCCTGGGTGGTGCTGCAGGGACAGTTACCAGACTTATGTATGTCCTCATATGTAGGTACATATGTATGTACACATGTATGGCTCACTGGGTGAACTGTGGGAGAGTGTGGGCTATGGTGTGGACCATTGACAATGAGGTGCAGCAGTGCTCAGAGATGTATTCAACAAATGCAATGAATGTCTCATAATGATGGAGGAGGTTGTTGTTATGAGGGGAGGTGTGGGGTGGGGGGTATATGGGGCCCTCATTTTTGTTACTGTAACATTAAAAAAACAAATAAAGGAGGTGGACTTGGCCCAGTGGTTAGGTCATCTGTCCACCACATGGGAGGACTGCGGTTCAAACCCCGGGCCTCCTTGACCCATGTGGAACTGGCCCTTGCACAGTGCTGATGCGTGCAAGGAGTGCCATGCCATGCAGGGGTGTCCCCCGCGTGTGGTAGCCCCATGCACAAGGAGTGCACCCTGTAAGGAGAGCCACCCAGTGCGAAAGAAAGTGCAGCCTGCCCAGGAATGGTGCGGCACACACGGAGAACTGACACAAGATGACGCAACAAAAAAGGAACACACATTCCATGCCGCTGACAACAGAAGCAGACAAAGAAGACACAGCAAGTAGACATAGAGAACAGACAAGCAGGGTGGGGGGCGGGGGAAGGGGAGAGAAATAAATAAATAAATAAATCTTTAAAAAAAAAACCAAAGACAAAAAAATAAAATTTTTTTTTTTAAATTTTTAAAGAAGGAAATGGAATATAAGGAATTTCCTAGCAACAAGATATTATGACTCTTTCTTGACATAGGTATTGAGAAGATTTACACTAAATCTTACTGAAAGTTCTATGATGGGAAAAGAAAGAGAGAAGCACCTTTCCTTTTGTCTTATTTAGCTCCAGAGGTGGAAATGAAATTATTTCTAACTTTTTCACTCCTTTTCCTTTTTCTTTCTTCTGGTTTCCCTGAATTTTTTGTTTTGTTTTGTTTTGCTTTGCTTTTCCCAAAGGACCCTAGTGTATATCTTTCCCTCTATTCTCCAAAGCCCAAAATGCTGAATGAACATGGAATTTTTATAGTGGTGAGAAAAAGCCTAATTTCCTTCTTCACCATTTTAATCCCCATTTACAAATAAAAACAGACTGATATCTCTCATCCATGGGTTAAAAGTTTTCTGCCCTTGTTTCCCATATTTAGAGTTTTAAGAGTCTCGTTGTCCTAACTTAGCTTAGCCTTGGAAATCTTGCTTCTACTATAAACTATTTAGTTAAAGTAAAAGGCATCTTAGGAAAATGAAAGGGAGTAAGTTTTCTACTTCCTTTATAGCTGGACCAAGAAACAGCCGTCTTATTATCAAGCCTTCTTTGATTAAATGACCCCCTCATTGTTTACACTGGCTTTGTCTGTTCATTTTGTTTCTTTGTGAAGCCTAGGAACTAAACCCAAGACCTCCAATGTGGGAGGGATATGCCTAATTGTTTGAGCCACCTCTGTTCCCTGTTGTGTCTTTCATGTTTTTCTTCTTGTGTCTCTTGTTGCATCATCTTGTTGCATCAGTTTGCCATGCCTGCCCATTGTGCCAGCTTGCTGTCTTCTTAGGAGGCACCAGGAACCTCCCATATCTTCTTTAGGAGCCACCAGGAACCTCCCATGATAGGTGGGAGTTCAATTGCTTGAGCCACATCTGCTCCCACAATGTTACTTTTAATCCCTGAAATATTTGGTTTTCCATTTGTTTGTTTGAGTAGATAGTTTGTTGCCTTAGTTTTAGTATTTAAATCTAAATTTGTATTTTCTGAAGTTATAAATATTCTAATTACTTTTTAATAGATTCTTTTTCTTTTCCCTTTATTCATAAAAATTTGATATAGACTTAGTGCCTTAAATATTTCTTATTTAAACAAAGTAAGTTTTGTCTCTTTTAGTTTAGTATGTCATAATAGATGACCATTAGGTCTTTCACTTTTCTTTTCTTTTCTTTTTCTTTTTTTTTTTTTCTCTTAGGAGAACATTAATAGTGCTAACCAAGAGGCAGGGGTGACACTCTGCTTTCCTCTCCATGTTTTTTTCTTAAATGCTATTCCCAAACATTATGGCCACCAGAATTACTTTTCAAATAATAACTTAGAGGTCTTCCTGTTACAATAATGCAGAGGTACACGGAAAAGATGCCAGAGCATAGCTATGTTACTCTGACTTTCTAAAGCAGGGAAGAAACTGAGATTATACACATAGTGATGCTATTTCCTTATTAAATACATGTCTCCATAAAGAGGATAATTAAAAACGATAGTTGGTGATAGTGAACAGGAAGAAAATATTTCTACTAATGGTTAAAGTACATTCTGACGAGGTCGTTTACTGGATTTTTTGGTAGAAGTTCAAATTAAAATGGCTATCTACATTTATTGATGTGGAAGAAATTTTAGGGTCTGGGAAAACTAATATTTCACTTGTGTAAATTTGTATATGTGGGGGCATATATACATATATGTATCTGTGCAAAGAGAGATACCTGGAAAGATAACCACTAAATTATCTTCAGTGGTTATTTCTGCATAGTGAGATTTTCAGTGGATCTGAAAATAATTTTTCTTCCTATTTTTCTTTATTGATTTAATCTTTACAAATGCCTTATTAGAACATGTCAATAAGCAAGCTCAATGAACTCTCAAAACACTTTCAAAATAAAAATTACACCCTTTCTTTTTATGCAAAAACTCCCAAGGGATGATATTGTAGTAGCAGAGAGACGTCAGGTATATGCAGTATCGAAGGCCAGAACACAAGAACTCTGAAAAGGAAGATGATTTATTTCAACTGGCCAGATTCAGCACACTCTTGTCCTGAAAAAAACCAAGCCCTGAATACAATTTTTGGGTCCCTTTTATACAGAAAATTAATAGTGGGAAGTCAAATGGTACTTGTATGCAAAAGGACTTTTTGTTAGTTTCTTCAAGTATTTTATCTGAGTATTAGATAGGTTATTTCCTCTGGGTAAGCTTGAGTTAACACATATCCCCTACATTCCAGGTAAGCTTTTAGCACGAACACCCCACATTGCCAGTAAGCTTGATACTTTTGGCTTGCATCCTCCCTGAATATCCAAAGCCTATAGAATTTATACTTCTCAGTTGGCTTTCTAGGCATATTTGGATATAAAATAAGTTTGAATTTAAGCACAGACTATATAAATATAAGATAGGAATTGGAGGTTGTAGGAATAATAGCATGTCTTGCTCTATACAACTTCAAAAAACCAGGAATATCTTCTTGAAGAAAATGTTAAAAGTATCAACTTTATTTTTAGTCACTTTTAAACTTTTTATTTTGAAATACTTTCAAGCTTACAGGACAGTTACAAAAATAATACAAACCCCATACAGAAATTTCTAACATACCCCTATCCCCCCAAAATCCAAACCACAATTTTAACATTGTGTCATACCAGTCTATCTATCTACTTACCTTTATAAGTATTTATCAATCCATTTTCTATACACTTGAGTGTTGTTCTTTACATCACACTCCTGAACACATAAAAAAGTATCAATTTTTAATTTTTTTTGTCTTTGCTACTTTCTGGATGATTTCCCATAAATATTTTTGTTTAGTAAGTAGATTCTCTTTAGTCCTCCATGCAGTTATCTATAAATTATTGAATTTTCTAATTCAGAAACTTTATTTTTATAAGATTTCTGTTGGTTTCTCTTTATAACTTTTGCTTGCCAATTATTCAGGATTTCCTGTTCCTATTTCATGATGCTATTGCCTCTTTCACTTCCTCTAATATACTTAAATTTTAAATTATTTTAGATGTTCTATAATTTCTAGTTCCTAAGTGTAAGTTATGAATTTTCAGTTTATTGTATATCTTTTCAGAATGTTGGTTTCCTTGAATATTTGAAGATAACTTCCGAAAAGTTCTCTGTCATGGGTCCCTCAGGGCAGGGTGATCATTGTGTAGCATAACCCTGACCTTTGTGAGGTTGATTCTGGCCTGGAGCTTGCTTGTTCATTTCAGCTAAAGCCTCAGCTGTGTTTGATCAAGGCAGCTCTGGTTTCCATCCACTAATGGATGCAATTGGAGTTCTGACACTGAGGTTTTTCTGTTTCTCTTCACAGAGAAATATTTTTCTTGTTTTCATTTGTAGTTACATATTTATTAAATTTTTTCTATAATTTCCCCAGCTTTAAAGAATGAGATAGAAGTTTCAGTACATGCTTAACCTTTCTTCTAGATTCGGAAGGGCAAATTGAATATATTGTTTTAATATGCTAACCTCATGTGTTTTTTAAAAAAATATATATTTTTAAATTTGTTAAAAGATACTTTGATTACATAAATGTTACACAGAAAATATTGGGATTCCCAGATACCCATCTCCCCACACCTCCCACACACTCTTACATAAACAACATCCTTCATTGGTGTGGCACATTCATTGCAACTGATAAATGCATCCTGGGGCATTGCCGCTTAGCATGGACCATAGCTCACCCTGTAGTTTACACTCTCCCCCACACAATTCTGTATATTATGGGCAGATATAAAATGGCCTATATCTGTTGTTGCAATGTCATTCTGGATGATTCCCAAGTCCTGAAAGAGCCCCCGCATTATTCCTGTTTTTCCCTCTCCCTGCCTCAGAGCCCTCATGTGGCTTTGATACGTTTACTTTTCCCTGTACCCTGTGATGACCAGTGGTAAACCCTTATATTAAAATGAGGTATTGGAATTAACTCACTTCAGAAGCACAAAAGCACTGTGAACCTGGTGTCTTTTTCACAATGTCTACATAAATACTTAAAATCTAGGTGGAAAAAATTGAGAAGTTAGAGTTGGGAATAAAGGTAGATAATGGGGCTTTTAACGAATTAAAAAGTGGAATAAATAAAGCAAGCAATGCTAGGATGAGAAAATGGACACAAATCATTCTAAGAAGCCGGAGGCTAGCAGGCATCCCTAAGAGCCAGTATCGGAAATCATAAGAACTGTGTTCCATCACACAGCTGTTAGATAATCTGATGTGTCTTCCACAGAGATAAGAGAAAATTGACTCATTTAATGCACTGTTCAAGAATTGACAAGAGATCTCTTTTTCCATCTCATCATTATCTCTGAGGACAACTTGTGGCCCCTATGTCACTTATGATCAGATAATTGACCATCACTCTGGTTGTGGTTGTGTATATCCTGCTATATAGATGTTGCTACAATAAGGAAGAGTATTTTTTAATTTGCTGCTGTTTACCCAATACTTGTCATTAACAATATGTAATTTCCTTTCCCTTCCTGCAATGGAAGCAACCTGTTTCCCCTGAGAAACTCTACTGACAGGTTTTTATCGGGTGGTAGGAAAAGAAAGAGAATGGAGAACATGGAAAGTCTAATCTTGCAGTTTTTAACTGTGCTTTAGCTCTGTGTTCCTTAGGCTACATCTTAGCCAGTGCATTAAACTTTCATCTCACCTTGCTGGGCCATTTCTCTCCTGTATATATTGGGAGAGGGAAGGATTGATCCAGTTAGAGACCCTTCAGTGCTGTATATCCTCCCTGCTGCTGCTGAGCTCTGCATTACTCTGCTATTCATTTCAACACCTGAAACACCTGGGCATGGTCTCCTAGAGAGGCTGTTTCTCTTTTCACATGGGGAACTGGGAAGGAGAGTGAGCTATTGCCAGTGAGCTCTAAGGACTTAGCAGTCTAATAAGCTCGATAATTCAATACCAAGGTTACCGAGCTTAAAACATGATGCAGAATGGGAAGCACATCGCCAATAGCACATGCATGCCTGGTGAGACTTCCAGGCCCCACCCCTGCATGGGCCACGCTTGGTTGTAAGAGGTGAGATGGGAAGGGCGAGGATGCCTCAGCATCATGGGCATCGTGCTAGATACTGGAGATGTCCAAGCCCATCAAGGTTCTTCCAACCTCGATGGAAGGATAGGAACAGGAATGAATAATTAAAATTACTCTTGGCTCGATGAGCCTGCACATGATAGGTGCTTAATAAACATCAAATCCTGCTGATATTCACATGTTATTCATCAGAATGAGTTCCAGAAAGTAATAGGCCCAAATTCACACTGAAAATAAGCAGTGTTTGTGGGAATTTAATTCATGTCCGTGAATTGACATGGAATGCGTCGCAATTCACTCTCTCTCTCTAAAGGATGGTTCTGAAGGAAGTCCATCATTAACAACAAAAATTATGGAGAAGATTGTATGTGAGAGGAGTTCCAGATGGAAGAATTTAGTAGCAGCTTATCAAGCATTAGCACAGTGTGTTTGAGAGACCAGAACTCACTTTTATACATTGAAGGTAAGAATGTGAAGAGAGAGGGCCTTTGAATAGAAAGGCCTGTGACAGGCAGATTATAAAAGGCCTTCTAGGATAATGTGTGAAGTTTGTGCTTAATACTTGAGGCAACATAATTAAATGGTTCTTAAAAGAAATAAAAGTCAGTGTGAACCGTGGTCTAGAGTCAAGTGAGATTAGTGGCAGGGATTCCATTTAGGGGTCCATAAGGGTGTGCTTTTGAAATGAAAAGGTGGTAATTTTGAGGGTGGATGGATGACTCTTAGAAAAAAATCGTTACAAAATAGAATAGGTGACTAAGTGGGAGTATGAGAATTTGAAGGGTTCCCTTAAGTTTTTATTTAATTAATATTTAATTATTAGTACTTACTAACTTAATACACTTTGGTCATAGACTATACTTTGTGTAAGCTGAATTATTTTTTATCAGTTATATTGATACATACTAATAAAGCATGTAATGTATCCAAAGTGTACTGGGCATCCTAGCATGATGTGATGTCTGTACTCACAAAATGGAAGAGAGTGGGAGAGGTGCTAACTTCTCTTGGGCAATATCTTCAATCACTTAAGTTGACTCTGATGATTGATGGAGAATTATTCTCTCTGTTGTGTGTTCATGGTAAAGCATAGCCTGGGGAGTATTTGTGATATTTCTGTATACAAATTAGGCTGATGTTAGGAAGAATTTTAAACAAAATTATTGAATCATATTTCATAAGCCCTTCCATTCACGTGTAAATAAATTCGCCTGTGTGAAGTATCATAACACTGCGGATAGTATAATGTAACGATGCGTATTGAAGAGGCCTAAGCAATCAACATTCTGTCCATTTCCTCATGTTGGAGAAATAAAAATTGATGAATAAATTTAAGGATTCAATTGAGGATCAAAATATATAACATTTTCATAATTGATAAATCTGGATTAATAATGCAAGAGAACATCCTGTTTCTTTCACTCTAAATAGCACCACCTGGATTTGCTTCCCCATTCTGCAGGAGGGAGCTTGTTTAGGTCAGCTTGTTGCCAGGCAACCAGGAGATGGCTACCTGGATCATCCAGCAGCCAATCTTGCTCAATTTTCCTCAGACAAGAATGCAAATTGATTTAGCATCAAGGTTGCAAAGCAAGTTCGGGCAATAATACATTCTATATTCCATTTCTCCTCATGAATTATGTGTAGCAATAGTCAATGTAGCTCAACAGAAGATATATGATGAGCACTCACAATGGTGTTAAAATATGTCATATAATAAAATTCCAACAAAATGAAATTGCATATGAATATCAACTCTGAACATGAATCTTTGTAATTATTGAATTTGCAGAAAGACAATAAACTATAAAAATATCATATAGCACAAGAATTTAAGAGTACAAAATTCTGACTTCCAAAATTTCATATTTCTCTTATTCTAAATCTTAGGCATGTTATTCAGGGTCATGTTTCTTTTTATTGTATCTAAATTCTGGGCTTTTTTCTGATAGGATAACTGGGTGAAGATCCTCTGTTACCTCCAACCTTGAATTACTCCAACATGGAGGCTCTTAATTTCTACATTCCCAAGCAGAAATACATGATTTTTCACAAAACCAGGCTAGTACCTAAAAACTAACAACAAAAACAATTACCTAGCCAGTTAGTGGCATCTCAGCCAAGAGAGTATTCCTAAAACCCAATACATGACACAATTTCAACACAACTGCAACACTGTATAAAAGACCTAGTGGTTCCTGGAGGCTCCTCAACAGAGAAAACATGAGAGAAAGAACTCTTTATGTCAGCCCTGTCCAGATGCCAGTCATTCCAGTTGTCTGGAGCCCATAAACTATGAATTTGAGTGAAAAATTCAAAGTGAGAAATATTCCCTGAAGAGGTTTATTATGGTATCATGCCACCATATCCTGGGAAAGAATCCACCAAAGGTAATTCTTCCTCTCTTTGGTAGAAGAATTTCAAATATCTCTGTCTTTTGCAATATCCAAATATTTTCAGTGGTAACAATCATAATCTCCAGGTTTAACTTAACACTACCTTATTCCTTTAATATAAGTTTATTAAAGGTACGCTTATGCTCATTTTAATCAATTCTGTACCCCTAGTGTCTAATCATTGTACATAAAAGATCAATAAATATGTGTTGAATAAAATATATGGTGTATGTTTAACATATTAACTGCAATTTCTTTTGAGACTTGTGTTTCTGTCGCACTAGTTGAGAATTAAATCCCTTCTTTCTAACTCCCCTTATAATCAGGGTGCTCTACATTGGTAACTTTCTAAGTAATGTTTATATTCTTCCATTATCCCCAGCCAAAATCTATACAGAGGTGATTTGCCCTATGGTTGCTTGCAACATTATATGACATACCATATGGGTTCCACCCCTGCGACTGCTGCCAAATAGTTAGAGGTCTGGCATTTAACAGTTTCTTGCACACTTAACAGTTTTAGAAAAGTTCATTTTACATTATGTACTCAAAAGTGATAATTCAAGGAAAACTATGAAGATGTAATACTAAATGCCTGTGGGAAAAGCCACCATATTCTAGAATTCTTCCATAGCTATATGCTCATAATGGTCCCAGGCCATTTACCTTCAGGGATTCTGGCTAGTACAGAGTACAGGACAATTTTGTGTTACAGAAAATATGAAATTTCAAAATAATGATCAGTTGTGCAAGGGTACATTATAGCTTGAGACCAATTGTTGAGTGAGCTTGATCAGGAATTTTTGTTGTGACTCTCTCAAAATTCTGGGACACTAATTCTTTTTCTCATTCTGCAGTATCAAATTCAGGAAAGTACTCAAACCAGAAGTCTGAGAGCAATGCTTGAACAGTCTGTGTGTGTCTGAGTTTCAGCCTGTACACTCTTCTTGAAGTGTGCTGTGTACTTGTACAATACTGAGTTTTACAAGGTGAATCTGGCCCATGTTGAGGTAATAAGTCACATGTGTATACAGACAGAGTCTATGTGATACACTAGTCTGGGTCTGAAGGACGTTGATGCTGTTCCCAGAAGCTCGGATGCAAAGTTACTCATTCCTATATTGTGATGATCATCCCTATGTCCAACGGTGAAATTAAGGTTCAAGAACCTTACGCTTTCTGTCTTAAAAAAAGGTTACTGATCTCTCTCTAATATATCCTAATTATGCCACTTCCCTTCGATATCCTTAAAAACAATGAATCCTGTTATTTGCTTGATTGGTGTCCTGGGCAGACTTTCCTATCTAATATTTGCAACTGGCCAGCAATAAGCAAGTAGAAGGAAGAATTTTGTTTTATTTGTTAGCTTATTCAGCAATGATTTCATGTCGAGAAAAAAAATGTTTCTTTCTGCCCCATTATATTTGTCATTTGACATTCATTCCTGGGTTTGATAATTAAACCATTGTTGGGAGGTGGCAGTGACATGACAGGGCTTAAAAAACCCCTCTTGTGTTTCCTGGTTAAAAGAAAGTTTATAATGACAATCATCTTGGATTAATGGAATCTGAATTTAATGACTATATTAGAAGGAAGGAAAAATGAAACTGTAATTTGTATTTCAACTTTTACTATTTGACATGTTTAGATTTTCAGTCCACTTAGTTCTTATCAGAAAAGGTCTTAGGTGCCACCAAAGTTGCTTGAATTGGGTAAGGTTCACTTGATTTCTAGCAGAAAAGACAACTTAGTTTCCTTTGTGGTGCAATTGCAGTATCTCTCCTTAGAGAGTCTCACTAGGCAAGTCACAAAGCCCTGATGATTGGCGTCGTCTATCAATGGGGCCCGTTTCCAATAGCTCCATCCACACTTATTGTGGTGGCTTATAGTTTCAACTGGCAGAACTGATTTTTATTTACGTGCACTGATAATCAGGAATTGAGGCTAAGAGAAGAATGTTCTTTTACTTCCAAAATATAACTTTGTTATTGTTTTACTACATTATGTATTCTCTGCTTTATTCCCTAAAGGACTTAGGGTTTACTAACATTACTAAAAAATGGTTAGTAAAAACTGAGAAGGAAGAGAAAATAAAGTCAGAAACAGAATGAGAATATGTTTATATGAAACTTAACAGTTTCTGTTACCAAAAATTATAATGTTTTTCTCATATCCTGGAACATAAAGTAAAGAGAAAGCAAAATATAGATCTTACCATGAGAAAGGAAACATTGTTTCCTATGGGGAGACAAATTTACTATTGCTCTCTGAATTTACATGAAAATACTTACAGGCCTTTATCTATGAGAGACACAGAGATATAGCATGTCCTCATCTTTTAAAACATGAAGTAAGCTATTTAAACTTGATTTCTTTAATCACTTCGTACAAAAATTGAGGGCATGATACTAAGTTGAAGCTATTTATTTTAGAATCTAATGAAAATAACCCAGATTAATATCCTCCTGTGGTTTAATAATACAAGGTGAGATAACAATATCTCTGCAATTCATTCTAATTGAATGAAAAGATAATATGCACACTAGAAAAATCTTACCTTGAACATTAAGTCAGTTTGAATTTTGGTATTAGTTGGCTGAAAATTGGAGACAATACCCTCCAAAAAGAAAGGCTCTGGAATTCTGGCATCCTATATTCAGTGAGGCTTTATTGAGTTTTTTTTTTTTTTTTTTTTTAACATTCTCTCTTCCCTCTCGATATAAATGAACTATAACTGAGACTCTGAGAAAGCAAATGTGCTCTCCTTATTTTTCAAAAGAAAACTAAGATATGTTTCAGGGATAGTACTGCTGGGAGAGAATCCATATACAAAATCAATCAAAGGTCTGATAAGTCAATTTATGAATTTATTTGTTTATGAAGCACAGAAATATCAAAACAGACATGTATTTTAAAACTCAGCAAGCTTAAGTGGCAGTCTGATTCAGAGTACATTTCATTTCAACGTGGAATCGGCACATGAGATTTGCACTAAGAAATGGAGAACCTATCTTTGTCCATCAAAGCTAAAGCTTTTTCATTTATTCTTCAGGGGGAATCCTCTCTTGGAAAATACACTCCTCAGGGCTGATTTTACATCCTTATTCCTCAGGCTATAGATCAGTGGGTTCAACATAGGGGTTACAAGGTTATTCAAGATCTGAATTACAGCACCCAGCAAGGGACTGGGGTTGGGTTCTAGATAGATGATGATAACAGGCCCAAAAGCACAAAGAATAGCAGTGATGTGGGCACTACAGGTGGAGAATGCTCGTTGCCTGCCTACTGCTGAGTGAATTTTTGATATAGCGATCCCGATACGAGTGTAGGAAACAAGGATGAGAAAAAAGCAAATGAGAGACAAAAGACCAACATTAGTAAAACCTACCCTCTGGACTAGAGATGTGTCTTCACAAGCTAGAGGTAAGACTGCAGGTATGTCACAAAAGTAATAGCCCACCTCATTAGAGCCACAGTAAGGTAGCTGGAAGGTGAGGGAGGTTAGGATAATAGTGTGGATGCAGCCTCCCATCCAGGAACCAGTGGCCAAGATGGAGCAGACGCTGTGGTTCTTGATGGCCGTGTATCTCAAAGGATAGCAGATGGCAACAAAGCGGTCATAGGCCATCACCGTGTACAAGAAACACTCTGTACAGCCCAGAAAATGGTAGAAGAAGAGCTGCGCAGCACAGCCCTGGAAAGAGATAATGTGACTTTGTCCTGAAAGGTATAACAGCATCTTGGGAGTAGTTGTTGAGGAGAAACCAAGATCAAACATGGAGAGGTTTCCCAAGAAAAAATACATAGGGGTGTGAAGATGAGAAAAAGTGATGATAGCTGTAAGGATGAGTGCATTTCCCAGGAGCATACACAAATAAAATGATAAAAACAGGAAAAAAAGGACTGTCTTTAGACCCTCTGTCTCAGGGATTCCCAGCAGGATGAATTCAGTAACCACCGTGTAATTCCTCATTTTTGTAGAAGAATCAAATCTTGGGTGTCTGGGCAAAGAAATTTGTGATTAAACTGAACATGTATTTAAATAATCTGTGTTTATATCAATGAAATGGAATAGCAGCAAATGATCTAGATATAAATGTAAACATCTGACTCAGAGCAGTGCCAGTGCTTATTGATGAGATCTGAACTAAGAAATGTCCAGTATCCAGATCCCCCATACCGGACATCCTTCCACAGTGTGTTCTCTAATTGCAGCTACCTCTCATTGGCACTCTCACCAAGAAGCCTTATATTATCAAAATATCTGAAAATGTGTGAATATTCAGTCTAGATCACTTATCTTCCGTTCTTCAATACACTATTAAGTTGTATTATTCCAAATGCTACTTTGTGGCTCCAAAGAAACAATTATAAAGACTCAATTTGTATATAATGAGGTCTTATCTCAATTTCACATATTCATCTAGGACAATCTGTCTACATTAACTCTCCAAAATATATTTATAATCATGTAAGTCACACATACCAATGATACAGCTTCTTTCCTACCTCTCGCCCTAGGTGTGAGGGTCAAAAATGATGAACTAGCCAAAAGAAACACCTTAAGATAGTTCTGAATAAACAGAAATTGACAGTAACAGGGATGCATGCTCCCAAGTCACTTGAATTTATTGCACATGAGTGACCGATAGCTTCTATTTCAGTTGCCAAGGTCTGTAATTGCCCATCCAGATCTTAGTCAAGCAATACCCGAGTCTTATGGCAGCCTAAAGCCAGGGACTAAGGAATATAGACTCCTCCTGATTCTTCTAATTATTTTGAAAGAGTCTGACATCTTATTAAAAATTGTTTGAACTATTCCAGCAAGATGAGCTCTTTAAATTATATATCAACCTAGAATCCTACTGACTAAGAACTTATCTCTATCTAATCTATGTCTATAATTTTCTTGCTTGCTATTTCAGGAGAAGGAGACAAGACAAAGCTGATAAATGAAGGATACGCTTACAAGTCAAACAGGGTACATAACTGTCTGTTGCTGTTGAATGTTGTTTTTCTTTACTTCCCCTGCAGAAATCTCCACCAGCTGCAGTCTGTAGGTAGACAGACTAAATTCTTGACTTTTTCAATCAATTTCAAATGGACTAAGACATATTCAGTAACAATGCCTTAACTCCAATAACAGTAATTTCTTCTCTGACTCCAGGAACACAACAATCTCCAAACACAGGAGCTTTTAAATAACCTTGGTCTTCCTTTGGGTATTATTTCCTCCAAGTCAGGGACCTTATTGAGCAAGGGTGCAATTAACTTCTTGGTATAATTGCACCTTAGAAATTAGGGGGAGAAAGAATGGAGGTGGGTAGAGAGAGAGTGTGGGAACCTGATTAAAGATGAATTATTTTTATAATTTTTTTTTGTAAAATATACTTCAGTGGCACCACTATTTTCAAGAGAATTGATTTGTTACTCATACATCCTTCTTTGCATTTTTATATTTACTAATTTTTCATGTGTACCTCTTGTCTTTATGAATAAATTTTAAGTTATTTTATTACACTGCACCAATTAGGATTGATCTAGGTCAATCAACAGTAATTGGGGTAGCTCAGAGAATTAAAGAAATCACTGAAAAACTAGGCCCAGGGAAGGATGGGAAGTGGGCAGCTCCAGGGACCTCAACCAAGGCATGGAGTAGTCTCAAAGCATGACTGTCAGGTAATCTGGCCTCAACTGCATTTTGTGCCTGGGTCTAGGCTCAAGACTTAAATCTCCCTTCCTTGCCTGCGTTACATGCCCCCATGTGACCAGGGTACAGGCTACAGTAGATTGGAGATGGGCATTTTCACAAACGGGAATGAAAGGACTATTGCCAGAAGAAAGAGGTACATAATAGACTGTGGGGCCATCATCTCAAATCTCTCTGTTTCATACTAGTTGTTATCTACTAACAACTCTGAGTTGAAAACCTAGGATACTCTGGGGAGATGGATTATCAAATTCCTCAGTGAAGACATTAATTCACTTGCTTATTTATGTATATATGCAAGTGCATTCATTGATTTCACAAATATTGAGTACCAATTATATGCCAGGAATTAATTATTTGCCAGGGAGAAAATAAATAGGTGGTGGGAGGTGCTAAGCATAGTCCCTCTACTTGATTTTATTTAACCTTCATAAAATGAAGTCTTCTACAAATAAAGGAAGCAAGAATCAAAGAAGTTAAATAACTTGCCTGAAATCATGGACCTCACCCTGGAGGGATCTGGGAATTGGCTTCATCTGTAGGACTCTGAAGTCCATGTTTTTGCAATGCCACATGACTGTGATAAGAGCATCTGGTGGTATGAGGCACAGCTGTAGCGAAGGGGAGGGACTGATCAGCTTTGCCTGCTACGGGGGCATCATGGACATTTTCATAAACAGGTTATGTTACAATGGAGTATTGAAAAGTTCATATGGCTATTCTCAACAGACTAAAAAGAAGAGCAAAAGGGGTTTATCTGATTAAGGAAGAGTAGGATAAGGAGTGGCAGGTCTGAAGGGACCCTGCAGTTTGGGGTGCAGTGGGGTGGGGCAGGCAGCCTACTGGGAGCTGATACTTGCGAGTCTCAGAGGGAAGTACCTGTTTTCCCTTTTATTCTCAGGGCCTTGATAAGCTGATGCCTGTGCAGGGATGGGGGGGCAGCTGTACAGTCTCCATCTTATCACTCTGTAGGTTGCCCTGAGCTCATATTTGGGAAGAAGGAGAGGGAAGGCAGTTAGGAAAGGATCTAAGAAGTCCAGGTGTGGCATACTGAAAACAAGGCAATAGGAAAGAGAGCAGAGGATAGAGTGCAGCGATCTGCTGGAAATTATTTAGAAAACAGAATGTACTTGTCGGATCAATCCCAGATTTCTGCCTAGGACAACATGCACCACTTCATGGGTTAGGGAATGAAGGCTGGTGTGGGTTCTGCAAGACACTGTCATAGCTTAAGCTTTAGAGTGTTCACCCACAGGCCCCTTCGAAGTCCTGACGTGGGCTTCTAGTAATGTGTTCACACCACCACATGACTCTGTCAAGTTTGCAAAATTAATATGGCTTTATGTTCTTTTTCTTCAAAAGGATTCCCTCCCAAACTGAAAACAATACAAATAAAGTAATGAAGAAAGTGAAAATCACGCCAAAACATATTACTCATTTTTAACCTTTAAGTTAATGATTCATTTTTACATAGACACACTTGCATGGTAACGAAGAAGTAAAGTATACATATTCACCATCTCTTTCCTGCTTCTACCTGCTATGAGAAGTCTATCTTTGTCCTGTTCTCTACCACTTTATTTTGTCTTACTCCACTGTTTGAGGTAAGAAAAGAACTGGAGAAGCTAGGAAGGAAAGATTAATTTAAAATGGAAAAGGCAAAGAAAAATAAAATAATGTGGAAAATAAAGTAAGAGTCACAGAACAAGTGCTAATTAGGAAAAAAAAGTGTCAACATTGACTAAGAGGAGGGCTTTTAGAGGGCTTGAAGAAAGGAATAAGAAATAAAATGTGGTTGCTGTCATACACTGTAAGAATAAAAGCTGGGATATATTTTAAGAAGTTGCATATACGTATGTGTGTAGTATGTATTTGTGTTCAGAACAATCTGATATCTTATTTTGGATGTTTTGGTACAGTTTTAGATAGGGGAAAGACAAAGTCTTTGAAAAGAATTTTTATCCTTTATTTTTTATATGCAAGACAATCTATACAACACTGATTTAGAAGGACCAAAACAAGGTCAGGTTCATTCAAGTTTCGGGTTTCACGTATCTTTAATTTTTCTTAAATGTGGGAATATACTTAAATGTTCTGTACCCTAAAGATTTCATTCATATTCCTCTTTCCAGATCAATAAATGTGCATTTGTGTCATAATTTGTTTCTCTGGGTGGTATTCCATTCATTCATTCATTCATTCAGCAAACATACACTGGCTGCCACTGTGTCATTGGATGCAATAGCTAATCAAGCAAACAGGATCTCTGTACTTACTGCACTTTCGTCTAGAAAATAACATTGAAAACTATTTGTCAGTGTAATGAACGTTGATACATGAACACGATCCTAGTCCTCCAGATATCATGGCATGTGGGCTTTTCTGCCAACATCTAGTTTTAACAGGACAGCAAGCTAATCCAGGAATTGCCTACACCCTGCATATTTCCTAGGATGGGATTCCCACAGTGTTGGAATAAGATCGTGTGTTCAGCTTAGGAGGGTGCATAGAACCCTCACATTGTACCTCACACCATTTACCTCCTCCTGAAAGGGCTCCACTCTGCACTTTCTGCCTCATGTCTTTTGTAAGCATAGCTATTTATTTTATCTGAGATTTTACTTTTTTATTTATTTTTCATGGTTTCAAATCGAATGGAGACTATTGGGAGTAGAAATGGAATAAGAAAACTACAAATGACTGAAATTTCATTAAATCTAAGGGCTGGTGTGTCTGTGGGATCCCTAATAAATAATACCCTTTCTCTAAAATGGACTTTGGAGAAAATTGAGAATTAATTATCAATTCCAATGTTTTTGGAGTCAAAGTTGGAAAACCGGTTTCATGAGAGAACCAAATGGACCTATAAACTGAATCCCATAATGAGACATCTTCTCTTAAAAACACACGGGAAGGATAGGCATTCCGATTTGTTTAGCTCTAAGAAATAATTTGATATATTGCCAGATTGGTACAGTAGGAAAATCATGACAGTAGGAATTAAGAGGCCTGAGTATAGTACTGGCTTAATCTAAAATGAGATGTTCTACATAGAACTAGACACTTAATGCTGTATCTCAAGGCCACCATCTATACATTGGTTAGCAGAACTGAATCAATGCAGAATATAGTAAGGTCAATATTATATATAAACCTGTGTCTGTGCTTCTTTCACCCATGATTTATGAAATACTTTCTATTATGTATCATGAAATATACTAGATTCTGGAGACAGCTCATATGTCCTGGAACATTTAGGGCCCAGTTTGCTTCTTAAAATAATGAATGAACTTGAATCCACTCTTGAAAGTCTCTAAACTTCAAAGCTCTCTTCTACAAAATGGGATCACTACCATAAGGGGTATTGTTCAGAGGAAATAAGATATGCATGCGAAGAATTCATCGTCATGCCTGGAAGATAGATCATGCTGTATAAATATTAGTTCTTACTGTTCGCGAGCTAGCAACAATGATGCTTTCCACAAAAACCCACTCAAGTCCTAACCCCTGGTTTTTTGGGTTTGGACTCACTTGTAAATGTGATCATCAAATATCCTATTTAGATGACTCCCAATTGAATTGGAGTGGGTCTTATTCCCGTTACTATGGTTCATATAAGCAAATTATATCTGAATAAGAAAGGAGACCAAATTAAATGGATGATGGCTGTCAAGCCACCAACACAACACTATGGACTTAGAAAAGGCATGACCCTCCAATGCTTTGATTTTGGACTTCTAGACTGTGAAATTTGAGCTAAAAATCCTTGTTTTTATACCAACTAGTCTATGGTGTTTGTTGGAGCAACCCTAGAAAACTAAGAGATTTAGAGACATAAAGAAAGTGACTTTTTTATGGCAGAAGAGAGAAACAACTGCATTCTAAGTGAAGCCAAAAATGAAAAGAAGGTTCATTTGATAGAAATTTGGCCTGATGAAGGCTGCTTCTTGGACTGCCAAAAAACCTCACCATCCCCAACCAGGCATCATTGGGTGCCCATTACAGGGACAAGAACTCTGTTTCCAACTATGTGCCCTGCTCCTTGGCTACCTTACTCAGGAGTGAGGCACTAAGAATATTACTTATACAGCTCTTTATGGGGAACAAGTTACAGAGACACACAAACAGAGGGTATTTTATCAGGTAAACAAAATATAACACTTTCAGGGAAGGAGTTTCCTAATTTGTTTTTTTTTGTTTTTGTTTTTGTTTTTGTTTTTTGCAGTACCGGGGGTGAGGGATTGAACCTAACATGCAGGCACTGATTGTCTTCCCTGAGTTGGTTTTATTGTTTGTTTTTTTGTTTGTTTGTTTTTGTTTTTTCAGGAAGCACTGGGAACCGAACCCAGGACTTCTCATGTGGAAGGTGGGAGCTTCACCACTCAAGCCACATTGACACCCTTTTTTTTAAAAGAGGAGAAATAGGAGTATGATAGTAAGATACAGTATTTCTAAAATCAGTTTTTAAACCCATAATTTATTCCAGAACAGTATTTACTACATTATGGAACACCCTTTTCAGTGACCTTTTCACTTCCTTGTTCCTTAAGGAATATATTAATGAGTTCAGCATGGGCGAGACCAGGTTATTTAAGATTTGCACCACGGCACCAAGCACGGGGTTGGGTGTGGGCTGCAGATATATGATGATCACGGGTCCGTAGGCACAGAGTATTGCAGTGAGGTGGGCACTGCAGGTAGAGAAAGCTTTCTTCCGGCCTTCTGCTGAACGGATTCTCAAAATGGCAATCCCAATGCCAGTGTAGAAGACACAAATACTGAGCAAAAGCATTAAAGCCAGAAGGCTAACATTAGTGGATCCCACTTTCTGGGCCAGTGAGCTGTCAGTACATGCCAGGGGTATAACAGCCGGAATATCACAGAAGTAGTAGTTCACGTGATTGGGACCACAGTAGGTTAACTTAAAGGTAAAGGAGATCAGCATGGTGGCATGAAGAAAACCCACCAACCAGGTGCCTATGACCAAACCCACACAGACTCTGGGTTTCATGATGAGCATGTACCTCAGGGGGTAGCAGATGGCAACAAAGCGGTCATAAGCCATCACAGAATAGAGGCAGCCTTCGGTGGAACCCAGAAAATGATAGAAGAAGAGCTGTGCTGCACATCCCTCGTAGGAGATGGCTCGGCTCTGTCCTGAGAGGTAGAAGAGCATCTTGGGACAGGTTACAGAGGGGAAGAACATGTCAAAAATAGATAGGAGTCCCAGGAAGAAATACATGGGGGTATGGAGGGTAGAGGAAGCATAAATGGCTATGAGGATGAGGAAGTTGCCAAATAGGGTGAAGAAGTAGACGAATGAAAAGATGACCAAGAACACTGTCTCCAGTCCCTCTGTCTGAGGTATTCCCATCAGAATGAACTCACGCAGCTCTGTGTGATTACTCATGTTCATGGAAGGTGGTCTGGGTGGAGATAAAAGATGTGAGAATGTGAACATTCAAGGGGTTAGCAATCCTGATAGACACAACAATAATTCATCAGGCTAAACATGACAATGACATTCTGCCAAAGGCACTTAGGGGCAGGTTAAATACATTTTATTAAACAGGAAACAAAATGAAACATTTACATGGTAAAATGCTGGAATTGCTAAAAAAAATAAAGATCTCAATACCCAACCCTGTGAGCATAGTCTAATTAATGTCAACAACCAATTACACAACAATGAATGTCCTAAAATAGACCAACTTGGTCACTTTATCCACCAGATTCCTTTTCACAGCATTTTAGTTACTGAAGAATGTTGTCAAAAACCTGAAACACTCATCAAAGGGCAATTTGGGACCCCCAACTCTGATCAGGATCATGAATTATTATATGGTACAATGGGCATTAGGATTTAGGTTGTAATAATATTACTCAAATGGATATTTTCCACAGTTTTTGCATTTTCTTATTTAGAGAAGTTCCTTTAAATGTAAAGAAACTAGCAGGGACAAATTTGGCTAATATCCTGGGGTTTTAAGCTGCTTAGAGGTCAGCACCTAAGTCATATTATGTAGGTGGTAAGTTTTAGTGCTATAACTTCATGTATAAAGTTAAAGATGCAGATATGAATTATTTGATCCTTCCTAACAATTGGAATTTATGAGTCTTTAAGGCAATGGAACTGAAATATTGTTACAATGCATTTTTTTGTATGTTTCCTGCTTTTGTTTCATTTTAAAACTTCTAAAGTTATTTATTCATTTTACAAAATTTGAAAAGAGAATATAACTATGAAATTAAAACACATGAAGTGAGAATGCTAAGAACTTGAAGCTGCCACTAGGGCATGCTCTGGAGCTTTTTGTTACAATGTTTGAGTTGAAGGACTCTTGTGAATCTTCCATCTAGAAGAGATGATGTTTTTGCATTGTTTTCCATTTATGACCCGTTTTTTTTGGAGATCCAAAGTATATGAAAATTGTCTAATTATAATTGCCTTGGTTTAATTGCAATACCTGGTGAATTTCTCTGATGCTTTGTTTGATTTATATGGTTACTAATAGATAAATTTACCCACTAAAAATTGGAAATGGTGAAGGAGGTTAAACTCTATCTACACAAGCAAGAAATTCTGATAGAAATAAGTCCAGGTTCTACTAAACTGTCATGTTCCTGAGAGCAAAGACTCTATATCATTTTGTTCCTGAATTTGTAGCATTTATCACAGTGCCTTTGAATAGATGATATTTAAATATTTGTTAAATAAATGAATGAGTGTATGAAAAGTTGGAGAGTAAATCTTGGGCTGTAATTCCATGAAAAGAACATATGTGTATTTGTTCACCAATATATCTGTAGGACTTAAGAAATAGTGGCATCCAATAAATGTGTTTATTTGAATTGAATTTCAAATACTCTGAAATGACCTCTTTTGCCTTTTGTTTTAAACCATTTCGTTTTTATACAAAAGCAATGGGATGTTAGGGGAGAGGGATGCTATAGGACATCCTTGAGACAGAAACTTCTGTAACAATAAGAAAAGAATGGGAGAAGGAATTAGTGTAAGCATGCTGGAATAGCACAAACAGTATTCACTCAAATAGGTGTCAGATTTAGATTACATATCTTAGCTTCTTATGTAATAGTTAGAACTGGGAAAGCATTAACACAAAATCTCTTTGCAACTAATTTTCTTTGCTATTATTGTTTTGTGGTATCAAGTCTACAGAGATTTATTGTGTTGGGTTCTTTGAGTCTTTTGATACTTTTGGGTATCTTTTTGGAGGAAAGTTAGTATTTTTAACTATTATTTTTCAGATTTTAGGGAAGAACATGTGGTCCTGAAGTCTCTGGGACCACTTTATACTTGTAGTGAAGTTGTTAAAGAAAGAGTGCTTGGCAGTGGAGGAGCATTGCTTTACAGAGGATCCCTGTAGGTTTTTCAGCAAATGCAGTCAGACTCAAAGATCAAAGAAGGTTAACAGAATAACTGTAAGGAAGCTATTTTAACATATTCCTAGGAAAAGTATTTAAATAACATAGTAGATTAAAAAATGGAATTTAACATGACTTTTAAACTATGAAAATGGAGAGGAGAAATAGAAAAAAAGATGTTGAAGGTATCAGTGCAATGGAATCTTGGAAAAGACAGAGAACTCACTTGCTCTCTGTCTAGAAGACGGAGTGAAGCTATGGTGGGTGATGATAAGGAAAGGTGAGATTTTTGAGTCAGATATCGTTTTAAATCCAGGTTCTATTGCTTGCTAATTTTGTGATGTAGGGTAACTCACTTTGTCTTGCTATGTGTCACTTGACTTCTTCACAAAAATAGAGATGATATTACCTCCTCAGTGTTGTTCAGTGAGTTAATTGGGATGATTTAATATTGGCCATCTAATATGGTACCTGACATATAGCAGGTGCCCAGCAACTCCAATTTACTACTTTTCTGTAGACAACAGTAAAATCACTCCTAGTGTACTGGCTTAATTTAGCATGAACATAGCATAATGATAAATAATTTACATTTTGGGGAAATTATTTAGAATCTACTCCTGGAGATTTCCTAAGAATGATGCTGTGGTATAAAAATAAAACATGTGGTGGAGAAGATTGAAAACCATTGAACACATGTTTACTTCATCTCCTCATGCAAACTAGTCAAAACCCAGGAATATACGAATCATGCCAACATATCAAGCCAAGGATAATTAATTTGAAACACAAATCACATTTCTGTTAGTTCTAAAGTAGTATAAACTTTATTTTCTTTAATATAAAAGTGGAAAACAATGAAAAACTGTGAGAACTCTTTCACAGGAGTAACATTATTTCAATTTGCAAATGTCTTTATGATTTTTTTTCTTTTGAATTTTTGTTCTTATAATCTCATTTGATTTTCTTTAAAATATCCTGCATATTCAAGCTACTCACCATTTCCAGATGTGTTTTTAGACATCAAAGACACATATGGGACTAAGAATGACAATTAAAATAGTAAATTAGCATTGCACCCAAGGAAGAAATGGATATAGCTGTCCTGAAAGATTCAATTCAGATTCAAATATTTGTTTAGGAGAGAGTCAACATGGCATAAGAGAAAACATTTCCACTAGAGATTGAAAGACCCAAGCTCAAGTTCTGATTTCTGGTGGTGTGACTCAGGGCAAGGTGTACTTTTCAATCTCTGAAAGTCAGCTTCTCATCCGTAATTTAGCAGAAAGCATTTCTTGTGCTGGCAACCTCAATCCTAATTAGTTAAAATTAGTCATTCCAACTAGGACTGTTTCAAGTGTGGCCAGTATGCATTATTAATAAATAGGGCAGGACAATAGGAACAAACAGGAAATTTCTTGGCATAACATTGAATAATCTCCTTAGTTATGTGTCCTGCAATCTGAATTTTGACATCCACCACTATAATTATAATCTTTGAAAATGTGGGGTATTCTTATAATTGTGACATATATAATGAGTACCCAATAAATGTGGTTTTTATTAACTAAAATATCATTTACCTTATAGAAATTATTTAAAAGTCAACGATGATGATGGTTATGAAAGATTTTGATAGAATAAGATGCTCTATAATGATTTTATATTGGCTATAGGTAGCTCCATGTTAAAGAATTTGGAATTTACCTGAATAAGGATGATAGTTTATGTGTTAAATCTGAGTGAGATCACTAGGAAACAGTGGATAAAGTAAGGACAAATATGACTTGAGAAATACTGCATTTTAAGAAAAGGAGAAGGAAAAGGAGCTATTTAAGTAGCTGTATCTATGCCTACACTTATATCTCTATATCTATCACTAACACTGTCTACAGTCTTCAGAGAATTAGGAAGAGAACCAGGAGGCTACTTTTTACATTTCTTTGCCTCACAGAGATGATTATTTTCACCATATCATAGAAATGTATTTTTTCCATGTCAGGGAATACAACCAATTGATTTTTTTATCTTAAACAACTGTGTGGTATTTGGTACATGAGAGATGCTAAATGCAGGAAAGGACTATGGTCATTACATAAATGAAAAATATGCTCTTAATTGTGATGTCTTCCAACAATTCTTGCTACCTAGGTCTCCAGAGTAAATGTAAAAAGTAAAAATTGAAAAATACTGGAATAAATTCTGAGCACTTACCTGACCAAAAGGGTAACGACAGACTCAGGTAAGGAAAGTAAATGTTGGTCTTCCCCTTTTATCTTCAGTTTCTTTTATTGATTTGTGGGCTCTTCATCTCAAATGGGTCCATAATACTGGACTTGGCTTCTCTAACCAAGGACCCCAAATGTTCTATTTCATTCAGATTCACACACACAGAGGATGATGCATATCAGGTGGATTCCAAAACATCTAAGGTAATTTCTGCAGTGTTAGCAGAAGTGAAAATATTTCCTACCCTTACAGGATTTTAAGTGGTCTCATAGTCCCTCTAGAGTCCCATCCATGATGTATCTTGAGACTCAAGAAGCAGGAGACCTCTGAGCACAGGGAGCAATTAAATATAGATGTTGAGGAAATTTAGTAATTAGGAAATAATACATAGTAGTGAAGATAATATTTAAAGGAATTAGGTATCATAAAGCTTGTGGCTCCTTCCTGGTCACCCCAAATTTCTGTTTTCAATGGACATGTCCTCAACTCCATTTGTTAGATATCCTTTATAAGTCTTTATTTCACTTCTCCTCTATTGAATTCATGAATTTGGCCTGTCATCTTTCAATTTTTCCAATTTCTACCTATTCCCTTATTTCTTAGGGTTATGGAAGAGTACTCAGTACTAATGTACTAATGGAAAGAGTACTCAGTATGAAAGCAGAAGATTCTGGGTCTGAAGGACAAATCTATTTCTCAGTGGTATATGCCTTTGAGAAGTCAATGATCCTTCATGAGAGTTAATATTGCAATTTTTAAAATGAGGTAATAATAGTATTTTATAGGGTGATTGTGACAATTAAATGAGAAAATGCGTATGTATTTCCTAGCACACTCTATGTGCTCTTATGATTTCTACATTTCTTGAGATTAGAGGGAAAGTGGATTTCTCATCTTCTCAAGTTCATTGCTAAACTCTTTTTTTCCTTAGTTTTGTTCATCTTAAATGCTAATAATTAGAGAGAAATAGTGATTAGCAAAAATAACTAATATTATTAGAGTTAGAACAATACAAGAAGGTTAAGAATTCTTTTGTTAACAATAGCCTGTTCTATATAGAAATTTGAATGGCACATGGTTTTTTGGATTCTTGGGAGTCATCCAGGCCAACCCAACAAACAGAAAATGAAGCTAACATGTAGAGAGTGCCAAAACATGACAGATGCCTTAAAGACTCTTATTTTATTGAATTTGTACAAAATATATGTGAGGTATGTATTATTAGTTCTATTTTACAGATGATCATATGGACTTAGAGAATTAAATTGCTTTCCCAAGATTATATAATTAGTACATGGTAAGAGTAAGAATTAAGCCCAAAACTATCTGAATCTTAAGCTCACAGACTTAATTCTGAGGTAGAACCAAGTTGATTCTAATATATCAAAACCTCCTTCCTAGTTTTATCTCCAGATTTCTGATTGGATGAACAAGGTATACCCTTCAAACAACATACTTGGACTTCGTCTGCACCTCCTCACCATTATCTATCCCCTGGACACTTGCTTATGCTTTTGGCTTGCTCAAAGAATATATGATTGCAGTTTATGGACAAATGTTACTCTTAAGGGATGATCAACATCATCTAAGGAATTTCTGACTAAAAACTAAGTGGCTTTTGATGAAGTCCTTATTCCTGACTGAAATTAAGGTTGTTTGTCTTATTTTGTAAAATAACACTGGTTTATAATAGGGACTCAGTAAGTAACAGACAAATACTTATTATTTTTTTTCTATCCAACCATATACTGATCCATCTCTGATAAGTTTTTGCTGGATCAAGTTTTCATGTGATGTCTCCAACCACTAAATTTGCAAGTTTCCAAGTAATTATATGAAGACCATTCCTACTGAGTGCAATTTTTATCACTAACATATCAGGCAATAGCTGCTTATAAGGCTTGTGTACATTTCTGAGCATTTATTCACTTTATCTTTTTGAAATCTATCTTATAATATCTACAGGTGGTAGCTTTCACCTCTTTTAAGCTTAACACAGGGTCTAAGAGTATTTATACAACCTTCACCATTTCTATGTATTTATTCATTTATCAAAGAATTTTACGCATTTTGGATATGTATTTACTTAAAAGTTTACAAGTTGTGTAAGCACATAAATGACAAGAATAATAGGCACTATTACATGAAATCTTAATGAAGCATGAGAGGAGAGGGAATAAACAAAACAAATGAAACTCCATGTAAAAAAGGACATTGAAAAAAGAGAAAAACAGAAGTGAGAGAAAGAACAAAGCCACTTATTGAAGCCTGTTCAGAACCAGTTCTAAATCCTCAACATGGTAAGATAAACAGTTCTTATTTCTGACAGGGATAATGACTCTCAGAAGAATTGGATGGAAATAAGCAGAAAGCTATGATCAATATGGACCAACATAACTTAGGACATGTGTGTTATTTTGTAGAGTGTTGCAATGAATTGTTCTGTTCTCATAATTCACAGAAATCTCTTTCCATTTTATGCAAATGTGTTCTTCATATTCAAAAGACAATAGTTTCCTTAAAACTTTACTCTTTGCATTGGGTCCAGTCAAGAATATTAGTTAGGTTAGGTGTTCTCTGGCACAGAACCCAAATAACTGTCCTAAAACAAAGAGAAATTCGTTACTCTTCTATACAGAAATCTTAGTTGATATGGTTGTCCTGCCTATAAATACATCATGAGCTTAAGATCTTCTATCTTGTTACTTCTCCATTTCCATGGGTTTTCCTCTGGACCTCATGGTCGAAGGTGGCTCAGAATATATCTGTTTTTCCCACCAGTGAGCAAGAAGATGAGAAAGTGAAGGCGCAGACATGCCCTTTCTTTGAAAGGCATGGGCATGATTCTGATGCACACAGCATATCTTTTATCCCATGGGCCAGAATTCATAGTCTTATCTTGGTACTTGACTGCTTTGAATCTTGTTGAATTTGGTACTCGACACATTTTGATGTGAAAACTGTCCTGGTACGATTGTTTGTTTGGTACTTGACCTGCAAGCTAGAACTTGTTGGTGTCAATTGCCTCATAACTCGCTACCCATTCCAGACGAACCAAAGGGTCATGTGTTAGTCATGTGGTAGCTCTTGCCATATGCACATCTCAATGTGGTCTTATCTTAGCTTCTGTGGTCATTCTGTGTATTCTTGCATCTTTTTTCTCATTGGGTCCTAAAAAAATGAGCAGTGCTAGTGCTGAGCAGAAGAGAAAATTACTTCACACCCACTATTGAGAAAAAAAGAAAAAATAATAGGTAAATACAAAAGCGGTATTCACATTATTGATCTTGCTAGGGAATACAGTGTGCCTAGAACAAGCCTCCACCATCATTAAGGATAAAGAAGTGATTTAAAAAAGGCTGATGTTGTGAAAGGAGTTAAAGCACTAATAAAATAGTGTTCCTAAATATTTGAGGAAGTTGAAAAACTGTTGTTAATTTTGGTAAATGAGATGCAGTTAGCAGACACCAGTGTATCAGAAGCCATGATACGTGAAAAAGTGAAAGCGTTGCATGCCAATCTTTTGAAAAACAAACCGGGACCAAGTGATGAGAGTGTTGAAGTTTTTAATGCCAGCCAAGGCTGGATTGATAATTTTAAAAAGAGGACCAGCACTCATCGTGTCATGAGGCATGGCGAGGCAGTGAGAGCTAATAAAAAGGCTGCTGATGACTACGCAGAGGTTGAGGGTTTTATTCCTAACCAAGTTTGTAACTGTGACTGGAGTTTTTTGGGAAAAGGTGCCAAGTAGAACTTAAATCACAAAAGAGGAGATGACATTACCAGGCCAATCCATGGGTCTGGAGGTTGATGCTGCTGGTTTTGAGGAGTCAGTGGAGGAACATTGTGAAGAACTCAACACTGAGGAGCTGCAGGAACTACAGAAGGAGCAGCGCAAGAGGTGGCTGAAGAGATTTCTTCAGGTGAGGAGATAAGGGAGGATGTCCCCAGTTCCTTGATAAAAGAAATGTGTGCAAAATGGGCAGAAGTTCAAAACTTTGTGGAGAATTTCCATTCAGACAAAGCTCTGACAAGCAAAAACGTGAATTTATTGAATGACCAGTTTCACACTTTTGAGGAATTCTGAAAAGACAGAAGCAATCCTCATTGGATAAGTTTTTAGTGAAGGTGACAAAGGCTGTGTCAGCACCTGTAGTACCAGTTGAAAAAGGGCAGAAAATAGAAAGAACATCTGAAGTGCAAGTACCCAAGGTTCTATTGGAAGAGGGTTCTCCTTCCAAGCAACACTCCATGTAACCTCTCCTCACCACTCTCCTCCCACCATCCAATTAGGCCATGGACTCTTCTCATTACAGAAGTTTTTATTTTATTGATCTAAGTATTTATTAATTTTAGACATATTTCTTATGTAAAATAATGTTATACAACCCTATCTTTTTACATATTGCCTTAAAAATATGCATTGTCTTTGGTTTGGGAATGCATTGAATTTATTTACATTATTCTTCATGGGAAAAATTTGTTTGGTACTCATTGTTTTTGGTACTCATCACGCCTCCTGGAACCAATTAAGGATGAGTACCGAGGTACCACTGTACAGAGCTTTCAGGGAAGTTGATGAATGTCTGTCTTATGAATGGCCGTAGATCTGGGGTCCCTATTACTATGAAAAATAAGATGAAATCGGATATTGAGTGGACACCTAGCAATATTAAGTCCCAAGGGCAGGCTTTTGGCAGGAGACACCTAATCAGAAGTAACCTTTATTCATTCTCTAGTATACTACATATTTTTTTTTCTTTAAACACCTTCACTACTGGATATTTTCTTGTTTATTTGCATATTGTTTATTGACTCTTTCCTCTCCTTACAATGGAAGCTCCATGGGGGTAAGTTTGTTTGTATGTCTTGTTTATTGCCATAAGGCCGATGTCTAGAATAGTGACTTGCATAGAGTAGAAACTCAATACAAACATGTTGACTAAAAGAATGAATTTCATGTTTTCCTTTCAAAAGTTTCATCATTGGACTCATTAAGTATTTTATATGAAAATAGTAAAAATTATTAGTTGTGTTTAAGCAAATATAAACACAAAAAATGCATTCATTTTTAAAAAGCTATAAAGATCTGTTTGAGTATTCTGTGTTTGGTTCATGGACTTTTCATATAATTATCCTTTTCCAACCAAGCTGCCAAGTCTGGTCTGGGGAAGACATGTAGTTCTAAGTTCTTTAGACCAGTTGGGGTCACATGATGAAGGCTGCCCACTTCCCCAGCTTCTCCCTGTTGTTGCTCAAATACTAAGTCAATAGCAGTAAGGAGAACACAGGCAGGAGAAGCAGTAAGTTGTGATTTCTGCCCAGGGTAAAAGAACATTACTTCTTACAATCCAACAATCAAGTTGATGCATGTAAAGGACGTGGTCCTGATACCATACAATTTGTGCTTTTCTATATATGTAGAAAGGTCTTTCACATCCACTGCGATCCATTGGTTCTTTTTCTTCTTTATTTTCTTTTAAGTATTACATTAGAAAAATATGAGGCCCTCATATACACCCCACACCCCCAACCCACCCCTCCCACATCAACAACCTCTTCTATCATTGCAGCACATCCACTGCACCTGGCAAATACATTCTGGAGCACCACTGTACCACATGGACAGTGGTCCACACTGTAGTTCATGCTCTCCCCCAGTCCACCAAGTGGGCCACGACAGGACACACAACATCCAGCATCTGTCCCTGCAGGACACCTAGGACAACTCCAAATCCTGAAAATGCCCCCACACTATATCTCTTCTTCCATCTCTCTACCATTAGCAGTCACTGTGGCCACCCTCTCCATATCATTACTACAATTTCTTCCCTTACTAATCACCATAGTTCCCCAGCAGAACTCCAGTAAGTCAACGCTAATCCATACTCTATTCCTCCATTCTGTGGACCCTGGGATGGTTATGTCCAGTCCCCCTCTATGTCAAGAGGTTGCTTAGATTCCACATGGATGATGGATGCAATTCTCCTACTTGCAGCTGTGGGCACTCTTGGCTCCCTGATGTGGTAGTTGACCCTCTTCACCTCCCTGTCAGCTGGCCAGGGTAAGTCCAAGAAACCAGAGGGTAGGAGTCACAAGTCTGCTGAGGCCCAGGACCTGGCCGTCACATGGACAGTTCAGAGATTCAGGTCTCCTGAGTATACACCAACCCCAATGCCAATCACATGTCCGGTAAAAGTAACAGAAGAGGCATGTGTAGAAAAGTCATATCTGAGTCGAACTTCATCACACTTAGGAACAAAAACTCCAAAGTAGGGCCAACTGACATGGCCCTGAACTCCAGAGTCATCTGCTTTGACCATAGAACCTGTGGGTCTCTGCAGCCCTCAGGAGAACCGGCACCCAGGGAGGTAGGTATATGTCATCAACTCCATTTTACAGATAAGAGGATAAACTCAGGGAGAGCAAATGTGTCATAACGAACATGTCACAGAGACCAAAATCAAGTCTGAATCTTTGATATCACTTTATATATTTACTCTACACAGACTCTTCAACAGTGATAGGATTTTTTTCTTTAAGACTCAGATTAAATAGGTTCATTTTGAAAGAAAGAAAATATAGGGAACATGGCCACTTCCACTGCCCCTAACCAGGCAAATGAGCCAGATATCCTCACTTAGACTGTTAACCCACAGTTTTGATTTTGTGATCCTAAGGAAATACCCACCCGTGACTCCTGCCTGGAAGACTTGGCCCTCAGTGACTTGAGATTCTTTCATTATAGGAGAAATATGTGCATTGCCTGAAGCTCATCTCCTACCCCTAAACCCCATACTGTGAGGAGGGTGAAATCGTGGGATAAAGGACTCCAATTAGAAAGTGAAATTCAATGCTTTAATGCCTGTAAAGTTTTTATTACCAATGTTTGGTGCACTGTAACGTCCGTTAGAGAAATACGTAATTTTTATCATTGATGTTGTTACTGATGCTGCATTTTCATTTGAAAACCAAACAGGAAACGCTTTCTTCCATTTGTCCAGCCTCTGATTATTCTTTAGCGAAGACCAGGCAAAGGAGAAAAGCAAATGTCCCAGAGTTTAAGAATTTTCCCTTGATGTAGACAAAAGCGAATGTTCTAGTACTTGTTTAAGAATTTTCCTTCGATCCCTTAGTCCTGTGGTCGCTCCTTTATCATCAGTGCCTGAAAGGGGGCGGGTCTTTCTGGACAGTTTGACGACTGCTGTTTTCTTTCTGCAGCGCCTCAGAGTGATTCTGGACTGCGGAGAAGGTAGGTGACCAGGCAGCCCGCGCTGGGGCAGGAGCCCACTGGCCTGAGACCCTACCCCCCTCTTCTCTTTTCTCCTTTTACCAGCGAGCTCAAGGGGTGGGGAATTTAGTCCTGGTGTGGGATCCCCGGGGAGTTTCTGCCAGCTTGGCAGTTTAGGGGAATCTTTCGGGGTGGGAGGGGGCTATTTAGCCATCTCAAGGCCTCCGTTTGCCCTTTCCGTCATCTGGCTCTCTTTTTCTTTTCCCCCTCTCCGTATTTATTTATTTTCTTTCTTTAATATGGACAACTGGCGATTTCTCAATTTTATGTAATTTTGGCCTGTTGGAAATGCAGCGTCGAGCCCCACTCCCCCTGCTCCCCCGCCCCCCCCAACCTTCTATATAGTAAAGAAGGAGACCGACCCTGCCCCTTCTGTAAATACCTGAAAGCTGAAAATTTCAGACTGAATATAAAGATTTAATCACTCTCCGATTCTATGCGACCCCCGCACCCCCCCGCATCCCACGCCAGCATTTGGCTGGTGGTGGTGGGGGGGCTTCTCTGCCTGCGCAGCCCGGGCTGAGGGGTGTGCCCTGCGCCACGACTGCGTCAGCCGCCTTGCCCTCCTCCTCCCTCCTGCGCAGCGCCCTGCGGGGATGTCTGGATCCTGACGTCCAGCTGCCTGGCTCGGCGGGACCCTTCTCCTTTCCCCAGCTGTCTCGGATTCAGGTCTTGGACCTTTGTCAGCCCATGTGGCCCCTCTTTGTATGCCTGTTGCTAGGTGCATTTTTGAAGTGCCATCCTGAGGGACAGAGCTAATGCTGACAGAGCAGTTTATACTGGGCAGAGTGGAGGTGGAGGGGTGCAGAGTAGCGAATTTCTTTCAGTGGGGGATTGATCTGGGGGATCCTAGAATGAAAGTAAAAATGAGGATATAGGACTCTTTTCTTTGTAGGAGACAGACCCCTGCTTCTCACTTCCTCTGGCAGCCACACTCTTGGTGAGTATGTCCTAGCCTGAGAGCTTTGGTTGTCTGACACAATTCCCTCAGCTGTTTTACACGCTTCCTCCCACCCCCGTTGTGAATCTTCTCTTACTCTGCTTCCTTCTGGTTTTATTAGAAAACCCTCCTCCCCCAACCCCAGCCTGTTTCCCCAAATAACTTACCCCAGTTAAGGAAACTGCATGGAAACCCTTTTCCTCACCGCCCTCTCCTCTCGCCACAGCCCTGACTGCTCTTTGTGCTTCTGCCAAATTGTGGACCATTTTGCCACACCCAATTCTTACCCAATTTCACAACATTACCCCCTGAATCTATTCTTAATGCCCAGGAGAAACACAGAAGTTAATGGTGTTTGAGTAGATATTCCCCAAAATGTCACTGTGTCCCTGATCTGTCTTTTCCACAGAAAATTTGTGCCACCATGGTGCACCCCTGTGGCCTACTCAACTCCCTCCAGGATCCAGGTAAGCTGCTTACCTGAAATCACCTGCGGGTGAATCTTCAGCATCTAGCACAATGCCTGGCCCACAGGAGGCATTCTGTTAAGGTTTTTGAACTCTTGAACTCCTGTCTTTCCCCAGTGCCACTGAAGAATATCTCTGTGAACTTGTCCATACGTGAGTTTGTGGCTGATGTGTCTGCAACTTTAAACTACGAGAATGAGGAGAAATTTCCCGTGGAAGCCTTCTTTGTGTTCCCAATGGATGAAGACTCAGCTGTCTATAACTTCGAGGCCTTGGTGGATGGGAATAAAATTGTGGCTGAATTACATGATAAGATGAAGGTACTAGGGTGGAGTGCATTACCTCTTCTTGGCTTATTTCCTTAACACATACTTTGCTAGGCTCTCTATCGAAGGAAACTTTACTGAAAATGTTGTTGAAAGCTTTTTCCTCTGTTCCTTTCTAGCTGCTATTTTCCTAAATTCATTTGGAGGGAGAACTCATTCATAAACACTCAGAGTATAGCTGTGAATTTGGCAAGACCAATTCTAATTCCTCCTCGCCAGTCTTTCCTTTCTGCAACACTCCTTTCTTCCTTAACCTTTAGCTTTGATGGCACTTTTCCTTCCTGCCCCTCACTCTGTTCTCTTTAGGCTTATGCCAAATATGAGAATGCCATCTCCCAGGGCCGCCAGGCTTTCCTCCTGGAGGAGGACTTTAGCTCCAGGGATGTCTTCTGTTGCAATGTGGGAAACCTCGGCACAGGGTCCAAGGCGGCAGTCACCCTGCACTACGTGCAAGAGCTGCCCCTGCAAGCAGATGGGGCCCTGCGCTACGTGCTCCCAGCTATCCTGAATCCTCGGTACAATCTTTCTGGTGAGGAACCTCCCCCTTGGTTAATAGTGGTGGGTGGCTTATTATTGGGGAAATCCGCTTGAGCTTGTGGGGGTACTAAAAACTGTAGGAAGGGAAAATCGACCAAGGTAACTTTTTGTAGGACGGTCTAACAGTTCCTCTCAAATGAAGACTCCTGCAGTCCCTTTGAAGGACCTGCCCTACACATTCAGCATGGTTGCCACCATCAGTTCCCAGCATGGCATTGAGAAAGTCAAATCCAACTGCGCATTGAGTCCTCTTGAATACCTTGGAGATAAGAAGACTGATGCTCAGGTGATTAAAAAGAGAGCACTGTTATTGCTTGGACCCCAATTCCTTGGGTCCTGACCTTGTCCTTTCCCATACCTCCTTAATTATTCTTTAATTTTCCCTGTTAACTCAGAAGAAGTTATCCGCATTTAATTTCCAGAGCCTTCTTTCCATTCAAACCCCTGCTCTTGATAATGCTTACTCATGAAAGCTCTGACCTCAGCCTCAGGCAGTGAGCAGGGACAGTTCTGACGTCTCTCCTTTGTTCGCCCCTCCTCAGGTTTCCCTGGCTGATGGGCACAAGTTTGAAGGTGATGTGGAGCTCCTGATCTACTACTTCGACGTGCACAAGCCCAGTGTGGCTGTAGAGATGGGCAAACCTCAAACAAAGCCAGGTACCATCCTTCTCCCCTGGTAGTCATCTGGAAGGTAATTCTAAGATGCCCCCTCAAATTACATCTCTTTCCCCCTGTCCAGAGTCAGAGAAAACGTATCAATGTGAAACATTACAGTTGCTTACACTAGGGTGTGCATAAATAGTTAAGTTTAATGAAATTTAAGGGCATCAGTAGAAATTTGGGAAAAGGATATGAACAAATAATTCACTAAAGGAAACAGTTTACAAACATATGCAATACATTCATTCTTGACAGAAATGTAAATATAAATAATCAGGTGACATTTTTACTTTCCAAATTATCAAAGACTTCCAAATCTGATTTTGCCTCTTGTTTTAAAGGGTGAATTTGGCATTCTTATAGACTGCAAAAGGCAAAATAATTTGATATCATCCTTTCGAGAAGAAATTTGGCTGTGTGTGTCAGGCATAAATGTTCATATTGGTAATTCCAATATTGGGAAGCTTGCCTAAGGAAAGAAATGTAAATATATAGAAAAATATGCACCAAGATGTTCCCTGCTAATTTGTATTATCAAAGATCAGTAAACAATTGAAATGTCTTCCAGTGTCTAAATTCAATATGCTAGATATATTTAATGAGTTACGCAGCTACTAATATAATGTACATGGAAAGACTGAAATAGTATGGTGTAAACGCTTCCCAAGAATGTTAACTAAAAGAAATAATAAGTTATACAGACTGGTTACCACTATAAAATAACATATCCACTGGGAACAAAAGATTTTAAAACACAGGAAGTGTATAAGTAAGCATTAATTGTTATTAAAGACTAAGTTTAATTTCTTTGTAAATTATTCCCCTTATTTTCTAACTTCCCGTAATATATATGTTCTTTTTTTTCTAGTAATTATAATTGGTATAATCCATGTCAGTCTGTCACTCTCTTCCAGCCTTCCTGGGCTTTGATGTCATTGGATTGCAAAGCCCATGAGATATGCCTGAGGAATGCTGCCATTTCTGAAGTGTTGTCTACATTGGTGAAATGGAAAAAACCTTGGTGGCAGCCATGCTCAAAATTCCATGGCTTGGGTTGGGCTCTTCTATAACTACAACTGCTGCAAAGACAGTTCCCTTTTGGTCTGCAATAGAAAGTCAGCCCACTCTCTCATTTTAATGTTTGACCAAGGTAGCTTCATATTTAGCCTCATATATTGAAACTTTTAGGTTTGCCCTCCCATGCTCAATGATTTTTTCCTCATGACAGTCTGAACATGATAAGATTGTCAGAGGGGCTTCCAGTTTCTACCATAGGCTTGCTATAACCAGCTCCTTTTCCATGAAGAGGCCCTATTCAGATTTTTTTTATCTGTTCCCCACGATCAACTCTTCAGGTCAAAGGAGATCAACAAGGGCAGCCTTTACAGAGTCTTGTGAATCCCTTCTGGCAGTGCCTATGAGAGGGTTCACTCATGTTTGCTTCCCGGAACATTATTTGCTTAAGATGACCTGCTGTTCCCATCTGCACAGAGAAGCAACTGACACTTCCAAGTAGCAGCTTGGCTCACTAAAACCATTTAACTTTCTACCAAATGAAGTATACCACTCAGTGATAAAAATGCAAAATATTATTTTTAAAAACTTAGAAAGTATTTACTGTATTAAGAACATGGTACTTAATTTTAAAAAATTAAATGGATAATTTAATAAAATAATTTAACAAAAAATAATCATTTAAAAATTATTGAGAGCTTAATCTTTGTTAAGCCCTAGACAGAGTTCCTTATGTGTATTAGATCACTTAATCTGTACTACTTTGCTTCTTCAGATGAGGAAACTGAAGCTCACAAACAGAATTGCTTGTATTTGAAACACTTCCTTTTACAAAAATGGAAACTGAGGCTAATGGAAGTGAAAGTAATTTGATCTAGGTCTAAGGAATAATAGTAGAGAATACAATATATATTATTTACTGTGTATCTGACATCATTCCAAACAGTTTAGATATATTAATTTACATGATTCTCATAGCAATCCTGACAACTGACTTTATTTCAGTGCCATTTTCACCATAACCATCTGCCTCTCGGAAAGGACTTTATCTCGTCCATTAAAAAACGCTACCCTTTCATTGTACAACCAGATATCTGGGTTTTGTAAAAGTTATTATTGAACCAGTATTCTATCAAATATTTTCTGGGCCACACCCATTTTATTTGGAAGCCAGTTTGGTTATTGGAGTATCCTATGACTAAGAGTTTAAAATGAGCCAGGTCCTGCAGTTATACTGAATCCTAGAGCTACTCTGAGTTTAAACCTGGAATCCTAGAATCACTTTGTAAAAATGAGATATTGGAATTTCATTCAATTAAATTTTGAACTGTAAAACTGGAGTTATTAAAATCCAGCCATTCTCCTTTCATCTCTCTCTGTCAACATTAACATTTCAATGACTGCATCAGCTTTTACTTGCTCACCACGTTAAAATCACAAATTAAAATGTCTGACAACTTTGCCACAAAGGCTCATTTCTCCAGGTTTTCCACACTGTTGTTTGAATGGTGCCTTTGGGGTCCAACTCTCACTTCAGGGCTTCCCTTTCTTTTTTCTGGACTTATTCCCAAACAGATGGACTTAACCACATACTGTATGGCACATGTACTCTCAGCTCTTGTATATTTTCAACATAAGAATTGTTCACATGAGCCTCAGTTTTTCAAAACTTTAATGAAAGACTTAAACAACGACCCATGTGGTAAACTTCCTACTGAGTTGATTTGAAGAGAAGGTTTGTCTCTGCAAATAAATTTATCTGATTGTTTTGGCAAGTGCCAGAACATTTCCCTAATGTGTTTCATGCCTTTGCCTAGCTGCCAAAAACAATGTTAAAGCTAGCAGCCAGGTACAGCATTTTATTAATAATCACTGCTTGTGCTTGGTAAACTCTGCCATCTTTCTTCCCTTTAGTATCAGTTCTGATTCTATCCCTATAGTACCCTTTCACTTAAACGTATCACTCCAAACCCTTTGCAGGCAGATTTGGTGTAAAGACCAAAAACTGTGATTTAGATTTGAGTTCTTTCTCAGCTCCATATTCAACTCACTATAGTTGATTCTTGAGGACCTTAAGGATTCTTCAGTTCTTTTCCTCTTATAGTACCATTATCCTTTCTGAGTAGAGTCTTTGATGAGAGAGCCAACTGCGATGGTGAGTTTCTATCCCGATATCCCAGAAGCCAAGCCCCCAATTACGTGTAGAGAATTTATCTTCCTCATGGACCGTTCGGGAAGTATGCAGTGTCCCATGGGTAAACGCGATAGTGGCCGCTCACGCATCGATATTGCCAAGGTACAGCTGGTTTCTTTCTTCTTCAGGGTCATATAGTCAAGGGAGGTTGACCTCAGGGATTAAATTAAGGTCTGTTTCGCACTGTGAGCCTGTATCCCATCTGAGCGTAACATGGTCACTCTCAGGCTAGCCTGGGAATAGAAGACAAAGATGGAGGGTCAAGGCCTATACCCTCAAGAGTTAGATTTGGCAGTGTCTGTGTGTCCAAGAAGATCCTCTCTTACTCCGTCTCTCATAATCTCTTACCCTCAGGAAACACTGGTTTTGCTGCTGAAGAGTTTGCCCTTAGGCTGTTATTTCAACGTCTTTGGATTTGGAGCTACCTATGAAACATTCTTCCAGTGAGTTTCTAGAAAGGTCATAGAGAATCCAAAAAAGATAATTTAAAGAAAGAGACTAGATTGTTCAGAGGTTGACTGCAGACTTGACTTTGGCATTGGGGATTTCAGATAACGTTGTTTTACCATGATAAAAATACTATATTTGTAGTAAGCAAATTGCTACAGTGCAAGGGCTCAGCTCTGGGTGACGTTGAGTAGCCTTCTTGTAATCGATGTGTGTGTTATTCTCAGGGATAGTGTGAAGTACACTCAGCATACGATGGAGGAGGCCTTGAGGAAACTGAAGGTTGTGCAGGCAAACTTAGGGGGCACTGAAATCTTGTCACCCCTGCAGTCCATTTTCAATGGACCCGCCATCGCAGGCCACCCCCTGCAGGTAAGAACCAAAACAAGTACAGAAAGGGACAGGGAGAATGAAGTTTCTGCTCAAGAATATATGGTTCTGAACATCATTGCAAGAGTGTTGAAATATGGTATTTACTTCAGAGAATCTTGTATCACATTGTAAAGAAAAAGGACAAGAGATATTTAGTGAAATTCTGCTTCCTGAGCTCCAGGGTCAAAGGAAATCCCTTCATAGACAGCCACAAAAGACTTGGACTAATCTAGTAGGGAAGATGGTGAGGAATAGTCCCGAGGTTCTAAACAGAGCGTATAAGCACATGGTCCAAGTGACAGTGGCACATTAGGGGCTCTGACACCTCTTCTAGAATGAGATAGTTGGGTTGTTTTTAAGAGTAAACCCTGGCATTTTAAAAACACTTGGCAGAGACTTGATGAATGATGTATGTCTTCTTTCTTTTCTACAGCTCTTTGTCTTCACAGATGGAGAAGTTACTGACACATTTTCTGTAATTAAAGAAGTGAGAAGAAACAGGCTGAGGCACAGGTATGAAAAGAATGAGGCTCCTGGGTGACTTGATCCAAGAGAGATCTAATATCACCTGTAGTCTTTATACCAGTGTTGACATTCTTTGCAGAGGACAGAATGATTCAACAATTTCAGTTTTTAACCAGCTGACAAAATTTTTATACCATTTTTTTTCTCTACTAAAATATAAAAGCTATTTTCTAAATAACATCAACAATACAATGTAAAATCATTGTCTTGTTATTCTAAGCCACAAGGGAAATAAGAATTGGATAGTAAAACACACAGAAAATGGAGAAAACCAAGTAGACAGCTCGAGGAATTATCACAGAGTGAACATATATGTGAATGCACCACACAGTTCAAGAAATAGAAAGTTACCAATGCCCCTGCATTTATAATCATTACCCACTTCTTAATCTCCAAAGAAAATAATTTTCCTGATTTGTAACAACATAGATTACTCTTGCTTATTTTTTTATTTAAATACCTTAGTTATATGGTATTTTTTCTATCTTCTTTCCCTTGATAATATGTTCAGATTCATACATATTTTGCCTGTAGCCATATTTGATTTTCATTACTATTTAGTATTCCAGTGAATGGCTCTATGATCATTTTTCCATTCTATTGCTGGTGGACATTTGTTTTGGCTGTTAAAAATAATGCTGCTGTGAACATTCTCATATATGTATTTTTGGCATATGTATGAATTTCTTTTGTGTTGAAATAGTTGATAGTTGTGTAAATTCTGGGGTATGTCAAACAGTTTTCCAAGTTACTGTGCTAATTTAATTTATATCATAATTTACAAGGGTTTGATCACCCCATTTCCTATGCAAAATTTGATAATAAGGCAGAAAGGCAGTGGGACGGCGGCGGAGTGGGGAGCTCCTGGGATCGGCTCCTGCCGTGGGGCGGCTGGTGAACACCCAGAGCTATCTAGGCTGGCTGGGGTGCCTGTCTGGGGGCTTTGGGGGGCTGGAGGGGCATCCTGTAGCATCCTTGAGCGGGTGGAGGGGGGAGGCTGCCCGTCGGCGGGGAGGATCATTCGGCGCCCCGGCTACCGTTCCCGTCTCCACCGGAGGCGCGGCCGCCTCGGGAGCTATTCCGTGGCTGGAATTGGAAGCATCACTTCCCAAGGACAGGGGAGGAAGAGATGGTGGGGCACTGACTTCAGCTGCTGATGAGTAAAATTCCGCGGGCTAGAGTGTGGTCCTGAGATCAGCTGGAGTTTGAGCCTGTCCGGTCCGGGCATTGGCCGGGTGCCGCCATCTTGGCTACGTGCCTGGCGCCAGGGAGGCGGGGCGGACTGAGGACCGCCACGCTGGCGGGGGCTGGCTTCTTTCCAGCTGGGTGATATTGCAGGTCTGGCCTGAGCCCCAGTACCGCCTCCGACAGGGAGGAGGCTGCAGGCGACGTGGCGCCAGCCTCTCCGGGAAGTTGCCGGCTGGGCCGCTGAGGCGGGTGGTGGTCCTGCTCTGGTGGTGCAGGCTGCCCCGGGAGCTGTTCTGTGGCTGGAATTGGGAGCTCCATTTCCCCAAATGGGAAGGAGGAGTCGGTTGATGGCCAGTTTTGGCTGCTGATTGGTGGACTCGGATGGCTGGGGAATGACCCTGGGAACAGCTGGGGTGTGAATTTGTCAGCGTTGGAGGCCACCAACTTGGCTCCACCCCCAGCCTGACAGGAGGCCGGCCTGACAGCTGACAGGGTATCACTGTGATGGTGGGAACCGGTTTCTTTCTCCCACATCAGCCTGCAGCCCTAGCCTAGGCTTAGGTCCCACCTCTGCAGGGAGGAGGCTGGTTAGCTCTGCATCAGTCTATCCGGGTAACTTGAGTCTGTTAGTTAGCCAATGGGGTGCTGATGCAAAATACCAGAAATTGGTTGGTTTTTATAAAGTGTATTTATTTGGGGTAGGAGCTTACAGATACCAGGCCATAAAGCATAAGTTACTTCCCTCACCAAAGTCTATTTGGAGCAAGATAGCTGCCGATGTCTGTGAGGGTTCAGGCTTCCTGGGTTCCTCCCTTGCAGGGTCTTGCTTCTCTCTGGGTTCAGGGTTCCTCTCCTCTCAGGGCTGTCATCTCTTTCCTCTGTGAGCTTACTTCCCGGGGCTCCAGCTTAAGACTTCAGCATCAAACGCCAACATCAAAACTTAAACATCAGAAACCCTCAACTCTGTTCTTTGCCATGCCTTTTTTTTTTATTTCTCTCCCCTTCCCCCCACAACCCCCTCCACCTTCACCACCCCCCAGTTGTCTGCTCTCTTGTGTCCATTTGCTCTATGTTCTTCTGTGACTGCTTCTATCCTTATCAGCGGCACTGGGAATCTGCGTTTCTTTTTGTTGTGTCATCTTGCTGCGTCAGCTCTCCATGTGTGCGGCACCATTCTTGGGCAGGCTGTACTTTCTTTTACGCTGGGTGGCTCTCCTTCTGGGGTGCACTCCTTGCACATGAGGCTCCTCTATGCGGGGGACACCCCTGCATGGCATGGCACTCCTTGCGCATATCAGTACTGTACATGGACCAGCTCCACATGGGTCAAGGAGGCCCAGGGTTTAGAACTACAGACCTACCATGTGGTAGGCGGACGCCCTATCCATTGGGCCAAGTCCGCTTCCCATGCCTTTTATCTGTTAGTCCCCATCCTACAAGGGGCGGGGGGAACCTCTACACCCTAATTATAACTCAATCATGACCAGGTACAGATAGATTACAAGCATAATCCAATATTTGTTTTTGGAATTCACCAATAATATTAAACTGCTACACTGAGGGTACCTTTTGCTGGCACAAACTGAATAATTAGAAGTCTACTGGGGCAGCTGCTATTGCCTTGGACCTGCACTGCATGGATTGCTGCCCACACCTGCAGGTCCATCCATGCCCCAGGCAGGGGAGAGGGGGGCGTAAAGCTTTATGAGTCTCTCTAGGCAACTACAGTCTAGGCCTGTACAACTTGGATTATTCCACACAACATTGACTCTGTCCCTACCTCTGGGAAAGGAGAAAGTTAGGAGAAACTTCATCTATCCTTGGGGCAATGAGGCAGCTTGAGCCTCCACAGTTTGTAGTACCAATTACATCCTTGGCTCCTACTGCCCAACCAGCAAGGGAGAAAGAGCAGGAAGCTCTAAATTAAAGAGAAAGGCAGCACCCAGTATAAATACTCTGGTGGTCCAGATGCCAAGACACCAACTAAAAATTGCAATCCATACCAAGAGGTGGGAAGATATGGCCCAGTTAAAGGAACAGGATGGGCCTCCAGATGACATGGAGGAGTTGAGACAGCTCTTCATGGATGTTCAAACAAATCTCCTTTATAAATTCAGTGAAATGGCTAAAGAGATTAAGGATATTGAGAGGACACTGGATGAGCACAAAGAAGAATTTGAAAGCATGCGTAGAAAAATAGCAGATCTTGTAGGAATGATAGGTGCAATAAATGAAATTGGGAAAACATTGGAATTGTATAATGGCAATTTGAGGAGGCAGAAGAAAGGATTGGTGGGCTTGAAGGAATGGCCTCTGAAAGTGAACATACAAAAGAGCAGATGAAGAAAAGAGTGGAAAAATTGAACAAGGTGTCAGGGAACTAAACGACAACCAGAGATGTGCAAATATACATGTCATGGGTGTCCCAGAGGGAGAAGAGAGGGAAAGGGGCAGAAGGAATCTTTAAAGAAATAATGTTAGAATTTCCCAGCCCTATTGAGGAACATAGATATCCACATCCAAGAAGCACAATGTACTCCCATCCAAAAAATCTGAATGGCCAAACTCCGAGACACATGCTAATCGGAATGTCAAGTGTCAAGAATGAAGAGAGAATTCTGAGAAAAGCAAGAGAAGAGCTATGTGTAACATATTGGGGATACTTTATGGAATGAGGTACTGATTTTTCGCCAGAAACCATGGTGGTGAGAAGACAGTGATCTGATATATTTAAGATACTATGAGAGAAAAACTTTCAACCAAGAATTTTATATCCAGCAAGACTGTCTTTCAAAAATGAAGGCATGATCAGAATATTCACAGATAAACAGAAATAGAGAATTTCTAAGCAAGAGCCCAGATTTTCACTAACGGGTGTGCTAGAGACTGAAAAGAAAAGACAAGAGAGAGGCCTGGAAGAGAGTCTAGAAATGAAGATTATATCAATAAAAGTAACTAAAAGTGTGAAAAGAGTGGTGAAAATAAAATATGAAAGATAAAACTCAAATAGTAAGAAATAAACTTAACCAACCATATAAAACACTTGTATTCAGAAAACTGCAACCCAATGTTAAAAGAAATTTAAAAAGTCCTAAATAACTGGAAGAATATTCCATGCTCATGGATTGGAAGACTAGATATCATTAAGATTTCAGTTCTACTCAAACTGATATACAGATTCAATGCAACCTTGATAAAAATTCCACCAGCATTTAAAAAGAAATTGAAAACACAATTGTCAAATTTATTTGGAAGGGTAAGGGGTCCTCAATAGCCAGAAACATCATAAAAGGAAAAGCAAACCCTCATCTTGAGACTTTAAATCATACTACCAAGCTATGGTGGTAAAAACAGCATGGTACTGGCATAAAGACACATAGACCAATGGAACCAAACTGATGATTCAGAAACAGACCCTCACATGTATGGTCAAGTGATTTTTGACTAGCCTGTCAAACCCACACAGCTTGGGCAGAACGGTCCATTCAGCAAAAAGTGCTGAAAGAACTGGATCTCTGTAGCCAAAAGAAGACACGAGGACCTCTATCTCACACCTTATCCAAAAATTAACTCAAAATGGATCAAAAAACCTAAAAATAAAAGCAAGAACCACAAAACTTCTAGAAGAAATTTTAGGGAAATATCTTCAAGACCTAGTGGTAAGTGGTGGATTCTTAACAGAGATAAGAGAAGGACTCAAATGGACTACTGATGTTTAATGTGTGTGGAAGTTTTAATTAGCTTTACTGTAAAAGTGTGGAAATGTATAGAATGGATGGTAACAAGTTGTGAGTAATAGCTAGTTTATAAATGTGAATGGGACTGAAAATGGTAGTCTAGGGATGTAAATGTCAATTGACAGAATACTAGACAATAATCTAGGAATGCAGTAGCACAGTAAACCGATAAGTGGATGAGAGTTGTAGTTGATGGTACAGATGCAGGGGTGTCCTTTGTGAGCTAGAGCAAATGTATATCACTACTGCAATGTGCTGTGAATGCATGGGAAAATACAACTTGAATGACCTATGGACTGTGGTTAGCAGTAATAATATAATAATCTGTGCCAAAGATGTACTATTTTGATAATGGGGCAGTATGGAAAATGTGAGCCAAATGTATACTATGGACTTGGTAACAATCAGATGATGTTATCTTATCTGTAACAAGTGTTCCACCACAGTGTGGTGTGTTGATAGAGGGGTATTGCTTGGGAATTCTGCACATATGCATGATTGTTTTATAAGTATACAACTTCTGTCATAAAAAGTATATATAAAAATAATAATAGGGTGGGTTGGGGGGGAAACACACCAAACATAAGATAAGGACTATAATTAGTAGTAAGATTTTGACAATATTCTTTAATAATTTATAACAAACATCTCATGACAATGCAAGGTGTTGGTGGAGGGTTGATGTATGGGACCCTTGTATGGTGTTAGGCATGTTTGCTTTGTAAGTTCACAACTTATACTATACACTTAATTGTTTATATATGTTCATATAAATGACATAAAGATAATAATAGGAAGGGCTGGGGGAAAATACTTTGGTTAGTAGTAATATTTTAGTCATTAGTTAAAAAAGGTTTAACAACAGTGTAAGGGGTTAGTGATGTGAGTTATGAGAGTGCTGTATTATGTTATATGTATTTGTTTTGTAAGTTCACAACTATTACTATACACTTATTGTTTATGTATGTTTGTGTGGGGGTGATATATTTCAATAAATTAATTTAAAAAATCAATATTACTTGTCTTTTCAATTTTAGTCATTCTGGTGGTTGATAGTATCTCATTATGGTTTTAATTTGTATTTTTGGCAATTAATGAAGTTGAGCTTCTTTTGGTATTTATTGGCCATTTGGAGGTTCTTTTTCGAAATATACATTCAAGTCTCCTATTTTTTTCTATAAGACTGATTTTTTGGTCTGGATACAAGCACTTTATTGACTAAAAATATATTTTCCAATTCTATGAATTGCCTCAAAATGGTGTCTTTTGATTAAAAATTGTTCTTACTTTTGATACAGTCCAAAAGGCTTTTCCTTTATGGTTAGTGTTTTTTCTTTTTTGGTATTCTGTACAAAATCTTTCCCTCCTCAAGGTCATGAAGGTAGTTTCTTTTGTCATGTTCTAGAAATTTTGTTATTTTCTTCTTTTACATTATGATGTACTGTGAAACTGGAATTATTTTTAGTGCATTGTGTGAGGTATGGGTCAGGTTTCATTTATTTTTCCTTATGGATATCAAATTGACTCTGCACTGTTTATTGAAAACTTTCTTTTTCCTCACTAATATGCAATACCAACTTTATTACAAATAAGCATCTGTACCTGTGTGGATTGTTTCTGGATCCTCTGTCCATTCCTTTGCCCTCTTTTTCTAGACTTGTGCTAGTACAGCACAATCTCAGTGTAGATAATCAAGAGGATAAATCTTGTTTTCCAAAAGCATAAGTCCTTAACTTTCTTCTTTTGCAAGATTGTCTTAGTTAATTTAGGTATTTGTATTTTAGAAATAACTTGCCAGTTTCTACAAACAAAACAAAACAAAAACCTGTTGGGATTTTGATTAGAATTGCATTGACTTTATAGATCAATTTTGGGAGAATTTTATATTTACTGTATTGAATATTCTGATCTCTTTACATACTATATCCTTTTATTTATTTAGGTCTTTATTAATTTCTCTAAATAATGTTTGTTTCTGGTGTTTTATTTTAAAAATCTAAATCTATAGAGAAGTTGCAAGAATAGAATAATCAATACTCATATACTCTCCACCAGGTCCACCAATTGACATTTTTTTTTGTCTGAAACTCTTGAGAGCAAGCCACAACTCTTACAACCCTTCATATATCAATATTTATGCATTTATTTTGCAAGAACAAGGACATTATTCTAAATAACTGTAATAAAACAACAAAATTTAAGAATGTCCAGTCTTTCAGTCATCTGTTTTGTACTTGGCATTTCTTCAAGGGGAAAAGAAGTCAAATGCTCTAAACTTAGATTCCCTGTTTTCCCAGGATTTCTTGCCACAGATTCTTTTTTTTTTAGGCCAGTAAAAAGAATTTATTTGAGAAATGGGGGAAAGAACAGAACTTGCTCAGAAATGGGAGAGAAAGATGGAAATACACACCAAGATTTAGTGTGGGCTCCTGTAGACACAGAACCTATATTTGCTACAGCTTCTTATTATCTTGGTAACTCATTGCTGTTTTCAAATAGATTATCAGAAAACTGTGTGCAGTTTTTCTAGTTCTCAACTGATTTGAAACAATTTTCTCTGCCCTGGCTGTGAACAGAAGTCTCGTAAGGTATTACATTTTAAGTTAGAAGTCATACATTTAAGTCCCAGTTCTGCTTGCCTGCTGTTTTGATAAATCACCTAAGCTCTCCAAACCTTAATTTCTCATTTGAAAATGGGGATAATAATACTACTTACCGTATAGATTTACTGTAAGGGTTAAAAGAGCATACCTGGGTAAAACATTAGGAAATGTGCTTGATGCTAAATACTGCTGTATAAAGCTTTGCCATTATTGTAATTGTTATCTTTATTTTCATCATCCACATTAAGCACTTAAGTGAGTGCAAGGCACATAGTGATTAATAAATATTGTTTAATGTTGTCTTTATACATAAAATCATTTTAAATTTTCAAAACAATTACCCTTTATAAGCTATAAAGAACTTAAGCTACAGTTCAGCAATAGTGTTGGAAATTTAGAGATAGTATCTGGCAGATTGGGGTCTTTCATGAGTGTTATCACAGTTCAAACACTGCAATTAGAAGTCTGGTCCTTTGCCTTACAAGTGCTAATGTCACTAGATTTGGGGAAGATGGCACAAACTAACCAAATTCAAAGAGGCTGCTGTGTAAGTCAAAATTCCAGTGAATTATTTTGCATTGAGAAATTATAAATTTCCAAATTTCCCTGTAACACTCTCTAAAAATGCTTGTGTTAGTATTACAACACATTCTTTGTTTTTAGATAGTTCTATTTGGAAACCCAACTTGTGATTAAAAAGCTATTGGGAACTATTGTGATTAGTTAGGGAAGAAATTGTAGTAGTGATGTGGAGAGGGTGGCCGCGGTGGCTGCTGATGATAGGGAAACGGAAGAAGAGATATGGTGTGAGGGCATTTTCGGGATTTGGAGTTGTCCTGGGTGGTGCTGTAGGGACGGATGCTGGACATCGTGTGTCCTGTTGTGGCCCACTGGGTGGACTGGGGAGAGAGTAGACTACAATGTGGACCACTGTCCATGTGGTGCAGTGGAGCTCCAGAATGTATTTGCCAGGTGCAGTGGATGTGCCGTGATGATGAAAGGGGTTGTTGATGTGGGAGGGGTGGGGTGGGTGGGGTGGGAGGTATGTGGGGACCTCATATTTTTTTTAATGTAACATTAAAAGAAAATGAAGAAGGAAAAAAAAAGCTATTGGAGACGTAATTAATATCCTCGAATTGTACCCTTGAAATTGGTTGAAATGGGAAATTTTGAGTTGTATCTAGTTACCATAATATATATTTTAAAAAAGCTCTTTGATGCGTGCAGTTCTGGTCAGGAGGAGAAGAGCTCTCCATTTGGAAGAGCAGGAAGCAATCAGCAGCCTTTCCCACCTAAAGAATGGCTGTTCCGGGACAGATACGATGCCAAACAGTGTTAATAAACAAGCTCTGATTATACTTTCTGTGTTTCCCTGACTCTCCCACTTTCCAATTAACCCATTCTTTCTTTTGATTATCAAAATAATTGATGAGGATATGTTCCTATTCTTATTTCTTTTTTCCTGATTCTAAAATCAGTATAATATAGTGGTTTTCCACGGGGTCTTGTAGTCAGACAGACCAGTGTTCAAACACCCTCTCTAACACTTAGTAGTTGTGTGATCTTAAGCAGATTGCTTCACTTCTCTGGGCCTTGGTTCCTTATTTGCGATATGAAAAGAACTAAGCATGTCTCTTAGAATTGTGTGATAAATTGGATCATTGAAGTGGTTAGCATAGCTCCTGAAATATAGAATCTCCTTGGTAAATGTTGTTATACCTTTGGTCAAGAAAGTAGACAATCTCTTTATATTTTTTGAGTAATAACACTTTTGAACATTGTGTTATTTTTATCATTTCACTCTTTAGTGCCTGTCTCTAACTGCTATCCTTTTACGATTGCAGATGTTTCTCATTTGGTATTGGAGAAGGTGCTTCCACCAGCCTAATAAAAGGCATTGCCCGGGTTGCTGGAGGCACTGCAGAGTTTATCAGCAGCAGGGACAGGATGCAGTCCAAGGTGAGGGACAGGCCATGTCCAGGGGAGCCACTTCAGATAGTTTGTGGGCAGGGTGGTGGACTCTGTGGCAAGGGCTGATAATAGCAACGTGCCTCCAAGGTTTATTGTATATCCCCAGGATCTTGAACTGTGTAATTAGTGAGCTCTTGTTGCCCTTATGTAAAAAAGCCTAATGTGGTTTCTGGAGACACTGTATCTGGTCATAGTGGCTGGGAGCCCAAAGTTGAAATGTTAAGAGTTTGGGGGCTTTGTGATTTAGATCACAGAGAGAAAAGCTAAGAGGTTTGTCTGCCACAATTGAGATTATTGGTATGAGAGTTTTAGGACCTCTTTTAGTGCCATACCCTGTCCTCCATGCCAGGATATGAAGAAAATGAGAAGGAACTATTGTGAAATGTTTCAATGGTTTGGAAGAGGTGATAAATTGATGCTCCATTTGATCAGTAACCACAAGGGGAAGGCACCTTCCACTTCTGGTTATGTTTCTAAGTTCCTCTTTCCAGTTGATGCCAACTCTTAACTATCCCTTCCTTCTCCAGGGGTCTCAGACCTTTCCTCCATTCACATTTTATGTTACTAAATCATTAAGCTTTAGCTTCCTCATGTGTAAAGCAAGGGTTATATTTTCTATCTCCCAGATAGATAAGAGATAATCATGACATGTTTTTAATTGGTTCACAATAAAAAGTCAATTAATAGTAGTTATCTTTGCTGTTATTATTTGTGTGTGTGTGTGGTTATTCTGTTCTTTCTTCCCATTAGGCTCTTTTGGCCCTAAAACGCGCTCTACAGCCTGTGGCTGAGAATATCTCTTTGACCTGGGCTTTGCCTCCTGGTCTGTCTGCTAAAATGCTTTCCCCAGAACAGACTGTCATCTTTAAGGGTCAGAGGTTAATCCTCTATGCCCATTTGACTGGGACAATGCTGGTAAGTTCCCATTTGTGTTTGTTCCTCTAGTCAGAGTAGTGATTGCCCCCAAACCCTGCCCTAGACAATTTCAATAGATCTGATAAGTGAATTTGGAGCTAATCAAGGGATCATGTTTTCCAGGAAGAGCCAACCCATCCCTTTCCCCATCATTTCAGATCTCGGATTTCCTGTGCTACCAGGTTTCTAGCCAGAATTTTAGCAGGTGGGGTTGGGGAGCTGCTCCAGTCTGGTTCTTCTCTTGGAGACCTCTCCCTTCTATCATCTCTACTCTTCCTTAATTTATAGCCAGAAGAGGCAACAGGAGAAGTATGCCTCAAATACACACTCCAGGACAAGAGTTATGAGAATAAGGTGACATTTGATCTACATCCCAAGCATGATGCCAAGTGAGAATTTACAGTTTCCCTTGCTATGCCTGCTTTCCTAGGGGGTTGGTTTCCTTTTCTTAATTCTGGAATCACTTGTTTCCCTATAATCACATCACCCTTTTAGCCCATCCGTGTCTTATCTGTTCCCTTCCCTGACTTTTCTCCCCTCTGCCATCCCTAACTTTTGAGGAATCTTTGTAACTGGCATGTGAATGCTTTTCTATAAGTCACAGGATTTTTATTTTTATTTTTTAATTTCAGCTTCACCATTCACCGCCTTGCGGCCAAGTCCTTACTCCAGGTCAAGGACATGGGCTTCAGGGAGACTCCAGCAAGTGATAAAAAAGAAGTGTTGGAGATCAGCACTGAGTGTGGAGTCATAAGCTCTCATACAGCTTTCATTGCTATCAGCAAGATCTTCAACCAGCCAGTTCAGGGGCCCCTGGTTCGCCGGGAAATTCCAAAACCTGTTCTGTTGGGTGCTACCACTGTAATGCCAAAAAATTCTAGAGGTGGTGAGTTTTATCCTCTTAAAACTCATGTAGAATGACTAAGGGGGCTTGTATATTGAAGCACACTATTTAAAGGAAAAGGTTATAAAAGGCCCTTAAGTTCCCTTTTTCCCCAAGTTCCTCCATCCCTAAGATTTCGAGCTGGAGGTAAGAAACTCTTCTGTCCTAGGGAACAAGAATATATCCCATTGGCAAGGAGACTCAAAATAATCCAAGGGAAAAGACCAGGAAACATGAAAACATAGGAAGTGAACATAAACCTTGAGTAGTCAACCTGTCTATATCTGAAGCTGATGCATTCTCTTAATGCAGATTGTTAAGGATCACACATTTCACTGATGAACAATGTGATAATTGTATAGAATGGGTACTGGTTGCCAGGACTGTTTCAGGCATAAGCCAAACAGGTTTGAAGGTTGAGATTAGGGTTTTAAGCTTATGGGTCAGGTGAAATTCTCTGGACAGGTGTCCATATTTGGATGGGAAACATATAATGATAACTTCTGTAGAGTGGGATTCAGGGTGAGTCCCATGTCACTCATACAACATTTATTTCATTAAAATTTAACTCTTTTAGTACCAACTTTATATGAGGCATTGTGCTTCAGAGGTATTGTGCCCTACTGCTTCAGAGATGCAGTAGTGAAAAAGTAGAATTCCTGTCCCCAAGAATCTTGTAATCTGAAGGTGGAGGAGGAAGGGAGAGGACAGCAAACAGATGAACAGATTTTCAAGGAAGTAAAAAAAGTACTACAATATGTGCAAGAGCAGGTTGTGTGTGAGAGCATATAGGAGAATGTCAAATGCAGTATGGAATGGAGTGGAAATCAAAGAAGTCTTCCGAAAATAGGTGGCATCTGTAATGAAATGTGAAGAGTTAGATAGGTTATCCTGGCAGGGATTAGGTAACTAAAGGATTTTAAGTATCAGAATCAGCCTGTGTCAAGATCCAGATAAAAGAAAGAATAAGGAGTGATGTATGTGATGTTGGTGTTTTAGTTTGGCTCATGTTTGGTTTTGTTTTAATTTGCCTTTACAATGCAAAGTGGAGAATGAGGAAAGGCAAGGGAAGGAAAGAAGGAACTAGGTTATGGGAACTGAGGAAGTCAAGGGACAATGAGTTAGGCAGTAGACACAATCATCCCTATGGATTACTGGACTCACTCAAAATGATGCTATTTGGAATGTGGTAAATCAGGCAACAAGAATTTGAGAGGACTATAAGGAGAACAGTTCTTTGGAGGACAAATTAGATATAAGGCAATAGTTGTAAGAAGCATCCTATAATGAGATTGAAGATGCAGAAAAGATTGTTTAGCATGTATGAAGGGTTCCAAGGATGTGGTTGTTATGTGGGAGGTTGGTTCATATGGGAGAAGAAGAATGGTGGCAGTGAGGCTGAAATGGATGAAAGCATGTGTGTCTCAGATTATCAGGGCTCTTTTGCCAACTCCAGAGAGCAGGGGGTGCGTCAGTCTCAATGTCTGTACTGGTGTTTTATAGCTTATGCAAAAGCCTCATCCTACTCTCTTATGCCTGCAGGACAGCCCAGGAAGCTCACTCCTTTATACCCAAGCATTTTTCCGAAGAATGATGATGAAGACATAAATACTTGCCGTAGGCTGATGAGTAACAGGGAGTTATACAGTCTAGGTGAGCATCTTTCCTACAACTTTTTCTCACTGGTGTTTGTCTGTCACACATTTAGGACTAGGCACACCCCATGCTCTTGGTGTCAAACAAAAGAAGAAATGCATGCCTCGCAAAGAGACCTCCCCTGACGTGGGAAGGACTCATTCGTCCATGGATGAGAGCAACTTGAAAACTCACCATACAGGTGAGGGGTGAGGGTGACCTCTGGGGACTGAAGAGCCAAACTTCAGCACTCTGCTCTCTTGCGGCTTTCTCTACGCAGGATAATTTGTTTGAAAAGCATCTGGTAGAGGGTGAGATTTGTCTGGACCTAGATTTTCCAGGAACAGCCCACCTTAATCTACAATATAGGACCCTGAAACTTGTGACCCCCGGGAATCTGGGTTGAGTCGTAGTTAAACAAACCACCTTTGCTGTCTCACTTCACATGGTTTGCCTCTGGGCTGGCATCCTTCCCCTGCAGCACTGACTCTTGTTGTCCAGCTGGGCTCCTCTTGCTTTGGCTCTCCTAATTTTATAGATTGGGTTTGAAGATGGGTTTTCATGACTGTCTGATGACTTTCTTTTAGTCACCAAAGGAAATTCCTTGGTCATTGCCTTGTGTTTCCAACAGCTGGCCTTCTCATATGCATGCTCAACTGAGTTGGAATATATTTTACTATTTATTTGGGTCTTGTTTATTAAAATGGGCTCAAATTTAGGCAACGTCTTTCTTGTCTTTCTGATCGTTATAACAAGAGTTTATGGTGAACAGTTGTTCTTTGTTTAAATATTTTCTTTGCTGCTTACTCTTGATTTACTCATTAATCCCTTAGGCTGCTAGTTAAGGAGGGGCTTCAAGGTCTAAGGTAGATCCAGATCTCTCTGCTCCCACTTACTTTGTGAGTTTAGGCAATTTAATTCACTTCTTAGAGCCTTATCTCCCTCAATTGCACACCTCCTTACCGACTAGGGTTCTCATGAGAAACTTCATACTCTTGCCCATAAAGAAGGTTCTTAGATAATGTCAGTTTCCTACCCTATGATAATATCCCTGCAATTCAGAAGATACCTTCTCTGAGGCTTCTCACTAATGAATCCTCTCATCTCTTATCAAAATAGAAAGAAAATTTACCAGTAGTTTTTTTCTACTGGTTTTTGTGAATTAATGATAGTAAATACTATTTTTAGAGAGCCTGTTAGGGGCCAGCTGCTGTTATAGGTACCTCACATGCTTTCACAGGCATTAGGCATTATTGACTCTGATTGATAGATGAGGAAATAGAGTTTCCATTGGTTAAATTATTTTCACACTTCAAGTAAGTTAACAACTGAGATTTAAGTTTGTCGAAATTAAGAGCCTTGTTTTTTTTTTTTAAACAATTTTATTGATGTGTATCATACATGAATGCATATACATAAATAGTAAGTGTGTAGTAAAAGTTGTGAACTTACAAAACATTTATATCATCAAACAGAGCTCCCATGTATCACCCCACCACCAATACCTTGCATTGTTGTGAAACATTTGTTATAAACTATGAACTAACTATAGCCCATACCTTACATTTGCTGTATTTTTTCCCCAACCCATCTGATTAACACCTTGTATTACTATTACATATTTGTTATAGTTCATGAGAGAACATTCTCATATTTGTTCTCTTAACCACAGTCCTTCTTCTACCACTTGACTTCCACCACTGTGTTTTACAGTCTCATGCTTTGTACAGTCCATTCAAAGTGTACACTAAGTGCAAAACCTTAGTTTTTGTTGTTGTTGTTTGTTTTTTGCTATTAAGGTAGACCTATTTCTCTAGTTATATTTTCTCTTGCCTAGTAATTTCTAAGTTGTTACAAGTTTATCATACCATATGATAAGCAGTCAAATACAAAATGCTTCATAAGAGAATTTTGTGGCCTTTAAAAATTTTTTCATACTGCCAGGATTAGATACTAGACTACTCATTGAGGTAAACTGCTACTTTCCTATCTGCTTTCTTTTGAAATTTTTAATACTTTAGATTCAAGGTGTATTTGTGTAGAATTTTTAAATAAAGCTAAAGTTTGAAAACTCATTTAAACTGGTCTGGATTAGACTTTTTAATCCAGTGGATTAATCCAGTGGATCCTGTGGATCTTTTATCTCATATCTTTCCCTTGTTGCTGCATTTTGAAGTACAGCTCTCCTGGAGACAGTACATCACTTGGGTTGCCTATATCATCTTGGTGGAAATGCAAATCTACCAGGGAAAAGACTGCAAAGGATCTTGGTAGTATTGGCTTAGTTCTGCACTCTTGCTACTGCTTGTCTCTGAATTCAGCAGCCTTTCTCAGGTATGCTAAGAGAGTAAAAGATCCATGATTTCATATTCATTCTCTCTTTTCCTTCAAAGTCTTTGGAGATAATCATCTTGTGCAGCTGATTTCCCTCCAAAAGGCAGATGGTTCCTGGGACCTGAATGAAGGGCTGGCCATGGTCCTAGGTTTAAGTGTAGAAGACCTCCTGGCTGCACTCCCATTTGAGGTGAGATTGAAAAAGAAAAAAAAAGGTGTATCTTTTCAAAGAGTTGGGTCAGTAATGAGAATTGTGGAGGGATCAGGACCAACCTGAAGAAAGAGAATATAGGGGGTCATAGACTAAATTAATTTCTAATAAATAGAGGTTGAAGATTTTTCTGATTATATTCGAGCAGAAAAAACAAGGAATTAATGGGGCAGCTACTATGAGTTGATGGTTTAGGGTTGATGGATGACAAAGAGAAAGCAAAAATCCTCTTCCACTTATATTCCCTGTCAATCATCTTTGTTATAAGGACTAATATTTATTTAGCAGTTTTTCTGTGCAGTCACTGTGTTAAACCTTTGACATTCATGGTTATATTTAATCCTCATAACAATTAAGGTAGATCCTATTAGTGTGACTCAGATGGATTCAATCTAGGACTCTTCAGAACCCTAGTTACAGAAAGATCATGCAGAAAGAAGTATGCTCCTTTTCGTACTAAAGAAAGTGATGCAGGCAATAACAAAAAATAATTGAAACCATGTGAGGTGAAGTGTTAATGGGGTTCTCCTAGTTATTTTAAATATGTTGAAGTCTGCTGATAAAAATTATTACACTCCAGAATTTCTACGTAATGTCAAAACTTATAATCTCATTAAGAAATTATTAAATATGTGAGACAGGTGTCCAAAAGTCTGAAGGACATGTGTCATTCTGAACTTTTCAAATGTGGAAGAAGGTGATTAAATAAATTCAGATAAATATGTGGAATTTTAAAACTGTGTTGTCCAATACAATAGTCACTAGTCACATATAACTATTGACACTTGAAAGGTGGCTAATGAAACAGAGGAACTAAATTTTTTATTGAATTGAAGTGTACTAAAAGTGTAAAATACATGCTAATTTCAAATACTTAGTATAAAAATGTAAAAATCTCATTAGTAACTATTTTTATATTGATTGCATGCTAAAATATTATTTTGAATATCTTGGGTTAAATAAATTGTATTATGAACATAATTTCACCTTTATATTTTTATATTTTTAAACATGGCTACTAAAAGATTAAAAAGTATACAAGTGTCTTGCATTATATTTCTTTTGGGTGATGCTGTTCTAGACCAAATAAGTACAAGGATAATTTGTAAAGACTTGGAAGAGGATACAAGAGTCATAAAGGTTACTGAGAACAAATCATTTCAGACTAACATTTCTTTCTTTGACATGGTAACCAGACCAATAAATCAAGGGAATCAAAGACATATTGTATCCGAATTTCAGTAAAGAATTTGAAGTTTTTTTGTTTTTAATGATGAGTGCCTAGACTGAGTATCAAATATTTGAAAACTTCTAGCACAGAATAATGAATTGATTTCAAGCTTGAAACAGATTTTTAGATCTGATCTTTATGAACTCTCTTGAGGTCCGTATGTTAATTAAAGTTTTAGGTGAAGTTGTAGGCCAGTGATTTCCTATTTGCAAGTGACAAAACTAGAAGATAGAGTGCTGAACAAGAGAATAAAGGTCCCAAAAGACCTCTGAAAAGTGGATTGCAGTTATCCATGAAAAAAATAGTAGGAATAAAAACAGAGTCCTGTCTGTGATTCCAAATTCCTAACTATAAAAGTAGAAAATAAAAGTAAAATGACATAAGTGCAGTTGCAAGTGAAAACCAGAGTTTTTATAAAACTAAAAGCTTATTATGAATCAACGTGTTTGAAACTTTTTTAGTGGAAGGCAACAAAATTGTATGAAAATATATATTCTTGGTCTGTAGTAATAGAATTTTATAAGTACATTTGTTTCTAGATGTGGCAATTTAAAAAGATCATTTTAAAAAAATCATTGTATTGTTTTTTTTTAGACAGGAAGAACAAACATGGGGTTTCTTACTGTTTAGACAAAAGAGGAAAGGTTGAAGGAACTAAGAAAATTGATCTGAAACAAGACTACTCAGGCAGGACATGATAGCATTTCCAAATTTTAAAGGCTATGATATAAAAGAGGAATTTTCCTTAATACAGTTTACTCTAAAATCTGAAACTAGGAGCAATGGGTGAAAACTCATGGAAGATAGTTTTCTACTCTCTGGCTAATTCTTTCTATGGAACTACATGATAAACTAAATTTTAGAATCAGAATATTTGGGCTCCAGTCCCAGCTCTATCATTTCCTAGAAGGTTAACTTTGGACAAATAATTTCACTTCTGTATGAATCAGTTTTCTCTCTTAAAAAAATGCGGTTGTTGATAATTCCTCATGGGATTGGGCTTTTTTGTTTGTTTATATTGTTTCTGTTTGGCTAGAGTTCAAGTGAAAAACCTTAGAGGCATTTTATAATATACAGAGCTACTGTGCATGTTTTTCTTGTCAATGCTGGGTTACCATTTGCTGAGGTGTGTCAAGGGGTTTCAAGCATTGTCCTAACAGTAACACTGGATTTAATACTTAAGACCTCTCTACCCTAAGACTTAGTGAATCATTTCTCTGAGGGTAAGAGCCTGGCTTTATGCTTACAAGTAGCATTTGAAGGTAAAGAGAGACCAGATAATTCCAGTCAGTAGCAGTTGTGAGGAGTGGAGCTTTTTATATCTGCCTGAGCGGTTTCCTACCCCAACTTGGAGGCTTCAAGGAATTCTCTCTCCCTTGTACAGAATTATGATTCCTCGAGCTGGGCCACCATCCTGGCTGTTCTCTGGCTGAACACCAATGGTCAGGACCTGAAGGATGAGTGGGAGCTGCTGGAACTGAAGGCTGTGGAGTGGATTCGCATCCACGCAGGTAAGGGCACATTCCTGACACCCCTGTGCTTTCTCTCTTAGGAATCCAGCCACCCTCCCAGTCACTGAGCCTCCAGGCCCAGGGGAGGGTGGCCAAGAGAAAGAGTCCCCATAGATACCTCCCATCACCATCCTGGTTGGGAGCTTTTTGGGTTTCTGAGCTAATTTATTACTTGATAGGCATGGCAATGAGAGTGAAACTTCAGGATTGGGGGGTGAGTAAGGAGGGAAAGGGGCTTGGATGGGGGTGTGACTTGTGAGAAGGACAAAAGTAGAATTTATTCTCCTTACCATCAGTACTGATGATAAGACTGGATTTGGAGCACTCACTCCTTGGGTGCTTATTAGCTCACTGCTGCTGAGTATTTCTGGGTCAGAGAAGATGGAAGGAGAATCCAGGCAGGAGGGTGAGAAAAATGAGGGGTATTGAGGAATGATAGAGGAAGGACTTGGGGGAGATGGTCAAGGTGGTGTGAGGGAAGTTAGGAGAAGAGCATCTTCTCTCATTGCTACCCTTTGGCTCCTAATGCATTGTTTCCTTCACATCACAGGTACCCTCCTGAAGGAGCTTGTGAAAGCTGCTATTGGTCTCCTGAAGTCACCTGTGGATGCGTCCATCCTTGGACTCTGAGAATATCATCCCGAAGCACAAGTGCCTCTTCTGGGCGTCTGGCCCTTCTTTACCCTCACTTCTGCTGTGATGTGCTTTTGTAATTCACACCTAGCCTATCAGTTTTCTGTCCCCTCTTCCTGTCCCCAAGCTTGTCCCCTCAGGCAGCTGTCATGTTCCCTTTTTTGGAGGAGTCCAAAGCATTCGTAGACAGTAATGTTCCTCCCAAGTTTTCCAGAGTGAGATCAGACATAACAGGTGACATGGATCCTAGAGTAAAGATTGTAGTATTGATGTTAGGAAATGCCTGAATTAGAGAACTGTTTTACGTTTGTCTATTCACTTTTTATCTTAAATACTTACCAAGACCAGACTGGCTAGACCTAAAGTTTTACATTTTTAAATAGGAGGAGGAGTTGGAGGAGAGATTGAAAGCAAACATCAGGATCAGTGTAACCTCAAGATCACAAAGAAACTCAAGGGGTTCCTGCTAGAGCTGGTATTTTTGGGGATCTTATTGACTGTATTTACTTGGGCTTTGATAGCTTTTATTACATGAATTTCCTGAGGAAATTAAGTTGAATAATACCTTTTGGAGATAGATGTTTCTTTATCATCATTTAACATCTTAGTTAGAAGGCTAAAGTAAAATCCTCAGACTTAGCCTGAGCCTCCGAGTTCTCTAAGCCTGACTCTGAGCTAATGTAATAAAGTGAAGAATGAATTTAAAGGCAACTTTATGTCAAGACCTGAACCTGTATCACTTGCCCAGAAGGAGCACCCCATTTATAAACTCCTCTGACCCTTATGGCCCATGTATCCTATCCTAATGGAAATGAACCTATTTGATGTGCTATATCCCCTAGAATACTGATGTATCAATATTAAAATGCCAATTCCTCCTGCACTTTGTTGAATCTGGTCTTTTATAGATTCATTCATTGAGCTTACATTGGTTTTCTTACCCCTCATTTACCATCACAACTTTCATAGTGCGCCCACTGCTCACAGTGTAACCTGACCCCAAATCTTCTGTCGTAAGCTGGTTTCCTTTCTTCTGTGAGGCATGCAAAGGTCACTGGTCAGAAATCCAGTATGTGAATCCTGGCCCTAATCCTAAATAGTTATGTGATGATGGGCAAATGGTTTAACCACTCTGTGCTTTAATATCCCCATCTGTAAAACTATAATACAAGGTTGAATTAGAGCTCTGTTTTTTTTCTTTTCAGTCTAAATAATCAGGAATTCTGAATACTCAAGTAAACAAATACCTTTTCACTCAGGTAAAGGCTGGCCTAGACCTGAGTTCCTTCAAACTGCTGAGTTTTAGGGCTGGCATTAGTAGAATTTTCCCTGCACATTGGAGACTAATCTCTCAGAACTCCAATTTCTTTCTTCTGAGTTTGTTGATGCTGAATGTGACTTTTGTGGCATCACCTGGATGTTATTAGAAATGCAGCATTTCAGGCAACCCCAAGAACTATTGCATCAGCGTCTGCATTGTAACAAGGTTCCCAGGTGGCTTGTATGCACATTAAAGTTTGAGGCGTACAGACTTAGTGTTTTCCTGAAATAGGCTTATATCTAGTCTGTAGCTGCAGAGGCTGCATGGATAGGTGTGGCAACATGAGTGAAGCTTGATGACATAAGGTTGAGCAGAATGAGCCAGATCCAAAAGGACAAAAGTGTATGGTCTCACTGATAGGAAATAATTAGAATAAGCAAATTCATAAGAATCAAAACTAGAATAGAGGTTAACAGGGTAGGGAATGGGGAGTTAATTCTTAATTGGTGCAGAGTCTCTGGGGTGATAGAAAAGATTTGGTATGTATAGTGGTGATGGTAAGATGACATTGTGAATGTAACACCACTAAATTATATTTCTGCAAGTGGCTAAGAGGGTATTTTAGGTGGTATATATTTTGCTAGAACAACAACAACAAAAAATCATAGGATTGTACAACAAAAACAGTGAACCCTATTGTAGACCATGGAATACATTTAATAGAGGGCTACAGAGACCCATAGGTTCTATGGTCATGGCAGATGGCTCTGGAATTCAGTGCTGTGTCAGTTGGCCCTACTTTGGAGTTTGTGTTCTGAGTGTGATGGAGTTGGACTCAGATATGACCTTTCTACACATGCCTCTTCTGTTACTTTTACCAGACCTGTGGATGGTGCTGGGGTTGATGTATACTCAGGAGACCTGAATCTCTGGACTGTTCATGTAACAGCCAGGCCCTGATCCTCAACAGACTTGCAACTCCAAACCTCTGGTTTATTGGACTTACTCCAGCCAGCTAACAGGGAGGTGAAGAAGGTCAGCCACCACACCAGGGAGCCAAGAGTGCCTACAACTGCAAGTAGGAGAATTGCATCCATCATCCATGTGGAATCTAAGCCCCCTCTTGATATAGAGGTGGAGTGGACATAACCATCCCAGGGTCCACAGGATGGAGGAATAGAGTGTGGATTAGAGTGGACTTGCATGTGTTCTGCTGGGGAATTATTGTGATTAGTAATAGAAGAAAGTGTAGTATTGATGTGGAGAAAGGGCATGATAGCTGCTGATGGTAGGGAGAGGGAAAAAGAAATATGATGTGGGGGTATTTTCAGGATTTGGAATTGTCCTGGGTGGTGCTGCAGGGACAGATGCAGCAGTGCTCCAAAATGTATTCACCAGGTGCGGTGAATGTGCCACAATTATGGAAGAGGTTGTGGATGAGGGAGGAGTAAGGTGAGGGGGGTGGGGGGGATATGGGGACCTCATATTTTTTGAATGTAACATTAAAAGAAAATAAGAAAAAATATAGTACATTATAATAATGTTCTCTCATCAACTGTAACAAAGGTACCACACTAAAACAAAATGTTAAAAATGAGTGCGGGCATATGGGAACTCTACTTTTGTGCATGCTCTTTCTGTAAATTCACAACTTCTCTAATATATTTTTTTTAATATAGTAAAATAGCGGTCCTCAAACAATAGGCCCAGGACCAGCAGCATGACCCAATATCACCTGGGAACATATTAAAAATGCAAATTTCCAGGTTTTACCCGGATCCTGCTGGATCAGGAACTGGGGGTGAAGTGGAGTAGTGGCAGCAGGATGTAGTTTAATAAGCCCTCCAGGTGATTCTGGTGCATGTCAAAATTTAGTCTCTATTTCTAAAAGGCAAATCTCTACGTGGGGAAAGACAATTGGCAACCGGTGAAGGAACCAGAGGTTCTTTTCCCCTGACTTTAAACTCATCTTTGGGATCCTATCTCTGATCCCACTGCTGCTATCACACTATTTCCCCTTTAAAACTCTGACCAAAGGCAAAGGAGGGACAGGAGAATATATTATTGATATCCGAACATTTAGCTGAGACAAGGTATGATTACAAAGACTGCTCTAAATACAAAGGACAAAGGTTTGAAAATAAAATGTGTTTAAAATAAGGTACAGTGGAATTTACAGAGTGGTTATTCTGTAGTTAACTTGAGCCAAGGAGAAGTACTGCCTACTCCACATCCTATCTGTAAAAGGATCCATTCTAGGGCACCATTAAAAAAATAAATAAAACAGAACAAGAAGAGCTTCCTGAAAATCATAAAACCTGTAAAACTACCCACTCCCCCAACAAATGGCCACTTACATTTATTACATAGAGCATTAATTATTACATTATTCCATTCCTCTTTTCTCATCCTTTAGCTTCCAGACTAGGCTACAGCTCAGGGACTCAGCACAGGGTTTTCTAAAATAAAAGGGTGGTTTTACTTTTGAACCCTTCCTTAAAATACAGAAACAGATCCAGTTTTTCTTTTTTTTAATAATGATTTGTGTATTTAAAAATTTTTTAATTATCTTTTTTTTAAAGATATAGATCACAAAAAATATTACATTAAAAAATAAAAGAGGTTCCCATATACCCCACACCCTACCCCAACCCCACTCCTCCCACCTCTTTCATCAACAACCTCTTTCATCATTGTGGCACGTTCACTGCATTTGGTGAATACATTTTAGAGTATTGCTGCACTGCATGGATTATAGTTTACATTGTAGTTTACACTCTTCCCCAGTCCATTCAGTTGGTTAGGCAGGATATATAATGTCCAGCATCTGTCCCTGAAATATGATTTAGGACAACTCCAAGTCCCGAAAATACCCCCATATCACATCTCTTCTTCCCTCTCCCTGCCCTCAGCAACTGCCGTGGCCCCTGTCTTCACATCAATGATATAATTTCTTCCATTGCTAGAGTTACTATGGTTCTACAGTAAAATACAGTAAGTCCACTCTAATCCATATTTTATTCCTCCATCCTGTGGACCCTGGGATGGTGATGTCCACTCCACCTCTAAATTGATAGGGGGCTTAGACCCCACGTGGTTGATGGATGAGATTTTCCTGTTTGCAGTTGTAGGTACTCTCGGTTCTCTGGTGTGGACAGATCCAGTTTTAAACTAGCATGGTTTTATTTTTCCATTTCAGCTTCCACACATTGAAATATACCAAACTGGAAATCCCTCAGATCTAAACAAGTGTTTGTCTCCATAATTAAGACTGGAATGTAGTATTGTTTTCTTACCTTATTGGGGCCCCTTTTCAAGGCTGGTGCTTAGTGTTTTAGTAAAATATAAAGCACCATCCGTGTTCCCTGGAACTAATGATCTGGGCAAGGAACCCCAGGAGAAAACCTGCTCTCAACCTCATGTTGATCCTTCCCCTGCAGCTGTTTTCTGGCTGCTGCAGACTTGCCCAAAGGAAAGACAGAAGATACTCCAGTGCCTCAATATTCTCCTACTCAGACTGAGCCCAGGACCTCCAGGGGAGGGTGTTCAGATAGACTTAGTCATGAAGTCCATTTCCTTTCATCCCCAACAGTTACTCAGGGTCATTAATTAATTAATTAACTTATTTATTTTTTCTTTTTTTTTAATGTTACAATAAAAAGATATAAGAGGTCCCCTATACCTCCCACCCCCCTCACTCTAATCCTCCCACATCAACAACCTCTTTCATCATCAAGGGACATTCATTGCATTTGGTGAATACATTTAGGAGTACTGCTACACACCACATGGATAATGGTTTACATTGTAGTATACACTCTCCCCCAGTCTACCCAGTGGGCCATGGCAGGACACACAGTGTCCAGTATCTGTCCCTGCAGTACTACCCAGGACAACTCCAAGTCCTGAAAATGCCCCCACTTCATATCTCTTCTTCCCTCTTCCTACCCTCAGCAGCTCCTGTGGCCACTCTCTTCCCATCAATGCTACAATTTCTGCCATTACTAATCACAATAGTTCCATAGTAGAATATCAGTAAGTCCACTCTAATCCATACTCTATTCCTCCATCCTGTGGACCCTGGGATGGTTATGTCCACTCCACCTCTATATCAAGAGGGGGCTTAGATTCCACATGGATGATGGATGCAATTCTCCTACTTGCAGTTGTAGGCACTCTTGGCTCCCTGGTGTGGTGGTTGACCTTCTTCACCTCCCTGTTAGCTGGCTGGGGTAAGTCCAATAAACCAGAGGTTTGGAGTTGCAAGTCTGTTGAGGATCAGAGCCTGGCTGTTACATGGACAGTCCAGAGATTCAGGTCTCCTAGTATACACCAACTCCAGTGCCAACCACAGGTCCGGTAAAAGTAGCAGAAGAGGCATGTGTAGAAAGGTCATATCTGAGTCCAACTCCATCACACTCAGGAACACAAACTCCAAAGTAGGGCCAACTGACACAGCACTGAATTCCAGAGCCATCTGTCATGACCATAGAACCTGTGGGTCTCTTTAGCCCTCAGGAGAACCAGTACCTGGGGTTGTATCTACTTTGGCTGTCTCTGGGATCCTGCTGAGGTGTACATAAATGCAACCCATCTAATGACCTCCTGACTCTTTTTTGGAGACTCATAGCCATATAAACTTATGTGTCCTTTCCATTTCCCCCTTTTATTTAAGGTCAGAAAGCAGTTTTTAACACCTGATATTACATGTAGGCTGAGCTATTCTGCTGGTCTGAGTTGACCCTTTTATTCAAGGTCTTTTTCTAGTTACATCATCAGCAGGTGCTTGGTAGTAATCCCTCAGCACCAGGGAGGTTCATCTCCAGGAGTCATGTTCCACGCTGAGGGGAAGGTGATGCATTTATATGCTGAGTTTGGCTTAGAGAGTGGCCACATTTGAGCAACATGGAAGCTCTCAGGAGGTAACTCTTAGGCACTCTGCAGCTTTAGGCCTAGTTCATATTTTAAGCACACAGGCTCATAAGCATAGTCATCACTATCAAGGGCTCATTGTCGGACCATCCTTTTTTGGTCTTTGCCATTGCACTTGGGGGATTGTTGCTGTTCCATTGGGAAATGTGATAGAGCTCCCCTGGTTAGGAACTCAGTGCTCCCTCAGTTTTGTTTTTAATTGTAACCACTATGAAAATATCTGAACATTTTTATGTACTCCCTCCCAATCATGTGCCCCCCATCAATAACACCCCATGCCAGTGTTCCTCCTCTGCCATAATTGAACTTCTCTGTGGTCTAAAGCTTCTTCAAAAATGAAGCGTAATATATTGCCAAGTTCCATTAATAGTAAAATGGAATATAGTGAAGGGTTTAAAGATTAGATATAGAATATACACTAATTTAGAAAAATTAAATAAAGTAAAAATAACTTGGGATATAAAAAAATAAAAAAATAGGAAAGCTTTGTTTTTGACGTTTTGCCTTTCATCAATAGGTGTTGCCCTGTATACACAGTGACAAGGCAATTTCTTTCATTTCTTCCTCAGTTTCTACATCCTTTCTTTTTCTTTTTTTCCCCTAATTATAGTTTTGTCTTCACAAAAGTTTTAGATCACAGTAATTCACATATATAATATAGGGTACTCCCACATATCCAACATCAAACACTTTGCCCCTTCCCCAGCAATGATAGTTTTACATGTTCATATTATATTTGCTGCAGCTGATGTACAGATATTGACTCATAACTTTCAACCAAGGTTCCATTTGGAATACATTATGGTTTATATTTTAAACTATACAATTTTCTAAAATTTTAGTTACCTTATGTTTTACATTATGGTTTACATTTTAGCCTATAGAATTTTATACATTTTTGGTGTAATTTAACATGTCTTATATCCATCATTGCATGATCTTGTGGAACATTTCCATTGTCCCATAGTTACCCTGATTCCATCTATTCAATACCACTTTCCCCCTCCTCACAGTGTGCACAGTGACAATCAATCTTCATTACTTGAGGGACCATATTCACAGATACTTGCAACAATGTTGAGGGCTTGACATATTTGACTGCCCTAACCCACTGGGAGCCACCAATTCTCTCGAGAGACACAATTTCCTCTGTTTGAGAACATCAGTCCTCCCCAGGATGCAGGTATACCTTCACACTCATTGCATGGGTCTCCACCCAATGGTATAACCAACTATGACAAAATGAGCACTCACACACTCCCTAGAAACCTGCCCTGTGTCAGACGTCCACCCTTAAGCATCTTAAACAGGTAAACTTCCTTATTATATTTTCTAACGAGTTTTCTCTACATTACAGTTTCAACCACATACCTGATAATCTCCTATGTTCAAGTATTCCCCACCAATTTCTTGGGTCATCTGACCCATCCTCCCATCCCTAATACCCCTCAAGCCCTGAAAGCCCCACTCAGAGGTATGCCTATATACCCATTTTATCCCTTCCCTGTACAAATACTTACCTCCAGCTGATCGTAGATTTCATTCTTTTAGCATCTGCTATTACTCTCCCAATTTTCAGTCATTACTTCCTTAAAATAGTCCATCTGCTTGAGGCATCTGATTGGCCAGAAGAAAAACTCCAGCCTACACGCTCACTCCATGTATTCTGTTTCTCCTTCAGCTCTATCAGTTTTTACCGGACATAAATTGACATTCTCTTGTTAGGTGCATACACATTTAGGATTATGTCTTCTTGGGTCATTGATCCTTTTATCATTACGTAATGTCCACCTTTATCCCAGGTAATTTTGTTTGTTTTTGAATATGCTTTGTCTGAAATTAAATATAAACACTCTAGTTTTCTTGTTATTAGTGTTAATTTGGTATATCTTTCTCTATCTTTTCTCTTTTAACCTGAGTCTTTTTGTTTAAAGTGAGTTTTTTTAGACAACATATAGTTGCATCACACCATTTTATCCATTCAAAATCAGTCTTGATGTATTTAGACCACAAACATTTTAAGTAATTATTGATATAATTGAATTACTATATACTGTGTTTTTAACTGTTTTCTATTTTTTGCATTTGCTCTTTTTTCCTTTATTTTCCTCTTTTTATTTTAACTTTCTCTGGTTTGGGTTGAGCATTTTACATGATCTCTAGGTTGTAGTTCAGGAGAATCAGTTTTAGATCCAGGAGTTTAGGCAAGTGGCCATTGGTGGAAATCTGCTAAGTTTTTATAAATCAAACTCTGGTTAAATCAACTTTAAATCAATGGGATGAATACACAAGTAAGAGACCTGGCCTTGGAGAAAAACATGCAAAATTCATTCCCAGAGCAAGAAGAAAGACATCATACATGGTTGCAGATGTGGGCCTGGTTGAAAATGTGGGTAAGTATTTCTTATTGCTTCTATTTTCCCAATGAAGTAGGAGCAGGGTAAAGAGAAAGGAGGAGAACATGTCGGAGGCCAAAGGGATGAAAAGAAAGAGTGAAGTGGTTGCTAAGGAGAGTGAATGTGTGCTTGGACATGGAAAAGTGAGGCAGGTGGGCCACATCTAGGGCTTCCTTGAGTTTGGGGTCACAAATTTAGTGTAAAGCCAGTCAATGTATTTAGGTGTTTTTTGTTTTTTGTTCCAACTGTGTTCAGCTACTTGAATGCAGGAGGAGAGTAGGAGAAAATTTAATTTAACCAGGGTTGAATGTATTTAGTCCTGGCTAATATCCTTCAGTTTTCAGCTTGAAGTATTTTTTTACTACACACAGCCTTCTCTGAACAGCATACTGCTCTCTTCTTAATATTTAATGCACTGAATTTTAATTTCCTATAAACTAGTACATACTTCCCACTGACTTTAACATCTGTAAAGGAAGATATTATTTGTTTTGTTTACCTGAATATGTTCAGCACCTGACTTGAGCACTGGGTAAGCTGGGTTATGCTGTAGTTTAAACAACCACCACTCCACCATCACCACCACAAAACACCTCAAATGTCTAATGTGCCAGAGAATTATTTCTCACTCATGTAACGTCCCTGGTAGGTGTTGGTGACTGTCAGCATTGCAGGCTGCTTCAAACCTAATTGTGTCTCCAAAATATCACATGCATCAAGAGGAGCAAGGCCGAGGAAGAGAGGGCATAGTGAATTTCACTCTGGTTCTTAAATGCATTCACCTGGAAGTGAATGAATGCCATTTTTATTACAATATGAGTCAAAACATGGCCACACCCAATTTCAGGGGTCAGAGAAGTCCAATCTTCCCTTGTGCTTACAAAGAGAGTAAAATCAGAAATATTGGGAAACAGCATTCATATCTAACAACAACTCTTTTACTACCATTATTAAACACTTTTATGAACAAAGCATTGTGTAAGGTGTTAAAGATACAGTCAAATTAACAGGAAAGATATGTTTCTAGGTTTCATGGAAATTATTTGCTTATCTTATGAACAGGGTGGTAACACAATGCTATAAAGTTTAGTTAGCCTACCCAATCCAATTCGAGAGAAAACTATTCAAAGAAAAAATAACACCTAAATTAGACTTAAATTATCCAGACAAAGAAATAGAAAGCAAGCATTCCAAGCAGAGGAGAAAAGATGAGCATTGGCATGATTGTGTAAGACAGTATGAAGAATTTGGGGAATTATAAATAGTTTGGAATGTCAAGCACTTATGGTGAAATATTAGAATGACAAAGGATGTCAAAACTAAAGGCAGTCCTCTGTCTAATCTCTTTCCTATTTTATCTATTTGCATAAAGTAATTTCAAATTATTTTGAAACTTAAAGTATTCATCAAAATTATAATTCTATTAATTATAAAGCATCTATAATAAGTAAATGCTACGTAGTACTATAGTTACTCCTTGTGACATCCAATATTAGTATAATAATATTCTTATTGTTATATATTTTTATAAATAATGATTAACTATTACTATAAATATAAATTCAGTAATTTTTAATTTTATAGCTTTCCAGTAGTATATTCTCTCAATGGTGAATTTACTATTCAGTTCAATGGAGTAAAATGGAGCAGTACAACCTCCAGCTGGGTCTCCACCACATTTTTAGTACTGACTCTGGCTGATTCTCAAACTGTTTCCCTCTTCTTACCCTTGATGGATCTTTTGGAGCAGTCTTGATAGGACCAGCCTTTCTGCAGTTTTGAGAACCAATCCTGTGTTTTGGGAGAAAACATTTAAGCAGTTTTAAATGGGCCATAAATCTCCCTTTTCTGGACTAGATTCAATTTTCCATTGCTGCTATGTTGCTCTCACCTTGTGTTTTCAGTTCTGATAATAGTGCCATACCTCCCTGGTTGTCTGGGCCTAAATCTCCCTATGGGTCACCTGGTCATCTCTTCGGTCCCCTAGACTGGGGTTCCATTTACCCTTTTTGGTCCTCCTTTATGGATTTCTGCATCTTACCCCTGGATCTAAGTTTAGAGGATGCAATTCCTGTATTCTGTCTTATGATAATTTAGAAAAGAATATATAATGCATGCTTTTTACCTTTTGTAAGGATGTTCTAATTGCATGTTCTCGAATATTGGTTGCTTACTAAAAGTTTTATTTTTCTTAGATCTTTATCTGCTTATACCATATTAATTAAATATTGTAGTTTGCTTGACAGGCTGGACTGCATCTCAGATTTGCTTTGTTGGTGTTCTCTGCCTAGTACCTGGTATTCAATGAGTTGATCTGATTCCTGGGACTGGTCCTGCCATATTCCAGCCGATTACAGACTAAGACAGTGGGAGTGAGAACCAGAGGAGAGATCACTTAGAAATTGGTGTTTATGCAGGATACCAAGTTTACTCAAGAGGTTTCCAGGGATTCAAGTTTCTGATTTTTTTCCATTCCACTTCACCCCAAGAAAAATGCAGAAAATGTGTGTTTTATAGCTTTTATTCCTATATTTATTACTTTACCTTCCCCTTATGCAGAACACTTCTTCTAAAGAAACCATTATGTGGCGGACTTGGCCCAGTGGTTAAGCCGTCCGTCTACCACATGGGAGGTCCACAGTTCAAACCCCGGGGCCTCCTTGATCCATATGGAGCTGGCCCATGCTCAGTGCTGATGCACACAAGGAGTGCCCTGCCACGCAGGGGTGTCCCCCATGTAGGGGAGCCCCACGCGCAAGGAGTGCACCCTGTAAGGAGAGCCGCCCAGCGTGAAAGAAAGTGCAGCCTACCCAGGAATGGCGCCGCACACAGGGAGAGCTGACACAGCAAGATGATGCAACCAAAAGAAACACAGATTCCCATTCCACTCACAACAACAGAAGCGGACAAAGAAGACTGCAGCAAATAGACACAGAGACAACCGGGGTGGTAGGGGGATGGAAGAGGAGATAAATAAATAAATAAATAAATCTTAAAAAAAAAATAAAGAAACCATTAAATTTACAGGGAGTCAGTTAATTGAGCACTTTCTCACCAGAAGAAAGAAAGAAGTAAGGAAGCAAGAAAGGAAAGAAGGAAAGGAAGGGAGGGAAAATGGTAGCTTAAGAACTTTGTTACCCAGAAAATAGATAGATACCTTACCCTCTCCCATTTGGGGCTCTGAGTCCAATTCTTCCCCTACCAAATTCTTGCAGATAAAGGGAGGAACTTATGCTTGGTGGTTCACCCCAGACCCCAGCCCTGACAATAATAATAGTAATAAAGCACCTGTCACTGGATCAAGAATGCCCAGACTTGCCCCTGCTATTAATAATCAGAAAGTTCTGCTGAGAGGTTAGTTAAGAAACCAGGTGGCTATTGCTGCTAGAATATGCCAGTGACTTGACTACTTGAAGTAGAGAAAAATGAATAAAATGAGGCCCACTGTTTTATCCAATTGAACAATGGTGAGGCAAATATAAAGCAAGTGTCCCCTTAAATTATATAAATGAAGAAAATTCTCCTGAAAATTTTTCATTCCCCCTGAAACAGAATATGAGCTGAACTGAACATCTCTCTCTCTCTCTCTCATACTCTGAGGCCATGGTCTAGTCATGGAATATGAGATACAGGCAGTGATGATTTTAAGGGTGTACAGATGACTTTTCCTAATCTCTATAAAGGATCTATTAATAATTCTCCCCTAAACAGGGACAGCTGCTTTCTGTATGGCTTCTATTTGGGAAACTGTGATGATTCCTGGGAAAGAGAGCTAAGCTTGGGAATGTCTGGCTCTTCTGCTGTCTAACTTTAGGAATATCTCAGTTGCTCCGAGTTCCAATGCCTTATTTGTAAAATAGGGTTAATAAAAGCCACTTTACAGAGCTCTTATGAGAATTAATTAAAAACCTAAAAGTGCATCAAAAAATCAAATCAATCACAAGTGCATGGTGAATTTTTTTGTGAATGAATATTTGAAAGTCAGAATTACTAATGAATTTCTGTTTCTTTATAACTCAAAGATGGAAGTCATAACATCCTGGTTAGGGGTTTGAGATACAGCTCCATCATTCACTAAATGTATTACCTTGGTTACGTTGCTTCAACTCTCTGATCATAAATTGTCTACTAAAATAATGATACCTGCCTCAGATTTCTGGTGAGAATTGAAAGAGATAATATTCTAGAGCACTCAGCACAACTCCATTATATAGTAAATGCATAGTAAATGCTAGGTATTATTAAAATTGTGGTCTATTACCTAGGACATTCCAATAGGTTACTGAGATCTTGTCTAAAGAACATTTGGTCTACCTCCATGGAATACGCATCTTCTCTTTTAAAATGCTTTATCAATACTTTGATATTACAATAATTTTGTAACTACTATATCCATATCCATAATTGTTTTGGCTATAGAGGTTAGTGGAATTATCCCTAAATTAGAGTTCCACTTGTGTTAGGTCAGTATCATTGAAAAAATTCCTAGCATAAATACGAACAAAACACTTCAGATTCATAGATGTACACTATCTAATCATTCATTACACAGTCTCTTTCTTAATTTAAAACAGATCTGTGTTTGTGTCACATCTGCCTATGATTCCTGGATTTCCTGCATGGAACAAGTCTACCAACAGGCCGACAAGCATTTGAAGACAAAAGTATGTCTGTTTCTCTTCTTTGGGTTGAAAACCCAAATCTCTGGAAGGCATAGCATAGTGGTCAATAAGCATTGGCTTTGAAATTAAAGAGTGCCAGCTCAGTCTCTTTCTAGATGTGTGATCTTCTTCAAGTTATTTTAGCTGTTTGGTTTGTTATATTACACCATCTAACTCATAAAGGTTCTTTTGGAGATTAAATGTAACAATGAATTTAAACTTTAGTGTAGCCCTGAGCACAGTTTAAGTGTGTTCAATGAATTGTTCAGTATTATATTAACTATTATTTTAGTCACTCACTTTTCTTTTGCAATGATTTGCAGTTCCTTTATTTATACTGGTCACCCTCCTATGATTACACCTGGAATGTCAATGTTTCCCTTTAGGAAAACTGACCTGAAAAACAGAGTGATAGTAGATACAAAATAAATAATTATGAAGTAATTAAGTTTCTCTTTTAAATGATGATGTTTGTTAGACATACTAATAATTATACAGTCACAAGAATATATGAGCAATTTTAAAAAGTGGTGAGACAAATGATAATAATATCACAAGTAAAGGCTTGAAGGTTGTTTGAAAGCCAACCAAACAAAGGGATAGAATGACAGGTAATCAGGGTCAGAACTGGAGCCTATCCTGTCATGCATTCCTAGCCAATGATCACATTACTATTATTTCATTTTGGGTGATGAAAACAGTTGACAAACTAATTGCTCCCTCAGAGCTACCACTGAATTCCAAGTAGAGCTTTAGGGGATAGGAAGAAAGTTCCAAGGAAGCAATCAGGGAGAGTGCATGTGTACCAGTTTTTATTTCAAACCCTATGAGATTCACTTCTTTATAAGTAGGAAGAAAATCAAAGATCTTTTGGCTGAGGCATTCCATTCCCTTCCTGGAAACAGTAAATGTAAGATCTTATAATCTCTAGGAAACCTGACTCTGCTTTCTGCTGGGCTGTGAGTATTTGAACTTCTACCCATGCCTCACTGTTAACTTCTGCTAACACTAATGACTTCCTGGCCCAAGATGTCTTTATCCTGAAATGGACTTAAAAATCAAACATGATTGCAGAATCACAGAATATTATGATGCTGACATAGGCAAAGAGCAGAAACCAGGAGAGCCTTGCTGACCAAGGACAGAGGATCTGAGCCCACAGAAATGTGAGTTGCTCAGAGAGACTGGTCAGGTATGGATAGTAATAAAGAGTGGGCTGTTAGCAGTATTCCCCCTGCCAGAAAGTGGCTGTTTTTCTCTTTGCTATCTTCATTTTTGCACAGTGCTAAGGTGGTATGTGGTGACCCATTTTGTCTTGGTAATTCTCTTTAGAGGTGTTTTTCAGTGACACTTGTCATACACTATGATTGGAATCTACCTTTTGCACATGGTTCTACAACTTGGAAGTTCCTATGCTAGTGAAGAAACTAAGTTCTAGTGTCAAACTGATGGAAAAAGCCAGTTCCTCAGTCTCAAAAATTAACCGAGATATTAACTAACTTGGTGTGATGCTAAAGTCAAAGCAGGAAATGACCAGGAAGCAGTAAGACCTGAAAACTTTTCCCACCTTAGTAAAAAATAATGATGTGACCCCATCTCAAATGATATCTGTTGTTTACCATTGCCTGGTCATGGAACAGGTTGTTGTAGAAAGCAGAAGTAAACAAACTTGGTTTTCCTAATAATTAAGGCATGGACAGTTAGAATGAAACAGTTCTGAGTATTGATTCTGTCATAAACCAGCTTGGGCAATTAACTTCCTTTTTCTAAGTTTCAGTTTCTTGATTTGTAAATAAGGATAGTAATGGTAGTGGCTCCTTATAAGTTTATTTAAAAAATAAATTACATTTCAAAAGTATGAAGCCTAGTCCTAGGAACACACTGAATATCCATTAAGTGATATGTATTATTATTGTTGTTGTTGCTGTTGTTTTGTTATTATTGCATAAGTAATAAGAGGAAGCATTCCCTGGACTTTTCAAGTGTCATATCCTGTTCTTGAATTTTGTAACCTCCCTTATTAGTCCTGTTCTTTGCCTTTCTTCTGCATGTATTTTTTTTCACTTCAGCACAGTAACATGAATTTGACAATTCCCTTGTGGTTTCTTTTGCTTACTATTTCAGAGTCACCTTAAGTAGACTTAGAAAATACTGAAAGAACTAGAAGAAGCAGAGCAACAGTTCCTGATAGAGTTGGACATGTTAGGTATTTCCAGTCCAGAAGGATGTAATCTGAAGAGGATACAGTCAAAGCCTACTCAGTAACATATTCATAAAATGCTTACTGCAAATAAATATAGAATACCAACAATAAAATAAGACACTCAAAGAAATAGGTTTAAAGTACATGGAATGAAGGAACAGTTTCCATGATGATTTTGTTTTGCCAGACACTTTCACAGATGTTTCACAAACTTTACCTTGATAATTGAAGGATATTTTTCTGTTGCTGTTGATATTATAACTATTATGATATCCTTTTGTAGATGAAAAGATGTGTAAATTGTGCTAACTCCTATAGCTAATAAGTAACATGATCAGGATTCAAAGAGTTCTTGATTTCTAATACAATTTCTTTTTTTGTTATTTTGCAGAGGGTAATGAATTCAGGGAGTTGTTATTGAAGAGATGGTGCGAGTTCAAAATTTAACTATGTGCAAAGAGAATAAATCCATTAATTAAACAACCGTATAAAGATCTCTAACTTAACACAAGAATGTTCAGAGTATGTTTTTAATCTTCTGATGTTGTCATAGAAGAGAATAATCCACTTTTACAAAACATTCCTTTTAGAAGTTCAATAGACTATGGCTCTGAAATAAATATTTCTCATTATTTTGTGTTTCAATATAGATCTGGCTTTGCAAAAGAAGTCTGGTTTTTGCTTGTAAAAAAAAAAAAAAGAAAAACAGCCAATACACTTACCAGCAAGAAGCTTGATAATTTGATTTGGGTGTTCCTTTTGATACAGGTGTCCACTTTGATATAGGCGTCCACTTTGGTGACTTGGGTCCCTTTTGAGTTCTGACATTCTCATAGAATGAGAAATCTCTCAGTAGTGACTAAATTTGTCCTGCTGGGCATCCCACACACAGAGGGTCTGGAGACCATGCTCTTTGTCCTGTTTTTGCTCTTCTACATCTTCACCCTGATGGGCAACCTTCTTATTCTCCTGGCAATTGTCTCCTCCACTCGGCTCCACACTCCCATGTACTTCTTCCTGTGCAAGCTGTCTGTGTGTGACATGTTTTTCCCTTCCGTGAGCAGCCCCAAGATGCTGTTCTACCTCTCAGGCAATAGTCGAACCATCTCCTATGTAGGCTGTGTGTCCCAGCTCTTCTTCTACCATTTCCTGGGCTGCACTGAGTGTTTCCTGTACACAGTGATGGCCTATGACCGCTTTGTTGCCATATGTTACCCTCTGCGCTACACAGTTATCATGAGCCACAGAGTGTGTGCTGTTCTAGCCATGGGGACCTCATTTTTTGGCTGTATTCAGGCCACCTTTCTAACCACTCTCACCTTCCAATTGCCCTACTGTGGCCCCAATGAAGTAGACTATTTCTTCTGTGATATCCCAGTGATGCTGAAGCTGGCTTGTGCAGATACCTCAGCACTGGAAATGGTGGGGTTCATCAGTGTGGGCCTTATGCCCCTCAGCTGCTTCCTTCTCATCCTTACCTCCTACAGTCGCATTGTCTACTCCATCTTGCAGATTCGCTCTGCTGAGGGCCGCCGGCGTGCTTTCTCCACCTGCAGTGCCCACCTCACGGCCATCCTCCTCTTTTATATGCCTGTGGTCCTAATCTACCTAAGGCCTACCCCCAGCCCCTGGCTTGATGCAACTGTTCAGATTCTGAACAACCTAGTTACCCCCATGCTGAATCCCTTGATCTACAGCCTCAGGAATAAGGAGGTGAAGTCATCCCTAAGGAAGGTCTTATATCGCCTGTTGGGTTTCTTTCCTGAGTAGTTGTAGCTAGCACTTCAACTATACTTCATAGCTTATAAACCATTTTCATTTGGTTGAATTTGAGAACACAGGCTTTATTAACCCCATTTTACAATGTAGGGACTAAGACTTGGAGAGGAGAGTTAAATTGACTTGTCCAAGGACACATAAGGAGTGAATGGCTGAATGAGGACTCAGGCACTGGTCTTCTGACTCTGGGACCTGTGATTTCTTGAGAACAGCATGCTATTGTTCATGGAGAGATGGGGTTCTTTCCAGTAATCAGAAAAACCTGGACCTTAGACCTCTCAATCTTTACTTTCTTTAACTGTCCTACATCCCTCCTTCTCTTTCCCTCTGCACCCTAGCACTTCTTCATCTTGGGTGCTGTATTTATCTCCTTCCATGCCTGCATTGGATAAGTCCTGCCATGACTGGTCTAGGAGTTATTGAAAAATATGGGAACAGTGCATCTTCATGGTTTCAAGTAGCATCCTGTAACTTATGGACCATCAAGAAGTTGTATAAAGGAGAAAGAAGGCTAGGTCCTGCAAGGCAGATATCTTGTGAGCAAAGTAGAGGTGCCCATGTGCTGGAAACACCCACAAAGACTGGAAACAGGCTCTGACTGTGAAAGGGCAGCATGCGAAGAAGAATGTGGAGAGGGCGAATAGAAGGAATCCATGGTGGAGTTGGTGCTGGAGAATCTGGTCATGGCTCGTATTGCTTAGTTCAGCTGGGAGGTAAAATGCTGGTATTGTAAAGAATACGTGTTGTATTGTGGCTTTGACTTCACTGTTTACTCAAAAGCTTTGACATTGTACTCCTTCCTACTTTTCTCTATTATTTTGACTGAAATATGCTGAGTGAGAAATGTGTTCTTTCAATACAGAGAGCTATTATTCTCATGACTGAATTCATTGAGAGTACTATCACATTTGTGGAACTCAATTGCTGTGAAGTTTGTTCCCACAAGGTGGAAGGAGAGAAGGACACTGGGAAGAGAGCAATGGAAAAGGAGGGAAGAGGAAGAGGCAAGTTTTTTTCCTCCTGTCTGACCTTTCAGAATCAAAGAAGAGTTGAAATCTGCCATACCAAAACCATCACAGTGTCTGAACCTCCAGCCAGCAGGGCTGAGCAGACACATGCTCCTGGAGGGAGGTCACTTCTCTTCAGCTCCTAACGACCGTGTTAGTGCTGTATCGATAAGAATTTTCAGTAAAGCAGAGCCTAAAGGAGAATATGGAAATAGACCTCAAATTATTGAAAATGTGGTATAACCCAAACTTTCCCAAACTTTCTGAGTCCACACTGAGGATCTCTTCCTATCCCTCAATTTCCTGATTGTAGTTACTTATATGGTCAAAATAGAACAATTTATAAAAGATGGCATCCTATTATCTTCCATTTTCATTCACTTAGATGTCATTTGATGAATAACTCTCTGCTAGTTATGAGGAATGCAAAGATGAAGAAGACATGATCTCACCTGTAAGTAAGTTATAGTTTTCTGGAGGAAATAAGTAGATATACAACTAACTGAACCCACATGATAAATACTATAATCTAAGTATAAAACAAGGCAAAAACTGTGGAGTACATTTTGCTGGGGTAGGGAGAGGACCTTACAGAAGAGTTGTTGAAGGTTGAAGTTTTTTTTCCAGATGTATGGATGAGAAGTATTTTCCAGGAAGGAGCAACATTCTTCTCTATCTATTGCATTAGGGGGTGAAAGACAATTCCTTGGACAGGTATCACTCAATTCTGCCATCTCTGAGTGCTTGTTCTTGCAGGAAAAAATAAAATTCACCTTACCTTCTCTTACTCATGATTTTTCCTCCAGCTCGTCCCTTTGTTCCTGGATTGGAAGAATGTGATGTCTGAAAGGACTCAGTATTTTCTTGAAAAATATTGATCTTTCTGCTTATCCCAGCAGTTCTGAAAGGAACTGGAACCTCACATGCCTCTAGGTGGTATCTGAGCTATTTTCCACTGACACAGGAGGCCAGAATGCCTGGCCCAGCCTAGGCCTAGGCTGTTGAAGTCCAGATTTTGTTTGAAGGTGGAACGAAATTTTTGGGGGTTTGGTAATTAGGAGGCCATGTAAGAAGATTTCATAGAAAGTGTCTATGGGAGAAACCCCAAACCAGGTAAACCATATGGCAGAATAGTACAGGGCAAAAACAGAGAATCAAGGCCCAATACCAGGGAAGCCAGACAAAAATAAGAATATTAAAGTCAAGATTCAGAGCATGTTATGAGTTGAGCATGTTATAAGCAGCATTTCCTGAGACACTGGCCTCAAGCATGGTGTATTCTAATTCTTTTAGACTTCTCTGTAAAATACCAATGTAGTCTCCAGTCACTGTTTCCTTTTGCTCCTCCCTAAGTTTGTCACATAACCAATTCCTGTTTTGAATTTTACCTATGGATTTTGTTTTACCTACAGCTCCCAGAGACAGAAACTGTGATGTGAGCACCCAAGCCAGACATCCATGGGATGGACACTGTAAGTGGAGCTGAAGATGATGATGACTGACTTGGCATGAGGGAAATGTGGAGAGAAGCTTTCAAAGGAGTCATAGGGAGAGATGCTTGAGCTGCTTATTCCTTGCTATCCCTGGAAGGAATACTTTGGGTTTACCCTAAAACAAATTGTTTGAGATGAATAATTAAATAGATAGGAATTCAAGTCTTCAGACACTTGATTTGCATTTTTTGGGGAATACTGACTTTACAATGATAATTATTCAAGCTAAAGAATTGGGAAGTAGAGGTGGTTCAAGTGATTGGGGTTCTGCCTACCATATGGAAGGAACTGGGTTCAATCCCTGGGGTCCCCTAGTAAAAAAAAAAAGGCATGCTTGCATGGAGAGCCAGAGCCCATGTGGCAACCCATGCAGCAAGCCAAGTGGCCACATGGTGAGCCAGTGCCCAGGTGACAATCCATGTGGAGACCCATGTGGTAAACCATTGCCTGTGTGGTGAGCCAAGTGCCTGCATGGCAAGCCAGTGCCTGTGCAGCGAGCCACACAGCAAGATGATGACACAAGAAAAAGAAAGACAAGGAGAAAGTCAAAGTGAGACTCAACAGAAACCAGGAACTGAGGTGAAGCAAGCGACAGGGAGCCTCCCTCCACATCAGAAGTCCCAGGATCGAATCCCAGTGAATCCTAGAGGAGAAAACAAAGAGAAGACAAAAAGAAAAACAGACACAGAAAATCACACAGCAAATGGACACAGACAGTAAAAACAGCAGGGTGAGGGGGAAGGAGGAGAAAAAAAGGAATAATAGTATTATATGCTGTGCTAGTTCACCTAGAGTAAGAGGGCGATGCCTCTTGGAATGCTAAATTGGTGAGAAATAATCTAGCCTATTATTTTTCACTCCCTTATTTTATATTCCCTCGTTTAAAATATTATATTAGCGCTTGTTCCATTAATACCTTAAAATATTGGCAACATCAAAAACCCACCCATCTTTCAGTGTTTTCTGTTGGATTTCTTTAAAAATATTTATTATTAAATATTAAACAGAAAAATAATATTTTTGAATAAAATGTGACATGTAAAGAACTGTGACTCAATGAACACCTATATCCCACTACTCAGTTTATGAAAAAATAGTGTTTTTCCAGGCAATTTCCCTGTAGACTCAGACCACTGCAAGTGGTAATTACCCTGAATTTTATGCGTATTATTCCCTTGTTTTCATGTTTGTGTCCTTAAAAAACATATTGGAAGTTTATGTTAATGTAATTATACTTTTTTCATTTAAATATCATTTTTTTCTGATAGTCATATTATCACATGTATCTGAAATTAATTCATTTTCATCAAAGTGTAGTATCCCATTGTATGAATATATCAACATTTATTTGCTATTGTTGTCTTTATTTATATTACAAATGTAAGAACTCTTTTTTAAAATAGCCGTAGTGGATTGGAATGTTCTTCATATCTATCTATCAATCAATCAATCAATCTATCTATCTATCTATCTATCTATCTATCTATAGATATAGATTTTATGCTTCAACAAAAAACTACTGATTGAATGTTTACTATTTGTAAGGTGCTATGTTAAGCACTGGAGTTATAAAGGTCTACAAATATTATTCTTAAGAAGCTCACAATGAAGCATTAGAGGCAGATATAGAAATAATTAAAATACAATGTGTTTTAAATTTCTTTGTTGCTCAGGCAAATGCCATGCAATGGGTCAGCTTGAACAATTGCAATTTTATTAGCTCGCAGTTTTGAAGTTAAGATAGAAGTCCAAGTCAAGGCATCATCAAGGCAATGCTCTCTTGATGAAGATTATGGCATTTTGGAGCTGGCCGCTGGTCATCCTTAGTTCCAGCTTGCCACATGTCAAGGCACATGGCAACGTCTCTCTCTTCTTTTCAATCAGTGATCAGCTTCTGGCCATTCCTCTGGCTCTTTCTTTCTCTGAATTTCATTCTCTTATAAAATATTACAGTAATGGGATTAAGACTCATCCTGATTGAAGTGAGTCACACCTTAAATGAAGTAACTTCATCAAAAGGTCCTACTTACAATGGGATCACATGCACAGAAATGGACTAAGTTTAAGAACATGTCTCTTTTCTGGGGTATATACAGTTCCAAACCACCACACAATGGAATAAATATTTAATAGAAATATATAAAACATACAGTAGTAAAATAAAAGCAGAAATGAATAACCTTGTAGAGATGTTGGAAAAAGTTTTAAACTACTTTAAAATAGAATCATTCACAATTCCATGCCTTTATACATTTTATTCTCTCTTCCTGGGATGCCCTTCCATGATTCCTCTGCTAGAAAAACCTCTATTCATCCTTCAAGATCCAAGTTAAAAGTCGTTTTCCCTATCTCAGGATGAATTAAGTTCTTATTTCTCTGAGTTTCAATTTTATACAATGACTTAAAGCATCATTTCACTTTGTAAAAATAAGATTGTCAAAGCAACACCAAAGTGTAACTTAACTGGGTACAGGAGGTAAAGAAAAGGAGACAAATGGGTACAAACCTTTCATTCATTGAAAGAATAAAAGGAAGTATGATTTCCAAATAACATTTTTTTGGTTATGGCCAGTACCTCAGTCTGTACAGTTTCCAGATGTTTTTAAGCATCTGCCAGGAAAAGGCATATGCTCTACTTTGAGAAGAACAGTAAGTTTAAGCTGCGGGAAGTAAAAGAATCAGACAGACAGTTTGGATTTGATCTTAATGTATGAGTTCTTTGTCTTTTAACAAGTTTCTTAGATAATTTAATCTACTATATTTTAATTGAGAAAAATAGAGATATCTAAACCTACTTCATAGTTTTTAAATAAAGATTGACTGAGAAAGTTCCTTTTAAAATACCTAATTCTGTAACTTGGACATAACAGGGATTGGATAATATTACCTTTCCCTCTTCTCTTTTTTTAAGGAACCCATTTTCTTTGAGCAAAAAAAAAAAAAAAAAGTGCATTACATAAGTAGTGTTCACCATGCATAATTTTTCTCTGGAGACAATTATTCAAGAGCACTGGTGGCAGAAAACCATGTTCAAGAATGTGCCGGAATTTAACGTCAGATAGAACTGAGTTTAAGTTCACATTCAGCCACTTGCCCTTTTTGTGGCCTTGGCAAGTTCTCTGAGCACAGTTTCCTCACATATATTATGGGGAGGAAAAGAGTACATAATGCCTAGGGTCACTGTGAAGTTTAAATAATGTTATCCACTGCTAAAGAGTTTAGCACAGGGCTTGAATTAATAAATGTTACCCAGTATTGTAGATAATAAAACATTTTAACATGTTCACTTTATACATTTATTTACCCTTTTTATTTATTTATTTATTTATTTATTTTTTTAAATTACATTATGAAAAATATGAGGTCCCATTCAACCCCACCGCCCCCGCCCCCCACTCCCCCCACAGCAACACTCTCTCCCATCATCATGACACATGCATTGCACCTGGTAAGTTCATCTCTGAGCATCACTGCACCCCATAGTCAATGGTCCACATCATAGCCCAGACTCTCTCACGTTCCATCCAGTGGGCCCTGGGGGGATCTATAATGTCCCATAATTGTCCGTGAAGCACTATCCAGGACAACTCCACGTCCCGAAAACGCCTCCACATCTCATCTCTTCCTCCCGTTCCCCACACCCAGCAGCCACCATGGCTACCGTTCCCACACCCATTCCACATTTTCTCTGTGGACATTGGATTGGTTGTGTCCATTGCACATCTATGTCAAGTGAGGGCTTAGATTCCACATGGGTACTGGATGCACTCCTCCCGCTTCCAGTTGTAGACACTCTAGGCTCCATGTTGTGGTGGTTGACCTTCTTCAACTCCATGTTAGCTGAGTGGAGTAAGTCCAATAAATCAAAGTGTAGGAGCTGAAGTTATTTACCCTTTTGTAATATGTTAGACTGAAGTAAAATTGGGCAAGACTGTGTCCTAAGTTCTCATCATTTTTCCTTCATGTGCTAGTGACTTAACTAAAGTCTCTGAAATGATAAATCCTTGAACATAAGACCCACAAAGCAACAGATACTAAAATTCAGTTTGAATTACAGAGTTTATGTCAGTGCAACACCTAGTTGAGTTTTAGCTATAACTATCAAATTATAGGTAAATACAATTAAATATTTGGTAAGGAAAATAAGCAGAATAAGACCCTATTATAATACCAAATTGCCCTTATGATGCAAGAGAAAAACTGCCAGCTTAGAATCTTATCTACAGCAAGATTGTCTTTAAAAAATGAAGGTGAGTTTAGAACATTCACAGCTAAACAGAAATGGAGAGAGTTTGTAAGTAAGAAACCAGATTTGCAGGAAGTACCAAAGGGAGTGCTACAGCCTGAAAAGAAATGACAAGAGAGGGAAAGTTGGAAGAAATTCTAGAAATAAAGATTATATCAACAAAATTAACCAAAAATGTAAAAAGAGTAGTGAAAAATGATAAGACAGATAAAACCTGAAGGTCAACATAGGTGAAATAAGAACAACCTTTATATTAATAACATTGAATATTAATGAATTAAACTGCCCAATCAAAAGAAACAGATTGGAAGAGTGGATAAGAAAATATGAGCCATCTATATGCTGTCTACAAGACACTAACCTTAGATCCAAAGATACCAAAAGATTTAAAGTGAAAAGCTGAAAAAAGATAGTCCATGCATGCAGTAACAACAACAACAAAAAGATGGAGTAGCTATACATATATTGGATGAAATAGACTTTAGAAGAAAAACTGTTATTAGAGACAAGGAAGGACATTATATATTAATGAAAGGAACAATTCACCAGAAAGAAGTAACAATTTGATTTCCATGCTATAATAAATCATACAACTAAAAATGAAAGATCAAAAAACCAATTGAAAAAATGGGTAAAAGGCTTAAATAGACATTTCTCCAAAGAGAAAATAAAAATGGTGAAAAAGCACATGTGAAAATATTTAATATCACTAGCTATTAGGAAAGCAAACTCAGCATATAAATGCACTACCTTCACCCCTGGTGTGGGACATGTCTCCCAGAGATAAGCCTCCCTGGCACCAAGGGGTTATTACCAAGAGCCAACTAGCAATGCATCTGGAAGAAGACCTTGACCAAAAGAGGGAGATGATGATGAATAGCATCCATCTCAAGGAACAGAGAGTGTCTGCAACTGCAAGCAAGATGCTCCATCCATCTGCCCCACAGTATTCAATCCCCCTCTCAATTAGAAACAGAGTGTGCATCACCATTCCAAAATCCTCAAGATTGGGGAATGAACAATGGACTAAAGTAGAATTATTATTATTCTATTATAGACTTATTATTATTCTAGCATTGGAAGAACTTTTATCATAGATATAAATGCAATAGCTACCAGAGTTCTGAGGGGAGGGAGAGCAAAGAATAGGTGTAACATGGGGGCATTTTTGGGTCATTGGACTTATCCTGCATGACATTGCAATGATAGATACAGGCCATTTACATTTTGCCATAATCTAAAAAATTGTGTGAGGCAGAGTGCAAACTGTCCATGGTTAGTAGCAATGCTTCAATATGTGTTCATCAATTTTAACAAATGTACCACATTAGTGAAAGATGTTGTTAATGTGGGAAACTGTGGAAGGTGGAGGTGGTGGACATATGAGAATCCCTTATATTTTTTATGTGACATTTATATAATTTAAATATTCTTTTAAATATATATATATCACTAGCTATTAAGGAAATGCAAATCATAACTACAATGAGGTATCACCTCATACCTAATGGAATGTTCATTATTTAAAAAACAAAAGAGAAAACAGCAAGTGCTGGAGAGGGTGTGGAAAAATAGGCATGTTCTGTCACTGTTAGTGGAAAGGTGCAATGGTGCAGCCTTTGTGGAATATAGTTTGGCTGTTCCTCAGGAAGTCAAATATAGAACTTCCATATATTCCAGGACTACCTCTGTTAGGAATATATCCAGAACTGAAAACAGTGATGCAAACAGACATTTGCACACTGATGTTCATAGTGGCATTATTCACAATTGCCAAAAGATGAAAACAACCTAAGTGTCCATCAACTGAAGAATGCATAAACAAAATGTCATATATACATACAATGGGATATTATGCTGCTGTAAGAAAAAATGAAATGGGGACACGTTAACATGGGCGAACCTTCAGGACATTATGCTGAGTGAAATAAGTCAGACACTAAAGGACAAATATTGTATGGTCTCACTAATATGAACTAAATACAAAGACACATGGAGTCCAAAACCTAGTGTATCGGTTACTAGGAGATAGGTTAAAGACTGAGAATGGGTACTGATGCTTACTGTATGCAGAATTTTTAATTAGCTTTAGTGAGAAAGTGTAGAGATGGATAGAGTTGATGGTAGCACATTATAGTGAATACAACATAGCTGGTTTATAAATGGGGTTGTGGCAGAAAGGGGTAGTTTAGGGATATAAATGTCAATTGAAAGAAAGCTAGAGAATAAGCTAGGGACTGAATAACATTGTGACCCCAGCCAGAGGTGGATAAGGATTCTGGTTAATAGCACAAATACAAGAAGGTACTTTTATGAGCTAGAACAAATGTAAGTCACTATTACAAGGTGGTAAGAATATGGTGATGGATGTGAAAAATACTACTCATGTAACATGTACTAGAATTAAGAGCAATATTGTAATATTCTTGCAGCAATGTCAAAAAAGTTACTATATTAATGTTAACGATCAATAATAGGGGGTATGGGATTTTGTCTTTTGAACTAAGGAAAACTTTCAAAACTTTATTGAGGCAAAGACTGCAGAACTCTATGATGAATTTGAGAGTCACTCTGTTTACGCATTGAATAAACAATACAGGGCATGAGTCTGTATAACACAGTGATCCATGTAGTTGAAGATGAACTGTGGTTAGCAGTACAAATATGAGACTCTTCTCTCATGAGCTATTATGGAAGTACAATACTAATACGTGGTGTTAATATTAGGGAGTATATGGAAAAATACACCACACGTAAGCTATAGACCATAGTTAGTGGTAATGGTCTGATGGTGTTCTTTCATAATCTGTAGCAAAAGTTCCATAACAATGCAAGGTGTTGGTGGAGGGGTGATATATTAGAATTCTGCACATTATGGAAGATTATTTTTTAAGCTCACAACTTCTCTAATAAAAAATTTGTATTAAAAATTACAGATGTGATGGGGTTCAACTAACATTCAACTTATAGTGTGTCTTACTCCCAAGTCCCAGTTCTGCTACAATGCCTCTCATGTACAACATATGGTATGTCTATTGATAATAGCATGTGCTTTCTATGTTCATTCCCATTAAAATTATTTGTTAAAACTCAGAAAATGGTCCTTGTTTGTTTAAGTAGGTAATGGAAAACTCTAGAAAAAAAATACATTTTTAGAAACTTTTCATACACTTACAACAGTCTATAAGACATCTCTAAGGAAATCACTAAAAGAAAACTTTTTAGTTAATTAATCTCAAAGGTATTCATTCCTTTGAGATGCCTTTCATGCTCATTATAACTTTGACTCCCGCCCCCCCCACCCCTTAATTTTTGGTGCCACTTGTGAGCTGTGTCAAGGGAAAAAGTGAATTGGTAATACTGGGAATTGGATTAGGCAATGCAAGAGAGCTTGTTAAAATGTTTATGGTCTTGTGTTTTTTCTCCAATTATTATTTCAAGGCAAAACAAAGCATGGGTGTCACACACACAACACAAACATTCCGTCTCCTTCCCATATGTATTTTCACACACAATTTCATTCATATCAGTTTTCTTAGTGTTTCCAAGATAATGTTGATTTTTCCTATATCACTGCATCAAAACAAATGTAAGATCTATAATACTGCCTCTTTTTCTGGGAGATAGTGATAATAATGTCATTCATCAGTCGCAGGTTAAATAACCTTTACTGGAATAGAGAGAAAAGACGAGTGACAGCAGGGAATAGGTACATATTCTGAATGTGGACACTTCTCACTGTCAAACAAGCATCAGTGGAGACTCTCATTCATTCTTCAGGCATCACAGTTGGCTTTGCCTGGCTCATGGTGAAAGTATGGGATTAAACCCAGACAGACTAAGTAGCAGAGCCAGGGTAAGCGATTTGAGACTCACTGACTTTCAAGAGGAAATGCAGAGGGCTCAGTTTATAAACCGTGATAGTCCTCTTGGTCTAAATTAACCAGATACTTCCTGATTCTTTTCATCAGTGCATGTTGTGAAGACTTATTGTAACTCATATCATACCTCCCTCTGAAAGCCAAAATTTAGAAGCAATAAGAATGGGTAGATATCTAATTCAGGATTTTAAACTTCTAATGCTTGTGTCTAATTTTGAGTAAGATTTTATAATTATTTTTGTACTTTTCTTATCTACCTCATAGATTGTAAACTCCCTGAATATAGGCATTGCATGCCTTATATATCTTCTACCACTAATCTCATCTTTTTATCCCCCACAGTCATTAGGCACTGGAGCACGAACATAGCTGAAAGTTTGTAACTATTTGTAAGATTGAATTAGATATCTCCTTGTAAATGATATCCTAATGTAGTATGGCCTTCAGTCCTCTGCCTACTTTATTATTTATAAAGTTCAGCCTAATCTCTTCAACATTAATGGTGAGAAGAACTAAAGGGAAAATTTAGACCAAGCTGACAACAAAAGCTAATCTAAATGCACAAAAAATTTTAAAAATTAAAAATAAATAAATAAATAAATAAATGCATAATAATAATATCTTATTTTTATAGCATGATTACTTGGCCATTTCAGTAAATTTGTAAAACAGGAAATATGTTGGAAAGAGAAATTTTAAATTAACCATAATTTTACCTTCTTAATATCAATCCCAAATAATTTTAGTGTACATTTATTTTTTCATTCATTTATTCAATCACTCATTCCCTTTTTTCAGTGAACATTTGTTGAAAGCCTGCTCTTTCCAGGAACTGTTCTAGATTCTGCGATATAAAAGTCAAAATAGCAGTTGAAAATACTGACCTTTTGGAGTTCTCATTATAGTGGGAGATATAGACAGTACACACATATTTATTTGCATATGTAAACCCATAATGCCAGAGAGTGATAAATATTATGAAAGAAAACAAAAATAAAGAGAACATTTTCTAAAATCAGAACAAGAGAAACTGGGTGGTACCTGGAGATAGACTGATGATCAGGGTGTGTATTAACTTTTTAGATGGAAATTATTATAGCATATTTATCTTATAATGGGAATGATCAATTTGAAGGGAAAAAACTGATGATGCAGGTATAAGAAAGGATAATATAGAAGAAAAGACCTTAGTAGGTAGGGGAAATAGGAAACGTGGTTTTGAGTTCCAGCTGTTTACTTATTTGAGTTTTCTTTCTCAATATAAAAAACTTTTACAATGGTAATAATAATGCGTACTTTGAAAACCCTTATAAGTTATATGAAAGTAAAGAATAATTTTTAATGTGGTTCTGTTGAAGTGAAATCTCTCAAGAAATGTTTTTGAAAGGAGGAAAATTTTTAAATAGTTAGGTAAGAAGGTAGGCAATACGGTTTGGGAGGGAAGAGGTAGTTGGGTAATCCAGATTTGAGGATGGAATCTCTTATGCAAAAGTTAACAAGCAGCTTTGCTCATGGGAGCCCTAAATACTTCCAATTGTCTGAGAATGCAATGATCATAATAAGATGATTTGTGGTAGCAGAGATGGGATGCAATTGTACTAAGGGTATTTTATATATCTAAGTTATAGTTTCCAGTCATTCATGTAACCTGAATGCCCACTTTTGGAATTAATCAAAAAAATATTAACCTTGTTATGGCATCAATTTCAGTCTAATCGAATACAAGTGTTCCAATTCTAGTTCCCAAAATGAATAACTTTGAGTAAGTCTCAAATACTAATTTTCCTTCCTGAAAAGTGTCTTCCCTTCATACCTCATTGAATTGTTATAAAATTTTTAAAAATAATAAAGTGAAACTGTTTCAAGTACAAAGATAACTTAAGATGTGGACAACCAGCTTTAAAGGTTAATCTAATTAATTGCCACTGCCACTAAGAGCCCCTATCTACTTTATGGTAGTTGTGACTTCATTCTCATCACTCATGGGCTAGGTGACATGAAGCAATGATTACTATCATGTAGTATGTGGCTCAGGAAAATAACAAAATTATCTCTCTCCATTGTTAATCTATATAGGAAGGAGGACATATTTGGAGACAAATTCTATTAATAAAACCATTCATTAATATAACATTTTATAGTTTATGCAGGCTTTCTTAAATATTATCTGGTTTATTTTGCTTAGATAAAAGTACTTCAAATTAGATGAAACCAATGGAGTTGATGAAGAAATGAGGTTCAAAGTCTGGTTCTGAGACAGATGAAATTTTTTCTTCAAAATGTTTTGGAAGGTGCTCATGAAAACTAGGGGATAGATAATCTTTATAAAATAAGCATTACCTTAAATTTAAAAATCTATCCTGTGTCTAACTGAAATATTTTTTTAAAAACCTTCACACACAAAAAATCAAACTCCATCCATAAGCCATATACAACAAAGAATACAGTAAATAAAGAACAGCAAACTAGCCTAAGACCTGGTGTTCTCCTTCTAGAGTGCATTCTGCAGGGTGATTGACTTTTGCTATGATCCCGCCCAGATTGGATCACTAGGCATTGGATGGCGTCAAGTTGCTATAGAGCTTCCTTTTGTCAACACCCAACTTTTCTTTTTGAGCCATTCTTTGTGAAGAATCCAGCCTTTCATCCGGGTGAAACTCTTAAACCCATCTGGGAGTTAACAGAAAATCATAGGTCAATCTCCTTACTCCATTGTCAATCTCTACTTTTAGAGAAAGAGAATACTCTGATACCATCAGGTTAGCAGTCAACATCCATATGGGCTATCAAAGGTTGGGCCTTAAGGATGTTCTGGCCATAAATTCCTAGAAGAAAATGTAGGGAAACATCTTCAAGATCTTGTGTGGTGTGAAGTGAAGGCACTAGGGCAGCCTATCCCCTGAGGCCTGAATGGCCTCTACTTATCTTATTTCTATGGCCTGTCAGTAGAAGCTGATTAGAAGAAACCCATATATGTAATATGGACTTAAAAATAAATTATAATTTGCTATGTATGCTTAGTTACATTTCTTAGCACATAAGAGACCTCAAAAGATAAACTGCTTCAGAACTTTATTGAACAGATTAAAAAAAAATAAACATTTTGCAGAGTAAACAGCTTCTGCTAAGTAAAAGTACTTAATAAGTGATATATATAGTTACTAGATTCCTTATTAATATTTGCTTGTTTGTTGTTTGTTTCTTCTAAGACAGCACTATTTGTCCTATATCACTTTTATTCTTACAGAATGTTTACCATTTTTTAGAATCCCAAATTAAAGTAGAAATACCTCCTGAAATGATATACCTTATGTTGGTAGGTAGTGACTTCTAGGGCCTCAGAGAAAGGAGAACTCAATTCCAACTGAAGAATTAGGGAAGGTATGGAGTTAAATTTTGTCTTGTCTTAAAGTATAATTTATACAAGATTAATACACAAAAGTCAATAGCATTTCTATTCACTACTATTGAACAAATAGGAGGAAGTCTGTAAGATTTCCATTTATGATAGAAACTAAAAGAGTCAAATATTTAGGGAGAAACGTAACCAAGGACATAAAGGACCTCTATTTAGAAAAGTACAAAACATTATTAAAAACAACCAAAGAACGAGGGTCCCTATCTCCCACCTTATACAAAGGTTAACTCAAAATGGATCAATGATATAAATATAAAAACTAGAGCCATAAAATTCCTAAAAGAAAACATAGGGAAACATCTTCAAGATCATGTTGTAGGTGGTGGTTTCTTGGACCTTATATCCAAAGCACAAGAAGTGAAAGAAAAAATAGATAATTGGGACTTCCTCAAAATTAAACACACTTGTGTTTTGAAATATTTTTTTTTTTTAAGGTGAAAAGACAGCCTACTCAATAGAAGAAAAGCTTCAGAAACCATATATCTGACAAGGGATTGAGTTCCATGTTCTAAAAAGAGATCACAGAAGTCAGTGAGAAAAAGACAAGTAACCCAATAAAAAATGGGCAAAATACTTGAATAGATGTTTTTCCAAAGAGAGAATATGAATGACCAAAAAGCACAGGGAAAATGTTCAACATCTCCAGCTATTAGGGAAATGCAGATCAAAACTACAATGAAATATCATTTCATGCCTTATAGAATGGCCATTAGTTGAAAAACAAAAACAAAACAGGGGAGAGGGTATAGCTCAGTGGTTGAGAACCTGCTTCCCATGTACTAGGTCCCAGTGGGTTTAATTTCTGGTACCTCCTGAAAAAACAAACTAAAAATAAAAATAAACCAGAAAACCAAATTTGCTGGAGAAGATTTGGAAAAATAGGAAAACTTCTTCACTGTTCTTAGGAGTTTAAAATGGTGCAGCTTCTGTGGAGGACAGTTCAATGGTTCCTTAGAAAGCTAAATATAGGACTGCTGTATGTATGACCCAGCAATCCCTCTAATAGGAATACATTCAGAAGAACTGAAAGCAAGATATTTGCATACCAATGGATATTCATAGCAGCATTCCTCATATCTGCTAAAGGTGGAACAACAGAAATGACCATTCACAAACAAATAGATAAACAAAACATAGAATATTAATCAGCTGTAAGATGAAATGAACTGGAGAAGCAAATGGCAACGTGGATGAAACTTGAGCATATTATGTTGAATGAAATAAGCCAAACACAAAGGACGAGGATTGGATGATCTTACTGATATGAACTAAATACAAGGAGTAAATTTAGGGACTTAAACTACAGATTATAGGTTAGTAACAAATAGAATATGAGTTGAGAATGGGGACATGATAGTTAATGTATGTAGAATGTTTCATAAGGTTGATGGACTATAGTTAGCAATAATATTGTAATAATATTTTTGTAGCCAAGAAAGTACTATAGTAATGCTAAAGGTCAAAGAAAAGAATATGGGGTTTAATGTAATGAGATATGAATATCAATAAGCATTTTTTCCTTAATTTTCTTCATTAATAAGGAGACCTTGGTCATGTCAATTAACCAATCTGTGCTCATTTATGTATCTTTCTGAATACTGGAGAAACAATTGAGTTTGTTTTTAGGATTAAATGAGATAAATGCATCTAGACAGAATTTTTTAGAGTAATGCTTCCATAATTTACTAAGCTGCCTTTTGTTGTTATTTTATTTTTTGAAGTTAAAGTTAAGTTGAAAAAATGAAGTATAATTAGGATGGCAGATAGAGGATGAATAGAAATACGGAGAAGAAAGACAGATGAATATTCTAGGCACTCTGCAGGGTGATTGACGTTTGCTATGATCCTGCTCAGACTGGAGCTCGAGGAACTGGATGTCTTTATGTGGTTACAGAACTTCCTTTTGGCAACACTCAATTTTTCTTGCTAACTCATTCTTTGTGAAGTATCCAGATTTAATTAATCTATGTGAAACTCTTAAACCAACCTGGGAGTTAACGGAAAATCATAGATCAATCTCCTTACCCTACTGTCAACCCTGATACTACCAAGTTAGCATCAACATCCGCTGTCAAAGTTTGGTCCATAAGGATGCTCCAGGATGGTGTGGTGTGATGTGAAGGCACTAGAGCAGACAACTCCCCCAGCAGGCCTGAATCGTCTTTACTTATCATTGTTTCTATGGTCTGTCAGTGGAAGTTGATTAGAGGAAATCCACGCATACAATATGCACTTCAAAGTAAATTATAATTTGCTATGAATATATATTCACATATCTTAAGCACAAAAGGGACCTCAAGAAAGAATCTGCTTCAGAATTTTATTAAATGGATTAAAAACATTTTGCAGATTAAAATAGCTTCTGTTGAGTAAAAGTAGTAATAATGAGTAAGTGATATTTATCTTCTTTATATTCGCTTGTTGCTTGTTTCTCAAAATGCAACACCCTTTGTCCTATATGACTCTTCTTAGAGAATATTTATCATTTTTTTAAATCCCAAATTAAAATAGAAATATCTCCTGAAGTCATATACCCTTATATTGGTAGGTAGTGACTTCTAGGGGCCTCAGAGAAAGGAAAACTCACTTCTAGTTGAAGGAATTACAGAGGACTTCATGTGGAAATAAGTTTTGTCTTGTTTTATAGTATAAATAATTGGCAAATACAGAATGAATAGAAACGCAGAGAAGGAAGACTAATGAACAAATTAGCCTAAAAAACTGGGCCAAAATATGCACAGTAGTTGAACAGAATAGGATAAATTAAGTGTGCATTAATGAATGCATTTTGGCTGGAGTCAGAAATAGGCAGCAAAAGAGAAGGCTGAACAGATCTTGAGAAGATATATGGCGGATTGTCTTGTCTACTTTGCTAAGGAACAGGAATGAGAACTGGATAAGATCTTTTGAATATGAATGAAGAAAAGCCAGACTATCCTTTTGGAACATGGATTCCACATTGTAGAGTTGATTTTACAAGCATGGAAAACCTGCAGAGATGGCTATGAAGAGATGGTGACAGCACTCAATTAGGGAGGTAATGAAGATCACAACCACAGTAGTGGCACAGGACGCTTGTTCCCCAGCTCTGAGCACAGGCAATAGCAACCAGACCCCTGTCATTGATGTAGGGGCGGTGGTCACCAGAGGTTCTGAGGGGAGGGAGAGGAAGTGGTAGGTGTAACATGGGGATATTTGGGGGACATTGGAATTGTCTTGCCTCACATTGTAATGACAGATGCAGGTCATTATATACTTGGTCATCACCTATAAAATCGTGAGAGGCAGAGAGTGAACAATATTCTGTGGTTAGTAGCAATGCCACAAAATGTGTTTACCAATTATAACAAAGGTACCACAATAATGAAAGATGTTGTTAATGTGGGAACGTATGGGAGGGGGAGGGGATGTGGCATATAGGAATCCCCTTTATTTTTATGTAACATTTACATAATCAAAACTTTCTTTAAAAATAAAAAAAACAAGACTTTAAAAAAAACACAAAAAACAAAAGTGTGCCATATAAAACAAAGTGAAGCTGGGCCCACTACCTGAAGTCAGGTGCTGGCATGGGCCTCCAGGGCTCCAAATAGCAGACCTGAAAAGACACAAGCAAAGAAGCAAGCAAGCAAACACAAACGTTTATCTGACTTCTGCTGAACACTATAGCTTTCTGAAATTGCAGGCTTAGGGAGCTCAATGGTCCAAGGCAAACCTCACCACAAGAACTGAGCCTTGCCCTTCACTGCTACTTTAACTCAGTCTTCCAAATCCCCCATATTGCTGTAGGACAGGAAACTTCAACCATTTCTTTAAAACCAGCTTGCTGGCTAAAACCCCTGAGAGAAGGTAGAGACTAAGAATATAGATGGGAAAGTACACTGAGAATATGATTGCTAATTTTATGGAAACAGGTGGATAGGGCAGTTATTTAATCAAACGCAATCTAGATGTTGCCATGAACGTATCTACAATCAGGTGACCATAATTAAATGAGCTGCCCCTAGATAATGTGAGGGGCCTCATTCAATCAGTTGAAGGTCTTAAAAACAAAAACAGACTTCCCAGAAAGGAAGAAATTCTGCCTCAGGAATGCAGCATGAATTCCATTTTGAGTTTCCGGCCTCCCCAATGGATTTCAGACACAAGACTACAGCTTCTACTCCTGCCTGAATTTCCAACCTGCTTGAATATATAATCTTATTGTTTTATTTCTCTGAAGGATCCTGACTGATACAAAGAAAGAAAAATGTGGAGAGAGAGGAAGAAGGTAAGAAAGAGAAAAACAAACACTTTTTAAAATTACCAAGTTAAGAAGAAATAACAGAGTGTAGAGCCCTGTTTTTAAACTGTGTTATGTGGACAATGATTTGGGGTTGTTGATGAAACAGAATAAACAAATTTATATTTTAAAGTCTCAAATAACTTCAAAATTTGAAGGTGAAAAATGTATACCAAAGAATTTCTGAAATATATTTTATGGAATAGATATACAAAATCATGTAACAAACTTTTAAATAGCTTTTTAGATAAAATATGAAAGTTAAAAAATCCTAGATTGCTGATGACAGTTTATCCATCATTCCTTATCCCTCCCCAAATTTGTTCCAAGCCCTAGTGTTTTTTTTTTCTACAGTCTTTGTAGTTACTTTGATGGAAAATTTTAAGAAACATTGGCCAATGGGATGTGAATAGGAGCAAAAATCAAAATACAGGTTTAGAGATTGGTTCCACCGAAATTATTCCACTTATTTAGGTGCTTGCCTTAATTTTAAAGTCTTTGAGTTGCTTTTCTTCCTTGGTATAAAGAATCTAATAGTGTAGAATTCAATTACATATATTGGTACATCACCAGGTAAAGCCTAGCAACTGCTCCAAGAAAGAGCATGGAGTATTTATGACCTTGGTAAATTTATCACAGTCTAGACATTTGACCCTCAGCTTTGCAGGCTTGGAAATTTAATTTTCTCTACACACAGAAAGGAAATTAATCTCTCAGGGGTGGATTTTACATTAACCAAGTGCTCACAGCTGAGGCATCAAACCAGAACCCTAATTTATCAATTTACTGTAAGTCCAAAATATTAATAATTGCTCTGAAAAATAGCCTGCTACACAGTGGAAGCCTGAATGCAAAAACTTCAAATTAAAATGTGAATAATAATTATCTCTCTACCTGGCACATTCTGCAGTTTCTCTGCAGTTTGACCTGAGTGGGAAGACAAATTAGAAGGAAAATGGTAATTTGGATCAAATTGAGCACATTGTTTTTCTCAGGATTTTGGATTTTAATAATCAGTAAATTAAAAGTAGGAAGATATTAATTTACAGCTAGATATGGGGTTAACTACTTTTTATTTGGACAAGTAAAGATGTTAAAAAGTATAAGAAAACAACCATAAACAAAAAAAAGTAATAAAAGGAAATATGACATATAATTTCATAAGGAAAAAAATTTGAAGACCTGCCTTACAAAGAAAGGAAATGCCAACATTAAAATTCATTTGCACCATTGACTCATGAAAGCTTCATCACATATTCACATTCTCCCTAGACTTCAGGTAGGAAATCACAAAATTAGATATTTTAAATAGCTATTCCATTCATCTCGCAATGTAAGTAATTTTCCAAAAGGAAAATAATACTTGGAATCAATGGGCTACAGCATCCTTTCTGCCTTACTACATGATAGTGGGTTTGTCTTTGAGATCAGAATATTTGAAGTTCATCAGTTCATTTATTCAGATTCTTTATCTTCTGGATTCTGCCTGGCTGTACGTGTTTGACTTAGGGATTTTCGGTATTTTTTTTTTATAGTTCTAAGGCTGAACAACCCTTATATCCAAACCACTGTCTAATACATTATATTATGTATATTTGGATAAATAAATTTAGTCAGACTACGGTCAAGTCCTGCTGGCCAGAAGCCAAAAAGATCTTTACAGTGATTATTTTTTTCTTAGATATACTGTGTACTGATTTAAAATATTATTTTCATAGATAATCTACTTACATTCCCAAATTATTTGTGAATGTCTCTCTGGCTTCTGCATTTCAGAGCAAAGAGCATTATCTACTTTTACTTTAACAATCTCTCAGGTTTATTTGAGAATAAAATCAAATGGTTTGTTTTGAAAAGCATTCAAACTACAAAAATTATTCACATTTGGGAGCTAGTATCATCATTTATAATAAGAGTGGAAATACCATCTGTGAGCATCTCTATGACCTAAATTAGGGATTTATTAGACCACATCAAATCATTCTTTCTCAGAAGTCATAACTTGAATTCATTCTACCTATCATTCAAGTTCTACCTTTTAGTTCCTCTATCCTTACTCATTTGAGCATTCTGAAGTCCTATTGTTATTAACATCATTAGCATTAGATGATTTAATCTCACAATGACTAAGGATGGGTCTACCAATATAGGAAATGATGATAAGGGAAGAAAAGGGCATTAAGCAGGTGTTCCCATAAGGAATAGAGATTGGTTTTGGCTCTACTGTTCTTTGAGTTTTCTATATGTCTAACTGAGGAATATGAGAAGAATTGAAAATAGAGAACTTCCTTGATGTTCACCTGTAATACTTTTTATTTGAGTCACTCAAATGATATATTTGTGCATGTGTGTGTGTTTGTTGATATATATATTTCCGTTTTTCTGAATTTAATGTTTCTATAGGACAAGGATAAATTTTATTTTCATATTTGGTAGAATACATTACATATTTTAGGATGTTAACAGGATATTTTTAGTCACTGTGACTGAATTGACTCATTAGACTCAGAAAATAGGGTCCAAGCTAGCAAAACACAACAGAGTACAGAAATGTTCCTCTAATCCTTCTCCTACCTCTACTTGTTTGGTTCTAGGAAATCTCAGTTTCTCTGGGACTTACTTTTCCTACCTATAAAATGTGCAAAGTAACAGTCTTGCTTATTAGTCTGGAACTTTACAAATTAAAACATCCTATAAAAATATAAGACATTATTGGTGTTTTAGTGTAGTGTCTTTCTTCCTTTTTTTCCATGATTCTCTACAATTTTTGTATATTTCTAATATTACAGTGGTTACTTTCTAAAAAAAGATTTATTTATTTATTTATTTATCTCCCCTTCCCCACCCCCACCCCGGTTGTCTGTTCCCTGTGTCTATTTGCTGCATCTTCTTTGTCCGCTTCCGTTGTTGTCAGCGGCATGGGAATCTGTGTTTCTTTTGGTTGCATCATCTTGTTGTGTCAGCTCTCCATGTGTGTGGCACCATTCCTGGGCAGGCTGCACTTTCTTTTGCACTGGGCGGCTCTCCTTATGGGGCGCACTCCTTGTGCATGGGGCTCCCCTACGTGGGGACACCCCTTCATGGCATGGCACTCCTTGTGTGTGCATCAGCACTGCACATGGGCCAACTCCACACGGGTCAAGGAGGCCCGGGATTTGAACCGTGGACCTCCCATGTGGTAGATGGACCCCCTAACCACTGGGCCAAGTCCACCGCCGACAGTGGTTAATTTTTAAAGTGATATAGTTCTTCCTAAGTAAAATCTCAAATGAAGAGAAATTACTGGAAAGGAAACATTATAACATGTAAATTTACGTATTTTTAATATAAATATATAATATTTAAAATAAGAAATATTAAATTTTGCACTATAAAATAGATTGATACTTCATAAAATAAATTCAATAAATATATATTGAAAATATTTTAAATGCTAATTATTGGGGCTCTAACCTCCTTTCTCTAGGCCTCAGATTCCTCATTTGAAAGGGTGGGGGAAGTTATGAGATATTCCTGAAAAAAATTTAGATTTTATGACCAGAAAAATAGCTGATATTGCTTAAGAATTTACTAGATACTAGTACTCTAATAAGTGAACGTTACAATAATCCTATAAGGTAAGTAGAATTAGTATTCTCATTTTCCCCCAAACCTATCAGAAATTAAATACATATCTTTTCCTTTATAGAATGTCTAGTTTAACCAGAAATTCTTTCCATGAGCTTAGAAAGAAATGAGTAATGGTTGGATCATAATTAGGAATCATGAAAAGAACAATCTTAATCTAGTTAATTTGCTCGGCATCAGCTGCTGTCTTTCTCCTGCTTGGCTCAGGTATTTTGATGTCTCAGATGGAGGAATAATGCAAGGTTGACATCTGTAGCTTGCGGCAGCACTGAGTCTACTCCATTGCCTTCCTTGGAGTCAGGACTGTGACCTCAGTGATACTGGGAATGTCTGTACTAAAATGGGCATAGTATCTCCTTGGATAGAGGTTGCTGCCTGGAACTTCAAGTCTTTGCAATTCTTACCTGGGGAGGTATATCTGACCACTGAACCTCATTTCCTACTATGGTTCCATCCTTGTGCTTCTGAATTAGTAGGAAATGGGTGTTTTTAGAAGTCATGGGGTATTGAGGGGCAAACTCACCAAGACAACCTGTGTCTCCAAACCTGTAGTTTGTTCCAAGTCAGCGAATAAACTTTCATTCTGGAACTATTTTATCCTGTCAGGAATCATTTAATTCTGTATTTTGACATAACGAAGTGACAAAAGCCAAGAGTAAGACCAATCAGATATATCATTATGGTCAGGCATTGTACATGGACCAGCACAAAGAGAATGAAACAAAAAAAAACCTCTTAGGAAGGAGAGAAATTCAATATGAGTTAAAGTAGAGAAAAGAACAAAGAATGTAGAACATGCAAACTAGGCAGAAGAAATCCCTCCCTTTTCTCTGCTCAAGTTTCTGAATTTTAATTAATTTCATCCTTAACCTGTTGGAATAGTAAACATACATATTGTTAATAATAAATTCCAAAAATCTAAAATACTTTATCACACATTAACATATACACTTAGTATCTGGAATTTCTTTCAGTAATTGGCAGGGTAATAGCAAAGAGAGAGACCATTGTGAAATTTCTCATTTAGACATGTAAAAAAGAACTCACAATAAACTCTGCCTCATGAGAAAGTTAGTGCAACACCTCAAGCCGAGTTTCAAAAAATAAAAATGAGCAAATAGTTTATATAGGCAAAACTCCTCTCCATAGTGCAAAAATGTTCACTATTTCCTACCAGTTTATCTCTTTCCTTGATTTTAGGAGCCCACACTTCACAAAAAGCAAATGTGATAATTACTGAGAAATAGAAAGAGAGAGGGAAAGGAGCAATCATAAGATAGAGGTAAATTTTCCAATTGTTCTTTAGGAGTTTCAGTAGTTAACAACATCTGCTAATTTTCCCTTTATTTCTTCAAAAGTTGTAAACTTATAAAACAATCATGCAAATGTGCAGAATTCCCAAACAACACCCCTCCATCAACACACCACAATGCTAAAGATAAAATAATATCATCTGGGGAAACGGACTTTGGCCCAGTGGTTAGGGCGTCCGTCTACCATATGGGAGGTCCGCGGTTCAAACCCCGGGCCTCCTTGACCCGTGTGGAGCTGGCCAGGCGCAGCGCTGATGCGCGCAAGGAGTGCCGTGCCACGCAAGGGTGTCCCCCGCGTGGCCCCCACGCGCAAGGAGTGCGCCCGTGAGGAGAGCCGCCCAGCGTGAAAAAGAAAGAGCAGCCTGCCCAGAAATGGCGCCACCCACACTTCCCATGCCGCTGACGACAACAGAAGCGGACAAAGAAACAAGACGCAGCAAATAGACACCAAGAACAGACAACCAGGGGAGGGGGGGGAATTAAATAAATAAAAAAATAATAATATCATCTGATTGTTACCATGTCCATCGTGTACATTTGGCTCACATTTTCCATCCTGCCTCAGTATCAACACAGTACATCTTTCATGTAGATGCAAAAATATTATATTATTACTACTAACCACAGTCCATAGGTCACTGCAGCTGTATTTTCCCCATGCTTCTCTACATTCCTAACACTGTGCAGCAGTGATATACATTTGCTCTAGCTAACAAAGGACACTCTTGCATCGGCACCATCCACCTCTTGGTTTACTGTGCTATCCAGTTCCTAGATTATTCTCTAGCATTCTGTCAATTGGCATTTACATTAACTAGACTACCATTTTCCATCACATCCCCATTTATAAACTAGCTGTTACTCACTGTGTGTTACCATCTACTCTATACATTTCCACACTTTTACAGTAAAGCTAACTAAAACTTCTACATACATTAAACATCAGTAATCTACCCAGTCCTCCTCTTATCTCCTTTAAGAATCCACCACCTATCACCAGGTCTTGAAGATATTTTCCAATAATTTCTTCTGGAAGTTTTATGGTTCTTGCTTCTATTTTTAGTTTTTTTTGGTCCATTTTGAATTAATTTTTGAATAAGGTGTGAGAAAGGGGTCCTCTTTCCTTCTTTCAGCAATGGATGTCCATTTCTTTCAGCATCATTTGTTGAATGAATTGTTCTGCCCAAGCTGTGTGAGTTTGACAGGCTAGTAAAAAGTGACTTGACCATACCTGTGAGGATCTGTTTCTGAAACATAAATTTGGTTCCATTGGTCTATTGTGTCTTTCTTTAGGCCAGTACCATGTTGTTTTTACCACTGTAGGTAGGTATTATGATTTAAAGTCTGGAGATGAGGATTCACTTTCCTTTTTATCATGTTTCTGGCTATTCAAGACTCCTTACCCTTCCAAATAAATTTAATGATCATGTTTTCAATTTTTTCTTTAATACTGGTAGAATTTTTATCATGATTGCATTAAATCTGTACATCAATTTGAGTAGAATTGAAATCTTAATGTTATTTAGTCTTCCAATCCATGAGGATGAAATGTTCTTCCAGTTATTTTGGGATTTTTAAAAGTTTGTTTTAACATTGAGTTGCAGTTTTCTGGATACAAGTGCTTTACATCACTGGTTAAGTTTATTCCTGACTATGTGAATGTTACCTGTCGTATTTTATTTTCACCACTCTTGACAATTTTAGTTACTTTTATTGATATAATCTTCATTTCTAGACACTTTTCCAGGCCCCTCTCTCCTGTCTTTTCTTTTCAGGCTCTAGCACACCCTTTAGAATTTTCTTAAAATCTGGTCTCTTGCTTAGAAATTCTCTCAGTTTAAGTTTATCTGTGAATATTCTAATTTCACCCTCATTTTTGGAACACAGTCTTGCTGGATATAAGATTCTTGGCTGGAAGTTTTTCTCTTGCAGTATCTTAAATATATCACCACTGTCTTCTTGGCTTCATGATTTCTGGTGGGAAATCAGCACTTAAACTTATTGGATAGCCCTCATATGTTATGCATTGATTTTCTCTTGCTGTTCTTAGAATTCTGTCTTTGTCTTTGGCATTTGACGTTCTCATTAGTGTGTGCCTTAGAGTTGGTCTATTTGGATTTTTTTCAGATGGTAGTATGTTGTGCTTCTTGGACAGGGATATCTATGTCCTTCAGTAGGGTTGGGAAATTTTCTAACATTATTTCTTTAAATATTCATTCTGCCCCTTTTCCCTTCTCTTCTACTTTTGGGACACCCATGACACATATGTTTCCACATCTCTGGCTGCCATTTACTTCCCTGAGATCTTGTACAATTTTTTCCATTTTTTTTTCATCTGTTCTTTTGTATGTTCACTTTCAGAGGCCATTTCTTCAAGCTCACCATTCCTTTCTTCTCCCTCCTCAAATCTGCTATTATATGATTACAATTTTTTAAATTTTATTTATTGCACCTTTCATTCCCAAAAGATCTGCTATTTTTCTATGCAGGCTTTCAAATTCTTCTTTGTGCTCTTCCAATGTCTTCTTAATATCCTCAATGTCTTTAGCCATTTCTTTGAATTTATTAAGGAGATTTGTTTGAACATCTATGATTAATTGTCTCAACTCCTTTATGTTATCTGGAGGCTTATCTTGTTCCTTTAACTAGGCCATAGCATCCTGCTTCTTGGCATGGATTGTAATTTTTTGTTGGTGTCTTCACATCTGGCTTACTAGAGTATTTTTCCTGTGTTCAGTTTTTCTCTTTAGTTCAGGGCTTCTGATCCTTTCTCCCTTGCTGGTTGTGCAGTAGAAGCCAAGCATGTAGTTGGTGCTGTAAGCTGTGGAAGCTCAAACTGCCCTCATTGTGCCATGGACCTGAGGCTTCTTCCAATTTTCTCCTTTGCCAGGGGTAGGGACAGAGTCATAGCTGTGTGGAATAATCCAAGTGCAGGCCTAGAGTGTAGTTGCTCAGAGAGAGTGATGAAGCTTCACATCCTTCTCTCCCCTGACTGGTGCAGGGATGGAGCTGCAGGTGTGGGCAGCAATCTATGCAGTGCAGGTCCAAGATGACTGCAGTTGCCCTGGTAGACTTCTGATTTTCAATCTATGCCAGTCAAAGTTACCTGCAGTTACCTATATAGGCTGGTGCAGGTCTCCTCAGCCTCCTCCCTGCCAGAGGCGGGGCTGAAACTTAGGCTAGGGCTGCAGGCTGATTTGTGTGAAGGAAACTGGTTCCTGCGGACACTGAGAGTTTCTGTCAGACTGACGTGCGTCAGGCTGGGAGCGGAGTCAAAATGGCAGTCATTGGCCTCTTTCTGACCTGGGCTGGCTCACACCCCAGCTGTTCCAAGGGTTATGTCTCAGCCATACAAGTCCACCAACTGGTAGCCAAAATCCACAGCCAACCGTCTCCTCCCCCCTTGTTTCTGGGAACGGAGCTTCCAATTCCAGCCACAGAATAGTTCTCAGGTGGCTTGCACTGCCAGAGTAGGACAATCACCGACCTCCAAGACTTGGCTGGCAATTCTTAGAGAGGCTTGTGCAGGTCCCTGCATCCTCCTCCCTGCTGGAGGTGGCACTGGGGCCTAGGCTAGAGCTGCAATATAATAGGATGGAAAGAAGCCGGTCCCCACCAGCACTGTGATTTTCAGTTTGCCCCACTTCCCCTTGTGCCAGGTATGGAGTTAAGATGGCAGCTTCTGGCCTCTTTCTGACTTAGACAGGCTCAAACTTTAGCTGTTCTCAGGATTATACTGTAGCCTGCTGAATTTACTCATTAGTAGGTGAAATTTGTGCCCAACCATCTCTTCTTGTCCCATTTTTGAGAAGTGGAGCTTTCAATTTCAGCTGAGGAATATCTCCTGAGGTGGCTTGTGCCTCCAGTGGAGGATGGGCACCTGCCTCTGGGGCACGGAGCACACTACTTACTGTGTCTTCTTTGCAGATGGGCAGTCTCCTCCTTCTACTCCTTCAAGGATTTGGCAGGATGCTCTTCTGGCCTCCTGGAGTCCCTGAACAGGTGCTTCAACTAGCTCCAGAGAGCTCTGGGCATTTGCTAACTGTAGCAGGAGCTGACTCTAGGAGTTCCTTACTCCACTGCCATCTTGCTCCAGGCTCCAAATGTCTTTGAAGCATAAGTTTCAGCCACATTCTGCTGACCAAGAGACTCTCCGTTCAATACAGTAAATCATCTCTTTATCTGAATTTCTGAAATGTGAATTGTTTTGAGTTGGGAACAAATTTTGAGTCTAATGTGGCTTCTCCCTCAATCTCTAGTTGCTGTTATCAGCTCATATGTAGATCAGGATGCATAGAGACATACTTAAGCACGATTAGCTTAAACTTTAAAAAATTAAACACCCACAATATGTATAACTGTACATTAGATTTAAAACAAAATAGACAGAGTAGTTGCTGAGGGCAGGAAGAGGGAAGAAGTGATGAGATTTGAGGGCATTTTCAGGACTTGGAATTATACTAAGTGATATTGCAGGGACAGATACTGGACATTTTATATCCTGCCATATACTCACTGAATGTACTGGTGGAGAGTGTAAACCACAATATAAACTATAATCCATGTGGTGCAGCAGTGCTCCAAAATGTATTCACCAATTGCAATGAATGTGCCACAATGATGAAAGAGGTTGTTGATATGAGAGGAGTTGGGGGCGGGATGTGTGGTATGTGGAACCCTCTTACATTTTTTAATGTAACATTTTTTGTGAGCTATGTTTCTTGAAAAAAAAGACAATTTAATTAAAAAAACACTATTCACTTACACTTGAGAAAAATCTAAGTGGTTTGGCTGACAGAGTTTAGGATAGAGAAACTAGAGATTCTGATCCAGCCCCTGTTCTACCATGAAGTTGCTGCATGAGCTCAGAAAATGGAGAAGGGTCATAGAGGTAAGTGGCTGAATTGGAGCAGCCCACATCTGACTGGTGCAAAGACCAGTGGGTGTTAAGTGTGAAGTAGTTCCCATGGGAATATAAGGAAGCAGAGTCCTTCCTATTTTGCTAATGAAGTATCCTGTTCATACTGTGCTTGGCACTGCCTGGACTGGCAAATAATCTCAGCAGACTTCCGTCAAACTCAGGGTATACAATTTTATTGGACTTCCATTACCCTAGTCTTATGTTAAGACTCCTTAGCTTTATATAGATATAAAGTGTCCATATAACTTATCTTACAAACCAGGACACAAAAAAAATCCTGCAAAAACTCTCCTGGCAAACCAGGACACATTCCTACAGAAAGGGCCTTTTGTAATGTGAATAAGTCTTCTTTCCTCCATTTCCTTTTTCCTTCCTACTGTTTTCTCTCCTCACTTCTACTCTCACCTCAATCTTCCTCTATTCGAATATAGTTTTCTCCCTGAAAATGATGTGCACATCACACACATATGCTTTCACGAGAAACCATTTCCCTCTGATTCCATGCACTTCCCCACATCTTTGACATTCATTCATCTTCTTGTTTCATTCATCCATCAGCGTCTAACTCACATGTCACCTTTCCTACAAAGTCTTCTGAGAAACTCCTGGGCAAAACTAATCACTCATTTTGTACTCTTTTTGTTCATCCTGCTGATGTTATATTGAAATTATTAAAGTAAAGGGCAATGAAGTCAGAAGGCATGGCTCCTAAGCATAGATTTGTGCTTACAAGCAGGAAACGTTCCTTAACTTTTCTGTGTCTTACCTTCTCAGGTACAAAATGGTTCTACTGCTAATACTATACTACTTCATAGGATTGTGGTGAAGATTGAGTTAATATCGTTAAAGTTGTTAGGAATAATACCTGGTCCATGATAAATTCTAAAAATTTATTTTCTATTGTTATCACATTTTATTATGCACAGATCTTTAATATTTGATTTTACCATCAAACAGTGGGCTTTTTTAGGGCAGGGTCTTTATTTATCTTTATAGATTTAACAAAGAAAATGTATCTGTTATAAAAAGGCATTTAATAAATTCCAGTTGTACTACTTCTCAAGGGGGACTTATGGGAAAGGAGATTTAGGGACATCAGACTGACCTTTGGCCAAATTGAAATCTATAGAAAACTGTATTTGCATGTCCTCTCACCTGCCTTGTTAATACTTCTCCCTCCCCCCTACCATGAACAGAGCCATCATCTCATTATCCCAGACATCATCTGAGTTCTGTAATACTCAGGTATTATTTGATCTCTGTAATACCCAGGGGAATTTTCACTTGAAAAGGAAATGTGTAATTTTGTGAAGAAATTCACCTTTTTCATGGCAAAATTTCAGACATGGAAAAGGTACAATATTTTGAAATAATTGTTCTGACCAAACATCTTTATGGAAACTTTAAGGTTGACTCTATGTTTTGCATCCCTCGTTCTTCCTTCATTATACTAGGAAAAATATTGGTGGATCACTCTTTAAATAAAGTGTCTAGACTGCACTTTTGGTTTCCAGAGCAGAATGTCAGACTTCAGGCCTCCCAGTGTCTCCCAATTTGGAAGTTCTGAAAATAAAGTGCTGAATAAGTTGAACATATCTTGGGAATACTTCATTTTGTTAAAGTGATTTCCAATGTTACTAAAGTAAAAGTTGTTGTACTTTAAGAATTTAAATATTGTTAAGGAAGCTGAAGGGATGGAATGGAAGAAATCTTTGGGAACACTAGACTTGGTTCTTCTGTGCAAAACAAATTCCTTTATTGCCTAAAGAGAACAGCTCAGTTGAAAGGGAAGACAAAGTGGTGGTTGCCAAAGGAAACTTTTTTAAACTTTATATTGTACATGTAATAATTGAAAATATAAGCAATTAAAAACTGAAAAGAAAACACAGTTAAATAAAAATGTACCTTTCTCAATTAGATGTACTGGATAAATATACATTTTTTAAAAATCATTCAAAATGTTACACAATATATTTGGTTCATAGTAATGCAATCGTTCAATATTTGTCACTTTATGTCTGGCTTTCTTCACCCAACATAATGTCCTCCAGGTTCATCCATATTGTCATATGCTTTCCAATCATTTCTTCTTACTGCTGCGTAATATTTCACTGTATGAATACACCCAGTTTGTTTTTCCATTCATCTGTTGACAGACACCTGGGTTGTTTCCAACTTTTGGCAATCATTAATAATGCCACTATGAATATCAATGTGCAGATGTCTGTGTCACTGCTCTCAGTTCTTCTGGTTATATACCCAGTAGCATTATTGCAGGGTCATGTGGCAAGTCTATATTCAACTTCTTTAGGAACTGCCAAACAGTCCTCCACTGTGGCTATATCATTCTGCATTGCTGCTAAGAGTGAATAAGTGATCCTATCTCTCCACATCCTCTCCAACACTTGTAGTTTTCCATCTTTTTAATAGTGGCAATTCTGATATATGTGAAATGGATACCTCATTGTAGTTTTGATTTGCATTTCCCTAATCATTAGTCATATTGAACATTTCTTCATGTGGGTTTTTTTTTTTGCCATTTATATTTCTTCTTTGGACAAATGTCTATTCGAGTCTTTTGCCCTTTTTTAAATTGGGTTATTTGTCTTTTTATTGTTGAGCTATAACATCTCTTTATATATCCTGGATATAAAACTCCTATCAGACATGTGATTTCTGAATGTTTTCTCCCATTGAGTTGGCTATCTTTTCACCCTTTTGACAAAGTCCTGTGAGGTGCAAAAGTGTTTAATTTTGAGGAGGTCCCATTTATCTCTTTTTTTTCCTTTTGTCAGGCATGCTTTGGGTGTCAGGTCCAAGAAACCATCACCTATTACGAGGTGTTAAAGATGTTTCTACAGTTTCTTCTGGTAGTTTTATGGTCTTGGCTTTTAAATTTAGTCTTTGATCCATTTTGACTTGATCCTTGTATAGGGAGTGAGATAGGGGTCCTCTTTCATTCTCTTGGTTATAGGTATCCAGTTCTCCCAGCACCATTTGTTGAGGAGACTGTTTTGTCTCATTAACATTAACTTGGTAAGTTTGTCAAAAAACTAGTTGACTGGTTTATTTCTGGGTTCTCAATTCCATTCTACTGATCAATGTGTCTATCTTTATGCAAGTACCATGCTGACCACTGTAGCTTTGTAATGTTTCAAGGTCAGGCAGTGAAATTCCTCCCATGTCATTCTTGCTCTTCTTTTTTAGAATGTTTTTGGCTATTTGGGCGCACTTTTCCTTCCAAATGAATTTGGTAATTGTCTTTTCTAGTTCTGTAAAGTAAGCTGTTAGGACTTTAATTGAAATTGCATTCAATCTATAGATCAGTTTGTGTAAGATTGATATCTGCTTGATATTTATTCTTCCAATCCATAAACACAGAATATCTTTCCCATTTGTTTAGATCTTTTAAATTTCTTTTAGCATTGTTTTGTAGTTTTCTACATATAGAGCCTTTTTCTTTTTTTCAGATAGATCATAAAAAATGTTACATTAAAAAATATAAGAGGCTACCACATACCCCACACCTCACACCCCCACTCCTCCCACATCAACAACCTCTTTCATTATTACGGCACATCCATTGCATTTGGTGAATACATCTTGGAGCACTGCTGCACTGCATGGATTATAGTTGACATTGTAGTTTACACTCTCCCCTCAGTACATTCAGTGGGTTATGGCAGGATATATAATGCCCAGCATTTGTCCCTGAAATATCATTTAGGACAACTCAAAGTCCCAAAAATGCCCCCACATCACTTTTCTTCTTCCCTCTCCCTACCCTCAGCAACTACTGTGGCCACTTTTCCCACATCAATGCTACAGTTTCTTCCAGTACTAGTCACAATAGTTTTATAGTAGAATATCAGTAAGTCCACTCTAATCCATATTTTATTCCTCCATCCTGTGGACCCTGGGATGGTAACATCCACTCCACCTTTATATTGAGAGGGGCCTTAGATCCCAGGACCTTATTTTTTTTTTAAATTAAGAAGTAAAGAGGGAAGAAGAATTCAAACAGTGCACAACTTCATTGTTTCTTTTCAAATGCCAGAACAATGAACCTAAAGGAGATTTTCTATTGTGACTTTGAATGATCTCCAGCTGATTTGCAAAGGTAGCCCAGTTCTAAAGCACACTGGTACAAATGAGGAGTTAAATAGATGTTTTTACTCTGGTGATAACATGTCACTAAGTAACAATTCACCAATTAGACACTTAACTAAAATTCAAAAGCTTTTGCCTTTAAAAATGTTATCTTTGTTATAGAATCTGTGAGTGTAATTAGGTTTAGTTGAACCAGTAAAAGAAAACAAGGAAATCTTGTGACAATGGATTCTCATTCCTTTTAAAAATGGATGAGATATGTGACTCCAGCTTTTCATTTTGTCTTAAAATGTTACCACATATTGAGTTATTCATATGCATGATGCTATCTTAATAGAGAAGTCTGTACTTCAGACTTCAACTGCTTTTGTCAAGCCAGTTACTGGATGGCCAGGCAACAACAAGCGAATCTACCCAAATAGGACTAAAATGAACCTCAGCCATATTTTCCAAAACCTCCCAAAGGGAGCTTGTTTACAGACACGAGCATCTCAGAGACTGAATTTTAAGTCCTCCTCCCTCCATGGGAGCTCTAGTGTGTCCAGGGCAGAAGGGGACAAGTTGAGTCAGGAGCATCCTCTGAGGAGAAAGCTCTTCTAAGAGTTCAGACCTTGGACTTTCATGCCCTACTTTTGTACATTGTTTATGAAAGTTACCAAACCTCACCCACCTTGCTTTTTGACTCATTTACCACTTAGTGGAGAATAAAGAACAGCAGATTAACACAGCTGCCCATTAAAATTGTATTTCTTTTTTTTTTCTTTAGTTATTAGATTTATTAATAAATCCAAAAGGTAATATGAGTGCTATTAGCATAAATGGGAAAAGAAAACAATATAAAACAAGCAAAAATATTTTACATCTATATTGTGTATAAGCTTGACAAATACATTCTTTCTATTTTTGCCATCAGCTCTCTTTCTTTTTTTAAATTTTTTTATCTTATTTTTTTATTATTGTCTTTTTAAAAAGATAAATAGATCACACAAAACGTTACGTTAAAAAACATAAGAGGTTCCCATGTACCCCACTCCCCCCTCCACTCCTCCACATCAAAATCCTCTCACATCAGTAAGGCATATTCATGCGGTGGGGTAGAAAGTTGTATTTCTTTAATACCATGTCCCTGTTCCTTCCACATAAGCATAGTAAGGCCTGGACTCCAGACAACTCCCCAGAAGGTGTGCTTCTCACTGTAGTGTTTTATATCATGGAAGATATATGTATTTATACATTTTAATTATAAATCTGGACATCAGTGAAATGGAGCAGAGGGAAAATGCAGTCCTATTTGCACCATTCTTCTGGGAAATACTACAGTGTCTTCATCTATGACTCCTGTCCTATTTTTATTCTGGAAGGAGACAGAAAGAAAGATGTGGCACTTATTACTGAGTTCTTAGTTTATGGTGGTTTATTGGGAGAACTAGGAGATCAGAAATTAGCATAAAGTTAGAGCAAAGAGACATCTCTTTCTGTCTCTATCATTTATCTATCTCTATCTTTTTCTGTGTATTTCTTTATCTCTCAGTGTATCATATATCTATATCATCTATATCCATCTATATCTATGTTTATCTAATCTATCTTTATCTGCCTGTATTTAGATATCTATGTACCTATTTTTAATCTACCATCTAGCTATAACTATCTACCTCTTTCTCTCTCTCTTTCTTTCTATCTATCCCGCTACCCTGTCAGACCAACCATAGTTGTCAGTGCCACTGTAATAGTCCAGTTTGAATCAGAAAAGAGCAGAGCCAACACAGAAAATCTTTGGTTATTACAAGGACTAGGCAGGGGGCTTCAGCCTAGGATCATACATATGCAGATGTATGACCAAAGATACCAATACCATCCTTTCGGTATTTTATGGGAGGGATGCTGATGTACTTGTTGGAACTGCTTCTATGAGCAACGGCAGTGGCCATTTACCTCATTTCCAAGAAACTTGTCCAGAAAGGAATCTTTGTTATAATGACCAGGGAAACCAGTACAATCCTAGGCATTAGCAGGGATGCTATTCACATGGGCCTGCTGCAAAGCCAAGTTCCTGCTCTGTGTGTTTGAGGTGCTGTAGAGTTCTCCTTATGATGCGTTAGTTGTGTTCCTTAATGTCCATTTGTAGCATACATGGGTTTGCATTTTCCCCACAACGCTTTCTGTTCTTTCTCTTCCTAGTCACAGCAGCATTTCATTTCTTAACAGTTTTACAGAAAGCCTTGAGAAATAGCCATTTGTGAGCTTATGACTGATACATAAATGTTGTATGCTTAAACTCTCTCTGAAACTCTAATAATAATCAGGTCTGTGAACTACTTGACCACCTTCATATCACTAGATCCCTTATGTAATGACTGTAAAGACATAACTTTAGCCTTACTGACAACTACTGCAAATGCTCATTTTATGTAGTTACTGTGAAAGTTTAACTTCTTCCTGGGTGGGAAACATTAAGACTGTCCATTCCTTCATTACTTGTCCTGAGCACCGCATGCTTTAATCATGCCACCCCTCACGTGCGTTTCCCATCTATGCATAGACATGTAGTATAAAAGTCCCCTGTTGCTTTGTGACAAGTGTGGACTTGGAGTCTTGGAAGCACCACGCTCTCCTGCCACCAAGGACAAGGAATTCTAGGCCATGACCAGGCTCGGATATACCACTGTAGTAGAACTTCTCCACGTAAGCTCCCTATTAAACACGTACATGCCAAGCTGGACTTGTCCTAGCCTTTCTTTGGTCTGATGTAGCCCTCTCAGTTTGGGAGGCAGCTTTCATTTTACACTGCTCCCTGCTACACTTGGAATACCATTCCTTCATGGTCCAGCCCTGATCAGTAATTGAACCTGTACCCTGGTGTGTCAAAATCTGCCCCTAAACATTATCAACACAGCCTTGGAAACAGTTTTCAAATTTAGCTGCTTTCCTTAACAAGGGTCAGCAAACCATGGCCTTTGGGGCAAATCTTGCCCACTGTCTATTTTATAAGGTTTTATTGGAACATAGACACATACATTTTTAACATATTTTCTATGGCTGCATTGATGCTGCGAGAAAAAACTGAGTATTTGCAAGAGATACCATAATTAAAACAGCCTAAAATGTTTGCTATCTTGACTTTCAGAGAAAAAATTTTGCTAAACTCTAGTTCATGAGAATGGGGAATAAGTCATAGGTTCATGTCAATTAGAATTGCTTCACAGATGTGTTTATGGAAAAAAAAACAGCTTACAACAGAATGGATAGATTTCTAAAAAATTATTTTAATACCCAAATGAGGAGAAAATCAACCTTACCCACTACTGGATTAGTGACTTCCTTCTGAAGTACCCTGACACCCCACCAGTTTCTTCAGGGCTCGTTTAACATCTTTGTTTCTCAGAGTATAGATTGTGGAATTCATCAAGGGGGTGACTACATACCCAAAGATCTGCACTGGAGCTACCAGCACATCGCTTAAGGATGGCTGGGTATATACTAGGAAACAGGGTCCAAAGAAGAGCGTGACCACTGAGAGGTGGGAAACACAGGTGGAGGCCGCCTTGCGCCTGCCCTCAGCTGAGTGCATCTTTAGGATCGCAATGACAATGCGGACATACGAGGCAAGGATGAGGAAGAAGCAGGTCATGGGCACAAGACCGATGTTGGTGAAACTCACAGTCTCAATGATAAGGGTGTTCCCACAGGCCAATTTGACCACAGGAAAGATGTCACAAAAGAAGTAGTCCACCTCGTTAGACCCACAATACGGCAATTGGAAGGTCAGTGTGGTGAGAATTGTGGCATGAAAGGAACTGGTAAACCAGGTGCCAGCAGCCAAGAGGGCACACACCCTGCGGTTCATGATGATGGTGTAGCGCAGTGGGTGGCAGATGGCAGCAAACCGGTCGTAGGCCATCACCGTGTAGAGCAGGCACTCCGTGCTGCCCAGAAAGTGGTAAAAAAAGACCTGGGACATGCAGCCCCCCATTGAGATGACGCCGTTCCTCACTAGCAGGATGGCTAACAGCTTTGGGGTGCTCACAGAAGAGAAACCAATGTCCAGCACTGAGAGGTTACAAAGAAAAAAATACATAGGGGTATGGAGGTGGGAATCAGACATCACAGCTAAAAAGATGAACAGATTTCCCAGCAGAGTGCAAAGGTAGAAGATCAGGAAAACAACAAAGAGAACGTTTTCTTGCCCTTCTGTGTGGGGGATGCCCAACAGGATAAACTCTGTTATCAGCGTGTGATTCTGTATCTCCATGTAAGTTAGATTTTATCCTGAATAGAGAAGAAATCACAAAAAGTTAATGATTTAAAGTGTCATTTTCCATTTCTTGCTATCATTCCCATTTTTCATGAACGATTGGAGGAGATGTGGCAAACTCAGTAGATTCATAAAGAGAAAGACAGTCATTGCTCCTATTGGTGAAAGGACCAGCAAATATTCCACAAAAGGAAGGGCAGTCTCTGCACTTAAAGACCAAATACAGGTTACCTGACAGGTAAATAAGCAGATTTTATTTTACTGTCATCAGATAAAGAAGAACAAATTACAAGGAGGGTAGAAATGTTGAAGATTAACATAAGAAAGGAAAGAGAAGGGGAAAGAAAGGAAAATTTAATAGAGAAAAGGAAAAAGATGACATTAATATTTTGCATAGAACTTTCATATCCATATTCTAATTAGGCCTTAATACAGGATTCTATAAGAAAAGTATTTTTACTATTTCCATTTTGTAATTCATAATGAAATCATGTTATAAGTAAATTAAATAACTTGTCTAACTTCTCATATGCAGCAAGTGACAGGTCTCAAATCAAAACTGAAGGATTCTAAATTCATTTTACTATAATCGGTGAAAGATGGAAAATAACTATGAAAATGCAAAGAAAAGGGAAATTAATATATTCTCTGAACTGACTGGATTTAATTTAATCATTTTTATTAAGACACAAATACTTTAAATAGTGGAGAATTTTATAATTCCCAAGACATAGCATTATATCCTTAGAAACCCTTGGCTTAACTCTTCCTTTTTTATTGTTTTAAGGTAAATTTTACTTCACTGTAAATCTTACCCATTGGTCTTACATTTACTACTTGGGGAGATGAAAAACAAAACTGTGAAAAATCACCAGAATTTGAAGGATTTTGTTTAACCATATCCTGATTTTCAAATGCCATTTAAGTGGTATGGCATTGAATTCCTCCCTGATATTCCTTGTATTACCTCCTTCTTTTTGTCCACTATTGCTGAAAACTCTAAACTGAGTTATACAATGGAGAATGATATCTTTGCTTTCCTTACTGTATTTCTGTTAGTGCACTCAGATATTTCATCAGCCTTTAAACCAACTTTGATTACACCTGAAATCCTGTGAAAATGTAAGAAGATTTTCATATTAGTTTCTACTATTCAGAGCTGGAACATTTTTTTTCATATGTTAATTTCTAGATTCAGTTTCATCTCTTTTGAATTTACCCATCAGTCAAGCCTATCAAAGCATGCTTGTGGATTTTGACTCTGTTACCCAACAGAAACCCTATTATTTTTGGGGTATAGTTAGGAATATTTTAATATTTCCCTTTGAAGTTTTGAGGAAGTATTCACAGAGGAGGAAAGTATTCATGGTCTATTTTATGAATGACCCTAGATGAAGAATAAAAGTCTTTAGTAAAATGATGAGCTTTATATTTTAGATAAATGGCTTTGGTAGCAATGTAGTTGAAGCTTTACATGGTGAATAGTGTGCAGTTAAGGTGAAAGCTAGGAATCTAAAGCAACTATCCAGGCTAGGAAGGAGGAAATGTTGAATTCACATGCACTTATGAAATAGAATCAATGTCTTTGTAAATAATAAAATGTGTGGGCAGGAGGAAAGAATGAAGAAAGAGAGAAAATAATCTAGCTTGAAAGACTAAGTGGATAGCATAGCATTTTTCAATGAAATAATAGAATATAGCTGGCACTCAGTGGATTATAAATTAAAGATCTACCTTTTCAAGGCAAATACAGGAATACTTTTGTACCTGTTGACTTTGAGGAGCTTATGGACCAACCAATAGTGATGTCCATAAGACAGCATGACTAGGAAATTAAAGGAGAAATCAAACATAGACATGTAATTTAAAACATGGAAATAAATCAAATTAGCCTAACTCCCATAGTATGTGAGAGAGTAGAAGAGTAAGGAAGAAAGACCATGAGGAAAATCCTGGGAGCATCTGAGAAGCTTTGGTGGTTCTGTGCCCATTCTTCCCTTCAGCTCCTCACCATTCCCCAGATAAGGCTACGGTCCAGATGCATTGTTAAAATCAGTGAATATAAATAAGAAAACAAATAATGATAGATAAAAATTATTTAGCACTCAATCTGAGCTAGCAAGACCATTCTAAGTCCTTTATGTACGTTAACTTATTTCATCCTCTTAACAACCACCTGTAGCAGATACTATTACTATTCCAAAACTTACAGAAGAGTCATAACAAGATTAAGTATCTTGTTCACATTTTCTAGACAGCAATCAATGGCACCAAATGAAAACATTGACACTGGTAAGGTCTGGGGATAAGGATAAGTCACATGATTGTAGTTGGTCCTTTTTAAGTTATGACTTTTTATGAGATTTTTAGAACCTCATTCCATGTCTCAACTATCACTGTAGGAGGAGAAAAAGAAGCTTTATACAGTTTTGTGGGTGAGTATTCAAGGGTGAGTCAAACAATTAACTGAATATAGAGGAGAATATCAGATTGAGTATATATGTGACGTATGATGGTATTGAAGTTAATTCCTGAAAATGACTCATTGAGCAATGCTAGTCATTGAAATCTGAGAGAATGACTCTCCAGTGTCAAAACTCTGTGTGCTTGGATGGTGATTTTATATATTTCTTCTCTTCAGCAAGTTCCAAGAATGATTGAGAATAGTTATGCCAGGGGACATTTAAAGACCAAGAGAACAAATTTTAAGGTTCAAGTGGGTAATCCTATGGCCCACATCCATAACTGTAGATATGCCTTTATCATCACCAGATAAGAAAGAGGCATACGCTTACGTATTGGGACTGATGTAGAGTTGTCTTAGGTGATTAAACTTGGGGGGAAAAAAATGATAATCTCAGTTTCTCTTCCAAGTATTAGATGATGCGATAGAGTTCAATAGAGTAGAAATTTGCCCAAGGTCATAAATAAAGATTAGAATAGATATCCAAGATATGATGATCTGTTGTGGTATAAATTCCACTATAATGATTCTGTATCCATTCCACCTAATGCCTTGAAATTATAATAAACATTTCATAGACATACACACACACACTTTTTTTTTTCAGACAAAATGTCCAATAGTATTCAGTGTTCTTAAAAGAGTACTCAATTTTCAAAATGGCTAAGAACCACTATTAAACATACTAAACTAGACAAAATAATATATGTCCTCCTGATGGAGCAGGTTAAAGCAAAATTTTTCAAAAATATAATTGTGTTCTTTTTCCACAAGGATCAATGAAAAAGTTTTGATTAGTTTTAACTAGTCTGGTTAATGCAAACACTGAAAAAAAAAGTAAATAAGAGATGTACAACATGCATAGAGGATGAGCAAGAGGGATGGAAAAACACAAAGAGAGAGAGAGAGGAAAAAGCAAAGTATGTAATAAAAATGCAGCTCACACCCTTCATGTACACACTGTTCTGGTCCAAGTCAAAGGAAGGCTTGTTCTTGTCTAATTTTCTGGTATCACATATGGATGATTTTCTGGGTCACCTTATTTGAAAGGACTCTACAGAACAGCTTGATCCTGGAACCTTTAGGTTTGTGGTGTTTCTGTGCCTCTGTGCTTAAGCCAGTCAGGGTCTGTGTAAATAAATCCACAAACCAGAAACCATTGGTCCTCTGATCCTTTCTGTGGGCTCTGAAGCCTCCCCCAAGAGTGGGTATTGACTCTTAAAGAGAGCTGGAATCTCCAAGGGACTCTATCCCCTGAAGTCTGCCTCAGTCCCTTAGGCTGAAAGGTTACATCATGTTCCACTGATTAGTTTGAAGAAATGAATGATTAATTTTAAAAGGGTCATGACCAATTAGTCCTTGTACACAAGGTGATGAAAATTTGTCTAAGACTAGTCTATAGAAGAAACCAAATACCATGAGAAAATATCATTGATTATCTCAGCTGAAAAGAGAGGGCTAATTAGAAAAATTTTCATTCCTGGTATCAAATCTCACATTGATTAATTCCTCCCAAGCCAATCAGAATATTCAGGATTGCTGCTCGCAGAAGACCTGAGTACAAGATTTAAAAAAAAATAATTTTATTTATACACACTCCAAGTTCACCAAATATACACCTTCTCTTCCTCCTTCAGTCTATTATCCCCTGGTACCTCTGCTCTGTTTTCTGTCTCTGCAGATTTGCTATTTATAGACTTCTCTAATATGTGACACCATGCAATATATGTCCTTACGTGTCTTGCTTATTTCACTGAGAAAAAATTTTTCAAGGTTCTTTTGTGTTGCAGCATGTCTCAGAACATAACTCTTTCTTATGGCCAAATAATATTTCATTGTGTATAAGTATCAAACATTTTTTATCTGTTTATTTGTTGATAGGAAATTGGGTTGTTTCCATCTTTTAGCTATTGTGAATAATGTCGCTATAAATATTGGTGTACAAATATTTGTGTGAAACCATGTTTTCACTTTCTTTGTGTCCATCGCTGGGAGTGGGATTAATGGGTTTTATGGTAATTCTGTATTTAACTTTTTGCATAACCGTATTTCTTTCCACAGCAGCTGCACCAATTTACATTCCCACCAAAAGTGGAATTGAGTTTCTCCTCAGCCTCTCTGACACTTGTTTTCCTTTTTTACATAATAGCTATTGTTGTAGGTGTGAAGTGTTATAACATTGTGGTTTTCATTTGCATTTCCTTACTCACTAATGATGTTGAGCATCTTTCCATATACTTATTGGACATCTGTATATCTTCTTTGGAAAAATTTCTTTTCAAGTCCTTTGCCCATTTTAAACATTGGATTGTCATTTTATTGTTACATTGTAATTTTTAAATTATATTCTGGATATTAAGTCCTTATCTAATATATGGCTTACAACTGTTTTCTCCTATTCTGTAAGTTTTCTTCTCACTTTTTTGATAATGTCCTTTGTTGTACAAATTTTTAAATTTTGGTAAAGTCAACTGTATCTATTGTTTCTTTTTTTCCCTTGTGCTTTTGATATCATGCCTAAGAATCTATTACTGAAAGATAAGATTTTGGGTCATAATGTTTAGATTCAAATCCTGTCCATGCAATTGTTGATGTATGAGAGTGAGCAAATTTCTTAAACTGTCTGAGGATCATCTAATTTCACATGTGATTTTATGAATTTCAAATGAGATGTGAGTGGGAACAGCATTTTGACATACAAAGCTCTGTAAATATGGAGAATTAACATTATTTTTATATGTTTTGTTTAATTCTAATTATTATTTTTAAATGGCTGGTAGACTATCTTGAAGAGACCAAGAAAATTCGTAATTTTAAAATACCAGCTCTATTGTGGTATAATTCATATACCATAAAATTCACCCTTTTAAATTACACAACTCAAGGTTTTTAGTACATTTTTAGAGTTGTGCACATCATTCTGTAGAGTCACAACTTGATTTTAGAACATTTCTGTCACCAAATAAGGATCTTTCCAGCCCATTTGCAGTCACTCTTGTTGTCACCTGAAGTCCCAGGCATCCACAAATCTACATTCACTCTTTCAGGACAACTAATACAAATGGAATCATATAATATGTAATCTTTTGTGTCTGGCTGCTTTCATTTAGCATAACTTCTCATATTCATCCATCTTGTGGCACGTATCAGGACGTTAATATACTTTAATTGTAAAATAATATTCCATTATATTAGTATACCATTCTGTATATTCATTCATGAGTTGATGGAAATATGAGTTGTTTCTACTTTTGGGTTATTATGAATAATTCTGATATGAACTTTTTGCAAGTTTTTTTGTGAGCGTATGTCCTTAATTCCCTTGGATTTTTTAACTTGGAGTGGAGTTGTTAGATTTAGACTATAGATATTTCAACTTGAGTTACATATAGAAGTATTTTAAAGGAAAAATATTCATGCTGTCATACATTTTTCTTGTCACTTTATTTACCAATATAAGGCTAGATGTAAATTTTTGTTTACCTTTTCTACAATAATAAGACAAATGGATTAAATGCAAAAAATAATATAGAACCAATAAAATTCTAATAAGTATTAATTTGATCTCTAGGATTGTGTCATTCTGAAATCAAATAACTGATAGTGACTTTACTCAAAGAAATATATTTATATCTGTGAGTCTTACATTTTACTTGTAAATGTGAATTTGAGATATATTCATCTATTGTTTCAGTCTTCTTTTAAACATTTAATATAATGTCTTTTAAAAATGACCTCATAAAGTTGCTAATTTATTATTTTTACTGGCTAATTAAGTTGTGCAGGAATTATAACAATAATAAATAACATAAAATTTATTTTTAAAATATTTTCTACTATACTAGAGCTAATGAACTTTGGATGTTGTTATGTAACAGATGTGCATGTGCATACTTTCTGAACATTCTAGCATAGATTCTTTTAAATTTTATAAGTTTGTATTACAAGCCTCATGACAACTCCAATTTTCTTTATTTGATTACTGAGGAAACTCTCCTTACATATCATTCTTTGAGAAGCATTTGACATTTCCTAGTTTGATTAGATATAGGTACAAAATATAAGTAATTTCAATTATAAAGTATAATATCATTATACTTTTCCTTAGGTTAACAGCAAAATGAAAACATAAAATTTCAAAGTTCTCAGAGCAAATGTGGATCTCAATTTTAAAAACACTGACTACAATAAGAGTATTAGCATTTTGTTTCTTTAACTGAATGCATGATCTTCCGTGAGGTTTCTGTTTCTTTTTATAGAGAAATGGATTTGTAAATACTGTTGAATACCTATATCTTATAAATTTTTGAAAACTATAGTATGATGGGTGGCATAACAATCAGGATGGACGGTTATGTTGAGGCAACAAACAATTTGAAAATGGTAGTGCCTTAAACCCACAGAGATATTTTTCCACACTCAGTCCTAATTTGCAGTGCTGGTGAGTGGGGTGGATGTGTGAGGTCACTAAGATATAGAGATTACTGGAATCTTATCTCAATATGTGTTGCCATGGTCACCATGACAGAGGGATGGGATATTGGGAGACAGTAAATTGTTCATTGACTCTTTAAAGATTCTGCCTAGAAATAACACATATAATTTCTGCTCCCATTCCATTGGCCAATGCAATCATATGAATGTGCCTAACTTCAAAGAGTAGAGAACTGAGAATTAATAAACAAATGTAATGAATTTCCTAACAGTGCTTAAAAAAAAAAAAAGAGAACGAATGCATCTGGAATATTTGGAAGAAAACAAACAGAAAAGGAAGACACACACACACATAGTAATGACTACTTTCTGTATGTTGAATGTTATTATCTAATTATGTATTCAGTCTTCCATACTTAGACTTGTGAAAACTCCCATATATTATGTTACAGTTTGTCATAGGCTGCCAATGCAATATACCAGAAATAGATGGGCTTTTTATAAAGGGAATTTATTGGAATAAAAGCTGAATTTCTTCAGCTGCAAAAATGTCCAAATCAAAGCAGATCCTGGAGCCTTGTCATGTGGTAAGGCAAAATGGGGGGTCTGCCAGTCTCTCTCTGCAGTCTACTCAAGGCTCACCTTCTCTATCAATTTCGAGCTGCTCCATGGGCCTAGCCTCTTGGGCGCCTCGTTTCTTCAGCTTCTCTTCCTTCTCAGCCTCTCAGGGCTTCTCTGTCTTCCTGAAGTTCTCTCTTTCACATGGAAGGGTAAAAATGGAGGCTTCCTTTCTCTCTGTGTTTCTGCTTTCAGTTCTCAGCTCATCTAAGCCTCCAGTGAGAGGGGTGGGAACCCAGCCGGGATCAGATCTCACTAAAATAGTCCAGTTGAAAACCCTAAAGTGATCTAATAAAAGTGATTTATTCCAAGGGTCCCTTAATTGAATCTAACCTAAAGGCCTTATATACACTAGGTTTCCATGCACTGAAATTGGTTAGCTTAACAACATAATTTTCTGGGATCCACAAAAGTCTCAAACCAGGACACATTGTTTTTGAACCCTTTCAGATTCTTTGAATTAAACATAGTAGTATCATAAATTCACTCAGACTCTAATTCATATATAAGAAGAAAAGGAAAGACATTTATTTTTATACAGAACCAGTCTGAACTTTCCCAAGGCCTTTCTTGTGCCGATTAACAAGAAAAATACTGCGTTTGGTAAAATTCTGTTTGAACCCCCAGCACCCTGACACCTCTTTGGGAGTTATGAAGTGCTCATTTCCAAGGGCTGACAAGGGAACTCGTGAGGGCGTGTTAGAACACATACATCAAAATTCTAGGCTTTTTAATTAAAAAACCTGACTGGGTAAAGGACAGGAAAAATATGGTTAAAGTACTAGCTGGGTAATTTACTTTCTTTCCATGGATTAAGTAAAAGCCTTTTACCTGGGGGTAGGATGACGTAAGTAGATAGAAGGAGAGAAGAAGGATGATAGACTTTATAAACCCAGTGAATTTACAAACATTGGCCTGATTGTTACTGGGAGGTTATTTCATGGATTTAACTCCTTAGTCACTTGATTGCATTTATGGCTGATTACATCTGCAATCAACAAGGGAGATTACCTCCAGCAATGAGCGGAATCTACTCATCCAATCAATTGGAGAACTGAGAATTTCAGCTGGCAGAAAAAAAGTATTTCTAGCTCCACTTCAACCAGCCAGCTCCTCCTGGGGAATTCAGTGTCATTGAGCTCCCAGATTGCAGCCTGCCCTATAGAACTCAGACTTCCCAATCCCCGTAGCCTCATGACCCAATCCCTATAAGAGATTTCTTAAAATTTGCCCAAGTATATTCTGTCAGTTCTGTTTTTCTGGAGAACACTGACTAATAAACATCTTTACACACTACAACTTGATTGAGTGAGATCTCTTCTAGATCACGGAAGCTACTCAGAGCGTTCAGCCTAACCTCTCAGAGGCCAATGGTGAGAACTAAAGTGAAAGCTTAGACCAGGCCCACAACAAAAGCTAATCTAAATGCATCTATAATCATATCTTATATTTACAACATGATTATTAAATAGGGATATATAACTTATTTTTTAGTTGCATGAAGATTTCTGTCTGATTCATCTTTTTATTCTCCATAGCAGCTAGGTAAGTGGCTTAGTAGATTCTCTATGTATGAGTTCTATGTTAATATATCAATTAATTAGAACAGTAGAACACCTACTAGGTTTCAAGTCCCTTGATGGAGAACAGAATTCCTCATTTAACACATTCATTTCCATGCATGCACTCTTTTAGCTATGTAGGCGTCTTTTCTTCATTTTGTTGGGTAGGTGTTTATATTAGTGAACTTTGAGGTTTCTTCTAGATCTTCTTTAGTTCTTATAATTTATTGATACATACGGAATTATATGTAGACACATATTTGTTTGACAAACTATGCTGAAAGCACTCCCTCTATTATAAAGCAAAGGAGACATAAGGCTTAAAATTAATTGTTAGGCTATTTCTCTGTCATCATCTTTCTCTTTAAATCTAGTTTCCAATAAGTCATTTCTAGAGAGGTCCCCATGAGTCAGTAACAGGCCAAAGCTGGTTAGCTGAGTCACGTGAAATGAGATAAAAGCTTCAGGGTCAGAAAAATGTTGCAAAGGAAATAACACAAGGTCAAGCAATTTTCAAAGCCCTTTAAATGTAATTAGGCCTATTATTTTTCATCCACAATTCCACTCTTATCCATTTTATCCTGAGGTCCCCATTCATATCCATTTATAGATATATAACTGATGTTCCTGTTGTACCTCTTGGGGAACCACAATTTAAGGTGAACTGTTTTTTTATAAGTCACAAAGTCAGATGTATAAAATATAGCTCCCTTTATTTTCCATAACTGAATTGTGCTAAATCCTGAGCTTCCATTTCTGCCAAATGTTAGGAAACATTTGCATAGTCACATTCAAGTAAATGCAGTCAAACTTTTTTACTTTTTCATTTATTTTTATTTTTTATTTTTTTATTTTTAAACAATCTTTAGATTACATAAATGTTACATCAAAAATATAGGGAATTTCCATATATCTTACTGCCTCCCCCTCCCACACTTTCCCCCATTAACAACATCTTTCATTAGTGTGGTACATTTGTTACAATTGACAAACATATTGAAGCATTGCTACTAACCATGGACTGTAGTTTACATTACAGTTTATACTTTGCACCTCACAATTTTACAGGTTTTGACAATGATAATAGCCTGTCTCCCTCATTGCAATGTCATGCAGGAAAAGTCCAATGTCCCCCAAATGCCCCATATTATACCTGTTCTTCCCTCTCCCTTTCCTCAGAACCTCTGGTGGGCACTGCCTTTATATCAAATGAAGAAGTACTTCCATTGCTAGAATAATAGTAAGTCTACTTTAGGCCATAGTTACATTACCCCCTTATGTTTGTTCACTCCTCAGTCTTGAGGATTTTAAAACCTAGTCAATTTTGAGCATTTTATCCTCATCCTCCTTCTCCCTAGAATTGATTCTGAACTCTGGAACTTATATACCACAATGTTGGTGGGAGGAATGCTCCCTTCTCCATGTTGTACTCCTTCCTTTGTCTTCCTCTGGCACATACAATGTCCTGTGTTGGCCATTTGGTTATCTAGATCTATGTTCACATCTGCTGGGATTAACCCATTCCTGCCATGGTCTCCAAATTGTCATGCATCCACCACTCTCCCATGGAGAATCACTTAATCATAACCCTGAGACCCTTTTGGAGTGTTCTCAAAAACACTTGCACCTCGTTGAGGATACAAGAACATTTCTGATGCTTTCCCATATCAATCCAGGTGAGGAAACCCTGGGAAGCTTGTTGAGGGCCTCATTGACCTCTTGTTTATGTTGGAGGTTCAAATAGAATTTTACCAAATCCAATACTTTTCTCATTAATCACCACATGAAAGACCTTGAGTAAGTTCAGTCTGGTTATGTATTTCATTTTGGCTGTCACCCTCACCACTGGGCTTGGGATACATCAGGGAGACTGCTGGTTCTCAAGGTTTCAGATGGAAAGTGGACCACAAGTTCCTCTTCTTTGGATCCCTAAAAAAATTTCTATCACTTTTTTTTGTCACTTAGTGATAAGTGTGTAATTAACAGCACTGAAGTGTGAACATGGTTGCAAGGGAAAGGTGATAAAGAAATTGGATGATCCTCAGACAGTTTAAGGAACTTGCTCACTCTCATATATCCATAATTATATGGTCAAGATTTAACCCCGATTGTATGACTCAAAATCTCATCCTATGGTAATGGATTCCCAGATATGACACACAAAAAACATAAGAAAAAAAAAGAAACAATTGATAAATTCAAATTCATCAAAATTAAAAACTTTTGTACATGAAAGGACATTATCAAGAAAGTGAAAAAACCTCCAGAATGGGAGAAAACAATTGCAAGCCAAATAATGGATAAGGGCTTAAAATCAAGAATATGTAAAAAGCTTTTACAATGGAAGAGCAAAATGAGAAACAACCCAAATAGAATAATGGGCAAAAGACTTGAAAAGACATTTTTTCCAAAGAAGATATACAGAAGGCCAATAAGCATATGGAAAGATGCTCAATACCATGAGGGATTATGCAAATGCATTATCAAAATGACAATGAAAGACCACATCAATCCCACAAGAATGGCTATTATTTAAAAAATGGAAATCAAGTGTTGGAGAGCATAAGGAAAAATTGGAACACTAGTACATTGTTAATGAGTGTGTAAATTAGTGCAGCCACTGTGGAAAACAATATGATAGTTCTGTAAAAGTTAAAGATAGAATTACCATATGACTCGGCATACCCACTTCCAGTTATGGACACAAAGAAAGTGAAAAAAGGGTCTCACAAAAATACCTGTACACCAATATTTACAGTAGCATTATTCACAAGCCAAAATATGAAAAAAAAAAACCAAATTAATGGATTAAAAAAGTATGCTTGCTTCAGCAGCACACATACTAAAATTGTAACAATACAGAGATTAGCATGGCCCCTGCACAATGAGGACAATCAAATTCATAAAGCGTTCCATATTTTTATGGCAAAAGACTTGAAAAGACAACTGTCCAAAGAAGAAATACAAATGAGGAAGAAACATCTGGAAAAATGTTCAACATAACTAGCTGTAGCAGTTTGATATGGTTATGAGTTCCAAAAATAGATATTGGATTATGTTTGTAATCTGGTCTATTACTGGGCATGATTGAGTTATGATTAGGGCTTTAACTGGGCCATGTCGTTAGGGCATCGAGTCTCCTCTGCTTTCTGAGTGGGGACTCACAAATAAAATCATGGCAAAGGACAGAGTTGGAGATTTTAATGCGAGGGTTTTTGATGTTGGATTTTGATCTTGGAGTTTGATGCTGAAGACTTAAGCTGGAGCCCTGGGAAGTAAGCTCACAGAGGAAAGAGAAGCCAGCCCCAGGAAGAAAGGAACCTTCAACCCAGAGAAAAGCAAACCCCAGGAACGTAGGAAACCAGGAAGTCTGAACCCTCACAGACGTCAGCGGCCATCTTGCTCCAAGTAGACTTTGGCAAGGGAAGTAACTTATGCTTTATGGCCTGGTGTCTGTAAGCTCCTACCCCAAATAAACACACTTTATAGAAACCAACCAACTTCTGGTATTTTGCATCAGCACCACTTTGGCTGACTAATATACCAGCGATTAGGGAAATGCAAATCAAAACTTCAATGAGATATTTCACACATATTGACTGGCTGCTAATAAAAAGTTGGAAAACCGTAAATGTTGGAGAGGATGAGTAGAGATAGGAATGCTTATTCACTGTTGGTGGTAATGTAGAGTGGTACAGCCACTGTGGAGGACTGCTTGGCAGTTCCTAAGGAAGTTGAACATAGACTTGCCATGGGACCTGGCAATACCATTGCTTGGTGCATATCCAGAGGAACTGAGAGTAGTAACACAAACAGATATCTGCACAACAATGTTCATAGCAGCATTATGCATAACAGCCAAAAGTTGGAAACAACTCAGGTGTTCATCAACTGATGAATGATAAACAAACCGTTGTATATTCACATGATGGAACATTATGCAGCTGTAAGAAGAAATGAACCTGTGAAATATATGACAACATGAATGAACCAGGAATACATTATGTTGAGTGAAGCAAACCAGAAACTAAAGGACACATGCTGTATAATTGTGCTATTATAAACTAAGTATATTATGTGCAATATGAATATATTATGTGATGTATAAATATGGGTAAAATTGCTTATATAAGACCGTTTTTCTTTGAAGCTGAACATATGTAGGTTAATACTAAAATGTGTTACTATCAGACAAAAAAAAAACCCATTATACTAAGTGAAGGAGACCAGACACAGAATACTAAATACTGTATGATTTTATTTATATAAAAAGTAATATAAACCAATTTATAAAGATGAGATTAGATTAGTGGTTATGTAGGACTGGGGAAGGAATGCTGAGGGGTGTGGAGTCTCCCTTTTTGGAGTAATGAAATTGTTCTAAAGTTTTTGAGGTGATGAATGTACAACATTGTGATTATGCTAAAAGCCATTGATTATACACTTTGGATAGATCATATAGTATGTGAATATGTCTCAAAAAACTGCTTAATAAACAAATAAATAATTTGCAAGAATAGCCAGAAATAGCAGCTATGTATAGCAGGGAAAACAGAGAGAGATTGAGAGTTGGGAAATTTTATTTATTTATTGTCTGTTTTTTGTTTATTATTATTGAAAAAATGAACATGATCTAATAATGATTGAAGTGATGAATAAGCTACTATGTAATTATACCAAATACTATTTTTTTAAAGATTTATTTATTTATTTCTCTCCCACCCCCCTCCCCATTGTCTGTTCTCTGTGGCTATTTGCTGCGTGTTCTTTGTCCACTTCTGTTGTTGTCAGCAGCATGGGAATCTGTGTTTCTTTTGGTTGCTTCATCTTGTTGTGTCAGCTCTCTGTGTGGGCGGCGCCATTCTTGGGCAGGTTGAACTTTCTTTAGTGGGTGGCTCTCCTTACGGGGCACACTCCTTGCGTGTGGGGCTCCCCTACGCAGGGGACACCCCTGCATGGCATGGCACTCCTTGTGAGCATCAGCACTGCACATGGGCCAGCTCCACACAGGTCAAGGGGGCCCAGGGTTTGAACTGTGGACCTACCATGTGGTAGACGGATGCCCTAACCACTGGGCCAAATCCGCTTCCCCCAAATACTATTGATCATACACTTTGGATGTATAACATTCTTTATTAATATGTATCAATAAAATTGATTTGATTAAAAAAATGTACATATACACAATGAAATATTATTTGGCCATAAGAAAGAATAAAGTTCTGAGACATGCTGCAACATGAAAGTACCTTGAAAAAATTATTATCAGTGAAATAAGCAAGACACATAAGGACAAATACTACATGATGTCACCTAGATGTCTACAAATAGCAAATCCCCTCAGACAGAAAACAGAGCAGAGGTTACCAGGGGGAAGCAGTATGCATTTTTGGTAGTTATACAGCATGTGTAAATAAAATTGATTTTAAAAATGTTATACTCTGGTATTCATGTAGCAATCCTAAATGTTCTGATTGGCTTAGGAGGAATTAATCATTGTGAGATTTGATATCAGGAATGAAAATTTTTCTGTCTCTTTTCAGCTGAGTTAATTAATATGTTCTTATGGTATCTGGTCATGTCTCCAAAATAGTCTTAGACAAAGTTTCATCATCTTGTGTACAAGGACTAATTGGTTATGTCCCATTTTTTAAAATTAATCATTCATTTTTCCAAATTAGTGAGAACATGTTGCAACATTTAAGCCTAAGGGACTCAAGGCAGACTTAAGGGGAGAGAGTCCCTTTGAGATTCCAGCTCTCTTTAAGATTCGATACCCCCTCTTGGGGGAGGCTTTCGAGCCCACAGAAAGGATCAGAGAATCAATGGGGTCTAGTTTGTGGATTTATTTGCATAGACCCTGACTAGCTTAAGCATAAAGAAATAGAAACATCGCAGGTCTAAATGTTCCAGGATCAAGCCATTCTGTAGAGTCCTTTCTAATAAGGTTACCCAGAAAATCGTACAAATATGATGTCAGAAGAATAGACGAGAATAAGCCTTCCTTTAATTTGGACCAAGACCTTATATACATGAAGGGTGTGAGCATGCATTTTTATTACAGACTTTGCTTTTTTGACTCTTTCCTTTTGTGTTTTCCCATCTCTCACTTCTCTTCTATACACATTGTACATCTCTTACTTACCTGTTCTTTTTTCAGCGTTTGTATTAACAACACTAATTACAAGTTTTTCATTGTTCCTTTTGGAAAAGGAACACAATTGTAAATACTTTTAAAATTTAGCTTTAACCCACTCCATCAAGAGGACATGAATTATTTTGTTTAGTTTAGTATTTGAATAGTGGTTCTTAGCCATTTTTAGGTTAAGAACTCTTTTAAGAACATGTAATACTATTGAACTTTTCCCCAGGAAAAAAATTGCATATGTGTATATCCATAATATGTTTATTATAATTGCACGGCATTAGTTAGACTAGATACATAATCATTATAATGGGGTTTCAACTACAACATACCTTCATATCATATTCTGATCTATATGACATTGGGCATTTTCTTCTCTATTGACCTCTATCCTGTCATCTAATATTTGAGAGAGAAACTGAGAGCGTAATTTTGTTTCTTCCAGGTGTAACCACCTAAGATCAAATCTACATTAGTCCCAATATGTAAGCCGTAGGCCTCTTTCTTATCTAGTAATGATAAAGGCATGTGTACAGTTAAGGAATTGGGCCATTGGAACCTTTAAATTTGGGCTCCTTGTCTGTAAATGTTCCCTGGCTTAAATGTTCTCAGTCATTCTTGGAACTTGCTGAAGAGAAGAAATATAAAATCACCATTCAAACACATTTATAGAGTTTTGACCTTGGATGGTCATTTTATCAGATTTCAAATGACCAGCATCACTCAATGAGTCATTTTCAGGAATTAACATCAATAATATCATATATCAAACAAATGCTCAACCTGATATACTCCTCAATATCCAGTTAAGTGTTTGATTCACCCTATGAATCTTCACCCATGCAACTGTATAACGTTTCTTTTCCTCCCAATACAAGGAGAGTTGGGACATGGAATAAGGTTTTAAAAATCTCATAAAAAGTAATAACTTGAAAAGGACCTAGTACAATCCATGTGACTCATCCTTTTCCCCAGACCTCACCAGTATCTCTGTTTTCTTTGGCTTCACTGAATGCTGTATGATGATATTAGAAAAGTTACTTAATCTTGCTATGACATTTTTGTATGTTGGGAATAATAATAGTATCTGCTATAGATGAAGAATGAAAATAAGTTAATATATATAAAGGACTTAGAATGGTCCTGCTAGCTCAGAGAGAGTGCTTAGAAAATATTATCTATCATTATTTGTTCATTTGTGCATATTAACAGATTTTAACAATGTATCAGAGCCACAGACTCATCTGGGAAATAGTGAGGTGCTGAAGGGAAGGAGAGGCTCAGAATTCCCCAAACTTCTCAGGTGTTCCTCAGTCTTTTCTCATCACAGTCTTTCTTCATTACTCTTCTTGCTCACACACTGTTGGCTCTGGGGTAATTTGTTTTATTTCCATGTTTTTAATTACATGTCTACTTTTGAGGTCTCCTTTAATTACTTATTCATGCATTCACCTGTTTTATGGACATCACTATTGTTTGGTCCATAAACTCCTCAAAGTCAACAGGTACAAAAGTAATCATGTTATGTGCCATGAAAAAAATAGATCTTTATTTTATAATTCACTGAATTCCATCTATATTCTATTATCTCATTTAAAAGCATTATACTAGCCACCTAGTCTTTTAAGTTTGGTTATTCCTTCTCTTACTTCACTCTTGCCTCCTGCCCTCACATCTAATTCGTTACTATGTGATGGACTTCATTAGTCTACGTAAATTCAACATTTCTTCCTCCTTGGCCTGGATGATTGCTTAGATGATAGGTAAATCCAAAATGATGAAGTTGGATGACTGTACACTATAATTTTATAGAAATAAAACATAAAAATGTTTCTGGCACTGAATAGTAGAAACTAGAGTGAAAATCCTCTGACAATTTCACTTATGAGATAATTCTGTTTCAGGCATAATCAAAGTTGCTTCGAAGGTTGATGAAAAGTTAGCGTGCACTAACAGAAATATAGAGAGGAAGACAATGATACCATTCTTCACTATATAGATCCGTCTACAGTGTTCAACAATAGCAGACCATAAGACAGGGATAATGCAATGAAAACATGAGAAGAACTGAACATCAACCCACTTAGGTAGCATCAAAAAAAAAGTACATGGTTAAACCAAATCCTCCAAATTTTTGAGGATTCTTCAAAGGATTGATATTTTGTTTATTATGTCCCCAAGGAGTAAATATAAGACCAATGGGTAAGATTTACAGTGAATTAGAATTTACATTAAAACAATAAAAAAAGGGAGAGTAAGTCAAAGTTTTGTAAAGAGAAATTATATGTCCTGGGAGTTATAAAATTCTCCATTTAAAGTTTTTTTTTTTGTACTCTTGGTAGGATTGTGGTTGGAAAGTCCTAATAAAAAATGAATGTTTAAACTAAATCCAGTCATTTCAGAGAATATATTAATTTCCCTTTTCTTTGCATCTTCAAAATTATTTTCTATCCCTCCGCAATATAGAAAAATGAATTTAGAAGGCTTTGATTTGCTCTATATGAGAAATTGGAAAGTTATTTAACTTACCTGAATCATGATTTCTTTATCAATTAAAAAATGGAAATAATACTTTTCTTATAGGATTGTATTAAGGCTTAAACATGGTTATGAAAGTTCTATTAAAATATTAATGCATCATATTTTCCCTCTTTTTTCCCCTATTTTCTTTTCCTTTGTCTTTAACCTTCTTACCTTAATCTTCAATGCTTTTACTCTGTCGTTTGTTCTTTATCTGATGACAATAAAATGAAATCTGCTCATGTTCCTGTCAAGTAACCTGCATTTGGTCCTATGCCCAGAGACTGCACTTCCATTTAGGGTATATTTGCTGGTCCTGCCATTAATAGGAGCTATGATTGCCTATCTCTTTTTGCGTATACTGACTATGCCACATTTCTTTGACTCTTGCATGAAAAATGGGAATGGTAGCAAGAAATGGAAACTGATGCTTTGAGTCACTAACTTATTGTGATTTTTCTTCTTTATCCAGGATAAATTGTCACCTCTATGGCGATACAGAATCACACGCTGATAACAGAGTTTATCCTGTTGGGCATCCCCCACACAGAAGGGCAAGAAAACGTTCTCTTTGCTGTTTTCCTGATCTTCTACCTTTGCACTCTTCTGGGAAATATGCTCATCCTTTTAGCTGTGATATCTGATTCCCACCTCCATACCCCTATGTATTTTTTTCTTTGTAACCTCTCAGTGCTGGACATTGGTTTCTCTTCTGTGAGCACCCCAAAGCTGTTAGCCATCATGCTAGTGAGGAACGGCGTCATCTCAATGGGGGGCTGCATGTCCCAGGTCTTTTTTTACCACTTTCTGGGCAGCACGGAGTGCCTGCTCTACACGGTGATGGCCTACGACCGGTTTGCTGCCATCTGTCACCGACTGCGCTATACCATCATCATGAACCGCAGGGTGTGTGCCCTCTTGGCTGCTGGCACCTGGTTTACCAGTTCCTTTCATGCCACAATTCTCACCACACTGACCTTCCAACTGCCGTATTGTGGGTCTAACGAGGTGGACTATTTCTTTTGTGACATCTTTCCTGTGGTCAAATTGGCCTGTGGGGACACCCTTATCATTGAGACTGTGAGTTTCACCAACATCGGCCTTGTGCCCATGACCTGCTTCTTCCTCATCCTTGCCTCGTATGTCCGCATTGTCATCGCGATCCTAAAGATGCACTCAGCTGAGGGCAGGCGCAAGGCGGCCTCCACCTGTGTTTCCCACCTCTCAGTGGTCACGCTGTTCTTTGGACCTTGTGCCCTCATATACACTCAGCCGTCCTTGAGCGAGGTGCTGGTAACCCCAGTGCAGATATTTGGCAATGTAGTCACCCCCATGCTGAACCCCACAATTTACACTCTGAGAAACAAAGATGTTAAGCAAGCCTTGAAAAAACTCACAGGTCGCCAGATTACTTCAGAAGGAGGTCACTAATCCAGTAGTGGGTAATGTTGATTTTCTCCTCATTAGGGTATTAAAATATTTTTAAAAAATCTATCCATGCCAGTTATAAGTTGTTTTTTCATAAACATATCTGGGAATCAATTCTAAAAGATATTGATTTCTTTCCCATTCTCATAGACTAGAGGTTAGTAAAACTTTTCTCTGAAGGTCAAGATAGTAAATATTTTAGGCTTTGTGGGTCTTATGATCTCTTTTGCAAATAGTCGACTCTGCTCTTGTAGCATAAATGCAGCCATAGAAAATATGTAGAGAAGTGGATGTGGCTTTATTTCAATAAAACTTTATTTACAAAAGTAAGCAATGGGTAGGATTTGGCCCAATATCTATTGTTTGGTTATCCCTGTTGCAGAGCCCAGCTGAATTTGACAACTCTCTTTTGAAGGCTGTGTTGACAACGAAAAGGAGTGTAATTTGATCGGATCTCACAGGGGCTTATGCTGAATTGCTGATCAGGGTTGGGCCATGAAGGAATGGGCACTAAAGAACATGACTAGCACATCATAAGGAGAACTCTGCAACACCTCTACCACACACAGCAGGAACTTTGCCTTGCAACAGGCCCATGTGGATGGCATCCATGCTGTTGCCCAGAAATATACTTGTTTCTTTGGTACTTCTTCCAGAGATGACTTTCTGGACAATTTTATTGGAAATGAGGTAAATGCCCTCTAGTGTTGCTCAGAAAAACAATCCCCTTTCACCTCAGAAGTTAAAGAAAAACCTCACCCATGTTGTAAGTTATTCAACTTCTCCCTCCCAATTCCCAATAAGTACATTAGCATTCCCCCCATAAAATACCAAAAAGATTGTGTTGGCACCTTTGCATGTTCTTTTGGCAAAATTACCAAACATTTGTCACAGCATGTGATTATTGTATCCCAGCTTAGAGAAGCCCAAGACAGAAGGAATCCCCTCCTGATGCCTTCCATTTGGACATGTGATCTTTAATGCATGTGAGCTCTTTGGTTACACAGAAGTGTGATCAGGCCCTCCGAAAGGGTTAGGGGGACAAAAGGAATTGCCATAGGTCACAAAGCTCATCTTCACAGAGAAACAAACAAACTCTGGTAGTTCTCTAGGAGGGATCTGACATTTGAATATTTTATTCCTGCCGACAGTTCTATCTCTGCTGAGCCTCTGCCTAATCCTTATGTAACCAAAGATCTGTGTTGGCACGGCTCTTTTCTGATTCAAAGTGGAATATTAGGGTGGCACTGGCAAGTATGGTTCACTTGACACTCTAGCTAGGTGGAGGGATGAATGGATAAACAGACAGACAGATAGAAGGCTTTTGTTTTAGTTGTATTGGCCTAAATTCTGATCTCCTAGTTCTTCCCCATGATGTCAAGCTCCCTGAACTTTCTAAAAACTCAGTATACTGGAGCTCCTCCATGGACATTTATAATCTTTTGAAGAATAAAAAATACACAATTACACCAAAGGCCAGTAGCCAAATGTCATAGAGCAGTTTGGAATAATCACACCAACTATTCATTTTTTACCTTTTTAGTAAGGCTGTCATTAATCATGGCTCTTCCCGGTTTGAAGTTTGAATAACTATTACCCTTAAATCAATATTGTTTTCTATTTATCGGTCCATTTGCTTATTTATTAATTTCTATTTTTGCAGTTTTCTAATAGAGGTTTGGAAAGATATTATGCCTAAAAATTGGTATCTAGGGAAGTGAAAGAAAAAAAGAGCTAATAAAATGAGTGAAGTGAAATGGTATATATGAGGGAAAGGAGTACAGAGAGGAAAAGGTGACAACTGGTAATTGTCAGGCTTCAACCCTTCATTTCCTTCCAAGCCCATTACAGATTTTTATTGCTAGAATTCTCTATTTTTCTGTTACTTTCTTCTCGAGAGGGAGCACCATCTCCTTACAAACTGCACTGGAATGTGCTCTCTTGGATGAACATAATGGTGGATAAACCTTAACAACACTCACCTCCAAGTCTTCCTAACTCAATGCTATTATGTCACCCTTGATATGTAAGTATTAAAACTTCTTCATAATACAAAAGCATATTTCCCCAACACTCTACCCAGCTCATCCTCAGTAAGGGGTGTTGTTTAACTCAGTAGAGTTTTAGGGTACATGCAGTAGGTGTTATTGTAGAAAGAATGATATCCAAGACCTAGAATCAGGGCACTGGAAGAGATCAATGTGTCTTATTAAAACGAAATTTTAAAATATCTGGAAGAAAGCTCCCAATTAAGAAGATTTTTACAAAATGGTCTCGGATATATGCCCATGAGTATTTTTCCTCCTTGTGGCTCTCATACTTGGGTTAATGCTTCTGCCATCACCCTGCATGCTACTGCCAGTTAACATTCTGAACCTAGTTTGAGCAAAACATTTTTCCTCTAATTTCCTTTAGTACATCCATAAGTGTCTGGAACTTTAAAATATGTTGTTATTAAGTGAATATGAAAGAAACAAAGGGGATATGAATAGAAAGACTAAACATAAAGACAGACTGGCTTATGAAGTGAGATATCATCTTCTCTGCAGTGACCACCTTCTCCATGAAAACACATTCTCATGGGGAAATAAAAATAATATCACTTTAAGATGTATAAGTATAGTAGCAAAGAATTTGGCCTGAAAAGATGTATATGTAGGAAACGAGGTACTAGACTAAGATAAAAGCTATTACTTTTATTCTTTTACTTAGAGAAAGTAGAATGAGTTGAGTCCAACACAAATAAATGTGAAATGGAAAGGGAAAGTCACTCATTCATTCAATAGACATTTGCTGAGCTCTCCTATGTTTCAAGCAACATCTAAGTGACAGTATACCTGGGATATTGCCTTTGAGTCTGAGCATCACATTATAAATGTGACATTATCAAACTAACATAGTGAAATGTCAGGAATCCAAAAGAAGAGGATATGAGAATTGGTTGTTGAAAAATAAATTACATACGTACAGAGAAGACGGATATGACTAATGTTCTCAAATTTGGAAAGGGATACTGAATGGAAAATGGGATTTAGATTCATTTAGCAGAGTGCAAAAAAAGCAAAACAGGGAATATTTGCTAGAAAACTCAAGAAGGCCAACTTTAATTGAAGGAGGTTATTAGCTATGGGATGGTTTGCCTTGAAAGGGTATCATCACTGTATCTCAAAGTCTTCAAGAGGATTCAGAGTGTTACAGAGCATGTTCTGAGTTGCATGGAGCATCATTTTCAAATTAGGCTTTACATTCCCCCAGGGATCCATAAGAAAGGAGCCCAGTATTTCGTATCAGTAAGGATAGTGATGGTACACCTTTGTCAACATTATTTTTTAAAAATATATTATGAAAACAATTTAATGAACTTTAAAAAAAAAAAACAGAAGCTTTGGAGATCCTTTGGGTGTGTGATTGTATGAGCAGGTGCAACAATTTGAGGATAAGAGATGTAAATGCTCATTTTCCCCTCACTACCTGGATGCTAATATTCAACTGATCAGCGCCAACTACACTGGTTATGGTCATCACTATAGTTTTAAATTGTCTTCCTAGTCTTTTATATGTAATTTATACCTATGTTGCACTTACGTTTAAAAAGAGGAAGGATGAGGAAAAATGATATTTAGATTCAAATTCATAAAGGAGATTAAAAATTAACTGGATTACTTAGCTTATGCTGAGCTTAAGATATGGTAGTCATCTCATCATATTCTGTTATTTCAAGACAAGTTTATACAGTGATAATTATAGCCAAGTTCTTCTATCTTTTTTCCTCCAACTATAGAGCAGAAACCTACTTAAAAACATTTAAGAGCTTATCAATAGAAGCCTGAATCTTTCACTTTTAACATTGTCTATTAGAAATAAAAGATGAATACTATTCAAAAAAATTTTTTAAGCTGGAAATGCTAGAATTCCTTTTTTTCATTTTTAAAACTTTTTTTAATTAGAGAAGTTATAGGTTTTCAGAAAAAAATAATGTGAAAACTATAGCAGTACCATATAACCCTTAATGTTGACATTTTGCATTAGTGTGATATCTTTGCTATAATTGGTGAAATAATATTAAAATTCTACTAACTGTAGCCCATAGTTTATATTAGGTGTATTTTTTCCATATGTGACCCTATTATTAACATCTTGCATTAGTGTGGTAAATTCCTTATAATTCATGAAAGAAAATTTTTTATATCTGTACTGTTAACTATATATTAGGTTTATAATAGGTTTCACTCTGTTATACAGTCAAATCTTTTATCTTTTAATTTTTATTTTAGTGACATATATCTGACCTAATATTTCACTTTTAACCACATCTGTAATTTAGTGCTGTTAATTATTCTCACAATATTGTGCTACCATTAACACCATCCATTTCCAAAACTTTACAATCAACCTAAATAGAAATTCTATACAAATAAAGCATTAAGTCCCCTTTCTCTACCCCCAACCAAACCCCTGGTAACCTATATTCTAAATTCCTTTTTATGACTGAATAATATTCCATTGTATGTCTATTCCACATTCTGTTTATCCTTTCATTGTTTGAAACACACTTGGGTTGCTTCCACCTTTTGGCAATTGTGAATAATGCTGCTATGAACACAGTGTGCAAACATCTGTTTGATTCTGGCTTTCAATTCTTTCGAGTATATACCTATAGAAGAATTGCCAGATCATATGGTAATTCTATACTTAGCCAAACTGTCTTCCACAGTGGCTCTACCATTTTACATTTCTTCCAGCAATGAATGAGTGTTTCTATTTCTTCATATCTTCTCCAACCACTTGTAATTTTTTTAAAAAATAGCTGTTATTCTAGTGGGTGTGAAATAATATTTCATTGTGGTTTTGGTGTTCATTTCCCTAATAGTTAGTGATGTTGAATGTCTGTTGGGAAAAAAGCTGTTGGAATTTTTTGGGGACTGCATTGAATCTGTAAATCAGTTTGAGTAGAATTGATACCTTAAGGATATTTAGATTTTTCCTTTTGTATTGTTAATATGGTATATTACATTAATTGATTACTCTCTTGCATACTTGAGACAAAACCCATTTTATCATGGTGTATAATTCTTGTAATGTGCTGTTGGATTTGACTTGCAAGTATTTTGCTGAGGATTTTTGCATGTATATTCCTAAGAGAAATTGGTCTGTAATTTTCTTTTTTTGTAGTATCTTAATCTGGTTTTTGGTATTAGGGTGATGTTGGCTTCATAATGTTCCCTCCTATTAAATTTTTTGGAAGATTTTGTGCAGGACTGGTATTAATTCTTCTTGGGGTGGTTGGTAGAATTCACCTGTGAAGCCATTTGGTCCTGGACTTTCGTCGTTGGGAGGTTTTTGATGACTAATTTAATCTCTTTACTTTTAATTTGTCTGTTGAGATCTTTCTAGGAATTTGTCCATTTCATAAAGGTTGTCTAATTTGTTGGCTTACAGTTGTTCATTGTATCCTTTTATGATAATTTTTGTTTCTATGGAGTCAGTAGTAATGCTTCTTTCTCATTTCTGATTGTTTAAAATAATTACGTATTTTTAAAGAAGTTTTAGATTACATAAATGCTACATAAAAATACGAAGAATTCCCATATCCCCACTCCTTCCCTTTCCCACACTTTCCCACATCAACAACATCAATTGTTAATGTGGTACACTTGTTACAATTGATGAACACATATTGAAGCATTACTACTAACCATGGGTTAGTTTACATTATAATTTACACTCTGTCCTGCACAATTTTGTAGGTTATGACAAAATCTACAATGGTCTTTATCCATCACTGCAATGACTTGCAGGACAACTACAGTGTTTGGCAAATGTTCCCATATTACAACTATTCTTCCCTCACTCTTCCCTCAGAACCTCAGGTGGATACTGCCTTCATAACAATGATAATTCTTCCATAGTTAGAATAATAATAAGTCTATAGTAGAATAATAATAAGTCCATTATGAAATGCTAAAGTACTTAACCGCATTACTTAAAAACTTTTTTGGTCTATTTGCACATCTTAGTATGTATAATAATTTTAACCTCTATTCTCACATATGTGTCATGAAAAAATCCAAATGTTACATAATATTAAACTTTTTAATTATATGTAACAAGTCACGTATTGTCTTCTATAAGAAAATCAAGATAATGAAACAAGGTATTTCATTTTTATAAGGGATAAATACCTCTGTGTTTTATATTTTATTAGTATTATTATAATATATAAAATAGACTTTATATTCAATTTTTGTTTTTTTGCAGCCAGTTTTAAAAATTACGTTTTTTGTGAAATATATCTTTTGTACTTTTAAAAACTATAAAATTTTTATAAAATTAGGAGTCGACAGCAAGATGGCAGTGGAGTAAGTAGCTCCTAGAGTCTTCTACTACAGGGCAGCAGTAAACACCCGGAGCTCTCTGAAGCTAGAAGAAGCACCTGTTTGCAGGCTTCAGGGGGCCAGAAGTGCATCCCGCAACATCCTTGAAGGAATCGAAAAAGGAGGCTGCCCATTTTCAGAAAAGGCTCATAAATAGAGTGCTCTATGTCCTGGAGTCCAATGCCCATCCTCCACCAGAGGCACAAGCCGCCTTGGGAGCTGTTCCACGGCTGGAATTGAAAGCTCCATTTCCCCAAAACAGGGGAGGAGGAGATGGGTGGGCACCAATTACAGCTAATGATGAGTAAAATTCAGTGGGCTACAGTATAATACTGAGAAGAGCTAAAGTTTGAGCCTGTCTAAGTCAGAAAGAGGCTGAGAACCTCCATCTTAACAATGCACCCGGTACAAGGGAAAGTAAGGCATACTGAAAAACCTAGTGCTAGTGGGGACCAGCTTCTTTCCATCCAGGTCAGATTGCAGGTCCAGCCTAAGACCCAGTGCCAACTCTGACAGGGAGGAAGCTGCAAGGACTTGCGCCAGCCTCTCTAGGAAATTGTTAACTAAGCCGCTGAGGCCGGTGACTGTCCTAATTTGGTGGTGCAAGCCACCCCAGGAGCTGTTCTGTGACCAGAATTGGAAGCTCCATTTCCCAAAAACAGGGGAGGAGGAGACAGTTGGCTGCCAATTTCAGCTACTGACTGGTAGACTCGGATGGCAAAGGAATAACCCTAGGAACAGATGGGGTGTGAATTTGTCCAAGTCAGAAAAAGGCCGGTGGCCGCCATTTTGACTCCACTCCCAGCCTGAGGGGAAGTCAGCCTGACCAAATATCACAGGGATGATAGGAACCGGTTTCTTTCACCAGTATCAGCCTGCAGCCCTAGCCTAGGCTTCAGTCCTACCTCTGGCAGAGGGGAGGCTGGCTAGATCAGCACCAGTCTATCCAGGTAACTGAGAGTACTTTTGGGTGGCAGAAACTGAATAATTAAAAGTCTACTGCAGCTACTGCGGTCATCTTGGACCTGTACTGCATAGATTGCTGCCCACACTTGCAGCTACATCCATGCCCTAGGCAGGGGAGAAAGGGGCATGAGGCTTCATCACTCTCGCTGGGCAACTACAGTCTAGGCCTGCACAACTTGTATTATTCCACACAACTATGACTCTGTCCCTACATCTGGGAAAGGAGAAAGTTAGAGGACAAAATCTCCATCAGTCCCTTGGGAATGAGCCTCCACAGTTTATAGTACCAATTACATCCTTGGCTCCCACTGCACAACCAGCAAGGGAGAAAGGTCAGGAAGCCCTAAACTAAAGAGAAAAACTGCACCAGAATAAATACTCTAGTAATCCAGATGCCAAGACACCAACCAAAAATTACAATCCACACCAACAAATAGGAAGCTATGGCCCAGTTAAAGGAATAAGTCTCCAGAGGAAATAAAGGAGTTGAGACAACTAATCATCGATGTTCAAACAAATCTCCTTACAAATTCAATGATATGGTTAAAGAGATTAAGGATATTAAGAAGACACTGGATGAGCACAAAGAAGTATTTGAAAGCATGCAAAGAAAAATATCAGATGTTATGGGAATGAAAGGTACAATAAATGAAATTTTTAAAAAAACATTGGTATCATATAATAGCAGATTTGATGAGGCAGAAGAAAGATCGGTAAGCTTTAAAAAATGGCCTCTGAAAGTGAACATACAAAAGAACAGATGAAAAAAAGAATGGAAAAAATTGAACAAGGTCCCAGGGAACTAAACGATAGCCAGAGATGTGCAAACATACATTTCATGGGTGTCCTAGAAGGAGAAGAGAAGGGAAAGGGGGAGGAAGGAATATTTAAAGAAATAATTGTAGAAAATTTCCCAACTCTATTGAAGGACATAGATATCCATGTCCAAGAAGCACAACATATTCCCATGCAAAAAAATCCAAATAGACCAACTCTGAGACACATACTAATCAGAATGTCAAATGCCAAACAGAGAGAATTCTAAAAACAGCAAAAGAAAAGCAATGCATAGCATATAAGGCGATACCCAACAAGATTAAGCACTGATTTCTCTCCAGAAACCATGGAGGCAAGAAGACAGTGGTGTGATATATTTAAGATACTATGAGAGAAAAACTTCCAGCCAAGAATCTTGTATCCAGCAAGACTGTCTTTCAATAATGAGGGTAAGATTAGAATATTCACAGATAAACAGAAACTGAAAGAATTTTTAAGCAAAAGCCCAGGTTTTCAGGAAATACTAAAGGGTGTGCTAGAGCCTGAAAATACAGGAGAGAGGGGCCTGGAAGAGAGTCGAGAAACGAAGATTATATCAATAAAAGTAACAAAAAGTATCAAAAGAGTGGTGAGAATAAAATATGACAGATAAAATTCAAGTAGTCAGTAATAAACTTAACCAAAGATATAAAGCACTTGTATTCAGAAAACTGCAACCCAATGTTAAAAGAAATTTTAAAAAGCCCTAAATAACTGGAAGAACATTCCATGTTCATGGATTCGAAGACTAAATATCATTACGATGTCAATTCTACTGAAATTGATATGCAGATTCAATGCAACCCTGATAAAAATTCTACCAACATTAAAAAAAAATTGAAAATGCAATTATTGAATTTATTTGGAAGGGTAAGGAGTCCTGAATAGCCAGAAACACCATAAAAGGAAAAGCAATCTCTCATCTCTGGACTTTAAATCATACTGCCAAGGTACAGTGGTTAAAAACAGCATGGTAGTGGCATAAAGACAGATACATAGACCAATGGAACCAAATTGATGGTTCAAAACAGATTCTCACATGTATGGTCAAGTGATTTTTACTAGCCTGTCAGACCCACACAGCTCAGGCAGGACAGTCCATTCAGCAAAATAGTGCTTCTGAAAGAACTGGATATCTATAGCCAAAGAAGACAAGAGGACCTCTATCTCACACCTTATCCCAAAATTAACTCAAAATGGATCAAAATCCTAAAAATAAAATCAAGAACCATAAAACTTCTAGAAGAAATTGTGGGAAAATATCTTCAAGATCTGGTGGTAGGTGGTGGAATCTTAAAGGAGATAAGTGAACTGAGATGGACTACGGATGTTTAACGTATATAGAAGTTTTAATTAGCTTTACTGTAAAAGTGTGGAAATGTATAGAGTAGATGGTAAAAATAGTAATAGATAGCTAATAAATGGGGATGTGGGTGCAAATGATAGTCTATGGATCTAAATGCCAATTGAAGAATGCTAGAGAATAATCTAGGAAGTGGACAGCACAGTAAACCAAGAGGTGGGTGAGAATCGTGGTTGATAGTACAGATGCAAGTGTGTCCTTTGTGAATTAGAGCAAATATGTATCACGACTGCAGGTTGTTGGGAATGCATGGGAAAAATACAACTTGAATGACCTATGGACTGTGTTTAGCAGTAATAATATAATATTCTTGCATCTATGCCAAAGATGTACCGTGTTGATAATGGAGCAGTATGAAAAATGTGAGCCAAATATATACTATGGACGTGGTAAAAATCAAAGGATATTATCTTATCTGTAACAAATTTTCCACAGCAGTGTGGTGTGTTGATAGAGGGGTGTTGCTTGGGAATTCTGCATATGTGCATGATTGTTTTATAAGTATACAACTCTGTCATAAAAATATATTTAAACAATAATAGGGTGTGTTGGGAGAAAGCACACCAAATGTAAGATAAGGACTATAATTTGTAGTAAGATTTTAACAATATTCTTTCACAATTTGTAACAAACCTTTCACAACAATGCAAGGTATTGGTGGAGGGTTGATGTATGGGATCCCTGTATGATGTTATGCATGTTTGCTTTGTAAGTTCACAACTTTTACTATACACCTAATTGTTTATGTATGTTCATATATAAATGACATAAAGATCATCATAATAGGGAAGGTTGGAGGAAAATACTTTGGTTAGTAGTAATATTTTGACAATGCTCTTTAATCATTAGTTAAAATGGTTTAACAACAATGTAAGGTGTTGGTGGTAGGGTGAGTTATGAGAGTCCTATATGATGTTTTATATGTTTGTTTTGTAAGTTCACTACTATTACTATACACTTATTGTTTATGTAAAAAAATCAATACAGGAAAGCATATGTGGCTCAAGCAGTTGAGCGCCTGCTTCCCACAGGGGAAGGTCTTTGCTTTGGTTCCTGGAGCCTCCTAAAAAAAACAAAAACCCACAGAAAAACAAACAACAAGCAAACAAATTATTAAAAAAAAATTTCAGAGGAGCCAATGTGGCTCAGTGGTTGAGCGCCAGCTTCCCACATGCATGAGGCCCCAGGTTCAATCCCCAAGCCTAGTACCTGGAAAAAAAATCAATACATAAGAGACAGAAAACCCAGTAGAAAATTGTACAAATGACAGGAACATGCAATTCATGGACTAGGAATTATAAATGGCTAATTTATTATGTGATATGATCCTATTTATATAAATAAAATATTAAAAATGCATGTTAATAGATTTTAATGAAATAGCTGGAAGAATACACATAAAATTATTAATAGCTTTAGTGCAGGGTCTGCAATTATCAGAAATTCTTCCTTTCTATAAATAACTCACATCTTTGTGTAAAGTAGAATGTTTTTATTGTAAGTACATATTACTTTGTAAGAAAAATTAAAATACATAAGGATACAGCAAAAAGATTTTTTATTTAATTATAACATTATAAAACTTAAATAATTTTAATGTAGGTATGTGTGCATGCATCCATTATTAGATATGGAATATAATCTAGAAGTCTATAAATTAGACTTTGATTCTAGTGAATAGAATTCTGCAGAGGGGGTGGGTTTCACTTCTGATATTAGGTGATAAAAGACTGTGGCTTCCAACTTGGGTGTACTTGCTCTGTCTCACTGACTTTTGGATTATTTGCCTTCAGAGAAGTGAGCTGTGATGCTGTGAGGCAGTCCTGTTCAGAGGTTCCAGGTCTTCCAATAACTGTGTGAATAAGCTTGGAAACGGATCCTAACCCAGTTGTGTCTTCAGAGGGTTGTACAGGTCCACCTGATAGCTTGACTACAACTTTAAAAGAGAAACTGTGCCAGAGACATCAAGCTAAGCTTTGCCTGTATTCCTTAACCATAGAAACTGAAATAATAAATGCCTGTTTTTTGAAGCTACTAAGAGTTGAACAGGGTGAAACAAACATAATTTGTTATGCAGTGTGTGACTAATATATGTGACCATTCATATTATTTATTTCCTTTTTGAACCACTTTTGATAAGTTGCAAAATTCTAGGATTTTTAGTTTATTACGGTTACCAAATTTATTTGCAAATAATTTAATATCTCTTATCTGCTTAGTTTATATACTTCTGTCCTCCTTTGCATTTTTCATATTACTTATATGTGTCTTCTCTTTTTTTTCCAGTAATCAACTTTACATAAGTGAGTTTATTTTCTTGTTTTTTTAAAAAAATTTGATTACGCTTAAGACTTTCTCTTTTTATTTTCTCTATTTCATTAAATATGTAAAATCAAATATATTTTATATATTTTCAGTTCTTTGACAACTATGTGAATCCTGCATTACCTGAAAGATAAACAATTCTTGCATTTCAAATATATGGAATTTCAGTGGATAAGGTTCTAGATTCTCCTCACAGAAGGGAAAGTCTAGATCCAGGAAACATATCTTGCTATAGCATAAGTTGTTAATAAATTTTTGTTGATTTATACATTAATATAACTCTGGAAAAATCATGTGGAGAACAACTCTTATTTAGGGAAGCTAACTTCAGTTGACAAAACAGCTTGTTGAGTAGTCTATCAATGGAGACTATTTCTAAATTGAAATAATTAAAAAAAAATCACGTGAAAAGCAGGAGAAGAGCTAAGGAGAAATCGAGATACAGTATTTGAGTGCTTGAAATTGGAGGTTTTAAAAAGCCTGAGGTATATGGTTATTGTTTCTAATTCCAACACTATGCCACCTGCAGTGCCCACCTCATTGACATTCTGTCTGTGGCTAATCATTCCTGTCTAAATGCATTCCACAACAACCCCATTATGGGACTCATGGCTCAAAGCATGATGACTCTGGTGGGACCAATGCTGAATCCTTTGATCTATACATATAGGAATACGGAAGTAAAAATGGCCCTGAAGAAAGTATTGATGTCAGGCCACATTGCTAAGAGTAAATAAGAATGGATGGCTGGGTGGATAACCTAGAATTTTCTCTGCCCCAATGTATGATTTCATTTTAGAATCCTCAGATGGGACAATGCTCTGATCTTTCATTGGACTTTGAAGGACATAGACAATTACACCTTAAAACTTTATCTTTCGTGTATTTCCTTTTTTCGTATTACCTAGTCTCTTCCTCCCCACACCATACTTCAAAAAAAAGAATAACATGGTTTTTGTTATTTTGCTTCTCTCCTTTGGAGAACAACCTGCCACTGGAAGGAGAGTACTTACCATTTCACCTTTTGTTTATCTTTCCCTGTTTATTTCTCTCAAAACTATGCGACCAAGCATATGAAGACAAGCAATAAGTATAAGGAAAGAGATTTTAAACAGCTGATTGAAAGAGTGATAGAATCTTCTTTTCTGAATATTAAGCACACTGAATGTTAGAGGCAAGATAGAATGTTTTCTCTTTCTTTTCCAACTGTCTGAAAAGGAAATGACATAGAATTTGTCAGCAAAGATATTCTGTCCTCCATCCCATGTTTGGCTTCATGCCAGATTTCCCTGCTTGAAGTTTCTGAAACAAATAAGGTTAACCCCAACTGAAAAATATTGTGATTAGTATCCCTAATATCCTAGAATTGGATCTGTTTGCATTTTGTGACTCACAATAATGGGAACTTTATTTTATTAAGCTGTTTTATCACATCAGATTATTGGATTAAGCTAAAGGTTTTTCAAAGTTAGATTCAAGGCATCCCAGTCTCAGAGAATTAATTCCAAAGCTTCAGTGTTAAGATTGTAATTGAACACGTTCGTTTCATCTATTATCTACATTTCATTTCTGGACACAATCCCAATGGAAAAATTTGAAATATCAGGATTATGTGATTTCCATGGGACCTTCCTGGACTAAAAGACACAATGTAAATTATTTTTTCCTACTCATGCATTCAAATGTGTTTCTGTCTTTTCTTTAGCACCTGAACTTTAATCATACCTCTCCAATGTTCACTTGGGGTTACTAGTACCAGGCTTACTCCATCACCTACCAAGCAATTCTGCTCCTCCTATTAAAACAATTGCAAAAGAAACATTGATTAAAAAAGCAAAACAAAACAAAACAAAAAAAGAAACATTGATTAAGAAATTGGCCTCATATGAATTCCTCATTTCTTGATGAGAAATGTGATTTCTAGATATTGACTGTATCTACTGTGGTTCAAAATGGCTATACAGAAGATTTGTGAAAGATCCTGTTTGGATCTAAAATGTGATAGAAGACAGAGAAGTTTTTCATTTCCCTGGGTCCATTGCATTAACTGCCTAGAGAACACATAATTTTACCTCAACCATTTGCATCTCTGACCAAAGTACAAAGTACTATGTCATTAAAATTCCAACTAGAAAACTGATTTACTGTGACATAACAAGTAAATTTAGCTCTACTCTCCCCCTTTTTTGTTTCTGAATACCCAGACATGAATCCTGAACATCAAAGTTTCCTTCCAAACTTCTCTGAATTTTTAGAAATATCAAGTTTATAAGTGTTTTAAATAGTCTACCTCAATTGTGCCTCAGATTTCTGTCTTTGGTTCAGTAATGCAAAGATGATCATTTATAGATCCTTTATGACTTCTGAGATCTTAAGCTATTACCTCATTGAACCCTCCAAACAATTTTGTGATATTTTTGTTGTTATCCCTACTTTACTGATAATTATCTGCGACTTAGAGAAAATGAGTTTCTTGCTTAAGAACACACAATTAGAACATGATAGGACCAGGATATGAATCCAAGATTTCTGGTCTTATCATTGTTCCCCAAATACTTAAAAATCTCTCTATTTAGGGATACATAAAGTCCTAAAAGGAAACACCTAACTTTATCCATGATAGCCAAAGAAGCATAAAACATATGCTATGGCCATCTTTTATAGTCTTTTAAAGATAATGGTAAACAAGGGAGTCAGTGGTACATTTCACTCCAGGATATAGGTGGCATAGGGATCCAGAACTCTCATTCCACAATAAGATAAGATGAGAGGCCTCCATGTTGCTCAAATGTGGCCACTCTCATGTAGCCACTCTCATGTAAGCCAAACTCAGCATGTAAATGCATTACCTTCCCCCTAGCATGGGACATGACCTGAGGGATGATCCTCCCTGGCACCAAGGGATTACTCCCAAGCACAAGCTGATGATGTATCTAGAAAAAGACCTTGAATAAAAGGGTCAACTCAGACCAGAAGAATATCTCAGCCTACATGTAATACCAGATGTTAAAAACTGCTTTTTGACCTTGAATGAAAGGGAGAATAGGAAAGGATAAATGAGTTTATATGGCTATGAGTTTCCAAAAGAGAGTCCAGAGGTCATCAGAGGGGTCATGCTTATGCATGCCTCAGCAGGGTCCCAGAGACAGGCAAAGTAGGTACAACCCCAGGTACTGGTTCTCCTGAGGGCTAAAGAGACCCACAGCTTCTTTGGTCATGGCAGATGGCTCTGGAGTACAATGCCATGTCAGTTGGCCCTCTTTGGAGTTTGTGTTCCTGAGTGTGATGGAATTAGACTCAGATGTGACTTTTCTACACATGCCTCTTCTGTCACTTTTACTGGACCTGTGCTTGGCACTGGGGTTGGTGTATACGCAGGAAACCTGAATCTCTGGACTATCCATGTGACAGCCAGGCACTCAGCCTCAGTAGACTTGCATCTCCTACCCTCTGGTTTATTGAACTTACTCTGACCAGCACACAGGGAGGTGAAGAAGGTCAACCACCACACCAGGGAGCCAAGAGTGCCTACAACTGCAAGTAGGAGAATTGCATCCATCATCCATGTAGAATCTAAGCCCCCTCTTGATATAGAGGTGGAGTGAACATAACCATTCCAGGGTCGACAGGATGGAGGAATAGAGTATGGATTAGAGTGGACTTACTGATATTCTACTCTGGAACTATTGTGATTAGTAATGGAGGAAAGAGTAACATTGATGTGGAGAAAGTGGCCACGGTAGCTACTGAGGGTAGGGAAAGTGAAGAAGAGCTATGATGTGGGGGCATTTTCAGGACTTGGAGTTGTCCTGGGTGGTACTGCAGGGACAGATGCTGAAATTGTATGTCCTGCCATGGCCCACTGGGTGGACTGGGGGAGAGTGTAAACTACAATGTAAACCATTATCCATGTGATGCAGCAGTGCTCCAAAAGGTAATCACCAAATGCAATGAATGTCCCTTGATGATGAAAGAGGTTGTTGATGTGGGAGGAGTGGGGTGAGGGCGGTGGGGGTATACGGGGACCTCTTATATTTTTTGAATGTAACATTTTAAAAAAATAGAGAAAAAAAACAAAAATAAACAAAACAACAACAGCAAAAAGATGATATATTCTAATTGAGACACAGCAATTGAAAAGCAAGGGACCAAACAGGAATAAGAAATTCCACATCTTTCTCTCTATCTACTTCCAGTAAAAAAGAAAACAGGAGTCATAAATGAAGACACTACAGTATTTGATTGTATCACCTGGGGAAATCTGCAAAAAAGGAAAATGATTGAGTGTATAAAAAAACAGCAAACCTGAAGAGCACACTTTGTCCTCCATCAAGCTTAAACCTGCACCTCCTCCTATCACCTGCAACCTTCATCCCTCTTGTTAGTCTATGTCCTGGACCATATCAGGAAAGGATTTTATGGTTAATTTCTCATCTGATCTGGATCATGACCTCCTGATCCAGCAGCTCTCTATCCTCCTTCTGAGCCACACTATTGCTGTGCATCTGGCCTGGTGTATTCATTCTTGAGGATTCTAAGGAACATCCCAAAGGGCTCTGGTACTGGGGGGAATATTCCACAAAAGATTAGAAGCCCCTCCATTCCCCCAAGGTGGTTTCAAGTTTACTCAACATCCCAGAGGAATGTTACAATTGGATAGCTCTTAACCTCTATTCTCTTCCACCGATATTTATATCTATATCTATATATATATTGATATCAATATCAAAATTGGCATGTACATATATAATCTATCTATCATCTATCACCTTTGAAGATATAAAACACTATGCTGGGAAGCTTGCCTTTTGGGGGTGTTTTATGAGTCCAGGCCTTAATATGCATATATAGAAGGAACTGAGACAATGGTCTTAGAGAAGTACAGCTTTCATGGGGATTTGTGTCAATCTGTTGTTCTTTGTACTCTGCTGTGGGGAAAATTTGTCAGAAAGTGAGGTGGGTGAGGTTTGACAGCTTTTATACACATGTTCCAAAAGTAGGACATGGAGGTCCAAGGTCGGAACTGTTAGAAGATTCTGCTCAGAAGATACCCTTGACTCAACTTATTCTATTCTGGCTTTGACACATTGGTGCTTTCTTTAATGGAGGGAGGAGGACTTAAAATTCTGACACTGGGATGCTGGTTCTGACATTAGGTTCCCTTGGGAGGCATTTGGAGATATGGCTGAGGCTCATGATAGTCCAACTTGTGTAGAGTCACATGATACTTCTCATGCAGAATATCTATCTTGCTTGACAAAAGCAACTGCTTATCACAGGTCCAGAATATTTTTTATTAGATATCATCATGCATATTAATAACTCGATTCTTGGTAAAATTTTAAGACAAAATGAAAAATTGAAGTTATAAATCTCATCCATTTTAAAGGAATGCAAATCAATTATCTCAAAGATATCTTTGTGTTTTATTACTAGTTCAACTAAAATTGATTTCACCCACAGGTTATATAACAAATTAATTCTGATCCCATTATTAAAAGTAAAGTTTTGAATTTTGCTTAAATCTAGAAACTTATTGGTAATTTGTTAATTAGCGACATGCTGTCACCAGAGTAAAACCATCTATTTAGCTCCTCATTTATTCCAAAATGCACTGGAACTCAGCTGCCTATGCAAATCAGTTGGAGATCATTCACAGTCACAACAGAGAAGATCCTTTAGGTTCATATTTCTGGCATCTGAAAAGGGACAGTCAAGTTGCACATTTTCTTTGAATTCCTCTTGCCTCTTTACTTCTTAATTAAAAACAAAAACTTCTATGACAAATGCTACTTTGTCTCTCCATTCAATTAAACTGTTCCCTTTAGACCATAAAGAAATTTGATTTGCACAGAAGAGCCAGGTCTAGCACCTACCAAGGGTTTCTTTAGCCACCCAGGACAATCTGAAAATTATTAAAGTAAAACAATATGTATTTTAGGAATATTGGAAATCACTTTAACAAAACAAAACATTCTCAGGACTTGTTCATTCGATATATTCAATACTTTATTTTCAGAGATCCCAGTTTAGGAGACATTGGGAGCCCTGAAGTCTGACATTCTGCCTTGTAAAGTAAAGGCACAGTCTAGAAACTTTTTTTAAAGAGGAATTCACCACTATTCTTCCTAATAAAAAGAAAAGCCACAGGGGACATTGTGTCTCTCTTAAAATTTCTTAAAATCTGCTTCCAACACAAAAAAAATCCACATTTCAGAGATTCAGAAAAAGAGGTTTGTATATGTGTGTGTGTGTGTTTGCTTTTTAAATTGAGTGGAGAGTCTCTTGGTCAACAGGATGTGGCTGAAACTTATGCTGTTAAGACATATGACCAAGAAGGTACTGAGTTTTTCAAAGTCATATGTTCACAAACCAATCATTATGGCTGGCATTCTTTCTACTTCACCAAATTCTACAGTCTGTGGGCTACATCCCTAGCTCTACCATTCATTGTCCCACATTTTCTCTACTGACATTCTTCTTTCTAACAACCTGCAAATCAAGAAATATAAAGATTGGCCCAAGGTTCTATGTAAACTTAGATTCCAAGAGAATACTTTTTGACGGTTGTGCTTTCCTCTATCACATCTTTTCTGACCTGATTATCTCAGCAGGGGGTTTGGCCCGTATTTCAGTATTTGATCACTCCCTGAATAACTTATCAAATGGGGTGACTTTAAAAGGAAGTAGTCAATTAGGTTTTAGTTAAATTTTGTAAGGGACTAACATAAGGGGTTGATTTCTGTAGTTCATGTATATTTCAAACATCTTTATTTTTTGAGCCTCTTTTCCTTTCAACTTCTAGTTGACCTTTCAACTTTCTGAAATTTTATATTTCCTACCCATGTGTGGGAAAAACCCTTGGATTTTAATTGTTTTTAAGCCATCTTTTATGATTAAGTTAGGGTTAAATAGTACAATATTATCTACATTAGACTTATTACCCAGGTGATCCTAGGACATTTTGTTGTTGGTTGATGGATAATCAGGAAAACATCTATGGATGAATGTGGATGATGTATGCCAAGTATGTCAAGAAACAAAAAAGGAAGGGAATGTTACCAGATGGTACTCACTACTAAAACTCCTAAGAGCAATCTGAATAATTTCCTCTGTCCATCTTATGATCTATTTCACTTGTCCCTCTCTCTATTTCTCTCAAAAATGTCCATATTTGCTTCTTACAGAGTGTGGGCTCCTAAAGTGAAGGAAGGAGGTGAACTTGTAGGGAATTGTGAACATTGGGGTACTGTGGAGAGGGGTTTTGCCTATATAAACTATTTGTGCAAGGTTAGTTTTTGAAGCAGGGCTTTAGGTGTTACATTAATTTTCCCCATGATGCAGTTTATCGTGAGTTTTCTCAAGCACATCACATTGGTCACTCTCTTTGCTCTGTTACCCTGCCAACTGCTTAGAGAGAGCCCAGATAATAAGTGCATATGTATTTTAGTTTTCTAGGATTTATTATTAACAATATAGATGCCTAATATTCTAACAGGTGAAGAATGAAATTGATTAGAATTCAGAAACTTGAGCAGAGAAAAGAAAGTTATTTCTTCAGCCTGGTTTGCATGTCTTGAATTCTTTGTTCTCTTTTCTACTTTTCTTTTATTGAGATACCCAAACTCATATTTCCTCTCCTTCCCAAGAGTTTTCCTTATTCTCACTCTCTTTGTGCTGGTTCATATACAACACCAGGCTGTAATGATATCTCTAATTGGTGATAATCTTTGTTTCTGCCTGTGTCACTGCATTATGTCAGAATACATAATCAAGGGATTGCTACACTGATAGGTAAACCTAGGCCCAGACCCCATGGTTATTTGCTGACTTTCCACAAACTACACAGGTTTGGAGACACAGGTTGCCATGGAGAATCTGTCCCTCAGCCCTCCATGATTTCTAAAGATACCCCCTTTCTGCTAATTTCAGAAGCACAGGGATGGGACTGAAGCAGGAAATCAGACTCAGTGGTCAGCAGGGATTTCTCATGTCATGGAATTGAAAGGTGTTTCTGGAGGATCTTATAACTTCACCTACCTTTTCAAATGAGAAATCTGAGGCCTAGAGAATGGAGGTTATGAGTCCAAATAACTGTGATATAAAAATGCAATTAAACCATATGTCTACAGAATTTATTTTATGAACTATCAATCTACTTTATAATGCATAATTTTAAATTCCTGAATAAAAATATTATGTATTTTACATTAAAAGTAAGTAAATTGACATGATGCAATATGTCAATTCCTGTAATTTCTCTTGTTTGGGATTTTATCTAGGAAGAACTAATATCCTTAAAAAATTAACCTCTGTAATATTAGAAATATACAAAAAATGAGGAGGAACATGGAAAAGAGGGAAAAAATACTATACTAAAAGACCAATAATGCCTTATATTTGTATAGAATGCTTTAATATGTATTTTTAATTTGATATGTATTTAACATGCAATTTAAGTGACCCAAATAAAAAGTATTACAGGTGGACATCAAGGAAGTTATCTTGGCGTTTTTTTCCATTCTTCCTCATATTCCTCAGTTAGACAAATAGAAAACTCAGGAATGGTGAGGCCAAAACCAGTCTCTATTCCTTACGGGAACATCTCCTTAATACCCTTTCTTCCCTCGTCATCTGTATATTGGTAGAGCTAAGCTTTGTCATTGTGAGATTAATTCATCTAATGCAATGCTAATAATAAGACTTCAAAATGCCCAAATGGGCAAGGATAGAAGAGCTAGAGGTAGGACTCGAATGATGGGTAGAATGAATACAAGTTATGACTGTTAAAAAAGAATGATTTGATTTGGTCTAATAAGTCCCTAATTTTGGTCAAAGAGAATCTCATAGCTGATATCCCCAGCCTTTATTATAAATGATGATACTAAAATCCAAATGTGCATAACTATTTGTGGTTTGCAACACTCTTCTAAACAAACCATTTAATTTTATTGTCAAAATAATCCTGAGTGCTTGACTATAATCTTACTCTAAGTGTTTCTTTATTCAAAATATAATGTGTTATAAAACAGGAGGAAGGTGTATAGGAGTCTTTCAGCCTTAGAATGACAACAACAAAAAATCCCCAAATCCCTAAAACAAATATGTACAGCTAAGCACAATCCAGAGGATAAGGAATCTAAATAAATGAATTGAAGAACTTTAAAGATTCTGATCTCAAAGACAAGTGCCCATTGTCATGTGGTGAAGCAAAGAGGATGTTTGGCTTTTTGATTACAAGTATTGCCTCCCTTTTGGAAAATTATTTACATTGAGAGATAACTGGAATGGAATAGCTATTTTTAATATATAATTTGATGATTTCCTAATTCTTGTGAAGGGAGGAGTGTGAATGTATGATGATGTTTCATGAATCAATGGTGAAAATGAAATTGTAATGTTGCCATCTCTACCTTTTAAGGCATGTCTTTTTTAAAAAAGGTCTTTCTAAAATTATATGTCATCCTGTTTTTTAAAGGTTTTTATGATACCCTAATGTTATTATATTTTTAATGTTATTATTTGTCCAAATAAAAAGTTTACCCCATATCTAGTCCTAATTTAATATCTTCCAACTTCTTTTAATTTATTGACTAATAAAATCCCAAATCCTGGGAAACACTGATTCTGCTCAGTTTGCTCCAATTCACCATTTTCCTTCTAATTTGTCTTCCCACTCAGGTCAAACTGCAGAGAAACTGCAGAATGTTCCAGGTAGGGGAACAATTATTATTCATGTTTTAATCTGAAATTTTGACATTCAGACTTCCTATGTGTAGCAGGTTGTTTCTCAGAACAATCTAGACTCACAGTAAATTGTAAATTAGGATTCTGTTTTGATGCCTCAGCTTTGTGCACTTGGTGAATGTGAAACCCACCCTGAGAAATTAATTTCCTCTCTGTGTGCAGAGAAAATTGAATTTCCAAGCCTGCAGAGCTGAGGGTCAGATGTCTAGACTCTGATAAATTTAGCAATGTCATGTATATTATTCTGCATTATTTCTTGGAACAGTTGCTAGGGCTTTTCCTGCTGATGTACGAACACATTTGACTGGGTTCTGTACTATTAGTCTCATCATGCTGATGAAGAAAAACAACTCAAAGACTTTAAAACTAAGGCATATGGCTAAAGAAGTGGAGTAATATTGGTGGAGCCAGTCTCTAAACATGTATTCTAATTTTTGGTTCTGTTCACACCCCATTGGCCAATGTTTCTTAAAATTTTCCATCCAAGTGACTATAAAGCCAGTGGAGAAAAAACACTGGGGTTAGACTGAGGTTGGGAGGGGACAGGGAGTGATGGATAAGTTGTCATCAGGAATCTAGTATTTTTTTAACTTCTTGTTTTATCTAAAAATCTACTTATGAGTTTGTTTCATGATGTTTTTGTAGTGTATTCCATAATAAATATTTCTGAAATTCTTTAAAATTTGAAGTTGAGACTTTAAAATGATAAACTTAATTATTTATTCTGTTATATCAAAAGCCCCAAATCATTGTCCACATAACACAGTTTAAAAAGTCAGGCCCCACCCTCTGTTGCTTCTTTTTAACTTGGTAATAATTTAAAGGTGTTTGATTTTCTCTTTCTTACCTTCTTTCTCTCTCTCCCCATTTTTCTTTCTCTACATCAGTCAGGATCCTTCAGAGAAATAAAACAATAAGTTTATATATTCAAGGAAGCTGGAAATTCAGGAGTAGATGATGCAGTCTTATGTCTGAAATCCATTGAGGAGGCCAGAAACTCAAGTTGGAATTTATGCTGCATTCCTGAGAGAGAATTTCTTCCTTTCTGGGAAGTCTGTATTTGTTCCTAAGACCTTCAACTGATTGCATGAGGCCCCCTCACATTATTTAGGGGCAACTCATTTAATTATGGTCACCTAATTGTAGATACCTTCATGGCAACATTTAGATTTGTGCTTGATTAAAAATCTTCCCTATCTACCTGGATCCATAAATTTAGCAATCACATTCTCAATGCACCTTCCTATCTATATTCTTAGTCTGTGCCTACTCTTAAGGGGTTTTTGCCGGCAGCCTGGTTTTAAAGAAATGGTTGAAGTTTCCTGTCATACAGCAATATGGGGGATTTGAAAGACTGAAATACGGTAGCAGTGAAAGGCAAGATTCAGTTCTTGGGATGAGGTTTGCCTTGGACCATTGAGTTCCCTAGGCCTGCAATTTCAGAAAGCCATAGTGTTGGGCAGAAGTCAGACAAAGGTTTATGTTTGCTTGCTTGCTTCTTTGCTTGTGTATTTTTAGTTATGTTTTTTGGAGCCCTGATACCCATGACAGCAGTACCTGACTTCAGGTAGTGGACCCAACTTCACTTTTTTTTAATATAGGGCACTTTTCCCTTTTTTTTTTTTTAGTTTGTTTTTTTATTTTTAAAGAAGCTTTAGATTACATAAATATTACATAAAAATATAGGGGATTCCTATATGCCCCACGCCCTGTTCCGCCTACACTTTCCCACATTAACATCTTTCATTAGTGTGGTTCAATTGCAATTGGTGAACACATATTGAAGTATTGCTGCTAGATGTAGAATATTGCTTATACCTGCCCCGCACAATTTTATGAAAAAATGTACAATGGTCTGTATCTGTCATTATAATGTCACACAGGACAATTCCAATGTTCCCCAAATACCTCCATGTTGTACCTACTCCTCTCTCTCCTGCCCCTCAGAACCTCTGGTGGCCTCTGCCTTTACATCAATGACACAAGCCTGGTTGCTATTGCCTGTGCTCAGACCTGGGGAATAAGTGTCCTGTGCCACTACTGTGGTTGTGATCTTCTTTACCTCTTCCTTGAGTATTGTCACCATCTCTTCATAGCCATCTCTGCAGGTCTTCTATGCTTGTAAAATCAACTCTACAATGTGAAATCCCTGTTCCAAAAGGATAGTCTGGCCTTTCTTCACTCATATTCAAAAAATCTTATCCGGTTCTCATTCCTGTTCCTTAGCTCAGTAGACAAGACAATCTGCCATATATCTTCTCAATATCTGTTCAGCCTTCTATTCCTTTGCTGCCTATTTCTGACTCCAGCCAAATTGCATTCATTAATGCATACTCAATTTATCCTATTCTGTTCAACTACTGTGCATGTTTTGATCCAGTTTTTTGGGGGGTAATTTGTTCATTAGTCTTCCTTCTCTGCATTTCTATTCACCCTGTATTTGCCAATTATTTATACTATAAAATTAGACAAAAATTAATTCCACATGAAGTCCTCTGTATTTTCTTCAACTGAAAGTGACTTTTCCTTTCTCTGAGGCCCCTAGAAGTCACTACCTATCAATATAAGGGAATACAACTTCAGGAGATATTTCTATTTTAATTTGGGATTTAAAAAAATGATAAATATTCTACAAGAAGAGTCTTATAGGACAAAGGGTATTGTATTATGAGAAATAAACAACAAGCAAATATAATAAAGAAGATAAATATCACTTACTCGTTATTACTACTTTTACTTAACAGAAGCTATTTAATCAGCAAAATGTTTTTAATCCATTTAATAAAATTCTGAAGCAGATCCTTTTGTGCTAAGGTATATATTCGTAGTAAATTATAATTTACTTTGAAGTCCATATTTTATGCGTGGATTTTCTCTAATCAACTTCCACTGACAGATCATAGAAACAATGATAAGTAAAGACAATTCAGGCCTGGTGGGGGAGTTGTCTGCTCTAGTGCCTTCACATCACACCACACCATCCTGGAGCATCCTTATGGACCAACCTTTGATAGCTGATGTTGATGCTAACTTGGTAGTATCAGGGTTGACAGTAGAGTAAGGAGATTGATCTATGATTTTCCGTTAACTCCCAGGTTGGTTTAAGAGTTTTACGTAGATTAAATCTGGATACTTCACAAAGAATGAGTCAGCAAGAAAGGTTGGGTGTTGCCAAAAAGAATTTCTGTAACCACATAAAGACTTCCAGTGCCTGGAGCTCCAGTCTGGGCAGGATCATAGCAAAAGTAATCACCCTGCAGAGTGAACCCCAAAATAAGGAGAAAACCAGGGTCCTAGTCCAGTTTGCTCATCTTTATGCATTGTATTATTTGTTGTTTTTGCTTACGGACATAGAATTTAATTTTTTGTTTTAACGCTTTTAAAAATATTCAGTTATGTAAAGGGTATATTTTCATTTTAAGGTAACATTTTATAAAGATTGTCTATCCTTAGTTGTCATGAACCCCTTCAAAAACATTTTGAAGGAAAAAACTTCATCTGTATTGAAACTAGTCTTTGAACTTTATTTCCTCATCAACTCCTTTTGTGTCTTCTAAGACAAGTAAATGAGATCATATTTATGAATGCCAGATATAAAGTATAAAATGTTATTTTAATGAATAGTATTGCTAACAGAATTCAAGTTTGTCTGCAGATATGCCATTCTTCCTGTAAAGATTATCAGCAGAGATGATTTTATTATTTTCAAGAGCCACATACTACGTAATAGTAATCATTACATCATGTCGCTTCACCTAGGAGTGATGACAATGAAGTCACAACTACCATGAAGTAGAGAGGGGCCCTTAGAGGCAGCGATAGTTAATTATATTAGCCATTAAAGCTGAATGTCCAGATCTTAAGTAGTCTTTATACTTGAAACAGTTTCAATTAATTATTTTTTTAAAATTTTAAAGCAATCTAATGAAGTATGAAGGGAAGGCACTTTTCAGGAAAAAAATTAGTATTTGAGACTTATTCAAAGTTATTCATTTTGGGAACTAACATTGAAACATATGTCCACTCTTAATTAGACTGAAATTGATGTCATGACAAGATTAATATTTTTCCAAATTACATTCTGCTCACAGCTATGGTTTGGTAATTATAACTCAAGTATATGAAATATCCTTAGTACAATTGCATTTCATTTCTGCTACCTCATCATTTTACCATGATCAATGTATTCTTAGCCAATTGGAAGTGTTTAGAGCTCTCACCGACAAGTTGCTTCTAACCTTTTGCATAAAAGATTCCATTCTCAAATCTGGATTACCCAGCTAGCTCTTCCCTGCCAAACCATGTTGCCTACACCCTCATGTAACTGACAATTTACCTCCTTTCAGAAACTCTTCTGAAGAGATGCCACTTCAATAAAATCACATTAAAAATGATTCTTTACCTTCATATGACTGGTGAGGGTTTGAAAAGTAGAAATGTTATCACAATTAAACAAATTTTATATATTAGGGAAAGAAAGGTCAAATAAGGAAATAATTAGAACTCAAAGCAACAACTCCTATGTACCTTCTGAGGTCTTTTTTAAATATATTTATCTTCTCTCATATCTGAATCATCAGTGTTTTTTCCTCAAATGAATAATTGCCATTAGAATGTAAATATGCTATTATAATTTCCACCTAAAAAGTTAAAACACACACACACCCTAGTCATTGGTCTACCTCCAGCTGCCAACATCTTTTCCATCCATTTACAGAAAATTTTCTTTTTTGTTTTCTTTCATACTACTTATCATTATCTAGCATTATGTATTTACATGTGGAAATAAATATGTGCGTGCTGTTTACATCTCCCACTAAAATGAGGACTACAAAAGCACAGTGTCTTTAATTGCTATTTTCACCTTTATGTGCTAAGACCTAGAAGAATTCCTACGGATAGTAGACTCTCAAAAAATATTTGCTGAAAAAAGTGAATAACTGAATAAATGAATAAATGAAAGAAAGAAAGAAAGAAAGAAAGAAAGAAAGAAAGAAAAGAATACATACCAAAATGAATTCAGTATTTATATTAATATAGTAAACTTATGGTTTATTTTAAAATTCTATTTCTTATATGTTTCCATTTTCCTAACTTATTAAAGTGGCCAAGTATTAGTCTCATAAATAAAAATAAATGGATCTTTAAAAGTTAAGGCCAGTACATTGATTATGTAATGCAAATTTCCTTGTAGTTGCAAGTTCTAAAGTTGTACTAAAGTAATATGAAGACACTAAAATAACTATAAAGACTTCAAAATAACTATACAGAAAAGGCAGGAAAAAGCAAAACAGATAATATCTAAAAGTCATGTGCCATCTATATTCTGAATCAGATATAATTTCCATTGCCCTTGGACATATGGAATGTGGTCAAATAAAATACTCAATAGTGTTAACATTTTTCCTACATACAACATAGCCAAACCTGAAGAAAGACAGAACAAAATATTTTTCCTCTCCATCCTCTGAAACTGACCTTTCGACTTTTTTGACAATCTATGCTCCTGCCACTTTTGGTTTTGAGGCAGCCAAATTAGTATGTTCAAATTCCCTTTTCTTTCCTTCTGTTTTTTTCATCATCCATTCCAAAACTTCAACTTCTAAGGGAGAAAATCTTTTAAAAAATTGCAAAATAAATCTAAAATTGTTCTGAAAGTATATGTAACTAGAAAAGGGATCAAGAGAAATGACATCATAATTACCTATGAAATAAAAATACATTACAAGGGTATTTAAACTGTTTGTCATTAATGAAAAAAATTGACAGACCAGTGGAACAGATGTCACACAAAGATGTCACTCTCAAATGATGAGGACAAATATTAGTATAAAACAAAGGAATCATTATAAAACCATATACACTTGTGACAGATAAATGATCCCAGTAAGAACAACTACAAAAGCCATATACACTTTTTAAAAGTTCTGGGTGGCATCAGAGAGCTATAAAGACAGCCAGCATTTGAGCAGAAAGGAAGTCCTAGAGAAATAACCCTGCCATTTTCTCCTTGAAGTATTTGCTAATTCTTAGCTAAGGACCAACAAAAGCAGATTGTAGTTTTTAGCAGTCATCTCATCTGCAAAGTCAAAATTTGGTCTTCAGGACCGCCCACCAAGAAGAAGGAACCCAAGTAAACCCAGCATGTTTTCAGTTGGAGCATTAGGAGGGCTGCAACATAGGAACAGAGGCAAAGGAGAAATAGACTAGGACTTACAAGGATGAAACACAGCTTCAAGCCAGCTCAGTCCCTAAATTAATCAGGATGTACAGTCCCACTTTAACTGCCGGCTAAAGGATAAGATAAATCCTCTCAGGAGAATGGCATTATCATTCAGAGCCACTATCATTTTCATAAAAATACCCTGCCTTTAAATTACTATCAAGAAACAGAACCAAGAGAAAAAATCAACAATAGAAATGGACACCCACCCACACCCACACACAAAACACAAACTAACAAAAAACCCCAAACTGGAGATATATGATATAAACATTAAAATAAAAGTGTTTAACATGTTTACAAATTTGGAGAACAAGATTGATGATTCTCCTAGAAAATAAAAATACATAAAAAATATACAAATGACAATTCCAGTACTTTAAAATCATCAATTAGTAAAATTAAGACCTAATTAGATTTCTTCAAGAGTATAGATTGAACATAGCTTAAAGGAGTTCCAAGGAATTGTAAAATTGATCAGTCACAAGAAAATTAACAGAATGAAGTACAGAGAGAAAAATGCATAAAATATAGAGTAGAATGTAAAAGAAATGTGGAACATAGTGAAAGGGATTAGAAGAAGAATAAAAGGGGAACATTTATATTTGAGTAAATATTCACTTTAAATATTACAAAATTGATGAAAGAAGTAAAATCACAAATTCACAAATCACTACAAATCCCAAGAAGGATAAAAAGAAAATTACACTTAGGAATATCATATAGAGAAACTACTAAATAGGAAACACAGAGAAAAAATCATAAAAGAGGCCAGGAAATAATTATAGTTACTTTTCAAGGGAGAACAATTTGCCCTTTCAATTCTTAAAAGAAACAATATGAGCCAGAAGAAAACAAAATAATATTGTTCAAGTGCAGAAAAGAATAGGAGCCAACCTAAACAGCCAGTGACAATACACATCAAAAATCCAGGTAAGATTAAAACATTTCCAGAAAAAAATAGAAAATAAATTTGTCTCCAGCAGACATACACTATAAGAAATATTAAAGAATGTCTTCAGGCAAAAGAAAAAAATACAGAATGAAATATTTTATCTACATAAAGGAATTAAGAATGCTAGAAATGACAAATACTCAGGGACATTTATAAGGTATTATTCTCTTTTGAAAATTTCTTTAGAAGATAAATGATTTTAAAAGCAAAAATAGTATTGATTAAAAATAATAGCAATGTATTCTGGAATTAATAACATATAGAAGTAAAATAGATGGCAGTACTACAAAGAATGGGATTAAGGAAATGGAGGTATATTGTTGTAAGTTTCCTACAGTATCCACAAAGTGGTATAATATTATTTGGAAATCGTGTGATAAGTCAAAGTGTTAAAACCTATATAAACCATCAAAAATTAAAATAAAGAGGTATTATTGATGACCTAGTAATGGAGATAAAATAGAATACAAGAAAAATACTCAATTGTTCTAAAAGAAGGAAAGAATAGAGGAAAAAAAAAACAGAAAGAATGGGTGGGAGAAATAAATATTTAATAACAATATGGTTAGTTTAAGTCTAAACATATATAAAAGGCTTTTAATATAAATATTCTAAACAAACACTGCAATTAAAGGTCAGATACTCTTAGGATAAAAACCAAGGCCTAACTGTGCTGTGTAAAATAAACACACACTTTAAATATTAAGGTACAGGAGGTTAAAAGCAAAAGGATGGAAGAAGATATACTTTTAAAGTCTAATAAAATCAAAGCTGTTGTAACTTTAGTAATACCAGGGAAAGTAGATATCAGAACAAAGAAATCTACCAGCGATAAAGACAGACATTTTATAATGACAAAAAGTTAAATTTATCAATAATACATGACAATCTTAATACGTATGCTCCGAATAATAGGGTTTCAAAACAGAAATGTCATGTCTGTTAGGTCCACGACTTCCTCTGGGTGGGACTGCCACACTCTGCTGGGACTCTAGCTTGCTACATTGCAGGTAGGAACTTGTCCCCTGGCAGACAGCAAACATAACTATGAGGCTCACTTCTTAAGAGTTTCTTCCCTCAGTGCATAATTTGCACAGCCTATCGTTCAATGCCTGAAAAGAGTTGTCCTGTATATTTTGTCCAGTTTTATTGTTGGTTTGTAAGAGGGCTACTCCAGTACCAATTATTCTGTTATGGCTCAAACAGTTTAAATTTCAAATTCTTGTACTCTTCCTTCAATTTCAGTTAAAAATGATATAATTCACCTGATCTAGAAGGGCAATATACTGACACTGTTTGGGTAATAAAAAAATCTTCTCTCAAATCCCATCAATCTGTTGTCACGATCAGAGAAGAATGGCCATACACGAAAACTCATACTGTGGAAACTGAATTTATCCTTGAGGGTTTAAAGACTCATTTCCCTCTTTGTCCTGTTCCTTCAGTTTTTTCATGATCTCCATGGTGATAAACTTCGTCTTGATCTTTTTAGCAGGATTGGTTCTCATTTTCATATCTCCGTGGCCTATTTACTCAGTTTTCCTTCACAGATCTCTGCTCATTTTATCTCACAATCACCAAAAATGTTGGCATAAGTCACCTTTTTTGGAGTATATTATTGAACTCTTTCTCTCCAGCTTCTGTGTGTTGATGACAACTATACGTGATAGCTTGGGCTTTCTTTTAAGTTGCCATATGAGCATTATGTTGCCATTTATATCCATCACTATAGAATGTTCTCATGTCCCATTGTTTGTTTTCTGCTGGCCAATGGTATGTACATGTTGGGAGTCTTAGATTTCTTTTTGCTTAATAACCACCTATCTTGTTCCTTCTTCTGTGGAACTAATATTATCCACTAGTGCTTATGTGACATCCTCACCTTCCAAACATCTCCCACTCAAGAGACTGCACCTTCTGGTGATGAATTTATTTGCATTTAGTTCGAAAAGCATTTGGATCTACCTTGGAAATATTCATTTCTTTTAACTTCATTCTATCCAGCTTCCTTTAAATTTGCTCAATCAATAGTGAATTCAATCTTTAATATCTTCATCTTTCATCTTGCTGATGTTTGTTTTTAAAATTGCTGCATCTTTCTGTATTTTAAGCCAGAATCCAGAACTGACCCATCCTTGGAGAAGGCAGCCTGTGTGTTTTCCAGTATAAAGATCCCCAAGCTCATTCCCTTCTCCTACAGCCTGAGGGAAACAATGATAAAAAGCCCCGGGCCGTGCAGCAAAAAGCCTAATTAAATATGGCTGTGATTTCATTCTGCTTTGTGCACTTTCAAGACAAATGTTGTATTAGAAACTATTAAATATCTATGAAGAAAGTTGTGTGTGACCCTTATTTCTTATTCCATCTGCCTCAGTGGCTTCACAGATCCTGAGTTTCCTGGAGCTGCCTAAGAGTTCAGTAACTGTTATCTTGCCTCTTATCTATTTTTCTGAGCAGACTTACCTCAACTGCTTGCAGGAATTGGTTCTAAATGTTAAAAAGAAAAAAGGGTATATACATACTCCCATTTATGAAAGTAAGAACCTTAAATACAATACTGAAATTAATTTTTGCTGATATGTAAAATTGAGAAATTTTTGCCTTATTCTTTACATTTTTCAATATTTTCAAATGCCATACATTATTTTATTATAAAATTATACAAAAAGTTGCTATTTAGTAAGAAATTCAAATTTAGAGAAAACAGAAACAAATATTTTATACTATTGGAGAGAAAAATGAAAGGAAAAACTGACTTTTTCCCATTTTTATGGTAAATGATAAAACCCTTTAATACATGGTTTCAGCTTTATGAATATTGTCTTAGTTTGACAAAGTTGCTGATGCAAAATTATGAGAAGTGGCCTGGCTTTTAAAGGGACTTTACTTAGGCTTAAAAGCATATAGTTCTGAGGCTGTGAAATGTCCAAAGCAAGGATCCATCAGAGATACTTTCTTGCCAAAAGTTGGCTCCTAGCAGATCCCGAAGTCCTGTCACTAGGCAAGGCAAGATGGCAGCAGATGTCTCTCAAGGTTCCTGCCTTCCGCTGCAGGCTCACTGTCTCCCAGCAGTTCAGCTGTAGGTGACCAGACATCTCCCCTTGGGCCCTGTCTCCTTGAGCTTCTGGGGGTTTCTTTGTCTTTCTGCAGTTGTAGGCAAGCCTGGAGTCCTCCTTTTTCTGCAGGGTCAAAATGGCAGAGCTCTCTTTTTCTGTGTCTCTCCATTTATATAAGGGTCTGGATGTGACCCCAACCTGGGTCACATCTCACTAACAGTCTGATCAAAGAGTGCCACATCCACAGGAATGGATTAGTTCAGGAACATGACCTTTTCTGGGGTCCATAAAAACCAAACCAGGAAATACATTTTTTTTCCATTATCAATGAGCTCAATAAATTGTGAATCTTATTTCCATAGTGTAATATCATATGTACTTTCTATATCTTCACACATTCTTAAAATTTCTTTATTGATTTTTAAAGTTTATTTAGCATTTATGCAGATTTCCACTGAATACATATTTCTGACTACATCAACATTTTCCCATAAATCTGACTTTCCTGTCAAAGGACTTAGCAAGCCAAGCAGCAGACATTTAATGGAATTCATAGAAACATCCTGGATTCATTTCTATTTGCTATAATACTGTTTCTGTTCCATTTTTGTCATTTCCTGGCTGGGACTTGTACTTTTCTCTTCCTCAATATTTAAATTTCCTTAAATTAGTGTTTTTAAAATCTATTTGTTTGTTCTCTTTTCCTGTCATTTAGATGTTCTCCAAGGATTTGACTCATACCTGTCTTGCTGGATATTATTGCTTTACTCAATCTTGAGTCAGAAACATAGCACAGTCCTGTGCTTGGCTCAAAGCTGCATAGTGTCAGAAGAAATTTAGCAGTCTTTCTAAAATCAATCTTACCCCAGGACCTGGTTCTTGGCCAGTACAGGCTAAGTACTCAATGAAAATCATAGGTAGTTGGATGCACACTATGTATATCCACATTTTTTACAAATTCCCTTTTCTTATCATGGAAACATGCTCAAGCATCAGTTTCTTGTGCTTGTAATACAGAGATGCTTGTCTGGTTCAAAACATACAAGAGAACCAGCCTATGTTCTCAGGTTTATGTTCCCATGTCCCTACTTCACCTCGAGCAACAATTCAATTCTGAATTTTGAAGCAAATATGGAGTAATCTCAAAGTTGTCTAATATTTTTCAGCAGCTGAAGAATTTTCTTGGTTTCCAGATCGCTTGTTTTGTGAATGAGTCTCAGAAGTGAAATTTTATGGAACCCACTGTTGGTGGAGATAAAGAAAAAGAAATGTGGGTACTATCTGGATACTTAAGAAGTGTAGAAACACTGCTTGGGCAGACTTACTGAGTGCCTCATGAGGTGCCTGTCAAAACAGATAGTAACTTATGAACTGAAAATCAGCATGGCAATCAATATAAAATGGTAATAGTGGTAAAAAAAAAAGTGTATTTTTTAGAATGTAATATTAAAAGAAGAAAGTATCTTAAAACAATGAGAAAACAAGACATTGTAATGCTTGGAAAATGGAATGTTTGTGGACACATGTAACTTCACAATTTGTACAAAAATAAATATCAGATGGATGAAGAGTTAAATAGTAAAAAAAGAACAACAAAGTTAATAATCACAAACAAGTAAAGCACAATAATCCAGTTGGAAAAATTCTTTATTACTTCTTTCCTCATTTCCTATAAAAGAAAAGGAAGTCTCCAGGACACAGTAAAAAGTTGTCCATCAACATGAGTTGCCAAATCCACTCAAGCTATCACCATTCCAACAAATAAATACCCCACACTATTTCTTTACAGAATATCTCCCATTGAGAGCTTTGTGCCATCTATGGGACTGACAGTTTACAATTTTTAAAATACAAACACAAAACAATGTCTACTTTGTCTTTTTCTTAAGGTTAGAATTGCAGTAATTTTAGTCTGTGGGAAGTTTTGAATATTTTAGGTTTAGTTCTAACTTTCTGTTTTACTAAGATATTCAAGATGAAGCCCAAGGACAACTAATTTTGTTTTAATCATAATCCCTTTTACTTTTATTTATGGGCACTAATCAGTAAGCCAAAAGTAGTTACTTCCCCATTCATCCCATTTTGAGAACTTTCTGATTGACAGGTTTGTCCGACTTCTGAAATAGGCCCAGTTCGTAGTCATATAAAATAATGGTTAAAAATATATTTACTCTGTCCTTATATTTGGAGAATAGAATTAAGGTAATTTCGATCTGTCAAAAATTTGGAATGCTTCCATACCCCAATTTTCTATCCTTCATTAAATTCAGGACGGGGAAAAATGACTCTCCAAATAAGATATAATTCTCATAAGTTTCCATTTTATTAGTCCTGTTAATAACTATAGCAGCAAAAATTAGCTTTGATGTAACACCCAGAATAGAGGAAAAAAATGGAGGAAATCACAGTATCAAGTAGGCTGGTGCCTCCTGGGATACAAGCAGGAGTATAGGAAAAACCTTCTTTCTTTTCTTTTTTTGTTTTAATGTATTTTTTATTTATTTTTAAAAGATACATAGATTACATAAAATGTTACATAAAAAATATAGGAGATTCCCATATACTCCATTCCCCACCCTTCCTACTATTCCCACAATAACATCTTCTTCATTAGTGTGGTGCATTCATTGCAATTGATGAACACATTTTTGAGCATTGCCACATAGCCTGGATTATAGTTTACATTGTAGTTTACACTCTCTCCCACTCCTTTCTGTAGCTTATGGCAGGATGCAATGTCCTATATCTGTCTTTGTAATGTCATTGAGGAAAATTCCAAGTCTGAAAAATGACCCCATATTATACCTCTTTTTCCTTCTCTCTGCCTTCCGTAACTCCTGTGGTCCCAGTCTCCATATCAATGACATAACTTCTTTCATTGCTACAACGACAATAAGTCTGTAGTAGAATACCAGTAAATCCACTCTAATCCATAAATTTTTCCCAGTCCTGGGGGTTCTGGGATGGTGATGTCCATTCCACCTCTAACGGAGAGGTGACTTTGATCCCTTATGGCTGATGGATGGGATTCTCTTGATTGCACTTGTAGACTTTCTTGGTTCCTTAGTGTGGTGGTTGCCCATCTTTACCTCCTTGTTGGTTGTCCTGGGGTACTCTAATAAACTAGAGAGTAGGTGTTGAAACTTGGCTGAGGCTCAGGGCCCAGCTGGCACATGGGCAGCCTAGAGGCTCAGATCTCTTAGGAATACACCTACCTACTCCAGCACCAATTATACGTTCAATAAAAAGGACAGAAGAAGCAAGTGTAGAGAAATCACATCTGACTCCAACTCTGTCACATTTGGGAGCAAAAACTCCAAAGTAGGGCCCACTGGCAAGGCACCAAACTCCAGAGCAATCTGCCCTGGCCATAGGACTTGGGTGTCTCTGTAGCCTTCAGGAAATATTATTTGGGTTAGTATCTACTTTGGCAGTCTATGAGATCCTGCTGTGATGTGCATAAGCATTACTTCTCTGATGACTTCCCAACTCATTTTAAAGTCCCTTAGCCATATAAACTCATTTGTATTTTACCATTTTCCCTTTTATTCAAGGTCTTTTTCCTGTTGCATTACCAGCCAGTGCTTGGTAGTAATCCCTCAGTGCCAGGGAGGCTCATCCCTGGCAGTCATGTCCCACACTGGGGGAAAGGTAATGCATTTATATGCTGAGTTTGGCTTAGAGAGTGGCCACCTTTGAGAAATATGGAGGCTCTCAGGAGGTAACTCTTAGGCACCCTACAATACTAGGCTAAGTTACAATTTCAAGAGCAAAAGAGTCATAAACATAGTCATCAATATCAAGGGCCCATTATTGGACCATCCTTCTTCACTGGTTGTTGGCCTCCGCTGCGGCACTGCAGGCGGGTCACTGCAGGCGAGTCGCTGCCGGGGATCGGGCCTACGCCACGGCCTGACCGGGGCGGCAGCGGGCGGCTCAAGGCTTGGTGGGGACGCGCGGTTCGATGGAGGAAAAACCACGGAGACGAGGTCTATGCGCAGGTCTGATTTTATTCCGGAAGTACATGGGGTTTTATAGTGTCATGGAGGCGGGGAGGTTGTGGGAGGGACATGTCCGCGGGGCAGCTGAGGATTGGCTGCAGAGGCAAGGGCGGACCTGCGGTTTATGACGTAAGCCATTGATGGCAGAGGGGGTTGTTTCCGAGGTTGTGCCGGGGTGGATACGGGATGAGGGCGGTTGAAATGAGGCGGGGAGAACAGCGATCGGCTGGGAGGGGGAAGATAACAGTGGCTGGGAGGAGGGGCAGAGGGAGGCAGCAGCACAAACTGCTGCTGAGAAGGGCCATAATACAGGGAGGTTACGAGGAACAGGCAGGCAAAGTGTAAGGAAGCGAAAGGCAGGGTGGGAGCAGGGGACAACTGGTCATTGCACCAGAACTTGGGGGATTCTTGCTGTTTCATTAGAGAATGTGGCAGAGCTCCCCAGGATGGCAATTCCATATTCTTGCAGTTTTTGTGTGAATCTCTACCCACTATGGCAGTTCCACATGAAAATTTGAACATACTTACATAGCTTATATTTATGCACAGGCTAACTTCCTCCCAAAAAAACCTCCTTTCAATTATACATTCTCCACAAGCCTCTCCAGTTTTGTTACAAATGTTTCCATGCTTTCTAAGGTTTAAATGCATGCACTATAATCTTACACTTAGTATTTACTAGAGAAAATGACACTGAGAGTGATTCTTTATTAAAGTGAAGTGTCATTCAAGTACAAGTAAAAATACTCGATTCTTGAAGCACTTAGGTAAAAAGCCAAAATCCACATTTTTATTAATTATTGTGATTACTGAAAAATACAGAGGAATTATTATAATTTATTTCCAAAAGGTGGGATGCTGCTGCTGTTTCCACTGCTTCTCTACTTTTGCTGAGAAACACATCATTTATATCATAGCTTAATAAAATATATAGCTTTAAGATATATTGAATATCATATTGTTTACCAATCCTTTTAAGAGATGGAAAATCTAAAAGCTTCCGACCTGAAGACTCTCTTGAAAATCAATGTTTGTTGAATAATTCAATAAAATTATATACATATATACAAATATGTTTTTTTATGCATACATACAAGTAGGGAAAGAGAAAGACAGAGATAAAGAGACAGGGACAGAAAGACGTTTCTCAAGGAAAAACTTGGAGATAATTGCTTCCAGAATTTTACTTTGCGAAACATTAGCACAATGAATTTTTTCCCTAGCTGAAAATTTGATCAGTATATTTCCATTTTCTATTGAGTTCAAGACAAATGGTGTTGAGTTTGACCTTTAAAGCTTTTGGGGATCCACTTCTAATCTATCTTATGAATTTAATTCCTATTTTCCTTTTACTTTTTTTTTTAGGAGGTAACAGGGATTGAACCCAGGACAGTACATAGGAAGCAGGCATTCAACCACTTGAGCTACATCCACTCTCCACTACTTTCCTTTTGTGGTTGACTTTTAAACAATTATACCCAAATTACTCCATTACTTTTCCTAGCAATATAACAAAATAACCTGTGTTCTCTATTACAGTCCTAACTTAAAATATTCTGGTGCCATATTCAGCCATGTTTCACACATTAGGCTAGACCATTTATCTGGAATTGTGTATACTTTTCACCTATGCCCTGCCTTTAGTGACTTGTAGTCTTGGTCTTTCTCTGATTGGCATATTGGTTTCATTCTTCTCTATAGGTTCATACCACATTCTTTCAGGATCGGATCCAAACATCACTTCCTCCCCAAATCCTTCCCTGGTGCTCCAAACTAAATTGATCTCTTTTCTTAGAAATTTCCTCATTTGGAAGTACAGATAAGCTACCTAATAACTACCACCAATCTGAAGAAATAAAACAGGAGTGGAGGGAAGTAGAATAACAAATGTTTTCAGCTAAGCTAGAAGAGTTGATATATTCAAATTAAACCCTAATAGGATCTAGAAGTTTAGATTAAATAACAAGACCACAATAATTCTTACAGAAAATTTCTGATGCTCCTTTTCACCAAATCATAAGTAGAATGCGAACTGCACTAAATCTCTAATAAGCTATTTTATTTAGGATGGCATAAAAACTAAAGAAATTTATTTGTAATTTACCCATAGCAGCCATGATACATAGAACCAATGGTCACCACTGTAAAGTTCTTTTAAAATTCTATTTATAATTATGTGTACTCAGGAAGAAGTGAAGTAAAAAACAGGTAGTAAAGGTTCGTGTTTAAATGATACACATTAAATTTATAATTAATTTGAGATAGATTCATACTAATTTACAAGCCCCCTCAGGATGAGGTTTTCTGATGTTTTGATTGTTAGCAACCCTAGGGGCTGGAGAATTTGCAACTTCCTGTTAACCCAAATATCAATAATAGGATTTAATGCCCTCCCTCTTTGGAATCTCAAGTTCCAGTATTATGAAAAAGCATCACTGCTTCTCTCAACCTTCAGGCTGCATTTAAATAGTTTCCTTTATCATAACAGGGAATGCCAAAGGCAAAATACAAAAGGATGGATGCCTAAAGGTTACAGTGTTACCACTTGTGAACTACCTTACCAAACTTAAGCAAAGTGCAAAAGAAGACCGGTGGAGAAAGAGAATGAGGAACTGCAGGTATCCTCTCCTTGCTCCTTGGTGCTTTGAAAACTAAGGCATACTGATGTCTCTTCAATCACTTTAAATCTTTCCTGCTTCTTTTGGTCTTTTCCTCATTATTTTTCCAAGCACTAGGATGGGCACTAGTCCCACCTCTTTTTTCTCTTTAGCTTTTATTAGCTTTATAGATAGTGGAGATTCAGCCAGCATTTTGGACCTGTGGTAGAACCAAAAAGCTAGTAGGTAACTGGACAATTAATTCCTCTGGTCTGGTCTCCACCCTAGCATTTGGATGCGGCAAACTATGCTCTATCACCCCCTGGTGGATATAGACTATCTCTAAATCTTAACACTTAGAATAAGGGTTCTCCTTGACTTTTGAGAGTCATTGTGGTGACTGTTTTGGATGGAAGGCAGACGGGGGTAAATATGTTTTACAAGTCACTTAGCAAATGGTAAGAGACGACAATCTGTGAATTAATATTTACGCTCATTATTGGACTTTTTCCAAGATTTGAAAAGTTGGACACAATCAAAATATGAAATGATGTTAAAATAGTTACATCTATTTAGTTGGGTTATGAATATTTCTTCTGATATGCATTTATGTTCAAATTCCTTATATTGAATATGTGTGATTATTGTTAAAGTCTGATGGAAATCAATTTTACTAATTTAAATAGTAAAACTGCTGAATAAAATAAATATTTTTATAAATCATTTTCTTTTTATGTGAAAGCACACCTGATAATGTTTGCCCTTTGCTCTAAAATCTCTGATGTCTACCCATTCATTTTAGAGTAAAGTCTAAATTCTTTTATATGCTCTACAATAATTTTTATAAACTGGCTGCATCTAAATGTCCAGTCTTCTTGTCTATCAATTTTCTCCTTTGGCCTTTATATTCCAGAATTACCAATCTACCTGTCATTACTCCAAAACATGCTCTATCAAATAATCTCCATCCTTAAAATAAAAAAATCACAGATAGGTCAAAATTGAGATGAAAAAGAGGCAACAGAGCAATATGCCAACTTCAAGCATATAATGAAAGATAACATAGTTCATGTAGGAAGAAATAAAAATATATAACACTCAACCTGTTAATTAAAAAAATAGTAAACAATGTGATGGTATGATAGCATTTGATATCTATTCAATTACCAAAATAATATTAAAGAATCAAACTACATAAAGCATGGCTGCCGAAATCCTGAACCATCACACTTTATTGGTAGCATTAATTTCTTCATGTAATAATTTAATAAGTATTTTTTGAGTATTCTAAGTGGTGCATAGTGACAGGACCTGAGATTGCAAGTCATATATGACATTGACCCTGCCCTCAAAGAGTTTATTGCAATGATATATGAAAACATAGTATTTTTTAGAGCACTGAAGAGGAGTATTTATTTCAAAATGGGGAGAGATATCAGGAAAAACTTCCAGTGAAGAAAGTAACCATAATTAGGTTTAAATAAAGAATAAGAGTTTGCTTTGCAAAAAAATAGTGGAGGGAAAATGGGAGCAAGATTAATGAAAGCATAAAAACAATAAAACAGTGTGGTTCATCCAAGGACTTAAAGCATCTTGGTGCATTCTTTAGAAAAGAAATTTTAAAATCTTAGTCAAGATTAATGAATATGTTCCTATTTATTTGGACCCAGTAAGTCTAATGTTGAGAAATTATCATACCAAAATATTCCAAAGGGAAAAATACAATGCCAGGTCATTTAAAGTAGCAACAGAAAAAAGGGAGAAGTTTAAATGTTCAGAGACAGACCATTTACTTGGTAAATTATATCCTATTGGCAATATAATATTATATGCTTTCAATATTACCGACTACTAACATTACATAGCAGCATGGCAAAATGATTACAAAATAATATAAAGCAAAAAGAGCAAAACACTACATTTATGTTACCAAGTCATGAAGAATGTCTCTTATGTTTTCTTCTAAGACCTTTATGGATTTTCTTTTACATGCAGATCTATGATCCATCTCAAATCAGTATTTATTGTTGTTCCAGAAAATTTGTTGAAGAGATTGCTTTCCATACTAAATCACTATGAGGACTTCGTTAAAAAATCAGTTGACTATGTAAGAATGAGTCTGATTTGGACTTTCTATTGTATTTTCTTTGTTTTAGTTTAGAAAGAACAACATTGAATATAGTATTGTTATAGAGAACTTTGAGTCAATGAGTTTGTCTTTCTCTTTCTTTATCAACATTAATTTGTCTGTTCTAGGACCTTTACACTAACACATTGATTTTAAAATCAGCTCATCAATTTCTAATAAAAAAGTCAGCTAGAATGATGATTTGGACTGCTTAGAGTATATAGATGAATTTGGCATTTTAAATTATTGCACCTGCAAATCCATGAATATGGAATGTCTCTATTCATTTTGGTCTTCTTTATATATTCTAAACATTATTTTATGGTTTTCAATGGCAAGATCTTGTACTGGTTTCCTAAAATTCTTTTAAAGTATTTGAAGTATTTTGATAATAGTATAAATATAATCATCTTATTATATTTCCTAATTTTTAATACTAGTGTATAGAAATATATTTGATATTTGTATAATGACATTATATATTGTAACTTTTCTAAATTTGCTAATTGGATCTCATACTTGCTTTGTGGATGCCTTAGGACTTTCTATGAAGAAAAACACATAATCTTAAAATGGAAAAAGTTTTGCTTATTCTTTCCAATTTCGATCCCTCTCCTCCTTTTTATTGCCTTATTGCACTACCTAGGACTTCTGCTACAGTTTTGGATAAATATAGCAAAAGAAACCAACCTTCCCTTATTCCTAATCTAAAAGGAACAACTTTGGATATTTCATCATTAAATATTACATTATTTTCTTGCATCTGTGGATATAATCCTTTAGTTTTCCCCCTTATTTTACTAATATGTTGAATTAATTTGATTAATTTTCTAATGTTAAGCCCAACTTGGATTACTGGGATAATCCTCAACTGTCATGTATGTTTTTTATGTTGTATGTTTATGGGACGATAAACTACTTGGTAATATACATATAAATACATACATATATTAAAGATTTATTTTATGTAATTTCTCCCCTCCTCTCATTGTTTGCACTCGCTGTCTGCTCTCCGTGTCCATTAGTTGTGTACTCATCTTCTTTTTAGGAGGCACTGGGAATTGAACCTGGAACATCCCATGTGGGAGGGGTGTACCCATTGGCTTGAGCCACCAACACTCCCTACTTGTTGTGTATCTCATTGTGTTTCCTCATTGTGTCACTTTGTTGTGTCATCTTGTTGCATCAGCTCACCATGGCAGCTTGTAGTCTTGATTGTCTTCTTTAGGAGGCACTGGGAACCAAACTTGGGACCTCCTGTGTCATAGGTGGGTGCCCAAATGCTTGAGCCTCATCTGCTTCCCCAATATTTTGCTAAAGACTAAGACTCTTAATTTTTATTTCTTGTGATATCTTTGTCAAGTTTTAAAATCAAGGTTACGTTTATCTCACAAATGAATTGTCATGTTTTCCCGCCTACTCTATTTTGTAAACAATTGTTTAAAATTAACATATTTTCTTTTTAAAATAATTTTTATGAAACCAACTAAGCCTTGAATTTCCACGAAGCAAGCTTTTTTTAGATTTTTTAAAACAAATTCAATTTATTTAATGGTCAGAGAGTTAATGTGATTTTCTAGCTTATCTTGTATCAGCATTAAGTATAGTTGTAGACAAATTCTAAAAATACAGTTTCTAGTTTCTGAATTTCTGTTCTAACACTTAACATGGTATATTATACATTTCTTGAAAACGTAAATTATTGAATTCTTTAAAATACATATAATGTTTGGGATGAAATAGTTAAAAGTAAACTAAAGTAAAACTTAATATCTGAATAACCTGGAACAAATTTCTCAAATTTCTGTGCTTCTGTGCCTTTATTTTTTTTTTCAGTGACCGTAATTGGCAGAATCACAAAGAATTGCTATATAATTTAACCATATATTATCCTATGCACTGGACTGCTTTGAGAATGATTTGAGTTCATAAATGTAATGTTTGGAATTGCACATGACATGCAATAAGTGTTCAATAAATTCTGGCTATTATTGTTATAATCACATAAAAATAAAGTGTCTTGAAAACTATAAAGAACAACCAACCCTAATAATTAAATATAGTTAAATATTTCCCCAAATTTTAAATAAATAGAAAGAAATGGATATCATATTTTATTTTTTTTTAAGGAGGTACCAGGAATTGAACCCAGAATATCTTTAATGGGAAGCAGACACTCAACCTCTTGAGCTACATCTACTCCCCCATTATGGCTTTTAATATTTCAGAAATTTTAATTATATTTGAAGGTATTGTCATAGATCCTCCTAGAAAAATATCAGCCAAATCTCGATTTCTCATTTATAATGACTAAAACTAATGACTATGATGTCAGCACTAAGAGAAAATATTATACATAGAGGAACTAATGAGATTATCATGTGAAGGATGAATAAAAGCAAATTTTAATTGTTCCTTTTCCCAAAAGCCTATCCCTGGTGATAATAAATCCTTAGGGAATTTTTAACTGTATGTTTTTTATGAGAACTCATATATATCCCAACTCTCTGTAAAAATAACATGCCAATTTTTTGAGTGCCTCAAGTAGTAATATGAGGTAACTGCAACAAGGAATCCTAACTTTTGATTTAGAATATCTATGCCAGCAACTCAGAAACTGAGATAAGATAAGCATTCTGAACCCTTCAGTAAAATAAAGCCACAATGTCTCTATTTTGAAAGTGTACACATATCACCCTGGAGTAAGGTTTTTAGATGGAGAAAGGTAAGTAACTGAAATCTATCTATGGAAACTTTCAATCTCAAAATGCTAGAGAAGCTTCATCAAAACTAGCTTCTTCACAACCCAGGATTTTCCTAAAGCTACCTAATAAATGGTTACTCATATTTTGCTATTAAGCATTCAAAGACAGAAAATTAGCCTTTTCATAATTCAATTCATCCTATTTTCAGCATATTTAATGGTTACAAAGATTTTGCTATCAAGGCAAAAGCTACCTCATTGGACGTAGCTCTGGCCTCTTATGTAACATGCAGTAAGTCTGAGCCTTCTTCTTTGTTATCATTTGGATAGATTTTTGGTGTAAATTATCTTGATGCAAACATTCAATTTTCCTTAAGTAATTATAATTTAGAAGTGGTAAATGGCAAATGACAATCCTAAAACACAGCATACAAAACTAAGCACAGTTCACCAGATGCAGTTTTGTTTGTGTGGCTATCATTTTCCTCATTGCTCCTTTTAATGAATCCTCGTGTTCATTTTAATGAATCATTTGGAATTTACTGTCTTTTTTTTTTTTGACAAAAACTTGAGCCATAGTTTTTGAAATTGAAGGACTTTGGCCAGTTCCTCTCAGTTTTTAATATCATGCAGAAACTCACTCCTATTTATCCTTCCAGACTCAGGTTTGTCTTGGAAGCCTTCATTGACCCCCATTATCCATTGTTTTCCTGTAGAACCTCTACAAACATAACATTTACTGCATTTTCTAGGTGCTTTTCCCCTTTCCAATTGAGATTCTGAAGAGCAGGAATTCTAACTTACTCATGTCTCTATCCTGAGGTCACTGAATAATTTTTGGCTTATACTGGGAGCCCAAATATCTATGAAAGTAATGAACTGATGTTTTATAGCAAACATTATGTTTATGACTGTTAAGTTTCTTCTTTTAAGAATCAGTCCATAGTCACAGCCTAGTGATGTCTTCTTAAATCATCAGCATTAATCTCTTTTACGTCAATTTCAACTTTGAATTTTATAATAATATCTTATGACTTCTAAATTATTGATAAAATGTTTTTTAAAACAGGACTGAGTATGAAGTTTTAGGAAGTTATAATTCAAAATTTCTCACTTTATGATTATTCTAATATGTTCCTATCTTTGAGATATTTTTCTGTATTTTCATCCACCACACATAACTGTATCATGTACCTAAGAACATAAGAAGAGATTCAGCAAACACTTTGGGAAAAATCAAGATAACCTAGGTCTATGACTGTCTTTAACTCTACCAATATAGTAAGACTCTAAAGAAAAAAAATGTGCTTGGCATACTTTAGTGATCTTATGCTGGTTTTGAACCATTACTACTTTCTTGTATAATTCTTCAAAACTTTTTTTTCTATAACTCTTTTGGTATCTTGCTCAGGATTCATCAATCTTTAAAATGGGGTAGACCAAAGTAGGTTAAGACAGGAGACATGGAGAAGAGGCAATTTTGGGGAATTGTTAACAAGTAACAGTCACAGGGCATTCAAACAGACCAATGGAGTTAATAGGGTGGCAGAATATGATGCAACAGGATTTAAAAGCTTGTGTCAGAGTCAGACTTCAGGAGAACTGGTCACAATAATGGATCAGGGTCCCCATCTGCGGTCAGAGTTACAAAGATTACACAACAGATAATGGAGCTTCTGTATTGGGGACTAATATTTAGTGATTCAGCCTCTTGGGAGGCAAAGCCAGGAAAAACAGTTAACCACCTATTTACCTGATTTTACACAGAGCTGCTGTGTGGCTTAATGGGAAATGTGGATTAATGGGAAACTATCATTTCTGGGTTTAGAAAATCAGCAACAGGTTTGGCCTGGTCATTAGCTGACAATTTTGTGCTCTAGACATCCTTCCATTACTCATAGAATTGACTCATAGCCAGGAAATCAAGCTAACTAATTATCTGGGTGTCAGAGGAAAGCAGATATCAGGCAACAAATTTCTGGATACCTCATTTAAAATCTGCTGGTTATTTTCTGATAATCTCCTCACCAACAGTATAATTTTAATCCTTAGCTATATTTATTTTGTTGTTTTATATTTGTTGACTTCTTTCCTGATAAAATACATAGCAGAAGGAAGAGGCTGTGGCTCAATCAGATGAGCTCCTGTGTACCGCACGGAAGGCCCTCAGTTCTGTCCTGGGGCCTCCTTGTGAAGGTAGGCTCGCCCGCATGCTACGGAGTGCTGCTTGGGCCGCAAACGTCTGGTCTGTGAGCACTAGGGAGAGCTGACTAAGCAAGGTGACCCAACAAAAAAAAAGAAGAGAGACAAGGGAGAACACAGAAGAGCCTGCAATGAATGGACACAGGGAACAGACAGCAAGCAAGCTGCAAGGGGGCAGGGGAAATAAAATAAATAACTACAGACAGAGAAGAACATACAGCAAATGGACGCAGAGAGCAGACAGCACACAAAAAGTCGCAAGGGGGGGCTAAAAAAATACATAATAGAATAATTTTAAATAGCAAGTCTGCCTCATGTCTGTAAATGTTACTTAATAACTAGAATTAATGATTAAATAGGCTTATATTTCCTCATTTATATACTAGGCAGGAAAAATATTATATTGTTTTAGTTATAGTTTTGCACCAATAGAGAAAAACATTTTTGGAGAGAAGAAAAATGCCACATTGTTTGGAGAAAAATTTAATGGGCATATTTGTCATAATTAAAGATGTATAAACCAGCCGTAATCCAGACATGAAAGACTTAAAGGAAGGTGCCAAACTTCCAAGTTGTGGTGGAATGTTTTGTATCATCAACAATGTCACTGTTATGTTGTTGTTGTTTTTTCCTTCATTATTTTTACAAGTTTTATTGAGATATAATTCGCTTTGCATTTAATTAATTAATTATTTTTTAAGGTGGTGCCATGGAATAAACCCAGGACCTCATACATGGGCAGCAGGCACTCAACCACACGAGTCACATCTGCTCCTTTAATTCACCAAAGTGTGTAATTCAGTACTTTTTATATACTCATTGAATTGTACAAGACCACCAGTATCTAATTTTAGAACATTTTTGTGATTCACCCCTCACAAATGCCCCATATCCATTAGCTGTCACTTCCATTCTCCCCTCTCCCCATCCAATGCAGACACTAAGCTACATTTGTGTTTATGAATTTGCCTACTCTGGACACTTCATAAAAATGATGGTAATGTAGAAAACACATATTTCATGAAAAGCTTTAGATTAGAATTGATTTATAAAACAAAACATTTCTATTGTACTTTCCTGCCTATCCCCAGGAATTTACAACTCCTGATCTAGAAGATAAAAAAGATATGGCAGACAAACGCAGGCTGCTGGGTGAACAATGTTCGAAAGAAATTCTCCGTGGTCATTACTTTATAACCCTTAAATTGAAATCTTATTCTGCTGTGGTATAATAGCAATTTATTATACACAACTGTTAATAAAAATGTGTGATATACAATGTCCATGCATTAATGTTGCATTAAAAATGAAGTCAGAATAGCACAGGCAGTTCTACCAATTCCAGAAATTAGTGGGTGGCAAAGATGAGAAAGGCTTAGCACAGAGCTATTATTGGAAGATGGGGACCCAGTCACATTAGTGACACAGGCTGCAGTATGAAGTGATGCAGGAGAAGATGCAGCACAAGTACCCCAAAACAGTTTCAAGAATGAAAGCCCAGATGGGGAGGGAGTGTAGGAATAAGATGATGCAAAGAAGTGGAATGCACTTACCCCATTTTTTTTTCAGTATTAAAAGAAAAATGGTGCCCAAGATATTAGCTGCACTGGAGACATGCAAGTTAAGCCTCCTCCTAATTTTTAAGCTTAATTTATCATAATTTCCTAACTTTTTAAACTAAAGCATGATATGTTCTTTTTTCCTTTTTTGAAAAAAATGGATTTCTGAAATATTTTAAATGTAGGTAATTTATTAAACCATGGAAAAAAGGGTTTTTCATGACATTTAAAGTGTTAAGTTTGTCATTGTAAAAAAAATACAGACTTGCAGGAGATATCAAATCATTAAATTTTTATGGTTTCTATATACTAGATATTTAATATTGAAGGCAAAAATTTGCTACAAGATCTAAGATAATGGTTGCCATTAATCATTAATGTTTTGAATTTTACATGTTATACTCTAATTGTGTTGTTTATATCATGCATAAAATTTTCACATAAAATATACTTAATTATTAATCTTAATTTAAAAGTTTATTTGCTATATTTTGATACTAATATTTGAAGCATACATTTTGGAAATGTGATAGCTAACAATTTTTTATAATCTACAGTTACTTTGAGACTTTGGCAATTCACAATTGATGTTTTGGACCCTAAATATCTCGTTATCATATGTTAAATTCATTACATTTTCTAAGGCATAACATATCTTAGGACAACTGAAAGTTAGAAGTACAAATAATAATATATTTATCATGTCAATACTTCCATTGATCAAAGAGAAGCTCTGCAAAAATGCAACACCATGAAATGCTAAAATGTATCACATCAGGCCATAAAAATGTTGGTGGGTTTAATACAAAACTCAATAATATTTATAAAAGCACATCGAACAAGTTATCAACACTTATAATAATTAAAAATCTCAAAGCAAACTCTTATTCTTGGTGCTACTACGAAACTCTAGATAAATAATTTAAAAGATATTTTTACAGAGTTCTAAAGTTATTTAGAGACAGTCACTCAAGGTACCTTCAGAATCATGAGTGAACTTGACTCCTGTAGATGAGAAGCTTTAGCAAAAAGAGGGTGACCGAAAACCATTTCCTATTTTTATAGAAACCCAAATTTCAAATATAATTACTTAGATTTTTTACAGAACTTTAAGGTAATGATAATCAACAAAATAGTAAGCATGTGAAAACTGCCAATCCCAAAGACTGAGATTATTTTTGATACTTCCTAGTAATCAATATGAGTGTTGTTCTAGTAAAATCTTGAAAGAAAACAAAGTCGTGAAACAGAATTATATTTTGGCTTTTCAGCTACACATTTTCAGCTGTGACTTGTACAGTATAAGATCAGATAACTCAGGCAGTTGTTTTAGTGTCAGAATGGAACCTTGGTTTTAATAAAACATTAGATGCAATTGACAATTTGGGAAAGATAATGAGTCATTTCCTGATTTATTTAATGGTGAAATCTAGTTTGGATCTTTCTCCACATGACCTTCCCTTCATTTAACAATCTGAGCAAGGATAACTGACCTATACAAACATCAACTCATTGGAATCTTATCTAGATTCTGGTCTAATTGGAATCACTCAATTATTCTTAATTATGATCATTATACCATAACTTCATCTCTTATGTTCTTTTAATCTAGCTTGTGTTTTGTGCATGCTTTGCTTTTAGCAGGATGTTATTTCCAGAAGTTATCAGTATTGGCTCAGGTTTTTTATTACGACTTTATTTCATCTCAAATTTTCCCTCTCCGCATCTATATCGAAAAGCCATAGAGTCATATAAGCAAGTCACCAGAGTCTCTGAATTTATTCCTTCATCTATAAAATGGGACTAATAAGATGTATTGAATAAGGTTGCTGGGGAAATAAGTCAAATAATATTTATGAAGTAACTGAAAGCTGATGGCAAGTACTGAATAGTAACATCCTCTTTTAGTCTTTCCTATATAAATGCTCATATACTTGTTTATTTTTATTTTTTGATATACTACAAGTATCTGATCATAACTTTTGGATCTCTTTATTTTGAAAATATAACAGTCATCACAGAATCCTGGGCCAGGAACTCATCAATTTCCTTCTAAAACCACAACTCATGCACGTATTCCTTCTGCATTAGTCTTGATTGTCCCTAAGGGATGAGAGAGGGCTCTTAAAAAATCCAATTTGAAGATGAGTGAAAAATACACCATGACAATAACACAAACTTCCTATACTCTAGTATCATGAAAATAAGCCATTCTGTAGCCTGTAGCCCCCAGAGTGTGCCTCCAAAGTGTAATGAACCACATTAGATTATTTAAAAATACTTGGCACATGGTGGGCATTCCATAAATGTCTTTGGAAAGAATGAGTTTTGGCTTTAGTGTTTTGCACTGTTGTATTCTCCTAATAATAAAACACTCAACCTTCTTGTATATGGGGATCAAATTTAGCGATATACTTAGTGTTAAGTATCCAGCTATTTTCCAGATATAATATTTCTGTATTTTTGAAGTGGTGCTATTTGGCACTCAACTAATGTGGAATCCAGACTGCATCTGTGGTAAATACACTATTGTCAATGCTTTACATGAACCTTTCCTTCACATTAATTGCTGTGAGCAATTGTGCTGATATGACAGAGGTAAAGAAAGAAGAGACATTAGCTAAAAGAAGAGATAGAAAGTGAAACTAGAAAGGACCTTACATAGAGACAGACAGGACTTGTCATATAAGTTTGATCACTTTTTTCTTATATGCCTAACTATGTCCAAATATTCAATTTCTAGGACACCCAGTTATCTAATATGTAAAATACTAATATTAATATTAGTGCTGTAGGAAATTTGAAAATATTAAAAATTATGTATTGGTAGTGCTGAGAACAATCAATCAATGTTTTAAGACCAGTTCTTTCAGTGTTCAGAGATTAGGTAATACAAAATAATACTCATATAATATAGAACAAAAACAGTCATGGTTCTATTCAATATTTAATCACATATCCCAGATAATTGGAATCCCAGAGTCTTTGACAGGCAAAGAGAAAGGTGGATGTCTAATTGATAAACATTGCATTTTCTTTCATGCTTCCATTTGTGGTGGGACAAACAGCACCTGCATTAAATTTCGTTCTTCTTTTCATACCCAAAATTCCCAAAGGAAAATGACAGCAGGAAATCATTCCCTGGTGACTGAGTTCATCCTCGCTGGGATGACAAAACGTCCTGAACTCCAGCTGCCCCTCTTCCTCCTCTTCCTGGGAATCTATGTGGTCACAGTGGTGGGGAACCTGGGCATGAGCACACTGACTGGGCTCAGTTCTCCCCTGCACACGTCCATGTACTATTTCCTCAGCAGCTTATCCTTCATTGGTCTCTGCTATTCCACAGTCATTACCCCAAAAATGCTGGTGCATTTTGTGTCAGAGAGAAATATTATCTCCTATGCATCATGTATGTCTCAACTCTACCTCTTCCTTCTTTTTTTATTGCAGAATGTCACGTGTTGGCTGTAATGTCATATGACCTTTATTTATGTTGCCATCTGTAGTCCATTGCTTTATAGTGCCACCATGTCTTCTCAGGTCTGTTCCTGGATGGTATTTGGGGTGTATATAGCAGGTTTGATAGGTGCCACAGCTCACACAGCCTGCATGTTAAGAGTGCATTTTTGTAAGACTGATATAATAAACCATTACTTCTGTGATCTTTTTCCACTACTGGCTCTCTCCTGCTCCAGCACTTTAATCAACGAGGTGATACTTTTGTGCCTCAGTGCATTTAACATCTTTGTCCCAACTCTTGCTATACTTGGATCCTATAATTTTATTATTGCCAGTATCCTGCGAATCTGCTCCACTGAGGGCAGGTCCAAAGCCTTCAGGACTTGCAGCGCTCACATTTCAGCTGTCGCTGTCTTCTTTGGTTCTGTGACATTCATGTATTTGCAGCCATCATCTGTCAGCTCCATAGACCAAGGCAAAGTGTCTTCTGTATTTTAGACCATTATTGTGCCAATGCTGAACCCCCTGATCTATAGTCTAAGGAATAAGGATGTCAAAGTTGCCCTAAATAAGCTGTTTGCAAAAAGAAAGTTGCTATGAAAGATAGCATTCTTTTTAGCAAATGTTATAATTTCTGAAGAAGTTTCAGTAAGTAAAGAGTGCACAGAGAGCAAAGGCTGTAAAATTTCTTGGGGGCCCCAGAGTCTACCCATAGTAACTCATGTTACCTCAAACCATTGTTTTGAAATACTCAGATGCTTTTGTATGGATTTTATACTTTATAGGCATAAAATATGGCACTTTGTTGGACAAGACTTATCTATCATACTTTATGAACTGAATCTGTACAGTCTATATTCCTTGATCTTATCAATACTATGGGTACTTGGCATTGTTTAAAATTATACTGACAAATACATATGAAAAAGTTATCTCAAAAATAATAATTTTTAGCCCCGTGAAATTTATAAAATTCAATCCCTAATATTTAGTAAGTACATAGAATTATGTTAAAGGATATGAAGAGATATGGTGGGTGATAAGACATAGTTTCTCTCCACAAGAGATAACACTATGGTGGAAGATATTGGCAATGTTAAGCAGAACTGAGCACATTGTATATATTTTAACATTTCTTTATGCAACACTCTTTCATCCACAGGAAAGAACCTTTGTTTTCCCACAAACACTATTCTCATTATTACCTTTCTCTGAAAAATGTCTCACTTTTCCAGTCACATTATAAAATCTCGGATTTGGAAGTGACTTTTTTTGACTATGCATTGCCCTTTGGGGGTAATGAAAATATTCTAAAATGACTGACATGATGACAGCACAACTCTGTGATGAAAATGAGAGCCACTGAGTGTACACGATGAATGGTTTGTAGAAAGCATGGGTCTGTATAACCCAGAGATCCAGTGGGGGGATAATGGACTGTGGTTTACAGGACAAGAACGTTCTCTCATGAAGGAAAACAAATTTTTATACTAATATAGGGTGTTTATAAACAGGTGGCTCAAGGGGAAATTACACCAAATGTAAGATATGGGCTATAGGTAGTAGTAATATTTTGAGGATGCCCTTTCATAGGTTTTAACAAATGTTTCACAACAATGCAAGGTGTTGGTAGTGGGGAGATATATGAGAAATTTATATGATGATATGCATGTTTGTTTTGTAAAGTCACTGATTTTACTATGAACCTATTGTTTATATATGCTCATATATGAATGATATACTTCAATAAAATTTTATTTAATAATAGAAGAAAACCCATATGGATCATTTATTCACATGGGAAAATTAAAGTTGGAAAATTGTTTTCTGAACAATGACAAGTAACCCTCATACCCAAAGACTCACTGTACAATTTGGGGAAAAATGGCAGAAATATTTTGCAAACACTAAATAGTTATGGAAGCTAAAACTAAGAATGTATGAATCTCCTTCCCTCTTTAGTAGAGAGGTAGTGTAAATAGAAAGGGCAGCTCACACTTGTATTATAGTTTGAGCAGATGACTTCCAAGTAATAAACGCCCTTCTCTACCTCTCTCTTAAATAAACTCTTTGTGTACTCTTGAGAACAGCAACCAGAACACTTGATTTTTGCCTTAGAGTTAATAGTTCCCATTAATAAATTTCAGCAGCTCTTGGTGGAAATTCCCAGTGTTTCTCCCTGTCAGCTGCTGAACTTACATATGTTGTCTTGGTGGTTGCAGTGCCTCGATATCTTTCATCATCTCTCCTAAGAATAGCCCCTCAGAGTGACGTCCAATTATTTCAAATTCAATATTATGATGACTTCTGGGTGGCAGCTCATAATTGTGTTCTTTCTGATGCTTCTAAACTTCTAAGTCTCTAAGGAAATTGCACTAGGGAGACAAATATGAACATCTTCAAATAATACTATACCCTCAACTATTCAATGCCTTATGCAGTACTCAGGGCACAAGGATACTGATTCTACCCTGAACCAGCGTGAGCCTTTACATCAGGTTGAAGTGTATATTTAAAATCATCTGACTGGTCTAACATCCATAAAATGGTGTTTGTTTTTGTCATAAGCTTGACATCAGATATGAGTTATTAAGGCCTGCTTGCGATATTAATATGGCCTGTGCATAAATTCAAACTTATTCTATATCCAAGTGTGCCTAGTTCCCTGGAGAGCCAATTGAGAGGTATAAACTCTATGGGCTTTGGATATTCAGGAAGGATGCCAACTAAATGTATTTAAAGCTTACCTGGAATATGTGGGGTTCAAGTTTAAAGCTTACCTGGAATGTGGGGCATATATATTAATTCAAGCTTACCTGGAGCATATAATCCATCTAATACTCAGATAAAACACTTGAAGAAACTAACAAAAAGTCCTTTTGCATATAAGCACCATTTGACTCCCCACTCCTACATCCTCTGTATAAAACGGCCTCAAAAATCTTATTCAGGGTTGATTTTTATTAAGACAAGAGTCCCACGAGTCTGGCCAGTCATAATATATCTTCTTCTCAGAATTCCCACATCCTGACCTTCAATAACATGAACACCCTACTTCTCTCTGCTACAACAGCTCTGGGGGCTTCTCTGGGATATGCTGAGAAGGACATAGGCAGCAAAGGTTGATTGCCCCTCCCAGACGTTTCTGAGGACTCCAGGAGGGCCCAGGTGAACCCCAACCCAGGGCACCCCTGGACTCCCTTTTAGTCCAGAAAGAGGTTGTGGACTCTGTCAGAGACCTCCCAGAGAAACTGGAGGCACTGGAAGGTTCTAGAGACCCTGAGAATGAAGCAAGGAGCTCTACACAACAGAAGGGTAAGAGCCTTAGGGACATAGCACAGGAAAAGCCTAATTCTGAAAAATTAGGAGGGGAGCCTGATCAGCTCTCAAAGGAAGGCCCCAGTACTCCTGAAAAAAAGGAGGAAGCCTTTCCTTCTCTAGGTATGAGATAGGGAAAGGGAGTGGTTGTGTGTGTGTGTGTGTGTGACTGCAGAGACTGAGTGAGACGCAAAAACACACTTCTGCGGGGCACATGCAGAATCCCGATCTGTGGTTCCATGGTGACCTCATCTGGTCAATGGCTGTCTGGAGGGCCTCCCTGCAAAGAGACCATCTTCTGAGTCAGGGTTTATATTGACCCGCTAAGGCTAAGAGGTGCTATAAGCTCTCATGAGGGACATGGGCAGAAACAGATGAAGCATAAGGCTGAGTGAGTGTTGGGCAGCATCAACACAGGGTGGAAACATGGAAAATACACAAAGTAGGACCCTGTTTTAGGTTGTATGCTGAAAAACTTTCCCAGTGCATTCCATGGAGATGCATACAGCATAAAGTTCCAGCCAGGAAAGCTTAGAATGCTTTGTGAATTAGAATGCCCAACTTTTGGTGTGGGCTGGCCCCAGGAGGGCACTTTTGACCCCTGGATCATCCATAAAGTCCATAAAATAGTAACCAGAAAACCAGAGGGCCCTGACCAGTTCCCCTACATCAATGCCTGGCAAGATGCTGTGAGGCAAAGTCTGCCCTGGTTAGAGAAGTGTACAACTAAAGAAGCCAGGATTTGCTTAATACGAAAACCTAGAAGTGCTGTCCCAGGAACTAGGCCAAACAAGCACTATGCAAAGGGTCCAGAGGAAGTGAGCCCCAAATCCAATGCCGACCCACCCATTCTAGAAGGGTCAAATGAAAATGATCTCCCTTCACCCTATGCAAATGCTCCTACCCCAGCAATGCTGAGAAATGGAGATGAGCCAATTTCCCTAAGCAGTGCTCTCCCATCATCATCTGTTTTGGAAAGTGCAACACCCTCATTATTCCCACAGTTGCCTTTGTCACCATCCACACCAGGAAATGCATCCCAGCTGCCCCCACAGCCCTGTGTCCCTGGTGGTATAGTGCTGACCATCAGTCAGGAAGGAGTTCCTGAAAAATGACAACTCAGATCATGGGGAGCCTGGAGGCAGGGGTAGCAGGGAGAAGGGTGGCCCTACAATTACCTTTCAAGTAATTGAAATTACAATTACAATTACAATTCAAGTGGGAAACCAGATGTTTGTCTATCAGCCCTTTACAACAGTGGACCTCTTTAACTGGAAAAGCCACACCCCACTATACTTAGAGAAGCTTCAGGCCATGATGGACCTTTTCTAGTCCATCACACAGACCCACAAACCCACCTGGGCTGATTGTAAACAGCTCATCATGACTTTACTAAACTTTGAAGAAAGAATGAGAGTCAGACAAGGGGCTCTAACATGGCTCAAAGAGCATCCACCTGAGGGAACTTTGGACAGCAATCAGGATGCCTGCACACAGTTCCCAGAAGAGGAACCCCAATGGGATCCCAATAATGCAACCAGGCTCAACTGAATAGAAACTTTCCATAGGGCCTTAGTTGAAGGATTTGGATATGGAGTTCTGCAATCGTGCATGATTGTTTTATATGTTTACAATTTCTGTCACAAAAATATATATTTAAAAGATAATAGTAGGATAGGTTGGGGGAAAATACGCTAAATATAAGATAAGGACTATAATTAGTAATAAGATTTTGACAATATTTTCTCATAATTTGTAACAAATGTCTCAAGACAATGCAAGGTGTTGGTGGAGGGTTGAGATATGGGACCCCTGTATGATGTCATGCATGTCTGCTTTGTAAGTTCACAACTTTTACTATACACTTAATTGCTCAAGTATGTTCATATATACATGACAAAGATAATAGTAGGGAGGGTTGGGGGAAAATACTTTGGTTAGTAGAAATATTTAGACAGTGCTGTTTAATTATTAGTTAAAAAGGTTTAACAACAATGTAAGGGGCTGGTGGTAGAGTGAGTCATGACAGTCTTGTATGATGTTATATATGTTTGTTTTGTAAGTTCACAACTATTATTATACATTTATTGTTTATGTATGTTTGTGTGTGTGATATATTTTGATAAGTTAACTAAAAAATTTTAAAAAGTGTTGATAACTTCTTAGATCTGCTCCTATAAATATTATTAAGTGATGTTTTTAAACCCACTAACATTTTTCTGGACTGATGAGTGATGCATTTAATATTTCATGGTGTTGCAATTTTGCAGAGCTTCCCTTTGATGCAATGAAGGTACTGACACCTTCTAACTTTAAGTTTTCCTTAGATATGTAATGCCTTAAAAGATATAATAAATTTAACATAAGACAATGAGATATAAACATTAAAATTAATTATTAAGTATATTTCATGTGAAAATTTTATACATGAGATAAACAATGCAATTACAAAATAACATGTAAATGTTCAAAAATATTAAAGATTAATGACAGTCATCATTTTAGGTCACATAGTAAATTTTTGCCTTGAATATTAAATATGTAGTTTACTGATATAGATATACCTAATACATCATAGTTACTTGAAAATTGTATTATGAATAAATAACAGCGAGTGAATAAATAAAAAGATTTGTGAATTACTGTATTGAGAGGAATGTTTACCTGAATTATTGCCACCCTAATAGTTTCAAATCATGCATGTGGACTGAGCACATTCAACTGTCTTCTGCCTGGAAACCTCAATGGACAATTTTATTTGCAATGGGAAAATGGTGTATTTTTGCTTTGTAAATCCACTATTTTTGCTATACATTTATTGTTCATATATATAAATGATATAAAAATAATAGTAATAGATTGGGTTGCGGGAAAAAACTTTGGTGAGTACTTATTTTGACAATGCTATTTAATCATTAGTTTAAAATGTTTAACAACAAAGCAAAATATTGGTGGTAGGGTGAGTTGTGAGAGTCCTGTATGATGCTATGTATGTTTGTTTTTAAGTTCACAACTATTCCTATACACTTATTGTTTATTGTTTATGTATGTTTATGTGTGAGGGATATACTTCAATAATTTTTTTTAAATGCAGTAACTTTGAACGAGGGAAAAAAGGGGGGGGGGGGGGGAGAAATGGTGCCAATAATGGTGTTGGACATCTTAGCTCCCCAGCTTTCTGCTGTCCTTAGTGCTGAGAGGGCAGGCACAGTCCCGGGCATCAGAGCCCCTCTGAAGCTGGTCTGCATCCCAGGTCAGCATCTCAAATTGGAAGTATTCGGTTTATTTCTCTCCAGTTTCAGAGTAATAAAAACCCTCATTTTCAATCCTTCTGATAGCTGAGCTTGTAAGCTTTGTATCTTGTTTACATGCCAAACATCAAAAAACATGGAGACAAATACTCTCCAAGGATTTCCAATTCTCAGAGAAACAAGCTCTTTAGAAAAGTTATAATTTCATTAGTCATTTCCCAAATTGTCTTACTTTCTCCTTGAAGTCGAATTCCCTGACAACTCTATGTTTGTCAATTAGTGGTAAGGATTTGTGCATAGGGATGATGATCACATGGGGATTTTGTTAAAATGTAGAATCTAATTCAGCAGGGCTCAGTGGGGTATGAAATTCTGGATTTCTTACAAACACTTAGCCAGTGATATTAATTCTCAGCTCCCATTGAGATTAGCAGCTTTTACAGCCCTAGGTGACATTCTGACAAATTACATCCTGCTGAGAATTGAGCTAGAAATGTTTAAATAATGCATAACAATGTATTGCCTTATATAAAATATGTTTAATTTTATATGTAAATTTGTAAAATATTTAATTGGTTCAAAAGTCAAATCTATATGTAATTGAATTTTAGGGATCGGTGAGTAAGAATTTAGAATATTGATGTAATATATAATTTTTATGTAGTTCTTAATTATCTAACATCTGCTTGCTAATTTCAATATTTAAAAGGAATAGTTTATGTTTCTTATTTCTCATATTTTCTTATACTTTTGTTTTTCCCAGAACAGGAATAATTGGAAGTAATCTTTGATTATAACCTGAATCAATGTAAATCTGAAGTCATGTCTGAGAATCTCTTATAAAATAGGGTTAAATAAATCAGATTCAATTCTTTTCAAAGGAGATTAGGTTAGAGCAACATCACTTTTTCTCAATTGTGACTTTGTATTTAAAACCTTCAAGGGAGTTTTCAAAAATCCCCTGCTGCGCCACATATTAATTAAATCAAAATCTCATGTTCTGAGGCCAGATATTTATATTTTTTAAATGCAGAAAATACCTCTCAAACTTCAATGTGTACAGGAACCACCTGGGGATATTATTACAAATGCAGATCCTCTTTAATAGGTCTATTTTGGGACTTGAGATTATACATGTTTATCAAACTCATATTTGACCAATGCTGCTGGTCTATGACCACTCTTCATAAATCAGATCAAATCTCGTGTTTACCTCTTTCCACTAAAATTCTTTCAGATTTGAACAAATTCTTTTATGCTAAGAGATCAAAAAGGTTCTTTAAATTTGGGAATTGTAGTAACTACAAAATACTGGGATATCTAAGGGAGAATACTATGTGTTCAGCATGCCACCTCACAGGGGCACAGACTAAGGGTGAGTGTTACTTCAGTGAACTAAATACAGGGAATGAGAAAGAGAGCAGAATAGTCAGAAATGGGAAGTATATGAAGAAATCTTTGGATGCATGATTACACAATAATGAGAACTAAGCAGAGACTCATAAAATCCATTCTTGAAATTTGTCAGGTTTTGAGTTCTCAGGTAAGCAGAAAAAAGAACATGTATGTATAAGATTAGATAGAAGATATAGATAGACGGTAAATAGGTATGTACAAAGACAGAGTTTGAATTACATCGTGTCTTGGTCTTTGTGACACAATGACATTCTCATGTACTTTTACCAACATGTAGTCAATTTTGCTCTGAGAATTCTACCATCATCCATCCTTTCATAAACTAATCCAAGGTATAAATTTGCATTCATCCTCATGCCTTCCTGTACTACCTTCAACACACTTCTAATTAGCCATAAGTCTTAACAATTGAATTTTTCAAATCTCTTGAAAATCTCCTTTCAAGCTTCATTATCACTGATGTGTAATAGCATTCTTAGAATAATAAAACCACTACTAGCTGGTCTCCTTAATTTAAGTTTCATTTCCTTTCCCTTCCTCTTCCACACCAAAATAAATGTGATATTACTAACAGGCAAAACCAATTGTCAAATTAAAGCTAATTAAAAACATCTAGTGGTTTCCCTCCCCTACAAAATAAAGATCAAAGTCTTTTAGTGACCCAAAGTGCTCTATGAATTATCTTTTCTATCCTTATCTTTGTTTCCTGCTACAATGCCTGGAGTACTGTGTGTAGCTTGATTGGATTACCCAAAAATGACATGTGTTTCTCTTGGCACAATATTTTCCTCTCTTCCTTGAAGAGACCATTGTCTTTCACTTAGTCTGCATCCTCTATATGAGGTCAAGCTCCAGTCATTCAGGGTCATACCCAATAGGATTCCTATGGTTTTTGGTTTGTTATTTTCTTTGTACATATAACATAGTATATGTATACATTACTATGGTCTGTTGGACCTGTTTTTGGGCATAAGATCACATTTATGGTTGGCCATTTACCTAACTTTATATGATGAAAATTATGTAAAAAATAAATGTAAGGGCTCTTTGAGAACCCACCACAATGAATGAAAAAATTTAAAGAAATATTATATATATTTTTTCTATATTTGGCAAACTGTAGGGAGCACTGCAGTTTGTTATACTACAGTAATATTACAGAGCAGCACCCATAGAATATTAATCTTAGTAAGATATTTTGATTTGGGGAGAGATAAAGGCAATTGAGCATTTAAAATATAACACAAACTCAGTTACAAGATGTTAAATGCCCTAAAGTAATAAAATAATAAAATGAGGGGTGAGAAGAGATGTTTCAATGCTGAAATTGACATGAAAGAGGAACTGTAAATTATGGTGCAAAAAAGCATGAAAGGCTTGGAAGCAATAAAATTTAGCAGAATTTGTGGATTTTATGAGCTCATGACACAGAAATAACCACATCGATTTGTTATAAATATAAGACAGTTTTGTGTGAGTTGACCTTATACTAGTAGTTGCTGTCATGTGTAACAATTTGAGCCTCCATAATGAAGAATAACCTAGTCCTGTTTTGTTTTGCTCTTATTGGCACAGCAGGATTTTCAATATTTTAACTATGTCAAAAGCAAAAGTAAGAATTCCCTGGAAGATATTCAGAGGAGAGCAACTGTATCATATAAGGAACAGGGAATAGTTTAGAAAGAACTGCTGTAGGAGTCCTTAGACCTTCCACAGGTACCTGGGGGTCATAGAGCACTGTCAGGGAAATCGCGATTCTGGAGCCAAACTTCTCAGGTATATTTCCAAGTTCAATCAGCCTATTATATTTGAGACTTTCTGCGCAATATATAAACTCCCTAAGCTTCAATTTTCCATCTTTAAAATGGTATGAATACTAGTACTTGCCTTGGAGAATGCTCTAAATATCAAATTTTAGAGCATTTAGTAAATGCTTACCATTCATAAAATCTTGACAATGTATGTTACTATCCTCCTCCTTCTTCACCTCCTTTATTATCCTAGTGGTTCTTGTTATTTGTATTATTATTTAAAATAATATTAGGGATCCTTTTGCCCTTAATAGTCACTTTTTTAAAAATGTAATTTACTAACAAGTTTAATCTGACTGGTGGTAATTGTGGAAGGTAGAAACTCTGCCAGAGAATTCCTTTCCATATAGTGCTACTGTAATACAGGTTTAAGGACAAGGAGGCCTGGAGGGGAATTTTGCAGATGTGTTATATGGGGGAAAAAGTATCACTGAATACACAAACTGGAATAATTAATCTAACAAATTACGTATCTCATCAGAGGGAAGACCTGTTTCGTATATGATGACATTATATTAATTCTATCCATGAACCTGTTCTATGCCCAGAATTTTCCACAGGGCATATTTGACATCCTTATTCCGCAGACTGTAAATGAAAGGGTTCAGCATGGGAACAACAATAGTATAAAACACAGAGGACACTTTCCCTTGATCCATAGAGCTGACCGATGATGGCTGCAGGTACATGAATGCTGTAGACCCGTAGAAAACAACAACAGCTGAGATGTGGGAACTGCATGTGCTAAAGGCTTTGGACCTCCCTTCAGTGGAGCTGATTCTGAGGATGCTGGCAATGATGAAGATGTAGGATGCAAGGATGGTGAGGGCAGGCATCAGGACGTTAAATGAACTCAAGCACAGAATCAGTAACTCATTGATGTAGATGCTTGAGCAGGATAACTCCAGGAGTGGAAAGAGATCACAAAAGCAATCGTTAACTACATTGTTCTTGCAGAAAGAAAGTCTCAACATGAAACCTGTATGAATTGTAGAACCAATGAATCCCAAAGCATACACTCCCATTGTGAGGCAGAAGCAGACATGATAGGACATGATAACATTATAAAGCAAGGGTTTACAGATGGCAACATAGCGGTCATATGCCATTACAGTCAACATGTGACATTCTGAAATAATAAAAACACTGAAGAAGTAGAGTTGAGTCATACATGCTGCATAGGAGATAATATTCATTTCTGACAGAAAATGCACCAGCATTTGGGGGCTAATGACAGTGGAATAGCAGAGATCAATGAAGGACAAGCTGCTGAGGAAATAGTACATGGGGGTGTGCAGGGAAGAACTGAGCCCAATCAGTGAGATCATGCCCACGTTCCCCATCACTGTGACCACATAGATTCCTAGGAAAAGGAGGAAGAGGGGCAGCTAGAGTTCAGGGCGTTGGGTCAACCCAGTGAGGATGAATTCAGTCACCGTGGAATGATTTCCAGAGTCCCTTATCCTCTCGGCAGCTTCTAAAGTTAAAAAAGAGAAAATAAGTGCATGTGTATGTGTGTTTGCCTGTGTGCAAAAGTGTATGTATGTGTATGGATGGGGAAAGGGTAATCCTATGGAGATCATTATTTTCTCCCTCCTCAGAAGAGATTCATATTGCAGAGAGTTCTTGAGCCTCTTCAGCTCCTTGGAAAACCAATGATTCTGGCTGCCCAGAGCAGAAATTATAAAATTCAAGACCCTATAATTAAGTATGCCATAACTTTTTAATACAAAGTAACAATTTAGGAATTTATGAGTCAGGTAGAATGAAGGTTGCTAGTGTTGATTCTGAGGGTTTTTATTTTCATCTCTGATATTTCACATGGATATATTAATTCCATGCATGTTACAAGGCATAATGATTAAATTTTTATTTTAGCCACAAAGCAGGATAGTGAATTAGTTCTGCAATTAAGAAACAGTGAGTTCGTGAATCTCTGAAAACTGTTTATATTAGTTTGAGTTATTTTCCTAACTAAAATCCCAACTCAAAATAGCTGAATGGCCAGCCAGCTGCTGGTAACTTTCATTTAAACTTTCATTTAAAATAGCTGAAATAATTGGAGATATTTGACTAGCAAATAAAAATCCACATATTACATTGTTATCTTCAAATGTTTAAAATGCTGCTATATTTAAGAGGTATTGGACCTGTTTTACATGTCTCCAAAAGTCTGATGTAAGTCTACATGCCGGAAACTAGGGGGAAACTATTTTTTTTTTCCACAATGAAGAAGATGCTGATGATCAGAAATACCCAGAAGTGGAACAATTATGTTAATGTGCAGCATACTCCTCACAACTAGAAATATTCAAGCACAGCCTGAATAAGCCATAGCAGAATATCCACAAGGACACAAACACTGGATAGGACATTTGATTAAATCATCTTCATTACCTCTTCCAATTCCAATATTCAAAGGTTTTTATCATTTTAAGTGCACTGATATTATATTAGATGGCCCTGAACTCATCTCTCGGCTCAGCCACATTTCTGTAGCTTGCATTGGGCAATTTACTCCATTCTCCAAGCATTTTACAAAATGGAACTGTTACTATCTAGCTTTGGTGGTGTTATGAAACTAAATCAAATGTTGCCTATAAGGTGTTTAGCATAGTTCCTGGCTCTAGGTAAGAGCTTAAAAAAGTAATAATGTTGTATAATTGTAACCTATTGAATCTCTCTAAAATATCTTTCATTTTCTCACAATTTTCAGTCCCATATCCATGACCATAATTTATTTTCTCATCATGTGGACACTATTTCTTTTTTTCGACATTGATATATACAATAATAGAGATGCCAAGCTATTTCACTGCGTAACCTCTTAAAATCATCAATATTCTCCATGGTCTCCAAATAAATTTCACACCAAATATCATGTCTCTGCATCCATGAATTTGTTTCTTACATTTACATTTACCCAGTCACTTACCATATAGCAAGCCTCAAAAGGTATGTGTTCAATGAAATTTTTTAAGATATGTAGAGATAAATCAGCATAAACTGCATATAAATGAACAAAGACATTTCCGTGCCTGAGTTGAAATGATAAAGAAGTGTTAACCTTAATTTTTGGGGGGACAGGAAGATATGAGAACATGCGCTAATAAAGAAGAGTGAATAGAGGACAGGTGAAGATATAAAAATAACAATTTGCATGTCCCTTTGCTCTGGGAAGGAGGTTAGTGTAAAGGACTCTAAGAATTTATGAGTCAAAAACTGGGATTGAGTATTCTCACTCTTTCTTACTAGAGAGCTCAGTGCTTTGCAGTATTATCCTCCATGGTTCTAGAGGGGAGATGATTCTGAGGATGCTGGTAGATAATTGAAAACTAACCTTGCAGTACTGAGGAAGGACTTGCTGCTGATGGAGTCATAGTCTAAATTCTCCTTTGGCAATTATTCTGAGTCACAGGTCATGATCTCAGATGACCATCTGAGATGCAAAGGCCATCTGGCCCTTTGCAAAGATTTGTTGATTGACATAAATATTTTATACTCTAAGTATAAATACTAAGTGCCTTATTAGAAACAAACAATCATTATGACTTCCCATTAGAATATTATCCCAAAGGTTATCAACTCATGGGAAAAGATACAATTAAGGTGTCCCTTTCCCCCCATTGACTTCTAAGTATTTAATAATATCACATAGGTATGATTTATTGCTCTTGTTAGATATTGATTGAAAACAAAGATGTGCGATATTGTTAGGGCTCCAGTGGGTTTCCTGCTAAGTCATTTAAAGTTTCAAGCTTTCAGGAAATTTTGATGACACAGACTAAATATATTTTATAACATCATTTCCAACAGGTGAAAAATAGAAAACCATGGAAAATAACTTACTATGTAAGATTTGAAAGATTTATTTTAATTGATCTCTACTAACTTTATTTACATTTGATGTACTCATAGTATCGCATAGAAAATTTTAATTTGGGAATGGAATAAAATAATCTGGCAAATGTTTCTATAAAGAGTTCCTAACAAAACTAACAAGGAGAGATAATGATTTTTTTTTCTTTTAAAAACAAACAAAACAGAATTGTTGAGGAACAGTGGAAACACATGCATTGTGTTGATTATTTTATTTTTCTGTGAGATGGCTAATTTTATTTGTGAACTTAGGTAGGCTATGATGCCCTGTTGTTTGGTCAAATACAGTCTAGATATTGCTATGAAGGTATTTTCTAGATATAATTTGTACCTGTAATCAGTTTACACTGAGTAAAGGAGATTACCCTCAATAATGTGGGCAGGCTTTTTCCAATCTGATATTTCCCAAAAAGGAAGAAATTCTGCCTGCTCATCTTCTCTACAGAGTTCATAATTGCCCAATAAATTTTTAACACATTTACATGATTGTGTGCTTGTGTGCATAGATAGATAATAGATACAGATATACATAGATATATATTTTTTATTTTTAACAAATCAATTCTATTGAAGCATATTAATAAAGCATAATCCATCCAAATTTTACAATTAATGGTATTTGGTATAATCACCTAGTTAGTTGTGAATTCATCATTTCAATCATTATCAGAGCACTTTTGTTATTCCAATAATAATAATAAAAACTAGACAACTAACTAACAAAATACTCAACACCTCTCAATTTATGTATCCCTTGCTGTACATAACTGCTATTCCATTTCCATCTCTCTAGTTTATTTGTATTTATATATTTTTTATTTTTTTAATATTACATTTTAAAAATATGAGGTCCCCATATACCCCCCACCCTCCTCACCCTACTCCTCCCCCCATAGCAACAATCTCCTCCATCATCATGAGACATTCATTGCAATGGGTGAATACATCTCTGAGCACCGGGGCACCTCATGGTCAATGGTCCACATCATAGCCCACACTCTTCCACGATCCGTTCAGTGGGCCAAGGGAGGACATACAATGTCTGGTAGCTGTCCCTGCAGCATCACCCAGGACAAATCCAAGTCCCAAAAACGTCTCCACATCACATCTCTTCCTCCCATTCCCCACACCCAGCAGCCACCATGGCCACTTTCTCCACACCAATGCCACATTTTCTTCGATTACTCATCACAACAGTTCATGAATAGAATATCAATAAGTCTACTTTAATCCATATTCTATTCTTCCATCCTGTGGACCTTGGAATGGTTGTGTCCACTCTGCATTTATATCAAGAGGGGGCTTAGATTCCACATGGATGCTGGATGCAACCCTTCTACTTTCAGCTGTAGGCACTCTTGGCTCCACAGTATGGTGGTTGACCTTCTACAACTCCATGTTAGCTGATTGGGTAAGTCCAATAAACCAGAGTGTAGGAGCTGAAGTCTGTTGAGTCTCAGGGCCTGGCTACCATATGGTCAGTCCAGAGATTCAGATCCCCTGGGTATATATTAAATCCCATTACCAACTACAGTTCTGGTAAAAGTAACAGGAGAGGCTTGTGAAAAAAAGATCACATCTGAGTCCAGCTCCATCACACAGAAGCACAAACTCCAAAGTAGGGCCAACTGACATGGCAATGAACTCCTTCTGCCATGACCATAGAACCTGTGGGTCTCTGTAGCCCTCAGAAGAACCAATATCCGGGGTTGTATCTACTTTATCTGTCTCTGGGACTCTGCTGAGGTGTGCATAAGGGCAACCCCTCTGATAAGCTCCCGGCTCTTTTTGGAGACTCATAACCATATAAACTCATTTGTCCTTTCCATTTCCCCCTTGATTCAGGTCAAAAAGCATTTTTAACTCCTGGTATTATATGTAGACTGAGATATTCTGCTGGTCTGAGTTGACCCTTTCATTCAAGGTCATTTTCTAGTTACATCATCAGCTGGTACTTGGTAGTAATCCCTAGGCACCAGGGAGTCTCATCCCCAGGAGTCATGTTCCATGCTGGGGGGAAGGCAACGCATTTACATGCTGAGTTTGGCTTCAAGACTGACCACATTTGAGCAACACGGAGGCTCTCAGGAAGTAACTCTTAGGCACCCTGCAGCTTTAGGGCTTGTTCTTATTTCACTGGCTCACAAGCATTGTATCAAGGGCTCCATGTTTGACTTTCCTTCTTTTTTGGCCTTTGCCGTTGCACTTGGGGGATTGTTGCTTTTGCTTTAAGGACTGTGATAGAGCTCCCCTGGCTAGGAACTTAGCACTTCCTCAGTTGTTGCTTTTAATTCTATCCACTATGAAAATATCCAAACATTTTTATGTACCCTGGATATATGCCCTGGAGAACTCCCTGCCTACCATGTGTCCCCTGTCAATAACATCCCACACCAGTATTCCTCCGCTGCCGTAGTTGAACCTCTCTGTGATCCAAAACTTCCTGAAAAGTGAAGCTCAATATATTGCCAGGTTCCCTTAATAGTTAAATGGAATATAGCGATGAGTTTAAAGGTTAGATATAGAATACATATTAATTTGGAAAAATTACGGTAAAAATAAATTGGGATATCAAAAAATTAAAAAATGCAAAGCTTTGTTTTTGATGTTTTGCCTTCCATCACTGCAATAAGTGTTGCCCTGTATGCAAATTGGCAAAGCAACTACTTCCATCTTTTCCTCAGTGCCTACTTCCTGTCTTTCTCTTTTCTTTTTTCTAATTATTAACCTTATCTTCACAAGAGTTTTAGATTACAATAATTCATATATACAATATACAGTTCATATATACAATATACAGTACTCCCACATATCCAACATAAGCAATAATCTTTTTACCTATTCATACTATATTTACTGAAACTGATGTACAGATATTGAGACAATCGCTTTCAATAAGGTAACATTTGTGTTTACATTGTGGTTTATATTTTAGACTGTAAAATTTTCTAGTTTTTAGTTATCTCATGTTTTACATTATGATTTACATTTTAGCCTATCAGCCCCTATATATTTTTGGTGTAATTTTACATGTCTTATATCCATCCTTGCATACTCTTGTGAAACACTTCTATTGTCCACACAGTTACATTGGTTCCATCTATTCAATACCTCTTTCCCCCTCCCCTTAGGGCCCACAGTGACCGTCAAACTTCATTGCTTGAAGGACCATGTTCAGAGATACTTGCAACAGTGTTGAGGGCTTGACATGCTCAACTGCCCTAATGCACTGGGAGCCACCATTTCTCTTGAGAGTTACATTTCCCTCTATTTGATGGCATCAGTTCTCCCCAGGATGTGCGTACAACTTCACTCTCATTATATGGGTCTCTATCCAATGATATAACCCACTATGGCAAAATGAGCATTCACATATTCCCTAGGAGCCTGTCCTGCATCAGATTATCCACTTTAAGCATCTTAAACAGGTAACTTTTCTTATTATATTTTTGAAAAGGTTTTCTCAGCATTATACTCTCAACCAAATACCTGACAATCTCCTATGTTCATATGTTGCCCCACCCTCCCCCCAATTTCTTGGGCAATATTACCCATCCTCCCATCCCTAGCTCCCCTCAAGCCAGCAAAGCCCCACCCAAAGGTAACCCTATGGCCCCATTTTGTCCCTTCCTTGTACACATACTTACCTCCAGCTTATCATAGATTTCACCCATGTAGGTGTCAGCTTACATCCTTCCTCTACCCTCCAATTTCCTGTAAGCCTATCACCAGTCTCTAGCTCTCTGAGGCAGCTTGATTTACTTATTTCATATCATTGAGGTCATGTAGTATTTGTCCTTCAATGCCTGGGTTGCTTCACTCAACATAAGGTTCTCAAGATTCATCCATGTTATCATGTGTGTTTGCAGTGTATTTGTTCTTTAAGCCGAGTAGTATTCCACTGTATGTATATACCACATTTTATTTATCCATTCATCTGTTGATGGGCTTTGGGTTGATTCCAACTTTTGGCAATAGTGAACTATGCTGCTATGAACATTGGTGTGCATATATCAGTTTCTGTCCTTTTTTTCAGTTCTGCTGGGTATATACCCAGCAGTGGAATTGCTGGGTCATATGGCAAATATATGGTTAGTTTTTCGAGAAACCACCGAACTGCCCTCCAGAATGGTTGGATCCTTCTGCATTCCCACCAGCAGAGGATGAATGTTCCCATTCATCCACATCCTCTCCAGCAATTGTAGTCTTCTGTTTATTTCATAGCTGCCAATCTTATGGGAATAAGACGGTATCTCATTGTAGTTTTGATTTGCAGTTCCATGATAGCTAGAGATTTGGAGCATTTTTTCATGTGCTTTTTAGTCATTTGTATTCCTTCTTTGGAGAAGTGTCTTTAAATCTTTTTCCCATTTTTTAAATCGGTTGTTTATCTTTTTATTTTCAAGATATAGGAGTTCTTTATATATGCAGGTTATAAGTCTCCTATCTGATATATGGTTACCAAATATTTTATCCCATTATGTAGGTTCTCTTTTCACTTTCTTGACAAAATCCTTTGAGGTACAGAAGGCTTTAAGTTTGAGGAGGTCCCATTTATCTACTTGTTCTTTTGCTGTGCATGCTTTTGGTGTGAAGTTCATGAAGCCATTTCCTATTACAAGGTCTTGTATATGCTTCCCTACACTGCTTTCCAAGGTCTCTATGGGCTTGGCTCTTATATTTCAGTCTTCGATACATCTTGAGTTGATTTTTGTATAAGGTGTGAGATGGTAATCCTCTTTCATTATTTACATATGGATATCCAGTTCTCCAGGCACCATGTGTTGAATAGGCCATTCTATCCCAGTTGAGAAGGTCTGATGGCTTTATCGAATATTATATGGCAATATATATAAGAATCTATATCAGAACTCTCAATTCGGTTCCATTGGTCTGTGTGTCTCTCCTTGTGCCAATACCTTGCAGTTTTCACTACTGTAGCTTTGTAGTATGTTTTGAAGTCAGTTAGTATGATTCCTCCAATTTCGTTTTTCTTTTTCAATATGTCTTTGGCTACTCAGGGCCTCTTTCATTTCCAAATAAATTTCATAACTAGTTTTTCTAGTTCCTCAAAGAATGGTGTGTTGACTTTTATTGGGATTGTGTGAATGTGTAGATCAGTTTTGGTAGGATAGACATCTTAATAATATTCCTATCCATGAACAGGGAATATTCTTCCATTTATTTAGGTCTTCTTTGATTTCCTTGAATAGTCTTGTGTAGTTCTCTGTGTATAAGTTTTTTTTACATCTTTAGTTAAATTTATTCCTAGGTATTTGATTTTCTTATTTACTATTGTAAATGGTATTTGTTTCTTGATTTCCTCCTGAGCTTGCTCATTATTGGCATATAGAAATGCTACTGATTTTTGTGCATTGATCTTATAACCTGTGACTTTACTAAACTCATTTATGAGTTCTAGAAGCTTTGTTGTAGACCTCTCAGGGTTCTCTATTTATAGGATCATCTCTAAATAATGAAATTTTGACTTCTTCCTTTCCAATTTGAATGCCTTTTATATCTGGTTCTTGCCTCAGTGTTCGAGCAAGTACTTCTAAGACAATGTTAAATAGAAGGGGTTAGAGTGGGCATTCTTGTCTTGTTCCTGATCTTAGAGGGAAGGATTTTAGGATTTCACCATTGTAAATGATGTTGGTTGTGGGTGGGTTTTTCGTATATACTCTTTATCATGTTCAAAAAATTTCCTTGTATTCCAATCTTTTGTAGTGTTTTTATCAAGAAAGGGTGCTGTATTTTGTCAAATGTTTTTCTGCACCTATCGATATAATCATGTGATTTTTTTCTTTCAATCTGTTTATATTGTGTATTACATTGATTGATTTTCTTATGTTGAACCATCCTTGCATACCTGGAATGAATCCCACTTGGTCGTGGTGTATAATTTGTTTAATGTGTTGTTGAATACGGTTAGCAAGTATTTTGTTAAGGATTTTTGCATCTGGGTTCATTAGAGAAATTGGTCTGTAATTTTCCTTTCTTGTGCTGTCTTTGTTTGGCTTTGGTACTAGGGTAATGTTGGCATCATAGAAGGAGTTTGGTAATGTTCCTTCTGTTTCGATTATTTGGAAGAGTTTCAGCAGGATTGGTGTTAGTTCTTTCTGGAATGTTTTGTAGAATTCACCTTTGAAGCCATCTGGCCCTACGATCTTCTTAGTTGGGAGGTTTTAATGACTGATTCTGTCTCTTTACTTGTGATTGGTTTGTTGAGATCATCAGTTTCTTCTGTCATCAATATAGGCTGCTTGTGTGTCTAGGAATTTGTCCATTTCCTCTGAATTGTCATTTTTGTTGGAATGTAGTTTTTCATAGTATCCTCTTATGATAGTCTTTATTTGTGTGGGGTCAGTGGTGATATCTCCTTTCTCCTTTCTTATTTTGTTTATTTGCATCTTCTCTCTTTTTTTCTTTGATAGTCTTGCTAAGGGTTTGTCAATTTTATTGATCTTCTCAAAGAACCAGCTCTTGGTTTTGTTTATCTTTTCAAATGCTTTCTTATTTTCTATTTCATTTAGTTCTGCTCTTATCTCTGTTCTTTCTTTCTTTCTTCTTCCTGTGGGGTTACTTTGTTGTTTTTTTACTAATTCCTCCAAATGTGCAGTCAGTTCTTCAATTTTTGCTCTTTCTTCTTTTTGGATGTGTGAATTTATGGCTATAAATTTCCCTCTCAGTACTACTTTTACTGCATCCCATAATTTTGGTATGATTTGTTATCATTTTCATTAGTTAAAAGTAGTTATTAATTTCTTTTGAGATTTCCTCTTTGACCCACTGTTTTTATAAGAGTGTGCTGTTTAATTTCCATATCTTGGTGTGAAATCTGGCCCTCTGGCCCTTGAAGATTTCAAGCTTCACTCCACTGTGGTCAGAGATATTATTTTGTATGATTTCCATCTTTCTGAATTCATTGAGCCTTTCTTTGTGGCCTAGCATATGGTCTATCTTGGAGAATGATCCATGTGCACTTGAGAAAAATGTATAACCTGCTGTAATCGGATATAATTATCTGTATATGTCTATTAGATCCAGCTCCTCTCATATACTGTTCAAAGTTTTTGTTTCTTTATTGATTCTCTTTTGAGATGTTCTGTCCAAAGTTGATAGTGGTGTATTAAAATCTTCTACTACAAGTGTAGAGGCATCTATTCTTTCACTTAGTTTTTTCAGTGTTTGCTTTATGTATTTGGAGGCACCCTTGTTAGGAGCTTAAATATTTATGATTGTTCATTCTTCTTGAGAGAGTGTCCCTTTCACTAATATGTAGTATCGTTCTTTGTCTCTCACAAAGAGACATTGTTTCACATTTAAAGTCTATTTTGTCTGATATTAATATAGCTACTCCTGCCTTTTTTTGGTTATTGTTTGCTTGTAAGATTGTTTTCCAACCAGTCACTTTCAACCTCCATGAATCCCTGGGTCTAAGATGTGTGTCTTGTAGACAACATACAGATGGGTCATATTTCCTTATCCAATCTCCCAGTCTAAATCTTTTGATAGGGGAGTTTAATCCATTGACATTCAGTGTTATTACTTTCAAGGAATTATTTATGTTAGCCATATTTTGATTGGACTTGTGTTTGTCATATTTTGTTTGTTTTTTTCCTTCTCTTTTTGTCTATTTTGTTGCTCTTCCACTCTCCTCCAATTCTGCCTCTCCTGTTTTTTCCTTTCTTCCTGCAGAACTCCCTTTAGTATTTCTTGAAGGCTAGGTTTCTTGTTGGCATACTCTTTCAATTTCTGTTTATTTGTGAATATTTCGAACTCTCCATCATTTTTGAATGCTAGTTTAGCTGGGTAGAGTATTCTTGGTTGGAAATTTTTTTCTTTTAGTACCTTGACTATATCATAGCACTGCCTTCTTGCCTCCATGGTTTCAGATGAGAAATCAGCACTTAATCTTATGAAGCCTCCCTTGTATGTGATGGTTCTCTTTTCTCTTGCTGCTTTTAGAATTTTCTCTTTGTCTTAAGCATTGGATAATTTGACCAGTATATGTCTTGGGGTGGGCCTGTTGGGATTTATGATGTTTGGGGTGTGTTGTGCTTCCTGGACATGTACATCCATCTCTCTCAGGATTTTTGGAAAGGTTTCAGCCATTATTTCCTCCAACACACCTTCTATCCCCATTACCTTCTCTTCTCCTTCTGGGATGCCTATAATATTGTGCGTTTTGCATTGTCATTCAGGTCCCTAAGTCCTAGCTGGATTTTTTTCTATCTTTTTATCGATCAGTTCTTCTATCTGTTTGATTTCAGATGTACTGTCTTCCACATCACTAGATCTCTCCTCTGCCTCTTCTAATCAGCTGCTATTTGCTGAGAGTGTATTTTTGATTTCTTGAACTGTGTTGTTCATCCCCACCATATCTGTTATCTTTTTGCATATGTCTGCAATGTCCTCTCCAAGTGTTTTCTTCATATTGTTAATCTCTTCCTTTACTTCATTAAGTTGGTCTCTAATATATATTTTGAGATCTTTAATTACTTGTCTGATGCTCTGCTCCCCTTCCTGTGTTTTAGTTTGTTCATTGGATTTAGCCATGTTTTCCTGATTATTGGTTTGGTTTGTAGGTTTTTGTTGCTGTCTGGTCATCATTTTATCTTGACAAGTTTAATCAGTTCTTTAGCTTCTTTGTCTAGTCATGGTGATTAATTGGTTTTTGTTCTTGTGTAAGTGTTATGTCTTCTCTTTGTCACTTGTTCTTCTTACTCTATTTTCTTGTTCCTGTGTAGGTTCACTTTGAAGGGAAATATTAGGGCCAGGGAAAGCAAAATGAGTAAGAAAAGAAAATGTGTAAAGTAGTATTGGTAATAAATGTCAACAGCCACAATGTGAGATTTGGGAGAATGGATATTAGACTCATGTAAGTTGTGTAGAGTTATAGCAGTAAGTAGAGTACCTATAATGAGATGTTCAATTGAATATGGGGAGGATAATAGTATGAATTAAAAAGCCAGTGTTTTCATGAGACAGGGAAAGAGAAAAGAAAGACAATAATATCAAGAGTGGATAAAAGACAGAAAACAGAACAAAGGTATTAGAAATTAAAAGTCAGACAATTTGGGGGCTGAAGAAAGGGAGGTGGAATGTAAGAGAAAGAATAGATGATGGAGGATAGCAAGATGTGGGGGAAAGGGGATAGTGTAGGTGGCCAAAATCAATTCACACAGAAAAGGGGAATTGGAGGATGGGGAAACACAGCAAATGTGAAGTGCTCCCTGAAGCACCTATTATATAATTAAAATAAAATAAAATAAGAAGAAAAAGAGAGAAAAGAAAAAAAGAGAAGAAATAAAAAAGGGGGTGGGCAAAGAAAAGGGAGGGAAACAAGCAAGAAAAATAAAAGGAGAAAAAACCTAAATAAACAAAAAAGGACCTTGGGGGATTAAATGGGAGAAAAGACCAGGAAATAATTCAATATTAGCAATCAAGACAATAAAAAAAAAAAGCACAAACACCAAGGTCTAGGGTAATCAAGGACCTTAGATGGACCGCAGGCACAGTGGATTCAGGTTTGGGAAGTCTGCAATATTGCAGAATCAAGGTGTGTGAGTCTCTGGAGCATGGGCCACCAGGGTTTAGGGGACACAGACCTGGGAACTATGCATAATGTTAACAGGGGGCCTGGGAGCACCACAGTGCAACACAGCCTTCAGGGATCCCTGCAGCTGGACACCAGCCTTAGGAGGAGGGATCCCGCCAGCAAATTCTGACCTCCATGTCAGAAAACCAATATTCCACCTCTCACAAGACTCTCTTCTGTCACTCTCTCACCAAATCGACATCCAGACACCTCCTGCCCTGCAAGCCCCCAAAACAGCCTGCTGGGGGCGCCACTGAACTACAAAGTGTTCAGGGGCCACCGTGGACGGGCTGCCAGCCTTAGGTGGAAGGGTTGCTCCTAGAACTTCTGACCTCCATGTCAGAAACTGAAAGTTCCACCTCTCACAAGAATCTCTTCTGTCACTCTATCACCAAATTGACATCCAGACACCTTCTGCCCTGAAAGCCCACGAAACAGACTGCTGGGGATGCTGCTGCACTACAAAGAGTTCAGGGACCACCGTGGATGGGCTGCCAGTCCTAGTGGGAGGGGCTGCAGCCAGAACCTCTGACCTCCAAGTCAGAAACCCCAAATTCCACCTTTCGCAAGAATCTCCTCCGTCACTGTCTCACCAAATCGACTTTCAGACACCTCTCATCCTGCAAGCCCCCAAAACAGCCCACTCAGGGCTTGGGAACTCCCCAGCACAGCAAAGCCTCCAGGAATCACCACCGCTGCCAGGCTGCCAGCCCCAGGGGGGAGGGCCCCATGCACAACCCCGACCTCTGTGAAAGAGACCCAAAATTCTACCTCTCCTCTGTTACTTTCCCACCAAATCAATGTACAGACACCTCCTGCTCTGCAAACATCCAAAACAGCCCAGTCCAGCAGGACTCCAACCCTACTCAGCCACTTCTTTGCAGGAGAGATTATAAGGTGCACTCACTCAGATGCCATCTTGCCCCGCCTCCACATAGATATAGATCTCTGGAGAACTCTAAAGACTGAACTATAATGTTCAATATGAAAATGTATTTGAAAATGTTTATTCAAAATATTTATTAAATATTACATCATTTTGAAAGAATGATTGCAATTTACTTTCAAAAGTTTATTTTAAGAAGCAGAGTTTTAAAATATTTTAAGTAGATTTTGCAAATTGGGGTGTAAATCATAAAAACTTTGTAATAGAATAATTCATAAATTCTTTAAAAATTTTGCTCAACAATAATTATAAAACCCAAGACCAAAAAATCTGGTAAAATACTAGACCCAATTTCTGTTCTTAAGAATTTGACAATGTTGATAGAGATAATATCAACCAGCATTCATTAACAGTAAACGATATGAAAAGGGACATTATTATTATAGTGGGTATGATGAATCAGCAATGTGCCTAGTAATAGCCTGAAGTGGAAAGAAAATACATGAAACAATAGACACTAGGTTTGTTAAAGATGTGTAAAATTCAGAAAGGCAGGTTGGAGTCAAGAGTAGGATAGGATAGTAACTGGAATGAAGACTAGGCATTGGAATGAGCCCAGAATTGTTGAGAAATTAAATGAGCTACCACATCCAGCATGATAGACTCCTTTCTAGTACATATTAATAGTTATTAACATATTAATACATTTTACTTACACATTATACATTCTATTTTAATCACATTTAATCCTATTATTCTTATTTATAATGCTTTATCCAAATGTTAACACTTGAGAGAACAACATAGAGTTGTCTGTGACTATATACAAATATTCAAAGGTATGGTAGGTAGATAACTACTAGTTATCCCTAAAATCCTTTCTCACTTCCTTCCACAAGATCAAAAGATATCCTGAATCTTAGTTTGGCACATGGACATATAGAATAACCATGGCACTTCTCAGCCTCCACTGTAGCAGATACTGTCATGTTGCTAAGTCCTTGTTAAAGGGATATGAGTGGAGATGAGGCCTGCCACGTCCAGGTAGTGTTATTCAAATGAAGGGACATTTCCTATTCCTTCCACACATATCTTTCTGCTGGTTGGGTGGTGAAGATAAAGGACAGACCTGGAGCCAGTGTTTTAGACCACAAGAGAAAAACTACATGTTGTAGTCAGAAGTGCATAAAAGGAAACTAATGTCATTTAAAGCCACCATTCCAGCTTGAATAACCTTCTGAGTGTGTGCATGTTTGATTTCATAGCCAAAATATTGTAGAAGTCGGAGGAAGTTCAATTATTTGCATATGGAAAGGCCAGGATTCAGGAATAATTTTGGGAAGGAAAAATTATTTATTTATGGCTGGACTCGGAGCTTCTCATTCAAAGTGTGAGCCCTGAACAAGATTTTTGAGTTCTTTTTATACAGAGGAAGACCTAATGGTTCTTTGTTTCAGTGCTCAATAGGCTTGAGTTAACATATATCTTCCACATCCCAGGTAAGGTTTCAACATGGACTTCATACATTCTAGACAAGCTTTTAGCATATTTGGTTTGCATTTTCCTTGAATATTTAAAGTTTATAGAGTTAGTATTGTTTAACTGTTTTTTCCGGGACTGGAGTCATTGTCATAGTTACCAAGGGCAGAGCTTCAGTTCTCACTGTCCCAAACACACAGCTCAGGATACATACACTTCAGGTTATCTATGAAGAGATGAACAGCCTGCCCCCCCACCCATAACCTACTTCATTTTCCCCCTTTATGCCAGCTTATCTTGCTAAGCTTTGGCATGATTATTGTTGGAGTTATGAGGTGGGTGTCTGTTCATTGTTTTGATTGATTATTCCACTTATTAATTTCCCAGTGAGGGCCCAAAGACAAAGTTCCTGGATAACATGGCAGTTTATCCTGTTTTCATAAGAAGTTCTAGTCTTGGACAGTAGAAACCTGGGGGTGGGGTCCCCAGCAGTCATTCTGGGGATTACCAGTGCTTATGTGGATTTTTTGCTAAGCTCAAGACCCATCTATTAATTTTATTTTGCCCTTAGAGAGTTTACACCTTTAATCTTAAAGGGGTGCTACTTCTTGCAGGCCATTGGCTGTAGTCCTTACCTAACAAGATGTAAAAACTGCTATTTTATTTACACTGGAAGAAGGTGGATCTGGCATTCTGTACAAAGCTGGGTGAAGTTTTTATATGGTTAATAAGATGTTCATTCTGAAAGAAACAAACTTAATAAAAAATTTGGAATACCTGTTTTTTTAAAAAAGGACATTGGATTACAGAGTTAGACAGGGTTAGGTGCCTATAAAGATGGCACACTTTTTAAAAGTTAGTGCAGAACAGTATATACATATATATTTTAAGTTATTTCTTTCCAGAGAGAAATTGTAATAGATAATAGTATTATGTACTTAGTGTTGTTCTGAAGATGAATTTCAGGCTGTTTAATGACTGGCACTCATTTGCTCCATCAGGTGCTTCTGGTGAATTGACACATTTTGGGTATTTGGTTTCATTCAGGATTAGTGCACCAAGTGGGAGATTCCTGTAGGTTTTTAGCTGTGGAAGTGATCAGAACTACAGAATAAAGTTTTTTACATTTTGGGTTTAATTGAATAATTTCTGGTAATTCTGACTGTTCAATAGGTGACCCATCACTAGCAAGCAAACCTCATTTTGCTACACAGTAGAGTAGAGTAGTAGGGTGGCTGAGCCTGGCACCAATTAGCTAGCTACCTGCAAGCTACTGGTGGTCCCATTGTTTCCAGCTAAGTCCACCACCTTATTTTATAGACATGTTTATTAATAATTTAGAAAGTGAAGTCACAGGAATTTAGCATGTCTAATGTACTTTTGTACCTGATCCAGAATAGAAAAGATAACATTACAATTATTAAGCATATATTCAGAACAGGATAAAAGTACTGCACTTAATATTAACTAGTGTATTACTTAATGCATAAGTCTTCTGAGTTGCAATTAATAATTTTAATTTTCAGGTTTGTAATACCTTACATGTTATCTCTCCATGGGAGCAGGTCATAATGTTGTAGAATTTGAGAGAAGTTCAATTATTTGAGTATAGAGAGGCCAGGACTCTGGAATGATTTTGAGAAGGAAAAATGGTTTATTGACGGCCGGCCGGACTCGGGAGCTTTCTGTTTGAATCCCGAGCCCCAAACAAGATTTTTTAGTCCCTTTTATACAGAGAGGAAAGGCCAAATGGTCCTTTTGTTTCAGTTCTCAATAGGCTTGAATTAGCATATATTTCCACATCTTAGTAAGCTTTTAGCATGGACCTCAGGCATTTGATAAGCTTTTAGCATATTTGCTTTGCATTTCCCCTGAATACTTAAAGTTAATAGACCTTGCATTGTTAAACTGTCTCCTGCTCGCCAAGGGCAGGACTGCAACCTTTCATCATTCCACACCCACAAGTCACAGATAGTTTAGGTTACCTCTGGAGACAAAGAGCCTGCCACCCATAGCGCACATCATTTTCCCCCTTTGCCAAAGTTTAACTTGCTAAGCTTTGGCATAATTATTGTTGGAGCTATGAGGTGGATGGCTGTTTGTTGTTTTGATTGATTATTTATCAATCTTTAGTGTAGCATCCAGGACTGTTTTTTTTTTTTAAGAGTTTAGAAGTTTTCATTCTGGACAGCAGAATCCTGGGGTGGGGGCCTCCTGCAGTCATCCTGCGGCCACTGGTGCTCACATGGGTTTCCAGCGAGGTTCCAGATCCATCTATTAATTTTATTTTACACTTGAAGAGTTTACACCTTTAATTTAAAAGGGGTGCTGAAGGGAGATGGATCTATTTTCTGTAACTGCTTCCTGCTGGCCATGGGCTGTAGTCATTGCCTAATAAGGTGTAAAACTCTTAATTTATTCTAACTGGAGGAAGATGGATCTGGCATTCTGTACGAAGTTGGATGAAGTTTTCATATGGTTAATAAGATGTTCACTCTGAAAGAAACAAACTTAATTAAAAATTTGGAATACCCGTTTTTAAAAGAGGACACATTGGATTACAGAGGTAGACAAGGTTAGGTGCCTATAAAGATGGCACTCCTTCAAAGCTGGTGGGAACAGCATATATATTCTTTTTTAAGTTATTCATCTTTAGAGAGAAATTGCAACACTTACCTTTGTCTGAAGACACATTCCAAGCTGTTCAATGATTGGCACTCATTCACTCAGATGCTCCTGGTGAACTGGCACTCCTTGGGCAACTGGCTTCACTCAGGATTAGAACACTAAGTTGGAAATTCTCTTTGTTTTCACCTGTGGGAGTGATCAGAACTACAGAATAAAGGTGTTTTTTTGTTGTTGTTTTTTTACACCTTGGTTTTAATTGTACAATTTCTAGCAATTTTGACTTGTTTAATAGGTGACTCACCATCAGGAAGCAAGCCTCACCTTTGCTACACAGCAGAGTGCAATAGAATATAGAAGTTGACTGAGACTGGCTGAGACTGCCACCTTATTCTATAGACATGTTTTTAACTGTTTAGAAAATGATTTTACCAGGAATTTAACATGTCTAATATACTTCTGCACTTGATCCAAAATAGAAAAGATAATGTTATAATTATTAGGCATATATTTAGTACAGGATAAAAGTACATCACTTAATATTAACTAATGTATTACTTAATGCATAAGGATTCAGAGTTGCAATTATTAGTTTTGAGTTTCAGGTTTGTAATACTTTACATGTTATCTCTCCATGAGAGCAGGCCATAATGCCAATTGTGTTTAAGTTTCACTTACTGTATCCTGGTATCATGGCTCCACTTAGCATGTTCTTCAACGCAGTGAGCAAGTCGCAGCATCCTTGATCTTAGAGAGAATTTCCAGTATTCTACTAGCCTGGTGCATAGTGCTGTCTGGCACTATGGAACAGTGCCAGTCTGGAGGCGATATCCATTGTACACTTGGCTGTACTGAGTCATTATTGGCTGCTGCAGTAGCTTGAAACTGCAACGTAGTTTCCATCGACTTCAGGAGCAGAACCAGAGGCTGATAGCAAATATTTTTAATTGAGGGGTCAGTGACCAGCCTAGCCAATACCTCACATAGAGAGGCCACCTGTAATGTATTCAAGGCCTGGTTTGAATACACAAGAGTTTGACAATGTTAAAGTTTATTCCTTGTTTTCATATTTATTTTAAACAACTTAATGCAACACATATATCAAATGACTGTTCACTTACACAATTTTACTATGAAGATAACTGTAGGTACTTTTAGTAATAGAAGAAAAATATTATTTTTCATTGTTAAAATGAAAACAGAAGATTTCCAATAGAATCAAGGTAACTTTTTATTACCATTTACTTAAATATGTACTTTGCGGTGGCCTTCAGACAGGTTTTATTATCATTAAGTTATTTCTGCTACCAATACCAATCTAAGTTTTAGTTAACAATGACTTCTAGAACTAGAACTATTTAAACATTTTCAGTTTGGCAGATGTTTCACAACCTCCTTATAATTGACTATAACCACATTGACTAGACACCTCATGTTTAAATAAACTTATTAAATTACAATTACCAAAGAAATTTACTCTATTTATTTAAGAGAGCATATCTACAATCTTTTTCCTTTAGCTTAATTTCACCAATGTGAACTTACAATTTTCATTACTCTAAAGATTTTGTATATATAATGTTAATTTAGTTTATAAATTAACTATGGGAGATTACACTCAAGTTAAATAAAATTGAAACCATAATAGTTTATGCAAGGAATGTTCTCTTTTTCCCTTACAGGAAGCTAAAAACTTCTTTTCTTTAAGTTATGAAAATTAATAATTTAAAAGCATACTGACTACCAGGTTTTAAAACAAATTACACAATTACTTAATTTTTTAAAATCATAACCCAGGAAAGATCTCTCCATAGTTTTTATGGACTTTCCTTTATTTACTGAAATTTGTTAATAGAGCCACTAATTACCTTTATTTTGTTGGAAAGACATCTTCTGGAAGAAAATAAGGCTCACCAGATTGTGGAGAAGGAAAGAATTTATTTTCAATCTTGCAAGAAGGGGCGCAGAGCCAGATATGGCTGGTGCCCCGAACAAAGAAAAATGACACAATTTATACCCCTAAGCCTAGCATGCAAGCTCTTCCTCTGTTTTTCCATAGATTGGATACTTCAGAAGTTACATCTTATCTGAGATTTAACTTTCCCGTGCAAAAGTTTGTGATTTAACTGCTTCCTCTATCACATTCCAACCATTTTAGTTTTTACCTGCTCCCCTTTGTCAAATAAGGAATAGAATTTATTGCTGAAATGGCATCGACCTAGTCCTTCTTGGGCATCCCTCCACTGCCCATAGGACTGGCCTAAACTGGTGTCCTCCACTGCTGTCCAACCCGGGAGTGGGAGACTGAGGCAGCAGGCTGCCAGGTTACACCAATCAACAATTTTTTCCTTACATGAAAATTAACCTAATATTTGGTTTTTTTGTTTGTTTGTTTTATTTTTTTTATTTTATGGCTGACAAAAGGTTTAAACTGGGAAATTACAGGGCAAACTGATTCTTAATTCCCTAGCCTAGTAGATAGGTTTAATCTGCCACACCTAGTCTTGCCTTTAAAGCTCTTGCAAAGAGGAGGCCCTTTCCCAATTGTTTCTATAATCAGATTTCTATGACTTTTTCATCCTGCTTAGTTTAATTTGGGCCTTAAGAATACTTACAAATATAACTGCATATTTAATTTTTAACAATTTTAAGAATTTTTATTTGTTAATTTGATGTTATCCTGATGTATGAAGACATACACTGAGCATTTTTTTTTAAATGGGCAGACTCAAAGAGTTAGACACAAACACAACTCATTGATGTTACTTATAATTTGCATTATTTTATATACTGTTTAGCTTAATTAATTAGGGGTCCAGAAATACATATTACTTATATAACTGCATATTTAACCTCAACAATTTGAGCAAATAGGCAGATATAAATAGTTTGAGACAAAAACATAACTTTAATTACTTTAAACTTCTAATCTTTACAAAACAAGTGTGACGGCAAACATTTCAAAGACTCTTGAAACTTTCCTTAATTTGCACTATGACCATGCAGTTTACCACAAGAATTTTCCTTCTTACTTAATGGATTATAATAACCAAAATGTTCTCAATGCTTTAGCACCATTTTGTTTTAGAACTTTATATTTTACTTTGAAATTAGCAGAATTTTGGATAAACAACAAGATTAATCTTATATATTTACTGAGGCTATTTGAAGACTCAGGGAGACAGACGTTTCTCTCATGAATTGCCACTAGGGACACTGACAATCCAGGCAGGAGACTTCTCCCCCTCCACCCCCTTTTGATTTTGGAGATAATAAAATTCCAGTGGTCATTTACCCTTATTCCATCAGGCAGCAATTTATTTAGTTTACACTTGAATTCATGAGAGAAAGGGTTACTAATACCAGGACAGGAGACAGTGATGTCCCAGCTCTTCTCTGGCCTATAGGGGCAGAAGCTATTATGAAATAACCATCAGCAAAGGCAAGGGGTGAGGTTAGCCTTGAAGTAACCATAAACTAAGGAAAGGTAAAGTTTAGAGTTTACCCTTAAATAATAATTTCAGGCTAAATTCACCCAGCTATAATTGCAGTTATTACCTTTCCACTGTTTTATAATATAAATGCATTTATAAATGATTTTAATGACAAAGTCATCTTCTGTTTCCTTAACAATAAAAACACATTCCATATATCCCACATACTAAGTTACCAGGCAAACTTCTTACAACATATAATTGCCATTAATACTAAAAAGCTTGTTAAAATAATGAACTTTTCTTCACTTTAAATACTTAGCATGTAATACCAGAAACAGTTTCTTTGGAAGCAAGTTGGCAGGGGAGGCTGGCTGCCAAATAAATTTGTTATAAAATTACCTTTTATTATTATTATTATCAATTCAGTTTTTGTTTAATAATGACTTTCTGCAATTTGCCATTTAAATACCTTAATTTAAACAATGGTTTGTAAAACCTTTATAATTATTTATACCTTTAAGACAAATTTTACCTCCACAGAACACATTCTCTTACTTAAAGTTACTACAGTACCTTCTAAGAACCTGGGCAGAATGCAAACGTATTTTGGTTTTGACACCCTAAGGAGGGAACTTTACTGCATTTATTCTGATTCTGCTTTTCACCCCCTTCACTTCCCCCCCTTCCAGGCAGTCAGGTGGACAACAAACAGGAATGCAGCTTATGAATAGAAGAGTGGACTCACTGGAAAGGGGCAAGCCGCTCCCCCCTTTCCAGCTTTCAGCCAAAATGGGCAGACAGAACCTACTCAAATTTGGCAACTCTCCCGGGGACCCAGCCACCCTGACTGGGACATCCCCAACAAACTTGGGTGCGTGGCGTGGACACAGATGGCTTCCAAGCCCCGGCAAAGGGCCAGACCAGAGACAAGACAGCAGAGCATGCACAAACATCTAGACTCCGCAAGCATCCAGACTCCTCAGCTTTTGCCCCAGAATCATTTCACCCCCTTGCCAATGGCAAGGGAGGGCTCCAGCTCTGCTGTAATTCTACTTTACATAAGGACACAACTCCAACACTAGCATTGAGCTGACACAGACAGAAGCACAAAGGTCACTAATCTGACCCACAAGTGTATATATTTATTTTCACCATGGCTGCCCCCACAGCCATCACAAACCTCAGAACACTTAACATTTGGTATAAAGCGAATTCATTCACAAATTAGCACCATAACAAAAGATTTGTAACCAAGTTTGTTTGTTTGTTTTTTTAATCCAGACCAATTTCCAGGATGTTAGGACTTGAACCTATAAACAGCCCTTCCTATTAAAATCGAGACTCCAGTCCTTTAGTGGATATAAGACCAGTACCAGATTCTAACATGCAGTTAGACAAACCCAAAACACCAGGGCTTTTCCCTGGTTTTTCTCCTTTTCCCAAGCCTAGAGAGAACGGCTTCCCCCCAACCTACTGGGGCTACTAGGGTGCTCTCGGGAGGTGATCAGCCTCCCCTGCCTAGCAATTAAAGCTAGGGCTTTCCAGACTCTGCTCACCCGGGGAGTCTTACCTTCTTCCATGTTCGGAGTTCTTTTTCGTTCCCAGAATCTTTCTCTTCAGACCTTCCATTGTCCTCGATTTTTGTCGGGAAGATTCTGGTGGAGCCCACATCTTTTCTGGATTAAATTTAATCCAGGGGCGCCCAGATTTGGGGTTCACCCGAGTCCTCCCGGCTTCCTCGGGGATTTGGAAGGGGCAGCAAAATGCTACCGTCTCTGGCCTTCGTTTGTTGTCCCTTCGTGGTCGCCAAAAATGTTGTAGAATTTGAGAGAAGTTCAATTATTTGAGTATAGAGAGGCCAGTACTCAGGAATGATTTTGAGGAGGAAAAATGGTTTATTGACGGCCGGCCGGACTCGGGAGCTTTCTGTTTGAATCCTGAGCCCCAAACAAGATTTTTTAGTCCCTTTTATACAGAGAGGAAAGGCCAAATGGTCCTTTTGTTTCAGTTCTCAATAGGCTTGAATTAGCATATATTTCCACATCTTAGTAAGCTTTTAGCATGGACCTCAGGCATTCGATAAGCTTTTAGCATATTTGCTTTGCAGTTCCCCTGAATACTTAAAGTTAATAGACCTTGCATTGTTAAACTGTCTCCTGCTCGCCAAGGGCAGGACTGCAACCTTTCATCATTCCACACCCACAAGTCACAGATAGTTTAGGTTACCTCTGGAGACAAAGAGCCTGCCACCCATAGCCCACATCAATAATGCCAATTGTGTTTAAGTTTTACCTATAGTATCCTGGTAATCATGGCTCCACTTAGTGTGTTCTTCACACAATGAGCAAGTTGCAACATCGTTGATCCTAGAGAAAGTTTCCAGTATTTTACTGGCCTGGTGTACAGTGCTTTCTGGCACTATGGAACAGTGCCAGTCTGGAGGTGATATCCATTGTATGCTCAGCTGTACCGAGTCGTCATTGGCTGCTGCAGGAGCTTGAAATTGCAGCATAGTTCCCATCAACTTCAGGAGTATAACCGGGGGCATGATATAGCAAACATTGCTATTTGAAGGGTCAGTGATCAGCCTAGCTAATAACTCACATGGAGAGGCAACCTGTAATGAATTCAAGACCTGGTTTGAATGCACAAGAGAGTTTGACAATGTTAAAGTTTATCCCTTTTGTAAATATATTTTTTTAAACATTTTTAATGCAACACATTATATATCAAATGATTTTATTTTTTTACACTTTTACCATGAAGATACTAGCAGGTATTTTACCTTAGTAGTAGAAGGGAAAAAAAACTATTTTTCATTTTCAAAATGAAAATGGAAGCTTCCCAAAGAATTAAGGTACCTTTTCATTACCATTTACTTAAACATGCACCTGTGGTGACTTTTAGACAGGTTTTATTTTCACGAAGTTATTCTTTGACATCAATACCAATCCAGGTTTTTAGTTAACAATGACTACTAGAACTAGAACCATTTAAAGGTTTCTGTTTGGAAGATGTTTTAAGAAACATTTTGCAATTAACTAAAACCACATAGACTAGTTACCTTACATTTAAATAAACTTATTAAATTACAATACAAAGTAAAGAGTTTACTTTATTCATTTAAGAGAGAATATTTACAATTTTCTTTAGCTTAATTTCATTAACATGAAATTGCAGTTTTTATTACTCCAAAGGGAGATTATATCCAAGCTAAATAAAATTGAAACCATTAGAGTTTATGCAAGGAATGTTTTCTTTCCTTTCTTTACAGGAAGCTAAAACCTCTCTTCTTTGTTTAAGTTCTGGAACTGTGAATAATTTTAAAAGTATATGGACTACTAGGTGCCGAAATATATTATAAGTGCATAATTGTTTAATCACAATTTAGGAAAGATCTTTTCAAAGATTTTATGAACCTTTTTTCGTACTGAAATTTGGTAATAGAATTATTAACCACCCTGATTTTAAGGCTGCCAAAAGATTTAAACTGGAGAATTACAGGGCAAACTGATTTTTAATTCCCCAGCCTAGAAGATAGTTTTAATCTGCCACAGCTAGTTCCTCCCTCAAAACTCTTTCAAAGAGAAGGTCCTTTCACAATGATGTGGGCTATGGGTGGGAGGCTCTTTGTCTCTTCAGAGATAACCTAAACTATCTGTGACTTGTGGGTGTGGGATGATAAAAGGCTGCAGTCCTGCCCTTGGTGAGCAGGAAATGGTTTAACAATGCAAGGTCTATAAACTTTAAGTATTCAGGGAAAATGCAAAACAAATATGGTAAAAAGCTTGTCGAATGCCTGAGGTCCATGCTAAAAGTTTACTAAGATGTGGAAATATATGCTAATTCAAGCCTATTGAGAACTGAAACAAAAAGACCATTTGGCCTTTCCTCTCTGTATAAAAGGGACTAAAAAATCTTGTTCGGGGCACGGGATTGAAACAGAAAGTTCCTGAGTCTGGCTGGCTGTCAATAAACCATTTTTTCTTCTCAAAATCATTCCTGAGTCCTGGCCTCTCTATACTCATTAATTGAACTTCTCTCAAATTCTACAACAACAATAGTTCCTATATTCAGATTTTTATATGACCTTTCCATCCTTCTTAGTCTAATTTGGGCTCTGGGAATATTTATTCACATATATAAAAGCATGTTTAATTTTTAACAATTTGAATAGAGCTCTTTTAAGAATTTTCATTTGTTAATTTGATATTATTATCCCGATGTATGATGATATACACTGAGCAAATAGGCAGACAAAAATAATTAGACACATTAACACAACTCATTGATGTTACTTATAATTTGCATTATTTTATATACTGTTTACTTTAATTTGGGTTCTAGAAATATATACATTACTTTTATAACTATATATTTAACCCTAACAATTTGAGCAAATATGTAGACATGAATAGTTTGACACAGAAACATAACTTAGTTACTTAAAACTTTCATTTTTTTACAAAATAAGTGTGACTACAAAACATTTGAAAGACTCCTGGAAGGTTTTTTTCCTTAATTTGCACTATGACCATGCAGTTTTGCACAACAATTTTGTTTCTTAACTAATGGCTTATAACAAAAATCCTCCCAATGCTTTAATACAATTTTCCTTTGTTTCATAACCTTATATTTTACTTTGACTTGTATATTCACCGAGGCTTTTGAAGTCTCAGGGAGACTGGTTTCTCTCATGAATTGCCACTCTAAGGAACCCTAGCAGTCAATGCAGGAGGCCTCTTTCATTTCCCAGTCCTTAGAGATAAAAAGATCCCAGTGGACCTTCAACCCTGAGGGTCAAGAATTCCACCAGGCAGCAATTTAGTCCACACTTGGAATCATGAGAGAAAGCAAGGTTACTAATACCAGTAGGACAGGAGACAGCTATGTCTCACACTTGCTTTTCCCTGGACTAAAGGGGCAGAAGCTGCTTTGAAATAACTATAAGCAAAGGCAAGGGGTGAGGCTAGGCTTGAAGTGACCACAAATGAAGGTAAGGTCAGTTTAGAATTTATACTTACAAAAAAAAACAAACACAGATTTTAAAGTTGAGGTTTATCCTTTTTTCTGCACTTTTATGGCCCTTACTGCAGCCAGATCGTTAAAAGGGCTATCAAGTGATTAGAGGTCTATTGTTTTCAAGCAATAGCCTCCTTCCTTTAGACAAGTTTACCAGTAAACATTTCAAAGCATTTTTACTGAGACTCAGAGGGAGAGAGATTCAGAAAAGCAGAACCTGGGCAGAATGCAAATTTATTTTAGCCTTTGACACCGCGTAGGGAGGGAACTTTATTGCATTTATTTTGATCCTGCTCTGCATCCCCTTCAATTCCCCCATTCCAGGCAATCAGGTGCATAGTGATTAAACAGGAATGTGGCTTATGAATAAAAGGCATGGACTCACTGGAAAGGGGCAAGCTACTGCCCCCTTTCCAGCTCTCTGCTAAAATGGCTTGAAAGAACTTTTTAAAATTCCGTGCCTTTCCCAGGAACCCAGCCACCCTGACAGGGGCCAGTTTCAATAAACTTGGGAATGCCGCACTGATATGGGTGGTCCCCAAACCCCAGAAAAGGGGCGGACCCAGAGACAAGACAGTAGAGCATGGGCAAATATTTAGATTCTGCAATTTTGCCTTATAATCAATCCACTCCTTTGCCAATGGCAAGGGAGGGTTTCAGCTTAACCAAAAGTTACCACTTTACATAATTACACAATTCAACACCAGCATTTGAGCACAGACAGATGTACAAGACTTATCAATCTGATTTACAATCTCTATATTTTCCAGACATGGCTGCCCCTGCAACCATTACTGAGGAGAGACGTCAGGCTGAGGTGTGGCTCACGGCAGTGGCAGGGCTCGGCACACGCCAGGCACCGCTGTGAGTCAGCCCGGGCGGCAGGCATGGGCGTACGGCCCTCTGCCGAGAGGGGAAACCGGGCGCTTTCCCGCCCTCCCCTCGCTCCCCCGCCATGATCCGGCTGCTGCCTGCGCCTCTCTCTCAACCCCCGCCCTCTCCAGGGGCCTCCGCGAGAGGCCGCCGCCATAGAGGAACCCCCGCGCCTCTTCCCCCCTCCCACAACACGCAAGTGCAGACATAATCACCGCTTGCCACACCCCTCCCGGCAGGGCGCAGGCGCGCCTGGCAGTCACAGCTTGCCAGCCCCCGGCCCGCCCCTTGCCGGTCCCCACCTCTGCCCCGTCTCCGCCCACTGGCCTGGATAGCGACATCTCCCAGCCATATTAGGGCATAAAGTCCATTCCCACCAATCCACACTCACCCCAGGCCAGCCCCGCCTCTGCTCCCCCAGACTTATATTTGCAAGCACTTCCTCAATAAACAGACCTGTGCATAGTCCTCGTCTCCGTGGCGTTCTTCATCGCGTCGCATGTCCCCACCAAACCTGAGCGGCGAGAAGGGGCCTTGAGGCTTCGTGCCCGCTCCTCCTCCTTCGCCCGCGCGGCGGCCCCATCCGGAGAGCCCGTCCGGCCAGCCTCGCCGGCCCTCCCGGAGGCCCGAAACCGCCCGCAGTTGTCGCCCAACGTGGGGCAGTCCTCGACACCAGGCCCCTTGTTCTGCTCAAGGTAGAGACTCTTCGGCGTCCTCCATTCAAACCAGAATGGGTGCTTCGCTTTCCTCCCGTCAGGTCCCGCAGGTTCGGGCCCTGGCTGCCCTCTTGGAAACCAACCACGTCAAGGTTTCCGTCCGCCAGCTTCAGTGCTATTGGGACTTGCTTCTCCCGTTCAATCCCTGGCTCACCACCTGCCCGCTCTGGAGTCCTCAGACTTATGCCAGGCTGATTGACCGAGTCACCTCCGCTATGGAGCGTGAAGGCCGATCGTTTCCCCCCGGCCTCCTCCCTGCCCTCGTGGCCATTCGCGCCTGCTTGCATGGTGTGCCCACCCCTGAGGCCGAGACTTTCCCGTGCGATACTCTGGGTGGCTCCGATAAGGGGAACGCTTGTCAGGAGGATGCTCCCAACAGTGATTCTGACACCGAATCGCTCTCAGCCCAGCTAAACGCCGCCCTCGAACTTAACCCCCTCTGTGCCGCTGATTCTGACTCTGACCAAGATGGCGAACTTCCTCCTTCTTCTTCGCGGAAGAAGGGGAAGTCCACCCAAGATGGCGCACTTCCTCCTTCTTCCTCTCAAAAGAGGAAGAAGTCCCACTCCCCGCCCCTTCCTGCTTCTTCACGGAAGGAACCTCCACCTCTATACCCTCCCCTTCCTGCCTTGGCGCCATCTTGCCACTACCTGCCCAACCCAGAAACGGAAATGCTGCATCCGCCATCTTCCGATGATGACCTGGATTTTGAACATGAGCAGCCGCCATCTTATGCACTGCCGCAACCCTTCCTTCACCAAGGGTACCCTTCCCCGCGCACTGACGAATTTCTCTTAAAGCCTCCCACCGCTCCGCTCGCTGATATGTACCCGCTAAACCCCAACTGTTCTCCGGCGAACCCCCAAGTGTGGGTTCCCTTCTCCCCTAAGGATGTGCAAGCCCTCCATAATGCCATCCGAGAGGACGGGCTCGCTAGTCCCCACGCCCAGGACCTGCTAGAGCGCATGTCCATTGCCCGCTGCCTTCCATACGATTGGATCTCCCTCGCGAGGGGTGCTCTCCCATCAGGGCAATTCATCGACTGGCGCGCACACTTTGCCGCCGAGAATGAAAGACAAATCGCCGAGAACGCCCGCGACGGGACCCCATACCCTCCCAACGCGTTCCTCGGGCTGGGGCGCTTCAGTGCGCCTCAACGCTTTTTGGGCCTTCCTCAAGGCTTCTTTCTCTAGTTGAGGGAATGTGCCCTCCGAGCCTTCTGCAACTGCGCCACCTCTGCTCCCGAGCCACTCACTAGACTCTTTCAAAAACCTGAGGAACCATTCGCCGACTTCATGGCGCGCGTTCAGGCCGCCGCTGAGCGCAAAGTCGTTGGCGCACAGCTCAAACTTCCTTCATCAAGGACATCGTCCAAGAGGGTGCAAACCCAACTTGCAAAGCAATCATCAGACCGTTGAGAGACAAGCCCCTCCATGATTGGGTCCTGGCCTGCTCCGGTGTCAATGTCCAGGCCTCCGCCATGGCCCAGGCCATCCTCGCTGCCGTCTCAGCCTCCAATGAATGCTTCCACTGTGGCGAACTCGGTCATTATGCTCGAGAATGTCCCAACAAACCGCGGCCACCGCCGAACTTGCCCGAGACAAGCCGTCCGCCACGGGCTCCCTCCACTCCGTGCCCGCGATGTGGAAAAGGGTACCATTGGGCCCGCGACTGCCGCATCCCTAACACCAGCCGCAAGCCTTTAAACGGCCATGGGGGCAGGCCTCAGCCCCGCAACAAAGAGGCCACGGCGACTCAGCCTCCCCGCCCATGAGAGTACTTTGGTCTGTTCCCATCGCACCCTCCACCAAACCTCTTCTCTCCATCCAAGTGTCTGGCCGCTGGCTCACAGGGTTGCTTGATACAGGAGTGGAAATTTCCTGCATCCCATTCGATCAGGCCGGCCACCTCCCCCTCACCAATGGGCCCTTGGTTGTTGGGGCCACTGGCCAAGCGCCCTCCCAGCAAGTTGCCCAAGATGTCGTCTGGAGAGATGCTGAGGGCCGTCAAGGAACCTTCCGCCCCCTCGTTCTAAAAGAAATCTCGCAAGTTCTCTGGGGCCGTGATATCCTGCACCAGTCTGGGGCCGTTCTCACTGCGTCGCCACCGCAGCTGCCCCCCCAATAGCTTCGGCCATTGTTCGCGTTCAACCTCCAGCGCCCGTTCCTCTGCGTTGGGATACAGAGGAACCCATTTGGGTGGAACAATGGCCTTTTCCAATCCCTAAACTGGACATTCTCAAGGGACTCGTGAGCGAGCAGCTTCGCGCGGGCCACATCGAGCCCTCCACCAGCCCTTACAACTCTCCAATATTCTTCATTCAGAAGAAGAACGGCAAGCCTCGTCTACTCCAAGACTTGAGGGAAATCAACAAACATATCGAGCCTATGGGGTCGCCGCAGCCCGGCCTCCCCCACCCTACAGCCGTCCCTCGGCATTGGTTTGTTGCAGTAATATACATCAAAGGCTGTTTTTTTTCCATTCCATTCCACCCGGCAGATCGGCCGAAATTCGCCTTCACGGTTCTCCAAACCAATCATCGGGAACGAGCACAGCGATACCAATGGAGCGTTTTGCCCCAAGGCATGCGGAATAGTCCCGCCATTTGTCAAATGTATGTGCGGGAAGCCATCCAGCCGCTCGTGAGGTATGCCAACATCATTCACAACATGGACGATTTGCTTATCGCCCATCCCTCCGAGCCAGGTTTGCGCACAGTACTGGAGCAATTCTTAGGCCATCTTCAGGATTTGGGTCTCAAAGTCAATGCACAGAAGCTAACAGTCCATCTGCCGTACCAGTTCCTGGGGTTCTCCATCACTTCCACTGTTACACCTCAAACGCCAAAACTTAAAGTGCCCGATTCGCTCACGCTCCATGAACTGCAACAGCTTTGTGGGCAAATCAACTGGGTGCGCTTGGCGCTTTCCCTTACCACACAGCAGCTTCAGCCATTGTTTCAGCTCTTGCGCACTAATGCGCCACCCTCGCCAGGACTTCGCAGAAGAATCACCCTCACTCCTGAGGCCAAGGAAGCCCTTCATCAGATCAACTCCGCCCTCGAGCACTGTCAGCTCCAACAGTATGACCCCGAAAAACCGCTATTGGGACTAATCTTGCCCACCCGGGGCACGCCTACTGGCCTTCTTTGGCAGGACGGGCCACTCCTCTGGGTCCACATGGCCAAGAGCAAGGTCAGAAAAATTGGCCCTCAAGCTACCCTATTCATTCAGCTCGCCACAGCCCTGTTCACCCACGCCTCATATCATTATGGGTACCCGCCTGACACCATCGTGTGGCCACTAACTGCTGAACAGACCACTACTTTGCTGCGTAGTTCCATCGACATGCAGGCGCTCATGGAACTCTTTCACGGGAGCTTTGACAACCACTTTCCGCAGCACCGGCTGCTGCAAGGCCTCCCCCTGCTAGATATCGCAGCGCCTAACCATTTCCCCTTTCCGTCCCACAAACCCCTCCCGGGTGCGGCCATCGTCTCCACAGACGCTTCAAAAACTAAGTTCGCCGCAGTTGTCTACGTGCCTAATGAGCACCAGCCGCGCACTCATGTGCGCCTCCATCAGTCCTCTGTCCAAGTAGCAGAACTGCGAGCTGTCCTTATGGCCCTCCAGCTGAATCCTGATTGCCCCTTGAACATCTTCACCGACAGCCTCTATTGTCTTCAAGTCTGTCAAGTCATCGCCTTTTCGGTGTTTTTTCCACCCGACTTCCCTCCCAATAAGGACATCAATGCCGCTCTTCTGCAGCTCCAGGAGCAGCTTGAAGAGCGCCGGCAGCCTTGGTTCATCACCCACATCCGCAGTCACTTCGGCCTCCCAGGGCCTTTGGCTCATGGCAACCATCTGGCTGATCAAGCCGTCCACCTACTACCAACAGACCCTGCGGGTGCCGCTGCTGCAGTCGGCGATCTTATCAATCAGGCCAAGTTGCTGCATGCCAGGTTTCATTTTCCAGCCAGAAGCATCCACAAGCTCTTTCCGGACCTGCCAATTCATACTTGCAAGCACCTTGTCCGGTCATGCCGGACCTGTGCCCCGCTGCTGCCTCTTGGACCACTTCAGCCCCAAGGAGTTAATCCTCGTGGACTTCGGCCCAACTCTAGGTGGCAATTGGACGTGACTCATGTTCCTCAATTTGGTCGTTGGAGATACCTTCATGTAGCGATCGACACATTCTCTCATCTCTGTTATGCTACCGCGCTCACGGGAGAAACCGCCAAGCACGCCGTCCAAGCCCTTCGAGAGTCCATCCTCTTCATGGGCGTCCCCTGGGACATCAAAACAGATAACGGGCCTGCCCACCGAAGTGCTTCCTTCGCAGAGTTCCTCAAGCTGTACAACATCACTCACCACTTCGGCATCCCATACAACCCCCAGGGCCAAGGCATGGTAGAGCGCACTCATCATTTTCTCAAGTTTCTTATCAGTAAGGAGACCAGCAACCATCCACGCCGCACCCCCTGCGACATCATCACCGAGGTTTTAATCCGCCACAATTTAATGGCTTTTGACAGCCAGGGGTGCTCACCAGTTCACAAGCACTGGGGGCCTACCTTCCGGGCTACCCCCGCACCGCTCGTCCTCTGGCGCGACCCGCAAACATCCAACTGGTGCGGGCCCGCCCCTCTCCTGGCCCAAGGGTGAGGATTCGCCTGCGTCTTCCCAGACTCAGAGCCTCAGCCCATTTGGGTCCCCAGATGCCTCGTCAAGCCCTATACCACCGAGACCCCGGCTGATGCTGACCCTCAAAGTCAGCCGGCCGAACTTTCCACCTGACCCTCCCTTCCATGCTATCATTCATTCTGCTCTTCCCTTCTCCCTGCCCCCCCCCTTAACAACATTCGGCGGGAGGTGTGGGGGAAGTGTAGGGTTTTCTCTTCATTCTGTCTCCGCAGATGGCCCCTCGTAGCCCACCGCCTGTCCCAAGCACTGGCGATCCAGCCCCGTCAACCCATCGCCAGCGCCGCCATCTTCGGCTACTCAACCATCGCATGCAGCAGCTCAACATCTCCAACCCTGAGGATCCCCTCCGCTCACAGATCCTGCACCTTCTCCACCGCGCGAAAGAGGCTGCGGTGCAAAGGCCGCTGCTGCCCCCCGGCACCCCTCCCCTCGTTCACATCCTTGTCATCATCCTTCTACTTCTCCTCATAATAGCCCTTGGCGGCTTCCTCTGTGTGCGACGCGCTCTCAGGACACATCGCGACCGCCAGACCCTCCTTGCCATGGCCGCACTGGCCCTTATTAAAAAGAAGGGGGAGATGAGGAGAGACGTCAGGCCGAGGTGTGGCTCACGGCAGTGGCAGGGCTCGGCACACGCCAGGCGCCGGCGTGAGCCAGCCGGGGTGGCAGGCACGGGCGTACGGCCCTCTGTCGAGAGGGGAAACCGGGTGCTTTCCCGCCCTCCCCTTGCTCCCCCACCACGATCCGGCCGCTGCCTGCGCCTCTCTCTCAACCCCCACCCGCTCCAGGGGCCTCCGCGAGAGGCAGCCGCCATAGAGGAACCCCCGCGCCTCTTCCCCCCTCCCACAACACGCAAGTGCAGACATAATCACTGCTTGCCACACCCCTCCCGGCAGGGCGCAGGCGCGCCTGGCAGTCACAGCTTGCCAGCCCCCGGCCCGCCCCTTGCCGGCCCCCCCCCCTGCCCCGTCTCCGCCCACTGGCCTGGATAGCGACATCTCCCAGCCATATTAGGGCATAAAGTCCATTCCCACCAATCCACACTCGCCCCAGGCCAGCCCCGCCTCTGCTCCCCCAGACTTATATTTGCAAGCACTTCCTCAATAAACAGACCGGCGCATAGTCCTCGTCTCCGTGGCGTTCTTCGTGTCGCACGTCCCCACCAAACGAGCAGCGAGAAGGGGCCTTGAGGCTTCGTGCCCACTCCTCCTCCTTCACCCGCGGGGCGGCCCCATCCGGAGAGCCCGCCTGGCCAGCCTCACCGGCCCTCCCGGAGGCCCGAAACCGCCCGCACATTACAAACTTTAGAAAGAGAGAGCTTTCAATAATAAAAATTAACAGGATTTTCTGTTTACCCTACCTGTTTACAAAGAGAATTTATCTGCAATTCCACATCAAGATAAAAGACTCCCAGCTAAACTTTTCTCACTGTTTAAATTTACTCTGAGAACAAGCTTCAGTAAAAAGCCAATTCATTTTCTTATAGCCAAGTTTTTCAAAATCCAGACCAATTTCCAGGACATTAGGACTCAAATCTATAAACATCCTTTCCTATTATATTCAAGCCTTCACTATCTCTTGGAGAAAAGATCTGAAACCATGTACTAACATGCAGTTAGACCAACCCAAAACACCAGTCTTTTCCTTTTAGTCATTTTCTTTAAGACCTAGTTAGAACGGCTTCCCCCCAAATTTTTGGAGGTACTGGGGCTCTCTTGGGAGGTGATCGAGCTTCCCTTCCTAGAAATCAAAGCTAGGGTTTTCCTGACTATGTTCCCTGGGGAGTCTTACCTTCTTCCATGTTTGGAGTCTTTTTCATTCCCAGAATTTTTTTCAGACCTTCCATTGCCCTTGATTTTCATTTGGAAGATTCCGGTGGAGCCCACATCTTTTCTGAATTAAATGTAATCCAGGGGCATGGAGATTGAGGTTCACCTGAGTCCTCCCAGCTTCCTTGGAGATCTGGAAGGGGGAGCAAAATGCGACCTTCTCTGGCCTTCATTTGCAAATCCCAGGAGTGCCCCCAAAAATGTTGTAGAAGTTGAGAGAGGTTTAATGTTTTGCATACAGAAAGGCCAGTACTCAGGAATAATTTTGGGAAGGAAAAAAAGATTTATTTATGAATGGCCGGGCTCAGAGCTTCCATTACAAAATCTAAGCCCCAAACAAGATTTTTTGAGTTCTTTTTATACAGAGAAAGAGCCAAATGGTTCTTGGTTTTGGTGTTCAATAAGCTTGAATTAACATATATCTTCCACATCCTAGGTAAGCTTTTAGCATGGACTTCATACATTCTAGATAAGTTTTTAGCACATTTGGCTTGCATTTTCCCTGAATATTTAAAGCTTATAGAGTTCACATGCTAAACTGTTTTCCTGGGACTGGACTTGTTGTCATGGTTACCAAGGACAGGGCTGCAGTTCTTACTGTCCCACATGCACAGCTCAGGACATATAAAGCTCAGGTTATCTATGAAGAGATGAACAGCCCCCCCCCCCCCACCCACCCATAGCCTACATCAGTACTAATAAAATCTTGAAAGAAAACAAAGTACTAAAGCACAATTATGTTTTGGCTTTTTAGTTACCCATTTTCAGCTGTGACTTGCACAGCGTAAGATCAAATAACTCAAAAACAGTTGTTTTAGTGTCAGAATGGAACCTTGCTATTAGTAGAATGTTAGATGCAATTGACAATTTGGGAAAGATAATGGCTTTTTGCCTGATTTATTTAATGCTGAAATCTATTTGCATCTTACTCCACACCACATACCCTTCCATTCATTGAACAATCTGAGTTAGAATAAGTAACAAATACAGGGAACAACTCAGTGAAATCTATTCTAGATTCTGATCTAATGGAACCACTCAATTATTCTTAATTATCATCATTATAACATTTCTTCATCTCTTATGTTCTTTTTTTTTCCTTCTTCTTCTTTATTTTCTTTGAAATGTTACATTAAAAATATACGAGGTCCCCAAATACCTCCCACCCCTCCTACCCCACTCCTCCCAGATCAACAACCTCTTCCAACATCATGGCACATTCACTGCACCTGGTGAACACATTTTGGAGCATTGCTGCACCACATGGACAGTGGTCTACATTGTAGTCTACACTTTACCCCATTCCACCCAGTGGACAGGACACACAATGTTCAGCATCTGTCCCTGCAGTACCACCCAGGACAACTCCAAATTCTGAAAATGCCTCTACATCATATCTCTTCTTCCCTCTCCCTACCATCAGCAGCCACCATGGCCACTTTCTCCACATCAATATTACAATTTCTTCCCTTACTAATCACAATAGTTCCCCAGCAGAACACCAGTAAGTCCACTCCAATCTATACTCTATATCTCCATCCTGTGGACCCTGTGATGATTAAGTCCAGTCCCCCTCTACATCAAGAGTGTGCTTCGATTCCACATGGATGATGGATGCAATTCTGCTTGCAGTTGTAGGTACTCTTGTCTCCCTGGTGTGGTGGTTGATCTTCGCCTCCCTGTTAGCTGGCCAAGGTAAGTCCAATAAACCAGAGGGTAGGAGTTGCAAGTCCACTGAGGCTCTAATCTAGCTTGTGTTTTGTGCATGCTGTGCTCTTACCAGCACGGTAGATCCAAAAGTTATCAGTATTAGGTCAGGTTTTTTATTACAACTTTATTTCATCTCAAAATTTTAATCTCCACATCTATATTGAACAGCCATTCAGTCATCATAAGCAAGTCACTGAATCTCTGAAATTCAGTTTCTTCACCTATAAAATGGGAATAATAAGCTTGTATTGCATAGGATTGCTGGGGGGAATAAGTCAAATAATATTTATGAAATGACTGGTAGCTGATGGTAAGTGTTGAATATAACATCCTCTTTTAGTTATTCCTATCTAAATACTCATACACTTGTTTTTTCAGATACCACTAGTAGCTGTTTGTATCTTCTGGATCTCTTTCTTTTGAAAATAGAACAGTCATCACAGAATCCTGGGCCAGGAACTCATCAATTTCCTTCTAAACCCACAACTTATGAACATATTCTTTTTGAGTTAGTCTTGCTTGTCCCTAAGAGATGATTGAGGTCTCTTGGAGCACCAGATTTGAAGGTGAGTGAAAAATACCCCAAGACAATACACATATTCCCATATTCTAGTGTCTATTCTAGTGTCATGTAAATATGCCATTCTGTAGCCAGTAGCCCCCAGAGTATGCATCCAAAGTGTATTGGACCACATTAGGTAATTAAAAAGTACTTAGCACATGGTGGGCATTCCATAAATGGCTTTGGAAAGAATGAGTTTTGGCTTTAGTGTTCTGCACTGTTATATTCTCCTAATAATGAAATGCTCATCCTACTTCCATTTGTGGATCAGTTTGAGTAATATACTTAATGTTAAGCAACTACTTATTTTCCAGAGACAATATTTCTGTATTTTTGAAGTGGTGCTATTTGGTAACCACTGGATCAGTGGTCAATAAACTACTGTCAATATTTTACATGCATCTTTTCGTCACATTAATTTCTGTGAACAATTGCTCTGATATGACAGAGGTAAAGATAGGAGAACAGACATTAAGTAAAAACAAGGAATGGAAGGTCAAACTGGAAAGGAACTCACATAGAGACAGACAGGTCTTGTCACATAAGTTTGATCACTTTTTTCTTATATGCCTAATTATAGCCAATATTCAATCCCTTGGATACCCAGTTATCTAATATATAAAATGCTAATATAATATTTGTGCTCAAGGAAAGGCGAAAAGGTTACAAATTAAGTATTGGTAATGCTGAGAACAATCAATCAATGCTTTCAGTCTAGTTCTTTCAGTTTTCAGAGATTAGGTAATATGAATTACTACTCATCTAATATAGAACAAAAACAGGGGTGGTTCTATTCAGTATTTAATCACATATCCCAGATTATTGGAAACCTAGAGTCTTTGACAGGCAATGAGAAATATAGATATCTAATTGGTAAAAATTGCATTATCTTTCATGCTTCCTTCCGCGCTAGGACAAACAATTGTATTAAATTTCATTCTTCTTTTCATACCCAAAATTGCCAGAGGAAAATGGCAGCAGGAAATCATTCCATAGTGACTGAGTTCATCCTTGCTGGGCTGACAAAACATCCTGAACTCCAGATGCCCGTGTTCCTATTCTTCCTTGGAATCTATGCAGTCACAGTGGTGGGGAACATGGGCATGATCACACTGATTGGGCTGAGTTCTCTCCTGCACACCTCCATGTACTCTTTCCTGAGTAGCTTGTCCTTCATTGATCTTTGCTATTCCACTGTCATTACCAACAAAATCCTGGTGCATTTTGTGTCAGAGAGGAATATTATCTCCTACACTGCATGTATGACTCAACTCTACTTCTTCCTTCTTTTTATTATTGCAGAGTGTCACATGTTGGCTGTAATGGCATATGACCATCATGCTGCCATCTGTAGTCCATTGCTTTATAGTGCCACTATGTCTTATCAGGTCTGCTTCTGGATGGTAGTTGGGTGTATATAATGGGTTTGATTGGTGCCACAGCTCACATAGCCTGCATGTAAGGAGTGCATTTCTGTAAGACTGTTATAATAAACCATTACTTCTGTGATCCTTTTCCACAACTGGCTCTCACCTGCTTCAACACTTATATCAATGAGGTGGTACTTTTAGGCTTCAGTGCATTTAACACCTTTGCCCCAACTCTTGCCATCCTTGGATCCTATACCTTTATCATTGCCAGTATCCTGCTAATCTACTCCACTGAGGGCAAGTCCAAAGCCTTCAAGACATGTAGCTCCCATCTCTCAGCTTTGCTCTTTTTTGGTGGTCTTCAGCTTTTCTATAACTTCAGCCATCATATGTCAGCTCAAAGGATCAAGTCAAAGTGTCTTTTGTGTTTTATACCATTATGGTGCCAATGCTGAACCCCCTGATCTACAGTCTGAGGAATAAGGATGTCAAAGTTTTCCTAAATAAGAAGTGTGAATAAAGAAAGTTCCTATGATAGTATTTCATTTTAGCAAAAATTTCTAATTTCTGAAGAAAGTTCAGAAGGAAGTTCTAAAGTTTCTCCTTTAGAAACAGAAGAAAGTTTCTAAAGTGTTTTAGAGAAAGATATAATTTCTGAGGAAAGAGTCCACAGACAGCAATATATGTACAAAAGTAATGAGATTATTTCCAGCACTTTATATTTGGAATTATTTGGTCTGGATTCATAGCATGAGTCCCATGGAAGGCTGCAAAATTTCTTGGGAGCCCCAGAGTCTACCCATAGTAACTCATATTACCTCAAAGCATCGTTTTAAAATACTCAGATGCTTTTGTATGGATGATAATACTTTATAGGCATAGAATATGGCACTTTGTTAGATAAGACTTATCTATCATAATTTGTATACTGAATTCATTTGATCTATATCCTTTGATCTTATCAATACTACCAGTAACTGGCCTGGTTTAAAATTTACTGACAAACACACATGGAAATTTGTTTTCAAAAATAAATAATTTTAACCATGTGAAATTTATAAAAATTAATCTCTAATACTTACTAAGTGCATAGAATTATGTTAAAGGATATGAAGAGATATGGTGGGTGATAAGACATAGTTTCTCTCCACAAGAGATAACACTATGGTGGAAGATATTGGTAATGTTAAGTAGAACTGAGTACATTGTATGTATTTTAACATTTCTTTAGGGAACACTCTTTCATCCATAGGAAAGAACCTTTGTTTTCCTGCAAACGTTATTCTCATTGTTACCTTTCCCTGAAAAATGTCTCACTTTTCCTGTCACATTATAAAACATCAGATTTGGAGATGACATTTTTTGACTATGCATTATAAGAAGGTATGAGATTTTTCCTTTGGGGTAATGAAACTATTCTAAAATGACTGACCCAATGGTGGCACGACTCTGTGATGAAAATGAGAGCCACTAAGTGTACACTATGAATGGTTTGTAGAAAGCATGGGTCTGTATAACCCAGGGAATTCAGTGGTGGATAATGGACTGTGGTCAACAGGACAAGAACATTCTCTAATGAACAAAAATGAAATGAAATGAAATGAATGAAAAATTTTATACTAATGTAGGGTGTTTATAATTGCTTGGCTCAAGGGATAATTACACCAAATATAAGATATGGACTATAGTTAGTAATATTTTGAGGATGATGTTTCATAGATTTTAACAAATGTTTCACAACAATGAAGGATTTGTTGGTGGGGAGATACATGGGAAACATATGATGATATGCATGTTCATTTTATAAATTCACAGATTTTACTATACACCTATTTTTTATATATGCTTGTGTATGAATGATGTATTTCAATAAAATTTCATTTAACAATAGAAGAAAACTCATATGGGTCATTTGTTCAAATTGGAAAGTTAAAGTTGGAAAATTGCATTCTGATCAATGACAAGTAACTCTGTTACCCAAAGACTCACTGTACAATTTGGGGAAAAACGGCAGAAATATTTTGCAAACACTAAATAGTTATGGAAGCTGAAACAAAGAATGTGTGAGATCTCCTTCCTCCTTAGTAGAGAAGTAGTGAAAAGGTGGCCCAGACTTTTGTTATATGTTGGGAAGATGACTTCCATGCAGGAAACTCCCTTCTCTACCTCTCTCTTAATTCAGAAAACTTGCATTTTTGCCTGAGAGGTAATAATTCTCATTAATAAAACTCAGCAGCTCTTGGTGGTAACCCCCAGTTTTTCCCCCATCAGTTGCTATGCTCACACACCTTGTCTTGGTGATTGTAGGGCCTGCCTTGATACCTTTCACCATCTTTCCTTGGAATAGCCCCTCATGACGTAGGCTATGAGGTGGGGGCTGTGCATCTCTTCATAGATAACCTAAGCTGTGTGTATCTGATGGTGGGAGCTGCAGCCTAGCCCTACCTTTCATAACCATGGCAACCATTCCAGTCCCAGAAAAAAACAATTAAACAATGTATACTCTATAAACTTTAAATATTCAGGGAAGATGCAAACCAAATATGTTAAAAGCTTACCTGAAATGTATAGGGTTCATGTTAAAAGCTTATTTGGAATGTATGAAGTTCATCTTAAAAGCTTATTTGGAATGTATAATGTTCATGTTAAAAGCTTACTTGGAATGTATAAGGTTCATATTAAAAGCTTGCCCAGAATGTAGGGAATATATGTTAATTCAAATTTATTGAGCACCGAAACAAAGAAACATTTAACTCTTCCCCTGCATAAAAGGAACTCGAAAATCTTATTTGGGGTTCGGGGTTTTTGGACAGAGAACTCCTGAGCCCAGTCATTCATAAATAAATTCTTTTTCCTTCCCAAAATTATTACTGAGTTCTGGCCTTTCCATATGCAATAACTGAATCTCTCTTGATGTCTCTAACACTCAGAGTGAAGTCCAATTATTTCAGTTTCAATATTATGATGACTCCTAGGTAGCAGCTGATGATCATGTTCTTTCTGATGCCTTTAAACTTAAAAGTCTCCAAGAAAATTGCATTAGGGAGACAAGTATGGACATCTTCACATAATACCATACCCTTGACTATTCAATGCCTTATGCAGTACCCAGGGCACAAGGATACTGACTCTACCCTGAACCATCATGAGCCTTTACATCAGGTTGAAGTGTATATTTAAAATCATCTGACTGGTCTCACATGCATAAAAGGTGCATGTTTTGTCATGAGCTTGCCATCTGATGTGAGACATTAACACCACCTTGAGGTATCAGTCTTTGACTTCCTCCATAAAATCCAAAGTTGTAATGAGAATGTGAGATTATTCTCCTTGAAAACTAGAAGCAACTTCATTCTTGGGTTTCTATATACTAAGCAGTCCTTATCTCCATACCACATTTTTAAATTCTACCAAAAATATCAATATTTGTGCATGTTTTTTTCTATCCATGTATGTGTATAAGTGTATGTGATCCCTATATGTGTATGTTTTGTATGTAGCACATTTGCTTATGTGCATACATTAAATACCAATATGCATTTGTGTTGCTTGGATATGTTTTATAAGGGTGATGCATAGGCTTTTCATTTTATTAATTTGTGTGTGAATAAACATCATCTAGTAAATTTTTTCATACTGATGTGTGAGAGATAAGAATAACAGTTTTTTAGAATTCCATGTGTTTCTGAACATTTATTTACATATTGAAACTTCTAAAAGTGTTAAGAAGTATCAAAGCATCTAAATCATCTTAGTAATTCTGAGTACCTATGGAAAATATGCTATTAAAAGAGTAAAGAGAGATATTAGATACATTCCAAAGTAGAAACAAATCTCCACCATAAAAAAGACAGATAAAGAGTATTGAAGGAGCCCTATCACATATGAAAAAAAAAGTGCTTTTTCAAAATGCATGGAATTTATCAAGTACCATTACAGGGGGAGGCATATAATAATAGGAAAGAACATGATATAAAATTGTAAATTTATTCTAACACTAGACTCTATAATGTATTTGGAAAATATTCTCATATTGAGTTTGTCTTTCATTCTCTCTTATAAAGTTTAATATTCAAAAGAAAAAAAACAGCTCCCCAGTTGCAATTGGCATTTTTATGGACCACCAATATATCACCAATATGGACTTCAGGCAGAATCAGCTTTTAAATTCTGTATAAGTTAGGAGTAGGTTTTGATGTAGGCTATGGGTGGGGGGGCTGTTCATCTCTTCGTAGATAACCTGAGCTGTGTGTGTCCTGAGCTGAGTGTGTGGGACAGTGAGAACTGCAGCCCTGTCCTTGGTAATGATGACAACAACTCCAGTCCGAGAAAAACAGTTTAGCAATGTGAACTCTATAAACTTTAAATATTCAGGGAAAATGCAAGCCAAATGTGCTAAAAACTTATCTAGAATGTATTAAGTCCATGCTAAAAGCTTACCTAGGATGTGGAAGATATATACTAATTTAAGCTTATTGAGCACTGAAACAAAGAACCATTTGGCCCTCTCTCTGTAGAAAAAGAACTCAAAAATCTTGTTCAGGTCTCAGATTTTGAGTGAGAAGCTCTGAGCCCCACTAGTTGTAAAGAAATCTTTTTTTTTCCTTCCCAAAATTATTCCTGAGCCCTGGCCTTTCCATATGCAAATAATTGAACCTCTCTTGACTTCTGCAACATTTTGGGGGGCTCATCCGAGTTTGCAAAATGAAGGCCAGAGAAGGTAGCATTTCGCTACCCCTTCCAGGTCCCTGAGGAAGCCAGGAGGACTTGGGTGAACCCCAATCTGGGAGACCTTGGATTACATTTAATCCAGAAAAATGTGGCTCCACCTCAATCTTCCCAATAAAAATTGAGGGCAATGGAAGGTCTGAAAAATTCTGGGAATGAAAAAAACTCCAAACACAGAAAAGGTAAGACCCCGGGGAGCACAGCACAGGAAAAGACAAATTCTAAAATTAGGAGGCAACCTGATCTGCTCTCTAAAGGAGGAGGCCTCAGTACCCCTGAGAATATGGGAAGAAGCCATCTCCTCCAGGTCTGAAAGGAAAAATAAGGGGGGAAATTCTGGTGTTTTGAGTTTGTCTTACGGCATATTAGTATCTGGTTCTGGTCTTCTCTCCACTGAGGAAGTGAAGACTTGATTATAATAAAAAAGAGTGTTTATAGGTTCAAGGCCTAACATCCTGGAAATTGGTCTAGAGTTTGAAAAACTTGGTTACAGGAAAATGGATCAGCTTTCTAGTGAAGCTTGGTCTGGGTGTGAAGTTAAACAGTGAAAAGGTCTAGCTGGAATATTTTGTTATGGTGCTGAATTGCCAATGAATTTGCTTTATGAACAGTAAGCGTAAGCAGGAAATCCTGTTCACATATTAATGTGTTTTGCTTTATAAACTACAATGAATTTATTCCATTGCCAATGGCAAGGAAGGGTTCCAGCTTAACCAAATTTTACCACTTTTTATAATTACACAATTTTAACACTAGCATTGAGCTCACACAGACAGAAGCACAAAATTTATTAATCTGAATTACAAGTTCTCTATATATTTTCTTCAGCATAGCTGCCCCCACAGCCATTACAAATGTTAGAAAGAGAGAACTTAACATTATATGTAAATGTGTGTGCGCATGTTCTGCTGTCTTGCTTCTCTGGGTCCACCCATTTGCTGGAGCTCAAGGATTGTCTTAGTCTGTGTCCATGCCATGCATCCAAGTTTGTTGGAGTTGGCCCAGTCAGGGTGGCTGGTAGAACCAGTGACTTGAATCATGACCCTGCCAGGACAGGGAGTCCCTGGGAAAGGTCCTGATTTTTAAAAGTTCTTTTAAACCAGCTTAGTATCCTGGAACTTGCTACCGTCACCTGATTTCCCCTCTCCTCCCTTTAGGAGGATGCATAATAAAAGCAGAGAGCTGGAAAGGGGAACAGCTTGCCCCTTTCCAGTGAATCCACACCTTCTATTCCTAAGCCACATTCCTATCAAATCACTGATCAACCTGGAAAGTGGGGGAGGTAAGGGAATCTCTCTCTTTGTAAGTCTATGTAAAAATGCTTTGAATTGTTTAAAGCTGTAAACTGGTAAAATACTCTGGTCTAAAGGAAAAAGGCTGTTGCCTGAAAACAATAAACCTCTAATCACTTGATAGCCCTTTTAATGTTTTGGCTGGGAGCAGTCAGCAGTAAGGGTCATGAGATACTGCATGGAAAAAAAACAGGAAAACTATGCGGGGTTATTACTAATAAAGTTCTTGTAATTTAATTAATAAAGATATCCAATTCATCTTAAGGTAAAAACATACAAAAACTGTAGCTAAGAATTGGAATCATTGTACAAGTGCCCTTATATATAAATGTGTGTGTGTGTGTGTATCTGTGTGTGTTGGTAGCTGACGCTATTGCAATGTAGTAAATGTAGTAGCCTGGATTTCAACTATTGTGATGGTAATTGTAAATTGCATTTACTTGGAAATCTGGCCCACCCCTTAAAAATTGAACTTAATAATTAAACTTAAAAACTTACAGTTAAATTAGAGAAAAAGAGGGTTTATGCATATCACTTTTATTCTAAATATTTTTTGGTCTTCTCATTTCCTCTTTACCCCTTTAAAGGAAGAACTGTTTATTTTTTTTTCCCTTTGCCTTTAAAATAGCATAAATTAATTTTGATTGGCCATTTCCACCAGAAATCAGAAATAAGTATTGCCAGTTTTTCCAGGAATAAATGATATTCTTCCTAGGGTATTAGGCCTTACGAAGCAACCCTCCATTGTTCAGGCTGTCTCAGAGGGAAAAAAATGAGTGAAAGCCACCCGATTTCTTTCCAGTCTAAACAGAAGCCCAAATGCTTCCCAGGTTTCCTTCAAACAGCAATTTTGTCAGGCATTGCCACCACCTCCACCCCACTTGCAACCCCATTGCCTGCATTAGTGCCTGTTACATAATAAGCACTTAGTAAATAAACTGATGTGTTTAAAACCTCACAGGGAAATTACTATAAAACATTTCTTCTGATTATTGTCTTAAATCATTAATATGTGTGTATATGTGTATATGTACACCATCTATAGTAATGCAGTGTTAACTGTCATATTAGAGGGTTTATGGCTGTGTGCACCAGTGGTCAAACTAAAATATAAAATGTTATACTCTTTGAATATATATATATATATATATATGCACTCCATGTTTGTAACTCTTTAATTAGAAACAGAAAAGTAAAAAGGGAGGTTTTAAAAGACAAATTGGTGTTTCTGTATCAAACTATTCATATCTACCTATTTGCTCAATTTATTAAAATTAAATATGCAGTTATATAAATGATATATATTTATTTCTAAAACCCAAATTAAATTAATGCTATAAAAGACCATGTAAAATCTAAATATACAGAACTATTAAAAGGCTATGAAATCCTCATTAAATTATAATAAAACAGGTTAAATAATTGCTTTATATACTAGAACCTAAAAGTTTGTATATTGCTTTTAAAATTATTCAGTTTTAAAATTATCAAAAATAAAAGGTTTTATCCCCTGTAAAAAGAAAAACAACCTTCTTTAATTAATCAATAACAATTTCAACTTTTTGGTTTAAGTATTATTTCTTAGGTTTATAAAATACCAGGTTAATAAGTTAACATTGTATATGTTGAATCTGTAAAATAATGGAAACAGTAAACTTGTCTTTCATGAAATTAAAGTAGAAGTGTAAAACTGCTTCCTCTCTCTCTTAGATGCATGGGGTAAATTCCATTGGTTGCTAATTGTAATCTGGAGTAAATGTGCCAGTCTGTAATTGTGATCAATTGTAAAAAGTTTGTGAAAACATCTTCTGAACTGAAACATTTAAATGGTTCTAGTTCTAAAAGCCATTATTAACTAAAACCTGAATGAATATTAATGGCAAAAAATAAAATCGTGGTAATAAAACCTGTCTGAAAGTCACCTGCAAGGTGCATATTTAAGTAAATGGTAAAGGAAAGTTACCTTGATTCCATTAGGAATTTTCCGTCTTCATTTGAACAATGAAAAATAGTTTTTTTCTTCTACTACTAAGGTAAAATGCCTGCTGATATCTTCATGGTAAAAGTGTAAAAAATAAACAAACTCATTTGACGTGTAATGTGTTGCATTAAAAATGTTTAAAAATATATAAAAATAAGGAATAAATATTGTCAAACCAGGGCTCAAATGCATTACAGTTTGCCTCTCCATGTGAGTTATCAGCTAGGCTGGTCACTGACCCCTCAAATAAAGTTATCTGCCATAGCATGCCTCTGGTTGTGCTCCTGAAATTAATGGAAACTATGTTGCAGTTTCAAGCTCCTGCAACAGCCAATGATGGCTCGGTACAGCCAAGTGTACAATGGATATTGCCTCCAGACTGGCACTGTTCGATAGTGCCAAAGAGCACTGTGCACCAGGCCAGTAAAATACTGGAAACTCTCTCTAAGATAATGATGTTGCAACTTTGTTACTGTGTGAAGAACATGCTAAATGGAGCCATGATTACCAGGATACTGTAAGTAAAACTTAAAAACAACTAGCATTATGGCCTGCTCTCATGGAGAAATGAAATGTAAAATATTACAAACCTGAAACTTAAAACTATTAATTGCAACTCAAAATTCTTATGCATTAAGTAATACATTAATTAATATTAAGTGCTGTACTTTTATCCTTTTCTAAATATATGCCTAATAATTATAATGTTATGTTTTCTATTCTGAATCAGGTACAAAACTACATTAGACATGTTTAATTCCTGGTAATTTCATTTTCTAAATTGTTAATAAACATGTCTATAAAATAAGGTGGCAGGCTTAGCTGAAAACAGTGCGGCCACCAGTGGCTTGCAGGTAGCCGATTGATTGGTGCCAGGCTCAGCCACCCTACTACTCTACCATAGTCTACTGTGTAGCAAAACAAGACTTACTTTCTAGTAATGGGTCAACTATTAAACAGTCAAAATTACCAGAAATTATTCAATTAAAACCAAAATGCAAAAATCTTTATTCTGTACTTCTGATCACTCCCACAGCATAAAAAAACTAAAAAAATTTTCCAACTTGGTGCACTAACCCTAAATGAAACGAACTGCCCAAAAGGTGCTAATTCACTAGAAGTACCTGATGGAGCATATGAGTGCCAATCATTGAACAGCCTGAAATGTGTCTTCAGAGCAACGCTAAATACCTAATACTGTTATCTATTACAATTTCTCTCTGAAAATAAATAACTTAAAATATATATATATATATATATATATAGTTCTCCAACTTTTAAAAAGGTGCCATCTTTATAGGCACGTAACCTTGTCTTCCTCTGTAATCCAATGTCCTCTTTATAAAAAAAAAAGGTATTCCAAAATTTTAATTGTTTATTTCTTTCAGAATAAACATCTTATTTAACTATGAAAACTTCATTCAGCTTCATATGGAATGACAGATCCATCTTCCTCCATTCAAAATAAAATAAAGTTTTTACACCTTGTTAGGTAAGGACTACAACCCATGGCAAGCAGGAAGAATTACAGAAAAGAGATCATCTCCCTTCAGCACCCCTTTAAGATTAAAGGTGTAAACTCTCTAAAGATAAAATAAAATTGATAGATGGATCTGGAGCTTGGCAAGAAATCCACGTAAGCACCAATAACCCCCAGGATGAATGCTGGGGGACTCCACCCCAGGATTCTACTGTCCAGGATGAAAACTTCTGAAAACAGGATAAACCCTGGATGTTATCCAGGAACTTTGTCTTTGGGCCCTCACTGGGATATTAAGTTGAATAATCAATCAAAACAATGAACAGCCACCCACCTCATAACTCCAACATTAATTATGCCAAAGCTTAGCAAAATAAGCTCGCATAAAGGGGGGAAATGATGTAGGTTATGGGTGTGTGTGTGTGGGGCTGTTCACCTCTTCAGAGATAATCTAAGCTGTATGTGTCCTGAGCTGTGCATGTGGGACAGTGAGAACTGCAGCCCTTCCCTTGGTAAACATGACAACAATTTCAGTCCCAGAAAAAAAAAGAGTTTAGCAATGCAAACTCCTTAAACTTTAAATATTCAGGGAAAATGCAAACCAAATGTGCTAAAAGCCTACCTAAAATGCGTGAAGTCCATGCTAAAAGTTTACCTGGAATGTATAAAGTCTATGCTAAAAGCTTACCTAGGATGTGAAAGACATATGTTAATTCAAGCTTATTGAGCACTGAAACAAAGAACCATTTGGCCCTTCCTCTGTAGAAAAAGAACTCAAAAATCTTGTTCAGGGCTCAGATTTTGAATGAGAAACTCTGAGCCCAGCCGGTCATAAACAAATCTGTTTATTTCCTTCCCACATTAGTCCTGAGTCCTGGCTTTTCTATACACAAATAACTGAACCTCTCTCGACTTCTACAACAATGTAAAACAGGTCTAATACCTCTTAAATATAGCAGCATTTTAAACATTTGAAGGTAGCAATGTACTACGTGGATATTTATTTGTTGTCAAATATCCCTAGTTATTTCAGCTATTTTTTTATGAGCAGCTGCCTGGACACTTGGCTATTTTGAGTTGGGATTTTAGTAAGGAAAATAACTCAAACTAATATAACTAGTTTTTAGAGATTTATGAACTCATTGTTTCTTAATTGCAGAACAAATTCACTACACTTCTTTTGTGAATAAAATGAAAATTTAATTGTTTTACCTTGCAACATGCATGACATTAATACATGCATGTGAAATATGAGAGATGAAAACAAGAACCCTCAGAAACAACATTAGTAACCTTCCTTCTGCCTGACTTATAATTTCCTAACTTGTTGTTTTATATTAAAAAGTTATGACATGCTTAATTATAGTGTCCTTGAATTCTATTATTTCTACTATGGCCAACCAGAATCCTTGGTTTTCCAGGTAGCTGGAGAGGCTCAAGAACTCTCTGCAATATGATTCTTCTGAGAAGGGAGAAGATAATGATCTCCACAGGATTACCGTTTCCCCATCCATACACGCACATATACTTTTGCACACATGCAAATACATACACATGCACTTATATTCTCTTTTTTAACTTTAAAAGCTGCCGAGAGGATAAGGGACCCTGGAAATCATTCCATGGTGACTGAGTTCATCCTCACTGGGTTGACTCAACATCCTGAACTCCAACTGCCCCTCTTCCTCCTCTTCCTAGGAATCTATGTGGTCACAGTGGTGGGGAATCTGGGCATGATCACACTGATTAGGCTGAGTTCTTCCCTGCACACCCTCATGTACTATTTCCTCAGCAGCTTATCCTTCACTGTTCTCTGCTATTCCACTGTCATTAATTCCCAAATGTTGGTTCATTTTGTGTCAGAGAGGAATATTATTTCCTACGCAGCATGTACGACTCAATTCTACTTCTTCATTCTTTTTATTAGTGCAGAATGTCACCTGTTGGTATATGACCGCTATGTTGGCATATGACTGTAATGGCACATGACCGCTATGTTGCCATCTGTAAACCCTTGCTTTATAATGTTATCATGTCCTATCATGTCTGCTTCTGGCTCACAATGGGAGTGTATGTTTTGGGATTCATTGGGTCTACAATTCATACAGGTTTCATGTTGAGACTTTCTTTCTGCAAGAACAATGTAGTTAACCATTATTTTTGTGATCTCTTTCCACTCCTGGAGTTATCCTGCTCGAGCATCTGCATCAATGAGATACTGATTTTATGCTTGAGTGCATTTAACATCTTGATTCCTGCCCTAACCATCTTTGCCTCCTACATCTTCATTGTTGCCAGCATCCTCAGAATCAGCTCCACTGAAGGAAGGTCAAAAGCCTTTAGCCCATGCAGTTCCCATATCTCAGCTGCTATTTTTTTGTGTCTACAGCATTCATGTACCTGCAGCCATCATCGGTCAGCTCTATGGACCAACGGAAAGTGTCCTCTGTGTTCTATACTGCTGTTGTTCCCATGCTGAACCCTTTCATTTACAGTCTGCAGAATAAGGTTGTCAAATATGCCCTGAGGAAAATTCTGGGTATAGATTCATGGATAGAATTCATGTAATGTCATAATGTAAGAAACAGTTGTTCTCTTAGATTAGATATGCAATTTGTTAGATTAATTCTTCCAGTTGGTGTATTCAGTGATACTTCTTTTCCCCTTTAACACATCTGTAAAATTCCCCTCCAGGCCTCCTTGCCCTTCAAACCTGCATTACAGTAGCGCTATGTGGAAAGGAATTCTCTGGAAGTGCTTTTACCTTTCACAATTACCACCAGTCAGATTAGACCTGTTAGTAAATTACCTTTTTTTAAAAAAAGTAACTGCTAAGGGCAAAAGGATCATTAATTTTATTTTGAATAATAATACAAACAACAAGAACCACTAGGATGATGATGAGGCAAAGGAGGTGCAGAAGGAGTAGGAGGAGGAGGAGGAGGAGAATAGTCACATACATTACTAAGATTTCATGATGGTAAGCACTTACTAAACTCTCCAAACTTTGATATTTATAGCATTCTCCAAGGCAAGTACCAATATTAATACCACTTTAAAGATGAAAGAAATGAAACTTAGGGAGTTTACATATTGCACCCAAAGTCTCAAATGTAATAAGCTGATTGAGCTTGGAAATAAACGTGAGAAGTTTGGCTCCAGAACGCGCGATTTCACTGACACTGCTCTACATCCCCCAGTTAACTGTGATAGGTCTAAGGACTCCTAAAGCAGTTCTTTCTACCCTAAGTATTCCCAGTACTAAATATGATACATTTGCTCTCCTCTGAATATCTTCCATGGAATTCTCACTTTTGCTTTTGACGTAGTTAAAATATTGAAAATCCTGTTGTGCCAATAAGAGCAAAATGGAGCAGCACTAGATTATTCTTCATTATGAATGCTCATATTATTACACATGATAGCAACTACTTGTATAAGATCACCCATACAAAATTTTCTTATATTTATACCAACTTGATGTGTCTTTTATGGGTCATGAGCTCATAAAATTCACAAATTCTGCTAAATTTTATTGCTTCCAAGCTTTTCATGCTCTTTCATGCCATAATTTAAAGATTCTCTTTCATGTCAATTTCACCATTAAAGCATCTCTTCTCACCCCTCATTTTATTACTTTATTACTTCAGGGCATTTGACATAACTGTGAATTTATGTTATATTTTAAATGCTCAATTGCCTTTTATTTCATCCCCAAATCAAAATATCCTACTAAGATTAATATTCTTTGGATGCTGCTCTGTAATACTGATGTAGTACAACAAATTGCAGTTCTCCTGACATTTTACCAAATATAGTACAAAAATATATTTCTTTTATTTTTTTCATTCATTGTGGTGGGTTCTCAAAGAGCACTTATATTTATTTATTTATTTTCTCTCATTTTTTAAAATGTTACATAAAAAAATATAAGAGGTACTCATGTACACCCCACCTGCCTTACACCACTCCTCCCACGTCAACAACGTCTTTCATCCTCGTGGGACATTCATTGCATTTGGTGAATACATTTTGGAGCACTGCTGAGCCACATGCATAATGGTTTGTATTGTAGTTTAAACTCTCCCTCAGTCCACCCAGTGGGCCATGGCAGGACATACAACATCCAGCATCTGTCCCTGCAGTACCACACAGGACAATTCCAAATCCTGAAAATGCCCCCACATCATATCTCTTCTTCCCTCTCCCTACGCTCTTCATCATATAAAGTAAGGTAAATGGCAAACTATAAATCTGATCTTTTGCCCCAAAACAAGTACAGTGCTCTGTCCAACAGACCATAGTCATGTATACATATACTATGTCATATGTACAAAGAACCTAACAAACCGAAAACCAAAGAATCCTATTGGGTATGACCTTGAATGACCAGAGCTTGACCTCATATAGAGGATGCAGACTAAGTAAAAGACAATGGTCTCTTCAAGGAAGAGAGGAAAAGATGGTGCAGAGAGAAACACATGTCATTTTTGGGTAATCCAATCAAGCTACACGTAGTACTCCAGACAATGTTGCAGGAAACAAAGATAAGGATAGAAAAGGTAGTTCATAGAGCACTTCTGGGTCACTAAAAGATTTTGATCTTTATTTTGTAGGGGAGGGGAACCATTAGGTATTTTTAATTAGTTTTTAATTTGACAATTAGTTTTGCATGTTAGTAATATCACAGTTATTTTGGTGTGGAAGAGGAAAGGAAAGAAAATGAAACTGAAATCAAGGAGACCAGCTAGTAGTGATTTTATTATTCTAAGAAAGCTATCACACATCAGTGATAGTGAAGCTATAAAGGAAATTTTCAAGAGATTTGAAAAATTCAATTGTTAAGACTTATGGCTAATTAGAAGTGTGTTGAAGGTAGTACAGGAAGGCATGAGGATGAATGCAAGTTTATACCTTGGATTAGTTTATGGAAGGATGGATGATGGTAGAATTCTCAAAGCACAATTGACTAAACTTTGGTAAAAGTACATGAGAATGCCATTGTGTCACAAAGACCAAGACACAATGTAATTCAAACTCTATCTCTCTGTCTTTGTACCTATTTATCATCTATCCATATCTTTGATCTAATCTTATATATATATATAGTTTTTTTCCTGCTGCATGAGAACTCATAATCTGACAAATTCCAGAATGGATTTTATGAGTCTCTGCTTAGTTCTCATTACTGTGTGATCAAGCATGGAAAGATTTCTTTATATACTTAACATTTCTGATTATTCTACCCTCTTTCTCAATCCCTGTATTTAGTTCACTGAAGTAACAGTCAGCCTTAGTCTGTGCACCTGTGAGGTGGCATGCTGGACACGTAGTATTCTCCCTTAAATATCCCAGAATTTTGTACCTACTACAATTCTAAAATTTAAAGAACCTTTTTTATCTCTTAGCATGAAAGAATTTGTTCAAATCTCAAAGAATTTTGTGGAAGGAGATGAACAGAAGAGACCCATCTGGTGCCTTGATTTACAAAGAGTGGTCAAAGACCAGCAGTATTGGTCAAACATGAGAGTTTGATAAACATGTATAATCTCAAGTCCCAAAGTAGACCTGTTAAAGAGGCTCTGCACATATAATAAGATCCCCAGGTAGTTCCTGTACCATTAAAGTTTGAGAGGTATTTTCTACATTTAAAAAATATAAATATCTGGCCTCAGAACTTGAGATTTTGAATTAATTGTTATGTGATCCAGCCTGGGATTTTTGGAAACTCCCTTGAATGTTTTAAATACCTAGTCACAACTGAGAAAAAGTGATGCTGCCCTCACCTAATCTCCATTGGAAAGAATAGAATCTAATTTATTTAACCCTATTTTATAAGAGATTCCCAGGCATGACTTCAAATTTACCTTGATTCAGGTTATAATCAAAGATTACTTCCAATTATTCCTGTTTTGGGAAAAACAAAAGTACAAAAGAAAATTTGAGAAATGAGAAGAAACATCGATTCCTAATAATAAAATATTCCTTTTAAATATTCAAATTAGCAAGCAGATGTTAAATCATTAAGAACTCCATAAAAAGTTATATATTACATCAATATTCTATTCTTACTCATTGATCCCTAAAATTCAATTATATATAGATTTGACTTTTGAACCAAATAAATATTTTACCTATTTACATATAAAATTAAGCATATTTTATACCAGGCAGTACATTGTTATGCATTATTTAAACATTCGTAGCTCAATTCTCAGCAGGATGTAATTTGTCAGAATGTCACCTAGGGCTGTAAAAGCTGCTAATCGCAATGGGAGCTGAGATTCAGTATCGTTGGCTAAGTTTGTAAGAAGTCCAGAATCTCAAACACCACTGAGCCCTGCTGAATTAGAATCTACATTTTAACAAAATCCCCATGTGATCATCATCCCTATGCACAAATCCTTACCACTAATTGACAAGTGTAGAGTTGTCAGGGAATCCCACGTCAAGGAAAAGATAAGACAATTTGGGAAATGCCTAATGAAACATAACTTTTCTAAAGAGCTTGTTGAGAATTGGAAGTCCTTGAAGAGTATTTGTCTCCATTTAGTTGATGTTTGGCATGTAAACCAGGTACAAACCTTCAAAGACCACCAATTAGATATGCTCAGGTGACTGAAAATGAGGGTTTTTTATTACCCTGAAGCTGGAGAGAAATAAACTGAACATTTCCAATTTCAGATGCAGACCTGTGAAGCAGACCAGCTTCAGAGGGGCTCTGAGACCTGCAACTGTGCCTGCCCTCTCAGTACTAAGGACAGCAGAACTCTGGGGGGCTAAGATGGTCAACACCAGCATCAGACCATTTTCCCTTTTTTTCTGCTCTCTCTCTTTCAAAGTTTATTGCATTTTAAAAAATGTATTGAAGTATATCACTCCCACATAAAGGTACATAAACAATAAGTGTATAGTAATAGTTGTGAACTTAAAAACAAACCCGCATAGCATCATACAGGACTCTCGTAAGTCATCCTACCACCAATAACTTGCATTGTTGTTAAATATTTTAAACTAATGATTAAAGAACATTGCCAAAATATTGCTATGCACAATGTATTTTCCCCCAACCCACCCTATTAATATTATCTTCATATCATTTATATATGAACATACATGAACAATAAATGTATAGTAAAATTTGTGGATTTACAAAACAAAAATACACCGTTTTCCTTTTTCAAATAAAATTGTCCATTGAGGTATCCAGGCAGAAGACAGGTGAGTGTGCTCATTCTACACTTATGATTTGAAACTATTAGGGTGGCAATAATTCACTTGAACATTTCTCTTGATACAGTAATCACATATCTTTTTGTTTATTCACTCTATTATTTATTCATAATATAATTTTCAAGAAACTATGATGTATCATAGGTATATCTATATCAATACACTAGGTATTTAATATTCAAGGCAAAAATTTACTATGGGATCTAAAATGATGAATGTCATTAATCACTAATATCTTTTTGAACATTTGCATGTTATTTTGTAATTGCACTGTTTATCTCATATATAAAATTTTCACATGAAATGTACTTAATAATTAATTTTAATTTGAATGTTTATATCTCTCATCTTTTTTAAAATTTATTATATCTTTTAAGGCATTGCATAACTAAAGAAAACTTAAATTTAGAAGTACAAATAATAATATGTTTATCATGTCAGTAACTTCATTGCTTCAAAAAGATGCTCTGCAATAACGCAACACCATGAAATATTAAATGCATCACTCATCAGTCCTAAAAAATGTTAGTGGGTTTAAAAACATCACTTAGCAATGTTTATAGGAGCAGATCTAATAAGTTATCAACACTTTTAATGATTAAAAATCTCCAAGCAAACTGTTTTTCCCGGTCCTACCATTGAACTCTAGATAAATAACTTTCAGCATATTTTTATAGTGTTTAAAGTTATTTAGAGATGTTCATTTTAGGATATCTTCAGAATCATGAGTGACTTCTACTAATATTCCTGAGACACTTTAACAATAAAGGAGTGACGGAAAACCATTTCCTATTTTTTATAAAATCCCAAACTTTCAAATATAATTACTTAGATGTTTACACAACTTTAAACGATGATAAACAAAATAGAAAGCATGTCAAAACCTCCAAACCCAAAGATTAAGATTAGCTTTGATGTATCAGAGTAATTATCATGAGTGTTGTACCAGCAAAATCTTGGTAAAAACACAGTACTAAAAAAGAATTCTATTTCGGCTTTTTAGTTACCCGTTTTCAGCTTGACCTGCACAGTATAAGCACAAATAACACAGGCAGTATTTTAGTTGCAGAATGGAACATTGCTTTTACTAGAACTTTAGATGCAATTGACAATTTGGGAAAGATAATGGCTTTTTGCTTGATTTATTTAATGCTGTAAACCTAGGTGAGTCCTTTATCTACATGAACTTCACTTCACTGAGCAATATGGTTGGATAAGTAACACATGCAGGAGTCAATTCAGTGAAATCTATTCCAGATTCTGATTTAATTGGAATCACTCATTTATTCTTAATTATCCTCATTATAACATTTCTTTAGATCTTACATTTGTTGAATCTATCTTGTGTTTTGTGCATGCTTTGCTTTTTGCAGCATGGTATTTCCAGAAGATATCCGTATTAGCTCAAGTTTTGTATTACAACTTTATTTCATGTCAAATTTTTCATTTATATATCTACAATGAAAGCCATAGAGTCACCATAAACAAGTGACTTGAGTCTTTAAATTTCACTTTCTTTGTCTATAATGGGAATAATAAGCTAGTACTGCCTAAGGTTGCTGGGGAAAATAAGTCAGATAATATTTATGAAGTGACTGGAAAGTGATGGAAAGTATTTAATAGTAACATCCTCATCCAATCATTCCTATCTAAATGCTCATAAGCATGTTTTTTAAATATATACTCCTAGTTTCAAATCATATCTTTTGTATCTCTTTCTTTTGAAAATAGAACAGTATCCTGGGCCAGGAACTAATCAGTTTCATTCTAAGCTCACAACCCATGCAAATATTCTTTATGTGTTGGTCTTGATTGTCTCTGAGAGATGATAGAAGGCTCTTAAAATATCAGGTTGAAGGTGAATGAAAAATATACCAACACAATATTTCTACAATCATCATGCAAAATTGCCATACTGCAGCTTGGGTCCTACAGAATATGCACTCCAAGGGTCATGGATCACATCAAGTTACTATAAAGTACTTAGGATATGGTGGCCATTCCATAACTGTCTTTGGAAGGAATGAATTTTGGATTTAGTGTTCTGTACTGTTGTACTCTCCTAATAACAAAACACTCAACCTTCTTGCATATGGGGATCAAATTTAGTGATATTTTAGTGTTAAGTATCCAGTTATATTCTAGAGAGAGTATTTCTGTATTTTTGAAGTGGTGCTATTTGGTACTCAACTAAAGGGGAATCCAGCCTGGATGAAAGGTCAATACACTATTGTCAATGCTTTACATGACCTTTCCTCACTTTAATTGTTGTGAGCAATTTCCCTGATATGACAAAGTGATAAAGATGGGAGAACAGACATGAGTAACTAAAAGAACAGATATAAGACGAAACCGGAAAGGACCTTACATAGAAACAGAGAGGGCGTGTCTCATAAGTTTGATCACCTATTTATTATATGCCTAACTGTGGACAAATATTCAATCTCTATGATACACAATTATCTAATATGTGAAATTTTAATACTAGTATTTATGCTGCAAAAGAGTTGAAAGGTGTATAAATTAGGTATGGATAGTGCTGAGAAAAGTCAAAGTTTTCAGACCAGTTACTGCAGTGTTCAGAGACTAGGTAATACTAATCCCCAATCCTATAACATAGAACAAAAACAGGGATGGTTGAATTCAATATTTATTCACATGTATCACATATCCCAGATTACTGGGATCCCAGCCTCTTCTACAGACCAAAAGAATTGTAGATATCTAAATGATAAGACTTGCATTTCTTTCATATTTCATTCTGTGGTGGGACAGTGAACACCTACATTAAATTTCCTTCTTCTCGTCCTATATAAAATTTTCAGAGAAAATTTATGAAGTCATAATGACTGAGTTCATCATTGCTGGGCTGACACAATGTCCTGACTTCCAGCTGCCCCTCTTCCACCTCTTCCTAGGAATCTATGTGGCCACAGTAGTGGAAAACTTGGGCATGATCACACTGATTGTCCTTAGTACTCTCCTGAACAGCCCGGTACTATTTCCATGCAGCTTATCCTTCATTGTTCTCTGCTATTCCACCACCATTACACCCAAAATGCTGGTGCATTTTGTGTCAGAATGGAATATTATCTCCTATGCAGCATGTATGACTCAACTCTACTTCTTCGTTCTTTTTATTGTTCCAGAATGCCACATGTTGGCTGTAATGGCATATGGCAGTTATGCACCTTCTTAGTCCATTGCCTTATAATGTCACCATGTCTTATCAGGTCTACTCCTGGATGGTAGTTAGGGTGTACATAATGGACTTGATTGGTGCCACACTCATACATCCTACATGTTAAGGTATGTTTCTGTAAGGTTGATAATAAAACATTACTTCTGGGATCCTTTTCCACTACTGGCTCTCTCCTGCTCCAACATTTATTTCAATGAGGTGGTAATTTGGTGCTTCAGTGCATTTAATATATTTGGCCATCTCTTGCCATCCTTGGGTCCTATAGCTTTATCACTGACAGTATCCTGCAAATCAACTACACTGAGGGTAGGTCCAAAGCATTCAAGATGTACAGCTCCCACATCTCAGCTGTCACTGTTTTCTTTGGGTCTGCAGTGTTCATGGACCTGCAGCCATCATCTATCAGCTCCATGGATCAAGGGAAAGGGTCTTCTCTGTTTTATACCATTATTGTGCCAAGGCTTGATCCCCCTGATCTACAGTGGAATAAGGATGTCATAGTTGCCTTAAGTAAGATGTTTGAACAAAGAAAGTTCCTATGAGAGAGCATTTTATTTTAGCAAAAAGTTATAATTTCTGAAGAAAGTTCAGCAAGGAAAGAGTCGAGCCTGGTATATACACAAGTAATGAGATTATTGCCAGTACTTGATTACTCAGAAGATGCTAAGTTAAGGCTGGATTCATAGTGTCAGTCTGATGGAAGGCTCTATCATTCCTTGGATGCCCCATAATCTACCCATAGTAACCTGTATTTCCTTAAACCATTGTTTTAAAATCTTTAAAGAATTTTGTGCGGATAATTATACTTTATAGGAATATAGCACTTTGTTAGACAAGACTTATTGATCATAATTTATGCATCAAATCCATCCAATCATATCCTTTGATTTTATCAATACTAAGAGTACCTGCTCTTGTTTAAAATTGTACCGAGAAACACCTCTGAAAAAGTGATCTCTAAAAGAAATAATTTTTAACCATGTGAAATTTATTAAATTCAATCCCTAATGCTTACTGATTACATAGAATTATGTTAAAGAATATGAAGGGATATGGTGGGTGATAAGACATAGGTTCTATCCACAGGAGAAAAGACTGTTGTGGTAGAGATTGGTAATGTTAACCATGTATTTTTTGTAATTCAACATTTCTTTATGCAACCTTCTTTCATCCATAGGAAAGAATGTTTAATTTCCTGAGAATACTGTTCTCATTATTACCTTTCTTTGAAAGAGCTCTTACTTTTTCACTCACATTATAAAAACTCAGATTCAGAAGTGAACTTTTTTGACTGTGCATTTTCCTTTTGGAGCAATAAAAAGGTTCTAAAACTGACAGCACAGCTCTGAAGAAAATGAGAGCCACTGAGTGTTCACACTGAATGGATTGCACAAAGCGTGGGAATGTATAGCACATGGAATCCAGTGGTGGATGATGGACTGTGGTTAAAAGGACAAGCATGAGAATGTTCCCTCGTGAACAAAAACCAATATATAATACTAATATAGGGTGTTAATAAATGGGTGGTTCAGGGGAAAATAGACCAAATGTAAGACTTGAGCTATAGTTAGTAGTAATATTATGATGCCCTTTCATAGTTTGTAACTAATGTTTCACAAAAATGTAAGGTGTTGGTGGTGAGGAGATCTATGGGAAACTTACATGATGGTATGCATGTTTGTTTTGTAAATTCGCATATTTTGCTATCTATAGCAGTTTGATAAAGTTCAGGAATTCCAAAAATAGATATTGGATTATGTTTATAAAGTTGTCTGTACCTGGCATGATTAAATTATGATTAGGGCTTTGATTGGGCCCTGTCAGTATGGTGTTGAGTCCCCATCCCCAAAGGACATGGCAGATAGAGGACATGGCAAAGGGCAGAGTTGGAGTTTTGGAGTTGGAGTTTTTAATGTTGGATCTTGATAATGGAGTTTTAGGCTGGAGCCTAGGAAGTGAACACACAAAAGAGGAACACAGAGAAATACTGACAGTTCCTTAGACAAAGCCATTTACCTGATAGTCTGCAGCTGGCCTTGTGGAGAGAGGCAATGCCTAGAGTGCTTCAGAGTCTAACACTGACCTTGTGGAGAAAACAGAGGAGCTGAGTAGAGAGAGAACTGAACCCCAGGAAGAGAAGGATCCAGGAAGCCTGAACCCTGGCATACATCGGCAGCCATACTGCACCAACCTGTGGCAAAAGACTGGTGAGGAAAGTAACTTATGCTTTATGGCCTGGTAAATGTAAGCTTCTACCCCCAAAAAATATCCTTTGTAAAAACCAACTGATTTCTGGTATTTTGCATCAGTAACCCTTTGGTTAAGTAATACACTATACAATTATTGTTTACATATGTTCATTTATGAATGATATGCTTCAATAAAATTTTATTGAAAAAATTGAAGAAAACTCCTATGAGTCATTTATTCACAAGGGGAAGTTAAGGTTGGAAAATTGTTTTCTGATCAATGACAACCTTCCTACCCAAAGACTCACTGGATTTTGGGAAATAAATGGCAGAAATATTTTGCAAACACTAAGTAGCTGCTGGAAACTGCAAAACAAATGTGTGAATTCCTTTTGCTATTTAGTAGATTGGTAGTGTAAATAGAAAAGATTGCTCATACTTGGATATTAGCTTAGGAAGATAACTTCCCTTCACATCCTTTTTCCTAATTACGCTCTCATGGGTGTTCTTGAGAACAGCATTAGAAAACTTGCTATTTTTCCTGAGAAGTAATAGTTTTCATTAATCAATATCAGCAGCTCTTGGTGGCAACTCCCAGTGTTTCCCCCTGTCAGTTGCTGAGTTCACACACCTTGTCTTGGTGGGTGCAGTGCCTGGATATCCTTCATCATCTCTCCTTGGAATAGCCCCTCTGAGTGAAGTCCATATGCTGCATTCAGCTCACAATAGGTTGGCTTGAAGGGAAGGCAATGCAGAAATAAAGGTAGAGACACAAGAGGGGAGACAAACCTGGGACCGGGAGACACACAGCTTCTGGAAATGAGAGCCTCAACCCTAGTTTTTTCACCGCATCTTTGGGAAACTACCAAGCAGCTGTTTGCTGTCTGAACTGCAACATCATTTACAATAACAGGAAACAACTGCAACATCTAACAACTGCTACATTTAACAGGTGTAACGTTTACAATAACAAACAGGTAAGCCAGTTTCCCACAACATCCATATATTTCTCTTTCTATTTCTATTTCAATATTATGATGACTTTTAGGTGGCAGCTTATGATTGTGTTTTTCTGATGCTTCTAAACTTCAGTCTCCAAGGAAATTGCATTAGGGAGACAAGTATGGTCATCTTCAAGTAACACTATACCCTTGACTATTCAATGCCTTTATGTTGTGCCCAGGGCACAGGAATACTGACTCCTCTCTGATCCAATATGAACCTTTACATCAGGTTGAAGTGTATATTTAAAATCATCTGACTGGCCTCACATGCATAAAACTGCGCTTATTTTGTCATCAGCTTGCCATCAGATATGAGACATTAACACTTCCTTGAGATATCAGTCTTTAACTTACACCATAAAATCCAAAGCTGTAATGAGAAGGTGAGGTTATTCTCCTTCTTGAAAACTAGAAAAAATTTCCTTCTTGGCTTTCTATGTACTAAGCGGTCCTTATCTCCATACCCTATTTTTTTTTAATCCTACCAAAAATATCAATATTTGTGCATGTTTTTGTCTATCCATGTATGTGCATATGTGTATGTGATCCACATATAAGAATATTTTATATGTAGCCCATTTGCTTATCTGCACACATTATATACCAATATGCATTTGTGTTGCTTGGATATGTTTAATAAGGGCAATGTGTGTGTATTTTTTATTTTATTAATCTATGTATGAAAAAAACATCATATAGAAACTTTTTTCATATTAATTTCTGAGGTAGGAATAACTGTTTTCAGAATTCCATGTGTTTCTAAACATTTGTTTACATATTCAAACTTTTTGAAAGTGTTAAGTATAAAAGCATCTAAACATCTTTAGTGATTCTGACTACTGATGGAAAATATTCTATTAAAATTGTAAAGGTATTAAATAGATTCCAAAATAGAAACAAATCTCCACCACAAAAAGAGAGATAAAGAAGATTGAAGAGACCTATTACATGTGAGAAAAAAGGTACAAAATGCATAGTATTTATCAAGTACCATTACAGGGTGAGTCATGTAATAATAGGAAAAAGCATGATATAAAACCGTATATTTATTCTAACACTAACTACTATGATGAATCTGGATAATGTTCTCATATTGAGTTTGTCTTTCATTCCCTCTCATAAAGTTTAATATTCAAAAGAATAAAAAACAGTTTCCCACTTAAAACCGGCAATTTTTTTGGATCACCACTGTATCACTGATACCGACTTTAGGCAGAATCAGCTTTTACCTTCTATATAAGTTAAGAGTAGCTTTGGATATGAATCGAACACACACATACACACACAGGTGATTCATGGAATCATGGCTCATCAAGGACATTAGTTTCCTTTTATGCTCTGCTGGCTACAACATGTAGCTTTTCTCTTGTGCTCTCAAATAATGGCTCCAGATCTATCCTTTATCTTTACAACCCAACCAGCAGAAAGGAAGATGTGGAAGGAATAGGAAATGTTCCTTCACTTGAAGAACACTACTGGATATGGCAGGCCATATTCTATATGACCATGTGGCAAACTAAGATTCGGAATATCTTCTGATCTTGAGGAAGGAAAGAAGAATGAATGTTAGGGATAACTAGTAGTATCTACCTAGCATACCTTAAAAAATTTGTATACAGTCACAGACAACTCTGTGTTGTTCTCTCACATGTTTGACATTTGGATTAAGCATTGTAAATAAGAAGAATAATAGGGTTAAATGTGATTAAAATATAATGCATAATGCATAAGTAAAATGAATTGATATATTTATAACTGTTCAGATCTACTATAAAGGTGTCTACCATGCTAGATGGGGTAGCTCATATAATACCTCAACAATTCTGAGCTCATTCCAATGACTTGTCTTCATTCAAGCTACTGTCCTATCCTCCTCTTGACTCTAACCTGCTTTTCTGAATTTTACATATCTTTGAAAAGACAAGTATCTATTGTTTCATGTATTTTCTTACCACTTCAGGTTATTACCAGACACATTTCTGATTTAACCCAGAAACTATAATAATAAAGTCCTTTCTGGCATTGTTTACTGTTAATGAATGCTGGTGATAATTATACCTACCAAAATTGTCAAATTCTTAAGAACAGAAATTGGATCTAGCATTGTAACAGATGTTTTGGTCTAGGGTTTTATATTTGTTGATAAGCAAAACTTTCTAAAGAGTTTATGAATTATTCTATTACAAAATTTCTATATTTTTCATGACAGTTGGCAAAATCAACTTAAAAATAAACATTTTAAAGCTCTGCATCTTGCAATAAAATATTGAAAGTAAATTGTAATCATTCTCTCAAAATGATATAACATTCAATAAATATTTTGAATAAAAATTTTCATATGCCCTGAACCTCAACAGACTTCAACTCCTACACTCTGATTTATTGGACTTACCCCACTCAGCTAACATGGAGTTGAAGAATGTCAACCACCACACCATGGACCTAGAGTGCCTACAACTGAAAGCAGGAGGATTGCATCCAGTACCCATGTGGAATCTAAGCCCCCTCTTGACATAGATGTGCAATGGACACAACCAATCCAATGTCCACAGAGAAAATGTGGCATTGGTGTGGGAAAGGTGGCCATGGTGGCTGCTGGGTGCGGGGAATGGGAGGAAGAGGTGAGATGGGGAGGCGTTTTCGGGACTTGGAGTTGTCCTGGGTGCTTCATGGACAATTACAAGACATTGTAGATCCCCCCAGGAGCCATTGGATGGAACGTGGGAGAGTGTGGGCTATGATGTGGACCATTAACTATGAGGTGCAGTGATGCCCAGAGATGTATTTACCAAATGCAATGGATGTGTCATGACGATGGGAGAGAGTGTTGCTGTGGGGGGAGTGGGGGGTGGGGGTGGTGGGGTTGAATGGGACTTCATATTTTTTGAATGTAATATTTTTAAAAAATGAATAAAAAATAAAAAATAAAAAAAATAAAAATGATTAACAACAACAAAAAAAATTTTCATATGTATTTTATATCAAGTAATATAATTCAGTCTTTATAGGTGTATCATTCAGAGTTCTTCAGAGGTCTATAGCTATTTATGTGTGTATCTTTTCTATATGTACCTATGAATACACACAAACACATTCGGGTATATCTGTTAAGAGATTTATTGGTAAGTATGATCTATGTAGGGCAGGTGGACAGGCCGAATTTCTTCATTTCTGAGAAACCTCAGATTGGATGAGGCCCACGCACATTATTGAGGGTAATCTCCTTTGCTCAAGTAAACCAATTATAGATGTGAATTATATCTACAAAATACTTTCACAGCAATATCTGGACCATGTTTGATCGAACAACGGGGCATTATACACTAGCTAAGTTGACAATTAAAATTAGCCATCCCTTAGAGAAATAAAATAATCTATTAATGCATATGTTTCCTCTATAATTCAGTTTTGTTTGTGTTAGGAAGAAAAAAAGCATGGATTAGCTGTCATCGTTAGGTTTCTTAGGAACTCTTTATTGAAATATTTGTCATATTATTTTATTCAGTCCCCAAATTAAAATTTTCTAAGCAATACTATGAGTATATCCTATGCAAATAAAGATAATAAAGATCAATTAAAATTAAATACTGAAATCTTACATAGTAGGTTGTTTTCCTAGGTCTTCTATTTTTTTCCTGTTGAAATTGATGTTTTAAGATAGTTAGTCTATGTCATCAAAATTTTCTGAAACTCTTTGGAGTTTGTGTTTCTGTGTGATGGAGTTGGACTCAGATGTGATCTTTGTCCATAAGCCTCTCCTGTTACTTTTACCGGAACTGTAGTTGTTGTTGGGGTTTAATGTATACCCAGGGGACCTGAATCTCTGTACTAACCATGTGATAGCCAGGCCCTGAGCCTCAAAAGACTTGCAGTTCCTACACCATGGTTTATTGGACTTACCCTACTCAGCTAACATGGAGGTGAAGAAGGTCAACCACCATACCAGGGAGCCAAGAGTGCCTACAACAGAAAGCAGAATTGCATCCAGCAATTCTTGATATAGATGTGGAGTGGACGCAACCATTCTAAGGTCCACGGGATGGAGGAATAGAGTATGGATTAGAGTGGACTTACTGATATTCTATTCATGAACTATTGTGATTAGTAATCAAAGAAAATGTGGCATTGGTGTGGAGAAAGTGGCCATGGTGGCTGCCGGGGGTAGGGAGTGGGAGGAAGAGATGTGATGTGGGGGCATTTTTGGGGGTTGGGGCTGTCCTGGGTGGTGCTTCAGGAGAGTTACCAGACATTGTATGTCCTCCCATGGCCCCCTGGGTGGCCTGTGGGAGAGTGTGGGCTATGGTGTGGACTGTTGACCATAAGGTGTAGTGGTGCTCAGAGATGTATTCACCAAATGCAGTGAATGCGTCACGGTGATGGAGGAGGTTGTTGTTATGGGGGTAGGAGTGTGGTGAGGGAGGTGGGGGATATATGGGGACCTCATTTTTTTTTAATGTAACATTAAAAAAACAAATAAAGACCAAAAAATACAGAAAAAAATGTCCTAAAACTTTGAATTTTTAAATGACTTAACAGGAAATCCACTGGAGCCCTAACAATATGGCACATCCTTGTTTCCCTCCAATAATCTAACAAGAGCAATAACTCCTACCTATGTGAAACTAGTAATTACTTGACAGTAGGGACACCTTAATTACATCTTTTCCCATGAGTTGTTACCTGTGGGATAAGATTCTAGTGGGAGGCCATTATGATTTTTTTTTTCTAATAAGATACTTAGTATTTATACTTGGAGTATAAAATATTTATGCCAGATCAACCAATCATTGCAATGGGCAGGATGGCCCTCGCATGGACATCATCTGAGATCAGGCCCTGTACTCAGAATAATTACCAAAGGAGAATATACACTATGACTCCATCAGCACCAAGCACTCCCTCAGAACTGCAAGGTTAGTTTTCAATTACCCCCCAGCATCTTCAGAACCATCTCCCCTCTAGGACCGTGGAGGAGAACACTACAAAGCACTGAGCTCTCTAGGAAGAAGGATGATGACTCAGTCTCAGTTTTTGACTCATAAATACTTAAAAGTCCTCTGTGCTAGGCCCCCTATCAGAGCAAATGGGCATGCAAATTGTTATTTATATATCCCCCCGTCCTCTAATATTCACTCTCTCTAATGATTACAGGTTTTCATATCTTCCTGTACCCCCTAAAATCAAGATAAACACTTTTCTGTTTGATCATTTCAACTCAGGCATAGAGATGTTGTTGTTCTCTTATATTAAGTTTATGCTAACTTATCTCTAAACTACTTTTAAAATTTTCATTTTACACATATATATTGAGGATTGCTATATGGTAAGTGTAGTGGTAAATGTGAATGTCAGAAAGAAATTCAGGGATGCATAGACATAACAATTGGTTTTAAATTTATTTGAAGACCATGGAGAATAGTAATGATTTTAAGAGGTAAATATGCTTTTAAATAATTCTGCATCTCTCCTTCTTGTACATAATAACATAGAGAAAGAAGCGTGGTAAATATCCTGAGAAAATAAATTATGGTCATATATATGGGACTGAAAATTGTGGGTAAATGAAATGTATTTTAGAGAGAAATTCAAGAGGTTACAAGTATACGGCATTACTAACATTTATTCGGGTCTTACTAAGAGCCAGGGACTATGCTAAACACCTTGTAGGCAAGATTCATTTAGTGTCATAACACCTCCAAGAGATAGATAGTAACAGTTCAATTTTTAAGATGCTTGGAGATTGGAGTAATAGTCCAAGTCAAGCAACAGATATGTGGTTGAGCTGAGATTTGAACTCAAGACTGTCTAATGTATTAACCTTGCAATTTGAAACTATAAAAACCTTGAGTCTTCAAATTGGAAGAGAGAGTTAGTTAATGAAGATGATTTATCAAATGTCCCATCCAGTGTTTGTGTACTTGAATAAATTCTCCTATGTGATTATTCAGGCTGTGCTTGACTTTTTCTAGTTGTGAGTAGTAGGCTGCGCATTAAGGCAATTAGTTTCTGACCATCAGAATTTTCCTTGCTGTGAAACAAAATATGTTTCCCCATAGTTTCCAGCTTGTAGTCATAGTTCAGTCTTTTGGAGACATACAAAACGGTTCTAAAACCTCTTAAATACAGCAACATTTTAAACATTTCAAAATAGCGTGTACTATGTGGATTTATATTTGCTAGTCAAATATACCCAGTTATTTCAGCTATTTTTAGATAACAAGATTTCTAGATCCCTAAATTGCCAAGTTTCTCAGTATTTCATATACAGTATTGCATCGCCAAAGAGCATACTAATCCAGCTGATCCTTGAGGATTAAGAAGGACTATGAATTTCAATGTTGTAGATTCTATTTCTTTTCTTTGCAACTAAATATACTAGTATTGAACTTAGACTAAAATTGCTCATTGCCTTTTCTATGGTCTAGTAATACACATATTAGCTTCTGTCAACCACAAGTAAAATACATGATTATAAAACCTGAGCAGTATGAAAGACGCTTATGGTTTGTCACCAAAGAACCCGTCTCGTTTCGGGAACCATAGTAGTCTTCAGACCTCCACTGCTTTCAGCCATGAAGTTCTATTAAGGAAGACCAATCATAGCCTGTTGTTACCCTGGGCACAGAAGAAGAATACATGACCTAAATTTAGGTCTTTATATTACTTTCCTGGGGTTATTCAAATTAGAAACAAGGAAGGCTGTTCCTCACCGTGGGTGGAACTGTTGAGATATAAGCATAAGAACGGCCAAGAAGTTTTCTTCCAGCCTTGCTGAATAGAAGCTCTGCATAAAGGAAACTGGAACCATGAAGTTTCATGATGGAAAGGTACTGGCAGCTGTCTGTCCACTCAGCTAATTTGGGTTGGGATTTTAGTAAAGAAAATAACTCAAACTAATATCACTAGTTTTCAGAGATTTAAGAACTCTCTTTATTAATTGCAGAACTCATTCACTACCCTTAATATTCTGGGTCAAATGAAAATTTAATCATTATGCCTTTTAACATGCATGGCATTAATAATAAATGTGAAATATGAAGATAAAAACAAGTACCCTTAGAATAACACTTAGTAACCTTCCTTCTACCTGTCTTAAAAATTCCTAAATTGTTGTTTTCTATTAAAAAGTTATGATATGCTTGACTATAATGTCCTTGAAGTCTAAAATTCCTACTCCAGAAAACCAGAATAAATGGTTTTTTTGAGTAGCTGGAGAAGTTCAAGAATACTCTGCAATATGAATCAGTTGTGAGGATGGATAAAGTAATTATCTCCACAGAATTACAATTTTCCCCATCCACACAAACACAAACATTTGTGCACACACTCGAACATATACCCACACACAGGTAAGAGTGCATTTATTTTCTCTTTTTTGACTTAGAACCTGCCAAGAGGATAAGGGACCCTGGAAATCATTCCCTGGCCTTGCTGGGCTGACACAACAACCTGACCTCCAACTGCCCCTCTTCCTCCTCTTCCTAGGAAGCTATGCGGTCACAGTGGTGGGGAACCTGGGCATGATCACACTGATTGGGCTAAGTTCTCCCCTGTTCACCGCCATGTACTATTTCCTCAGCAGCTTGTTCTTCGTTTTTCTCTGCCATTCCTCTGTGGTTACCCCCAACATGCTGGTAAACTTTGAAACAGAGAAGAACACCATCTCCTACTCTGGATGCAAGGCTGAGCTCGATTTCTTTCTGGTTATTACTATTGCAGAGTGTCACATGTAGGCTGCAATGTATGTGACCACAATGTTGCCATCTGTAGCCCCTTGCTTTATAACGTCATCATGTCCTATCATATTTGCTTCTGGCTTATAATGGGAGTATATGTTCTGGGCTTCATTGGTTCTACAATTCATACAGGTTTAATGTTGAGACTCTTTTTCTGCAAGACCAGTGTGGTTAACCATTATTTTTGTGATCTCTTTCTACTCTGGGAGTTATCCTGCTCAAGCATCTACATCAATGAGTTACTGGTTCTGTGCTTGAATGCATTTAACATCCTGACTCCTGCCCTAGCCATCCTTGCATCCTACGTCTTCATCATTGCCAGCATCCTCAGGATCTGCTCCACTGAAGGGAGGGCCAAGGCCTTCAACACATGCAGTTCCCACATATCGGCTGTTGCTGTTTTCTTTGGGTCTGCAGTGTTCATGTACCTGCAGCCATCATCGGTCAGCTCTATAGAGCAGGGGAAAGTGTCCTCTGTGTTTTATACTATTATTGTTCCCATGCTGCATCCTCTCATTTACAGTCTGTGAAATAAGGATGTCAAATATTCCCTGAAGAAAATGCTGGGCATATAGCATGTTCATGAATAGAATCAATGTGATGATATCATATTAGAAACTGGTTTTCACTCCGTTAAGATATGTAATTTATTAGATTAATTCTTCAAGTTTGTCTATTCAGCAATACTTCCATTCCCATATAATCCCTCTCCAAAGTTCCCTTCTAGGCCTCCTTGCCCCTCAAACCTATATTGCAGTGATACTATATGGAAGGGAATTCCCTGGAAGTCTTTGGAACTTCCACAATTACCACCAGTCAGATAAGCACTGTGAGTGGATTAAATTTTTTTAAAAAGACACTGCTAAGGACCAAAGGATCCCTAATTTTATTTTAAATAATGATATAAGCAGCAAAGGACCAACTATGATGATGATGATGATGATGATGATGATGATGATGATGATGATGATGGTGATGATAGTAGCATATATTATCAAGATTTTATGAATGATAAGCAATACCAAGCACTTTAAAATGTCATATTTGGTGGCAGACTTGGCCCAGTGGTTACGGCGTCCGTCTACGACATGGGAGGTCCACGGTTCAAACCCCCAGCCTCCTTGACCCATGTGAAGCTGGCCCATGCACAGTGCTGATGTGTGCATGGAGTGCCCTGCCACGCTGGGGTGTCCCCCGCCTAGGGGAGCCACATGTGCTAGGAGTGCACCCCATAAGGAGAGCCACCCAGCGCGAAAGAAATTGCAACCTGCTCAGGAATCTTGCCTGACACACGGAGAGCTGACACAAGAATGCAACAAAAAGAAACACAGATGCCCGTGACGCTGACAACAACAGAAGCAGACAAAGAAGACGCAGCAAATAGACACAGAGAACAGACAACCAGGGTGGGTGGGGGAAGGGGAGAGAAATAAATAAATAAATCTTCTTTAAAAAATGTCATATTTATAGTATTCCTGCAAGGCAAGTACTAGTATTAATACCATTTTAAATATGAAAAAACTGAAGCTTAGAGAGTTTACACATTGTGCCCAAAGTCTCAAATGTAATAAGCTGATTGAACTTGGAAACAAACCCAAGAAGTTGGGTTCCAGGTCTCACAATTTTACTCACAGTGTTCTATGACCCCAGGTAACTGTGGTAGGTCTAAAGACTCCTAAACAGTTCTATCTACACACTAAGTATTCCATACATTGCCCTGTTGCTCTCCTCTGAATATCTTCCATGCAATTCTTACTTTTGATTTTGACAGGGTGCAAATAACTAAAATCCTTCAAAGCTGTGCCAATAAAAGCAAAACGAGCAGGACTAGGATATTATTCATTATTGACACTCAAATTGTAACACATGATAGCAACTACTTGTATAAGATCAGACCATGCAAGATTGTCTTATACATATACCAGACATGATGTGGTTACTTATGTGTCAAGAGTTCATAAAATCCACGAATTCTACTTATTTTGTTGCTTGCAAGTCTTTATGCTCTTTTGCTCCATACCTTACAGTTTCTCTTTCTTGTCAGTTTCACCATTAAATGTGTCTTCTCTGCCATCATTTTATTACTTTACCATTTCACAGCATTTAACATTTTTAACTGTGATTTTGTGTGACATTTTAAATGCTCAGTTACCTTGTATCTCTCTTCAAATCAAAATATCCTACTCAGATTAATATTATTTTGATGCTGCATGTTATTATTATTGTAATATAACAAATTGTAGTGCTCCCTATGGTTTACCAAATATAGAAAAAACTATAATATTTCTTTAACATATATTACCATACTTGTTTTTCATTTGTTCATTCATTGTGGTGGGTTCTCAAAGAGCCCTTACATTTATTTTTTACTTAATTTTTATCATATAAATAAGGGAAATGGCCAAATTACAAAATATATCTTATGCCTAGAAAATAGTCCAGTGCTCTGTCCAGCAGACCATAATCTTGTATATATATACTATGTCATATGTACAAATAAACTAACAAATGGCAAATGAAAAGAGTGCTATTGTGTATGACCCTGAAGCTTTACCTCACTTAGAAAACACAGTCTAAGTGAAAGACAAGAAATAAGAGGAAAAGGAAGAGGAAGAGAAGAAAGCCTATGTAGAAATACATGTCATATTTGGGTGATAAAACCAAGCTACACACAGCACTCCAGGCAATATAGCGGGAAACAAGGATAAGGAAAGAAAAGACAGCTCATGAAGCACTTCTGTGTTACTTTAAGACTTTGATCTTCATTTTGTAGGGGAAAGAAACTGCTAGGTATTTTTATTAGTTTTAATTTGACAACGAGTTTTGCATGTTAGTAATATCACATTTATTTTGGTGTGGAAGAGGGAGGGAAAGAAAATGAAACTGAATTCAAGGAGGCTAGCCAGTAGTAATTTTATTATTCTAAGAAAACTGTTACATATCAGTGATAGTGAAGCTGGAAAGGAGATTTTCAAGATATTTGAAAAATTCAATTGTTAAGCCTTATGGCTAACTAAAGTATGTGAAGTAGTACAAGAAGGCATGAGGATGAATACAAGTTTATACTTTGGATTAGTTTATGAAAGGATGAATGATGGTAGAATTCTCAGGGCAAAATTGACTAAATCTAGGTAAAAATACATGATAATGCAATGTGTCACAAACATCAAAACATGATATGATTCAAACTCTACCTATCTATATCTATCTATCTGTATTATCCATCTAATCTTATATAAATATATATATATATATATATGTATGTATGTATTTTTTTCTGCTGCATGAGAACATACCCTGACAAATTTCAAGAATGGATTTTATGGGTCTCTGCTTAGTTTGCACTATTCTGTAATCATCCATGGAAAGATTTGTTTATATCTTTCCCATTTCTGACTATTCTACTCTCTTTCTCACTCCCTATATTTAGTTCACTGAAGTAAGAGTCAGTCTTAGTCTGTGCACCTGTGAGATGGCATGCTGGACACAGAGTATATTCTCCCTTAGATATTGCAGAATTCTGTAGCTACTACAATTCCTAAATTTAAAGAATCTTTTTTATCTCTTAGCATGAAAAAATTTGCTCAAATCTGAAAGAATTTTTGTGGAAGGAGGTAAACACGAGACCTACTAATGCTTTTATTTACAAAGAGTGGTCATAGACCAGCAGCTTTGGTCAAACATGAGAATTTGATAAACACGTATAATCTCAACTCCCAAAACAGACCGATAAAAGAGAATTTGCATTTGTAAAAAAGATCCCTAGTGGTTCCTGTACACATTAAAGTTTGAGAGGTATTTTCTACCTTTAAAAAATATGAATATCTGGCCTCAGAACCAAATTTTGTTTTAATTGATATGTGGCACAGCCTGGGATTTTTGAAAACTCCCTTGAAGGTTTTAATTAGATAGTCAGAATTGAGAAAAACTGGTATTGCCCTAACAATCTCCTTTGAAAAGAATTGAATGTAATTTATTTAACCCTACTTTATAAGAGATTCCAAGACATGACTTTGAATTTACCTTGATTCAGTTTTAATCAAAGATTTTTCCAATTATTCCTGTTTTGTATGAAACAAAAGTGAAAAAGTAAATATGAGAAATGAGAAGAAACATAGATTCCCAATCATAAAATATCCTTTTAAATTATCAAATTAACAAGCAGATGTTAGATCATTAAGAACGCCACAAAAAGTTATAAGTACATCAATATTCTAAATTCTTACTCAAATATAAATTTTGAACCAAATATAATTTATATTTGAACCAAAAATATATATTGAACCAAAAATATTTTACTTATTTACATGTAAAATTAAACATATTTTATACAAGGCAATACATTGTTATGATGATTTAAATATTTCTAGCTCAAGTCTCAGCAGGTTATAATTTGTCAAAACGTGACTTGGGGCTGTAAAAGCTGCTAATCACAATGGGAGCTGAGAATCAGCTAAGAGTTTTTAAGAAATTTGGGATCTCAAACCCCACTGAGCCCTGCTGAATTAGAATCTACATTTTAACAAAATCCCCATGTGATCATCATCCCTATGCACAAATCCTTACCACTAATTGACAAGTGTAGTGTTGTCAGGGAATCCCACGTCTAGGAAAAAGTAAAAGAATTTGAGAAATTCCCAGTGAAACTATAACTTTTCTCAAGAGCTTGTTTCTCTGAGAATTGGAAGTCCTTAGAGAGTATTTGTCTTCATTTATTTGATGTTTGGCATGTAAACCAGGTACAAACCTTCAAAGCCCAGCTATCAGAATGACTGAAATTGAGGGTTTTTATTACCCTGAAGCTGGAGAGAAAGAAACTGAACATTTCCAATTTGAGATGCTGACCTGTGAGGCAGATCAGCTTCAGAGGGGCTCTGAGACCTGCGACTGTGCCTTTCCTCTCAGCACTAAGGACAGCAGAACGCTGGGGAGCTAAGACAGCTGACACCAGCATCGGCACCATTTTCCTTTTACATATAAAATTGTCTATTGACGTTTCCAGGAAGAAGATAGGTGAGTGTGCTCATTCCACACTTACGCTTGAAACTATTAGGGTGTCAGTAATTCAGTTAAACATCTCTCCTGATTTATTAATTCATGTATGCGTTTGTTTATTCACTCTCTATTTATTTACTCATAATGCAATTTTTAAGTACCTATGATGTATCATATGTACATCTATATCAATACAGTAGATATTTAATATTCATGGCAAAATTTACTATGGGATCTAAAACAATGAACGCCATTAATCATTAATGTTGTTTTGAACATTTTCATGTTATTTTATAATTGCAGTTTATCTCATGTATAATATTTTCACATGAAATATATTAATAATTTTAATTTAAATGTTCTTCTGCTATATTTTGCTACTACTATTTTAAGCACACATTTTGGAAATGTGGCAGCTAACAATTTTCTATAATCTGCAGTTGCTTTGAGACTTTGTAATTCACAATTGATGTTTTTGGCCCTATATGTTTTATTATCTTATGTTAAATTCATTATATCTTCTAAGGCATTGCATATCTAGGGGCACCTTAAAGTTAGAAGTACAAATAATAATAAATTAATCATGTCAATAACTTCATTGCATCAAAGAGAAACTCTGCAATAATGCAACACCATGAAATGTTAACATGCATAACTCATCAACCCATAGAAACGTTAGTGGATTTAATAATGCCATTTAAAATATTGAAGCCCATCTAAAAATTTATCAACTCTTTTAATGATTAAAAAAATCTCAAAGCAAACTTTTTCCTGGTGCTACCACTGAACTCAAGATAAATAAATTTAAAGATGCCTTCATAATGTTCTAAAGTTATTTAGAGATGCTCATTCTAGGATATCTTCAGAATCATGAGCGAATTCTACTCCAATAGACGAGAAACTTTAGCAATAAGGGAGTGACAGAACACTATTTTCTATTTTTTATAAAAACCCAATCTTTCAAATATAATTACTTTTATTTATACACAACTTTAAGTTAAATGATAATCAACAAAATAGTAAGTATGTGAAAACTGCCAAACCCAAAGATTAAGATTATCTTTGATACATCATAGCAATCAGCATGAGTGCTGTGCTAGTAAAATCTTGGAGAAAACACAGTACTAAAAGAGAATTACATTTTGGCTTTTTAGTTTTCCTATTTCAGCTGTGACTTGCACAATATAAGTACAAATATCACAGGCAGTTGTTTTAGTGGCAGAATGGAACTTTTACAAGAACGTTAGATGCAATCGGCAATTTGTGAAGGGTAGTCTTTTTGCCTGATTGATTTAATGCTGTAAACCTAGTTCGGTTCTTTATCCAAATGCCCTTCCTTTCATGGAGCAATCTGAGCATGGAAAAGTAAAAAAATGCAGGATTCAACTCACTGGGTTCTATTCTAGATTCTGGTCTAATTGGAATCACTCAATTATTCTTAACTATGATCATTATAACAATTCTTCAGCTCTTATATTTTTTGAATCTAGTTTGTGTTTCATGCATGCTTTGCTCTTAGTAGCATGGTATTTCCAGAAGTTATCAGTATTAGCTTAGGCGTTTTATTACAACTTTATTTCATGTCAAATTTTTCATTTCCGCGTCTATATAAAAAAGCCATAGAGTCACCATAAGCTAGTCATTTGAGTGTCTGAATTTCAGTTTCTTCATCTATAAAATGGTAATAATAAGCTTGTATTACCTAAGGTTGCTGGGAAAAATAAGTCAGATAATATTTATGAAGGGACTGGAAGTTGATGGTAAGTGTTGAATAGTAACATCCTCTTCTAATCATTCCTATCTAAATGCTCATACCCATGTTTTGTTCATATACCTCAAGCTTTAAATTACATATTTTGGATCTCTACTTATCATAATATCCCTGGCCAGGAACTCATCAATTTCCTTCTAAACTCACGACACACACGTTCTTTCTGTGTTAGTATTGATTGTCCCTAAGAGATGAGAGAGGGCTCTTAAGACATATGGTTTGAAGTTGAGTGAAAAACACTCCAAGACTATACACACAAAATTCCAATGATGCAGGTGTCATGCAAAACTGCTATATTGAAGCTTGGGTCCTCCAGAATATGCACCCAAGCATCATGGACCACATCAGGTTATTTAAAGAACTGTTTAGGACATGGTGGGCATTTCATAAATGTTTTTGGAAGGAATGAGTTTTGGATTTAGTACACTGTTGTATTCCCTAATAATGAAATACTTGGCTTTCTTTCATATGGGGATCAACTTGAGTGATACATTTGATGTTAAAATCCAGTTATTTTCCAGAGACAGTATTTCTGTATTTTTGAAGTGGTGTTATTTGGTTCTCAACTAAAGGGGACTCCAGCCTGGATCAGTGATCAATACACTATTATCAATGCTCTCCATGAGCCTTTTCCTCATATTGCAAGCAATTTCTCTATTACAAAGTGATAAATATAGAACAGACATGAGTAGCTAAAAAAAGAGATGGAAGGTGAAGGTTAAAGGACCTTACCTAGAGACAGACAGGCCTTGTTACATAAGTGTGATCATTTATTTATTATATGCTCAACTATGGCCAAATATTCAATCTCTATGGTACCCAGTTATCTAATATGTAAAAATCTAACTCTAATATTTATGCTCAAGAGATGAAAGCATTATAAATTAGGTCTGTGCAGTGCTGAGAACAATCAATTAAAGTTTTCAGGCTAGTTCTTTCAGGATTCAGAGAACAGGTAATACTAATCCCCTCTCCTATAATATAGAACAAAAACATTGATCGTTCTAATCAACCTTAATTCACATATCCCAGATTATTGCGATTCCAGCATCTTTGACAGGCAAGGAGAATTGTAGATATCTAAATGATAAGACTTGCATTTCTTTCAACTTTGTTGTATGGTGGAATACTGAGCACCGACATTACATTTCCCTCTTCTCTTCCTACATAAAATTCCCAGAGAAAAATGACAGCAGGAAATCATTCCATGGTGACTGAGTTTATTCTCGCTGGGCTGACAAAACGTCCTGAACTCCAGCTGCCCCTCTTCCTCCTCTTCCTAGGAATCTATGTGGTCACAGTGGTGGGGAACCTGGGCATGATCACACTGATTGGGCTCAGTTCTTCCCTGCACACCCCCATGTACTATTTCCTCAGCAGCTTGTCCTTCATTGATCTCTGCTATTCTACTGTCATTACCCCCAAAATGCTGGTGCATTTTGTGTCAGAGAAGAATATCATCTCCTATGCAGCATGTATGACTCAACTCTACTTCTTTGTTCTTTTTATTATTGCAGAATGTCACATGTTGGCTGTAATGGCATATGACCGTTATGCTGCCATCTGTAGTCCATTGCTTTATAATGTTACCATTTCTTATCAGGTCTGCTCCTGGATGGTATTTGGGGTGTATGTAATGGGTTTGATTGGTGCCACAGCTCACACAACCTGCATGTTAAGAGTGTATTTCTGTAAGGCTGATATAATAAACCATTACTTCTGTGATCCTTTTCCCCTAATGGCTCTCTCCTGCTCCAGCACTTTTATCAATGAAGTGGTAATTTGGTGCTTCAGTGCATTTAATATCTTTGTCCCAATTCTTGTCATCCTTGGATCCTATGTCTTTATCATTGCCAGTATCCTGCGAATCCGCTCCACTGAGGGCAGGTCCAAAGCCTTCAAGACATGCAGCTCCCACATCTCAGCTGTTGCTGTTTTTTTTGGGTCTTCAGCATTCATGTATCTCCAGCCATCATCTGTCAGCTCAAAGGACCAAGGAAAAGTGTCTTCTGTGTTTTATAGCATTATTGTGCCAATGCTGAACCCCCTGATCTACAGTCTGAGGAATAAGGACGTCAAAGTTGCCCTAAATAAGATGTTTGCAAAAAGAAGTTTTCTATGAAAGACGATATTTTGTTTTAGAAAAAAGTTACAATTTCTGAAGAAAGCTCAGCAAGGGAATAGTCCATAGATAGCAATGTATGTACACAAGTAATGAGAGTATTGCTAGCACTTGATTATTCAGAAGGTGCCAGAAAGGGCTGGATTCATAGTGTCAGTCCCATAGAAGGCTATATCATTTCTTGGGTGTCCTATAGTCTATTCATAGTATTTCATATTACGTCAAACCATTGTCTTAAAATCTTCAAATGCTTTTGTGTTGATGATTATATTTTATAGGCATAGAATATTTTACTTTGTTAGACAAGACTTATCTATCATAATTTATGTATTAAATCTGTCTGGTCAGTATCCCTGGATCTTATCAATACTGTGGGTACCTGGCCTTGTTTAAAATTGTGCTGAGAAACACTTCTGAAAAAATGATCTCAAAAATAAATAATTTTTAACCATATGAAATTTATAAAATTTAATCCCTAATACTTACTAAGTTCATAGAATTATGTTAAGGAATATGAAGGGATAGTGGTTGTTAAGGCATAGTTTTTATCCACAAAGAGATAACACTGTGGTGGAAGAGATTGGTAATGTTAACCAGAACTGAATATATTATGTGTACTTTAATAGTTCTTTATGCAACACTCTTTCATCCATAGGAGAGAAACTTTATTTTCCTGCAAACACTATTCTCATTATTTCCTTTCTCTGAAAGATCTCTCACCTTTCCACTCACATTATAAAATCTCAGATTTAGAAGTGACCTTTTTAGCTATGCATTATAATGGGATATGGGATTTTATCTTCTGGAGTAATGAAAATGTTCTAAAAACACTGATATGATGACAGCACAACTCCATGATGAAAATGAGATCTACTGAGTATACACTATTAATGGTTTGTACAAAGCATGGGACTTTATAACACAGAGAATCCAGTAGTGGATAATGGACTTTGATTAAAATGACAAGTATGAGAATGTTCTTTCATGAATAAAGCAAATTTTTAATACTAATATAGGATGTTAATAATAGGGTGGGTCAGGGGGAAACTACTCCAAATGTAAGATATGGGCCATAGTAGTAATATTTTGAGGATACCCATTTGTAGTTTATAACAAGTGTTTCACAAAAATGCAAGGTGGTGATGGTGGGGAGATATATGGGAAACTTACATGATGATATGCATGTTTGTTTTGTAAATTCACAAATTTTACTATAACCTAATGATCATGTATGAATAATATACTTCAGTAAAATATTATTAAAAAATTGAAGAACACACACTGGGTCATTTATTCACATGGAGAACTAGAAGTTGCAAAATCAATGACAAGTAACCCTCTTACTCAAAGACTCAATGTACATTTTGGGGAAAAAATGGCAGAAATATTTTTCAAACACTAAATAGTTGCTGGGAGCTGCAACTAAGAATGTGTGAATCTCCTTCCCTATTTAATAGAGAGGCAATGTAAATAGAAAGGGTGGCTCACACTTGTATAATAGCTTGGGAAGATGACTTTCAAACAGTAAACTCCATTCTCTACCTATCTCCTAATTAAGATCTCATGGGTGCTCTTGAGAACAGCAACCAGAAGGTTTTCTTTTTTGCCTGAAAATTAATAGTTCTCATTAATAAGTCTCAGCAGCTCTGGGTGGCAACTCCCAGTGTTTTCCCCGTCAGCTGCTGAGCTTACCTATCTTGTCTTGGTGGTAGCAGTGCCTGTATATCTTTCACCATCTCTCCTTGAAATAGCTACTCAGAGTAAAGACTAGGTATTTCAGTTTCGATATTTTAATGACTTCTAGGTGGCAGCTCATGACTGTGTTCTTTCTGATGATTCTGAATTTCAAAGTCTACAAGGAAATTGCATTATTGAGACAAGTATGATCATCTTCATGTAATTAACACTATACCCTTCAGTATTCAATGCCTATATGCTGTGCCCAGGGCACAGGGATACTGACTCTGCCCTGACCCAGCATGAGCCCTTATATCAGGTTGAAGTGTATATTTAAAATCTTTTTAAATCATCTAACACATCTCACATGCATAAAACTGTGCTTGTTATGCCATCAGCTTGCCACTAGACATGAAACATTAACACCCCCTTGAGATATCCTCTTTGACTAACTCCATAAAATTCCAATTTGTAATGAGAAAGTGAAGTTATTCTCCTGCTTCAAAAGTAGAAGTAACTTCCATCTTGGATTTCTATGTACTAAGCAGTCCTTATCTCCATACCCCATTTTTAATCCTACCCAAAATATCAATATTTGTGCATGTTTTTGTCTATCCATGTATGGGTATATGTGCATCTGATCCATATATGTATATAGTTTATATGTAGCCCATTTTCATATGTGTATACATTATGTACCAATATGCATTTGTGTTGCTTGGATATGTTTTATAAGGGTTAAGTGTGTGTATTTTTCACTTTATCACTCCATGTATTGAACAAGCATCATCTAGTAACTTTTTTCACACTGATGGGTGATTGGTAGGAATAACTTCAAGAATTGCATATGTTTCAGAATATTTATTTGTGTATTCAAACTTTTAAAAAATGTTAATAAGTATACAAGTATCTAAACCATCTTTAGTGATTCTGAGTACTGATGGAAAATATACTATTAAAATAGTAAATATATTGGATAGATTCTAAAATAGGAAGAAATCTCCACCACAAAAAGAGAGATAAAGAATCTTGAAGATGGAAATGTATTACATGGGAGAAAAAAAGTAAAAAATGCATAGAATTTATCAAGTACCATTACAGGGGAACGCATGTAATAATAGGAAAAAGCATGATACAATATATTTATTCTAACTCTAGTTGCTATGTTGAATCTGGATAATGTTCTCATATTGAGTTTTTCTTTCATTCCCTCTTACAAAGTTTAACATTCAAAAGAAAAAAAAAAACAGTTCCCTTCTCTTAAAATTGGCATTTTTATGGACCACCAATATGTCATAGGGGCAGACTTTAGGCAGAATCAGATTTTACGTTCTATATAAGTTAGGAATAGTTTTGGCTGTGAATCAAACACACACACATGCAGAAAGTGATTCAGGGATGGAATGGTGGCTATAAAGGACATTAGTTTCTTTTATGCTCTGCTGCTACAACATGTAGCTTTCTCTTGTGGTCTAAAATACTGGCTCCAGATCTATCCATTATCTTCACCTCCCATCCAGCAGAAAGGAAGTTGTGGAAGAAATAGGAAATGTCCCTTCACTTGAAGAGCACTACCTGGACACGCAGGCCTCATTTCTACTTAAATCTCATTAGCAAAGACGTAGTAACATAACAATATCTACTGCAGGGGAGACTGAGAAATGCCATGGCTTTTCTATATGGCCATGTGCCAAACAAGATGCAGGATATCTTCTGATTTTGAGGAAGGAAGGGAGAATGGAGTTAGGGATAACTAGTAGCTACCTACCTAGCATACCTTACAAAATTTGTAAATAGTCACATAGTCACAGACAGCTCTATGTTGTTATCTCAAGTGTTTAACATTTGGACTAAGCATTGTAAATAAGAAGAATAATATGGTTAAATGTGATTAAAATATAATGTATAATGCAGAAGTAAAATGTATTAATATGTTAATAGCTATTAATATCTACTAGAAAGGTGTCTATCATGCTGGATGGGGTAGCTCATAGAATGTCTCAACAATTTTGAACTTATCCAATGCCTTGCCTTCATTGATGCTACTATCCTATCCTGCACTTAACTCTAACCTGCCTTTCTGAATTTTTCATATCTTTGAAAAACCAAGTATCTATTATTTCATGTATTTTCTTACCACTTCAGGCTATTACCAGGCATATTTCTGATTCACCACACAAGCGATAATAACTATGTACTTTCTGGTATTATTTACGGTTAATGAATGCTGGTGGATATTATCTCTACCAAAATTGTCAAATTCTTGAGAACAGAAATTGTGCCTAGCATTGTATCATATTTTTTGGTTAAGGATTTTAAGGTTATTGATGATCGAAATTTTCTAAAGCATTTAAGAATTATTCTATTACAAAGTTTTTATGATTCTCACCCGAATTTGCAAAATCTACTTAAAAATAAAGAGTTTAAAAACTCTGCATCTGGCAATAAAATATTGAAATTAAATTGCAATCATTTATTCAAAAAGATATAGTAAATAAATATTTTGAATAAACAATTTCAAATATATTGTACATCAAACATTATTGTTCAGTCTTTACAGAGAATCTGTCAGATTTCTCCAGAAATATATATCTATGTCTATATCTGTATCTAAATCTACCTAAACACAAACATACACACACACACACATACATTATGTATATGTCTTAAGAGATTTATTGGGCAAGTATGACATATGTAGTGCAGGTGGACAGAAAGAATTTCGTCTTTTCTGCGAAACCTCAGATTGGATGAGGCCCACCCATATTATTGAGGGCAATCTCCTTTACTCAGAGTCAACTGATCACAGATGTGAATCATATCCACAAAATACCTTCAGCACTATCTAGACTGTGTTTGACCAAACAACAGGGCACCAATATGCTAGCCAAGATGACAATTAAAATTAGTCATCCCATATAGAAAATAATCTATATAATGCATATGTTTCCATTGTTCCTCAAAAATTCTGTTTTGATGGTTTTAGGAAGAAAAAGAATCATCATTATCTCTCCTTGTTAGGTTTGTTAGGAACTCTTTATAGAAACATTTGCCAGATTATTTTATTCATTTCCCAAATTGAAATGTTCTAAACAATACTATGAGTATATCAAATATAAATAAAATTAGTAGAGATCAATTAAAATAAAACTTTCAGATCTTACAGAGTTTGTTGTTTTCCTTGGTTTTCTATTTTTCTCCTGTTGGAAATGATGTTATAAAATACATTTAGTCTATGTCATCAAAATTTCCTGAAGGTTTGAATTTTTAAGTGACTTAACAGGAAATCCACTGGAGCCCTAACAATATGTTATTTTCTTGTTTCCCACCAATAATCTAACAAGAGCAATAAATCATGCATATACATATATGAAACTATTAACTACTTAGGAGTTAATGGAAGAAAAGGGACATCTTAATTGTTTCTTTTCCCAAGATTTGATACCCGTGGGAAAAGATTCTAGTGGGAAGCAATTATGATTGTTTGTTTCCAATAAGACACTTAGTATTTATACATAGAGTATAAAATATTTATGTGAGATCAACCAATCCTTGCAGAGGGCCAGATGGCCTTCGCACAGACATCATCTGAGATCAGGACCAGTGACTCAGAATAATTGCCAAAGGAGAATTTAGGCTATGACTTCATCAGCCACCAAGTACTCACTCAGGACTGCAAAGTTAGTTTTCAATTATTTACCAGCATCTCCAGGATCATCTCCCTCCTAGAACCATGGAGAAGAATATAAAGCACTAAGCTCTCTAGAATGAAGGAGGGGAATGCCTCAATTCCAGTTTTGACACATAAATACTTAGAGTCCTCTATGCTAGCCTCCCTCACAGATCAAAGCGACATGCACATTGTTGTTTATATATTCCCAACAGTTCTCTAAAATTCACCCTCCCAAATGAGCATAGGCTCTCATATTTTCCTGACACTTCTATAATCAATGTAAACACTTCTTTGATCATTTCAACTTAGGCACAGAGATATCTTTGTTCTCTTGTATTTGGTTTATGCTAACTTATCTACAAATATCTCTCAAAATTTTATTGAACACGTACTTTTTGAGGCTTGCTATATGGTAAGTGTAGTGGTAAATTTAAATACAAGAAACAAATTCATGGATGCATAGACATAAAAATTGGTTTTAATCTTATTTAAAGACCATGGAGAATACTGATGATTTTAAGAGGTAAATAAACAGTGAAATAATGCTGCCTCTTTGCATTTTTGTATATATTAATGTAGAAAAAAGAAACAGGGTCAATATGCTGACAAAATTAATTATGGTCATATATATGGGACTGAAATTTGTGGGTAAATGAAAGATCTTTCATAGAGAAATTCAATAGGTAACAAGTATACAACATTACTAACATTTATTAAGTTCTTCAAAACAGTCACGAATTATGATAATTACCTTGTAGGCAAGAATTCATTTAGATTCATAACAACATCAAGAGATAGATAGTAACAGTTAAATTTTTAAGATGCTTGGAGAGTAGAGCGATTGCCCAAGTCAAGCAAGAGATGAGTGGCTGAGCTGAGATTTTAACTCAGGGCTATCTAATGCACTATCAGTGCACTTTAAAATTATAAAATCTTTGAATATAAAATAACCTTTGAGATAATGAATATAATTTAATCAAATGTCACATACAGTGTTTGTGTCCTTGAATATAATCTGCTGTGTGGTTTTTTAGGTTATGCTTGAATATTTCTAGTTGTGAGTAGTATGCAGCACATTGACAACTAGTCCATTTCTGGGTATTTCTGACCATCAGAATCTTCTTTGTTGTGAAACAAAATATGTTTCCCCATAGTTTCCAGCATGCAGTCTTAGCTAAGGCTCTCAGAGACATACCGGGTCCAAAATCTCTTAAATATAGCAACATTTTAAGCGTTTCAAGATAGCAATGTAGTACCTGGATTTTTATTTGCTAATCAAGTATCCACAGTTATTTCAGCTATTTTTATATAACAAGATTTCTAAATCCCTAAATTGCCCAGTTTTCAATATTTCATATAAAGTACTGAATCCCAAAGAGTACATTAATCCAGCTGATCCTTGACTATTAAGAAGGACTATGAATTTTGGTGTTGTAGATTCTATTTCTAGTCTTTGTAATTAAATATACTAGTATTAAACTTAGAGAAAAATTGCTAGTTGCATTTTCTGTGGTCTAGTAATACACATATTAGCTTCTTTAGACCACATGCAAGATACATGATTATAAAAACTGAACAGCATGAAAGATGCTTATGGTTTGTCATCAAAGAACCCTCCTCATTTTGGGAGCCATAGTAGTCTTCAGACCTCCACTGCTTTCAGCCATGAAGTTCAATTAAGGATGACCAATCATAGTCTATAGTTACCCTGGGCACAGAAGTGGAATACATGACTTAAATTTAGGCCTTTATATTGCTTTCCTGGGGTTATTCAAATTAGAAACAAGGGAAGGCAGTTCCTCACTGTTGGTGGAGCTGTTGAGATATAAGCATAAGAAGGGCCAAGTTTTCTTCTAGCCTTATAGACTAGAAACTCCGTATAAAGGAAACTGGAACCATGGAGTTTCATGAAAGAAAGGTACTGGCAGCTGTCTGGCCACTCAGCTATTTTGAGTTGGGATTTTAATAAGAAAAATATCTCAAACTAATATAATAAGTTTTCAGAGATTTAAGAACTCTCTGTTCATTAATTGCAGAACTCATTCACTACCCTTAAAGAAAGTTTAATAATTATGCCTTTTACCATGCATGGCATTAATAATAAATGTGAAATATGGGAAATAAAAAGCAGAGCCCTTAGAAATAACCTTACTTCTGCCTAACTTAAAAATTGTTAAATTGTTCTTTTCTATTAAAAAGTTATGATATGCTTAAGTATAGTGTCCTGGAAGTCTATAATTCCTACTCTGGAAAACCAGAATCATTGGTTTTCCAAGTAGCTGAGGAGGCTCTAGAGCTCTCTGCAATATGAATCTCTTCTGAGGACGGAGAAAATAATGATCTCCACAGAATTATTCTTTCCCCATCCATACACATACATACAATTATGCAGACAAGTAAACACATACACAAATACATACACATGCACTTATTTTCTCTTTTTTAACTTTAGAAACTGCTGAGAGGATAAGCGACCCTGGGAATCGTTCCACATCAACTGAGTTCATCCTCGCTGGGCTGACACAACATCCTGAACTCCAGCTGCCCCTCTTCCTCCTCTTCCTAGGAATCTATGCAGTCACAGTGGAGGGGAATCTGGGCATGATCACACTGATTGGGCTCAGTCCTCCCCTACATACTCCATGTACTATTTCCTCCACAACCTGTCCTTCATTGATCTCTGCCATTCCTCTGCGGTTACCCCCAAAATGCTGGTAAACTTTGTGATGGAGAAGAACACCATCTCCTACCCTGAATGCATGTCTCAGCTTTATTTCTTTCTGGTTTTTGATATTGCAGAGTGTCACATGTTGACTGTAATGGCATATGACTGCTATGTTGCCATCTATAGCCCCTTAATTTATAATACCATCATGTCTTGTCATTCTGTTTCTGGTTTGCAAGGGGAATGTATATTTTGGGCTTCATTGGTTCTACAATTCAAACAGGTTTAATATGGAGACTCTTTCTGCAAGACCAGTGTGGTTAACCATTTTGTTGTGTGTGATCTCTTTCTACTCCTGGAGTTATCCTGTTTGAGTATTTACATCAGTGAGTTACTGGTTCTGTGCTTGAATGCATTTAACATCCTGATGCTCGCCCTCACCATTTTTGCATTCCACATCTTCATCATTGCCAGCATCCTCAGCATCAGCTCCACTGAAGGGAGGTCAAAAGCCTTCATTCGGCACATGCAGTTCCCACATATCAGCTCTTGCTGTTTTCTTTGGGTCTGCAGCATTCATGTACCTGCAGCCATCATCGGTCAGCTCTATGGACCAAGGGAAAGTGTCCTCTGTGTTTTATACTGTTTTTGTTCCCATGCTGAACTCTCTCATTTATAGTCTGCAGAATAAGAGTGTCAAATTGGCCCTGAAGAAAATTCTAGACATTGAGCATGTCCGTGAATAGAATAGGTATGATGACATCATATTAGTAACAGGTCTTCCATCTGATTAGATATGTTATTTGTTAGATTAATTCCTCAAGTTGTGTATTCAGTGACACTTCTTTTTCCCATACAACAATTCTGCAAAATTCCACTCCAGGCCTCCTTGTCCTTCAAACTTATATTGCAGTGGCACTATGTGGAAAGGAATTCTCTGGAAGTCATTGGACCTTCCACAATTACCACCATTCAGATAAGCACTGTAAGTAAATTACATTTTTTTAAAATGAAACTGCTAAGGGCAAAAGGATCCCTAATTTTATTTTAAGTAATAATACAAACAACAAGAATATTACTAGTATGATGATGATGATGATGGTAGTAATATATATTATGATGATTTTATGAATGATAAGCACTGTACCAAGCACTTTAAAATGTAATATTTATAGTATTCCCCCAACGCAAGTACTAGTATTAATACCATTTTAAAGATGAAAATCTTGACGCTTAGGGAATTTACTGCACCCAAAGTCTCAAATGTAATAAGCTGATTGAGCTTGGAAACAAACCTAAGAAGTTTGGCTCCAAGACATGTGATTTCACCCACAGTGCTTTATGACCCCCAGACAACAGTGGTAGGTCTAAGGACTCCTAAAGCAGTTCTTTCTACACTGGGTATTCCCAGCTCCATATATCACCCTCTTGCTCACCTCTGAATATCTCCCATGCAATTCTTACTTTTGCTTTTGACATAATGAAATTAATTAAAATCTTTCAAAGATGTGCCGATAAAAGCAAATGGAGCATGACTAGATATTCTTCATTTAGGACACTCAAATTGTTACACATGATAGCAAGTCCTTATATAAGAGCAACCCATACAAGTTTGTGTTATATTTATACCAGCCATGATATGGTTATTTATGTGTCAAGAGCTCATATTATGGTAAATTTTATCACTTCCAAGTCTTTCATGCTTTTTTAATTTTTTAATTATTGAAGTATGTCACTCATACATAAACATGCATAAACAATAAGTGTATAATAATAGTTGTGACTTACAAAACAAACATATATACCATCATACATGATTCTCGTAATTCACTCTACCAGCAATAACTTGCACTGTTGTTAAACCTTTTTTAAAAATGATTAAGGAACATTGTCAAAATATTACTACTAAACTAAGTAATTTTCCCCTAAACAATCCTATTATTATTATCTTTATATCATTTATATATGAACATCCATAAACAATTAAGTATATAGAAAAAGTTGAGGCCTTAAAAAGCAAAAATGCATAACATTATACAGGGGTCCCATATATCAACCCTCCACCAACAACTTGCATTGTCACGAGACGTTTGTTACAAATTATGAAAGAATATTGTCAAAATCTTACTAGTAATCATAGTCCTTATCTTACATTTGGTGTGTTTTTCCCTCAACACAACCTATTATTATTTTTAAAATACATATATATTTTTATGACAGAAGTTGTAAATTTTTAAAACAATCATGGACATGTGCAGAATTCCCAAACAACACCCCTCCATCAACACACCACAATGTAGTGTGTCATTTGCTACAGAAAAAATAATATCATCTGATTGTTACCATATCCATAGTGTACATTTGGCTCACATTTTCCAAACTGCCTCAGTATCAGCATAGTACATCTTTCACATAGATGCAAGAATAGTATATTATTACTACCAACCGCAGTCCATAGGTCACTCCAGCTGTATTTTTCCCATGCTTCTCACATTCCCTTCACCCTGTAGTAGTGATATAAATTTGTACTAGCTAACAAAGGACACCCTTGCATCTGTACCATCAACCACAATTCTCATCCACTTCTTGGTTTACTGTACTATCCAGTTCCTAGATTGTTCTTTAGCTTTCTGTCAATTAGCATTTAAATAACTAGACTACCATTTTCAGTCACATCCCCATTTATAAACCAGCTCTTACTCACTGTGTGTTACCGTTCACTCTATACATTTCCACACTTTTACAATAAAGCTAATTAAAACTTCTACATACATTAAACATTAGTAATCCACCCAGTCCTCCTCTTACTTCCTTTAAGAAACCACCACTGGGTGTTTTCGGGACTTGGAGTTGTCCTGGGTGGTGCTGCAGGGAGAGTTACTGGACATTGTATGTCCTCCCATGGCCCACTGGGTAGACTGTGGGAGAGTGTGGGCTATGATGTGGACCACTGACCATGTGGTGCAGCGGTGCTCAGAGATGTATTCGTCAAATGCAGTGAATGTCTCATGATGATGGAGGAGGTAGTTGTTATGGGGGGAGGAGTGGGGTAAGTGGGATGGGGGCTATATGGGGACCTCATATTGTTGGAATGTAACATTAGAAAAATAAATAAAGAAAAAAATATAATAAAAAAAAAACACCACCTACCACCAGGTCTTGAAGGTATTTTCCAAAAATTTCTTCTAGAAGTTTTATGGTTCTTGCTTTTATTTTTATTTTTTTTATCCATATTGAGATAATTTTTGGATAAGGTGTGAGTTAGGGACCCTCTCTCCTTCATTTAGCTATGGATATCCAATTTTTTCAGCACCATTTGTTGAATGGATTGGTCTGCCCGAGCTGTGTGAGTTTGACAGGCTAATCAAAAATCACTTGACCATAACTATGAGGGTCTGTTTCTGAACCATAAATTTGGTTCCATTGGTCTATCATGTCGGTCTTTAGGCCAGTACCATGCTGTTTTTACCACTATAGGTAGCTATTGTGATTTGAAGTCTGGAGATGAGGTTCACTTTTCCTTTTTATGATGTTTCTTGCTATTCAGGACTCCTTACTCTTCCAAATAAATTTAATGATCATGTTTTCAATTTTTTCTTTAGTGCTGGTGGAATTTTTATTGGAATTGCATTAAATCTGTATATCCATTTGAGTAAAATTGACATCTAAATGATATTTTGTCTTCCAATCCATGAGCATGGGATATTCTTCCAGTTATTTAAGGCTTTTTTGATTTGTTTTAACATTGAGTTGCAGTTTTCTGCATGTGCGGTATGTGCCTTATATCATTGGTCAGGTTTATTCCAGACTATTTGGGTTTTATCTGTCATATTTTATTTTCACCACTCTTTTAATACTTTTGGTTACTTTTGTTGATATAATCTTCATTTCTAGACTCTCTTCCAGGCCCCTCTCTCCTACCTATTCTTTTCAAGCACTAACATACCCTTTAGCATTTCCTCAAAATCTGGTTTCTATTTATCTGTGAATATTCTAATTTCGCCCTCATTTTTGCAAAACAGTCTTGCTGGATACAAGATTCTTGGCTGGAAATTTTTCTCTTGTAGTAGCTTAAATATATCAGACCACTGCTGTCTTCTTGCCTCCACAGTTTCTGGTGAGAAATCAGCACTTAATCTTATTGGATATTCCTTATATATTATGCATTGCTTTTCTCTTGCTGCTCTCAGAATTCTCTCTTTGTCTTTGGCATTTGACATTCTGATGAGTATATGTCTTGGAATTGGTCTATTTGGAATTTTTCGGATGGGAGTAAGTTGTGCTTCTTGGACATAGATATCTATGTCCTTCAAGAGGGTTTGGGAATTTTCTACCATTATTTTTTCAAATATTCCTTCTGTCCCTTTTCCCTTCCCTTCTCCTTCTGGGACACCCATGACATGTATGTTTGCACATCTCTGACTGTTGTTTAGTTCTTTGAGAACTTGTTTAATTTTTTCCATTCTTTTCTTCATCTGTTCTTTTGTATGTCCACTTTCAGAGGCCATTTCTTCAAGCTCACCAATCCTTTCTTCTGCTTCCTCAAATCTGCTATTGAATGATTTCATTGTTTTTTTCATTTTTTTATTGCACCTTTCATTTCCATAAGATCTGCTATTTTTCTATGTATGCTTTCAAATTCTTCTTTGTGCTCATCCAATGTCTTCTTAATATCCTTAATTTTTTTAGCCATTTCATTGAATTTATTAAGGAGATTTGTTTGAAAATCTGTGATTAGTTGTCTGAATTCCTTTATGTCATATGGAGGCTTATCTTGTTCCTTTAACTGGGACTTAGCTTCCTGTATCTTGGTGTGGATTATAATTTTTTATTTGTGTCTTTGCATCTGGTTCGCTAAAGTATTTATTCTGGGTGTAGTTTTTCTCTTTAGTTTAGGGCTTCCTATCCTTTCTCCTTTGCTGGTTGTGGCGTAGGAGCCAAGCATGTAGTTGGTGCTGCAACTGTGGAGGTTCAAACTGCCCTCATTTCACCAGGGACCAATGAAGCTTCTTCCAACTTTCTCCTTTGTCAGGGGTAGGGACAGAACCATAGCTGTGTGGAATAATTCAGTTGCAGGGCTAGACTGTAGTTGTCCAGAGAGACAATGAAGCTTCACATCCCTTTCTGCCCTGCATGGGGCGGGGATAGAGCTGCAGGTGTGAGCAGCAATCTATGTAGTAAGGGTCCAAGATGACCACAGTTGCCCTGGTAGACTTCTGATTTTCTGTCTATGCCAGCCAAAGTTACCTGCAGATCCCTCTATAGGCTGGTGCAGGGTTCCTCAGCCTCCTCCTTGCCAGAGGTGGGGCTGAAGCCTAGGCTAGTGCTACAGGCTGATCTGCGTGAAAGAAACCGGTTCCTGCAAACACTGAGAGTTTCAGTCAGCCTGTCTTCCCCTCAGGCTGGGGGCAAGTAAAAATGGTGGCTGCTGGCCTCTTTCTCTCTTGGGCTGGTTCATACCCCAGCAGTCCCCGGGGTTATCTCCTCGCCAGCCAAGTCTACCAGTCAGTAGCAGAAATTGGCAGCCAACCATCTCCTCCTCCCCTGTTTTTGCAAAATGGAGCTTCCAATTCCAGCCACAGAACACCTCCTGGGGTGACTTGTGCTGCCAGAGTAGGATAGTCACCAGCCTGCACGGCTTGGCAGGTAATTTCCTGGAAAGGCTGACACAGGTCCCTGCAACTTTCTTCCTGCCAGAGGTGGCACTAGGGCCTAGGCTAGAGCTGCAATATGATCTGGATGGAAAGAAGCCAGTCCCCACCTGCAAGGGGATTCTCAGTCTGCCCCACTTGCCCTCGTGCCAGGTGTAGAGTTAAGATGGTGGCTCCCAACCTCTTTCTGTCTTGGACAGGTTCAAACTTTACCAGTATAATCTCAGCATTATACTGTAGCCTGCTGAATTTCCTCATCAATAGCTAAAATTGGTGCCCAACCATCTCTTCCTCCCGTTTTTGGAAAGTGGAGCTTTCGATTCCAGCCGTGGAACAGCTCCTGAGGTGGCTTGTGCCTCTGGTGGAGGATGGGCACCGGCCTCTGGGGCATGGAGCCTCTACTTATGAGTCTTCTCTACAGATGGGCAGACTCCTCCTTTCACTCCTTCAAGGAATTTGCAGAATGCTCTTCTGGTCTCTTGGTGCCCCCCAAAAAGGTGCTTTAGCTACTCCAGAGAGCTCTGGGTATTTGTTAACTGCCCTGTAACAGGAGCTTACTTTAGGAGTTCCTTGCTTCACTGCCATTTTGCTGGTTCTCCCCTTTCATTTTTCACTCTCTTTTACTCCATAATTTACAGTTTCTCTTTCAAGTGAAATTTCACCATTAAAACATCTCTGCCCCTTCATTTCATTACTTTACCACACAGAGCATACATGATTTTGCATGATATTTTAAATTCTCACTTGCCTTGTGTCACTCCCCAAATCAAAATGGCCTACTCAGATCAATATTCTTTTGATGCTGCATTGTATTATTAATGTAATATAACAAATTTTTTGTGATGCTCCCTATCGTTTACCAAATGTAGAACAAAATGTATAATATTTCTTTAACATATATTGCCATCCTTTTTTTCATTTGTTCATTCATTGTGGTGGGTTCTCAAAGAGCCCTCACATTTATTTATTTTATTCTATTTTTTACGTCATTTAAAAAAAAATTTATTCCCACTCCCCACTCCCCCACTACCCCTGTTTTTGCATTCACTGTTTGCTCTCTGATCTCTGCTGTGGCAGACCAGCTTGCCTTCACTAGGAGTTTTCAGAAAAGAATCCAGGGCCTCCCATATGGTAGATGGAGCCTAATCACCCGAGTCACCTCTGCCTCCCCTCGCATTTATCTTTAACTTAATTTTCATCATATGAATAAGGGAAATGGCCAAATTACAAATCTGATCATATGCCTAGAGACTAGTCCAGGGCCCTGTCCAGTAGACCATAGTCCTGTATACATATACTATGTCATATATACAAATAGACTAACAAATGGCAAACCAAAAAGTGCATTTGGGAATGACCCTGAATGACTGGAGCTTGACCTCACATAGAAAATATAAACTAAGTGAAAAACAACGGTCTCTTCGAGGAAGCAAGTAAAAGCCTATGCAGACAGAAACGCATGTAATATTTAGGTAATACAACCAAGCTACACATACTGCTCCAGGCAATGTAGCAGGAAACAAGGATAAGGATAGAAAAGATAGTTCATGAAGCACTTCTGGGTCACTATAAGATTTTGATCTTTATTTTGCAGGAGAGGGAAACTCCTAGATATTTTTAATTAGTTTTAATTTGACAATTGGTTTTTTTTTAATATTTATTTATTTCTCTCCCCTTCCCCCCCATCCCAGTTGTCTGTTCTCTGTGTCTATTTGCTGCGTGTTCTTCTTTGTCCACTTCTGTTGTTGTCAGCACCATGGGAATCTGTGTTTCTTTTTGTTGCGTCATCTTGTTGTGTCAGCTCTCCTTGTATGTGGCACCATTCCTGGGCAGCCTGAACTTTCTTTCGCTCTAAGCGGCTCTCCTTACAGGGTGCACTCCTTGCGCGTGGGACTCCCCCTAAGCGGGGACACCCTTGCATGACAGGGCACTCCTTGCACACATCAGCACTGCACGTGGGCCAGCTCCATACAGGTCAAGGAGGCCCAGGGTTTCAACCGTGGACCTTCCATGTGGTAGACAGATGCCTTAACCACTGGGCCAAGTTTGCTTCCCTTGACAATTAGTTTTGCACATCAGTAATATCAAAATAGACTGATTAAAGATAATCTGCATTTGTAATAAGATCCCTAGTGGTTTTTTTTTGATGCATGCAATAACATAATTTATTTTTTTTAATTAATTATTTATTTTTAAAAATTACTTTAAAAAAATATGAGGTCCCATTTAACCCCACCGCCCCCTCCCCCCACTCCCCCCACAGCAACACTCACTCCCATCATCGTGACACATTCATTGCACCTGGTAAGAACATCTCTGAGCATCACTGCACCCCATAGTCAATGGTCCACATCATAGCCCACACTCTCCCACGTTCCATCCAGTGGGCCCTGGGGGGATCTACAACGTCCCGTAATTGTCCGTGAAACACCACCCAGGACAACTCGACGTCCCGAAACCAGCTCCACATCTCATCTCTTCCTCCCATTCCCCAAACCCAGCAGCCACCATGGCTACCCTTCCTATACCCATTCCACATTTTCTCTGTGGACATTGGATTATTTGTGTCCATTGCACATCTATGTCAAGTAGGGGCTTAGATTCCATATGGATACTGGATGCACTCCTCCTGCTTTCAGTTGTACCTAGTGTTTTCTGTACAAATTAAAGTTTGGCAATTCTTTTCTAGGTTTAAAAAATATAGATATCTAGCCTCAGAACCTGAGACCATGATTTAATTGAAGTGGTGCAGCCTGAGATTTTTGAAAACTCCCTTGATGATTTTAAATATGCCACCAGGCACAGATGAAATTCCAAAGCTGATCAAGTGTGTTGAAAGATATATCACAGCACTCTGCTTCAATTAACAAAAAAGAAGGCGTGAGAGGACTTGCATCGAGTTATTTAAAAAATAAACAGCATTTAGTTCAAATATGTTGAAATACATAAATAATAATGCCATCAGAACTGAGGAAAACTAATGCTGCCTGGCCCTAATCTCCTTTAAAAAGATTTTAATCTAATTTATTTAACCCTCTTTTATAGGAGCTTCCCAGATGGGACTTCAAATTTAGCTTGATTCAGATTATAATCAAAGATTACTTCCAATTATTCTTGCTTTGGGAAAAACAAAGTCAAAAAGAAAGTATGAGAAATGAGAGGAAACATAAATTCCTAATAATGAAATATTCCTTCTAAAAATTCACATTAGCAAGCAGGTGTTAGAATATTAAGAACTCCACAAAAAAATTTATATGGTACATCCATATTCTAAATTCTTACTCATTGATCCCTAAAATCCAATTACATGTAGATTTGACTTTTGAACCAAATAAATATTTTACCTTTTTACATGTAAAATTAACATATTTTATACAAGGCAATACATTGTTATTCATTATTTAAACATTTTTACTCAATTCTCAGCACCATATAACTTGTCATAGCAATACATTGTTATTCATTATTTAAACATTTTTACTCAATTCTCAGCACCATATAACTTGTCATAATGTGACCTGAAGCTGTAAAAGCAATCACAATGGGAGCTGAGAATCAATATCATTGCCTAAGAGTTTGTAAGAAATCCAGAATCTCAAATCCCACTGAGAGGAGCTGAATTAGAATCTACATTTTAACAGAATCCCCATGTGATTATGATCCCCATGCACAAATTCTTACCACTAATTGACAAATTTAGAGTTGTCAGGGAATCCCACTTCAAGGAAAAAGTAAGACAACTTGGGAAATGCCAACTGAAATTATAACTTTTCTAAAGAGCTTGTTTCTCTGAGAATTGGAAGTCCTTGGAGAGTATTTGTCTCCATGTTATTTGATGTTTGGCATGTAAACCAGGTACAAACATTCAAAGCCCAGCAATCAGAGTGACTGAAAGAGAGGGTTTTTATTACTCTGAAACTGGAGAGAAATAAACTAAAAATTTCTAATTTGAGATGCTGACCTGTGACACAAACAAGCTTCAGAGGGGCTCTGAGACCCAGGACTGTGCCTGCCCTCTCAGTACTAAGGACCCCAGAACCCTGGGAAGCTAAGACAGCCAATACCAGTATCAGCACCATTTTCTTTTTGCAAATAAAATTGTCTATTGAAGTTTCCAGGCAGAAGATAGGTGAGTGTGTTCATTCCACACTTATGATTTGAAACTATTAGGATGGCAATGATTCAGTTAAACATCCCTCTCAATATATTATTAATTCACTTATCTATTTGTTTATTCACTCTATTTATTTATTTATTTATTTATTCATAAAACCATTTTCAAATACTTATGAAGTGCCAGACACTGGGCTAGTTACTGGGGATAGAGGAGAACAATAGCGACTGCCCCATCATCTAGCTTAGTGTCCATTTTATGTCATAGTCGAAAAATATGCTGTTTTACAAATTATAGGTGGATTTCTATGCATGCAGTAATAATTCTCCAATTCCTTGGTCCAATCTGTTCCAAGGAGTTAGAGAATATTTCCATGATGATCTAAATTTTAAATGATATTTAAAATAAATGAATTTCTGCCAGGCAACTGAGTATTAGGGTTTGGTGAGACAATTTCATAAATAAGGGGATAAAATGTAAAAAGTTAGATATCTAAGACAATGAGACATATTTCAGAAACTAAGTAATCCATATTTAAAATGTCTGGAGGGGAGAAAGAGGTTATGTGGCTATTCAAATTTTTTCTTAAAATTAATAAAGGGAATCCTCACTAAAGTATCCCTGAAAGTGTGTTTTCTAGTTGAGAGTACTCAGGGACAAGGAATATGTAGCTTCTTTCATTTTTTGAGATTTCAAATGGCTAAGTAGTTTTCTTTATATCATGGAAAAGATGTACTTAGATCTTTCAAACACCATATATAATATCTATCTCTTCCTTTTAGATTCCCTTCAGATACATGAAGATATCTGCTAATTACCCCATTGCCATCAATTATTTTCCAAACCATGCAGTTTCTGTATATTTTCCATCTTATAAAAATCCCTTCTTGAGGACATCCATAACTAAACGTAAATTCCTGATGTAATATGATAAGAGTAGCACAGTGTTTCTAACTTCATAACACACTTCAAAATGGTGGTAATGGTATGGCATAATGGTACATGCGGGTGAAGCTGCTTGTGGCCAATGGTGACCAGCTAAGAGTCTATGGATGCCACAGGGCCAATCCCTTTATCCCAAGGACTAAGAACTGAGACCACAGCTCCATGATGACTCCATCTATTGTCTTCCAGCTCCAGGAACTGAAGTTGAGAAGCTAAGCTATAGATCTTATAGGGATAATTTCCCATGGTAATCTGGATATTATATTTTGACAAATGCCATCTGAAACTCCAATTCCTTTATTAACTAGACACCTAATTTATGAACTTTATTGCATCAATAGTTTTATGAGCTGTTGTTTCTCATGTGAAAATTACACCCAAACAACATATCTTATATGTGAAGAACTGATTTCTAAGCTAAATTAAAATGTTAACAAAGCTTTTCCCTGCTAAACTTCTATTGATTTTAACTCTTTGCAGTGTTTGAACACATTTCCCCAGTTGTTGCAGTCCCTTAGGGCCTGGTTTATAGTAATTTGGAAGGTTTATTGACCAAAGGGTGAGGACAATGTCATGTGACATAGGCAATCTCCAAGTCCAGGCTTAAATGAAAAAAGAAAATTTTCACAGAATGGTTTCAGTCCCAAGTACGCTTTTTCTTATTGTACTCCTTCCTGTAACTTTACAATAAAAGGGCATAAGGGAACATCTTTGACATTTCTGATTTTCAGTTATCTTATTGCATATTTTGATTAAAAAAGATGTATAGCTTTTCTTAAGTGGCTATGGCCAGACCCTTTTTTGCTATTGCCATATACATTAAATCCTTACTTACCTAGATTGTATGGAATAGATATGGAAACCTATATTCTTAATTTATCCTTATGTTCGTAGGCTACAATAATTTATTATGGATTCTGTGGAGATCAGATCAGGACAATAGAAAAGAGACATTTTAAAACAAAAATTCTACAATATTCAGTTCCTTTTCTCTGAAGAGTGATACTATTCAAATGTTTTTCTACCTCTTTGAGTTCACTTCAATTTTATTTCCATATTATGCCTCATTATGGGGAATATTATATCTCTTTAATATCAAATTTCTGTGCAAGGAACAGAAGATGGTGTTTAGTTTTATCTGAGTCTTAAAATAATAATGTTGAAAGTCTAGGAGAGCATATAAGTTATCTTTGGGAGGAAGACACTTGAGCAACTGATAAAACAGGAAGAGTATAAGTAGGGAACATGGCTATAGAATAGAAGAAAGCATGAAAAAGGAATCTGGTATCAAGGATACTCTTCAAGGATATAGTACATCAACAAGGAAGCTTTCAGCATGATGCCTTACTAGATATAAGGGAGCATCATACAATGATTATGGGTTCAGTTCAAGGTTATCTCCAATGGGAAGAACTTAGAATTCTAAATCTCTACAGGCGCCAAAGCATAACTTCAAATATTTGAAGCAAAAAATTTGATGAAATCAAGATGAAACACACAAATAAATAATTAGTGGGAGACTTTAGCATACATACCTCTCTCAACCAAAAAAATCATTTTACAGATGATTTAAACAACAGATCTAATGAATTAGACTAAACCAATACATATAGACTATACACCTCTGCAAGGGTAGACAACATATTTTTTTCAAATGTATTTGGAATATTTACAAATATTGACAATATGTTGTGTGATAAAACTTATACAAATTTCAAAAACTAAATAATCCAGAGGATTTTCACTGACCATAATAAAATTAAAACACAACCAAAACATGATAACTAAAAAAAAAGCTCAATTTGTGGAAAATTAACAATTCTTTTCTAAATACTTGGGAATATTTGGGATAAAAAAAGTTGAAGAGAAATTGTAAAAAAATTAAACTGAATAATAGGGTTAATTTAAAACATTAAAACTTGGGGGATGCTGCTAAAGTTTCATTTTTCTGTAAGAAAGTTGAAGACAATGCTTTAATATTTCATAGAAGTTAGGAAAAGAACAAGGAATCACAGCAAAGAAATATATAAAGAATATAATAGTTATGCTATTAAAATAATTTAAATAAAAAACTACCATATAATTTATAAAATCAACATAGCCAAAAGTTGGTTATTAAATTGATAACCAAAAAATGACAGAGTTTTAGCCTGAGTGATCCAAAAAAGATAGAAGCAACAAAAATTACTGATTTCATAAATGAAGACATGAAAAGCGCCTAAAAATATTTTGATACAGTAAAGAAATCATTATGAAAATTATAGTGCCAGTAAATTTGATAATTTTCAAAATGGGTAAAGGTCTTAACATTTCAACTTAGGAAAAAGTGAAAAGAAAGCCAAAATATCTCTTACTCAAATTTTTGGTTTTCTTTTTTCTTTCTTTTCACAATAAGAACACAAGATGTCAAGATTGCCACATTGAATACTTCCAAATATTTAAGGTACATGATGTGTAAGCTATTCCAGAGAATGGAAAGGTAAGGGAAATTTTCTAAATCTTGTATGAGATTTGACTTCAAATCATGATAAAATATTATAAAAAAGGAAAATTAGGAAAAAAGGTTTAGTCTCTTATATGAATATAGTTTCAGATACCTTATTAAATATTAGCAATATGAATCCAGTGATAGACATACACACACACATGCACACAAACAGAAAATGAATTTTATTCAGGTATGTGCTAATGTTTTAATGTTCTGTAATCATACATGATTTTTGTAAAATCAATTTTTAAAAATATTCACTTTTTATCTAGAAATATAATTTAATTTGTTTTTAACTTCTAAGACTTTCTCTCTATATCATTTTGATCTTCTACTTTCTCAAATATTTTATCTGAAAATAACAGTTTTATTTCTTCCTTTCCAAACCTTATAATTTAATTTTTTCCTTTCCTATTAAATTTGCTTTTCCCTTTGATAAAATGCTTAATAGGAATGGAGAAAGTGGGAGTCTTTGTCTTATTCCCATTATCAGGGAGAAATTTACCACATTTCAACATTAAGCACTTTGTTTTCTATATGTGTTTTCGAATATGCATAAAGGAGTTCCCATCTATTCCTAGTTTTCCAAGAGTTTTTAAAAATTATTATTATTAATGGGTGGTGCCATTTTCTATATTTTAGAAGAAAACAGTAAGATTGGTGCTAATCTTAAATATGAAGACCAATGAAAACATTTGCAAGGTACTCCTTGCTTAATGACTAGCATATTAATAATTTGGTAAAGTTTCCATATTTCATTTTAAAAATGTGCTTTTTTAATTGTTGCATACAGTGACATATATATTCAAATTTGTGAATATTGTTCAGATCTTCTTTCTTATTGTTGATTTTATTATATTTTCTTTGTTTTAATGACTACTGTTTTCATATATATTTCATGATATTTACAGTCATTTAATCAAGATATACTTTTATTTAGATTATAGCAAGAATAAATGCACCATTTTAAATATAATGTTCATATAAATGAGTTTTGAACAAGTGCATTCACCGTACACCAGTGTAGCCAACTCTCTGATACTTGTATTAAAGATATTCATCATCCTAAAAGCTCCTCTCATGTCCCTTCTCAATCTCCCATATCTCTCTTGATCTCACTTTCATCACTACAGATTAATTCTGCTGTTCTAGATCTTTGTATAAATGGAATAATACAAAATGAACATTTGTATGTCTGGCTTACCTTGCACAAAACGATTTTTTCATCCATATTATTGCATTTATCTGGGGTTTATTCCTTCTTATTGAGGAGTATTATTCCTTCCACCACAAGCTATTCATCTCTTGAGGAGCATTTGTGGGATGCCAGTTTAGGGTTGTCATGAACAATGCTGTCATACACGTTTTTGTAAACTATGTTTACATTTCTCTTGGGTAAATATTAAGGAGCAAAATTTTTGGATTATAAGTGCATACATAACTTTATAAGAACTTACCCAAAAGTCCCAAAGTGGTTGTATAATGTTATATCCTTCACCACCTCTGTATAATAGAATTTCAGTTGCTACATAGCCACATCAAACCTTGGTTTTGCGTTATTTTTATTTTAACCATTTCATTGTGGGCATGTAGTTGTGTATCATTGTCATTTTAATTTATTTTCATTTCTCTAATGACTAATTGTTTTATTGTATTTCCGTGTTCTTATTAACTATTTGTATATCTTCTTCTGTGAAGTATCTGTTCAAATTTTTCGCTAATTTTGAAATGATTGTTTTCGTAGTATTGATTTACAAGTGTTACTTATATACTTCGGATAAAAGCTCTTTGTCAAATCCATATATTGTTAGTGGATTGCTTTTGCTTTTCTTAATGCTTAATGATTTCTTTTGAAGATCAGTTATTAATTTGGTTAAAATAAAATTTATCCATGATTTTATGATTAGTTTTTGTATATATATGTATTCTGTCTTAGAAGAAATGTTAGAGTATTCCAATGCATTGAAGATTTTCTTTGGATTTTCTCCCTGGAATTTGGTAATTGAGAATTTGTGTTTAGGTTTATGTATTATTTTGTTTATTTTTGTTTAAGGGTGAGATGGAAAATATTAAACTTTCAATGTTCATTCTTTTTTTTCTCAAATTTCAACTCTTATTCATTTAGAGGTTCACTTGGATATATAATTGTTAAATCATCTGCAGTGATTTAAAGAAGAGAGGACCAATCTTTAAATTCTACATCTCTAATTTTATGCCTATGCTTTTCACTCCTTCCTGGGTAATGAAAGATGAAATATTAATAGATGAAAGCAAGAATTGGAACATGATTACAATTTCTATATTTTCTGTATTTTAAAGTATGCGACTATTCTTTATTCTCCAATTGATAACATAATTACTAACAATAAAATTGTTGTCATTTTCAGAATGCTAATTCTCTGGCTATCAGATTAGGCAATCATATTCCTTGTCTAAGTTTATCAGTTAGTAAATATTGTGGCCAGAATATTTCTCCCCTTAAGGTAAGCAGAGGTACATGTTTTGGGACCACAAACTGGCACTGTGGGCTAATTCCACTGGTCTAACTACATACAATAATTGTTGTTAGCATGGGTTTACTTTAATAAAAATATTGGAAAATATGAAGATTTTATGTAGAAATCCAGATTTCCTGGTTATAATTTTAAAAGAACATACCTAAAGTTCTGGCAAAAATGGGCCTCTGTTCACCCCTGACTGAAATTGACTGCATGTTATTGAAGGCTATTGCCCTTAAACAGGATTGACTCTCTAGGTTGTTGCTTAGTCAGCTTAAGTCATTTTCATTGGTTCCTCCAAATACCTAGGTTTGTAAGCCTCACCTTAATAACAATTTGCTTATAGATTAATGAAATGTTCAACAGGAAATAGAAAACTAGAAGAATTTAAATGAATATGAACATGGCTAAAATATTTTTTATGAAATAAATTTAATATATTTGGCAATACACAAAATAAATGTTAAACCAAAGCAAATTTTACTCAGGTAAATTAACTTCGAGTGACATTATTTATAAAGGGACCAAGGGGATGCACGATTTTTTAAATGGGAAAGAAGAATGATATCTCTTTAATAATTATGTTTTTCTCTTCCCCCTCCGAAACTACCCAGAAGAAAATGACAACTGGAAATCATTCCACAGTGACTGAGTTCATCCTCGCTGGGCTGACACAACGTCCTGACCTCCAGCTGCCCCTCTTCCTCCTCTTCCTTGGAATCTATGTGGTCACAGTGGTGGGGAACCTGGGCATGATCACACTGATTGGGCTCAGTTCTCCCCTACACACCCCCATGTACTATTTCCTCAGCAGCTTGTCCTTCATTGACCTCTGTCATTCCACTGTCATTACCCCTAAAATGCTGGTGAACTTTGTGACAGAGGAGAACATCATTTCCTACCCAGAGTGCATGGCTCAACTCTATTTCTTTCTGGTTTTTGCTATTGCAGAATGTTACATTTTGGCTGCAATGGCATATGACCGCTATGTTGCCATCTGTAGTCCCTTGCTTTATAATGTCATCATGTCCTATCAAGCCTGTTCCTGCCTGATTTTAGGAGTGCATATTATAGCCCTGGTTTGTGCATCAGCTCATACAGGTTGCATGTTCAGGATTCATTTCTGCAAATTTGATGTCATCAACCACTATTTCTGTGATCTTCTTTCCCTCTTAAAGCTCTCCTGCTCTAATACCTATGTCAATGAATTACTGATTCTAATATTTAGTGCATTTAACATCTGTTTCCCAACCATGACCATCATCAGCTCTTATATTTTCATCATTACCAGCATCCTCCGCATACGCTCCACTGAGGGCAGGTACAAAGCCTTTAGCACATGCAGTTCCCATATGTTGGTAATTTTGATCTTCTTTGGTTCTGCTGCATTCATGTACCTGCAGCCATCATCAGTCAGCTCAATGGATCAAGGAAAAGTGTCCTCTCTGTTTTACACCATTGCAGTGCCTATGGTGAACCCCCTGATCTACAGCCTGCGAAATAGAGATGTCAATATTGCTCTGAAGAAAATTCTAGAGAGAACATTCTTATAAATACCAATAAAGTTAAAATGATTTTTTTAGATCTAAACATTTTAATTATTCGATTGTATGAATTGAAGTGTTTCATTTTATTTTATCTGTCAACATTTTCCCTCTCTTTGGGGATTTTTTTACACCATTTTTTATATCTCTGGTCTTTTTTATGTCATTTCCCTTCTTAGATTTTCTCTCATATGTATCACTGAGATATATATTAGATGAAATACTTAGGATGCCATAGGTTTTAAGACATATACACACAGTGCCATCATATGCCCTCTCTTCTTCCATATAATTCTTAAAGACTCTGTGCCTAACCTTAACGATGACACTTCCAATACTTCCAATAGTGATTATCAGCCTGTTTATTCCATCTAGTACATAAACAGCATAAATCATAACTATATGATAAATATAAACTGTAGCATTTTTCACTTTGCTAGTCTAGAACATTCTTCTTCCAAATTTTCCTCCCGAGACTTTCATTTGATGTTTATTTCTTTTATATATTATTTCAGAAAGCCTTGCAAAACTTTAAAATCTGAGTTACAGAAACATACACATGTAAGAATGAACAATCCAATATAATTCTTGTTTGGTTATTTATCATTCAAGTTTGTAATCGGCCTTTTAATTCGTCCAAATCCACACTGCACTGTAGCTCCCTGTACATATTTTTGGATTCCACATCCCCAGTACCTAGTGCAGTGCCTGCCACCAGGTAGGTTCTTGGTAATTGTTTCATACTATAAAATGTTTACAGGAAAACTAGTATATATATATAATACTATCTTCAGCCATTAACACATTATTTTTTAAATTAATTTCCTTTTATTGACTTTTTTAAAAAGATACATAGATCACACAAAATGTTACATTAAAAAAATAAGAGGTCCCCATATACCCCAATTCCCACGTCCCTCACTCCTCCCACATCAACAACCTCTTTCATCAATGTGGCACATTCACTGCATTTGGTGAATACATTTTGAAGCACTGCTACACCACATGGATTATAGTTTACATTGTAGTCTACACTCTACCCAAGAACGTTCAGTGGGTTATGGCAGGATATGTAATGTCCAGCATCTGTCCCTGCAATATCATTCAGGACAACTCCAAGTCACGAAAATGCCCCCACATCAAACCTCTTCTTCCCTCTTCCTGCCCTCAGCAACTCCTGTGGCCACTCTGTTCACATCAGTGATATAATTTCTTCCATTGGTAGAATCACAATAGTTCTTTAGTAGTAGAATACCAGTAAGTCCACTCTAATCCATGTTTGAGTCCTCCATCCTGTGGACCCTGGCATGATGATGTCCACTCCACCTCTCAATCAAGAGGCACTTAGATTCCACATGACTGATGGATGCGATTCTCCTGCTTGCACTTGTATACTCTCTTGGTTCCCTGGTGTGGTGGTTGATGACCCTGACCTCCCTGTTAGCTAGCCTGGGTAAGTCCAATGAACTGGAGAGTAGGCGTTGCAATTCTTCTGAGGTTCAGGGCACAGATGGCACATGGACAGTGCACAGATTCAAGTCTCCTGAGGATACACCAACCCCAGTGCAGTTCAGTAAAAGTGACAGAAGAGGTAAGTGTGACTCAGAAGAGGCATCTGAGTCCAACTCCATCATAATCAGGAGTACTAATACCAAAGTGGGGCCCACTGGCAAGGAACTGAACTCTAGAGTCATCTGCCATGATCATAGGAACTAGGTGTCTCCATAGTCCTCAGGAGCACCACTAACTGGGGTTGTATCCACTTAGGCTGTCTCTGGGATCCTTCCGTGATGTGCATAAGCGCAACCCCTATGATGAGCTCCCAGCTCATTTTGAAGTCTCTTAGCCAGATAAAATAATTTTTCTTTACCATTTTCCCTTTATATTTAAGATCTTTTTCTAGTTGCATCATCAGCTGGTGATTGTTAGTAATCCCTTGGAACCAGGGAGGCTCATCCCTGTGAGTCATTTTCCATGCAGGGGGAAGGTAATGCATTTACATGCTGAGTTTGGCTTAGAGAATGGTCAAAACACATTTGAGCAACATGGAGGCTCTCAGGAGGTAACTTTTAGGCACTCTGCAGCTCTAGGCCTAGTTGAAATTTCAAGCATGCAAGTTTATAAGCATAGTCATCAGTATCAACGGTCCAACATTGGACCATCCTTCTTCACTGGTCTTTACCCTTGCACTTGGGTGATTATTGCTGTTCCATTGGGAATGTGATGGAGTTCCCCAGGGTGAGAACTCAGCACTCTCTCAGTTGTGTGTAACTCTACCCACTATGACAATATCCAATGAATTTCTGAACATATTTTAATACCCTATATATATGCATGCCCTGGAGAACTCCCTCCAACCCATGCATTCCCCATCAACGACACCCCACCCCAGTGCTCCTCCTCTGGCATAGCTGAACCCCTCTGTGATCTAAAACGTCTTAAAAAATGGAGCCTAATATATTGCCAAATTCAATTAGTAGGAAAATGAAATGATAATGATAGGTATAAAGATTAGAATAGAACACAAAATATTTTAGAAACTCTAAAATAAAATAAAAAATAAACCGGGGTATTAAAAAATGAATATCATGAAAAATTTTTTGATGTTATGCCTTTCATCACTGTAATAGGTGATGCCCTGTTTGTACAGTGGCAAGGCAATCTCTTCCATTCCTTTCTCAGTGTTTAAATACTTAAAAATATTTTTTTAAATTATGTCTTCAAAAAAGTTTAGATCCCAGTAAACTCACATATACAATATAGGGAACTCCCATAAAGTCAACATAAAACCCTTTTACTCCTTCCCCAGCAATGATCTTTTTATATGTGGATGTTATATTTGCTACAGCTGATGTACAGGTATCGAAACATAGCTACTAACCATGGTTCCATAATGGTTTACACTATGGTTTACATTTTAGACTTTACACTTTTATAAATTTTTGGTGAAATTTAACATGGCCTATATCCTTTGTTGCATGATCTTGTGGAACACTTCCATTGTCCCCCATTTACCCCCTCTTCTATCTATTCTATTCCTCTCTTCTCCTCCCTTTAGGTCCTACAGTGAGAACCAAGCTTCACTGCTTGAAGGACAAAATTCATAGATACTTGCAACAATACTGAGGGCTTGACACACTAGTCTGTCCTCCCACATTGGGAGCCACCCATGCTCTTGAAAGACACCCTCCCCTCTGTTTGAGAACATCAGGCCTCCCCAGGATGGGGATACAACACTGTCCTTCTTTTTGTATGGGTCTCCACCCGCTGATAAAACACACTATGACAAGAAGAGCAATCAAACCCTCCATAGAAGCCTGCCCCAGGTTCACCCTGTGCCAGATGCTGCCCATCAAACTCCTTAATCCAGTAATCCTTCCTTATATTTTCCAAAGAGTTTTCTCAACATTCAACCATGTACCATACCTCACAATCTTCAGTCACCACCTCCTCCCTTAAATCCTCCCTCAAATTCTATGGACCATCTGACCCATCCTCCCAACCCTAGCCACCCTCAAGCCTGCAAAATCCCACCCAATAGTATTCCTTTGCCCCCTCCTTATCCCTTCACTGCACAACAACTTACTTCCACTTTATCATGGATTTCACCCATGTATGCATCAGCTCACAACCTTTCCCTCCCTCCTCTATTTCCTGTAAGCCTATCTTCCAGTCTCTCGCTCTCTGAGACAGCTTGATTTGCTTAATTCATATCAGAGAGTTCATGTAGTATGTGTTCTTCAATGCCTGGATTGCTTCATTCAACATAAGGTACTCAAGATTCATCAAAGTTATCCGTTGTGTTAGTACTGTGTTCCTTCTTACAGCTAAGTAGTATTCCATTGCATGAATATGCCACATTCTGTTTTTCCATTCATCTGTTAATTGGCATTTGGGTTGATTCCCACTTTTGGCAATAGTGAATAATGCAGACATGAACATTGGTGTGCATATATCAGTTCATGTCCTTGTTTTCAGTTCTTCTGGGTATATACCCAGAAGTGGAATTGCTGGGTCATATGGAAAATCGACAGCTAGTTTTCTGAGGAACCACCAAACTGTCCTCCAGAATGGCTGGATCTTTCTACATTCTCACCAGCGGTGCATGAGGGTTCCCATTCAACCACATCCTCTCCAACACTTGTAGTCCTCTGATTTTTTAATTCCCACCAGTCTAATGGATGTAAGATGGAATCTCATTGTAGGTTTGATTTGCATTTCCCTAATAGCTAATGATGTTGAGCATCTTTTCATTCTTCTTTGGAGAAGCATCTGTTCAAATCTCTTGCCCATTTTTTGAATGGGTTGTTTGCCTTTTTATTTTTGGCTTATAAGATTTCTTTATATATGTTGGGTATTAGGCTCCTATCAGATGTATGGTTACCAAAAATTTTCTTCCATTGAGTAGGCTGTTTTTTCACTTTCTTGAGGGGCAAAAGGCTTTAATTTTGAGGAGGTCGCATTTATATATTTTTTCTTTCACTGCATGTGCTTTAGGTGTGAAATTCATGAAACCATTTCCTATTACCAGGTTCTATAGATGCTTCCCTACCTTCTCTTCCAATGTCTTTATGGTCTTGCCTCTGATATTTAGATCTTTGATCCACCTTGAGTTGATTTTTTTATAAGGTGTGAGATGGCAATCCACTCTCATTCTTTTGCATATGGATACCCAATTCTCCAAGCATCATTTGTTGAAGAGGCCACTCTCACCCAGTTGAGCAGGCTTGGTGGACTTGTTGAATATCAGATGACTGTAAATGCAAGGATCTATATCAGAACTCTCAATTTGGTTCCATTGGTTGGTATGTCTATCCTTGTGCCAATATCACATCGTTTTGACAATTATAGCTTTGTAGTATGTTTTAAAGTCAGGTAGTGTGATTCCTCCAATTTCATTATTCATTTATGTTATATCTTTGGCTATTTGGGCTTTCTTTCCTTTCCAAATACATTTCATAGTTTTTCCATTTCATTTAAAAATGCTTCATTGATTTTTTATTGAGATTGCATTAAATCTATAGATCAGTTTGGGTAGGATAGACATCTCAGTGATATTTAGTCTTCCTATACATGAACAGGGAATATTCTTCCATTTATTTAAGGCTTCTTTGATTTCCTTTAACAGTATTGTGTAGTTTCCTGTGTGTAAGCTTTTCCATCTTTAGTTAAATTTATTCCTGATTTGGTTTTTTATTTACTATTGTAAATGGTATTTTTTTTCTTGATTTCCTCCTCAGATTGCTCATTATTGATGTACAAAAATGCTACTGATTTTTTGCACATTGACCTTTATTGAGCTCATATGAAAGTTCTAGAAGTTTTGTTGTAGATTTCTCAGGGTTTTCTATGTGTAGGACCATGTCATTTGCAAATAGTGAAATTTTAACTTCTTCCTTTCCAATTTGGATGCCTTTTATATCTGTTTCTTGCCTCAGTGCTCTAACAAGTTCTTCTAATACAATGTTAAATATGAGAGTTGATAGTGGGCATCCTTGTCTTCTTCCTGATCTGAGAGGGAAAGATTTTAGGATTTCACCATTGTAAATTATGTTAGCTGTGTTTTTTTCATATATACCTTTTAACATGTTCAGAAAATTTCCTTCTGTTCCTATCTTTTGCATGTTTTTATGAGGAAACAATGCTATGTTTTGTAAAATGCTTTTTCTACATCTATAGATATAATCATTTGATTTTTATCCTTTGATTTGTTTATGGTGTGCATTACAGATTGATTTTCTTATGTTGAACCATCCTTGCATACCAGGGATGAAAGCCACTTGGTCATAGTGTATAATTCATTTAATGAGTTGTTGAATACAATTAGCAAATGTTTTGTTGAGGATTTTAGTATCTCAGTTCATCAGAAAGATTGGTCTGAAATTTTTCTTCCTTGTGTTGTCTTTGTTTGACTTTGGTACTAGAGTAATGGTATCATAGAATGCGTTAGGCAATGTTCCTTCTATTTTGATTTTTTGGAAGAGTTTAAACAAGATTGGTGTTAGTTCTTTACAGAATGTTTCATAGAATTCACCAGTGAAGCCATCTGGCCGAGGGCTCTTCTTAGTTGGGAGGTTTTTAATGACTGATTCTATCTCTTTACTTGTGATTAGTTTGTTGAGATCATCAGTTTCTTCTCTTTTCAATGTAGGCTGCATATGTGTTTCTAGGAATTTGCCCATTTACTCTAAATTGTCATTGTTGGCACATAGTTTTTCTAAGTATCCTCTTATGATACTCTTTATTTCTATGGGGTCAAGGGTGATATCCCCTTTCTCATTTTGTGTATTTGCATCTTCTCTCTTTTTTTCTTTGTTAGTCTAGTTAAGGGTTTGTCAATTTTATTGATCTTCTCAAAGAAGCAAGTCTTTGTTTTGTTTATTTTTATAGCACTTTCTTATTTTCTATTTCATTTGTTTCTGCTCTGATCTTTGTTATTTCTTTCTTCTTCCTTTGAGGTTAGTTGTTTTTTTTTTTACTAATTTCTCCAATGGTGCAGTTAGGTCTTCAATTTCAGCTCTTTCTTCTTTTTTGATGTATGAATTTATGGCCATGAATTTCCCTCTCAGTACAGCTTTTGCTGCATTCCATAAGTTTTGATATGTTGTGTTTTCATTTTCATTTGTTTCAAGGTAGTTACTAATATCTTTTGAGATTTCCTCCTTAACCCTCTATTTGTCTAAACATGTGCTGTTTAACTTCCTTATATTGGTGCCAAATCTGGATCTCTGGCCCTTGCAGTTTTCCAGCTTCATTCCCCTCTCTCTGTGTGTCAGAATTTCATTCTGCTTATAAAGGACTTCTGTAACCTAAATTGAAGCCCAACCTAGTTCAGTTGGTCACCACTTAACCAAAAATAACATCTTCAAAATGTCCTATCCACAAGGGGTTCACACTCACAAAAATAGATTAAGATTAAGGACATGCTTTTCTGGAGTACACAATTCAATCAACCACACCAGTTTACCTCAGAATAACCAGTGAAATGTGTGCCAGAATCTGACCTAGAAAATACACTATAAAGTCTATAAGAATTTAGTTATTTCCTCAGATAACTCATCCTTGAAACTCCAACAAAATTAATTTTTCATATCATTCCTCTATTCTTAGAGAAATTAGCTTTTTTCTTCTTAGCCTGTACTGCTTTTGGTAATTCTATAATAATTTGAATGTGTATCCTTTTAGTGTCACTTGGTACTTTGCATGTTCCTGTAGACAGAGAGCATGCATTCAAATACTAGTAGCTATTGACGATAATAGTAGATGCCTCCAGGGCCCAAAATCACATTCTCTCAGGACACCTGTCTTTTCAACAGCAGAACTATTTGTCAGTTCTGTGCAAGCTGAGACTCAGTCTTCATTGACAGTATGTCATTTCAAATCTGTTCTTTCACTCTTGGAACTTCTATGCAATTACAGATCTCCAGTTGGCCATTGTACAAGTCAGGTTAAAAATTCAGAAGATTCTTTCCATTGGGGTTACATTTTACCCAATGGTGGCCATAGCCTGGGTATAAGGGCTCTACTTTCCTACTCTCAGGGTAGTCATTTGGGGAGGCACATTTCTCAGGAAGCACTAGTAAAATTAAGCTCCACTCTCCATAATGGCATTCAATAATACACTCCAATATTGGTTTAACTTTGCTCATTTTCACCCAAATTTATACAAATAACTAAAAAATAAACAGATTAAAGCTCAAATATAATAATTTAAAGCATTAAAAATAAATTTGGTTAAAAATATTCCATGTTGCTCAAATGTGGGCACTCTCTAAGCCAAACTCATCATGTACATGCATTAACTTCCCCCCAGCATGGAACATGATTCCTGGGCATGAGCCTCCCTGGTGCCAAGGGATTACTACCAATCACTGAATGGTGATGTAACTAGAAAGAGACCTTGAATAAAAGGGTCAACTCAGGCCAGGAGAATATCTGAGTCTACATGTATGATCATGTGGTTAAAACTGCTTTTTGACCTTGAATAAAAGGGAGAAGTGGCAAAGACAAATGAGTTTATATGGCTAAGCATCTTCAAAAAAGAGTCAGAGGTCATCAGAGAGGTCGTGCTTACACATGCCTCAGCAGGACCCCAGAGACAACCAAAGTAGGTGCAATCTCAGGTACTGGTTCTCTTGAGGGTTAAGGAGACCCACAGCTTCTACGGTAATGGCAGATTACTATATGGCAGTTCTGGAGTTCAGTGCCATGTCAATGGGCCTTACATTGGAATTTGTGCTCCTGAGAGTGATGGAGTTGGACTCAGCTGTGACCTTTCTACACATGCTTCTTCTGTCACTTTTACTGAACCTGTGGTTGACATCTTCTCAGGAGACTTGAATCTCTGAACTGTCCATGTACCAGCTGGGCCCTGAGCCTCAGCAGAGTTGCAACCTACTCTCAGGTTCATTGGACTTACCCAGGTTAGCTAACAGGGGGGTCAGGATCGTCAACCACAACACCGGGGAACCAAGAGAGTATACAAGTGCAAGCAGGAGAATTACATTCATCTGCCATGTGGAATCTAAGCCCCCTCTTGATTTAGAGGTGGAGAGGACATTGCCATCCCAGGGTCCACAGGATGGAGGACTAAAATATGGATTAGAGTGACTTACAGGTATTCTACTACTAAAGAACTATTGTGATTCTACCAATGGAAGAAATTATATCACTGATGTGAACAGAGTGGCCACAAGAGTTGCTGAGGCCAGGAAGAGGGAAGAAGAAGTTTGATGTGGGGGTATTTTTGTGACTTGGAGTTGTCCTGAATGATATTGCAGGGACAGATGCTGGACATTACATATTCTGCCACAATCCAATGAATGTACTGGGGGATAGTGTAGACTACAATGTAAACTATTATCCAGGTGGTACAGCGGTGCTCCAAAATGTATTCACCAAATGCAATGAATGTGCCACAATGATGACAAATGTTGTTGATGTGGGAGGAGTGGGGTGGGGGAGGTCGGGGGTATATGGCAATCGCTCATATTTTTAATGTAACATTATTTGTGATCTATGTATCTTTAAAAAATATAATTAAAAAAGATGGGGAGTAGGGAAAGGGTGTATGGGAACCTCTTATGTTTTTTAATGTAATGTTTTATGTGACCTATTAACTTTAAAAAAAGATAATTTAAAAAGTTAAATTGAATTTAATATATATATTATAATTATAATCTCAAAATTATATATTTGATGAATATTTTATATTAAAAACTGTACATATAATTTTATTTCCAAAGTAATTCTTTTTATAGAAACTAAAATGATCTCTGCCATGCACGTTCCCATTGTACCTTAAAATTTCTATTTCATTTTTAGAAGAAAATTAAGTCATTATCTTTCCTTCTTATGGTAGCTAGCAACTCCTCACGTCAATATCTTTCTAAATGCTGTCATTCAGCCCTCAAATTAAATGTTCCAATGTAAATCCTATTCATGTATCATGATATATAAATATAGTTAGTAGAAATCAATGAAAATAAAAACTTTCAAGTATTACAAAAGTAATACTTCCATTTTCCCCTCATGAAAATCACTTTAGAAAATATCTTTAGTCTATGTTTTCAAAATACCTGAAAACTTGAATTTTTAATTGTAAGAAACCCACTGGAGATCTAACATATCTGTCCTATCCCTTTTTCAAGCCCATAATCTAAGAAGAGAAATGAGTCACACCCATTAAACGATAGTAAACTAGTAGAGTCAATGGGTGGGTGGAAAGAACATTCTAATTGCATCTTTTCCTAAAAGTTGATACCTGTGGGTAATGGCAGTTTTTAAAATCAATCCTTAAAATCTATAGAAGCAATATAAAATAGTTATGTCCTATCAACCAACCTTTAAAAGGGGGCCAGATGGCCTTGACATCGATATGGTCAGAGAAAAATGACTCAAATAAAAGGAGGCTTTTAGGCTATGACTCTATCAAAGGAGTGCGGCAAAGATAATGCTCAGAACTATCTACAAGTGTCATCAGAATCATTTTTCCCTCCAAAGGAACTGGGGAGAAAATTGCACAGAGCAGAACTCTCTAGGATAAAGGAAGGGTGTGTCTCAATCCCAGTTTTTGACTGAAAATCCTCTCCTTTAGCCTTCTTTTCAGAGTACATCGACATGAACATAGTTATTTAAGTATCCCCACCTGTCCCCTTTCTAATATTCACACTTCCTTGTGAATGCAGCTTCCCCATCAAGTCTTGAATTACGAAATTATGGTAACATATTCTTGTATCCTCAAGCATAGAGATGACTTGGTCGCTTACATTGAGTCTAAACTGTTTAATTACCTCAAAACTTATTTAAAGAAATTCTTTGAATACATATTTATCTAGACTTGCTATATGCTTGGGACTGGGCTAGACACTAAAAGTCATTTAGAGTTAACAACAGAAAGAGAATCAGTAAATAACTCATGACAATTATTATACAGAATTAAGTCGTACATATAAGAAACAAAATTATGGATACACAGTAGATGGCTTTATTAACTGAGGTTTTCAGTTATGTCAGCTATTAAATAGGGTTTCATAGGGTAAAGCAGGGGTTCGTAACCAGGGGTCCATGAGCTTAAAATGAAATTAAAAAAAAAACACATTATTCTTGTGTGGGTGTGTTTGGCCAGTTGTGATATATTTATCAAATAATACACAGTATAGTGTGGACTTAGTAAAAGGGGTGCATGGAACAATAAAAGTTAAGAACCCCTGGGGTAAAGGGATTAAAAGAAAGTGAAAGTTGAGGAAACATGATGAGTCAAAATTGTGAGCCTACCAAATTCCTTTTATGAAATAGTCAAAGCATATGATATGTGCAGTGACATAGAAGAAAAATGATTAAGTTAAAGAGTTGTCAGATGTATAAATCATTGAATGACACAAAAGTTCGTCTGAAATTTATTTGGAGACCATGGAGAATATTGGTGACTTTTAAGTTTAATATTCAGTAAAATAATTCTGCATCTTTCAACTGTATTCATGCCGAAAGGAATAACAGTGGAGATATGCTGAGAAAATACACTATGTCTATGATTTTGGGAATGAAATGTTAGACAATTGAAAATTGCAGAGAGAAATCCAATGATTACAACGAAAACAACATAAATTCATATTAAATTCTTACCATGATTCAGGAATTGTGCCAAACATCTCACAAGCATAATTTAATTTAATTTTCGCACTGTCATTAAGAGATAGATATCAATATCACCATTTTTTCAGAGGCTTGGAGAGTAGAAGTAAATTGACCATGGTCATACAACAAGTATGTGTTTGAACTGAGATTTGACTCTAAGACTGTCTAGTTTACTATCAGTAGAGATTAGAATGATAAAATCACAAAATGTTGAAAATGGAAGAGATATTAAATGTCAGTTAGTCCAGGCTTCCCTTCAGTATTTGTGTCCTTGAAATCTGCTAAGTGGTTATTCAGGCTGTGCTTGAACATTTCTGGTTGTTAGTACTTCACAGTACATCAAGACTGCTGACTCCATCTCTTGATACAGATGACTGTTAGAATGTTTTTGTGAAACAAACTACAGTCCCCCATAGTTTTCAGCACATAGACTGACTTCAGTCACTTGATAACCTATAAAAAGTATTCGACACCTCTTAATACAGCAATATGCTCGTCATTTCAAGATTTCCAGACTCTTTTTCTGAAATTGTCTATTTTTTGCATTCCCTCATAAAGTTTTTATACGAAACTGAAAATAGTAATCCAACCGTTGTTCAAATGTTAATATAAATGTGAATTTCCATTTCCTACAATCTATTCATTTATTTAAAAATGTAGACTAATTGGCAAATGATACATTAATCATTTTTAAGACTTGTTTTAAACTTTGTATTAAAGTTTATCTTTCATACATGAACATACATAAACAATTAGTGCATAGTAAAACTTGTGAATTTACAAAACAGACATGCATATCATCATACAGGGCTCCCACACATCACCCCACCATCAACACCTTGCATTGTTGTGAAACAATTGTAGGATATGGAGAAATAGGAACACTTCTTCACTGTTAGTAGAAATATGGAATGGTGCAGCCTTTGTGGAAGACGGTAATCCTGTCACAATGACTTTTATTAAATGAACTTAGAAGTAATTTCCATTTGAATTTTGGATGTGCTCTGCAAACTACATCTCCACTGTCTCTAACTTCTGTAGCAGAACACATGCAAAATCCACAATATTTTTAAAAACTTAGTATGGCAAGCACCTAGTGTTTATTTTCCAAAACATGCTTCTGTTCTGAGAACTGTGTAATGTTCTCACCTCCCCCTTTTTATTCATGAAGGCTCTTAAGTGGACCAATCATAGATTACAGCTTCCTTGGCCACAGTGGTGGAATATATGACCTAAATTCAAGCCATTATTACTTCCCTGGGCTTATTCAAATGAGAAACTTGGGAAGACAATCACTCTTGGTGAGGCTGTTGAAATATAATTTTGGGATCTGCCAAGCAGTCGTGTTTCTTTCTTCCAGGGTAGTAGCTCTGCATGAAGAAAGCTGGAACAATTAGAGTAGCAAAAGTACAGTTGGAAAGGTCCTGAAAGTTGTCCAGTAATTAAGCTATTTTGAATTGAAGTTCTAGAAAGGAAAATAGACTATTATAACTAATTTTCAGAAATTTATGAATCCTATGTGTATAAATTTTAAAAAGTATTCACCACATTTCTTTATTCTGAGTCAATTGAAAATTTTAATCAGTATGCCTTTTAATATGCATGATATTAAAGTCTTCATACTGAATATGGGAGCAAAAGAGAAGAGTCCTGAGAAATAATACTGGTAACATTTCTTATGACTGACTTAATTATAAGGTCACTGGAATCTCTTCTGATCATGCAGAATCATTGGTTTCCCCAGAGTAGTAGAAGATCAAAATATCCCTGCAATATTAATTATTTTGATGATGGAGAAAAGAATCATCTCTATATAATTCTTCTACCGCCTCCTGCACATACACACACACACTCTCTGTTTCTCTGTCTCACACACACACACACACACACACAAGTTTACTCCTTTTCTTTTTTTTTTTTAACTTAGAACAAGCTGAGAGGATAATGAACACTGGAAATAATTTCACAGTAATAGGTCCTTCTGTTCTGACTCACAGGAAGTCCCAAACCACAACTACCCCTTTTTTTTTCCCTAGCAATCTATGTGGTCATAATGTGGGAAAGTTGGACATGCCCACACTGGTCTCAGTTCTCAGCTATACACCCTAATATATTTCTGCCATAATCATTTTTTTTTCCTTCTTCATTACTACCATTCTTTCACATCAATTCCCACTGAGGCAGATCCAAAGCCTTTAGCATGTGTAGCAACCACGTCTCGGCCTTTGTTGTTTACTGAATAAAAGGGTGGGTGATGGTAAGATTCTCAAGATGGAGCTCACGAAATGTAGGTAAGAATTCACAGCAAAGCTAAGTGGTCACATAAGCCCAAGACATGGTAGAATTCAAACTCTCTTTTTCTGTCTCTGTATGTCTCAGTCTATTTCTGTATGTTTCTTTCTCCATAAACACCACACACATACACGCATAAATAAGCTCATCTGCATGAGAACAAATACATAGGAAAAATTGAAATAATGGATTTTATGGGTATCTGCATAGTATTCATTATTATGTAAGCATCCATGGAAAAAATGTGTTTATGAATTTCCCATTTCTGACCATCCAATTCTCTTTCTTCCCCTGTATTCAGCTCAGTGAAGTAACAGCACCCTTAGCCTGTGCACGTGGAAAGTGGCATGCTGGACACGTAGTATTCATCTTTAGATACCTCAAATTCAGTAGCTACGATTCCAAGGCTAAAAGAGGCTTTCTGATGTCCTTGCATGGGAGAAATTGGTTGAACCTGAAAGAATTACAGTTAACGGAAATCAAAAAAAAATGATCATATAATGCCTTGGCCCACAAAGAGTGGCCTAGACAAAACTTGGGATTTATTAAAAATGCGTGATCTCAAATCCCAGATAGACCAATTAAATCAGAATCTGCATTCTAAGAAGATTCCTGTGCACAATTACTATGGGAGGTTTTTACAAAAACTTGCTACCTGCTCCTAGATGTAGAGATTTTGATTTAATTGATATGGTGTAAAGCCTGGGTTTTAGGATTAAGGCTCCTTTGTTGACTTTAAATGTTCAGCTATAACAGAAAAACACTAACTAAACCAATTCCAATTTGCTTATAGAACCTCCTTTTTTTAAATGTTTGTTTACAAGCTCCCATGTGACATTTTCCATGTATTTTTTTACCTGATAATGCTGCAATCAAAGATCATTTCCAAGGTTTTATTTGGAAAAAAGTGAAAAGATAAGTAAGAAGGAATGTGGAGCAGAATTAGGTTCTTAATAATTAAATATTTCCTTCAAGTAAACAAATTAACATTGCAGATTTATATAAAAAATGATCCCCAAAGTTAAATAATATACCAATTTCCCTTATTCATATTTATTGACTACTAAAATCTAATTATACATATACCTGACTTTTTCATCAAATAAATATATTACCTATTTACACAAAAAAATAAATTAAGCATATTTTATACAAGGCAGTAAATGATTTGATTCATTGTTTTAAAATTTCTAGCCCTATTCACAGTAAGTTAGAACTTGTCAGGGTATGCACTGGTGCTCTAACTCCTGCTAATCCTGGGTCCAGATCAATATTATTGGCTAGGAGTTAATAAGAAAGGCTGAAACTCACATCCCACTCAGACTTGCTGAATCAGAATCTGCATATTAACAAAATCTCTTTGCACAGAACTTTACCACAATTTGGCAAGTTTAGAGATCACAGGAAATTCCACTTGAAGGAAAGATAAGACAAAGGGGAAATGTCAACTGTAATTGCTTCTTTTCTCAAGTGCTTGTTTGCCTAAAATATGGAAATCCTTGGGGAGCATTTGTCTCCTCTTTACTTGGTGCCTGGCATGTCTAAACCCAGGACCTATCCTCCTAGCCCAGCAATCAGAATTGCTCAGGTGACTGTGAAAGGTGAGCATGTTTTCTACCCTGAAGCTTGAGAGAAGCAAACTGAAAATTTATAATAAGAGCTGCTGGCCTATCATGCACTAAAGAGAGTAAAATGTTGGGGAGCTAAGACTGCCAACACCAACACCATTGCCATTCCCCACCAGGCATAAGAGAACAAGTTGCAAATAAATTGAGTATTAAGGTTTCCAGGCAGAAGATAGGTGAGTGTGCTCCTCCAACACTTATGACTTCATACTGTTAGATGTAGAAGCAGTAGCTATGGGAATTCAATCAAACATCTTTATAATCACTCATTCCTTCATCTACTTCTTCATAAAATACTTTTTAAGCACCTGCCATGTGCCAAGCATTGCATTAGTTGCTGGGTACAGAGGAGAATAAGAATAACTTGCAGCCTTGTAGCTCAGTCTAAAAATATGCTGTTTTTGAAATTTCAGGTTTCTTTCTGAGAATGTAGTAGGAAGATCCAATCTATTTCAATGAGTTAGAGAATGTTTCCATGATGATTTCAATTTAAATGAGATTGTAAAAGAATAAGTATTCACTACAAAACTGAGACAATGAGATTGGTAACTCTTTTCCTGTAGAAGGCACAGCACATAAAAAGGCAGACAGCTGAGAGAAGGCGACATCATGGAGGACCTGAAATAAGCAGAATGATCTAGTAGGGAAAGAAGGATTATATAAAGTAAGAAGGAAGAGGGGAAGAGATAATGTAGATTTGCTTACTGTATTTTAAAGGAAATTAAGAGGGAAGAGGTTGTGGCTCCAGCAGTTGGTCACCAGTGTTTGGGTGCCTCCCTCGCACATGACAACTTCCAATTTCTTTCCTGTCACCTTCTAAAAAAAGAAGAGGAGTACACAATGAGAGAGCAGATAGCAAGCACAAACAATGAGGGAGGGGGAGAAATAAATAAAATAAATCTTAGGGAAAAAATAAAAACAATAAAAGAAATACTTTCTACAAAGTCCCTGAAAGTAAATCATTTTTTTAAATTATCAGTTTGCAATCCAATGATTGCAGACAAGCAATTACTTCTATTTTTTAATGGGACAAATTTTTAGAATATTTTTTATATTGAGCAAATGATGTATCTTTAAGTCTCTTTAATGCCTTATGCAAAATTAAAGATGCCTGTAATTATCCATTTACCCTGCAAATATTTTCAAGCTCTTCATTGCTTCTCTATACCTTTGATCTTACCAATACTCCTCCTTAAAAGACAGCCATATCTAAACAGAAACTCTGATGTAATGGGATATGCATAACACAGTGCTTCCTAAACTCCTGGCACACACAGAAAGTGATATTTGTATGGTGAATATCAGACTTCCTTAAAATCAAGTCTCTGCACCATTAATATTTCCGTACTCCTCAGCAGTGATTGTGGGATGGATTACCAATCATTTCAACTATTTGTTGTATTGGTTATTTCTTCCAGTTTATTTTCATATGTATGTTAGATGATCAAGACACTATTGCAAACTGTGTAACAGGATAGAATTTAGAAATGTGAATTCCATTAGAGGAGGGAATGTGCCTGTATTAGTAAGGGTTCTCTAGGGAAACAGAATCAACAAGAGATATCTGTTATTAGTATGTGATTTTATGAGTCTCTCATTTGGCCATGGTGATGCACAAGTTCAGGTTCCGCAGGCAGGCTGCAAACCAGGACTCCAATGAAAGTCCAGTGAAGTTCCTTGATCTGAGAGATGTTGGCTGTCCAGAGAGGAGCTGGGAAATTCTCTCCGAAGGCTGAAATCACTTCCTCTTTTAAGGCATTCAACAGATTGGATAAAGCGTCATTCATTGCTGACAGCAGTCTCCCTAATTAATATAGGTGTAATCAACTCTCTATGCAGTAAAGTCACTGGTGATTAAAGTCCATAAAGGTCCTTGTATTACAATTAGCCCAGTGCTTGCTTGACCAAACAACTGAGCACAATTACCTGGCTGAGTTGACACATTAGCCTACTCATCCCAGTGCCATTTTGATTTTTATGTTTATGGACCTCAGCGCTGTATGTCATGTTGGTGTCTTTCAGCTTTCAGTAATGTTTCTTGAATAAAACAGAGAGAGACAGAGACAGAGACAGAGACAGAGGCAGAGAGACAGAGAGATCTTGAAGCATCCCACTGCACTGGCTTTAGATTGTTAATTCAAAAGTTCCCAAACCTGGTTAATCATCAGAATTACTTTTGTTGCCTTTTTGTTTGTCTTACTTTTAGGAAGTTCAGATCTCTAAACCTCACCTTCACAGATTCAGATTCACTAAATCTGGTATAGGGATAGGAAATCTGTTTAAATAAACAAATAAAAATTATCTTCATATGAGAGAATTTTGAAACTGATGAATAAAGATTTTTAAAGTTCTGGAAGCAACGAAGAAAGGGAATACAAGAGAATACAACTACCAAATATTGGAATAGCAGGGACAGTGGTAGTACTGGTTTAAGTAAACTAACCCCATTTGTGACATAATAAAAAGTTGAAATAATGTTCAAAGTTGATAATTTTAGAATGCACAATATGAGCATATCATATACAGATATGAGTTATACTTCACAAAAATTAGAAATAGAAACTATTTATTGGAGCTATTCTACAGAGATTGAGTTGCCTCTTGAACAGGAGGAAATGTAGGGAAGTTCTTTCAGGAATTTTTGTTTTGCATTATAATGAGGTTTACTTTGTTAAACATATAAATCATGTTTAATACAATCATCTCCCTAGATGACTCTGATGATCAACCACATTGGGAAATCCTTAAATTAATCCTCTTTGTTTTTTAATATGTTTCTCACTCAATAACTGACTGTAAATCAATTGACTCACAAAATTTGATCTTATATTCTAAGTGCCTGTGCCACCTGCCTCTATGAAATGAAGATGAACTGTATCAGTCCTTTTTGTATTGAGCAACTAAAATAATGGCCTTGAGCCATTATTTTATTTAAGACAAGTTGTGTTCTAAAAAGGAAGTCATTTACTGGTCCAATATATGTATATTAAGTGGATTCAGATTCAAGGATAAAGAGGAAGAAATCACAAAGGTGAATACATCATTATATCTATCTCAAGTTTCCAGAGTTCCGGATTTGTAAGCTTTTGAGAATATTTTATTTCTCTTCTGATCTGGCTAAACAAATATTTTCTGTAAATTCTAAGAGATCACCAGAAGTAGCCAAACCATCCCTTCAGGAATTTTTTGGTGTTTTAACTATTGTTACCTAAGATTAAATGTTATATCCAGGGACAGGATTATGTTAATCTATATATGAATCTGGGTAGATTTGATATCTTTACAATATTGGAGTATTCTTATCCAAGAACATGTTAAAATCCCTCCTCTAATTTAGGTTTTCTTTAATTTCTCTCAGCATTATTTAAAATTTTTAGTTTATAATCGTTGCACATATGATTATTAGATTAACTCCTAGGTATTTGACAGTAAATTTTTGCTATTTTAAGAGATACCATTTAAAATTGTTATTTGCACTTATTGCTTCTTACTAAAATGCATTTTAATATAAGGACACAGAAAGATCAAATGGAAAACTATAAATAACCACATGCCATGCAACCACTAAGGGGAAAAAAATCAAAGGAGTCTTTAAGGCAAGATGCATCATTAGAGATAAAGTAAAGCAGTCCATTATGTTAAAGAGTTTGATCCAAGGTTACCTTAACAAGGAGAAATTCTGATCCTAAATCTGCATGGTTCCCAATGTGTAGCTTTGAAACATTTAAATAAAATTTTTAAGAACTAAAGGGAGAAATAGACAAATCAGAAACTCTAGTGGAGCAAATTAATATGCATTTCTCTAAAGCTATTTAAACAGCAGACTAAAAAATTCACTACACGTATAGAAGATCAGAATAACACAATTACTAAATCGTACATTATCATATATATAATATATATATATACACACACATATCTTACAAGAATTGACAACATATTATGGTGCATTCCTGGTACAAAAAGTCAAACTGAATTTAAGAACTATTTAAAAATGAAAGATATTAGCAATTTGACATATCAACACTTGGGATATGTTGCTGCAGTGGGGATTAGAGGGAAATTTATACCTTATGAGAATGTATTAGAAAAGAATAAAAGTTAAAAATAATGATTTATGCTTTCATTTCAAGAAATTGGGAAAAGAACAGGAAATCATACAAGAGACATGTATAAAAATAATTAAACAATTAGAAATAATTTAAATAGAAAACAAATAGTTCCTAGAATCAACATAGCCAAATTTGGTTGTTTAAATTGATCAATAAAAAGGACAAACTTCTAGATCAAGACAAAATAAATAAATAAAAATTACCATGTTCAGGAAGGAAGAAATGGAAAAGACATAAATATTTCAAAAAGTTAAATCATTATGAAAAAATTTGTGCCAATGAGTTTAATAATTTTAAAAATTGATATATGCCTTAAAATTTCAAATTTGGAAAGGTGAGGAGAGATAAGGGAGATGAAATCAGAATAAAGGATATATAGTAAAAGAATTCAATCTGTTACTGAAAACATTCACACAAAGAAAACCACAGGTCCAGAATTGCTACACTAGCAAATACTTCCAAACATGTAAGGTAAATTTTGGCAAATGATTCCAGAGAAAAGAAAGACAGGGTACATTCTCTATATCTTTTATGAGGCTAGAATATTTGACTCCACATCCTAACAAAAACATTGCAATGCTATCAAAAGTACTGTCTTACTACAGATGTGAGAATCTTAACTTAATATTAGAAAATTGAATCCAATGATAGACACATACACATACACACACACAAACACACACTCAAAAAATAAGTTTATTTCAGGTGTGCATTGGTGTTTTAACATTCTAAAACTAAACACGATTTCATAAAATGAATTTTTAAAAATATTCACCTTGCATCTAGAAATATAATTTAATTCACTGCTAAATTGCAAATGCTTTCCATTTTGGTTTGTCTGTCTATACAATCATGATATCGGCAAATAACAGTTTTTATTTCTTCATTCCAATTCTTCTATTTTCTTTCACTTGCTTTATTGAACTTGCTTTTATCTTCAATATAATGATGAATAAGAGTGGTGACAGCAAGCATTTTTGTTTCATTCCCATTATCAGGGGAATATTTTCCACATTTCACAATTAAACTTGTTGCTTGGAATGTGTTTTTTAAATCAGTTTAAAGATGTTCCCATCTATTACTAGCTTTTTTTAAGAATTATTTTTTAATTACTAATGGGCATTACCATTTTCTATATTGTAGAAGATAATCTTGGAAGATTGATGTTTTGTCTTCTTAAATATGAAGAGAAAATATCTGAAAATATTTTGAAGCTTGATTTATGACCCAGCATATTAATAATTCTTAAAGGTTCCATGTCTCTTTGAAAAGAATGTGTGTAGTTGTTGCATGCTGTGATATTGGAGATATATAAGGTTAAATTTGTAATATTGTTCAGCTCTTCTTGATCTTTGTTGACTTTTCTTGAGTTATGTTGTTTTATTTATCTAAATTATGGAGTTATACTTTGCCTATAATAAAACAAATGCACCTAATTTAAGTGCATGGTTCACTTAAATGAGTTTTGGCAAAAGTACTCATCCATGTAGCCACTAGCCCAATCAACATATTAAACATTTTCTTTATTCCAAAATGTTCTCACATGCCCCTCCCCAATCAATTCCACACATCCTACTATAGTCATTCATGGAAAGTGTACTCTTTTTATAGGCAAGTCTTCTTTTGGTCAACATTATATTCTTCAGTTTTGTGTTCTGTATTTTTTTTTTTTTAAGATTTATTTATTTATTTAATTTCTCCCCCTCCCCCGGTTGTCTGTTCTCTGTGTCTATTTGCTGCGTTTTGTTTCTTTGTCTGCTTCTGTTGTCGTCAGCACGGGAAGTGTGGGCGGCGCCATTCCTGGGCAGGCTGTACTTTTCTTTCGCGCTGAGCGGCTCTCCTTACGGGTGCACTCCTTGCGCGTGGGGCTCCCCTATGCGGGGGACACCCCTGCGTGGCGCAGCACTCCTTGCCCGCATCAGCACTGCGCAGGGGCCAGCTCCACACGGGTCAAGGAGGCACGGGGTTTGAACCGCGGACCTCCCATGTGGTAGACGGATGCCCTAACCACTGGGCCAAGTCCGTTTCCCTGTATTTTTGATTTATTGTCTTTTATTGTGAGTAGTATTCCATTCTATAAATATATCATGATTTATCTATTCATCTGTTGTGAATAAAGTTGCTATGCACAATTTTGTACAAGTCTTTCTGTGGATATTTATTTACACTTCTTGTCGGTAAATTCTGAAGAGTGGAAATGAATTATATTGTATGTATATATTTAAGTTCATAAGAAATTGCCAAACTATTTTCCAAAGAGGACAAACAATATTGCTCCCCCACCAGCAATGTATGAATCAAGTAGCTCCATATGTTTATCAAAATTTGAAATTCAGTTTTATCATTTTATTTTACCCTTCCCAAAGTGGATGTTAACTGGTATCTCATATGCTTATTCATCATTCATTTATCTGTGAGGAAGCTGTTCAAATCTTTTGCTTATTTTAAAATTGATTTTCATGATATTAGTATATGTAAACAGTATTTTTATATATTGGATTAAAGCCCTTTGGAATAAGTATATTGTCTTTGGTGTGCCTTTCATTTTCTTAATAGTATCTTTTGAAGAGCAGTTTTTAATTTAACCAAATATTTCTTATAATTAGGGTTTTTTTGTTTGTGTGTGTGTGAGTATTCTCTTAAAAATCTTAGTCTACTCCAAGATCTCAAAGTGAGAAATTTTTAGATATTCTATGTTTGATATCTTCATATGCAAATCCAATCCATTTGGAATTTTACTTTGCTTAGTATAATGGTTAAATCATCTATTTATTGCCTAAATGATTAGGGAACTACATTTACAATTATGCGCTTCCTTATTTTATGCCTTTTCTTTTCACTCTTCCCTAATTAACAAAAGATGAAAGAGAAGAAAGGAAAACTTGAGATATTATTATTACTGTTTCTGTAATGTGAAGTGAGTAACCTTGTTTTACAACTGATAACATGAAATAAGTTAAAAAAAATGGAACAGTGCAGTAGTAATAGATTTTCTTTGTGAGGGATGCCTTGACCAATTTTATTATGAGGTGGTTAATATTGTTATTTCTCTTCTATGGATATGCAAGTGAAACCATAAAAAGGTGATTTTACTTGCCCAAGGTTATCAGCCAGTAAAAGATGGGATAAGAATATGAATATAGTCACTCTGTCTTTAAAGACTGTCCACCCAAACTCTAACTCTTCCAGCTTCGGTCAAATGAAGGCATAGCTACTTGGATCAGGGGACAAAAACCAGCCAAATATGGACACTTGTGGCCAACTGTGGACCCATTCAGGTGGTAAATCTGCAAAGTAATGGTTGTTTGTGTTATTTCATTTCAATAAAAATAGTTGAAAACCTGAAGCATTAATATAGAAATCCACATTAACTGATTATTATTTAAAAATGGAAATGTCTGGCAATTACTATTTCTCTATTAATACCAGGTAATGTTAGTTGCAGACTATTAATTAAGAAAAGAAAAAGAAAAACAAAGGGCATAGACACTGAGGAAAAGATGGAAGAAGTTGCCTTGCTAATTTGCATACAGGGCAACATTATTGCAGTAATGGAAGGCAAAACATCAAAAACAAAGCTTTTTAATTTTTAATTTTTTTAATACTCCAAATTGTTTTACCTTAATTTTTCTAAATTAATATGTATTCTATCACTCATCACTATATTCCATTTTACTATTAATGAAACCTGGCAATATATTGGGCTTCATTTTTGAAGAAGTTTTGGATCACAGAGAGGTTCAACAATGGCAGGAGAGGAATACTAGTGTAGGATGTTACTGACAGAGGACACATGGTTGGCAGGGAGTTCTCCGGGGCATATATCCAGGGTACATAAAAATGTTTGGATATTTTCATAGTGGTTACAATTAAAAACAACAACAGAGGGAGTGCTGAGTTCCTAGCCAGGGGAGTTCTATCACAGTCCCTAAAGAAACTGCAACAATCCCCCAAGTGCAACAGCAAAGACCAAAAAAGAATGAAGGTCTAACAATGAGCCCTTGATACTAGTGACTATGCTTGTGAGCCTGTGCACCTGAAATAAGAACAAGGCATAGAGCTGCAGGGTGCCTGAGATGTACTACTGAGAGCCTCCATGTTGCTCAAATGTGGTCAGTCTCGAAGGAAAACTCAGCATGTAAACCCGTTGCATTCCCTGCAGCATGGGACATAACTCCCAGGGATGAGCCTTCTTGGTGCCAAGGGATTACTACCAAGTACCAGCTGATGATGTAACTAGAAAATGACCTTGAATAAAAGGGTCAACTTGGACCAGCAGAATATCTCAATCTACATATAATACCAGGAGTTAAAAATGCTTTTTGACCTGAATCAAAGGGGGAAATGGAAAGGACAAATGAGTTTATATGGCTATGAGTCTCCCAAAAGAGCTGGGAGGTTATCAGAGGGGTTGCCCTTATGCACACCTGAGCAGAGTCCCAGACCTGATAAAGTAGATACAACCCAAGGTATTGTTTCTTCTGAGGACTACAACGACCCACAGTTTCTATGGTCATGGTAGATGGAGTTCAGTGCCATCTCAGTTGGCCCTACTCTGGAGTTTGTGTTCCTGAGTGTGATGGAGTTGGACTTAGATGTGATCTTTTTCCACAAGTCTTTCCTGTTACTTTTACCGGAACTGTAGTTGTTGCTGGGGTTTAATGTATACCCAGGGGACCTGAATCTCTGGACTGGCCATGTGATAGCCAGGCCCTGAGCCTCAACAGACTTGCAGTTCCTACACTCTGGTTTATTGGACTTACCCCACTCAGCTAACATGGAGGTGAAGAAGGTCAACCACCACACCAGGCAGCCAAGAGTGCCTACAACTGAAAGCAGGAGAATTGCATCCAGCATCCACCTGGAATCTAAGCCCCCTCTTGATATAGATGTGGACTGGACACAAGCATTCTAAGGTCCACAGGATGGAGGAATAGAGTATGGATTAGAGTGGACTTACTGATATTCTATTCATGAACTATTGTGATTAGTAATTGAAGAAAATGTGGCATTGGTGTGGAGAAAGTGGCCATGGTGACTGCTGGGGGTAGGGAGTAGGACGAAGAAATGTGATGTAGGGGGGGCATTTTTGGGGGTTGAGGTTGTCTTGAGTGGTGCTGCAAAGACAGTTACTGGACACTGTATGTCCTCCCATGACCCACTGGGTGGACTGTGGGAGAGTGTGGGCTATGGTGTGGACCACTGACCATGAGGTGCAGCGGTGCTCAGAGATGTATTCACCAAGTGCAATGAATGTCTCATGATGATGGAGGAGGTCGTTGTTATGCAAGGAGGAGTGAGGTGAGGAGGGTGGGGGTTATATGGGGACATCATATTTTTTTAATGTAACATTATAAAATAAATAAAGACCAAAAAAAGTGAATGCTCTAAGGTCTTTCACTGCAAAAGTCGGCACTGTCAGTTTCCCTCTTTCACATTGGCTCCAATGAATATTCAAGTTTGTGACTATTACCACTGAAAAATTGGCTTAAAGATCATTGAAATGTTTAAAATAGGATATAGACACTTAGAAGGATTTCAATGATTACCAACATGGCTAAAATATTTTATATGAAATGAATTTATTACATTTGAAAATCAGGCAAAATAAATGCTAAATGACAAATTTTACTTAAAGAAATGGACCAAGAATTAAATGGTCATATTGACTCACCATGGACCCTTAAACCTGAATCATATATCTGGGGTGCCCTCCCTTTTAAAGGAGGAAGTTCTTTCATTTTTCTCTCTCCTTCAGAAATCATCCAGAGAAAAATGGCAGCAGGAAATGATTTCACAGTGACTGAGTTCATCCTCTCTGGGTTGATAAAATGATCTGAACTCCAGCTGCTCCTCTTCCTCCTCGTCCTAGGAATCTATGTGGTCACAGTGGTGTGGAACCCAGACATGATTGGACTCAGTTCTCCCCTGCACACCTTCATGTGCTATTTCCTCAGCAGCTTGTCCTTCATTGATCTCTGCCATTCCACTGTCATTACCCCAAAAATGCTGGTGAACTTTGTGACAGAGAAGAATACATCCCCTACCCAGAATGCATGGCTAAGCTCTAATTTTGTGTTTTTTCTATTGTGGAGTATCACATGTTGGCTGCAATAGCATATGACCTCTTTGTTGCCATCTGTAGTCCCTTGCTTTGTAATGTCATCATGTCCTAGCAAGCCTATTCCTGCCTTATTCTGAGGATGTATATTATAGCCCTGGTTTCTGCATCAGCTCATACAGGCTGCATGTTTAGAGTTCATTTCTGCAAATATGATGTGATCAACCACTATTTCTGAGATCTTCTTTCCGTCTTAAAGCTCTGCTGCTCTTGTACTTATGTCAATGAAATACTGGTTCTAATATGTAGTGCATTTAACAACTTTGGCCCAGGCTAATCATCAGCTCTTACATCTTCATCATTGCTGGCATCCTCCACATTTGCTCCACTGAAGGCAGGTACAAAGCCTTTAGCTCAAGCAGCTCTGACATAGCTGTTGCTGTCTTCTTTGATTCTGCTGCATTCATGTTTCTGCAGCCATCGTCAGTCAGCATCAAGGACCAAGGAAAGAGTCCTCTGTGTTTTACACTATCATTGTTCCTATGATGAGCCCAATAATTTACAGCCTGATGGCTAGATATGTAAATGTTGCTCTAAAGAAAATGCTAGAGAGAATATTCTTGTGGAGAACAATAATGTGAAGATTATTTTATAAGATCGAAATCTTTGGTTATTCCATTGTATAAATTGATGTGTTTCTCAGGTCTATTCTGAGCTTGTGCAGAGGCCTGGACATGTGTACAGCTCTCAGGATACATGTGACTTTCTACTCTTCCAGGAAACAGGAATATATCTGCCCCTATGGACATTACAATTCTCAGATTTTCTTTTTAAAGGTTTCCTTAGTCTATTATTTGTCCCAAATTTTATCCTTTGCTTCAGGCAGTCACAAATTTAACAATTGTCTACATTTGTTTTTGACAAATATCTCCAGAGCTAATAAAACTTTTAGCCTTGGATGAGATCTGATTCAAGTCAAATATTGATAGCCTTGTACGTTGGATATTCTAGAGAACCATCAGACAGAGTGGATAATAATCTGGAAATGAGGCTTGAAGAAAATCCAGCCTTATTCTGCTCCTTTTTATGGATGCCTAACATGGCAGATATGGGCTGTTATTTTTTGGTAATTTTGAAATTCTATATAAATTCCATATAAATTTTAGAGTTAGCTTTCCAAATTCTTCAAAATGTCCTCCTGGGATTCTGATTATAGTTGTGTACATTAGTCCAAGAAGAACTGACAACATAATGCTAATGAGTCTGCCAATTCAAAAGCAAGTCATTTTTTTCCATTTATTAAGTTCTTTAAATTTCTCTAGCACTGTTTTGAAGCTTTCAGTATGCATGTCTTGTAATTGTTATTAAATTTATCCATAAACATTTCATGTATATTGATATTTGTAAATGGTATATGTACTTTCCAATGTTATTTTCCCCCAAGGTTTGTAGTTCTTAGAAATACAATTTATTTTTAATTATTGATGTTGTACCCTGTGACTTTGCTGAACCCAATTGTCGCACTTTCTCATGTGCATGTGTATGTATTTTTACATGTTAGAATCCTTAGGATTTTTAATGTACACAATCATGACATCTGTGAAAAAAAAAACATTTAAATATTTTCTGATCTGTATGCATTTTATTTATTTTTCTTGCCTTATTGCACAATATAGGTCTTCCAGTACAATACTGAATGGAGATGGTGTGAGAACACATATCCTTGTTATATTAACTTTCCTATAGCTTCTGTAACAAATTACCACAAATTTAGTTACTTATAATAACATAAATTTATTCTATACAGTTCCACATGCCAGAAGTCTGATATCAATCCCATCTGACTAAAGTCAAGATATTGGCAAATTGGTTCCTCCTGGAGGCATTAGGGAAAAATGTGTTCCCTTGCCTTTTCTAGCTTCTGGAGAACACTTGCATTCCTTAGCTCATGACTCCTTCCTCTAGTCACTCCAAGTCCCTGCTTCTGTTGTCTCATCCCATCTCCTACTTGCTTCTTCTTTGACCTTCTACCTTTGCTTATAAAGTTCTATGTGATTACCTTTTGGGTCCAGCTATATAACCTAGGTTAATCTCTTATTTTAATTCCTTAATTTAATCACATCTGCAAGTCTCTTTTGCCATATAAGACAATAGTCATAGGCCCTGGTAATGAGGAAGTAGATGTCTTTGGGTGACCATCATTTTGCCTACTACCTCTATTAACAGGAAGGAATTCAGGTTTTCACCATGAAGTATAATGCCCACTTTGATTTACTATAAATGCTATTTATCAGGCCTAGAAAATTTACATTTATTGTTAATTTTCTATGAGTTTTAAATCTGAAAGTGTGCTGAATTTTATCACTCTTAGCAGCCTATTGAGATCACACTGAGAATTTCATCTTTATTCTCTTGATATGAGGAATTACATTGCCTAATTTCAAGCAACAAACTAACCTTGAACTTCTAGGGTAATCTCCACTTGAGCATAATCCTTTTTAAGTAATGAAAGATTGTGATTGTTCCTATTTTGTTACTAAACTTTGCATCTTTAATCATGAAGGAAATTGTTTATGGAGTCTTCTAATGTTTTAGTCTCATTCAAAGACAAATACTGGCCACATAAAATTAGTATTACACTGTTGGTAGTTTTCACTTGTGCAAATATCTGGGCCAGGTGTTTTCTTTGTGAGAAAATTGTTATCCACAGATTCAATTAATTTAGTAGAAATAGTGGTACTCAGATACTCTTTTCTATGTGTCTATGTCAATTTCCATAATCTGTGTATTTCAAGGCACTTTTCCATTTCATTTCAATGGTCAAATTATTGACATAATGTCATTCATTTTCCTGCCTGTGGAATCTATAGTTATGTTGCCTTCTCTCTTTTTATTCATATATATATGCACATATATATATGCACACACACAAACACACATATTTATTTGTACATTTATTCTTTCAGATAGCTATCTCAACATGCAGGAGATTTCTTTGCCCTACTCATGCACTGCCTCCCAATCACATATTCACCAATCAGTCTTCTCAGACTGAAAATTCTCAAAAAGGACAAACTCTTTTTGTCTTTTTGAAAACAATTTATTGAAGCATATCATTTATACATGAACATACATAAACAATAAGTATATAGTAAAAGTGGTGAACTTATAAAATAAACATGCATACCATCATACAGGGCTCTCATACATCATTTCACCACAAATAACTTGCATTGTTGTCAAACATTTGTAACAATTTATGAAAGATCGTCATTAAAGTATTTCTACTAACTATAGTCTGAATCTTATATTATGTATTTTTCCCCAAAGTACCCTATATATATTTTTTTTGTTCATAGACCATACAATTTATCTAAAATGTGCAATCAATGGCATTTGGTATAATCACTGAGTTGCTCGTTCATCACTTTAATCAATATTAGAGCATTTCCTTTACTCCAAAAAAAACACACACCAAAAACAAAAATCCATTATCAATATCCATATGTTAGCGCTACTAATTACAAACCCTATTTGTACTTTTACCATTTGTATTCATTTACAAACAACTTTTACCAACTCGCCACATATTAAACCTCAGGTTTCCATTCTTTAACCACATCCTTTTCTCTGGTGACTTACATTCTAGCTATTAACTCTATGAGTTTGCTTATTATATTTAGTTCATAATAGAGAAATCATACTATTTGTCCTTTTTTACCTGGCTTGCTTCACTCAACATAATGTCTTCCAGGTTCATTCACATTTTCATATGTTCAGACTTCATTTCTACTTATAGCTGAATAATATTCCAACATGATTATATATACAACAGTTTGTTTATCCATTCATCAGTTGAAGGGGACCTTGGTTGCTTCCATCATTTGGAATTTGTCAATAACGTTTCTATGAACATTGGTGTGTAGATGTCTGTTTGTGTCACTGCTCTCAGTTCTTCTGGGTATATACCTAGTAGTGGTATTGATGGTAACATGGTAGATCTATATCTACCTTCCTTAGGAACCACCAAACAGATCTCCACAGTGGCAGTAGCATTCTACTGTTCCACTGATAGGGAATAAGCATTCCTAACTCCCCACATCCTCTCTGACACTTGTAGTTTTCTGTTTTGTTAATAGTGGTCATTCTAGTAGGTATGGAATGATATATCATTGTAGCTTTGATTTGCATTTCCTTAATAGCCAATGATGTCAAACATTTTTTCATATATATTTTTTTGCCATTTGAATTTCTTCTTTGGACAAATGTCTTTTCAGTTTTTTGGCCCATTTTTTAATTGGGACATTTGCATTTTTATTGCTGAATTGAGGGATTTCTTTACATATCATGGATATTAGTTCCTTGTCAGAAACATGATTTCCAAATATTTTCTATTGCATAGGCTGCCTTTTTACCCTTTCTGAAAAAGTCCTTTGAGGTGCAAAAGTGTTTAACTTTTAAAGGTCCCATTTATCTATTTTTTTCTTTTTGTCCCTGCTTTGCTTTGGGTGTAAGTTTTAAGAGACCTCCAGTACTACAAGGACTTGTACATGTTTCCCTACATTATCTTCTTTGAATTGTATGGTCCCAGCTTTTATGTTAAATTCTTTGATCCATTTTGAGTTCATTTTTGTGTAGGGAGTGAGGTAAAGGTCCTCCTTCGCTCTTCTGGTTATGGATATCAGTACTCCAGCATCAATTTTTGAAGAGACTTCTGTCCAGAAAAGAGAACTTGGTAAGCTTATCAAAAACTGGTTGACCATAGAGGTGAGGGTTTACTTCTGAAATCTTACTTCAATTCCATTGTTCGATGTGTATATCTTTATGCCAATACCATGCGGTTTTGACCACTGTAGCTTTATAGCACTTCAAGGTCAGGAAACCTGAGTCCTCTGACTTTGTTTTTCTTCCCCAAGATGTTTTTTGGCTATTTAGGACCACTTCCCCTTTGAAATAAATTTAATAATTGACTTTTTTTTTTCTGTAAAACAGGCTTTTGTGATTTTGATTGATAATGCATTGAATCTGTAAAGCAATTTGGATAGAATTGACATCTTCCCAATGTTTACTATTCTAATTCATAAACACGGAAGGTCTTTCCATTTGTTTAGGGTGTCTTTGTTTCCTTTTAGCAGTGTTTTTGTAGTTTTCTGAATACAGATCCTTTATATTCCTGGTTAAATTAATTCCTAGATATTTGAGTCCTTTTGTTGCTATTGCAAATGGAATTTTTTTCTTGATTTCCTCCTTGGTTTGCTCATTACTAGTGTATAGAAACGCTACTGATTTGGCATGTTGATCTTGAATCCAAACCCTTTGTGAAGCTCATTTATTAGCTCAAGTAGCTTTGTTACAGATATTTTGGGACTTTGTATATATAGGATCATGTGATTTGCAAATAGTGAGAGTTTTATTTCCTCTTTTCCAATTTGGATGACTTTTATTTCTTTTTCTTGCCTAATTGCTCTAGCTAGAACTTCTAGCACAGTGTTGAATAACAGTGGTGACAATGGGCATCCTCATCTTGTTCCTGATCTTAAAGGGAACATTTTCAAACATTCCCCATTGAATATGATGTTGATTGTGGAATTTTCATATACACCCTTTATTATGCTAAGGAACTTTCCTTCAATACCTCTCTTTTCAAGTGTTTTTATAAAGAAAGGATGCTGAATTTTGTCAAATGCCTTTTCTGCATTGATTGAGATGATCATGTTTTTTTTTTCATTTCAATTTGATAATGTGTTAATATTATTTAATTGATTTTCTTAGGTTGAACCACCCTTACTAGGATTAAAACCCACTTGATTGTGATGTATAATTGTTTTTATAGGCTGTTGGATTCTATTTCCAGTATTTTGCTGAGAATTTTTGTATCTATGTTCATTCAAGAGATTGGTCTGTAATTTTCTTTTCTTGTGATATCTATCTGGTGTTCACTTCATAAAATGTGTTGGGAAATTTTCCCTTCTTTTCAATTTTTTAGAAAAGTTTAAACAAAATTGGTATTAATTCTCCTCAAATGTTCGATAGAATTCACTTGTGAAAGCCATCTGGTTTTTGACTTTTCTTTGCTGGGAGATTTTTGACTACTGATTCAATATTTTTGCCTGTAATTGTTTTGTTGTGTTCCTTTATTTCTTGTAGAGTCAGTGTAGGTTGTTTGTGCATTTCTAGGAATTTGTCCATCCCATCTAGCTTTCTAATTTTTAGCATACAGTTCCTCATAATATACTTTTACGATTCTTTTTATTTCTGTAAGGTCAGTTGTAATATTCCTTCTTTAATCCCTGATTTTATTTATTTGCATCTTCTCCCTTTCTTCTTTGTTCATCTTACTAAGGATTTGTCAATTTTATTGATTTTCTCAAAGAACCAACTTTTAGTTTTGTTGATTTTCTTTCTTTGCTCTCAATTTTATTTTTGCTCTAATCTTTATTATTTCTTTCTTTCTCCTTGCTTTGGGATTGGTTTGCTGTTCTTTTACTATTTTCTCCAGTAGTTCAGTGTATTTACCAGGGTTCTTTAGGGAAACAGAATCAACATAAGAGGTCTGTAAATAGTATGAGATTTTATAACATTCTCTCTCATGACCATGGGAATGCACAAGTCCATACTCTGCAATCAGGCTGCAAACCAGGGGCTCAAGTATATGTCCAATGATGGTCCTAAATGAGGTTCCAGGAGACGTTGGCTGTCCAAAAATAAGCTAGACATTCTCTCTGAATGCAGAAATAACTTCCCCTTTTAAGGTATTCAACTGATTGGATAAAACATCACTCATTATTGACAGCAATCTCCCTGGTTGATTGTAGATGTATTCAGCCATCTATGCAATCTTCCAGACATATATATTACTTTTGTCTCCAACTATTATTGTAGAGACTTCTCTTTCTCCTTTCTGTTTTGGCAGAGCTTGCCTCATTTATTTGGAGCACCCTGGTTAGGTGCATAGATATTTATGTGTATTACTCTTTCTTGGTGGGTTGCCCTTTTATTAATATATCATACCTTTCTGTACTTCATATCACTGTTTTTTTGTGTTTTGTTTTTTTTTTTTTTTTGCATTTTAATCAGTTTTGTCTGACTCTAGTATAGCTACTTCTGCTCTCTTTTGGTTACTATTTGCCTGAAATATCTTTTACTAATTTTTCTCCTTCAGTCTACTTGCATCCTTGGGTCTAAGGTGAGTCTCCTGCAGACAGGGATGGGTCATGCTTTCTTATCTATTCTGTCAGCCTTTTGATTGGGGAGTTTGATCCATTAATATTCAATGCTATTACTGTAAAGTCATTACTTACATCAGTCATTTTATCCTTTGGCTTTCATATGTCATATCTTTTTTTTTTGGGCCATCTTTTTACCTTTTTGATCACCCTTTCTGATAATCTTCACTTCTATGCTCTCTTCCAAACCTTTCTCTCTTGTCTTTTCTTTCTTTTGTGGTTGCAGAACTCACTTTAGTGTTTTTTGCAGAGTTGGGTTCTTATTTACTAAATCTGTTAGTTTCTTTCAATTTGTCTGAGAATATTTTAAGCTCTCTGTCATATTTGAGGGAGAGTTTTGCTGGAAAAAGGGTTCTTGACTAGTAGATTTTCTCTTTTATTACCTTAATTATAACACAGCATTGCTTCTGGCCTCCATGGTTTCTGAAGAGAAATCTGCACTAAGTCATATCACACATCCCTTGTATGCAATATTTTCTTTCTTTTGCTGCTTTCAGAATTTTCTTTATCTTTGGCATTTGGCATCCTGCATATTATGTGTCTTGGGTTAGGTATATATTTAGGTTTATCCTAATTGGAGTGTGTTGTGCTCCAATTAGACAAGTATATTCATGTCTTTTCATGAAAGTTGGGAAATTGTCTGTCATTTCCTAAAATTCTCTTTCTGCCCCTTTTCTCTTCTCATCTCCTTCTGGAACTCCCATAACATTCATGGTGTTGTGCTTCATGTTATCATTCATCCCCCTAAGCCCCTGCTCAATTTTTTTACATTCTTTTCTTTCTCTGTTCTTCTCTCTATTCAATTTCAGTTGTTCTCTCCTCTACATTGCTGATTTTCCTTCCATGATTCCAAACTTGCTGTTGTGTCCCTCTATAGTATTTCTTTTTTTTTTTTTTTTAGAACATGCTGAATGCTTTTATTAAGCCTTGTGTTACAGATTGAATCATATCCCCCCAAAAGGCATTTTTAGGTCCTATGCCTGGTCCTGTAAAAGTAAACTCATTCATAAATAGGATCTTTGAAGATGTTATTAGTCACGATGAAGACAAATTGCATTAAGGTGGACCTTTTTTTTTATTATTAAAATTATTTATTTTTACAAATTACATTCAAAAAATACGAGGTCCCAATCAACCCCACCGCCTCCACCCCCTACTTCCCCCACAGCAACACTCTCTCCCATCATCGTGAGACATCCATTGCACCCAGTAAGTACGTCTCTGAACATCACTGCACCCCGTAGTCAATGGTCCACATCATAGCCCACACTCTCCCACGTTCCATCCAGTGGGCCCTGGGGGGATCGACAATGTCCTGTAATTGTCCGTGAAGCACCACCCAGGACAACTCCATGTCCCGAAAACGCCTCCACATCTCATCTCTTCCTCCCATTCCCCAAACCCAGCAGCCACCATGGCTACCCTTCCCACACCCATTCCACATTTTCTCTGTGGACTTTGGATTGGGTGTGTCCATTGCACATCTATGTCAAGTGGGGGCTTAGATTCCGCATGGATACTGGATGCACTCCTCCTGCTTTCAGTTGTAGACACTCTAGGCTCCATGGTGTGGTGGTTGACCTTCTTCAACTCCATGTTAGCTGAGTGGGGTCAGTCCAATAAATCAAAGTGTAGGAGCTGAAGTCTGTTGAGGCTCTGGGCCTGGGTGTCTTATTATCAGTCCAGAGATTCAAATCCCCTAAATATATCTTAAACCCCAGCACCAACTACAATTCCAATAAAGCAGCATGCAAGTCTTGTGGGAAGAGATCCCCTCCGAGTCCAATTCCATCATGTAGAAACACCAGCTCCAAAGAACGGCCATCTGCCATGGCAGTGAACCCCATCTGCCATGACCATAGAACCCGTGGGTCTCTTTAACCCTCAAAAGAACCAATACCTGGGGTTGTATCTACTTTATCTGTCTCTTAGACTCTGCTCAGTTGTGCATAAGGGCATTCCTTCTGACAACCTCCAGACTCTTTTTTAGAGACTCATAGCCTTATATTCTCATTTCTCCTTTCCATTTCCCCCTTACATTAGGTCAGACAGCATTTTGAAGTCATGTTATTATATGTAGACAGAGATATTCTGCTGATTCCATTCCTCCGCTGCCATTGTTGAACCACTCTGTGATCCAAAACTTCCTGTAAAGTGAATCCCAACATAATGTCAGCTTCACAAGAGTCTTAGATCACCAAAATTCATATATACAATATACAGTACTTCCCCAGATCCACCATAAAACCTTTTCCCTTCCACAGTGATAATCTTTTAGCTTATTCATATCATATTTCCTGAAACTGATGTACAGATTCCGAGACAATAGCTTTCAAACAAGTTGACATCTGTACTTACTATGTGATCCATACTTTAGATTGTACAGTTTTCTAAATTTTTTAGTATCCTATGTTTTGCCTTATGGTTTTGTCCATTGTATTTTTAATCTCACTTATTGTGTCTTTCAGGTCCATAAGACCTGTTATTTTTCTATCCAGGAAAATATAAAAATTTTCTTTGTGCTCACTCAATATCTTCTTAATGTCTTTTATTTCTTAGTCATGTTGTCATTTCATTCCATGATTTGATTTAGGAGATTTGTATGAACCTCATTGATTAATTGTTTCAAGTCATATATCTCATCTGGAGTTTGATTTGTTCATTTTCCTGAGTCATGTCTTTCTTTTTTCTTTGCATGACTTGTAATTGTTGCTGGTGTCTAGGTATCTGATTCTGATGCTGAGTTTACTCTGAAGTTCAGTTTCTCTCTCTTACCTTGTCTAGGGATTTATGGTTAGGTATCTGTGTGCTACCATTGTTCTTCGACTCTTGGATCAACTTGTTGTAGATATTTAGGAATGCCCCCTGTTTGACTGCTCAAACCAGGTCTAAGGGCCAAGTAATGGAATGCAGTCCAGTTTCCAAGGGCCTTGGAGAGGGTGACAGGAAAGGCATCTGTTTGCCTCTTATTTATTTTTCTATTTTGTATACTCCTCTGTTGTGGCCAGCAGACGATACTCTTTGACAGACCTCTCAGCTCAGACCTAGCAGGGAGTGCATTCAGAGCTACCTTCTCAAGCAGGTGTGTGGTGCAGAAGCAATGTTCATAGTTTGGCCAAGTCTTACAAACAAATTTTCTCAGAGGCTATTCTACTCTCCCTTAGATGTCCACACCGTCCTTCCCTCTGCTTCTTCAGCATGCAGCCTAGGGCCGTAGAGAAGATGTTTGAGAGGCAAATTATCTTTAGCTCCTTGCCAACTCTGAAGCAATCAATGTCCTAGCTCCACCCACCTGAAAGATTGTGACCCCTCCAGTGCAGTTGACCAAGTTCACTGGCCAAATCTGAATTTGCTATAAGCTGTGTCCCTCCCACTCCCCTTTCTTGGGAAATATTAATGCTGAAACAGCCTCAGTCCAAAGCCACTGCAGCCCACAGCCACTGAAGTCTGAAGACTGCTATTTCCTTTGTAAATACAGGAGGATGAGAGCCTACTGCTGTTTTTGCAGTTCTACTCAACGATTTTTCAGTCAGGCCAGACTCCTTTCCTTCACTTCTCTCTTTTCTGGGTAGTATCTCATCTCCCTCTGGTGTCCAGAACCCCAAAGCACCACTCAAGACAGTCTCTGCCTATAATCTAGCCATTTTTTTCTGGAAGAGAAATGATCCCTCTGCCTCTGATATAATCTTTATTTCTAGATTCTCTTCTCTAGCCTCTCTCTCCCTTCTTTTCTTTTCAAGCTGAAGCATTCCCTTTAGTATTTCCTGAAATGCCTGGCTCATGGTTACAAACCCTCTCACTTTCTATTTATCTGATAATATTCTAACTCACATTCATTTTTGAAATACAATTGTGCCAGATATAAGATTATTGGCTCATAGTTTTTCTCTTGCAGTATATTAAATACCTCATACTACTGCCTTCTTGCTTTCATGCTTTCTGATGAGAAATTGGCACTTAATCTTATTTGGTATTCCTTATATATTATGTATTGCTTTTTGCTTGCTACTCTCAGAATTCTTTGTCGTTGGCATTTGAAATTCTCATTAGTTTGTGTCACAGGGTTGGTCTATTCAGGTTTATTTTGATGGGATTATGTTGTCCTTCTTTAATATAGATATCTTTGTTCCTTCAATAGGGTTGGGAAGTTTTCTACCATTATTTCTTCAAATAATCCCTTTCTGTTCTCGTCCCCTTCTGTGACACCCATGGCACATGCATGTGCCTGTCTCTTGTTTACATTTAGCTTCCTGAGACCCTGATTAATTTTTTCATTTTTTTCTTCATCTATTCTTTTGTATGTTCACTTTTGGAGGCTATGTCTTCAAGCTCACTAATCCTTTCTTCTGGGTCCTCAAATCTGCTGTTTTGTGCCTCCAGTGGCTTTTTTTTTAAAATTTCATTTATTGCACATTTCTTTCCCATTAGAGCTGCTATTTTTTATGTATGTTTTCAAATTCTTCTTTGTGCTGATCCAGTCTTAATCTCTTTAGCCATCTCATTGAATTATTAAGATTTGTCTTAATCAATGAACAGTTGTCTCAAATACTTTATACCATATGGAGGCTTAACTTGCTCCTATAAGGGGGTCATGTCTTCCTGCTTTCTGGAATATAGATTGTGATTTTTGTTGATGTCTAGGCATCTGCTTTTCTTGATGTATTTATTCTGTGTGCAGTTTTTCTGTTTATCTCAGGGCTCTCTTGCCTTTTCTCTTGTTGGTTATGTAGTAGAAGCTGAGGATGTAGTTGGTGCTATAAGCTGTGGAGGCTGAAGCTACCTGCATTGTCCCAGGAACTGATGCAAAACAAATGAGATAATTGCTTAAGAAAGATACGTGTCTGTTCATGTTATAGAATAGGGAGGAGGAGAATTAGGAAGGCAGAGGAGAAGATACAACAGACAAATTTTACTCTAGATTCCAATTTTGTTGAGGGCCTCCCAAATATGCCCAAATGACTTCTGGAACCAGCCACCTGTTGAAGTCAATTTATCAGCTACTTTGTTCATGGCATAATTCTTATTTTTAAGTGTATAAAGACAACTTACGCATGGTGCTTGAAATGCAGTAGTTCATCAAACAATGGTGGAACTTGACACACAGAAGTATTCATAATAAAATACAGTAAGAATAAAATCAAACACATTGAGATTACCATGTGACAGGCAATTGTAGTACTTATCTATCTATCATCTATCTATCTATCCATCCATCTATCTATCCTCATTACATTCTCACAACTATAATATGTAGTAGATATTAATATTGTTTTCATTTGACACATGAGTAAACTAAGGCACGGAAAGGTTTAATACGTTCTTTAATGTTATAGTTAGGAAAATGCAGAGTCACATGCAGCATCCAGGCAGTCTGACTTCAATGAACTGGTTCTTAATCAAATTACACCATAAAACTCTACAACTCTTAAGTAAACACAAATTCAATGAGAACACAGAGCAATGAGTTATAAATTCTGCTTAGAGAGCTTGAGAAAGTCTTTACAGAAAGAGTTACACAAGAACCAGGCTTTTTTATAATAAACAAAATCCACCGTGGAACAGAAAATAATAATAACAGGAATTGTTGGAGATTTGGGCCCGAAGGGTATCGGGAATGAAAGAAAGAGAGAAAGAGAGAGTGAAACAAAGAGAGAAAGAAAGAGAGAGAGCTAGGATCAGGGGGTCTGTGAGTAGAGACTCTTCAGACCACTTTATTTTCTACATGTGGCATTATATATACTCAAGCTACCGAGATAATTGCAGTGTAACTATACATTAACAATACTCGTGATTAAATAACTTATCTCAGAGTACAAAGATTTAGTATTCCTTTCAAACTGCAAAGTGTGTTTGCTCATATTTCTCCCTGCTCTGGACAGCTTTGTCCTGTAAACCCTAAAGACTTAAATGCGGCATTCCGATGTTAAAAGCATAGCCATGGAAACAGCACATCTCTCTTTGCAAGATCACTATGCCTCAGTTTCCAACAAGGAATGAATGCTAGGCAAAGAGGAAAGAGAAAACACTTGTATTCAAAAGGAATTTAACAAATTGAAAATGTCATGAATAATAGGAAAAGAGGAGGAATTGGTGGAAATTACCTTTGACAGGTAGGTTGAGTCTCATAAAGGACAGGGCACTCTATGCAAAACAAACCAGTCAAAATTGTAATTGAACCATGAACAATTTTAAACCATTCAAGGTCTTAAATTAGCGGGGAAATGCCACGTGAAATTAGCTTGCATTGAGAATTTCTAGTCAGGCTAACCATTACATTTGCATTACATTCACAGACTGCACTGCTCTGCTCTTCAACACTCCATATAAAAGTGCTTCACACTTCATATCCACTGAACTTTATATTGGAGTCTCCTCAGTTTGCACTTTTCCTCCTGAACACTTTCTCTTCATTTTTTGAGCCCATGTTGCAAACATGGAAGGAAACTGGGACAGGATCATATAGTTCTGGGTTCTTTGTTTTCACTCCTTCTTCTATATCATGATTTTATAACTCAATCATAATTTTGTTCTCTTTTATTGTATATTACTATGTTGACTGATGCACTTCTAGAGTTGTTTAATTTTCCAAGCTTATACTGTTTATGCTCAAGTCCCCATACATGCCAATCTACATATACCATGGATAGAAACAGAGCTAAAAAGTAAAGAAGTAAACTTCAGGAGAAATAGAGAACTTCCTTCAGAAATGATCTCTACTCTGAATGGAAAATAGGGTCACAACAAACCTTTTCTTGGAGGGAGAGATTAAGAGCTATTTTATCTTATTGAATGGGAAATCTTGTCATTAATAGGATGTGACTGACACTCATGCACATAAACCACAGGAACATTGGGCTCACAATCAATAAGATGCTGAGACTCTCAATGTCATCTGCTCGTAGACCCAAATGATCATTATCACTGAGTTTCCTTTAACCACTGTACTTCTCCAGCCAGTGTTTTGCCATCTGGACAACCACTTACTTTGTGCCTGATGCCAACACTATCATTGACCTCCAAACAATGAGATATAAGAGCTCATGTAGAGACACTTCTCCTGTCTAGAATCCATTTGACAACCTGACATAATTTGCCCTTTATTTCTCTGCTCAAATTTTCTCCATCACCTTAGCTGTCACCTATTCCAAACTATCCCAAAGTGGAATCTTTAATCATCCTCTCAGTGATATTGCCTATTGTGAATTCATTAGAAGAGGATATAAAAATTAAATTGGGGGAGGTATATAGCATGCCAACTTAAGGGGTAAAATGTATAGTTAGAGAATATCACAAACTTTGTTTCATTTTCATCTTCTCTTTTGATTCCCTAAATGGTACTTTTTATATAATAATAAATAAAATTCATTAAATATATAATTCTTGATCTAGGTCTAGTGACATCTGAATTCTCCTTAGTTTCAGGGCTTTATACAGTATCCTTTTTTTTTAAGGTCAGGTTATACTAGGCAATTCTAGGGTTTGCCTTAATTTTGATATTAGTTCTTTCTTTTTAGTATAGGCATTTGGGGCTATACATTTCCTTCTCAGCACTGATTTAGTTTAATCTTATAAATTTTGTTATGCTGTCTTCTCATTTTTATTTGCCTTGAGGTAATTACTGGTTTCTCTGGTGAATTCCCCCTTGACCCACTGCTTGTTCAAGAGTGTGTTGTTCAACTTCCATATATTTGTGCTTGTTCCAGTTCTCCATCATTTAATGATTCCCAACTTCACTTCATTGTGGTTAAAGAACGTGCTTTGTATAATTTCAAGCTATCTAAATTCACTGAGACTTGTCCTATGACCTAGCATGTTGTCTAGCTTGGAGAATGATCCATAAGCAATCGAGAAGAATGTTTAACCTGATGTTTTCGGGTGTAATGTTCTGTATAAGTTCATTAGGTCTAGTTCCTCTAACATACTATTCAAGATCTCTGTTTCTTTATTTAACCTCTGTCTAATGGTGATAATGGTGTACTCAGGTCTTCCACTATGATGGTAGAGCATCTCTTTCTCCCTTTAGTTTTGCCTCAAGTATTTTTGGACTCCCTAGTTAGGTGCATAAATATTTATAATTGTTCTTTTTTCTTGTTAGATTACACCTTTTATTAATATAAAGTGTCCTTCTTTGTCTGTCACAAAAGTTTTGTATGTAAAGTCTATTTTGTCCAATATTAATATATCTAGTCCTGCCCATTTTTGGTTACTATTTGTGTGTAAAATCGTTTCCAGCCTTTCACTTGCAAACTCTGTGTTACTGGGTCTAAGGTGAATTTATTGCAGACAGCATATAGATGGTTTGTATTTCCCTCTTCATTCTGCCATTCCATGTCTTTTGATTGGATAGTTTAGTCCATTAACAATCATTGCTATTATTGTAAAAGCATACTTAATTTAGTCATTTTCTTTAGACTTATACTGTCATTTTTTAAATTTCTTTTTTCTGATTTTAGTTAATTTTACCAATATTCTTCCATTTTACACTCTCCCCTAACATTTTCTCTTCTTTTTCTTTCAACTTGAAGAACTCCTGTTATTATTTCTTGAAGTGCAGGACTCCTGTAGACAAATTCTCTCAATTTCTGTTTCTCTGTGAATATTATGAATTCTCTTTCATTATTGAATGAAAATTTTGCTCGGTATAGAATTCTTGGCTGGCAGGTTTTTTTTTCTCTCAGCACCTTAATTATGTCATACCACTGACTTCTCACCTCCATGGTCTCAGATAAGAAATCGTCACTTTATCATTTAACTTCCCTTGTACTTGATGGACTCTTTTCTCTTGCTTTTTTCAGGATTCCATCTTTGTTTTGAGCTTTTGACAATATGAAAAGGATGTGTCTCAGAGTATGTCTGTTAGGATTTAGTGTTTTTGAGTATAGTGTGTTTCCTGGACATGTATATCTATGTCCCCCTTAAGAGATGGGAGCTTTTTGGACATTATTTCCTCAAGCACTCCTACTGACCCATTCCCTTCTCTTCTCATTCTGGGATGCCCATAATGCATATGTTTGTACATTTCGAATTGTCGTTCAATTCCCTGAGTCCCTGCTAAATTTTTTCCTTTTTGTTTTTTTGTCCATCTGTTCTACTATCAGTGTGATTTTGGATGTCTATCTCTGATGTCAATAATTCCTCTGCCTCTTCAAATCCACTGTTATGTGCTTCTAGTATACTTTTAATTTCTTGCATTGTGCCTTTCATCGCCATCAGATCTGTTACCTTTTTATGTATGTTTACAATTTCTTCTGTACATTTCCCCAGTGTCTTCTTAATATCCTGTATCTCTTCCTTCATTTCATGAGTTGTCTAAGGATATTTATTTGGATATCTTTGGTTGCTGACCCCACATTGTTTCCTGATTTTGTTCATTAGACTGGGCCATGGCTTCCTGTTTCTTATTATGACTTGGAATTTTTTGCTGATATCTAATCATCTGTTTATCTTGATGGACTTATTCAGGTGGTCATTTTCTCTTTCTAGTCTAGGGTTTTATTTTTGTCTGGTTTTATGTTAGGAGTCCTCTTTATCACTTGATTTCATGCATTCTATATCCTTGTAGTTGCTGGTGTTCAACAGAAAAAATGCTAGAGCCACAAAAAAAGGGATTAAAAAGAGGAAAGAAAGAAGAGAAAAGAAAAAAGAAGAGAAAAAAGAAAAAATAAGAAAAGGAAAAATAAAAGAGATGGAAAAATAAATAAGAGGGAAAACTAGTAAATAGGAATAAAATTTTTAAAAGGTGAAAAAAAGAAAGAAGAAAAAATAAAATGAGAGACAAATTAATTGGGAAAAGAAGAAAGACAAAACAGGGAGACAGAAAGGAAGAAAAGAAGGGCAAAACATGAAAGAAAGAAAAAGGAAAGAAAACATAAAAAAGGAAGGAAAGAAAAAAGTAAAAAGAATAAAATAATAATAAAAGATAAAAAAGGAGGAGAAAGAAAAAAGGGAAAAATAAAAGACAAGAGAATGGGAAGAGAAGTAAGACAGAAGAAAAATAGGAGAAGGAAGAAAATAAGGAAGAAGAAAAATTTTGGTCCTGTTTTGGCCAATCTTTCACCCCACAACTGCCCACACCCCTTGCTGTCTCCCTCTCAGGTCACCGGGGACTCACTAATCTACTCCTCTCTAGCTCCTTGTCCTTGTCAGTCACACCATAGCCAGCCTCTCTGCTGCCAGTACCAGGATGAAGGAAAAAGAAAAGAACAAGGAAGTAGGAAAAAAACAACAAAGAAACCTCTGGCTAAGTTCCTCAGCTCTCCTCCACCCTAAGCAAGCTAGACTCTGGCCTTCTTATGGGATGGTTCTTTACAGCTCCCCTCTCTCCCAGAAGAGGCTGCATGGCCCCCTCCTCCTCAACAGCTCTCCTTTACCCCAGGCCAACTGGGCAATTTTCCTCTCCTCCTGAGATGGCTGGTATACTTTTTTTTTTTAAGATTTATTATTTAATTTATTTTGCTCCCCTTCCCCACCCCCCAGTTGTCTGTTCTCTGTGTCCATTCACTGTGTATTCTTCTGTGACCAATTCATCCTTATCAGCAGCGCCAGGAATTCTTCTTTGTGCTGACTTAGTGGTTCTGCTTTTCCCTGTGCCCAGCAAAGATTCCACCCCACTCTAGTCACTCTTTCCTAGCCAACCCCCTCCACAACACCCCAGCTTCCCTTATGCCCCACAAGCCTGCCTATCAATCCACAGTTTTTAGAGGAAGAGTGCAGGCGGCTGTTCCGTACTCCGCCATCTTGAATCTCTGCCTTAATTTTGACGTGTGGTGGCAATATAATCTAGAAAACAAGTTTGAGTCTACACCATTTTCTTGACATCACGATACTGGGAGCACCAGGCTCTAAACTGAAATCAAGTTGGTGGGTGTGGCAAGAAGAAATACTCAGAGTCCACAAGAAAAAAGTGAAATCACTACGTAAGAAAGACCCTTAAAGAGGAGGACTAATCTTCCCCATTCTATTTCACTCAACAAGAGCCTAACTGCCTTTCTGTGATCCTTATTTATAGTGATGAAAGATAACTAGAAGATAATTTTTAAGGTCATTTCAATGTATGAAAGGGACTTAACTTATAAAATGTTTAAGAAATATTATTTCCTATTCTTGGATTTCAGTGTTTTATTGCTTATTCTCATGATGCAGAAATCATTGTAGGTTCCATCAAGTCATATAAGAATCTGAAAGTCAGACGGACTAAGCTCTGTCATTTCTTTGTTACCTGACAACTCAAGGGTATCCAAAACCAAGTAAGTTTCCAGAGATTTAATATAAACAAAAGGAGACCTAACATGAAAAATTAGGACTGAAATACGTGAGAGTGGAGAAGGCTTTGAATATCTTCCTTTATGATTTTGTGTTTTCTAAGAAGGATTCTATAGGTCAGTCACAGTCATCTTTAAATCTTTTATCTACAATGCAGCTTCTGTGATCTTCTAAATTCTTTGGAATACAGATTTATAGCATATTGAAAATAACAGTTTTCCCCAATTGAAAAATGATATTTTATGATATAATTTAGGATATTTGTTACATAGATACTGCACTATTAGATCAGGACACTTAGACAAATTATTATAGACCTGGGATGTCTGGAATTGTTGGAAATTTTGGTAAATTCAAGGCATTATAGGTCATGAAATGTGAAAAGATGTTCTTCAAAGGGCAAACATCAGCAGTTGCCCCTGCAGCCTCTTTTATTAGTGAAATTAGATATTTATTATTAGATATGAGTTAGCATAATAAAAAATAAGAGGTGCTAGAGAAAGGAGTTATTGTAATAATTAATAGAGGTTTACACTTAAATTTTGGGGAAATTTTCTATTTCTGAATATGAAGGGACAAGTGATTGAGTCTTCTCATGATGCTGGTTAGAGTCATAATGAAACAACTTCCTTCAAGATGATTTAGCCAGTTCATGTTCTATCTTTTGTATGTTATTCAGAGGTCCTTTACATACACACACCCAAGGGGAGGAGAACTCTGATTTAAGTACAACATCATGCCCTTTCACAACCTTGGCTCTTACCTTTAGAAGGATGACTTACAAATCTATACCTCCAACTACAATATCTTGCTGGACCTCTTTACATATACATATCTTAAATCATGAAAAATTATCCTTCCCTTCTGACTTTCAGACCATCTGAAATTCAGATTATCAATCTTTAAATTATCAAGGTTCAAAGAGCCATTCTTGACTATCTCCTCTGAATCTTCTTTGAGAGAACGACATTCTTCTATCTCCAGTCCCACACGTATAGTATGCACATTTCTTCTATAAATGCTTTTGTGGTTCTTGTAACATGTTAATATAGATGTATGCTCTTGCAAACCTCCCATATAAAGACTTTGGATCTGCAAAAGTTGAGGACAATTCAGACGAATTATATGTAAAACTTTGTTAACATGCTTGCTGAATATTGAAACTCAAAAGTAGGAGTTTAAAAAGAGCATAGGTTCTTATATCTGAATGAAGCAAATATGATGCAAATTTTCCTTTATGTTACACTATAATCTATAAGCTCTTGGGAATCATATTCATAAAGACAAATTTTTATGTAGCTCTGGGACCTACTGACTCAAATACCATATGATCTTGAGAGACTGGTTATCCTCTCTAGAGTTTTAATCTGGTGCCATAAACTGTTTGGAATTTGCAGGGCAGCCAGGAAGCCTTCTACAGGTCTGAGGAATGAAGCTGTGAGTCATTTTTCCCTCAGACAGGGTCAAATGCACTCTGTATCAAGTCTTTCTGGAGACAGGGAAGTTATAGTGGAAAGAACACTAAAATGTGAAGTCAGAAAATTTGGGTTGACTTGCCCTTCACTTTTTTGTTTTAGAAAAGTAATTCATATTTAATTAGTAATTTGTGAGAATTAAGAAAGAATAAAATTACATGATGAAAATAGCATTAATCATTATTTATGAATGCATTTTAGGAAGCAAGAATTAGTATCTATTAATAAAACTTCCTTCTAACAGATGTTTGAACTTGGTCAATTTGCTTAAACTCTTTGTCCCTCCTGTTTCCCAATATAAAAAAAGAATTACCACAACCTGTCTCATAGAGCAGATGTAAGGACTAAAGGTTTTAATTCACATAAAGCATTCAGTACACTACTGGGCATATCTATGTTCTACATAAGTCTGTTTTTTTCTTTGTTTCTAAATTATAGACCATACACAAACGCACCCCAAGAAGTTTCTAACAGATTCTTCTTCCTTGGCATTTTGGCTTTCTCTATGGCATGTGCATTTCTTCTTTTAAAATACATTTAGAATAGTTTTAAGACGTTGTTATTGTAACCATTATAGCTTTATTGATAATTATTCTTCTTATAGAGATTAATAGATTTACCATATTTAAATCAAATCCACTTGTTCACCACAGGATCCATTTGTTAAGCTTTAGTGAACCTGTGTAGATATATTTGGGAAATGATCTATGTAACAAAATCAAAGAGTTCAAACTTATAAGAGACATTAAGCGTGCATTCAAATTAAGACTCTCCCTTATCACAGTCTTTGAAAGACTGTCATCTTAGCCATACTTAAACCTTCCAATAATGGGGAAGTCATTCCTTCACAAGGCAACTTATCTAATTAGAATTTTTTCCTATACTGAAACAAAATCTAACTATTTTTAACTCCTCTTGGGCATTATATCATGTTCCCCACAAAAGACAGTTTGGAGTCTTAATCTGTGTTCCTGTAGGTGTGATCCCACTTGTAACTAGGACTTATGAAGTTGTTATTAGTAAGGTGTGAACTCATTTGTGCCTAGGATTCTTGAAAATCTTATTTAGATAAGGCCAATCAAAATGAAGGTGGGCCCTAAGACATATGACTGGAGTCCTAACAAACAAAAGAAATCTGGGTGCAGTCAGTCAGGAGAAGCAAGAGGAACAGACACAAGAGAGATCTCCAGGTGACAGATAATTGCCAAACACTACAGACTCTGGGAGAAATCAAGCCCTGCCAACACCTTGATGTTGGACTTTTAACCTCCAAAACAGTGAGACAATAAATTCCCATTGTTTAAGCTGAACCATTCTATAGTATTTGTCATAGCAGCTCTGGCAAACTAAGATACGTCCACTTCTTTATACTGGTTATTCACCATGGAAAAGCACATAACAAATCGACATAGCTGCACTTTAAGTAATTGAATGAGTGTCATGGTCTCCTTCTCTAGGCAATATATCTGTGGGATACATCAGAGAAGAAAGGTTAAAGTTTTGAAACTGAAATCAGAAGACTTGAGTTTTAATCTTAGCTCAGTCATGTTCCAGCTCTGTAATCAAATTACTAAACATCTCTGTGATTTTATTTCCTTCCCTACTTAAGATTGTTTTGAGACTTAAGTAAAACCAAAAAAACAAAACTGCTGAACTTAAAAAAATTTAGCATAGCACCAGGGCAAATGCTCAGTCAAAATTAGCTCATTTTCCTTCAACAATTTTCATATGGGATGATTTATAGCCATGCTATCAACTTATAAATGTCCTTGAATGGCTTTAGTTTATTAATATTGTTTTTAAGGTACATTGCCCAGAGGGATACATTATTATACTAATTACGTAATTACTTATTATTTACTAAATCCTGCCTAAAATAGTGATGCTCATTGAAGATATCTATATAGTCTGAGGAATGCTTAGATAATTGAAGTGGAGGTATTACAAATGATACCATATGCAAAGATTTTAACATGTAAGATATAGAGGAAAAAAGGAAAGTAAACATGAAATCCATACTCCCGGTAAGCAAACTTGGAAAAGATGGAGGCATTTCTCATTTCAAAGCATCTCACTATTATTTTTTTTTTCATTTTGGAAGACAAATGCAGTTATCATTAATCTACTTGCCCCCTCAGAGGTACCACTAAGTGAATCATGAGAAATACCCAATGGCACCTGAAGGACATGATCCAGGGGGAATGAGTGTGTTCTAGTCTCCATAGCAAATGTTCCTGAGGCTGGAAGACTCTGTACCCTTCTGGGAACCAGAGAATGTGACTTGGGTTAACTTGTTCCTAAACTAAAAATAATACCACTGTGTCTTGTAAACAATGTGAGTGTTCAGGTTTTCTTCTCACCTCTTTCTGACATACTTTGTCCCTCATTCACTGACACATGGGATCTGAATATTTGGAGCTGTTATATTATTATCAGTCCCTGTATTTTGAGATGATTTCCTTTGCCCTATTTCTTGCCATGCCAGTTGTTTTTTGTTTGTTTGTTTGTTTTTTTCTTTGAATGACAAATTGGAAAAACTCTATGATATCTTTCTCCAAAGAGGATAAATGCTCTTTTCTGAGGGACACTGTAATCACATCAATTCAATCCAATCGAGGACAAAACTGACTTGAGGTGGTTTGCAAACTTCACATAACATTTAGGGCATAGCCCTTCAATTTTCCCATATAAGTACTTGGGTGTGTTCTAGAGTCTTTCCCTCTTGGAGAATACTGCATTGCAATTGTTTTCGCTGTACCATGAAATTACAGAAATATACATTCACGTCTCAGTTGATTATTATGTGCTTATCAGCCTTTTCTTCAGCCTAGCTAAATCAGCAAAACCCTTGAGGGAAAAATGAATGCTGGATGTTAGGCTTACTTCTTAGTATTTTTCTTCCCATCAACATCTTGGCCCCTTAAGGCCTGACTGCCACATCGGCTTTTCGGTGCCTTCCAACAGATATTTGTATAGGATTTCTAGTTGTTTTTATTGGCTGTAATGATCTGCTACAAGCTATTTCATGGAAGAGAAAATCTACCTGTGTTAATTTCTTTTGAAATATTTATCTTTCAATATTTAAAGCCACAGATATTGGCTTCCTTTCCACAATTGTCTTCTTGCCTATGCATTATTTGGTAAATATGACTCTGCATATTGAAATTTGCTAATCTGCAGTTGAGATGAACTTTTATTATGTCTGGATTGGAGAACGCTTGAAAGATCTTGAAAACTAGAGATGATTTTTTTTAATTTACTGGGCTGTTGAAGCAAATACCATGAAACAGTTCAGGTTAACTAACAGGAATTATTTACTCACAGTTCTGAGTCTAAAAGAAAGTCCAAATCAAGGGTTCATCAAGCCATGCTGTTTCCTTAAAAATTAGCATTCTGGAGCTGGTTGCCAGCTTTCCTTGGTTCTTAGTTTGTCACATGGCAAAACATATAGCAATATCTACCAGTCTCTCTCTTCTCTGCTGAGTTCCATTGATGTTCACCTTCTTGCTTCCTGTGCTTTCTCTCTCTCTGTCTGAATTTTAGTCTGTTTGTAAGACTCCAGTGGTAGGATTAAGACCCATCTTGACTGGGTTTGGCCACACCTTAACTGAAAGAATCACATCAAAAGGTTCTCCTTACAATGGATCCACAACCATGGGAATGGCTTAGATTTTAGAACATATTTTGGGGGGATACATAGAGCTTCAAACCACTGTAGAAATCAATGAGCCTTCGCTAAAACCAAGACTGGAAATGAACAGAAAGATATGCTTTAACAAACAACTATTAAAACTCATATTTTTTATACTTGTTTCATTGAAGTTAATAGATCACAAAGAACATTACAAAAAAAATAAAAAAACATAAGAAGTTCCCATATACTCCACTCTCCATTCCCCTACCCCATCATATTTTATAAGTGGTATTTTTTTGAAGATATATACATCACAATAAAAGTTAGATTAAAAAATATAAGAGGTTCCCATATACCCACTCCCACTCCTCCCACACCAACAACCTCCTCCATCATTGTGGCACACTCATCGCACTCGGTGAACACATTTTGGAGCACTGCTGCACCACATAGATAATAGTTTACCCTATAGTTCACACTCTACCCCAGTACATTCAGTGGGTTATGGCAGGATATATAAAGTTGAACATCTGACACTGCAATATCATTTAGGACAACTGAAAGTCCCCAAAAGGCCCCACATCACATCTATTCTTCCTTCTCCCTGCCCTCAGCAACTACTATGGCCACTTTCTCCACCTCAATGCCACAATTTCTTTTATTACTAGTCACAATAGTTTTATAGTAAAATATCAGTAAGTCAACCCTAATCCATATTTTATTCCTCCATTCTGTGGAGCCTGGGGTGTTGATGTCCACTCCACCTCTAGAACAAGAAGGGGTTTAGATTCCACATGGATGATGGATGCAATTCTCCTACTTGCAGTTGTAGGCACTCTCAGTCCCCTTGTGTGCTGTTTGACCATCTTCACCTCTGTGGTAGCTGACCTGGGTAAGTCCAATGAACCAGAGAGTAGAAGTCACAACTCTGCTGAGGCTGAGGGCCCAGCTGGCACATGGGCAGTTCAGAGATTCAAGTCCTCTGAGTATACACCATCCCTAGCGCCAACTGCAGGTTCAGAAATGTGATAGAAGAGGCATGTGTAGGAAAGTCACATCTGAGTCCAGCTCCATCACACTCAGGAGAATGAATTCCAAAGTAGGGCCCTACTTTGGCACAGAACTCCAAATCTATCTGCCATGACCACATACCCTGTGGATCTCTGTAGCCTTCAGGGAACCAGTACCCAGGGTTGCATCTAATTTGGTTCTCTCTGGGGTCCTGTTGAAGTGTGCATAAGTGTGACCCCTCTGATGACCTCCCGACTCTTTTTGAAAGACTCTTAGCCATATAAACTCATTTGTCTTTGCCATTTCCCCCTTTTATTCATTGTCAAAAGCTGTTTTAACACTTGATGAAACATGTAGGCTGAGATATTCTGCTAGTCGGAATTGACCCCTTTATTCAAGGTCTCATTCTAATTATATCACCATTTAGTGATTGGTAGTAATCCCTCAGCACCAAGGAGGCTCATCCCTGGGAGTCATGTCCCACACTGGGGGGAAGGTAATGCATTTACAGCTGAGTTTGGCTTAGAGAGAAAACTCACGTTTTTAGACCTGCCTTTCACCTTCATGGTGCATTGTATGTATTAAGTCAATGAGATATTATGAATTGGATTTCTAACTTTTGACTATTTTTGTATTGGCTCAGTATTCATTCACTTTTTCTTTCTTGGAAAGGAAAGAACCACAGTAACTGCTTGATTTCTAATCATGAAATATTAAAAATCCTTCATCAAGGAAAAATGAGAACTAACAGGACTATAATTAAAGTCTGCAGAATAATGATATCAAGTGAAAGATTGTATACAAACTATTCTAGAATATCAGCAACAGAACAAGCCAAGTTAAAAAGTTAATTTTAGTACAAACAGAATGAAGTTATCATAAAAATGACATTAATAATCATTTACAATATGCTTATAGTCATTTCCAAGGATATAGCAATGTCTCTATGAAGTTGAAAAACATAATCTGGTATTGTTTCTGTTATCCATATTTTGTGATTGAAGCTTAAAAAAAGTCCTGTAACTCATTCAAACACATCTACCTCATAAGTGGCAAAGCTAGAATTAAAAGTCAGAGCTATGATTTCTAATTACTAGTATTTGTTATTTGCAAAGGTTAATAAAATATGAAGACTGTTACTGTAAAAAATGGCATGGTTTAAAAATAACAGTAAGCCAAAGAGAATCTATCTAAGAAAGATACATCCCAAAGGTTTACTTAAAAATGGTTGCAATATATCCCTAAATATCTGAGTTTTTGTGGGGGGCAATAATATACCTCTATGGACATTCTTTTAATGAGTAGGATAGACAATGAAAAAGTCAATATATATCTGGAGGGTGGTTTTTATGCACATTTTATTTTACATTAGATAAAATTCACTCTTTTTATTGTTCAGTTCTGTAAGTTTAGAATTATTGTCCACAATCATGTACCTTTGACCAAAATAAAAACATAGACCAATGCAATCATCCCCCAAAATTCACTTACATTACCACTTTAAAATTAATCCATTCCTCCCCTAAACTCAAATCCTGACAACCACTGATCTGTAGTCTCTCCCCATAACTTTGCTTTTCCCAAAATGTTCTAGAACTAGATTCATGCAGTATGTAGCCTTTTGGATTTAGTCTCTTTAACTTAGCAAAATGAATCTCAGAGTCATCCATTTTGTTGTGTGAAATAATAGCTTATTCTTTTATTGTTGGAAAGTGTTCCCTTGAATGAATGAGGTAAAATTTATTTATCCATTTACCAGTTGAAGGACATTTGGGTTGCATGTCTTTCTTTCAGTTATGAATAAAGCAACTTTAACTATTTGCATTGGAGTTTTTATGTAAGTATACTTTTCTTTTATTTTGAGTAAACACTGTATGAGAATTCTACACATCCTTATGATACTTGGTTTTGTTCGTTTTGTTTTACATGCAGAGTGGTATATCATTGGAGTTTTAATTTGCATTTTCCATGACTGGGACGTTGAGACCTTTCATGTGCTTAACTGCCAATTGTATTTCTTTGCTGAAGCGTCTGTTTAAATCTTAAGCCCATTTTTCTTGGGGAGTTGAAATTACTTGATTTCATTTTTGTTTCATTTAAAATATTATGGATAGAAATCCTTTGTTGGATGTGCACTCTGTAAATTTTTTCTTCAGTCTGGCTTATTTTTTATTCTTTCACCTCTGCTCTCACAGAAAAGACATTTTAATTCTTTTTTAATTTTTAATTTTCAAGGAAATTTAGACTTAGAGAAAATTACACAAAGAGTAAAGAGAGTTTCCATATATCCCTTACACAGAATCTCTTAATAGTAATGTCTTATATAATCATAGTTCTTTTATCAGTCAGGAAGTTAACATTGGTTCACTTATCTTTAACTGAACTAAATTTGAATTTCACTAATATGATTTTCTGGGCATTCATTGTTGCTTTGTTTTTATAAGTTGATGTTCAATTGTTCCAGAACTATTTGTTACTACTTATGTTTAGAATACTGACTTTGTATCTAGCAACCTTGTTAATTTCACTCATTTGTTCTAGGAACTCTCATTGTAGATTTCTTGGGATTTTTTATGTAAACATGTAGCATATGAATAGGAAAATTTAGTTTCTTTATGCTTATTCTCTTTCTTTTATTTGTTTGTCTTCGCTTATTGCACTGGTTAGGATTTTCAGTATGATGTTAAATAGGCATGCTGACAGCATGTTCCTTGCCTTATTCTCAGTCTTACTGGGACAGCATTCAATATGATGGTAGCTATAGATTGTGTATAGATATCCTTTAGCAGGATAAAGGCATTTTTTTCTATTCTTTGCTGAAAATTTTTACCATCAATAATTGTTGAGTTTTTTAAATGTTTTTGTCATATCTTTTGAAAATATATGAAGTGCTCATACAATAAACAAAAATAATCATGATTTTCTTATTTAATCTGTTAAAATGATGAATTAAACCAATTGAGTTTTGATTGGATCAGTTTGTTCCATGCACAAACTTCATTTTGCCACATATATATATTCTATGACTATATTGCTGGATTTGATTTGCTATTATTTTGTTGAATATTTTTGCATTTATGTTCATGACAGATATTAGTTTGTACTTTTTTTGAAAAATCTGAGTCTGATTTTGTTATCAAGGTAGTGTTCACATCATAAAAAGAGTTGGGAATTGGTCTTTCCTTTTTAGTTTCTGGAAGAGATTTACAGAATTGATATTATCACCTTTTCAAAAGTTTGCAAGAATTTGCTAGTGAAACTATTTACGTTTTTGTTGGAAGATTTCTAACCATGAATTCAATCTCTTTAATAGATAAAGGAATGTTCAAGCTATTTATGTATTAAGTTTTGGTAGTTTCTGGCTTTCCAAGTAGTGATTCATTTCATCTAGTTTTCAGATGTCCATAATGATATATTGCGTATTCTCTTCTAATTCTTTCAATGCTTAATGTCATTAGTGATGTCCTCTCTTTCATTTTTGATATTGACAACTTGTATTTTCTTTAATTTTTTCATTGCTTCAGTTAGAGATTTATCGATTTTATCAATTTTTCCAAAGGACCAGCTTCTGGATCCAATGATTTTCTTTATTAATTTTGTTTTCTGTTTCATTGATTTCTGCTCTGATCTTTATAATTTGTCTCCCTCTACTTGTTTTGGGTTTATTTTCTCTGGGTTCTAGTTTCTTAAGAATCAATCTTATATTTTCAGTTCTAAAGTCCCTGCTTTTTTTATATAATTTAGATTTTTCTATTTAGAAACTTTATCTTTTCATTTTTTGTTTTCTTTAAGAAGATAGCAGGGATTGAACCTAGGAACTCATACATGAGAAACAGGCACTCAACCACTTGAGCTACAACCACTCCCCAGTGACTTTTGTTTTTTTTTTTTATTTGTTTGTTTTGTGATTTTTTTTAAGAGTTCCAGGGATTGAACCCAGGAACTCATACATGGGAAGCAGGTGTTCAACCACCTGAGCTATATCTGCTCCCCTTTTTGTTCATTTTGGGTGCATTTATCTGTATTTCATGGAACATAATTTTAATAGGAGCTTTATTATCTTTGTATGATCAATCCAATATCTGGGTCATCTCGGGGTTGGTATCAGTTCATCATTTTTTTCCCTTGTGAATTGGTTATATTCTTGGCTTTGCATGTTGAATAATTTTAGATTGTATCTTGGAAAACTACCGATATATTGTTTAGACTCTGGATCTTGTTAACCCGTTTGTTGTTTAAACAGATTATCAGTCCTGCTAGCATCAGACAAATAGTCCTCTTGTCATTTGTTAGCAGTCAGTTCAACTTTCAAAGACTTCAATATGTTATTTTTTGTTTGTTCTTCAAATGTGACACTCAAGTTAATCCGAGACTTGAGCAGCATTTTAGAATTTATAGTTCAGTTCTCAAGGGTTAACATGAATCTTGAGTAGCGTTTTAAGTTGTAGTTCAGGTCTCAAGGATTAGTTTTAGATTTGGGTGGTGTTTTAAGTTGTAGTTCATTTCTCAAAGTCATTGCTTTGCTTCTTTGAATCCACTCCATGCAGGTACTCTTGTCAACAGGAAATCACCCACACAATGACATATACTCTTCCCTCCAGGGACCCCACTTTTCTGATCTTCTGTCCAGAAAATGGAGTATTTCTCAAGGTTTTTACTCCTTAGGCTGTTGCCATGCAGTTACAGAACTGGGGCTGTCATTTGGGCTAAGATGAGAGAAAAAAAATGAGAAAGAGGGAAAAATGGATTCCCTTGCACTGTTTGATCATAGGAGTTACTTTTATTTAAGCTACAATGTTCATTGGAGTTTCAGCCTTTTGAGCAGCTACCACACAGTACTGTGATAGGGATCTGCCCTCACCTTCAAGCCCCAAAACACAATAGAGGAACAGAAGGGAAATATCTATATAATTATCATTTCTTCTCTACATTTTGACTACTGTCCACAATCTCTCTTCTTTTGAAGGCTTGTCAGAGTTCCTGGGAATTTTTTTCTGTGTGTATACTTATCTAAAGTTTTCACTTGTAATCTATGGGAAAGATGGTTGTAGTAAGCCTAATTCACCTTGAACAAAACTAAAAGTTTCAGAATTTAGTAAAGAATTTTTATTGTTCCTATGTTTTTCTACAGATATGCCCCTACATAAAATGTTTGTCGATTGTCAGTAAATGAAGCCAATACATTCATCAGAGAGCCTCTTCGTTTGACATCGGCATTCAAATGTTGGAGCCTGTGTTCTGTTTTGAAGTTCAACCATTTGTCAAGGATGAGGAATAAATCTGTGGTAACCTAATTTATTCTGCTGGGCATGCCACACACAGCATCTGACAGCTATGATCTTTGTTCTGTTTTTGTCCTTCTATATCTTCACCCTGATAAACAATCTACTCATCCTCCTGGCAATTGTCTCCTCCATTCAGTTTCACATTCCCATGTACTTCTTCCTGTTCAAGGTGTCTGTGTGTGACATATTTTTCCCTTCTGTGAGTTCTCCCAAGATGTTATTCTACCTCTCAGGCAACAGCCAAGCTATTGCTTATGCAGGCTGTGTGTCCCAGTTCCTCTTTTACCATTTCCTGGGCTGCACTGAGGGTTTACTGTACACAGTGATGGCCTGAGACTGCTTTGTTGCAATATTTTACCTTCTGTGCTACACTTTTATCATGAACCACAGTGTGTGTGCTGTCCTAGCCATGGGGACCTTGTTTTTTGGTTTTATTCAGGCCACTTTCTAAGCACTCTCATTTTCCAATTGCCCTACTGTGGCCCCAAAGAGGTGGACTAGTACTTTTGCAATAGCCCAGTGATGTTGAAGTTGGCTTGTGAAGATACCTCAGCCCTGGAGATGGTGGGGCTTATCACTATGGGTCTCATGCCCCTCAGCTACTTCCTTCTCATCCTCACTTCCTACAATGGCATTATTTATTCCATTCTTCAGATCTGATCAGGAGAGGGCCGATGTTGTGCCTTCTCCACCTTCAGTGTCCACCTCACTGCTATCCTCCTCTTCTTTACACCAGTATTTCTCCATCAATCCCCAGCTTAATGCAGCTGTTTAAATGCTGAATAATCTGGTTATTCCCATGCTGAATCCCTTGATATACAGTCTGACAAATAAGGAGGTAAAATATTCCCTAAGCTAGGGACTACAGCAACTGGCCTTCCTTCCTCAGAAGTAATAGAGAGAGATCAGTAGATAACAATTCAAAAGTACTGTATTGTTTGCAAAGGCATTTGTGAATTTCTCATAAAAACATTGAATGACAGAAAACACAAATATTGTCACTATTGCTTTTAGCATATGAGGAAGCCAAGATTTAAATAAAATGACTGACTGAAGATCACATAACTAATAAATTATCTTGCTCAGAAGGGATAGCCTCTTGTCAGTTGATATAAAAGCCTGGACTTTCTGTACCTCGCTCTTAAAAAATATATTTTTTTAAATTAGAGAAGCTGTGGGTTTATAGATTATGCATAAAATACAGGACTCCCATACACCCCCCCCCCAATACCAACCCTTTGCATTCGAGTGGAACATATGATACACATGATGATAGCAGTTTTTTGTAATTGCACTAATTTTTAACCACAGTTACCCTTGTATGGAATTAATGAAAATTTGTTAAAATGGTACTAATAACTATTGTCCATAGCTAATATTAGGTGTATTTTTCTACATATAACCTGCAATGAAGCTGAATGGACCCCAGAGGATTAAGTTCTTTAGGTTGATCTATTCTTATGGGTGTGGATCTATTGTAGGTGGGATCTTTGATTGGGTTACTTCAGTTAAGGGCCTGATATTAGGTAATGTCACTAAGGTGTGGCCCAGAGTAGATCTTAATCCCCTTATTTGAGTCCTTTTTAAATGACCTTAATTCAGACAAACAGAGGGAAAGCCAATGGAAAACAGAAACTGAAGCAATAAAACCCAGAAGAGAATGGAAAGACCAACAGTTGCTGCCATGTGCTTTGCCTTATGACAAAGGAGTCCATGATTGCCAGCAGCCAGTCTTTGGAGAGAAAGAATTGCCTGTGATGCCTTGATTTGGACATTTTCAGTGCCTCAGAACTATAAATGTACAAGCAAATGAATTCGCTATGTAAAATTAACCCATTTCTGGTGTATTGCATTTTGGCAGCCAAGCAAACTAAAATACCACTCTATTATTAGGGCACCTTGTATTAGTGTCCTACATTTGTTGAAATTCATGAAAGAACATTCTTAGATTCCTACTATTAACTACAGTCCATCATCTATGGTAGGTTTCACTGTGTTATACAGTATTATGTTTTACCTTTTCAGTTTTATTCTAGTAATATATAATCTAAAATTTCCCCCTTTAAACACATTGACCCATAAAATTTAGTGCTGTTATTTACAATCAAAATAATGGGCTACTATCACCACTACCCATTTCCAAACTTTTACAAGCAATCTAAATAGAAATTTTACACAAATTAAGAATCAACTTGCCATTTTCCAACCCCAGTCTACCCCTGGTAACCTATATTCTAGGTTCTAACTCTATGAGTTTGCTTGTAATAATTAATTCAGATCAGTGAGATCATACAATGTTTGTCCTTTTCTATCTGGCTCATTTCATTCAGCATAATGTCCTCAAGCTTCATCCATATTGTCACATTCATCAGGACTTCATTCCTTTTTATGGCAGAATAATATTCCATTGTATGTCTGTTCCACATTTTATCCATTCATTGGTTGAGGGACACATGGGTGGCTTCCATCTCTTGGTAATTGTGTCTAATGCTATGAACATCAGTGTGCATATATCTGTTTGAGTCCATACTTTAAGTTCTTCAAATTATATACCTAGCAGCTGAATTATCAGATCATTTGGTAATTCTACACTTAACTTCCTGAGGAACTGCCAAACTGTTTTTCACAATGGCTGGGCCATTTTACATTCTCACTAGCAATGAATGCATATTGGCACTTTTCCACATTCCATCCAACACTAGTAGTTTCCTTTTTTTTTTTTTTTTAATAGTAGCCATTCTGGTGGATATGAAATGAAATCTTATTGTGTTTTTGAGTTGCATTTCCCTAATAGCTAGTGATATTGAGCATTTTGTTTTCCTGTACTTTTTAGCCACTTGTATTTCTTTTTGGTGAAAAGTCTATTAAAGCCTTTTGCCCATTGTCTTGAGTTGTTTGTATTGGAGCTCTGTCATTAACTGGCCATGGCAGTCGTCCTTCCCAAGCTTCTTCTTTGCCAATAAATCTGGTTATTACCTCCATATAAAAGACCCCTGGAATGACAGATGAGCTACTGGAATCACCGGCAAGCTATATGCTCATGGGGGTGACACTTGGCCCACTGGATCCATAATGGTTTCCCGCCACTATAGTCTCTACAACCAATCCTCACCTCCAATCAGTATATCCAATGTGCTCGTAAATATAAAAACAGCCAAAAAGCAATTAAACAAGCAACTGCTAGTATATAATCCCCCTTCTTGGCTCACAATTCTCAATAATACCATCTCTCTCCTTAATCTGGAATTGCTCATATTTCTCATTGCTTCCTGTGCACCTCCTTCCAGTGTCCCCTAATAGCGGCTGTCCCTGTTTCTATCTCCAACTCTCCTGACTATTCCTCAGCAACACCCAGCAACCTCTCTTCCCCCCTTACACATATCCCCCTTTGGAGCAGCCCTGAAAATATCACCTGCTTCCAAACCAGCAATACCTCCTTCTCTCCCATCTGCACAACAAACGTTTCCTTTACAGGTACCATCCAGCTCCCAAGAGGCCTCTTTTTTTGGTGCAATCAAACAATCACACCCTTGATTAATTCCACCACTCCCAGTCCCTGTATTCCTGTAGTCATTGTCCCGCAGTTTATACTATATACAGAGTCCAAAGCTTCCCAGCTGCTCTCTTCTTTTTGTAGCAAGCGAGCCGCCTTCCTTCCCCTTCTGGTAGGAACCAGCCTTACCTCCTCCCTTGCAGCTGTTGGACTTGCTGGTGGCGCCTTAGCACACACTGTTATTGTCACTGGTAATTTTAAAGAATCAGTACAAATAGCCCTTGATTCCACAACTGCCTCCCTTCAAGCTCTTCAAGAGCAACTCACCTCCCTAGCCAGCGTAACCCTCCAAAACTGCAGGGCCCTAGACTTACTTACAGCCGAAAAAGAAGGAACGTGCTTATTCCTCCAAGAAGAATGCTGTTTCTACATTAATAGCTCTGGAATAGTAGAACAAAATATCCAAGTATTAAAAGACCTCCGTAAAAATTTAACTAAAACTCATTCAGTCCCCCATTCATGAATTGGCTCTCCTCCCCCCTCGTACAGTGGCTTACACCACTTATTAGTCCAGATTATAATCATCTGTGTTGTGTTTGTAGCTCCTTGTCTCATTAAGTGGCTACAGAGAAGAATAGAAAACATTTCAGCCTTCACCATTTATTCACTTCAGCTTCGTCAGTACCAACCGCTTGTGCAAGAAGAAACACAAGAACCTGAAGCCACCACTGCCGTGTAGCCGTGTAGCTAGCACACAGCCACCTTTCCTCCAGCCACAAAGCTCAGTTGGCAGCCAGAGACGGGTAAGACCTCCAGAGGGAAGCAACCTAAGACAGGCGCAACTCTGTGGCATAAATGACTCGTAACTGGTAGCCAAAGATGGGTAAGATTCTCAAGGGAGAACAACCTAAGACAGGCACAGTTATTGCAGTCTTGAAATAAAACAAAAACGGAGGTATTGTTGGTGAGCTTGCTGGCAAACAACATGTAGCCAGAATGGCCGCTAAGCATACACAACAGCTATCACAAAAGGCACCTTCCTTCTTCCTGGCCAGCTTCCCGCCAGAGAAGCCCACATGCGCCAACTTCAAAACTACCTCATCTCATCAAGTAGCTGCTTCATATTATCCCAATCCCCTTAGCCCATCTGTAATTGATACGTCACCTCAAGCCCCCACCCCTGCCTATATAAGCTGTGCCCCTTCCCCAATAAACCAGACCTGCACCACGAGCCTGCGTCTCCAGGGTGGTTACTGTGTGTTTAACCTGGCTGTGTGTTACCGGGGCCCCGTAGTCACTCACAACCCGTTCGAGAAGTTTGCCTCACCGAGGCGAAAGCCATCCAGCTAACGGCCCAGCCAACTGTACAGCTAACGGCCCCAGGGGCACGCCCACAGTTTGTCTTTTTGTTGAGTCATAAGATATATTTTGGATATTAAACCCTTATCAGATATGTGGGTCCCAAATGTTTTATCCTATTGACTAGGTTGTCTTTTCCCTATAGTGACAAGTCTTTTAATGCAGAAATGTTTTTAAGTTTGAGGAAGTCACATTTATCTACTTTTTTGTTTTGTTTTGTTTCGTAATATTGTGGTCTGGGTGTAAAGTCCAAGAAACCATAGCCCAACACAAAGTCCTGAAGATGCTTCCCTACATTTTCTATGAGTTTTATAGTCCTGGTTCTTATATTTAGTTATTTGATCAACCTTGAGTCAATTTTTATCTATGTATTAGATAGTGGTAGTCTTTCATTCTTTTGCACATGGGCATTCAATTCTCCCACCACCCTTTGTTGAAGAGACTATTTTTCCTACTTGGCTGAACTTGGCAGCCTTGATAAAATCAATTTACCATAAATGTGAGGGAAATATATTCCAAACTCTTAACTTGATTCTGTTCATCAAAATGTCTATTCTTGTGCCAAAGCATTGCTCTTTTCACCACTTGGCTTTGTATTGTGCTTTAAAGTCAAGAAGTGTGAATTCCTCAACTTTGTTCTTCTTTTCCAAGAAATTTTTGGCTCTTAAGAGCTACTTACCTTTCAAATTAATTTGGTATGTGTTTTCTCCATTTCTTCAAAGAAGGCTGTTGGAATTTTTATTGTGATTGTATTGCAGTTGTAAATCATTTTGGGTAGAATTGACATCTTAACAATATTTAGTTTTCCAATTCTGTCTATTTATTTAGGTCTTTCTTTGATGCCTTTTAGCAATGTTTTGTAGTTTGTGTATTAGCCCTTTACTCCTTGGTTATATTTATTCCTAATTTTTTTATTTTTTAGCTTCTATTGTAAATGGATTTTTTTCTTGGTTTGCTCCTCAGAATGTTCATTACTAGTGGCAGAAACAATATTGATTTTTGCATGATGACCTCATGCCCTGCCACTTTACTGAATTTGCTTATTAACTCTAGTAGCCATGCTGTACATTTTTTTGTACTTTCTCTATGTAAGATCATATCATCTGCAAATAATGAAAGTTCTATTTTTTCTTTCCAATTTGGATGTCTTTCATTTCTTTTTCTTGCCTAAAACTTGAACTTCCAGTACAATGATGAATAAAATGGAAATAGGGGCATCCTTGCCTAGTTTCAGATTTCAAAGGGAAAGATTTCAGTCTTTCACCATTGCATATAATGTTAGCTGTAGGTGTTTCATATATGCCCCTTACCAGGTTGAGAACATTGCCTTCAATTCCTATTTTCCTAAGTGTTTTATCAAGAAAGGTTGTTGTATTTTGTCAAATGCCTTTTCTGCATCTGCGGAGATGATCATGTAGTTTAATCCCTTCATTTTTAAAATGTGGTATCTTACATTAATTGATTTTCTCATGTTGAACCCAAACCCTTGCATACCTGGAATATGACCAATCTGATCATGGTGTATAATTCTTTTAATGTGCTGAGGGATTCAATTTGTAAATATTATTGTGGATTTTTGCATTTATATTCATAAGAGAAATTGGTCTGTAATTTTCCTTTCTTGTAGTTTTCTTTATCTGCCTGTGGTATTAGTATGATGTTTGCCTCATAGAATGAGCAAAGTAGTGTTCTTTCCTCTTAATTCGTTTTTACTAAATTTTTTATTGTCTTATTTTTTTTAAGATACATAGATCACACAAAATGTTATTTTTAAAAATATAAGAGTTTCCCATATATCCCACTATCCACCCTACCCCGACTCCTCCCACATCAGCAACCTCTTTCATCATCATGGGACATTCATTGCATTTGGTGAATACATTTTGGAGCACTGCTGTACCACATGGATAATGGTTTACATTGTAGTTTATGCTCTCCCCCAGTCCAGCCAGTGGGCCATGGCAGGACATACAATGTCCAGCATCTGTCCCTGCAGTACCACCCAGGACAACTCCAAGTCCTTAAAATGCCCCCACGTCATAACTCTTCTTCCCTCTCCCTAACCTCAGCAGCTACTGTGGCCACTTTGTCCACATCAATGCTACAATTTCTTCCATTACTAATCACAATAGATTCATAGTAGAATATCAGTAAGTTCACTCTAATCCATACTCTATTTACTCTATCCTGTGGACCCTGGGATGGTTTAGATTCCATATGGATGATAGATGCAATTCTCCTGCTTGCCGTTGTAGGTGCTCTTAGCTCCCTGGTGTGGTGGTTGACCTTCTTCACCTCCCTGTTAGCTGACCAGGGTAAATCCAATAAACCAGAGGGTAGGAGTTTTAAGTCTGCTGAGGCTCAGGGTCTGGCTGTCACATGGACAGTCCAAAGATTCAGGTTTCCTGTGTATACACCAACCCCAGTACCAACCACAGGTCTGACAAAAGTAGCATAATATTTGAACATAGAAGATTTGTCAGGCATGTGGTTGAAACTATAGTATTGAGAAAACTCTTTAGAAGACATAATAAGGAAGGTTACCTGTTTAAGATGCTTAAGGGGGAGCATCTGATACAGGGAAGGTTTCTAGGGAGTGTGTGAGTGCTCATTTTGTCACAGTGGGTTATATCATTGGGTGGAGACCCATACAATGAGAGTGAAGGTATACCCCTATCCTGAGGAGGAATGATGTTCTCAAACAGAGGGAATTGTATCTCTTGAGAGAATTGGTGGCTCCCAATGGGTTAGGGCAGTCGAGTATGTCAACCCCTCAACATTGTTGCAAGTATCTCTGAGTATGGTCCTTCATGTAATGAAGAATGATTGTTACTCTGGGCCCTGAGGGGAGGGGGAAAGAGGTATTGAATAGATGGAATCGGTGTAACTGTGGGGCAATGGAAGTGTTCCACAAGGTCATGCAATGATGGATATACAACATGTTAAATTACACCAAAAATGTATAAAAGTCGGTAGGCTAAAAAGTAAACCATAAGGTAAAACATAAGATAACTAAAAATTTAGAAAATTGAATACCATGGAGCCAAGAGTGCCCACAACTGAAAGCAGGAGGATTGCAACCAGCATCCATGTGGAATCTAAGCCCCCTCTTGATATAGATGTGGAGTGGACACAACCATTCCGAGGTCCACAGGATGGTGGAATAGAATATGGATTAGAGTGGACTTACTGATATTCTATTCATGAACTATTGTGATTAGTAATCGAAGAAAATGTGGCATTGGTGTGGAGAAAGTGGCCATGGTGGCTGCTGGGTGTGGGGAATGGGAGGAAGAGATGCGATGTGGAGGTGTTTTCGGGACTTGGAGTTGTCCTGGGTGATCTGCAGGGACAGTTACCAGACATTGTATATCCTCCCATGGCCCACTGGGTGGAATGTGGGAGAGTGTGGGCTGTGATGTGGACCACTGACCATGAGGTGCAGTGGTGCTCAGAGATGTATTCACCAAATGCAATGAATGTCTCATGATGAAGGAGGAGATTGTTGCTATGGGGGAGGAGTGGGGGGAGGGTGATGGGGGTATATGGGGACCTCATATTTTTTAATGTAATATTGAAAAAATAATTAAAGACAATAAAATAAAATAAAATATAAACCATAATGTAAACCCAAATGGAACCATGTTTTGAAGCTATTGTTTCAATATCTGTACGTCAGCTGCAGCAAGTATAATATGAATATGTAAAAAGATCATTGCTGGGGAAGGGACAAAGTGTTTGATGTTGGATATGTAGGAGTACCCTTTATTGTATGTGTGAATTGCTGTGATATAAAACTTTTGTGAAGACAAACTTAATAATTAGAAAAAAAAAAGAAAGAAAGGATGTAGACACTGAGGAAGAAATGGAAGAAATTGCCTTGCCACTATACATACAGGGCAACACCTATAGCAGTGATGAAAGGCAAAATGTCAAAAGCCAAGCTTTTTCAGTTTTTCCTTTTTTTGATACCCCAATTCATTTTTAATTTATTTAATTTTTCTAAATTAGTATATATTCTATATCTAACATTTAAATCCATCACTATATTCCATTTTACTATGAATGGAACCTGGCAATATATTAGGCTTCAATTTTTGAAGAAGTTGTGGACCACAGAGTGGTTCAGCTATGGCAGGGGAGGAACACTGGTGTGGAATGCTATTGATAGGGGGCACATGGTTGGGAGGGAGTACTTCAGGGCATGTATACAGGGTACTTAACAATATTTGGGTATTTGCGTAGTGGTTACAGTTAAAAGCAACAACTGAGGGAGTGCTGAGTTCCTAGCCAGGGGAGCTCCATCACATTCCCCAATGGAACCCAACAATCCCCAAGTGCAATGGCAAAGGCCAATAAAGAAGGATGGTCCAACAATGAGCCCTTGATACTGACTATGTTTATGAGCCTGTGTACCTGACATATCAGCTAGGCCTAGAGCTGCAGGGTGCCTAAGAGTTACCTCCTGAGAGCCTCCATCTTGCTCAAATATGGCCACTTTCAAAGCCAAATTCAGCATGTAAATGCATTACCATCCCCCCAGCATGGGACATGACTCCAGGGGATGAGCCTTCTTGGTGCTGAAGGATTACTACCAAGCACCAGCTGATGATGTAACTAGAAAAAGACCTTGAATAAAAAGGTCAACTCAGACCAGCAGAATCTCTCAGCCTACATGTAATATCAGGTGTTAAAAACTGCTTTTTGACCTTGAATAAAAGGGGGAAATATAAAGGACAAATGAGTTTATATGACTATGAGTCTCTAAAAAAGAGTTGGAAGGCCATCAGAGGGGTGGCACTTACATATACCTCAGCAGGGTTCTAGAGACAGCCAAGTAGATACAACCCCAGGTACCAGTTCTCCTTAGGGCTACAGAGACCCACAGGTTTTGTGGTCATGGCAGATGGCTCTGGAATTCAGTGCCATGTCAGTTGGCCCTACTTTGGAGTTTGTGTTCCTGAGTGTGATGGAGTTGGACTCAGATTGCGAATACATTTTGGAGCACTGCTACACCACATGGATTATAGTGTCCTGCATCTGTCCCTGCTATATCATTCATGACAACTCCAAGTCCCAAAAATGCTCCCATATCATACCTCTTCTTCTCTCTCCCTGCCCTCAGCAACTCCTGTGGCCACTGTCTCCACATAAATGATATGATTTTTTCCATTGCTAGAGTCACAACAGTTCTGTAGTAGATTACCAGTAAGTCCACACTAAACCCTATTTATTCCTCCATCCTGTGTACCCAGGAGTGGTGATGTTCACTCCACCTCCAAACTGAGAAGGGGCTTAGATCCCACATGGCCAATGAATGCAATTCTCCTGCTTGCAGTTGTAGACTCTCTTGGTTCCCTGGTGTGATGGTTGACCATCCTCACTTCTCTGTTAGCTGACTGGGCTAAGTACAATGAACTGGAGAGTAGGTTGTGCAGCTCTGCTGAGGCTAAGGGCCCCATATGGATAGTCTAGAGATTCAGTCTCCTGAGAATACACCAACCCCAGTGCCAACCACAGGTTCAGTAAAAGTGACAGAAGAGGCATATGTGTGACATCACATCTGAGTCCAACTCCATCACACTCAGGAGCACACATTCCAAAAAAGGGTCCACTGACAAGGCACTGAACTCCAGAACCATCTGCCATGACTGTAATACCTGGATGTCTCTGTAGTCCTCAGGAGCATCACTACCTGTGGTTGTACCTACTTTGGTAGTCTCTGGGGTCCTGCTGAAATGTGTGTAAGCACTACCCCTCTGATGACCTCCCAACTCATTTTGAAGTTTCTTAGCCATAAAAACTCATTTGTCTTTACCATTTCCCCTTTTTATTCAAGGTCTTTTTCTAGTTGCATCACCAGTTAGTGATTGGTAGTAATCCCTCAGCACCAGGGAGGCTCCTCACCGGGAGTCATGTCCCATGCTGGGGGGAAGGTAATGCATTCATATGCTGAGTTTGGCTTAGAGAGTGGCCACATTTGAGCAAGATGGAGGCTCTCAGGAGGTAATTCTTAGACATCCTGAAGCGCTAGCCCTAGTTGAAATTTCAAGCACACAGGCTTATAATCATAGTCATCAGTATCAAGGGCCCAACATTGGACCATTGTTTTTCACTGGTCTTTGCCCTTGCACTTGGGGGATTTTTGCTGTTCCATTAGGAATGCAACATAGCTCCCCTGGTTGGGAGCTCAGCACACCCTCCGTTGTCATAACTCTACCTACTATGACAATACCTAATGAATATCCAAATGTATTTATGTATCCTATATACATGCCCTGGAGAACTCCCTCCCACTCATGTGTCCCCCACCAATGACACCCCTACCAGTGCTCTTCCCCTACCATAGTTGAACCCCTCTGTGATCCAAAACTTCTTCAAAAATGAAGCATAATATACTGCCAAATTGAATTATTAGGAAAATGAAATAGTAAAATTATTATGTATTCAATTTCTAATCTTTAAACCTTCCTCTTAAATTTTGTGGAGGAGTTTAAGCAGGATAGGCATTAATTCTTCTTGAAATGGCTGGTATATTTTACTGACATCATCTTCTGGGCTTTTCTTTGTTTAGACACTTTTGATGCCTGATTCAATCTCTTTACTAGTATCTGAATGTTGAGGTCTTCTATTTCTTCCAAAGTTAATATAGGTTATCTGTGTGTTTCTAGGAATTTGTCTATTTCATCTAGATTGTCTAAATTGTAGTTTACAATAGTTCATAGTATATTTTTATGATCCTTTTTATTTCTGTGAGGTCAATACTAATGTGTCCCTTCTCATTTTTTATTTTATTTGTGTAATCTCTCTTTTTTTTTTTTTTTTTTTTTTTTACTTTTCAGACTAACTAAAGGATTGCAATTTTATTGACCTTCCCAAAGAGCCAACTTTTGGTTTTGTTCTATTTTTCATTCTCAATTTCATTTAGTTCTGCTCTAATCTTTGTTATTTATTGCCATCTGCTTGCTTTGGGATTAGTTTATTGTTCTTTTTCTAGTTCCTACAGATGTGTAGCTAGGTCTTTGATTTTACCTCTTTCTTCTTTTTTAATCCAAGCATTTGGAGATATAAATTCCCTTTCAGCACTGCCTTGCAGCATCCCATAAATTTTGATATGTTGATTTCTCATTTTCACTTGTATCTCATTTTCACTTGTATTTATTGATTTCCTTTGCAATTTCTTTAAAGAGCCACTGACTGCTAAAGAGTATTTTATTTATCTTCCATATATTTGTTGATCTTCCATTTCTCCTCCTGTTATTAATTTTTAGCTTCATTCCATTATGGTCAGAGAAGATGCTCCATAGAATTTTGTTCCTGTTAAATTGTTTGATACTTGTTTCATTACCCAACATGTGTTCTATCCTGCAGAATCATCCATGTACACTTGAGAAGAATATATTCTGCTGTTTGGGGGTGCAATGTACTGTATATGTCTGTTAGAACTAGTTCATTTATCATATTATTCAAGTTCTCTGTTTCCCTATTTTTCTTTTTTCTAGATGTTCTATCTCTTGATGGGAATGGCATAGTGAAGTCTACCAGTATTAGACTCTATTTCTCTCTATAGTTTTGCCAGTATTTGTTTCATTTATTTTGGTGACATGGTTAGGTGCATAAAAATTTATGATTGTTATTTCATTTTGGTGGGTTATGCATTTTATTAATATATAGTGCTCTTTTTTACTTCTTACATAGTTTTTGACTTAAACGTCTATTTTTTTTCTGATAGCTATCCCAGGTCTTTATTTGGTTACTGTTTGTATGGACTATCTTTATCTATCCTTTCATTTTTTAACTCTTTGTGTCTTTCTGTCTCACGTGAGTGTCTTGTAAACTACTTATAATTGGATCATGTTTTTCTGTCTATTCTTCCACTTCATGTCTATTGGTTGGGGAGTTTAATCCATTAACATTCAGTGCTTATAAAGGCAGTACTTACTTCAGTCATTTGATCCTTTAGTTTTTATGTCATATGCTTTTTTGATCTCTCTTTTTCTTCAATGAAACCTTCTTTTCTGTATAGTTGATCTTTTGGGATGTATCTGACTGGTCTTTTCCTCATTTCTGTATATTTTAAAAATATTTTATTTGTGGTTACCCCAGGGTTTATATCACAAAGCCTACATCTATAACGTACTAATTTGAAATGATACCAACTAAGTTTCAGCAGCTTGCATGCTCTCTTCTCCCATGTGTCTGTTTTCTCCTCCTCTTTTTGTTGCATTATACCACTTTGCCACTTTATATTTTGCACATCCTTTATTAGGAAATATGCCATTATATTAATTTTTTTCTGACTATTATAGTGTTGTAGAATTTGATACTAGGTTCAATTATTTGCGTATAGAAAGGCCAGGACTCAGGAATGACTTTGAGAAGGAAAAATGGTTTATTGATCCCTGGCCAGACTCGGGAGCTTTCTATTTCAAACCTGAGCCCTGAACAAGATTTTTGAGTCCCTTTTATACAAAGAGGAAAGGCCAAATGGTTCTTTTGTTTCAGTTCTCAATAGGCTTGAATTAGTAAACATCTTCCACATCCTAGGTAAGCTTTTAGCATGGATTTCATACATTCTAGATAAGCTTTTAGCACATTTGGCTTGCATTTCCCCTGAATATTTAATATTTATAGACTTTGCATTGTTAAACTGTTTCTTGGGACTGGAGTCATTGCCATGGTCACCAAGGGCAGGACTGCAGCCTCTTGCCATTCCACATCCACAAGTCAGGACAGACAGTTTAGGCTAAGGTTATTTCTGAAGAGACGAAAAGCCTCCCACCCGTAGCCCACATCATTTCCCCCTTTGTGCCAAAGTTTCACTTGCTAAGCTTTGGCATAATTATTGTTAGAGCTATGAGGTGGATGGCTGTTTGTTGTTTTGATTGATTACTTTACTTATCAATTTTCAGTGTAGCATCCAGGAACCTGTTCCCAGAAGTTTAGAAGTTTTTACTCTGGACAGTCGAATCCTGGAGCAGGGGGCCCCTCCAGTCATCTTGGGGCCACTGGCACCCACGTAGATCTCCAGCCAGGCTCCAGATCCATCTATTTTGTTTTACCCTTAAAGAGTTTACATCTTTAATCTTAAACGGGTGCTGAAGGGAAATGATCTCTTTTCTGTAACCGCTTCCTGCAGGCCATGGGCTGTAGTCATTGCCTAACAAGGTATAAAATTCTTATTTTATTTTAACTGTAGAAAGATGGATCTGGCTTTCTGTATGAAGGTGGATTAAGTTTTCATATGGTTAGTAAGATGTTCACTCTGAAAGAAACAAACTTAATTAAAAATTTGGAATACCCGTTTTTAAAAGAAGACATTGGATTATAGAGGTAGACAAGGTTAGGTGCTTATAAAGATGGCACTCCTTTTTAAAAGCTGGTGGGAACAGTGTGTGTATATATATATATATTCCTAAGTTATGTATTTTTAGAGAGAAATTACAATAGATACTTAGCTTTGTTTGAAGACACATTTCAAGCTGTTTAATAATTGGCACTCATGTGCTCTGTCAGATGCTCCTGGTGAACTGGCACCCTTTGGGCAATTGATTTCATTCAGGATTAGTACACCGAATGATCAGAACTACAGAATAAAGTGTTTTTTTTTTACATTTTGGTTTTAATTGTACAATTTCTGGTAATTTTGACTTGTTCAATAGGTGATTCATTATTAGCAAGCATTCCTCATTTTTGCTACACAGTAGAGTACAGTAGAATATAGTAAGTTAACTGAGCCTGGCTGAGACTGCCACCTTATTCTATAGACATGTTTATTAACTGTTTAGAAAATGAATTTACTAGGAATTTAACATGTCTAATATACTTTTGCAGTCAATTCAAATTAGAAAAGATAACGTTATAAATATTAGGCATATATTTAGTACAGGATAAAAGTACAGCACTTAATATTAACTAATGTATTACTTAATGCAAAGGATTCAGAGTTGCAATTAATAGTTTTAAGTTTCAGGTTTGTAATACTTTACATGTTATCTCTCCATGGGAGTAGGCCATAATGCCAATTGTGTTTAAGTTTTACTTACAGTATCCTAGTATCATGGCTCCACTTAGCATGTTCTTCACAGTGAGCAAGTCGCAGCATCATTGATTCTAGAGAGAGTTTCCAGTATTTTACCAGCCTGGTGCATAATGTTCTCTGGCACTATGGAACAGTGCCAGTCTGGAGGCATATCCATTGTACACTTGGCTGTATCAAGTTATCATTGGCTGTTGCAGGAGTTTGAAACTGCAACATAGTTTCCATTGACTTCAGGAGCAGAACCAGAGGCTGATATAACAAATATTTCTAATTGAGGGGTCAGTGACCAGCTTAGCCAATAACTCACATGGAGAGGCAACTTGTAATATATTCAAGGCCTGGTTTGAATGCACAAAAGAGGTTGACAATGTTAAAGTTTATTTCTTGTTTTTATATATATTTTAAACAATTTAATGCAACACATCATATATCAAATGACTGTTTACTTATACAATTTTACTATGAAGATAATAGAAGGTATTTTATTTTAGTAATAGAGGGAAAATTATTTTTCATTGTTAAAATGAAAACAGAAGAATCCCAATAGAATCAAGATAACTTTGTATTACCATTTACTTAAATATGCACCTTGTGGTGGCCTTCAGACAGGTTTTATTATCACAAAGTTATTTTTTGCAACCAATACTAATTCAAGTTTTTAGTTAACAATGACTTTTAGAACTAGAACTATTTAAACATTTTCAGTTTGAAAGATGTTTTACAAACTTTTCATAATTGACTACAACTACATTGACTAGTTAACTTACATTTAAATAAACTTATTAAATTATAATTACTAACCAAAGAAATTTACTTTATTTCTTTAAGATAGCCTATCTGCAATCTTTTTTCTTTAGCTTAATTTTATTAATGTGAACTTAAATTTTTATTACTCTAAAGATTTTGTACATAATGTTAATTTAGTTTATAAGTTAACTATGGGAGATTACGCTCAAACTAAATAAAATTGAAACCATTATAGTTTATGCAAGGAATGTTCTCTTTTTATCTTTACAGGAAGCTAAAACTTTCTTTTTGTTTAAGTTATGAAAATGAGTAATTTTTAAAAGCATACTGACTACCAGGTTTCAAAACACATTACACAATTACTTAATTTGTTTAATTGTAATCCAGGAAAGATCTCTCCATAGTTTTTATGGACTTTACTTACTGAAATTTGTCAACAGAACCACTAATTACCTTTATTTTTGTTGGAAAGAAATCTTCTTCTGGAAGAAAATAAGGCTCACCCAATTGTGGAGAAGAAAAGAATTTATCCTCAATCTTGCAAGAAGGGGCGCACAACCAGAAAATGTGGCTGGCACCCCAAACAAAGAAAAATGACACAATTTATACCCCTAAGCATAGCACACAAGCTTTTCCTCTGTTTCTCCATAGATTGGATACTTCAGAAGTTATAGCCTATCTGAGAAGATCTAACTTTCCCATGCAAAAGTTTGTGATTTAACCACTTCCTCCATCACATTTCAACCATTTCAGTTTTTACCTGCTCCCCTTTGTCAAATAATGGAATTTAGTGCTGAATTGGTATTGACTTAGCTCTTTCTTGGGCATCTTTTTATTGCCCCCATAGTGTTGTGGAATTTAAGAGAAGTTCAATTATTTGAGTATAGAGAGGCCAGGACTCAGTAATGATTTTGAGAAGGAAAAATGGTTTATTGACGGCCGGCCGGACTCGGGAGCTTTCAGTTTGAATCCCGAGCCCCGAACAAGATTTTCAAACGTCTTTTATACAGAGAGGAAAGGCCAAATGGTCCCTTTGTTTCAGTTCTCAATAGGCTTCAATTAGCATATATCTCTTCCACATCTTAGGTAAGCTTTTAGCAAGGACTCCAGACATTCTAGATAAGCCTTGGTTTTTGCATTTCCCCTAAATACTTAAAGTTTATAGCCCTTGCTTTGTTAAACATTTCCTGGGACTGGAGCCTGCTGTCACTGTCCCTAAGGGCAGGACTGCAGCCTCTTACCATTCCACACCCACAAGTCAAACAACTTAGTTATTTCTGAAGAGACACAAGTCAAACAGCTTAGTTATTTCTGAAGAGACAAAGAGCCTTCCACCCATAGCCCACATCATTCCCCCCTTTCTGCCAAAGATTAACTTGCTAAGCTTTGGCATAATTATTGTTGGAGCTATGAGGTGGATGGCTGTTTGTTGTTTTGATTGATTATTTATCAGTCTTTAGTACAGCATCCAGGACTGTTTTTAGAAGTTTAGAGCTTTTCATTCTGGACAGCAGAATCTTGGGCAGGGGCCTCCTGCAGTTATTCTGCTGCCACTGGCACTCACGTGGATTTCCAGTCAGGTTCCAGATCCATCTATTACTTTTATTTTACTCTTAAAGAGTTTACACCTTTAATTTAAAAGGGGTGCTGAAGGGAGACGATCTCTTTTCTGTAACTGCTTCCTGCTGGCCATGGGCTGTAGTCATTGCCTAATAAGGTGTAAAACTCTTTAATTTATTCTAATTGGAGGAAGATGGATCTGGCATTCTGTACGAAGTTGGATGAAGTTTTCATATGGTTAATAAGATGTTCACTCTGAAAGAAACAAACTTAATTAAAATTTTGGAATACCTGTTTTTAAAAGAGGACACATTGGATTACAGAGGTAGACAAGGTTAGGTGCCTATAAAGATGGCATTCCGTAAAAGCTGGTGGGAACAGCATATATATTCTTTTTTAAGTTATCCATCTTTAGAGAGAAATTGCAACAGACACTTAGCTTTGTCTGAAGACACATTCCAAGCTGTTCAATGATTGACACTCATTCGCTCTGTCAGATGCTCCTGGTGAACTGGCACTCCTTGGGCAACTGGCTTCACTCAGGATTAGAACACTAATTTGGAAATACTCTTAGTTTTCACCTGTGGGAGTGATCAGAACTACAGAATAAAGATTTTTACACCTTGGTTTTCATTGTACAATTTCTAGCAATTTTGACTTGTTCAATAGGTGACTCACCATCAGCAAGCAAGCCTCACTTTTGCTAACTGAGACTGGCTGAGACTGCCACCTTATTCTATAGACATGTTATTAACTGTTTAGAAAATGATTTTACCAAGAATTTAACATGTCTAATATACTTCTGCACTTGATCCAAAATAGAAAAGATAACATTACAATTATTAGGCATATATTTAGTACAGGATAAAAGTGCAGCACTTAATATTAACTAATGTATTACTTAATGCATAAGGATTCAGAGTTGCAATTATTAGTTTTGAGTTTCAGGCTTGTAATACTTTACATGTTATCTCTCCATGAGAGCAGGCCATAATGCCAATTGTGTTTAAGTTTTACTTACAGTATCCTGGTATCATGGCTCCACTTAGCATGTTCTTCAACGCAGTGAGCAAGTTGCAGCATCCTTCATCTTAGAGAGATTTTCCAGTATTCTACTAGCCTGGTGCATAGTGCTCTCTGGCACCATGGAACAGTGCCAGTCTGGAAGCGATATCCATTGTACACTTGGCTGTACCGAGTCATTATTCGCTGCAGGAGCTTGAAACTGCAATATAGTTTCCATCAACTTCAGGAGCAGAACCAGAGACTGATATAGCACATATTTTTAATTGAGGGGTCAGTGACCAGCCTAGCCAATAACTCACATGGAGAGGCCACCTGTAATGTATATAAGGCCTGGTTCGAATGCACAAGAGTTTGACAATGTTAAAGTTTATTCCTTGTTTTATATATATTTTAAAGAACTTAACGCAATACATATATCAAATGACTATTTACTTACACAATTTTACTATGAAGATAACAGTAGGTACTTTACTTTAGTAATAGAGGAAAAATATTATTTTTCATTGTTAGAATGAAAACAATATTTCCAATAGAATCAAGACAACTTTTTATTACCATTTACTTAAATGTGTATTTTGCAGTGGCCTTCAGACAGGTTTATTATCATGAAGTTATTTCTGCTACCAATACCAATCTAAGTTTCTTTAGTTAACAATGACTTCTACAACTAGAACTATTTAAACATTTTCAGTTTGGAAGATGTTTTACAAACTCTTTATAATTGACTATAACCGCATTGACTAGACACCTCATGTTTAAATAAACTTACTAAATTACAATTACCAATGAAAGAAATTTACTCTTTATTTAAGAGAGCATATCTACAATCTTTTTCCTTTAGCCTAATTTCACCAATGTGAACTTACAATTTTCATTACTGTAAAGATTTTGTACATATAATGTTAATTTAGTTTATAAATTAACTATGGGAGATTACACTCAAGTTAAATAAAATTGAAACCATAATAGTTTATGCAAGGAATGTTCTCTTTTTCCCTTACAGGAAGCTAAAAACTTCTTTTCTTTAAGTTATCAAAATTATTAAATTAAAAGCATACTGACTACCAGGTTTTAAAACACATGCATACTGACTACCAGGTTTTAAAACACATTACACAATTACTTAATTTTTTAAAAATCATAACCCAGGAAAGATCTCTCCATAGTTTTTATGGACTTTCCTTTACTTACTGAAATTTGTTAATAGAGCCACTAATTACCTTTATTTCATTGGAGAGAAATCTTCTGGAAGAATTAAGGCTCACCAGATTGTGGAGAAGAAAATAATTTATTCTCAATCTTGCAAGAAGGGGTGCAGAGCCAGATATGGCTGGTGCCACGAACAAAGAAAAATGACACAATTTATACCCCTAAGCCTAGCATGCAAGCTCTTCCTGTTTTTCCATAGATTGGATACTTCAGAAGTTACAGCTTATCTGAGATTTAACTTTCCCACGCAAAAGTTTGATTTAACTGCTTCTTCTATCACATTCCAACCATTTTAGTTTTTACCTGCTCCCCCCTTTTTCAAATAAGGAATAGAATTTAGTGCTGAAATGGCACCGACTTAGTTAGCTCCTTCTTGGGCATCCTTCCACTGCCCATAGGACTGGCCTAAACTGGTCTCCTCCACTGCTGTCCAACCCGGGAGTGGGAGACTGAGGCAGCAGGCCGCCAGGTTACATCAACATTTTTCTTATGTGAAAATTAACCTAATCTTTGTGTGTTTTTTTTTTGCAATTTATGGCTGACAAAGGTTTAAACTGGGAAATTACCAGGCAAACTGATTCTTAATTCCCTAGCCTAGTAAGATAGGTTTAATCTGCCACACCTAGTCTTGCCTTAAAAGCTCTTGCAAAGAGGAGGCCCTTTCCCAATTGTTTCCATAATCAGATTTCTATGACTTTTTCATCCTGCTTAGTTCAATTTGGGCTTTAAGAATATTTATAAATATAACTGCATATTTAATTTTTAACAATTTGAATAGACCTCTTTTAAGAATTTTTATTTGTTAATTTGATATTATCCTGATGTATGAAGACATACATTGAGCTTTTTTTTAAAAATGGGCAGACACAAAGAGTTAGACACAAACACAACTCATTGATATTACTTGTAATTTGCATTATTTTATATACTGTTTAGCTTAATTAATTAGGGGTCCAGAAATACATATTACTTATATAACTGCATATTTAACGTCAACAATTTGAGCAAATAGGCAGACATGAATAGTTTGACACAACATGACTTTAGTTACTTTAAACTTTTCAAAGACTTTTGAAACTCTTCTTAATTTGCACTATGACCATGCAGTTTACCACAAGAATTTTCTTTCTTACTTAATGGATTGTAATAACCAAAATGTTCTCAATGCCTTAGCATCATTTTGTTTTAGAACTTTATATTTTACTTTGAAATTAGCAGAATTTTGGATAAGCAACAAGATTAACTTTATATATATTTACTGAGGCTATTTGAAGCCTCAGGGAGACAGACTGCTTTCTCTCATGAATTGCCACTCTTAGGAACACTGACCGTCAAGGCTGGAGACTTCTCCCCCTCCACCCCCCTTTTTGATTTTGGAGATAATAAAACTCCAGTGGCCATTTAACCTTATTCTATCAGGCAGCAATTTATTTAGTTTACACTTGAATTCATGAGAGAAAGGGTTACTAATACCAGGAGAGGAGACAGTGATGTCCCAGCTCTTCTCAATTATGAAATAACCATAGGCAAAGGCAAAGGGTGAGGTTAGGCTTGAAGTAACCATAAACAAAGGAAAGGTTAGTGTAGAATTTACACTTAAATAATAGTTTCAGGCTAAATTCACCCAGCTATAATCTCAGTTATTGTCTTTCCACTGTTTTATAATATAAATGCATTTATAAATGATTTTAACTCTTAGTTACAGTTTTTATTAATTTTTTTAAAACCTATTAATTTTATAACACCTTTAAATACCTTTCATTCAACTTATATTAAATGAACTTAACCATTACTTTAATTTTTCCTTTAAAGTAAAAGAATAAATCTCTTGCAGTTAGTTTGAAATAAAAGGCTACTTTTCAGGATTTGATTTCTAGAACATAAAATGTTCTTTTAAAAGAGGTAAGACTCTTCTTCAAACATTGAGGATATGATGAGGTTAAAGCACAAGAAGCTATTGATAAAAGATTTTCTTTATATATTGATCTTACTCAATTTAATCATAAAAATTTCCCTTCCACAAACCTTCTACACTTTCAGTATTCATTCAGGTTCTGTCCCACACTCTACTCTTTCCAATAATCAATCATTTTATCTTAGGACAAAATCATCTTCTGTTTCCTTAACAATAAAAACACACTCCATATATCCCACATACTAAGTTACCAGGCAAACTTCTTACAACATATAATTGCCATTAATACTAAACAAGTTTGTTAAAATAATGAACTTTTCTTCACTTTAAATACTTAGTAGCATGTAATACCAGAAACAGTTTTTTTTGGAAGCAAGTTGGCAGGGGAGATTGGCTGCTGAATAAGTTTGTTATAAAATTGCCTTTTATTATTATTATTATCAATTCAGTTTTGTTAAATAATGCCTTTCTGCAATTAGCCACTTAAATACCTTAAACAATGCTTTGTAAAACTTTTATATTTATACCCTTAAGACAAATTTTACCTTCACAGAACACATTCTCTTACTTAAGGTTACTACAATACCTTCTAAGAACCTGAGCAGAATGCAAACGTATTTTGGCTTTGACACCCTAAGGAGGGAACTTTACTGCATTTATTCTGATTCTGCTTTTCACCCCCTTCACTTCCCCCCCTTCCAGGCAGTCGGGTGCACAACAAACAGGAATGCAGCTTATGAATAGAAGGGTGGACTCACTGGAAAGGGGCAAGCTGCTCCCCCCTTTCCAGCTTTCAGCCAAAATGGGCAGACAGAACCTACTCAAATTTGGCAACTCTCCCAGGGACCCAGCCACCCTGACTGGGACATCCCCAACAAACTTGGGTGCGTGGCGTGGACACAGATGGCCTCCAAGCCCCGGCAAAGGGCCAGACCAGAGACAAGACAGCAGAGCATGCACAAACATCTAGACTCCGCAAACATCCAGACTCCTCAGCTTTTGCCCCAGAATCATTTCACCCCCTTGCCAATGGCAAGGGAGGGCTCCAGCTCAGCTGTAATTCCACTCTACATAAGGACACAACTCCAACACTAGCCTTGAGCTGACACAGACAGAAGCACAAAGGTCACTAATCTGACCCACAAGTTTATATATTTATTTTCACCATGGCTGCCCCCACAGCCATCACAAACCTCAGAACACTTAACATTTGGTATAAAGCAAATTCATTCACAAATTAGCACCATAACAAAAGATTTCAGCTAGACTTTTCCACTGTTTAAACTTTACACCCAGACCAAGCTCCACCAGAAAAGCCGATCCATTTTCCTGTAACCAAGTTTTGTTTCCCTTAATCTAGACCAATTTCCAGGACATTAGGACTTGAACCTATAAATAGCCCTTCCTATTAAAATCGAGACTCCACTCCTTTAGTGGATATAAGACCAGTACCAGATTCTAACATGCAGTTAGACAAACCCAAAACACCAGGGCTTTTCCCCGGTTTTCCTCCTTTTCCCAAGCCTAGAGAGAACGGCTTCCCCCCAGCCTTCTGGGGCTACTAGGGTTCTCTCGGGAGGTGATCAGCCTCCCCTTCCTAGCAATTAAAGCTAGGGCCTTCCAGACTGTGCTCACCCAGGGAGTCTTACCTTCTTCCATGTTCGGAGTTCTTTTTCGTTCCCAGAATCTTTCTCTTCAGACCTTCCATTGCCCTCGATTTTGTCGGGAAGATTCTGGTGGAGCCCACATCTTTTCTGGATTAAATTTAATCCAGGGGCGCCCAGATTTGGGGTTCACCCGAGTCCTCCCGGCTTCCTCGGGGATTTGGAAGGGGCAGCAAAATGCTACCGTCTCTGGCCTTCATTTATTGTCCCACCAGAGTCGCCAAAAATGTTGTGGAATTTAAGAGAAGTTCAATTATTTGAGTATAGAGAGGCCAGGACTCAGTAATGATTTTGAGAAGGAAAAATGGTTTATTGATGGCCGGCCGGACTCGGGAGCTTTCAGTTTGAATCCCGAGCCCCGAACAAGATTTTCAAATGTCTTTTATACAGAGAGGAAAGGCCAAATGGTCCCTTTGTTTCAGTTCTCAATAGGCTTCAATTAGCATATATCTCTTCCACATCTTAGGTAAGCTTTTAGCAAGGACTCCAGACATTCTAGATAAGCCTTGGTTTTTGCATTTCCCCTAAATACTTAAAGTTTATAGCCCTTGCTTTGTTAAACATTTCCTGGGACTGGAGCCTGCTGTCACTGTCCCTAAGGGCAGGACTGCAGCCTCTTACCGTTCCACACCCACAAGTCAAACAACTTAGTTATTTCTGAAGAGACACAAGTCAAACAGCTTAGTTATTTCTGAAGAGACAAAGAGCCTTCCACCCATAGCCCACATCAATAGGACTGGCTTAAGCTGGTTTCCTTTGTTGCTGTTTAACCCAGGAGTGGGAAATTGAGGCAGTAGGCTGCCAGGTTACATTAATCAATATTTTCTTCCTTTATGTGAAAACTAAACTGTTGTTTTTTTACATTTTATGGCTGACAAAAGGTTTAAACTGGAAAATTACAGGGCAAACTGATTCTTAATTCCTTAACCTAGTAGATAGGTTTAATCTGCCACACCTAGCTTGCCTTCAAAGCTCTTGCAAAGAGGAGGTCCTTTCCCAATAGTTTCTATAATCAGATTTTTATATGACCTTTTCATCCTGCTTAGTCTAATTTTAATTATCATATTTAATAATAAATATATTAATTATCATATTTAATTTTTAACAATTTGAATAGAGCTCTTTTAAGAATTCTCACTTGTTAATTTGATACTATCATCCTGATATATAAAGATATACACCGAGGAACAGTAGACACAAATAGAGTTAGACACAGAAACACAACTCATTGATGTTACTTATAATTTGCATTATTTTATATACTGTTTAGCTTAATTTGGTTTCCAGAAATATATATATTCCTTATATAACTGCATATTTAACTTCAACAGTTTGAGCAAATAGGCAGACATGAATACTTTGACACAAAAACATAACTTTAGTTACTTAAAACTTCCATTTTTTAAATAAAATAAGTGTGATTGCAAACATTTCAGACTCCTGAAACTTTTCTTAATTTGCTCTATGACTGTGCAGTTTTACACAAGAATTTTGTTTCTTAAATAATGGATTGTAACCAAAATGTTCCTAATGTTTTAACACAATTCTCTTTTGTTTCAGAATTTTATATTTTACCCTGAATTTAGCAGAATTTTGGATAAGCAACAAGATTAATTCTTGAAGCCTCAGGGAGACAGACTGGTTTCTCTCATGAATTGCCACTCTTAGGAACACTGACAGTTAAAGCAGGAGACTTCCTATATTCCCCCCAGTCCTTGGAGATAATAAAACTCCAGTGGTCCTTTAACCCCAAGGGCTAAGAATTCCACCAGGCAGCAATTTAGTTTACACTTGGATTTATGAGAGAAAGCAGGGTTACTAATATCAGTAGGACAGGAGCTGTTATGAAATAACCATAGGCAAAGGCAAGGGGTGAGGCTAGGCTTGAAGTAACCATAAACGAAGATAAGGTTAGTTTAGAATTTACACTTACAATAATAGTTTCAGGCTAAATTCACCCAGTTATAATTTCAATTATTATCTTTCCACTGTTTTAGAATATAAATGCATCTATAAATTATTTTAACTCTTAGTTACAGCTTTCATTAAGTTTTAACCTTAAGGTGAATTGGATACTTTCATTAATTAAGCTACAAGAACTTTATTAGTAACAATTCTGTGAAGTTCTGCCTTTTCTTAGTAATGGAACAAATTCTCATCTGCAAGAAGAGTATTGGCATTTAAAGATTCATTTTTAACTACCTTTTTACCATGAATTCTTAGGCGCCAGCAACTGACAAAACCAAACATAGATTTTAAAGTGGAGTTTCATTCTTTTTTTTCTTTTCCCTCTGTATTCTCACAACCCTGAAGTTTCCAGCCAGACCATTGAAAAGGCTATCAAGTGATTAGCGGTCTATTGTTTCAAGCGATAGCCTCCTTTCTTCAGATGATTTTACAGTTCTAAAACATTCCGAAGTATTCTACAGTCTTTCAGAGAGAGAGATTTTGGCCTTGACACCCTAGGAAGGCAACTTTACTGCATTTATTTTTATTCTGTTTTTCATCCCCTTCCCCTTCTCCCTCCCAGGCAGTCAGATGCACGACAATCAAATAGGAATGCGGCTTATGAATAGAAGATGTGGACTCACTGGAAAGGGGCAAGCTGCTCCCCCCTTTCCAGCTTTCTGCCAAAATGGGCAGACAGAACCTACTCAAATTTGTCACCTCTCCTGGAGACCCAGCCACCCTGACTGGGGCAGCCCCAACAAACTTGGGTGCATGGCATGGACACAGATGGCCTCCAAGCTCCGGCACAGGGGGAGACCAGAGACAAGACAACAGAGCATGCACAAGCATCCTGACTTCGCAGTTTTGCTCCATAATCAATTCATCCCCTTGCCAATGGCAAGGGAGGGTTCCCTCTCAACTAAATTCTACTTTACATAACCACACAACTCCAACACCAGCATTGAGCTGACACAGACAGAAGCACAAAGGTCACTAATCTGACCCACAAGTTCTATATATATTTTTTCCAGCATGGCTGCCCCCACAGCCATCACAAACCTTAGAGAGAACACTTAACATTTGGTATAAAGTGAATACTTTCACAATTCAGCACCATAACAAAAGATTCCAGCTAGACCTTTTTCACTATTTAACTTTACATCAGACCAAGCTTCACTAGAAAAGTTGACCCATTTTCCTGTACCAAGTTTTTTTTAAAAACCCAGACCAATTTCCAGGACGTTAGGACTTGAACCTATAAACGTTCCTTCCTATTATAATCAACCCTCCACTACTTCAGTGGCTATAAGACCAGTACCAGATTCTAACATGCAGTTAGACAAACCTAAAACACCAGGCTTTTTCTTGGTTTTCCTCCATTTTCCAGACCTAGAGAGAATGGCTTTCCCCCAAATTTTCTGGGGCTACTAGGGTTCTCTTGGGAGGTGATCAGCTTCCCCCTCCTAGCAATTAAAGCTAGGGCTTTCCAGACTGTGCTCACCCGGGGAGTCTGACCTTCTTCCATGTTCACAGAGTTCTTTTTCATTCCCAGAATCTTTCTCTTCAGACCTTCCATTGCCCTCGATTTTTGTCGGGAAGATTCTGGTGGAGCCCGCATCTTTACTGGATTAAATTTAATCCAGGGGCGCCCAGATTTGGGGTCCACCTGAGTCCTTCCGGCTTCCTGGGGGATTTGGAAGGAGCAGCAAAATGCCACCATCTCTGGCCTTCATTTGCAATCCTGGGAGAGCCCCCAAAAATGTTGTAGAATTTGATACTAGGTTCAATTATTTGCATATAGAAAGACCAGGACTCAGGAATGATTTTGAGAAGGAAAAATGGTTTATGGATGGCTGGCCAGACTCGGGAGCTTTCTGTTTCGAACCCGAGCCCCGAACAAGATTTTTGAGTCCCTTTTATACAGAAAGGAAAGGCCAAATGGTTCTTTTGTTTCAGTTCTCAATAGGCTTGAATTAGCATATATCTTCCACATCCTAGGTAAGCTTTTAGCATGGATTTCATACATTCTAGATAAGCTTTTAGCACATTTGGTTTGCATTTCTCCTGAATATTTAAAGTTTATAGACTTTGCGTTGTTAAACTATTTCCTGGGACTGGAGTTGTTGCCATGGTCACCAAGGGCAAGACTGCAGCCTCTTGCTGTTCCACACCCACAAGTCAGGACAGACAGTTTAGGTTAAGGTTATCTCTGAAGAGACTAGAGCCTCCCACCCATAGCCCACATCAATAGGAATTAAAGAGCATAGCCGTATGCTGAGGATACAGTAATATTTTACTGGGTTTTGCATTTACACTTTTAGTTACCCTTAATGATAATCTTCATTTATTCACATTACTCCAAGCCACTCTTTCCTGTCTTTTCCTTTCAAACTGCAGTACATCCTTTACGAATTCTCATAGAGCAGGATTCTTATAGATAAACTATTTCTATTTATCTGTTAATATTTTAAACTCCCCAACATTTCTGAATGACAATTTTGCCTGATAAAGAATTTTTAGCTGGCAATTTTTCTCTTTCAGTACCTTCAATATATCATATCACTGCCTTCTTGCCTCCACAATTTCTGATATGCACATTGTTTTATCGAGGATAACTTGTATGTGATAAATCCCTTTTCTCTTGCCACTTTCAGAATCTTCTCCTTATACTTGGCATTTGACATTCTGATTTTATATATTTCAGAATAGATCTATCAGGCTTTATTTCTATTTGTAGTTTGTTGTGCTTCTTGGACACATATATTTATGTCCTTCATAAGAATGGGAAAATTTTGAGCCATTATTTCCTCAAATATTCTTTCTGTCCTATTTCCTTTCTCTTCTTCTGGGATACTCATGACATGTATGTTCATGTGCTTCTGTGCTGCTACTCAAACTCCTGACACACCACTCAATTTTTTTCTTTTTTTCTTTTTTTTTTTAATATTTATTTATTATTATTATTTTTAATTACAATTAAAAAAATATATGAGGTCCCATTCAACCCCACCGCCCCCACCCCCCACTCCCCCCACAGCAACACTCTCTCCCATCATCGTGATACATCCATTGCACCTGGTAAGTTCATCTCTGAGCATCACTGCACCCCATAGTCAATGGTCCACATCATAGCCCAGACTCTCTCACGTTCCATCCAGTGGGCCCTGGGGGGATCTACAGTGTCCCGTAATTGTCCGTGAAGCACTATCCAGGACGACTCCACGTCCCGAAAATGCCTCCACATCTCATCTCTTCCTCCCGTTCCCCACACCCAGCAGCCCCTATGGCTACCGTTCCCACACCCATTCCACATTTTCTCTGTGGACATTGGATTGGTTGTGTCCATTGCACACCTATGTCAAGTGATGGCTTAGATTGCACATGGGTACTGGATGCACTCTTCCTGCTTCTAGTTGTAGACACTCTAGGCTCCATGTTGTGGTGGTTGACCTTCTTCAACTCGATGTTAGCTGAGTGGAGTAAGTCCAATAAGTCAAAGTGTAGGAGCTGAAGTCTGTTGAGGCTCTGGGCCTGGGTGTCATATTATCAGTCCAGAGATTCAAATCCCCTACATATATCTTAAACCCAGCACCAACTACAATTCCAATAAAGTAGCATGCAAGTCTTGTGAAAAGAGATCCCCTCTGAGTCCATTTCCATCACGCAGAAACACCAGCTCCAAAGAAGGGCCATCTGTCATGGCAGTGAACCCCTTCTGCCATGACCATAGAACCCATGGGTCTCTTTATCCCTCAAAAGAACCAATACCTGGGGTTGTATCTACCTTATCTGTCTCTTAGACTCTGTTCAGTTGTACATAGGGGTATTCCTTCTGACAACCTCCAGACTCTTTTTTAGAGACTCACAGCCTTATAATCTCATTTCTCCTTTCCATTTCCCCCTTACATTAGGTCAAACCGCTTCCCGAAGTCATGTTATTATATGTAGACAGGTATATTCTGCTGTTCCGCATTGAATCTTTAATTCAAGGTCATTTTCTAGTTGCTTCTTCAGCTGGTATGTGGTAATGATCCCTCGGTGCCAGGGAGGCTCATCCCCGGGTGTCGTGTCCCACGCTGGGGGGAATGCATCACATCTACACGCTGAGTTTGGCTGTGAGAGTGGCCACATTTGAGTAACATGAAGGCTGTCAGGAGGAAACCCCCAGGCACAATGCTACTCTAGGCCTTGTTCTTATTGCAGGTGCATAGGCTCAAAAGTGTAGCCATTAGTATCAAGAGCCCACTGTTGGGCCCTCCTTCCTTCCTGGTTCTTGCCGTTGCACCTGGAGGATTGCCGCTGCTCTCCCAGGGCCCACAACAGTGACCCCCCGGCCAGGAGCCCAGTACCCCCCTAGCTGTTGTTATTAATTGTTTCCACTATGAGTATATATAGACATTACCATATACCCTGGGCATATGCCCTGTATAACTCCCTGTCAACCATATATATCCTGTCAATAACATCCCATATCAGTATTCCTCCGCTGCCATTGTTGAACCACTCTGTGATCCAAAACTTCCCGTAAAGTGAATCCCAACATAATGTCAGTTTCAGAAGAGTCTTAGATCACCAAAATTCATATATACAATATACAGTATTTCCCCAGATCCACCATAAAACCTTTTCCCTTCCACAGCAATAATCTTTTAACTTATTCATATCATATTTCCTGAAACTGATGTACAGATTCCGAAACTATAGTTTTCAAACAAGGTAACATTTGTGCTTACTATGTGGTCCATACTTTAGGTTGTACAGTTTTCTAAATTTTTTAGTTATCCTATGTTTTGTCTTATGGTTTTCATTATTAGTCTGTCGTCCCCTATATGTTTTTGGTGTAATTTAGCTGTTTTATATTCATCCTCATGTACTCTCACATAACTCCTCTTTTGCCCCCTTATTTACCTTTGTTCCATCCATTGCACGTCTATTTTCCCCTCCCCTTAGGGCCCACAACGCCTGCCAATCTAATGCCCTGGGAGCCGTCCTTTCTCACGAGAGATACAGTTCTCTCTATTCGACGGCATTAGTCTTCCCCAGGATATGGGTCCACCCCACCCAATGGTAGAACCCACCTTGGCAAAATGAGCCTTCAGCTATTCCCTCCGGAGTCCGTCCCGCATCAGACCATACCCCCTGAGTGTCCTAACCAGGTAACCCTCCTACTTATACTTTGATACGTTTTACTCAACATTTAGTTCTCAATGAACTTCTGGCACTCTCCCATGTTTGTATGTTGCCCCTCCCTCCCACTCAATTTTTTTCTAATTCATTCCCTATCTGACTGTACGATTTCAATTACACTGCCTTCTAGTTTGCTGATCTGTATGCCCCTAGTGTATTTTTAACTTCTACTATTGTGACTTTTATCTTCATAATTTCTGTTATGTTTCTTTTTATGATTTCAAATTCTTCTTTATGCTCACACTTTGTCTTCCTAATATCTTTTATCTCTTTGTGATATTTTCCTTCATCTCCTTGAATTGATTTATGAGATTTATTTAAATTTCTTTGACTAGTTTTTCCAAATTCTGTGTCTCCTCTGAAGTTTTCATTTGTTCCCTTCATTGACACAAATCTTCCTGTTTCTTAGTAACATTTGTAATTTTTACTGATGTCTAGGCAACTGATTACCTTGATAAGTTAACTCCGAAGCTTAGTTTTTCCCACTTGTTTAAGGTTTTATTATTTTTTGGCTTTGTATTAAGGCTTTTCTTTGACATTTGCTTCAATTTATTATAGACTCTTAGAGTGGCCTATGGGTTTAACTGATCCAATTTTCTCCATCTAAATTTTGTGCTGGATATGAGGTACCATTTTAAATTTTGCACTTTATGTGTATAATTGTTTTACCCCCAGGAGAAAACTTCCTTTCTTTATTCCTTCTCTAGTAATCTTAATCTTTTCTGTTTATGTTTGTGTGGAATTTTTCTCCCCAGCTCCTATGATTAGTTTAAATTCTCTTCCTCTCTTAGTACCCCCATTTTCCTTACTCTTTTATGTTTTAGAACCCTCCCCTCTTATGGCAGCTCAGTTTAACACCTCCTTTTCCCCTTAGTTTCTTCCCCAATAGGGCATCCTCCCCCAGGGAAGTCATATGGGGTCAATCCAGAAAGATGGGTCACTTCAGAAAAGTCCATTTTGCATTTAGGTGGTCCAGTCAACAGAAAAAGAATGCAGAACTTTTCAGCCATAGTTTACTTCAATATTGCTTTTTTCCACCTAGGGTCCCCTTTTGTATGCAGCATTACTCAGAAGCTTGTGTTCAGCCCTTGGTCTCTGTGGACTTGAATCCCTGTGTTTGGGATTATATTGCTGCTGTCTCTGGTGGGAGGTAAGAGGGATAAGAGTCACTGCCTCTGGACAACTTTCTAAGCTGAGGGAGTAAGAATGGACTGGTAGGTCAAAAGTAGAAGTGTCCTCCTGATATGGGCTATGGGCGGGAGGCTCTTTGTCTCTTCAGAGATAACCTAAGCTGTCTGACTTGTGGGTGTGACGGTAAGAGGTTGCAGTTCTGCCCTTGGTAACAATGGCAAGGACTCCAGTCCCAGGAAACAGTTTAAAAATGCAAGGTCTATAAACTTTAAGTATTTAGGGGAAATGCTAACTAAATATGCTAAAAGCTTACGTAGAATGTATGAAGTCCATGCTAAAAGCTTACCTAAGATGTGGAAGATATATATGCTAATTGAAGCCTATTGAGAACTGAAACAAAGGGACCATTTGACCTTTCCTTTCTGTATAAAAGGGATTCAAAAATCTTTTCCGGGGCTCGAGATTTAAACAGAAAGCTCCCGAGTCCAGCCAGCCATCAATAAACCATTTTTCCTTCTCAAAATCATTCCTGAGTCCTGGCCTCTCTATACACAAATAATTGAACCTCTCTAAAATTCTACAACACTACCTTACATTATTCTCTTTCTTCAGTTCAGCATTTGTTGAGTCCTTCTTCAATCTCTGTCACCCTCCAGAGTGTTAAGCAAGTGGGAATTGTGCTCCTATTTCCTGAAACCTGGGGAGGTTTTTTCAGAGAATGTCTTCTGCCACCATATTAATAGGGTTCACCTGAGTCCTCCCGGCTTCCTTGGGGATTTGGAAAGGGCAGCAAAATGCTACCATCTCTGGCCTTCATTTGCAATCCCAGGAGAGCCCCCCAAAATGTTGTAGAATTTGATACTAGGTTTAATTATTTGCATATACTCTTTATTTCCCTATTCTTTTTTCCCTCCTCTTGATCCTCTCCTTCTTTTCCCTTTTCCCTCACTCTGATACTGATTCATCTTTAGTTATTATCTAATTATTCTTCCAAATGCCTGCTTTGATAGTTTAGAAGTTGTTTAAAAATGGGAAATTGGCAATCCCATGGTTTCTGATGGCATCCTGTGATTTCTGAAATATAAATAAGTTGTATGAAGGAAAAAGATTCTGTTTAGGATCTAAGGGAGTTCTCTTAAGGGTGAAATAGAGGTATCCATATCCTGTATCACCTACGAAGGCTAACTGTTAGTCTTAGTCCTAAAAACAGGTCTTGGTTGTAAGTTGAAGCCACAGGTGAAAGCAAATGTGAAGAGAAAAGATAGGCGGTCTCTGTGGAGGAGTAACTGATCCAGTGGTTTCTCAATATTTGAAAAGCTCATCTTGACTCTATTAGTAGAGGTCAATGCTGAGTCCAAGACACTGTTGTTTTATAGTTTTGGATACTCTTTTTACACTCTATGACATTATTCCTTTCCTCATTGTATTCCTTTCTTCTTTTGCCCAAAGGGTGGATTTAGCATGATAAATGTGCTATTTCAATTCAGCTATCAATTTGAAGGAAAGAAAGTACAAATGAGAAGTTAATGATGGGAAGAGCAGGGGTAATAGGAAGGGAATAGGGAGATGGGAAGATAAGGGGTAGAGGCAGAAGTAAGTGCTCTCTCCTTTCGAATATTTCCAGAGCAGTCAGGAAACGTGCCAGACAGAACCAGGCGCAACACATTGGGTTTGGTTTTTACACACAAAATGCATCCTCCTGCAGAAGAGAATAACCCTCCTCACCTTCAAATCCCCCACATTCCAAGCCCCCACCCCAACCCCCAGTAAACAAGAGTCTACGTAGGAAGGTGGAAATGTATTTCAAGTAATTTCAGACATGGCCTTATCCCAAACCTTCCTTAAACCTTTCTGTTCATCCCTTTCAATTCCTCAGTTCCTACTGCTGTCCCCAATTGTTGTTGCTCATATAGCTTAAATGGGGCAAGATATCAGAATAAAGTTGGAATGCCGTTTATATTTATTTTCAGTTTATCAGCTGATATTTGATTAGTATTACTGTGTTAAATAATAAAAATAAAGAAATCTTGCTCCCATGCTAACTGAAGTCCATAGTCTTTTGAAAGACATATATTATATACATGGACATGTATAAATACACCATGATAAGTCCTATAAACAAGGTATTGTAAAGAGTTAGGAAGGAATATCCCCTACTTGTGTGGAGGAGGTGATGTTTGTGATGGGTTTTGAAGTTAAAGAAGATCCATCTAGATATAAATAACAATGAAAAGATTTCCATAGAAGAAGAATGGACCAAGACTCTCAGTTTTTCATCTCATACTCTTCTGTTGTTTCTGGACTAAAGATCTCCCCTTGAGAAGGGATATATTAAGTATGTGTCTTTTGTGAGGATGACCATGCAGGAACATGTAAGCTCCTTGGATCACCTAATGTTCAGGAGTCTTCCTTTACATTTTCCCCTTTGCTCTTAAACTGGAGGTATGCCAATGCTAAGATTCAAAGAATTTGTTTTCATCAAGTCATCTGGAGTGAGAGCTTAGACTAAAGGAATGGAAGGTTCTTTATTCTAGATTTTTCAGCCAAGACACTATTAATAAATCAGCCACCCAAATTTGTTGTGTACTAACCCAATTGAATGTATAGACATATTGCCAAAATATTTATACATGCTCCTTTCAAAATTCTGCTGTAGAAGGGAAAAGGATATTAGTATGGCCAATTCAGAAAGATTTCTCACTTCTTCTCCATGAAATGTCTAGGCAAGAAGGATATCCAGTAAAATGTCCAGATATAACAGCCTTTAATTATTTAAATATTCATTATATAATAATATTATTAAGTATTATACATATTTTAAGTATCACAATATTATATATTTAATATTACATAATATTATGTATGTAACATTACGTATTTAAGTATCATGATAGTCTGTGTTGCCACAAAGTACAACTTCTAATTGCATAAATAATACCATGTCAGTCTCTGGCCTTGAAAATCACTGTAAAAAATTAGCACATACAATAGATAACACACTTAGACATTTATGATGCTATTATCTACAGATTCCAAATGTCTAAAGCCTTATGGTAAGGGAAAAAATGGCATTTCTCTTTGCCTTTCCCTTTGCCATTACCCTGATAATATAGCCCCCTCTGAGCCATACCTTCATCACAATGGGCTTTTGTGATGGAAGTTCACTTTAGATGAATTATCTATTCACATACTGAAGGGAAAATCAGAATTCATGAGTTATTAATTACATGACTCAAGCAGAGTTTGAAACCTGTATTCTATAACATTTATGATCACTTTTATAGAATTAGTGACTAGACACAGCTCAATCATTTTAAAACTTCTTTGTACAGTAATTACATGGGAGAGCAATATGAATTTAAATTCACAACTGTCCTGGAAACCCAAGATTTATGTATGCCTTAAGTTTGTGAAGCTCATCCTAATAACTTAGAGGCAAGGAATGGAGAAGAAACATTCTCTGGAATAAGATTGAGATTTTCTCTCCTCTCTCTGAAGGAAATTTTAGGTCATAAGTTCAGAATTTAACTTCCCTAAGGTTGGAATTTATATTGATGTGGGCTATGGGTGGGAGGCTCTTTGTCTCTTCAGAGATAACCTTAACCTAAACTGTCTGTCCTAACTTGGGGTGTGGAATGGTAAGAGGCTGCAGTCCTGCCCTTTGTGACCATGGCAATGACTCCAGTCCCAGGAAACAGTTTAACAATGCAAAGTCTATAAACTTTAAATATTCAGGAGAAATACAAACCAAATGTGCTAAAAACTTATCTAGAATGTACAAAATCCATGCTAAAAGCTTACCTAGGATATGGAAGATATATGCTAATTCAAGCCTATTGAGAACTGAAACAAAAGGACTATTTGGCCTTTCCTTTCTGTATAAAAGGGACTCAGAAATCTTGTTCCAGGCTCGGGATTGAAACAGAAAGCTCCCTAATCTGGCCAGCCATCAATAAATCATTTTTCCCTCTCAAAATCATTCCTGAGTCCTGGCCTTTCTATACGCAAATAATTAAACCTCTCTCAAATTCTACAACAATATCTGGACCCCTTTTTCTTGTTAAGGATGAGAAACAGGTAAGCATTATCATTTACCTAAACATCATTTTTTCCATATTCCTTCTGTTCTCAATGGAAGGTTCTAAAATTCCTGATTCTCATACCAGCATTTATCCTTAATGCACCCATGTAATTAATTACAGCATTTTTATTAAGAGTCCCAACTTAACACCAGAATAACTCTCAAACATCTCATCAGGAAAATAAAAAATTAGTTTCTTGACATACATAAATAGGGTATTATTTTAAACTTCTTACATAGCTCTCGCCTTTTATTCTCTCTACCTAGAAAGTCTTTCCAAAGTCTTCAGCTGGACAAACTCATTCTTATCTTTCAAGACCCAGTAAAAATGCTACATTTCTCTGTGAAAAATTCCATATCTCTAGGAGTCATGTTCTTATAATGCTTTGAATTAGACCTCACAGAGTCAGCAATACATTGTGTCAGATTAAGTTTTGGCAAAGTGTTTCCCAAGAGTTAAAGTTACATAGGTTCAGGGAGGGTAAGAACAAAAAAGATTCAGTTTGGAAATGACAGTGCAGAATTTATATATTATTTATTTTATTTCATATTTTATTTTATTAACACATAAAGGTCTGAATCCAGGATGAGTTTTTTGTTGTGGTTAATGAGCCAGAACCTCAGTCTATATATCTGTCAGTGATTCTGTATGTATTAAACATCCCCAGAGTCTTGAGACCAGATTCATCCCAAGGATCAGCATTAGCTCTTGTCTTTCAAAGGCTTTTTATGAAATAGAGAAAATACAGTAGCAGTTGTGTTTTCCACTCCTTCAACAAATATTTATGAATTGTTCAGTTAATCCAAACACTGTACAGTAAAGTAGAGAGGGAAATAGAAAAACAATCAGTGAAAAGTGGTAACTGAAGTAATTTAGCCACACATACTAGAGACTGTTAAGTAAAATGAAATGGCTGCCTACATTGGGGTTTGCCAGGAAGGCCCCTTTCTGAGAAGGGATTTTTTCAGAAATCAAAATTGCCCTGCAGGGTTTTCTAAGAAAATGGAATGGGCCCTAAAGGGTTGCATATTAGTAATACAGGTGATAAACCAGTTTCAGACCAGTAAGGATAGCTTACCAGAATGGACAAGCATTCCATACTAATCAATGTATATCTGCTCCCCATATTATAAGACACCCTTATACAAAAGGGATCAGTCACTCAGAATATTCCATCACTTGCTTCCATGAAGGTCATATATAAACTCCCCCTTACCCCCTCTGGGACACTGCCTTCTACCTTCTGAATGGAATGCTGCTCCACTCATGAATTGCTCATTTAAGCTGTGAGATCACCTATTTAATGTTGTTGCAATTTTTTTTCTTTTACAGTACAGAGGAAATGGAGGCCCTTTTGGTCTAGTCCTTTCTTCTAGTTACTTAACTTTGGCCCAAAGGAAAAAGGAGCTGTTTTTGGCTAGGAAATCTTCATTAAAAGACCTTTAGATGTAGGCTCAGATAAGAAAGAGAGGACACTGTACTTTGCATTTGCCTCAGACTAATCTTGATAGGAGGGCTAAGATAGTGAAATTTACAAAGACCTGAAAGGTGCGTTTTGTTTTGGTTTATTTGTTTTGATTAGCTTCTGGCCAAAAAAAAAAAAAGGTCGGGAGGAGCAAGAGTTAGGAGCTCCAAGAATCACCTAGCCTACGGGGCAGTTAATAATCACCCAGAGCTATCTAAAGAACCTGTTTGGGGTTCCCAGGAGACCAATGTGCTTGAAAGAATGGAAAAAGGAAACTGCCCATCCTCAATGCAGATTTGTGAGTAGAGCACTCCATACCACAGAGTTTGTGCAAGCTGCCTCAGGAGCTGTTCCATGGTTGGAGTTGGAAGCTCCATTTCCCAAATGGGAAAGAAGAGGCATTTGGCTGTCAACATCAGCTACTGATTAGTAAATTCAACTGGTTAAAGTATAATCCTAAGAACAGCTAAAGTTTGAGCCTGTCCAAGTCAGAAAGAGGCTGGTAAATGCCATTTTAACTCAATGGTTTGCTGAAGGGAAGAAGGGCTGATTAAAAATCACTGGTTTCTTTCTACTCAGATCAGATTGCAGTCCTACTCCAGGCTCCAACCCCAGCTGTGGAAGGTAAGATACTGGGAGGGCCTCCACCAGCCCCTATGGGTAACTGCAGATGCTTTCAGCTGGCATAGATTGAATAATCAGACACCTGGGGCTCCATCCACTCAACCCAGTAGGATAGGAGAGGTCTGTGTTTTCTTGGCCTTTCTGCACAGTTATGGGTACTTTCAGCCTGCATGAACTGGTTTGTTGAGTGCATTTTATTCCATCTCCACCTCTGACCTCCCCCCAATAGGATAGGAGGGGACTGGGGTCTTTTCCTCAGCCTCTCAGGACCACTAGAGGCACTTTTGGCCTACAGGAACTCAGCTGTTGGGCACCTGTGGCTGCATCTCCACTACAGATAGGATGGAGGCAGGGAGCTGTGTTTCCCCAGCCCTTCTGGGTAACTGCATTTGCTTTTTTGGCCCACAGAGCCTGAATAGTCAGGCACCTTTAGCTCCATCTCCACTCCCAAGTAGAATAGGAGGGGAGCTGTGTTTTCTTAGCCTTTGTGGGCAACAGTAGACATTTTTGGTCTGCATGGACTGAACTGTAGGTTGCCTATGGATACACCCCACCTTCTAATAGGATAGGAAGGAGTTGGTGTTTCCTCAGCCTCTCCAGGCTGAACAGCAAGTACTTTTGGCCTATAGGGACTGAACTACTATTGGGCTCCTGTGAATGCACAACCAACCCCAAAATAAGATAGAACAAGTATGGTGTTTCCTCAGCCGCTCCAGGTAATAGCAGGCACATTAGGCCCACAAAGTCTGAACTGATGGTTGCCTCTGTTTCCATCTCCACCCCCTAAAGGCTAGAAGGACAGTACTTCCTCAGCCTCTCAGGGCAACTGCAGGTGCATTTGGACCACACAGATTAGAATGTTGGACACTCCAGAGAGTCTGTCCCCAAACCTGGCAGGGTAGGAGGGGGCCCAGTCTATCTGGGCAACTGTGGACATTTTGGACCCACATGGCATAGATTTGTGCCCACTCCTGCAGCATATAACAGCAGATATGAGGAGACAGAGGAAAGAATCAGTGACCTTGAAGATATGGCCTCTGAAAGCAAACCTACAAAAGAACAGATGAAGAAAAGAATGGCAAATATTGAACAGGGTCTCAGGGAACTAAATGACAGCAAGTGATGTGCAAACATATGTGTCATGGGTGTCACAGAAGGAAAAGGGAAAGGAAAAGGGTCAAAAGGAATATTTGAAAAAATAATGGTAGAAAATTTCCCAATCCTACTGAAGGATATAGATATCCATGTACAAGTAACACAGTATACTTCCATACAAATATGCACAAATAGACCAACTTTGAGACACATACTAATCAGAAAGTCAAAAGACAAAGAGAGGATTCTGAGATTAAAAGAGAAAAGTAAAGCACAGCATAGAAGGCATACCCAATAAGACTAAGTGCCAATTTCTTATCAGAAATCATGGAGGAAAGAAGGCAGTGGTATGATAATTTTAAAAATATATATGAAAGACCAGAAAATTGCTAAACCTAAATGAGAGATATGAAAACAGAACTAAAATATATGGAAGGAATATCTCAATTCCTAATTGGCAAAATATTTGAGCAGACAGTTCATACATGCAAATATGCGTGCATGCAAGCATGCATGCATGCATGCATGCATGTGATATTGGATGACCAATAAAGAATGCAAATAAATCATTCATCTAAAGTGCTTAACATAATGCTATGCATATTGTAGTTGCTCACATTAGCATAGTTTCTGATAGTAGAATGTTTTAAGATATGTATATAATACATTATTTTATACCTTTGCACTACGTAAGAGTAAAGAAAATTGAGTAAAGTACCATTTCATGTTATAATTCTACACATTTTTCCTTATATATGACTGCTCTCACCCAAGCTCAATAAAATGCTCAAAACTTAAACATGATTCTACAAAAATGATTCAAGATGGAATGACTCAGTTTATATGTTAACATCTGCATATGTTTAAATGTTAGTGAAAATGTATTGATGTAATGAATGACAGAGACAATGCTTTTGTAACAAAACAAGAAGAAAGGGAAGAGTAATGCATAAGATTTCATTCTTAATTTGCTGCAATAAAATAAAGTAGGAAAGTAGTGGAAATGACAATGATACTGCTGAGAGTCAGGGCTTTGTTGAAGCAATATAGCATAAAGCAAAATATGGGATTAAATTAAATTGAAGACAGTTTAGATAAAAGGAGTCAGATGACAGATACAGATGACTTAACTGTATCTGGAATGGATAAATTAAAGATATCATCAGAGGACTGATGGAGATACCTGAAAACAGAAAGAAAAAATTTTTAGAATAATATAAAATAGTTGCTAATACTTATAGATCTCTCCCTATGTGCAAAGCTCTGTGTTAAGCCCTTTGCATTTATCACCTTATTTATTCCTCAGAGTAACGATGAGGTGGGGGTGTCTCTCATTTTACACATATGAAATCAGAAGCTGATAAATTCAGTGATGTGCTCAATGTTATAGCTCTAGTTAATGGAAGAGCTGGGATGTGTCCAAACACTTGTATTTCAAAAATTATGGTTTCTACAACTCTGTAGTAAAGACAACCATGCACTATGTATCTTATTTAATGTTGATAAATGAAGTGTGCCTTCTAAGTTCATCTCAGGCTGACACATGAGCAATCAGTACTGTACAAATTAATACCATTTCAGTAAGACTCAGAAAAAAGGTGTTTGTTTCTTTTTATTTATTTATTTATTTTTTATTGGGAGGGGCATTAGAGGAGTGGATAAGGAATGAGTTCAATCTTTCAGTGATTTAGGTGTTGGAAGGTAGACCACTGACAACACAAACAAGGTTTTGGGGGTGGGGAGCAGATGAATTTCATTCTGGATATGTCAACTTTGAGCTGTCTGAGGTGTCTAATAGGCAATTAGAAGCAGAAAAGTCTGAGCTGAAGGTTGCTTTTAATATAGTCTGTAACTGCAGCTCTGGGAGATAGGCTTAGGCTCAAATCCACACATTGAAAGTATGAATTATCCCATGACTGTAATCCTACTAAGAATAACAAAGGTGGGAGCATAAATTTCTTTAAAGGAAATACACCATTTGTAGGTTCATTTTTCTTAGAAATAATCATTTTTGAAAATTTCCAAACACAACACTAAGCACACAAGTGTTCTATAAAGACACTGATCATCTCTAAGAACATCCATCTCATAATATTTTTTGTATGTAGGAAAGGGTGATCTTGAGCCTATGGGGAGCAAGCTGCCTCCAGACTTCTCCAAGTCCACATCTCTTTGCCTCAAATTCTTATGTGGCCATGGAGAGGGAGCCACAGATAGACATGCCTTTGTAGGAGAGCTGGATGCTTGTTTCTTAAAATTACTGCTATGATAATCATTAGATAAGAAATACATTTAAGAACTTCCAAAGGTAATCTCTGAGAACAGAACTTTTTGTTAATTAATCTCTAAGGTCCTCATTCATGTGGCGCATAGAGAACAGATTCTCCCTGGTCTCTTTATGATGTCTGCTTCTGGTTAATCTTAATGTGTGTTTCCCCTTGAGAGATGTGTCATGGGGTAAAGCAGATTTATCAGCCTGGAAACTGAGTCAGGAAATTTTAGCAGCTTTTTAAAATGATAATGAATTCTATCTTCTAAATTCATTCCAGGTTGATACATGAGCAATCAGTACTACACAAATTAATACCATTTCTGTAAGATACAGAAAAAGGTGCTTGTTTCTTTTTCTTTCTTTTGTTTTATTTGGGCAGAAGTGGTAGAGGAGGGGATGAGGAATGAAGTCAGTTTTTGGTTTATTGAGGGGTTGGGTGGTAGACCACTGATAGAGAAAACAGAACAGGGTTTGGGGGCTGGCAAATGAATTTCATTCTGGATATGTCAACTTTGAGCAGTCTGAGGTGTCTAGTAGGTATTTAGAAGCAGAGAAACCTGATTTTGGTTGAATTGGAAGGCAAAACTAAGGACCAGTGCAACACACACGTACACATATATACCCAAGCACATGCATGTGTGTTCCGTGTCATTTGCTTTAACACAGGGGTTCTTAACATTTTTTTGTCCCACAGACCCCTTTGCCAATTAGGTGAAGACAACGGACCCCTTACTAAGTCCAATAAAACTGTGTATTCTATAATAAATGCATCACACCCACATCAACACATCCCTACAAGAATAATAGTTCTTTTGAATTTCAATTCAAGCTCACAGACCCCTTGTTAAGGATCGATGCTCTAACATATTCAAGATGAAGGTGATTTCTACTAACTCACTGTCTTAGAAAAAGAAAAATGAAATCTTCTACCATTTACCTCTCTTGTGGGTCTTAGTAATAAAACTAAATATCTTCATGATTTTGTGCAAACATTACTACTTAATTCAGTATCCATTAAGCTGTCACTCTTCATTCTTTCCCCTTCTTTCCCCACTGGCCTTTCCCTGGCAACTACGAATTTTCTTTTTGTCCCTAAGAACTTGGCTATTCTGGATAGTTTATATAAATGGAATCATATAATATGTGGCCTTCTGTCTAGCTTCTTTCATTTAATATTTTCAATGTACATCCATGTTGTAACGTGTATTGATACTGCATTTTATATCATTAAATAGAAACATGGAGCTGAAAGCGGCTTAAGATATCACCTAGTATTTTTACTTTAGTCAAAACAACAACCCCAGCAAACAAATTGAGAAAAGAGGGCCTTTGCAGCCTCCAGTTATGTCAGTAAAGATAAACTCTCCTAGAACTCTAGCCCAATCTGCATTGCCAGATTTAGCAATAAAAATACGGGATGCCCAGTTAAACCTCGAACTCAGTTAAACAAAGTAAGTTTTATTATACGTGTGTCTAAATCTAAAATTAAAGATTTAACAAATTTCCTCCTCCCCCAACTTGAAGCTAAACTGGAAGAATGAAATGAGAATTTGTAAGAAAGATTCTAATTAATGATGAAAAGGCTTTTAGGCATCCCAAGCTCCCCCTGACTTTTCTTTGCCAGCAGAAGAATTCTCTCCCTCCCTTATTAAGGAAACAACTTTCCCCTATATTCTACAAATGATTAAATCCAGGGAGAAAGTCTTCATACTAAAAGATATACATGTCTTTGCAAGTCTACAATCAGCAATCACCTGGAAATATGAATGGGAGTAGATTTTGAAACCAGGAAGGGCAAAATATATAAATAGGGCCACCTTTATTGAAATGTGAGCACTTAGAAAATGGAATCCAATATGTTGTTTCAAGTACCTGGAAGTGGCAATAGAGATTCAGTAGGTTGACAGGAATTAAGTGTGACCTAAAATTAAGGCAGTTGAATTATTGCAACTTTGACCTTCTTTAAAATAAAGAATCTGAAAAATCTGTGATATACAAATATCAGAATCCATCTGTTAAATGCATATCACTCATCTATCCCCTAACCATAATCCCATGAGGGCCCAGAGAGACTCACTTCATGAAGACATTAAGAAATGCATTGGTGTGGGATCTTCAGCCCCTTTCAAAATCACTGTTTATCAGTCTAGATAAACTGGAGATGATGGTTGGTGATTGTATAATGGATTTGAGTTTCTTGTCTCAAAGGGAATAATGAGATTCCAGGGTGGTAAAAGAAAGGGGCAGTCTTACCGCCAGAGACAAGATGAGCACAATTGCCACAACAAGCCACAAAGACAGAATGGTAATCAATGTGTTTTGACCAACAGAGATTTGACAGGGTAGCTAACTGATTATGATGTCCCAAGAAAGGAAATATATGAATCGCCTGCTAAGCTGCTGTTTAACATACGTAGGTGAAAAATCTCTTGTCAGCAGAAACAAAAGTGTTCAAATTGGGAGTTCATGATGCCTTATACAATTTCTAGACCTAAGCCACTCTGCAGACCCAAAGCCCCTTAATTCTTTGCCCAAAGCCTTCCCAGAGTGACCTACCTGTGATCATTTATGAGGAAGTGGTGTACACAGAGGAAAGGTAAACACAAATTACTGCTGTGGTTGATTAGATACTGGCTCTGAATCAACATCAACCTCTGGAAACATGAAATGCTACTACTGTTCACTTGTCAGGGTGGGCTTATGGAATTCAAATAACAATGGGTTCAGAGACAGCAAGAAATTATCTGTGGTTATATTCTTAGTGCCATAATATATACTGGAATGGTAATAGTTGGAAGAGTCCTCACACTGTTTCCCAGGCATGGGAAATTAGTGCAATTAGAACAGGAAATGCCAAGCAGAGGACCTTGTACTGTTCCCTCTGCCACAAGAGTAAACCAAAAGCAATACTGCATCATCGTGGTTATAGCAGAGATTATTTTTATGATTGAGGATTTGAAAGATGCAGAGGTGGTGATTTCTATATATCCATTTAACTCACTTCTTTGGTGCAGAAGCCAATTTGGTGATGGCAGTGGATTATTACAAACTCCAGGAAAGAACTTTTTACTTAGCAGTAATAATAAAAATGGAAAGATCTCTTTCATTTTCATATCCCACTGAACATCATATGGTTCCTTTATACAGATGATATTAGGGACACTGGATTTGGTGATCACGAATTTGACTTTGTAAGACAAAAGAATTCAAGGATGGAAGAGATAAAACCCATAAAAGTTTAGGGGCCTGTGATATCAGTAATGTATTTAGAGAACTGCGGTTTGGTGCTGAAGTAACCCCTTAAAATAAGAGATTAATTTCTGGACTTTATATCATGCAAATCAAAGGAAAAAAATAACAATTGGTAGAAGATCTCTACAGATTTTTAAGGTAACATGTATGGCATTTGGTTGTTCTGCTTCAACCCGTTTACCATTTGAGAAGGCAAAAAAATTTTTAAACAACACACAAAAAAAGAGGCGCTACTGAATTTCCAGGCTGCAATGAAAGCTTCCTGGACACTGAAGCCTTATGATCCAGCAGCCCCAATAACATAGGAAGTGTCTGTGGCAGACAGAAAAGTTTAAGGAGCCCCCAACATGTCTCCATAGCATAGTCACAGGCCATAACCGCTTGTGCTAATTATTTTCTATTTGAACAATAGCCCCTAATTTGCTACTGGACCTTGGAAAAGACTGAATGCTGACCATGTGTATCCATTTTCTGTGGCTGCTGTGACAAATTACCAAACAGTTGGTAGCTTAAAACAAAAGAAGTTTATTCTTTCACAGTTTTGGAGATATAAACTGCAGCCCACCCATGCTCCATCTAGGGACCTAGGCCTGTTCCTTGCCTTTTCCAGCTTCTGGTGGCTGCCTCAGCATTCCTGGGCTTGTGTCTGCATCACTCCAGTTCCTACCTCCACCTTCATCCACATGTCCTCTTCTGCGTCTGCATTATTTCTCTTTGTCTGTCTCTTAAAAGGGCACTTGTGGTAGCATTTAGACTTCACCCAAACAATTCAGAGTAATCTCATTACAAGATCCTTAATTTACTTATATCTATAAAGAATCTTTTCCAAACATGGTAGCATTTACACATTCCAGGGATTGAAATTGATGTCTTGGGGTCGCCATTAGTTAATCTTCTCCAGCATGGCACAGTGAGCAACTTAATGACCCTAATACCTGACATAAACATGGAAGCTGCTGCACCATTAGCTTTCTTAAGGGTGGTCCTGAAAGATGGTGGTAAAAGGAAATCATTCTAGTGAGCAGAACTTCCAGCAGTACAAGGAGATATTTTGAAATACATATCTATATTGATACAATTTGGCAGTGACTAATTGTCTGGTTGTTCAGAGACATGGAAAGATCAAGACTGGAATTGTCAATGAGTTCATCCATGGGAGAAGAATGTATGAATGGGAGTATGAATGGCTGTATGAATGGGAGAAGAGTACAAGATATTCATATCCCATGTAAATTCCTACCAGAGATCATCCACTGCAGCCCTCTGTAGAAAATGGATTCTACAACATAGCCTTTCCTTTCACGAAGCTAATCTGGTTACTGCTACTGCTGGTTGCCCAAATGACCAATAACAGAGATTATCATTAAACCCTAAATATGAACCATTTCTCAAATGGAATTAGCCAGCTACTTGGTGGCAGGCTGACTACACTGGCTTCCTTTCATCTTGGAAGGAACAAAACATTGTACTTACAGGGACAAATATTAATTCTAGCTATGCATTTAATTTCTCAACCCAAAGCTCCTCTGCCAACATTAACATTCACAGACATAGAGAATGGTACATGCATTTCCATAATATCCCACAAAATATTGCAACCAATCCCAGAACAGATTTTACTGGAAAGGAAGTAGAGCAATGGACACCTGCCCATGGAATTTCCATGTGCACTGCCTAAGAGTAGCAGGCTAGATACCTCCTGTGACTAGAGGAGTCAAGATAATACATTTGGGGGCTTGCCTCTTTAAAGAGACATATATGATTACACAAGACATACATGCAGATATTATCTTGGAGAATAAAAGGAAACTTGGAAAAAGATTGTAAAACTATGAAAGAATAATTTTCCTTTCACCAAGAGATGCTGTTGACAGAAAGATTTGTTTACAGCAGAGGTCAGCAAGCATTTGGCAAAGGATCAGATAGTATTTTAGATTTTGCAAGCCATTTAGTCTCTGTTGCAGCTACTCAACTCTGCAATTGTAGTGGGAAAGCAGCAACAGGCAATGCGGTAATAAATGGCAATGGATATGCTCCCATAAAACTATTTTATGATTCAAATATCTGGACAAGGATTCAAATAGAGTTGTGTTTAATCACTTTTTTTGATTGTTGTTGTTTTTTTTTTCCCAGCTAAGCAGGAGATACAGATTCTAGAGAATGATCAGATGAGTTAAAAAGGAAATAATACTTTCCCTCCACATTTGAATTAGATTTGAGCCAATGTATGATTATGCTATATTTATTTTCACTCTGAAGATATTAAAAGTTAAGACTATTATACAACAAATTATGAAATATTCTGAGTTTGGAGGATTGAGTATGTAATTAAATGATGTCATCCAAGCTAAAATAAACTATCATTCACAAAATCCGTACATTTCATTTTTATTTGTATAGCAGAAACTGTCAGCATCCCAGTTAATCACTTAATAACTCAACATTCTGTACACACAAATGTCATCCTATTACAAGTCCCTGAGTCTTTTTGCCTGAGGACTTTCTCTTGAGCAAAATTGCTGAGTGCTTCTGAGTTAATGCCTTTAAGAGACAGTGCATGATTCTTCTCTTGAGCAAAATTGCTGAGTGCTTCTGAGTTAATGCCTTTAAGAGACAGTGCATGATTTAATATTCTTTTCCCCTGGTATAGTGATCATGGAAGGAAATTTTGACAAGGACACTGTCAGTATTGGTTGCTGGACTATGATTTTTCAGAATTCCCTTTCCCTACCTTTATTGGACATGCAGCATGGGTTAAAAGAAAAACAACTTTGTTTTAGACCTTTGATAATGGAGCTGTTTCCTCAGCGTAAACTAACATATTCTGATTGGCACAAAAATCATTGTATTAATTTTTACCAAGAACTGTAAGAGGTGTATAAATCAAAAGTATTTGAAATGCATTTCTTATTTAGAAATATTACAGCTTTAGAAAAGGTCACCCCATGCAATCAAAAGTTGTGAAACACTTATTCTCAGTCTAACATCTAGTCTTTCTTCAATCAGAGGATTTTGGGTTAAGAATTTAAAATTTTATTTTTATATTTTATGAATATATAAAAATTAATAAAGCCCCATGAGATATTATTTAAAGAATCACCTTCTAATTGAACATGGCTACTTAATTTTAGTGTCTTTAGTTTAATATTTGCTTTTAATATTTGATCAAACTGATTAATATCAAATGGCATCACATTCTGATCCATGAAAGAAGTTTACTCAATAATCAGGATGGAGAAAACTGGTGGACAAAATAAGTTGACACATTACATAATGTAATATAGGATTACTATATTCAAAATAATCTATGCTAGAGCATTAACTAAATATTCGTAATTTGCAGGTTCCTCTATTGCAACTGTAAATTTTGAATTTAATATTAATATGCAGCAAAGACTCTTTTGTTGAATATTATAATTTTATTTTTGTATTTGGATATACACAATTAAATTAATTGTTTGGTGAAACTAATGCATTGGGAGGAATTAAACGGTACACTAAAAATCTTTGTTTACCACAAAAGAAAGGAGCAAATGAAAAAAAAAGAACAAAGGAGAAATAAGACATAGAGAAAACAAATAGCAAAATGACAGACATAAATCTAACTATGTCAATAATTATCTTAAGTGCTAATTGACTAATTCACACAAAAGGTAAAGATTTGGAGATAGGATTTAAAAAACAAGATGCAACTACATGCTGTCTATAAGAGACACACTTTAGATGTAAAGATACAAGTAGTTTGAAAGTAAAACTATTAAAAAAGATAAAAAGGCAATAACCATAAGAAAGCTTGTGTCTCCAGATTAAGGCAAAGGGATTTGCCCATTCTAAGTTGTCAAATTTGTGAGTTTAGAGTTGGTGGTTTCTTCTTTTTTTTTTAAACAGAGCATAATATATTTGTGTAGACACAAAGACACAATATACACATATATTTATAAAAATATACAATATTTATTTATGTATGGATTAAATATGAATGATAGAGTTTGATGGATTTTTTTTTCAAGATTTATTTATTTATTTATTTCTCTCCACTTCCCTCCCCACCCCGGTTGTCTGTTCTCTGTGTCTATTTGCTGCATCTTCTTTGTTTGATGAATCTTTCAACATGTTGTTGGGTAGTTGGCTGTTTTGAAAAAAAATCACAAAATATCAAAAACATATTAAAATTTTAAGTGGAACAAAACAGAATTGTAATCTTAAATAGTATACAGGAAAATCTTAGGATGAATGGGAATTTTGTAATTACAATGAGACCAGTATTTCAAATTTCAAAAAATATCAAGGAAACTAGAAATTTTCCAAACTCTTATATGTGCAAATTTGATTGAAAATCATACCTATCCATACATATCCAATTTTAAAAGTCTCATAAATCATTGGCAAAGATTCATGGACACATAAGAGGGTGTAATATCCAGATAGCTTAGAAAAGAATGAAAATGCAATATTATACTAGTTAGTATAAGACAACATTTCAACCTCATTGACAAGGAAAGAACTTAAGAATTAAAAATAATATGACTTCAAGAAAATTTTTTTTCTTAAATAGAGAAATTGTAGGTTTACAGAAAAATAATGTGTAAAATACAGAGTCCCATATACAAGTCTATTAACTCATTTGTGTGGTACATTTGCGATAATTCATGAAAGCACATTTTTAAAACTGTACTATTAACTATAATCCACCATTTACAATAGTGTCCACTATATTGTACAGTTCCATATTTTCTAAAATTCTAATTTTAGTAATATATATACAACCTAAAATTTCCCCTTTTAAGCACCATGGTTATCCTTTTAATATATTTTGTGTACTGGTATTCTCTCTTTTTTTTCTTCTTTAATTTTTAAAAAATGTTACATTCAAAAAATATGAAGTCCCCATATACTCCCCACCCCCCTCACCCCATTCCTACCACATTAACAACCTCTTTCATCATCGTAGCACATACATTGTATTTGGTGAATACATTTTGGAGCACTGCTGCACCACATGGATAGTGGTTTACCTGTAGTTTACACTCTTCCCCAGTCCATCCAATAGGCCATGGCAGGACCTACAATGTGCAGCATCTGTCCCTGCAGTACCACCCAGGACAACTCCAAGTCCTGAAAACTTGAACTTTGTATCATCGCTCTGTTCTCTTGATCATTAATTCTGGCTATAGGCTTATAAATTTTATTAGTTTATTTCCAAAGACCTTATTTTTCCTTGTTTTAAAATGAGCATTTAGATCATTATTAGATTTCTTCTTTCTTATATAAACATTGAATGCTATAAATGTCCCTCTAAGCTCTATTTTCTCATCATTCTACAAAATTTACAATGCTGGATTTTCATTTTCATTCAATTTTAAGTGTTTTAAAATACCTGTCATGATTTCCACTTTTCCCATGCACTATTCAGAAGTGAATTATTCATTTTCCAAATATTTGGGGATTTTTCAACTACTGATTCCTATTTTAATTTATGTTCTGAAAATGGACTTTTAAAATTTAATATTTAATTTTTTGAAATTTATTTTTATGGCCTGAATACTGTATGTCATGGTGAATATTCCTTATGCTTGTGAAAGGAATGTGTACTGTGTTATATGAATCATTCTATTACTGTCCTTTAGGTCAAATTGAGCAATACTGTTTTCCATGTCTTCCTTCTGATTTTCTGTCTCCTTTATTCTATTAATTAGTATGAATTATTGAGTTCCCCAATTTTTATTGTGGATTTGTATATTTCTCCTTTCATTTCTACCAGTATTGTATTTGGATACTTCATTGTTAGGTGAATACACACTTAGACTTTTTCTGTCTTCTTGGAGAATTAATTCCTTTATTATTATGCAAAGCCCTTCTTTATTCCTGTAATAGTTTCTGTTCTGAAATCCATATGGTATGACCTTCATAGAGCCATTCCTGCTCTCTACCTGTATTATCACTTTACTTCCAAGCTATCTGTGCCTTTGAATCTAAAGTATGTCTTTTGCAGACAATATTATAATTGTGCCTTGTTTTTTTTTTAAATCTAATTTGACAACTTCTTTCTTCTTATTTGAATACTTACACATTTCACTTTTGATCATTAGTTCTTCTTAAGTGGTAAGTGAAACAGTGATATAAACTCTAACCTTCTGAACTTCAAAGCATGTTCCAGGTGATCTGGGCTCTTGCTGATGCTCACTCTGTTTAAGCCTCTGATATGTTGGCTGGGCACCCATTTTGGGGTTGGTGTTGAAGTCTACAGGTATGGTAAGAGTGTAGATGTAAAAACACTGCAAATTTAAGATCAGGGTATTTTGTAGGGTTGTCTATAAATGGGAGCAGGGAAGCAAAAAAGAATGTCTTCATTTGACTTAGGCTTTACACAGTGTGCTCCTGAAGCATGTGAGGATATAGCTTTATTACATACATACTTTGCTTTACATTTGTCTCTTCTACCCTTCTCTTTTCTGTTCCCCTCTTCCTCTCTATTTCTTTCTTCTGTTCTTTTCTATTTGTGATAAGTTAACAATTAATTACCAATGTATACACTCTTCATAAAAGGATGAAGTAATTTCCAAAGAATTTCTGCATCCACTGATTCAATATCTCTTTGAACTTTTAGAACAATGTTCTCCAGACCTAAATTCTAATACTACATCTTTTGGGAAAATCCCTTCTCCATTGGCCTTGATCCTCTCATCTACAAAATAAGAGGCTTGTTGAGATTATCTCAGATATAATCACCTATAAATGATTTGCTGTGAAAAGAAAGGTAAATAAGGGAATATTATTCCCTCTTCCATGTTCTCAAGAAAATAGTTGATTTTTAGTCAAACATGCAATATCAAACATGAAGATAGATGAGGTTCTTAGAATGCTTATGACTGTTGCAAAATTTTCTATCCACTCTGCTTAGTTGTAAGGACTGTTTATTTTATAAGTTTAATTAATGGGTGAAGCAACCCCCCCAAAAAAAGGGAAATAATTTCTTGCTCTAACAGTGTCCATGTGATACAATGAGTATTTAACCGGATGAACCCTGGAAGTAGTTTCCCATGCTGATCTAAATTGTAATTACATATTCTTCCTATAAGTGTTGTAAGAAGAAAAGCAACCATTGGGGGATTTAAGCTATGTATAAGTGTCATATTAAGCCAGTGCAATAAGACAGAAAAAAGGAATGAGAGAATGCAAATTGTAAAAGAAGATGTAAAACTAATATACAGGCTACATCATTAATTTAGAAACTTCAAAATGATCAAGAAGACTACCACCGGAGTTTAGCATTGTTTCAGGATATAAAATCAAAATATAAAAGTCAACTATATTTAGCAATGCTTCAATATTTGTTCATCAGTTGTAACAAATGTATTACGTTAATGAAAGATGTTGTTAATGGGGTAAGTGTAGGAGGGGGAGGGGATGAAGTCTATGGGTATCCCCTATATATTTAATATAACATTTATGGAATCTAAAGCCTTTTGTAAAATAAAAACTTAACTCAAAAATAAATGCAAAGTAACCAGAAAAAAAAATTCAACTGTATTTCTATAGCTTAACAGTGAAATATTATAAAATAAAATTCACAACTTCTTTATCATTGTCAAAACTTTTAAAAATATGAATGCTTGTAATAAAAGGTGTACAAATATTCTGAAAATTGCAAAACGTTGCTGAAAGAACAAAGTCGATATCAAGAGTTACTTTAGAGGATATGGGCAAGATGGTGGCTGCGTGAGCTTGCCTGGTAGTGTCTCTGCAGGGGGTGGCTGGGCAGCGTTGAAGGCTCTTTAGGACTGCGCTGTTTCGGGGATTTTTGCTGGTTGGAAGGTGTCTGGACATCAATTCAGTGGGAAGGTAACAGAGAGGATACGTCTATAATATATAAACGGAGATCCCAGCTGGGCGCGGGAAGTTCCCTCCTTGGGTGGGCGGAGCCGTGGTAGAGGGCACTCTTGCAGCTCCGGAGCCGCGGCGGCCAGGGTTTTTGTTTTTTTTTTTCCTTTCTCTGGAGGCTTTGCGGTGCTGAGAAATTCGCGGATACTGTGCTGGCTGGTGGGGGATTGTTGGGACAAGACTCCTTGGCGGATTGATTTGGGGAGACAGACGGTGTTTTCTTGTGAAGCGGGGGACGTTTTAGTCGCCGGACAGGGGGGGAAGCGCTTCCGCCTGGAGCCCCATCCCCACAGGTCCGGCTGCCGATCTGCAACGGAATTGGATTTTGAGCAATAAGGGGACACAATTGGGAGACTGTTGTAGGGTGCAGTGAGGGAGGAGGACACGTCTGGAAGCTGATTGGGGAATATTTTGCGAAGTTTGGGATTTCGGATCTTAGAGTCTGTTTTCCGCGTTTCCAGCTGAAGCCCACCCCACCCGCGTTTCCAGTTCACCCACAGCTGAACTGGCCGTGGTGTAGAGGCGCCCTCAAGTGGCCGTTGCGTGGGAGCACAGGGAGCGAGCTGTCCAAAGGCTGATACCCTGAGGAGTAGATGAATTTCAGGGATTAGACATTCAATTTAGAATTCGCGGATCTGGCTTCCCCCACGGGGCTGGCACCCAGCTACGGGGATCCCTGAGGGCTGTGTTGCACTGCGGGGCTCCTAAGCTTTCCATGGACCAGATTTGAGGTTTCCAGGTCTGGGTCCCCTGGACTCTGGCAGTCCACACCCCAGACTCACACCTCTTGAGTCTTCAGTGTCTCAGACTTTCCACCCCTGAATCCATCACACTCTGGGGTCTACCTGGGATCCTTGAGTGCTTTGGACCTTAACGTTTGTGTTTTATCTATATTGGTTCATATTGTTTTGTTTTTATTTTCACTTTATCTTATTTTTTACTCTTTTTGACGCCCTGATTGCTAATATTGCATTATCCCCTAGTCTTTTCTCCTAGCGTGTCCCCCAAAGTCCTTTTTTTTTTATATACAGTTATTTAGGGGTTTTTTTGGTTGTTGTTTTAGATAGTGTTGCAATTGTGACACGTGTATACCTGTATCACTCTTCCCCCTATCTGTTCCCCACCGTTTGCTTATCCTCTTTTTCTTTCTTCCTTTCTTCTTGTCTTTCTTTTTTTCTTTATTATAATTAGCTTTTTTTTTCGGTTTTCTCTTTCCCTCTTGTCCCTCGTTTTCCACTTATTTTATTTTAATTCAAGTACACAATAGGTGCTACAGGGAACACCTCACATTTGCTGGGTTTTCCCATCCTCCACTGCCTCATTTCTGTGTGAACTGATTTAGGTTACCTACACTATCCCCCTTCCCCTGCATCTTGATATCCACTATCATCTACTGTCTCTACTATATTCCAACCCCCACCTCCCATTCTTTGATCCACAAAGTGTCTAACTCTTAATTTCTAATACCTTTGCTCTGTTTTCTATCTGTTATCCACTCTTGAAACTATTACCTTTCTTTTCTTTTTCCCTCTCTCATGAAAACAATAGCTTTGTAGTTCATACCATATTCCGCCCATATTCAGTCATCTACTTCATAAAAGGTACTCTACCTACAGCTATAACTCTGTACAATCTACATGAATCTAACCTCCATCCTCCCAGATCTCATATTCTTGCTTTGTTAACATACATTACTAATACTACTTTACACTTTTCCCTTGCTGACACAATTGCCTTTCCCCAACACTAATACTTTCTTCTAAAGTGAACTTAACCAACAACAAGTAACTTGAATAAGAAGAAAAAAGTGACAAAGAGAAGATATAACACCTATGCAAAAATAACAACTAATTAACCTCCAAAAGCAGACAAAGAAGCTAAGGAACTGATTAAATTCGTCAAAATAAAGAGATGACCAGAAAGCAACAAAAATCTACAAACCAAACCAATAATCAGGAAAACATGACTGAATCCAATCAACAAACCAATAATCATGAAGGGGAGCAAAACTTGGCACAAGCAATGAAAGAACTCAGAACATTTATCACCGACAAATTTGATGCAGTAATGAAAGAGGTTAACAACATGAAGACATCACTTGGAGGGGAAATTGCAGACATACGCAAAAACATAACAGATATGATGGGAATGAACACCACAGTTCAAGAAATCAAAAATACACTTGCAGCAAATATCAGCAGACTAGAAGAGACAGAGCAGAGAATTAGTGATGTGGAAGACAGTACATCAGAAATCAAACAGATAGTAGAAGGGGTCAATAAGAAGATAGAAAAAATCCAATTAGGATTTAGGGACCTGAATGACAATGCAAAACGCTCAAACATACGTATTATAGGCATTCCAGAAGGTGAAGAGAAGGGAAAGGGGTCAGAAGGAGTGTTGCAGGAAATAATGGCTGAAAACTTCCCAAATCTACTGAAAGAGACAGATGTACATATCCAAGAAGCACAGCGCACTCCACTAGTCATAAACCCCAACAGGCCCACCCCAAGACATATACTTATCAAATTATCCAAAGCTCAAGACAAAGAGAAAATCCTAAAAGCAGCAAGAGAAAAGAAAACCATCACATACAAGGGAAGCTCAATTAGATTAAGTGCTGATTTCTCTTCTGAAACCATGGAGGCAAGAAGACAGTGGTATGATATAGTCAAGGTACTAAAGGAAAAAAACTTCCAACCAAGAATACTCTATCCAGCTAAACTAGCATTCAAACATGAAGGAGAGTTCAAAATATTCACAGACAAACAGAAACTGAAAGAGTATACCAACAAGAAACCTCCCCTTCAAGAAATTCTAAAGGGAGTTCTGCAGGAAGAAAGGAAAAAACAGGAAAGGCAAAGTTGGAGGAGAGTATAAGACCAACAACAACAACAAAAAAGACAAAAAAATATATACAAACAAAATATGACAAACACAAATCCAATCAAAATATGGCTAACACAAATAATTCCTTGATAGTAATAACACTGAATGTCAACGGATTAAACTCACCTATCAAAAGATTCAGACTGGGACATTGGATAAGGAAATATGACCCATCCATATGCTGTCTACAAGAGACACATCTTAGACCCAGAGACGCATGGAGATTGAAAGTGAATGGCTGGAAAACAATCATACAAGCTAACAATAACCAAAAAAAGGCAGGAGTAGCTATATTAATATCAGACAAAATAGACTTTAAATGTGAAACAATTGTGAGAGACAAAGAAGGATACTACATTTTAGTGAAAGGGAAAATCTGTCAAAAAGATCAAACAATCATAAATATCTATGCCCCTAACAAGGGTGCCTCTAAATACGTCAGGCAAACGCTAGAAAAACTAAGTGAAAGAATAGATACATCTACACTTATAGTGGGGGATTTTAATACACCACTATCAACTCTGGACAGAACATCTCAAAAGAGAATCACCAAAGAAACAAAACATCTGAATAGTATATTAGAGGAGCTCGATCTAATAGACATATATAGATCGCTACACCCAAACACAGCAGGATATACATTTTTCTCAAGCGCACATGGATCATTCTCCAAGATAGATCATATGCTAGGTCACAAAGAAAGGCTGAACGAATTCAGAAAGATTGAAATCATACAAAACATTATCTCTGACCACAGTGGAGTCAAGCTGGAGATTTGCAAGGGACAGAAGCCCAGATTTCACACCACGATTTGGAAATTAAACAGCACACTATTAGAAAAACAGTGGGTCAAAGAGGAAATCTCAAAAGAAATCAATGACTACCTTGAAAGAAATGATAATGATAACACAACATACCAAAATTTATGGGATGCAGCAAAAGCAGTACTGAGAGGGAAGTTTATAGCCATAAATTCATATATCAAAAAAGAAGAAAGAGCAAAAATTGAAGAACTAACTGCACATTTGAAGGAATTAGAAAAACAACAACAAAGTAGCCCAACAGGAAGAAGAAGGAAGGAAATAACAAAGATAAGAGCAGAACTAAATGAAATAGAAAATAAGAAAGCACTTGAACAGATAAACAAGACCAAGAGCTGGTTTTTTGAGAAGATTAACAAAATTGACAAACCTTTAGCAACACTAACAAAGAAAAAAAGAGAGAAGATGCAAATACACAAAATAAGAAATGAGAAAGGTGATATCACCACTGACCCCACAGAAATAAAGACTATCATAAGAGGATATTTTGAAAAACTATATTCCAACAAAAATGACAATCTAGAGGAAATGGACAAATTCCTAGAAACACATAAGCAGCCCATATTGACGAAAGAAGAAATTGATGATCTTAGCAAACCAATCACAAGCAGAGAGATAGAATTGGTTATCAAAAATCTCCCAACTAAGAAGAGCCCAGGGCCAGATGGCTTCACAGGTGAATTCTACAAAACATTCCGGAAAGAACTGACACCAATCCTGCTGAAACTATTCCAAAACATCGAAATGGAAAGAACATTACCCAATTCCTTCTATGATGCCAACATTACCCTAGTACCAAAGCCAAACAAAGACATCACAAGAAAGGAAAATTACAGACCAATTTCTCTAATGAACCTAGACGCAAAAATACTTAACAAAATACTTGCTAATCGTATTCAACAACTCATTAAACGTATTATACACCACGACCAAGTGGGATTCATCCCAGGTATGCAAGGATGGTTCAACATAAGAAAATCAATCAACATAATACACCATATAAACAGATTGAAGGAAAAAAATCACATGATTATATCTATTGATGCAGAAAAAGCATTTGACAAAATACAGCACCCTTTCTTGATAAAAACACTCCAAAAGATTGGAATACAAGGGAATTTTTTGAACATGATAAAGAGTATATATGAAAAACCTAAAGCCAATATTGTTTACAATGGAGAAATCCTAGACTCCTTCCCTCTAAACTCAGGAACAAGACAAGGATGCCCACTGTCTCCGCTTCTATTTAATATTGTTTTAGAAGTACTTGCACGAGCACTGAGGCAAGAACCAGAAATAAAAGGCATTCAAATTGGAAAGGAAGAAGTCAAAATTTCATTATTTGCAGATGACATGATCCTATACATAGAAAACCCTGAGAGATCTACAACGAAGATTCTAGAACTCATAAATGAGTTTAGTAAAGTCGCAGGATATAAGATCAATGCGCAAAAATCAGTAGCATTTCTGTACACCAATAATGAGCAAGATCAGGAGGAAATCAAGAAACAAATACCATTCACAATAGTAAATAAAAAAATCAAATACTTAGGAATAAATTTAACTAAAGAGGTAAAGAACTTATACAACGAGAATTATACAAGATTGTTCAAGGAAATCAAAGAAGACCTAAATAAATGGAAGACTATTCCTTGTTCATGGATAGGAAGACTGAACATTATTAAGACATCTATCCTACCAAAACTGATCTACACATTCAATGCAATCCCAATAAAAATCAACGCAGCCTTCTTTAAGGAACTAGAAAAACTAACTACGAAATTTATTTGGAAAGGAAAGAGACCCCGAATAGCCAAAGACATACTGAAAAAGAAAAACGAAATTGGAGGAATCACACTACCTGACTTCAAAACATACTATAAAGCTACGGTGGTGAAAACAGCATGGTATTGGCATAAGGAGAGACACATAGACCAATGGAATTGAATTGAAAGCTCTGATATAGAACCTCACATATACAGCCACATAATATTCGATAAAGCCACCAAACCCTCTCAATTGGGAGAGAGTGGCCTATTCAACAAATGGTGTCTGGAGAACTGGATAGCCATATGTAGAAGAATGAAAGAAGATTACCATCTCACACCTTATACAAAGATCAACTCAAGATGGATCAAAGACCTAAATATAAGAGCCAAGACCATTAAAACCTTAGAAAGCAGTGTAGGGAAACATCTACAGGACCTTGTAATAGGAAATGGATTTATGAATATCTCACCAAAAGCACGAGCAGCAAAAGAACTAATAGATAAATGGGACTTCCTCAAAATTAAAGCCTTCTGCACCTCAAAGGAGTTTGTCAAGAAAGTAAAAAGGGAGCCCACACAGTGGGAGGAAATATTTGGCAATCATATATCTGATAAGAAACTTATAACTTGCATATATAAAGAACTCCTATATCTTGAAAATAAAAAGATAAACAACCCATTTAAAAAATGGGAAAAAGACTTAAACAGACACTTCTCCGAAGAAGAAATACAAATGGCAAGAAAGCACATGAAAAAATGTTCCAAATCTCTAGCTATCAGGGAAATGCAAATCAAAACTACAATGAGATACCATCTTACACCCATAAGATTGGCAACTATGAAAAAAAACAGAAGAATACAAGTGCTGGAGAGGATGTGAAGGAAGGGGAACACTCATCCACTGCTGGTGGGAATGCGGAAGGATCCAACCATTCTGGAGGACAGTATGGCGGTTTCTCAAAAAACTAGCCATAGATTTGCCATATGACCCAGCAATACCACTGCTGGGTATATACCCAGCAGAACTGAAAACAAGGACACAAACTAATATATGTACACCAATGTTCATAGCAGCATTGTTCACTATTGCCAAAAGTTGGAATCAACCCAAATGCCCATCAACAGATGAGTGGATCAACAAAATGTGGTATATACACACAATGGAATACTACTCGGCTGTAAGAACAAACACACTACAAACACATGTGATAACATGGATGAATCTTGAGAACCTTATGTTGAGTGAAGCAACCCAGACATTGAAGGACAAATACTACATGACCTCAATGATATGAAATAAACAAGCTGCCCTAGATAGCAAGAGACTGAACGATAGGCTTACAGGAAATCGGAGGGTGGAGGAAGGATATGAGCCGATGTCTGCAGGGGGGGAATTTAAGACGAGATGGTGGTAAGTATGAACACAAAGAAGAGATAAAAGGTGGGCAAGGGGTTGCCTTTGGTTGGGGCTTTACGGGTTTGAGGGTGGCTGGGGAGGGATGGTTGGGTAACGTTGCCCAAAAGTGGGGGGAGGGAGGGGGAGCATACGAACACAGGAGAGGGTCAGGAGGTGGTGGAGAGTAAAATGCCGAGAAAATCATATCAAAATATAATAAAGAGGGTTACCTGTTTAGAATGCTCGGAGGGGAGGGTCTGATGCAGGACGGGCTCCTGGGGAATGCCTAAATGCTCATTCTGCCAGAGTGGGTGACACCATGGGGTAAAATCCCAAGTAGTGAGAGTGGGGGTGGACCCACATCCTGGGGAGGACTAATGCCACCAAATAGAGGGAACTGTATCCCTCGAGAGAAAGGGTGGCTCCCAGGGCATTGGGGCAGTTGAGCAAGTTAGGCCCTGAACACTATTCCATCTATTTCTGGAAGTGGCTCCTCAGGAAACGAAGGTTGGCTGTCATTGTGGGCACCAAGGTGGAAGGGAAAATGGACGTTAAATGTGTGGAACCAAAGTAAAAGGGGGGCAAGAGAGGAGTTTTTTGAGAGTACACAAGGATGGATATAAAACATGTAATATTACACCATAACATATAGGAGATGACAGACTGATAATGTAAACCATAATGTAAAACATAGGATAACTAAAAATGTAAAGAACTGTGTATCCTAAAGTATGCACCATAATGTAAGCACAGATATTACCTTGTTAGAAAGCTAATATCTCAGACTCTGTACATCACCTTAAGTAAATATGATGTGAAAAGGGTGTAAGAGTATCGCTGTGGAAGGAAAAAGGTTTTGTGGTGGATGTATGGGAGTGCTGTATATTATATGTATGCATTGCTGTGGTCTAGGACTCCTGTGAAGAAATGCTGAATAATTAGGGGGGGGGGGGAAAGGATAGGATGTGGAATTTTTTCAAGTCAACATTCTTTATCTAAGTTCTTTATCTAACTTTATCCAAGTTCTTTATCCATCCCTTAAACCCATCGCTATATACCATTCCCTAGTAAGGGACCATGACATTATATTGGGCTTCAAATTTCGGGGATTTCTGGACCACAGAGTGTTTCAACAATGGCAATGGAGGGACACTGGTATGGGATACCAATGACAGGTGATATATGGCTGACAGGGAGCTGTACAGAACATATGTCCAGGGGGCATGGTAATGATTGGATATACTCATAGTGGCAACAATTAAAAACCACAGCAGGGGGGGTACTGGGTTCCTGGCTAGTGGTGCTCTGCCGCGGTCCCTAGGGGAGCAGCGACAGTCTCCCAGGTACAGCGGCGGGGACCTGGAGGGAGTGAGGGTTCAACAGTGAGCCCCTGATGCTAATGACTATGCTTGTGAGCTGATAAACCTAAAATAAGAACAAGGCCTAGAGCAACATTGTGCCTGGGAATTTCCTCCTGTCAGCCTTCATGTTACTCAAATGTGGCCAGTCTCGAAGCCAAACTCAGCATGTAAATGCAATGCCTTCCCTCCAGCGTGGGACATGACACCCGGGGACGAGCCTCCCTGGCAACGAGGGACCACTATCAAATACCAACTGATGATGCAACTGGAAAAGGACCTTATACGGAAGGTTCAATGCGGATCAGCAGAATATCCATGTCTACATAAAATAACATGACTTTAAAATGCTGTTTGACCTAAAGTAAGGGGGAAATGGAAAGGAGAAATGAGTTTATATGGCTACAAGTTTCTAAAAAAGAGTCTGGAGGCTGGCAGAAGGATTGCCCTCATGCACAACTGAGCAGAGTCAGAGAGACAGATAAAGCAGATACAACCCCCAGATATTGGTTCCTTTGAAGGCTAAAGAGACCCATGAGAGTTATGGTCATGGCCGATGGGGTTAACTACCAGGGCAGATGGCCCCTCTTTGGAAATGGTGTTTATGTGTGATGAATCTGGACTCAGATGGGATCTCCCTTCATAAGACTTTCATGCTAATGTGCTGGAGGTGCAGTTAACGTTGGGATTTAAGATATATTTAGGGGATTTGAATCTCTGGACTGACAATGTGATAGCCAGGTCCTGAGCCTCAACAGACTCCAGCACCTACAATCTGATTTATTGGACTTACCACACTCAGCTAAGATGGAATTGAAGAAGGACAATCACCACACCATGGAGCCTAGAGTGATTACAACTGAAAATGGGAGGATTGCATCCAGCATCCATGTGGAATTTGAGCCTCCTCTTGACATAGAGGTGCAATGGACACAACCAATCCAATGTCCACATAGAAGAGGTGGTATTGGATTGAGAAAAGTGGACATGGTGGACGATGGGTATGGGGAAAGGCAGGAAGAGATGAGAGGTGGAGGTGTCTTTGGGACATGGAGCTGCCCTGGATGGTGCTTCAGAGGCAATCACCGGACATTGTAAATCCTCACAGGGCCCACTGGATGGAATGGGGGAGAGTATGGGCCATGATGTGGACCATTGACTATGAGGTGCAGAGGTGCCCAAAGATGTACTTACCAAATCCAATGGATGTGTCATGATGATGGGAACGAGTGTTGTTGGGGGGGGAGAGGGGGGGTGGGGGAGCGGGGTTGAATGGGACCTCACATATATATTTTTGATGTAATATTATTACAAAGTCAATAAAAAAAATGTTGAAAAAAAAAAAGTTACTTTAAAGCCATAGTAATCAAGATAGTGTGGTATTGGTGTAAGGGTGGAAGCATAGATAATGTACAAAATAGAATTGAGGATAAAATGCAATTGCTCCTGTTGCAAGCAACAGTTAACTTTTTTAAAATGATTTATTTATTTATTTATTTATTTCTCTCCCCTTCACCCCCACCCCAGTTGTCTGTTCTCTATGTCCATTTGCTGCATCTTCCTCTTTGTCCTCTTCTGTTGTTGTCAGCGCTATAGGAATCTGTGTGTTTTTTGTTGCATCATCTTGCTGTGTCAGCTCTCTGTGTGGGTGGCACCATTCTTGGGCAGGCTGCATTTTCTTTCACGCTGGATGGCTCTCCTTACAGGGTGCACTCCTTGCGCGTGGGGCTCCCCTACACAGGGGACACCCCTGTGTGGCAGGACACTCCTTCCACACAGCATCACTGCATGTGGGCCCACTTCACATGGGTCAAGGAGACCCAGTGTTTTAACCGCGGACCTCCCATGTGGTAGATGGATGCCCTAACCACTGGGCCAAGTCCGCTTCCCAACAGTTAACTTTTGTAAATTCTTTGTCAAGACTCAACTTCTTTTCTTTTGATGGCAGCATGGGCCAATGGAAAAAGAACTTGAATTGGAAGATCAAAGTTAAAGTTCAGTTTGTGGCCATACTAAATAGTCATATGACTTTGAATAAGTCTCACAATCTCTTTCATTACTGAAATATTGAAATATTAAAATAATGATTCATTATCAGTTTAATGGGCATACTCTGAGGTTCAAAGTTAAGTGTGCAAGTGTTTTCTAAACAATGTTAAATATAGAAAATATGAACTAGCAATGATGACACAAGTAATACTCATTACTTGTAAACACATATGAAGTATATATGCAAAAAAGATAAATAGTACTCTCCACAGAAATAACCACAAGTAATAAATGCCTATAAAATTTTTAACAATTTATGGAATTGCATATGTATTACTTATATCATTGCTAGAGGAAAGTTAAATTTGTACAACTTTCATGGAGGGAAAAATATAGCAATAGCTTTCAAAATACTCTTGTTCTTGACCTGGAAATTAATTTACTGAAAGTTAATCATTAAAGTGAAAAAATGTGAATAATGATTTAGTTATTGGAATGCTCAATGTAATATATTGAATCATACAACTAGAAACAATCTGTTTAATAAAAATGTATCTTATTATGCAATGTTTGTTTAACTCTTCTTACTGTTATAATATTTTAGAGCTGGAAATAGTCCACTTTATTTGATTAAAGCTCACCATTTAGAAATGAGAAAATAGAAGCAGCCCAGATGGAAGAAATTATATGCCTAAATAGTCAGGCCATAATATTTAACTTTAATATGTACCTATCAACACTTCATTTTATGGTCTGCCATGCTATTTTATATAGCATAATTAAAAATTCATGAATAAAACATATTTTAAATATTATTTAAAATCAAATCAAATCGAGAACCAAGCCATACAAAGTGCCCTTATTCATAGTTTCTGCTTCTTTGGGCTTTTACATGTGAGAATATAGTTTCCATCCTCTTTAACATAATAAAAATACATAAACATGAGATGATATTTGAAAATAAACTATAAATAAAGGACAAATAATGCATAAAATATTATAGGGCATTATTCTCACAGAGACAAGACTAAACTCCTTTACTTTCTCTTTATTTCGATAAATAGAAATTTACTTGCTCAAGGTCAGGGAAGTTGAGATGGATTATCTGACCCCAAGTCCAGTAAAAAGAAAAAAATGGTGGCCTGATGAGAACCAATCCCCCTCCCTATGGTCCATGTGGAGAGATTCCATCAACTCATCCCATGCTCTTGACTCTGAGGTCGCAGGGAAGTTAATGAGATACAGTTTTGGAAGCACTGTTCACTTTCCCTTTCTAAGCAACAAAGGTATATTCTGTCACTCATTCAATACTTTACTCTTTTAAAAAGCAATTCCTTAGAATTTACCATATATCCGGAACTATACTAGTTCCACTGAAATAAAAGACATATATTCCACTCTCAAGGCTTCCATAGTGTCACAGGGGAGAAAGAGAAGTGATTAATTAGAAATCAGAACATCAAGTACCTTCTGATCAAGCCTTGAACAAAATAGCTTGGAAGAGTAAACAAGATTGGTAAAGAAAAGTGAAAGCAAACACAAAGAAACAGCACACAGGGAAATTACATGGCTAGAATTTAGCATGCAAAATGGTCAATGATAAGAGAAAAAGCTATATTGAACCAAAAATCTGTATAAAGGAGGTTCTTATTTTACGATGAAGCCAGTTAGGAAACATTGGTAGATTTCAAGCAGGTGAGGGGTCGGATTTATATATTAATAGGACCACTCTGGTGGCAGCACGGGGGTGGAGTCTGGGATAGATAGGCTCATTTTGTAGACAGAGCTACTTTGGTCAGGGCTGGAAAGGTAGAAGTCTGAGTTAGTACCAAAAGGCTCTGAGAGGACATAATCGAAGCTAACACAGCCCCCTAAACACACATTAAATCCCCAACTGCTCTAGAATTAAAGAATGAGTAGATTCTGCTGAGGCCCAAAATAATCTTTCCTTTTGGGCCAATAGCTAATCCTTTTGCCAATCATTCAATCAATCAGAAGATATTCTTTGAGAATTTATTTTGAACTCTGCCCTTAAACAGCACATAATACAAAATAACTTATGTTGGCCTAATTGTTTTTTATTTTATTTTATATTTTACTTTATCTTATTTTAATTTAATTTTTATAATCAATTTTATTGATGCACATTAATAAGGCATAAATCCATCGAAAGTGTACAATCAATAATACTTGGCATTGTTGTGCACTCAATGTTTAAATCATTATTAGAGATTTTCATTATTCCAGTAATAATAAAAATAAACAAAAAACAAACAAAACTCATCACCTCTTAGTCTCTCTATGCTTCCCCTGCCATGCATAGCTGCTAGTCTGTTTCCATCTCTCCAGTTTTTAGTATTTATATTTTGAAAAATAGTCTTATATATGCAATATTATCCATATTCATATTTCACATGAGGTTTCACTATATTATATAGTCTCCCATGCTACATTTTTTAGCATTCCTCTAGAAATACACATGTCTTTGGACTTTCCCTTTCAACCACTGTCATACCCATGTAATAGTACTGCTAGTTACAAAAACTATGATGTGCTTTCACCATTTACATTCATTTCCAAAGATTTTCAAACAACCTTTTTAACTATTCTGCATAGATTAATCCTCAACTTTCCATTCTCTACCCTCATTCTATTTTTTGGTAACCTACATTCTAATGATTAACTCCATGAGTTTACATAATATATTTAGTTCATAATAGCACAATCATATACTATTTGTTTTTATTGTCTATCTTGCTTCACTCAATATAAAGTCATCCAGGTTTATCCATATTGTCATATGCTTCACAACTTCATTTCTTCTTACAGCTGCATAATATTCTATTCTAGTTGTTTCATGGTTATAACTTTTATATTTAGGACCTTGATCCATTTTGAGTTAATTTTTGTATAAGGTGTAAGATAGGGGGTCCTTTCTTTCTCCCCCCACAATTTGATGAGTAGAATATTCTGGCCCAGCTGAGAGTATTTGACAGCCTTGTCAAAAGTCATTTGACTCTAGTTGTAAGGGTCTATTTCTGAGTTCTTGATTCAATTCTAATGGTCAATGTGTGTCTTTATGCCATTATCATGCTGCTTTTTACCAGAGAAGCTAAGTAATATGCTTTAAAGGCAGATAATGGGAGTCCTCAACATTGTTCTTTTTAAAGACATTTTTAGTTATTCAGGGGTCCTTACCCTTCCAAATAATTTGATAATTGATTTTACCATTTCTTCAATTTGCTTTAATCTGTCAATCAGTTTGGGTAGAATTGACATCCTAACAATATTTAGTCTTCCATTCCATGAACACAGAAATTCCTTCCATTAATTTAAGTCTTCTTTGGTGTCTTTTAGCAGTGTTTTGCAGTATTCTGAATACAGGTCTTTTATATCCTTGGTAAAGTTTATTCCTAAATTTTAGTCACTATTGTAAGTGGACTTTTTTTCTGATTACCTCCTGAGATTGCTCATCAGATGTAGTATATTGATTTTTGTATATTAATCTTGTATCCTGCCCCTTTGCTGAACTCGTCTATTAGTTCTAATAGATTTGTGGTGGCTTTTTCAGGATTTTGTAGATGTAGGATTGTTGGAAACTGAGGCACAGTGGCCTCTCAAGGAGAGACATGCTGTCTCCATGCTAGTGCTGTCTCCATGGCTACACTTGCAACCTAAGGAATGTGGTAATTAAGAGTTCCCAGCAAATGGGATGAAGCTGTAAAAGGCTGAAAGAAAAGATGAGCACATACCTTTTGTAGTGAATGGAACACTTAGACTTTGTACCTTAAGAATTTTTAAAATTCCTTAGACTATGGGTAATGCTGCTTGATGTCACGTGCATGTGGTCCTGCTTATTGGCATGTAGGCTGTGTATTCCTGCTTCTTGGCACATACACTGGGGTATATAGAGGGCTACTTGTAAACAATAAAGTTGTCTGATGAGTCTCTACTCGCAGACCCCCTGATGCCAGCTCTTTCGTTCTTTCTTTCTCTTTGTTTCCTTCTCCCTTTTCTCTTTCTTTCATTCCTGATATCCTCCAGGTCCAAATCTCCAACATAGGATCATATCATTAGTGAATAGTGAAAGCTGTATTACTTCCTTTCCTATTTGTATGCCTTTTATTTCTTTATCTTGACTAATTGCTCTAGCTAGAACTACTAGCACAATATTGAATAACAGCAGTGACAGTGGGCATCCTTGTCTTATTCCAGATCTCAGTGGGAAAGTTTTCATTCTTTCACCGTTGAGTACAATGCTAGCTCTAGTGTTGTCATATGTGCACTTTACTATATTGAGAAAGCTTCCCACTATTCCTATCTTTTGGAATACTTTTATCAGGAAAGGGTGGTTTATTTTGTCAAGTTCTGCATCAATCAAGAGGATCATGTGATTTTCCTTCTTCTATTTATCTGTGTGGTTTATTACACTAATTGATATATTTGTGTTGAACTTATCTTGCGTACCTTGGATAAAATCCACTTGTTTATCATTTGTAATTCTTCTATTGTGCTTTTGGATTCAGTTTGCAAGTATTTTATTGGGGATATTTGCATCTATATTCATTACAGATTTTCTGCACTTTTCTTTTTTTCAGTATATTTCATATAAGGGTGATGTTTGCTTCATAGAGTGAGTTTGGTAGCATAATTTCCTGTTCAATTTTTTGGAAGAGCTTGAACAAGATGAATGGTTGGTAGTATTCAACTGGGAAGTCATCTGATCCTGGGCTTTCCAAATTTGGGAAGTTTTTGTTGACTATTTTAACTTCTTCACTTGTGATTGGTTTGTTGAAGTCTTCTAATTTTTTCTATGGTCAGTGTAGGTTGTTCATGTTTTTCTAGGAATTTGTCCCTCTCATCTACATTATGCAGGTTTGGTGTTAGCAGTTGGCCCTTTTATCCTTTTATGATCTCTCATATTTCTTTTGTGTTAGTGCTACTGTTCCCCCTCTCGTTTATTTTCTTTTTAAAATTAATTTAATTTATTTCTCCCCACCCCTTTGTTGTTTTCGCTTGTGGTGTCTGTTCATCTTCCTTGTTTATTTAAGAGGCACTAGTTGATGAACCTGGGACCTCTGAAGTGGGTGGGGGGTGTGTAATCCCTTGAACCCCCTCCACTCCCTGTTTGTTGTGTCTCTCATCATGTTTTTCCTCCCTGCATCTCTTGTTGCATCATCTTGTTGTGTTAGCACACTGTGCCTGCCCATCGTGTCAGCTCATTGTCTTCCTTAGGAAGCACTGGGAACCTCTGTTCCTTGCATTGTTGTGTCTCTCATTATGTTTATTCTTCTTGTATCTCCTGTTGTGTCAGTTCACCACACTTACCTGTTGCACCAGCTCACTGGCTTCTTTAGGAGGCACCAGGATCCAACCAGCTACCTCCCATGTGGTAGGTGGGAGCCCAGTCTCCTGAGCCACATCCACTTTCCTCATTTCTGATTTTGTTTATTTGTGTCTTCTTTCATTTTTTCTTTATCAGTCTAGTTAAGGGTTTACAAATCTTGTTTATTTTCTCAAAGGACCTACTTTTGGTTTTGATGATTCTCTCTATTGTTTTTTTTTTCTCAATTTCATATATTTCTGTGTGATCTTTATTATTTCATTCTTTCATCTTGGTTTGGAGTTAGTTTGCTGTTCTTTTTCTAGTTCCTCTAGGTGTGCAGTTAGATCTTCAATTTTAGTCCTTTCTTCTTTTTTAATATAAGCAATGAGGGCTATGAATTTCCCTCTCAGCACACTGCCTTTGCAGTGTCCAATAGTTTTTGGTATGTTTTGTTCTCATTTTCATTTGTCTCAAGATATTTACTAAATTCTACTGCAGTTTCTTCTTCTACCTACTGATTATTAAGAATATAATGTTAAATTTCCATATATTTATAACTTTTCCCATTTTCCATCCATTATTGATTTTCAACTTCATTCCATTATGATCAGAGAAAGTGCTTTGTGTAATTCAATCTTTTTCAATTTATTGAAACCTGTCTTGAGACACAACATATGATCTAGCCAGGACAAGGATCCATGAGTGCTTGAAAGGAATGTAAATCCTATTGTTTTGGCTGAAATGCTCTGTAAATGTCTATTAAGTCTAGTTCATTTATCATATTATTCAAGTTCTCTATTTCTTTATTCATCCCATGTCAAGATGTTCTATCTAATTCTGAGTGGTGTATGAAGTCTCCAACTATTAATATAGAGATATCTCTTTCTCCCATCAATTTTGTCAGTGTTTGCCTCATGTATCTTGGGGTACACAAGTTACGTGCATAAATATTCATTATAATTATTTCTTCTTAGTTAATTGGCCATTTTATTAATATATAATAACTTTCTTCATCCCTTATAATAATTTTTCATTTAAAGTCTATTTTTTCTGATATTAGTATTGTTAATCCAGAACTTTTTGGTTCCTATTTGCATGGAATATCATTTTCCAACCTTTCACTTTCAACCTGGTTATGTCCTTATGTTTGATGCATGTCCCGTGTATACAGCATATAGATGGCTCATACTTTTTAAATACATTCTAGCAGTCTATTTCTTTTGATTGGGGAGTTCAAGCCATTAACATTCAACATTTTTACTCTAAAGGCATTACTTACTTCTTCTATTTTGTTCTTTTGCTTTCCACTGTATATCTTACTCTTGTTTGCCTTTTTAACTCCTTAATCTACCCTCCTAATAACCTTCATTTCTACACTTTTCTCCAAGTCTCTCACCCTTGCTTTTACTTTTCAGCCTGCAGCACTCCCTTTAGTACCTCTTGTAGTTCTGTTGTTTTGGTAACATACTCTCTCAGTTTTCATCTATCTGTGAAGATTTTAAACTCACCTTCATTTTTGAATGAAAGTTTTTGCCAAATACAGAATTCTTGGCTGGCAGTTTTTCTCTTTCATTTCCTTAAATACATCATACTACTTTCTTCTCACCTCAAGGTTTCTGATGAGATGTTAGCACTTAATCTTACAGTTCCCTTGTATGTGATGCTTTTTGTTTCTCTTGATGCTTTAAGAATCCTCTGTTTATCTTTGTTGTTGCCATTCTGAATAGTAGGTGTCTCATAGTAGGTACATTTGGATTTATTCTGTTTTCAGTGCTCTATCTTTGGGAACTGATATTTTTGTCCTTCTTAAAGGTTGGGACGTTTTCCTTTTTTATTTCCTCAAGTATTCTTTCCACCCTTTTCCATTTTCTTCTCATTCTGGTACACCAATAACATATTTTTGTGCTGTTCACATTGTCTTCAATTCCCTGAGATCCTGTTGTGTTTTTTCCACTCTCTCTTTTCCAGTTCAGATGTTCTGTCTTCAATATCACTAATTTTGCCTTTGATCAATTCAAATTTGCTGTGTGTGCCTCTAATTTATTTTTAATCTCATCCATCATGGCTTTCATTCTCATAAAGTCTCTTACATTTCTTTGCAGGCTTTCAAATTGCTCTTTATGCTCACCCATTGTCTTCTTAATATTTCTTCTCTTGTTAGTCATATTTTCCTTCAATTATTTTAATTGGTTTAGGAGATTTGTGTGATTATCATTGAATAGTTTTCATAAATCCTATATCTCTTCAGAATATTTGGTTTGTTCCTTTATCTGGGCCATCTCTTCCTATTTCCTAGTATGGAAATTTTGTAATTTTTCCTGATGTCTGAGTATTTTGGCAACTGAATATTTTGGATAATTTACTCTGATAGTTAAGTTTTCTCTCACTTAGAATTTTTCTCTTTTGCTTAGTGTTTGTTTTTTTTTTTTTCCCACAGCTCTTCTCTTCTTCAATTTTTGGTTCAACTTAGTCTAAGTCTTTAAAATTGCCCAGCTTAAGTTAACAAAATTGGGTCAGGGACTCACTAAGGGCTACATATTTTCTCCCTGGGGGTTAAAAGCAGTTTTTACTCTTGCAGTTTCCTAACCAGCCAGCAGATGGTGATCATTGGTGAATCTTTCCAAGGAGGTGTTTCTTTCAAACTCTGCTTTGCAGTGTTTCTGGTCTTGCCAGAGCTATGACTCAAAGTGAGCTCTGCTGGCTGTATTTAGTGAAGAGAAGCCCACTGAACTCATCCTTCCTTTTCCCTTTTAATAAAGACAGGGAGAAAGATGACTGTTTCCCTCTCAGTTGGGTGCAGTTAACAAGGGGTTTTATCCAGGCTTAATGTTTGATGGTGGAGGATGGGAGCCCTTCCCAGCTGGCATAGGTGTTGCATAAATCACTTTTGTTGTTTGGGATTCTTTGTCTTTCTGACCCTCACCTACCTGTGAGTTGCACAGTCCCATAGTGGCCTGCTGAACCCTAAAACAAGTCCCTTGGACAGCTTCAGGCCCTTTCTCCATTGTTTCAAGAGAGAGTTGAGTCCTGCCTGCCTACTACAATGCCATCTTCCCAGAACTCTCTGACCTAATATTAATATACTACCTTAAGGTTTTAACATTGTTCCCCAAAGCCACCTGAATAATTCTGAAGGATATCATATGTTCAATTAGCAACTGCAAATAATGCAGGTTTACAATTTAATTCAAATCTGAAACTCTAACTACCCAGAATTAGGCAGACCCCAGAGGTTAAGGCAATTCTACAGAATGTCCTTCAAGATCAGTCTCAATTTTGAGGACACAGACCACCCACACTTCTGACCAACTGGCTACAAAGTTAAGGTTTCCGAACCTCCCTCAGTTTCAATAATTTGCTAGAACAACTCCCATATCTTCCTGAAAGTACTATACTTAAAATATAGTTTTATTATAGTAAAATGATAAAAATAAGAAGGGAAAAGACAAGACACAAGTAGTGAGGTCCGGCAGGGTCTTAAATTCAAGCTTCAATGTTCTTTCCACATAGAATCAAAATGGTCACTATCCTGGCACAGCAGCCATGTATTTATTTTTTCCTTGGCAGCTCATCATGGTTTTAAGTGTCCTGAGTTTATGTGATGGCTGATGGAACATATACCCACATTGTTCACTCAGTCTGTAGCCTTCCTCCCCAAAGATAGGGCGTATATATTGTGGCTCAAAGTCCCAATACCTTAATCACCTGGTTTGTCTGTCTGGTGTGGTCAGTTCTCACCTTAAGAGTGCAGGTGTTTTTGACCCCACCCTGTAGTCTGACTGGCATATGAACTGTCTGGTGGGGTTCTGGACCCAGTGTGAAGAGCAAAAGACTTTCCTCTCAGAGGAAATCCCAAATACCTAAGTTACTTCCCTAGGAACTGAGGACAAACACAAGTCAAGCTTTTCATTATAGCACATAGCCAATGCAGTTATCTTTGGCTACATTTTATAGGTGGGGAATTGAGACCAGAAAGACTTTGAAGAAGCTACCTTAGGAAAAACCTCTATAATGTCGCCATGTGCTTTTGCTTGTGTGATTGCTTCTCCCTTCTCTACTTACCAAACTGTTTCCTTGATCTTATGAGGACGATTCAAATTAATTGCATTCTATACACATTGTGGTATACATAAAAAAAAATTTTTAAAGAGTCATAAAAAACTATGCATAACAACTAACCAATAAAAAAATTTCTATAGTTAGATTTCACAAAAAATGTTTCCTAAAAGTCCTGAGGAGAAAGCAAAGGGGTAGAAATGTCTGGAGGTCAGAATGTGTTTCTTGTGTGACCCGCTGCTTAAGTATGTTGCTTCTTTATAGCCTCATTGGTACATGGATATGCTCTTACAGGCTCATTCTGGGATTGAGTCAGACAAACCAAGCTTTAACAGTCAAATGGGAGCAGAAGTAGATCAAGTGGGTTCAAAGCTTCCCACATATGAGGTCCAAGGTTGGATCCCTGGTGCCTCCAAAAAAGAAACAACAAACAAACACAAAAAGCAACTCAGTGAAACTGATGTAGCTCAGTGGTCACGTCCCACATATGAGGTCCTAGGTCCAATTCTGGTCACAGTATTTTTTGTAAAAAGTTAATAGTTTAAAATTCAGAAAAGGCCACATCAGGCAAGGTGAAGTAAATAAGAAAAAAATTGAATGGTGGGGGCATAGATACAAACAGATTATTGGAGAAGAATTAGCATTTCCTTCAGGCATCAGAAACTCTAATAAGGAGATTCAACCACTGTTAGGGTATCTCCTGCTTTTATGATGAATAATGCAAATATCTACCAATATGTATCAAAATAATTTTGCAAAGTTGGTAAGGCAGATAATATTTGATCTTAGAAGATAGGTAGCAAAACAAGAATTTCACCAATAATTTAGGAATTAGAAAATAGGTTACTTTCTAAGAGGTTAAACTATATAATAATTTATATAGAATTAACAGAAATGATACAGAATTTACATTCATGAACAGAATGACTTCCAGAACAGCAGTAATTGATTATAATTTATTGATATTTTTATTTTTTTAAAAATAATCTGTCTGCAAAAGTGGGTGGGAAGTGGGATTGATAAGTCACAGATAACAGAGAAAGAAAATTTCGTGGAGACAAATGTTAGGATTGCTCAGGAAAGAAGACTTAACCATGGAATTGGCAGTTTTCTGCCCTCTTTGGCAAGGCCTGCTTTCACAGAAAAGTGAGTAGAGATGTAGAATCAGTGAATTCCAAGTATTACTCTTCTACGATCAGATGATTCATATTGAAAACTCTATCTATGAGGCAATGAAATTCTCTAACCAGGTCATTTTCCAGCTTTGGTTTGTGCCTGGTGTCAATCTGTGATGACATTTTCACCAGAGTATGATAAAAATGTGATGGAATATTGGCCTTTTCCTGCTCCCAAGTTTGGATATTTCAATATTCTTTTTGTGATCATAGTTTGCTTTTAAAAATAGTTTCCTTCCTTTTTTTAAACAAAATGTTTTTGCACTGTGCCTTTCATAATCATAAAATCTGTCATCTTTTATGTATATTGACCATTTCTTCTGTATGTTCCCTCAGAGTGTTATTATTTTTTCACTTTATATTCCAAGAAGCTTTAGGCTATAGAAATGTCAGATAGAAAATATATGGGATTTCTATTACCCCTTCACCCACACATTCTCCCCTATCTTACATGAGTATGAGAGATTGGTTACAATTGATGAACAAATATCAAAGAATTGCTATTAACCATGGTCAGTGGTTTACATTTTGCCCTATACATTTTTATAGCTTTTTTTTCTCAGGCACTTTTTAAAAATTCTTTTTTTTTTTAAGGATACATAGATCACATAAAATGTTACATTAAAAAATATGAGGTTCCCATATACTCCACTCCCCACATGCCCCACTCCTCCCATATCAATAACCTCTTTCATTAGTGTGATACACTCATTGCATTTGGTGAATACATTTTGAGCACTGCTACATAGCATGGATTATTCTTTACATTGTAGTTTACACTCTCTCCCAGTCCATTCAGTGGGTATGGCATGATATATATTGCCCTGCATCTGTCCCTGCAGTATCATTCAGGACAATTCCAAGTCCCAAAAATGTCCCCATATCACACCTCCTTTTCCCTCTACCTGTCTTCAGCAACTCCTATTGCCACTGTCTCCACATCAATGACAAAATTTCTTCCATTGCTAGTGTCACAATAATTCTATAGTAGAATACCAGTAATTCCACTCTAAACCATATTTTATTCCTCCATCCTGAGGACCCTGGGGTGGCGATGCCCACTCCACCTCTATATTGAGAGGGGGCTTAGATCCCACGTGGCTGGTGGATGGGATTCTCCTCCTTGCAGGTTCCTTTGTGTGATGGTTGACCATCTTCACCTCCTTGCTAGCTGACCTGGGTAAGCCCAATGAACTGGAGAGTAGATGTTGCACTTTTATTGAGGCTCAAGGCCCAGCTGGCACATGGACAGTCCAGAGATTCAATTCTCCTGAGCAACAGCAACCCCAGCACCAACCACAGGTTCAGTAAAAGTGACAGAAGAGGCATGTGTGGAGAGGTCACATCTGAGTCCAACTCCATTACACTCAGGAGCACAAATTCCAAAGTAGGGCAGATGGCAAAGCACTGAACTCCAGAGATATATGCCATGGCTATGGAACCTGGATGCCTCCATAGCCCTCAGAAGCAACATTACCTGAGGTTGTATCTACTTTGGTTGTCTCTGAGATGCTGCCATGATCCCTCTGATGAACTCCTGACCCATTTTGAAGTCTCTTAGCCATATAAATTCATTTGTCTTTACCATTTGCCCCTTTTATTCAAGGTCTTTTTCTAGTTGCATCACCTGCCAGGTCTTGGTAGTAATCCCTTGCTGCCAGGGAAGCTCATCCCTGGGAGTAATGTCCACAGTGGGGGAAAGGTAATTCATTTATATGCTGAGTTTGGCTTAGAGAGTGACCACATTTGACAAACATGGAGGCTCTCAGGGAGTCACTCTTAGGCACCCTGCAGCTGTAGACCAAGTTGAAATTTCAGGCACACAGGCTCATAAGCATAGTCATCAGTATCAAGGGCCCATCATTGGACCATCCTTCTTCACTTTTTCCTTGCTTTTTAATGTAGTTACTTTTCAAATTAAAAATAATTAATCCTATACCTGCCACTAAGTCTCTTCATCTCATTCTTCAATTTATGGGTCTATAAAATCCAAAAGTTTGAGAATAGTTGATTCTTGCTACTTATTTCCACTTTTCAACCTAGTCAATTGTAATTCTTATTTGGCTCCACACTCAGGCCTCTCTCTACTTGGAAAGAGTAACTCATGCAGACTGCTTTATGCAAGTTCTTGTAACAGAGAATTCTCTTTTTAAATTAATATATTGGTCTTCTGTTTATGGATTCATCTCCCACATAACATGGCTACCTCACAAGACTGATAATAACTTCAGGTATCCTAATTCTGTTTTAATTTAAAAATACAGCATTCTGCTCATGTACATAAGATTGGTTGAGCTTTGTTATTGTGAAATCTATTCCCAAAATTTCAATTACCTGTCTGAGTGCAGACAGGGTAGTGTTCTAATTTTGCAAGCCTGATGACAGATTCTATACTATGATTAATATGCCAGGGTTGTGACTGTAATTTTGTAAGGCCAGTTAGAACAGCCTGACAGGCTTCTCCTAATTTCTACAATGTAATTTTGAGAGAAATGTGGAAGACAGCAGTTAAGGCATTTTGTGTTGGAACCACGTTTCAAAGAAAATCTTCTCAATACTGATCATATGTTCTACATGATAATTCTTAAATTTTTTTGTTAAAGTAACACCAAAGGCTGATAATAGCGAAAACTGGGGACAGTGCCAAAAGGAGAGTAAGACAGTTTAAGGGTACTGCAATTTTTAAAAATCTCATATTTTATCTTACATTCTATTGCTTAATAGGATTGTCATTTTTCAATATGTTTTTGTGTTTTTTTTACCATCATGTGTTTAAAAGCAAAGTTAGGTCTTTACAAAAATGAGCCCAGATTACTCTTTTCAAGAAAGTTTCACAAACCCACCTTTAATTGTGTTCTGTTCACAATTTGAGAAGCACTGCAGTGTTTCCCCTTCAGCCATTTTAAATGACATCCTATGCATGTTGTGAGGGATGTGCATATGTAGATATGTGCACATATGTACATCAGGAGATGTAAACCTATCTGCTGAAAAGTAAGTGTATTTTATATGTACTTGGCTTGATATTCTATTATAAATAACTCTTTCCTGAAATGACAATATATTGAAACTCTTCTTTAACTAAGGAATTTTGTCAAAATATAGATACCTCCCACAGAAGTAGATACACAAGTTGTTTGTGTTGGTTTTAGAGAAGAAAATCCAAGCCCTAAAGAGAAGTGTTTCATAATTTTCAAATTGGAGGGCTATTTAAGAAATGTTGACATTTAAAATATGTAGTGATATATAGTTTAATTTTTTCATACCCTTAACTTGTCTTAATTTAAATGAGTTCATAAAGTAGTAAGCATATGGTCCATCTCATAAGTTTGGAACAGCATGACCTCTTTACAGGTGAGGATTTTCAGGGATATAATTTCACAAGTGATTCTGTTTGTTTGCTTGTTTATTTGTTTGTTTGTTTATGAGGTATCAGGAAATGAACCTAGGACCTCGTACTTGGGAATCAAGCACTCAGCCACTAAGCTAGATCTACTCCACAAAAGTGACTCTGGAGCCAGATTTTCCTGTCTCCTAATTTACCTATGGCATTTTTTAAAATAAAGAAGTGAAAGAGCCAAACTACTGTCTAAATGGGCCTCATTTTCTGGGTGAATTAGAAAAAGAAAGCTTCACAGCTTGAAAGAAGGCTTCCTCTCTTAAGTAGACAGCTTAGTCTGGGGGCATGAGAGAGAGACCACAATGAACTTCACAGAGTTCCAGCACACATAGGTTTCTGGGACCAAGTAGGAGATAGGCCTGGATGGCTCAAGCTGCTTATGGGTTCCTGAGGGAAACAGATACTGGAGAATTGATTTGACACAGGTCAAATAAGCAGGGGCTCAGGCTTTGGGACTTTTTCCATAACTCTGAAAATTGTACAAATGTACTGTGGAGCCATGATGCATTGGATAAGGGTCTGAAGGAATCAATATAGCTAATGTAGACTAACTCACCTGTTTCTGCTAAACACTATGCTAAGAAATTTAATATCTTACCTCCATAATGCTATGCAATAGGTTTCATTATTATCCCCTCTTTACAGTTAAGGTAAGTGAGTCTTCGAAAAATTATTTACCCAATGCCACTCAGAGCTGGATCTGGAATCCAATCTGTCCAATCTATAGTACAGGCACTAAGTTCCACATTACACCTTATCATGCAGGACTGGATAATGAGGAAGAATAACAGGGGTGAAATTTGTGAGGGCAGAAAATGAAATCCAAACAAAATAATGAAAGAAAAGGAGTTGGGAAAGGAAAATGGGTGGGAGAAAAGCAAAAAAGAGAAATAATGCTAAAGAAATAACACAGGAAGCATAGAGTCCTTGGGATGTAGTGTTCTGAGCACCCACATGAGGCTGATTCTCTTCATTTGTTTATTGGACACTGGGTTTCCTTTTCTGTGAACTGGCTACTTATATCCTTTGCCAATTTTTCTACTGGGTTCTTTTCTATCTAGTTTCATTTATGGCCTGGGTTCTTTATAATTCTGGTTATCAATGCTACATATTTCAGTTATCCATTCTCAGTGGTTGGACTTTTGACTACATATAAGATGCATTTTTTGTATATACTTTTTATGTAGCTATACTTAAATACATATGCAACAAACTTCAAAAAAACATAGAGTAAAAAAACTCATAGAATTGAAAGGAGAAATAGACAAGTGCAGGATTATATTTAGATATTTCCAAATCCCACTCTAAGAAATTGATAGAATTATTGGAACAAGAATCAGCAATATCAAAATCAGCAAGGAATATCAATATTGGCAATATCTATATCAGCAATATCAATATCAGCAAGGATATTGAAGTCAAACAACACTATCAAACAGTAGGATCTATTTGGCATTTATAGAACACTCTACCCAGAATACACAGGCTTTTCAAGCACACAGGAAACATTCAGTGAGATAATAAATATTCTGGGACAATAAACAAACCTTGACCAAATCAAAAGCACTAAAATCATACAGAGTATATTCTCTAACGATGGAAGACTCCGACTAGAAACCAATAAAAGGAAGACAAAAAGAAAATATCTACACAATTGGAAATAAATATTACACTTTCTAATAACCCAAGTGTTAAAGGAGCAGACTCAATAGAAATACTGAATGAAAATGAGAATATAACATACTAAAATTTGTTATTCAGCTAATCAGTGCTGAGAGAAAAAGTTGTAACACTAAAACACATATATTAGAAAATACTAAATGTTTAAAGTCAATGATCTAAGCTGTTACCTCAAGAGACTATACAAACTAAAAGCAAAATAAACCTAAAACAAACAAAGGAAGAAATAATAAAGATAAAACCAAACATCAGTGAAATTGAAAACAATAGGGAAATCAATGAAAGAAAAAGCTGACCCTTTGAAAAATATTAATAATATTGATAAACCTTTAGCAAAATTGACAAAGATAAAAAGAGATAAGACATAAATAGCCAATATCAAGAGTAAACAGAGGCTATGACAATCTATCTTGTGACGTTTAAATAATTGTAATGAAATACTACAAATAATGTTATTCTTATAAATTTGATAACTTAGGTGAAAAGGACCAAATCTTTAAAAATCACAAACTAGCAAAACCCAACCAATAAGAAATAAACAATCAGACTATTTCTAATATTATCAAAATTAATTTCTACTTTTTAAATTGCTGAAAAACAAATTTTCAGGTCCAGCTGAGAATTCTACTTGACATTTACAGAAGAATTACCACCAATTCTATATAATCGCTTTCAGAAAATATAGGATGAGAAAACACAACTTATTTTTTGAGGCCTGTATTACCCTGCTACTAAAAACAAAACAAAGACTATACATTTAATAGAAAGTTGTAGACCAATATAGCTCAGAACCTTAGTTATAAAACTTCTCAAATATAAATATTTGTAAATTGAATCTAGTAAAAAACACAGCACAGTCTGCAAAACAATATTTTCAAATAAAAAATTTGATAAAGGTCATAACATGGAGATATGAAGGCCTCTCAAAATTCAGCATTAGGAAAACAAGCATACCAAACTTTTTTAAAGTACAAATTATTTTAACCCTTTACCAAAGAAGATGGCAAATGAGCACATGAAATGATGCTCAACTTCATTAGTCACTAGGAAACTGCAAATGAATGCTACAATGAAATAACATGACACATCTATTGGAATGCCTGAAATGAAAAAGACTGGCCATAATGTGTTGGTAAAGATGTGGAGGAACTGAAACTCATATATTGTTGATGAAGATGCAAAATGATACAATCAGTTCGGAAAATAGTTTAGCAGTGTCTCAAATAATTAACTTTGGATTGTGGCAAGATGGCATCAGACTTACAGGCAGAGCTCAGTTTTCTCTCTCTCTCACACACACACACACACACACTCACAAAAATAAACAATGGAGAAAGAGCCAAAAGCTATCTGAAGAAACTGCTTTGGAGGACAGAAGATCAGGACAGTGCAACACAACTCCCTGGAGGGTGAGGGACAGAGAGACCTGCAGCAATAAATATGTGTTAACAAGCCCATGCAGCACCTGGGAAAGGCTCCTCCCCCACCCCCAAGATACTAAGAGGGAGTAAAACCCCTTACTCACTGCATCTGACTGAGAGGGGAACAGATATGTCCCTTCCTGTCAGCTGTTTCAAGGGAAAAGGAAGGGGAAGTTGAAGGGGCTTTACTTACAGTGAATTCTAGCCATTAGAACCTGCTTTGAATCTCTTTCTAGAGATTCAACACAGAAACATAGAAAAGTTAAAATTGAAAGACCTGCACAGAAAGGTGCATTGACAAATGCCATCTGCTGACCAGTCCAGAAATTGCATGGACAAAATGTTTTGTGTTCTTTCTGAATCCTTACCTCTGGGAGAAAATCTGTCCCCAATTAGTGAGCCCCTGGCCTGATTTTGGTAGTTTAAACTAGGCAATTTTAAAGCCAATTTTAAAGCCAAATATAATGAACCAAATGTCAATGAAGTGTTGTGAAAAAAAAAAATAAGCAAGAGAGATAAATTGGCCATCAGAGCAAATTCACTGACATATTCAGATGCCTAGACATCAGCAAAAAGTAACAAGCCATACTTGGAAACAGGGAGATATAGCCCAGCTAAAGGGAAAAACCCAATATCCTAAAGATATATAGGATTTAAGAAAATCAATCAGTGATAATGACACAACTCTCCTAAATCATTCCAAGGAATTAAAAAAAAATGTGATGAAAGAAATAAAAGATATTAATAAAACACATGGAGAGCATAAAGAACAATTTGAAAGTCTGCAAAGAAAAGTAACAGACTTAGGCAATGAAAGACACAATGGATGAGATTAAAAATAATTTAGAGATAACCAGCAAGATGGCAGTGGAGTTAAGGAGCTCCTTGAGTCAGTTCCTGCTACAGGGCAGTTAGTGAGCACACAGAGCTATCTGAGCTAGCTGAAGCACCTGTTTGGGGGCTTCAGGAGGTCAGAAGGGCATCCTGGAACATCACTGAAGGAACGGAAGGAGGAGACTGCCGATTTGCAGAGAAGACTCATAAATAGAGCATTCCATGTCACCGAGTCCAATGCCAATCCCCCATTAGAGCCACAGTCTGCCTCGGGAGCTCTTCTGCAGCTGGAATTGAAAGCTCCATTTCCCCAAAACGGGGGAGGAAGAGATGGTTGACTACTAAATTTACCTATTGATGAGTAAATTCAGCGAGTTAGCTATAATCCTGAGAACAGCTAAAGTTTGAGTCTGTCCAAGTAGAAAGAGGCTGGGAGTCACCATCTTAATTCTGCACCTGGCACAAGGGGAAGCAAGGCAGACTGAGAATCACAGGGCTGGTGGGGACTGGCTTTTTTCCATTCAGGTCAGATTGCAGATCTAGCCTAAGCCCCAGTGCCACCTCCAACAAGGAGGAAGCTGTGGGCCTGCACCAGCCTCTCTGGGAAATTGCCAGCCAAGCCATGGAGGCTGGTGATTATCCTACTCTGGTGGTACAAGCCACCCCAGGAACTGTTCTGTGTTTGGAATTGGAAGCTCCATTTCCCAAAAACCAGGGAGGAGGAGATAGTTGGCTGCCAATTTCAGCTGCTGATTGGTAGACTTGGATGGCTAAAGAATAATAACCCATGGAATAGCTGGGGTGTGAATCAGTCCAGGTTGGAAAGGATAGAAGCCAGCATCATTTTGACATCGCCCCCAGCCCTAGAGGAAGCCTGGCAGACCAAATATCACAGTGATGTTAGGAATCAGTTTCTTTTACCCAGACCAGTCTGTAGCCCTAGCCTATGCTTCAGCCCCACCTCTGGCAGGGAGGAGGCTGGCTAGCTCTGCACCAGCCTGTCCAGGTAACCTTGGGTACCTTTGACTGCACAAAAAAAAATAATAATCTGAAGTATTCCGAGTCAACTACAGTCATCTTGGACCTGAACGGCATAGTCCGCTGTGCACACCTACAGTTCTATCCCCGCCCCAGGCAGGGGAGAAAGGGTTGTGAAGCTTCATCAGTCTCTCTGGGCAATCACAGTCTAGGCCTGCACGACTTGAATGATTCCACACAACTGTGACTCAGTCTCTACCTCTGGGAAAGGAAAGTTGGGAGAAGCTTCATTGGTCCCTGCGGCATTGAGGGCAGCTTGGGCCTCCACAGTTTATAGCACCAATTACATCCTTGGCACCTACTGCACAACCAGCAAGGGAGAAAGGGCAGGAGGTCCTAAACTAAAGAGAAAAACTGCACCCAGAATAAATATCTAGTAAGCCAGATACCAAGACACCAACCAAAAATTACAATCCACATCAAGAAACAGGAAGATATGGCCCAGTTAAAGGTTAGCCTCCAGAAGACATAAAGGATTTGAAGCAACTAATCATAGATGTTCAAACAAATCTCCTTAATAAATTCAATGAGAAGGCTAAAGAGATTAAGTATATTAAGAGGACAGTGGATGAGCACAAAGAAGAATTTGAAAGCATGCATGGAAAAATAGCAGATCTTATGGGAATCAAAGCTGCAATAAATGAAATTTAAAAATCATTGGAATAATATAATAGCAGATTTGAGGAGGTAGGAAAAGAATTGGTGAACTTGAAGAAATGGCCTCTGAGGATGAAAATACAAAAGGACAGATGAAGAAAAGAATGGAAAAAATTGAACAAGCTCTCAGGGAACTAAATGACAGCAAGAGATGTGCAAAATACATGTCATGGGTGTCCTAGAAAGAGAAGAGAAGGGAAAAGGGGCAGAAGGAATATTTGAAGAAATAATGGTAGAAAATTTCCCAATCCTATTGAAGGACATAGATATTCATGTCCAAGAAGCACAACATATGTCCATCAAAAAAAAATCTGAATAGACCAACTCTGAGACACATGTCAAATGCCAAAGACATAGAGAGAATTCTTTTTTTTTTTTTAAAGATTTGTTTATTTATTTAATTCCCCCCCCCCCCCCCGGTTGTCTGTTCTTGGTGTCTATTTGCTGCGTCTTGTTTCTTTGTCCGCTTCTGTTGTCGTCAGCGGCACGGGAAGTGTGGGCGGCGTGAGAACAGCAAGAAAAAAGCAATGCAAAACATATAAGGGATACCCAATAAGATTAAGTGCTGATTTCTCACCAGAAACCATGGAGGCAAAAGACAGTGGTCTGACATACTTAAAATACAACAAGAGAAAAACTTCCAGCCAAGGATTTTATATCTAGCAAGACTGTCTTTCAAAAATGAGGGCAAGATTAGAATATTTACAGACAAACAGAAATTGAGAGAATTTCTAAGCAAGAGTATTCAGGAAATACTAAAGTGTGTGCTACAGCCTGAAAAGAAAAGACAGGAGAGAGAGGTCTGGAAGAGAGTCTAGAAATGAAAGTTATATCAATAAAAGTAAGTAAAAGTGTCAAAAGAATGTTAAAAATAAAATATGACCAATAAAACTCAAATAGGAATAAACGTAATCAATGATGTAAAGCACTTGTATCCAGAAAACTGCAACCCAATTTTAAAAGAAATGAAAAAAGTCCTAAATAACTGGAAGAATATTCCATGCTATTGATTGCAAGACTAGACATCATTAAGATGTCAATTCTACTGAAATTGATATACAGATTCAATGCAATCCTGATAAAAATTCCATCAGCATTTAAAAAAAAAAAAAACCTGAAAACACAATTATCCAATTTATTTAGAAGGGTAAGGAGTCCTGAATAGCCAGAAACATCAAAAAAGAAAAGCAAACCCTCATCTCCAGACTTTACATCATACTACCAAATTATAGTGGCAAAAACAGCATGATACTGGCATAAAGATCGACACAAAGACCAATGGAAACAAACTGATAACACAAAAATAATCTCTCACATGTGATTTTTGACTAGCCTGTCAAACCCACACAGCTCAGGCAGAACAGTCCATTCAGGAAAATGATGCTGAAAGAACTGGATATCTACAGCCAAAAGAAGGAAAGAGGACCTCTATCTCATACCTTATCCAAAAATTAACTCAAAATGGATCAAAAACCTAAAAATAAAAGCAAGAACCATAAAACATCTAGAAGAAATTGTAGGAAAATATATCTTCAAGATCTGGTGGTAGGTGGTGGATTATTAATGAAGATAAGAGAATGACTGAGATGGACTTATGATGTTTAATGTATGTAGAAGTTTTAATTAGCTTTACTGTAAAAGTGTGGAAATGTATAGAATGGATGGTAACAAGTAGTGAGTAATAGCTAGTTTATAAATGGGGATGTGGTTGAAAATGGTAGTCTAGGGATGTAAACACCAACTGACAGAAAGCTACAGAATAATCTAGAAACTGAATAGAACAGTAAACCAAGAGGTGGATGAGAATTGTGTTGATGGTACAGATGCAAGAGTGTCCTTTGTGAGCTAGAGCAAATGTATATCGCTACTGCAGTGTGTTGGGAATGCATAGGAAAAATAAACTGGAATGACCTATGGATTCTGTTTAACAGTAATAATATAATATTCTTGCACCTATGCCAAAAGTGTACTGTGTTGATAATGGGGCAGTATGGAGGATTGGGCCAAAAGTATACTATGGACATGGTAACAATCAGATGATATAATCTTTTTTTTTAAAGATTTATTTATTTATTTATTTATTTATTTATTTATTTATTTATTTATTTATTTATCTCCCCTCCTCCCCACCCTGGTTGTCTGTTCTCTGTGTCTATTTGCTGAGTCTTCTTTGTCCACTTCTGTTGTTGTCAGTGGCACAGGAATCTGTTTCTTTTTGTTGCATCATCTTGCTATGTCAGCTCTCCATGTGTGCAGTGCCATTCCTGGGCAGGCTGCAATTTCTTTTGCACTGGGCAGCTCTCCTTATGGGGCACACTCCTTGCACATGGGGCTCCCCTACGCAGGGGACACCCCTGCATGGCACGGCACTCCTTGTGCACATCAGGGCTGCACATGGGCCAGCTGCACACAGGTCAAGGAGGCCCAGGGTTTGAACCGCAGACCTCCCATGTGGTAGGCAGATGCCCTAACCACTGAGTCAAGTCCATTTTCCTAAAAAGGTTATTGATATGGGAAGGGGTAAAAAGGGAAGGATGTTGGGCATATGGGAGTCCCCTGTGTTCTATATGTGGCTTTACTGAGACCTAAAATTTCTTTGAAGACAAAATTTTTTAAAAGTAATAGACTGGGGAAGAAACGGAAGAAAATGTCACTATACATACAGGACAGCATATATTACAGTGATGAAAGGAAAAATGTGAAAAAGTTTTAATATTTTTCATTATTTTTTAAAATTTTACTTTATTTTTATTTTTTAAAATTATTTTATGTATTTTTTATGTTTAATCTGATCATTATTATTTCATTTTCCCATCAATTGTATTTGGTGATATTCTTGGCTTCATTTTTGAAGTTTTGTACCACAGAAAGGTTACAACTGTGAAAGGGGAGGACCATTGGTGTGGGGGATCAAGTTTGGTGGATATGTGGGAGGAAGTTCACCTGGGCATACATATAAGGTATATAAATATGTTCAAATGTTCATGGGGCATCATCACAGTGGTAGAGATTCACACAATAATTTAAGAAATATTGAATTCCCATCCTGGGGAGCTATGCTACATTAGCTAATGGAATAGCATAAATCCCCCAAGTGCAGGGTAATGACTAGTGAAGAAGGATGGTCCATTGATGGGCCCTTGATATTGATTTTGCTTATGAGACTTCACTCTTGAAATTGCAACTTAGCTTACTGCTGTAGTGTGCCTAAGACTTACCTCCTGAGAGCCTCCATGTTGCTCAGATGTGGCCCCTATCTAAGCCAAACTCAGCATATAAATGCAATACCTTTCCCCCAGGGTGAGACATGACTTCAGTGGATGAGCCTCCCTGGCATGGAGGGATTACTACCAAGCACCAACTTGTAATGCAACTGGGAAAAGATCTTGAATAAAAGAGGGAAAAGACAAAGGCAAATAAGTGTATATGGCTAAGAGATTTCAAAGTGAGTCGGGAGGTCATCCCAGAAGTAACATTTATGCATGTCTCATCAGAATATCATAGACTGCCAAAGTAGATAATACCCTGCGGGAGAATCTCTTCCTGACGGGGGCAGCTGGAGGGGTCAGGAGAGCCGCACCGAAGCGGGGTTCGAGGTCGTGGCAGACAACCTCGGGGGCTCTCAGGTGTGGAGGACGCACGGCGGGGGGAAGGAAGGAGCTGCACAGACCAGGTCTGTGCATAAGTCCAATTTATTGAGGAAGTACAGTGGGTTATATAGGAGATGCAGAGGGTGGGGGGAGACGTGGCGGTAGGGGATTGGCATAAGCATGGGCGGACTTGTGGTTGGCTGCCGTAAGCAGTTACTAGGGATGGGGGCAGATATTAGGCTAGCTCTGCTGTCTATAGGGACGGGGATTGGTGCAGGCAGGTACTGCCTTCTGATAGGTGGTTGCAATTAGTTGCTAGGCAGAGCGCAGGCGGAGAGGCTAGGGGTGGGGGGAAAAAAGGGGGAAGCGACTAGGCGGGAGTCTGCTATCTGAGCTTCTAGGACAGCTGTTTGAGGAGATAGGCCAACAATACCCCAAACAGCAGGGCTCATGAGGGCTCTGGAGACACTCAGGTTCTACGATCATGGCAGATAGCTCTGGAATTTGGTGCCTTGCCCGCGGGCCCTACTTTGGAATTTGTGCTCCTGATTATGATAGAGTTGGACTCAGATGTAACTTCTCTACATGTGCTTCTTCTGTCCATTCTATTTGAAACTATAGTTGGTGCTGGAATTAGTAGGTGTACATCCAAGAGACTTGTATCTTTGCACTGTCCATGTGGCATCTGGGCCCTGAGCTGCAGCAGAGTTGCAACACCTACTCTCCTGTTCATTGGACTCACCCAGAACAACTAACAAGGAGGTGAAGATGGACAACCACCATACCAGGGAACTGAGAGAGTCCACAACTGCAAGCATGAGAGTCCCATCCACCAGCCTTATGGGATCAAGGCCCCCTCACAATTAGAGGTGGAGTGGGCATCGCCATCTCAGAATCCTCAGGATTAGGGGCTAAAATATGGACTAGAGTGGACTTACTGGTATTCTACTATAGACTTATTGTGATTCTAGCAAGGGAGGACATTATATCATTGATGTGAAGACAATGACCACTGGAGGTGCTGAAGGCAGGGAGATGAAAAAAGAGGTGTAATATGGGAGCAGTTCAGGGTGGAGTTTTCCTGAATGACATTATAATGACAAATAAAGGACATTATATATCCAGCCATAACCTACAAAATTGAGTGGGAGAGAGTGTAAACTACAATGTAAACTATGATCCATGATTAATGGCAATGCTCCAAAAGTGTTTCTCAGTTGCAATGAGCATACTACACTAATAAGAGAAGTTGTTAATGTAGGGAGGGGTGGCAGGTGTGGGGAGTGGGACATATGAGATTCCCTTACATTTTTGTGTGTAACATTTTGTGTAATCTAAGTATCTTTTAAAAAAATAAAAAATAAAAATTAAAAAATTTGAACAGGAAAGAAGCAACAATATTCATTTTATGAAGCCAGAATCACTCTAATACCAAAAGCAGATAAAGATACTATAAAAAAAAAGAGAAAATAACAGACCAATACCTCTGATGAATATAGATGCAAAAGTCCTCAACAAAATACTTGCAAATAGAATCCAAAGCTCATTAAAAGAATTATAAACCATGATCAAGTGGGTTTTGTCACAGGTATACAAAAAATCAATTAGTGTGATAAACAACATTGTAAAATAGAAGAAAAGTCACATGATTCTCTTGATAGATGCAGAAAATGGCATTTGACAAAACACAACATCTTTTCTTATTAAAAATTTCCAAAAGATAGGAAAAGAAGGAAACTTTCTCAATATGGTAAAGTGTATATATGAAAAACCTACAGCTGGCATTGTACTCAAAAGTGAAAGACTGAAAGCATTCCTGCTGAGATCAAGAATAAAACAAGGATGCCCACTGTCACACTTGTTATTCAATATTGTGCTAGAGATTCTAGCTAGGGCAATTGGGCTAGAAAAAGAAATAAAAAGCACCCAAATAGGAAAGGAAGAAGTAAAACTTTCACTATTCACTGACAATGATCACATATCTAGAATCTACTGAAAAATCCATGACAAAATTATTAGCACTAATAGACGATTTCAGCAAAGTGGCAGGATTCAAGATTAATATACAAAAATCAGTAGTGTTTCTATACAATACTGATGTGCAATCTGAGGAAGAAATCAGAAAAAAATTCCATTTATAATAGCAGCTAAAACAATCAAATATTTAGGAATAAACTTAACCAAGGTCATAAAGGACCTGTAGTCGGAAAACTATAAAATATTGCTTAAAAAATGAAAAAGATTTAAATAAATGAAAGACTACTCTGTATTCATGCATTAAAAGACTAAATATCATTAAGATGTCAATTCTACCCAAACAGATGTACAGATTCAATGCAATCCCTATAAATATCCCAATAGTCTTTTTTGCAGAAATGGAAAAAACAATTATCAAATTATTTGGCCCTGAATAGCCAAACATGTCTTAAAAAGGAAGAACAAGTTTGGAAGACTCTCACTTCTAGATGTTAAAGCATATTACTTAGCTACAATGGTAAAAGTAGCATGGTACTGTTGTAGAATTTGAGAGAGTTTCAATTATTTGCATATAGATAGGCCAGGACTCAGGAACGATTTTGAGAAGGAAAAATGGTTTACTGATGGCCGGCCAGACTTGGGAGCTTTCTGTTTCAATCCTGAGCCCTGAACAAAATTTTTGAGACTTTTTTATACAGAGAGGAAAGGCTAAATGGTTCTTTTGTTTCAGTTCTCAATAGGCTTGAATTAGCATATATATCTTCCACATCCTAGGTAAGCTTTTAGCAAGGACTTCATAAATTTTAGATAAGCTTTTTGCACATTTGGTTTGCATTTCCCCTGAATATTCAAAGTCTATAGAGTTTGCATTGACAAACTGTTTCCTGGGACTGGAGTTGTCGCCATGGTCACCAAGGGCGGGACTGCAGCCCCCCATCATTCCACACCCACAAATCAGGACAGACAGCTTAGGTTAAGGTTATCTCCAAAGAAACAAAGAGCCTCCGACCCAGAGCCCACATCATTCCCCCCTTATGCCAAAGCTTAACGTGCTAAACTTTGGCATAATTATTTTTAGAGCTATGAGGTGGATGACTGCTTGTTGTTTTGTCTGATTACTTTACTTGTCAATCTTTAGTGTAGCATCTAGGACTGTTTTTAGAAGTTTAGAAGTTTTCACACTGGACAGCAGAACCCTGGGGTGGGGGCCCCCCTGCAGGCATCCTGGGACCACCGGCACTCACGTGGATTTCCAGTCAGGCTCCAGATCCATCTATTAATTTTGTTTTACTCTTAAAGAGCTTACACCTTTAATCTTAAAAGGGTGCTGAAGGGAGATGATCTTTTTTCTGTATCTGCTTCCTGCTGGCCATGAGCTGTAGTCATTGCTTAACAAGGTGTAAACCTCTTATTTTATTTTAACTGGAGGAAGATGGATCTGGCATTCTGTACCAAGTTGGATGAAGTTTTTATACGGTTAAAAAATGTTCACTCTGAAAGAAAAAAACTTAATTAAAAATTTGGAATACCCGTTTTTAAAAGAGGACATTGGATTACAGAGGTAGACAAGGTTAGGTGCTTATAAAGATGGTACTCTTTTTTAAAGCTGGTGGCAACAGTATATAAGCATACACTTTTTCTAAGTTATTTATTTTTAGAGAGAAATTTCAATAGATACTTAGCTTTGTTTGAAGACACATTTCAAGCTGTTTAATGATTGGCACGCATGTACTCTGTCAGATGCTCCTGGTGAAGTGGCACCCTTTGGGCAATTGGTTTCATTCAGGATTAGTACACTAAGTTGGAAATTTTCTTAGTTTTTAGCTGTGGGAGTGATCAGAAATACAGAAGAAAGGTTTTTTTTACATTTTGGTTTTAATTGTACAATTTCTAGTAATTTTGACTTGTTCAATAGGTGATTCGTTATTAGCAAGCAAGCCTCATTTTTGCTACACAGTAGAGTGCAGCAGAATAGTAAGTTGCCTGAGCCTGGTTAAGACTGCCACCTTATTCTATAGACATGTTTATTAACTGTTTAGAAAATGAATTTACCAGAATTTAACATGTCTAATATACTTTTGCACTTGATCCAAAATAGAAAAGATAACATTATAATTATTAGGAATATATTTAGTACAGGATAAAAGTACAGCACTTAATATTAACTAATATATTAATTTATGCATAAGGATTCAGAGTTGCAATTATAGTTTTAGTATCAGGTTTGTAATACTTTACATGTTATCTCTCCATAGGAGCAGGCCATAATGTCAATTGTGTTTAAGTTTTACTTACAGTAACCTGGTATCATGACTCCATTTAGCATGTTCTTCACACAGTGAGCAAGTCGCAGTATTGTTGATTCTAGAGAGTTTCCAGTATTCTACTAGCCTGGTGCACAGTGCTCTCTGGCACTATGGAATAATGCCAGTCTGGAGGCGATATCCTTTGTACACTTGGCTGTACCAAGTCATCATTGGCTGCTGCAGGAGCTTGAAACTGCAGGGTAGTTTCCATCCACTTCAGGAGCAGAACGAGAGGCTGATATAGCAAATATTTTTAATTGAGGGGTCAGTGACCAGCCTAGCCAATAACTCACATGGAGAGACAACCGGCATGTATTCAAGGCCTGGTTTGAATGCACAAAAGAGTTTTACAATGTTAAAGTTTATTCCTTGTTTTTATATATTTTAAACAATTTAATGCAATACATCATATATCAAATGACTGTTTACCTACACAATTTTACCATGAAGATAACAGTAGGTACTTTACTTTAGTAATAGAGGGAAAAAATTATTTTTCATTGTTAAAATGAAAACAGAAGATTCCCAATAGAATCAAGATAACTTTGTATTACCATTTACTTAAATATGCACCTTGTGGTGGCCTTCAGACAGGTTTTATTATCATGAAGTTATTTTTTTGCAACCAATACCAATCTAAGTTTTTAGTTAACAATGACTTCTAGTACTAGAACTAGTTAAACGTTTTCAGTTTGGAAGATGTTTTACAAACTCTTTGTAATTGACTATAACCGCATTGACTAGCCACCTCATGTTTAAATAAACTTATTAAATTACAATTGCCAACCAAAGAAATTTATTTTATTTATTTAAGAGAGCATATTTACAATCTTTTTTGTTTAGACTAATTTCACCAATGTGAACTTACAATTTCCATTACTCTAAAGATTTTGTACATATAATGTTAATTTAGTTTATAAGTTAACTATGGGAGATTATGCTCAAGTTAAGTAAAATTAAAACCATTATAGTTTATGCAAGGAATGTTCTCTTTGTTCCTTACAAGAAGCTAAAACTTTTTCTTTGTTTAAGTTATGAAAATGAATAATTTTTTAAAAGCACATTGATTACCAGGTTTCAAAACATATTACACAATTACTTAATTTGTTTAATCATAATCCCAGAAAGATCACTCCATAGTTTTTATGGACTTTACTTACTGAAATTTGCCAACAGACCACTAATTACCTTTATCTTTGTTGGAAAGAAATCTTCTGAAAGAAAATAAGGCTCACCCAATTGTGGAGAAGAAAAGAATTTATTCTCAATCTTGCAAGAATGGACACACAACCAGAAAATATGGCTGGTGCCCTGAGCAAAGAAAAATGACACAATTTATACCCCTAAGCCTACCACACAAGCTCTTCCTGTTTCTCCATAGATTGGATACTTCAGAAGTTGCAGCCTATCTGAGAAGATCTAACTTTCCCATGCAAAAGTTTGTGATTTAACCACTTCCTCTATCACATTCCAACCATTTTAGTTTTTACCTGCTCCCCTTTGTCAAATAAGGAATGGAATTTAGTGCTGAATTGGTATTGACTTAGCTCTTTCTTGGGCATCCTTTTATTGCCTATAGGACTGGCTTAAGCTGGTTTCCTTTGTTGCTGTTTAACCCAGAGTGGGAGACCAAAGCAGTAGGCTGCCAGGTCACATCAATCAATATTTTCTTCCTTTATGTGAAAACTAGACTAATCTTTTTGTTTTAAATTTTATGGCTAAAAAAAGGTTTAAACTGGGAAATTACAGGGCAAACTGATTCTTAACTCCCTAGCCTAGCAGATAGGTTTAATCTGCCACATCTAGTCTTGCCTTCAAAGCTCCTGCAAAGAGGAGACACTTTCCCAATAGTTCCTATAATCAGATTTCTATATGACCTTTTCATCCTGCTTAGTCTAATTTGGGCTCCAAGAATATTTATTTACATATATAACTGCATATTTAAGCTCAATAATTTGAGCAAATAGGCAGACATGAATAGTTTGACAAAAAAACATAACTTTAGTTACTTAAAACTTCCATTTTTTACAAAATAAGTGTGACTGCAAAACATTTCAAAGACTCCTGAAACTTTTCTTAATTTTCACTATGACTGTGCAGTTTTACACTATGACCATGCAGTTTTACACAAGAATTTTGTTTCTTAACTAATGACTTGTAACCAAAATGTTCCCAATGCTTTAGCACCATTTTTTTGTTTGTTTTAGAACCTTATATTTTACCTTGAATTTAGCAGAATTTTGATAAGCAACAAGACTAATTCTATGCATATTCACTGAGGCTATTGGAAGCCTCAGGGAGACAAACTGGCTTCTCTCATGAATTGCCACTTCTAGGAACACTGACAGTCAAGGCAGAAGACTCCCTTTATTCCCCTCAGTCCTTGGAGATAATAAAACTCCAGTGGTCATTTAAACCCAAGGGCTAAGAATTCCACCAGGCAGCAATTTCATTTATACTTGGATTCATGAGAGAAAGCAGAGTTACTGATACTAGTAGGATAGGAGCTGTTATGAAATGACCACTGGCAAAGGGGTGAGGCTAGGCTCAAAGCAACCATAAATGAAGGTAAGGTTAGTTTAGAATTTACACTTAAATAATAGTTTCAGGCTAAATTCACCCAGCTATAATTTCAGTTATTATCTTTCCACTGTTTTATAATATAAATGCATTTATAAATGATCTTAACTCAGTTACAGTTTTTATTAACTTTTTTAATCTTAAGGTGAATTAGATACCTTTATTAATTAAGCTACAAGAATTTTATTAATAACAATTCTTTGAAGTCCTGCCTTTTCTTAGTAATGGAACAAATTCCCATCTGCAAGTTGTGCATTTAATTCATCAGCAAGAGAGTATTGGCATTTAAAGATTCATTTTAAACTACCTTTTTACCATGAATTCTTAGCTGCCAGCAACTGACAAAAGCCAAACATAGATTTTAAAGTAACATTTCATTCCTTTTTTTCTCTTTTCCCTCTGTAGTTTCACAACCCTGAAGTTCCTAGCCTGACCACTGAAAAGGTTATCAAGTGGTTCATGGTCTATTGTTTAAAGCCATAGCCTCCTTTCTTCAGATGATTTTACAATTCTATACATTCCAAAGTATTTCTACAGTCTTACAGAGAGAGAGATTTTGGCCTTGACACCCTAGGGAGGGAACTTTACTGCATTTATTTTGATTCCACTTTTCATCCCCATCAATTCCCCCCCTTCCAGGCAGTTGGGTGCACAACAATCAAATAGGAATGCAGCTTATGAATAGAAAGTGTGGACTCACTGGAAAGGGGCAAGCCACTCCCCCTTTTCCAGCTTTATGCCAAAATGGGCAGACAGAACCTACTCAAATTTGGCACCCCTCCTGGGGACCCAGCCATCTTGACTGGGGCAGCCCCAATAAACTTGGGTGCATGGTGCAGACACAGATGGCCTCCAAGCCCCAGCAAAGGGGCAGACCAGAGACAAGACAGTAGAGCATGCACAACCATCTAGACTCCACAAACATCCAGACTCCTCAGGTTTGCCCCATAATCATTTCACCCCCTTGCCAATGGCAAGGGAGTGTTCCAGCTCAACTAAATTCTACTTTACATAACCACACAACTCTAACACTAGCATTGAGCTGACACAGACAGAAGCACAAAGGTTACTACTCTTACCCACAAGCTCTCTCTATATTTTTTCAGCATGACTGCCCCTGCAGCCATCACAAACCTTAGAACACTTAACATTTGGTATAAAGTGAATTCATTCACAATTCAGCACCATGACAAAAAAGTCCAGCTAGACCTTTTCACTGTTTAAATTTATACCCAGACCAAGCTTCACTAGAAAAGCCGATCCATTTTCCTGTAACCAAGTTTTTAAAAAATCCAGACCAATTCCAGGACTTTAGGACTTGAACCTATAAACATTCCTTCCTATTATAATCAAGCCTCCACTCCTTCAGTGGATGTGAGACCAGTACCAGATTCTAACATGAAGTTAGACAAACATAAAACACCAGCTTTTTCCTCTTTTTTCCAGATCTAGAGAGAATGGCTTCCCCCCAATTTTTCTGGGGCTACTAGGGTTCTCTCGGGCAGTGATCAGCCTCCCCCTACTAGCAATTAAAGCTAGGGCTTTCCAGACTGTGCTCTCCCAGGGAATCTTACCTTCTTTCATGTTTGCGGAGTTCTTTTTCATTCCCAGAATCTTTCTCTTCAGACTTTCCATTGCCCTCGATTTTTGTTGGAAAGATTCTGGTGGAGCCCACATCTTTTCTGGATTAAATTTAATCCAGGGGTGCCCAGATTGGGTTTCACCTGAGTCCTCCTGGCTTCCTTGGGGATTTGGAAGGGGCAGCAAAATGTTACCATCTCTGGCCTTCATTTGCATCTGAGAGAGCCCCCAAAAATGTTGTAAAAGTTGAGAAAGGTTCAATTATTTGTGTATAGAGAGGCCAGTACACAGGAATGATTTTGAGTAGGAAAACTGGTTTATTGATGGCTGGCTGGACTCAGGAGCTTCCTGTTGCAAACCCAAGCCCTGAACAAGACTTTCGAGGTTCTTTTATACTGAGAGGAAAATTTAAATGGTCCTTTTTTTCAGTTCTCAATAGACTTGAATTAGCATATATATCTTCCCCATCTTAGGTAAGCTTTTAGCATGGACTTCATGCATTCCAGATAAGCCTCTAGCCCATTTGGTTTGCATTTTCCCTGAATATTTACAGTTTATAGACTTTGCATTGTTAAACTGTTTCCTGGGACTGGAGTCGCTGCCATGGTTACCAAGGGCAGGACAGCAGCCTCTTATCATCCCACACCCACAAGTCACAGACAGCTTAGGTTATCTATTAAGAGATGAAGAGCCTCCCACCCATAGCCCACATCAAGTGGGGAGCTTTTGTTCACATTCCTACATTATCTGAGCAGGCAAAAGCTTTATTTATGGATATGCAGTATAACCCTAACATACATCAAAAGGGGATTGTAGAGGACTTGGTTCTTTTACACTGAGACAGGATTCAGAGATGCAAAATTTAACATAGGAGCCATTGCAATAAAGGGCATTACTATTCTCATAACCTGGTTTACATAAGCACCAGTGTGGGTTGATCAATGGCCCCTGTCTGTGGAAAAACTCAGTGCCCTTCATAGTTTAGTAAAAGAACAATTATCTCAGAAGCATAATGAGCCCTCAAGTAGTCCTTGGAATTCTCCAGTGTTTGTAATAAAAAAGAAATCTGGAAAAGGGTGAATGCTAACTGATGTAAGAGGTGTTAATAAGGTTATGAGCCCTATGGGGGCACTGCAACCAGGGGTTCCACAGCCCTCTATGACTCCTAAGGATTGGTCTTTGATTATTATAAATTAGATTTGAAAGATTGTTTCTTTACTATTCCTTTGCGTCCTTCTGATAAAGAGAAATTTGCCTTTTCTGTTCCTGCTATAAATAATCAATCCCCTATGCAGAGATATCAGTGGTGTGTGTTGCCTCAGGGCATGATGAACAGTTCTACCATGTGTCAATTATTCATTCACCAACCTCTACAGGTGCTAAGAAAAAGGTTTCCAAAATCTATGATTATTCATTATATGGATGATATATTATTTGGACATTCTTCAGACGACAAGTTACAGCAATTGTTTCAGTATGCTGAAAAGGTGTTTCCTTAGTATGGGTTACAGATTGCCCCTGAAAAAGTTTGGTGGAATGCCCCCTATTGTTATCTAGATATGCAATTGGCAAATGGACGCATACGCCCACAGAAAATACAATTGAGACGTGATAAATTAAAAACCTTAAATGACTTTCAAAAACTTCTGGGGGATATTAATTGGATTCGTCCTACTCTAGACATTCCTAACTACATATTGCAGCACCTATTTCAAACTTTAGAGGGAGAGCCTGCCCTCTTGAGTCTGAGGAAATTATCCTCAGAAGCAGAAAAGAAATTAAATCTCATTGAAGAATGAATTTCACAGGGACAATTGACTCAAATACATCCTGACAAAACCATAGACTTGGTGATTTTTTCTACCCAGCAATCTCCTAGGGCCCTGTTCTGGCAAGATGGCATATTAGAATGGGTATTTGTTCTCAATAATAAACAAAAAAGATTGCAAACATATTTACAAAAACTTATTTGTATTTTTGCTAAAGGTCAATTATGGCTCATGCAACTTAAAGGGACTGATCCTGATTGAATAATATGTAGTCTGTCTAATGATGAAATTAAACATTTTTATGCTACAAATACACAATGGCAAGTTTCTATTAGTGATTTTCAGGAATTATTGATAACTGTTACCCCACTTCTAAGCTGTTAACATTCTTACAGAGAACAACTTGAATTTTACCAAAAATAGTTAAGTCATTTCCAATTGAAAATGCACTTACCATTTTCACAGAAAGTAGTAGCAATGATAAAGCGGCTTATGTCACTCCTTTTCCAGAAAAGGTTTGGCAAACACTGCATACTCTTGCACAATGTACAAAATTATCAGCTGTTCTCATGGTCCCACAAACTTTTGAAGAGCCTCAATATTATTTCTGATTCTGAGTATGTTTGCTTAACTGTTCCTCAAATTGAAACTGCCAATATCCTTGTAACTGATGAGCTTTCTCAAATGTTCCTGCAATTGCAGGTACTCATTCATCAATGAGTAAATTCTCTGTACATTACCCATATTTGATCACATTCTGCTTTACCTGGCCCATTGTCCACACATAATGTGCAAGCTGATATTCTGGTAGGGTGTATATAGGATGCTGCCAAATATCATGCTCTAACTCATATCAGTACTAAGGGATTGTGACATAAATTTCCATCTTTAACAAAATTACAAGCACAAGGTATTATAAAACATTGTTCTACCTGTGGCCCTCTTGTGTCAGCACCATTTGATAAAGGCACTAATCCCCGAGGCCTGGCTCCAAATCAAATCTGGCAAATGGATGTCACACATGTTCCAACTTTTGGTAAATTGCAATATGTTCATGTTTGTATTGATACTTATTCTACTTTCTCTGGGCTACAGTGCACAGTGGGGAAAGATTTTGTCATGTTCGTTCACACTTGTGGTCTGCCTTTGCAGTTATGGGATGCCCTGCAGAAATCAAAACTGATAATGGTCCAGCTTATTCTAGCAAACAGTTTGCAACATTTTGCTCTAAATATTCCATTGCTCATGTCACAAGAATTCCTTATAATCCTACAGGTCAAGCCATAGTTGAACGGTCACTTCATACCCTTAAGCAAATGTTTTTAAAACAAAAAGGGGGAGATGATGGCATTATAGAACCAAAGGACCAATTGGCAAAAGCTTTATTCACTTTAAATTTCCTTAATGTTTATGATTCAATAATGCCTGCTGAACGGCATTATGCATTGAATAAGAATAAAGAAAAGGTATTGTGTGACTCAGCTAAATATCAGCCAATATATTGGAAAGATGTGCTAACTGACACTTGGCAAAAGGAAAGGTTAAAGTATGGGGGCAAGGATATGCTCTTGTCATTACAGAAGACGGGGAACAAATTTGGCTGCCAGCTAGATGGATTAAATCACAGATAGAGAAGAAAGAATTTTGATGATGATGTCTCCTCTCCTGGTCATGTTAATGGTAACGCTGGGTCATGCAGGTGAAAATCATACTTAATGGGCATATATTCCTAACCCACCTCTAGTACGTGCTCAAACATGGAGAGATCCATCATTTCCTGTATTTTAAAATAAAACACATTTTTCCTGGGCCTATAGATGACAGACTAACCTTAAAACCTGATGAAGGGAAGGAAATATATAATCTTATCCTTCCTTTTGATCATAGACCATTATGTATTGGAAAAAGTCCTCCTTGCATGCAAACAAAAAATCAGACTATGGTTATCATGAAAAGTAATGGTACAAAATTATTAATGATTTTGTTTCCTTCATATAATTCTTTGTTATCTAAAAAGCAAAATTATAATTGTCCACCCCAAAAACCTGAAAAGAAAGAGGGATGGCAAGAATGCCATATAGGAAAAGGATCTGTCGTTTTTAATGATTCCTTTGGAATAGTGTGGGAAAGTGCTCCTATGGAGACCCCCAAAGAATATAAAGGCAGATTTATATGGTATGGACTTAACAACAAAGGTCAATGAGTTAGTAATATGCAATATCCTTTTTCAGAATCTCTATTCTTGGGTGAACAAGTGGTATATACTAACAATTTTACTATTTGGAAATGTAAAGGAAAATGGTTACCAACCCCTTGGATTAATGATACTTATAATCTTAATATACATAAAAACTTGTGGAAGGTATTTCTTGGAATTGCCCCTACTTATGAATGGATTGGTAATTACAGTCAAACAGGTCAATATCTACAATTAAATTAAACCTATCAATTGAAAGCCTGTGTCGGGGATCCTTTTGTATTCATTACTGGAAAAGTAAATGTAAAAGATAATGCCTTGTTTTATAAAAATGGTACCTTGTATACATGTCTGTCAGAAAGTGTGTTGCAGGATGGAGACACCGTCACAACAGCCAGAAGACAATGAAGTATGTGGATTCCTGTCCAAATGAACCGAATATAGCAGTCATCACCTGAAAGTCAGCTATTGCTTCACATGGCGCAAGAAATCCTGAAATGGACAGAAAGATTTATTTGACTCCCAATAATTAGTATAACGGGACTAATTGGAATCATCACAGCTGCTGCAACCGCTGCTGTCGCTTTGCATGAGACTATTCAGATTCAACAATACGTGCATGACTGACATAAAAATGCTAGTTATTTGTGGCATAGCTGAGAGCACATTGATGAACAGTTAAATAATCAGGTGAATGATTTAGAATCGGCTGTTTTGCCTATTGGAGATCAACTGTATAATTTAAATTTGTTAAGGGGATTGAGGTGTAATTGGAATGAAAGTAATTTCTGTATGACTCTGCTTGCATATAATTCATTAGATATAGTATGGAAAAAATTAAGAATCATTTGCTAGGCCATAAAAGTAATATTAGAAATATCTCAAAATCAAATTCCTGTAGCCAATGATAAGGATATTTTCTCAGATATGATTTCACATATTACAAAAATTAACCTAGTTAATTGGTGAAAATCACAGCATTTCCTGTCAGCTTTAGGAATAGGGCTAATCATATTTGTTCTGTTGCTCATGATTCTCGCCTGTGCCGGACAGTGCTTTCAAAGAAAATTGCAAAGCGTAACAGCCATGAGACATGCGAATAATCTGGTGCTAGCAAAAGCACTTCAATAATTTCCCCAAGTCAAAGAGTTTGGCTGGTAGTCAGTGACAGGTAAGACTCTCAGAGGAGGGCAACCTAAGACAGGCACAGTCACCTTGACTAAAACAAAAAGGGTGAAATGTTGGAAACTGAGGCACAGTGGTCTCACAAGGAGAAATGTGCTGTTTCCATGGCTATGCTTCCATCCTAAGGAATGTGGTAATTAAGAGTTCCTGGAAAACAGGATGAAGCTGTTAAAGGCTGAAAGAAAAGATGAGCACATACCTTTTTTTTTTAAGATTTATTTATTTCTCTCCCCTACCCCCCCTCCCCAGTTGTCTGTTCTCTGTGTCTATTTGCTGCATCTTCTTTGTCCACTTCTGTTGGACAGCGGCACGGGAATCTGTGTTTCTTTTTGTTGTGTCATCTTGTTGTGCCAGCTCTCTGTGTATGCGGTGCCATTCCTGGGCAGGCTGCACTTTCTTTCATGCTAGGTGGCTCTCCTTACGGGGTGCACTCCTTGTGCTTGGGGTTCCCCTACGTGGGGGATACCTCTGCATGTCACGGCATTCCTTGTATGCATCAGCACTGCACATGGCCCAGCTCCACATGGGTCAAGGAGGCCCAGTGTTTGAACCATGGACCTCCCATATGGTAGACAGATGCCCTAACCACTGGGCCAAGTCTGCCGCCAGCACATACCTTTTATAGTAAATAAAACACTTAGATTTTGTACCTTGAGATAAGATTTTTTTAGTTCCTTAGAGTTCCTTAGTAATGCTAATAATTAATTGCTTGTTGTCACGTAGACTGGGGTATATAGAGAGCCCCTTGTAAACAATAAAGTTGTCTGAGGAGTCATTACTTGTAGACCCCCTGATCCCAGCTCGCTCATTCTTGTTCTTTGTTTCCTCCCCCTTTTTCTCTTTCTTTCATTCCTGAAACCCTTCGAGTTCAAATCTCCAACAGGAAACAATTCAAATATCCACACCATGGATTAGGACTCAAAAATAAAAAGAAACTGTCAATAAATAAAAACGTTGAATGAATTTTAAAGATTTTGAGTAAAAGAACCCAAGATGGGAGTCTGGCGATGAAGCACAGAAATGACACCTGGCAACAGAGAAGAAAATAAAGAACAGATCATCAGCCTTGGACCTCAGGTGCCAGGAGAGAATGTATTTGGTGTCTGTCACATTTTTGCATCCTTTAATGACACTTTTGTCCATGTCACAGATCTCTCTGGCAAGGAAACCATTTGCCCTGCATATGGTGGGAGGATGGTGAGCACTGACCGAGATGAGTACTCTCTTATGCTGCCATTGGCTGCCTAATATGTGGCTCAAAGGTGCAAGGAGCTGTGTATCACTGCCTTACACATTAAACTCCAGGCAACAGCAGGAAATAGGACCAACATCCCTGGCCCTAGGGCCCACTCAGCCCTCAGAGACCTTGCCTGTACAGGAATGAAGATCCGATGGATTGAAGATGTCACCCGCAACCCTTCTGACAGCACCTGCAGGAAGGGAGATCCCTGTGGTAGCCATCTGTGAACAGGACTCCACAAATTATTTTCTGTTTATAAATTGCCTTCACATAAAAAAAAAAGAAATCAAGACCAAAGAGCATATATCATACAGTCTATAAATATTAGTATAAAATTCTTGAGGGCGGCGGATTGGCCCAGTGGTTAGGGCGTCCGTCTACCACATGGGAGGTCCGCGGTTCAAAACCCGGGCCTCCTTGACCTGTGTGGAGCTGGCCCATGTGCAGTGCTGATGCGCACAAGGAGTGCCCTGCCACGCAGGGGTGTCCCCGCATAGGGGAGCCCCACATGCAAGGAGTGCGCCCCATAAGGAGAGCCGCCCAGTGCGAAAGAAAGTGCAGCCTGCCCAGGAATGGTGCTGCACACACAGAGAGCTGACACAACAAGATGACGCAACCAAAAGAAACACAGATTCCCGTGCTGCTGACAACAACAGAAGTGGACAAGCAGACAAAAGAAGAAGCAGCAGCAAATAGACACAGAGAACAGACAACTGACATGGGGGTGGGTGGGAAGGGGAGAGAAATAAATAAATATATCTTTTAAAAAAATTTAAAATTCTTGAGAATGAAAACTAATCTGCAGTGGCAGAAAGAGTATCCATGGGATAATTGAAAGAAGGTTAAAGCAGAGATTATAAAGAAGCATGAGAAAACTTTGGAGGGACTGTACATGCTCATTTTCTTGGTATGGATGATGGTTTAATGAGTAAATACATGTGTCAAAACCTATCTGGTTATATACTTTAAAAATGTGCTTTGTATTCTATATAAATTACACCTCAAGAAAGCTGTTAAAATCTGTTAAAGAAAAGATAAATCACAATGGTTTAGCAAGAAATTGGGAATGAAGTAGAAAAATCATACAGACATATGCTTTACACATGACAAAGAAAATGCCTTGGACCCAGGTTACACCTTGTTGAACTCACAGAAAGGAACAATGTCCTTCTCCTCCTTCATGCATAATCCTCTACAAATTCCAGATAGGTTAAAAATAAAACAAAATTTTAAGTTTCCTGTGTACAAAGATGATGGAGAAGTCTGGGGCTAGATTTATAGAAAATTTAAATGCTAAAGAAATATTTAGGCAGTGGACTTGGCCCAGTGGTTAGGGTGTCTGTCTACCACATGGGAGGTCCGTGGTTCAAACCCTGGGCCTCCTTGAGGGGTATGGCAATGGCCCATGCGCAGTGCTTTATGTGCGCAAGGAGTGCCCTGCCACGCAGGGGTGTCCCCACATAGGGGAGCCCCACACACAAGGAGAGCCCCTCAGCACAAAAGAAAGTGCAGCCTGCCCAGGAATGGTGCCGCACACACGGAGAACTGACACAACAAGATGATGCAATAAAAAGAAACACAGATTCCTGTGCTGCTGATAACAACAGAAGTGGACAAAGAAGACACAGCAAATAGACACAGAACAGACAACCGGGGTGGGGGGGGGGGGGAGGGGAGAGAAATAAATAAATAAATCTTAAAAAAAAAAGAAATATTTGATATTATTTCACAATTTTGATAAAGCAATTTAATTTTTCACAGGGTGCCAAAAGTTTTTTACTTACTATGGAATAATTATTAATATTCCTAATAAGCAGGGGAAAATCTAAGCTGTTTGTTTTAAATACCCCAGGGGTCAATAGGAATGCAGGTATATTGCAAAAACCGTGTATTTTGTAATTGTTCTTTCCCCATAGGTTCCAACTACTGGGGAAAAAAAAGCACCTAAAGGGAACTTCCACAGTCATCTCCTTCAGGTTCAAATAGACACAAATAAAATTTTCCCTTCAATAAGGATCAGTAGGATTACCTTTCTTATTTTGCTTGGTTGGTCTTAAATTGTTACTCTTCATCAAATATTCTTTGAATACTTTTGCAGAAACAACTACACTACATTATCAGGATGGGAAAGATGCTGGGATGTTAGTGTTTCATGATAAAATTATCTTGTAACTGTGTGTGTGAGTGCACATCATGTAAGACCAAAGAAAAAATCATATAGAACCAGCTGTAGTTTCTCCAGTGAAGATATTTAGGTAAGTCACAAAATTCCACTTGTACTTGATAAAATATTGTAGTTGAAATTGAATTTTGAAAGCTGGCAAAAATGCTTAAGTATATGGATGGAACTCTTATTTTATACCCAGTAGGCAAGAACAAACAGGCAGACTGTATCTGTTTCATGTTAGGTGGGCAAAGAATTTGCAATGTATGTGGAACCCATTTCCCCTTCGGCTAGTTCTGTATCTGTTCTTTTGGCCTCAAAATCTTGGCTTTCCTCTCCTTGTTAAATTCATTCATATTAATAAGACCTTTCATTTCTACTGAACTTTGGAAGTTTACAAAACATTCTCACATGATTTAAATAATATAGTTTTACATGCTCTAGTCAGAGCAGAAATTTCTCTTTTACTAAAAGGACACTGAAATAGACCTACTTATTCAACAGCCTTGATTTAGTAAGAGGTCAATCTATGAATAAATCTCAGGCTCCCGACTCCTAGTCCACTTCATAAATTGCTATATTGAGGATTTTAAAGGATACCCTTTTTCACTTTATGCTTTTCCAAAAGTGGATTCAGAAAAGCCCCCAAACCTAGTCTTAAAAATAAAAGGAAGTGATTCCCTCATAGTCTTTGATGCCTTTATTACAACTAATCGGTTTTTGTGTCCACTCTTCTGTCCTCATTGTAGTTCTTGGGTGAGAAACCTAGTCAGCACTTAATTAAATCAGCTGCTTCCGGGAAACGGACTTTGGCCCAGTGGTTAGGGCGTCCGTCTACCATATGGGAGGTCCGCGGTTCAAACCCCGGGCCTCCTTGACCCGTGTGGAGCTGGCCATGCGCAGTGCTGATGCGCGCAAGGAGTGCCGTGCCACGCAAGGGTGTCCCCCACGTGGGGGAGCCCCACGCGCAAGGAGTGCGCCCGTGAGGAAAGCCGCCCAGCGTGAAAAGAAAGAGCAGCCTGCCGAGGAATGGCGCCGCCCACACTTCCCGTGCTGCTGACGTCAACAGAAGCGGACAAAGAAACAAGACGCAGCAAACAGACACCAAGAACAGACAACCAGGGGAGGGGGGGAAATTAAATAAAATAAATAAATCTTTAAAAAAAAAAAAAAAAAGAATCAGCTGCTTCCATCAAATGTTTATCCTTTGAGATTTTAATATCTCGATCTCATAACCCTGCTTTAATTTTCATACACTTCAGAAACATGATCATGCACATTTGCAATCATATTAAAAGATATGAAAGAATCTTTGCATGTAAAATTTGTCAAGGGAAGAGAGATCAAACCATTTTTATTAGTACCACGGTCCACACTGAATATGTTTTAAATATTTATCTGAAGTTTATTAATGTTGGAACATAGCACTGAATTACATTTTACCACTATATATGGCACTCAGTATTTAAATTTGTTGAAGAAAATCTAGAAATGTGAAGGATGCGAATGGAACTAAAGCAAAGGCAAAGAACTGAAAGAAAATATAGTATAACTTTATGTCTTTCTGGCTATGTTGCTTTAGCTGAGGATTGGGAAAATATGAGGAGCAAGAAGTGTGCATAAATCAAAATGTAGGTAGAGTTGAAGGAAGAAAAAGAAGAAATCTAACAGATCCAGTGTCTCTTTTAAGTCACAGCTTCTGGGCTAGATTTTGCCATTTCATTACGACAGATGCTCTGCTGGACTACTATTCTAAACATATAGCAATGGGGAGAAATTCAAGGAGGTGACCAGGTGATAGGAAGAGAGGCTCTAAAATCAGTACAATTTAGCTAAATTTCTGTTAATACCAGTAAACTGATAATGGGGAAATTTATTGTTAGCTTACCATGCACAAGGCACAGTTGTAAAGTCTTTGTATATATTCACACCTGGTTGATTCATCTAATTCCCTAGTTTTAAGTAATTTATATGCACTGGTGACTCAGAAAATGATGTCTCTGTCAGACCTCTTTCCTAAACTCCAGACTTATATACAATTTTATATTCAATATGGTCATCTAATAGATATCTTGAACCTAATGCATGGAATGAAGAGAAATATTCACCAAACCTTTTTCTCTAACACCACCACTGACCCAGTCTTAGGCTGAAACTCTTCATTTCATTCTTGTTACTCTTTTTCAGATTCTGACTTCCAATCCTCCTACTAATACCATCTATCCCGGATGAATCTGACTTCTTATCAACTCTACCATTACCAGTCTGATCCAAGCCACCATCATCTCTCAGCTGTGTGACATAGAGCATTTACTTAATCTCCTCCCTCTCTCTGCCTGTCCATCTCTTTCTCCATCAGTCTGCAAAATGGAGACAATAACAGCCCCGCTTTCATTGGTCTGTTATTAATATTAAATGACAACATTTATATAATGTCCTTACATTGTGCCTGGCACATGGTAAATGCTCAGTAAATGGAGGCAATACATTCTGCTGTTATTCTCTTTCTCATCTTCTTTTAATACATGACAAATGCTTACATTTCTAGCATTGCCCTCTTCATATTACTTTCAACTTAGTTTCATTCCTTTCATATCGGCATGATAGCATGGGTAATAAGCAAGTTAAGGCATTTTTAAAACCAGTAATGCAGACGGAATGTGTAAAGCTTGAAGGAAACCAAAGCTCTTTGTGACTTGGAGTCAGGGACTAAGTGAGCAAATTCAAGATGCCAAGCCTGCATGGGAAATCCAAGGGACATCATTAAAAGAGATATCAATTTCCAAGACGTCAGAAGAGAAAACACATTGCAGAAAGAAAACCAACAAAATGTACAACAGTTCTGTATAGACTTTCTCTAAAGAAAATAAATGGGTTATATTTTTTTCTTTTATGGCAGAATCTAAAGCTCAATTTATGGAGACAAAATGGTTATCACTTTTAAATGTCATGTGGTGAAATAAAAACAGAAGCTAAATGAAGCATTATTATCTGGATAGTGGCTTCAATTAAAAGTAGATTTTATTATCTTTGTTTCAGACTCCTGAAATTCTTCAGTTGAAAATTATGCTATTCATCTAATCTTGGATCACTAAATGCTGTCAGATGGCATTGTTTGTCTAATGAGACTCTCTTCCCTGAACCACTCAACTTATCACAAGTGGGAGAAGAATGGATACCAGAACTAATTCTTTAGTAATTGGGTTTATACTTGAGGGGTTAATAGACCAGCTGGAGCTCCAGCTCCCCCTCTTCTTCCTGTTCCTATTGATCAACATGGTCTCCACCGTGGGAAACTTGGGCTTGGTCCTTTTAATCATGACCAGTTCTCAGCTTCATACCCCCATGTATTATTTCCTCAGTAACTTGTCTGTCATAGATCTATGTTACACCTCTGTTATAATCACTAAAATGTTAGTAAACTTCATATCAGAGAATTTCACCTTTTTTCCTGAGTGTATGACCCAGCTCTTTTTCTTCTGCTTCTTTGTTCTTGATGACTCTTACATGCTCACAGCTATGGCATACAATAGTTATGTTGCCTCTGTAACCCTATGCTCTACAATGTCAAAATGTCCCATAGAGTGTGTGTTATGTTGGTCTCCAGTGTATACATAGTGTGGGTTTTTGGTGGTTTGGTTCACATCAGCTACATATCTAATCACTCCTTCTGTGGAACTAACATCATACACCTTTACTTCTGTGACATTCTTCCTCTTCTGAGTATCTCCTGCTCAGAGACTATACCAAGGAGTTTTTAGTGATGACCTTCATTGAATTAAGTGTATTTGCATGTGCTTTAGCCATATTCTTCTCTTATGGCTTCATACTTTCCAGCATCCTGTGCATTCACTCAGCTGAAGGCAGGTCCAAAGCCTTCAGTACCTGTAGCTCCCATCTTGCAGCTATTGGGGTATTTTATGGTTCAATCATTTTTATGTATTTTAAACCATTGTCTACCTGTGGCACAGCCCAGGAGAAGGTGGCCTCCGTGTTTTATACTGCAGTGATTCTCATGCTGAACCCCCTTATTTATAGAGTTAGGAACAAAGATGTCAAAGAAACACTTAAAAAGTCTCTGAAGTGTGGGGTACTCTCTAGGACTGTGTAGAAAACAGCATTGTTAAATAAAGCTTTCATCTTGTATTTTTTCTTTTTAATCTATGCTTGGTTGTAAGTGTGACTAATTTCAAATCAGGAAGCACATTAAGATAAATAGAAATGTCTGTGTAATTTATTTTTGATGCCCTTCACTTCCTCTTTTAGAGTCCTACCCCAACATTCAATGCTTTTAGCTCTCTTCCTGGCCTCTAGCCACTAAAGTAGCAGTCTACCCTAGTTGGACTATTCTCTTCTCATCTACTCTTCTAAGCTTGTGTGTGTACACACACACACACATTTTTACCACAAAGTCCTTGTTTTGTATAATTGCACTTGAAAAGAAAAAACCTCCTGACCAAACCTAGTTTAAGCCCTTAATGTCTAATTATAGCTAAATGTACAAATCCTCTCAAAAATAACTGCACTTTAATATACAAGAAGGTTCTGGAATGGATATTTCTTAGTGGAATCTTAAGGGAATCTAATTTCTAGTAGAGTATCTCCATGAGACTTTTGGCCACTGTTAAAATTTTTGAAGATGACATTTGGTCTTGTGGAGTTCTAAAATGGGTTGGATATTGATCTGGAAAAATGGCAAGATGAGATAAAATTATTTTAATGCCCATAATAATTTTCATAATTTTAACCTCTTTCCAACTTGTTGCATACCCCAACTCCTCTAATTTGGATGTCAAGATTACTTCCTCTAGGACAACGTTTTCCGTTCTATAGACCCCTGTTCCAGTCAGACAAAATTCACCCTTCACAGAACATAGCAGCAGATATTTTTATGACACTCAATGAGCATAAACTACCATAATTTTTAAGTATAGATGAGAGTAAGTGATTTTTTGAGATATGTAACAACTGTAATATGATGTGAAATGAATACTACTGTAATCTATTGTGTATGTTCATAAGTGGAGGAAATGCTAGATTTCGGTTAGAGGTCAGAGAAAATAAAATAAGTTGATTTTTTTCAACTGAAACTCACAGATCCCATGAAATCTTTCCACTGACCCCTTGTTAAGAACCCCTTCTCTAGGATGAGTTCCTTAATTGTTTGCTATCATTATTCAGAATATTCCCTAATTCTCATTGCATCATTATAATTCATTCATTTATACAGTCAGTCAAAAAATATTTACTGAGTAACCATGTGTCAGATACTATAAACAGACAAAACCCCCACCCTTATGAGAAGCAAATAACGAACAAAATGAAAAGGAAACATATAATATAGTCGGTGGTGAGAAGTGCTATAGGCTAAATAAAGCAAAGCAGAAGTTGGGGTCCTAAGGTGGGAGAAGGCCTGCTCATTTAAATATGGGTGGGTATGAAGGGTTAAAAAGGTAATATTTGAGTAGAAACCTGAAGATGATGAGGGATCTAGCTATTTGATCATCTGAGAGAGAAGTATTTCAGGCACAAAGAAGAGCAAGTTCAGTCTCTGAAACAAGACCATGTTTAGTCAGAGCCATAAAATAGTAAGTTGGCAAGTATGCTTTGAGAAGGTTAGACAAGGGACAGAAAAATGAGAGCTGAAATCAGAGAGATAGTTTAGGAGTTGGCATAGCACCTGTAAGGTCCTCTGGGAAAGTTTCAGAGCTTCAACTATCACTGTAAGTGAAATGGAAAGCCACAGGATGGTTTGAAGAGAAGAGTGACACTCTGTCCACAAAAAGTACCTACAAACAATGAAATCCAAGTTAAAAAAAAAAAAACACAATAGTATCTACCATTCAATGTTGTTTGGATTCTAAATACCATTTCCCACTAATGGTAACCAGGTCTTCATGGAAAAATGGCAGATTCCAAGGTGAGCATATAAATTCAAGATAAATTTGGGACATTTTATTATTCCATAGAGTAAGCCAATAATCAGTATTTATGGAATTGTGTCAAAGGACATTGATCCAGTTTGAAGAGGTTCTTGCTGACCAAATTTAAGTGTCAAATGAATGTAGAAATAACTTAAAAGAATTCATGAATTCATAATGACAGTAAAATACTGGCAAATAGAAAATCAAAAGTATTACAGAAAGGAACACTTTCTTTACAGAAGAAAGTCAACTAATAAATGTCAAAGAAATGATAATATAAGAAAATTACCATACTAATCATTGATTTAGGGGATGATCATCAATGGAAGCTAAAATCAGTAAGTAAAAAATTATCAGACAACAAGGACAAGAAAGGCACACTGTCTCAACGTATCGAGTAACAGAACAATTAATAACAAAGGGAAGGGAAAACCTTTGCAATGATGAGATTTATTGGAAAACATTTTGTTTTGAGGTACCAGGACTGGGGATTGAATCATGACCTCAAATGTGGGAGGCTGGGGTTCAACCCCTGAGCCACATTGGCTTCCTTCATTGGAAAACATTTTAACCAAATAATCAAACTTAACCATCATAAAGGAACAGTTATCATCATTGGGATGATTTTAGATTAATCTAAACCAAAGGGACATGATAACTAAATGTTATGCTTATAAAATCCTGGATAAAAATAAAATACCTATAACATATTGTTGGAATAATTGAGGGACTATAAATGTTGGTTATATATTAATTCATAGAACTATTTCAATATTAAATTTCATGACTGTCATAGTTGTATTGTGGTTATGTTGATAATTTTTCAATTCTTAGGAGATATAAACTGAACCATTTAAAGAGGAAGTGCCATTATGTCTGCAAACATTTCTCAAATGGTATAGCATATGTGTATGTTATTAGGTGTGTATGAGAATGTATGTGCATGTATATGTGCATGCGTGTGTGCAGAGTTATGTGAAGAAATTGAAATCTATAGCAAATGTGGCCGAATGTAAAGAATTAGTTAATTCAAATGAAGAAGACCTGGGTGATTATTGTTATATTCTTGCAAATTTTCTGTCAAATTTATATTGTTCAGGATGTGGCAAAAGGCATGAAGATCAGTCAGGAGGCATTATTTTAATCCAAGTGGGATGAAAGTGGCTTGGACCAGGGTGGAAACAGTGGAATCAATGAGAAGAGGTGAGATTCTGGATATATTTTGAAGATCAAGTGATTAATATTTGTTGATAGTTTGGATGTGGGTGGTTAGAGAAAGAGCATAGTGAAACGTGACTGATGATTTTGGCCTTGACAACTGGAAATATAGGATTGCAATTTCCAAATATATGGAAAGTTGTGGGAGGAGGTGGTTTGGTTGTGTGCATGTTCCTCCTATGCATGATGACCATGGCTCCCTTACTAAAACAAAAACTATTTGAGGCACAAAGAATTTAGTGCATTTTATTTGTATACCATAACATATTATTTAAAAACAGCTATCTGAGAAATAGAGTAAAAGAGTCTAGATTTTAAGAAAAAGACCAAACAGTAAGAGAAATCAAGAGGGTAAGAGGTTAATGGCTGAGGACAGTCGCAGTGACACAAATACATGCACTTCTCAGGGACATCTATTACTTAAATAACGTGAGCATTCCACAAAAAGCCCTTTGGCTGCAAGCAGATCAGGACCAAAACTAAGCTAAAGACCTAAAAGACGGACCAGTGTTGAAAACAGGAGGAAGAGATTAAATTGAAATCTGGTTTCCAGATTCTTAGAAAAAAAACTCTCAGGCCCTCCGACATGAATACATGGTATTTACAGCAATTGTACTTTAACACCATTTGGACAGTAGTTGGGTAATGCCCGTCCACTTCTTTATGACAACAGCAATCATGTCTGCTTCCTATGCCCTTGTAATCCAATGCCTAGAGCAGTTAATGGCATGATTGTTCAGACAATATTGAATGCATAAATAAGTGAATTTCTGTGGGTAAGAATTATAAACAACAACAACAGCAGCAGCAACAATAACCAAATAGAGACAACTGAGGGAATGTATCCAAACTCCCACATACATACATGGCTCTCCTTTGGAAATGTCTCTGATAAGTCTCTGGTCTTCACACATTTCACATTTCTCCAAAGATTCCCACCTGGTTGCCTAAACAGGATTGTCTTGTGAGGCCTAAAATTAAAAAGCAATTATTAAAGTCTTGCCTTGACATCTTATAGCCGCCCAGGATCCCCAGGGACTAACAATGAGTTCTCCTCTCACAAGTAATGCTCCTCTCATCATTGGAAAGTCTCCACACCTGGCTAGTCCCTTATCAGCCAGTCTAGTTGCATGCCACTCACTCTTCCACCTAATCTCTTCAAACCCATGAAATTGTTTAAACACATCAATCACATCCTCCTTCAGGAAACAAGGGACGCCCATCGGTTTGTCAAGACAAAGCCTCTTCCCACAGTCCCTGTTGGTTCACTCTGATTCTGACTTCAGCCCACATGCCATCCTTCATACAGTGTTGGATCCTTTTCCCCCAGGCTGTGAGTATATGTGGCCAATAAGCTGCTACCAGTCTCATCTGTCCAGTGTTGGGTGTCATGTGTTCAGATATTCCATAATATTTAAGGCAGAGAATCCCCACTTCAACAATGGCATTGGGGATTCCTGGCCACATTGCAAGTAGAAGACTATAAAAGGGCAAACTAGGTCACCCAACAATTAAATTTGAAACATATGAGTAGCTAATCTATTGAGCACTTATTTTAGGGAAATTATCTAATTTCATCATTACAAAATCCCTTAGGTTGTGGTTTTCTCATTTTTTTTAATAGTATATAATAGGAAAACTGAGAATCAGAGAGGATAACTCATTGGCACAAAATCTCACAGCTTGTATAAGACAGAACAGGGATGGATTCAAACCTAGTCTCTTGTACTCTAGAGTTCCATCTTTTTACCAGAATATTGATTAAGACTTGGTTATTTATGTATTAGTAAATTATGGGGGGAACTTTTATAAAGCTTTTAATTTTTCTCACCCAGACTTACATGGGGAAACAGGAGATTAAAGTTTTCTTTGTACCTATGTTATGCCCAAATGCATTGGAATTCCTTACCTAGGTTTGTAAAATAAGCCTGGTATTATTAAAGCACAGAACTCCCTAGAAAACTAATAAAGATCTCTAATGGTAGTAACAGGTATCTAATCCAACTTATCATTTCTTCTTTTTTTTTAAAGATTTATTTATTTATTTAATTCCCCCCTTCCCCTGGTTGTCTGTTCTCTGTCTATTTGCTGCATCTTGTTTCTTTGTCTGCTTCTATTGTCATCAGTGGCACGGGAAGTATGGGCGGCGCCATTCCTGGGCAGGCTGCATTTTCTTTCGCGTTGGGCAGCTCTCCTTACTGGTGCACTCCTTGCGCGTGGGGCTCCCCTACGCGGGGGACACCCCTGCATGGCGCAGCACTCCTTGCGTGCATCAGCACTATGCATGGGCCAGCTCCACATGGGTCAAGGCGGCCTGGGTTTGAACCGCGGAACTCCCATGTGGCAGACCGGACGCCCTAACCACTGGGCCAAGTCTGTTCCCCTTATCATTTCTTAATGTCAAAACCAGAGTTTCAGAAAGGCTACCATTTTACCCAAGATAATAAAACTACCATGCATGTACCTGGCGGATAATAAAACCAACCATGCAAATTCAGATTTTCTGTGATCAAGTTCATTAATCCTTTCACTACTCCATACATCCTATGCAAATTGGAAGTCATTATCACCATCTTCCTATTGATGTGCATAAATGTCAAACCTTTTCAAATAAGGTTCATGATCAGAGTTCCATTTCAGTGTAGACACCACTTAATCTGACACTGCCAATCTTTCTGTTCTCACTTGATAATGTTCTTTTTCAATTCGCAATGGTATAACACCCAAGCCTACTTTCTGCTTCTCAGAACCATAAAGTTCTCCTGCTCTTGTGCCAGCCATCCTCATTTCTTATAATACTCTGCCCCAAGATCCTCCCTTGTCTAGAAACTTCTTCCTACAGAGATCCTAGTTTAAATGTCACCTGTACAGAAAGACCTTTCCTTACTATTCAATTTGAAAAACCTCACTTAGTCATATCATGCTGTTTTCTTTTCACTGTATTATATATCATTACCACATCTTTTCTTGTTAATTTGTTTTATTTGTCTCTTGTTTATAAAATAATCTTTTAAAAAACACTATTTCTTTTTTCCTTAAAACAGATGTTAACAGGTAATCTAACAGTGATTAAATTCTATTCATTGCTGTATTCACAGTGCCATGAGGATACCATGTTTAATAATAGCTGAATGAATTATAATTATATTCACCAGAATTTTAGGGCATTGTAGAGTGCTAGACCAGATTTGCAAGGCTGATCTCTATGGATTATGATTTGGAGCAGAAGGATTAGAATACATTTACATTGGAATGCTGCTAGTAAGAGTAGGAGCATCAGGGGAATAAGACAAAATTATCTAAGTATCTGAGTAGGAGGAAAGGATCAGAGAAATAGTACAAATTCAGTAAAGCTTTAAATGTGCTCTTTCTCTGTGAAAGTTACCAATCTTCAATAATGATATCAAATTCAGACATTTTGGGCTTAATTCTTTTCACTCACTTATGACAGCTTCTCAATGTTATTTCCACATCTCATCTCTTTAATTAAGCCTATTTCAGTCACATTTAAGCCCACTCTGCTCTGTGAAGGTCTATTTTTTCACATCACTGATAATCAACACTTTCCTTCCTTGGATGTATTGGTTTTAGGAGAAAGTAGACTTTCCCGCCTCTAAATGTCGCTTCTTTGCTTAGATTATTCTGATTTAACACTAATAGATTTAACCAAGCAGCTGAGGTAAGTCATGTCCTCATAATCTCAAAATATTATATCTGGGGTTACCAAGCCCAAAGGATCTCCAGAGTACACTCAGACAAGGCCAATTTTAGTCTATATGGTGTCTTTGTGAGAATTAGTAAAACTAGCCCCGTGGCAGAGTGCTAGGTCTAGGGAGGCCAAGGTGCTCTTATTCAGGACAGAATCTGCATAGCACACACAAATGCAAACATACATACAAACCCAATGTTCACCATGTGCTGAGATGGAGATGTCTCCCCCAATGCCATTCGCCATCGTGAAGGAACTGGCTGACTCTAAACCACAGAAATGCCAATAGGAGTAACATTATGTTGAAACATGGTACTCAGATTATAAATCCTTCACATATCAAATTTTCAGAAGTATTGTACCTATTAACTGCTAGGGATTTATAACCCTAAAAACAATAGGATTTAAATACTCCCTCAGAACGTTCAGAACTAGATTTCTGGAGGTGGTAATAACACCCTTATTAATTGGGCATGTTCTCCAAAAGCTTCTTTGATTTTGTTTCAAAAGACCATAAAAAGGGGAGCAGATGTGACTCAAGTAATTGAGTGGGGGACTGGTTCCTTGTACCTCCTAAAATCAAAACCAAAACAAGAAGCAAAACACAAGCAAAAAAAAAAAAAAACCAACTCAGAAGTGCTGATGTGGCTCACTGGTTGAGCAATGGCTTCCCATATACAAGATCCTGGGGATGGCCCTGGTACCTCAAAAAAAAAAAAAAAAAAGTCAATAAGAGTTCTTAGCTTCACATGGTTATACTACAGACCCAAGCAGTTAATAATTACTAGAAATTCTTGTGGAGAGTGACACAAATAGGAGCAGCAACTACTTGAACCCTCACAAATATTCATTGAGAAATTAGACTCCATAATTTTATAAGATAATTGTAATTATGAGACAATTGCAGAAGAAGGATTTCAGTACATTTCACAAATGTACAATACTACTGCAATCCCTACAGCTACAACTATAGTTTTAATATTGAATAAAATAAAGATAATTTCTGTTTCCTATAAAATGGTCTTAAATTGGATTGTAGTGATAGTTACACAACTCTATCCATTAACTAAAAGTCATTGAATTATACACTTAAAATCTGTGAATATTATGGTATATAAGTTACACCTCAATAAAGCTTTTAAAAATGAATATGGGTTTATGCCCATGGTTCTGTGCTTCATGAGTATTACCTATCAAACATAGTAGGAAGTGTGGCATGTTATTACATATTGTCATCTATTTGTCCTATATTGTGCTATGTATATTATTCATAAATGCAATTAATACCCCATGATGATGAAAGATGTTGTTGATATGGGAGGAGTGGGGGGAGGGGGGTTGCGGGTACATGGGGACCTCATATTTTTTTAATGTAACATTTTAAAAAAATAAAGGAAAAAAAATCCTTAGTAATCTAATGATGTTAAGACTATTATTCCATTTCCAAGGGGTCAAATCTGAGATTCTGGGGCTTAAATAACTTGCCTAGGTAATAACACTAAGAAGACTGATGACCTGAAGTCATTTTCCTCCCATGATAAAACTAACAGTATCTAGGATTTATGATAGTGCCAACATTTTTTTCTTTTCCAAGATGGAACAGTTTACCACATAATGTATGTGCCCTTGGTTAAAGGGGGTAAAAGGAGATACAGGTTTACTAAGATAAATAGATGTTGGAGATTTGGACCCGAAGGGTATCGGGAATGAAAGAAAATGAAAAAGAAAAAGAAAGAATGAAAGAGCTGGGATCAGGGGGTCTGCAAGTAATAACTCCTCAGACAACTTTAATGTTTACAAGGGGCTCTATATATACCCCAGCATACGTGCCCAGAAGCAGGCATACGTAGCCTATGTGCCAATAAGCATAAACACATAGCCTACGTGTCATCAAGCAGCAACATGTATTATCTATCAGCATTACCCATAGTCTAAGGAATTTAAAAAAATCTGATCTCAAGGTACAAAGTCTTAAGTGTTCTATTCACTACAAAAGGTATGTGCTCATCTTTTCTTTCAGCCTTTAACAGCTTCATCCCATTTGCGGGGAATTCTTAATTACCACATTCCTTAGGTTGCAAGCATAGCCATGGAGATAGCACTAGCATGGAGATAGCACATCTCTCTTGTGAGGCCACTGTGCCTCAGTTTCCAACAAATAATGACTATTAAGAGATAATTTCATTAAACCTGTTAATGTCAGCATATTGTTAGCTCCAAGACAGCAGTGGTTTTGTTTATTGATGTAACCCAAGTACTTAGAGTAGCACCTGATAAATAGTAAACAATAATTAATTTGGGGAAAAAATTAAAAGTTGGGCTCAGTAACTCAAGTATTTCTGTGAGTAGAAATGAGATACTGAGTGAGCTGTCAATGGTACTTCTCAGTCCAGCCTGTGACCACCATCAACTGACTTAGCATTATGGTGGAATATGGATAGAGTTCTGGGAAGAAAGCATCAGAGTAGGCAGGCAGGGCTCAACTCTCTCACAAAAACAACTGAGAAAGGGACAAAAGCTGTCCAAGGGAATCTGCTTTGGGAGTCAGCAGACTAGGATAGTGCTGTGTAACACCCAGGAAGGCAAGACAGAGATAGACAAAGAACCCCAAACAATAAATATGATTTACCAAACCCCTGCAGTGGACAGGAAGAGCACTTATCCCCCATCTTCAAGATGTTAAGCCTGCATCTAACCTATCGTTCACTGCAGCCAACTGAAAGGGGAACAGACATCTTCCAGGCTGTCAGCTGTTACAAGGGAAGAGGGTGGGTGCATCGGATGATGAAGAGTGGATTCACTGCTTTGAATCTCAGCTCTGACCAAACTGGAAACACAGCAAGCAGAGGCTGAAACACCTCCACACAAAGGTTCGCTGACCAGCACCATATACTGGCTGGCAAGGAGAGTGCAAGGAGAAAAATTACTTTTGTGTCTCTTTAAACCCCAACTCCTAGGAGAAAATCTATGCTCCATTAGAGAGTCCTTGGTCTGATTTTGATAACTTAAGATGGGCAATTCTAAAGACTCAGAAGAAGTTGAACCAAAAATCAAAAAGATTTTCATGTTTTCATTTGCTTCAACCTCAAGCCAAGTTAGCAAAAATCTGCCCAGAGAGGCACACCCAGAGTCATGAACTCCCTGTATTGTCGGATAATGTCAATTGTTGGTCATACCCCAGTGGGAAGCTTCAGCTTCATTATAAACTCCTAAAGGCATAGCGTGGAGACCAAGTGCACATTACCCAGACATTTACCAGCTATTAAGAGGCCAGGCAAATACTTTATCAAAGCTCCCACAATTATTGCAGGAAGAAAATTATCTTTAGAAAACAAGAAATGATATTCATGCAACTTATCTGCAGAAAAGACTATGTCATAACAGAGATCTCACACGCAAAAGAAGTCCTTTAAACGTAATTATTTCCAAAAAGATTTGACTCACAGATCCACAGTGACTCAACAGACATAACTGACATAATATTTCAACAAATCACTTGGAAAATCTTCAGTAGCCAGTCATCTTTTGATCAACATAAGCAGAATCACACTACCGGTAAATCATATGAATGCCGTCAAAATGCCTTTATTAAAAGCTCAATCCATAGACAATACAATTAAACTCACTTTGGAAGGAAACCATATGGGTGCCATCTGTATTGGAAAGCTTTCATTAGCTTTTTTCACCTTAGACAGCACGAGATAACTTACAAAGGAGAGGAGCCCTATGACTGTCATCTACATGTAAAAGCGTTCAGTCAATATTCTGTTCTTAGATAACATGAAAGAACTCACATTGGAGAGAAAGCCTATGAATAACATCTATATGGGGAAGCCTTTGTTCATTGCTCTGCCCTCAGGCAACATGGAAGCACTCACACTGAAGTGAAACCCCATGGATGTCATCTATGTGGTACAGTCTTCATTCATTGCTCTTCACTTAAAGAACTTGAGAGAAATCACATTGAGAAAAAAAAAAGTGAATGCCATCTATGTGAGAAAGCATTCATTCATAGTTTTTCCCTCAGGCAGCACAAGAGAATGCACACTGGACAGAAATTATGAGTATAGCATCTAAATTGGAAAACCTCAATTTATCTAACCTTAGACAATATGAGTTATTCAAGCTGAAGAGAAACCCTATGAATGCCATTAATATGTGAAAGCCTTTAGTCAATATTCTGACCTTAGATGGAATGAAAGAACTCACACTATAATTTCTTTTTTGGTATGGAATAGACTTCAGCCGTAGATTTAACATTTAACACATCAGAGAACTCACACACAAAAAAACACTATGTCATCAATATGGAAGTACCTTTAGTCTTCCATATTACTTAAGATAATTTAAGGAAATTTTTAAGGGAGATAATCCATATGAATGTTATTTTTGTAGAAAAGCACTTGGAGATAGTCTGATGATATACCATATGAGAAGTAAAAATATAAATTTAATGGAAGTGGAAAGATAGAAAATTCAAATGTGAGAAATTCTATGTGTGTACTCAAAATGAGAATACCATAATTTATAAATTAAACCTTAATTAAAATAAGTGAACTCAACAGGAGTGGAAAAAATACATTAGAGGCATGTAACAGCCGGTTTGAAATGGTTGATGGCAGAATTAATAATATTGAGGACAGTACATATGAACTGGAAAAGAGAAAGAACAGAAACAGAAGAGAATGGAAAAATATAGGAGGGTCCCAGATAATTGAATGACAATGTAAAATGCATACATGTAATTGGTGTCACAGAAGGTAAAGAGAATGGAAAAGGGGCAGAAAGAATATCTGAGGAAATAATGACCAAAAACTTCCCAATCATTATGAAATACACAAATATCAATATCCAGGAAGACAATGCACCCCAAAAGGAATAAATCTGAATAGAAGTACTATGAGACATCTATTATTCAAATAAAAAGATATCAAAGATAAAGAGAGGATTCTGAAAGCAGTAAGAAAAAAGCAAAGCATCACATCCAAAAGAACTTCAATAAGATTAAGTGCCAATCTCTAATCAGAAACCATGGAGATAGGAAGAAAGTTGTATGATGTATTTAAGGTAATGAAAGAGAAAAACTGCCAGTCAAGAATTATGTATCCAGCAAAACTATCCTTCACAAAAAGTTATGAATTTAAAATCTTCACAGACACAAAAACTGGAGAGTATGTTACCAAAAGACTAGAAGTATGAGAGATACTAAAGGTAGTGCTGAAGCCAGAAAGGAAAAAAAAAAAAAGTGTGAGAGATTTGGAGAAAAGTTTAGAAATGAAGATTATTAGAAAGGATAAATTAAAGGTTAAAAAGGCAGACAATAATAAGATATGATTATGAAAGCCAAAGGGCAAAATGGTAGAAGTAATTAATGCCTTTACAGTAATAATAGCAAATGTTAATGGCTTGACTTCCCTAACCAAAAGACATAGACTAATAGAATGGATAAAAAATATGAGCCATCTTTATGCTGTCTGCAATAGACTCAACTAAGATGGAAGGACATAACCAGTTTAAAAGTGAAAGATTGGAAACAGATATTGATGCAAATAGTAACCAAAATGATCTGGAGTACTGATAGTAATACCCAACAAAATAGATTTTAAATGTAAAATTGTTATAAGGGATGAAGAATGTCATCGTATATTAATAAAACTGGCGATTAATCAAGAAGAAATACTCTAATAAATTTTTATGTGCATAATCTGTGTGCCTGAAGATAAATGAGTCACAAACCGGCAAAACTGAAGGGAGAAATAGATGTCTCTTTATTAATAGTTGGAGACTGAAATATACCACTCTCAATATTGGGTAGAACATGTGGACAGAGCATAAACAAAGAAAAAGAGAACTTGAATATTATGATAAATGAACTAGACCTAACAGACAACTATAGAGCATTGTACCCCAAAACAGCAGGACATGCATTCTTTTCAAATGCTCATGGATCCATTTCCAGGATAGACAATTCTCAATAAATTTAAAAGGATTGAAATTATACAAAGCACTTTCTTTGATCATAGTGACTGGAAGCTGGAAATCAATAATGGAGAAAAAATGGGAAAATTCATAAATGTATGTAAATTAAACAAAGCACTTTTATATAATCAGGGGCTCAAAGAAGAAATTGCAAGAGAATTCAGAAAAATATCTTAAAACGAATAAAAATGACAACACAACATATCAAAACCTATAGGAAACTGAAAAAGGCAGTGCACAGAGGGAAATTTATAGCCCTCAATGCTTACATTAATAAAGAAGAAAAAGTTAAAATTGAAGATCTAACTGCTCACCTCAAGGAACTAGAAAAAGAACAGCAAGCTAACCCCAAACCAAGCCAAGTGAAAAAAATGGAAAAGATCACAGCAGAAATAAATGAAATCAAGAACAAAATATTAATCAACAAAACCAAAAGCTGGTTCTTTGAGAAGATCAACAGAATCTCCAAACTCTTAGCTAGATTGAAAAGGGAAAAAAGAGAGAAGATGCAAATAAAATTTAAAACATGAGAAAGGAGATATTACCATTAATCTCACAAAAATGAGAGTGATCATAAGAGGATATAGTGAACAACTGTGAGCCAAAAACTAGGCAATGGAGAGGAGATGGATAAATTCGTAGAAATATACAAACAACCTGCACTGACTCTAGGAGAAATAGAATATCTCAACAAACCAATCTCAAGTAAAGACATCGAAACCACCATAAAAACCTCCCAAAGATGAAAAGCCTGGGACCAAATAGCTTCACAGATGAATATTACCAATGATACAAAAATGATCTAACACTAGTCTTTTTCAAGTTCTTCCAAAATACTGAACAGGAAAGAATGCTACCAACTCATTCTCTGAAGCCAAAATCTTCCTAATATGAAAACCAGAAAAATATACCATGAAAAAAGAAAATTACAGACCAATATCTCTAATGAATATAGATGGAAAAATCCTCAACAAAAATCTTGCAAACCAAATCCAAAAGCACATTAAAAGAATTATATACCATGATCAAGTGATTTTTATCCCAAGTATGCAAGGGTGGCTTAATACAAAAATAGCAATTAGTGTAATAAACCACATTAATATAGAGAAGAAAAGCCCATGATCCACTTGATAGATGCAGAAAAGGCATTTGACAAAATACAGCATCTTTTCTTTTTAAAAATCTCCAAAAGATAGGAATAGAAGGAAACTTTCTTAATATGATAAAATGCTTATATGAAAACACTACAGTTATCATTGAACTCAATAGTGAAAGACTGAAAGCTTTCCCGTTCTGATCAGAAACAAGACAAGGATGCCCACTGCTGCCACTGTTATTCAATATTGGGCTAGAAGTTCTAGGTATAGCAATTAGGCTAGATAAAGAAATAAAAGGCTCACAAATAGGAGGAGAGGAAGTACAACTTTCAATATTCACTGATGCTTTAATCCTATACCTAAAAATCCTTAAGATGCTACAGCAGAGCTATCTGAACTATTAGACAAGTTCAGCAAAGTGGTGGGATACAAGATTAATAAGCAAACATCATTTGTGCTTCTATACATTAGTGATGAACGATCTGTGGAGAAATCAGAAAATAATTCCATTTATACTATCTCTAAAAGAAACAAACGTTTAGGAGTAAACCTACTCAAGGAAATAAAGGACCTATATTCAGAAAACTGCACATTGCTAAAAGAAACTGAAGAAGACAAATAAATGGAAAGACATTCTGTGTTCTTGGATTGGAAGACTAAATATCATTAGGATGTCAATTCTACCCAAACTGATTTACAGTTTCAAGTAAATCCCAATAAAAATCCCAACAGCCTTTTTATGCAGAAATGGAAAGGCCAATTATCAATTTTATTTGGAAGTGTAAGGAGTCTGAATGACTAAACATATCTTTAAAAAGAAGAACAAAGCTGTAGTACTCTCATTTTCTGACTTAGAGAGTATTACTTAGTTACAGTGGTAAAAACAGCATGGTACTGGCATGAAGATAAACATATTGACCAAAGTAACTGAATCAAGAAGTCAGAAATAGACCCTTACATCTACAGTCAAGTGATTTTTGACAAGGTTGTCAAGTCTTCTCAGCTGGCCAGAACAATCTATTCAACAATTGGTGCTGGCAGAACTGGATGGCCATATCCAAAAAGAAGAAAGAGGACCTCTATTTCACACCATACACAAAACTGAACTCAAAATGAATCAAGAACCTAAATATGAAAGCCATAACCATAAAACTCTTAGAAGAAAATGTAGAAAAACATCATCAAGATTTTTTGGTAGGCAGTAGTTTATTAAAACTTACACCTGAAGCATGAGCAACAACAACAGATAAATAGATAAACAGGGTCTCCTCAAAATTAAACACTTTTGCCTCTCAAAGGACTTTGTCAAAAGGATGAAAAAGCAGTCAAATTAATGGGAGAAAATACTTGGAAATCATATACCGGATAAGGGTTTAATATCCATGATATAAAAAGAGAAATCACAATTCAGCAATAAAAAAGACAAACTACATTATTAAAAATGGGCAAAAGACTTGACTAGACATTGTCCAAAGAAGAAATACAAATAGTGAGAAAATACATGAAAAATTGTTCAACATCACCAGTGATTAGGGAAATGCAACTCAGAACAACAGTGAGATATCATCTTAAAACTATTAGACTAACTGCTATTAAAAACTCAGAAAACTACAAGTGTTGTAGAGGATGTGGGAACATAGCAATGTTTATTAACTGTTGGTGGGAATAAAGAATGGTGTAGGCACTGTGGAGGACTGTTTGACAGTTCCTAAGAAAGTTTAATATAGACTTGCCATGTACATGGCAATACCATTACTAGGTATATACCCAGAAGAACTGAGAGCAGTGGCAAGAATACACATCAGCACCCTGATGATCATAGCATTGTTATTCACAATTGACAAAAGATGGAGACAGCCCCAGTGTCCATCAACTGAAGAATGGATAAATAAATTGTGGTCTATACACATGATGGAATATTATACAGTTGCAAGAAGAAATGAAGTCATGAAGCATATGGCAACATGGATGAGCCTGGGGGACATTATGTTGAGTAAAGGAAGCCAGACACAAAAGGACAAATACTGTATGATTGCTATAAATCACCAGAAAATAGTATGAGGGTAGAGAAGCTGAGGATTAATCTGTGCAAAATTGTTTTAAAAATGTAGTTTATAAATTTTTGAAATTGAATAGAAATGGTGAAAGCACATCATAGTGTTTATAACTAGCAGTGCTATTATATGGGTATGATAGATATTGAAAGAAAAACAAAGTTCATATATATTATAAGAAGGAAATCTAAAAAATGTAACATGGGACTGTATAACATAGTGAAACCTAATATGAAATATAAATATGGGTAATATTGCATATATAAAAAACTCTTTTTTACAAAATATAAATACAAATAAACCAACAGACAGAAACAAAATAGCAGCTTTGTGTGTCAGGGGAATGAAAGAGAGAATTGAGAGTTCATTAGATTTTTTTTCATTTGCTTGTTTGTCTGTTTTTTGCTTTTTATTATTATTATTGTTGGAATAATGAAAATATTCTAGCAATGATTGAAATGATGACTGCACAACTATGTGATTATATCAAATAACACTGTACATTTTGTATGGATTTATGCCTTATTAATATTTAGCAATAAAATTGATTTATATAAAATAAACAAAGATGGAACGTGTATCAATTGTATAAGCATCCGTGGAAAACTTGTCTAGCAGTCCCTTCCTTGAAGTGCTCTGTGATTGAGGGTGTTAATCAGAGAAAATAGTCCATTCAGAAACTTCTCTGTCCCTGCTTTAGTATTTCATTAAAGAGTCTAAATCCAAAAGAGATTTCTTGAAAATTCTCTCTCTGTATGAACTATCACCACAGAGTCCCTACTTTCAACAATCTGGGCTGAAGATATCAGTCATCTGACATAAAAACACTGATTATAGGAAATTACAGACTGAGAATAATTTGGAATCACATTATTTAGCCTTCCTTATTGAGAAGATATAATTGAATATTTCTCTAAGATAATAATGCCTCTTCCAAATATTACTAAAGATTAATTAAAGGATTTGATAATGATTTGTAACTAGTTATTGAGCACAACTGAAAATCAAACCAAGGAAACTCTCGATTTGATTGGAAAAAGATCATCCACAAAGAACAAGATGACAAAGATATATAAGTTATAACAACAACTGCAAAAATCACCTCCACTTGTAGTAGGTTGACATGAATGTGGGTAAAGAGGTGTGTGTGTGTGTGTGTGTCTGTGTGTGTCTGTGTGTATCTGGTAGGAATACAAAATATTACAACCCACACAGAGAAGATTTTGGCAGCATCCAATAAAATCACATCCATTTACCTTTTGATTCAGAAGCCTTGTTTATTGGAATTACCTAGAAGTTACATCCCCAACAACATGAAAATATGTAAGCATAAATTTTTAGTATCGCTGTGTGTGAGAGTTAAATGTTAGAAAGAAATGAACTTTCATATATAACAGATCATATGAATAAAATATGGTATATTCACAAAAAGGAGCTTTGACTTTTGGAATTATTTAAACATTTAAATTAAAATAAAATCAATAAGGATGGAGAAAATTACAAAATGGAATATAAACAAAAAAATCATTGTAATTGTATTTCAAGTTTCTATCATAACCACTGTGAAGGAAAATAGTTTAGAATTGTAATTTTAAACCCATTATTTTTACTTTATAGACTCAGACAACCAAAAAGAAAAACAACAAAATCTTATTAACAAATATTGAACTGTCTTAGTACAATTGTTGTTTTCAAAGTTCTCCAATTAATGATCTCAGCTTCCACCTGAATAAACTAGAAAAATAGAGCAATGACAGCCAAAAAAGACATGAAATGATAAAGATCAGAGCAGAAATCAATAAAAAAAGAAATTTAAAAATAACAGAAAAATAAACAAATGTGAAGACTTTGTTCTGGGAAAAGTTTAAAAAATAAAACTGATAAACCTCTTTTCTGACTGAGCTGTTAAAAAGAGAAGGCATAAATTATTAATACCAATTATGAGGTAGGTGACAACTCTACAAATTCAAAGGACATTAAAATGATTACAAGTGAAAATTATGCCAAAATTCTCCAATTTAGATGAAACTGATAAATAGCTTAAAAGACACAAAATTCACTCAAGACTAAATGGATGACCTAAATTTCCCTTTGTTTTTGTTTTATTTTTTAACTTTATTTTTAAAGAAGGTTTATATTACAGAAAAGTTACATAAAAAATATAGGGATTCCCATATACACCACCCCCCTCATATTTTCCCCTATTAATAACATCCTACACGAGTATGGTATCTTTGATAAAACTGAAGAACAAATACTGAAGCAATGTAATTAACCATGGTCTATTGTTTATATTATGGTCTATACTTTACACCATATAATTTTATAGGCCTTGAAAAAATGTATAATGGTCTATATCTATTATTTCAATATCATGCAGAATAATTTCCATGCCCTAAAAATGCCCTATGTTCCACCTATTCTCTTTTCCTCCCTCAGAAACTCTGATAGCCACTGTCTTTATATCAATATTAAAAGTTCTTCCATTACTACAGTAATAATAAGTCTAGTTTGGTACATGGATACCTTTCCCCCTTAGGTTTTTTTCATTCCTCCATCTTGACCATTTTCAGACAGTGCTGTCCATTCTGATTCACACTGATAGAGGGCTTAGAGCCCATGCGACAGATGAGAGGAACTATTTACTTGCAATTGTAGATACTCTTTGCTTTTTGGGATGGGGGTTGTCCATCATCACAATATTGTTAGTTGTCCTGAGAAAGTCTGATGAACTGGAGAGTAGATGTTGGCTGCAACTCTGTTAAGATTCAGGGCCCAATCAGCATATAAGCAGACAAAAGGTGTAAATCTCTGGGGAATATATTTAATGGGTATAGTGTTAATTATAGGTTCAAATAAAAGGAGTAGAAGAATTATGTGTAGGGAAATAATTAAATGAGCCTAACTCTGTTACAGTGGAGAAATAAGTTATCATATACTCCAAGGTAAGACCCACTAATGGGGTGCTGATTTCTTGGGATTGTGTGCCTTGCCTGTAGTGTCCAGATGTCTCCTGAATTCTTGGAAAAACCCCTGTTTGAAGCTTTGTTTACTGTGGCAGTTAATGAGATCCACCTGAGTTACGCATCAGCATAACTTCTGGAACAACCTCCCAACTCAATCTGAAATATCTCAGCCATAAAAACTCTTTTGTATTTAATTGTTCACCCTTTTTGGTCCAGGTCTTTTTCCAAGTACCTCACTCATTGGTGCTTGGTAATAATCCCTCAGTGTGAGGATGGTTCATCCTCAGAGTCATGTCCCATGCTTGGGCCAAAGGCTATTTGCTGAGTTCAGCTTAGCGAGAAGTCACATTTGAGTAACAAGGAGGTTTTTAGAATATAACTCTTAGGCAATAGATATTATTAGGCTAAGTTTCAATTTACAAGAATAAGCTTCATAAATACAAGCATTAATATTGAGGGCTTGGTGTATTCATCAGTCATATTCCATAGAAGCAAGCCCCAGTACACCCTTTCCCACACATGCCCCCACCACTGATATCTTGCACCAGTGACCCCACCCCCCCTTCATATCTGCCAAAAAGAACAAGCCCATAATTGTATTCTCAACCACAATCCTTTACCTCCCCAGAGTTCACATGATCCTTCTTCTAGCCTCCCCCCCTCAGCTCTATGGATAACCCAATCCACCCCCACAATCCTGCTCACACTCACTCTCCAACATCTTCAACCGTATTCACATCACTATATCACCATCACCCAAATCCACAGTCAAACCTCCTCCACCCACCTTATCATAGATTCTACCAAGATTGAGCATTGGCTCACCACTCTCTACTCTCTTCTATTTCCTAGTAACCTATCTACCAGACTATACTTCTGTGAATCTGCTGAGTATCCTTAATTCATATCAGTGAGGTTATGCAATATTTGCCCTTTGGTGACTGGCTTATGTCACTCAACATAGGGCCTTCAAGAGTCATCCTTGCTGTTGCATGTGTCAGTATGAAGTTCTTCCTTACAGCTGAGAAATATTCCATCATATTTATATACCACATTTTGTTTATTCATTCATTAATGGATACTTGGGTTGCTTCCAACTTTTGGCAATTGTGAGTAATGGTGTGATGAACATTTGTTTACATATATGTGTTCATGTCTCTGCTTTGAATTCTTCTGAGTATATTCCTACTAGTGGTATTACCAGATCATACGGTAATTCTATACTCTGCTCCTGAGGAACTGCCAAACCTTCCTCCAGGTGGCTGCACCATTCTACATTCCCACCAGCAGTGGATGCGGGTTCCAGTTCTTCCACATCTTCTCCAGCACTTGTAGTTGTTTCTTTTTAATAGCAGCTATTAATAATACAATAGGTGTAAGATGATATATCATTTTTCTTTAATTTGCATTCTCCTAATAGTTAGTGCTGTTGAGCATCTTTTCATGTACTTTTTAACCATTTGTATTTCCTCTTTGGAAAAGTGTCTATTTAAATCTCTTGCACATTTTTTTAATGAGTAGTTTGTCTTTTTATTTTCAAGATCTAAGATTTCTTTATCTATCCTGAATATTAGGCCCTTTTCAGATAGGTGGTTCCCAAATATTTTTTCCCATTGAGTAGGCTGCCATTTCATTTTCTTGACAAACTCCTTTGAGGTGCAAATATTTTTAATTTTAAGAAGGTCCCGTTTATCTATTTTTTATTTTATTGCTCATACTTTGGGTGTAAAGTTTATGAAACCATTTCCTACTAATATTCTATTCTATACTATTTGAAGGAAATGGAATTAGAAAATTACCCTACAATGTAAACTCCAGGCCTACCCACTGAATTAAATTTATGGTAAATTCTACCAAACATTTAAGGAAGATAAAATATTGACTTTACTAAAACATTTCCAAAACTTTGAAGAAGAGGGAATAATACCTAGGTCATTCTATGAAGCCAATATTGTTCTAATACCAAATCAAAACCTACCAAAACAAAAGGTACAAATTAATATCCCTCTTGAATAGATGCAAAATTCTAAATAAGATAAAATCCAACAATACGCTGAAAAGATAATAAAGCATTTCAAAGTGGGATTTATTCCAGGAATTCAAGACTGGTGCAACATTTGAAAATCAATCAATTTCATTAATAATATAAAAAAGTACATGTGTAATATATTAGTCCTTTTTCAAAGACTTGCACACAAACTCTCATAACATCTTTATTGATTATATTCCAAACCCGGAAATAACACCAACATCTATCACCAGGTAAATTGATAAACATATTATGGTATATCCATGTGGTGGAATATTACTTCGACAATAAAAATAAATGAAGTATTGATAAACACAAAAACATGGGTGAATCTCAAAATAATTATGCTGAATGAAATAAGTCCATACAAAGAGTACTTAATGTATGATTTAATTTGTATAAAATTCTCAAAAATAGAAACTAATCTATAGTGACAGAAAACAGATTAGTGGTTGCCTGAGAGTTGGGGAACATGGAAGGCTGCAGGGAGGGCCCTACCAGGGAGCATGAAAAAACATTCAGGGGTGATGTATATATTCACTATATTGATTGTTGTAACAATTTCATGGGGGTATACAATGGTCAACAGTCATCATATTGTACAATTTCAGTTTGTTGTGTGCCAATTATACACCAGTAAATACATTTTTAAAATATGGGGGAAGGAGGGAGAGAGGGAAGGACAGAGAGAAAGGAAGAGAGAAGAAAGGGAAGGAGAAGGGAGGGTGGGGCACAGGGAGGAGTAAGGGAGGAAGGAAATGAAGAGAAGGAAAGAAAGAAAGAAAAAAGGAAAGAAAGAAATGGGAAGGGAGGAGGGAGAAGAAAGGAAGGAAGGGAGGGAGGGAGGGAGAAGGGAGGGAGGGAAGAAAAGGAAAGGAAGGGAAGAGGTGGAAGAAAGGAAAGGGAGAGGAAGCACAGAAGTTGAGCTTGATTAGCTCCTCCTTTCAAACTCAGTTTTCAGATAGTCCCTCTAATTTTTATAGGAAATACTGAGTTGGGTGAGATCCCTGGACAGGGATGTTACTTTGTAAGTCTCACCACAGGAAATAATGTGACTCTGGAAATGAAGTTCCCTTTTTGATGAAGGAGGCTTAGAGAGGAACAGCTAGAAATGAATACCATGAATGAATGATAATTTTCAGTATGATCATTAAATGTTCTTTATCTTTTTCTTTACTTATTTTTTAATGTTACATTAAAAAAATATGAGGACCCCATATACTCCCCACCCCTCTCGCTCTATTCCTCCCCCCATAACAACAATCTCCTCCATCATCATGAGACGTTCATTGCACTTGGTGAATACATCTCTGAGCACCGCTGCACCTCATGGTCAATGGTCCACATCATAGCCCACACTTTCCCACAGTCCATCCAGTGGGCCATGGGAGGACATACAATGTCTGGTAACTGTCCCTGCAGCACCACCCAGGACAACTCCAAGTCCCGAAAATGTTCCTACATCACATCACTTCTTCCCACTCCCTAATCCCAGCAGCCACCATGGCCACTTTCTCCACACCATTGCCACATTTTCTTCGATTACTAATCACAATAGTTCATGAATAGAATATCAGTAAGTCCTCTCTAATGCATACTCTATTCCTCCATCCTGTGGACCCTGGAATGGTTGTGTCCACTCCCATCTATATCAAGAGGGGGCTTAGATTCCACATGGATGCTGGATGCAATTCTCCTGCTTTCAGTTGTAGGCACTCTTGGCTTCCTGGTGGTGTGGTTGATCTTCACCTCCATGTTAGTTGAGTGGGGTAAGTCCAACAAACCAGAGTGTAAGAATTGCAAGTCTGTTGAGGCTCAGGGCCTGTTTATCACATGGACAGTCCAGAGATTCAGGTCCCCTGGGTGTGCACTAAACCCCAGCACCAACTACAGAACCGGTAAAAGTAACAGGAGAGGCTTGTGAACAAAGATCACCTCTGAGTCCAGTTCCATCACATAGAAACACAAACTCCAAAGTAGGGCCAACTGACATGGCACTGGACTCCATCTGCCATGACCATAGAACCTGTGGGTCTCTGTAGCCCTCAGAAGAACCAATACCTGAGGTTGTATCTACTTTATCTGTCTCTGGGACTCTGCTGAGGTGTACATAAGGGCAAACCCTCTAAATCACTCCTGCAAGAACTTAGTCTATAAACATGGAGGCCATTTCCTCAAGGTCATATTTTCCATATAGTGTTTGTAAGGGAAATCTGGTCTTCAATGGCATGCATTATTTTCAAGGTTTGAATCTTTTTCACTTATTCTTCCTGGCATAGGATTCTTTTATAAGAAACTAAATTTTTTTTAAAACATGGAAATGTATGGATGCTTATGTATTGCTTGTGTGTATTATATATATATATATAGTTGATTTGTATAGACCAAGTAATACAGACATGTTTGCAATCTACTTTACACTGACATAAATATATTCTTATATAAAATACGTTTTAAAATACATTATAGATTTTTTTCATCTCATCCGTGTTGTGGCAACTCACAATGGAAAGTAACAACTGTCCCATAACTCTGCTATTAAGTACTTAAAACTTCCTTTTAATATAGGATTATAACTTGCAATCTTTTAAGTTTAGTTGATGGTCCTCTTTGGTTGTTATCTTTACATATTAGAGGTATTAGAATAATATAACTTTTTGTACAAATTATTTGTCTAGTTAGCTAAGATTATCCTTGATCAAGTCTAATATTAACACATATTTGTTTGGCCTACACCTGAAAGTATCAGGACACTGAGAACCTGGAATTCCATAGGAGGGAAGTAAAAATGAATGGAATTGGAGAAACTTCAATCCCATCTCAACACTTCATTAGAGATTGTGATTACAATGTACGTCACAGATCTTTGTCACTTTTATTCTGCCTGAGATAATTATTACCTTTCTTCCACATAATGGAGATAAAAGAAACAGGATTCTGAAAGAAGACCAGGCCTTTTGTGGTAGACACATGTCTGTGGTTGCACTAGTCTAGACAGCAGAATAGCCTTCCTGGTAAGCACAGTTAGGTTAGTTAGACTTTCCTGAGCAGCATTCACAGGATTTGATGGGACAGAGAAGAAAATCATGCTGGCCCTGCTTGAAATTTACTCTCCTTTCTTAGGCTGGCAAAATGGCAATGGAATTTCAGCAAGAGGAAAGTAAATAGGACAGTTTGTGGTAGAGGCTAACTCCATCTTTTCTATCCACAGAGAAAGCACATAGACAATAGGTAGAAGGTGGTTAATGATTAAGCCAGAGTTGGGCAGGGCAGGACAGGGAAAAGGACTTAGGGTCTATCCATCTCTAAATGGTGTGTTTGAGAAAAAAAGGACATAAAGTCTGGAAGTGGAAAAATAGAAGTGGTGTGCAGAAGAGAACTAGATACATCTCCTAGGAACATGTACAAAGTCTCAGTGTCCTGAGATTTCCAAGGGAAATCTGTCACTTAAGAAGTTGAATTTTTGTAAGGCAGAATCAATAATTACATGAGTTTGTCTAGAATGGTGATTCTTCCTTTCAAAAAGCAGTTTCACTGGCATACCATACATTGTTACTAATTTCTTCTTTCATTTTCATGAGGGATCATTAATTTGGGAATGTTATTTTCCATGAGAAAGATATGTGGCAGGAGTAAAAGAAACAGAATTCAAGAATACACTTAGGAACCAAATATACAATTATTCTTGGATTTACCCCGTGATCAAGGATTAAGATTATTTTCTGCCATACCCTAGTCTAATAGCACTTACCCTGAGTTTCACTTAGCTAGTTAACAGCAGCAAAAAGGGAAGATGCAATTTACCCCAACTAAAGGAAAACAATCTATAACAGTTTTTTATAATATAGGAGCAAGATAAGACCTTGCAGATTCACTTGGGAAGAACTTGTAAAACTGAACACATCTGGGCTTCATTAAGAACCTTCTGAATCAAAATCTCATGGAAGAGTTTGCTCAGGGAATAGATAAGTGTTTCTCTATGTGTCATTTCTGTATGTATGTGTGCACATGTTTCAATAAAAGCAGTAATATTTGGTAACTATGGTGAAGAGAAGGGAAATGGTTTGTTAATTTTAAGAAACATAAAATTAGTTTAGTTCCAAGAAAAAGAAAGATGGAAACTATCGACATCTTCTTTAATGGTCCTGACCACTCCCCTGGGGAGGTCCATACCTCATTCCAATGACTTTTCTCAGCTCATGCTTTATATCCTTATTCCTCAAGCTGTAGATCAAGGGGTTCAGCATGGGGATTACTGTGGTGTAGAACACAGAGGCCACCTTCTCCTGTGCCATGTTGCTGCTGGATGATGGTTTAAAATACATGAATGTGATGGATCCATAAAAGACCCCAACAGCTGTGAGATGAGAACCACAGGTACTAAAGGCTTTGGACCTGCCTTCAGCTGAGGGTACTCGAAGGATGTTGATGAGTATGAAGACATAAGAGATGATGATGACCAGAACTGTTGCAAATGCATTAGTTCCACCTACAAGTATTAACATGAGCTCATTAATGTAGGTATTGGAGCAGGAGAGTTTTAGAAGAGGAAGAACATCACAGAAGTAATGTTGAATGACATTATCTGCACAGAAGGAAAGCCTAATCATGGACATAGTGTGAGCCACACTTCCAAAAGTTGCTATGCTATAGACCCCAATCACCAATATGCAGCAGACCTTTTGGGACATTGTGCCATGGTAAAGCAGTGGTCTACAGATAGCTACATATCTATCATATGCCATAGCCGTCAGCATATAGCACTCACCAATAGCAAAATAACAATAGAAAAAAAGCTGTGTCATGCATTCAGGATAGGAAATAACATTTTGCTCCAATACAAAATTTCCCAGCATTTTGGGGGTAACAATTGAAGAATAAAATAAATCTAGGAATGATAAATTGCAGAGGAAAAAGTACATAGGAGCATGGAGTTTGTAACTGAAAATGATTATGAGGACCAAACTGAGGTTTGCCACTACAGTAACCACATAGATCCCTAGGAAAAGGAGGAAGAGGGGCAACTGAAGTTCTGGTTGATCTGTCAATCCCTTGAGGATAAACTCAGTCACCGTGGAATAATTTTGTCTGGCCATTTCCTTCAGGAAACAGAGTATGAAACTAGGAAAAAGAAACACAGAAAGTAAGAAAGCTATGTTTCCATGATTTACCCTTGTTTTAAAGTTCTGATAGGAAAAATATTTCAAAACTGATAATTGAACTAAAACTTTTTAATGGTTGCCAATAATAAACCTATGAATTATATATTTCATGTCAGGTTTGTGTTATTTTTAGTCAAAGAATATTATTGGGTACACAGAATAAAAGAATAAATGCAATAAGAACTTTAACATAATTGGAAAACATCTGAATAGTGCAAAGCTGCAAAAAATGTTTGTACCCTCGGAGATTTTTTCAGTATATGGAACAAACAGGATCTCAGCAATTATGGAATGAACTGGGACAACCTCTTAGTGTGCAGGTTCCCTAGGTACTGGTAACACAAGGAGTTAGGTACTGGTGACATAAGGATTTATTAAAACATAAGAAAGTCATTTGAGGGATAGTGTTGGACTTTTTTGTGCACTGGGTTCTTGTTCCTCATGGAACACAGACTACCTCCCCTAAGGAGAAAATGGTAAGGGAAAGCACATCTTAGAGTCAGGATGCCTAGCCTCAAAAGGAAGTACAGAGCTCATTATGCTCCAAGTGAAGCATTTATTAATTTAATTAACAATTTAAATTAATTCAACTTAATCCTGGAGTTCTTGATTGAAATGAGTCAATACTCCATTATATATATATATATATATATATATATATATATATATATATATATATAATTCTAGGAAGGGCTTTGGATGTAATGTGGGTACATCTAGGGAAACAATATAATATAAAACACAGAAGATGGAACTTTCCTATTGCCATCCACTGCACACCCCGTAGAGAACAGAAAACCCTTTTCCTCCTATTTCAGTTGTATTGGGTTGCATAATAGCCATATATACTCTGGCCAAGAAAAGTTTTACTAGTATTTCAATTTGTGATTTTCCTAAATAATGCTAATTCACAGTGAACACTTTATGAAAGTATGCACAGAATTTGTATACTTACACGAATGTTGCCAGCAGTAGCACAGCTGTGACTCCTACTTAATATACATTTTTTTTTCTCTTATTAATGTTGGATAAATTCACATACTCAGCTTCATGGCAAACATTACCTGTCCTGTATCTTGCTGATTTGAATTACAGTGTGTTATTATTGGCACCTAACATCAGAAGCTCAAATGATATCTAGTGGAAATAAAGAATAAATAAAGTCCCTTCTTGCCATTTCTAAAGTTGGATTCCTGCCCCAGCTGAGTCACTAATTCACCATGTGCCTTTGAGAAGGGCCTTTCTTTCTTCTTCCATGGGGTTGGGCTGATCATCTCAAAGACCTAAGGTAGAATGGCTTTGTGGTTCTACCTTAAGTAAGCAATAAAAAAGCTCCTCTTCCATCCCCAGATCCCGCATAGCCTTTTCTACTCAAGGGAGCACTTTGATTCATTGTTTATAGCACTTGAACTCCAAGAAGGTGCATGAATACAGTATATTCTCTTAGGAATATAAGAGTCACAGGAGACTCTCAAACTTAAAATTCTCCTGAGAAGTAAAAATAAAATAACGAAGTTGTACTTGCTTTCAAATAATAGGACTTCCATAATATTGGAATTTCCAATGTTCAGAACCAAAATTTCTATCTCACATCTTGGAATGAGAAAACTTTTTTCCAAGAAGAGGAATGAGTCCTCTTTTTTGAACTGATTGTAGGATTATCTAAAAAAGATGTGCAGTAGTTTGGTGAGTTTTCTCACTCATCTCTGTTTGTGCTCCAACCCATACAGCATAGTAACTCTTTCTTTGAGTTATAACTAAAGTCAGTTAAAATCTCTTTCTCCTGGAATGTTCAGTCAACTTCCTAGTAGTAGAAATGATAATCGAGACAGGAAAATTCATCTCCTTCTTAAATATTCCTGACTGGATTGATTCAGTTTTACAGGATTCTCCCCATAGTTTATAAGAAGCTCCAGGTGGCCCCTCCCAAAATAGAGCTAAATGTTCTGTCAGTTGTCATAGGCTTATAGTCTACCCTTGCACACGGTGGCCTTAGGACTCCTAGACAGAATGGTTTCAAACTCACCTTTAGGGTCTTTATTTTCTTGGAGACGGGGGTCTTCTTTCTCGTGATAATGTTAGGTACTCATTAAGCACATGCTCTGGTTTAACAGTAATTTATTTTTGATAAAAAAATCTGTGCAGAAGTTTTTCCCATTTAATCTCAAAATACTTGAGGCAACACGGACTCCTAGATGAATCAGGCAAAACTAATGTTTTTTTCTCAGTTTCCAACATCATTGATATTGTAAACAAGAATTTGTCATTTGGCTTACTTTCTACATATATTAGTGTTAATCCTGTATAATTCAAGGCTCTAATCATCACTTTCATATACTAATCTTCATTCTTGCATAGAAATTTAGATATTTTATTTCATATCAAATAACCTGGCAGTTTTCCACAAACAACATTGATTAGAAAAATAAGGAGGTATTTTTCTGATGAACTGGTCTTTACTGAACAGCCCAAGTAATTTTTAATCATTTTAGTTCTACTTTTGTTTACCTGATTTCTCTCATAAACAGAGAATGTAGATGGAATTCAATCACTGTCAATTTACCTGTTTATATCTGTTTTAAATAAAAAGAGAAACTGTACCTTTAAACTCTTTTAAAAGATTTCTTTTTGAACAATGTTCCTAACACAGGATCCAGTATATCCTGAAAATTATTTCAATGTGTCTTTGACCTAGTTACAAAAATGTGTTTAGTAAAACTGAAAAAACCAATTTCATGCCAATATCTTCTCATTCCAACCTTACTATTTAATAGTATAAGAAATAGGCACTGTGCTCTATTACACCATATAAAGGTCTTTGTATTTGTGCCATATCACATCTGCTAAGACCATAAGAACTATATTAAATAATAGCCATAAACAACCACAATTAATGGGCCTTCTACCTTCTTCTGAATTTAATAGGAATGCCTTAATAATTTGATATTAAGTGTCTTATTTATATTAACTGGAGTGTTTGCTCTAAACTTTTATTACCCTTTCCTTATAAGATTAAGGGTGTTCCATCAAGAACAGGAGTTAATTTTTTATTAAATGCATTTTTGGTATCTATTAAAGTAATAAATTGACTTGATAGTATTTTTTCAAAAAAGAAAGGGCTTTGTATTCATGGAATAACTTATGTTTAAAAATAATTTAAAATAAACTATTTTATTTAGAACTTTTTATCTATATTCGTAAACAAAATTGATGACTATTTGGTCTATCATCACTTTGTTACCTTTGCCTAGTTTTATAATCAGGGTTATGATACTGGCAGAGTATTGACTGAGACTTTTCTACATTTTGCTCATGCTTGGGAAGAATTTAAATAATGCAGGAATTATTTGTTCCCTGAAGGTTCACTTGAAGTCACCAATAAACAATTCACTTTGTGCCTTTTCTGGGGGGATGAAATACTGTTTAGAGTTCTCCTTTTATATAGTTATAAGTTATTTCAGGGGTTCCCCATTTTTTGCCATTTTTTGGAAATTTATATTTCTATTTAAATTATTCATTTCAACTCAATTTATTTGTAGTATTATCTCATATTTTTATTCTTGAATATATTTATGATTATATTGCTTTTCTGATGGCTAAAGCTATTTACTTATATTTTTTCCAGTACTTCCTGCCTTGATTTTGTTTTTATTATTTTTAAAGACTGAATTTCTAATTCACCAGTTTGTAGGATTTTAACTTTATTTAGTGACCATCTTTCTTTTGTTTTATCCTCTTCATATTCTCACTTCTAAAATTGAATGCTTAATTTATTTTCAGTCTTTTAAAATAAGGCAATGGCTCTTTCTCAGAATTTCTTAAATATGCATTAATATAAAAATGTTTTCTTTGGCATTCTTTTCTCCATAAATTTTTGTTTTAATTTTTATTTTGTTTTCCTATCGATCCGAATAATTGTTCTGAAATTCGCCTTCTCTGTATACCTTCTAACTAATTTAATATTACATTGTGTTACATTCAGAAAATGTGACCAGAGATTATACTTTTTATTTTTATTAATCAATACTTGTACTTTTTTCTTGTATTTAAAAGCAAATAATGCACTTTTGATGCATTATTTTTCTGAATTATATCCTTGAATCCTTGAGTAACACTTTTACGATATGCATAGTTTTTTGGTCTTTAAAATTTGAAAAGACTATGATTTCATTTTCACGTGTAAATAATAATTGGGCTGGATATGGAATCCTTATGTCCATTGCCATACTGACTAATAGAACATAGTGTGCTGACAAGAAGTTTCAGGTTGGTTTAGTTCTCATTCCTTTGCAGATAGCAAACAATTTCTCTCTGGAGGCTTAGAAGATGTTCTCCTTACCTTGGAATTTATAACTAGGCATGCAAATATTTGTTTGATTGTACCTGCTTTTGATGGCCTCTTCCGAACTTAGGATTCAAGTTCTGAGTCAAGGAAGTTCCCTCTATCATTTCGTTTGCTTGTTTATTGTTTTCCCTCCATATTCCTCCTTTACTCTTTCTGGAATTTTTATTAAGAAGATATCTCCTGATTGCATTTCTGACTCTTCATTTTCTTTCAGAAGATTCTAATTTATGTTTTTTCTGAGGTATGTTGTTGGGGAGTTGCATGACAGAATTTCCAAATAACTAATTTTGTCCTCTCACATATTCACTTCATTATTCAGCCCTTGAACCATTCTTTTTAAAAACAATTAGCTTAAAATTTCAGTAACATTCTCAGTGTCATGAAAAGGCATAAAACAAAAGAACACACATTTCCTAATAGTTTTTATTATAAAAGATTTATACCTTTTAAAACATATTCTTGATAGTGTCATAGTTCTTGCCACTAATACAAGTGGAACATATTTCCCATTTCCATTTACAGGTGTTTATTGTTATTGTCAAATAAAACCATTAATTTTTCCATCTTTCTTTTATTTCCAGACATTATGCTATATTCTTTTATTAATTCTGATGTTACTTCTTACAGCTACTTGAAATTTTTAGTATGTATTTTCATCAGTGAAAAACAAAATACTTTTAGATTTTATTTCCATATATATAAATGGTTATTTTTTATTGTTTTAGGCATTTGTTTTTTATTGTCTTAGCATTTACTAGAACTTCAAGTATACTAAACCAATTGTAGCATCAGTATACATATCTTTTATAGTTCCAATTTTAATTAAAATGAATTTAATATATTTTGCTTGAAGTGTGTTTTGAGTTTCTGGCTCTCTATAAAAAGGTGTAAACAAACATTTTTCTCCCATAGAATGCAACTATACAACCAGGTCATACTGCATAGGCAGTGTATTAATTTTATTGCTGCATAACAAACTATTCAAATTTAGGGGCTTAACACAAGACACATGTATTATTCTACAGTTTTCATGGGTCACATGTACAAGCTTGGCTTAAATGGATCCTCTGATCAGAGTTTCACAAAGATTGTCAGCCAGACTGCATTCACATCTGAAAATTCAACTAGAGAAGGGGCTACTCCCAATCTAACTCATATCATTGGAAGAATTTTATCCCATGCAGTTGTAGGGCACTAGGCTCCTACAGGACACTCACAGTTCCTTGCTACATGGCCCTTTCTATAGGAACTTTACAACATGGCAGCTTACTTTGTCAAGGCCAGCAGAGAGCTTCTAATACCAGTCTGCAATAAGGGAGTCTTAAAAAGTTAACATAATCATGGGAATGACATCCCACAACCATTTTCTGAAGCAATTTAGAAGTAAATCACACAAAACCTCATAAAGGCATTAATACAAGGGTGTGATTCACTTCCCTGAAGCAAGAAGTGAATCGTTAGAAGCAAGTCACACAAACATATAAAGGCATTATTAATACAAGGTGTGATTCACTTCCTTGATGCACATGGGGCAGACTTCTAGGATGTGTGAGTGATCATCATGTCATAGTGTGTTACATCAGTGGGTAAAGACCCATATAATGAGCGGGAAGGTGTTATACCCCCATCCTGGGGAGGCCTGATGTTCTGAAACAGATGGGAGGGTATTAGGGAGGACAGACTAGTGTTTTAAGCTCTCAGTATTGTTCCAAGTGCCTAGCAATCTTGTCCTTCAAGCAGTGAAGCTTGGTCATCACTGTGGGCCCTGAGGGGACGGGGTGAGAGGAATAGAAGAGTTGGGAGAGGGGGTAACTGGGGGCAATGGAGTTGTTCTACATGATCCTGCAATGATGGATACAGGCCATGTTACTTAACCAAAAATTTATAAAAGTGTATAGTCTAAAATGCAAACCATAATATAAGCCATAATGTAACCAAAATTTTATAAAAGTGTACAGTCTAAAATGTAAACCAATATCATATACCATAATGGAACTATGGTTGGTAGCTATATTTCATATCTGTACATCAGTTGCAGCAAATGTAACAGCCACATGTAAAAAGATCATTGCTGGGAAAGGGAGAAAAGGGTTTGATGTTGGGTGTATGGGAGTCCCAGGTATTCTGTATGTGACTACTGTGGCCTAAAACTTTTTTGAAGACATAAAAAACAAAAAAAGAATGCAGACACAAGGGTGTAAGTCATTGGGAATCACCTCACCAGTGCATCATTACAGGCAGTTACTTGAAAACTGAAAAGTAAATAGCAGCAGGAAGATCAGGAAAGAACATCAGAATTTGAAGTCCTACTGAACTGAAAAGTCAGAACCTCATAACATGCTATCTGAAATATCATAACATGATAAAAATTTCTTAATATACAAATAACTGGGGAAATTTCAACGTGTGCTGGAAAAGAACAACAGATGCCAACACAGCTGATACACATAGTGGAATTATTAGACAAAGTAGATATTATAAAAACTTTTGAGTCAACAATCATGACCACGCTTGAAATAAAAGTTATAATAATATGGATATTTTTATTAACTCTTATAGGCATTTTGAAAAAAAATTGTGAAAAGGATTTTGTCAATATTTTATATCTCTTAAGGCTTTATATACTTTGTACAATTATTTTATCTCCCTTAATGCTTTCTTTTGTGTTTTTATTTAATCCTATTCTCTTTGCCTGTGCATTTTTATCAGTATACTTAAGTCCTTATGAAATTCTCCATGATGCTCTCCCTGCCTATACTCTATTAGATATTCTGCTTTGGTGTTTGTAAGAGACTGTAATTCCTCCAAGGAAGAGACTGTACTGTATTTTCCTTGACAATCCAGCCCCTAAATTCTTTTTTAAAAAATAAGCAGTATTATAGATATATATTCACGTACCTTCTTGCAGAAGGAAATGCTGCCATCAATTCATGAATACCATTGGTATGTTAACATTACTTTTTCCTTAATTTCTAATTTTGAAATATTTATATTATTATTTTATTTTGATATACCTATAGATTCACAGGATAATGCAAAACAGTAGGACAGTGAGCTCGAGTGTATTTGTCTTCAGCATACCACAAATGTAATATTCTACCTGACTACTGTACAACAACAAATAATGTACATGCTCTCATTTGTGTATGTGTGTGTGTGTAGTATTATGCAGTTTTATCAACATGTATGAATTTGTATAACTACAGCCATTATCAAGATACAGAGCTGAGCCATTACCACAAAGCAAATTCTTTGTTTCACCTCTTTGTAGATGCAGATCTACCCTTCGGCACGTCTCACCGTCCCCCCCCCCCCCCCCCCACACACACACACACAACTGTAACCTGTAATAAGCACTGAACTATTCAACTCTACAACTTTGAGATTTAAGAATGTTGTATAAATAAAATTATACAGTATTTAATCTTTTGAGACTGGCTTTATTCAACTCTACAATCCCCTTGAGACATATTCTAGTTTCTAGGTGGATTAATAGTTCATTCCTTTTTATTGCTGAGTAGTATTCATTTGATAGTTTAACCATTGATCAATTGGATTGTGTCCAGGTTTGTCTGTTATTAATAAAGCTTCTCTAGTAGTCTGTAGTCAGCCAAAGGGGTGCTGATATAAAGTACCAGAAATCTGTTGGCTTTTATAAAGGATATTTATTTAGGGTAAAAGCTTAGAGTCCCATGGATATGGAAAATCGAACTCAAGACATCATAAGAGGTGCTTTCTCAGCAAACCCAGCTGCCACATGTTGAAGCAAGATGGCAGGCAATCTCTGCCTGGTCTCTCTTTCCCCTCTGGATTTCCTTTTCATTTTGAGCTCCATGGGCCCAACCTCTTGAGGCTTTATGCTTAAGTGATCCTGTAGTCCTCTCACTTCTGGCATAGGGCTTGTTTCTTTTCAGGCCTTCTGTATCAGTCTCAGTTGTACTGCTGTCTTCCCAATTTCAGCTATAAACTATCAGGCAAAATGGCTCATCTCTCCATGGGACCTCAGCTGTTTGAGCCTTCTCATTTTTGTCACATGGCAGGATCAAAAATGACAGAGCTCTCTCTTCTTGTATCTGTCTCTGTGAGGGTCCATTTATATCAGATCGAGCAAGGAGGTGGGGACACAACCTGAGTCATGAACACTGGCATCTTCAAAATCCCTAAATTAATCTTATCAGGCAATTTAATTGAAAGCCCCTCACCTGAATTTAATGCACTCAAAGGGTGTTACATTCAGAGGAATAGATTGGGTTACAAGCGTTAATTGTAAAACAAGAGCACTTCATGGATTTAATTATCAGTGAGTTGATTGCATAGATGGCTGATTATATCTAAATCAACTAAGGAAATTGCTGTCTGCAATGAGTGACACCTCATCCAATCAGTTAAAGGCCTTATAAAGGGAATTGATTTCAGCATATATAGAGAACTCCCATTTCTACTTCTGACAACCATCATCCCCTAAGGAACTCATCAAGGATTTTCAATTGGAGCCCCTGTTTGGCAGCCTACCCTAAGGAATATGGATATTTCATCCCCATGGTTGCATGAGACAATTTTATAAAATCGCATACTATTTACAAATACCTCCTGTTGGTTCTGTTTCCCTAGAGGATCCTGAATACTACAGCTTGGTACAAGGAGTGGTTCTAGAGAAACAGAATCTTAAAAATGTTATTTCTGAGGTCCTGGGATTTGTGCAATTGGGTCTCTGATTAGATTCAAATTCACTAATGATTCTGTTTCCAATAACCAAGGAATCAATGACAGTCCATGGTGTGAAATGGCAATAGAGATATGCAAAATATACCACTGGATATTACTACTTCCATGCTTATTAGAGGCAAGGATTAGATCTGGGTGAGAGAGTTTTTAACACCTTAACAGAGATTGTGGAGTTCAAAGGTACAATGATGTTGGCTGGCTTGTCCTAAATATGCTGGATATAGTTATAAAAGAAAAGGATGAGCTGAAGGCTTCACTTTTACAACTTAAGTGACATAATGGCATGAAAGTATCTTATGTTTGCTTTGAAAGAAAATCTTATTTTGTGCAGCCACATACTTGAGATGTCTGAAAACCAGACTCAGGATCTCATTGCATGAGTAGCAGAGTTACAATGGAAACTAAAATCTCAACTTTGCAGGGTGTCTGCTGTTAAAGTGAGGGCATTGATTAGAAAGGAGTGGAACCCTGAAGACTGGAATGGAGACATATGGGTTGATGATAATAGCAGTGGGGACAATGATGCCCTAAATTCTGCTGAGACTTTCCCAGATAAACCTGTAATGGTATGCGCTGAGGAGAGCACCCAATGTCAAGTTCGTATCACCCAAAATCCAGCCTGTCCCAAGGAGTTCAGATTTCCTCCCTGTGCTTAGAAGGGTATCATCCAAACTCAAGCCTGCACTGCCCAATCTCCAGCCTGCCCCAAGGGTCTCAACCTCTTCCATGCCCTGAAGAAATCATCAGGCAACCTCCACCCTGCCCAGAGGAGTCTGTCATCCAACCTCCACTGAAGAATTTAGTCCTATCTCATCAGATGAAAATGCAAGGGAATGCCTTGATGTAACTGGCTTGTAAGACAATTCTAATTATTTTCCTTACCTAATCCCACCACCCCTCTTCTCTTCCAGTCCTATAATTAGACTAAAATGGCAAGCCCCCAAACGTGAAGTACAGAGTATGACCCATGAGAAATTATGCATTACTCTAAAAGAACTGTGTGAGTTTTCCAATTTATATAGACAGAAATCAGGGGAATATGTGTGGGAATGGATATTAATTGTATGGGATAATGATGGAAGGAATATAAAATTGGATCAGGCAGAATTTATTGACATGGGCCCATTAAGCTGAGATTCTGTATTTAATGTTATAGCTCGAGGGAATAGAAAGAGCTCTAACAGGTTGTTTAGGTGGCTGGCTGAAACATGGATCAAAGGATGACCTGCAATGCTTGGGGTCAAAATGTCAGATTTACCCTGGTTTACTGTAGATGAGGGGATCCAAAGGTTTAGCAGGATTGGAATGGCCTATGATTGCTATGTGGCCATCTATAATCCACTCATATAATATTGCCATGTCCCCTAAAGTGTGGTCCACCCTTATTTTTGGTTCATATTTGATGGCATTTTCCAGTGCCATGGCCTACACAGGATGCCTGTTGAGACAGGTGATGCCAGCATAATCAAGTATTATTTCTATAACATTTTCCCTATACTCCAGCTCTCCTGCACAAGCACCTACATCAATGAGATGGTGTTCATTGTGTCGGGCATCAACCTCATCCTGCCCAGTCTTACCATCTTTTCTCATATGGTTTCATTCTCTACAGCATCCTCCATATCAATTCCACTGAAGGCAGGTCCAAAGCCTTCAGTACCTGCAGTTCCCACGTAATTTCTGTTTTTCTCTTTTTTTTGGATTATGTTCATTAATGTATCTCCAACCATCTTCTGCAGAGTCTATGAATGAAGGAAAAAACTCTTCTGTCTTTTACACCAATGTGGTTCCCATGATGAAACACTTAATCTATAGTTTGGGAATAAAGAAGTTAAATTTGTCATGAGAAAAATCCTAATTGATTATAAATAGGATCTCCTGTGCAGGTATTTTTAAGACAAGAGGACTCAGTATGTTTAATCACATTATTTTTTTTTTTTTGGAAGTTTTTATCCTCCCCCCCCCCCCACTGCCCACACACACAGTTGTCTGCTCTCTGTGTCCATTCGCTGTGTGTTCTTCTGTGACCTCTTCTATCCTTATCAGCGACACTGGGACTCTGTGTTTCTTTTTGTTGCGTCATCTTGTTGTGTCAGCTCTCCGTATGTGCGGCACCATTCTTGGGCAGGCTGCACTTTCTTTCACACTGGGCGGCTCTCCTTACGGGGTGCACTCCTTGCGTGTGGGGCTCCCCTACACGGGGGACACCCCTGAGTGGTAGGGCACTCCTTGCGCTCATCAGCACTGCACGTGGGCCAGCTCCACACGGGTCAAGGAGTCCCAGGGTTTGAACCACGGACCTCCCATGTAGTAGGCAGATGCCCTATCTATTGGGCCAAGTCCACTTCCCTATCCTCTTTCTTTCTTACTATCATGTAGGAAATTTTATCCTTCTATCATGAATGTTAGAGTAGGTCTTCTTTTCTTCACCATTTCAACAGTTTCTTCTTTTTCTCACCATTATTTCTGTTTGAGAACATCATTTTAATTTAGGAATTTAATATATGTTTTTTAATTGTGTTAGAAGTTTCCTTTTTTTTCTCTTGAATATCATGACTGGTTCTAACAACGATTGAATACAATTTCATCATTGAAGGGAGAGAATCCTTATCTGCCAGTTGTAATATGCCATCAAATGCAAGAATCAGATAATATGTCCACATGCCTTTCTTTCTGCCCTCCTCTGAGCAGAAGAAGGTTTCCTTTAAAGAACAATGATTAGCTAAGAAAGAAGTTTCCATAAAGAATATTTAAAAGAACCCCATTTACAGATGTAATTTAATGCACTATGTTTCTTTTCAGAGAGTTTTTTTTTTTTTTATTTCCACCCAAAACTCGATAATACCTTGTCATTATATATTTATTGCTTGGATAGGAAAGGGAAACCCAGAGAGGTTAAAGATTTATTTAAAGGCACACAGGTTCTCCATAATAAAGGCTGCGATAAACTCTAAGGATTTGAATTCAAGTCTATTCCTCTTTTTAGTGTATTTTGCATCTATTTATTTTATTATTTTATTCCAATGGACATGAAATATGAGAGTGCATTTCTATTCTGAAATGGACTGTGCTTTGTTCAAAGAGGGTGCATGAATTTCTCTCAATGATTTTGCCATATTTTATGACAACAGTTTGATGGAAACAAAGAGGTTTGTAGGATAGTATAGTTTGGAGATAACTAGCACAAATATATACTGATATCATCTGCATAAAATATACCACATGTCACCCATTTCTGAGAGCCTCTAACATCCCAGGGCATACAATTTGAAGAAGAGACTTAATACTCCACATTTTATTACAAAAACAGCATTAACAGATATCTCAGAATAAATAATACGTATCTCAGGTTATAATAAGGACAGAGGATAGTTTCGATAATAAAAATTGTATTCATTACCAACCAAAATTTCATCAATCATTTTGCAATATAGTTCTTATTTTGTATTTCCTTATTTGGCACTTAAAGAAAAATACAACACATTAAGTTAGATGAAAAGGTTAGCTATTGCTTTTCTTATTAAGGGGTTATCATGAAAAAAATAGCTGCATATTAATGGAAACAAACTATGTTACTAGAAACATTTTTGAATTCTAACTGTTCCTTAATAAGTCAATAAGTATTTTAGTGTAGAAGTTACATTTCCTTATTTCTCCAGTCCTTATCCTGCTATATATATTTAGAAAATCCATCATTCTAGGGGAACCAGAAATAGTTGTTGAATTGGATTATATTGTTTAAATAACAATAATAAATTGTGTTTATTACTGCAAATAATTTTTACTAAAAATGTCCTCAACAATAATTAAAACACAGGTAATTTGGGAGTTTAATGATTTTTACTCTATATTATGTCACCAAAATAATACCATTTACAAAGTTTATGTATATTTCATTTTATTTTAAGCATTTTATTTCCAAAAAAATATTGCAGAATAGTGCACAGAATAGCACTGTACTCTTTCTCAGCTTCCTTATCTAAACACAGTACCATTATCAAAACAAAAATATTAATCTTGCTTAATAATCATACCATAGTCAACTATCACAAATAGTTTCAACTATGTCTTTCTTAATACATAAGACAGTCTGTGATCATATATTGCATTTAGTTGTTACGGTTTTTTGTTGTTTTTTTTTTGTCTTCTCCAATATGGGACAATTTTTCAGTCTTCTTTGTTTTGCATGACATTCCCTCTTTAAAAGAAAACAAACTAACCTCTTTGTGAAATGTCCCTCAGTTCGGATTTGTATGAAGTTTCCTCATAATTTCAGTTTACGCATTTTTGACAAGAATATGAATGAGATGATGTTGTGCCCTTCTTAGTACGTAACACATATTATTCCTGATAAGACTAAATTTATCAATTGGTTAAGGTCATATGGTCAGATTTCTTCACTGTAAAGTTAGTTTTACTTTTGCAATTAAAATTATCTTGTGGCAATATATTTTGAGGCTAGACAGATATAATGCTTCTCATCAATTTTGCAAATTAATTTTAGTATCCATTGATGATTCATGCCTGAAACAATGATTACTTAGAGGTTTTTCAAATTGTGATGTTATATTTCATCATTCATTCAGCATATATTAACTGAACTTCTACTGTAATGAAGTCTTTCCCTTCTTCCTTATCTATCTGGCATCTCTCTGTCTCTCTTTCTATTTATCTCTCTGCCACTCTCACTCCCTCTCCCTCTTACTCTCTTTCTACCTATCACCTATCATCTCTATATCTGTCTAGTTATTATGTATCCATTCATTCATTTTTAAAATACATATATGAATTCATGGGTAATTATTTTGAAATATATATTGTAATCACTTGCCATCATTATTTCTTAATTGCTCCGATTATTTTACATTTCACCTTTCACCATTTGGAACTCCTTCAGTCTTGCTCATATATCCTTTTGGAATGTCTTCTAATTGCTTTGTACTTCTTTACCCTCTGTTACTACAAGATAGTCCAGACTCTCCTTGTCCTTGATTGAGCCATTTCTTCAAGCACCCTTGGTTCTTTTTTTGAAAATGGTATTTAAAAGCAATTGTTAATATAAACTATAATGTATGCTTAGAGACAATGCTCCAAAATGTGTTCATCAATTGTAACAAATGTACCATACCACACTAATGAGGATGCTGTTAATGTGGGGAAGTGTGGCAGGGGTAGGGAGTGGCGTATATGGGAATTCCCTATATTTTTTATGTAACATTTATGTAATCGAAGTAACTTTTTAAAAATTATTTTGAATTCTTTTTTTTAAAGATACATAGATTAAAAAATGTTACATTAAAAATATAAGAGGTTCCTATATACCCCATACCCCATCCCACCCCCCATTCCTCCCACATCAACAACCTCTTTCATCATTGTGGCACATTCACTGCATTTGGTGAATACATTTTGGAATGTTGCTACACTGCAAGGATTATAGTTTACATTGTAGTTTACACTCTCCCCCAGGCCATTCAGTGGGTTATGGCAGGATATATAAAATCCTACATTTCTCCCTGATGTATCATTCAGGACAACTCCAATTCCAGAAAATGCCCCCACATCATATTTCTTCTTTCCTCTTCCTGCCCTCAGCAACTCTGGTCACCCCTGTCTCGACAACCACAACAATGATACAATTTCTTCCATTGCTACAGTCAAAAAAGTTCTTTTTTTTTTTTTGCAAATACTATTTCTTTATTTTTTTTTGAAGATTTATTTATTTATTTAATTCCCCCCCCCCGTTGTCCCCACCCCACCCCCCCCCCCCCGTTGTCTGTTCTCTGTGTCTGTTTGCTGCGTCTTGTTTCTTTGTCTGCTTCTGTTGTCGTCAGCGGCACGGGAAGTGTGGGAGGCGCCATTCCTGGGCAGGCTGCACTTTCTTTCGCGCTGGGCGGCTCTCCTTATGGGGTGCACTCCTTGCGCGTGGGGCTCCCCTACGCGGGGGCATCCCCGCATGGCACAGCACTCCTTGCGCGCATCAGCACTGCGCATGGGCCAGCTCCACACGGGTCAAGGAGGCCTGAGGTTTGAACCACGGACCTCCCATGTGGTAGACGGATGCCCTAACCACTGGGCCAAGTCCGTTTCCCGCAAATACTATTTAAAAGCAATGGTCAATATAAACTATAATCCATACTTACAGGCAATGCTACAAAATGTGTTTTCATCAATTTAACAAGTGTACCACACTAATGAAGGATGTTGTTAATGGGGGGATGTGTAGGAGGGGTAGGGAGCAGGGCTTATGGGAATTCCCTTATTTTTTATGTAACATTTATGTAATCTAAGTATCTTTTAAAAAATAAATAAGTACGTATGTATACAATTGTTGCTGCCTCCCTTCACCCCTCCTCCTAGCCTTTGTTATCTCCCTTTTCCAGCTGTTGCTATCCTTCACCGCCTACCTCATAGCTGCCTGCACAGCTCCGCCTATCCACTACCGCCCCGTAGTTAATCCGCCCCCGTTCCTACCCCTCCCTTGACCCGACCTTATATAATCAAGTGTATTTCCGCAATAAAGTGGACTAGCTCACTCTCACAGGCTGTCTCCGTGGTTTTTACCGCGCGTCCCCCACACCTGGAGAACCTAGGCCTACGCGCTGGCCTAGGGGCTCACCGCCAAGCCGTGGAAGCCCGCCCGGTCCTCGTGGGTTGCTAACTCAAAGTAGCAAGCTCAAAATAGCAAACCCACAGCTGGGGGCTCGTCCGGGATCCTTTCCTTCCACCGCCCTCCGGCCCCTCTCTGCTGCTGCTGCTGCTGTCTACAGGCGACCATTTCAGCTCTCCAGGTAGGGACCCCATCGCCGTCTTTTCTTCTCCCACTGTGGGCGCCTCTCTCTCCTCACACCATACCCCTCAGGTTCGGCTTTTAGCCGCCCTGCTTGATACCAATGGAGTCCGCGTTTCCCTGAAACAGCTCCAAAAATACTAGGACCTGCTACTCCCTTTTAATCCGTGGCTCGCCACCTGCCAGCTCTGGAGCCCAGACACATACTCTCGACTCATAGATCGAGTCACCTCCACCATAGAGCATGAAAAGCGGTCTTTTCCGCCCGGCCTGCTGCCTGCTCTAGTAGCCATATGCGCCTGTCTCCTTGGTGCGCCGTCAGAAGCCATCCGAGACAAATCGGTTAAGCAACCCAATGACTATGAGCCCGATGATCCTGGCGACACAAATTCTCTGTCTGACCAGCTCGCCGCCACTCTCGAGCGCGAACCTCCCCGCCCGCGCTCCCCACGACCCGCAGAAGCCGCTTCAGTAGCTCCTCAAAATAGCGGACTTTCTCCCTCTTCTTCCACCTCTGCCCAAAATGGCGCACTTCCGGCTTCTTCTTCACCTATATCCGAGCCCGCTGGCGGGAACAAAGGCGCTTCCTCTCACCTTTACCCGCCCCTCCCTGTCCCGTCATCTTCCGGCCCTGCCCCGGAAATAATGCAGCCGCCATCTTGGCCGGCGCCCGGAAATGACGTGACTTCGCCGCCATCTTGGCCGGCGCCCAGAAATGACGTAACTACACCGCCATCTTGGCAGGCGCCCGGAAGTGATGTAGCCGCTCCGCCATCTTGTCCAGCGCCCAAAAATATCCCACCGCCAGTTTGTTGCCGCCTTGACGCTGCTAAGCCATCATTCTCTCATCTGTTTCCCGCTACCGTTCGTCCCTCGCCACCACCGTATGGCAACAGCCCCCCACCTGCTTCTAGCGAAGCACATTCTCCCGCCCCCCAGCTATACCCGCTCAACCCGCTGCCCATGCAGCAATGCCCTCAAACTTGGCTTCCCTTCACAGCAGAAGAAGTTAAAACTCTTCGTAAAGCCATTAAAGAAGACGGCATTGATAGCCCATATGTTCAACAACTAATAGAAGAGTTGGGGGTTCAGCTTGTTCTTCCCTATGATTGGATTTCTCTAGCTCGTTCCATCCTTCAGCCAGGCCAGTTCCTTGAATGGCGCGCTCACTATCAAGTAGCCGTTGATCAACAAGTAGTGGAAAATGTTCGAGCGGGTGTCCAAGATCCAGCTGATGCCTACACAGGGGTTAACAACTATGCTGACCCTTGTTCCTATGTGAACATAGACCCAGGGTTTTGGCTCCGAGTGAAAGTTCTCGTTCAGCGGTCATTCTCTTTAATTTCCACCAAACAATCCACCAAGTTCGTGCAAATGCTTCAAGACTCGCAAGAAACCTTTCCGGCATTTGTCGCCCGCGTTATCGAAGCATGCCAACGTAAAATTACTAACGAAGATGCTCAGTTTGCGTTAGCAAAAGAACTCATTCTCGATGGGTGCCTCGCACCCTTCCGAGCTGTCATCCTTCCTATCCGCGACAAGCTGATGCACGAATGGGTCCTAGCTTGTCGAGACATTGACCCACAGACTAAAGCACTTACTGCTGCCTTCGCTTCCGCCATGGCTGTCTCATCTGCCTCCACTTCTGCCTGCTTTCGATGCGGTCAGCCCAGTCATTTTGTTCGCGAATGCCCTCAACCGGCAGCTCCCCGCCCTGCCGTAGCACTGCACAGACCAAGAGGCCCCCCCACGCCATGCCCGCGCTGTGGTAAAGGGTATCACTGGGCCCGCGACTGCCGCTCAGCGCAACGTTTTTCTCAGCCTTTAAACTTCCAGCAGGGCAGGCCTCAGCCCCTCCCCCAAGAGGCCCTCCACAAAGCTCCAAAACCCTAATGTGGACCATGCCTATCAAACGTCACCAAAAACCTTCACTAGAACTTAAAATAGAGGGACAATGGCTTGACGGACTCTTAGACTCGGGTGCCGAAATCTCTTGTATTCCCTTCGAAATCGCCGCTTTTAATCACTGGCCCCTCGAAACTGGCCCTCAAGTCATCGGCGCCACAGGAGCTGCTACTTCTTGGAAAACATCTCAGCCTCTGCATTGGAGCGACCGAGAGGGTAACGAAGGTCAAATTCGTCCACTCGTCCTCTCTTCAGTCCAAACCATCCTGTGGGGAAGAGACGTACTCAGCCAGCTAAAAGCTCGAATCACCACAGAAGCCTTCTTAGCTGCGCCGCCCCCCCCCCCTTATAGGGGCCACTGCTCCTGTTTCAAAACCTGACCCTATCCCTCTGGAATGGGACACAGAGGAGCCCATCTGGGTCGAGCAGTGGCCCTTGCCAACTCACAAACTACAAGCTCTCTCTGCCCTCGTTGAAGAGCAACTACAGGCAGGGCATATTGAGCCGTCTACCAGTCCCTATAACTCGCCAGTTTTTGTCATCAACAAAAGGAACACAAGTAAGTTTCGCCTCCTCCACGACCTTCGAGAAATTAACAAGCATATTAAGCCAATGGGGTCACCTCAGCCTGGTTGCCCGCATCCCACTGCAGTCCCCCAGCATTTTTATGCAGCCACTATTGACATCAAAGATTGCTTTTTCTCCATTCCTCTTCACCCGCGAGACTGTCCACGGTTTGCGTTTACAGTCCCGCGTACCAACAATCAAGGAACAGCACTCCGATTCCAATGGCGAGTACTACCACAAGGCATGCAGAACAGTCCAACTATATGTCAGCTCTATGTCAATCATGCCATTGAGCCGCTACGCTCTAAGTTCCATCCAGAGCACACATACATCATCCACTATATGGATGACCTTCTTTTAGCAGCAAGTTCTAACACACTTCTCAATGATTTACTTTCTGCAGTTATGACGAACCTCTCAAGTCTTGGATTAATAGTGCAACCTGACAAGGTCAACCCCCAGCCACCTTTCCAGTTCTTAGGCTTTCATTTTCATCAATATATTCGGCCCACCAGCCCGCAAATCCATGTTTCTGATCACATGACGCTGACTGAGCTCCAACGGCTTTGCGGACAAATCAATTGGCTTCGATCAGCACTCCCCATCACAACAGCGCAAATGCAACCCCTTTTCGAGCTCCTGCAGACTAAGTGCAGTCCATCCGCTGCAGTCGTTCGCCCCATCACCATCACCCCAGCTGCCAAAGAAGCCATCCAACAAGTAAATGCTGCACTCCAGCAATGCCGCCTAGAGCGATTCTCTCCCGATCTCCCAATCCTTGCCTTAGTTTTGCCAACACCAGTCACCCCAACGGGTCTCCTATGGCAAGATGGTCCTCTTCTCTTTCTACACACGTCAAAAAGTAAACTCCCAAAAATCTGCCCATTTACAAGGGCTTGGATCACATTAGCCACTGACTTAGTACTTCTCTCCATACAAATGTACGGCGTCCCGCCACACACCATTGTTTGGCCCTTTGATGCAAAAGAAGTTACTTCCCTTATCATGAATAATGCTCAAATGCAGAGCCTGATAGAGTTCTTTCGTGGCTCCTTCGACAACCACTATCCTCATCATCCACTGCTGCAAGGTGTATCTCAATTAGCATTTTTCAACCCGTTCCGTCCGCTGCCCGCAAGAAAGCCAATCCCCTTTGCCATCACTGCTTTCACTGATGCCTCAAAAAGGGGCTTCACTGCTGTCATATATGTGCCAGGAAAGCTTGAGCCATGACAGTTGATGTTTGCCAATCACCTTTCTGTTCAAGTGGGTGAACTCTTAGCTGTCGCTGCAGTCCTCAATCTTTACCCAGACCAGCCTCTCAACATCTTTACAGACAGCTTGTACACCTTACAGGTATGTCGCAGCCTCCCACTTGCTACCTTTCTACCCAGCGACTCATCTATAGACCAAGCACTCGCCTTTGTACAGCGACTGCTTGAAGAAAGGCAACAACCCTGGTTCAAAGCTCATATCAGAAGTCACTCTGGCCTGCCAGGACCACTGACTCAAGGAAATGCCCTTGCTGACGCCTTAGCGTCCGGCCACCATGTATACCCAGCTGCCATTCGAGAAGATTCCATTGACAAAACAAGACTAGGAGACTTCGTCAACCAAGCCAAACTTTTACACTCTCAATTCCACTTCTCTGCGCGATCTATCCAGAGGCTCTTTCCAGACCTCCCCATCGAAACATGCAAACATCTTGTGCGTTCCTGCCGAACATGCGCACCTTTGCTACCCCTTGGACCCTTGCAGCCCCGCGGAGCTAATCCCCGCGGCCTGCGGCCTAACTCCCGCTGGCAGCTAGACGTCACCCATGTTAGTGCTTTTGGGCGCCTTAAATATCTTCATGTTGCAGTTGATACCTTCTCACACCTATGCTATGCCGTGCCCCTCACAGGAGAGAGTGCCAAACATTGCATCAAAGCGCTTCGGCAAGCCATTCTATTCATGGGAATTCCCTGGGATCTCAAAACCGACAATGGACCAGCCTATCGCAGTGCCACCTTTGCCAGCTTTGTGCAGATGTACCACATCACACATCATTTCGGCATCCCCTACAACCCACAAGGGCAAGGAATTATTGAGCGTACTCACCAGCAGCTCAAGCTACTCATTCAAAAGGAAAAAGCTTCCTCTCCCCACAAGGTCCCTGCCGACGTCATTACTGCCTGCCTTATCCATCACAATCTCCTGACCTTCGATGACAAAGGACTCTCCCCAACCCATAAACATTGGGGACCCATGTGGCAACCTTCGCAAGTTCCCCTTGTTCATTGGAAAGACCCCGCCACAAACCTTTGGCAAGATCCAGCTCCCTTGCTAGCACAGGGGAGAGGTTTTGCTTGTGTCTTCCCAGACTCCGAGCCACAACCGCTCTGGGTTCCTGGGCGCTACATCCGGCCTGCCACCTACCCCAAAGTTCCACCGAATGATGAACACACTATGCCCTCCGTAAGAGACAACATTGACTGCGGAGGCCCAGATGTTGCCCCATTCACTCAAATCCAGCACCAACCAGCCCCTCCCTGAAATGTTTATATTAGATAAGTGCTCTCTCCGAGTTTCCTTCTGCTGATTGTCCCTCCCCTATGAGGGCTCTCTTCTCCTTTCTTTGTCTTTACAGATTCCCCAAAAGGACTCACCTCTGCACAGTCTACAAGAAGAGCCTTATTGCCGCCTCTACAACCTGCTGCTGACAAGTGCCTAACCTCCACCGAAACGTGCCTTACAACTTATCAGAGAAAAACTCTCAGTGCAGATGCTCTTCCCACTCCCCTCGCACCCTCACCCACTTTTATACTTCTTTTTTATAGTCTTTATTTTTTTAACAATCTTTTCAGCTGTCTGTCTCGCGGCTACAGCCCCAGCAGATTGGAACCTCCGCCAACGCTTTCTCCTTGCTGTCGCCTTTCTACTTCTAATTGGCGTTTTCACCTCCCTCGTCGCCCTCCTCCCATGACCACCATGCGCCCCCAAGTAAATTCACTCGAGCCTACCTCTCCAACACCACCGTCTGTGAGAACCACACCAGCTCCTTCTCACCACGAAGACGTCGACAACGCTTCCTTGCCCGCCGCTTAAGCCGTCTTTCCCTTGAAGATGATGACCCCATCGAGCGCCAAGTTCTCCAGCTCGTCCGACAGGCCCGCTCTGTTCACACCCCCGCCTCCTGTTCCCCTACCCTTCCCTACCTCATCCATCTCCTCATTCTCATGTTGTCTCTAGCCTCCTCTGCCCAAAGCTCCTCATCCCATCAGCCATTCAACTGGACCTTGCAGACATTCCCGGAAAAACGCATTCTCGCTTATAATGTTACTAGTGTCGCTCCCTCCTTTCTCACACACGTCTGCCCTCTTGCTGGAATTTCCTTCCATCCAGAATGCCAAGTAAGCAACATCAGAAAAGCGAAAGTAGGCCACCACTCCTCCTCATCCTGTCGAGGTGGGAATACAGCATGCCTGCTTTCTTGAAACAACCGTCTCCTTGGCCCTCAATTCAACCCTGTGTCTGGTTTTTACATCTGTCCTGCTAGTGCTCGAGGTTGTCATGACCCATCACACTTCTACTGCCCCTCTTGGGGATGTGTGACCATGGCCCATGGATGGTCCGGCGCCCCCAACAGAGACCCTTATCTCTCTCTCCAAGTAGCCAACAATTCCCGTTGGGACTTCATTTGGCTGACAGTAAAAAACCCAAACGACGATACATGGCTGGCCGCTCGCCCCTATGGACTCCGGTTGTATATGAGCAACTATGATCGTGGCGCTTTGTTTGAAATCCAAAAGCGTGTTGTCTCCGCCCCACCCTCTGCTATTGGTCCCAACCACATCCTTAACCCTCCTCCCTCACCCACTGTTCACCTTCTTCCGTCCTCATCTACCCCCCTCAAAATCTCTTCCACCTCGGCCGCCGTCATCCCTTCTACAAGCCCCACTTCCCCCCCCGCTTCAGATATACAACCACATCCTCTCATCCCCTCTAGTCCCTACTTCAAACTCCTAAACGCCTCCTATTCCTCTCTCAACGCCTCCCACCCCAACCTCACTCGCTCTTGCTGGTTGTGTCTTTCCCCCAGCCTCCCCCTCTATGATCCACTTGCTATCCCTTCACCACTCTTTACTTCCTCCACCGACGATTCCCCCTCTTCCTGCAATTGGAATCAATCTACTCATGTCCCACTCACTTTTACGCACATCTCTTCCAAAGGTTTATGCATTCACCCCCGTTCTTCCCACACTCCTAGCCTTACTGCCTGTACCAACTATACCTCCCCAAACATCTCTGCCAAATACTTAGTTCCCCTAAACACCACCCAATGGCTCTGCTCTTCCACCGGACTTACCCCATGCTTATCTGTTGCCACACTTAACAAGACCAAAGAAACATGTGTTCTCATCCTCCTCACACCTCGAGTCATCTATCACACTCCTCTACATTTCTTTGAAGCCTTTGACCACACTCAAGAAGCTATTTACCTCCACAAACGCGAACCTATTACTGCTGTACTCACTGTCACTTCCCTCCTAGCTACAGCTGGAGCTGCCACTGGTGTTGCAGCCCTAGCCACACAAGCCTCCGCCCTCCAAAACCTCAGACAAGCAGTAGACTCTGATATCATCTACCTCCGAGATGCAGTCAAATATCTTAAAGACTCCCTCAATTCCCTTTCAGAAGTTGTCCTGCAAAACCGCCGAGGCCTTGACCTCCTCCTCCTCAAAGAAGGTGGCCTATGTGCAGCTCTGGGAGAAGAATGCTGTGTCTATGCCAACTATACCGGTTTAGTAGACTCCAGCTTAAAAGAACTTGAAAAAGGTCTCAACCAACGCCGACTTGAACGAGCCCAAACTGCTGGTTCCTGGGGCTTCCTGCAGCCCCTCCTCCCCTATCTCCTCCCGCTAATAACCCCAGTTCTGCTCATCATCCTAGGTCTCACCGTTGGTCCTTGGGCCATTCGACGAATCATCCGCCTTGCCAAAGATCACGCTGACAGTGTATTTTCCTCGTTTGTTCAAATCCATTACCACCGTCTTGCTACCTCTGATCTCGCTCCTCAATCTCGCCCTTGTCCTCGCCCCCCTTCCCACCGTACTTCCCGCCTGTGAAGCTGCTTGCTGTGAAACTCCCTGACCTTAGCCGCCGGCACGGGTTTGTTTCCCTCGGCGTAAAGGGCTTGGGTGCACCCTCCGTCCCCCTTTATCGCTATACGTCTGAGAGTCCTTCGCGGTTAAGCCAGCCACAGCGCTATCCACCCCAAAAAAGCGTGCGCAACATCATGTTAGATATTTCGTCTAGCACCGGCACGCACAGATCCTAAGGGCTATGCATACATTCTGGCCAAATGATATGTCATTTGCCCATCACCAGTCAATTCTACCCCCTTTTTCTCTCACCCTCCACAGCCCATCCCCCTACTCTCTCACGCCCTTTTTTTTTATAAAACAAAAGGAGCAATTGTTGCTGCCTCCCTTCATCCCTCCTCCTAGCCTTTGTTATCTCCCTTTTCCAGCCGTTGCTATCCTTCACCGCCTACCTCATAGCTGCCTGCACAGCTCCGCCTATCCACTACCGCCCCGTAGTTAATCCGCCCCCGTTCCTACCCCTCCCTTGACCCGACCTTATATAATCAAGTGTATTTCCGCAATAAAGTGGACTAGCTCACTCTCACAGGCTGTCTCCGTGGTTTTTACCACGCGTCCCCCACACCTGGAGAACCTAGGCCTACGCGCTGGCCTAGGGGCTCACCGCCGAGCCGTGGAAGCCTGCCCGGTCCTCGTGGGTTGCTAACTCAAAGTAGCAAGCTCAAAATAGCAAACCCACATACAATGATCTGAAATCTGGGCTTATTGATACTACATGGTATTTCTTATAATGTTTCAGCAAACAAAGCAAGGAAATGAATGTATGCATATCTATTTCTAAATCCATTTATGTGAACATAAATTAAAATATTGAATTTATGTTGATGCCTTTGATTCCAAACCAAGACCATTATGTTTATTGTAACCATCACTTCCTTTCTTTTTTGTAAAAAATTTAGCTTTGCATTACTAACAAAATGTGCACAATTCATCTATTTACTTGCTTAAGATATTTACAATTTTATTGCTTATCTTTTAATTTTTTTCAAGTAGCTTTAGAATTGCTAACTCATACTTATGTGAAAAATAAATTTACTATCTAGAGTATAGTATATGCATAATCTTTTTGCCCTTAGCCTCTGTATATATGTAAATATAAGGTATTCCTAAGTTACTTAGCTTAGTTCTTTTTTCCCCATTGCTTTCAGGTTTATTTGTAATAAAGTTAAGTTGATTTCTTACTGTTGATATTCAATTTTGATTTTCCAGTATCCTGATTGATTTTAATTATTCATACATTTATTGAAAACATGAAACTTAAAATGATTTTAGATGCCAGAACAGGCATCTCAGTATACCCAATCTCAATTCCAGTTTTTTTCACATTATTTTCATCTATTCTATTAACCAATCTTATTAGTTTCTGCTTTACCTTTTCTGTGATTCTTTTTGTAATATGTGGACACACACAGATATTTAATTTCCTTTTTTTCACACACAAAGTATAGCGTATTGTAGATATCATTTTTATTAAGATATGTACACTTCAGGAAATTCACACTTCTAATAGTACAACTCAGTGGTTTTTAGTATATTCATAAGGTTGTGCAACCATTACCACTATATTCTCATCAACCCAATAAGAAATCCAGTGTCCATTAGCAGTCTCCCCATTCCCACTGCCCTCCAAATTCTGGCAACCAATAATACCTACTCTAGGCTGTTCGTATAAATGAAATCATTCAATATGTGACCTTTCATGTCAGCCTTGTTTCACGTAGTAGAATGTCTTCTCTGTTCATCCAAGTTGTAGCATGTGTCAGTACTTCAATCCTTTTAATGCATAAATATTATTCTTTTGTATGGTATACCACATTTTGTTTATCCATACCTCATTTGATGGGCATTTGAGCTTCCACTTTTTGGGTATTATGAATAATGCTGCTGTGTGCATTTGTGTGCAAGTTTGTGAAGATGTTTCAACTCTTTTGTGTATATACCTAGGAGTGAGCTCTCTATTCTACTTTTTGAGGATCTGCCAAACTGCTTTACCAAGTAGGTGCACCATTTTGCATCCCCATCAGCAATACCTAACTGATACTTGTCTAATTGCATTGGCCAGGTTTTCTAGCACAATAAATAGTAATCAATGCAGTAAGAAGCATTTGTTTGCTCCTGATCTTAAGAGAAATGCCTCCAATATTGCCCCATGAAGTAAAAGCCTGGCTTTAGTATAAACATGTTTTTATTTTATCATATTAAGAAAGTATGCATCAGTCCCATTAATTTCTATTTTCTTGAATGTTGTTTTTCTAATCAAGAATGCATTTGAATTTAGTCAAAAGCCTTTTCAATATCTGTGAAGATAATATTTTTTCTTTATATCTATTAATATGAAATATGATATTAATGGACTTCCAAATATTAAGTCAATCTTGCTTTATTGTAATAAATCACATTCAGTCATGTTGTATTATTTTCTTATTATTTTTTGTGTTTTTCTTTGCTTCTACAGTATTTAGTATTTTGGCATTGATATTCATATTTGATAGTGACCTGTAGTTTTGTATTTTTCTTACTCTTCGCTATCAAGTTTAGCTTTTAATGTTTACTTACCCTTTTAAAAGCATTAGGAAGTTTTGATTCATTTCTAATACTGTGGAACAATTTACAGAGCATAGGGACCACCTAGAAATTGAAGGTTTGGTAGAATTCCCCTATGAAACTATCTGGGCCTGGTTATATATTGTGGCATAGTTCCTCAATAACTTTGACTCTTTCTTTGGAGCAAATGGGTTGATTTAATCTTTTTTTCTCTTTAATGACAATTTGTACCTCTGTAAAAAATATATTAATCTTTTTCCCTAAGAAATTTTTAAACTCAGCATATAAATTTATTCCATAGTGTTCTCTGATAAATTTATTGTTTTGTTCATTGTTTAATGTTTACAACCTCTTATTTATTGATGTTCATTTATCCTGACTACATTTCGCTTGATCAGGTTAGCTGATGGTTTATTATTTTGTTAATTTGTTTTTTTAATTTTTCTACAGGTTTTCCATTCGTAGGAGAAAATCTGCTTTTATCTTTATTATTTCTTTCTATGTATTTTCTTTTTTTTTTTTGTTCTTTTCAATTTTTTTATCTGGACCTTTAATTAATTAAATACTTCATCTTTGCTCAGAAGTGCTTATTGCTGTGATTTTTCCTATGATTAATTGGTAATATGGCACAAAAATATTGATATATAATATTGGGGAATGGATGTAGTTCAAGAATTTGGGCTCCAGCTTCCCATGTATGAGGTCCTGGGTTAGAATCCTAGTACTTCCTAAAAACAAAAACTAACCAGCTGTCATTGGGGAGTGGATGTAGCTCAGTTGTTAAACACCTGCTTCCCATGTGCAAGTTCCTGGGTTCATTCCCTAGTACCTCCTTTTTAAAAAAACTATATATATAATTTTTTTATATATAGTATTACATTATAATTTGAATTATGTTTTTACATCTGTAATTTCAGTATGTATTTCTATTTTTACTCACAAATTGTTTAATAAAGATATTACTTTAACTTTTAAAATAGTTTTGGAACTCTATAGGCAGGGCAGACAACCCCAGAACATTGACACCCCATCAGTGGGCCTTACTTTGAATATGTTAACCTATCTTCCCAATGTAACACAGATAGACTCATTTATAATGTTCCTACTAATGGTTCTTCTGCCCTTTTATTTGAACATAATTAGCACTATACCCATTAATACATGTCCCAGAGACTTTAATATTTGGCCTGTTCATATGTGGGTTTAGCTCTGAATCTCAGCAGAGTTGCAGCCAACACCTACTTTCCAGTTTATAGGACTTGCCCAGGACACCTAACAAAATGATGATGTTGGACAATGCCCATCCCAAAAAACAGAAAGTATCTACAACTACAATTAAGACAGCTCCATACATCTGCCCATGGGACCTAAGCCCCAACTCTGTCAGAAGCAGAATGGTCATCACCATCCCCAAATCTTCAAGATCGAGGAATGAACAAACATAAGGAAATGCAACTATGGACCAAAGTAGACTTATTTTTATTTTTAGTAATGGAAGAACTTGTAACATTTCATCAGAGGTTCTGAGGGGAGGGAAAGAGTAACATGGGGCATTTGGGGGGACATTGGAATTCCTCTGCATAATCTTGCAATGGTGGCTACAGGTCATTATGTATTTTATCAAAACCTATAAAATTGTGCAGTGCAAAGTGTAAACCATAATGAAACCTATAGACCATGGTTAGCAGTAATGCTTCAATGTTTGTTCATCAATTATAACAAATTTACCACCAGTAATGAAAGATGTTATTAATAGAGAAAATATGAGACAGGAGGGAATGGGGTATATAGGAAAACCAGCACTGTGAGTGGTAGCTTCCCTGCCCTTGCCCACCCCCGCCTCACAGCATTGGAGACGCTCGTGCCCAGGAGAGGGGGCCAGGGGCCGGGCCAGCTGCCTTCTGAGTCCGGTCCCCTGTATTTTTTATGTAACTTTTATTTATTCTCAAACTTCTTTAAAAATAAAGAAAAAAAGAAAAACATGTTTTATTTCATTGTGCTCAGTGATTATTGCTTATAATATTTTCATTTAATGGAATTACTAGTGTTTTTTGTGACTTTGTATATGACTAATTTTAATAATTGTTTCTAGTGCATTTGGGAAGAAAACATAGATATATATACATAATCTGTTTTGTGGCTATGGTTTTGAGCTCTTCTTATATCTGTTGTTTTAAATGTGTTTCCATTGATGACTATTTGCTTTTTTTGAACTTTATATTCTGTTTTATTTTCCAATCATTAATCTCCTGTACAGGTGATAATCTCAATTCCTCTTCAAGGACTTTTAATTGATTATTTTTCTTTTTTGATATCACTTTTAATTTAGAAGAGTACGTTTTATTTTTTATGACATTTTTTCTTGGTGTTAATTTCTCTTGCATTGTCTGATCTTGATTTGAGATGGGAGAGGCCAGTAAAAGAGGGAGGAAATGCTGAAACATTAGGAGGTCTACCAGCACTCTCCTCTAAACACTGACCCTCAAGCTCAGATGAGTGAAGAGAGAAGGGGGAAGAACAATCTGGCCCCTCAGGCCTGGGAAATCTCTTTAGGAATGCAGGGTATTGGATGCCTTGCTCTGTGTTTTCAGACAACCTTCAATTTGTACATCAGAAGGTACAGATCTTCAACTGGAGTAAAGCCTGAGGGGGAGGGGGTGGGGATATGTAAAGCACTAATATCATCTTTACTCCTGCACCTACAGATCATGGGTGAACTGAATAGCAGTGAAATGACTCTTGTGACTAAGTTTATTCTTCCAGGATTAACAGACCAACTTGAGCTCCAGATGTCCCATTCCATTCTGTTCTCTGTGATCTGTTTGACCTCTGTGGTGGGGAATTTGAGCTTAGTTAATCTACTTTGCCTGAATTCTCACCTTTACTACTCCCATGTATTTTTTCTTCTTCAATCTATCCCTCATTGATCTCTGCTATTCATTTGGCTTTACCCCTAAAATGCCCATGAGCTTTAATTCAGATAGGAATGTCATCTCCAGAACAAGGGGTTTCAGTATATTTGATTACAATATTTTTTGTGACGGTTTTCTTATCCTATATCATGGTGAAGGAATTTTGAGCTATTTCTCAATCATTTTATTTCTATTTTGTGAGAGAAAAGTGTCTTCTTTTCCTCATTAGTTAAACAATTATTTTTCCTCATCTTTTTTTTTTCCTTTTTAAGAATAAAATTAAGGATAGAAATGTAATATTGTCTGTTTTTTCATTCTTAGTTTGAACTTTTTTTTTCTCCTGGAATAAAAGGAATAGTTCTTCAATGATTGAATAAAATAATTCTGGGATGATATTTTGTTATTGGAGCAGGGAAATCCTGGTCTGCCAATTGTTATATAATATTGGAAGCAGGAATCAAGCAATGTATTTCCATTTCCACTTTCCATCCTACACTAGCCACTCTTTCAAATGCCAGTGTTTCACCTAGATAAATGATTCCATAAAGACAATAAGAATAATCCTCTTTGCAGATATAATACTATGAACTATGCTTCTTTTGAAAAAGTTTTTTTATTTACACTCAAACAAATACACATCAGATATCAATATATGTTTAATGCTTGGATAAGAAAGTGAAGTCCAAAGAGGTTAACAATTTATTTAATGTCACACAGATTCTCAATAATAATCTCTAGGGTCCTGAATTTGAATATACTTGACTTTCTAGTGTACTTTGCTTCTATTTTAATTTATTATTTTTATTTCAGTAAATAGGAAATATGAGAAAACATTTCTGTTTTGAAGTTGACTTTGTTTCATTCCAGGATAATACCTGAATTTCTTTCTATTTTGTATGTATCCATTTGTGGGAATGATGAGGTTTGTAGGGTTAGTATAATTTAGAGATGATCAGCTCATATATAAAACTGCCTTATTATGAAAAATTAAATTAAATTAATTTGGAATGTTTGTGGTGTTTGTATTTCAGAGAAAATGTGTTTGGGAGAGAAAAGAGACCAGCAATATGCTATTAGGTAGGATGAAAAAGACACGTGGTCTATAATAAGAGGGTGGTAATGGCCAATGAGGATTTTGAATCTTCACTTCAACCTGAATTTATATATTGTTTCCTAGCTCATTATCCTCCACTGTCTTTGAAGTTTTGATGAAATTTATAGTTCACAATGTATATATATCATTATTATTGTTTAGAGAAATGAAAGAGGAAAAGCTGTGGTCAAAGTTTAGGATAATCAGGTAGAAAGAGATCAGAAATTTCAAGAGATAAAATAGTGAGTGGTAAACAAAACTCTTGTTAGCATTTAGAACATAAAATGATGGGAAAATGAAACCCCATATATACTCCTACCCTCTCCCTTACAGTAGCCTCTACACATATTATGGAGATCCTAGGATTTCTGTGGATATTATGATATTTTTGGATATTTGATCTAAATCAACTGTTAAACCGTAGGGCTGGTGAACTCAGGAACAATTAAATTACACATATATTTATTGGTTTCTGTATGTCACCCCACAGGAATTTTAAGCTATAAAAATACAAATGCAGCTGGGAGATCAAGTATAATTTGAAAGAAACCTGTTTAAAATAAAATTGTGATACTCCTCTTATAGAATTGGATGTTCAATAATTTTTCCTTTAGGAATACAGGTAAGAGATGAATACTCTAAAAATCTTTAATCTAGTCTGTCAGGGACTGAATCCTATCCCCCTTAAAGGCATTTTCTAGTCTTAATCCACATTCCTGTGGACATAAACCCATTAAGTAGGACCTTTTAAATGCCATTATTTGTTAAGATGTGCACTCATATTTGAGTAGGGTTTCCATGGATCTTATTTAGATCAGGCCAAATTGAATCAGAACACATGACTAGTGTCAAAAGATGAGGAAATTTGGGTCCAGCCAGTTAGAGGCAGACAGTAGTGAATAAAATACAGAAACCAGAAGTCAGAAAATAAGGTTGAGAGCTATGTGACAGAGGCTGAGATACAAGTTAAGGAAGTCCAAGTTCATCCCTAATATCCCACCATAATGCTACATACTGCAGGAGAAAGCACAGCCTGTTGAGAACTTGCTTTTGGACTAATAGCATCCAAAACCATGAGACAATAAATTCTTGTTGGTAAGTCTACCTATTGCTTGGTACTTGTCATAGTAGCTGTGACAAACCTAGACATGGTCTATCTAGTGACAATGGAAATATTTTCTGAAGGAACTATTATAATTATTATTTTACCATTTATCTAAGGTCCACTCAGTATTTAAGTGTTAAGAATTTGACGCTTGCTAGTTTGCTTGTTTGTTTTCTAGATGTTTGACATTGCTAATTGATTCTTCTTGGATTTTAAATAACTGCTAAGATTCTAGTCCTTGACCCCAGTGTCACCCTCCTTCGTTTTCACCTACATTCTCTTAATACAAAAAGTTCACCTAGGCTGGAGTTTTCTTTTTCCTTTTACTTGAAATCCCTTTTGATAAAATTATTTACCTATTGAATGAAAGTGTCTCTATATAGAGAAGCAGCTATGACTCAATCAGTTGGGCTCCTGTCTACCATACGGGAGGCCCTGGGTTTGCATCCTGGGGCCTCCTTTTGAAGGCAGGCTTACCTGCTTGCCATTTGAGAGCTGACTCAGCAAGGTGATGCAACAACAAAAAAGGGGAGAGAAAAAAAAACACACACAGAAGAGCACACAGTGAATGGACACAGAGAGCAGACAGCAAGCAAGATGCAAGGGGGGAAGGGAAATAAAATAAATACAGACACAGAGGAATGCACAGCGAATGGACACAGCAGACAGCACACAAAGCCACAAAGGTGGGGGGGATTAAAAAAAGTGTCTCTGTATAAGTAAATATAAAAGCATTATATGCTTCTGATATTCTCTGTCAGAAAAGCAGATCCATAATGCTCTATTACAAATCTGGACAATTATGTGAGTTCTTTATCATCTGGGGTAGTGTAGCCACTACACATGGGTGCCAAACAGTATAGAAAGTCTTGTTTTTTTCAATATTGTTACTGGTATTGACAACAGAACCTGTCATTTATTCATTTTTCTTACCACCCCTCCTTTGTTATTCTGATTATTCCTGTTCACATTTAAGAATAGCCAAACTGTGCCATATACCACCTGCTTCTGAGATCCTCCAATAACCCAGTGTGTTCTATACTGAAGAAGTGACCTAATACTCCACATTTTATTCCCAAAACTGCATCAACACAAGTTGATTAAAGGAGTAGTAACATATATCTCAGGAGAAATGGCATGGATCTCAGGCTATAATAAGTACAAAGGATGCATTACATTATAAAATTTGTGATTTTTTGACAATGCTCTTTCACAGTTTGTAAAAATTGTTTCACAACAATGCAGGGTGCTAGTGGTAAAGTGATGTATGGGAACCCTGAGTGACACTGTACAAGTTTGTTTTGTAAGTTCACAACTTATATTATGCATTTATTTTTTGTGGATGTTCATGTATGCATGATAAACTTCAATAAAAAGCTTTAAAAATTATAATTATTACTATATAGAATTACTTGAGATATTTTGCAAAAGAACCTAATATTTTACTGCAAATTCTGTTATTTGTAAAATAAAGGCAATACTGCCCATTAAGTTAAACATTTTAGTCCTTGCTTTATCAATGAGACTTATCATGAAACAAATATATATACAGTAATGATAATAAACTATGTTCCTAGAAACATTTGTGAACTTACTGAATGCTGTCTCGTTAAGGCAATAAATATTTAGCGTAAAGGCTGTTGTCCTTTATTTCTTCAGTGCATACTCTGTTTTTTATATTTAGAGTGTAGGTCATTCTGGGTGCACAAGAAATAGTTGTTAAATTAGATTAACTTGTTCCAATAACAATAATATAATGTTTATTATTACAAATAATAAAAATAGCTACAAAAAAGTAATTTAAATTTAAGAGTTTAATGTTTTCCTCTTTGCTGCCCAACATATCACCAAGATAACACAATGTCAAATTTTTTAAATTTATTTTTAACTTTTTATTTACAAAAGAGGTTGCAAAATTAGTGTACAGAATTCTTCTATGCTCTTCCCTAGCTTCTTTTTATAACCACACTACTATTATCAAAACCAGGAATTCATGTTGCTTAATATTAAAAAATTTTTAACATTTAAAAATTTTTTTCCAATTATGTTTTTTCCCTTTTATCCATAAGATAATCCAAGGCCACATATTGCATTTAATTGTTATGTCTTTTTCATTTCCCCCAATTTGGGATAGCTATCCATGTTCTCTCTCTTGTATGGCATTCACTCTTTTAAGAATACCAATTATTTTGTAAAATGTCCCTCAGTTTGGATTTTGTCTTCTATGTCTTCATAATTAATTTCAGTTTATACATTTTTTGGCAAAAATATCAAAGAAGTGATGTTGCGCCTTTCTTAGTTCATAACATATATGATTGATGATGTTAACTTTTTTAAAAAAAAGATTTAATTTTTATTTATTTCTCTCCCCTTCCCCGCCCCATGTCTGCTCTCTATGTTCATTTGCTGTGTGTTCTTCTGCGTCTGCTTGCATTATCTGGCAGCACTGGGAAACTGCATCTCTTTTTTTGCATCATCTTGCTGCATCCGCTCTCCCTGTGCGCAGCATCACTCTTGGGCAGGCTGCACTTTTTTCATATGGGGCAGCTCTCCTTGTGGGGTGCACTCCTTGCATGTGGAGCATCCCTACATGGGGATGCCCCTGTATGGCATGGTACTCCATGCGTGCAGCAACACGGGGCTTGGGCCAGCTCACCATACAGGTCAGGAGGCCCTGGGGATCGAATCCTGGACCCTACCTGTGGTAGACGGACGCTCTATCAGTTGAGCCACGTCCACTTCCCAACGTTAACTTTTATCATTTGCTTAAGGCAGATGGTCAGGAATCTCTAAAGTTATTATTTTTACCTTTGGAATTCAAATGATATGTGGAGACACATTTTGAAGGTAAACAATATTCTGTTTCCCATCATCTTTTGCTTCCTAATTTTAGCATCCACAGATGATTCTGGCCTGAAACAATTATTACTTATTAAAATTTTTTTCAAGATTCCTTCTACATATACTAATTAGAATTATAGTATGAGGATGATTTGAACTTCTTCCTTATTTATCATTTACCTATTATTTATATATCTACCTACCTACCATCTATCTATCATCTAAATATCTAACTTAAATGAGATACTGCCTTTAGGGTGAATGTGTATTTATCATATTAAGATGTATCCATTGATTCCATCAATTTGTGATGTCTTTAGTCTTTGTCTTTTTTTAATCAAGAATGAGTTTGAATTTTCTCGAAGGTGCTTTCAACATCTATGAAGATACTTATAATTTTGCTATATATCTAATAATATATGATATTATATATCATAGCTTTCCTAATATAGAATGAACCTTGCATTCTTTAACTGAATCCCACTTAGTCATGTTGTATTATTTTCTTACTATTGTACATGTTTGATTGCTAATATAGCATTTAATAATTTTGTATTGATATTTAGAAGTGATAGTGACCCATTGTTCAGGGTTTTATATATTTTTTAAATTAGATATCAATGAATGCTATACTTGCTTTATTAAAAGAAATAGGAAAGTTTACTTCATTTTAAAACTGTGGAACAATTTATTGAATTGGTCCTACCAGGAAAACTTTATAAAATTCCCCTAGAAACTGGTCTGTTCAAGCTTTCTATTATTAATGATAAGTTGTACATCCTCAAGAAATTATTGATTCTTATTTTCCTAAGAATTTTTCATCTGTGCTTTCAAATTTATTTGAAGAGTTTTTCAAAGGAGAATATTATGTCTTTTAATAGGTTAATGATTATTTAGCTCTTATTAATTATTGTTTATTTGTACTGCCTCAGCTTTTTCTTGAGGAATTTTGCTGGTGGTTTAACATTTTGCTAATTACATTTAAAAATTATTAAAATGAATCATGGTTTTAGCATTTCTTACATCATCATTTTAGTTTTTAACATATTATTGATTCATTTATTCTTTCTTTTGATTTATTTTTTGTTCTTTCCATTTTTTGACATGGACATTTAATTCATTTATTTCAATCTTTGAAATTTGTCATGTTTATTGATCTGATTTTTCCTTTGAATGCTTTTAAAGGTACCCCATAAATTTTGCTACGTAGTATTTCATTAGAATTCCTATAACTATTAGATCCATAATTTCACTTGAATTTTCTGTTTAGACCAACATAGTTTAATAGAAGTTTCTAAAAATTTCAAATGGAGTGATCTTTTCTATTTCAGTTAGATAGAGGGATCAGAAAGAATTGCATTCAAGTGGAATGGATAACAGTAGTAGTTTATGGTTTGCCTGAGGTGATTTTAACTCCCCAGTTCTTTATCATGACATAAGCAGAAGAGATCCAGATTATCTGGTTATCTCAGAAAACATCATATTGATACTATCTTGATGATTATGTAGGACAAGCAAGTAGTGGCTAGTATGTTGGAAGCAATGACAAGATACATGCACTCCAGAGAATGGAATGTAAAGGCAATGAAGATTCAGAAACCTGCCAGTATGATGAATTTTATAAGTGTCCTGTAGTCTGGGAATGCTGGAACATCCTGTTCATAGTAAAAGACAAATTGTTGCATCTGTTGCCTTCTTGACAGACTCTAGGATTATGGAGGCAATGTATTCTATTCTCTGCAATATCCTACTCTGCTATACCCTCGTGACATGGAAATCTGCTTGCTTTGATTGGGGCTCAAAACAGGAAAAGGTTCTACAGCAGGCAGTTCTTCAGCCCTTTACTTGGATAATATAATCGAGCATACTTGCCAAAGATGGGAAAAGATGCAAACCTTGGTCAGAAAATCTTCCCAGAAGGCCCCTGGGTTTCTGAGTCAAGGTCTTGCTATACATATTGGAGAGTGGTATGCCTTTTAAGAATCATCTTCTTCCAAGTTTTGAGTTCTGACGAATTTAGAATGTTTGATCATTACGTACAAATTGAACACACATCTGGGACTGCCCAGTAAGAGATAGGTGCCAACAGACATCCAATTTGTAAGTTACATGGGACCAGCAAATGGAATAGGGCATTCTAATGCAATCATAAGGGAAACAGAAGCATAAGTAGGATGTATATTGACTGGCTACCCAACAATGTTGTACTAACACTGTTTCCTGATCTTGTAGCTATGGCCATATTTATGTTCCTATATGGCCAACTGAAGGAAAAGGAAGTATCTCGAGCTAGGTTTCTGGATGGATCTTCCTGTATGAGGACACAAGATGAAAAATATTCATGGGTGCCCTTGAAAGGCAGTAGATAGGAAAAATTTTCCTAATAGAAGATAGCTTTAATACGATACCAGGTGATTCACATTTTGTAGTAGAAGATGTGGTCTCATATGAGAATATACAAATATCTGGCACTGGCCAATAGAATGGTTGGCTAGTCAGGGGTATGGAATCAAGAGTGAAATATCAAAGACAAAGTAGCATCAGATAGATACATGGGGGTAGACATATAATAGTGTGCATGAAGTCTAAAAGTTTTAATGCTCACCAGAAAAGACACTAAATACCAAGTACATAAAATGGCTTAGCCAGTTGTCAATTGCTAGTCTTCATCACCAACTATGGAGAACAGATACAGTGTACAAATGATTGACATTTTCATAATTGCATAGATGGAGACTATCCAGGAGTCCAGAAGTATAGACTTTCACTTTCCTTGGGTGATACAGCTACTGCTGTTTCTGAATGTCTAAGAAGCCACCAAATGAAACCAATAGTGAGGGCCCAAATGGTAGTATTCCTCTAGGAGTCCATCCAACTATTTAGTTGCAAGTTGACTGCATTGCAATCTTACATGTAGAAGGGCCAATAGTTCATCTTCCCAGAGATAGATTCCAGGTATGTGTTTCTCTTTCCTTTCTGCAGAGCTTTAGCTAAAGCCTCTTCTCTAGGTTTTTATGGAATGCCTGAATCTCAGACATGAATTTTCCCACAACACAAACGTGTTCAGCATGCTACATCAGAGTGACAGAAGTTATGAATGAGCTTTTAATCATTGATCAACTGGTTGTATTAAACACTACACAGTCCAGAATATTCTGCCTAGCTGGGATATAGCTTTAAGGTCCCCATTCATTCAAGCATGTGTCCTATAGAACTTCTAATGTGGGATTCAATAATCTGGTTATGTTGCCTCTTTCATCAGTTCTTGGGGCGGTAATTATTGCCAGCAATGATTTAGTCTTTATATGTTCTCATCATCAAGTTATTGTACCTTCCACCTTCCAAAATCTATATTATAATTCTGTTTTAAACATCCTGTGTATGAAATTAATAGTATGGCCTTTGTTTTCCTGACTGGGTCTTTTCTGAAGAAGGAACAACAATTTAAGTCATTTGCATGGGAATACATGGCCACCACACAAAGCAAAATCTTGTCTTATTAGCACATCCCAACCCCTCGTGAGAGTGATTAGTTCAGAAATAGCCCATTGACTATAGCATTTTCTTTTCTAATTTCTTCAGGGGAGCTCTATCACATTCCCCAATGGAACAGCAACAATCCCCCAAGTGCAATGGCAAAGACCAACAAAAATGGATGGTCCAGTGATGAGCCCTTGATACTGATGGCTCTGATTATGAGCCTGTGTGCCTGAAATATGAACTAGGCCTAGAGTTGCAGGGTGCCTAAGAGTTACCTTCTGAGAGCCTCCATGTTGCTTAAATGTGGGCACTCTCTAAGCCAAACTCAGCATGTAGATGCATTGCCTTCCCCCAGCATGGGACATGACTCCTGGGGATGAGCCTCCCTGGCACCTAGGGATTACTACCAAGCACCAGCTGATGATGTAACCAGAAAAAGACATTGAATAAAGAGGTCTACTCAAACCAGCAGCATGTCTCAGCCTACATGTAATATCAGGTATTAAAAACTGCTTTTTGACTTTGGATAAAAGGGGGAAATGGAAAGGACAATTGAGTTTATATGGCTATGAGTCTCCAAAAAAGATTTGGGAGGTCATCAGAGGGGTGATGCTTATGTACACCTCAGCAGGGTCCTAGAGACAGCCAAGGTAGATGGAAACCCAGGTGCTGGTTCTCCTGAGGGCTGCAGAGACCCACAGGTTCTATGGTCATGGCAGATGGCTCTGGAGTTCAGGGCCATGTTGGCCCTACATTAGAGTTTATTTTCCTGAGTGTGATGGAGTTGGACTCAGATATGACCTTTCTACACACGTCTCTTCTGTTACTTTTACCAGACCTGTGGTTGGCCTTTGGATTGGTGTATACTCAGGAGACCTGAATCGCTGAACTGTCCATATGACTGTAGGTCCTGGGCCTCAGCAGACTTGCAGCAACTACCCTCTGGTTTTTGGATTTACCCTGGCCAGCTGACAGGGAGGTGAAGAGTGTCAGTCACCACACCAGGTACCCAAATGTGCCCACAGCTGCAAGCAGGAGAATTGCATCCATCATCCAAGTGGAATCTAAATGCCCTCTTGATGTAGAGGTGGAATGGACATAACCATCCCAGGATCCACAGGATGGAGGAATAGAGGATGGATTAAAGTGGATTTACTGGTGTTCTGCTGAGGAACTATTGTGATTAGTAAGGAAGATATGGTGTGGGGGCATTTTCAGGATTTGCAGTTGTCCTAGGTGGTGCTGCAAGGACAGATGCTCGATGCTGTGTGTCCTGTCATGGCCCACTCAGTGGACAGGGGGAATGTGAATTACAGTGTGGACCACTGTCCATGTAGTGCAGCAGTGCTCCAGAATGTATTCACCAGGTGCAGTAGATGTTCCACAATGATGGAAGAGATTGTTCATGTGGGAGGGGTGGGGTGGGTGGGCTGGGGGTTATATGGGGACCTCATATTTTTTTAATGTAACATTTAAAAGATAATAAAGTAGAAAAAATTTAAAAAAGAAGTAATTAGAAATTGATTAAATATTGATGATTGAATATATTGTGAAGAGATTTATAAAATATGGGGAAGAAGTTAGGAGGAATCAGGGAAAATTATGGAAGAATAAGCTAATTAAAGTGTGGGAGAAGACAGACCCGAGGGTATCGGGAATGAAAGATAAAGAAAGATTGGGTTCAGGGGATCTGCGAGCATTGAAGCCTCAAGCTCATCAGACAAGTTTATTAATCTCAGGGGCTTCTTTATATACCCCAAGCAATTGTGAGAACCAGCAACTATTCTAGCTAACTATTCCCATTACCTCATTCTAAATAACACAGTGCACAGTGAATAAGATAGTTACTAAAACTCATAATGTTCTATTATATTATTGAAACAAATATACTCATTAATCTTGTTGCCCAGGTTACTTGAAATATCAAGTCTGGGTTCTGCTGGAATGTTATGTTTCCCAGAGAGATTAGCCACCTGCACTTACATCTCCAGGGACAGCATGACCCAGTGGTCAGAAAGTAACTTGCTTCCATGGAAACATGCCTTTGTTTCCCACATATCCCCCTTTTTGTTTTAGTCAGGGTGACTGTGCCTGTCTTAGGTTGCCCTCCTCTGAGAGTCTTACCCGTCATTGACTACCAGCCAAGCACTCTGACCATGGGGAATTATATCAGGGTTTTAGCAAGTACCAAATTATTAGCTTGTCCCATCACATCAACATGGTGCAGTCTTTGGCATACTTCTCGTCCCAGGCAGTGACAACAATGAGCAACAAGATTAATACATAAAGTCCTATTTCTAATGCTGATAAAAAATGTTGAGACTTCCACCAATCTACTGGATAAAGCTTATTAAAATGAGGAATTAAATCATTAAAGATATCCTTATTTTCAGCTACTTAAATCTGATTATAATACATTTCTAATATCTTTTTCTGTAATTCTTCTATTTCTAATGACATATTACCTTTATGACCTATCAAATGATTTTTAATCTTTTCCCAATCAAATGTAGAATTATTATAAGCAAGTGGAGTAATACAAAAGTTACTTTCATTCCAATCACATTTCAATCCCCTTAAGTTTAAATTATACAATTGATTTCCAATATGCAAAACAGCTTTTTCTAAATTATTAACTCTACTGTTTAATTCTCCATCAATATATTCTTGACTATGCCATAAGTCACTAGCATTCTTATGCCATTCATGCACATTTGTTGAGTCTGCACCGTCTCATGCAAGGCCATGATAGCTATAGCAGCAGCTGCAATGACACCAATCAGTCCTAATATGCCAGCTATTATCAGTCCCACAAATCACTTTGAGCACTTCAGGATTTCTTGAGCCATATGGAACAGCAATTGACTTTCAGTTGACGATTGCCAAATTTGGTTCAGTCGCACTGGAATCCACGCTCCCCACTGCCTTCAAGCCATTGTAATGAAATCTCCATTCTGTAAAATCTTCTCAGACAAATAAGTATGCAAGGCCCTACTTTCATAAAATAGAGCATTCTTGGTTATAGTTAATTTTCCAACCACAAACACATAAGGATCTCTTACACATGCCTGAAGATGATGAATTTGATTTACATGCAGATATTGACCATTCTTACTATTATTCCCAATCCATTCTATAGTAGGAGCTATTCCTAGAAAAACTTTCCACAAATTCTTTTGTTTATGTATAGATGTAATATTACACCATGGAGAAGGGATCCATTACCCTTTCTGTTTCCAAACACTATTATTTTTAGTAAAAATTATTTTTTGTTGTCCTTTACTATTTAGACCATGCCAAATAAATCTGTCATTATATTCAATGGGACTCCCCATAGGGGCACTTTCCCACACTATTCCATAGGAATCATTAAAAATGACAGATCCTCTTCCTATATGGCACTCTTGCCATCCTTCTTTATCCCTACTGTCTTTTTGCAGACAATCATAAGTAGGATTTTTAGTCATCATTAAATTGTAAGAGGGAAATAAAGTCAAAATAAACTGAGTATTATTATTTTTGAAGATAGTTATGATCCAATTTTTAACATACATACAGGAAGGATGTTTACCCATGCATAAGGGCCGATAATCAAATGGTAATATGAGATTATCAATTCTTTGTCCTTCTTCATAGGGTTTAATTGGCAATCAATCATCAATTGGTCCAGGGAATATATGGGTTTTATTCAGATATATATGAAAGAATGGATCTTTCCAGGTTAACACTTTAAGTAATGGGGGGTTAGGTATATAGGCCCAATAAATGTAATTACTGGCAGCTTCTTCATTATTTATGATCACCATCATCAGAAGTTGCAGAAGACCCCTTCTCTTCGTTCCAGGGTTTAATCCTCTTTGCAGGTAGCCAAATTTGTTCTCCATTTTCTGAAATGATAAGAGCATAGCCTCGCCCCCTTACTTTAATCCTGCCTTTTTTCCATTCATTGCTTAAAATATCTTTCCAGAATATTGGTTGATCTTCATTTCCTGTGTCCACTGTAGATATTTGACATTTTCCAAAGTGACATTCCACAGGAGTCAATGAATTATAAACATTAAGAAAATTTAAAGTAAATAAAGCTTTTGCCAATTGATCTTTTGGTGTTATAATACCATCATCTCCCCCTTTTTGTTTTAAAAGCATAGTTTTTAGGGTATGATGGCTGCATTCAACTATAGCTTGACCTGTAGGATTATAAGGAATGCTGGTAACATGTTCAATACCATATTTTAAACAGAAAGATTCAAAGGATTTACTAATGTAAGAAGGTCCATTATCAGTTTTAATTTTCAGAGGGCATTCCATTACAGCAAAAGCAGACCAGAGGTGTGAGTGAACATGATGAAACTGTTTCCCACTTTGAGCAGTAGCCCACATAAAATGAGAATAAGTGTCAATATAAACAAGAACATATTGTAGTTTACCAAAGGATGGGATGTGAGTAACATCCATCTGCCATAATTGATTAGGAGTCAGGCCTCTGGGATTAGTTCCAGCCTGAAAAGGCACTACTGTTAGTGGTCCACAAGTAGGACAAGTGCGAATAATTTCCTGAGCCTGTAGTCTTGTTAACTTTTGATATTTATTTCTCAGGCCTTTAGCATTAATGTGAGTTAAAGCATGGTAATCATGAGCACTTTGTAAATACTAATAAATCAGCTCGAGCATTATTTGCTGTCATAGGACTAGGCAAAGAGGTATGAGAGCATATATGAGCAATGTAAATAGGTCTTAACCTAATGAGATGTTGCAAGTTAGCGAAAAGTTGAGATAACTCATTAGTAGCAAAGATATGAGCTGTTTCAATATGCTTGACAGTAAGACATACATATGCAGAGTCAGAGACAATGTTCAAGGGTTCTCAAAACATTTGTAAAACCTTAATGATAGCTGAAAGCTCTGTGCATTGAGCAGATGAATAGGAGTTTGCCAAATCTGTTCTTTTTGAGAAATAACGTATGCTGCTTTTTTATTACTATTACTATCAGTAAATACTGTACAAGATGGTTGGGCTATGCACATAGCCCTGAAAAGCACTGCAAAAGTTTACTTTTGGGTTTTTTACAGATAGAGGAATGCAGCTGGCTTGATTTGTCTAAGAAGACACTAAAGAAAGTCTTAGCTAGTTTTAAAACAAAGTGATAGCAATACAGCTGGACATTAACTTTTTGCAACAAATTAGCAGTGTTTGGGATTGCTGCATACTACAGTATTGTTACTTTAATCTATGATAAGAGGTTGTTTCTGTGACACACACTCTTTTATAATAATTAAAACCATAATTAACCACATTGTACTTTTCTTTAATATTATGCTGAAATATTGGTAACTTTATACACTCTTAAGCATTTATAGAAAACTTTTACTCATACAACTTTAATTAACAGAGGGTTAAAGGAAAGAAAAAAACTTGTTAATTTTATAACACTTTAAAACACCTTTTATTCAACTTATAACATATTAAATGAACTCAATTATTACTTTAATTTTTCTTTTAAGGTAAAAGAACAAATCTCTTATAATTAGTTTGGAATAAAAGGCTGTTTTTCAGGATTTGATTTTGAGAAAGCAATTTTCAACATTATATTCCTTTAAAAGAGATAAAACGTTTCCTTCTTGGAACACTGAGGAAATGATGAGGTTAAAGCACAAGAAGCTATTTTGATAAAACAGACTTTCTTTGTATACTGATTATTCAGGAAACTTTTACCAAAACAGATTAATGATTTGAGAGGCTTTGAGAAAGAACAAAATTTTAACTTTGCATTAGTATACTATTTGATAATAAAGCTTTTAAAATTTTATAGATAGACCCATCAAATCTTATTCAACTTTAACCATAAAAATTCCTTTTCCATGAAACTTCTTCACTTTCAGTATTCACTCAGGTTTTGTTCCATATTTTACTCTTTCTTAATAACCAATCATTTTATCTTAGGACAAATTCATTTCCTGTTTCCTTAATAATAAAAACACATTTCATATAGCCCACATACGAAGTTATCAAGCAAACTTCCTATAACATACTACCGTCAACACTAAACAAGCTTGTTAAAATAATGAACTTTTCTTTACTTTAAATACTTAGTAGCATGCAATATTAGAAACAGTTTCCTAAAAGCAAGGTGTCAAGGGAGGCTGGCTGCAGCCAAGCTTTCCTGTTATAAAATTACCTTTTATTATTATTATTATTAATTCAGGTTTAATAATGACCTTTTGGAATTAGCCACTTAAACACTATAATTTAAACAATGCTTCATAAGACTTTTTACAATTATTTATAACCATATAGACTATATTTATATTATTTTAAGACAAATTTTACTTTTACAGAAAAGATTTCTTTACTTAAAGTTACCACAAAACTTTCTATAACTTGCCACATGCATTTAAGTTCCAAGAGTTTATGAAAATTAGCCATCCGACTTTAGAACAAAACACACCTTTTTGCAAAAATGTATTAAATTTCAATTAGCATTCTCACACACTTTCAACCTTTTTAATATTCATTTAAGTTTTACATCCTTCATATTGTCCTGTGAAGAAAAATAAGCTATTCATTTCAATCTAGGCAAGAACAACTTTTTATAAAAAGATTTATAGTAATTTTGTTAATCAAGACTTACAATTTTTATCATTGTAGAGATCTTATTAACATTTAGATTTATGTATTAATATAAGTGCTTATTTAATTTTTGGCCATTTGAATAGAGCTCTTTTATAAAATTTTTTTTTTTTATATTATCATCCGGAGGTATCAAAATATACACTGACATTGATTGAACAGACAAACAGAACAATCACAACACAGTAACAGAAACATCAGTTTACAATTAACTCATAATTCTTACTTTCTTGGTATAGCTGGTTTTAAGTTCTTATTAAGATTTCTTCTGGAATCCATGTTGCCTGTAACATGCAAGCTTGTGCTTGGAAACATTTTTATTAGTTATCAGCAATCAGTTAAGATAACTTGAGACAGACCATTAACACACATTTTTGGATTATTACTCTGTAAGACTATACTGAGATTTGAAGTTCAGGAGTAAACTATTGATTTAAAACTGAAAGTTCCTTTTTAAACCTTCATAAAAATTTTGTACTAATTTTAATATCTTGGTTAAATAAGCCCAATTAGAATTAGCATGGAAACAAAACAGAACACCAATGTTGCCATGTTTTTCTCTTTTTTCAGCGGCTTAACTCTATTAACCCCCATTAGCCCACAGCTACATTGTCATGTAGACAGCAGGGGGGGTTGCAGAGTTGCTGCCAGAACAGTTTCCTTATCTTAGTTAACTCTTTAACAGAGAGTTTTCTTACAAGCCTGATTTCACTAACAAGGACTTTATTTAGTATCTTTGCCCATTTTAAATCTTTCAATAGTTTAAAAGTTTTTGGCTCAGGATGAAACTTGACACCCCCTTGCAAATTCTTTGAATCTGGTGGTATCACATGTAATGTTATTGGGAAAGCAGATAATAATTGTTTAATATAAGGCAAAGCATCGGTAACATCTGAAAACATTTCTAATTTAGGCTTAGTAACAGAAGGCAATTCAGTAGATGCAGAGAGTTGTACTGGCTACACAGAAGATATTTCATTAAGACACTTCACTGAGCTTTTATTGATGAAAGGGTTAATATCAGGATGAGGGGAAAAAACATGATGGTTCCCCATTCGCCTCAACCTCCTGTTTTTGTTCCAATTTACTTTCTTTCATTTTAAATTTACTTATGGGTTTAGAAAATATAGTAATTTCATCTTTCTCTCCTTCTTCAGACTGTAAAGGATCTAAGGCGGCAGCAATTTGCTGGCACAAAGCCCACACAGGTAAAGGAATGGACTCCCCTCTTTGATATACTCTTCCTAAAGCTTTCATTACACATTTCCACTGTTTCCAATTTAAAACATTATGCCCCTGAGGCTGAAACCAGTAACAATGTTTCTGAACTAAGGCAAAAAGCTCAAGTAAATTTGCTGTTTTTATTGTGACGCCAACCGTATGTAAAAGCATTTTTAAAACTTGTGAATATTCTTCCCAGTGTCCTGGCTGATTACCCATATCCTGATGCTAGCGGAAACAATATTAAAATATATTTATACATGGCAATGGCAAACCCAGGTTACTACTATTGACGCTCTTACCTTAAAGAAGGCTTTTCTGTTTCCGCATTCCCGATACTGTCGTGGAAGAATCTCTGCTAAAGTTATTGCCTCGGGCCCCACATTTAGGCGCCACTTGTGGGAGAAGACAGACCCGAAGCTATCGGGAATAAAAGATAAAGAAAGATTGGGTTCAGGGGATCTGCGAGCATTGAAGCCTCAAGCTCATCAGACAAATTTATTAATCTCAGGGGCTTCTTTATATACCCCAAGCAGTTGTGAGAACCAGCAACTATTCTAGCTAACTATTCCCATTACCTCATTCTATATAACACAGTGCACAGTGGATAAGATAGTTACTAAAACTCATAATGTTCTATTATATTATTGAAACAAATATACTCATTAATCTTGTTGCCCAGGTTACTTGAAATATCAAGTCTGGGTTCTGCTGGAATGTTATGTTTCCCAGAGAGATTAGCCACCTGCACTTACATCTCCAGGGACAGCATGACCCAGTGGTCAGAAAGTAACTTGCTTCCATGGAAACAACATGCCTTTGTTTCCCACATTAAAGTACAAAAATTAATTATGGAGATAAATTAATTTTGAAAGAAAAGCAATCTTACATATGGTAGATTAGCTATGAATGTCATTTAAATAGACTTAAAAGGTATCATAGGCATATTGATAGAAATGAATTTGTAATGATTATAACCATATTGGGAGGAATTAGGAGAGGGAGCAGGAAGAGAAGGTATATGTTTGAATGTGTGCATGTGTATGCAGTCAGAGGACAGATGATGAAAAAAGGCCAAGTTCTCATCTTCCAAAGAACCTCAAGTTAGTAAACCCTTAGGGCAATCCAAACATGAGATAATATAGACTACCAAAGCTGTAAAGTGAGAGGCAAGGCCAGACAGGATTTAAAGGAGATAGATTCCCCAACACTTATACACCAGATGGTTTTCTGCATTTCTAATCCATTTTTCCTCAATTAGAGGGCATGAAGTTCATTTCCATTGAAGACAGCTGATGTGGAAAGCACATATAAGGGCATTATACATTTCCTTCAAGTGAAGAGGTCCTTCTTGGCAAATTCTTAAGTCGAAATCACGGTGCATTCCCCAGAATACATATTCTAGCATGTCGATGACTAAGGACTGTTGATTGCATCATCGGAGACTTTTTCACCCTCAGTACAGTGGGAAGAAAGGGCCCTTAAGCCCCAGTATTGGTGAGATCTTCTGGTAAAAGGAATCATCTCTGTCTTAGTAATTTCCTTCCAAAACCCAAACTAAATAAATTAAGGATTGCTACTGTGATGGCTCACACAGGGTGTATGATCAGGCTATCAGTTTGTGATTCCACCGTCATCGACCACGTCATGTGTGACATTTTCCCCTTGTACCAGCTCTCCTGCAGCAGAACCCATGCCAGTGAGCTCATGGCTTCCATTATTGTGACCACAGTTGTCTAGCATCATTATATTTTTCTTGTATGCTCTGATTCTTTTCAATATCCTTTACATGTCATCAACTAAGGGTTGGTCCAAAGCCTTTTGTACCTCTGGCACTCACTTATTAATTATTGGTGTTTTCTATGGACTTCTAAGTCGTAAGCTGCTGGGTCTTTACAACAGGGGAAATGTTTTTCAGTATTTTCTGAGTAGTATCCATGCTGAAACCCCAGCCAAAATGGCTGAGGCAGAGAGGCAATTGATGAGGCTTTGATACCAAACCTGAAATATACACATGTCCCCCAGATGTTTGGTCATCTATAAAGAAAGATTTATTCACTATATTTTTTGTAATAATGATCACTTAATGTGATGGTGAGTCTAAGGAATTTGGGGACAAGGCCCCTTGGTGAGGCAAGTCACAGTTGTCATAGTAATATGTGTATTTTTTAAGCCTACTGAGTACTATGCTATTATTTTATTTTTTGTTGAAACAAAATATTAGTTATTCACAATAAATAAAATCATTAGAAAATAGGGCCCACAAAATATTCTTATTTTGTCATAAACAGAAAATAAACAGCCCACCACTACTTTCAATGACAATAGGGAAAGATGCCCCTCATAGGATTTATCTGTCAGGGGACATATATATGTAATTTTTCTGTTTATCAGTGGTATCATGAGATTGAAAAGTTTGAAGACATGTATGAACATTGACTTAGATTAAATAAAGCATTTAAGAACATTCCTTAAAATGGTTGCAATTATGATAATGAATGCAAAGCAGTAGATATTTATATGTGTTATGTTTATCTCACCATCATAATTTTGTTTCACACTTGCTCTCCAAGCAGAAACTGAATGTGTACTATCTACTTCTATCCTTCCTTTTGCTGTATCCTTTAAACTGCCTACTTAAATAACTTTAAATTGTTTGGTTTGAATTTTGCTCCAAAGAGGATATTTTCAAATTGCACATTTTAATAAAGACACTAAATAAGGTACAGATCATCATTGTGTGTAAATTCTGGGTGCTTGGCTGAAAATATCATGTGAATGGCAGACATAGCACACATCTTGTGATCTGAGTGCTATATCATATTCACTAGCATTCTTTATAATATTTATAATTAAATTTTTTAAAATTCAAAACTCACTTTTTAAAATTAATATATAAAGAAATTTAGATATATAATAATTTAGTATATGTAAGCTTATTCTTAATTATTGAATATTCAGAAGTTTTGCATCTATAAACTGGTGAATTCCTTAAAGAAATATTGAATATTCAGAAGTTTTGCATCTATAAATTGGTGAATTCCTTAAAGAAATGGATATTGCCATTAGACTTCTTATTTCTAATGTTCTCCCTCATAGAATTCACTAGTTAACCTGATTTTGAAGGAAGCACACTGAGTCTTCATGAGTGAAATGACCCTTTCTGACCTTGGTAATCAGGCCAACCAAATCTGAGACTTTAGTGATAGTCCTTTGTAATTGTTCACACTTTGCTGAAACTGGCAGCCAGTAGATATGACAGTGGCCGTTAAGTGACCATAAGTGGAAACCCTGTTTAAAACAGAATATACATTGAGGAAGGAGGGTCAAGAGGAGATCAAGAGAAACTAGACTATGGTCACTTCATCTGAAATACTAGGTCAGGCTTGACCTGAATCCAGGGCAATATTTGATATTCTACTAAAACTAAACAACATAATTTTATTGTTTAAGCTATCTTTCCTTAAATGTCAAATTTATTCATAATAATCTGACGAGTTTTCTAACTGTGTTTATGAAATGTGCACTTAGGAAAATGTATTTGATTACATTATGTGGCATTGCTCAGCAAAAACATTAGCCTACATCTGTAAATTATCTTCTGGTCTCCTGGAGCCCCCAGACAGGTCCTTCAGCTAGCTCCAGAGAGCTCTGGGTGTTTACTAACCACGCTGAAGCAGGAGCTGACTAGGAGCTCCTTACTCCGCCACCATCTTGCTGATTCCTCCCCACCGCCCCGTAGCACTTTTAACCTCAACTTTCCTCACACACAGACCATTCAATCTTCCACACTTCGGGATCAGAACTGGGTTTTGAAGAGTACAAAAACACAAAGTATTCAATATTCACCTGTCTTCCATCTAGAGGCCTCAGAACTGCAGTGGTTTCCACCCCACCACTGTTTTCCAAAGAGAAATAACTTTTGCTATTGGAGGTATTCTTCCTGAATTAAAATCTCTACTCTTCCTTTTGCTTGGAGAGGCTCAGGGTATTCATACATCTTAATCTTTGAATTTCTCTGAGAGTCAGGCAGATAAGGAGCATTATATTTATTTATGATTTTTCCCAGAGGTAACCATTAAACTGCAAAATAGAATCCAAATAACACACTTTGTTTTCAGGGCAAGAACAGAAGGCATGCTGTAAGTTATGTATTTTTGAGCTTCAAGGTTTGAGGGGTTTGATGTAGGATCTTCCACTGGAGTTCCTCCATAATTCAAATCCTTTACAAAAGACAGAATTATAAAATTGTTTATACATAGATGAATATGGTTTTATCTTGGTGCCTTTGGAGGCTCAATATTCTACTCAAATTTTCACATCTGGGACTGCACATTCCCTAAGGACAAAAGAGATAAAAATATTTTCTCTTTTTTTTCTCCTAGTGCTGATTTGACTTTTAGCTACACTCTCTAACACATAGCAAATGAATTATTTGAAATACCTCCCAAAAGCATGTTACATGTACACACACACCCTCCTACATGTATTTAATGTTAATTTGTCACATGTACATGCATGCTATCTTCTTATCTACATTTTTCCAAATCTACTGTCAGTCTATTGATTTGCTAAGAGTATCTTAAAATGGAGAATATGTCTGTTATTTCCATATATCAACATGTCATAAACCCCAGTTTTATTGTCTTAATTTGAGAGATCATTCATTTTCTTTTACTAAATTACTATAAAGGTCTCCAAATTAGCTCCCTGCTTCATCCATTGTCCCCTACAGTCTATTTCCAACCCACCAACCAGAATAATTTTTTTAAATTAAGTTTTAAAGTCCTAAGTGTCATTTTACACAGAAGAAAAAGCAAAAGTTTCACAATGTCCTACAAGATCCACCTTGCCCCTTGATACATCTCTGCCCTCAGTTTCTGTGACTTCCCCACTCATTTCATTCTAGCCACTATAGACTCCTTCCTATTTTTCAAACATTAGGGATTTTGCATTGGTTTTTACTCTCACCTAAAATGTTATTTTCCCAGATATCTACTCGAGATGTTATCTTTTAAATGAAGTAGGATCCATGTACGAGTTACCTTTGTATCCTCAATATATAACATATTTTCTAACATAGGATTTACTCTTTTGATTGTTTATCCTTCTTAGAATGAAGCAACATAACTGGAGTGGGGCCGCTATGAGGCTATCTCTTAAAATTCAAGTATGGGTTGCTGATGTGTCTCAGTGGTTGAGCACTGGCTTCCTGGGTTCAATATTTGTCCCCAGTACCTCAAAAAAATTCAAGTATAGTTGGGATTGACTCTAGAATATTCTGATTTACGAGTTTGCTTTAAAGTTACTTTTCAGTTGTATATTTTTATTTAAAATTGAAACTGTATGAACATAAAACTGGTTGAGTTAATGGATGAGCACAACACATCTGTTGAATCATTCCCCATGAAGGGACCTGCTAACATACCAATGTTTTCTTACATAAGACTCCACAGCAGAAGGAAAAGGAAGAAAGGAGACAAGTACAGTTGGCTTTCTTTTTTATATTCTGTTCAATTTCCTTTTCATTTTGATGAAGCCTTTTGTAACTTTGTGTACCTCAGGAAGTTAATTTTAAAAAAAAGGTTCTAAATGAAATTATGGAGAACTCAAAATTCAATCAATTGGTAAAAAGCAGCAAAGTGTTACAATGATGTTTAAATAAAAATCTAAATTCAGGCGGTGGACTTGGCCCAGTGGTTAGGGCTTCCGTCTACCACATGGGAGGTCCGTGGTTCAAACCCCGGGTCTCCTTGACCCGTGTGCAGCTGGCCCATGTGCAGTGCTGATGTGCGCAAGGAGTGCCGTGCCACGCAGAGGTGTCCCTGTGTAGCGAAGCCCATTCGCAAGGAATGTGCCCTGTAAGGAGAGCTGCCCTGCATGAAAGAAAGTGCAGCCTGCCCAGGAATGGCGCCACACACACGGAGAGCTGACACAACAAGATGAGGTAACAAAAAGAAACACAGATTCCCGTGCCGCTGACAACAACAGAAGCGGACAAAGAAGATGCAGCAAATGGACACAGAGAACAGACAACCGGGATGGGGGAATGGGGGGGTGGGGTGGGGAAGGGGAGAGAAATAAAAATAAATAAATAAATCTGAAAAAAATAATCTAAATCCAACAGTCATGCTTCTCACTTATTCAATGTACAGCAACTTATAAAGTTTTAACTAAAGTTTATCTATTTCAGTAAATTAATATAATCTGATTTTAAGAAAATTTTTAAAAATATTAGTCTCAGAATTTATTTAAAGAACCCAAATGATTTGAATGCACAAAGAAAAAATAATCTGAAATTACTAAATTCAGAAGCCACCATCTTCAACCTCAAGTACATTGTCTTCACATACCAGACTCCTATGAACTGCTACCATACCTATAGCTCAGAACCTATAGCTACCATACCTATAGCTCAGAATTTGAATTTATTCAAATGATATTACTGAGCAACTATGTGATACTAGAAACTGAGGATATAACAATTACCGAAGCAATATTCTACCATTAAAGGTCTTAGGCTTTATACTTTAATAGGGAATAAAGATATTTTCTTTGTAGAGATTCCCAGAACATTTTCCATTTGGAAACTTGAACCTTCAATTAAATACCTATTTACTGAAGCTTATTTGACTTTAAATATAAAACTGGCTAATCCATTTAGATTGTAATAGATTGCCTTAACTTCAGGCACCAATTTTATGTTTGAAATGTAAAGATGTCATGTCGATGTTTAGATATATCTGTTACTTGTAGCTAGTCATGTCAGTTCTCAATGTCTGACAACTCTCCACATGAGTCAGGTCTATATTCAGTTACTCCCATAAAATTCAACATGGACATCTCTCCAGGGCATTTAAGGCAACTAGACTTGTACCTGCTAAGACTTGCTGTTAAGAGTGAGTTTTCTTCCCCTACCAGATATGGAAGGCCCAGTTTCTTGGACCTCTCAGAATACTACATCAACTCCACCCATCATATTGAGTGAGCATGCATTTACCCTACTTAAAATAGTGAGAAGTTGTAAACACTAACTTAACTCTATTTTCTTCCCCATTGCCTATAAGACAGCAAGAAGGTAGGTGATACTAATACATGGTTTTGTCTTTGTGCATACTTTTTTTTCTGGATTCTCTGTGCAAAGGCCCTCTTGTTTTGAAGGAAAAAGGAATTTGCTTCAGTTTCACTTTATTCAAATTGACAGACACGTAAACAGCAGAGCCAATGCAATATGTGACCTGTTACAGAAAGAAGTACCAATGGGATAGAAACCAAAAGAGATGAGAAAATACTTCCAGGAAGAAAGGGCAATTACATTACAGCATAGGGAAATGGAGGAGGTTTTGGGTTCAGGTAAGAGAGAAAGTATGGATCAAGGTTAAAATTATACCAACTAAAAATCCAGTGTTCTGAGAGATTTCAAACTATGTTTCATTCTATGCTATTTAATCCACAATTGTTCATCTGGCATCTAGAATTCTGCCACACTTTATAATTTCTATAATGAGTTCCAATTCCAAATTTTAGTTTTACTGAGCAGGGACTCAGGTCAAGGAAGCAAATTCCAATAAATGGAGCTTTCTTTGGAAACTACAGAGGAGTTTATAAACATAGGAGCTACTTAAAGCTTTCTTGTTTGTTTTGAGATAGTATCAGAAGACTCTGGTTGGGGTAATTCAAGAGCAATTTAAAACTACTATTAAATCTCTGTCCCTTCAAATTTCACTACTTTGGGGACTTCAATCCAAAGATTTGATTTAGAATTCTGTCAAAGTTATATTATGTAATCTATCACCTATTTCAAGCTATGAATGTCATCTTTTCATACTTCTTTATTTTTTTAAGATTTATTTATTTCTCTCCCCCAACTGCCCTGTTGTCTGCTTTCTGTGTCCATTCACTGTGTGGTCTTCTATGTCTGCTTGTATTCTCATTAGGTGGCTCCAGGAACTAATCCTGGGAACTTAGGAGTGGGAAGGAGGTGATCATTCTCTTGCACCACCTTAGCTCCCTTTTCTGCTACGTTTCTTATTGTCTCTCCTTTGTGTCTCTTGCTGTGTCATCTTGCTGCGCCAGCTCTCTGCATCAGCAGCAATCCTGTGCTGGGCGGCACTCCTGTGTGGGGATCACTCCCGTGCAGGGCGACATTCCCATGTGGAGTGGCACTCCCACATGGGCCAGCACTGTGCGTGGGCCAGCTGGCCATATGAGTCAGCTTGCCTTCAACAGGAGTCCTGGGCATTGAACCTGGAATTCCTTCATAGCAAATGGGAGCCAAACTGCTTGAGCCACATCCAATTCCCTTCTCATACTTCTTAATTCTGGTGCCATGATGAGTGAGTACTTGTCCTTGGCCCTTATTTTACTTGAAGTTATTTTATCATAATTGTCTCTAGCAACAACTACAAAAATATTCATTTTTACCACTTTCATAAATAGAAAATTTACTTCCAATTCATGGCAAATTTCCAATGTTTTGACCTATTTAATGGAAGTTTAAACCTCTGATGATTGCACTATGAGTATATGTATGTGTCTTTTAGTTTGCTAAAGGCTGCCAATGCAATATACCAGAAATGAGTTGGCTTTTACAATGGAAGTTTATTAACTTATGAGCTTACAGTTCTGAGCGTGAAAGTGTCCAAATTAAGGCATCATCAGAAATACCATCAGACACATGGCAGGGCACAAGGGTGGCATCTGCTCATCTCTCCACTCTCCTCTAGGCCTTGTTGCTCTGTTTCTGGTTTCAGTGGCTCCTCTCTGCTGCTAGGAGTTTTTCTCTCTGTCTCTGTAGCTTTTCCCTATGTCTGTGGTTTTTAATTCCTTTATTTATTAAGGAATCTAGTAAAAGGATTAAAACTCACCCTGGGTCATTCCCTACTGAAATGGTATAATCAAAACAAGGCCCCTTAACTGTTTCTAATCAAAAGGTCACATCTACAGTAGGTTTACAAGCCCAGGCATGGGTTAGCTTTAAGAACAGATGTCCTGGGGTCTACCCAGCTTCAAACTGTCACAACCTGATTAGAAGAGTCAACTACTACCCCACTCTCCATTTTCTTTAACTGAATCCACTTGACTCCAGTCTCAGACCAATCCTATTCTCTAGGAACAATCCTTATCCAGGTAGGTGATAAGTAAAGTGCTTTAACCCAATATTTTGTGACTCAACATGAGCTCACTTCTGAATCACCTCTGAAATTGAACTACAGCTGTGATACCTGCTTTCTAATCCAATCATTATGTTTTATTCCCGTTCTGCTTATTGAAGCGCTGTCTCCTCTCTATCCATAAATGTTTCTATAGAGCTGTCAAAAATACTTGAAGTTCTTTAAGGAGAGTATCAAAAAAAGTAGATAGGGTTGATGGAAAATGAAAAGATGTAAAATGAAATGAGAACTATCCACTGAATTCTATACAATTAACTTAAGCACAATGATATATAATACACTACAAATAGAGACAATGGGGTTGTACATTGGTGTTACTTTCCTTCTCCCACAGAAACGTGGTGCAAATTCTTTATCAGGTTTCCATTCCCATATAAGTGGATCTTTCTTCTCAATCTTTGGTTCAATATAAGTAGATCTCTCATTAAAGTTTTGTAACATTATTTTATTGTCAATCATAGCATAATACATATACAAAGTATATAAAATATACATTTCAACAAATTATTATGAAATTAACAGTTTACAACCACCCTTCAGATCTATAAATAGACTATTACCAGCATTCCAGGAGCTTTCCACATGATTCTTTTTTTTAAAAGATTTATTTTATTTATTCATCCTCTCTCCCCCTTGCCACTTGCTTGCTGTCTGCTTTCTATGTCATTCACTGCGCGTTCTTCTGTGTCTGCTTGTCTCTCTTTGTTGCATCATCTAGCTGTGCCAGCTCTCCATGGGCATGGGCCATCAGCTCTCTGCAGGTGCCAGCCAACTTGCCTTCACAAGGAGGCTCCAACAAATGAACCCAGGGCCTCCCATATGGTATATAGAAGCCCAATCGGTTGAGCCACATCCACTTCCCTCCACATGCTTCTTTTTTATTATAAATCCATTCATTCCTCAATGCTCTATCCTGACTCTGTTGCAATCACTTCCTGGTGCTTCTTTGTAGTTTCTTCACCTATGAAGGGAGTCATCACCAACCACTTCCAGCCCACAGAAGGTAAAAGATAATATGTACAAGGTATCTGTCACTTCTAGAACTCAGTGACATTTCATGCCTAACTGCAGACCCCAGCGAACTGTAAGCTGGAAGGAGGAGGTAAACAACCAACAATCTGCAACATTGAGCTAAAAATTTTGGCACTTATGAATTCTTGGAACAAGCCACTTAACATGTTTGAGCATCAGTATCATTGTTAAATAGAAAACAGAATTCTCCTCCCTTATTTACCACACAGATTTTCCAAGAAAGTCAGATATACTGACAAATATGGCAGTGCTAAGAAAATTGCAATCCTCTTCCTCAAAGCAAAAGTAATACCCTGCACATTTCTCTATATTTATATTTGAAGTGGATCAATTCAACTTTATGACAGACTTTAAACTGTGCATGTTAGCCCGCCAGTCATCCCACTCAGGAATGATGAAAGTGACTGCCCTCAGAAGGTAAAACATTACCACATGAAATGCGCAGTGGATTTAATCTGTAGTTACCCCAGAAAAACATATTTTTAAAACTGATCCATTCCTATGGGTATAAACCCATTGTATGTAGGAACTTTTGATTAGGTTAATTCAGTTAAAGTGCACCCCACCTCAACAAGTGTGAGTCTTAATCCCATTATTACTGGAGTTGTTTATTGGAGAATGAGATTCAGACAAAGAAAGAGATAGTCACGAAAGCAAGAAGCTGAACTCAGTGGAACCCATAAGGGAAGGGAGAGACCAGCAGGCACTGCTGTGTGTTTTGCCATGTGGCAGAGGAGCCAAGGATCGCTGGCAGCCAGTCTTTGGAAAGAAAAAGCATTACACTGATGACATCTGGATTTGAACATTTTACCAGCCTGAAAATGGTGAATGAATAAATTCACATTGTTTAACCAGAACCATTTCATGGGATTTCTTTGAGCAGCTTAGGAAACTAAAACAGTGTGATTTTACTGTTTAAAGATACATATTTTTATACAACATGAACTCTGCATATAAACCAACTACTTCACAAGAATTCAGCTGAATTAACAGTGAAATGTCCCAATGCTGGTGGTGGGGAATGAGTGTTTGTCTTACTGAAAAATGTCATGGCAGTCTCCAATACTGGCATTATGCCAATTTATTCCCATTCAGGAGGGTTATTTCAATTCTATGAGACCAGTTTTAGAATCTAAACCACGTGTATGATATAACTAATGTGTTACATTATGAAAATTCATCTTTATATCTTTGACTTTCCCTAGACTTTGAGTGCCTTAAGGGGAATATGCCTTATTTATGTGAGTGACATATAGCACATTTCCTGGTGCTGAGTGGTGATAAAATGTATGTTCTTGTTTGTTTGTTATATTTTATATAAACAAATGAATGATTGAGGCAATTATCTCCTCTTCTTGAATTCATCAGATAATTCCTGCTCAGCCCTGTGTCTCTAGAACTCACTCTGCCTGACCAGGAGTCTCTACCTGAATATGCTTGCAAAATTTAAAAGCAATTTATCTTAGGTAGTTGCCTCATAAAATACAATATTTGAAGACACTATATGTCCATTTGTGCACACATGGGGAAAGGAAAAGTATAAAGAGATTAGGATGGAGAATGAGGTTTAAAAAAGTTGGGTGTTGATGAAGTGACAGCTTATATAACTGAAAAGTTCTTTACCACCTGGCTTTCATCAACCCTCCACCAGCATACACCAATAGTGCTCATTCCACTCCTCCTCCTGAGCAGCAATAGCATACTTTCTTCCACAGGGAAAAATGAGGAGAGAGAGAAGATGTGATTAAGAACATGGTGTGGGATGATGCCTTCCAGCCCACAGTAGCCTGATATAAATTAAACCTCATAAACATTGTTTTCCTGATGTTAGGCAAACCAGGAACCAAATTCTGTCTTTGTCTCACACTAGTGGCATGAATTCATCCCTAAAATTGTGATACTTAAGTGATGGGCTCTGCAAAAGAGAAACAAGAGTGAACTTGAGAAGCTTCTGGGAGGAGTAAGGGGAATGACAGACAGAGTGCCCAAGGACAGTGCATGTTCTAAATAAATAAATCTAAAAATGCATAAATGTAGTGCATACACACATATGTCCAATAAATCTTGCATAATGTGGATTTTACAATGTGTATCATACACAAGATTAAAAACATGGCCAGAAGGTAGAAGAGGAACAATTAAAGTCTCCAAAGTTTAACTACTCTGGGAAGAAGCGATTATATCCACTGATCACAGAAACTCCAAAGCATCCATAAATATCCTTGGCTTTTACTACAAAGTAGTGTTTGGTGCCAAATATACATTAGGTCAAAATACATGCCATGGGTATGGGAAGTGCCTTACTTCTCTAATCTTTTTCCATTCCAGAGGGGCACTGGATTCCTTATGGCAAAAATAGAGATGATAGCGATCAACAGTGGCACAGCTTCAATCCCCTCCAAGACACTCCATGACAATACAATGACCTTTTGGCTCTGAACTTTACAAACCCCGGAGGGTCAGGGTCCCCTCATCACCTCAGAGCAGGCCCTTTGCCTAAGAATGACTGGTGCTCTTAATTCCAAATCTGCAGAATTTGCCTGTTCTTGCTTTTATTTCTTATTGTAAGAAAGTAAACTTCATTGGAAAATATATTAAAATTATATTAAGATTCCTTGATATCTAACAGCCTCTTATTCTTTTCAATATTACTTTTATATATTATGAAAGAGTTAATAGCATTTGATTAGAGAAATTTTACATTAACCAAATTCAGGATGTGATCAGGAATCTTTCTTCCTTGACTGGGAAAGACTACCTTCTATTAGCACATAGAAAGTGTGGGTTTCCACACTTACTTAGAAATACCGCCTCCATAATACACACACATAGGCAAAACACATGATTTACCTGCTTTAACTCTCAGCTGTGACAACTTCAGTAGAATTATACTTTCTCTCATCAATCTTTTCATCATTTTTTACTTAGTACTAAGAAGCAAGAGTTACAAAAGATAACTCTGTATTGTGAATGTAAAACACCCTGTTTCTCTGGCATACCCTCGCCCCGCCTCCTTCCAAAAGAGATTTAAATATATGCATGATGCTTAAATTAGCTAACTAAAAAGCTATTGACTAATTTGTCCCCCTTAACTTTTACAAACTGTCTTTATAAATGCTTTTAACTTTTTTCCTAAATAATCTGAAAGAATGAAACCCAGCTTTAAAGAAAGTTGTTTTTTTCCTCCCAAAATTGAAATACAGTTCATGTATATTTTGAGGCTCATCAAATAAGATATGAGTGATTAGGTTTGAATCATTCCCTTCACCACCTCAAATAGTCACAAAATTCATAACTGTGCAATGTACCTCTACAATGTCAAGAAATAATCCAAAATAGCACAAATAATTATTTACTCATAGAGGCATTTTATTTTTAATAAAGTAAACAATTTTCTTAAATGAGGGGAGGTGCCACAATAACAAACCAAAATTTAAATGAGATGACAAAGAAGACAGAGTCCTCTCAAAAGTAGCCAAGAAGAGTCCTATTCAGTGGACTCTTCAGTGGGGTCAAAGAACCCAAAAGGACTTCCTGCCAGGAAGTTTCTTGCTGACAAGAGACAAACCAGGAAAAATGATCCTGCTCAGTGGAAGGGCCCAGAGGGGAAGGAAAAGTCCCACTCAAAGTCAATGAATCAGGGAATGATTCCTCACTCTGTGAAATCTCAATATTGATTACTGTTGAAGAATCAAAGTCAAGTCCTTACCATATTTCAATGGACAAATTGTCCAGAGCACTGCATTAGAAAGAAGCCAGACTTACCAGGGATTCCTGATATCCATCTGTCAGGAGTGCAAAGTTTTCAGTGGTTGTATCTGGTGTCCTAGTGAGAGGTTCAGGGGTTCAGGGGTTCAGGGATGAATGAAATCCTGCCCAAGTCTTGGTTCCAAAACCTCTCAAAGAATATTGCACCAGGCAATGTTAAACAAGCATGGATAGCTGCAATTTTAATTTCCAGGTGGTCAAGACAAGGAAGGGAGTAGGTCAGGGTATATGAGGAGCAAGGCAAGCAGCTTGGTCAAGTGAAAGAACAAAATCTTGGTTACCATTAATTTAGAGTAGAGATAAAAAAATGTTTCAGTCTGCCATATATTTTCAAACTGGGTTTTCATGCTCAACACATATACATTTTTGTTCCCCAAAAGGTTTCTCACAGTACTTAAATTAGGCTATAGATCCCCTCTTTATTTTGTGGCATCTCCACGCTGTCCTAGTTTATAATAATTCTGGTAATCATTCTCTCCTTGGATGTGTTGCTTCTTCTCTTCAGACCCACTCTAAATGTTTTAACTTGGAAATAAAAATTAATTTTCCAGACCAGCAGTTGGTTTTGAAACACTTATTATTATATAATTTACATATAGTGAAATCCACCAATATTAATTGTACAGTGTGATTCTTTAGAAATGCATATAAGTGTGTACCACGCTCCCCTATGAAGATAGGACAGAATCTTCCCTTATGATCATTCTTAGTCAACCCCTGCACACCTCCCTAGAGGTGTGCAGTGTTCTGATATATGTCATCAGATATTTTTATGCATGTTGTAGAACTTCATATAAAAGGAATCACACAGTAGTTACTCATTGTGTCTGGATTCTTTCACTCAGTGTGTTTTTAAAATTCATTCTGGCTCTTTTAATTATTAACTGGGTGAACCTGGGAAGTAATTTAACTCTCAATCATTATATGGGGATACTAGTCCCTTCTCTGTATGACCTGGTTGTCTGGAATACTAACAAGAATAATAATTGCCAACATTTCATAAATTCTGAAATGTCATATAAGGATAAAGTATAGTAAATTATTTTACCCACAGAGACTAATCCTTTGGGTGATACTGAGCCTTCTGAGATCATGAGAAGCTCTAATTGGCTTCTCCTTAATAGTGTAATGAACTGAGAGCCAAATCCTGAGAGATTTGAAATCAGCTGGGAATTATTTCTTGTATATGTCTAAGCCCCATCTCAACATTTCAAAATAAAGTTAGGACCCCAATTTTTGAAGGTAAATATCTTTAAGATAAATTGATACCAACTTCCCAGCAGGACACTGAAGAAGCCCTAGGTGATGTTTGAGTTGGTTCTATTTAAATGGTCTAATTAATCATACATTCTTCAAGACTTTAGATTAATAATATCAAATGCTTATATAGCACTGAAGATGTACCATTTTAAAAACTTTTATTAACTCAATCCTAAAAATCCTATGAGGCAGGTTTTATATATGAGGATACTGAATCATTGGTAACATAATTTATTTTAGGTGATACAACTTCTAAGTGGTAAAGACAAGATTTGATCCCAGATATACTAGCTCCAGAGACCAAGTTCTTATAACTATGTGATGCTGGAAAGGCACAATTACTTTCCTCATTAGATGAAAGTATTAAGATTATATTTATTTATTTTTGAATGACTACAGAAAGAACTGGCAACTGCTCTGAAATACTTTGCACTGGAAAAAGTAATCCTGAATTTTACATTAACTAAGTTCTTATTCTTTTTGTATATATACTGGATTACTTAATTTCCTTGATTTGATTTCCCATTCTCTGGGTCTCTGTTTCTGTACTTTCAACCAGACCCATCAATGAACCAAATGAGCCCTGAAGTGCCCAGTATTTTAATATCTACACTTGTGAAATCAGTTATAATAGCTTACCTGGAAAAATCTTTCTTTTGCAGATTTCCTTTGCAGCATGATGTCCAGTGAAAGGCACGATTAACAAATGCAGGACTAAATTGTCACACATAAATTGCAAATGGTCCCTTCACCATCATTTTCAAAGTTTAAGAAGTTCTTGAGAATATTGTAGATGTGAAAATATTGATGACAGCATTCAATGACCCCATCTTCCTGTTGCTCCCAGTGCTGGTTGGGGCAGGTTACTGCAATACCTGCTCCTGAGAGGGCAGGCACAGTGTTGGCATCATTGTCGATGCAGCAGCTAAGGGATTATTTCACCTTACAAATCTGTCATAATATCCTATTATTTATAAATATTAAACTGCACCCAGCTCTTGACAATTCTTCCCAAATGACTATAGGAAACTCAGAAATCTCCGGACCTCTGTGCTTCTTAAACTAAAACTTTTAAACCTTTTGTCTCTTCCAGTGGAAAGAGTATTCTACTTTCTACAAACACTGCCGTTCTCTTGATAGAGAGTGACATACAGACTCAGCTTCATTCTCATCCATGTCTCCTGACTAAGGGTGCCTGCTGACTTGGTGAGCTTTGAAGTAAATTGGACAAAGTAAAATCAGAAAATATTTTATAAATGGAAAGAAATTTTAAAAATAGTTAACTGATAGTTACATAGTGCTAACAGTTTGCAAAGCTTCATAACGATGATTTTATCTTCATAATTACTCTTTATGTGGATGAGTAAATAGAGACCCAGAGAGGGTAGATGGCTTATTTTAGACACACAGGCTCTACACTAAATAGTGGATTCATGCTTTTAGCTCTTGTCTTCTGACTCCAAATAGAATGCCTTTCCAAATATGTTATTATGCAATCAAAGGGGAGTGGATTTGAAATTAACAAAGATATTGTTCTGATGAAAAGCATTTGCTTTGGATAAAGTGACAAACAGCTATATCTCTTTTCCATAGTGTTCGAATCCCAGGAAAAATTAAGCTTCATTCTCTATCCAAAAGAACCTTATGAATTCTTTTTTTTTTTTTTTTACAATAGTTCCAGCTTTATCAAAGCCCAATGGGACAACTGTATTCCCAATGGTGTTTGAAATTCTGATGACTTGCCAATTTTATTCTTTTAATCTGAATAAATTTACATCTAGAAATGAGAGGAATGGGATTTCTCCAAGAACTATGCCTATCTTCTAGACCTGAAAACATATTAATTTAGGTAAATTTTATTAAATGTGATCTTTCTAAGAAAATAACAGATCACTACCTGCCCTAGTGACATTTAGATATTTCTGATAAATAAAAGAGGCAAAACTATGAAATTTTAATTTGTATTGTAATTAAATGCACATCCTCCTCACTTAAATCCTTGCTGTTTTAGGGACAACTCAGTGAAAGATCTTGTGGGCAGTATTTTTATGCCCTTAAAGAATAAGGAACAAGCAACTGGCTTCTTTCCTTAGATACCTATTTATGCTTCCCAAAGATTGAAACTGGCACTTTTCTGCCTCACACTCTGGTTATGTTAAAAGCAGTAACATTGTAGGTCACCAGTCATGGGTAAACAAAACGGAAGTGGAACAAAGCAGTGCCTTGCTCTGTCCCCACAGAGAAGCATATGACCTGGGCAAATAGTATGCACTTATTTTCACTTTAATCTAGTCAACAAACATTTTGTTTTCAGTGAAATTGGACATACTTAAATATCTTATTTTTCTGGCTTAATTTTAAAATCCCTTATCGACTGAATTAGTTTGGTAAGAATAAGTTAAAAGATTATCGCTGTGGAAGGGAAAAGGTTTTATGGTGGATGTGTGGGAGTACTGTATATTGTATATATGAATTACTGTGATCTAAGACTCTTGTGAAGAGAAGCTCAATAATTAGGAAAAAATAAAAGAAAAAGATAGGATGTAGAAATTTTTCCAAATCAATATATACTCTAGATCTAACCTTTAAACTCATCGCTATATTCCATTTTCCTATTAAGGGAACCTGGCATTATATTGGGATTCACTTTACAGGAAGTTTTGGATCACAGAGTGGTTCAACTATGGTGGCAGAGGAATACTGGTATGGGATGTTAATGACAGGCTATATATGGTTGACAGGGAGTTATACAGGGCATATGTCCAGGGTGCATGGTAATGTTTGGATATACTCATAGTGGAAGCAATTAAAAACAGCAGCTGGGGGGGTACTGGGTTCCTGGCTGGGGGGGGCTCTGTCGTGGTCCCTAGGGGAGCAGCGGCAGTCCCCCAGGTGCAATGGTATGAACCAGGAAGGAATGAGGGTCCAACAGTGGGCTCCTGATACTAATGACTATGCTTGTGAGCCTATATGCCTGCAATAAGAACAAGGCCTAGAGCAGCATTGTGCCTGGGAGTTTCCTTCTGACAGCCTTCATGTTACTCAAATGTGGCCAGTCTCGAAGCCAAACTCAGCATGTAGATGCAGTGCATTCCCCCCAGCGTGGGACATGACACCTGGGGATGAGCCTCCCTGGCACCGAGGGATCACTACCAAATACCAGCTGAAGATGCAACTAGAAAATGACCTTGATTTAAAGGTTCAATGCGGATCAGCAGAATATCCCTGTCTACATATAATAACATGACTTTAAAATGCTGTTTGACCTAATGTAAGGGGGAAACGGAGAGGAGAAATGAGTTTATATGGCTATGAGTCTCTAAAAAAGAGTCTGGAGGTTGTCTGAAGGATTGTCCTTATGCACACCTGAGCAGAGTCTCAGAGACAGATAAAGTAGATACAACCACAGGTATTGGTTCTTTTGAGGGCTAAAGAGACCCACGGGTTCTATGGTCATGGCAGATGGGGTCACTGCCCTGTCAGATGGCCCTTCTTTGGAGCTGGTGTTTCTGTGTGATGGAACTGGACTCAGATGGGATCTCTTTTCACAAGACTTTCATGCTACTTTACTGGAATTGTAGTTGGTGTTGAGGTTTAAGATATATTTAGGGGATTTGAATCTCTGGACTGACAATATGATAGCCAGGCCCTAAGCCTCAACAGACTTCAGCTCCTGCACTCTGATTTATTGGACTTACCCCACTCAGCTAACATGGAGTTGAAGGTCAACCACCACACCATGGAGCCTAGAGTACCTACAACTGAAAGCAGGAGGATTGCATCCAGTATCCATGTGGAATCTAAGCCCCCACTTGACATAGATGTGCAATGGACACAACCAATCCAATGTCCACAGAGAAAATGTGGCATTGGTGTGGGAAGGGTGGCCATGGTGGCTGCTGGGTGCGGGGGAGGAAGAGGTGACATGGGGAGGTGTTTTCGGGACTTGGAGTTGTCCTGGGTGGTGTTTCACGGACAACTATGGGACATTGTAGATCCCCCCAGGGCCCACTGGATGGAACGTGGGAGAGTGTGGGCTATGATGTGGACCATTGACTATGGGGTGCAGCGATGCCCAGAGATGTACTTACCAGGTACAATGGATGTGTCATGATGATGGGAGAGAGTGTTGCTGTGCAGGGAGTGGGGGGTGGAGGCGGTGGGGTTGAATAGGACTTCATATTTTTTTAATGTAATATTTTTAAAAAAATGAATAAAAAATTTAAAAAAAAGAAACTTAAAAATTGCATTTCACATTCCCCTGTTTTTTTGAGTTGAAGATATTGAAAATAAACGAATGTCATTTTGATAATACAGGGCAATCATTTTTATACACATGAGCTATTTTGTGTATGTTTTCTTACATTCAAATATTCTGGAGTTGTAGGTAACTATGGAGATTAAGAATTTTGTCCCCTTTTATAAATATTTGGAAGTCTACTGCTGTTAAACTATCATTGCTTTTCTTACTACTATCAGTTTCTTAAACAGCTTTCTCATGTCCTCCCTGCCTTTTAAATTTCTTGTTTTTGATCTTATCTCTTCCAAATTTGTTAAAATTATTTCCTTAATAAATAATGGAATGGTTCTAAAAGCTGACCGATATGAACTGATAAGTAAATAGAGTTAAATAGTGATATTTACATTGAGTTTTTAGATCATTTTTACTTATACTCAGCTAGGTAACACTGAATTTTAATTTACTAGATAAATATCTCCAGATAAGTGGCATATTGCCTGACATTCATTGCTTTCTTCAATCTATTGGGATCAGTCAAAGCATAATCTAACGGGTTTTTCTTACTCTAGCAAATCAGGTAATTTATCCTCAAGTCATCAGAAACATCTCTATAATCAGAGAAAGATTGATCTGCTCTGATTCTGACTCCAGACAACTCTTCCCATTGGAAATGATTTTGCTCAGATTCATAATTATAAAAGGAAATTTAAAAAGAGAAAAGAAGAAAGAAAAAAAAAAAGAAATTTATTTTCACCTTTTTTGTAAGCCTATTTAAGGGCCATGATAGCCACAACATGGATCTCAACAAAGAATATTCATTCTCACTTCCCATTCTCACTTCCAAATGCCTTCGTTTCCTTCAGCCTCTCTCCACGATGAGTTTGCATGGAGTGTTGGCTTCTGTAGGAGTAACAAAAATGTCAAGCCTGAGTGTAATCCCCATAGCTTGTTGGAGAAGTTCAGAGCATCTATCAGAAAATGGTCCAATCATCCAATCCTTAATAATTGGGCTACTTAGAGGGGCATCCTGGCAACTCTGACTTCATTTCTCTTTAGAGTACTATCTTATCCCATGAATTCAGAAATAAGTTTCTCCCCTATGTGAGATAATAACATCCTGCCTAATTTAACCTTTAAATCAGCACATGAATTGAAAACCCTTAAAATATTGTGGAAGATAAACAGAAAAAAATTTATTGCAACACATTTCCATGAATTTTTGTTTTTGATCATGAAAAATGATCACTGGTTGCATAAAATGCAAAAGCAAGCCATGTATCATCTAATGTATGGATTTTTTCTCTGTTGATGTTTTCTTATTTTGAGAAAATAGAATTTAAAGTCACATCTGGCTTCGTGACTCAGCTATTGAGAGTGCTCTCAAATATATTATGGATCAACAAAGCTAATGAAAAATTATTAAACTTGTTTCCTTAAGTAAAATATAAGGTTTCGGTCAAAAGTATCAAGCCCCTTCTCCTGAATTCTTTGCCTGAACATTAGAGAAAATTAAGTCAGCACTAGAGAAATCTTCAGCTTCTGATCTAAGAACTTTGAAAGAGAAAGGTCAGTGAGAGTTTGACCTGTAATGATGGGTAGCAGGGGAAGAGTAGGGAGGGAAGCACTGATTTGTTAATGTTTCAGATATTACACCTGAAAGCCAACCCTACCTCTTCAGTGATTGTGGGACAGAAAATATCTAAATACTTCAAGAATAACATTTAGCCCCATATTTTCTGCCAACCACATCCACACTGAAAAGAAGAATGCCCTGACATATTGACCTTTACCATCCAGAGAATAGAAATGGAAAACTAAGAATCTGAATTAATTTGAGCATTTCTATTACTTCTATTCATCCACAATCTCTTTGTAGAATACTTTTATGTTTCTACGGGCCTAGTTTTAGAGAATGTTACTTTATTTTGACTCAAATAGATAGGTCGTGAAATGGAAATGGACTACTTTACATCATCAGAGTTAGAATGGAACCCATATTGGAATAGAGACATTCTTGGAGAACTAAAACATGGGTTCAAATGTAAGCATTCTTTTTTTTTTGTTGTGGTTGTAGTAAGACTATCTCTCTATTACAAATAATAATATAATAAACTTTATTTTAAAAGAGGTTTTATATTACAGAGAAGTTACCTCAGATATATAAGGGATTCCCATATAACCCCCTTCCTCACCCTTCTATATCTTTCCCTATTAATAACATCTTACAATTATGTGGTACATTTGTTAAAATTTATGAATAAATATTGGTGTATTCTACTAACCAAGGTCTATAGTGTATATTGTGGTTTACACTTAATTCCAATGCCCTAAAAATGCCCTCTATTCCACCTATTATTCCCTCTCCCTATTGTCAGGGCCTCTGGTAATCACATTGTGTTTATATAATTGTTACATGTGCATCTATTACTACAATATTAATAAGTTTACTTTGTCCATGACTTCATTTTCCTCTCATGTTTATTTCTCAACCTTGAGGGTTCTTGGATAGTGATGCCCACTCTGCCTCAGATTGAGAGGGAATGTAGGATCTTATGGGCTGATGGAAGGAACTATTCTGCTTGCAGTTGTTGATACTCTCTTTTTTTGAAATGGGGGTTATCAATCATCATCATTTTGTTAGTTGTCCTGGGAAGGTCCCATGAACGGGAGAGTAGGTATTGGCCATAACTCTTCTGAGATCAAGGCTCAACCCACATATGAACAGACCAAATATTTAAGTCTCTGTGACATATATTTAATGGGTATAGTCCTAATTATAGGCTCAAATAAAAGGGATAGAAGAATCATCTGTAGGGAAATTATAAATGAGTCTAACTCTGTTACATTAGGGAAATGGGTTGTCATGAATTCCAAGGTAAGGACCACTGACAAGGTACTGATTTCAAGGAGTTGTGTGCTGCGCCTAGGTGTCCAGATTACTCTAGAGCCCTCAGGAGCACCCCTATTTGAAGCTTTGTACACAGTGACAGTGAGATATGCAACAGTGTATCCTCTGGAATGACCTTCTGACTCATTTTGGTATCTCTTAGTCATAGAAACTCTTCTGTATTTGTTGTTTCTCCCTTTTGGTCATGATCTTTTTACAAATGCTTCACTGATTTGGTGCTTGATATTAATCCCTCACTGAGTGGAGACCCACACAATGAACAACAAAATATTCACCTCCCATCCTGGGGAGTCCTGTTATATTTTCAAAGAGAGGGGCAAGAATTTCTCAAGTACATAAGCAGTGCCTAATAAAAGAAAACAGACCAATAGTTCAATATCTTAATGTTAATGCATGTAACTATGAGACTTATTCATATAAAATTTAAACTTATCCTAATAATAACTATTGCCTAAGAGTTACTTTCTGAAAACCTTCTTATTACTCAAATGTGGCTTCTAAGTAAATCTCAGCAATAAACATTATCTTCCCCAGCCTGGGACATGACTTCCAAGTACAAGGATAAGTCTAAGGATAAATGTGGTCATAGTGGACATCCTTTCCTTGTTCCAGATCTTAGAGGAAAGCCTTTAACATTTCATCATTTAGTATGATGTTAGCTGTGGTTTTTTTCATATATATCCTATATCATGTTGAGGAAGTTTCCTTCCATTCCTATTTTTTTAAATGTTTATCACGAAAGGATGCTATATCTTGTAAAATGCTTTTTCTATATCAATAGAGATGATAACATGATTTCCTTTCTTTCAATTTGCTAATGTTGTGTATTATGTTGACTGATTTTCTTATATTGAACATGCTTGCACACCTAGGAATGACAATTTTTCTGGATACAAAATTCTTGGCTGACAGATTTTTCTTTTAGCACCTTAAATATGTCATACCACTGCCTTCTTGTCTCCATGGTTTCAGATCAGAAACTAGCACTTAATTACTGAGCTTTCTTTCTATTGGATGGATCTCTTTTCTTTTGCTGCTTTCAGTATTCTGTCTTGAACATTGGATAATTTGTCATGTATATGTCTTGAGGTAGGCCTGTTAGGATTTATATTTTTGGGATGTACTGTGCTTCCTGGACATGTACATCCATGTCCCTCAAAAGAGGTGGGAAATTTTCAGCCATTATTTCCTCCAAAACCCCTTCTGCCCCCTTTCCCTACTTTTCTCCCTCTGGATGACCATAAGTGTATGTTTTTGCATTTCATGTTGTCATTCAATTCCCTGAGTCCCTGCTGACTTTTTCTATTTTTATTATCTATCTATTCTACTATCTGCATAATTTCAGACATTCTATCTTTAACGTTAACTAATTATTTCCTCTGCCTGTTCCAAATCTGCTGTCATGTGCTTGCAGTATATTGTTAATTTCTTGCATTGTGCTTTTTATCCATCAGATCTGTTAACTTTTTATGTATGGTTATAATTTATTCTGTATGTTCCCCAGTTTCTACTTAATATCTTTTATCACTTCCTTCACTCCATTAAGTTGATTTGTGATATTTGTTTGGACATCCTTGAATAGATGTTCCATGTTATGTTTCTCCACTTGCTTTTTAGTATGTTCACTAGACTAGGCCTTGCCTTCCTGTTTCTTAGTATGACTTGTAATTTTTTATGGTGTCTAGGCATCTGTTTATCTTGATGGGCTTATTCAGTTGATTAGCTTCTCTTTCTAGTCTAGGGCTTTATTTCCTTTTGTTTTATGTTAAAGGTTCTCTCTGATGTGTGGTTCCACTTATTCAATATCTTTGTACTTGTCTGTATACTTGTCTGTGTTCCTCTAAAAAATATTAAGTCCATAAAAAGGAAAGAAAGGAGAAAAATAATAATAAAAACAAATAGGTGGAATAGGAATCATAAAAGAGCAAGGAAAAAAGTAACAAAAGTGAAAATCACAAAGAAATAAAAATAAAAAAGGTGAGTAAAAAAGAAGTGGGAAAAGGTAAAAACAAAAACCCAGAAAGATACAAAGGAAAAGAAGATCAAACAAGAGAGGGTAAAAGAAAGAAAAGAAAAAGAAGATGGAAAAATGAAAGAAATAAAAGAAATAAAGACTTAGGGAAAAAAAGAAAAAGTAATCAAAAAGAAAAAACTGAGAGGCAGGGCAAGATGGCGTCTGAGTGAGTGCACCTTATAATCTCTCCTGCAAAGAAGCGGCTGAGTAGGGTTGGAATCCTGCTGGACTGGGCTGTTTCAGGTGTTTGCAGGGCAGAAGGTGTCTAGACATTAATTTAGTGGGACGGTGACAGAGAAAATTCTTGTAAAACGTAGAATTTTGGGTGTCTTTCATGGAGATTGGGGCTGCATGCGGGATGCTTCCCCCGGGGCTGGCGGCCCAGCGGCAGTGATTCCTGGAGGCTTTGCTGCGCTGGGGAGTTCCCAAGCCCTGAGCGGGCTGCTCCGGGGGCTTACAGGGTGGGAGGTGTCTGGAAGTTGATTTGGTGAGACAGTGATGGAGGAGATTCTTGCAAGACATGGAATTTTGGGTTTCTGACATGGAGGTCAGAGCTTCTGGCTAGAGCCCCTCTCCCTAGGGCTGGCGGCCCATCTGTGGTGGTCCCCAACCTGTTTGTAGTACAGCGGCACCTCCAACAGGCTGTTTCAGGGGCTTGCAGGACGGGAGGTGCCTGGAAGTCGATTTGGTGAGACAGTGACAGAAGAGACTCTTGTGAGAGGTGGAATTTTGGGTTTCTGACACAGAGGTCAGAGTTTGTGGGCGTGACCCCTCCCCCTAGGGCTGTATCCCTGAAGGCTGGGTTGCGCTGCGGTGCTCCCAGGCTCCTTGTTAACCAGATGCGTGGTTCCCAGGTCTGTGTCCCCTAAACCCTGGTGGCCCACACTCCAGAGACTCACCTCTATAGAGTCTACAATATCACAGACGTCCCATCCCTGAATCCACCATGCCCTGGGGTCCATCTGAGGTCCTTGATTGTCCTAGCCCTCGTTGTTTGTGTTTTTTTTTTCCTTTTTCTCTTTTTCATTTTTTTTATTCTCTTAGTTGCTAATATTGCATTATCTCCTGGTCTTTTCTCCCATTGTATCCCCCAAGATCCTTTTTTGTTTATTTAGTTTTTTTTTTTCTTCTTTGCATTTTCTTGCTTGTTTCCCTCCCTTTTCTTTGTCCACCCCCCTTTTTTCTTCTCTTTTTTTTCCTTTTCACTCTTTTTCTTCTTATTTTATTTTATTTATTTATATGATAGGTACTGCAGGAAGTGCCTCAAATTTGCTGGGTTTTCTCATCCTCCATTTCCTTGTTTCTCTGTGAATTGATTTTGGCCACTACACTATCCCCATTCCCCACATCTTGCTCTCCTCCATCATCTACTGTCTCTCTCACATTCCATCTCCCTTTCTTTGGTCCCCAAAATGTCTAACATTTAATTTCAAATATCTTTGTTCTGTTTTCTGTCTTTTATCCACTGTTGATATTATTGACTTTCTTTTCTCTTTCCCTCTCTCATGAAAACACAGGCTTTTTCATTCATACTATATTCCTCCCTATATTCAGTTGACTATCTCATTATAGGTACTCTACTTACTGCTATAACTCTACACAACTTACATGAGTCTAATATCCATTCTCCCAGATCTCACATTGTTGCTCTGTTAACATTTATTACCAATACTACTTTACACATTTTCTTTTCTTACACAATTTCCTTTCCCTGGCCCTAATATTTTCCTTCAAAGTGAACTTAGCCAGCAACAAGAAATTAGAGTAAGGAGAACAAAGTGACAAAGAGAACACATAACATGCAAGAACAATAACTAATTAATCTCCAAGACTAGACAAAGAAGCTAAGGAACTGATTAAATCCATGAAGATAAAATGATGACCAGATAACAACAAAAAACTACAAACCAAACCAATAATCAGGAAATCATGGCTGAATCCAGTGAACAAACTAAAAACCAGGAAGGGTAGCAGAACATCGGACAAGTAATTAAAGATCTCAAAACATATATTAGAGACCAACTTAATGAAGTAAAGGAAGAGTTTAACAAATGAAGAAAACACTTGGAAAGGAAATTGCAGATATATGCAAAAAGATAACTGGTATGATGGGAATAAACACCACAGTTCAAGGAATCAAAAATACACTCTCAGCAAATAGCAGCAGATTAGAAGAGGCAGAGGAGAGAATTAGCGATGTGGAAGACAGTACATCTGATATCAAACAGATAGTAGAACTGATTGATAAAAAGATAGAAAAAATCCAGCTAGGATTTAGGGACTTGAATGACAATGCAAAATGCACAAATATACGTATTATAGGTATCCCAGAGGGAGAAGAGAAGGGAAAGGGGACAGAAGGGATGTTGCAGGAAATAATGGCTGAAAACTTCCCAAATCTACTGAGAGAGACAGATGTGCATGTCCAGGAAGCACAACACACACCAAACATCATAAACCCCAACAGGCCCACCCCCAGACATATATTAGTCATATTATCCAAAGCCCAAGACAAAGAAAATTCTAAAAGCAGCAAGAGAAAAGAAAACCATCACCTACAAGGGGGACTCCATAAGATTAAGTGCTGATTTCTCATCTGAAACCATGGAGGCAAGAAGGCAGTGGTATGATATAGTCAAGGTACTAAAAGAAAAAAATTTCCAAACAAGAATACTCTACCCAGCTAAACTAGCATTCAAAAATGATGGAGAGTTCAAAATATTCACAGATAAACAAAAACTGAAAGAGTATGCCAACAAGAACCATGCCCTTCAAGAAGTACTAAAGGGAGATCTGCAGGAAGAAATGAAAAACAGCAGGAGAGGCAGAGTCAGAGGAGAGTGTAAGAGCAACAAAAATACAAAAAGAGGAAGAAAAAAACAAACAAAATATGACAAACACAAGTCCAATCAAAATATGGCTAACATAAATAATTCCTTGAAAGTAATAACACTGAATGTGAATGGATTTAACTCACCTATCAAAAGATTCAGACTGGGACATTGGATAAGGAAATATGACCCATCAACATGCAGTCTACAAGAAACACATTTTAGACCCAGGGATTCATGGAGGCTGCAAAACAATCTTACAAGGAAACAATAACCAAAAAAAGGCAGGAGTGGCTATATTAATATCAGACAAAATGGACTTTAAATGCGAAACAATTGTGAGGGACAAAGAAGGATACTACATATTACTGAAAGGGACAATCTCTCAAGAAGAATGAACAGTCATAAATATTTATGCTCCTAACAATGGCGCCTCCAAATACGTGAGGCAAACACTGGAAAAACTAAGTGAAAGAATGGATGCCTTTACAATTACAATGGAAGATTTTGGTAGAACACTATCGGCTTTGGATGGAACATCTCAAAGGAGAATCACTAAAGAAACAAAATATTTGAACAGTATATTAGAGGAGCTGGATCTAATAGACATGTACAGATCATTACACCCGAATGGATATACATTTTTCTCAAGTGCACATGGATCATTTTCCAAGATAGACCATATGCCATGCAACAAAGAAAGACTTAATGAATTCAGAAAGATCAAAATAATACAAAATATCTATGACCACAGTGGAGTGAAGCTGGAAGTCTACAAGGGCCAAAGGCCCAGATTTCACACCAAGATATGGAAATTAAACTGCACACTCTTAAAAACAGTGGTTCGAAGAGGAAATCTTAAAATAAATTAACAACTACCTTGAAACTAATGATAATGATAACACAACATACCAAAACATATGGGATGCAGCAAAAGCAGTACTGAGAGGGAAATTTAGAGCCATAAATTCATACATCAAAAAGAAGAGCAAAAATTGAAGAACTAACTACACATTTGGAGGAAATAGTAAAAAAAAGAACAAAGTAACCCCACAGGAAGAAGAAGAAATAACAAACATAAGAGCAGAACTAAATGAAATAGAAAATAAGAAAGCACTTGAAAAGATAAACAAGACCAAGAGCTGGTTCTTTGAGAAGATCAATACAATTGACAAACCCTTAGGGAGACTAACAAAGAAAAAAAGAGAGAAGATGCAAATACACAAATACGAAATGAGAAAGGAAATATCATCACTGACCCCGCAGAAATAAAGACTACCATGAGAGGATACTTTGAAGAACTATATTCCAACAAAAATGACAATTCAGAGGAAAAGGACAAATTCCTAGAAACAAATAAGCAGCCTATACTGATGAAAGAAGAAATTGATGATCTCAACAAACCAATCACAAGTAAAGAGATAGAATCAGACATTAAAAACCTCCCAATTAAGAAGAGCCCAGGGCCAGATGGCTTCAAAGGTGAATTCTACACAACATTCCGGAAAGAACTAACACCAATCCTGCTGAAACTCTTCCAAAAAATCGAAACAGAAGGAACATTACCGAACTCATTCTACGATGCCAACATTACCCTAGTACCAAAGCCAAACAAAAACACCACAAGAAAGGAAAATTACAGACCAATTTCTCTAATGAACCTAGATGCAAAAATCCTCAAAAAAATACTTGCTAACCGTATTCAACACACATTAAACGAATTATACAGCATGACCAAGTGGGATTCATTCCAGGTATGCAAGGATAGCTCAACATAAGAAAATCAATCAATGTAATACAACATATAAACAAATTGAAGGGAAAAAAACACGATTATAACTATAGATGCAGAAAAAAGCATTTGACAAACTACAGCACCCTTTCTTGATAAAAACACTCCAAAAGTTCAGAATGGAAGGAAATTTTTTGAACATGATAAAGAGTATATATGAAAAACCCACAGCCAACATCGTTTACAATGGAGAAATCCTAAAATCCTTCCCTCTAAGATCAGGAACAAGAGAAGGACATCTTCTCTCTTCCCTTCTATTCAACATTATCTTAGAAATACTTGCTCAAGCCCTGAGGCAAGAACTAGATATAAAAGGCATTCGAATTGGAAAGGAAGAAGTCAAAATTTCATTATTTGCAGAAGACATGATCCTATACATAGAAAACCCTGAGAGGTCTACAACAAAGTTTCTAGAACTCATAAATGAGTTTAGTAAAGTCACAGGTTATAAGATCAATGAGCAAAAATCAGTAGCATTTCTGTATACCAATAATGAGCAAGCTCAGGAGGAAATCAAGACGCAATTAACATTTACAATAGTAAATAAAAAAATCAAATACCTAGGAATAAATTTAACTAACGATGTAAAAAACTTATACACAGAGAACTACACAAGACTGTTCAAGGAAATCAAAGAAGACCTAAATAAATGGAAGACTATTCCCTGTTCATGGATAGGAAGACTAAATATTATTAAGATGTCTATCCTACCCAAACTGATCTACACATTCAATGCAATCCCAATAAAAATCAACACAGCATTCTTTAAGGAACTAGAAAAACTAAATATGAAATTTATTTGGAAAGGAAAGAGGCCCCAAGTAGCCAAAGACATATTGAAAAAGGAAAATGAAACTGGAGGAATCACACTACCTGACTTCAAAACATATTACAAAGCTACAGTAGTGAAAACAGCATGGTACTGGCAGAAGGAGAGACACATAGAACAATGGAACCAAATTGAGAGTTCTGATATAGATCCTCATATATATAGCCATATAATATTCAATAAAGCCACCAAACCCTCTCAACTGGGAGAGAATGGCCTATTCAACAAATGGTGCCTGGAGAACTGGATATCCATATGTAGAAGAATGAAAGAGGATTACCATCTCATACCTTATACAAAAATCAACTCAAGATGGATCAAAGACCTAAATATAAGAGCCAAGACCGTAAAGACTTTGGAAAGCAGTGTAGGGAAGCATCTACAAGACCTTATAATAGAAAATGGCTTCATGAACTTCACACCAAAAGCACAAGCAGCAAAAGAACAAATAGATAAATGGGACCTCCTCAAAATTAAAGCCTTCTGCACCTCAAAGGAGTTTGTCAAGAAAGTGAAAAGAGAGCCTACACAATGGGAGAAAATATTTGGTAACCATATATTGGATAGGAGACTTATAACCTAAACATATAAAGAACTCCTATATTTTGAAAATAAAAAGATAAACAACCCAGTTAAAAAATGAGAAAAAGATTTAAACAGACACTTCTCCAAAGAAGAAATACAAATGGCTAAAAAGCACATGAAAAAACACTCCAAATCTCTAGTTATCAGGGAAATGCAAATCAAAACTACAATGAGATACCATCTTGCTCTCATAAGATTGGCAGCTGTGAAAAAACAGAAGACTCCAAATGCTGGAGAGGATGTGGAGGAATGGGAACACTCATCCACCGCTGGTGGGAATGCAGAAGGATCCAACCATTCTGGATGACAGTTTGGTGGTTTCTCAAAAAACTAACCATAGATTTGCCATATGACCCAGCAATTCCACTTCTGGGTATATACCCAGTAGAACTGAAAACAAGGACACAAACCGATATATGTACACCAATGTTCATAGCAGCATTGTTCACTATTGCCAAAAGTTGGAATCAACGCAAATGCCTATCAACAGATGAATAGATAAATAAAATGTGGTATATACATACAATGGAATACTACTCGGCTTTAAGAACAAATACACTACAAGCACACGTGAGAACATGGATGAATCTTGAGAACCTTTTGTTGAGTGAAGCAACCCAGGCATTGAAGGACAAATACTACATGACCTCAATGATATGAAATAAGTAAACCAAGCTGCCTCAGAGAGCTAGAGACTGGATGATAGGCTTACAGGAAATCAGGGGGTAGAGGAAGGATGTAAGCTGACACCTACATGGGTGAAATCTATGATAAACTGGAGAACTGTAGTTGGTGCTGGGGTTAAATATATACCCAGGAGATTGGAATCTCTGGACTGACTATATGATAGCCAGGCCCTGAGCCTCAACAGACTTCAGATCCTACACTCTGGTTTATTGGACTAACCCCACTCAGATAACATTGAGTTGAAGAAGGTCAACCACCACACCATGGAGCCAAAAGTGCCTATAACTGAAAGCAGGAGGATTGCATCCAGCATCCATGTGAAATCTCAGCCCCCTCTTGATATAGATGTGGAGTGGACACAACCAATCCAAGGTCCACAGGATGGAGGAATAGAATATGGATTAGAGTGGACTTACTGATAGTCTATTCATGTACTATTGTGATTAGTAATTGAGGAAGATGTGGCATTGGTGTGGAGAAAGTGGCCATGGTGGCTGCTGGGTGTGGGGAATGGGAGGAAGAGATGAGATGTGGAGGCATTTTTGGGACTTGGAGTTGTCCTGCGTGGTGCTGCAGGGACAATTACCAGACATTTTATGTCCTCCTATGGCCCACTGGATGGAACGTGGGAGAGTGTGGGCTATGATGTGGACCATTGACCATGAGGTGCAACAAGGCTCAGAGATGTATTCACAAATGCAATGAATATCTCATGATGACGGAGGAGAATGTTGCTATGGTGGGAGGAGTGGGGTGAGGGGGGTAGGGGGTATATGGGGACCTCATATTTTTTTAATGTAATATTAAAAAAATGAATAAAGACAAAAAAAAGAGGAAAAAAAAGAAGTGGTAGGGGAAAGTAGATTTGGCTCAACTGATAGAGCATCCACCTACCATATGGGAGGTCCATGATTCAAATCCCAGGCCTCCTTGACCCATGTGGAGCTGTCCCATGTGCAGTGCTGATGCATGCAAGGAGTGCCCTGCTATGCAGGGGTGTCCCCCATGTAGGGGAGCCCCACACACGAAGAGTGCGCCCTGCAAGGAGAGCTACCCTGTGCAAAAAAAAAGTGTAGCTTGCTCAGGAGTGGTGCCGCACACACAGAGGGTTGATGCAGTAAGATGATGCAAAAAAAAAACACAGATTCCTGGTACTGCTGATAAGAATGCAAGTGGACACAGAGAGCAGACAATGGCGGGGGGGGGTGGGGTGGGTAAAAATAAATAAATAAATCTTAAAAAAAAGAGTATGCTACTAGTGCCTGAATGAACAGGGAGCAGATGGAATAAAAGAGCCAGAAATAGAATCAAGTCCACATAAAAATTTAGGATATAATATAAATAACATGTAAAATAACTGGTGAGAAATGGACTTTCAATAAATAGTACTATAACCTAAAATAGCCATTTGGAAAAATAATATAGAAGATCTACACCCAAAGCAAAAGCAAGAACAAGCCCCAGCACTAAACCAGAAAACTGAAATCATGCAAAGTAAACTAAAAGAAAACATGGGTCTATTCCTCTATAAACTGAATGTGGGATAGTATTTTCTAACTTGCTCAAAATCCTGATGCTTTTTCAAAGTTAGTTAATAATTTTTCTACATAAATTAGTTTTAAAATGTATAAATTATACAGCAATATAAAATGATTGTTTCTTCAGTGATATTTCTGCTATTCTTCTGCTATCTGCTTGCTGACAAAATATTTTAAGCATCTTCAAATATTTATGCCATATATTCTGCCCAGATTTCAGGCTTGTGCTAGTGGAATAGAAAGTGTGGCATGTGCTTGCTCTGTCTTACCTGAAACTGGAACTTCATATCTTAATTTCATGGAAATCTAGAAAATTCAAACTAATTTATATTGGGAAAAAGTTTTACTGTAATTTCCTGGGGCCAGGAGTAGGTATGGGGTAGATGGCAAATGGGCATGAGGGAACTTTTTGGAATGAAGGAATTGTTTGTAATCTTGGTTGTGGTACTTACATAGGTAAGTACATCTATTTGTCAACACAGTAAACTGGTGACATCAAATGGGTGGAGTTTACTATATAAAAATTATACTAAAGCTGATTATTAAAACTGAAGAAAAACTAACCCAAAAAAACAAACCCTACAAAATTTGGCAAAAGACATAAACACATAATTCACAACATAGATGAAAAATGGCCTCGAACATATGAAGCTATTACCACCCAAGTGGGCTTGCTGCACACAGAAATCAATGCTATGACATAACGATTTTGAGAAAAGATTTCATTACAAGGCCATCTCAGCAGGAGACAGGTGGCAAGCCTTATATCTGTCACACTAAGCTACAGAGGTTTGGGTTTTTTAATATGGTTAGGAGGATTGTCTATGGAAGTGACACAGGAGGGGATGAAACTGTGTGGGTCAAGAGGCAGGATTAAGTGGAGCAAGTGCTGTTATAAATCATGGTAGCTCATGCATCACATGTTCAAAAATGCCAGCTTAGCATGATGAGTGTGTATGACTTTTACTGTTACTGTATGGTAAAGGTAACTTCAGATCAAGGCCACTTTAATCTGTATATGCCCTGGCGGCTAAAACTGGTCAGAACCAGTTTTAGAAGGTAACACAGAGGGAGAGAAAAATAGGAACTTATCTTGTGATGAAGCAAGCTTCTTATGAATACACGTAAGGAGGTGGGAGTTGTTTAATAGAAGAGAAATGGAAACTTCTGCAAGCCAGTAAGGGAGAGACAATTTGGAAAAGTGGGTTAGTAGATGGTGGTTTCAGTCCCGCTTTTGGTGTGACATTCCTCAGTCTTGAAAGAGAAGGAGAAACAACTGCTCTGACTGCTTCTGCTGGTGTGGGATGCAGGATGGGTTTTCAGGAATGAAACTTCTTTGCCTGCAAATACATGTATTCTCAGGTTCCAGGTTACTGTTCTCAGATAAGCTGGTATTTTTGTAGACTTGGGTTTAGATGGTATAGAAGAAGTCCAGTGCCTTTAGTCTTTGATTTGCTTCTGATGTTTCCCTGTCTTCATAATCTTGGTTCTGAGGGAGGTGACTTCTATTCTTGGTGTTTCAAAGATTGTTTGAAAGACAAGAGTAAGTGTCTTCTGTAAAGGTTCAGGTTATATGACCTGATTAAAATAAGCTTAGAAGAAAAGGTTATAGGAACTGAGGACATTTCCACAGTTTTTTCCTGCCCACAGTTTTAGTCTTTAACTGGCATAGGAACAATCAGGCTTTAAATCTTTGAGAAATAAAATTAACAAGTAAATTAAAAGTCATAGGTTCAAACAAAAGAAGCAGAAAGAGTATGATTTAGGAGAAATATAAGTGAATCTAACCATGTTATATTGGGAAAATGGCTTTTATAGATTTCAAGGTATAACTCAGAGCATTGATTCCACATAGCCATGTGGCTTGTTTATAGTGCCCACGTGTCTCTAGGGTTTTGAGAAATATTGTTGTATGGGGCTTTGTCTACTTTGGCAGTTTTTGATAATAGACTAAGACCTGAATAAGAGTAACATCTAGAATGACCTCCCGACTCCATTTGAAATCTCTTAGCCATAAAAACTTTGTTTTATTTATTTTAAGATACCCCCCTTTTGATAGGGAACCTTCCCCAAAAGCATCACTGATCAACATTTGGTATTAATCCCTTGGCACCAGGGAGGCTCAGCCATGGGGGTCATGTAGAGGGAAAGGTAGTGAGTTTATCTGTGGAATTTGGCTTGAGAGTGGAGGAGGAAGTCAGGGGTAAAGATTGATATTTACAATATTTAGGATTTGATGTTGGCCTTTTTCCTTTTTAAAAAAAATTTCTTTCTTTAGTCCAAGTTCTTTTTCTCTGCAGTCCTGCAGCTGCAAGATTAGTTTCAAGATAGTCAAGAGGGGGAATGATGTGAGGAGGGGTTGGGAGTAAGAGCAAGGCCAACAGATGGGTCAAGAGAAAGAAAACAGTCCTGGTCACACTGAATGGACTACAAAGAACAACAAAACCTAGACTAAGAGTGGGTTAACAGGACTGTGGGTAAAAAGACACATATACATATCTGAGAGGAATACAAATTGTTATTGTGGGCAGCGGCGGGCCTCCGGGAGGGTCGGCGGTTGGCCGGGCGGGCTCTCCGGACGGGGGCTGCCTCGCGGTCGAAGGAGAGGAGGGGGTTCAGCACGAAGCCGTTGGGCCCTCGCTCTCTCCGCTCAGGCATGGGGGACGCGCGGTGCAAGCAAGAACACCACAGAGACAAGGTCTGGGCACAAGTCTGCTTTATTGTTGAAGGGGATATGGTTTTATAGGGTCTAGGGATACGTAAAGGGACTTGATTGGTGCCGGCGGGTGCTGTTGCTTGCGTAGACGGTTACTGGACAGTAGGCGGTTACTGGACAGTAGGCGGTTACTGGACAGTAAGCTGGCTAAGAGGTTAGGAGCAAGGGAGGGGAAGGGGAAAGTGTGGGCTGTCTAGATAACGGCTAGGCGGAAGACGGAGAAGGGGAGAAGGAGGGGCAGCGCCGGCTGCCAATACTGGGAGGGAAGGAGACGGGGACAGTTATAACTCACATGGAGGGAACTATGGCAGTATCCAACAAAATCACACATTTGCCTTTTGATGGACCAGTCCCACATTTAGGAATGACTTAGAAGATACATCTCCAATAATATGAAAATACCTAAGCACATATTGTTCATATCAGCATTGTGTGTGATAGCAAAATATTAGAAACAACATAAACACTCATATATAAGAGATTATATGAATAAATGGTACATATATGGAATCATTTTAATGATTTATACATGCATATATTTAATATAATAAAATCAACAAGGATCTGTAGAAACTCTAAAATGATACATAAATAGAAGCAAATTAACTGTATTTTAAATAATTACCATAACCAGTGAGGGAGAAAATAGCTTTGAGTTATAACTCTGAACCCAGTATTTTGACTTTCTAAATTTTGGTAGACCAAAGAAAATTCACAAAAACAAAACCTTGTAAACATATATTTTTATAAATATGAAAGTGTATTGCTATTGTTATTTCCATTGATATTTATGTAGTACCTGCTAATTGTTATAATATTTTAATATCTATGGATATGGGCAAAGGATATTTAGGCATCAAACCATTTTACAAAGAACCTTAATGTGGTTTTGATATTATCAGGGAAGCAGCCCCATTTTATGGCCCCCAACCCCACACTTCTGCTTCTTTTTTCTTTTTCTTTTCCAGATTTTCTCCCCTTTACTTTCGTTTTTACTTAAAATACCCTTCCATTTCTGGGACATTGGAATTGTCCTACATGACACTGCAATGATGGACATAGGCCATTTTACAAAAAATTGCTTCAAAAGAAAGAATTATCGTGAAGCATTATTTGGAAGTATTATGTAAGAGAAATAAAACACTCACAATTTTGTTTCAAATACAATATGGATATACTGAGTTTGGAATAACTCACAATAATATGGTAAATAATAAAAATACTGAATTTTCTTATTGTACCATCAAATATAACATATATATTGAAAAGTTCATAAAACATACTAGTATAGTTTAATGAATATACAATAAATCTATGTAATCTCCACTTAGGTCATAAAATAAAATATTGCCAGAATATTCCATTCAGTAATTGTAGCTGTTTTATTAAGTAGATATTTAGAGACAATAAAGCAGCCCAACAATTCCAGTTTGCAAATTGTTAAATAGCATATTTAGTCAAATTGGCTCCTAATTTGGGTAGTTGCACTGGGTACGCTCATTATATAGTTCAACTTTGGTGAATGACTTAATGATTGGAGAAATATTTATATAAGACTTTTAATGTTAAAATTATGAGATGGCAAATATTTTAGATTTGTGATCCTTTTTCAGGTTTGCTTCCATTAAATATTTGATAGACGTATTTTAACTTTACACACTCATTTAAATAATATACACAAAATATTTAGTGCAAAAAACCACCTGGATGAGAGAGCTGTAAAATCTATATTCCTTCCTTTTGAATTTTCTCTTCCCCCTTGGATTTACCACCCTCTGATCCCTTTATCTGTCATGATTTACTCTGGGGGCTGATGGCAACAGGGCCAAAAGTTTTGGCTTGAGGCGAAGGCTCCCCTCAAAAATAATTGCAAGGCACCCGGCGAGAGCGCCTGGTTTGGCACTCTAAGGATGGCCCTGTCGGGGGCATCTGTGCAGACCCAGGAGCAGAACTGTGAACCGAAGCGGTTCCCGCCTCAGTCAAGCACTAGCCGCTGTGGCCCTGAGGGAAGAAAGTGTTGCTCTCCGCGCCCCTAGGGCCCCTTCCGGCTTTGTTTTCGCGTACTTTTGAAGAGAACTTTAATGAGGAAGGCTCTTACCCTCTCTCTTGCATCTTTAGTGGAGGCTTTCCTCAGTCATTTGGCAGAGCCCGCGGGACCCATTTTATTTGGTCCCTGCAGCAGGACTAGAATTGTCAGCGTCGGGCCCGACTTGACTTTACTATTTCTTGGGATCTGGGTTCTGCTCTTCCTCCTCTGAGCTGGCTGCGGCCATGGCGGCGGCGGCTGCTGCTTTCTCTCTCGCCTGACGGTGACCCGGCGCGCCTGTGGTGTAGGTGTAGCCCAGGACAACCCAGCGCCCTCAGGTCATTCCTCCACTCCTCCCAGGACTCGGCGCCGCGCCCTGAAGGTGAGCCCCTGGGACTTGTGAGCTGTTCGTCCCCTTTAATGCACCTAGTGAGCACCAGGGCGTGGAAGGCACCTTTTAGGAACTCCTTGTTTTCATCCGGGTGCGCGGAGGGACGGGTCTGCGGCGCTGCGCGGTTCCTTGATTATGTGGAGTTCGCTGAGCGTTAGTGCAGAGGCTATTGGGGTCGGGGGTTTCTTTTCACTCCCTCGTGGGTGGACAGCGGTAGATATGCTTTTTAATGACCCATGTTTACCTTGGCTTATTGGGTCTGCTCCCCAAGCCAGCGGTGACCCCCAGCGTCTATGTCTTCCATTTCCCAAGAGCCTGTCCATCCCTACTGGAGGGCGGGCGGAGGGGACTGGGGGACGGGAGAGGGACTGACCGGATTAAAAAATTTGGCGGGGGTTGCCTCATTGCAACTTTCACAGTACAGGAGCTTACATAACGCTCATAGAAGGCAGCAACATACCAGAAAGTAAAACCAGATCCACGTACTGCGTACTGTGGTGCTCACAGGGCTTTCCTCCCCGCAGATTGAGGACTGTTATTCCCCAGGCACTGTGCCCAGATTGTCCCGTGGGCGTGGGTGCCATTTCTCACTTGGTTACAAGGATCCCATCCTTGTGGCCTATTGTCCTATTCGGGACTTTGAGTCACATTCCGGGCAGGGTCCCCAGGGACATTTCCCCCTTGGCTGAATATACTTCAAAGATGATAGGAGTTGGAACATCGTTTATGGTCAGGGGATTGTGCAATTGATTGATTGAAAGGGTTTGTGTGTAGAGGAGTCGCTCCTCTCCTTATAGCCATATTTAATTTGGGTCATTTATCAGTTGCTTTTTTAATTTAAAAAATTATACGCTCTTATAAAAATAAGCCATTTTAGAATTTCTACAGTTATGTTTTTGTTAAAGCAGGCCTAACAAAATTTCCTGGCAGACTTTTAAGTGACACAATGTCAAACACACAAGATACCTTATTGGCCTTTTATTTTGTTAATTTTATAACCATAAGGTATCCTTAAAATATGTTAAATAAAGCATACACTTTAATGCTTGACTATTACTATTGGTGATAGAAACACAAGTTCACTTTAATAATTGGTGACTTTCATGGGTAAAACGTTTAGGTGGAAAGGATGAATAGCCGCAATTACTTTTCCGAACCCCTACTATATGTTTATTTCATATTCGTTGGCTTTCTCCAAGTTGTAGAAGTGAATTTCATAAAAGTCAGAATTTCTTTTACGGAAATATCAGAATCTTATTCTATGTGAAACTACGCATCCAGTACCCAGTATTATGTCTGCAATGGTGGCATGGAAGGATGTGGATTTCCACTGTCTAAAAAAAGGAAACACCCTAGTTTTCCATATTTCTGAATGATCTTTTTAACAATAGATAGTTCAAAATATTGGGCTTATACATTTTCTTTTTCTTTTTTTTTTAATTTTGAGGGGTAATTTATAAATAGCAAAACTTAAAAATCATATGTATACAGCTTGATGGCTCTTTAAGTAGACACCCATTCAACTGCTACCAAGAACAAGACACAAGAACTCCTTCCATCATACCAGAAAGCTTCCTCTTACATTTTTGGAGTAATCCTCAAAAGTTATTTTCAAAGAACATTAATATGTATATAATGTCTATCACTATAGATTCATTTTTGCCTGTTCTAGAAATTCATAAAAATGGAATCATACAATATATGCTGTTGTGTGTTTGACATTGTTCAATCATGATATTTTTGATATTCAATTTTGCTGTGTATGTTAATAGTTTGTATTTATTATTGCTGAGTAGTATCGTTTTGTGTGAATATACCAAAGTTGGCTCATACATTCCCTAGTAAATAGAACTTGGGGTTGATTTTAGATTTTGGACATAAATTAATATGCTGTTAGAAGTATATATGTGCAAGTAATTTTGGAAGTACGTTTTCATTTCCTTGGGAAATGTACAAGTCTTGAATTGGTCATCATGTAGTAAGTATTTTATAAGAAATTTCCAAACTGTTTCCAGGTCTTTTACTATCGCACCTTCCCACTATTAATTTAGGTAAGTTGAAATTGTTTCATATCTTCACTAATGGTTTGTGTTAGTTTTTCTGATTTTAGCTGATTCTCATAGCTGTGAAGATGTGAAGTAGAAATTCATGTAAGTAGAGTAAAATTCAGTGTTAAGTTTAGAGTTCTGTTTTGTCAAAAATGTGCATTAGGCTAGCTGTCACACACACAAAAAGATATTCCTCATGCCCCTTTATAGTTGAAAGCTTCTCCCACCCCCTGACACTTATCTTATTTCTTTTACTACAGTTTTCCTTTTCCAGAACATAATATAAATTGAAACATATAGTATGTACTTTTTTAGTTTAACTTCTTTCTTTTAGGGTAATGATTTGAGTTTCATCCATGTTGTTACATGTATCCATAAATCATGTCCTATATTGCTATGTAAGGTTTATTGTTTAGATGTATTAAAGGTTATTTATCTATTAACCAAGTGAAGAATGATAAAGACATTAAAAACATAATTGTATAGTTTTTATGTAGACATAAGTTTTTATTTTCATTGGTCAATGCCTTAGAATAGAACAACTTTATTAGAAACTGCTAAATGGTTTTCCAAAGTGGTTGCATCCTTTTGCATCCCCATTGGTAATGCATGAAAAATTCAGTTTGCTCCACATCCCTACCAGCAGTAAGTACAGTTTATTTTATTTTATTTTTATAACTTTAGCTTTTCTAATAGGTTTTTAATGGCACCTCATTGTGGTTTTCATTTGTGTTTCCCAAGAAAAACTGATGTTGAACATCTTTTCATGTGTTTATTTGTGATCCTCTATCTTTTGTGTTGCTGTTAAATGGCTGGTTCATGTACGTTGCTCATTTATTTATTGGACTGTTTGTCTTACTACTAAGTTTTAGGTATTCTTTATATGTTCTGAATGCAAGTTACTTGTTGGATATATGATTTCAAATATTTTCTCCCAATGTGTGGCTTGTATTTTCTTTCTAATATTACTATTTTTCTCAGAGAAATAGGCTTTAATTTTTATAACATCCACTTTAACTTTTTTTTTTTGCTTTGTTTTATGTATTGTTCTTGGTATCTTATTTTTCAGAATCTTTGCCAAATCTTATGTCACAAAGATTTTTCCATTTGTTCTCTTCTAAATGTCTTACTAATTTATGTTTAACATTTACATCTATGATTCATTTATATATTATTAGAGAAGTTGTATATTTTCAGAAAAATCAGGCAGGGACTCTATAGAGTTCCCATATAAACCCTAAACACACACAGTTTTCCCAAAATACACTTTACATTAGTATGGGAATTTCGTTACAATCTATGAAACAATATTTTGATAATTATCCTATTAATTATAGTCCATAGTTTACATTAAGATTCACAATTTGGGTTGTAAAGTTCTATGATTTTAATTTTTTTTTATTCTGCTGATATATACAACGTAAATTTTCCCATTTTAACTACTTTCACATATACAATTCAGCATTGTTACTACATTCATATTGTTGTGCTATCATCCCCACAATCCATTCCCAAAGGTTTTCCATCACCCCAAATTGAAATTCTGCACCAATTAAGCATTAATTCCCCATTTCTCACCCTACCCTAGTCCCTAATAGCCTGTATTCTAGTTTTTGACTCTATGGATTTTTTAATTCTAATTATGTCATTTAAGTGAGATCATAAAGTATTTGTCCTTTGGTGTTTGGCTTATTTCACTTAAATGGAATCTTTAATGTTCCTCTATTTTGTCACATATATCAGATCTTCTTTAATTTTTTTATATGAGTATCATAACGTTGTATGTATATACCATGTTTTGTTTATCCACTCATCTGTTCACCTTTGGTCTGCTGTGAATAATGCTGTTTTTAACACTTGTGTGCTTTCAAGTGTTTTGGGTATATACCTAGAAGTAGTATTGATAAATCCTAAGGTGAATCTATAGTTAACTTTCTGAGGAACTGCTAAACTGTTTTTCACAGTGGCTGTACTATTTTACATTTCTTCCAACAATGTATGAATGTTTCTCTCTCTCCACATCCTCTCCAACATTCATTTTCATTTTATAAATAGTAGCCATTTTGGTGGGTGTGATCTGTATTTCCCTAATGGCAAAATATATTGGGCTTCTTTTTATGTGCTTATTGGCCATTTGTATGTCTTCTTTAGAGAAATTTCTATGCAAGACCTTGCCATTTTTTTAATTGGGGTGTTTGTCTTCGTTATTGAGTTGAAAACATTACCTAATACAAGGTTCTGATGATACTACCTCCATTTTCTTATAGGAATTTTAGAGTTTAGATCTTATATTTAGGCCTTTGATCTATTTTGAATTAATTTTTGATATCATATGAGTTAGGGGTGTACCTTCATTCTTTTGCATAAGTATATCCAGTCCCATATGGCTGATGGATGGGACTCTCTTGCTTGCAGTTGTAGAATCACTCAGTTCATTGGTATGATGGTTGTCCATCATCACCTCCTTGTTAGTTGTCCTGGGTGAGTCCAATGAACTGGAGAGTAGGTGTTGCAACTCCAATGAGGCTCAGGGCCCAAATGACACATGGTCAGTTGAAAGTTTCAAGTCTCTTGGACATACACCTACCAACTCCAGCACCAACTATAGGTTCAAATAGGAAAGACAGAAGAGCTATGTGTAGGGAGATCACAACTGAGTCCAGTTCTGTCACACTGGGGACCACAAATCCCAAAGTAGTGCCCACTGGCAAGGCTCCAAATTCGGGAGCTATCTGTATGACCTTAGTGCCTGAATGTCTCCAGAGCCCTCATGAACCCCACTATTTGGGGTAGTGTCTAATTTGGCAGTCAATGGAATTCTACTGGGATGTGCTTAAGTGTAACCTCTGGAATGACCTCCTGACTCACTTCAAAGTCTCTTAGCCATATAAACTCATTTGTCTTTACCTTTCCCCCTTCTGGTCAAGGTCTTTATCCAGTTGCGTTGCTAGTTGGTGCTTGGTAGTAATTCCTCAATGCCAGGAAGGCTCATCCCTGGGAGCCATGTCCCATGCTGTGAGGAAGTTATTGCATTTATATCCTGAGTTTGACTTAGAGACAGGCCATCTTTGAGCAACAAGGAGGCTCTCAGGAGGTAATGCTTAGGTACTAGGTTAAGTTTCAATTTCAAGAGTAAAGTTTCATAAACATAGTCATCAATATCAAGGACCCATTAGTGGACCATCCTCCTTCTCTAGCCATTGCCTCTGTACTTGGGGGATTCTTGCTGTTTCATTAGAGAATGTGGCAGAGCTCCCTAGGGTGGGAATTCAATATTCTTTCAGCTATTGTGTTCATCCCCACCAACTGTGACAATGACCTATGAACATTTGGACACATTTATATGCCTTATATATATGCCCAGGTGAACCTCCTCCCTTGTATCCCCCATCACTGACACCCCATACAAATGGTCCTCCCCTTCCACAGTTGTAACCCTTCTGTGATCCAAGACTTCTACAAAAATAAAGCCAATAGAATAGCCAAATACAAATAATAAGAAAGTGAACTAATGATAGTTTTAAAAAATAAATAAAATACAAAATTTAAAAAATAAAAAATTTTTTAAAATTTGTGATAATAAAAATAACAAAAAAATATTTAAAATTTTTTGACATTTTGCCTTTTGTCACTGTAAGATCTGTTGTTTGTACAGTGATATTTTCCTCCATTTATTCCTCCAATGTCTTTTAAAATTTTCTTTTCAGTGAAATTTTAGGTCACAGCAAAGTCACATATATCCAGCATCCTCCCCCTTTTCCCCTTTCCCCTTTTAAAAACATTTTATATAATGATGGTACATTTGTTAAAACTGATAAACAGATATTGAAACATAGCTACAAAAGATGGTCAATGGTTTACATTTTGGTTTACATTTTGAACCATACACTTTTATAAATTTTGATGCAACTTAAGTTGGCCTGAATCCATCATTGCAACATTCTGTAGAACACTTCCATCACCCTCAAAATGACACCTGTTCCATCTATTCTATTCCTCCCTCCCCCTCCCCTCTGCCACAGCAACCACCAGACTTCACTATTTGCAGGACCAGAGTTGTAGTTACTTGCAACAATACTTAAGGCTTAAAACACCGGTTTATCCTCCCCTATTGGTCATCTCTCATGCTCTGGATAAACTCCCACCCCTCTATTTGAGAACATAGCAGGCCTCCCCAGGATGGGAGTCCAGCACCTTTCTGCTCATTATGTGGGTCTCCACCCACTGATATAACACACTATGTCAAAATGAACATTTGCACACTCCCTAAAAGCTTTCCCCTGTTGAGCCCTGTCCTGAATGCCCTCCATATCTAATGCCCTAAACCAGTAATCCTACCTTGCCCTATTGCCAAAAGAGCATTCCCAACATTATAGTTTCAACTATGTATCCTCAATCCCCAGTGTTCACCTGCTCCCTCCCTCAACCCTACCCCCAGTTCCATGGACAGTCCAACCCCCCCAACCATACCTTATCCCCCTGACATACCTATACCGCCTAACCCAATAGTATCACTCCACCACTGTCACACCCCTCCATTGCATAACTACACACTTCCACCTTATCATAGGTTTTACCCATATGGGCATTGGTTCACAGCCTTCTTATCTCTTTCTGTTCCCTGTAAATCTATCTTCCAGACTATCTCTGTGAGTCTGCTCAATTTCCTTCATTCATATCAGTGAAGTCATGTAGTATTTATCCTTCAGTGCCTGGCTTGCTTCACTCAACATAAGGTTCTCAAGATTCATCATGTTATCCCGTGTGTTAATATTGTATTCCTTACAGCTGAGTAATATTCCATTGTATACCTATACCACAATGTTTATCCATTTATGGGTTCAAGGGATTTGGGTTGATTCCAAGATTTGACAATAGTGAATAATGCCACTATGAACATTGGTGTGCACATATCTGTTCCTGTCCTTGCTTTCAGTTCTTCTGGGTATATACCAAGCAGTGGAATTGCTGGATCATATGGCAGTTCTATAGGTAGTTTTTGAGGAACCACCATACTGCCCTCCACAATGGTTGCACCATTCTACATTTCCACCAGCAGTGAATGAGGGTTCCCATTCCTCTGCATCTTCTCCAACATTTGTAGTCCTCTGCTTTTTAATAGCTGCCAGTCTAATGGGTGTAAGATGATACTTCATTGTAATTTTGACTTGAATTTCAATAATAGCTAGTGATGTTGAGCATCTTTCCCTGTGCTTTTAAGCCATTTGTATTTCTTCTTTGGAGAAGTGTCTATTCAAATTAATTGCCCACTTTTTGAATGGGTTGTTTGTCTGTTTTCGAGGTATAGGGTTTCTTTATATATGCAGGAAATTAGGCCCCTATCAGATATATGGTTACCAAATATTTTTTCCCTTTGAGTAGGCTCACTTTTTGCTTTCTTGACAAATTCCTTTGAGGTGCAAACATTTTTAATTTTGAGGAAGTCCCATCTCCCATTTGCCTATTTTTTCTTTTGCTACTCATGCTTTGGGAAGTTCATGAAATTATTTCCTATTACAAGATCCTGTAGATGCTTCCCTGTATTATCTTCCAAGGTCTTTATGTTCATAGCTCTAATAATTAGAACTTTACCCAACTTGAGTTAATTTTTGCATAAGGTGTGTGATGGTTTTCCTCTCTCATTCTTTTGGATATGGATATCCAGTTCTCCAAGCATCATTCATTGAAGAGACTATTCTCTCCCAGTTGAATAGGCTTGGTGGCCTTGTTGAATATCAGTTGACTCTATATGTGAGCATCTATATCTGAACTCCTATTTGGTACCATTGATCAGTATTTCTCTCCTTGTGCCAATACCTTGTATTTTGACCACCATAACTTTGTAGTATGTTTTATTTATTTATTTTTTTTAAAAAGATTTATTTATTTATTTAAATCCCCCCCACCCCCCGTTTGGCTGTTCTTTGTGTCTATTTTGCTGCGTCTTGTTTCTTTGTCCGCTTCTGTTGTCGTCAGCGGCTCGGGAAGTGTGGGTGGCGCCATTCTTGGGCAGGCTGCACTTTCTTTCTTGCTGGACGGCTCTCCTTACAGGGTGCGCTCCTTGCGCGTGGGGCTCCCCTACGCCGGGGACACCCCTGCATGGCAGGGCACTCCTTGCGCACATCAGCACTGTGCATGGGCCAGGTCCACACGGGTCAAGGAGGCCCGGGGTTTGAACCGCAGACCTCCCATGTGGTAGACGGACGCCCTAACCACTGGGCCAAGTCCGTTTCCCTGTAGTATGTTTTAAAATCAGGTAGTGTGATTCCTCCAATTTAATTTTTCTTTTTCAATGTATCTTTGGCTATTTGGGGCCTCTTGTCCTTCCAGATAAATTCCATAGTTAGTTCTTTCAGTTTAGTAAAAAATGGTGTAGTGATTTTTATTAGTATTCTGTTAAATCTGCAGATTGGTTTGGGTAGGATAGACATCTTAATGATGGTTTGTCTCCCTATCCATGAACAGAGAATATTCTTCCATTTATTAAATCTTCTTTGGTTTCCTTTAACGGTGTTGTGTAGTTTTCTATGTATAAATCATTTACATCTTTAGTTAAATTTATTCCTAGGTATTTGATTCTTTTAGTTGTATGTAAATGGGATTTTTTTAATCTCCTTCTGAGATTGCTCATTATTTTTGCACATTGATCTTATAACCTGCCACTTTACTGAACTCATTTATAAGCTCTAGAAACTTTGTTGTATATTTCTCAGGGCTTTCTATGTATAGGATCATGTCATCTGCAAATAGTGAAGTTTTTACTTCTTTCTTTCCAATTTGGATGTCTTTTATATCTTTTTATACTTTATGATCTCAACAAGTACTTTTAACACATTGTTAAATAGGAGTGGTGAAAGTGGGCATCCTTGTCTTGTTCCCAATCTTACAGGGAAATCTTTTAAGCTTTCTACATTGAATATTACTTGTGGGTTTTTCATATATGCCCTTTATCATGTTGAGGAAGATTCCTTTTATTCCTATCTATTGTAGTGTTGTTGTTTTTTTTATCATGAAAGGGTGCTGTATTTTGTTGAATTTTTTTTGCATATATATAGATGATCTTTTTTTTTTCTTTTGATCTGTTTATGTGGTGTATTATATTAATTGATTTTCTTATGTTGGAATATCCTTGCATACCAGGGATGAAGCCCACTTGGTCATAGTGTATAATTCATTTGATGTGTTGTTGAATACAGTTAGCAAGCATTTTGTTGATGATTTTATCATCTAGGTTCATTAGAAAGATTGGTCTATAGTTTTCTTCTTGTGGTGTCTGTTTGGCTTTGGTATTAGGATGATGTTGGCATCATAGAATGAGTTAGGCAATGTTCCCTCCATTTCTTTTTTGGAAGATTTTAAGCAAGACTGCTGTTAGTTATTTCTGGAATGTTTGATAGAATTCACCTGTAAAGCCATCTGGTCCAGGCTCTTAGTTAGGAGGTTTTTGATGACTGATTCTATATCGTTACTTGTGATTGGTTGTTGCATCCATTAATTTCTTCTTTTGTCAATGTATGCTGCTTGTGTGTTTCTAGGAACGTGTCCTTTTCCTCTGAATTATCCATCTTGTTGGCATATAGTTTTTCAAAGTATCCTCTTATGATATTCTTTATTCTGTGACTTCAGTGGTGATATATCCTTTCTCATTTCTCATTTTATGTGTTTTGGTCATCCCTTGTTTTCTTTGTAAGTCTAGGTAAGGGTTTGCCAATTTTATTGATCATAAAGAACCAGCTTTCGATTTTGTTTATTTTTTTTCCTAGTACTTTTTTATTTTCAATTTCATTTAATTCTGCTCTAATCTTTGTTATTACCTTCTTTCTACTTCCTTTGCTGTTAGTTTGTTGTTCTTTTTCTAATTCCTCCAGGTGTGCAGTTAGGTCTTTGATTTTAAGTCTTTCTTCTTTTTTTAATGTAGGGATTTATGACTGAATTTTCCTCTCAGTTCAACTTTTGCTGACTGCATCACATCGGTTTTGAGATGTTGTGTTGTCATTTGCATTCATTTCAAGGTAGTTTCTTATTTCTTTTGCAATTTGCTCCTTGACCCACTCGTTGCCCAAGAGTATGTTGTTCATCTTCCATATTTTTGTGCCTAATCTGGTTCTCTGCCCCTTACCGATTTCTAGCTTCATTCCATTGTGGTCAGAGAAATTACTTTGTATAATTTCAGTCTTCCTGAATTCATTGAGAGTTGTTCTGTGTCCTAGAAGGTAGTCCTGTAGAATGATCCATGTACACTCAGAATGTATATCCTGCCGTATTTGGGTATAATGTTCTGTATATATCTATTAGGTCCAGATCATCTAATGTATTATTCAATGCCTTTGTTTCTTTGTTGATTCTCTCTTGAGATGTTCTGTCTAATGGTCAAAATGGTGTATTGACGTGCCCCACTATAATTGTAGAGGCATCTATTTCTCCATTTAGCTTTTCCAGTGTTTGTTTCATGTATTTTGATGCACTCTGTTTAGGTGCATTAATGTTTACCATTGTTCTTTCTTCTTGATAGATTACCCCATTTATTAATTAATATATAGTGTCCATTTTTGTCTCTTAAAATAGTTTTGCATTTTAAGTCTATTTTGTCTGATATTAGTATAGCTACTCCCACCCTTTTTTGTTACTGTTTGCTTGTAAAATTATTTTCAAACCATTCACTTTCAGCCTCCTTGCATCCCTGAGTCTAAGGTCGGTTTCTTGTAGATAGCAAATAGATGGATATTTCCATATCCATTCTGCCAATCTGTGTCTTTTCACTTGTGAGTTTAATCCATTAACATTCAGTGTTATTACTGTCACAGAATTACTTATATTAGCCATGTTTTCTTTAGGTTTATGTATGCCATATATTGTTTTATTTCTCTTCTTATCTTCTTAGTTGTTCTAACACACTCTTCCAACTCTATCCTGTTTTTTCCTTTTGACTTGCAGAACTCCCTTTAGTATTTCTTGAAGTGCCTGTTTCTTATCGAGCTACTCTCTTAATTTCTGTTTATCTGTAAATATTTTGGACTCTCTCTTCTTTTTGAATGACAGTTTTGCTGGTTAGAGAATTCTTGACTGGAAGTTTTTTCTTTTAGCACCTTGACTATGTCTTACCACTACCTTTTTGCCTCTATTGTTTCAGATGAAAAATCAGCACCTAACCTTATTGAGCTTCCCTTGTATGTGATGGTTCTCTTTTCTCTTGCTGCTTTCAGTGTTCTCTCTTAGTCTTGAGCATTGGATATTTTGACCACCGTATGTCTTGGAGTAAGCCTGTTAGGATTTATACTGTTTGGGGTGTGCTGGGCTTCCTGGACATGTATGTATATGTCTTTCAATAGGGTTGGGAAAGTTTCAGCTATTATTTCCTCCAACACTCCTTCCATCCTTTCCTTCTCTTTTCCCTCTAAGATGCCTATAATGCATATGTTTGTGTGTTTCATGCTGTCATTCAAATCCCTGAGTCCCTGCTGGATTTTTTCTATCTTTTTATCTATCTGTTCTACTATCTGTTTGATTTTAGCTGTACTGTCTTCCACATTGCTGATTCTTTCATCTGCATGTTCAAATCTGCTGCTATGTGCTTCCAATGTATTTTTGATTCTTGTATTGTTCCATTCATCACCATCATATCTGTTATCTTTTTACATATGTTTACAGTTTCCTCAGTGTGTCCTCTCAGTGTCTTCTTAATATCCTTAATCTTTTCCCTCACTTCATTGAGTTTATTCGTGATATTTGTTTGGACATTTCTGGTTAGTTGTTTAATGTTCTGCATCTCTTTCTGTTTTTTAGTTGGTTCATTAGACTGGGCCATGACTTCCTGTTCTTAGTATTGGTTGTAATTTTTTGTTGGTGTCTAGACATTAGTTTATTTGATGGGTTTGTTCAGTTGATTAGTGTCTCTTTCTAATCTAGAGTTTTATTTTGTTCTTGTTTTTGTGTGTGTGTTAAGTTTTCACTTCGACACTTCATTCCTTTTATTCTGTTCCCTTGTTGTCTATGTTCCGTTTTCTATTGGGCTTTTTATCTCTTTGTCCAATTCCCTCCAGATTGATACCCTGAAGCCTCCTTGCTCTATGGGCTCCCAAGGCAGCTCACTCAGGTAAGAGTTTGCCCCTTCTCAGCTGTTTTTTGTGAGAGATAGAGAGTGCCCACCTAAGTCGACACCATCTTCCCGGTACTCTATAGTAAGCCTTGAAATCAGGTGGTGTGAGTGCTTCAACTTTGCTCATTCACTGAATTGTTTTGGGTATTCTTATTCCTTTTGCTTTTCAGCAGATTTAAGAATCAGCTTCCTACAAAACATCCTGCTGTGTATTTAATGTAATTGCATGGAATGTATGCATCAATTTAGAGAGGTTGGCTATCTTAACATCAGTGAATCTACCAATCCATATACATAGTTTGTCTTCCCATTTATAAAGTCTTCTTTAATTTCTTTCTTAAGCATTCTGCAGGCTAGTATACAGACCAAGCATATATTTTATTAAATTTATTCCTAAATTTTTCATGTTTCTAATGGTGTTGCAATGGTGTTGCTCTTTAAATATTTAAATTTCTGTTTTTCTTTGCTACATTCTGTACCATTGCTATACTCATTTATTATTGTAGCAGTATTTTTTCGATTTGTTGCTATTTTCTTCATAGGCAATCATTTAATTTGCTAATAGATATCATCTTATTTCTTCTTTACCCTATCCCTATGCCATTTATTACTTTTTCTTTCCTTATTGCACTATGACCTCTGGCAAACCAAACCCTTATATTGGAAATCATTATTTTGTTTTTGAACTTGGTTTAAAAGATTCTTTTACCTTTACATGTCGAATTACTTTTAGATGTTTGTAATGTGCTTAGGTGTGTAATACTGATTTGTTTTCAGAAATTAAACCATTTTTTTATTCTTGAGATACACTGTACTTCTCATTATGTATGATTATTTTTATATATTTTTAAAATTGTGTTAATTTTTGAATTTTCATTTATGAAGTATGCTGATATCAGATTTCCCTTGTAACTGCATTCATTGTGAACTTTTAGAATCTGTATAAAGCTTGCCTTTCAAAATTACAATGTTTTCCTTTCTCTGTAGTTTTTCGAAGGCATTCATGAAAAATTGATAATATTTACTCTGTAAATATTTGGTGGAATTTTACAGTAATGTTCTCTGAGCCTGAAGTTTTCTTAGCAAGAGTTTTTTTAACTGAAAGTTCATTTTCTTTAATATTTATATGACCGTTCTGGTTACCTATTTTATTTTTTAAGTGAGCTTTGATATTTTTGTTCTTTCAAAGGATTTATCCATTTCATTAGCTGCCAGGATTATTTGCATACATTTCTTCATAATATTCCCCTAATTTCATTTTTTTTTTAAATTTATTTTTAAACCAGATCACAAAAGTAAGCTTTTGGCCCAATCTGCTGTTATATAAGGTACAAATCCTACAAATCTTTACTCAGTAGCTGAGGAACATCCTTTAGGAGCATGTTTTGAAAGTGAATACAAATCCATATAAGGGAAGTGCACTTGGCCCGATGGATAGGGCATCCGCCTACCACATGGGAGGTCCGCGGTTCAAACCCCAGGCCTCCTTGACCCGTGTGGAACTGGCCCACGCGCAGTGCTGTTACGTGCAAGGAGTGCCCTGCCACGCAGGGGTGTCGCCTGTGTAGGTGAGCCCCACACACAAGGAGTGTGCCCCGTAAGGAGAGCTGCCCAGTGCGAGAGAAAGTGCAGCCTGCCCAAGAATGGCGCCGCACACACAGAGAGCTGACAGAACAAGATAATGCAACAAAAAGAAACACAGATTCCCAGTGCTGCTGTTAAGGATAGAAGGAGTCACAGAAGAACACACAGTGAATGAACATAGAGAACAGACAACTGGGGGAGAGGGGAAGAAGGGGAGAGAAATAAATAAAAAATAAATCTTTAAAAAAATCCATATAAAACAATCAATCAAGTAGTTTCCATAGGAACACAGATAATTGTCAACTCATGTCCTAGTCTTCGGTATCATTGCACCTATGCCAACCCTACTCTTACAAGGACATTTCAAAACTACCAATAATTAAGTTCAATGGTCCCCCCAAATCCCTGCATTTACGCTAAACTCAAAGTAACAGCTACAGAAATGGTATTTACACATTAATCCTAACCACAGCACAGGTGGCTGGGTGGCTGTTCATCCCACTTTCCTAAGCACATAACATAGGGAGAGTGCTGGCAACCTGCTCCTCTGTCTTGGGAAACTAGTGGCTCTTGATTTGCTGCACAACTTGCCACTAGGGGATGTCACAGAGTAGATGATTGGCCTTAGAACCCATTGAAAGTGGAAGCAGCAGCAACAGCTTAAGCACCCATTTCTCAAACAGCATCCAATTGCCCATGTGAATTTCTGGCTGGTCATGGCTCTCAACCATCTGATCAAGGCCATTGCATTTGGGTCCTCATATGCAAGATGAATAATACTTCTCATCTGGTTTGCAGAAGGGGTTTTGTGTGTGCATGACCATAAAGGATGCAATTAAATGACCCATATATTCTGTCATTCATATGATACATAAAGGTTTGTTCACTCCATCTTCATTATCAGAACCTGTCTGTTCCTTAAATACAAGTTTTGGGGGCAGTGATAGTCACTGCAAGTGTGAAAGCTGATGCAACATAATATTGGCCTAGCTTAGCTATGATTTTTGTTCCAGAGCCTAATGGATAATACTTGTCTAATTCTGGATTGATGTCTAATGCTGGTGAACTCTTTAAGTTTAAGCTTCACATTGTCAGATCCAGGAAAGCCACCATTAATATCAAGTAGATCTATGCTGAAACCAACCTCAGCTCCCAGGTCAAAGACACAGCGGACATCAGAAACAGCCTGCATGGAGGTTTCAGGATTAGTACAGCCACTTCCCACACAGAAGCTGACACCGATGACAAATCGATTTCAAGCATCTTAGCCCATTCCAAAAGAAGCCTGCTGGTTTTGAGTGTGGCTCCAGATTTAACATTGAGGCAACAGAATGCTCTGGAGTCATCAGTGGCAATCCACAAGACTAACTTTGCCTTTGGATGTGCCTTGGCCACTTCCATCAACTCGACTTCGCTATCAAAAGTAATCATCTCAACTCTGTTATTGGCAGCATACTTAATTTGAGAAACTTGTTTGTAAGGGTTTGCATAGATCATCCTCTTTGTGGTCCCCCGAGACTCTGCACCAGCTGGATTTCAGTCTTGGCAGTACAGTCAAATCCTGTCTCCTGAAGACCTGGCAGCCAGAGTCTTCACTATGTATTTACTGTCATTACATTTGACCACATAGAAGGAGGTGACATGAGAAAGAGTTTTTAACCATCTCAGATATTTCTTTAGAATGTTTCCAAGGCCGGCAACATAGAAGGCAACTTTATCATCATCTGAAGAAACTTCATTAATTTTTTGGTCCAGAATATCCTTGGTGATAAAACCTTCATCAAGAAAAGCAGTGAAATGCCTCATTATTGAAGTTGTTCATGATTTCTTGATGTTTGTCCTGAAACACAAGATGATGGAAAACTAAGGGGCGGAATTTAAAGAGATTATTTCCAGCTTTCCAGGAAGGCAGTTCTCCAGGAATTCCAAATTCTGCTCAGTAAGACTTGTGCCTTTGGTGCAGCAGTGGAAATGTTCTCCTAGCGCATGGGCATCAAGGCTGGCCCAGATGAAGTCCCACAGCCTGCGCTGCCACCACCACTGCTGGCATCACACCCTCCCTGCACTCTTCCTCCTGCCTGATGGACCTCCAGCCCTAGGAGGTGCCTGAGCTGCTGGCAGAGGACAGTGGGCAGTAGGGCTGTAGGGGCCTGACCCATAATTTCCTTTTAACGTCATAGGATCAGTTACAATGTTCTCTCTTATTTCTCATGTTAGTAATTTTGGTCTATGTTCATTTTTTATCTGATCAGTCTGGCTAGAGGATTATCATTTCTAATGAACTTAAAAAGACAGGTTTTAGATTAATTGATTTTAAATAATGTGTTTCTGTTTCATATTTTATTGCTTTCTGTTGTCATTTTTAGTTCATTTTTTCTGCTAATTTTGAGTATAACCTGCAGTTCTTTTTTAGTTTCATATAAAGAAGCTTAAGTGTTTGATTTGAGACCACTCTTTTTTCCCAATATAAGCACCTTGGTTCCATAGCTATTCCTGAAATTTTTTAAGTAACTATATTACACATGTTTTCATATGTTGTAGTTATAGTTTCACTAACTTCAAAATACTTTTTATATCCCTTTTATTTCATCTTTTAATAAAGATTTTCTATTATTTTTAAGGGATACAACTTCATTGAGGTATAAATCAAGCTCCATACAATCTGCCAATTTAAAGTAGCCAACACAATGATTTTTGAATGTACGGAGTGGTGCGACTATACAGACATAAAAAAGATGGAAAGAAATGATACACTATACATATTTCCCTTCAGAGACAAGATAGTGTGGGTATGGAATTTCTCCTTAGCTCAGCCATGGGGAGGTAAAATCCCTAGAGGGCAATGAAAATTTGAGAAAAATACTTAGTCCCTAAAGAACTAAAAACGTAATACGGTCCAGGGTGTAAATATTCCCTATTTACATATTCCTTATTTCCCTATTACACATAGAGCCTGTACCCTGGAGAAGAGTCTGAGCAAGATTTTCACTTCTTTATAAGCAAATTCATTATATCATTGTACTCAGTTAAATCTTTGGGGCTTATCAAGAGGAAAATGCGATAATATTAAAGAAAGCACTTTTTTTTTTTTATTGGACTGCTTGAGAGAAATCAAATTTAAAATGCCAAATTGTGATCTGTGGTGCAGGATGATTTTTAGGATATTGGAAATTTTCTGGTCTGTGTGCTCTTAAATTCAAAGAAATCACTCTTAGAGCTTCAAAATTCCCATTCCAGTGCTTGAGGGTGGAATAACAGAGATCAAGAAAAACAGATTTCTTGTGTAAAGGAGGGTGAGTTTCTGAATTTTATTTATATTATGTCTGCCTTATTTTGAGATGGTATTTAAGAGATTAAGACACCCCACTTTCTCTCTCATTTTCTATAGCCCTTCCACTCAAGGAAAAATAGTGGAAGAATCTGTTTGAGGGGCAGCAGAGAAAGTTCAGAGATTCAGTGCCTTATGGTTCCTCCATCTCACAGAGTAAGTTCTCTCTCCATAGAGGGAACTCTGAGTTGACTGTTGTGAGTGAATGTGACTTTGGGCAGTTATTAATCATCTCCTATAATAATCTGGTTCCTTATTTGGATCTGGAAACATTATTCATGGTTTCCACTCAACGAGGGTCTAATCTGCATGAGACAGCAGCTCCAGATTCCTGGTGCCTCTATTTCAGATCTTACTGGTGAAGGGGTCCTTAGGTAAATAATGATTTGATGTAATGAGAGAAAATGATTGTCCTCATCCATGTTGCTTTTCTCTTCTCCCTTGTTTTTTTCAGCAGTTATATTTTCATGTGACAGCTCTAATTTTCACATATTAGGTTAATTAGTACATGCTTTTTATTGTATTTAGTTTTAAGGACTAATACTGGGAAATCTGTGTTCCTTGATTGTGGGGAGCCGCCCGGAGCTACGTGCATTTGCGGTCTCCAGCAACATGGCAGTTTTCATAAGTACGCCTACTCCACCCCTGTGCTTCCGCCTTCTTCTTCCCCTTTCCCCAGTTTCCCGGGCAAAAAGTGTCGCGCCTGCGCAACAAGATGTTGAAGCCATGACTAGCATTGAAGACTCGCAACCTATAGCAAGTGGTGTAACAGCATTTTATTGCCTTATATGGAAGAGCCGCTTCATCAGCCTATCACCCCCTGCTAATACCCTCCCCTTAGTATATATTCTGATGCTCTACCCTCAATAAACAGAGACTTGATCAGAATCCTGTCTTGTCTCCATTTCTCTCGCCTCTTGTCCCCCAATTCCCACTCCCTCTTTCAGGTGCCGGTTCGTTTGACCTGCGGGCCTGGTCACTTGATATCAGGGGTAAAGGCAGAGTCTATGTGTTCATGTTGTAAAAGTCTCAGGTACTCCCATGGGAGGAGATAATGTAGGAAGATATGGGTTGCCTCTAATCAAATGCTGTTTCTTATTCCATAGATACCCCAGACAAGAATGACTCCTAGAAATGACTCCTGTGACTGAATTCATACTGGTTGGGTTAACAGAACACCCAGACCTCCAACTCCCGCTGTTCTTCCTGTTTCTAACAATGTATGTGTTCACCATGCTGGGAAACCTGGGCTTGATAACTTTAACTGGACTGAATTCTGATCTTCACAACCCCATGTACTTTTTCCTCTTTAACTTGTGCTTCAGTGACCTCTGTCATTCTTGTTTTGACCCCCAAAATGCTCCTTAACTTTTTATCAAAGAAGAATATTATCTCCTACCAGGGATGCATGGCATAGCTCAACTTCTGCTTTTTTATCATCTCTGAGTGCTATGTGCTGACATCAATGGCCTGTGATCACTACGTGGCCATCTGTAACCCACTCTTGTGTAACATTGCCATGTCCCCTAAAGTGGGCTCCTACCTTATTTTTGTTTCATATTTGATGGCATTTTCTAGTGCTATGGTCCACATAGGATGCATGCTGAGGTATTTCTGTGATGCCAATACCATTAATCATTATTTTTGTGACATCCTCCCTGTGCTCCAGCTCTCCTGCATGAGCACCTACGTCAGTGAGCTGGTATTGTTCATTGTAGCAAGCATCAATATGTTTGTGCCCATTATCACCATCTTTACCTCTTACGGTTTCATTCTTTGCAACATCCTCCATATCCGTTCCACTGAGGGCAGGTCCAAAGCCTTCAGCACCTGCAGTTCACACATAATGCTGTATCTCTGTTCTTTGGATCAGGTTCATTTATGTATCTCCAGCCATCTTCTGAATTGCCTATTGATGAGGGAAAGATTTCCTCTGTCTTTTATACCACCGTGGTTCCTGTGATGAACCCCTTAATCTACTGCTTAAGGAAAAACGATGTTAAACTTGTCCTTAGAAAGCCCTGAGTAGGAGGATGTTTCCATAATAAACAGGATCTCAAATGTCAGTACTTTCAGGACAAGTGTGTTTTGAATTACAATAATTCAAAATAATTACAAATATTTGGTAGTAACTTTTTTTTCCTATTTTTTTTTCTTATAATGATGAAGGAAATTTGAGTCTTCTCTCCATAGTTTATTTCTATAATCGCTTGAGTAGGTCTTTTTCTTTTCCATAACATTTGCACTTTTTTTTCCCTCCTTCTCAACTTTTGTTCCTTTTTGAAAATAACATTCAGGAAGGAATTATATTATATAGGTATTTTATTATCAGTTTGAACTTTCCTTTTGTTTTCTTCCTGGAATCAGAGTATTAGCTTTGCAGTGAATGAATAAAATAACACTAGAGAGACATTTTGTCATTGGAGGGGTTACCCTTGTCAGTTGGAAGAATGATTCAAACATTACATCTGTTCTCCAGTTTTTCATCCTCTACTAAGCAGATTTATGGCACATTCAAATGCCAGTGGTTCAAAAGATAGAAGATTCCATAAAGAGAATTAAGAGCAAACCCCTTTGTAGATGTTACACCATGCACTACTCTTTTTAATGAGGTAATTTTTAATTTACACCTAAACAAATATATAATAGATGGCCAATATATGTTTATTGCTTAGACAGGGAAGTGAAATCCAGAGAAGCTAAGGATTCATTTAAAGTTACACAGCTTCTTAATAAAAAAGCCTGGAGTAAATTCTAGGTTTTTGGATTTAAGTCCCTTCCTCTTAGTAGTATACTTTGCTTCTGCTTTATTTTATTTGTTTCATTTCAGTAGACATACAATATGAGAAAACATTCTGTTTTGAAATTGACTATGCTTTGTTTGGGAGGATACATGAATTTCTTTTGGGGGGTTGCTATTTTTATTTAGGTTTGTAGGGTTAGAATAGTTTACAGGTGATTGGCTCAAATACAGAACTGACTTATTCTGCAAAATAAAAAAGAATGAATTTAGAATGTTTGATGGTGCTGTTTTTCAGAGAATCTGGGTATGAGAAAGGATACCAGCAATATATTATTAGGCCAGGATCTAAATAAGCACATAGTTAATAATAAGTAATTCACCCTGAATTTTTTTCAGGTGCCATAGTGTGCTGTCATTCTCCACTGTCCTTAAAGCTGTGAGAACAATTAATGTTTCACAATGACTATAGTTGGGGATTGAATTCTGCCCACCTTTAGGACATATTCCAGGCTTAATCCAATTGCTGTGATGGGGAAACTATTTCTAAATGGACCTTTGAATATGTTATCATTAATTAGGATGTGGACTCATTTGTGAGTAGAATCTTTGAAGATCATATTTAGATAAGGTAAAGTTGAATTGGTGTGGGCTTTAATCCACAGGGGTGGGTTCTTAAAGTAGAGGAAAATTGGATGCAGTCAGTCAGGAGAAGCCAGAAGTCTGTAGAAGAAGAAAACCAGAATATCCAGAAAATAAACCAGTATGAAGGAAAATAAGGTGACAGAGGCAGAGATACAAGCTATGAAACCCCAAGATTGCCAGCAAGATACTGCCAGAACATTATAAACCCCTGGAGAAATCATGGCCTTATTAAGACCTTGATTTTATTCTGTTGCACCGAAACCAGGCTGCAATAAACACTGGTTGGGTAAGACAACCCATTGTGTGTGAATTGTCATAGCTGCCCTCATAAACTAAGATATGATGTATCAAGGGACGATTGAAACATTTTGGGATAACTTTAATTACTATTTTACCATTTTTTAAATGTCCACCCAATATTTAGTCATTGGGAATTTTAGTGTTGGCAATTTGCCTGCTTGTTTTCTAGACGTTTAGCATTGCTAAAACCTTCTCCTTTAGTCTTAAATGACCATTCCTTATGAACCTGCTTGATTTCCACTTAAGTTATATAATTATAAAAGTTCACCTAGGCTTTAGTTTTTCCTTTCCTTTTTTTCCTTTTCTTTGCACTCCTTTTCACTTTGAAAAGTTATTTACCTATTGAAAAAAAAAGTATCTCTAGATAAGTACCTGTGCTATTTGTGATGTTCTGTAGACATTGCAGAGGCACCAATGTTTATTCCTATACCGGATAAATATGGTAAGTTCCCTATCTCTTGGGGTTATGTGAACACTGCAGCCCACTCACCTGCACACATGAGTACCAGGTAGTATCCAAATATCCTTATTCTTATCAGTATCATTACTGGTATTTGAAGCAGGATTTGATGAAATTCCTTCATTCTGTACTGTACATGCAGCTTGAGGTAGAACCAAATTCCTGATTTTTATCCTTTAGTTCTGTTTTTCTTACCACCCCTCCTTTTGTTATTCGGACTATTCATATTCCCAGTTGAGAATGGCTACACCATACCTGCTACCTGCTGTTGAGATCCTCCAACATCCCAGTGTATTCAATTTTCAGGGGACCCTTATTACTCCACATTTTATTGCCAAATCAGCATTAATAGAGGATGGTTAGAAGAGTAATAACAGGTATCTCAGGAGTAATAACATGTTTCTCAGGTTATAATAAGGGTGAAAATTACATTTAGTACTACATAAAATGACATCAGATATTTTCCAAAAGAGCATTTGGTTCCTACTGTGAATTTTATGGTCACTTCAAAAATACTGACAGCATTTTAAAAATGTGCATTCTCCCCAATTAACTTACAAATTTATCACAATCCTAATTAAAATATCAAAAAGATATTTATGGATCAAGGCAATTTTTAAAATTTATTGAAATGTAATTATACTTCAATTTGCTGAAGTATAATTGAAGCACATTTACTTAAACGTATTCAAATGTATAATTTGATTAGTTTTGACATCTGTATACACCTGTGAAACCATCACCATACTCATAATAACAGCAGTGTTTTTTTCCCCCTTTGTAATCCATTCCCCCTTTAACTTCTGTCCCCAGATAAGAAATTCTTTTACTTGTCAAGGTAAATTGTTTTTTCTATAATTTTATATAAATGAAAACATCTAGGATGTTTTCCTTCTTGCCTTGATTTTCACTGCTCAAAATAATGGTATTGTAGTTCATTTGTGCTACAGCATGTATTCTCAGTTCACTCCTTTTTTATTGCTGAGTAGTATTCTACTGGAAAGATATACCTTGAAATATATATTTATTTGTTGATGACCAATGGATTTTTACAGCTTTTGGTTATTACAAATAACGCTGCTATGAACATTCATATCATATCTTTGTGTGGACATATATTTTCAGTTCTCTTGTGCACTACTTACCTAGAAGTGGAATGATTGGGTTTTTTGGTAGGTATGTGCTTAACTTTTTTTTTCAAACAACAGAAATTTATTGTCTCACAGTTCTGGAGATTAGAAGTCCAAAATTAAAGTGTCAACAGCATCATGCTCTCTCTGAAACATATAGGTGAGATTACTTCCTGCCTCTTCCAGTTCCTGGTCCTTGCTGGCAATCATGACATCCTTGGCTTATAGATGCATCATTCCAGTCTGTCTCCTCTGTCTTCAAATGGCTTTCTCACCATTGTATGTCTGTTCCTGAGTCCAAATATCCTCCTCTTAAAAGGACACAACTCATAGTGTATTAAGGGCCTAACACAATTGAGTTTAGCTTTTTCTTAACTATTATTCAATCTTCAAAGATTCTATTTCCAAATATAGTTACATTAATGAAACCAGGGGTTAGGACTTAAGCATATCTTTTTTTTTTTTAATATATATTTTTTGTTAGAAAAGTTGTGAGCTTAAAAAACAATAATGCATAATGTGCAGAATTCCCATACATTACCCCTTTTCCAACATCTTACATTGTTCTGGAACATTTGTTTTGAAAGTGCCTGTAGTTTCCCAAAGAGCCTGAGGAAACACCCCCCTCCCTCCTATCCGACTGGGGGTGGAGATATAGCCACATGGGTGCCCAACAGTCTAGTCCATACAGGCAGAAAGTGATTACACTTGCATGGAGAGGCTGTTGCAGGTGCCCCCAGCTTCCTCCCAGGCTGCAATCTGACATAGATGGAAAGAAGCCAGTCCTGCCATCACTATGATTTTCAATCAGCTCTGCTTCCTCTCATACTGGGAATGTAGTTAAAATGGAGGCAACTAGCCTCTTTCCAACTTGGACAGGTTCAAACTTTAGTTGTTTTTAGGGTTGGACTTTAGCAAACTGTATTTACTAATCAGTAGCTGAAGCTGGTGCCCAGCAGTCTCTTTCTCTCCCATTTTTGGGAAATGGAGCTTCCATCTCTGCCAGGGAATAGCTCCTGAGGCATCTTGTGCATCTTGTGCCACCAGAGGTAGATGGGCACCAGCCTCCATGGTGTAGAGTGCTCTACTCACTAGTCTTCATTGCAGATGGGCAATCTCCTTCTGTTCTTCCAAGAATGTTGCCTGAGGCTCTTCTGGTCTCCTGGGCTTCCAAACAGGTGATTTAGGTAGCTCTACATGATTACTAACTGCACAAGCTGACTCTTGGAGCTCCTTACTCTGCTGCCATCTTACCCCTCCCCCTTAAGCATGTGTTTTTCTTAACATTTTAAAACACTCAAAAACTGCTTTTTTATGTCATTACAGTTTAAGATTTAAACAACTGTGCATGAGAGTTCTAGTTGGTACATGACCTAGGCAATGCTTAGTGTCATACATTTTTGCTTTATTTTCTTTTAATTTTAGCCATTGTAGTATTTTGTGGTTTTCATTTACTTTCCCTGTTAACTAATGATGATAAGCATCTTTTCATGTGCTTGTTGATTATTTCTTTCTTATCTTTGAAGTGTCTTGTCAAATCAGTTTTCTTTAGGTTTTTATGTTCTCATTATTTACTTGTATTTATATATTTATACTGGATGCATTCTGTAGTCTGGAAGCAAGTTCTTTAGAAGGTATGAGTTTGGAAAATATTTTCTTATTCTTTGGCATATTTTCCATATTCTTAATGATATCTTTCAAAGAAAAAATATGTGGATGCAGTTCAATTTATCATTTCTTTCCTTCCAGATCTATGCATGAGTGTGTATGTCTGTGCTCCATTCAAGTGTCCTTTACTACATTTGGGTTATAAAAATATTCTCCTAGATTTTCTTTTTAAATTTTTATTGTTTTAGACTTTACAATTAGGTCTTTAATCCATTTTGCTTTGTTTTTTTAATAACTTTATTTCAAATTCAAAATAACAGACAAAAATAATAGACATCCTGACAAATCATGGAAGCATTACTTGTAAAAATAATGTCAAGGCAAGTTTACCTTATTCAATCCTCAGAACTAACTCAGTAGTTTCTCCATTGTTCTGAAAGTTGAATAAATGAGCACAGATTAGTCAAATGACATGGCTAAGTTCTCCTTATTAATAAAGAAAATGGAATAAAGGTTTATCATATTCATATCTCATAAAACTCAATTGCAAATTGTTTGTTTTACCTTTGGCATTGATATAGTACCTTCTTAGACTTTGCTACAAAATTATTACCAATTCTACTTTACATAACCACGCACCTCCATCACTAGCATTGAGCTGACACAGACAGAAGCACAAAGGTCACTAATCTGACCCACAAGTTCTATATATATATTTTCATCATGGCTGCCCCTGCAGCCATCACAAACCTTAGAGAGAATACTTAACATTAACATTTGGTATAAAGCAAATTCATTCACAATTCAGCACCATAACAAAAGATTCCAGCTAGACCTTTTTCACTGTTTAACTTTACACCCAGACCAAGCTTCACTAGAAAAGCCGATCCGTTTTCCTGTAACCAAGTTTTTTTAAAAATCCAGACCAATTTCCAGGATGTTAGGACTCAAACCTATAAACAGCCCTTCCTATTATAATCAAGCCTCCACTCCTTTAGTGGATATAAGACCAGTACCAGATTCTAACAAGCAGTTAGACAAACTCAAAACACCAGGCTTTTTCCTGGTTTTTCTCCTTTTTCCAGACCTAGAGAGAACAGCTTCCCCCCAATTTTCTGGGGCTACTAGGGTTCTCTCAGGAGGTGATCAGCCTTCCCTTCCTAGCAGTTAGAGCTAGGGCTTTCCAGACTGTGCTCACTCGGGGAGTCTTACCTTCGTCCATGTTCAGAGTTCTTTTTTGTTCCCAGAATCTTTCTCTTCAGACCTTCCATTGCCCTCGATTTTTGTCGGGAAGATTCCGGTGGAGTCCACATCTTTTCTGGATTAAATTTAATCCAGGGGCACCCAGATTTGGGGTTCACCTGAGTCCTCCTGGCTTCCTCGGGGAATTGGAAGGGGCAGCAAAATGCTACCATCTCTGGCCTTCGTTTGCAATCCCAGGAGAGCCCCCATAAATGTTGTAGAATTTGAAGAGGTTCACTTATTTGTGTATAGAGAGGCCGGGACTCAGGAATGATTCTGAGAAGGAAAAATGGTTTATTGATGGCTGGCCAGACTCGGGAGCTTTCTGTTTCAATCCCGAGCCCTGAACAAGACTTTTGAGCTTCTTTTATACTGAGAGGAAAAGTTAAATGGTCCCTTTGTTTCAGTTCTAAATAGGCTTGAATTAGCTTATATATCTTCCACATCCTAGGTGAGCTTTTAGCATGGACTTCATACATTCTAGATAAGCTTTTAGCACATTTGGTTTGCATTTCCCCTGAATATGTAAAGACTTTGCATTGTTAAACTGTTTCCTGGGACTGGAGTCATTGCCATAGTTACCGTGGGCAGGACTGCAGCCTCTTACCTTTCCACACCCACAAGTTAGGACAGACAGCTTAGGTTAAGGTTATCTCTGAAGAGACAAAGAGCCTCCCACCCATAGCCCACATCATTTCCCCCCTTATGCCAAAGTTTAACTTGCTAAGCTTTGGCATAATTATTGTTGGAGCTATGAGGTGGGTGGCTGTTTGTTGTTTTGATTGATTACTTTACTTATCAATTTTCAGTGTAGCATCCAGGAGCCTGTTCCCAGAAGTCTATAAGTTATCACTCCTGGCAGCAGAATTCTGGGGCAGGGGCCCCCCTGCAATGTTACGCATTACCTTGAGGATTTTGAGGCAAGGGAAACTGATGCAGGTATTGCTTTAAGTAATGTGTACTGATCTCAAAATCTCATGTTTATATCCAAGATAATATAAAGAAAGATATTAAAAATATTAAAACATCAAAAGGTACTTCCAATAATATATTAAGTATCCTATCATATGTTCGGGAGTTTTAGAACATTTTCGTTTTTCATTTTTCAGAGAAAGCAGAAAAATGGCCATTGGTTTTAATATGGCCTGTACGTGTAAATGTGTTTATTCAATTTATCTAATTCTGTATTCAAATCTTCCCAGACTTCTAAAAGCCAATTAAGTGATATAGACTCTATAGGTTCTGTATATTCAGGAAGGATGTAGACTATATATGTATTCCAACTTACATCCAGATGGAATGTGGGCGGTATGTTTATTCAAGTTTATGTGGTGTCCAAACAAACTCCTAGACCCTAAGAAACTGAAACCTGATCTAACAAAGAAAGTTGTTTTGTGCCAAAAGCACAGCTTGACCCCCACTCCTAAATCCTCTGCATAAAAGAGACCTAGAAATCTAGCTCTGGGCTTGGTTTTTGGACAAGAAGTCCACAGGGCCTGGCCGGTTATAATAAAATTCCTTCTCAGAAGAGTCTCATGTCCTGGTCCTCAATACTGTGATCACTGACCCCTCTCTGCTGTCACTACAGTTTAGCCAACATGTATAAAACCTTATATTATTCTCCCAATTATGTTTTAGTACTTTTGGCCTAAAGGTGATAACAGTATATTTAAAAGAACCTCAAGAGATAGAGGTTTTAGTCCTGTCTTAGCTACGTGAGTGTGATACTGAGCCAGCCATAACTTCTGTTAGCCTGAGGTTTCCCATCTGTAAAATGGGGACTACTGATTTCTCTAAGTATAGGGTGTTTGGAAGAGCATAGAAGGGCAAGTGTAGAACTTAGAGACAGTAAATACCTGGCACCTGCTGTCTTATTTACTGTTTTTCCCTCTATTCTTTTCATTTTGAAAAATATCATGGGCCCCAGAAGCTATTTTTTAGTATAACTATCACTCTGTTGATTTTAACTGGGCATCAAATGCCATATTACTATCACCAATAATCTGAGGCTCTGATTAAAATGTAGTTTACTGTAACAACCTTCATGGACAAGGTTCTGTTTTTGTAAAACAGCTTTACTGAAGCGTAATATACTATTTATACCCCTGAGCCTAGCAGGCAAGCCCTTCCTCTGTTTCTTCATAGACTGTATACTTCAGAGGTTACAGCTTATTCCAAGAGGTCTAACTTTCCCATGCAAGTCGCCCAGTTTTTGATTAACAGCTTTCCCCACCACATTCCAACCATTTTGGCTGTTACCTGTTCCTTTGCAAATAAGGAATGGAATTTAGTGCTGAACTGGTATTGACTTAGCTCTTTCTTGTGCATCCTTTTTATTGGCTATAGGATTGACTTAAACTGGTTTCCTTTGTTCCTGCATAATCCAGGAGTGGGAGACTGAGGCAGTAGGCTGCCAGGTTACATTAATTAATTTTTTCTTCCTCCCTGCTTTATATTACCTTTATGTGAAAACTAAAATGATCCCCATCTCTTACAATCACCCCTTTTTCTTTTAAACCCTTTTAGTTTTTATATTTGTTTTTTTAACATTCTAAGAGCTATTTTGCACCTCTTCATCATAGGGATCTCCTTCTTTAAAGGGGTACAGATTATTTTGTACATATTGTATGGGCATTTGTTTGAGTAGGGCGGTTTCAATGAGTCCTGAACTAGCCTTCGGGCACATGGAATGATATAACATCTGACTATAGTAAGCGCACCAGCTGAGATAATGAGGGAAGTGAAGCTAGATAGTGCAACCCTTTTCCATTTTCTAAACCAATTTTCTAGCCATCCTTTTAGTGAATTGCTAATGCCAGAATTCTCTGCTAATTCCTCAGATAGGGCTGTTATGCCTTGTAAAGTTTTAGTGATAGTTCCATCAGGGGGCAGTGTTATTGGGAATGAATGTACAGCAACTACCTCCAGTTATAACACAGACTCCCCCTTTTTCAGCTAGCATCATATCTAAGGCCATTATATTTTCCCATGCCATTCTGCTAGTAGGATCTAATTGTCCTGCAATTCCTTTGACTGCATGCTGGTGTGATTAATAGATCTCTGTTGATTATAGTAAATGTAATTAATTCAATCTACATTTTTATTACTGGTGACCCACGAGAGCAAGAATGACTCAAATCCAGCTGCTACCTGATTTCTAGCCTTAAATTCATCTGAGACTCTTTGGGGAACTCTTATATTGTCTAGACAGATCTGCTCATCAAAAGAACCAAGTAGACTTCTCTTCTCTCTCCCTCCCTGGGATGTTATTTTCACTTGTCTTTCAAATGCCAAGGTGAATGGGATAGCCAATTGGACCAGAGCACATGGTCTGCCCCACCTCTCAGACAGTGTTGTTCAGAGAACACACTTTCCCCAGTACTACAACAGGTCTGCTGGATGTATGAACAAACTGGAAAAATTGCCAGTACTATCCTCACTCATGTTCCATACTCGAGTATACAAGATCATGGTACCAAGGTCCTGGAGTCCTTTTCCCTTGAGAGAAACAAGCAGAGTGACTTCCTAGACCAAGGCAGGAAATGAGTATGGCTTTGATGTTTCTTTTTTTTTGACAGGAGGGAAGAGAGAGGACAACGTACTACAATTTTCCCCAGGAGTAGCATTCTGGAAGAGGAGCACCATGCACTTAAACTCCCTTTCATGCTCTTCCATACCTAATGGAAAGGGTACAATATAAGAAGTAGGCCAGCCTGTTGCTCAAGCGTAACAGTTGCTTTTGTTTGACTCTGGACTGTATATTTGACCCATTCTATCCAGGCATTTGTGTCTTCAAATCCTGTCTCTAATTTTGTGATCTGCTTTAAATCCTCTACCTTAAGCATTCTGACTGTTTGGGATCATTCTGCACTGGGGAACTGGCCTTTGGTGGATTTTCCTTTGGTATCTCTGAAGGGTTAATGGGAAGGGATGTTGTTGACATCATATCTGCAGGGGGAGGAAGGACTCAAATAAGGAACCTCCCCAGAGGATCTTTACCTGTAACGCCCACCCCCCCATCCCATAGACTCTGTCAGGGGTTGCTGGTTGCTATTGCTGAATTTGCCTGGCTTTCTAATGGTTATTATTACTGGCTTACACTGGAGGTTTTTGCCGTCTGGTGGGGTATAACCTTTATAAAAGGCTTATCTTGGGAAGTGGTTGTGGCTCAACTGATAGAGCACCTGCATACCATATGGGGGGTCCAGGTTTCAACACCCAGGGCCTCCTGACTTGTGTGGTGAGCTGGCCCATGTGCAGTGCTGCCACACGCAAGGAATGCTGTACCACACAGGAGTGTCCCCTGCATAAGGGTGCCCCACACACAAGGAATGCACCCCACAAGGAGAGCCACCCCACAGACAAAAAACCATAGCCCACCCAGGAGTGATGCTACACACACGGAGAACTGACACAGCAAGATGACGCAACAAAAAAAGAGACACAGATTCCTGGTGCCATCTGATGGGAGTGCAAGTGGACACAGAAGAACACTCAGTGAATGGACACAGAGAGCAGACTATTGGGGGGGGGTGAGGGGGAAGGGGAGAGAAATAAAAAAAAAATCTGTAAAGGCTATCTTGTCCTCTAATGGTTTCAAATGAGTATGGCCTTCTCTGTTCCCAGTGGTCCTCCCCTTGTACTTGGTACTTCACCACACAAGGCTTCAATTGAAATGGAGGCAGGGAGTTGAGATAACCTCTCGGTGACTCTGGGTATAGATATTTATTTCACACACTCAGCTGCCACTGCTGTCCTAAGTCTCAACACCTTAACACTTGACAGGCATCATACTGCACAGTCTGAGACTCTAGGGCTTCAGTTATATTTACTATCAATTTAATGGTGCTTGTCATGAACTGAATCTGAAACATCATAGTCAACATAATTGTTCTCATTTTCAGAAACTTTAAATCCTTCATCTGCTAGTCTCTTGAGGCATCTAGACAAGGTAGATATAGATAATAGCCTTCATTTTAAGTGGAGGGATATTTTCCCTCAAAGTTCACTGATAGAGAATCTGACTAGTCCCTCCTACTCTCTGATACTCTCTCCCAACTATTGCTTTCTCAGAGTGATCTTTTAGGGATCTGAAGTCAGAGTTATTTCTCATGACTCAGATGGTGTTGGGTTCTTATCATCTGACTCAAGTACTGGTTCCTTTACTCAAGTGTACTGAGTCCAGCCTTTTTCTGCCATTTGGACTGCCATTTCAGTTGTCAGCAAGACTTGATAAGGTCCTTCCCAGGTAGGTTGGAGTTTGGACTCTTTCCATGACTTGATTAGGACCCAGCTGCCAGATCAGTGTTGGTGAACTGCAAATTCAAGAGGTTGAGTCTAAGCCAGCAAACCCTGATGTCTGAGTGATGACAAAGTAGAAGTCAGGGCCAGTATATAATTTTGAAGAAAGAGATCCTTTGACTCGAAGCAGGGGAGTTCTCCAAATTTCCCAGGGAAGGGCAGACCAAAGAGCATTTCATAAGGAGAAATTCCTGGGTCCCTGCTAGGGGCAGTCCAGATTCTTAACAGGGCTGTAGGTAAACATTTAACCCATGGTAATTTGGTTTTTAAGACCAACTTAGTTTTTTCTTTTTTTTAAGGCTTGGTTCATTCTTTCCACTTTCCCTGAGGATGGCAGGTGCCAAGGTGTATGGAAGTTCCATGTAACAAGTAGACCCTGCATAATATTTTGCCACACTCTGGATGTAAACTGACTACCATTGTCTGAATCTATATTTTCTACTAACCCATATCGGGGAATGATTTATTCAAGGATAATGTCTGAAGTCCCTGATGCTGTAGCTGAGGCTAGAGGGAATGCTTCTAACCACCCTGTCAGGCGATCCACAATAACCAGAACATATTTTAGTCAACCTACAGGAAGCATTTTAATATAATCAATCTGAATACTCTGGAATGGTCTGAGGCCAGACTCCCTCCCCCATGGCACTTGCTTTCTTAAAACTTTCTTATTAACTCTATGATGGGTTATGTACCATTCACTTATTTGTTTGACTATAATATAAAGGCCCACACACCTGAAATGCTTGAGGACCAGGTCACACATGACTTGTACACTCAAATGACTCCCTTGGTACAAAAATGGTTCCCTCATTATTTGTATTTTTAATATATGCCAGTTGGGAGGAGCCTGTTCCCTTGGCTATCTAAGGTCACCCCCAATTGTTCTAGTTCTTTTACTTCCTTTAAAGAGAACACAGGGATTCCAATTTCTTTGGGGATGTGAGTTAGTTCCAGAGGGGAGCAGAGGGAAGCCTCTTTGGCCTTTTTATCAGCCAATCTGTTGCCTTTTGCTTCAAAAGTGTGACATTTCTGATGCCCATTTACATGTATCATGGATATTTCTCTTGGTAAGAGCAGACTGGCTAACACTTGTTTCACCAGTTTCACATGGACTAATTCCTTCCCTTTGCTATCAAATAATCTCCTTCCCAAATTTTTCCAAAGATGTGGACCATGCCAAAGGTATATTTAGAATCTGTGTAGGTTGTACCATCTTTTTCCTTTAATAATCTGAGGGCTTGATTTAACACATAGAGCTCACATGTCTGAGCCAACCAATCACTGGGCAGTGGGCCAACTTCTTTCATCTCACAGGTTAGCCCATCAACAACAGCAGAGCCATTGGGCCTTTTTCCTTCCAGGACCCTGGAAGATCTATGAACAACTTTCTCCCCAAATGTATGGGAAGATCCCCTAGGTTGGGCTGGGCTTGGGTTTGGTACTCAATTAAATCTAATCAATCATGTTCAGGAGTTTCAACCTGGTTGGACCCTTTCCAATGGAAAGAGGCTGGGTTCAGACTATGATTAATTGTCAGTATTAAATCATTTTTTCCATTAGAATTGCTTCATATTTCAGAATTTGGGAAGTGGTTAACCACCTTCCTGCTTTTTGAGACAAAATAGTGCTAACCTGATGAAGGGTGCTAACAACTAAGACCTCTCTAAATTTCAGTTTCCTGCTTTCTTCTACTAAGACAGCAGTTGCTGCTATGGCCTGGACACACCCTGGCCATCTCCTGGAGACAGGGTACAGGATTCTGGAAAGGAAGGCTACAAGCTTCTTTTGGCCGCCCCAAATCGGAGTTAGGCTCCCAAGGCAGTCCCCTTATATACTGTAACAAACGGAAAAGTTTTTTGAGGGAGGGGAGGGCTAGAACATTGGTTTGCACTAATGCCTGTTTGAGCCTCTCTAAGGTCTTTACTTCCCCCTCTTTCCATTTTAGTCGGGCTCCTCCTCCAACAGTTTTTGTTATAACCTGTTGGTTTGGGATGCATAAGAATTTATCCATAATCCACAATATCTCACCAATTCTTAAAATCTTAATTCTTTTTGTCCAGGGTAATATAGCCTGTGCATAAATTCAAAATTGTTTCCAAGTGCACCTAGTCTCTAGAAATCCAAATAAGTAATATAGGCCCTACAGTCTATGAATTTTCAGAAAGGATGGAAGACTGAATGTGTATTCAAGGTTGCATCCAGACAGAATGTGGGGGGGTGGGGTTAATTCAAGCTCACCTGAAATGTGGAGGATATGCTAATTCAAGCTCACCTGAAATGTGGGGGGTGCTTTAATTCAAAACCTGTCTAGTACTCAAACAAACACTTAACTAACAAGGAAAGTCATTTTCTTTCAAAAGGGCACCATTTAACTCCCAACCCTTATATCTTTTCTGTATAAAAGGGAACCCAAAATTCTACTTGGGGCTTGGTTTTTATTAGGACAGGAGTCCACTGAGTCCAGCCGGTCGAAATAAATCAACTTCCTTCTCAGAGTTCTGCTGTTCTGGCCTTTGATACCACCTACACCCAACTTCTCTACAACATTTCTGGGGTCTTGTGCGGGATTATGCTGAGAAGGTCAGAGGTGGCAACAGTTGTTTGCCCCTCCCAGATATCTCCAAGGAGGCAGGAAGGGCCTGGGTGAAACCCAGCCCTGGGCACCCCTGGACACCCTATTTGAGTCCAGAAAGAGGTTGCAGTCTTCGCTGGAGCCCTCCCACACAAACCAGAGGCACCAGAGGGTTTGAGAGACCCTGAGAATGAAGCAAGGAGCTCCGCACATCTGACTGGTAAGACCCCCAGGGGCATAGTGCAGGAAAAGCCTAATTCTAACATTAGGAGGGAGCCTGATCCGCTCTCTAAAAGGGGAGGCCCCAGTACTCCTGAGAATACAGGAGGAAGCCATCTCCTCTCCAGGTCCGAGGAAAGGAAAGGGGGGTGGTTGTGTGCATGTGCTTGTGGCGACTGAGTGAAATGCAGAAAATCACTTCTGTGGGGCGAGTGAGGAGTACTGATCCGTGGTTCTGTGGCAACCTCATATGATCAAGGGCAATCTAGGGGGTCCCTACAAAGGGATCCTCTTCCGAATCAGGGGCTTATACTGATCCACTAAGGTTAAGAGGTGCCGAAAGCTCCCGCGTGGGACACGGCTGGAGACGGACGAAGCGTCAGGCTTGAGTGACTATTGTGCACCATCGGCACAGGGTGGAAATATGGGAAACACACACAGTAGAATGCTGTTAGATTGTATGCTGAAAAACTTCCCCCATGCATTCCGTGAAGATGTGTACAACATTAGGTTCCAGCCAGGAAAGCTTAGGATGCTTTGTGAATTAGAATGGTCAATGTTCAGCATGAGTGGCATGGGAAGGATCCCTATCTGAAAAACCTGGCCACTGCTCTCATTTCTCAACCTCTTAATTATAAGAACCTCCAGTATACACTGCCTGCTCTTGTCCTGCAGCCTCTGAGTCACCAAGAGCTGAAATATACTCGAGCTGAAAGAAAGTGGATACTCTCTAAGGGTGGGACACAAGGAGAAAATGGATGGTGGACATTGCGTGATCACAGAATAGTTGTGCCACAAATATTAGCAGCAACCGTAGTTCAAGACTACCATGAGAACACCACATTTGGGAAAAACCCATCTTAAGGAAATGTTAGAAAGATTCTTCTACATCCCAAGACTAGTCACTATCACCCATGCTGTATGCCAGCGGTGTGTGGCATGTACATAGAATAACCCTTGCCAGGGGCCCACAGGAGCCCCAGGAGTCCAGAGAATTGGCAGTATGCCTCTTGAAGATCTAGTAGTTGATTTCACTGAAATGCCATGATCCGGAAGCTATAAATATCTCCTAGTCCTTGTTTGCACGTTTTCTGGCTGGGTGGAAGCCTTTCCCACTTGAACAGAGAAAGATGAAGAAGTAGCTACGGTTCTCCTCAGGGAAATCAATCATTCCTTGCTATGGGCTACCCCTCTCAATTGGCTCTGACAATGGACCTGCCTTCGTTTCTGAAATCACTCAAAAGATTACAAAGGCACTGTATATCCAATGGAAACTGCACACCGCTTACCATCCTCAGAGCTCAGGAAAGGTAGAATGAATGAACCGTACAATAAAGACATATTGCCAAGATTTCTCAAGAAAATGGGCTAACATGGGTGCAAGTACTTCCAAGTGCTCTCCTACAAGTTCGAGCCAACCCAAGCCGAAAACTAAGCCTAATGCCTTATGAAATCCTTTTTGGGAGGCCCCCTCCCATAATCAGAAATATAGAAGGGGATCTCAGAGAAAGAGGAAACTTATCAATAGCTCAGCAGATGATCAGTTTAGGTAAAATCCTACATAACCTGCATCATTGGGTCCAAGAAAGGGTCCCCATTAGCTTAAGCAGCTCTGTACACCCGTACAAGCCAGGAGATGCAGTTTGGGTCAAGGACTGGAAAGTCAGCTCCACTAACCCCTCAATGGCGAGGACCCTATCTTGTCATTTTATCCACCCCCACTGCAGTTAAAGTAGCTGAAATCACCCCATGGATACCCCATAGCCAAGTCAAGGAAGCTGCCCCAGAGTCCTGGACCTGTATTCCAGATACCCACAGCTCAACCAAACTCATCTTGCAAAAAAACAGAACACCAAGCCCTGCTCCAGTCACACCCCAGAAGCTGAATGGTCCAGAACGGCTGAAGATGCAGGACAGAACACCAAGCCCTGCTCCAGTCACACCCTGGAAGCTGACTGGTCCACGCATGGCTGAAGATTGAGGATGGAACACCGAGCTCTGCTCCAATCACACCCTGGAAGCTGATTGGTCTATGCACAGCTGAAGAATAGGAATCCGGTTTAATTCATTACAATGCCCTTTCAGCTATTTTTCATACCTCTAGCCCTGACCCTCCCCTGGTCCCAGGTCGACACCAGAGAGTGTGAGCCATGTATTCAAAAGGTGCGTACAGGGGCCTATGTCAATACCACATTAATATAGCATAGTCATTACACCTGCAAGGGCCAGATAACCACCTGACAGTTTCAGGGAATCTCCTATAGTGTCTGTAACACATCTGGCCAAATAACCTGCTATGACCCTAGACCGCCAACAGTCTCCCATAAATGGGAAATAAGAGTGCTTGATCAAAATGGGGAGCTACTTTCCTCTACCCCAGTCATTAGCCAGAACCAACGAGTGTCCCTCCTATTTGATGCATGTCAAGTTGTAGACTCCGGGATACCATGGAACACAGATTGTGGAGAACTCAGCTGGGAGCAGATGTATTCTCATAACTATAAGTATATGTGCACTCCAGAAATGAAAAGTGCAGCCCAAGGCAGGGAGGGGCTTTTGGTGCAAATACACAGGTGCATACTAATGCCCCTGCTGGTCCTGTGTCACCTGGGCCACCTGGAACACAGACACAGCTAAACAAACAGCCATCCTCACCACGGGTATGGCCCTGGCTAACTGTCCATGTGGCCTATGTAATCCCTTAAACCTCACCATCCTTAAACCTGAATCCTGGCAGACTCAGGGAGTCCAAATGGGCCTCTGCATTGATGGTAAAGGAATAGACTCAGGAGCCTACATCTGGGTTGGGTATTGGGAACACCCACTCACAAGTAAAGCCCATTCTGTGTTCCACTCCTTTTATGAAGAAATGGAAAAGCCCTTTTCCATCCCACAAGCAGCAAGAAACCTCTTTATAAGCCTGGCTGAAGTGGTAGGGGCAGCCTTAAATGTCTGCTCATGCTACATATGTGGAGGTACTAATATGGGAGGCCAATGGCCCTGGGAAACCAGGGAATACAATTACAGCCAACCATATAATGCAACTGGCCTCCCGGCTGTCCCTTAAGATAGTATGTGGCCCTTGCAAACTTCTGTCATAGGAAAATATTGTGCTTCAAGGGCCTGCCTAAGCTCCTCTATATCTGTTGGAACCTAACATGTACAGGGGAAAAATTCCAAAATTATACCACAAATACAACAGAGCCTTGGGGAACATGGAACAAATCTGACCTCGTTCTCATAAACCATACTTTCCCTAAATTAATCACAGTATGGAACTCCACTGCAAAAGGCCCCTTTACTGCCTCAAATGGTTTGTACTGGATTTGTGGGAAGGTTGCATTCTGGGAACTATACACCTATATTGCTTTTTTCTTCTGGTAGAGGGATCCTGCCACTCAAAGGCAAATAAATCCCTACTCTCTGGATTGAAGGGACAGGCCCCAAAGGCATCCTTTAGATCTATTATATTAAACCATTTATGATGGTAGGGGATCTTTCTAACAGAGGGTGTATGGTCTTGGGACTACTGGGTGTTGAACCTGAACAATTTGATTAATGGCCCTTAGATCTTGAACTATCCTTCAACTACCATCTGATTTCTGAATGGGCAAGATAGGAGAATTGAATGGGGACATATAGGGCTCCAGGAGTCCATCCCAAAGAGGCCTTGCATGATGGGTTGAAGTCCTTGTTTCCCCTTCAGGGGAATGGGATATTGTCTTAGACAAATAACTTCCTCTTCCTTTTTCAATTCGATCTTATTAGGGGATACCTGGAACCCCTCTCTATTCCCTTCTTTCACTCATACTTCTCTGATGTCTTTTTCATCTTCTTTGGTAAGCATGGCTAAGACTACTTCTATCTGCCCATCTCTTACTTTCAAATCCAGACCCATGAATACTATTAAGTCCCTTCCCAACAAATTACTTGCCGCTTCTGAGATGTACAACAAAGGGCCTACAATTTGATTGTCCTCCCAACAAGTATTAGTAGGAGAAAGAATGGGGACCTCAAATCCTTCTCCTTTTACCCCTGAGACTGTAAGGAAACTGCTGGATAGTTTGGTCCCTTTGGGGGGATGAGCTACAGAGGATCAGACTGCCCCAGTATCCACTAACAGTGTAATTTCTGCTTGACATGGGCCCATCCTTAGATTTTCTAAAGACTATCAGTGGACTTTTGAACTGAGAATTCTCTGATTTCACCAATCATCAAAATTCATGAGGGAGATTACTGGGCTCTCTTTCTTTAAACTCAGGCATTCCCTTTTGAAGTGACCAGGCCTTGCACAGTGATAGCACCCTGCAGAGCCTTGCATTCTCCTAGCCTCCTTATCTAAATAAGTCCATTTTGCATTTTTATCTCACTTCTGCCTGTTTACTCCCTGACTCATCTGCAATCTTTTCTTAACCTTTTGTTCAGCTGTGCTCATCATAACATTTGCTTTCTGTTTCTACTTTTCCTCCTCTCTCTTTACAAAACTTTCTGAGACTCTCAATAACTCTTCCAATGACTTATCCATCCATCCTTCTATTTTCTGATTCTTCTTCTGAATATCAAGCCAAAACCACTTCATGTATAACTGACTTTTAACATTCCCTGAGCCACAGTATCATCAGAGTCCATCCCTGAATATTTCCTCACTTGTTCCCTCAATCATTGCAGTTATGGAGAGGGAGTCTTGTCCTTCTTTTAGGCTACTTTAAAGGCTTTATTCAAGTTTTGAAATTTGGGTACAGCCAACTTGACCCCTTGTATAATGAGGATTTTAAGATCTTTCATCTGTGCTCTGTCTCCCAGGTCATTATTATCCAATGAGGGTCTGTGTTTAGGACCTTCTGTTCTGCTGCCATTACCCCCTGTCTGGGCACATGCTACCTTTTCCACTCCTTCATTGTTGTAGAATTTGAGAGAGGTTCAATTATTTGCATATAGAAAGACCAGGACTCGGGAATGATTTTGAGAAGAAAAATGGTATATTGATGGCCTGCCAGACTCTGGAGCTTTCTGTTTCAAACCCAAGCCCCAAACAAGATTTTCAAGTTCCCTTTATACAGAGTGGGGAGTCAAATGGTGCTGTCATCAAAGAAAACGACTTTCTTTGTTAGTTAAGTGTTTGCCTGAGTAGTAGGTAGGTTTTTAATTAACATATTGCCCACATTTCAGGTGAGCTTGAAATTAGCATCTTGCCCACATTCAGTCTGGATGCAACTTTGAATACACATTCAGTCTTAACATCCTTTCTGAACATTCAAAGCCCATAGGGCCTAGATCACTTACCTGGATTTCTAGAGACTAGGCACCCTTGGATACAGAATTAGATGATTTTGAATTTATGCACAGGCTATATTATCTTTCCCATTAGAGGCCAAGTCCAAGTTCCCTTAAGTTTTGGCATCACCATCATCAGAGTTTCCCTGAACTGACTGATATGTATATAGTTTGCATTGCTAAATGGCCTCTGGGAATGGAGTCATGGCCATGGTCACCAAGGGCAGGGCTGCAGCCTCTTACCCTCCCATACCCACAAGTCAGGACAGACAGCCTATGTTAAGGTTATCTCTGAAGAGACAAAGAGCCTCCCACCCATAGCCTATATCATCATAGCTGCCATCTGCACCATTCCTCTTCTCCCATAAAGAGAATATTCAGTGTGGACATAAGTTTGGCCCAGTTATGTAAACTAGAACCTGGGAATTGATCTACTTGTTCAGCCGGCCCCACTGGTGCTTCCATTAGTGATTTCATCTCCTTTTTGAAATTCCTTACTGCAGTACTCATCAATGGGAAATTTACATAGCCCATCTCCCCACTGGTACTTCTTTCAGTGGATATAAAGGTTCAGTAGAGTTTTGCTCCTTTACCCTCTTCTCTTCAGGGACTCTGGGGAATGGAAAATTTTGTCTAGCTTTCTCCACTGTTGTAATTCTTTCCTAAGCTGTTGGTGGGTTGTAATGGGTGGGGCTGTTGGCTCCACTTGATTCTCAGGTTCCACAGGGTTTAGAATGGTTTCTATTGGGCTCTCCAAGTCTAAAGGCCCATGTCCCAGGAGGGGAGGGGGAACATGAGGAGGAGGGAGATTCAACAGGGTGTCCCTGGCTTTAGTTTCTGCAGCTTTTGTTTCTCCAGCCTTAGTTTCTGCAAGCTTAGTCTTGGGATCTACATTTCCAGCTTTCAAAGGATAAAGAGTGGCCCCCTTTGCCTTTAAGTAGCACATAGTCAGACTCTTCTATGGAGAAGGGTGTTTTCCCATTAACATATAGTACAAGGTCAGCACAAAGCCAATCATCATATGCCCTGTATTTTGACCAGAATACGTCAGGCAGTAAAATACTTTCTTTGGTCCAGATACAAAGCAGTGTTTAATCATTTCCTTCTTGTTTTTTTTTTTCCCTGGTCCAATCACTATCGGTCCAATGCCTTCACATCCTCCCTAATGTATTATGCGGAGGAATATCTCCAGGGGATCCTACAGATATCCTCTTCCCCTTTTTCCCAGTTGACTGCCTCTATTTCCCATTCTGAATCTTGTCTGGGTCTCTTTCTCTCAAATCTTTAACTTCATCCATCTCTGGCCCTTTCACTCGTGGGAGAAGGGAAGTGCAAATTGGAACATCGCACTCATTTTGTGCAGTATGTCACATATCTCCTGCATGCACAATCAACCTCAGACTCATCAGAATTCCCAGCCACCAAGGTAATACTTAATAGCCCTTGTTCTTTACCTTGGCCCATGCATGGAGCTACCTGGTCAACGAGAGGCAGATTTTCCCTTCCCTTTTTCCCTTCCACAATCAGCAGATCTAAGCATCTGTTCTCCAGTCCCTTGGCTGCCAGAAGTGAGGCCCCCACTGGTGGGGTCTAAGACCACTTAATCAGTCGAGCACGCCTCCCTGTTGTCTACCCTGGAGGTCCACTCTCTGAAGCTTCAGAATCCTGGACAAGCCCTCCAAGTTGTAAGACAGAAATCTTCTGGAAGAAAATAAAGCTCAACCAGTTGTGGAAAAAAAAAGAATTTGTTCTCAATCTTGCAAGAAAGGGTGTACAACCAGAAAATGTGGCTGGTGCTCTGAATAAAGAAAAATGACATAGTTTATACCCTTGTACCTTCCTCTGTTTCTTCATAGATTGGATACTTCAGAGGCTATAGCCTATCCCAACAGGTCCAACTTTCCTGTGCAAATCTCCCAGTTTTTTGATTAACAGCTTCCCCCATCATATTCCAACCATTTTGGCTTCTATCTGCTCCTTTTGCCAAATAAGGAATGGCATTTAGTGCTGAATTGGTATTGACTTAACTCTTTCTTGTTCATCCTTTTTACCAGCTATAGGATTGGCTTAAACTGATTTCCTTTGTTCCTGTTTAATACAGGAGTGGGAGACTGAGGCAGTGGTCTGCCTGGTTACACTAATATTTACTTCCTCCCTGCTTTATATTACCTTTATGTGAAAACTAAACTGATCCCTGTCTCTTACAACCTTGAGAAAGAGACTCTTCAGGAGTAATGTAAGACCACTTATAGGATAATGTAGCTCTGCCCAGGAGAGTCATGTGCTACAGACTTCCTCCATTGCTTATTCCTCACCGTGGCAATCAGGACTGAGAGCTGAGAGGGTGATGCTCAAACTTGCCTAGGGTTTCTACAGGAGATTAGCAAAGGAGGTATTGTGAAGTACTAATTTTTAAGACACAATCTAAATACTAAATATCATGATGAGATCTTGAGCCTATTTATATTGCCTTCAGTTTACTAAAGTTATATATATATATATATATATATATATATATATAGCCTTTTTCATAAGATAGTTGTGAGGATTAAATGACACAAATAACAACTTAGTCCAGTGTCTGGATATCCAGTAAATAATATTCTCTTCCTCCACCTCCTCCTCCCCATCCTAAAACAAATGAAGTTAGTCCTTGAATTTTGGAAGTACTTTATAAATGAAAAGAAATTAGTTTTTCTATCAGTATCCTTGTCAGCATGATTCTGAATTGCTCCCAAGAGTACACTTTATACTGTTTGAAGTACACATGAGGTTTCATTTTTGTACAGTGTTCTTTGCTTCCCTTGGGAAAAGTTATTTCTGAAGAATGGAACTCTGGAAGATATCCACAACAAAAACACATTCAACATTTTTTGAAAATGATGATTCAAAGGAAGTCTTGAAAAGATGTCATATTTGGAAGACAGATTAAAGCCAATATAGCCTCTGAAGGGAAATGTTCTAATTATTATTTTAAAAAGTAGTTACAGAATTACATTCAAGGGCACAAGATAAAGCACTACTTTAAAACCAGAACGACTGAATAGTTAGGTGATATAGGAAAAGAAAATGGACTTAAGAATAATTCGAATTGGGACAATGCTATCCATCATGCTAAATGCTTCTGTTCCATGAATATCTTGAATCACATTGTTTCCTTTTTTTCTCTACAATGTCTGCATTGAAATCACGAAGAAGTATTCTCACAGAACTAAATAATAGTTATCATTTTGTTGGGATTCACAATTTCAATAAGATAGCCATCTGGATCTTGAATGAAAGCCAGGTCTTTCATTTTACCATCATCAGATTTCTTCACAAATTTGACTCCCAGTTCAAACCTTTTACAAGTACCATGTATATCAGGAAGGGCAATTCCAATCTGAGCCAATCCTCAATGGTCTGAATTGCCATTGTGGAAAGTCTGAATTGCATCATCTTCAGTGCCCCAGTTGTGTGTCAGTTCAAGTGTGGCTTTTCTGGAGAATACCCATGCTGCTTTTCATTTTTGTCTTTGGGGATGTCATTTTTATCCTCAAAGGCAAGAAATAGAATGAAAATTTCATAGTGGGAAAATCTAAATTTCAATTAGCATCCTTCCAAGAATTCTAGTGTAATGACTTCTTAAGATCTTTAATTCCTAGCATGGTCTGCTGCAATGGAATATCCATGGTGCTGAGGTCTGCATTGGAGCAGCAATGAGGGCAGCCCATAGGTAAGGCTGCAGGCTTCTGGCTGAGGTTCTGCCCACAGGACGCTGGAACTGAAGAGCCACTGACACCCCTCTTGATCCCTGTTGCTGCCTTTACTAGAGACCCTTGTAGTACTTTGTTGATAAGAGCAGTAAGAGCAGTCTTTCTTGCTTTCTCCCAGGTCATAGAGTGAAAGAATTCTTTATTTCAACATTAAAGTATGATATTAGCTGTAGTTTTCTTTTGGCCTTTTTACTAGTAGTAAATGTCCTTCTCTATATCTGAAAACACTCCTTTTCTGGAAGTTTATGTAATACTACTATAACCATTCTAGACTTCTCATGTTTATTGTTTACATGGTTTATATTTTTCCATCAATTTACTTTCATTTGTCTTTAAACTTAGTGCAGATCACTTAGAGAAACCCATACTTGGGTACTGCTTTCTTATTTGTTCTGACCATCTTTGCCTTTTTAAAATATTTTTTTGTATTAGAAATTTATAGGTTTATAGAAAAATCATGCAGAGTTCCAATATACCTCTAGTTACACTCATTTTTCACTATTGTTAACACTTTGTATACAATTGATGAAACAATATTACTATAATTATTAACTATAGTCCAAAGTTTATACTAGGGTACACTGTCTCTGTTGTACAGTCCCATGTTTATTTTCTTTAAATTTTATTCTAGTAGCACATATGCGATGTAAAATTTCCCTTTTTAACCACATTCAAGTATATAATTCAGTGGTGTTGAATACATTCTCAATGTTGTGCTACCATCTTACCACCCATCTCTGATATCAATGAAAGTTTACCCTTTTTCTTTTGGTCAAAAAAAAATGTGCATAAACACTGATTGTTTATGTGGGATCAGAATATTTAAAAAGAGCATAATATAAATAAATTTTACTGAAATATGAAATTCCTACTAAAATTAATATGCTATATAGAATTATTAAAATTTTCTTGACATTAATTATATTTTCATTTCTGTATGGGACATGAGAGGCCTCTTTATCCTTTTCCTTGGGGATTACATGGCCCCTGATGTGAAATTAACATTTACTATCATGAATTAAGGTGTAAACACAGATGCCATAATTTCTTCTCTGCAGATCTCATCATGATGGGAAGGACCTAGGGGAGACCTATGTCTGAATTTCTAATCAAACCCCAAAGAATTTAAGCCCTAGGTAAATGCTCTATGACAAGGTGATTCTGGTGTCAGAACTGTGGGGTTTCCTCCACAGACCCTCTTGGCAACTTTATGGCTAGAAATTTGATCTACATCTCAGAGTGACTCCTGGAACATTCTGATTCTAAGATTGTTGTATAACCTTCATACCATTAAAGGGAGAAGAAGACTGTGAGTATACTCAATCAGCATGATGTCTCTAAAGCCAGTTCTTTCTCCAGGACAATGGAGGTGAAATACACAGAAGGAGTAAGCATTGAGGTCTCTTAGTGGAAAGAAAGTTAGTTAATTAAGTTTATATATCCCCCTTATACTCTTGGTGTTGTTGAAAAATGACAAAATATTGAATGCCAAGAAATTCAGAGATATGGAGCTTTGACTTTACTGCCTGCATTTTACCCTAAGTTGGCTTCATACTAAGTCTACAGCAAGACAGCTGTAGAAATACAAGTGGCATATTGAGAACCTAGCAACATTTGAGGAGGGAGAGGAGATGCATCTCTTTCTTAAAAAAAATATTTACATACAATACATATATATATGAGAGTTTATATATCATATACATGCGGCTTGATACATTTTCACAAACTTAACCACTAATATAACCAGCGCCCATACTAATTTTTTCTTTCATGCCCTCCTTCAAAACCTAGGAAAGCACATTTACTTTCCTTTCTTTGTTCTCTGTTCAACTTGTTTAGAAAGAGGAGGAGGATGTACAGAAACACTGGAGGGTGTAACTTTTAGGCTCTCCTCTTAAGGGTCTCCTCAATAGTTGGTGTCAATTGTTGACTTCCAGTTTTCTTGTAGTTAGGTATCTGGAGATACTTTAGACCATGAGGGACTCAGAATGAAGGTATAGTCTCTGTCCTAATCAAATATTCTCTTCATTGAGAGTCATGTTGGCCTAACTGAGGTCTCAAGTACAGCAGTAGAGACCTGAGTAAGAACTAGGAAGTAGAGGGCCAGATGAATGAAAGGGAGAGATGGGGGAAACATCCCTACCACCTGAGCTCATTGGCAGTTATGCTTGTACCTCCAGTCCCCATCACTCCATCTTCTATAATAGTAAAAGATGGGAGGAATTATTTTAACAAGACATCTCATGAAGACAAAAGAGTAAGTGAAATTTGGAGGGGTGTGTATGGCACTATATTCATATCCCAAGAAGTAAAGGAGGATTTGAAGTTTGCCAGTCTGACTCCCTTCTCATGAGTGAGACTATGAAGAAGAGAGCTTGTTTCTCCATTAATGTAATTTTCTTCTGATCTCACAGATTTCTGACAATGAGAATGCTGGCTAGAAATGACTCCTTAGTGACTGAATTTATTCTTGCTGGATTAACAGATCGTCCTGAACTCCAACAACCTCTCTTTTACCTGTTTCTAATGATCTACATCATCACCATGGTGGGCAACCTGGGCTTGATAACTCTAATTGGGCTGAATTCCCACCTTCACATGCCTATGTACTATTTCCTTTTCAATCTATCCTTCATTGATCTCTGTTACTCTTCTGTTTTCACCCCCAAAATGCTGATGAACTTTGTATCAAAAAAGAATGTGATCTCCTATGTGGGGTGCATGACTCAGCTGTTTTTCTTTCTCTTCTTTGTCATCTCTGAATGCTATATGTTGACCTCGATGGCATATGATCGCTATGTGGCCATCTGCAATCCGTTGCTGTATAAGGTCACCATGTCTTCTCATGTCTGTTCTGGTCTGGTACTTGCTACATATGTGATGGGATTGTCTGGAGCCACTGCCCACACAGGGTGCATGCTTAGACTGATCTTCTGCAATGCTGATATCATCAACCATTACTTGTGTGACATTCTCCCTCTTCTCCAACTCTCTTGCAGCAGCACCTATGTCAACGAGATGGTAGTTCTCATTGTGGTGGGTATTAATATCACTGTACCCAGTTTTACCATCCTAATTTCTTATATTTTCATCCTCACTAGCATTCTTCATATCAAATCCACTCAAGGAAGAACCAAAGCCTTCAGCACCTGTAGCTCTCATATCACTGCTATTTCTCTCTTTTTTGGGTCAGCAGCTTTCATGTATCTTAAGTATTCTTCTCCTGGATCTATGGAACAGGGGAAAGTTTCTTCTGTTTTCTATACTAATGTGGGGCCCATGCTCAATCCCTTGATCTACAGCTTGAGGAACAAGGATGTCAAAGTTGCCCTGTGGAAAACCCTGATGAAAATCCAGAGGAGAAACACATTCTAATTTGGAGTGGTGAAAATGTAAAGAAATGCAAGGACATCAAATTTTTATTGATGTTCTGAGGAGATTTTTCATAACCATTTTGATTGTACAGATTGTTTAATTCAGTGAGGTTTAATAGACTTGTCTTATTTTTTATTCCTAATCTTGTTACATTCTTTGCTACCTTATCACCTGTACTTATGACAAATTTACTAAATATACTATCATGTTTATAAAAGCAACATATGAACTGAGTTTTTTCTTTACTGTTTTATACCCCTATTGTCTCCTGGTTTACCCGAATCTGAATAGACATGCTGAGTGTGGTGATTTGAAGCTGTATGTACCCCAGAAAAGTGTTCTTAAAGTTAATCCATTCCTATGGGTTTGACCCATTGTAAGGAGGATCTTTTGATGAGTAGGATTTTAAGATGTGACCCACCTCATTTAGGTTGGGTCTCAATCTTCTTACAGGAGTCCTCTATAAAAGAATAAAATTCAGACAAAAGGAGAAAGCCACAGAAGCAAGAAGCTGAAAGCAACAAAACCCGGAGGAGAAGGGAGAGAGCAGTAGACACCACCATGTGCCTTACCATGTGGAGTCCAGGATCCCTGGCTTCAGTGTTTAGGAAGAAAAGTATCACCTGAGGATGCCTTGATTTGGACATTTTCTTCTCAGCTTCAGAACTGTAAGCTTGTAAGCTAGTAATTTTCTATTGTTAAAAGCCAACCCATTTTATGGTATCAGCTTTGAGCAATCAGCAATGTAGCAAACTAAAACAGTGAGTTCCATAAGTGACCTAGGATAGTTAACATTACTGTCTGCTCACCTAAACATGGAAGTGTAAAATACCATAGAAACATTCTCATTCTTGTCAATATTGTTACTGGCATTGGCAGCAGGATTTTTAATGAACTGCTTTCATTACAAACTTCATCACAAACTGTGTATGCGGCATAAAGGAGAACAAAATCTCTGGATCTTCTTCTGTTCTATTTTTAATTTCCTTTTATTTTTATAATGACTATTATTTTGAAAATGACCGAAATTGTATAACATACCACCTGTTTCTGAAAGTCTCTTTCAGGCCAGGGCATTCAATATTTAATAGAATACTTATTACTCTACCTTTTATTGCCAAAATACAGCTTTAAAATTTTTTTTGCAAAGTTGTGGGTTTATAGAACAATCATCCATAAAATACCGTTGTTCTATATACTACCCTATTTTTAACACCTGGCATTAGTGTGGTACATTTGTTACAATTGCTGACAGCACATTTTTATAATTGAACTATTAACTAAAGTCCATGGTTTAACTTAGGTTCATTATTATACTGCAGTTCCATGATCTTTTAAAAATATTTATTTTAATACCAGCTATACAACCTAACATTTCCCATTTTAAACACATTCAAATACAACTCAGCACCATTAATTATGTTCACAATATTGTGCTAGCATCTCCACCATCCATTACCAAAACTTTCCCAAAGACAGCTTTACAAGAGAATGAGGAGAGGGGAAATAACTGCATTTCAGGATTCCGAGAAGTGTAGGGCATGGTTTATGTTATTACAGTTGCATTCACTCCAATCTAAAATGACATTAAATATTTTGAAAACTAGAATATATTTCTTAATGTGAATTTTGTTATTTTTCATTTGAAGACAATATTGCACATTATATTAGATGAGACATTTTAGACATTGTTTTACTTTAGCCATTTTTTCTTTTGTTTACATCAAGATTTATCATGGAACAAAGGTGAATTGTCATGATAAATTACTATGTTCTTAGAAACATTTTGTAAATTTACTTAACTTCTGTTTCACCAATAATGCAATAGGCATTTTTAGAGCAGAAGCTATAATTTTAATTCTCCAATGTTTTTCATCCTTCATATATTTAGAACATTGGGTGGTTGAGAAATACTTGTTGAGCTGTGTAAACTTATTTCAGTAATGATAAACATTTTATTGTTATAAATAATAACTAGTAAAACAGAATAATTAATACCTTACAACAATAATAAATAAGACAAGTTAATTTGGAAGTTTAATGTGTTTTGCTCTCCAGTATGTACCAAAATAATAGGATTTTAGATTTTTACTTTTAATTTATTTTCTATTTTTTAACTCTTTATTTTATAAATCTTTTTGCAAAAGGACCTTACAGAATTCCTCTATATCCTTCACCCAGATTCCCTAAGTACCATGATCGAAAACAGGAAATTAATATTGCTTAATATTCAGACTTTATTAAAATATAAAAAGTTGTCTTAATAATGTCCCTCCCTCCTATTTTTGATCCATGAGGCAATCCAGGATCACACACTGCATTTAGTTTAGTTTTAGAGCACCTTCATTATTCCAATAATAGTACCAAAGAAACAAAACACATCACCTCTCAATCTCTCTATGCTTCCCCTGATGTACATAGCTGCTATTCTTTTTCCTTCTCTCTAGTATATTTGTATTTATATTTTGTAAAAGCAGTCTTACATATGCAGTATCACCCATATTGATGTTTTACATGAAGTTTCACTATCTTATACAATCCCATGTTACAATTTTTAGCTTTCCTTTTAGTAAGTAATATACATGACCTTAGAATTTCCCTCTCAACCACTGTTGGGACAATTTTTTCTCTTTATCTTGCAAGACTTCAACTCTTAAAGATACTACAATTGTCTTATAGAATGAGCTTCAGTTTGCATTTGACTGAAGTTTCTCATAATTAATTTCAGGTTATGCATTTTTGTCAAGAATACTAAGGAATTATTGTATATTGTTTTCTTCTAGTTTATGACAAGTGCCATTATCAATAATGTCCACTTTTATCACCTTGGTTAAGGTGATGATGGTCAGGATAATGTTAGTAATTTTTTAATACAGCTTGTTTGGTATTGCTGTTATTTAATTTTGGATTGTCAGACATCCTGGCTTAACTTAATTATCCATATATTTTTCAATATATGTGAAATTTCAAAATGGTTCTGAATGCCAGAACTATATAGAAACGGATACTCAGCAATATATCCTTTCAGTTCCAGTTTTTTTTCTCCTCATTTTCACCACCCATGTATAGTAATCAATCTCATTGGTTTCTCTCTTTCTTTCTATATGTAAATATTGCCTTATTTTATATGTGAAACATAGCATAATATAGACACTTTCTTTCATTGAAATATAATTTACATACCATAAAATTCACCCTGTTACAGTATAAAATACATTGGTTTTGGGGAGCAGATATAGCTCATTGTTTGAGTGTCTGCTTCCCATGTAAGAGGTCCAGGGTGCAATCCCCAGGATCTCTTTTAAAAAATCAGTGGTTTTTACTATATTTACAAGGTTGTGCAACCATCACCACCATATAATTATGGAAAATTTTCATCACTCCAGGAAATAGCCTTTTAGCAGTCTTTCCCCTTTCTCATTCTACCCAGCTCCTTGCAAGCACTAATTCCTACTCTGGGCATTTCATATAGATGGAATTATACAATATATTTCTTTCACCTATCCATGTTTTAGCATGTATCAACACTTCATTCCTTTTTATGGCAGAACAATATTTCATCTTATGGATATATCACATTTTGTTTAGCCATTAATCAGTTGATGGACATTTAGGTTGTTTTCACTTTTTTACTTTTATAAATAATGCTTTTGTGAACAATTGTTTATAAGTTTTTGAGTGAGCACATTTTTGATTCCCTGTGGTATATGCCTAGGAGTGAAATTGCTGGATCATGTATCAGCTCTATTTGTAACTTTATGAGAAATTGCCAAACTGTTTTTCAAAAGTGCTGCATCACTCTACATTTCCATCAGCAATGTCTAACTGTTGCTTGCCAAAATTGCACTGCTTAAGACTTCTTGCACAGTGGATAGTAATGGAGTTAGTGTACAGGCTTGTCTTCTTTCAATCCTTCATAGAAATACCTTTAATGGTGCCCCATTAAGTAAGATACTGGCTTTAGGATGAATGTATATATAATTATTATTATATTAAGTATATATCCATAACTTTCTATTTTCTTGAGTGTTTTTTTTAAAAAAATCAAGAATGGGCTTGAATTTTGTCAAAAGCCTTTTCAGAATCTATGGAGATAGTTGGGGATTGAATCATGTGACCCACACAAGACATATGCATGTCCTACTCTGACATGTGGGAGTGTCAACTCATTTGGAAATAGGACCCATGAAGATGTTATTAGTTAAGTTCAGGCCAAGGTGAATTAATCCAATATGGCTGAAGTCCTTATAAGAGGAGAAATTCAGATGCAGTTACTAAGGTGAAACCTGAATTGGAAGCCAGAAAATGAGATCCCTATTGCCATGTGACAGAGGCAGAGGTAATGCCAGGATCCGAACACTGCAGACTTTCAAGAAAGCGTGGTATGGCAATACCTTGATTTTGGACTGTGAGACAATAAATTCCTGTTGTTTAAGTCAACCAGTTTGTGGCCATACCAGCCTTGGCAAACTAAGTCAGAGGTAATATTTCTTCCTTAAATGTATTAATATGTCATATGGTATAAAGGGATTTCATAATATTGAAATGACCTTGCATTCCTAGAATAAATCTCACTGGGTCATATTGTACTATTTTCATACTACAGTTTATTTCTGTTGGCTAAGACAGTATTTAGTGGTTTTGCATTGATATTCACAAGTAAGAGTGAGCTGCAGTTTTATTTTTTGTACTATTTTAATCAGATTTATGTCTCTTTGCTCTACTTGCTTTATAAAAAGAATCAGGAAGTTACACTATATGTCTTTGATTTATTTCATTAGTGTTTTACAGTCTGCAATATAAAGATGGTGACATATTTTGTTCGATTTATACAGAACTATTTCATAATTTTGGTGTTTTAAATAGTGCTGTGTTTTAAAAGAACTGGTAACAACTTTATTGATATATAATTCTCATATATGCAATTCAGTCATGTAATGTGTACAATAAAATAGATTTTAGTCTATTCATAAGATTGTGCAGTCACTCCCACAATCAATTTTAGAACATTTTCACTGCCTTAGAAATAGTCCCCGATAGTCCTTTAGCCATCATTCCCTAATCCCTGCCTCTACCCTGACCTAGACAATCACCAATGTACTTTTGATTTATATAGACTTGTCTACTATGGACAATTCATATAAGTGGTATAATAAAATATGAGGTTCTTGGGACAGTTTCCTTTTCAGTTAGGGTAATGTTTTAAGATTCACTCATTTTGTGGCATATACCATTAGTTACACCATTTTATTGCCAAATGATAGTCTATTGTATGGATAGACCATATCCCATTGGTCCATCAGGTGATAGACTATTGCATTCTTCCAATTTTGGGTTTTATGAATAAAGTTACTGTGAACATTCCTGTGCAATATCTTGCATGGATGCATGTTTTAATTTTTGGGGGGGTATATACCTAGGAATGGAATTGCTGGATAATAATGGAAATTACACATTTAACTTTTTGAGGAATTGCTGCAGTTTTCTGTAATGACTATACCATTTGGCACTTCCACCAGCAGTGTATGAGGGCTCCAGATTTCCCATCCTGACAAACACTTATTATAAGTTTTTTTTTTTTTTACTTGTGCCCATCCTGTGTGTTTGAAGTCACATCTCATTGTGACTTTAATTTGCATTTCCTTGATTACTAATGATATTTAGTGATGTGGGCTATGGGTGGGAGGCTTTTTGTCTTTTTGGAGATAACCTTAACCTAAGCTGTCTGTCCTGACTTGTGGGTGTGGGATAGTGAGAGGCTGCAGTCCTGCCCTTGGTTACCATGGCAACAACTCCGGTCCCAGGAAACAGTTTAGCCATGCAAACTCTATAAACTTTAAATATTCAGGGAAAATGCAAACAGCTTATCTAGAATGTATGAAGTCCATGCTAAAAGCTTACCTAGGAGTGGAAGATATATGCTAATTCAAACCTTTGAGCACTGAAACAAAGAATGATTTAGCCCTTCCTCTGTATAAAAGGAACTCAAAATTCTTGTTCGGGGCTCGGGTTTGAAATAGAAAGCTCCCGAGTCCTGCCAGCCATCAATAAATCATTTTTCCTTCTCAAAATCATTCCTGAGTCCTGGCCTTTCTATATGCAAATAATTGAACCTCTCTCAACTTCTACAACAATAGACTACCAACGTCACCATATCACCCTATTCTTCCTATTTCTATCAATGCATATTATCACTATGGAGGGAAGCTTGGGCTTGATAACTCTAATTGGGCTGAATTCCCACCTGTAGACCACAATGAACTTTTTCTTCTTTGACTTATCCTACATAGACCTTTGTTATTCTTCTGTTTTCACACCCAAAATGCTGATCAACGTCTATCAAAGAGACTATTATCTCCTAGCAGGGTTGCATGGCACAGCTCTACTTCTGCTTTTTTACATTCTCTGAGAGCTATATGCTGACATTGATGGCTGTGATCGACTTATGGACATCTATAATCCACTCTTACATAACGTTGCCATGTCCCCTGAAGTGGGCTCCATCCTTATTTTTAGTTCATATTTGATGACATTTTTTGGTGCTATGGCCCATACAGGATGCATGCTGGGACTGACCTTCTGTGATGCTAACACTATCAACCATTATTTCTGTTACATCCTCCCTGTGCTCTAGCTCTCCTGCATGAGCTCCTATGTCAATGAGCTGGTGGTGTTCATCATGGTGGGCATCAACCTCATCATTCCCAGTCTTATTATCTTTATATCATATGGTTTCATTCTCCGCAGCATCCTCCACATGAATTCCATTGAGGATAGGTCCAAAGCCTTCCACACCTGCAGTTCCCATATAATGGCAGTTTCTCTGTTCTTTGGATCAAGTGAATTTGCATATTTCCAACCATCTTCTACCAGGTCTATGAATGCTGGAAAAACCTCCTGTCTTTTACATATATGTGGTCCCCATGATGAACCCCTTAGTCTACAGCTTGAGGAAAAAAGATGTTAAACTTGCCCTGAGGAAAACCTTGAGTAGGAGAATGTTTTAATTGGAAAGGGGAATCTCCTGTGCAGGTAGTTTCAGGAGGAAGAGGTTGAATGTGTTTATTTACAACATACTTGTTGACTCTTATCCTGCTTCTTTCTTATCATGCTAAAGAAAGTTTGTGCTTTCTTTCAATAATATATTTCCACTTTTATTAGAGTAGGTGTTCTTATTTTTGTCACAATTTTTACCCTTTCTTCTCCTTCCTTTTTTATTGCATGCTGAGAATAACTTTAAGGAAGAATTTATTATATCTGTTTCTTTTATCAGTTTGAACTTCTATTTTCTCCTGGGATATGATGAATTTGTGTGCAGTGATTAGATAAAGAAATTCTAGGGTGACTACTCTCATGTGACAGTTGAAATGTGTCATTGGATACATGAATCAAACAATATGTGTCCATTCCAAGCTTTCCATCCTATATTAATTATGAATATTTCTCCTTCAAATGCCAGTGTTTCACAGAGAATCAATGTTCCATAAGGACAATCATAGAATTACTCCTATTGATGTAGATGAGATGCACTAGGCTTCTTTAGAGAAGCATTTTCACTTCATGTACACTCCAAAAATACTTAATAGATGGTCAATATATGTTTGTTATTAGATAGAAAAGTGAAATCCAGAAATATTAAAGTCACTTTAAAGTGACTTTAAAGTCACCCATCTTCTTAATGAACTATCCTAGAGTTAAGTTTAGGGTCCTGAATTAAAGTCAGTTTTCCTTAGGGTATGCATTGTTGCTATTTACTTATTTTTATTTCAGTAGACATGAAATATAATATATTTATATTTTGAAAGTTGACGGTACTTTGTACTAAGGAGATATATTTATTTCTCTCAGGGATTTTTCTATTTTTCTGTATGGAAACAGTCTGGTAGTTCCTTCTGTTTGAAAGAGGAAGTTTGTAGGGTTAGTGCAGTTGGAAATGATTGTCTCAGATAGAAGACCAACATTTTAGGACTAATAAAATAATGTATTTGGAATGTTTTCTGGTGCTTGTTTTTAGGAGAATATGTGGATGGGAGAGAAAAGTGACCAGCCATGTATCATTAGGCCAGGATTCAAAGAGACACATGGTCAATAATGAATGGTCGTTGGGTGAGGGTGATCAACGAGGGTTTAGAAACTGAATTTTACCCTGAATATGAGTCTGGTGTGACGGTTTGCTTTCATTATCCTCCACTATCTGTAAAACTGAGAAAATTTACAATTCACAACGACTATATGTTAGTAGTTCTTTGGGAATGAATGAGGAAGATCTCTGGTTGCTTTTTTTTTTTTTTTTTTGTAATCAGGTAAAAAGGATAGAAGCTTAGGTGCATAAAATAGTGAATGATTAACAAAAAAAGAGTTAGAATTTAGAACATAAAATGGTGCAAAAGTTAAATCCCCTACCCTCTCCCTTGTGGGAAATTACAGGATTTCTCTGGGAAGGTTGGAGGTTTTGGGTATTTGTTGTTAAATAATGGTTAGAGTCATAGGCCTGGAGTACTCGAGCACAAGTCAATCTTGTCTCCTTTTGTTGGCTTCTGTGTATTAAAATTATGGATTTTAAGTTATAAAACCTCAAATGCATCTGGGAGAATAATTGTAAACTGAAAGAAACATTTTGGAATAAAATTATGGCAATTTCTTTTCTAGAATTGGTTGCTGGATTATTTTTCTTTTGAGAATACTGGCAAAAGTTCACTACTTTAAAAATCTTTAATCTGTTCTTTTGGAGATTGACTCTTGTCCTCTTTAAATATATATTCTAGTTTTAATCCATGTTCTTGTCATTGTGAACCCATTTACAAACAGGATTTTTGAAGATGTTGCTATTAAAGAATAGACTGCTTTCTGAGTAGGATCTTCAAAGAAATTATTTAGATGAGGTCAAAATAAATCAGGGTGGACCTCAATCCACATGACTCATGTCCTCATAAGAAGAGTAAGCTAGATGCAGAAAGTAAGTAAAATAATTCAGAAATCAGTATAAGATAGAAAAAAGAAGCCAGAAAATAAGGCTTATCACCACATGACAGAGGCAGAGATACAAGGTAAGGATCCCCAAGATGCAGAGTCCAGGAGAAGACAGGACTAGTCAAGATCTTGATTTTGGACTTCTTGCATCCCAAACCATGAGAAGTAAATCATTGTTGGATAAGGTAACCTACTGTACAGTTTTTCTCATAGCATCCCTGGCAAACCAAGGCATGGTCTAGCAATTGACAGTTTAAACCTTTTTTAAAGAAAACTTTCACAATTACTATTTTACTATTTTTCTCATTTCTATTAAATATTTTTTCCTTGCAGTTTGTTTTTTGTTTTCTAGATGTTTATAATTGTTAATTCCTACCATTTTGGTTTTAAATGACCACTCATGCCCCATTTCCCTGACCCCAATATCAACCTGATGGATTTTCACTTAAGTTCTATTTTTAGTAAATTCTTCACCTAGGCTGGAGGTTTTCTTTTTCTTTTTTTTTCTTTCTGCTACTTGTCCCTTTTGAAAAAATGTTTACCTATTGGAAAAAAAAAAGTCTCTAAATAATTAAACAAGTACCTGTGCTGTTTGGGATCATCTGTAGACATTGCAAAGGCACCATGATCTCTTCCTACCCTGAACAATTATGAAGAGGTACCTATCACCTGGGTTTGCATTCAACTTAGCCTGCTCACCTCAACTCGTGAAACATTCTATCTTATGAATATTGTTACTGGTCTTGGCAACAGCATTGAACAATGCCTTCATTACAACTGTTTATGCAGTTGGACATTGAACCAAATCCTCAGATCTTATCTTTTTGTTCTATTTTTCTAACCACCCCTCCTTTTGTTATTCTTATTTTCCGTTCCCCTTTGAGAATGTCCAACTTGTCCTACATGCCACCAGCTCCTGTGAGCCTCTAATTTACCAGTGGATTCAATATTGAAGAGTTTACTTACTAGTCAACCTTTTATTATTGCCAAAACAGCATTAACAGAAAATGATTAGAAGAGAAATAATCTTTATCTCAGGAGAAACAGCATGTATCTCAGTTTATAATAAGGGCAGAGTACAGTTCACATAAAAATTGTATTCATTACTACTTATAATTACATCAACTCTTTTTCAAAATACTTGTTTGTATGCTGAATTTTATTTGACACATAAAGAAAAATACTGCACATTATTAGATGAAATTTTGTTGCCATTGCTTTAGTTATCAATAAAGTTTTAATGAAAAAAATAGGTGTGTATGAATGACAATAAAATATGTTCATAGAATCATTTGTGAACTTAACTGTGTCTTGAAAAGATAGTAAATGTTTTCAGGATACAGGCTATAATTACTTTTTCCTGCAGTGCTTCTTCTGGTTTATATATTTAGAATTTTATACTTTTTGGGTGAGTAATAAATAGTTGTTGAGTTGGATTATATTCTTTCCATAGCAATAATAAAATGTTTATTGTTCTACGTAACACTAAATAAAATAGAAGAAAAGTAACTACAATAATGATAAGATGTAATTTTGGAGTTTAACATTTTTTGCTGTCAATATTTCACCAATATTATACCTTGTATAATTTTTATTTTAAATATATTTTTATCCTTTTCATTTTCAAAAATTTTCTAACACTGGTTTACAATTCCTCTGTATTCTTCCACTAGCTTCCTTCTCTAACCACAGTGCCTTATCCAACCAGACAATTAATGTAGCTTAGTATTTGTGCCTTATTCAGATATCACAAATTGCTCCAATTAGGCCCTCACCCTGCCCCGTTTTCATCCATGAGACCATCTGATGGATGTAGGATCACTGAATACCTGAAAGTAACTTGTTTCTTTCCCTGTTGCTAGGATACAAAGAATTGTATGTAAATCAGAAGGTAAAGATGTGCAACCCTTTCTTTGTGCCAAATTCTGTTTTTGATGGTCAAGAATATCCTCTTGAAGCTTGAAGCAATGAAGTATGAACACCAGCTTCAACCAGTTGGCTGGACTGGGCAGAAAAAGCCCCTAGCTGTCCTCACTTCAGCTTGCTTAATTAACATAGTAAAATTCCCACCCAGGGGTGGAGTTATCCACCCCTTTCTTGATCATGCAATGTATGTGCAAGTGTGATTTCCTGAATGTACTAATCATACAATTATATAACCAGCTATGTATATTCATCCATATGCATAGAAAATAATGCATAATCAAAGCAAATGCTAAGGAGTAATGAGTATTTAAGCAAGGGTGAAATTGCAGCACAGGGAATCAGGTCTGAGTCACTTTAGATTGGCCTTGACTCCTTAACTCTGCAGACATAATAAATGTGAGTTTGCCTAACTCTCGTGTTGAAATTTTCTTCATGCCATCTCTGGTTATCCTTAAAGGCCCTGCCTTGATGTCTAACACATCCAAGATCTCACATGGCATTCAGTTGTTTTGTCTTTTTAATTTTCTTCAATATGGGAGATTTTAGCAGTTTTGTCTGTCTTGCATTCATTCGTTTACTTTACTTTACTTATTTATTTATATATTTATTTATTTATTTAATTTATTTATTTATTCATTTAGTTCTCTCTCTCCCTACCCACACCTCTGTTCTCTGTGTCTATTTGCTGTGTTTTCTTTCTTTGTCCACTTCTGTTGTTGTCAGCGGCATGGAAATCTGTGTTTCTTTTGGTTGTGTCATCTTGCTGCGTCAGCTCTCCGTGTGGGCGGCATCATTCTTGGGCAGGCTGCACTTTCTTTCATGCTGGGCAGCTCTCCTTATGGGGTGCACTCCTTTCGCGTGGGGCTCCCCTATGCAGGGGACACCCCTGCGTGGCATGGCACTCCTTGCGCACATCAGCACTGCGCATGGGCCAGCTCAAGGAGGCCTGGGGTTTGAACTGCAGGCCTCCCATGTGGTAGATGGACGCCTTAACCACTGGGCCAAGTCTACCACCATACATTCACTCTTTTAAGGACTCAAGCCGATTATTTTATAGAATGTCCCTCTGTTTGGTTTGTCTTAAGTATACTAATAAATTCAATTTATGTCTTATAGCAAGACTATCAGAGAAATGATATTGTGCCTGCTTAATTCCTATCATGTGTCATCACTGATGATGTTAACTTGTTTCACATGGTTAGGGTGGATTAGGATTCTCCAGTGTAAAGTTTTTACTTTAACCTTTGTAATTTAAATCATTTTTGGGGGTGTATATTTAGACTAGACAAATATCCTGTTTCTCATTTCTTTTTCTCACAAATTTTAGCATCCACTGATGATTCTAAACTAAAACATTTATTACTGAGGTGCTTGTCAAATGATTTTTTTCATCATTCCTTCAATATATACTAATTGGAATTATAGTGTAAGGAAAACTTTCTCTTATCGATAACCTATTTATCTGCCTGTCCATCCATCTAACTATTAATCTTATCTATGTATAAATGTATGTATGTATCTATCTATCTTCTACCTATCCATGTGTATACCTATCCATCTGTCTATCCATCATCTGCCTTTTATTTATCTCTCTATTCATAGATATGGACTCATGGATAATTGTATTATTTTTATAATGCATTACCATCACTATTTATTTTACTGCTTAAATTCTTTCATACTTAGCCATTGGGAACCTCTTCAGAATGGCTCATGTTATTTCAGCATGTCTTCTAATTTCTTTGAATACTTCCTTACTTTCTGGTTACCCAAACTATAATCCTTATGCTGAATTCAGATATTTCTTCAAGCTCCCCTGGTTCCTTTGACTGAAAAATGGTATAGAAGCCCTGATCTGAGCATGAAGTATACCTGTTGTTATTGGAGTGGTTTTACTTCTAGGATCTACCTGTGTAAAAAGAGCTAGAAAACTCATGTATTTATATAAGGATATATCTTCTATCAATTTCTATATGTATTCATATAAAAACTTATGACTTGAGGTCACCCCTCGGGCTGAAGTGTGGTTTGCTGGCCTGGCGGGGGAGCGGCCGCAGCAGGCCAAGCCGCTGCCCCCATAATAGGGTGGCTGGTCGGGCTCACCGCCACCCCTGACGGGAGCTCGGCATGGGCGCAGAGTGCCCTCGGGTCTCCCCTTCTCGGCAGCCATGCTTCCGCGGCCGCCCCTCCTCCCGGATGGCACCACACGATGCCTTGTGGGGCAGCACCCTTCTTTCTCCCTGTGCAGGCGCAGGGCGGAAAAATCCAGTCTGCCCTCTTCCCTTCCCCCAACAGCAGCAACAGCCAGGCGTGGGTGGAAAAATCCAGTCTGCCCTTTTCCCTCCCTCCCCCCGACAGCAGCAACAGCCAGGCGTGGGCGAGAAACTCAAGTCTGCCCTCTACCCCAGCAACAGCAGCCACCAATCACTAAGCCCTGCCACTTCCCCCAGCAACAGCAACAGCAACAGCCAATCCCTAATCACCACCCCTCCCCCGTCCAGTACCTCCCATTGACCTTCCGCTGGCAACCAATCAGAATAGGGCGTGGCTTCAACCAATCAGCCTTCCCCAGCCCCTATAAAACTGTTGCCTCTCCCTCAATAAAGTGGACTTGCGTGTTTACCTTGTCTCCGCAGTAGTTCTTCTGCCGTGCGTCCTCCAGTCCTGAGAGCCCCGGACAAGGGCCTGGCCTCCCTTGTCCCCAGTTCATCGCCTGCTTCTCCGGGCGACCCCTTCATCGCCTGCTTCTCCGGGCGACCCCTTCGTTGCTGGCTTCGCCGGGCGACCCCGTCAGCCGAACCACGCAACCCCTTGTGAGACCGATCCCTTGTCTGCTGCCGGACCGACCCCTCGTCCCAAGCGGGACCGACCCCTTGTCCAGAGCTGGACCGACCCCTTGTCCGCAGCCAGACCCCGCCTCTACCGACCGAGCAAGCCGCCGCAATGACTGAAGGAAGCAGCTGTGGCTCAATCATTTGGGCTCCCATCTACCACATCCCAGGACCTCCTTGTAAAGGCAAAGCTGGCCTGTGTGCCATGGGGAGCTGATGGCCCATGCACTGGGGAGAGCTGGCACAGCAAGATGACTCAACAAAAGGGAGACAAACTGACACAAAAAAAACACACAGCGAATGGACACAGAGAAGAGACAGCAAAAGAAAAGGAACAAGCTGCAAGGAGGGGGGGATAAATAATTAAATAAGTAAATCTTTAAAACAAAAAACAAAAAACAAAACACTTATGATTGAGGGATGATACATTGATTCTAAACCGAGACTCCTATGTTTATTCTATCCTACTCTTCTTATTCCTAAGAAACCTGGATTTTTATTATCAACAGAGATTTTATAATATATCTACTTACCTGCTCGATATATTTAAAATAGTAATACTTATTTGTTCAATTCTAATAAAGTAATAAAAATAAATTTAATAACTAGAGTACAATATTTATATATTCTTTATGTCAGTAGTTTGAGAAAATGTGTCAATATAATGTTTTCCCTATTTATTTATTTATATATACCCCTTTTTTCTTCCTTGTGGGTATACATTTGTAGTGTTATACTCATTGTTATAGTTGGTATTTAGTTTGGGGTTATCGAACATCTTGGTTATTTTAATTATTCATGGTTTTGAATATATGAAGCTTTAAATTGGTTGTGAAAATTAGAACAATACAGAGAGGAATAATCAGAAGTATAACTAGTTTCAATTCAAAGAGAGAGGAAGAAATTCCAGCTTCCACCATCTGACAAATGAAAGCTTGAAGGAGTAATTAAAGGGAATAGATTTTCCAAGACTTGGGGATTTGGTGAAGATGATGTGTGTGAAGAAGAAGCATAGGATGATATGTCAATGTGGAATAGTTGCCTGCAGAGTGGTTTAAAGTGTTTGATAATGATGATCATAGATGGTGTCACACTGGGAATCATAAGAAAATGCTCAAATCATTTTGAAGCATGGGAGTTAGAGGCATCTACAGGATATAAAATAGAACTATCCAGGAGGCAGGGCAGAGGTCTAGATTCTTTATATAGACAAGAATTTATCAAACTTTGTGAATTTTGACTCCTAGGGGACATTAAAATGTCTGGCCCTAAGGTCCAGAAATTTTGATTTTCAAAATGTGGGTGGTGGTATGGGCAATAGTATTGGTATCTAATGGGTTGAGGCCAGGGATGCTGTGTTTTGTATAATATATAGATAATTCACCAGAACAAAGATTTTGCATGTCCCAAAAGTCTTTAGTGTCCTGATTTAGAATGTCTGTATATATATATGAATATGGCAGAGGAGAAAAGTAATGGGTGATAAGAGTTACCATGCTCTTTTTATGTGCCAAGCAAGATCCAAATACTTTATGTGAATTAACTCATTTACTCCCCAACACAACCCTATAGCATAGCCCCGTTTTTAGTCTCATTTAATAGATGAGGATAAAAGGTTCAGAGGAGTTTTATAACTTGTCTAAAATCTCACAGGAAGTAGAGAAGTGTGCATTAAGTTCAGTCTGCCCCAAGAGCCCACTCTATTAACAACTTTATTACATCACTTTATTGAATTGAAATCCATAAGCACATATAATGATAAAATAAGGATCTAATATTTTATTCATGCAATCCCAGAGGTTTTATGGAAAGTACTAAAAATGACAAATCAGAATGCTCTTGGAATTTCTTCTTTAAGAGTTGTGCTTAGGATCCAGGTGGTACTGAGGGAGATGAAAGGGGCCATCATTCCCTTGCATATTGGATTAGGAATTCTTCATGTGAAATACAAGCTGAGTAGAACACTGAATCCCAGAGGATGCAATATATACGATATGGATGTAGACACAGGCTCACTAATTTCTACCCTCAAGAGGCTCATCAAACTTGGGGAAAATCATATGGGAGAGGATAATTCTCTGCACTTCTTATTAATTTCCCCAGAACTACAAACATGAAGTTCATTCCCATTGAAGTCAATTGATTGGGAGACTCATATAAGTGATGAGGACCTTCTGGACAAATCCCCAAGTAAATCACAGCATATTCCCCACAACACATCATCTAGCATGCCAAAGACTGAGGACTGTGCTAGTGCCTCCTTCGTCATCAGAGACTTTGCCCACTGCAAGATGGGGTAAGGGTGGGGAGAAGGACCCTCAAGGCCCAGCATCAATGAGTTCTCCAGGCAAATGAATCATCTCTGATTTATTAATTTCCTTCCAAACCCACAACTTTATAGATCAAAGATTCTTGTTGAGCATGCCAGACCTTGACATGAATCTGAGAGAAGCCTGTGTCAGAAGGAGGAAATGCTGAGGTATTAAGAGATCTACCAGCACCCTTCTCTACATAGTGACCCAAAAGCTGGGACTGGTAGAGAGAGAAGAGGGAAGGACAGTCTGGATTCCCATGCCTGGCTATCTCCTAAGGAATTTGGTCTCTTGGGTGCCTTGCTATGTTTCTTTTTTTTTTTTTAATTTTATTCATTTCATAAAAATATTACATTCAAAAAATATGAGGTCCCATTCAAATCCACCACCCCCACCACTCCCCCCCCCCCAGCAACACTCACTCCCATCATCATGACACATCCATTGCATTTGGTAAGTACATCTCTGGGCATCTCTGCACCTCATGGTCAATGGTCCACATCATAGCCCATACTCTCCCATGTTCCATCCAGTGGGCGCCGGGGGGATTTACAATGTCCGGTAATTGTCCCTGAAGCACCACCCAGAACAACTCCAAGTCCCAAAAATGCCTCCACATCTCATCTCTTCCTCCCATTCCCCATACCCATCAGCCACCATGGCCACTTTTCCCACACCAATGCCACATTTTCTCTGTGGACCTTGGATTGGTTGTGTCCATTGCACCTCTATGTCAAGAGGAGGCTCAGATTCCACATGGATACTGGATGCAATCCTCCTGCTTTCAGTTGTAGGCACTCTAGGCTCCATGGTGTGGTGGTTGACATTCTTCAACTCCATGTTAGCTGAGTGGGGTAAGTCCAATAAATCAGAGTGTAGGAGTTGAAGTCTGTTGAGGCTCAGGGCGTGGCTATCATATTGTCAGTCCAGAGATTCAAATCCCCTAGATATATCTTAAACCCCAGCACCAACTACAATTCCAGTAAAGTAGCATGAGAGCCTTGTGAAAAGAGATCCCATCTGTGTCCAGCTCCATCACGCAGAAACACCAGCTCCAAAGAAGGGCCAACTGACATGGCAGTGAACCCCATCTGCCATGACCCTAGAACATGTGGGTCTCTTTAGGCCTCAAAAGAACCAATACCTGGGGTTGTATCTACTTTATCTGTCTCTGAGACTCTGCTCATGTGTACATAAGGGCAATCCTTCTGACATCCTCCAGACTCTTTTTTAGAGACTCATAGCCATATAAACTCATTTGTCCTTTCCATTTCCCCCTTTATTTAGGTCAAACAGCATTTTTAACTCCTGTTATTTTATGTAGACAGGGATATTCTGCCGGTCCACGTTGAACCTTTAATTCAAGGTCATTTTCTAGTTGCATCATCAGTTGGTACTTGGTAGTGATCCCTCTGTGCCAGGGAGGCTCATCCCCGGGTGTCATGTCCCACATTGGGGGGAAGGCATTGCATTTACATGCTGAGTTTGGCTTCGAGACTGGCCACATTTGAATAACATGAAGGCTGTCAGGAGGAAACTCCTAGGCATAGTGCTGCTCTAGGCCTTGTTCTTATTTCAGGCATATAGGCTCACAAGCATAGTCATTAGTATCATGGGCTCACTGTTGGACCCTCATTCCTTCCTGGTCCTTACCATTGCACCTGGGGGACTGCCACTGCTCCCCTAGGGACCACGACAGAGCACCCCTGGCCAGGAACCCAGTACCCCCCCAGCTGTAGTTTTTAATTGTTGCCACTATGAGTATATCCAAACATTACCATGCACCCTGGACATATGCCCTGTATAGCTCCCTGTCAACCATATATCACCTGTCAATAGCATCCTATACCAGTATTCCTCTGCTGCCATTGTTGAACCACTCTGTGATCCAAAATTTCCTGAAAAGTGAAGCCCAGTATAATGTCAGGATCCCTTACTAGTAAAATGGAATATAGTGATGGGTTTAAAGGTTAGAAATGAATACGTATTGATTTGGAAAAATTCTACGTCCTATCTTTTTCTTTTCTTTTTTCCTAATTATTGAGCTTCTCTTCACAGGAGCCCTAGATCACAGTAATTCATATATACAATATACAGTATTCCCACACATCTACCATAAAACCTTTTCCCTTCCACAGTGATATTCTTATAACTTATTCATATCATATTTACTTAAACTGATGTACAGACTCTGAGACAATAGCTTTCAAACAAGGTGACATCTGTGCTTACATTGTGGTCCATACTTTAGGATATACAGTTTTCTAAATTTTTAGTTATCCTATGTTTTACATTATGGTTTACATTATTAGTCTGTCGTCCCCTATATGTTTAGGGTGTAATATTACATGTTTTATATCCATCCTTGTGAACTCTCGCAAAACTCCTCTCTCACCCCACATTTACCTTGGTTCCATCCATTCAACATCCATTTTCCCCTCCCCTTGGGGCCCACAGTGACAGCCAACCTCCATTTCCCGAGGAGCCACGTCCAGAGATACTAGCAACAGTGTTCAGGGCCTAACTTGCTCAACTGCCCTAATGCCATGGGAGCCACCCTTTCTCTCGAGAGATACCCCTATTTGATGGCATTAGTCCTCCCCAGGATGTGGGTCCACCCCCACTCTCACTACTTGGGTCTCTACCCAATGGTACAACCCACTCTGGCAAAATGAGCATTCAGACACTCCCCAGGAGTCTGTCCCACATCAGACCATCCCCTCCGAGCATCCTAAACAGGTAACCCTCCTAATTATATTTTGATATGATTTTCTCAGCATTTTACTCTCAACCAACACCTGACACTCTCCTATGTTCGTATGTTGCCCCTCCCTCCCCCCACTTTTTGGGCAATATTACCCATCCGCTGATCCCCAGCCCCCCTCAAACCCGCAAAACCCCACCCAAAGGCAACCCCTTGTCCCCATTTTATCTCTTCTTTCTGTTCATACTTACCGCCAGCTCATCATAGATTCCACCCCTGCAGACGTCGGCTCACATCCTTCCTCCACCCCCCGATTTCCTGTAAGCCTATCTTCCAGTCTCTAGCTCTCTGAGGTAGCTTGCTTATTTCAGATCATTGAGGTCATGTAGTATTTGTCCTTCAATGCCTGGGTTGCTTCACTCAACATAAGGTTCTCAAGATTCATCCATGTTATCACGTGTGTTTGTAGTGTATTTGTTCTTACAGCCGAGTAGTATTCCATTGTATGTATATACCACATTTTATTGATCCACTCATCTGTTGATGGGCATTTGCGTTGATTCCAACTTTTGGCGATAGTGAACAATGCTGCTATGAACATTGGTGTACATATATCGGTTTGTGTCCTTGTTTGCAGTTCTGCTGGGTATATACCCAGCAGTGGTATTGCTGGGTCATATGGCAAATCTCTGGTTAGTTTTTTGAGAAACCACCAAACTGTCCTCCTGAATGGTTGGATCCTTCTGCTTTGCTATGTTTCTTTAGCCAACTTTGATCTTGTAAACCAGCAGAGTCAGGTCTCCCTTTGGAGACAAAGCCTGAGGAAACATCTATAATGTCAGACCCATGAAAGTAATGGCTGTGGAAAATGACTCTTCTGTGACTGAGTTTATATTAATGGGATTAACAGACCTACCCGGGCTCCAGCTTCCCCTATTTTTTCTGTTTTTGGTGAACTGTGTGGTCACTGTGGTGGGGAATTTGAGCGTAATAAATCTTATTTGTGTCAATTCTCACCTTCACAGTCCCATGTACTTTTTCCTCTTCAATCTGTCCTTCATTGATCTCTGCTATTCCTTTGTCTTCACCCCCAAAATGTGATGGGTTTTAATTCAGAAAGGAACATCATCTCCTTTGCAGGATGAATGGTTCAGCTCTTTTTCTCCTGGTTCTTTGTCAGCTCTAAGTGCTATGTGCTGACAGCCATGGCCTATGATTGCTATGTGGCCATCTGTAATCCCCTGCTCTACACGGTCACCATGTCATCTCAGTTGTGTTCTCTACTGATGTCTGCTTCATACATGATGGGGTTAGCTGGTGCAATGGCCCATACAGGGTACATGATGAGACTGAAATTCTGTGATTCCAACATCATTAACCACTATATATGTGACATCTCCCCCCTGCTCCAGCTCTCCTGTGTCTCCACCTATGCCAATGAACTCATAGCTTCCATTCTTGTGGACACAGTTGTCATAGTATCTAGTCTTATTATCTGCATCTCCTATGCTCTGATTCTTTTCAATGTCCTTCACATGTCCTCAACTAAGGGCTGATCTAAAGCCTTCAGCACTTGTAGCTCACATTTATTCACTGTTGTTCTTTCTTATGTATTTGGGCTGCTCGCTTATGTCAAGCCATCATTTTTGGAGTCTTTGGGACTGGAGAAGTTTTTCTCAGTTTTTTATACTAATGTGGTACCCATGCTGAACCCCTTGTCTATAGCCTGAGGAACAAGGATGTCAAACTTGCTCTGAAGAAGTACCTGAGGAGAATAACAAATGGAGCAGAAACAGTCGTGCTGCCTTAGTATGTGCCTCTGATTCTGTGTGTTCCTGCCTTTCCGGTCACTCCTCTTCTTTATCCTATTTTCTTTTGCATCTCTTATTTCCCTCTAATGTCTTCTTTGAAGAATTTTCAGTCTAATGTCTTTACTTACTTTCATTGTAACCATTTATTCTTTCAATATGTTCATTTTATTTCTCCAATTTGTTTCTTAAGGAAAAAATTTAATTGTGTCCCTAATGTGTGCCACACTTTTTATAAATAGTACTGAAAGATGTCTACTGATTCCCATTCTCTCAGTGAAGAATCAATTATTTGATCTGATTTAGGTCATGCAACTAATGTTCCAGAACCCACTGAAGGAAATAAAGGAAAGAAAATGAGCTTGTGAGAAAAGGGAGAGAAATTCTGGAGAGCTGTTTCAGAATGAGCCAAAAGGTGGGGTTGTCATGGGAATGATGCCCTTATCCAAGCTGAGTCCTGAGCCTCAGCAGAGTTGCAACACCTACTCTCAGGTTCGTTGGACTTACCCAGGTCAGCTGATCGGGAGTTGAGAATGGTCAGCTACCACCAGGGAACCAGGAGTGTCTACATCTGCAAGCAGGAGAATCGCATTGATCAGCCATGTAGGATCTGAGCCCCTTCTCGATTTAGAGGTTGAGTGGACATCGCCATCCCAAGGTCCACAGGATGGAGGAATATAATATGGATTGGAGTGGACTTGCTGGTTTTCTACTATAGAACTGTTCTGACTCTAGCAATGGAAGAAATTGTTTCTTTGATGTGGAGACGGTGGCCACAGGAGTTGCTGAGGGCTAGGAGAGGGAGGAAGAGGTGTGATATGGGGAATTTTGGGGACTTGGAGTTGTTCTGAATGATACTTCAGGGACACATGCCTAGGACGTTGTATATTCTGCCATAACCCACTGGATGGACTGGGAGAGAGTGTGAACTACAATGTAAACTGTGGTCCATGTGGTGTGGGTGGCAGTGCTCCAGGGTGCTTTCAACAAATGCAATGAATGTGCCTTACTGATGAAAGGGAAGGTTGATGTGGGGTAGCAGGGGTGGGGTAGTGAGTGGGATATATGGGAACCTCTTATGTTTTATAATGTAACATTTTATATGATTTATTTATCTTTTTAAAAAAGACAATAAATAAACAAAACAAAAACAGAATGTCTTGTAGAGAGGCAATTGGAAAGGCTTTTCTGTCAAACTCAAAATATGCACATTCCTAGAGAAGTTTGATTTCAGATTGTCAGTCAAAAAGAAAAAATTACTACAATTTTTTCGTAATACTGATCATTTCCTGTGCTAGTGAGGCTGAGTATTTTGGGGAAAGGACCCTTTGATGAGGCATGTTACTATTTTCATAGTAAGATGTGTATTTTAATAAGCCTTTTATATATTACGCTAGTATCTTAATTTTGTTGGAGCCAAAAATTATACTTATTCATATTAATTAAAAATGGTAGAAAATAGGGCTCCACAAAATCTTCTTGTTTTGTGTGCTACACATAAAATAAACTGCCCATTATTACTTTCATTGTAATTAGGGAACAATGCGCCTCAAAAAATATGCCAGTGCACACAGTTAAGTGTTTGTAATTTCTATGTACATCAGAGTCATCATGAATTTTGAAAGCTTTGAAAAGTCTGGTGTTTAAAAATTGCCTTAAAATACAAAAATCCTTGTTAAAAACATTACTTAAATCTGATTAAAATTACTATGAGAGAAAAGCAACAAGTATTTATATATATTATAACATTTATCTCACCATTATACTTGTTTTGAAAACTCTGACTCCTCAAGCAGACTCTGAATGCATAGTATCTGCTTCTCTTCTGTTGGCTATGTCCACTAAATTGCCTGGTTAAATAGTCTAATTGGTTTGGATGTTGCTCTGCAGCACATATTTAAAGTACCACATATCAATAAAGACATAAAATTACGCATGTATTTTCAATGTGTAAATTCTTGGTACTTAACCCAAAATAGCATGTGAATTGCATACATTGCACATTTGTTGTGATCTGAGGATTATATTATATTCACCAGTACTCCATGGTGGATTTTTATTATATTTAACTAAAATTGTTTAAATTCGATCCTCATTATTTTATTGTTATGTCTTTCAAGTCTCTCTTCTTTTTTATAAATCAATTTTATCATACACCGTAAACATCCAAAGTGTACAATCAATGACTCTTGGTATAACCGTTGAATTGTGCATTCAACACCCCAGTCAACTTGAAAACATTCTCATTGCTCCAAAAAGAAAAATCCCATGCCCCTAAAACCCCCTTGTTATTGACATTTAGTATTGGTATGGTATGTTTATTTCAATTGATGAAAGAATACTACAACATTACTGTTAACCTGGGTCCATATTTGCCTTAGTTGTTTTTTCCCATATACTACCCTATTATTAACACCTTGTAATAGTGAAATATATTTTTTTAAGTTCATGAGAGAACATTCTTATATTTGTACTATTAACCATAGTCATCATCCACAACAGGGTTGACTATGCTGTACTGTCCTATGTTTCATCCTCCAGCTTTCTTTCTAGTGAAATACATGTCCCTAAACCTCTCCTTTCAACCACAGTCATGCCTATAATTCAGCACTGTTAATTATACTCACAATAATGTCCTTCCATCTCCTCAATTCATTTCCAAATATTTACAATCTAATTAAAAATTCTGCACAAATTAAGTATCGGCTCCCCATTCTTTACCCTTATTCTGTCTCCTGATAATCTTTACACTAGATTTTAATGCCAAGAGTTTGCTTATTATAATTAGTGCCTCTGAATGAAACCATACAATATTCTTCCTTTTGTGTCTGGTTTATTCCACTCAGCATAATGCCCTCAAGATTCATCATATTGGCAATGCATCAGAATGGAATTCCTTCTTACAGCTAAATAATATTCCATACATACACACTTAACACAAACACATTTTGTTTGTCCATTCATTGGTTGATGGTGACTTGGGTTGTTTCCAATTTTTGGCAATTGTGAATAATGTTACCATGAACATTGATGTGCAAATGATGTTCGCATACCTGCTGTCAGTTCTTCTGATTATATACCCAGTAGTAACAGGATTGCTGGAGCATATGGCAATTCCATACTTAGCTTTCTGAGGAACTGCTAAACTGTCTTCCATAGTGGCTGCATCATTCTGCATTCCTGTTTACTTATTATGGTAAATTTTATTTAACACATAAAGAAAAATACTGCATACTATTAGATGAAAGTTATTATCTATTGCTTTACTTATTAATGAAGCTTATTATGAAAAAAGGATAAGTGATTATAAATTTTATTATAAAGTATGTTCCAAGGAACATTTTTCTTAATTCTGTCTCAATATAATAATAACATCTTCAAGAGACAGGGTATAATTCCTTTATTTCCACAGTGCTCCTATTGCTTTATATATTTAAAATTTTAGACCTTCTGGGTAGAGAAGAAATAGCTATTGAATTGGACTATATTTGTTCAATAACAATAATAAAATGTTTATAGTTATAAGTAATACTTAAAATACAATAATAAAAATAACTACTGTCAGAGGCAATTTTGGAGTTTAATTTTTTTTCTGTCAATATTTCACCAGTATAATGCAATATTAGTAGTTATAAGCATTTCCATCACTATTTCTTTTATTGTCCATAACTTCACACAGCCACTGAGGGCCCTTAGGTATGGCACATGTCCTTTCAGCACATTTGTCTTAATTCTGTCTCAATATAATAATAACATCTTCAGGAGATGGTATAATTCCTTTATTTCCACAGTGCTTCTATTCTTTATACACTTAAAATTTTAGAGCTCAGGGTAGAGAAGAAATAGCTATTGAATTGGACTTTATTTGCTCAATAACAATAATAAAATGTTTATAGTTATAAGATACTTAAAATAAAGTAATAAAAATTAATAATAAATAAGACAGAGGCAATTTTGGAGTTTAATCTTTTTTCTGTCAATATTTCACCAATATAATGCAATATTAGTAGTTATAAGCATTGCCATCACTATTTCTTTTATTGATCATAATTTCATATAGCCACTGAGGGCCCTTTGGTATGGTGCATATCTTTTCAGCATGTCTTCTAATTTCTAGAGTACTTAATTTACTTTCTGGGAACTGAAGCTATTACAGTAACATCCTTATCCTGAATTCAGCCATTTCTTCATGCTCCCCTGGTTCCTTTAACTGTAAAATTGTATTTAGAAGCCAAGATCTGAGCACGGGCATACCTGTTACTATTGGAATGGTTTTGCTTCTAGGATCTCTGCATGACAGCTAGGAAATACATGCATTTATACACAGATCATATCTCCTATCAACTTCTATATACATTCATGTGTATATATATATATAAACATATGAGTGAAGGATGATACCTTGATTCTAAACCAATACCACCATGTTAATTCTATCCCCATTCCTTTTTTTATTTATAAGAAACCTGGCTTTTTATTATCAAAAAAGGGTTTATAATTTATCTACTTACCTGCTCAATTTATTTACAGTATTAATACTTATTCAATTCTAGTAAAGTAGTCTCATAATGGCTAGCTCATAGCTCTGTTAAAAGTTAATTTAGTAACTAGAGTACAATATTTGTTTATTTTTCTTTTTGTCAGTATCCTAAGAATACATGTTAATATAATGTTTTTCCTGGTCATTTGCTTATTCATTTTACCCTGTTTCTATTAGTATGATTATGAATTCATAGTACAGTTAAGTTTATTATTCCTGTTGGCATTTAATTTTGGGTTTTCTAAAATTTATTTTGTAATTATTCATATTTTTTGAATATATAAAACATTAAACTGTTTGTGAATACCTAAACAATGCAAGGAGGAATACTCAGATGTATAATTAGTTTAAATCCCAATTTTTTCTCCACATTTTCACCTACTAACCATACTAAACATCTTCATTAACTTCAGATGTAGCTTTTCTGTGATTCTTTGGCAAAAAAAAAAAATATATATATATATATGTGTGTGTATATATATATATATATATATACAGAGAAACAATTTCACATTTTTTCCTTTATTTTCTTTTAAATATTACATTCAAAAATATGAGGTCCCCATATACCCCCTACCCCACCCATGCCACTCCTCCTCCATCAACAAACTCTTCCATCATTGTGGCACATCCACTGCACCTGGTGAATACATTCTGGAGAACCGCTGCAGCACATGGACAGTGGTTCACATTGTAGTCCACACTCTCCCCCAGTCCACCCAGTGGGCCACGACAGGACACACAACGTCCAGCATCCATCCCTGCAGCACCACCAAGGACAATTCCAAATCCTGAAAATGCCCCCACACCACATCTCTTCTTCCCTCTCCCGACCATCAGCAGCCACTGTGGCCACCCTCTCCATATCCCTACTACAATTTCTTCCCTTACTAATCACAATAGTTCCCCAGCAGAACACCAGTAAGTCCACTCTAATCCATACTCTATTCCTCCATCTTGTGGACCTGGGATGGTTATGTCCAGTCCCCCTCTACATCAAGAGGGGGTTTATATTCCACATGGATGATGGATGCAATTCTCCTGCTTGCAGCTGTAGGCACTCTTGGGTCCCTGGTGTGGTGGTTGACCCTCTTCACCTCCCTGTCATCTGGCCAGGGTAAGTCCAAGAAACCAGAGGGTAGGAGCCACAAGTCTGCTGAGGCCCAGGGCTTGGCCATCACATGGACAGTTCAGAGATTCGGGTCTCCTGAGTATACACCAACCCAAACGCCAAACCACAGATCTGGTAAAAGTGACAGAAGAGGCATGTGTAGAAAGGTTATATCTGAGTCCAACTCCATCACACTCAGGAATACAAACTCCAAAGTAGGGCCAACTGACATGGCCCTGAACTCCAGAGCCATCTGCCTTGACCATAGAACCTGTGGGTTGCTGCAGCCCTCAGGAGAACCGCGCCTGGATTTCCATCTACCTTGGCTGTCTCTGGGACCCTGCTGAAGCATGCGTAAGCATCACCCCCTGATGACCTCCAAACTCTTTTTTGAAGACTCTTAGCCATATAAACGCACTTGTCCTTTCCATTTTCCCCTTTTTATCCAAAGTCAAAAAGCAGTTTTTAATACCTGATACTACATGTAGGCTGGGATATTCTGCAGGTCTGAGCTGACCTCTTTGTTCATGGTCTTTTTGTAGTTACATCATCAGCTGGTGCTTGGTAGTAATCCCTCAGTGCCAGGGAGGCTCATCCCTGGGAGTCATGGAGTCATGTCCCACACTGTGGGGGAAGGCAGTGCATCTATATGCTAAGTTTGGCTTAAAGAGTGGCCACATTTGAGCAACATGGAGGCTCTCAGGAGGTAACCCTTAGGCACCCCACAACTATAGGCCTAGTTCATATTTCAGGCACATAGGTTCATAATCAGAGCCATGGAATGATATTTCCTGGAAAGTACTTATATCTATTCTGATCATTTAGTATAAATGGGATCATACATTCTGAGGTCTCTTGTTTCTTATTTCTTTCATTATGCATAATGTTTTAAAGTTCATTTGTGTTATCACATGCATCAGTACTTCTTTCTTTTAGATGGCTCATACATAAATTGTTTGTATGGTTATACACCATTTTGTCTGTTCATTCATTAGTAGATGGCCAATAGTGGTTTCCACTCTTTGGGGTATTATGAGTAATGATGATGTGAATATTTGTGTTCACATTATTGTGATTGTGTGAACATGTTTTCAGTGTTCTTAAGTATATTACCTAAAGGTGAAATTGCAATGTAATATTGTAACTTTATGTTTGACTTTTTATGGAACTGTCAAACTGTTTTCCAAAGTGGCTGCTTCATCTTATATTCCCATAAGCAATGTTTAAGTGCTTCTTGTGTAATTGCATTGGCTAATACTTCTAGCACAATGAATAGTTATGGAGTTACTGGGCATCTTGGCTTCTTCCTAATCTTAGCATAATATCTGCTGGATTATTTGTCCCAAGTGCAGAGCTGCACTTTCTAATAAATGGTACTGTAAGTTGATATCTTGTTATTCAATTTTTCTTGTAGAAGATTTGGCCTGATATGGGAATATACAAATTTCTGGCCTGGGGCTAATAGAATGGCTGGCTGGTTAGGGTACTGAATGCCATAGGAGTAAAATATCAGCTATAGTGTATATGGAAATATTGTACTGTTCATGAAGTTTAAAGAGTAAGCAAGTACAAGAGAACATCTCAAACTTTGCCAGTTTTGAGTCCCACGGAATGCTAAAAAAATATCTGGCCCTAAGGTCCAGCACTACTGGAATCTAATGTGTAGATCACAGGGATATGTACATCATATAATATACAGATAAGTCACCAGAACAAAGTATTTTCATGTCCAAAAAGTCTTTAGTGTCCCTGTTCAGAATCTCTGTACATACATATATATATATATATGTGTGTGTGTGTGTGTGTGTGTGTGTGTGTGTGTGTGTGTATATATGGAAGAGAAGAAATGTAAGAGGTGCTGAGAGTTATCAGGCTCTTTTCATGTGCCAAACATTGTCCAAATATTTTCTGTAAACTATCTCATTTACTATCCAGTACAGCTCTATGAGGCAGCTCTTTTTTAGCCTCCTTTTATAAAGGTAAAGGTTCAGATGTGTTCCAAAACTTCTCTAAAATATCACAGGAGGTGGAGAAGTATGCATTGACCTCAGTTTTTTTTTCAACATCCAGTCTTTTTAACAACTTTCTTACATCACTTTATTGAGTTGAAATTCATAAGCATACGTAGTGTTAAAGTAGTGATCTAGTATTTTTTTCATGCATTCTTGGAGACTAGTAGGAAAGTATTAGAAATGTCAAGTCAGTATGCCCCTGGAACTTCTTCTTTAAGAGATATGCTTAGGACCCATGTGATACTGAGAAGAGACAAAAAGGGGCGAAGGATCACTACCCTTGGAATTAAGAATTCTTCATGTGAAACAGAAGCTGAGTCCCAGAGGATCCAATCATAGGTCTATGATACAGGATGCAAACACAGGTTCTGTAATTTCTACCCTCAAGAGGCTCATCAGACTTGGGAGGAATCATGTGGGAGAGGATAACTCTCTGCACTTCTGATCAATATACCCAGAACTATAGTACATGACATTCCTACTGATTGATTGGGAGGCTCATATAAGGTGTTGTTTTACTCTGCTAGTGAAGAGGACCTTCTGGGCAAATTCTCAAGTAGTAATAATGGTACATTCCCCATAATACCTCTTCTAGAATGTCAAAGATTGAGGACTATGCTGATGGCTAGTGCTTCCTTCATCATCAGAGACTTTGTTCCCCTTAGGACATTGGGGAAGAAGGGTCCTTCAGACTCAGCAGCATCGAGGGCTCCAGCAAAGAAAAATCATCCCTGAATTACTAATTTCCTTCCAAATCCACAACTTTATAAATCAAGAATTCTTGGAAAATATGCCAGATGTTGACACAAATCTGGGAGAATCCTGTGTCAGAAGGAGAAAATGCTGAGACATTAGAAGTCTACCAGCACTCTACTCTGCACAGTGACCACAGGCTGATAGGGGAAGACAGAAAAGATGCAAGGACCGCCTGGACTCTGAAGCCTGGGGAGTCTCTTCAGGAAATCAGGCTCCAGGATGCCTTGCTGTGTGTTTTCAGACAACTATCATCTTGTAAACCAGCAGATCCAGATATACCATTGAACACAAAACCGGAGGGAAGATTGCTAATGTCAATTTTACTCCTGCTCCCAGTCTGGGTTAAGTGAATGGCTGTGAAAAATGGCTCTTTTGTGACTGAGTTTATTCTAATGGGATTTACAGACCAACCTCAGATCCAGCTCCCCCTGTATCTTCTGTTCTTGGTGATCTATGTGGTCACTGTCATGGGTAATTTGAGCTTAATTAATCTTATTTGCCTCAATTCTCATCTTCACACCCCCATGTACTTTTTCCTCTTCAATCTGTCCTTCATTGATCTCTGCTATTCGTTTGTCTTTACCCCCAAAATGCTGATGAGCTTTAATTCAGAAAGGAATATCATCTCCTTCACAGGATGCATGACTCAACTATTTTTCTTCCTCTTGTTTGTCAACTCAGAGTGTTATGTGCTGACAGCCATGGCCTATGACCGCTACGTGGCCATCTGTAATCCCCTGCTATACACAGTCACCATGTCCCCACATGTCTGTTCTCTGTTGATGTCTGCTTCATACATGATGGGACTAGCTGGTGCTCTGGCCCACACAGGGTGCATGATCAGGCTGACATTTTGTGATTCCAACCTCATCAACCACTATATGTGTGACATTGTCCCCCTACTCCAGCTCTCTTGTAGCAGTACCTATGCCAATGAGCTCATGGCTTTCATTATTGTGGGCACAGTTATCATAGTATCTAGCCTCATTATCTTTACCTCTTATGCTTTGATTCTTTTCAACATCCTTCACCTGTCATCAGGTAAGGGCTGGTCCAAAGTCTTCAGCACCTGTAGCTCCCACTTAATAACTGTTGGCCTTTTCTATGGATTTGGGCTGCTCACTTATGTCAAGCCATCATCTTCTGTATCTTTGGGAGGGGAGAAGTTTTTCTCAGTGATTTATACCAATGTGGTGCCCATGCTGAACCCCTTTATCTATAGCCTGAGGAACCAGGATGTCAGACTTGCTCTGAAGAAAACCCTAAAGAAAATAAGAAATAGAGCAGAACTTGTGGTGCTGCCTTAGTTTCTGCCTCCATTTGTGCACTTTTTGCTGCTCTTCTTTACCTTATTCTTTTGCTTATCCTCTTTCTTTCTTTCTAAAGTCATCTGAAGAGTTTTCAGTCTAACGTCTTTTCTCACTTTTTGAGAAATCATTTATTCTTTCAATGTGTCCATTTTATTTCTCCATTTTGTGTCTTAGAAAAAAAGTAAATTGTGGCAGAGAATGTGTCCCACATTCTTAACAAATACTATTGAAAGCTAAGTCTCCTATCTTGTTCTCTAGTTGAGGATATGATTCTGTGACTTGATAAAAGTCACACAGCTAATGTTGCAGAACCCAGTGAAGGAAGAAAAAAGGAGATTGTTAAAGAAAGGAGGGAAAGTTTGAAAAGTTGTTTCACAATCAGCCTGGAAGTGGATGTCATGATGCAATGACCCCATCAGCCAAAATTACTGTAGCAGAGAGGAGATACATGTCCCTAGTTGGGTTTTATTTCAGAGATTCAAGCTGTGTCAGCCACAAAGTAAGATTTAATCACAATCTTATTTATAATAGTGATCATTTCATGTAAGGGTAAGGCTGAGGAGTTTGAGGTAAAACCTCTCTGTTGGCATGTCAACATTTTCATGTAGTATGTGAACTTTAATAAGCCTATTATGTGTATTTTGATGAAATAAAAATCATAGTTATTCATGATAATTAAAAATGGTAGACAATAGAGCTCCATAAAGTCTTCTTTCAATGTGGTTAAACAATGTCCTCCATAAGATATGTACATCAGAGGATATAGTTAAGTTAGTCTCTAATTTCTCTGTTCATCAGGGGTACCATAAGTTTTGAAAACTTTTAAAATTTTCCGAAATATAATAATGCTTATTAAAAACATTGCTTAATTCTGAGTAAAATTATTACTATGAGAACTAAGATATTTACGTGTTTTATAATAATCTTGCCATCATGTATAGTTTTTAAACTTTGACTCCTGAAGCAGAATCCGAATGCATACTATCTACTTCTATTTGTCTTTCAACTGTGCCCAATAAATTACCTAGTTTAATAACTGAAAAATTGGTTTGGATCTTGCTATAAAGCAATATTTTAAAATTTTATTTAAAAAATGTAAAATAAGGCATAGGTCAACAATGTCTGAATTATTGATACTTAATAAAAATAGCATGTGAATTGCATATGTAGTGCACTTGTTGTGATCTTAGGACTACATCATTTTACCAGCTCTCCATGGTGGATTGTGAGTAGGCAATAACCTGGCTCAGTTCTGTGAAGTCAGCTGACTTTTTTCTTAGTTTGAACTTATATTCTTGTATTGACCTAGCAAAACTAATTACTTTAATTTTTTAATTAAAAATTTTGTAATATTATAAGTAAAATTGTTTAAATTTGAAACTTGCTTTTTTGAACTTAACATAAGAAAGCAATATACAAAAACTTTTAGAATACATAAGCATATTTATAGCTATTGAATGTTTGGAAATTTTGTATCTACATTGGTGACTTTTAAAGCCATGGTTATTGTCATATTCATCTTACTTATCCTCTTGCTATATCATAGATTCCCATGAAAATTTTAAATTGTACAAGTTTTATCTTGATTACATTCATTATCATAATAACATATGTCATAAACATATGCAATATATTATTTTTACATAAAAGCTTAGCATCAATTTCACTTTGTTTCTGAACTATCAGTTTTGGCCAGGTACAGCTGGAGTTCTAGCCACACTGCTCTGGATGATTGTAACCCATAAAGGGGCTCCTGGGAGGTCAAGATGGGGGCAGTTATGATATGAGAGCACACAATGTCCTTGGAAGGCAGGAAGAACAGTGAGACAAGGCACTCTCTGCCCATTCAGGAGCCAAGCTGAAGTGCTGCTCCATCACCTGCCACCTGCCTCAGCCACAAGTGGAGGGGGGCAGTACTGTGAGCAAGGGCCCATGGAACAGTTAAGGGACCCAAGGAACAGAGAGTGCAGTGTTAGGTGCTGTACCCTTAGTGATGGGAGCCAGCCCTGGGATCCTGATGGTCCCCGCTCCAAGCAGAAGCCACAGTCTATTTCCCTACATCAGGCATTTCTTCCCATTCCAGCTGATGTGTCCTTTTAGTGCCATCCAAGCTAGTTGTAGTGTGACTACTCTAATATTGTACAAGCTTTCTGCAAATATGGGCTTCTTGGTTATTTTGAAATATTTGAAATTAAAAAGTGAAATTTGGTTCCAAATTAGTAAAACATTTAATTTGTCAACAAAGAAAAGAACTTTCACATTATTGAAGTTTGATTTCAATTATTGAAAATGTTTCGGTGGTTTTCAATATGAAATCGAACTGTGATTACATTTGTATTTGATATTTCTTATAGTTGGTAAGTGTAAAAAAATTACAATAATAATAATTCTTTATTTGGATATATTATTCAGGAGAAAACCAAATAATCACAATTCTGTTTCAAGTTACGAGTGGAAAATTTTGAGTTTTGAATAATTCACTATAATACCATTTACCATAATATACCTATTGGAAATTTCACCAAATATGCATTCATACTTCAATAAGTAATACAAAATCAATTTTACCTCTGTTTAGGTCAGAAAATAAATTATTGTTAGAATGTTAATATTTTACTCAATATTTTTAGCAGTTTTATTAAGTAGGTGAATAGGTCCCAATACCAAGCCCAACAATGTCAGATATGCAAGTTGTTAAATAATTTGTTTTGTCAAATTTGCTCCAAATTAGTGTAAGTGGGTGGAGTGGACTCATTATATAGTTCAATGTTGGTGAATGACTTCATAGTTGGAAAAATACTTGTATAAGAGACTTTTAACGTTAAAAATGTGAGATGCTTAATAATGTAATGTGATTTTTTTCAGATTTACTTCTATTAAATATTTGAAAGATGTATTTTAATTTTACACAGAATCATTTAGACAATGTATACAAGAATTTTTTGGAGAATGAGATGAGATGAGATAGTTGTGTCGATAATATTTTCACATGGCCCTTGGATTTATCATGCTCTCAATCCTATACCAAAATTGTTTTACCTGGATACCCAGATCACAATATTAACCCTCTTAGTGTGTCCAAGATCCTAGTTTTATTATTTTGATTATACAACAGCTTTTTAATGCTTGACTTTTCAAAAGCAAACTTTGAAGGAATAAGGAGAATGAAAGAAAAACATACACAACATAAATTAATCATTTCCCTAAATTGAGCATTTTTCTCCAGCCATGGGCTCATGCAGCTCTATAAGCACTAGATTCATTTCTTCCCAAATTCTTCCAAGGTGTCATACTGTTTATCTCTCAGTGCTGAGGTGGTTCTCCCTTATTTGCTCCACTAATCTCACCTTTTGCATTCAGCTACATATTCTTGTATCCCTTCTCTTCTAAACTTATATTTTCCTATTTCTACAGTGACCAACCCTCTGATCTCTCCTTTCTAATATTCTCCCTGATGGAGTTACCTAGTTATCCCCTTATTTTGAAAGATAGATTCGTGCTTCTTCTTCTTTTTTTAAGAGTTTATTGTGAAATGAGAGAAAAGAAAAGAAGTACACACCCAGATATGTATGGGGGCTCTTCCAGGCAAAGAGGAGCCAGGCTGGTTCTTCTTGAGTCTTAGGGTATGAAGGGGCCACTGAATCTGTGGCTTTTAGTGGTGATGCTTTTTACTTGTTCACCCTTGTCTGAGAGAAGCTGGCAGCCAGTGGCCTTGTCAGAGGCCATCTTGTGACCGTAAGTGGAAAACTTGGTTAGAATGGACCCTGCTGAAGAAGTCATTTTAAAGGATCATCTGAAATGCTGGGTCAGGTTTCTTCACTAGGGATATAAAACAACTTTATTTTATTATTGAAATTTGTCTCCCCAATGCCTGTTTTATTTACAGTAAGTTGGTTCTCTAACTGTAGCTATAAAATATACACCCAGGAAAGCAGATATGGCTCAATGGATAGAGCTTCTGCCATATAGGAGGTCCAGAGTTCAATAACCAGGGCCTCCTGCCCGGTGTGGCGAGTTGACCCACATGGAGTGCTGCTGCACACAAGGCATGTCGCCCTCTACAGGGGTGCCCCCTATGCAAGGAGTGCAGCCCCACGCAGGAGAGTGGACTGCGCAGGAGTGGAGCTGTCCACATGGAGAGCTGATGCAGCAAGATGATGCAACAAAAAAGAGACACAGAGAAGAGACAATATGAGACACAGTGAACTAGGGAGGTGAGATGGAGCAAGAGAATGATCACCTCTCTCCCACTCTGGAAGTCCCAGGTTAGGTTCCCAGAGCTGCCTAATGAGAATACAACAGACACAAAAGAACACAAAGTGATTGGAACACAGAGAGCAGACACCGGGATGGGGGGAAATAAGAAAAAAAAATGTACACCTAAATGTACGTATTTTCTTATATTATATCAGCAAAAGTGATGGCTTACATTTACCAATTTCCTTTTGCCTGGAAAAAGATATTGAGCAAAAAAATTTATTAATACCTTGTGAAAATGTCAAAGAAGCAACTTTAAATTGTAAAAAGAAATATTATTTTTAATTTTAGCACTACACCTCCTTTTGGTATTCTAATTATATGGCTATCTGAGGAACTAATTTATTCTGCTCTTTACAATTCTTTCAGATTTATGGCTTTAATGTATCGAAGTAACATGAAATTCACTCATTCAAAATTATTTGCCTCAGTAGTTTTGAAAATTTTGATACTAGGTATAATGAAGAGCATTCCTTTTCTCTCCTAAATATTTTACTTTACCATATATAGGCTCTAAAGATACTATATATAGATATATATGGTATGTATACTATACTATAAATAGGCATGAGTTATAAATTTCATTTGTATGTGTGAAATGTTTATGTATTCTTAATTGTCGAAAGATATATTCACTGTTTATAGAAATCTAAGTTGAGAGTGAAAAGTTTTTTCTTCCTTACAGTTTGGAGAACTTTTCCTTGTGTTTCTTCTGAATGGAGTTATTTGAGATTCTTGAATCTTTAGGTTTATAATTTTTATCAAATCTTCAAAATTTTGACCATTAATATTTCAAGTATTTTTCTTTAATACCTTATTCTGGGATTCAGTAACACATATATTACATCCATCAAGAGTTTTTTCACAGCTCAGTAATACTCTGTTTCTTTTTTTCTTAGTATTTTTTTCTGTTTATGTTTCTATTGCTATGCCTAGAAATTTCCTAATCTTTTTTTTTCAGTTATCAATTTGCTGTTAAGTACACTTAATGTATATTTTTTCAGACATGAAATTGTTCATTTTTTGAACTTCTGATTTGTTTCATCTCTTTCATGTCTCCACTCAGCATATATTTCTTTCTTCTTTGCCCTTAAGTACATGATAATAGGTAAATATATGGTCTTTGTCTACTAACTGAGAACATTTCTTCAGAATGAATTTTCTTCATTTGAATCTAATTTTCCTGTTTCAATGTGGTTTTCTGCTAGTTTTAAGTTGTGCTTTTGGTTATTTAAAACAAAAAAAGTTGCAGAACTTTAATCTAAATTTGCTTTTAAAATTTTCTGTTAAATAAAGGTTATAGATTGATGCATTGCCTCTACTGCTTGTGATAGAAATGCCAACCCAATGTTCACATTGGTGACACAGGCCAAAAGCTTAGACTGGGAGAAGTGAATGACTACAGTTTATTTGTTTTGCGTTTTTCTTCTGAATTCTCTCACTATATCTTTCTCTCAGATTCACAGGCTTCTACAGGTTTTAGTAGTAGATTTAATAAAGGTTAGAAGTTGTTTTATTTAAAAACAGCAGAGTTCTTACTTGCATAATATAACCCAGTATTATTCCTCTAATGGTGGCAAAGAAAGGTGTGGATGTCCCCACTGATGTCAGTATTAGAAGATGTGTTACCAGGAAAACAGTAGATTTTCATAATATTTCTCAGTGGATCTTTTAATAATAGTTTGTTCAAATATACTGAGTTGTATACATTTTCAGATTATGAATTTAATTTTTGGTACCATTAACATTTACCAAAATGTATAAATTTTAAGCGTACGACTTAATGTTTCTTTAAGTAAGCAGACATCCTGTTTCCACCAAGAATATGATATAGACTTGTGCCATTATACTAGAAAATTTCCTCTTACCCTCTTTCAGTTAATCCTTACAACCTAAGCTCAGGCACATGTTGATATAATTCCTATCACTATATATTCATTTTTGCCTATCTAGGTCTCATAAAAATGGAAATTTACAATATGTTTTCTTTCGCATATTACTCCTCTCACTTGAAATTCATCCTTTGTTCTTGCTGAATTATGTTCCTTTAGGAATATATCATAATTTATTTACCCATTTCCTAGTTGATGGATGTTTGGTTTATTTCTGATTTTGGCCATAATTACTAATGCCATTATTTGTCTGTATGTTTAAGTAATTTTGGAGTTATATGTTTTCATTTTCCTTTGGAGATACCTAGGTGTTCAATTGCTGGATCATATGATAAGCATATATTTAACTTTACAAGCATCTTTTTACATGTTTATTGACTACGTGTATATCTTTTGTGGAGAACTAGCTAATCAGATGATTGGCCCATTTTTAGATTGGGGTATTTTCAGGTTTTTTCTTAGTTCTTAGATAGATGATTTTCAAATATTTTCTCCTGTTATGTGCTTTTTTATTTTTTTGTTATTATTGAAAGGCAGCTTTATCAAATTTAGCTATTTTTAAAAAATTCTTGCTGGTGCTTTTCATGTCATATCTAAGAAAACATTGCCTAACATAAGGTTAAAAAATTACTTTTTTTATAGGAGTTTTAAAATTATTTTTCTTCCAGGAGTTTTATAATTTTAATTCTTATGTAATTATGTTTATGATTTATTTTATGTTAATAATTTTTATGTTGTGACATAGGTATCCACATTCTTTTTTTGTCCTAACAACATAGCTGAAGATACTTGTCTTTCCTCTTAGCATTCTTGTTGAAAGTCAATTGACCATAATTGTAAGAGTTCATTTTTGGTCTCCCAATAGAGATATGTCTAATATCTATATAAATACATAGATACAGATATAATTTCACACTGTCACACACAAGCTCTTTAATGTATTTAAATACAGGATTTGCTTTGTCTTGCTAAAGCTCTTGGCTTTTCTTTCATATCTCATTTACATGAGTTGTACACTACTCTTCCCTCGTTTCTTTGTGCTTTTCATTCTCACTGTTTAAAAATTATAAGCAAAGGTAGAGACATTGTAGATTTATTTCAAGCTACTATTTTCATCATTTCTAATCACCCAGAGCAAGAATACAGTGGATAAGTTTCTAACCTTTATCTCTCTTTTGAACTTTCACAAGGTCTTAAAATCCCTTGAGAGAATTCTAATGCTTCTTACAGTGAGAAAAGGGGAAAGTGAAAGGCGAGTGCAAAAGGACTATACTTTACATTATAGTTTATACTTTGCCCCACACAATTTTATAAGGTTTGACAAAATGTATAATGGCCTGTATCCATCATTGCAATGTCATGTAGGACAACTCCAATGCTCCAAAATGCCCTCATGTTACACCTATTCTTCCCTCTTCCTTCCCTCAAAACCTCTGATGGCCATTGCCTTTTTATCAATGATCCAAGTTTTTCCATTGCTATTAATAGAATAATAATAAGGGACTGGAGGGATATGTGGGATAGAGCATACCTGGGAAATGTTTCTATGGAATATAAAAGTGTTCATCTTGTCATAGTGTGTTATCTCAATGGATAGAGACCCACACTATTAAACAAGAAAATATTAAACTCCCATCCTGGGGAGTCCTGCTATGTTCTGAATTAGAGGGACAAGAATCTCTGGAGAACATAGGCTGTATCAAACTCTTTTTAATATTAGCTGAAAGAATTAAGATTCTGCATAATATTCATACTTATAATACTTAGAGTATTTCTTTCATGGCTTCCCATCAAATAAAACTCAGACTCAGTTTCTCCATTTAATTTAACCAAGGTGGAATCTTAGCTTTGGGGGCTTCTACTTTTATTACAAGCTTCAGGTGCCAGTAGGTAATGAAGAAACACTGAAAGGCCTTGAGATTGGAAGAGATAGAGCTAGATTTTGAGAGATTATTCTAGCAGCAGTGTTGATGGCTGAATTGGAGTAAATGTGTAGGAAATTATAGAATAATGGTTAGAAGTCACTATAATTCAGTAACACAGGTCAGCTAAATCCAAAAATATTCCTGGTTTTGGGTGGTGGCTGTGTGTATGGATGGAGGCCACTATGTAGTTAGACTCTATTGTTTAGGATATGAGAGGTAAAAAAAATATTCTGAAGGACTTCACCAAAGAAAAACTTAATTTCAACAAATATCATTGAATTGCTACTACCTACTCTACTTTACTTGGCACCAGGAGCAAAGTAGCAAAGAAGACAGAGTGGTCTCTTTCCAGGCAGAGGTTACAGTTTATAGAAGGACACAGAAATGAAAAGAAAAAGAATGATGTCTGATGAATGTATGATGGAGCATCTATTGGAAGCTATGAGAACTTAAATCATGGCAGGTGACTTTTTGTCTATTTACCAAATGCTGTTCATTTTTCTAACCTTTTGACTTATGTCAGCTCAATGAAATGTCACAGTAGCATAATGAGAGAGATATTATTATTCCCACCCCTATCTTATAAATTTTCTGAGTCAGAGTAAGTTTAAGTAACTTGCTAACAGTATTAGGGTTGTGAATTATGGGTGTAGGTGTCAAGTTTATGCCCTGTAATGCTGGAGCACAAATTCTTAACTATTATGATGAGAAGAAATAGAAGGCCTCAATTAATGAAATGTTATTTTTAAGGACTCATAGGACATCCAGGTAAAAATATCTAGTAGGTGTTCATAAATAAAGGCATTGGAAGAAAGGTAGAGCTTTAAAAATTATTTGGTGATATCTTGAAAGTGACAATAACTGATCTCAGTTACTGTAATCCTTGAGAATTTTCTAATAAAATAAAAATTAAAAAATTTGTGGGCTACATCCATGTGGAAATAATCCTTAGACTATGGGATGAAAGAAGGAAAGAAACAATACAACAGAGATATTTCCCTTCAGAGATAAAGATGGTAGAGATATCGAAATATTTTATCTCTGTATTGGGCTCTACTGGGGGTTATGCAATCCCTCCTGTTAAGTGAAAAATTGAGGAAAATACTGTATCCCTAAGGAACTAAAGAGATATCATCTAGGGTATAAATACAATCCCCTTATTTCCCTATTACATGCAGAATCTGTTCCCTGGAGAAGGGACTGAGCAAGTTTCTAAACTAGTTATAGCCAAATCCATTACATTATTAAAACATCATCAGATCTACATTTTAAAAAAAGAATGTTCATGTTTTTCCTCTGATGCTTGAAGGGGTTCGTAGATAAAATCAGAAGTCATCTATAGCTCTGAATGATTTCCCAGGCATATTGGAAGTTAAGTCTGGTCTGCATCCTCTTAGAATCAGAGGAACCAATTTCTCAGAGTTTGGAATTGCTCTTCAAGGAGCACAAGGGTGAAAAAAAGCAAGCAGGAAGTTTGGAGGTTTACAGGCCTAAAGAGAGTGAGTTTTTAAATTCCATTCCTATATGTCCTTCTTATCTTGAGATGAAAGTCTAGAGATTAAGCTATGGTGCTTTTTACCCCATTTCGTGAAGTTCTGACACCCAAAGAATCAAGAAGAAGAATCACTTTGAGAGGGCAGTAGAGAATTTTCAGAAACATAATTATGTTCCCATATCTCAGTGTGGAAGCTCCTTCTCCATGGAGGCAACTCTCTGGAGACTTTAGATATGGCTTTTATTCTGTGACTTGTGGTAGCTCCTGAACTTCTCCTAGACTCCAGTCCTTCAATTCTGATCTTGAAACAGTGTTCATGGCTCATGAAATAATGTTTGAACTGCATGAGAGGCCAGCTTCATTTTGCCTGTGCCTTTCCTCCTGTTTTACTACTGAGGGTAGTGTTGGGGTGAATAAAGAGATAATGAGATGAGAGAGGAATCTGTCCTGGTCTACCTTCCTTCTCTCTTTTCCCTTAGTTTCCTAGTTGTAATGTTTTCCTATAATAGCACTTGTCTTCAAACTGTCGGATAAGCTGTAGGTGCTCTTTACTACGAATACATTTAAATACTCTAATAAGGGGAAATAGGTGTCATTTGGTATCTGGGGTAAAGGCAGATTCCATGGGTCCATGACTCAAACATTCCAGTTGTAGAGCCTTCTCATGTGGTAAGAGATACTGTGTGATAATCTAGGTTGCCCTCTAACCTAAGCCTTTTCTCTTGTCCACACAGATCCCCCTTAGCAGAATGGCTCCTGGAAATGGTTCTTTCGTGACTGAATTCATACTTCTGGGACTAACAGACAACCCAGATCTCCAACTCCCTCTTTTCTTCTTGTTTTTAGCAATATATATTATCACTATCCTGGGAAACCTGGGCTTGATAACTCTAATTGGACTGAATTCCCATCTTCACACTCCCATGTACTTTTTCCTCTTTAACTTGTCCTTCATAGACCTCTGTTATTCCTCTGTTTTCACACCTAAAATGCTGACCCACTTCCTATCAGAGAAAAATACTATCTCCTACCATGGTTGTATGGCACAGCTCTACTTCTTCTGCTTTTTTGGCATCACTGAGTGCTATGTATTGACATCAATGGCCTATGATCGCTATGTGGCCATCTGCAAACCACTCTTGTATAACATTGTCATGTCCCCTCAGGTATGTTCCACCCTTATTTTTGATTCATACTTGATGGCATTTTCTAGTGCTATGGCCCACACAGGATGCATGCTGAGAGTGACCTTCTGTGATGCCAACACCATCAATCATTATTTTTGTGACATCCTCCCTGTGCTCCAGCTCTCCTGCACGAGCACCTATGTCAATGAGCTGGTGGTATTCATTGTGGGAAGCATCAACATCATCATGCCCAGTGTCACTATCTTTGTCTCATATGGTTTCATTCTCTGCAGCATTCTCCACATGAAATCCACTAAGGGCAGGTCCAAAGCCTTCCGTACCTGCAGTTCCCACATAATGGCTGTGCTTCTGTTCTTTGGATCAGGTGTATTTATGTATCTTAATCCATCTTCTGCCAAGTCTATGAATGAGGGGAAAACCTCTTCTGTCTTTTACACTAATGTATTTCCCTTGGTGAACCCCTTAATCTACAGTTTGAGGAATAAAGATGTAAAATTTGCCCTAAGTAAAACCCTAAGTAGCAGAATGTTTTGAACCACCTGTGCAGGGTGGTTTTGAAGGTCAGTGTGTTTAATTACAATATGTTTTAGTAGCAGTTTTCTAATCTTATTTCATGATATTTTGGTGAAGAAATTTCAGCCTTCTCTTAATTTATTTCCACTTTCATTAGGTCTTCTTTTCCACACCATTTGCACAATTACTTGTCTTTCTCACCTCTCTTCCTGTTTGGGAAAACAATTGAGGAAGGAATTTACAATTTCATTATAATTTTCGACTTTTTAATCTTTGAATATGATGAATAGGATTCTGCACTGATTGAATACAGTAATGCTACTGTGACATTTTGTCATGGTGGGTGGGGGAGGATCCTGCTACTAGTTGTATTGTGCCATTGAAAGCATGAATCAAACAATATGCTTCTATTCCTGTCTTTCCATCCTCCACTAAGCAGGATTCTCTCCCCTTCAATGCCAGTGATTCACGGAGATAAAATGTTCTTTAAAGACTGTCATGAATAATCCCCATTTTCAGATGTAATTCTGTTCATTTTACTTCTTTTCCAAAGTTTTTTTTTAAATTTACATCTAAGCAATGCATAACAGATGGTGAATATGTATTTAATGCTAGGATAGGAAAGTGAAACACAAAAAGGTAAATGCTTTATTTAAAGTCTCACAGCTTCTGAACGAAAAGATTTGAGTGAATTCTAGTGTCCTAATTCAAGTCTGTTTCTCTTCTAGTATACTTTGCTTGTATTTTATTTTATTTTATTATTTTTATTCCAGTAGACAAGTCATGTATGGAACCTTCCCTGTATTGCAATTTAATTTGTTTTCCTCATGGAGGCTACTTCCATTTCTTTGATGGGTTTTGCTTTTTTTAAATGCATGAAATCAATTTGATGGTCCCTTTTGTGGAAAACAGGATTTCTCTGTAGGGTTACTATAGTATAGACAGTATAGGGATGATTGGCTCAAATACAAAACTGATTTATCACAATGGAATAAATGAGTTTGGAATGTTTGCTGGAGTTTGCATTTTAGAGAATTTTGGAATGTCAGTTGCATATCATTCTGATCACATGCTTATATTGCTCAGAACTCTGGATTCCATGCAGTATTTCCTTTCATTAAGCTTCTCTAAAGACCACATGGTCCTTGGAAAAATACTCTCTTCCATGGTACAGCTGCCTAGTGTAGGTAGAGAATATTTTCATCAGGGATCCGGATTCTGAATGGAATGCTTGCTTCAATTATAAGCCTGGGAGCAAAAGGATTAAAAGTGCTTTTGCTTCTAAAAGGTGAATATTCTTGCTTTGGTTGACCAACAATTGCTCATCTCAGTTGGCTTCCTTCAATACTGTTTCAGTTTATGCAAACCTTACAAATGGAGCTGGAAGGCAGTTTTCAAGAGCTGTTACATTTGGAATACAAAGAGTAACCATAGAAAGATTAAAAATACTATGATTATATTGTACTACTTTTATAAGATGATTCTGAGCTTTTTGAAAGGAAGAGCCTATCTGACATTTATTCTCTCTGAGTGTTAATTGGCATTGCTTACACAAATACCTATTCTGCTCAATGTATTTTGAGATTTTATTTGATTACAAAACCCTAACAAGCCAAACCGTGTTTTTCACATGATAAAGGATGGCACACTCGCTAAAACCTTAAAGAGTAATCAATTTACTGTGGATTCTATCCAATATTATGTAGTTTTGCTGCCCAAAAATGCAGTTTGAAAGATGAGGTTAGATTTATTAGTGCTGTGTTGGCTGAGATTTCATTAAATGGGAAGGATTCCATAGTTTTTTCAGACCAAGCAAATTTTATTAGGCCAAATTATTTCAGGTAAATCTATGGAATCTCTTCAATTTATTTTATATCCTAAACTCTCGGAGCTTTGAAATTTTGCTTTGTTTTATGTTAAAATAATACTCTGTCTCCAATATTATTCAAAGTAAAAATGTGTTCTTGTTTATATGTATCTGAGGGCAGCAGAAATTCAAAGAGTTGCTTAGAGTTTTATGCAAGTGTTACAGAGGAAAATGTTCTTGATGTGGTCTTTTCCCTTTATTTATAATGCTGTCACCTCAGACACTGAAATAAGTCACAGAGCCTGTACCTCACTGCTTTGCTTAACAAGCCTTATCTTCATGATGATCAAATTTCTGACATAATAACTAATTACATACTCACTGAGCATCTGTTAAGCATTTTTTAGAGTACAAATGAAATTCAAATGACTAGTATTTCTTTATTCTATAATTCATTCTTTCATTCATTGGAAAAATATTTATTAAGTATTACAACTTCATATTAGTCTTTGGCTGAGCATTATAGATTAAACCACACAGAACTAGTTGCCATTATTTATCTTAAGTTCCAAACTATAATAGGATATGATTAGAGCTTAAGTGCAATACACATACACACACAAAAGAAAGAACAAAAACCAAAAAAGCCCCATATTCTGTTATCAATCCCTCAAGCCATAAACTCTTTAAGAAAAAATAATTTCTCTTTTTAAAGAAGTTGACTTTCTTTCAAACTTATAAAAACCAGCCAGGGGGATTAGGCTAAGTTTAGATGTGCAACCTATAATAAAGTGAAAATTTGGATTTAAAAATTATTATTAATTATTATCATTTAAAAATCTGTTTTTAAAATGTGCTTATATAATATAATTCAAATGGCAATGGAGGGATACTGGTATGGGATACCAATGACAGGTGATATATGGCTGACAGGGAGCTGTACAGAACATATATCCAGGGTGCATGGTAATGTTTGGATATACTCATAGTGGCAACAATTAAAAACCACAGCAGGGGGGGTACTGGGTTCCTGGCCAGTGGTGCTCTGTCGTGGTCCCTAGGGGAGCAGCGACAGTCTCCCAGGTACAGTGGCGGGGACCGGGAGGGAGTGAGGGTTCAACAGTGAGCCCCTGATGCTAATGACTATGCTTGTGAGCTGATAAACCTAAAATAAGAACAAGGCCTAGAGCAACATTGTGCCTGGGAATTTCCTCCTGTCAGCCTTCATGTTACTCAAATGTGGCCAGTCTCGAAGCCAAACTCAGCATGTAAATGCAATGCCTTCCCCCCAGCGTGGGACATGACACCCGGGGATGAGCCTCCCTGGCAACGAGGGACCACTATCAACTACCAACTGATGATGCAACTGGAAAATGACCTTATATGGAAGGTTCAATGTGGATCAGCAGAATATCCATGTCTACATAAAATAACATGACTTTAAAATGCTGTTTGACCTAAAGTAAGGGGGAAATGGAAAGGAGAAATGAGTTTATATGGCTACAAGTTTCTAAAAAAGAGTCTGGAGGCTGGCAGAAGGATTGCCCTCATGCACAACTGAGCAGAGTCAGAGAGACAGATAAAGCAGATACAACCCCCAGATATTGGTTCCTTTGAGGGCTAAAGAGACCCATGGGAGTTATGGTCATGGCCGATGGGGTTAACTACCAGGGCAGATGGCCCCTCTTTGGAAATGGTGTTTATGAGTGATGAATCTGGACTCAAATGGGATCTCCCTTCATAAGACTTTCATGCTAATCTGCTGGAGGTGCAGTTAATGTTGGGGTTTAAGATATATTTAGGGGATTTGAATCTCTGGACTGACAATGTGATAGCCAGGTCCTGAGCCTCAACAGACTCCAGCACCTACAATCTGATCTATTGGACTTACCACACTCAGCTAAGACGGAGTTGAAGAAGGACAACCACCACACCATGGAGCCTAGAGTGATTACAACTGAAAATGGGAGGATTGCATCCAGCATCCATGTGGAATCTGAGCCTCCTCTTGACATAGAGGTGCAATGGACACAACCAATCCAATGTCCACATAGAAGAAGTGGCATTGGATTGGGAAAAGTGGACATGGTGGACGATGGGTATGGGGAAAGGCAGGAAGAGATGAGAGGTGGAGGCGTCTTTGGGACATGGAGCTGCCCTGGATGGTGCTTCAGAGGTAATCACCGGACATTGTAAATCCTCACAGGGCCCACTGGATGGAATGGAGGAGAGTATGGGCCATGATGTGAACCATTGTCTATGAGGTGCAGAGGTGCCCAAAGATGTACTTACCAAATCCAATGGATGTGTCATGATGATGGGAACGAGTGTTGTTGGGGGGGGAGAGGGGGGGTGGGGGGATGGGGTTTAATGGGACCTCACATATATATTTTTAATGTAATATTATTACAAAGTCAATAAAAAAATAAAAAAAATAATATAATTCAAATTACATTTCTTTGTTATCATGAAAATTAGTCTGTTTTTGTCTTTGGTAAAATGAAGAACTTTTATAATGCTTTTTTTCTTTGTAAAAACAGAACATGTATGGCATGATGCTATTAGAAAAATAAAGACTATAACGGAAAACTTAAAACAAAATTGAGTAAAACTGATTTGCAAATCTGTAGTCTATTCCCATATAAATGTTTAATAATTAAGAAGGTATAAAAATGACAATTTCAGACATGTGTAGATCGTTAGGTTTGAATCCCATCAGCTGACATTTTCTGATTCCAACATATCAGCCCCTACATGTGTGACATCTTCCACAAGCTCCCACTTTACTGCAGCAGCACCTATGCCAATGAGCTCGTGGCTTCCATCATTGTGGGCACAGTTGTCATAGTATTTAGTCTCATTATCTTTGTCTCTTAAGCTTTGATTCTTTTCAATATCCTTCCTATTCTAAGGGCTAGTCCAAAGCCTTCAATTCCTATAGCTCACACTTAATAACTTTTGGTCTTTTCTGTGGATTGGGACTGCTCACTAATGTCAAGCCATCATCTGCTGGGGCTCTTTGGGTAGGGGAAACATTTCTCAGTGTTTTTAATGGTGTGATACCCATGCTGACATCTATAGCCTGTGGAACAAGAATGTCAGACCTGCTCCGAAGAAACCCTGCCGAGAACAACAAAGTGAACAGGACAGATTCTCTTAGTTCCTGTGTTTTTCTTTTCTTCTTGAGCCATCTCGTCCTCTTCTTCCTTTTCTTTTCTTTCTCTCCATCTTTCTAATGTGTCATTGGAAGAATTTTTATTCTAATATATTTTCTTCTTTTAATTTGCAACATGAGCATGAAGTTCTATTCTTTGACTTCTCTATCATCATCAGGCTCAAGGTGACCCAAACCTGATATTTATTAATATTATCAGATGGAGATATTGGGCTAATTTCATCCTGTCCAGAGATAATACTACTTAATAGTTTTCTTGTTTTTCTGGTTCCCAGCCACAGTGAGCTGTGCAATGGAATACTGTCTGACTTGTTCTTCTTTTTCCTACTTTGTCTGAGGCAATTACATAATGCCCTTCCTTTTATAATTAATTACAAATGCATTTAAAAAGAGAAGGGGTAACAAAAATTGTAAACATAGTAAAATTGTAAATAGTTCCAGAAATGTTTAGGTTCTTTTAGTAATGGTTCTTGTTCTGTACTTTTGGTTTCATTCTGTAATGTAGCTGAATACTATGTTGCACTAGGGTTCTTTCCTTTTTTGGGTATGTGTAAGGACCAGTGAGGATCCCCACTCTGCCCACCTTCCTCAAACTCCATTAGCACTGATAATTTCAGGCAATTCTTGTTAATGGCTCTATTTTATTGCACTGGTCAACTGATATGTTGTCATAAATAGAGTTGAAGTTGACACTCATTTCTATGTATCTGTGGAAGAAGTGTTATTTTCCACATTACATTTTCCCCATTCTCTAAATAATTCTGGGGTCCAAGGGATTGCCATTAAAAGTTATACAATGATATACTTGGTTACAGAGTATAGTGTCACAGGGAATGTCAAGTTTCTGATTTTGCCCTCCTCGTATCAATGATTCTTCTTTGCAAAGGACAAAGATTTGTTTACTCCTTTTAAAACACAAACCAAAGTATTACGGCAAACCCCTTCCTATTGCAGTTTGTTCTTTCAGTGTGTATACTTGAATTCTCCCTTTTGTTTTTTGCAAGAAAAGTTTAAACTCTGGTCTGTGTTGTGCGCTCTAAACCCTATTAAAAACAAAGTTTCCTTATACTGTTCCGTAGATGAGGAAAAATGTATAGGACTTACTTAAGATCATCCAGCTAATGTTGAAGGATGTCATTTTGGAATCTAGTAATCATCCCAGGAAGAAATGGTGGGAAAAAATGGACATTTGTACAGGAGAAAGAAATTCTAGAGAACCGTTTCAGAATGAGCCTGATTCTGGGGTCGGCATGGAAATGATGCCCTCAGTCAAGATGCTTGTAGGATACGGGAGATTTACAATGCCCAACTTGAACTATGCAAATGACCCCAGAGAGGTTTGATTTTAGATTGGTACAAACATGGTTAGTACAAAGAAAGATTCAATCACAATCTTTCTTGTAATAGTGATAATTTCCTCTGATGGTGAAACTGAGGGGAGTAGGAACCAGCCTCCCAGGTGAGACATGATACAATATTCACAATAGTGCTGCTTTCTAAAACTGTAGATATTAAATTTTCATTGTACATTTGGAAACAGAATAAAATAATAAGTTACTCATAATAAAAGCAAATAGAAAATTGGGCTCTGTATAATCTAGTTTGATGTGTTACATGGAAGATATATTTGTCTGTGACTACTTTCAGTGAGATTAGGGAGAGATGTTTCTCAGAGGATGCAAGCGCCTTGGGGATGTAGTTACATACATCTGTAATTTTTATGCTTACCAAATATATCATGAGTTTTGAAAAGTTTTAAAATATACTCATATAACAATAGAATAAAATGTGGCAGTTAAGAACATTACATAAACTGATTAAATTATTACTATACCATATAGTTCACTTATTATAGGCATTTATATTTGATAAATATTAATAGTAACATGGAGACAATTTTGTTTAAAATTCTTATTCTCCAAGCAGTACTTGAATGTCTATTATCTACTTCTTTCCTACCTATGGCTACATCCCTTGAAGTACCTGGTAAATAGATACCTTAAAATTGTTTTGTTTGAATTTTATTCTAAAGTACATTGTTTTTTTTTGATTTTTTAAAAACCTTTTTTATGGTTTAAACATGTTTGATCAAGAACTTATTTAAAGTTTAAAACAGAAGATAAAATTCTAAATTAAAATAGATTGTTTCTTTACTTACATTCCTGGGATCAGGCTAACAAATTGTTAATTAAAATGCTCTTGGAGATATTTCAAAGTCCAAGATTATGTCTTTGGTCTCTTATACTCGTTTAGGAGTTTAGTTCCATTAAATCATTTGAATTACTTGTTATAAGCAATCACATTCTTTTAACTGGTTCTGTTGGCATAGTTTTTTTTTTAACAAATCATTTTATTGATAGATATTAATAAAGTATAAATCCATCCCAAGTGTACAATCAGTGGTATTCAGTGTAAATACATATTTGTGCATTCATCATTTCATTCTTAGAGCACTTTCATTATTCTAATAATAATAATAATAATACACAAAAAACAAAGAAACAAACAAAATTCAACACCTGTCTCTCTATGCTTCCCCTGCTGTAGCCATACATAGCTATTTTTTTTCCTTCTTGCTAGTATATTTGTATTTATATTTTGTAAAAACAGTCTTAGATATGTAATATCAACCATATCATGTTTTACATGAGGTTTTACTGTCTTATACAGTCCCATGTTGCAGTTTTTAGCTTTCCTTCTATTAATATACATGATCTTAGATTTTCCCTTTCAAGTGCTCTCATACCCATATAATAGCACTGCTAGTTACAAACATCATGATATGCTTTCGCCATTTCTATTCATTTCTAAAGATTTACAAACAACCTTTTTGCCAATTCTGAAGCACATATTTTTAAATGTTCAAGTCTTAATAAGACATAAAATAAGCTATATTCTGTTGATGTCGTTGATTTCAATTCTTCTGCGTATATACCCAGCAGTGGGATTGATGGATCATATAGCAATTCTATAGTTAGCTTCCTGAGGAATCGCCAAACTGTCCTCCACAATGACTGCACCATTCTATATTCCCACCAGCAGGGAATAAGTGTTCCCTCTCCTCCACATCCTCTCCATCACCTGTTGTCCTCTGTTTTTAAAAGCTGCCAGTCTAATATGTATAAGTTGGTATCTCATTGTAGTTTTGATTTGTGTTACCCTAATAGCTGGTGATATTGAGCATCTTTTCATGTGCTTTATCACCATTTGTATTTCTTCTTTGGAGAAGTGTCTATTCATATCTCTTGCCCTTTTTTAAAATGGGTTGTTTGTGTTTTTATTTTCGAGATGTAGAATTTCTTTATATATGCTGGATATTGTGCCCCTCTCATATAGACGGTTACCAAATATTTTCTCCAATTGAGTAGTCTGCCTTTCAACTTCCTTGACAAACTCCTTTGATGCACAAAAGTTTTTAATTTTGAGAAGATCCCATTTATCTATTTTTTCTTTCATTGCTTGCACTTTGCGTGTAAAGTTTATGAAAGCATTTCCTGCTACAAGATCTTGTAGATGGAACATAGGGCATCTTTAGGGCATTGTAATTGTTCTGCATGCTCTTGCAATAATGGATAAGGGTCATTTAAAAATTCCTCAAAACTTATAAAAGTGTAGGCACTGAAGGATTATTACCAAGTGACAACTAGCAATGCATCTGAAAAAGATCTTGCTCAAAAGGGGGAAATATTAAATACAAATGAGTTTTTATGGCTATGAGATTTCAAAGTTGGGAGGTAATTCCAGAGTTTACATTTATGCATGCCTCAGCAGGATCTCATTGTCTGCCACAGTAAACTGTGCCTCAGATAGCAGGGATTCTGAGGGCTCTAGAGACATCCAGACACTCTAAGCAGGACAGACAAGCTCAAGAATTCAGCACCCTATCATTGGGCCTTTAAAATTTATGCTTCTTAGTGTAACAGAATTAGATTCATTTATAGTTTCCCTATACATGACTCTTGTGTCCCTTCTATTTTAACCTATAATTAGTAAAACACTTATTAAATATATGCCCCCCAAGACTTAAATGTTTGTTCTGTTCATGTGCCAGTTAAGCCCTGAATCTCAGCAGAGTTACAACACCTACACTCCAGTTTATTGTTCTCACTCAGGACAACTAACAAAGAGCTGATGATGGACAACTAACAAGGACTTGATGATGGACAACACCCATCTCAGGAACAGAGAGTGTCCTCAACTGCAAGCAAAGTAGTTCTATCCATCTGTCCCATGGTATCTAATGCCTCTCTCAATTAGAAACAGAGTAGGTATCACCATACCGAAATCCTCAAGATTGGAGAAAGAACAATGGACTAAACTGGACTTATTATTATTCCATTATAAACTGATGATTATTGTAGCAATGGAAGTACTTTTATCTTTGATATAAAGGGAGTGGCCATGAGAGGTTCTGAGGGATGGGAGAGGGAAGAATAAGTAATAGGGGATATTTTTGGGACATTGGAATTGCCCTGCAAGACATTGCAATGACAGATACAGGCCATTATATATTTTTTCATAACTTACAAAATTGTGGGGAACAGAGTGTAAACTATATTGTAAACTATAGTCCATGATTAGTAGTAATGCTTCAAATATGTGTTCATCAATTGAAACACATGTACCGCACAAAAGGAGGATGTTGTTATGTGGGAAAGTGTAGGAGAGAGAGGGGGTATGATATATGTAGATCACCTATATTTTTTATGTAATGTTTACATAATATAAAACTTCTTTTAAAAGAAAATTAATTTAAAAAGAAACAAGTAAGGTGTATATCATGCATGTCTATAAATTCTTGGTACTTAACAAAAATATGTGACTCAAAGGCATGACATACATCTTGTAGTTCAAGTACTTATGGCATTCACCAGCACACACTGGTGGAGTTTGATCCATCCAACAGCCTGGCTCTCTTCTGTGAAGTCAACAGGCTTCAATGTATTACTAAGTTGAATATACATTTCTCTATTACTTGGAAAACATAATTAATTTTAAAATTACAACCAAATTTTATGATATTTATAACTTAAATGGTTTAAATTCAAACCTATTATTTTCATAACAATTATAATAAGAAATTTGATGGGAAATATTTTCAGAATATAAGTTTACTTTACAATAATTTACTATTTATAAGTTTTGTTATTGTAAACTTTTGCTTTCCTTAAAGACATGAATATTGTCAAATATATTTATCCTCTTTTTATTATGACTATTCCATAAATGTAAAGTAAATTGGAAATCCTTTGTTTTATTTACACTTGCCCTCGTAGTAACATATGTTAAGGCTATGGAAAGTATTTTTTAATCCATAAACACTTCATTAATCTATTTTTTATATCTGTGTATTTTATTTTATTTTTTATTTTTAAAAGATATTTAAATTACATAAATGTTACATTAAAATATATAGGGGATAACTATATGTCCCACTCCTGGCACTGCCCACAAATACCCACATTAACAATATCCTTCATTAGTGTGATACCTTCATTGCAGTTGATGAACACATTTTGGAGCATTCTATTTTTTAGTCTCCTGGAATACATCAAATTAGATATTTCAGAAACCTGTTAATATTTTATTGTGCTCATGGACTGAAGTTCATTCCATCACCTGAAGGAAATGAAAAGTTATCAGGACACTGATTTAACATAACTTGCAGATTACCCTGTTAATGGAAAAGTTTTTACATTTTTCCCTTCGAAGTTCTCATTGTTTCTCTTTCATGAATAAAGATGGGGAAAGAACTTTCTAGCCACTGACCAGAAACTGGTTTGGCAAATGGGTTTCAATTAAGGTATTGAACTTGGGCCACTCAAGTTTGGTCTGGCACAGCTGGAATTTCAGTTTTACTGCTCTGGCAGATTGCAGTCAGGTGACAGCACACCCCGTGCTTTGGAAGGCAGCAAAGACAGTGAGACAACATAGTACTCATTGCTCCATTTTAACAGGTGCTCCACCACCTGGTCGCCAGCTACAGCAGGTATCCTTTATTCACTCTTTATATTACCATCCTTTCTTTTCTCTTTCCCTCTCTCCTGACCAAAATGGCCTTTTAATTCATATTATATTCCTCACCATATTCAGTTTACTACCTCATTATAAGTACTCCACTTTTTTATTGTTATAAGTATACACAGCGTACATGAGTTCAATATCCATTCTCCTAGATCTCACATGGTTCTTCTGCTAACATTCACTATCAATACTAGTATTATATTTTATTTTCTTACACTTTTTGCTTCCTATGGCCCTAATATTTTCCTTCAAGGGAACTTAGCCCACAAAAAAGAAATAGAATAAGAGAACAAAGTGACAAAGAGAAGACTTAACATGGACACAAAAACAACTCATTAATCCCCGAGACCAAAAAGCCAATCAACTGAATAAAACCAACAAGATAAAATGAAAGCCAGACAGCAAGAAAAAACTACAGACCATACAAATAATCAGGAAAACATGGCTCAATCCAATGAACAAACTAAAAACCAGGAACAAAAGTGGAACACTGAACAACTAATTAAAGCTTCAAAACATGTATCATGGACCAATTCAATGAAGTGAAGGAAGAGATTAGGTATATTAAGAAAACACTTGGAGAACACAGAAGAAATTGTAATCATGCACAAAATGATAATGGATATGATGAGGATCAACAGTACAATCCAAGAAATCAAAAATACACTTTCAGCAAATAACAGCAGATTTGAAGAGGGAGAGGAAAGAATTAGTGATGTGGAAGACAGTACATCTGAAATCAAACAGATAGTAGAATTGATCAATAAAAAGATAGAAAAAATCCAGCAGGGACATAGGGATCTGAATGACAACACAAAATGCACAAACATACACCTCATATGCATCCCAGAAGGATAAGAGAAGGGAAAGGGGACAGAAGGGGCTTTTGGAGGAAATAATGACTGAAAACTTCCCAAGCCTATTGAGGGAGATGCATGTATATATCCAGGAAGCACAACACACCCCAAACAGCATAAATCCCAACAGGCCTACCCCCAAGATATATACTTGTTAAATTATTCAATGTGCAAGACAAAGAGAAAATACTAAAAGCAGCAAGAGAAAAGAGAACCATCACATACAAGGGAGCCTCCATAAGATTAAGTGCATTTCTCTTCTGAAACCATGGAGGCAAGAAGGCAGTGTTATGGCATAAGGTACTAAAAGAAAAAAATTTCCAACCAAGAATACTCTATCCAGCTAAGCTAGCATTCAGAAATGATGGGAAGGGAAGCAGACTTGGCCCAATGGATAGGGCATCCACCTACCACATGGGAGGCCCGCAGTTCAAACCCTGGGCCTCCTTGACCCATGTGGAGCTGGCCCATGTGCAGTGCTCATGCACGCAAGGAGTGCCATGCCACACAGGGGTGTCCACCACGTATGGGAGCCCCACACACAAGGAGTGTGCCCCAAAAGGAGAACTGCCCAGCGCAAAAGAAAGTTCATTCTGTCCAAGAATGGCACCGCACACATGGACAGCTGACACAACAAGATGATGCAACAAAAAGAAACAAATTCCTGGTGCTGCTGATAAGGATAGAAGTAGTCACAGAAGAACATGCAGGAAATGGATACAGAGAGCAGACAACTGGGGCAGGGGAGAGGGAAATAAATAAAAAATGAATCTTTAAAAAAAATGATGGAGAGTTCAAAATATTTACAGATAAACAGAAACTAAGAGAGTATGCCTATAAGAAACCTACCCTTCAGGAAATACTAAAGGGAGTTCTACAGGAGAAAAATAAAACAGGAGAGACAGAGTTGGAGGAGAGTGTAAGATCAACTAAAACAATAAAAAGAGAAAAAAAATCAAACGACATATGACAAACACAAATCCAAATAGAATGTGGCTAATATAAGTAATTCCTTGAAAGTAATGACATTTAATGTCAATGGATTAAACTCACCTGTTAAGAGACACAAACTGGAAGATTGGGAAAGGAAATATGACCCATATATATGCTGTCTACAAGAAACACATCTTAGACCCAGGGATTCAAGGAGATTGAAAGTGAAAGGCTGGAAAACAATCTTACAGGGAAACAGTAACCAAAAAAGGGCTGGTGTAGCTATATTACTATTGGGCACAATAGACTCTAAATGAAAAACTATTGTGAGAGACAAAGATGGATACTACATATTAGTGAAGAAAGAGCAATCATAAACATTTATGTCCCTAAAAAGGTGCCTCCAAATATGTGAGGTGAGCACTGGAAAAACTAAGTGAAGGAATAGATGCCTCTACAATTATAGTGGGAGATTTTAACACACCACTGTCACCATTGGACAGAAAATCTCAAGGAGAATCAATAAAGAAACAAAAGACTTTAACCAATATATTAGAGGATCTGAACCTGAGACATATACAGAACATTACAACCAAATAGAGAAGGATATACATTCTTCTCAAGTGCACATGGAGCATTCTCCAAGATAGGCCACATACTAGGCCACAAAAAAATCTCAGTTAATTCAGAGAGATTGAAATCCTACAAAACAATTTCTCTGACCACAGTGGAATGAAGCTAGAAATCTGCAAGGGCCAGAGACCCAGATTTGGCACCAAGATATGGAAGCTAGACAACACACTCTTAGAAAAACAGTGATCAAGGAGGAAATATCAACAGAAATCAATAACTACCTTGAAACTAATGAAAATGATAACAGAACATTTCAAAACTTATGGGATGTAACAAAAGCTGTACTGAGAGGGAAATTCATAGCCATAAATTCATACATCAAAAAAGCAGAAAGAGGGGAAGTGGACTTGGCTCAATGGATAGAGTGTCAACCTACCACATGGGAGGCCCACGGTTCAAACCTAGGGCCTCCTTGACTCATGTGGCTTTGGGCCATGCACAGTGCTGATGCACATATGGAGTGCTGTGCCTTGCATTAGTGTTCCCCACATAGGGAGGCCCCACATGCAAGGAGTCCACCCTATAAGGAGAGCAGCACAGTGTGAAAGAAATCCCAGCCTGCCCAGGGATAGCACTATATATGGAGAGCTGATGCATTAAGATGATGCAACAAAAAGAGACACAGATTCCCAGTGATGCTGACAGGAATAGAAGTGGACACAGAAGAACACACAGTGAATAGATATTGAGAACAGATAACTGGGGTAGGGGATTGGGGGGGAAGTGGGGAGAAATAAATAAAAATAAATCTTTTTAAAAAATCAGAAAGAGCTTAAATTGAAGAACCAACTGCACAATTGGGGGAATTAGTAAAAAAACAACAAATTAACCCCAAAGAAAGAAGAAATAAAGAAATAACCAAGATCAGAGCAGAACTAAATGAATAGAAAATAAGAAAGCTCTTGAAAAAATAAACAAAACCAAGAGCTGGTTCTTTGAGAAGATCAATAAATTTGACTAACCCTTAGCTAGACTAACAGAAAAAAAGAGAGAAGATGAAATACACAATATAAGAAATGAGAAAGGAGATATCACTACTGACCCCACTGAATAAAGACTATCATAAGAGGATACTTTGAAAAACTATATTCCAACAAGACAGATAATTTAGAGGAAATGGACAAATTCCTAGAAACACATAAGCAGCCTACATTGATGGAAGAAGAAATCAATGACCTTAACAAACCAATCACAAGTAAAGAGATAGAATCAGTCATTAAAAACTTGCCAACTAAGAAGAGCCCTGGGCCAGATGGCTACACAGGTGAATTCTACCAAACATTCTGGAAAGTACTAATACCAATCTTGCTTAAACTCTTCCAAAAAATATAAATAGTAGGAAAATTGCCTAAATCATTTTATGATGCCAACATTACCCTAATACCAAAGCAAAACAAAGACACCACAAGAAAGGAAAATCACAGACCAAAGTTCTAATGAAATTAGAAGTGAAAATCCTTAACAAAATACTTGATTATTGTATTCAACAACACATTATACAAATTATACACCTGAACCAAGTGGGTTTCATTCCTGGCATGCAAGTATTGTTCGACATAAGAAAATCATTTAATGTAATACACCACATAAACAGATGGAAGAAAAAGAATCACATGATCTTATCTGTAGATGCAGAAAAAGTGTTTTACAAAATACAGCACCCTTTCTTTATAAAAACACTGCAAAATATAAGAATGGAAGGAAACTTCCTGACCATGAGAAAGGGTATTTATGAAAAACCCACAGCTAACATCATTTACAATGCTGAAATCCTAAAATCTTTCCCTCTAAGAACAGGAACAAGACAAGGATGCCCACTATCACCCCATCTATTTAACATTGTGTAAGAGGTACTTGCTTGAGCACTGAGGCAAGACCCAGAAAGAAAAAAAATCCAAATAGGAAAGGAAGAAGTCAAACTTTCACTATTTGCGATGACGTGATCCTATACATAGAAAGCCCTGAGAAGTATACAACAAAGCTTCTAGAACTAATAAATGAGTTCAGTAAAGTTGCAGGGTATAAAATCAATGCACAAAAATCAATAGCATTCCTGTACACCAATGATGAGCAATCTGAGAAGGAAATCAAGAACCAAATACCATTTACAATAGTAAATTAAAACATCAAATACTAGGAATTAATTTAGCTAAAGATGTAAAAGACTTATACACAGAAAACTACACAACACTGTTGAAGGAAATCAAAGAAGGCCTAAATAAATGGAAGAATATTTCCTGTTCGTGGATAGGAAGACTAAATATCATTAAGATGTCTATTCTACCAAAACTGATCTACAGATTCAATGCAATCCCAACAAAAATCAACACAGCATTTTTTAAGGAACTATAAAAACTAACTATGAAGTTTATTTGGAAAGGAAAGAGACCCCAAATAGCCAAAGACATATTGAAAAAGAAAAAGGAAACTGGAGGACTTACACTACTGGACTTCAAAACATACTACAAAGCTACAGTAGTGAAAACAGCATGGTATTGGCACAAGGTTAGACCCTCTGACCAATGGAACCAAATTTAGAGTTCTGGTATAGATCCTTATATACACAGTCATCTGATATTTGACAAGGCCACCAACCCACTCAACTGGGAGAGACTGGCCTCTTCAGCACATGCTGCCTAGAGAATTGGATATCCATATGCAAAAGAAGGAAAGAGGATTACTACACTTTATACAAAAATAACTCAAGATGGATCCAAGACGTAAATGTAGAGCCAAGACCATAAAGACCTTGGAAAACAATGTAGGGAAGCATCTACAGGACTTTGTAATAGGAAATGGTTTCATGAACTTCAACCCAAAGGATGGGCAGCAAAAGAACAAATAGATAAATGGGACTTCCTCAAAATTAAAGCCTTTTGCACCTCAACAGAGTTTGTCAAGAATGTGAAAAGAGAGCCTACACAATGGGAGAAAATATTTGGTAACTGTATATCTGATAGGAGACATATCCTGTATATATAAAGAGCTCCTTTATCTCGAAAATAAAAAGACAAACATCCCATTTAAAAAATGGGAAAAGGTGGCGGACTTGGCCCAGTGGTTAGGTGGTTAGGGCATCCGTCTACCACATGGGAGGTCTGTGGTTCAAACCCCGGGCCTCCTTTACCCGTGTGGAGCTGGCCCATGCGCAGTGCTGATGCACGCAAGGAGTGCCATGCCACACAGGGTTGTCCCCTGCATAGGGGAGCCCCACGTGCAAGGAGCGTGCCCCGTAAGGAGAGCCGCCCAGCGTGAAAGAAAGTGCAGCCTGCCCAGGAATGGCTCTGCACACACAGAGAGCTGACACAACAAGATGACACAACAAAAAGAAACACAGATTCCTGTGCCACTGATGACAAGAGAAGTGGACAAAAAAGAAGATGCAGCAAATAGACACAGAGAGCAGACAACCGAGGTGGGGGGGAGGGGAGAGAAATAGATAGATAGATGATAGATAGATAGATAGATAGATAGATAGATAGATAGATAGATAGATAAAATTAAAAATGGGAAAAATGTTTGAAAGGACACTTCTCCAAAGAAGAAACACAAATGGCTAAAAAGCACATGAATAAATGCTCAGAATCACTAGCTATTAGAGAAATGCAAATCAAAATTACAATGAGATACCATCTTACTCCCATAAGATGGGCAGCTATCAAAAAAACAAAAGACTACAAGTACTGGAGAGAATGTGGAGGAATGAGAACCCTCATCCACTGTGGGTGGGCATGCAGAAGGATCCAGCCATTCTGGAGGACAGTTTGGCAGTTTCTCAAAAAGTTAGCTATAGATATGCCATATGACCCAGCAATTCCACTGCTGGGTATATACCCAGATGAACTGAAAATAAGGACACAAACTCATATATGCCCACCAATGTTCATAGCAGTATTATTCACTATTGCCAAAAGTTGGAATGCACCCAAATGTCCATCAACAGATGAATGGATAAATGAAATGTGGAATATATATACAATGGAATACTACTCAGCTATAAGCAGAAATACAGTAAAGCACATTTGATAACACAGATAATTTTGAGGACCTTATGTTGAGTGAAGCAATCCAGACATTGAAGGACAAATACTACATAACCTCTGTGATATGAAACAAGCAAACCCAGCTGTCTCAGAGAGTTAGAGACTGGAAAATAGGCTTAATGGAATTTAAGGGGGAGAGGAAGGTTGTGAGCTGATGCCTACATGGTGAAGTCTATGATAAGTTAAAGGTAAGTATTTGTACAGGGAAGGAATAAGATGGGGGCAAAGGGAAACATTTGGGTGGGGCTTTGTGGGTTTGAGGGGGGCTAGGATTAGGAGGATGGGTCAGATGAACATGGGAGAATGTCAGGTATATATTTGAAGCTATAATGTTGAGAAAACTCTTTAGAAAATATAATAAGGAAGAATTACATGTTTAAGGTGCTTTAGGGGTCATTTGGTATAGGGGCAAGCTTCTCGTGAGTGATATCATTTTGTCATAGTGTGTAATATCACTGGGTGGAGACCCATACAGTGAGTGTGAAGGTGTACTCACATCCTGGGGAGACCTGACGTTCCCAAATAGAGGGAATTGTGTCTCTGGAGAGAATCGGTGGCTCCCAATTAGTTAGGACAGTCTAGTATATCAAGCCCTCAGCTTTGCTACAGTATCTATAAATCTGGTCCCTGAAGTAGCGAAGATTGATTGTCACTGTGGGCCCTGAGGGGAGAGGGTGAGAGGTATAGAATAGATGGAAGCAGGGCAACTGGGGGACAGTGGAAGTGCCCCACAAGATCATGCAATGATGGATATAGGACATGTTAATTTACACCAAAAGTGTATAAAAATCTATGAGTTAAAATGCAAACCATAATGTAAAACATAAGGAAGCTAGAAATTTAGAAATTAGTACAGTCTAAAATATAAACCATAATGTAAATCAAAATGGAACCATGTTTGATAGCTATGTTTCAAAATCTGTACATCAGCTGCAGCAAATATAACATGAACATGTAAAAAGATCACTGCTAGGGAAAAGTGAAAAGGGTTTGATATTGGATATATGGGAGTCCCCTATATTGTGTATGTGAATTACTATGATCTAAAACTTTTTTGAAGATAAAATGAAAAAATTAGAAAAAAAAAAGGATGCAGACTCTGAGGAAGAAATGAAAGAATTGCCTTGCCACTGTACTTACAGGGCAACACCTATTAAAGCACTACTCATATAAAATAATTTGTGATGATTTTAACCATATTGGTAGAAATAAGGAGAGGGGGCAGATAAAAAAGGGGTGTGTATGTTTGTCTGTATTTATCAGAATCTCTGATATATATATGAATACGGAATAGTTGAGGGAAGGTGTACTAATATTTATCAGGCTCTTTTTATATGTCAGGCAGAGTCCTAATACTTTATGTGAAGTAACTCATTTAACCCCCCAATTAATCCAGTGAGATAGCTCATTTTTAACCTAATTTTTTATGAGGATAAAAGGTTCAAAAGAAGTCAATAACTTGTCTAAAATCTCACAGTTAGGAAGCAAAGAATTTCCATTATACTCAGTTTGACTTCAGGGTCCACTTTCTCAATAACTTCGTTAGAGCTTTTTTTTTTTTTTGAGATGAGATAAGAAAGCATATACAGTGCTAAAACAATGATCTAATATTTTATTAATGCAATCCCAGAGTCTTCTGGAAAACTACTATAAATGGCAAGTGTGTTTAGGATCCAGAGGATACTGAAGGGAGAGTCCAAGAGGGTCATCATTTCTTTGCTCTGGGGATTAAGAAATCATCACTTGAAATATAAGCTGAGTAGAACGTTGTGTCTCAGAAGATCTAATGATAGAGCTGTTATACAGAATGTAAACACAAGCTCAGTAATCTTTCCTCAAGAGATTTATATATGTGTATATATAGGACATGAAGTTCACTCCCATTAACTGAGCTTTTTTATTGGTGAGGTCATGTAAGTTTGTTGTTCTCCTTCTTGCCTGTGAAGAGGACATCCTGAGCATATCCTCAATTAGAAATCACAGCTTATTCTCCCAGAATACCTTTCTAGCATGTCAAAGATTGAGGAATATACTGATGACTAGTGCCTCCTTACTCATCAGAGAATTTTTCACCCTTACGATAGTGGGGACAAAGGGCCCTCAAAGCTCATCATCAGTGAGTTCTCCGGGCAAGTGAATCATCCATCTTTGACTTACTAATTTGCTTCCAAACCTCAACCACAAAGGTCAAGTATTCTGGGGGAGTACTCCAAATCTTGATGTGAGCTGGGGAGAAGCCTGTGTCAGAGTGAGGAAATGCTAAGACATTAGGAGATCTACCAGCACTCTCCTAAACAGAGACCCACAGTTTGAAAAGGAGAGAGCAAAGATGAGAGGACAATTTGGACTCTTAGGCTGGAGCAATGTCCTCAGGAAGTCAGTCCCCTAGATGCCTTGCTGTGTTTCTTCAGACAACCTTCATCTTGTAACCCAGCAGATGCAAATATCTTCCGGAGATAACGTCTGAGGGTGCATCTCTAATGTCATCTTTACCCCTGTGCCTACAGTCAATAAGTGAAGTAAATGGCTGTGGAAAATGGGTCCTCTGTGACTAACTTTATCCTTATGGGATTAGCAGACAAACCCGGGCTCCAGCTGCCCCTGTTTTTTCTGTTCTTGGTGAACTTTATGTTCACTGTTGTGGGGAATTTGAGCTTAATTAATCTTATATGTGTCAGTTCTCACCTTCACACCCCCATGTACTTTTTCCTCTTCAATCTGTCCTTCATTGATCTCTGCTATTCATTTGTCTTTACTCCCAAAATTCTGTTGAGCTTCATTTTAGAGAAAACCATCATCACCTTTGCAGGATGCATGGCTCAGCTCTTTTTCTTCTGCTTCTTTGTCACCTCTGAGTGCTATGTGCTGACAGCCATGGCCTGTGATCGCTATGTGGCCGTCTGTAAGCCCCTGCTGTACACTGTCACCATGTCTCCTCAGGTGTGTTCTTTGCTGATGTCTGGTTCATATGTGATGGGGTTTGCTGTTGCTATGGCTCACACAGGGTGTATGATCAGGCTGACATTTTGTGGTTCTAACATCATCAACCACTACATGTGTGACATCTTCCCCCTGCTCCAGGTTTCCTGCAGCAGCACTTATGCCAATGAGCTTGTTGTTTCTATTATTGGGGCCACAGTTGTCACAGTATCTAGTCTCATTATCTTTATCTCTTATGCTTTGATTCTTTTCAACATCCTTCACATGCCATCTGCTAAGAGTTGGTCCAAAGCCTTCAATACCTGTAGCTCCCACTTAATAACTGTTGGCCTTTTCTATGGATTTGGGATGCTCACTCATGTCAAGTCATCATCCACTGGGTCTTTAGTGCAGGGAAAATATTTCTCAGTGTTTTATACCAATGTGGTGCCCATGCTGAACCCCCTTATCTATAGTCTGAGGAATAAGGATGTCAAAATTGCTGTGAAGAAAACCCTGCAAAGAATAACAAACTGAGTAGGACCATTTATTTTCAAAGTCCCTGACTCCATTATGTGTTATTTCTCTTCTATAACCATTCCATTCTCTTTTTACTATTCTTTTTTTTCTTCTCTCCATCTTTCTTTCTAATGTATTCTTGGAAGAATTTTTGTTCTAATTTCTTTTCATTCAATATACAATGTAATTAGAATCTATTCTTTGACTTCATTGTCATCTTCAATTTCATGTTGGCCCCAACCTGATGTTCGCATGTTTATTTCTGTTATCATATGGAGACACTATTATCTGTTTAGATATAACAGTACCTACTAGTTTTCTTGTTTTCTCTTCCCCATCCGTGGTGAGTTTTGCAGTTAGATATTGTCTGACAAGTTTATCTTTCTTTTCTTTCTCTTTCTCTGAATCAATTACATAGGGCCCTTTCTTATGTCAATATCTAAAACTGCATTAAAACAGAGTATGGGGCCACCTGGCATATGAATAGACCTAAAATTTAAGTCTTTGGGACATAAACTAACTTAATGGACATAGTGCTAATTATAGGTTGGGTAGCAAATACTGTGGACATATAAAGTTATAAATATTTTCAGAAAGCTTTATAGTTGTTTTATTAGTAGTTCTTGTTCTGTATTTTGGCATCAGTCTATAATGGAACTGAAGACCTTTTGCACTAGGGTTATTTTCTTCTTGGGTATGTGTAAGGACCAACTAGGATCCCCAGTGTGTCCACCTTCCTCAAACTCCATCAATGATGAAGATTATAGGCATTTCTTGTTATTGTCTCTATTATATTGCATTGATAAATGGATATGGTGTATTAATTGAATTGAAATTGTCAGTGATTGTCCAGGTATCATGGAAGAGGTTTTATTTATCTGCCTTCTTCTCCTAAAACAAATACGGGGTTCTTTGGGATTGTGATTAAAAATTACACAGTGACATACTTCTCTACAGGATAGAGAGTCACAAGTAAAATAAAGTTCCTTTGTTTGCCTAGTTATGTACCAAGGGTTCCTTTTTGTAAAGGAAGAAAGTCTCTTCACTTCTTGTAAAACACAAACAAAAATATTATAGCAAAACTTATCTTATTGTGGTGTGTTCTTTCAGTGTGTAAGTTTGACTTCTCCCTTTTATGTTTTGCAAGAAAAAATTTAATCTCTGGTGTGTGCTATGTGGCAAAAATCCTATTAAAACCAAGTCTCCTTATCATGCTCTGCAGATGAGGAAAAATTTATAGGACTTGCTCAAACTCACACAGCTGATGTCACAGGGCTCAGGTTTTGAAGCTAATATTCATCCCAGGAAGGACGGGTAGGGGAAAAAAAGATTTGTGAAAGGAGAGAGAGAGAAATTCTGGAAAATTGTTTCAAAATGAGCCTGAATGTGGGGATGTTTTGGGAATGATGCCTTTAACCAAAATGATATTGGAATAGAGGAGATCGATAAGTGCGCAACTTGAAATATGCATATCACCCAGAGAGGTTTGATTTTAAAGTAGCTACAAAAAAGATTAAAGCACAATCCTATTTAAATAGTGGTCATTTCTTTTGATGGAGAGACTGAAAGTTTGGGAACCAGCCTCCCTTGTAGAGCATGGTACAATATCCAGAATAGAACTAATTTTATAACCTGTTAGATATTAGGTTATAGTGTACATTTGGAAACACAATAAAATAATGGCTATTCACAATAAAAGCAATAGAAAATCAGGCTCCGTAAAATCTTCTGTTTTCTGTGTTACACAGAAGATTAACTTGTTTGTGACTATGTTAAATGAGATTAGGGAGTAGATGTTCCTCAGAAGACATAATACCTTGGGGATGTAGTTAAGTAGATCTGTGATTTTTATGCTTATGAAAATATATCATGAGTTTTTAAAAGTTTTAAAAACCCTGCTATAATAATAGTCTTAAAGTAAAATAATGGCAGTTAAGATAATTACAAAAATCTGAACAATTTATTACTATAAGATCACAGCACAATTTATATACATTTATTATAACATTCATCACATAGTCACAATTTTCTTCAAAACTCTTATTCCCCAAGCAGTACCTGAATGGTTTACTTTCTACTTCTGTTCTTCCTTTGGCTATATCCATTGAAGTGCCTGTTAAATAGATCGTTTAAAATTGTTTGGTTTGAATTTTGCTCTGAAACACACATTTTTAAATGTTCAAGTTTAAATAAAACATAAATAAGGTACATCATGTCTATAAATCCTGGGTACTTAACGAACTTAAATATGACTCGTAGGCATGACACTTCTTGTAGTCCAAGTACTGTACTGCAGTCACCAGCACACTGCAGTGGACAGTGAGTCAGGCAACAACAGCCTGTCTCACTTCTGTGAAGTCACCAGGCTTCAGTGTATAAAGAAGTTGAATATATATTTCTGTATTACTTGGGAAACATAATCAATACTTTAATTATAATCATGTTTTATGGTATGTTTAAATTCAAACCTAGTGTTTACATAAGTATTATAATAAAAATTAGATATGAAATATTTTCAGAATAAAGCTTATTTTACAGCTATTTAATATTCAGAAGTTCTGTACCAATAAAATAGTGAATTTCTTAAAAATATGGATACTGTCATATTTATCTTTTTTATTTTTCCTGCTTCATAAATGCAAATTAAATTGGAAGTTTTTTGTTTTATTTGTATTCACCTGCTTATTAATGTATACTAAGGCTATATAAAATGTTGTTATACATAATTGCTTAATTACATTAATTACATATTTGCTTTAAGCTGATTAAGTGCCATTAATTTAAAATGGTAATATCCCAAAGTCTAATTCTCAATGAAAGCATCAAGTTAGAAATCTCAGAAACCTATTATATTGTGCTCATAGATTGAAGTTCATTCTATCACCTACAGAAACTGAAATGTTATCAGAACATTGATTTAATAAAACTTGCAGGTTGAATTATTAATGGAAAAGTTTTACGTTTTTATATGCAAAGTCCCCATTGTTTCTCCTTCATGAATAAAGATTGGGATGGACCTTTCTAGCCATTGAGTAGAATCTGGTTTGACAAATGGGTTTCAGGTTGAAGCATTGAACTTGGGCTATTCAGGTTTGACCTGGAGCAGTTGGAGTTTCAGTCTGCTTGCTCCGGTAGACTGCAGCCTACCAGAGCAATCAGACTGAGAGTAAGGGTAGAGAAGATCTGCTACAGTAGACACCCCAGGCTTTGGAAGGCAGAAAGAACAGTGAGGCAGCATAGCACTCAGTGCTCCATTTCAACAACCCAACCAAGAGTTGTTCTGCTACACGGGTGCCAGCTACAACAGACACATGAAAAGGGGGATAAACCCTTTGCGGACAAGGGATGTGTGTTTCTGTGCCTAAGGAGCATAGTGCTAAGCTTTAGGTGCTCCAGTTTGCATTCGTGGGAGGCCAGGCAGGGAATCCTAGGTGGAAGCTTATAGGTGTCTGTATCAGGCACTGCTGTCCATTTACAGCAGATATGTCCTTGCATTGGGGCCTAAACTGTCTGCTGCATGACTGCTCTGATAAGCACAGGAAGTCTGCAAATCAGGGCTTCTTATGAATTTGAAATGTTTGAAATTACAAAGTGACATTTAGTTCCAAATTGGTTCAACATTAAATTTTTCAATGAAAGAAAGAGTTCTTAATTATTTAAATATGAATTCAAATTGCTGTCAATTTTTAAATGGTTTTAAAAATAATTTCAAGCTCTGTGTTACTTTTACATACAATATTTCTTTCTGTTAGTGATTTTAAATAAATTGTGGTTATTATTATTAGGAACACTTGATCAGGAATTGCAACTAACTGTTAAATTCACAAAACCTGATAGGTTCCAGAAGCAAGCACAAGAAATAAAAAAACATTTTATTTGGAAATATAATCAGAGAAAATAAGATAATCACAATTCTGTTTTCAGTATAAGATGGATAATTTTAAGCTTGAATAATTCACAATAATATGGTAGAGAATAAAAATACTGTTTTTTCTTATTTTACCATCAATCATAACATACATATTGAAAAATTCACAAACGATACATGTATGGTTCAATAAATAAAAGAAAAATTAATGTAGTCTCCACCCAGGTCATAAAATAAGATATTGTCAGAATATTTCATTGAGTATTTTTATTATTTTTTTTTGTAGGAGTTTTCAGTGGGTGTTCAGGGCCCAATGAACTACCCAAGAATTGCAGATAGGTGAGTTATTAAATAGCTTATTCAGTTGAATTTGTCCATAGATTAGGCTAAGTGGGCAGGATGCACTCACTTTATAGTTTGACTTTGGGGTATGTCTTCATAATTGGAGAAGTATTTGAATGAACAAAATTATTTAATCTTGGAAAGTGAAATCCTATATATTATAGTTTTGTTAGCTTTTCCAGGTTTGCTTCCATTAAATATTTCAGCTTTTTAAGATGGTTAAAAGGAGAATTTTTAGTTTATGTTACTAGAATAATTTTTTTTAAAAAATCACATAAAACAGGACTATGCAACATAAACAGGGAACCCTAATGTAAACCATGGACAGTAATTAATAGTACAATTATAATAATATTCTTTAATTAACTGTAATAAATCTACCACACTAATGCAAGTTATTAATAATGAATGGGGCTAAAAAGGGAACTATTTTCTGCACAATTGTTCTGTAAACCTACAATTAATATAATTAGAAAAAAAACATTTGATAATATTACTTTATCATGACATGGAATTATTAAAATAATGTACCCAAAATATTGTGAGAGAAAATACCTAAATGCAATTTGATAGCTATGTAGGTAGTCTACACTGAGCTTCCTTATGGCCTTTGGATTTACCTCCCTCTGAATCCTGTACCTTAACCATTTTATCTGATAACCCAGAATATAATTTGAACCATTTTTGTATTTCCATGACACTAGTTTTGTTATTATTTTTCATAATACAAAAGGTTTTTCAAGCTGTAATTACAAAAGAAAACTTAAAGGAAATAAGGAAAAATAAAAAACATGAACAACATAAAATAAGTTTCTGAAACTAAGGTTTTTTTCCTTCAGCCCATGATGGACTCATACATCTTTGAAAGAATTTAGAACAATCTTTTCTTCCCAGCTTCTGTCAATGTGTTCTACTGTTTCTTGTCTTTCTGCTCTGAACTGGTTCCATTTATTTGCCTATAATTAATCCATTTGATTTTCAGTTTGTGTATTTGGTAGCATACTCCAGTTATCCCTCTCTTCTAAACCGAAATTTTCCTATTTCTAATGTGACCCACTGTGATAGTAGGCTATTGTATTAACTTGGCCACGTAATTGTGCCCAGTTGTTTGGTAAAGCAAGCATTGGGTTAAATGTAATACAAGGGTATTTAGAGACTTTAGTCACCATTGACTTCACTGCAAAGGTAAATCATAGATAGCTGATTATAATTAAATCAATTGGAGATTGCCGTCAGCAATGAGTGATGCTTTATCCAATCAGTTGAATGCCTTAAAAGGGGAAGTGATTCCAGCATTGAGTGAGAATTTCCCAGCTCATCTTTGGACAGCCATCATCTCCCAGAATTCATCAAGGACCTTCACTGAACTGCTATTGGAGCCCCTGGTTGCAGCCTACCTGAGGAAACTGGACTTGTACATCTCCACAGTCAAGTGAGAGACTCATAAAATCACATACTATTGACAGATATCTCTTGTTGATTCTGTTTCCCTAGAGAACACTGACTAATACACCCACCCAATAATGTTCAGCCTGATGGAATTCTCTAGTTAGCCACTGATTTTGAGAGACAGTTACACCAGTGCTTCTTGAGTTTTAGTGAAGAAATGGCCTTTTCTGACCATGATAATAAGGCCCACCCAATCTGAGGCTTTTAGTAAGATGCTTTTTATTTATTCACCCTTGCCTGAGAGAAGCTGGCAGTCAGAAGTCCTGTCAGTGGCCATCTTTTTACTATACATAGAAAACCTGATTAGAAGAAAATAACCAGAGATGCAGAGAAAAAAAAACTTTAATACAAAAGTTAGGCAGAACTTACATTTATTATGGCTGCAGACAAGAGCCAAAGTTGGCCTAAAGTGACTCAGACCCTACTCCCTGGGCTGTGGTTTTACTCTTGCTTAAATACCCAAGTTACTACTTAGCGTTTGCTTTGTTTATGCATTAGCTTTCATGCATATGGATGAACCCACATAGCTAGTTATGTAATTGTATGATTAGTATATTAAGGAAATCATGCACATGCATTGCATGATTAAAAGAGGGGTGGAGTCCACCCCTGGGTGGAAATTTTGCTATGTTAATTAAGCAAGTTGAAGTGAGGACAGCCAGGGGCTTCTTCTATATAGGTCTGGCCAACCAGTTGAAGCTGATTTTCATACTTCATTTCTTCAACAGGATACTCTTGACCACAAGAAAGGGAATTTGGCATTGAGAGGGTTCTGATTTACATATAATTCTTTCCTTTGTATCTTAGGAACAGGGAGAGAAACAAGTTACTTTCAAGTATTTGGTCACTCTACATCCATCAATTCCCTCCTTATAGTTTTTGGTGATATTCTTATCACAGGGGAAAGGGACAAGGCTCAGATCTTTTGTAAGTACTTCCTGCTGACACCATGGGTGTTGATCTCTTAGGAAACTATAGGAGGAAGGTGTTCGGAGGAGGAAAAGTTGGTTTGTTAGAGTTTGCAATTGCTTTTGAATAAAGTGTTGCATGCATGATATGAGTACGGGTGCACCTGCCAAAAGAATTAAGACAATTAATGAAGTGGAGCAGCTACCTGGTGAAGCTGGACAAGTTCCAGAAGGAAAAATTATTTCCCTGTATTATGAAGCTATTGGCTTAGTTTTTTAGTTCCTTAGTGTTCTTCTCTGAAGAGATTGGTGGCTAAGTATAAGAATGCAGCTGCAGTTATAGTTGATGCTGTGATTCTTAAAAAGGCAAACAAAGAGAGTAATTGGATTGCTTTCTTTGATCATTTGTGGTGTTACATGATTTGGGGTTTGTTTTTACAAAAGTTTGTTGATTTTTATTCAAGTAGGCTCTTCTGGCCACTGCTTTCAAGGTGCAGATTAACTGAAGCCTTCCACAGTACAGCTGGTCTAGGTATTACTTGATTGTGCACATTCACATAGTACCAACACTTGGTTCTATTGTAGAGGTTTGGGATGATTTGCAAAACACGTGTGAAAAATGATCAGTATTTTTCCTCAGGGCTAGTTATTGGTAGGTCCTGAGAGAATGAACAGAATTATTATCTGGTGGAGTTTTTTTTTCTTTCTGAATAGGAAACACAGTTTCTTAACTGGTTCCGCTTCATACTTTGCTTCATGCTGAGGTGAGGTCTCTGGTTTAGAACTTCCTTTATCTGCCAGGTCTGATAAGTAATAAGGTTTTGCTTTGGTATTATGGACCTAGGACGGATTCTCTGTAACTTCAGAATGAGAGGTTAATAGTATTGTGTAATGTTCTCCTATTTAGGTTTAAGTGGATTTGTTAGTGTTTGTTTTTCCAAACTTTTAAAAGAATCTGATCCCTGACTGAGAAGGAGTGGAGCGGTTGGTCAGTTGGGTATTTTAGGGGCATATTTGCATATGGGTGCATGAGGGTGAGGAACTTTCCTCACTGCAAGGCCTACTTCTGGAGGGTAGTCTCTAAGGTTATTGGGGAATTAAATTTTTCCCTTGGGTTGTTTAGAAAGGGTCTTTTGTACAAGAGCTTGAAAGAACTTAACTGAAGTTCTCTTATGGGGGCCATCATCACCCAAAGGAGAGCTAGGATAAGTGTTTCTGTGCATTTTAACTATGTTACTTGACAAATTTTATTGAAAGTTTTCTTTAAAGTATAGTTCATTTTCACCATTTTTCCTGACAACCCAGGTCTCCAGGCTACATGCAACTTCCACTTAATTCTGAGACACGGGTTAATGCCTTGCACCACAGCTGAAATAAAAGCAGGTTCGTTATCTGACTTCTGACTGAGTTGTCTGGGGCAGTCCAAACCTTGGGATCATTTCCTGGAGGAGGAACTTAGTTGCTATGGAATGCTGTTTTGTGTGGTAGGGAAAAGCTAACACTCATCCTGAAATGTTTTTACAAATATGAAAATATACACAACATTTTTTGTGGTTTTATAGTAATGTTTTGGGTAACTCCTATTTCCCATGGGTTTAAGATTCCCAACTAGTGGGGCTGCATAGGCAAGTACCATGACCAAGTGAACTCATTTTCCCAATTTGTGTTGTTTGAGGTATAGTCACCAACAGATGATTATTACCTCCCCTTTTGGGCTGTAGGACTACTGTTGCTATTAGTTTTTAAATTGGAGCAGGGGCTGTGACCTGAGGTGCTGAATTTAAGCTGGGTAAGGTTGGAGACAGTTTCTTAGTTCATTGTTGTAAAGATCTGTCATTATTTTTCATTTGCTCCTTTGAAAGGCTATTCATCCTTTCTATAAGACCTGCACCAGTGGGGTTATAAGGCACATGGAAAGTTTAAAAAATATTCTGATTCACAGCCTAACTGCATGATGTGACCAGTGAATGGAGTTTCTTGGTTACTGTTAATTTGCGCAGGTGCCTCGTATAGGGCAGTTACTGTTTTTGGTAGCAAATAGCACCTTGTTGGTTTTAAGAGTTTCATGGCAGTGTCTGTGGCAGTGAAAGCATGCCTTGTGGAGGGGACCAATGTGATCCACTGCCAAAATGCTATTGCAGTCTGTGATTGGCCAATATGTTCTATCCAGTGAGGCAATTGTTGGCAGTCATTGGAGTGATCATAATGGACACTTGTGGGTGATGCTCACGAGCTGCTGGTAACAGGTAGCTGGAACTGCTGCCACAGGGTCTGGTAGCCATGATGTCTGCTTTATCCTGTGGAGTTACTTTGTTGCTTTTCAGGTTTCAATGACACAGTTTCATATCTTCATGAGGGTTGTAGGGATGTGATATAAATAGATAGTTGCCTGTCATTGCTGGCAGGTGTTTCAGATGTTCCTCCACAGATTTCTCCACCACAGAGGGCAGCCCATGGTGGTTCATTGTTCCTGTCTTGTTTCTGATATCTATAATTCACTCCCGGATAGGGAGTGACTGTACATTATTCGGTTAAGCCCTCTAATGGGTCATGGTATGTAGTACACAGTTGTTTCTCTAAGGAGCCACATCATAATTTGGTCCCCTTCCACAACTGAGACCAAAATGGAGAGGGTATTTGTTTAAAATGTTGCCTTTGCCAAAACACCTCCACTCAGAGTTAATATTGGTGCTTGCTACATTCAATTCATAGGGTAAGTTAGGATTTATCCCCTTTACCTTGAGTCCATGCTATTACTTTCTTTACTTTTTCAAAAGCAACTTGCTACAGGTCCTCCATTTCCATGCACAACATTTTCTGATTAACACACACAATGTTTTTAATATTTGAGATAAATGAGGAATGAAGGGTTTCGAGTAACGCAACAACCCCAAAAAGCCTATTAATTGTTTTGGAATTTCAGGACCTGTTAAGATTAAAATACAAAAAGCTGTTTTGATAAAACAGCCTCTAAGTTGTATACTAACATAATGTATTTCATTTTTGGCTGTTTGAATAGAGTTTTTTTAAAGAATTTTTATTTGTTAATTTACTATTGCCATCTGGAGTTAAGAAAATACACACTGAGCGAACAGAAACACAAAAGAGTTAAGATGCAACAATAGAAACAAAGTTTACTAATTTGATTCATAATATTTACTCCTTTGGTATGGCTGATTCCAAGCTTTCCATCATTTTACATCTTTGATTTTTATTGCTTTTAAGATCTTTAACTGGAACTGAAGGGGACTCTCATAGCACTAACTCACAACTTTTTAGTTTATCTTTCTTCATCTCAAAGAAGATTTGAACATATGGGGGGGGTTTGCACATTTGTCTTGCTATTTATAAAGTAAGTTTAATTGCAATATAGTGTTAAAATTCTAAGACCCATATTTTTGGCCAGATTTCTCTTTGATTTAATCTATATTAGGTTAAGCTTCATTATAAAAAATAATTAATTTATGATTCTGTGACCCAGATTCTTCAAAGTTAAATTAATTTTTTTCAGGATGCATCCTAGTGGTAAGCACTCATGTACCAACACCTCATTCCCCATGGCAGAAGAAAGAAAGAGAGAGAGAGAACAGCCAAAATAAAGGCACAAAAGTCGGTGGGCTTCCCGTTTAAGGGACTGAGGGTATGGGACTCAAACCCATGAAACTTCTCCCACTACCACCAAACCTTTGCTACTTTAGCAAAGGTAAACTAAATACTAATTCACAGTTTGCCAAACCTGAAGAGAAACAGCAAAACTGAAACCAAATGCTAACTTGTGGTTAGCCGAAAGAAAAAAACAAACAGAAGTAATAAATAAATGAATGAACTCACCCACCAAGGGAAGAAGATGAACTGATTCTCTGTCCTAACCTCATGAGTTGATTCCATCAGTGGCTGGAAAGGGATTCTGCCCTGGATACCCTGGAATCCTCTTGAAAATCCTGAGCAGCCACTGGAGTTGGAGATGTCCTGGTACAGATAACCCCCTTCATAGTCCACCTTGGAAGCATTCTTTAGGTACTTTATTTATTTAAGTCCTGGTGGAGTCACCAACTTGTTAGGCCCAAAAGCTAGGTCTTTGTGTATAATCAGAAATGTAGAGAAAAAAACTTTAACACAAGAGTTAGGCAGAACTTACATTTATTATGTCTGCAGACAGGAGCCAAGGCTGGTCTAAAGTGACTCAGACCTGACTCCCCATGCTGCAGTTTTACTCTTGCCTAAACAACCTAGTTACTACTTAGCATTTGCTTTGCTTATGCATTAGCTTTTGTGTATATAGATGAACATACATAGTTAGCTATACAATTGTATGGTTATTATGTTCAGGAAATCATGCTTGCACATACATTGCATGATTAAAAAAGTGGCAGATAACTCCACCCTGGGTGGAAATTTTATAATGTTAATTAAGCAATTTGAAGTGAGGACAACCAGGGGCTTCTTCTGCATAGGTCTGGCCAACCAGTTAAAGTTGATTTTCATACTTCATTGCTCAACAGGATATTCTCAAACACAAGAAATGGAATTTGGCACCAAGAGAAAGTTTCATGTCATTACCTTCCAATTTACATATAATTTTTACCTTTGTATCCTAGCAACAGGGAGAGAAACAAGTTACTCTCAGGTATTTGGTCACTCTACATCTATCAGTAGGGACAAGAAAAGCATTAAGAGAAATTGGACCTCAGTCACATCATCTGAAATGCTGGGTTAGGCTTCACCTGAATCCAAGCAAACATTTGAACTTTTTACTTAAAAAAGTAAAAACTTTATTTTATAATTTAAGCAATTTTCCTCAAAATGAGAGGTTTATTCACTATAATTTGACTGGTTCTTCTAATGCAGTGATTATATTTATGTCAATATAAAATATTTGCTTATATTACATAGCATTACTGGGCAAACAATGTGTATAATTAAAATTATCTTAGAGAGGTGGAGGCATCTTCAGGACATGGAGCTGCCCTGGATGGTGCTTCAGAGGTAATCACCGGACATTGTAAATCCTCACAGGGCCTACATGATGGAATAGAGGAGAGTATGGGACATGATGTGAACCAATGTATATGAGGTGCAGAGGTGCCCAAAGATGTACTTACCAAATCCAATGGATGTGTCATGATGATGGGAACGAGTGTTGTTGGGGGGGGGAGAGGGGGGGTGGGGGGGTGGGGTTGAATAGGACCTCACATATATATTTTTAATGTAATATTATTACAAAGTCAATAAAAAATAAAAAAATAAAAAAAAAATAAAAAAAAAATAAAAAAAAAAAATAAAATTATCTTAAAGGGAAAAACATAGCAAAAAATGTCATTTATAAACAGATAAAAATTAAAGAGGCAAATTTAAATTTTAACAATTAAACATGGTTTGTAATTTTAAACCTATATTTCCTTTTGCTACACTAATTGCAAGACTAGGTGAAGATATTAGTCTATTCTACTCTTCATATTTCTTTTAAATTTACAGCTTCAATGTAACTAAGTAACATCAAATTGCACTAATTCATATTCTGTCTATTCTGAATTTTTAAAACATTGGTACCCTAGTGACCATTATATTTTACATATGCTATAGGGCATACTTATAATTTTAACATTTTATTAGTCTTAAATATTTATTTCTTTTTAACTGTTGAAAGATATTTTAGTTGGGTATAGAAATCTGTAGGCTGAGAGGTTTTATAATCCTTTGAAAAATTTAAAGGTAATGATCTGCTGTCCACAGACTTACATTGTTTGCTTGGAAAGTCTGTTGTCATTCTTGCCTTCATTTATCAGCATATAAGGTGTCTTTTTGTACTCTGAGCTCCTTTTAAGATTTTCTCTTTATCACTGTCTTCACAAAATTTGATGACCATGAACTTTGGAGATATTTTTGTCATGTTTCTTCTGCATGGAGTTCTTTTCATTCTTGAATCCATAGATTCTCTTAAAATTTTATCTTTATATCTAAGATTAATTTTTGCTAATAATGTCAGCTATTGATGGAGGCATTTTCCATTTTTTGGTATAGATATATTATTGTTCCAGCCTCACTATTTTAAAATCTTGCTATTTTCTCCATAAAATTGTGCTTGCACTTCTGTCAAAATCCTTTGATCTTATATGTTTTCATTTATTTCTGGAATCTATACTCTGTCTTAGTGATCAGTCTATACTTTTGTAAAATAATACATTAAAACCAAAAATATTTTAATTAAGTATCTTTGTATCCTGAAAGAACCTGGAAAATAGAAACGGTTTCTCATCAAAACATTCTTGTTTTCTCAGAGCAATCTATAGATGAATTGGTTCATCCTGCAAAGCACATGGGTATAAAAGGAGAGGTATTTCCCTCATTCATAGACCTGGCATAAGATGGATTGAGATACATAAGTGAACATGATCCAAACAACAAAGAAACCACAATTATTTGGTTACTACATGTCCTGAAGGCTTTAGCCTACCTTCGGCAGAATTGATATGGAAGATGCTGCAAAGAATGAAACCATAAAAGATAATGGCAGTTACACTGGGCACAAAGTTTTTGATGCTTCCCACAATGAACACCACCAGATCATTGACATAAGTAGCTGTGTAAGAAAACTGGAGCACAGGGATGTTGTCAGATAAATAATGGTTGATGATTTTGGCATCACAAAAGGTCAGTCGTAGCATGTATCAGCTGTGGGCCATAGCACCAGAAAATACCATCAAGGATGAACCAAAAATAAGGTTGGAGCATACTTTCAGGGAAATGGCAATGTTATACAAGTGTGGAGAACAGATGGCCACATAAGAATCATAGATCATTGATGTCAGTGTATGGTACTGAGAAATACAAAGCTACAACAATGAAAACCCCACAGAAAGTAGAAATGGATCATGTACACAATCTAGGAAATAGTATTCTTCCTTGACATGATGTTGATTATGGATGTAAAAATAGAAGTATAGTAAAGTCTATGAGGGACAAGTTAAAGAGGAAAAATTACATGCAATGTGAAGCTGCACATTCAGCCCGAATTATGTTATCAAACCCAAGTTTCCCACTATGGTGAACATTGCTAGAAAGAGATAAAACAGATGGAGATGGAGATCTGGGTGGTCTGTTAACCCCATTAGAATGAATTCAGACACAAAAGAGCCGTTTCCAGTAGCCATTTGGATCTGAGGGATCTGTGGGCACCATGAAAAAATTACTGGAGAGGGTAATCCAGATCTTCCAACAATACCTCCTCATACAGGAGTGGACTATTCAGTGGGAATATCTGAGACTACTCCAGAAAGAACCCATAGAAACTGCCTTTATCACTCCCATGAACTTTGAGTGACACTGATTTTTCCTTATGAGAGTCCTGTGTCAGACTGCCAAGGAAGTGCAATGCAAAGTACCAGAAATCTGTTGGGTTTTATAAAGGGTATTTATTTGGGGTAAAAGCTTATAGTTACAAGGTGCTAAAAGTCCTACTCAAGGTTCCTTTCTCACCAAGATCAGTTGGCATGTGTTGAAGAAAGATAATTCTTACATGTTAAGGTCTGTGATTCATTCTGAGTTAGTAATTTCTATAGTGTGAGATAGACATCCCATTTCTCATCCAGTTATCCCAACACTGCTGTTGAAAAGACTAATCTTTCCCCATTAAATTGGCATCCTTGATGACAAAAAATTGACCATAAATTTAAGAGTTTACTTATGGACTCTCAATTGTATTCCACTGAACTATATGTGTAATATATGTCTCTATATAAGTATACAGATATATATTTGTATATCCATATATAGGTATATATTTATGTGCCTGTAGACAAATGTATACACACAAAAACACGCACACCCTTCAGTATATTTAAATGTAGGAAAATGTTCTCTATTTACCACTCTTCGGTTTTCTTTCCAATATCATTTGTATGTGTTGTAAACTACTACTTTGCCTCATTTCTTAAGGGTTTTTGATTCCCACTTCTTAATAGTTAAAAATGATAGTGGAGGTAGTTGTGGAATGCTTTAAATCTATTATTTTCACCATTTGTAATTGTGTAGAGCAAAGAGTGAAGTTAGGATAGAAAGAGGAACACCTTTAGTGATTTTTATCTTTTTGAAACTTTAGTAATTCTTAACAAACTCCAGAGAATTCAAATTTGAGAGAAGGGAAAATGAAAGGAGTGTACAAAAGAATTGCCAAGTTTTTCTCCCACAATTTACAATTTATAATATTTTCTGCAGTTTAAAATTATTCAATTTTTAGTCAGATGCAATTGTGAGATATATATGTATATATCTCACATACATATCATATATATACATTTCAGGAGTAAATTATAATTTTTAATATTTTTCATTATAGCCTTATTTAGGATATTCTGTAGAACAGCTTTTTTTTCTTTTAATTAATTCAAATATTTAATCAAAAGTCTCAACAGAGGGAGCTAGTACATTATCTCTGAAACAATATATAAGGAGAAGATATATATTTAGTTGGGCCATATAACATTCCTTTATTTTTAGGTAAATTTCATGCAGATTTGTTTCATTCTGCACTAGTTTTGATACCAAAGGAAATTCTTATTTTAGTGCATTTGAAATATTGAAGAAGGCTCTTTCCTGAGGATTAAGAGTACCCATTCTGCTATGCCATTATTTATGCTACAGATCATGTAGGGAACTTATTTTCTAGCAAACTCTCAGAGACAGAAAATTTCTGCAATAAGTGCATTTTGATAGGAATGTAAATTGGACCTTTGTGCACTTCTCTTGAAATAATACATATACAGATTGTGAGATTTATTAGAGAACATTTCTGAGTCCTACTGCTCATAAATGTCATTGATCTTTACCTTTTCACACAACATTTCCAGGCTTTTAATGGATTCATAAATTTCAAACTCTAGCCAGTTTTGAGGAAAGGAAACATGTACCTATTAAACAATGCTTACTTTGTTTTGGACAGAACACAGTAGTTGAATGATCTCATCATATAAATTATGGATTGACAGATCCCCTTTGTATTTATTCATCTTTACCTTAGTTCTAAGAGAGAAACAGAATCAGGCTAGCCAGCTCTTAATGCATCATAATTCTGATTTGAAGCATTATTGTCTACAATTAGAATCTCATTGAGATGGAGAGCCAGGACTGATACAAGGATGCTGATCAAGGGAGTCTAGGGTCTCCTCTCTCTCTCTCTCTCTTTTTTTTTTTTTTTTTAACACCACAAGCAGTTGAGGAGTTACCAGGTGGATTGTAACTTCAAGTCATATTTATTTCTCTTAAGATTCTTACCCTGGAGGCTGTGTCATGCATTTCCCTTCTTCTTATCTAATTTACTGAGTCTAGTGGTTTCCACATCTTAAATCTTGAGAAGATCCTGTGACAGTTTGACCTTATCTAATGAATCCCAGAGAAAGATTATGTTCTTAAATTGATCTATTCCTGTGGGTGTGATACCCTTTGATTGCATTAAATTCAATTGAGGGACCTTTGATTAGATTACTAGATTTGATTATTTTAGGGCTCACTGTCACTGAGGCATGAGCCAGCTTGGGTCTCCACCCTCTTTCTTTCTGGGTCTGATATAAATGGAGAAAGTTTCTGGAGAAACGCCGGGAAAGGGAGCTGCCATATATGATCCAGCTGTGTGAGAGAAAGGACTTCATGTTTGCATACAGCTAAGCTTAAGGGGAGAAGGCTTGAGAGGCTCAAGGTGCTGAGGCCCAAGGACATATGACCAATTAATCAGATTGAGTTCAAGGAAATGTAATGAGAGCATGGCAGACCTGATATCTTGCCTGAGAATGACATGGCAGGGCCCTAAGCTGAACAGTAGCTGACTTTAGAGAGAAAGCACGTCTGATGGTGCTTTGATTTGGACATTTCATGGCCTTGGAACTGTAAGCTTTTACCCTAATTCATTTCCCATTATAAAAGCCAACCCATTTCTGGTATTTTGTGTTGGCAGCCCTGTGGCAAACTAAAATAGGTCCTACACAAGATAACAAAGAAGATGTTTTGAAATCATACTTAAAATTGAAATTTTAGAATGCTTAATCTTTATTCTTATGCATCATAAATTCAAACTCTTTCTGTTTGGGGTTATCACTCCTCCCAGACACCCCAAAAAGTCACCATAATTTTGGTAATACAAGTCATTGTTTCAAGTTTGGTGGTATTCCTTATTTGGAACAGTTTTAAAAGATTAAGAGAGTCTGATGTTTTTGGACTAACAAGGAACCCTCTCTATGTATGGGTTTGTGCCCCTCTGCACAATAAATAAGTACACATGCATATATATTTATATGATTATACTGAGCTAGGTTAGTTGGTCTAAACATAAAAGAGAAAGTTTTCTGTATAAAAAACAAATATAATATCTACTTAAAGTGAGTAGACACAATTTCCCATACAAACATATTTCATTAGCTTCTTTATTGTGGCAGACAGTTCTGATGCCTCCCATTGCTGGCTTATGTCAGAATCTTCTTTCCAGTGGTTGAGGCTAAATGTGGGATAGACTGATTTTGCAATATTTCCTTGCAGCTAATATTTGCCACCTGACATAATTCTGACTGAAGAAACATAAAGGAAGCCATGAATAGGCGTCTGTGGAAAATTTACTTCATAATATACAGGGAAGGACCAGTGAGGGGAATTTTTTTTTTCTTATCCTCTTGCTCTCTTCTTTGGATAAATTTATGTGAAAATATAATTCTTGAAGCTGTGACTGTCATTTTGTGACCATGAGGTGACAAGTCTGAGTACTAAGACCAACAGACTGAGTGCCCTGGAGTGGAAAAGCATGGTACGTTGGGGAGAATGTTGCATTGCTGAGTCTACGCTATGACATTCTACCTCTAGGTTTATGGTAAGGTGAGAAAAATAAGCCTCTATTTTAATTAGGATCTTAATTTTGCATTCTTTAATGAAACTAGAAGTTTTCTTTATCACATAAATAGATACGTGCTTAAAGAGTAATTTGCAAAGAGAGAGAAATAAGACATGGGAATAGATATGTGCATAAAGGGTAATTTGCAAAGACACTAAATCAAAAATACATTACTTAGCACATCAATATATTTGGAGAAATAACTGCCTCCTTTTTGATAAAAATTGATGAGCAAAATTGTAATTTAGCTTTGAGATGTAGGGTTTGTGCAGATCGAAACTCAAGTTTTAAGTATAATCTGTTTCAGCTGACATATTCATTGTTCATTATACCTATGATTTCTCTGCAATGTAAACATTCTCCAAGATACTCTTTACACTATTTTCTGAGAAAGTTCAGAATTTGCACAATACTTAGGTGCTCAAAATAATCAAATCAATCAGAATATTTCTTTCAGAGCTTGTCATCAAATAGAACTCCCTCTTAGGTCCTCCTTTAAGTTTATTCAAGGTGGAATCATAGATTTGGGGACTTACACATTTTCTTTTCACAATTTCTAATATCCATTGGGCAAAGAATGAACACTGAGAGACAGATCTGTGTTTTTCACTATTATTCTAATAATAGTGGATTGTTGAATTAGAATGTGAGGCAAATTCTAGAATAAAGTTTATAAGCCACAACTGTTTAGTAATGCAGGTCATATAAACCTAAAAAATTCTTGATTTCAGGTGTTAGATTTGGGAATGGATGTAAGTCGTTGTGCTTGCAGAATATATTGCTAGCATGTGAGGAATGTGGAAAATATTCTGAGGGTTTTCAATCAGAGGAAAATTTAATTTCCCCAAATACTTATTGGGTATCTATTATGTACTCTGGATTGCCCTTAGCACCAGGAGCAAAGTAGGAAACAAGACAGAAGTGATCTCTGGCCTTGCAAAGCTTATACTTTGTAGGACAGCACAGAAAATAAAAGAAAAAGAATAATGCTTGATGATTGTTATAATGGAGTATCTATGGGAAGCTTTGAGATTATAATTCATGCTAGCTGACATTTATTGACTGCCATTTGTCAGGTACTTTTCTAAACATGACTTACATTAGTTCAATTTAAAGTCACAACAACCCTATGAAAAAGGTGCTAATACTCCCATTATAATCTGACAGACTGTCTGAAACAGAGAATTTAAATAATTTGCCCAAGTTGTTAGAAATGCTAATTATAGGAATAAGCATCAAACACATGCCCTTTAAACCAAGAGCCCAAATTCTTAACTACCATCATGAGAAGAATTTGATGATTTCAGTTACTGAAATGTTATATTTAAGGACCATTAAGGATATTCAGGTATAAATATCCAATAGGTGTTTAGAAATAAAGATAATAGAAGGATTCAGGGCATTAAAATTTATTTCAAGATATCCCTGAAGAGATAACAGCTGAAGTTAATTACTACAATCCTTGAGAAATTTCTAATGAAGAATAAAGTAGCCTGTAAGCTGAAACCACATGGCAGTATTCCTCTGGATATGAGATAAAAGAATAAAATAATACAAGACAACAGATTTCCCTTCAGAGATGAAGATGGCAGGAATATGGAAGTTCCAATTTTTTTCCCTCTGGATTAGGGTGTGTATAATCCCTAGAGTGAAGTACAACTTGAGTAAATTATTGAGTCCCTAAGGAACTATTGACATGCCATAGTCCAGGGTATAAATACAAGCCCCTAATTTCCCTATTACTCACAGAATCTGTTCCCTGGAGAAGAGACTGAGCAAGTTTCTTTACTGAAGACTTTCCTGATTTTATCTGCTATTTGCGGGGGCTCAATTTTAAAATCAGAAACTATGATCTCCTCTTCCGTGACTGAATTCTTTCTGGTGGGTTAAACAGATGAACCAGATTACCAAATCCCCCTTTTCTTCCTGTTTCTCACAATGTGTATGTTCACCATACTGGAAACCTTGGGCATAACAACTCTAATTGTGCTTAATTCCCACTTTCACACCACCATGTACTTTTTCCTGTTTAACTTGTCTTTCATAAACCTCTGTTATTCTTCTGTCTTGACACCAAAATGCTGATCATCTTTATATCAAAGAAGAATATTATCTCCGATCAGGGATGCATGGCCCAGCTCTACTTCTGCTTTTTTGCCATCTCTGATTGCTATGTGCTGACATAATGGCCTATGATCACTATGTAGCCATTCGGAATCCACTCTTGTATAACATTGCCATATCCCCTGAAGTGTGTTTCAATCTTATGTTTAGTTCATACTTGATGGCATTTTCTGGTGGTATGGCCCACACAGCATACATGCTGAGACTGACCTTCTGTGACATCAACACCGTCATCCATTATTTCTGTGATACACTCTCCGTGCTCCAGCTCTCCTGCATGAGGAGCACTTATGTCAGTAAGTGGGTAGTGTTCAGTATGGTGGGCATCAACGTCATTGCACCCAGTCTCACTATCTTCATATTATACAGTTTCATTCCCTGCTGCTTACTCAACATGAGTTCCACTGAGGGTAGGTCCAAAGCCTTCCATACCTGCAGTTCCCACATAACGGCTGTTTCTCTTTCCTTTGATCAATTGCATTTGTGTATCTCCTACCATTTTTTGCCAGGTCTATGAATGAGGGAAAAATCTCTTCTGTCTTTTACATTAATGTGGTTCCCTTGATGAACCCTTTAGTCTACAGCTTGAAGAACAAAGATGTTAACCTCACCCTGAAAAAAACCTTGAATAAACTGTTTTAATTAGAAATGGGATCTCTTTTTCAGGGCAAGGATGATCAATATGTTTACAATATATTTGTTGGCTGCCTTCTGTCCCCCCTTATTTCTTACCAAGCTGAAGGAAATTTTAGATTTCTTTTAGAAATTTATTTCCACTTTCCTTAGAGTTGGTTTTATTTTCTCACCATTTATACATTTTCTTCTTCTCAAGTTTTGGCAGGTTGAGAATAACGTTGAGGAAGGAATTGTGTACATCTCTTTTTTTTTTGGTCAGTTTGAACTTTCTCATTTGTTCCCCTGGAACAAGATGAATGGTTTGCAATGATTGAATAAAATAACAATAGGGCAAGATTTTTCTCATTAAAGGGGACCCAACCTTGCCAGCCAACTGTGACGTGCCACTGGAAGCATGAATTAAATGGAATCTCTGCTCCTGTCTTCCCATCCTCTACTAAGCAGGAGTCTGTCTCCTTCAAATGCCAGTGTCTCACAGAGAATGACATTTCCACAATGATTATAAAAAATCATCCCCATTGCAGTTGCAAACACTATGTGTTAGGCTTCTTGTGCAAAGCATTTTAAAATTTTACTTACACCCCCAAATCCATAATAAATGTTGACTATATGTTTTTATTTTTGGATAGAAATGTGAAACAGAGTTGTTAATGATTAAAGTCACTCAGCTTCTCAATGAAAAAGCCTAGAGTAAACTTTCAGGTCCTGACGCCAATGATATTGTTCTTTGTGATATACATTACTGCTATTATATTATTTTGTTCCAATACACATGAACTATAAGAAAACATTTCTGTTTTGAAAGTTTTCTAACCTTTGTAAGAGGAGAATATATGAGTTTTTCTCAGAAGTTTTGCTATTTTTGTGTATTTAAAAGTTTGATGATTCATTTTGTGGGAAAAATGCAGTTTGTAAGGTTAGTATAATTTAGAGATGAGCAGTGAAGGAGCAGTCTGGTAACCGAACTGTGGATGCTAGGTAGAGGGAGGAAGAACCAACCAATAGGAAAAGAGATCTTCAGCCAACCAATAGAATTAGAGATTTTCATACAAAAGATCCATTACCCTAATTCATAATCAGCCAATCAGTGCTTCCTAGTTATCATACCCTATTACCATAAAATGGTAATCTAGCCTCCAAACCCTAGGCAGTTCTCTCCCATAGAACCCAATGATTAACCAATCAGAGCATCACAACTTGGGGCTCCACCCCCATGGCAGTGACTCAGTGAATCTATATCTAGTGCAGCCCCAAAGGTCTGAGTAAGTTTCCACCTTTGCCCCAGCCAGTTCAATACCAAGCTGCAATAACCAGCGAGCTGTAGCACAAAGGTGTTCCCCTCTATTTTCATCCTGGGAGTGCTTCCACTGATGCCTTGGCCAGGTTTGAACTGCAACACTGAGCTGTAATCAAATAAATGTTTGACTGTACTGAGGTTGCATTTCTTCATTCTGAGGCAATAACAAATAGCTCAAAGAGAAACCTACCTTTTTCTGCATAATAAAATATAATAATTTTGCATTGTTTGCTAGTGCTGGTCTCAGAGAATATGAGACATGGGAGAGAAAGGAGATCAGTAACATATCATTAGGCCAGGACCCAAAGAAACATATGGTCACTAATGAAGTCCCTGGGTGGGAATGGTCAAAGAGAATTTAGAAACTGCATTTCAACCTGAATTCATATTCTGTGCCATAGCTTGCTTTTGTTATCCACCAGTGTCCATAAAACTTTGAGAAAACGTTTGATAAAGACTATACATTGGTAGTCCATTGGGGAATGAAGTAGAAAGAGCAATGGTCACATTTTTGGGGAATCAGAAAAGGCCACATTTCAGGAGATAAAATAGTAAATGTCAACAACACTAGAGTTAGAATTTAGAATGTAAAGTGATGGGATAATGAAACCCCCAACCAATTCTTGCCCTCTCACTTATTGGGAACTCCTAGAATATTTATATAGATCAAGGAATTTCTTTAGGTGGGATGATGGTTTTCGTTATTTTTTTTTTAAAGAAACATTAAAAATCATAGGGTTGGGGTAACCAGCCACAAGTTAATCATGCCTTCTCTTGGCTTCCATATGTTGTGCTATAAGGACTTCTTGTTGTTGTTGGGTACGGGGGGACCAGTGCTCAACCACTGGGCCACATTAGTGTCTCTGAGTTGGTTTTACTCATTAGTTTTACTTGTTGTTTATTTGTCGTTTTTTTTTTTTTCAGGAGGCACTGGAAACTGAACCCAGGACCTCCAATGTGGGAAGCAGAGGCTCAATACTTGAGCCCTATCCACTTGCCTCCCATTTGGATCTTAAGCTATAAAATCTCAGATGCAGATGGGAGAGCAATTATAATTTGAAAGAAAGATTTTTGAATAAAATTGTGGCAGTGTCTTCTAGAAAAGGATGTTGGATTATTTTTCCTTTAAGAATATAAGTAAAAGATGTTTACTATAAAATTCCTTACTCTCAATAGTAATAACAATAATAACAATGGGGCAACCTTTTCTCACTGGAGGAGGTCTAACCTATTGGTATTGCGTCTTTCTCTTAGAGATATATTTGTTTTAATCCATGTGCCTATAGGTGTAAACCCATTTGTAAATAGAGCTTTGAAGATGTAATTATTAGCTGAAGTATAAACTCCTTTCTGTGCAGAATCATCAAAGATACTATTTTGATGAGACCATATTGAATCAGGGTGGCACTCAATCCACATGAATGGTGTCCTCATAAGCAGAGTAAGTTGGATGCAGTCAGTAAAAGAGGCCAGATGTCAGAATTAGACAAAAGGCAGAAGAAGCCAGAAAATAAGGCCATGTGAGAGAGTCAGAGATATAATTTAAGAAACCCCAAGCTTGTCAGCAAGATAAAAGTAAAACGCTATAGACTCCAGGAGAAGACATGGCCTATGAGATCTTGATTTTTTGCTGTAGCATTGCAAACCATGAGACAATAAATTATTTTTGGATAAGGCCAATTGTGTAGTTTTTGCCATAGTAGCACTGGCAGACCAAGATATGGGCTAACAATTGACAATTCAAATGTTTTCTAAGGAAATTTTAATAACTAATATTTTACTGTTTTTAATGTCTGCTAAATATTTAGGCATTGTGAATTTAATTCTTCCTGGTTTTCTTGTTTGTTTTCTAGATATTTAGCATTGATAATACCATCCTTTTTGAAATAAAAATTTTTAACTATTTTAAGAAAGTGTTTCTAAATAATGAAATATGCACCTGTGCTATTTCAGGTCCTCTGTAGACATTGCAGAGGCACCATGTGCTATTTCTTATCTGGACAGATATGTTGAGTTCCCTATTACCTGAGAGTTAACACTACAGCCTGCTCACCTCATTACAAGTATCAAATAGTATAGAAACAGTCTCATTCTTATCAATATTGTTCTTGGTATTGGCACCAGGATTCAATGAAATGCCTTCATTACAAACTATGCTTGCAGCTTGACGTAGATCCAAATCTTTGGATCTCGTCCTTTTGTTCTATATTTCTTACCACAGCTCCTTTTGTTTTTCTGACTTTCCTATTCCTGTTTGAGGATATACCACATGCTCCCTGCTTCTGGGAGTTTTTAATATACCAGTATGTTCATTATTGAAGAGTTTGCTTGCAACTCAACCTTTTACTGTCATTAGGTATACGGGTTGCTCAGATCTGTTTATATGGAAACTCTATATTTGACTTTTTATGGAACTGCCAAATGTTTTCCAAAGTGGCTGTACCATTTTACATTCCCATCATTAATGTCTAATTGTAATGATTAATACATCTAGCACAATGAATAGAAATGAAGTTAGTGGACAGGACTGACCTCTTCCTGATCTTTACAGAAATGTACTTAATAATGCCCCATTACGAAGATCCTGGGTTTAGGATGGATGCATTTGTTTTTTATCATATTAAGACAGCATCCATCAGTAACATCAACTTCTATAACTGACTGTTTTTTGTAAATCAAGAATGGGGTTGAATTTTGCCAAAAGCCTTTTCAACATCTGTGAGCATATTCATGATTTTTCCTTAGAGCTACTAATATGACATATGATATTAAGAGATTTACTAACATGGAATCAGCCTTGTGTCTTTGAATGAATCTGCCTTGCTTTAGGGCCAGTTTCTGTTTACTAATATTGTGTTTAATAGTTTTGCATTGGTATTCATAAGTGATAGTGATTCATAGTTACTCTTTTGGATTTTTTAAGATCAGGTTTAGGTATCAATGCTGCCCTTGTTTGTAAAGGCTATTAAAAGTTTTTCTTCGTTTTCAAACTGTGAAACAATTTATAGAGTTGCAACTCCCAGGAGTTTGAAGGTTTTGTAGAATTGGTCTGTTTAAGCTTTCTATTTTTTTTTCTGTTTGGTTGCATCATCGTCTTTTTGGTACATTGCTTCGATTCCCATTTTCTTTTTTACTGGTAGGTCCCGGGGATCAAACCTGTATCTTCCATCCGGAAAACAGGAATTCAATTGCTTGAGCCCAGCCACTTCCCTAAGCTTTCTCTTTCTAACAATAATTTCTAATTCCTTAAGAAATTATTGATTCTTATGTTCTTAAGAAAATTTCACCTCTGTTTTCAAATTAATTTGCATAGTGTTCTGTAAAGCAGTCTATTATGTTTTTATATAGTTTAATTTTTATTTCTCTCTTGTTATTGTATATTTCTAATGTCTCCACTTTATCTTCATCAAGTTAGCTGGTAGTTTAACAATTTGTATATTAAATGCCAAGTTATTAAGTGGATCTATATTTTGTATATTTCCTGCATTTTTATTTCTGATTTTATCTTTATTATTTCTATATTAATGCTTTCTTTGTGTTTATTTTTTGTTCTTTTTCAGATTTTTTTGACATGGACATCTAAGTCATATATTTCAATCTTTCATTTTTGATAAGTATTTATTCATCTGATTTTTCCTTTGAAAACATTTAAATGTAACCCTCAAACTGTAATTTCAGTTTCATTTTCTCTTTTACCCAGAGTAGTTTAATTGAATATTTAAAAGTTTTGTATGGAAGAGACTTTTCTAATTTAGAGCAATTAGAGGTATCAGCAAGTATTTCCATTCAAGTGGAATGGATAATACTAGTAATATACAGTTTTACCAAAACCAATTATAACACACCTGTTTTCTGTCTTGTCATAGGTAGAAAAAAGTTCCAATGCACAAGATATCCCACCAGTAATAACATTGATCCATTGAATTGATGTAATATTTCTGATTACATAGTACAAGTAGTAGCTAGTATGTTGGAGGCAATGTTAAGATAAATTAGAGAATGGAATTTAACCTTATGAAGATTTAGGAACCTACCACTTCAGTTAACTTTTTAAAGGGCATAGTCATCTGTGGAATGCTGGGGCATCCCATCCAAAGTAAAAGACAAATTGCTGCATTTTTTCATCCTTTATCAAAAAGATGGTTGCAGAACACAACAGATCTCTATAGTTATGAAGGCAACCTACTCTGTTCTCAGTAAGATGGCTCTTAGCCATATACTGGTTGTCATGGAAATCTGCCTGCTTTGAGTGGGGCTTAAGGCAGGAAAGTGTTGTGCAACAGTCAGCTCTGCAGCCCTGTACTTGGGCCGCATAATCTAGCAGTCATTTTACTTTTGGGTAGTCAGTGATGGGAAGAGTTGCAGTATGGATTTCATGGCAATCTCCATAAGAGCATCTCCCCACCAGGCCTCTGGGGTTCTGAATTAAGGCCATGAATTCACAGTGAAGATTTATACGTCTTGTAAGAAACAGCTTCTTCAATGTTTTGAGGTCTTGAGAAATTTGGAATGTTTAACTATGAGACACCAACTGGAACTTCCCATTAAGAGCTGGTTCATTCTAGCCATAAGTCATATGGGGCCATCAGATGGAAGCAGCACATTTTAATTCAGTCCTAATGGCAGTGGAGAGCATCAGTAGGCTGCATGGGTGGTTTTCCCAGGCCCCCATGACATTCTGTACTTTGTACCTACACTGATTCCCCCAATTGTACCTATAGCCATATCTGTGTTCTTTATTAATAGATAGATGAAGGAGAAGGAAATTTCCTGAGCTAGAGATATGAATGGGTCTTCTTCATGTGAGTACAAGATGAAAAGATATTCAAGGGTATCCATAACATCATATAGAGGGGGAAAAAATCTTCCTAATAGGTGGTACTGAGAGTATGATCCTAGTTATTCACTTCTTGTAGTATAAGAATGGCCTGATATTCATATTCTCAGCCTCTCATATCATGCTGTTTACTTTTGTGACTGGGTTTTGTCAGAGGAAGGGGCCATAATTTAAATCATTTGCATGGGAATAACTTGCCCACCTCCCAAAACCTAGTCCTGTTTTATCAGCACATGCTAAGACCTGGTAACAGTGATTAGTTCAGAAATAGTACCTTGAGTATACGCTTTTCTTATTCTTTCCTGCCAAAATAATTTAAAAAAACAACTTTACTCTCTGGAATTGCTGCATTCATATAATTAAATCTAAGCTTCAGGTGGTCTTCTTTACACTACATGTGGAAGAGAGTATGTGAGAATAAAGTCCATAAGAACAAAGCACATGGGATAGAGGAACACTCAGTGCCCCCTGAAGGGAAGTGTGCCCACCGCACCTGAGCCATGGAGCAAGGCTGGATCAGAAAGGTTCAGTATAAGCTGGATGAAGGCCTGAGGAAGATCACATAGTCAATCTACAATAAAACCCTAGGCAAGAGAGAGAAACTAACTTTTAGAATTCACACATCAAAATAACCAGATGCCTAGACATCAGCAATAAATCATAAGCCATACTGAGAAATAGGAAAATATGGCTCACTTAAGAGAACAAATTAAAACATTAAGAATCACATACTTTGGAACAACTAATCAAAGAAGTTGAAACAAATCTCCTAAATTTATTAAAGGACTTGAAATAAAATATGGTATTCACAACTATAATACAAAATACCATTGGTTGTACACTTTGGATGAATTGTATGCTTTATTAATATGTATCAATAAAATTGATAAAAAATATGGATAGATATAAACTATATATGAATATAGATCTAAAGGAAGGATATTAAGACAATATGTGAACAAAAAGTAGAATGGGAAAGTATGAAAAGGAATATAAGAGAACATATGGGGATGCAAAACATAATAATGGGGATTAGAAATACACAAGATGCATACAATAGCAGATTTGAAAAGGATTGTGGAAGAATCAGTGAGTTAGCAGACAGGAAAATTGAAATCATAAATTTGGAAAAACAGATGGAGAAAAGAGTAAGGATAAAGGAGCAGAGTCTAAGGGACTTATGTGACAGCACGAAGAGTCCAACAGATGGATCAAGGGGATCCATGAAGCAGAATAGAAGAGAAAAGGGGCAGAAAGAATATGTGAGGTAATAATGACCCACAACTTCTGAACCCTTACAGAAGACATAAATAGACATGTCCAAGAAGCAGAATACACTCCAACAAGATAATCCCTATTAGACATTCTTCAAGACATATGCTAATCAAGTTGTCAAATGCCAAAATTAAAGATAATTTTGAAAGGAGAAAGAGAAAAGTAATTCATCATATAGGAATCATCAATAAAACAAAGTCCCTTTTCTCCTCACAATCAATGGAGGTGAGAAGGCAGTGGTATTATTTATTTAAGGTTCTGAAAGGAAAGAAAAAAAAAAACCTGCCAGCCAAAGATTCTTTACCTAGCAAAACTGTTCTTCAGTAAGGAGGAATTATTTAAGACATTCACTGGTAAACATAAACTAGAAGTTCATCACCAGAAGACCTGCCCTTCAAGAGATGCTGAAAATGTTTCTTCAGAATTAAAAAGGAAAAAGTCAGAAGAGAGTGGCTTGGAGTTGTATGAAAAAGTGGAGATCTTCATTAAAGGAGGACAGTTGTGAGGCCAATGCACTTTTCACTCAATGGGGCTGAATGGGTTGAAAATATCCTCCTATGCTTGAAACCTTCAGACTACATATCTTATGGGAACTAATCAATGTTTTTTCATCTCCTGGAGATATATTAAGAACATAAATATGGTACCAAAAAGCATTTTACATTTCTCTGGCTATGGTTCATTTGGACATACTTTTTTCCTAAAAAGAGGTATACACCCCAAGCCTACTCATTGTGCAGAGACTCTGACACATAGGATAATGGCCCATTCTAGTAAGGAAAAAGATGAAAGACAGCAGACAAATAAACCCATGGCTCAAAGGAATGCACACTGTTCCTGGCCATCTGGCTTCTTAACATCCTCTGGGGTTCTAATGGTGGGATCTAACTTCAGGGTTGCCAGAAAGATAGGATGTGGGAACTTGGAATGCAGATTATGTAAATGTCTCTACACCAATGAATATGTAGCAATCAAACTGGACCCAATAAAATCACATGCTCCACAGCTTCATTTAGAGTACAGGTTTTATAAACTGTTCAGAAGTGCAGGTGAATTTCTCTCACAGCTATAATACTTTAGACCTTAAGAGAAATACAATGCAAGGGTACTGGAGCATCTTTGCCTTAACTTGAAGGACTTGTTTGATCTCTGTGACAGAACTTTTACTGTGAAGATGGTGTTAATGATAGCCATTCAGTTGCTTTCTCAAATGGAATATGTGCACTTAAAGAATCTCATTTACCAAGATGTCAAACCAGAGACCTTCCTGTTTGGCTGGGAAGACAATAAGAAAGAGCATGTTATACAAATTATAGACTTTAGACTAGCCAAGGAATACATTGACCCTAGAACTGAAAAAAACACATACCTTATATAGAACGCAAAAGTTTAAGTGGTACTGCAAGATATATATCAACATGCATCTTGGCAAAGAGCAAAACTGATGGGATGATTTGGAAGCTCTTTGCCATATGTTCACGTATTTCCTTTGAGGCAGCCTACCCTGGCAAGGACTCAAGGCTGATATGTTAAAAGAGGGATATCAAAAGATTTGTGACACCAAAAGGAATACTCCCATTGAAGCTCTCTGTGAGAACTTTCTAGAGGAGATGGCAACCTACCATTGACATAGGCCATGTGATTAGACCTCTTTGAAAAGCTTGACTATGAGTATTTACTGGCCCTTTTCACAAAACTCTGTGAAAGGAAAGGCTATACCTTTGACTATGCCTACAATTAGGTTGGGAAGCCTATTCCTACTCCAGTAAGATCAGTTCGTGTAGATTCTGGTGCACCTGCAATAACTCGAAAAAACCACACACACAAGGATCAGCTGTGACAACAGCAGCCTCTTCAAAATCAGACTGCATTGTCAGAGTGCTGAGGAGAGTGGGAAATTCAGCCCAGTTGGCAGACCAGTACCTCCTACTTGGTGTCTCAGTTGGCTGCAGATCATCATGGGGGATCAGTGGAGGTGGTTAGCTCAACCAATGGAGAGCAGAATGCCAATGACTCTACAGGAGAACACTTCAGTGCAACAATCACAGCTCATGACTAGGTGGAGGTAGTAGAGGAAGCTAAGTGCTGCTGTTTCTTTAAGAGGAAAAGAAGGAAGATAGCTCAGCACCACAAGTAACCAGTGCCTCCCTGGAATTCTCAGGCTCTGGGGATTCTGACTCAATTATACACACAACTCCTGCCATTTCTCATTGGAAGAAACTACTCTGCTAACAGAGGGTGAGATCCAAACCAAAAAGAAAGCATATCCTAGAAGGAGCCAATGGTCATCGACTGTTCCTGCCTGCCCAGAGCTGAGACTCCTCCACTGTTAGCCCTTAGGATTGCCTGATTGACTCTCTTTCCCATTGTTTGCAGTGAAGATATCATTCATGAAAACTTTCTAGCATAAGAGCTAGTTAGCAAATCCTTTGTCTAATAAAGGTACTCAAGAAACTGGGGGTGTTGCCAAGATGTTAGGAGGAAGATAGCAGACCTGTGCTGGAGAAGAGCCTTCTCCAACCCACTGGACATGTCTGGCAGTATGGCTTTCTCTTCCTCTGTGCCTGTGTAGGCTCCATCACCAACTGTCTATGGGGTTCAGGTTCCTTCCTCCCTCCCTCCCTCCTGCAAAGTTACACTCTAAGACACAAGCTGTGAGAAATCTGCAGGCTGCTGTCCCCATGTTTTGGTGTACTTAGCTTTCTTGACAAACTGTGTTCTCCAGGTGCTAGAAAGACAATACAAATTTTTCTGAGCAAAGGAAAATAAAAAGTAACTCTTTGCACTTTTAGTTTTTGTTTGTTCGTTTTTTAACAAAAACATGGTAGATGCATATTGTGTTTTGAGGGAGATGAAGCCAAGAGAGTCATTCAGAGAGAGCATGATTCTAGAGGTCATTCTCAATGGTAAGATTTTGATCAGCAGTACCTAGAATAGAAGCAGCAAACCCTATATCATTCTGAGCCATTGCACTCAGGTTGTCAAGGAAGTATACTTGAATGTTCATTCATCTTCTCAGCTGCTGAAGACTGTGCCTTCTAATGGTTAGTCATGACCTAATTAGTCTGTGGTTGAAAAAACCTAGTTTCTAAGCACATGGAATGAGTCAGGCCAAACCAGAATGTGACCAGGAGGCAGCCCATCCTACAAAACCAGATGCTTAATTTAAATCAGAAATATCTGTGTCTTCTCCTGCCAGGCACATGCAACTAGATGGCATGTGACTTCCTGATGATGTGGAGGAGAAAATTGGTGATGAAACAGATACCACCATATTGCCACTAGTGAACTAAGAAGAGGAGAAAAGTGAGCCTGTCTTCCAACTACCAGAGGAAACTCAGGGTATGGCAACAGAGCGTATGCCAGTAGCTCCATTATAGTATTTAGGCTGGCCTCCCTTATCAGAAACCAAGGCCATGAAGATCTTCTCCCAGCAGGTGCATGGTGACAAGATTAGGACTGAGTACATGGAGGCTACAGTAAACAAGAGGGTAAGATTGGTTGGTTCTTGAAAATTCCAGGGAAAAGGAGACTAAAATGAGAGGCCTAAAATTATCTTCTCAATCAGAGGCTTCTTTCACATTAAATGTTCATGAATCTAAAACAAATTCTCCCTCATATACCTTCTGCTTCCACCACAGTATATTCTGGAGACATACTCTTGGGAATGGTTGTGTTTTCTCATTCACTGCTCGAAAAATTAGTAATGTGTGGAGTTACTCTGATCAGATTTGATTTTCATCTGAGTTCAGTGTTTTGTTTAAACAGTGACTCCTTATTCCAGATGTGGTTGAAAACAAAGGATTATTTTCATCAGAGAAAGAGCTCTTGGATCTGGGAGAAGAAAGAGCAAACCAATACTCCACTTTTGCCCTTCCCGCATTTCAGAGGAGGACAATAGCTGTTGATTTAGTTGGTAGATCTGAAGCACAGAAATCTTTGCCTCTGGCTTGAGGTGTAAGGCTGTCTGTTGGACTAGAGGGATTGGGAATACTTTCTGGTGGTTTGCATTTCCTGGCAGGTCCTTTAATATACCTTATATAAAGCAGAAAAATCATTTTTAGCATGTCAGCATTATTGGACTTCACCTGTTCCACTGCACCTTATCTAGGGAATATCAGTTCACTGGCATGAAGTCTGCTTAACATATGTATGATTGTAATGTTCCTTTTATTTGAAAGAAATTTTCCTGTATACAAAATAGAACCACAGGAAAGTTCAACGTGATGCCCCTTTCCTACAAGGACTTTGAATATTGGGGTTTGCTTCCTTACCATGGTAATGGTAAATATCCCATCACTGATATTTACATAGTTTCTCAGTTGGCATTTGGGCAACTCTTTATCTAACTGTATAGAAACATCAACTTCTTCATCCCTATATAGATAAAGCCTTGCCTCTCCCTTGCGGGAAGGCAGGAAGAATTGGTGGCAAAGCCTGGAGTGTCATAGTACTCCATATTCCACTAAGTACTTCTTCCTGCCCCTACACAAAAAAATGAAGGCAATCATCAGCTTGGCTGTGGGGCAAGCCCTCTTGGAGCTGGTGCATTTTTTTTTTATTTTTCATTTTGTTTTGCTTTTTGTCTTAAAAGTTTTTAAAGTTAGCTCTTGAGGGGATGAACTGAAGCCATTGTGGCTCAGAATGGGGAGTCTTTCCTAATGCACTGTTCTCACTCTCTACTCCCCACAAATCTCTTAGAAGGTATTTGGTTTTCATAATAAATTTGAAGAGCCCAAGATCTCTTTAGCATGCTGACAAGGCAAGAATGTTTCTTTCAGAGCCACTGAAACTCCAAACTGTTCCCAGACTCCTAAGAGATTCTGTTGTGATCTTCCTTTAAAAAAACAAAAGCAACAACGACAAAAACTGATTACCCCAGAAGCAATTTGACCATTAGCTCTGTTCCAACCAGCAAACATATCAGTGCTCCACCCTCAGCCCACTTCCTATAGTTTCTTAGCTATATGCTTCCGTCCGATCCTTGGGGTTGCTGCCCCACACATATCCACACTATCAACATGATCTGTAGTTTTGAGCTTTCTCCGTTTTGAAGCCACAATAACCAAGAATCATTTTTCTTTGGGATTGATGCAGTTGTTCTCCTTAGAGCTAACTCAGCATCTGTTCATTAATACAAAACAAAAAAAAACAAAAAACCTATTATATCATTAGGAGTTCTACCAAGCCCTGCAGATCCTCAGGCATTGCATCGAGCCACTTCAGGCAGGCAATCAGGATTCTATCCGAGGCACTAAGGGTTCTCCCTTCATGACCACAGTATGATTTGTAACTTTTCAATCTAAGCCTGGAAAGGTTAATCAGTTGCTGTACACCTTAGCACTCCCCAGAGTTCACACCCCAGGCTGCTCCTTAATAGTGGGCAGAGTGTCCCAGGCATCAGTGTGCATTCATGATTGCCTTAATTAACATTCTCCTGCTGAGGGAGTCTGTCTAGGAGTAACCTGGGTCTAGAAAGGTATAAGTCAAGTGACTAGGCTGGCTCTCAGTTAAAGGTCCATTTTACTTAGGAAAGCAGAGGTTACAGGAGACAGATCCTGAGGTTCCATTGGAAATTGCCTATTTATTCTCAGTGAACTCAAAGTGCATAGAAGCAGTCCCATTATCCAGAAGAGGTGTCTATCACCGCTGAAGTAACTTCTAACTTAGTTCAGTGAAAATGCACAATGGTAGTGTGTAGTCAGTGTTGATTCTCAATGTTAGTAACCACTTTTACCATCAGAAATACATTGGGAATGTTATGTCAAAGTGGTTATTAAAGAGCATAACGTCAATTAGTTTTAGATGTAAAAGGTACAATATTTCCCCCTTCACCCCAGTAAGCATTCATGGCCTGCAAAAAAATTTTTTTTAAGAAAAACAATACCAGAACAAAACCATGTACTTCCATGGCAGCCTAGAAGGCACTCCTTAAAGGAACTTGATCTTTCTTCTGATGCGTTGCATCTCTTCCAAACCTGCATCCTTCCAATGTCCCAGCCACCTCTTTCATATTTATATTTAAGCCAGCTTTCCATTCCCAATCAATTGCCCTGGCAATGTTTTTTTCCCCATGTTAGAGTCAGGTTAGGACTAGTGTTTCTGAAACTAGGAGATTCCATCACTGTACAGTCAATATTGCCTTTGCCAGGCACTGCCGGTTACCATTCTCACCAATGCCAGGGTGGGCAGATGAATTTCAGGGAGCTGGAACATCTAGACATTCCATCTGGATTGACCATATGAGTGACTTGTCTCTAGGGTTCTTGCTTTTGCAGACTCTTGAGGGCTTTCAGGAAAGCCCCATCTAGAGGCTGATGGCCAGTAACTCCCAGTCTTCCCAATCATGGGGTGCTAGGAAAAAAATGGGATTACTTTGTTTTCATTTGTGTGTGTGGGGGGGAGTGTTTCCAAATAAGATAAAGAAGAGAAAACCATGGTCCTTCTGAGGAATTGTAGAGTGTTATGCTGTGTTTTACCACAAATAGGACTCTTAGAATTCTTCAATCAACTGACGCCATCTTAAAAATATGTTTTTCCTAACTCCTTTTACAGGTGATTTAGTACAAAAGAATAGTTTTCTCCACTGTATTTGAAATAGTAAATAGGTTCCCTGGATATAGACAGTAATATTTGACATATTTCCTCAAAAAGCAACCTAGAAACCCACTTCAGTATTTGTTTTTAGATCAGCTTATAAAGGAAAAATTGTATGTATATTGCATATGTTTCTAGGTTGATTTACCAAACTTGATGCTATAAAGAAACCTCAGTTTCTGTGGACAGAATTTCTTTCATTTTTCTTCTTTTACTCCTCAAAATCACCTTTTCCGTGCCATCACCACCTTCAAGGTCTCAGGGCAGAAGATTATCTTTGGTAATAAGTGGGATGCAGTCATCCCAGTAATACACACAAGAGGATAACTCTCCTGACATCCTGACCCCCTCTTTCTAGTCAGTAAGAGACATTTCCCATGTTCCTCATGGAATATGAGATCTAGTCCAAATTTCAGGTCAGCCCTTGCACTGAAATCCCTTTTTAGGAGGTTTATCAATCTGTGAGGAATGTCTCAGGAAAAAGAAGCCATTTCTTTGAGGGGAAATATATTTACAGTTGGGTGTGTGTCATTGCATGTGTGTGCATGCATATGTGCTCATCTGTGTACATTTCCTTTTATGAAGACTCAGCCCAGGCGGCGGACTTGGCCCAGTGGTTAGGGCATCCGTCTACCACATGGGAGGTCCACAGTTCAAACCCCGGGCCTCCTTGACCCGTGTGGAGCTGGCCCATGGGCAGTGCTGATGCGTGCAAGGAGTGCCCTGCCATGCAGGGGTGCCCCCTGCGTAGGGGAGCCCCACGTGCAAGGAGTACGCCCCGTAAGGAGAGCCACCCAGAGTGAAAGAAAGTGCAGCCTGCCCAGGAATGGTGCCGCATACACAGAGAGCTGACACACAAGATGACGCAACAAAAGAGAAACACAGATTCCCGTGCCGCTGACAAAAACAGAAGCGGACAGAGAAGATGCAGCAAATAGACACAGAGAACAGACAACTGGGGTGGGGGTGGGGGGAAGGGGAGAGAAATAAATAAAATAAATCTTAAAAAAAAAAAAAAAAAGACTCAGCCCAGGCTGCTGGGAACTGTGGGTTCCTAAGTTATTCTCAGAAGTAAGCAGGTGACAAGTGAGTTTCTCAAATTATTGCAGTAGCAAGCTGGCTCTGGGAAAGAAGTCCATTATAAAGCAGGAGAGTAACAACAGAAAAGATATAGATGAAACAAAAAAAAAATTTATAAACACCTCAATGGAAAATAATGTTGATTCAGCAATTTCCATTGGATATATTACATGCTCTACTTTATATATCATTATTTTGTCTTTGCCCACTGTACTTTTACAAAGAGATGTTGAGATGTTGATTGCAATTTTTTAAACTACGTAATGTATGAATCAGCTGTGGCAATCAGTTTTAATTAATGTGTGGATGTGTAATTATTGTTTAATGCCTTTTGGTTGTTTTTTCTTTTTTTTTTTTCAGATATGTAATATTGTTTTTGCAAACCCTGGCACTGGTCACAAAACTCAGTTGTGAAAATGAAACATGTAGTGTTTTTGTACATGTATGTCAATTTCAAGTGTATTTGAAATAGTTCCTCCAGAAGAGCAGTTTTTGCTTATTAGGAAGACTCCTCTGCAGAGGAAGTAGTCTTCTTTGAAGAAAATGGAAACTGGATCCTGGTATGTTATCCCTGAATAGCCAATTTCCTAGAGCACCATGAAAAAACACACACGCACAAATGTGATCTTTAGTTAAACTTCCCAATTTGGGGTGGAAAGGTCTCAGTGTATACCCTTTTTGTATGTAAAATAAAATATCTTAATTTAAAAAAAAAATAAGAAGAACTAAGCAAGAAAAAAAGTAGGATTTAAGACACAAACCCATGACATCACTTGGCCTGTCCAGAAATCCATGAAGCTGTCTAAATCCTGGACTTTTTAGATTCATACCTTTTTGATACACACTAATTTGCCTAGTTGGAATTCTCTCATTCATATAGGAAGAATCTTCAAAATACCTTGTACAAAAATGTATGATAGCATATGCCATATAACTGTGCAAAATGTCACAGTTACCGAAATCAATTTTGGATTTAGAAAGACATAAGTATGAATCATTCTCTACTAGTAGCTATTTTGACCTTGAAACAGTGAATTATCATACTCCCTCCCAACGTTTGGTTTCTTACAGGTGTGACAAGTATGTTCTGTTCAGAGGATGTTTAGGAGGGTAAGATGAGACTATATAAAAAGTTTAGCACTCTGATTATTAATTAATAGCTCAAAGTGGTGCCAGTCTTACAGGTCTTGCTTATCTGTATAATTAGAGGGATAATTCCTAGGGGCAGAGTCTTTATCTCACTTATGTTTGCTTCCATCATGCCTAACAGCCTAATGTTCAAAACTGGTCATGAAATAAAATGAATCAGTAAATATTCTGTATTAAATAGAGCAACAACTTGCAGGGTTTTAGGGTTTGTGTACAACCTACTCTGAGTGGAACAGAGCTCAGCAGACCTGGGATCTGTAATCTCTAGTCTCTATTCTTAGTGCGCTCTCAATGTCACCCACAGAAGTACAGCCAGACTTAACATAAACATTTTGCCTCTCTATCTATGTAGTGTTCATAATTTCAGCAACACTTCAGTAAAGGGATTGAAAACTGCACTAATTCACTAGGACAAAAATACAGCCATGATGAGAATCATAAGAAAATGCTCAATTTGGAGGATTATTTTAGTTTGCAGCATCTGTGAGACATAAAATACAACTGTCCAGGAGGTAGCGTAAATATACAGACTGTACTATAGACCAGTGCTTCCCAAACTTGGTCAATTTTGACTCTCAGTGAACAATAAAAATGTCTAATCTAAGATCCAGAAATTTTTTTATTTAGAAATGGAGAATGGGAAGGCAGCATATTGGTTTTTAATGTGTGGAGGCTAGGGATGCTGTGCATTCAACAAATATATAGATAACTCACCACAATAAAGACTTTTCACCTTCAAAATGCTTACAGTGTTATGGTTCAGAATCTTTTTATATGAATATATAAGTGTGGCAGAGGAGAAAATAAAGGAGTGCTAAGACTTACCAAGTTCTTTTCAATTGCCAGACTAGGTCCAAATAGTTTATGTTAATTAACTCATTTAATACCAACAACAGTCCAATGAGACTATATTTTGGCCTCATTTTACAGTTGGGGATAAAAGGTTCTGAGGAATTCCATAACTCATATAAAATTCAACACTTAGGAAGAAGAAAAGTGTGTATTAAACTGAGTGTTTAAATGCGTAGTAACATAATTGTGTTGGTATCCACAAGCATTATAGTTTAAAGAAATGATTTAATAATTTATTCACATAGTCTCAGAGGCTTGTAGGAAAGTACTAGAAATGACAAGTGACTATGCCCCAGGGCCGCCTTTTTTTTTTTAAGATTTATTTATTTATTTATTTATTTCTCCAGTTGCCTGCTCTCTGTGTCCATTCTCTGTATGTTCTTCTGTGACCGCTTCTGTCCTTAGCAGCAGCACCAGGAATCTGTTTCTTTTTGTTGCGTCATCTTGTTGTGTCATTTCTCTGTGCATGCGGCACCATTCCTGGGCAGGTTGTACTTTCTTTCGCGCTGGGGGGCTTTCCTTACGGGGTGCACTCCTTGCGTGTGGGGCTCCCCTACGCGGGGGACACCCCTGCGTGGCACGGCACTCCTTGCGTGCATCAGCACTGCACACGGGCCAGCTCCACATGGGTCAAGGAGTCCCAGGGTTTGAACCACAGACCTCCCATGTGGTAGGCGGATGCCCTATCCATTGGGCCAAATCCGCTTTCCCCAGGGCCTTCTTGAGAGCTATGCTTATCCAGGAGATACTGAGGGGAAAGACCAAATGGGATGATCAGCCCTTTGCACTGGGGATTAGGAATTCCTCTGGTGAAATAGAAGCTGAGTAGAATACTGAGTCCCGGGGGATCCAATAGTAGGTTTATGATACAGGATGTAAACACAGACTCTGTGATTTCTATCTTCAAGGGTTCATTAAACTTTGAAGGAAACCATGTGGAAAAGAATAATTTTCTGCACATTCTGATCAGTTTCACCAGAACTATATGAAATGAAGTTCATTCCCATGGAAATCAGCTGATTGTTTGGTGAGGAACATATAAGGCTTCTGGTTTCTTCTTTGTAAATGAAGAGGACCTTCTTGGAAAATTTTCAAGAAGAAATCACTGCTTTCTCCCCAAAATACCTCTTCTGGAATGCTGAAACCTGAGGACAATGCAGTTGACTAGTGCCTCCTTCATCGTCAGAGGCTTTGTCCCCCTCAGTAAAGTGGGGAGGAAGGGTCTTTTAGGCCCCGCACCAGTGAGATATCAGACAAAAGGAATCACCTCTGACTTTCCAAACCTACCACTATATACATCAACAAAGTCTATAAAGTATAACATGCTCTTTCTTATTGCCTGTATCAGAGGGAGGAAATACTGAGACACTAGGAGGTCCACCAGCTCTCCCCTCTGCACAGTGACCCCAAAACTGAGAAGGGGAAAGAAAAGACTCTCAGGCCAGGGGAATCTCCTGAGGAATTCAGGCTCCTGATGCTTTGCTATGTGTTTTCAGTTCAGACAATCTTTATCTTGTAAACTAGAAGATCAAGAACTCCCTCTACAGACAAAACCTGAGGGTACATCTCTGATGTCTCCTTTAGCCCTACTCATACAACTCATGCCCAGGAAGGGAATGGCTGTGGAAAATGACTCTTCACTGACTCAGTTTATCCTTATAGGATTAACAGATGAATCTGAGTTCCAGCTGCCCCTTTTCTTCTCTTCTTGGTGAACTTTGTGGTCACTGTGGTGGGGAATTTAAGCTTAACTAACCCTATTTGACTGAATTCTCACCTTCATACCCCATATACTTTTTTTGCCTTCAATTTGTCCTTCGTTGATCTCTGTTATTCATTTGTCTTTATCCCAAAATGCTGATGAGCTTTAATTCAGAGAGGAACATCATCTCCTTTACAGGATGCATGAATCAAACTATTTTTCTTCTGCTTCTTTGTCAGTTCTGAGTGCTATGCCTTGGCCTATGATTGCCGCATGACCATCTGTAAGCCACTGCTCTACATTATCACCATGTCCTCTCTGGAATGTTCTCTGCTGATGTCTGCTTCTTACCTGATGCAATTTGCTGGTGCTATGGCTCATAGAGGGTATATATGATCAGGCTGGCATTTTCTGATTCCAACATCATCAACCACTACGTGTATGACCTCTTCCCCTGCTCCAGCTCTACTGCAGCAGTACCTATGCCAATGAGCTTGTGGCTTCCATTATTGTGGGCACATATATCATAATATCTAGTCTCATTATCTGTATCTCTTATGCTCTGATTCTCTTCAGTATCCTTCACATGTCTTCTGCTAAGGGCTGGTCCAAAGCCTTCAGCACCTGTGGCTCCCACCTAAAAACTGTTGGACTTTTCTATGGATTTGGACTGCTCACTTATGTTAAGCCATCATCTACTGGGCCTTTGGAATGGAAGTTTTTCTTAGTGTTTGATACAATGTGGCACCAATGCTGAAGCCCTTTATCTACAGCCTGAGAAACAAGAATGTCAGACTTGCTCTGAAAAAAACCCTGAAGAGAATAACAAATGGGCAAAAACAGGGGTGCTGTCCTTTACTGCTCTTCCTGCTACCCCTCATCTTTTCCATACTATTCTAGGGTTGCATCTCTTCTTTCCTTCCAAAATCTTCTTTGAATAATTTTCAGTCTACCATCTTTTGTCACTGAAAAGTGTAACCATGTATTCTTTCAATATGTACACTTTGTTTCTCCATTTGGTTTCTTAAAAGAAAAGTTAATTATGTGCCACATTCTTTACAAATATTATTGAAAGAGAAGTCTCCTCATCCTGTTATCTAAGTGAGGAAATGATTACGTGGTTTAACCAAAGTCCCAATGAAGGAATGAAAGGAAAAAAGTAGATTGTGGCAGAAGGGAGAGAATTCTGGAGCGCTGTCTCAGAATGAAACAGAAATTGGGGTCGTCATGGAAATGTTGCCCTCAGCCAAAATGATTGTAGCGGAGAGGAAATTGGTTTTGTGTTAAACTAACAATAGACACATGTCCCCAGAGATGTATGATTTCAGAGAGGGTTAAACAGGAGCAGCCTCAATGTAAGGTTTAATCATAATCTTGTTTATAAAAGCAATCATTTCCTGCAACAGTGAAGCTTAAGAACTTGTGAATAAGTATACCAGGTGAGGCATGTCACAATTTTCATGGCAGTATGTTTACTTTATTATTTTTTTAAAGATTTATTTCTTATTTATTTCTCTCCCCTTCCCCCCCCCCCCCCAGTTGTCTGTTCTCTCTGTCCATTCGCTGTGTGTTCTTCTGTGACTGCTTCTATCCTTATCAGTGGCAACAGGAATCTGTGTCTTTTTGTTGCATCATCTTGTTGTGTCAGCTCTCTGTGTGTGCAGTGCCATTATTGGGCAGGCTGCCATTTCTTTCGCGCTGGGCAGCTCTCCTTACGGGGCGCACTCCTTGAGCATGGGGCTCCCCTACGCGGGGAACACCCCTGTGTGGCATGGCACTCCTTGAGCACATCAGCACTGCGCATGGGCCAGCTCCACAATGGTCAAGGAGGCCCGGGGTTTGAACCTCAGGACCTCCCATGTGGTAGGCGGATTCCCTATCCATTAGGCCAAGTCCGCTTCCCAGTATGTGTACTTTAAAAAACCTATTCAATATCATACTATTTATATGTTGTTGCAATGAAATACTACAGTATTTCATAAATAAAGACTTTATGATATCTCGTTGTTTTGAGTGATATGTAGAAAAGAAACTGTTCACTGTTACTTCCAACAAGATTGGGGAAAGTTGCCCCTCATAGTAATTATCTATCAGGGAGCATAGTTAGGTATGTCTCTAATTCCAATAGGTATCCTTTAAACACACTGGTGTTTAAAAATGCCGTTAAAATATAATAATGCCTGTTAAAACGTTACTTAAATTTAATTACAGTTATTCCCGTGAGAACAAAACATCAAGTATTTACATGTAATAAGGTATTTATCAAACATTTATATGTAATATGGTATTTGTCTTGCCATCATAATTCTTTTTAAATTCTTTCTTCCCAAGCAAAATTTGAACACATATCATGTACTTCTACCCTTCTTTGCCTGTATCTGTTAAATTGTCTGGCTAAATAGCTTAACATTGTTTGGCTTAAATTTTGCTCTAGAGCACATATTTTTAAATTTCACATTTTAATAAAGACATAAATTAAGGCATATATCATCAAAATCTATATTCTTGGTACTTAGCTGAAAATATCATGTGAATCACAGATGTAGCACATTTGTTGTAATCTGAGCATTATATCATATTCTCTAGCACTCCCTGGTAGATTGTGATTCAGGAAACAGACTGGCTCAGTTCTGTGAAGTCAACAGTTTCATTTCAGAGGTTGAATTTATATCCTTGTATTGATCTAGTAAATATAATCACTTTAATTTTTAAATTAAATAGCATTTTATGATATTTATAACTAAAATTGTTTAATTCAAAACTCATTTTTGAAGTCAATATAATAAAAAATTGTATACAAAAAATGTAGAATATATAAGTTCATTTATAGCTATTGTGTGCTTAGAAGTTTTGTATCTGTAAAATGATGAATTTCTTAAAGCTATGAATATTGCTATATGTATTTTTCTTGTCCTTTCGTTATATCACAGACACTCTTGTGAAATTTTTAACCTGTAAAAAATTTTTTTTGCTTACATTCATCCCCTTATTCACATATGTCAAGGGCACAGAATTTTTTTTACGTAAAAGCTTACCATTAATTATAATTTGTTCCTAAGCCAATACGTTTTTGCCAGGTAAGGGTGGACTTCTAGCCATATTGCTCTGGAAGACTGTAGCCCATAAAACGGCTTCTGAAACATAAAACGGCAGGTGAAGTCAGGAGGGGTTCTGATATGACAACACAATGTCTTTGGAAGTCAGGAAAATCATTAAGACAACAAGGCACTCACTGCCCCATTCAACTAAACCAAAAAGCTGCTCAATCACCTGAGCACCAGCTGCTGCGACCACATGCAGAGGTGGGCAGCACCCAAGCAGGCAAGGGCCTATGGGGCAGCTAAGGGACCCAAAGAACAGAGTGTGCAGCCTTAGGTGCTGCAGTCTTAGTGATGGGAGCCGGGCTGGGTATCTTGATGGTCTCTGCTCCAGGCACTAGCCCAAGCCTCTGTCTCCCCATATCAAGCACTTCTACCTGTTTCTTGCTGTGGTGTGCTTTTAATGGCCCAATAACCTAGCCCAGCAATTCCTGACAGGTAAGTAAATAATTTATGTAGTCATTATTACCCCAAATTAGGGTAAGTGGGCTGGGTGCAGTCACCGAAATTTCAATTTTGTGACTGACTTTATAGTTGGATAAATATTTTTGTAATCAGACTTTTAATATTTAAAATGTGGGATGCCCGATATTGTAGTTTTGTCAGTCTTTTTTGTGTTTACCTCAATAAAATATTTGATAGATTATTTTACCTTTACACATAATCATTTAAATAATGTATATACTTTTTTACATGTAGAAAATACATAGGTGAAATGAAATAGCTGTATAGATAGTTTATATTCTTTCCTTCTGAATTTTTTCACATCCTTTGGATCCCTTTGATTCCTGTACCTGAACCTTTATACCTAGAAAACACTATTAACCATTTTAGTCTGTCCACTGCCCTACTTTTATTATTATTATTTACAATATACAACAGTATTTTTAATATTGAATTTTTAAGTAATATTGGAAAAATAGAGAAACAAAGAAAAATATACTCAACATAACTTAAATCAAATTTTCCCAATCTGCAAATTTTTTTCAGCCCTTTTTGGGCTCATACACCTGAGTAAGCACATAGTAAGATCTTTTCTTCACAAATTCCCTCCACATGTCCTGTTGTTTCTCTCTCTCTCAGTGCTGATCTGGTTTCATCTTATTTGCCTAGAATTAATCCATTAATTCTTTCAACTTGTGTATTTAAGGACAAACTCTAGTTATCTCTTTCCTAGACTGAAATTTTTCTTTTCTGAAATATCCCACCATGCCGTCCCCCACCATTGACTCACATTTCTGATATTCTGCCTGATGGAATTGTCTTATTACCCACTGATTTTGAAACAGTCATAATGATGCTTCTTTTTTTTTTTTTTTTTCACACTGATACTTCTTGAGTCTTTGTGAATGAAGTGGTTCTTCCTGGCTTTTGTCATTAGACCCATTACATCTGAAGCATTTGGTGATTATGTCTTTCACTTATTCACCTTTGCCTGAGAAATGCTATCAGTGGCCATCTTGTGACCATAAGTGGGAAATCCTGTTCAGACTGGACCTTGCATTGAGGTAGGAGGACCAAGAAAGGATTGAGAGGAACAAGGTATTGGTCACATCATTCTACTCAGGGTTCATCCAAACCTGGTAAATCCTTTGAACTCTCTACCAATGAAGAAATAACTTCATTTTATTATATAAGCTATTTATTCTGCCAAATGCCAATTTTATTCACTATAATTTGAATGGTTCTCTGTGACTATGAAATGTATACCAAGTGAATGTATTTGCTTATATTATATATCATTACTCAGAAAAAAAGGTGGCTTAAATTTAAACTTAAAATACCTTTTGTCTGGAAATCGATAATAAGCAAACATTCTTATTTAAAATCAGTAAAATATTCAAGCAAGCAATTTTAAGTTGTTATGAATGAAACATGATTTTTATAATGTTAAAGCTACACCTGTTTTGGTACTCTATAGCAAGTTTTCTTGAGGGCCCTACTTTATTCTTTTTTTTAAATATTTTTTTTTAAATTTTTTAAAAAGATACTCAGATTACACAAAATGTTACACATAAAAATATAAGGGATTCCCATATGCCCCATTCCCAAACCTCCCAACCTTCCCCACATTAAAAACTTCTTTCATTAGTGTGGTACATTAATTGCCATTGATGAACACATTTGAAGCATTGCTACTAAGCATGAATGATAGCTTACCTTGTAGTTTACACTCTCATCCACTTAATTTTGTAGGTTATGGCAGAATATATAATAGCCTGTATCTGTCATTGCAATGTCATTCAGAACAATTCCAAGTCCAAAAATGTCCCCATATTATACCTTTTTTTTTTCCCTCTCCTTGCCTCAGCACCTCCAGTTGACCACTGTCTCCCCATCAATGATAAAATTTCTTCCATTGCTAGAATACCAATAAGTCTGTAGTAGAATACCAGTAGGTCCACTCTGGTCCATATTTTATCCTCCAATCCTGAGGATTCTGGGATGGCAATGCCCACTCCACCTCTAATTGAGAGGGGCACTTGATCCCATACAGCCGATGAATGGGACTCTCTTGCTTGCAGGTGTAGACTCTCTTGATTCCTTGGTATGGTGGTTGTCCATCCTCACCTCCTTGTTAGTTGTCCAGGGTGAGTCCAAAGAACTGGAGAGTAAGTTTTGCAACTCACCTAAACTTCAGGGCCCAGCTGGCACATGGACAGCCCAAAGATTCAAGACTCTTGGACATGTGCCTCCCAACTCCGGCACCAACTATAGGTTCAAATAGGAGGAACAGAAGAGGCATGTGTAGAGAAGTCACATCTGAGTCCAATTCTGTCACACACAGGAGCACAAACTCCAAAATAGGGCCCACAAGTAAGGTACCAAACTCCAGGGCTATCTGCTATGATTGTGGGACCTGCATGTCTCCAGAGCCCTCAGGAGCCCCAGTATTTGAGGTAGCATCTACTTTGGTAGTCTATGGGATCCTACTGAGACATGCATAAGGCTTACATCTGGGATGACCTCCCAACTCACTTTGAAGTCTCTTAGCCATATGAAATTATTTGTCTTTACCCTTTCCCGCTTTTATTCAAGGTCTTTTTCCAGTTGCATTACTAATTAGTGCTTGGTAGTAATCCTTCCGTGCCAGGGTGGACCATCCCCAGAGGTCATGTCCCATGCTGGGTGGAAGATAATGCATTTATAAGCTGCATTTGACTTAGGGAGAGGCCGAATTTGTGCAACATGGAGGCTCTGAGGAGGTAACTCTTAGGCACTCTACAGCACTGGGCTAAGTTGCAATTTCAAGAGCAAAGGCTCATAAGCATAATGGTCAATATCAAGAGCCCATCCATGGACCATCTTTTGTCACTAGTCATTGTCCTGCAGTTGAGGGATTGTTGCTCTTCCATTAGAGAATGTGGCAGAGTTCCCCAGAATGGGAATTCAATATTCTTTTGGTTATTGTGTGAATCTCCACCCACTGTGAAAATGCCCCATGAACAATTTGAACACATTTATGTACCTTATATGTTTGCCCAGTTTAACTTCCTCCCATGTATCCCCGTCACTGACATCCCACACAAATGATCCTCCCCTGCCAAAGCTGTAACCCTACTGTGATCCCAAACTTCTTAAAAAATAAAGCCAAGAATATCATCAAATACAATTAATAGGAAAATGAAATAACAATGATAGGTTTAAACATAATAAATAAAATACACCAAAGTTTAGAAATACTAAAACTAAAATAAAATTTTAAGACTTGGAATATTAAAAAATATTTAAAAATATTTTTAGAAGTTTTTGATGTTTTGCTTTTCATCACTGTCATACCTGTTGTCCTGTATGTACAGTGATATTTTCTTCCATTTATTCCCCAATGTCTTACTTTTTTTTTTTTTTGTCTTGAAAGAAGTTTTAGCTCACAATAAAGTCACATACAGAACACAGAGGACTCCCATATACCATACATCCTCTCCCTTTCCCCCTTCCCATATCAAAAACCTTTTTATATGCGCTTGGTACATTTGTTACAATTGATGTACAAATACTGAAACATAACCACTGACCATGGTCAATGGCTTACATTACAGTCTAAACTCTAGAACATACACATTTATAAATGTTTGATGAAATTCAACATGGACTATATTCATCATGGCAAGATCATGCAGAACCCTTCCATTGTCCCCTAAATACCCTCTCTTCAATCTACTCTGTTCTTTCTTCCCCCTCCCATCAGAGCCCACAAGGACCATCAGGCTTCACTCCTTGAAGGAAAAGATACATAATTACTTGCAACAATACTGAGGGCTTGACACGGTGGTCTGTCCTCCCCTAATAGGAACTGCCCATGCTCTCAAGAGACACCTGCCCCTTAGTTTGAGAACATATCTGACCTCCCCGGGATAGGAGTCCCACTTCTTCCCATTCATTATGTGGATCTCCACCCACTGATTCAACACACTGACGAAATGATCACTCGCACATTCTCTAGAAGACTGCCCTAGGTGTACCCTTTCCTGATTGCTTCCCCATACAAAACCCTAAACCAGTAACCCCTCCTTGTTATATAGTCAAAAGAGCTTTCCCAACATTGTAGTTTCAACCACATACCTGCCAATCTCCAGTATTCACCTTCTTCCTCCCCCAACCCTACCCTAGTTCCACGGACCATCCAACCCACCCTCTCTATCCTACACCCCTGTCAATTGCACCACACAACCCAATTGTATCACTACACCCCTGTCATATCTTTTTTTTTTTTTTTTTTTAAAGATTTATTTATTTATTTAATTTCCCCCCTCCCCTGGTTGTCTGTTCTTGGTGTCTATTTGCTGCGTCTTGTTTCTTTGTCTGCTTTTTGTTTCTTTGTCCGCTTCTGTTGTCATCAGCGGCACGGGAAGTGTGGGCGGCGCCATTCCTGGGCAGGCTGCACTTTCTTTTCACGCTGGGCGGCTTTCCTCACGGGTGCACTCCTTGTGCGTGGGGGCTCCCCCACGCGGGGGACACCCTTGCGTGGCACTGCACTCCTTGCGCGCATCAGCACTGCGCATGGCCAGCTCCACACGGGTCAAGGAGGCCCGGGGTTTGAACCGCGGACCTCCCATATGGTAGACGGACGCCCTAATCACTGGGCCAAAGTCCGTTTCCCACCCCTGTCATATCTTTTCACTGCACAACTACTCGCTTCCACCTTATCATAGATTTCACCCATATGGACATTGGATCACAGCTTTCTTCTCCTTTTCTATTTCCTGTAAACCTATCTTCCAGACTCTAGCTCTCTGAGTCTGCTCTATTTCTTTAATTCATATTAGCAAGGTCATGTAATATTTGTTCTTCAATACCTAGCTTGCTTCACTCAGCCTAAAGTCCTCAAGATTCATCCATGTTTTCCTGTGTGTTATACTATATTCCTTCTTATGGCTGAATAGTATTCTATTATATGTATATACCACATTTTGTTTATCTATTCATCAGTTGATGGGCATTTGTGTTGACCACCTTTTGGCAATAGTGAGTAATGCTGCATTGAACACTGGTGTGCATATATCTGTTCATGTTCCTGCTTTCAATTCTCCTGGGTATATACCTAGCAGTAGAATTGCAAGATCATATGGCAGATCTATAGTTCTTTGAGGAAACTTCCAAACTGTCCTCCACAATGGCTGGACCATTCTACATTCCCACCAGCAGTGGATGAGGGTTCTCATTCCTCTACATCCTCTCCAATACTTGTAGTCTTCTGTTTTTTTAATGGCCATCAGTCTAATGGATGTAAGATGATATCTCAATGTTGTTTTGATTTGCATTTCCCTAATAGCTAGTGATGTTCAGCATCTTTTCCTTTGCTTTTTAGCCATGTATGTTTCTTCTTTGGAGAAGTGTCTGTTCATATCACTTACCCACTTTTTAAATGGGTTGTTTGTCTTTTTATTTTTGAGATATAATATTTCTTTATATATGCTGGATATTAGGTTCCCATCAGATATATAATTACCAAATATTTTCTCCAACTGGGTAGGCAGTCTTTTTACTTTTTTGACAAATCCTCTGAAGGTGCAAAAGTCTTTAATTTTGAGGAGTTCCCAGTTATCTATTTTTCCTTTTGCTGCTTGTGCTTTGGGTGTGAAGTTCTTGAAACCATTTCCTATTACAAGGTCCTGTATATGCTTGCCTACATTATCTTCCAGGGTCTTTATTGTCTAGGCTCTTATATTTACATCTTTGATCCATCTTGAGTTGATTTTTTGTATAAGGTATGAGAAAGTGTTCCCCTCTCATTGTTTTGCATATGGATATCTAGTTCTCCAAGCACCATTTGTGGAAGAGGCCATTCTCTCCCAGTTGATTGGGTTTGGTTGCCTTGTTGTATATCAGATGACTGTGTATGTGAGGATCTATTTCAGAACTCTCAGTTTGGTTCCATTTGTCAGTATGTTTTCCCTTGTGGGAATACCATGCAGTTTTGACCACTGTAACTTTGTAGTATGTTTTAAAGTCAGGTAGTGTAATTCCTCCAATTTCATTTGTCTTTTTCAATATATTTTTTGGCTATTTGGGGCCTCTTACCCTTCCAAATAAATTTTATAGCAGTTCCAATTTTTAAAAAATGGGATTGCCATTAAATCTGTAGGTCAGTTTGGGTAGGATAGACATCTTAATGATGTTTAGTCTTCTCATCATGAACAGGGAATATTCTTCCATTTATTTAAGTATTCTTTGATTTCCTTTAACAATGTTGTGTAGTTTTTGTGTATAAGTCATTTACATATTTATTTAAATTTATTCCTAGGTATTTGACTGTTTTAGTTGCTATTGTACAAGGGATTTTTTAAAAATTTCCACCTCAGATTGCTCATTATTGGTGTACAGAAATGCCATTTTGCCTCCTCACTCTGTTCTTTATATTTCCTTCAAATTTTCAGTTTTACATGGCCAAGTAACATAAAATGTCAGTTTAATAACATCCTGTTTTTTTAAACATGTTGACACTGGATGCAAAGAAAAACAATTCTTTAATCTGTGCCGTTATACTTTGCATATATTATAGTAGCTAATTACTATAATTTTCACATATTATATTTCTAAGAATGTTTATTTTTTTCTTGTTGAAGGATATTTATACTGGGTATAGAAATCTAGGATGATATGCCTTTTCTCTTTTGATAATTTAAAGGTGTTACTACACTTTCTACACTGATTTACAATGTTTTGATGAAAAATGTGTTGTCATTCTTACTTTCATTTTTCAGTATGTTGCATCTTTTTTTATTTCTTCCCTCAGGCTGACTTTAAGATATCTTATCTTCTTTTTTTTTTTTTTTAAGGTATCTTCTTTATCACTGGTTTTAAGCAATTTGAAGATCATCTACCTTGGACAAGTTTTCCCAATGTCTTGTCTGCATAGAGTCCTTTGAACTTCTTGAATCTTTAGATTTGTACTTTTAACTAATTTGGGGGAAGAATTGGCTGTTATACATTCAAATGTTTTTCCTGGTTTCCTCCTCCTTTTGGATTCTAAATACCCATGACTTTGAGCACCTGAATTTGTATCATAGTTCAGTAATGTTATGTTCATTTTTTACTCTTTTTTCTTTGTTTTGATTGTTATTCAAGTTTACTAATAATTTTTCTCCTGTATCTAATTTTCTCTTATTCCCACTTACTGTATTTTTTATTTAAGACATATAATTTTATAATTTATGAAATTCTATGTGGATTTTTCATTTTTATCTCTTTTCTGGATGCTACATCTTGCCTTTTCTTCCTAAAATATATGAGATATATTGATTGGTGATTTATTATCTTGGTCTCCTAAATATAGTATGTGTGTTATTTTGAGTAATGTTTCTATGAATTAATAGTTTCTTTATTATGAGTTTAATTTTCCTGCTTCTTTGCATATATGAGTTTAATTTTCCTGCTTCTTTGCATAGTTTGTTTAACATAAGTTCAAGGTTTTTTCTTGTTGTTGTAATTTGACTCAACAAATTTGCCTTTCAGTTACATTGAAATCACTCTTTAAGAATTTGCTACTGTTATGTTTGTGATTTTGGGTTGCAGAGTTCCTAGGGACAATTTTTCCCTCTTGGAGTGATTGGCACCAAGATGAGTCTTAGGCACCATTTAATGCTTATGCAGGTTTTTTAAAGCAGTGCTTTTAAAAAAGTAATCATGAGAGCATGTTCATGTCTCGTGCACTTTACAGTCAGTGTGTAATGCAACTGATTGAGTAGAAGAGACTCCATTTGGAGATGATGCTTAGAATTTGGGGACTCTCTTCCCTCTCTTATACCTGTATTTAGTCTACCTGTATTTACAGGGACAAAAGCCCTCTGTCACTAGGTTTTATGACCCATTGTATATAAAGTGTTGGCAACATCACGGTTTATTTTCAGCAAATTTTTCATTGTCTCTTTTTAAAAAGATACATAGATCACACAAAATGTTACATTAAAAATTATGAGGTTCCCATATACCCCACTCCCCCCACACACATACCCACTCCTTCCATGTCAACAACCTCTTTCATCAATGTGACACATTCATTGAATTTGGTGAATATATTTTGGAGCACTGATACACAACATGGATTATAGTTTATATTGTAGTTTACACTCTCCTCCAGTCCATTCTGTGGTTATTGCAGGATATATAATGTCCTGAAACTGGCCCTGCAATATCATCCAGGACAACTCCAAGTCCTGAAAATGCCCCCATATCATACCTCTTCTTTCCTTACCCTCCAAGCAAATTCCCATGGCCACTGTCTCCACATCAATGATACAATTTCTTCCATTGCTAGAGTCACTGTAGTTCTATAGCAGAACGCCAGTAAGTTCACTCTAATCCATATTTTATTACTCCATCATTTGGGCCCTGGGATGTGATGTCCACTCCACCTCTAAATTGAGAGGGTGCTTAGATCCCACATGGCTGATTGATGCAATTCTCCTGCATGCAGTTGTAGACTCTCTTGGTTCCCTGGTTTGGTGGTTGACCATCCTCACCTTCCTGTTAGCTGACCTGGGTAAATCCAAAGAACTGGAGAGTAGGTGTTACAACTCTTCTGAGGCTCAAGACCCACCTGGCACATGGATAATCCAGAGATTCAAATCTTCTGCGCATATACCAACTCCAGTGCCTAGCACAGGTTCAGTAAAAGTGGCAGAAGAGGCATGGGTAGAGAGGTCATATCTGAGTACAACTCCATCACACTCAGGAGTTCAAATTCCAAAGTAGGGCCCACTTGCAAGGCACTGAATTCCAGAGCCATCCGACATGACTGTAGAATCTGTGTGTCTCCATAACCCTCAGGAGCACCACTACCTGGGTTGTGTCTACTTTGGCTGTTTCTGGGATCCTGCTCAGACTTGTGTAAGCACAGACCCTCTGATGACTTCCCAACTCTTTTTTAAGTCTCTTAGGCATATAAACTCATTTGTCTTTACCATTTCCCCCTTTTGTTCAAGGTCTTTTTCTAGTTGTATCACCAGCTGATGACTGTTAGTAATCCCTCAGCACTAGGGAGGCTCATGCTGCAGGGAAAGTAATGCATTTACATGCTGAGGCTGGCTTACAGAGTGGCCACGTTTGAGCAACGTTTGAGCAACATGGAGCTCTCAGGAGGTAACTCTTAGGCACCCTGAAACTCTAGGCCCAGTTGAAATTTCAAGCACATAGGCTCATAAGCATAGTCATCAGTAACAAGGGCCCATCATTGGACCATCCTTCTTCACTGGTCTTTGCCAGTTGTTGTTGTTCCATTGGGGAATGCAACAGAGTTCTCCCAGCTGGGAACTCAGCACTCCCTTAGTTGTTGTGTGTAACTCCATCTACTATGACAATACCCAACGAATATCTGAACATATTTATATACCCTTTATATGTGCCCTGGAGAACTCCCTCCCACCCATGCATCCCATCAATGACACCCCACAGCAGTTCTCCTCCCCTGCCATAGTTCAACCCCTCTGTGATATCAGAGACACATAGGTTCTACAACTGCAAGCAGGAAAATTGCATCCATCAGCCATGTGGGATCTAAGCCCCCTCTCTATTTAGAGGTGGAGCAGACATCACCATCCCAGGGTCCACAGGATGGAATAATTAAATATGGATTAGAATGGAATTAATGGAAGAAATTGTATCATTGATGTGGAGACAGTGGCCATGGGAGTTGCTGAGGGCAGGGAAAATGAAGAAGAGATGTGATGTTGGGGCACCTTCATTTAGGAGTTATCTTAAATGATATTACAAGGGCAGATGCTGGACATTGTATATTCTGCCATAACTCACTGAATGCACTGGAGGAGAGTATAAACTATAATGTAAACTATAATCCATGCAGTGCATCAGTGCTTCAAAATGTATTCACCAAATGCAATGAATGTGCAACAAAGATGAAAGAGGTTGTTGATGTGAGAGGATTGGAACCTCTTATATTTTTTAATGTATCACTTTTTGTGATCTATGTATCTTTAAAAAAAAAGAACATTTAAAAATAACTATAAAAAATACTTATTCAAAAATGAAGCCTAATATAGTGCCAAATTCAATTAGTAGGAAAATGAAATAGTAATGACAGTTTTAAAGATTAGAAATAGGATACATAATAATTTAGAAAAACTGAGATAAAGTAAAAAATAAATTGGGGTTTTAAAAAATGAAAAATATCATAAAACGTTTTTCTGACATTTTGCCTTTCATCACTGTAATAGGTGTTGCCCTGTATGTACAGTGGCAAGGCAATCTCTTCCATTCCTTCCACAGTGACTACATTCTTTATTTTTTTAATTTAATTTTGTCTTCAAAAAAGTTTTAGATCACAATAAAGTCACATATACAATATAGGGTACTCCCATATGCCCAACATCAAACCCTTTTTCCCCCGCCCCAGCAATAATCTTTTTACATGTGGATCTTATCTTTGCTACAGCTTATATATAGATACTGAAACATAGCTAGTGACCATGGTTTCATTATGTTTTACATTATGGTTTATATTTTAGACTGTACACTTTTATAAATTTTTGGTTACATTATGGTTTGCATTTTAGACTATACACTTTTACAAAATTTTGGTGAAATTTAATATGGCCTATATCCATTGTTGTACGATCTTGTGGAACACTTCCATTGTCCCCCAGTTACCCCCTCTTCCATCTATTCTATTCCTCTCTCCTCATCCCCCTGGGGCCCACAGCAATAACCAATCCCCACTGCTTGAAGGACAAGATTCATAGATACTTGCAACAATGGTGAGGGCTTGACACACTAATCTGTCCTCCCCCATTGGGAGTCACTCATGCTCTCCACAGACCCCCTCTCTGCTGTTTGAGAACATCAGGCCTCCCCAGGATGGGGGTAAAACATATTCCTGCTCGTTATATGGGTTTCCACACACTGATTTAACAAACTATGACAAGATGAGCACTACACACTGCCTTCAAGCCTGCCCCAGGTGCACTCTGTGCCTGATGTCCCCCCGCAAACACCTTCAACCAGTAACCCTTCCTTATTATATTTTCTAAAGAGTTTTCTCAACATTATAGTTTTAACCATGTACTGGAAAATCTCCCATGTTCACCTGCTCTCTGCAAACACTCCCCCCAATTCCATGGACCATCTGACCCTTCTTCCCATACCTAGTCCTGCTCAAACCTGCAAAGCCCTACCTAAAGTATCCATATGCCCCCATCTTATCCTTCACTGAATGACTACTCACTTCCACTTTATCATCGATTTCGCCCATGTAGACATCAGCTCACAACTTTCCTCTCCCCCCCATTGACCTGTAAGCCTATCATCCAGTCTCTAGCTCTCTGAGAAAGCTTGATTTGCCTAATTCATATCAGAGAGTCCATGTAGTATTTGTCCTTCAATGCCTGGCTTGCTTCACTCCACATAAGGTCCTCAAGATTCATCCATGTTATCCCATATGTTAGTACTGCATTCTTTCTTACAGCTGAGTAGTATTTCATTGTATGTATATACCACATTTTGCTTATCCATTCATATGTTGATGGGCCTTTGAGTTGATTCCAAATTTTGGCAACAGTGAATAAAGCCACTGTGAACATTGGTGTGCGTATATCAGTTTATGTCCTTGTTTTCAGATCTTCTGGATATATACCCAGCAGTGGAATTTCTGGGTCATATGTCAAATCTATAGCTAGTTTTTTGAGGAACTGCCAAACTGTCCTCAGAACGGCTGGATCCCTCTACATTCCCACTAGCAGTGGATAAGGGATTCCCATTCCTCCATCTCCTCTCTCACACTTGTAGTCTTCTGATTATTTAATAGCCTGCCAGACTAATGGATATAAGATAGTATCTCATTGTAGTTTCAATTTGCATTTTCCTAATCACTAGTGTTATTGAGCATCTTTTCATGTGCTTTTTAGTCATTTGCATTTTTTCTTTGGAGAAGCATCTGTTTAAATCTCTTGCCCATTTTTTGAGTGGGTTGTTTGTCTTTTTATTTTTGAGATGTAGGATTTCTTTTTATATGCTGGATATTAGGCTCCTATCAGATATATGGTTACCAGATATTTTCCCCATTGGGTAGGCTGTTTTTTCCCTTTCTTGACAAACTCCTTTGAGGTGCAAAAGGCTTTAATTTTGAAGAGGTCCCGTTTATCTATTTTTTCTTTCACTGCTCATGATTTGAGTGTGAAATTCATGAAGCCATTTCCTATTACATGATCATGTAGATGTTTCCCTACATTGTCTTCCATGGTCTTTATGATCTTGGCTCTTTTATTTAGGTCTTTGATCCATCTTGAGTTGATTTTTGTATAAGGTGTTAGGTGGTAATCCTCTCTCATTTTTTTGCATATGGATATCCAATTTTCCAAACACCATTTTTTGAAGAGGCCAGTCTCTCCCAGTTGTTTACATTATAGTTTACACTTTGCACTGCACATTTTTATAGGTTGTGACAAATGTATAATGGCCTGTACCCACCATTGCAATGTTGTTCAAAACAATTCCAGTATCTTAAAAATGCCCCACTTATTCTTTCCTCTCCCTCCCCTCAGAGCCCCTGGTGATCTCTAACTTTATGTCAGTGTTATATTCCATTGCCAGAATAATAATTAGTCTACTTTAGTCTATAGTTGCATTCCCCCCTTATGTTTGTTCATTCCTCAGTCTTGAAGATATTAGGATGGCCATGCCCATTCTGTTTCTGATTGAGATGGAGCTTAGATACTATGGTGCAGATGGATGGACTGGTCTTGCTTACAGTTGTAGATACTCTGTTTCTGGGATAAGCATACTCCACCATCATCCTTTTGTTAGTTGTCCTGGGTGAGTCTGATGAACCAGAGTGTAGGTGTTGCAATTCCTGCTGAGATTAATTCAACTGGAATATGAACAGATCAAATTTTAAGTCTCTGGTACATATACTTAATGAGCATAATTAGTGCCAATTATAGGTTCAAATTAAAGGGTCAGAAAAGCCATGTATAGGGAAATTATGAATGAGCTAACTCTTTTACATTGGGGATCATATATTCCAAGATAAGGCCCACTGACAGAGTGCCAAATCCTGAGATTATCAGAGATTGTTTGCCCTTCCTATAGTGTCTAGATGTTTCTAGAGCCCTCAGTAGCACCCCTGCTTGAGCACTGTTTACTGTGGCAGTCAATGAGATCCTCCTGAGATGTGCATAAGTATAACCTCTGGAATGAACTCCCAACTCACTTTGAAATCTCTAAGCCTTAAAAACTAATTTGTGTTTAATATTTCCCCTTTTTGGTCAAGATCTCTTCCTGAATGCAATCCTGGTTGACACTTGGTAATAATCCCTTGGTGCCAGGGAGGCTCATCCCTGGGAGTCCTGTCCCATGCTGGAAGGAAGATAAGCTTTTTAATGATTATTTTTACCTTGGCTTATTGGTTAATGGCCTCATAGTGCCTGTACCCATGATGGAGGCTCTTCTCTGACCCAGAAGGGGCTGAAGACCCTCCAGTCGACTATCAGCTCCCCAAGCCTGGGTTGTTGCTTTGGTCTGTACTATCCTATTCCTGGGAATCTGTCTATCCTTACTTGGGGAGCAGAGTTGTTTTAAAAATAATTATGGTATTGTCTTATGGCAACTTTTACAGCAACATACCAGAAGTAGAACAACACCCTCCAAACCCACTGAGGGCTCACAGGGTTTTACACTCCTTTAGGTTGAGGAGTGTTATTCTCAATTCACTGTCCCCAGAAAGATTTTCCTGTAGTCATATGTGCCATTCCTCACTTGGCACACAGGCCCCATCCTTGTTGCCAGTTGTCACATTCAGGGCTTTGGGTGACATGGTTCCCAGGGAATATTGCCCCTTGCCTAAATCTACATCGCATAAAAGACTAAGACATCATTTAATATTTTAACAACCATATTTAAACAGCCCCTTACAAAAATAACAGTCAGAACATAGTATCTGGGCACCTTGTAGACTAACGGGTCTTGCAACTGACTGAAAGGATCTATGCCCAGAGAGGACTTCCAAAATTTGGGGTAGGTTTCCCTTCTCTAATAATTATATTTTGTCTGGGTCAATAAACAGGTGTTTTATAAAACAAGATTATAAACTACTTTTACAAAAACAATCCTGTAAAATATTTTCAAAATTAGATCTAGTTTTCTAGACCCAACTAATGAAATCTTCCTGCTAAGATTACAGCAGACTATTAGGTGACACATGGCATCAGCCCTGGGAGACAATTTATTGGATCTTTTATCTTCTATTAATTTTATAGCAATAACGAGTCCGTAAGCATACCCCTGCTATTAAATAAAGCATACAGATTGATGCTTGGCCATTACTGTTGATGAAAGAAACACAAGTTCATGATAATAATTGGTGACTTTTATGGGCAACAAGCTTAGAGGGAAGAAATGATTGTCTGCAGTTCATCTGCTGTTTCTCTACTGCATTCCCTCTATGTGTTTTCCTCAGATTCACTGGTGTTTTAGTTTGTTAAAAGGCTACTGATGCAAACTACCAATGTATGTTGGCTTTTATTAAGGGAATTTATTTATTTACTGTTCCAAGTCCACAAAAAGTACAAACTAGGACACCATAAGAGATGCTTTCTCACAAATGTCAGCTCTTTTGATCCTTGTGTGTTGTTACATAAAGAAAAATGGCCCATGGTCATTGCCAAGGTTTCAGTCTTCCCCTCCCAACTCTTCATGTCTTCTTGTGCTGCTCAGTGGGCTCAGCCTGTTCAGGGCTTTTTGTTTAAGCAATTCTCTAGTACTCTTTCTTCTGGCATAGGACTTGTCTCTTAGGGCTTCTCTCCTTGTAGCTCAGCTCTAGACAAAACTGGAATATATCCTTTCACCTGGCAGAATCACAAATTGTAGTTCCCTTTTATCCTATGCCTGTCTGTGTGAGTTCCTTTATATGAGACCCAGAAAGAGGGTGGGGACTCAACCTGAGTCAGGTCTCACTGATGTAGTTAGTTCAATCAAAAGCCCTAAAACTATCTTATCAAGTAATGTATTCAAAGACCCTCTACTGAATTTAATGCCATCTAAGGTATAACACCCAGAGGAATAAGTTAGTTCATAAACATAGAATTTCCTCTTTTTGGGATTCATAAAATAATTTCAAACTGCTACAACTAGCATTCTGTAAGTTGTATAAGTAAAGAAGACAGAAGTCAGAATTTTTTCTGTGGATACATCAGAGTCCTATGCTATATAAAAACTATTGCTCCAACTAGCCTGGTTTATATCTCTAATGGTGGCATAGAAGAGTGGGTAGTTTCCCTCTGATGTCAATTTTAGAGATTAGAGATGGGTTACAAAAATAAATGTGATAGTTTTCTATAATATTTCCCAATGGATGGAGAAAATATGAGATTTTAAATATTTTAAGTTTTATTTTAAAAAGAATTTATTGATATAAAAACAATTTAAACATTACATAAATATAATACAAATATTTTTAAAAATATGTGTAAGTTAGCAATTTCTTTGAGGTGAGCCTACACATTCCTAGACATGATTTGGCCCAAACCATATTTTCCCCCATTCTGTAGGTTTTCTCTTCTACTTTCATGAGAAAGTCCTTTGCACAAAAGGTTTAAATTTTTATAAGATTCAATTAATCTACTTTTGTTGTTTTTCCTCTTGCCATTGACGTAAAGTCTAAGATAGCATTTCCTGAAGATGCTTGCCTATATTTTCTTCTAAGAATTTTAAGTTATGGTTCTTATATTTAGGTCTTGGATTGATTTTGAATTAAGTTTTCTATGTGATGTAGGAAGGGTTCTACCTTTCCTTTTTTTGCATAGGGATACTTGATTTTCCTACCAGCATATGTTGAAAAAAAATGTTTTGGTATGAGATACTTCCCTCTTAGAAGGACACTGTGTAGAATTGCTGTTATTTCTTCTGTAAGTGTTTGGTAGAGTCAACAGTAATATTCTTTTGCTCTTAAGTTTTCTTTCTGAAAAGATTTTTAATAGGAAATCCAGTTTCTTTAATAGCTATATGACCATTCTAAATACTATTTCTTAAATGTACATACTGTTTGTGTCTTTCCAATATTTATACATATCATTGGTTAAAAGGATTATCATAAATTTCTTCATAATATTCCTTACTTTTTTCATTTAAAAACCTACTGATATATATCATTCATATATAAACATATATAAACAATAAGTGTATAGTAAACAAATATGTAAACATTACAAATATGTAAACATTACAAAACAAATATGCATAACATTATAAAGACTCTCATATATCACCCCACCAACATAATTTTTTGACAATTCCCTTACTTTCCTTTGAATATCATAATATCTGTAGAAATGCCCTCTCATATTTCTGCTAATGATATTTTGCATCTTTTCATGTTATATTTGCAGGTCCACTGACTTCAAAATAATTTCCTATTTCCCCTTTCATTTCATTCTTTTATAAAGACTGTTTTCTTATTGTTTTCAGATAACAACTTCACTGAAATATAATTCACATGCCATACATTGAATCAACACATTTAAAATGCGTAATACAATGATTTTTAAAGAATTCTCAGACATGTGTAAGTATCCTCACAACCAAAGAAATCAAAAGAAACAATTCAATAGGCAGATTTCCCTCCAGAGATGAAGATGGCATGGCTATTGAGTTTCTTTTTTTAAATGGGTGATATACAAACCCTAGAGAGAAGTGAAAACTTGGAAAAATATTGAGTTTGTAACTAAACATGATGTGGTCCTGGGTGTAAGTAACCTTATTTCCTATGATGCAAAGGATCTCTTCCATGGGAAGAGACTGAGCAAGTTGTTCACTTCTTTATAACCAAATGCATTATATAATTAAATTCACATTAAGTCTTCTGGAGTTATCATGTTGCCAATGTGATAATAATAATGGCTTTTTTTTTTTTTTTCCTCTGCTGCTTGAGACAACTCAAAATCAGAAATTATGTGCTAAGAATGACTTCCAAGGCATATCAGAAGTTGTCTGGTCTCCATCCAAGTAGAATCAAAGGATCCAGCTCAGACCTTCAAACTGCCCTTCCAGGACCACAGGGGAGAATAACAGATCAGGAAGTACAGGTGTTTTCTTATCTAAAGAATGTGAGTTTCTGAATTTTATTCATATTATGTCCTCCTTATTTTGAAGTGGAAGTCAAGAGATTAAGCCATGCCACTCTCTTTCCTATTTTGTGCAGTCTTGACGCTCTGGTGAATAAGGTGGAAGAAGCAGAAATGTTCAGAGACATTAGGGCCCTCAAGGGTTCCCGTATCTCACTGGATGAGTTCCTTGTTCATAGAGGAAAATTTAACTCTTGGAGATTTAGGGCTTTGTTTCTGTGACTTGGGGCTGACCCTCTCTTAGAGTTCTTTCTCTTAGTTTGAGTCCTGAGATATTGTTTATGGTTCCCACCCCATGAAGGTCCAATCTGCATTAGAGGCCATCTCTAGGAAAATAAGACCTCTGCCTCCAATTTCATTGGTGAGGGGAAATCTCAGGTGACAAAGAGATGACAAGATGAGAAAGAAAATTCTGTCCTTGTCCCTCTACTCCCTTCTTAGTTTTTCTTCCCAGCAGTCATGTTTTTGTGTGACAGCACTGTCTTTTGCTCTGTAGACTAAGTTAGATGTGCTCTTGTCCCTACTTAGCTTAGGACTCTACTAAGGAGAAGTCTGTCCCCCTCAGTATCATGATAATGACAAAGGCAGATTCCATAGGATATGTTGAACTGAACTTAGATAAACCCAGCTTCTAAATCACACTTCTAGGAAGAGGAATTGTGAGAATATCTGGGTTGCTCTCTAATATAACCCTTTTATCTTATCCTACAGTTTACCTGTAGGTAAATCTGAAGATTTAGAGAAGATTTAGAGAAGAATGGATCCTGTAAATGGCTTTTTTGTGATGAATTCATTCTGTTGGGATTAACAGACCACCTGGAACTCCAGCTCCCCCTGTTTTACCTGTTTCTGACTTTTCTGACTTTGTGTATGTTCACTGTGCTGGAAAACTTGGGCTTCGTAACTCTAATTGGGCTGAATTCCCACCTTCACACCCCCATGTACTTTTTCCTCTTTAGCTTGTCCCTCATAGACCTCTGTTACTCTTCTGTTTTTACACCCAAAATGCTGATTCACTTCTTGTTAAATAAGAAAATTATCTCCTATCAGGGGTGCATGGCTCAGCTCTACTTCTTCTGCTTTTTGCCATCTCTGAGTGCTATGTATTGACATCAGTGGCTTATGATCACTATGTGGCCATCTGTAATCCATGCTTTTTTTTTGTGCTACTTGGTGTTTATTCAATGACTTTCTACATTAACAGTCACCACTTAAAATCATTGCTAAGCTCTTTCTGTATCTATTTGCATCACAGTTTTCCATCTGGGATTGTGAAGTCAACAACAGGCAAGGCCAACCTGTCAGTCATGATTTACAGTGACTAGCATGGTATTAACAACCATAGAACTGTGAACAAACACTCGAAGAGAAAGAGAATGAAGATGAGGGTCCTGAGTGAGCACCCAGATAGACTGTCCCATCCATGGAACCTGAGGCCTGAGTAATGTCTCAGATCTGCTTTCCCCTCTGCCCTAGAGTATAATCCACTCTTGTGTAACATTGCCATGTCCCTTCAAGTGTGCTCCTATCTTATTTTTGTGCCATACTTGATGGCATTTTCTGGTGCTATGGCCCACACTGGTTGCATGCTGAGCCCGACCTTCTGTAATGGCAACATCATCAACCATTATTTCTGTAACATCCTCCCTCCGCTCCAGCTCTCCTGTGTGAGCACCCATGTCAGTGAGCTCGTAATGTTCATTGTTGGTGGCATTGACATCTTTGTGCCCAGTCTCACTGTCTTTGTCTCTTATGGTTTCATTCTCTGTAGCATTCTCCACATCAGTTCCACTGAAGGCAGGTTTTGCCTTCAGCACCTGCAGTTCCCACATAGTTCCTGTTTCTCTTCTTTGAATCAGGTTCACTTACGTATCTTCAGCCATCTTCTGTTGAGTCTGTAGATGAGGGTTTTTATACCAATGTAGTTCCCATGATGAACCCCTTAACCTACAGCTTGAGGAATAAAGATGTTAAACTTGCCTGAAAAAACCTTGAGTAGGAAATTTTTTAAAAATTCAGAAATGGGATCTCCTTGAAGTTAGTTTCAGAACAAGGAGTATAAATGTGTTTATTTACAGTATAGTTGGTAGCAACCTTCTTAATCTATTCCTTTCTTATCATGGTGTGGTAAAGGAAAGTTGAACCTTCTCTCAATAAATAATTTCCACTTTTGTTAGAGTGAGTATCCTTTTCCTAACTGTACAATTTTTTATTCTACTCCTTCTTTTTCCTATTTGAGAATAACATTAAAGAAGGAATGTGTTACATATGTTGTTTTCATTGTCTGTTTGAACTTTCATTTTTAAAAATTATCTTCTGAAATAAGATGAGGCCTGCATGGATGAATATAGTAACAGGGTTAAATTTTGTTATTGGAGGTGAGGCATCCTTGTTTGCCCATTCTTTTGTTCCAGTGCCAGCATTAATAAAACAATATGTCTCTATTCCTAGCTTCATCTTCAACTGGCAGGAGTATGTCTCTTTCAAATATTAGGGTTTCAAATGATAGACAATTCCTGAAAACCTATGAAGAATTACACACATGCAAATATAAACCATTTGCACTACGATTTATATCAAAGTTTTTAAAATTTACATCCTTACAAATATATATAATAGATGTTCAATGTACATTTATTTTATTAGTTTGAAAGTGGAACCTAGAGATGTTAATAATGTATTTAATCACACAGTATCTCATTGAAAAAGCCTAGAGCAAACACTAAGGTCTTAAATTTAAGTTTATTGGTCTTTCTAATATACTTAGCTTCTGTTTTATTTTATTGTTTTTATTTCATTCAACCTGAAATATGAGAAAGTATATCCATTTTGAAAGTTTTATGTGCTTTTTTTTCCAGGTGAATATAGTAATTTCTCTCAGGGGATTTGCTATTTTTGTATATGAATATAGTTTGATGGTTTCTTTTGTAGGTAAAAGGAAGTTTGACAGATTTACACATAATAATTAAATATAATAAAAATAACCACAGCAATGATAAATGAAACAAAGGTAATTCATGGGTTTAAAATTTTTACTTTCCAATATGTCAACAAAATAATACCTTTTTAAATTTTCTTTTTAATTTTATATTTGCAAAGCATTTTGTATAGTATACAAAATATCTCTGTGCTCTTCTGCCAACTTCCTTATATAACCACAGTACCATTTTCAAAACCAGAAAACTATGTTGCTAAATATTTGTACTATTAATTCATAATTAATATTCAATTACCACAAGTTGTTCCAACTATGTCTTCTTTTTTTAATCCATGAACCAATCCAGGGTTTCACATGTTGTATAGTTGCTTTATCTCTTTATTTTGTAACAACTGGTTTGTGATAATTGATCAAATAATTGATTATTTGTGCTACATGATAATTATTTTTTTAGGGATACTAACCAGTATTTTGAAAAATGTCCCTCAGTTTTGAACCAGCAACACTGGTTCTATTTATTGGAAAATGCTATTTAGAAGCCATAATCTGCAAAGCAGATATGCTTAATGCTGCTAGGTGGTATTGCTTCTAGGATTTCAGCAAACAGAGCAAGGAAGTGAATTTAGGTATACCTATTTCCGTATCAATTTATGTGGATATATTTGAAGATTTTTTGAGTTTATGTTGATACCTTTGACTCTAATCCAAGACCATTATGTTTATTGTAACCACCCCTTACTTATTTGTGAGAAAATCTTACTTTTTATTATTAACCAAATATTTACAATGTATCCATTTACTTTCTACAATATTTGAAAATTTAATGTTTTTCTTAAATCTTTTAAAGAAGTTTCAGAATTGCTAAATCATACTTCCCTGAGAAATAAATTTAATATCTATAATATAATAGTGGCATATACTTTTTGTCTTTTGCCTCAGAATATATGTCAATATTAAGTTTTCCCAAGTTACTTAGCTTAGCTCTCTTTTCTTCATTACTTTCAGTGTGGTTAAGCTATTTATTTATAATAAAGTTGTTTATTTGAAACTGTTCATATTTAATTTTCAGTTTTCCAAGATGCTTGTTGATTTTAATTATTCATGCATTGATTGAATTCATGAAACTTAAAATGATTCTAGATTTCAGAATTGTACGGAAAGCCATAGTCAGAAATTTACCCAGTCTCAATTCCAGTTTTTCTCCTTATTTTCAATTTTCATCCATTCTTTACAGTAACCAGTTTCACCAGGTACTGCTTTATCTTTTTTGTAATTCTTTTTGTACAATTTTTTTAAAAAGCACAAATATTTAATTTTCCTTTCTTCACATGTAAAGGGTGGCATGCTATAGATACCAATTTTATTAAGATATATTCATAAACCATGAAAAGCACAGTTTTAATGTATATGATTCAGTTTTACTATATTCAACCATCATCACTATATAATTACAGAATATTTTCATCATCCCCATCAGAATCCCTGGGCCCATTAGTTATCTTTCCTCATTCCCATGCCTCCCTGCTCTTGTCACCCACTAATTCTTACCATGGGCATTTCATATAAATGTAAAAAGATGATAAGTGGCCTTTTCTGCATGACTTGTTTCACAGAGCATGTTGTCAAGGTTCATCTGTGTTTAGCATGTCTCAGCACTTCATTCTTTTTAATGGCTGAATATTATTCCTTTGCATGGATATAGCACATTCTTTTTATCCATACATCAGTTGATGGACTTTTGAGATGTTTCTGCTTTTTGACTATTATGAATAATGCTACTGTGAATATGTGTGCATGTGTTTTTCTGTGAAGATGTTTTCAGTTCTTTTGGGTTTATACCTAGGAATGAAATAGCTCATCTCTGCATTTAACTTTTAGAGGAATTTCTAAACGGTTTTCCAAAATGGCTCCTTTATTTTACATTCCCCCAACAATGTCTAATTACTGCTTGTATAATTTTATGGCATAATGCTTCTAGCATGATGGATCGTAATGGAGGCAGTAGACAGCTTTGCCTTCCTCCTGACTTTAAAAGAAATGCTTCTACTGCTGCTCCATCAAGTAAGTGTCTGGCTTTAGGATGAAAGTGTATTAATTTTATCATATTAGGAAAGTATCCATAAACTCTGTAAAATTCTATTTTCTTGAAAGTTTTTTTAATCAATAATATGCTTGATTGTTCTAATTATTTCATGTCTGTGAACAAACTCACAGAGTCAGAAAGTAGAAGGTAGATAACTAGGCTGAGGGTAGGGAAAAGGGAGTTTATGCTTAAATTGTACAGAATTCCTAGTTGAGATTATGGAAGAGTTTGGTAAAGGATGGTCTTGATGATAGTACAACACGGTGAATCTAACTAACAACTCTGACATACATACATACATATATATATATATATATATATATATATATATGAATGTGGTTAAAAGAGGAAATTTTTGATTGTATATATGTAACTAGAATAAAAATGATAAAAAAACACATAGGGCTATGTAAGAGAAGTAAATTCTAATGTAAATCATGGACTATATTTAAAAGCATAATTATAATTTTCTTTCATCAATGTTCAAAAATATATCACACTAATTAATGGTGTTAATATTAGGACTGGTGCATGGGAACTGTATTTTCTGTATGATTTTTCTCTAAACCTACAGTTTCACTAATGAAGAAAGAAATAAAAGAATATGTCTGAATTTGTCAAAAGCCTTTTCAACATTTTTTAATCTATTATCTATGAAGATAATCATGTATTTTCCCTAGACCTATTAAATTGATATATAATATTAGTGAATTTCCTAACACTGAATCAATATTGAATTACTGGTATAAATCCTACGTAATCAAGTTATATTATTTTATTGTTTTGTGTGAGTTTTTGTTTGCTAATATGGTATTTAGTAGTCTTGCATTTGTATTGATAAGGAGTAGTGGTCTATAGTTTTGTTTTTTGTACTGTTTGTTTTCAAGTTTGCATATTAATGCAACACTTGCTCTATAAAAAGAAATTGGTAAGTTTGCTTCATGTCTATACTCTGAAACAATTTGTAGATCATTGGGCCTATCTAGAATTTGAGAATTTGATTGAATTCCTCTGTGAAATCATCTGTGCTTGGTGAAGTTGAACTGTAACATTTCACAGGTCATTTGCTTGGCCCCGGTAAGAGTTTGATATGATTGATAAATTCCAAAAAGAAATATTGGATTATGTTTGTAAACTGATCTTTTCCTCTGGACATATAGATTATACTGGATTCATAGGTTTACTTGATTAAGTAATTATGTAAACCTCTAGTGCCAGCAGGGCATTGAGTCCCCACCCACCAAAGGCATGGCACAGGACAGAGCTGAGGGATTTTGATATTGGGGTTTTGAGATGGAGTTTGACGCTGGAGCCCCAGGAAGTAACCACATAGAGGAAAGAGAAACACGCCTCAGGAAGGGAAGAACTTAGGAAGCCTGAATCCTAACAGACATTGGCAGCCATCTTGCTCCAACACTTGAAAATAGATTTTGATGAGAGAAGTAACATGCTTTATGGCCTGTAAACGTCTACCCCAAATAAATACCCTTTATAAAAAACTAACCACTTTCAGTATTTTGCATCAGCACCCCTTTTGCTGACTAATACAGAATTTGGTACCAGGAATGGGGAAGTGCTTTTGCAATTACCAAAATGCTGGAATGGTTTTATAAATGGGTAAGGGGTATTTTTTGGAGAAATTGTGAGATGAGTGATGGAAAAGGCCTAGATCACTTTGAAGAGACTGTTGATAGCAATATGGATACTAAGGAGACTTTTTATGATGCCTTAAAAGTAAATGATGCAACTATTATTGGAAACTGGAGGAAAGGTGATCTGCGTTTTAAAGTTGCAGAGAACTTAGCAAGATTAACTCATGGTGTTTTATGGAGGGAAGAATTTGAAAATGGTGAGCCTAGGCATTTAGCTGAAGAAATTTCCAAAGTGAACTCAGAGAATGCAGTTTGGCTTCTGCTTGCAGCTTAAAGCAAAATGCTAGATGAGAGAGAGATGCTGAGGACTGAACTGTCAGGCACAAATGAAACAGAGACTGATTCTGGAAATTCCAAGCTTCTGGAAATCAAGTTCCCAGATGAAAGTGCCCTATTGGAGGACTTAACTAAACTTGGAACTTGTAAATCAGGATTGAAGATTCAGTTATCTCAGAAAGACTTGTGGAAAATCTTACTGTCTGATGCTTGGAACCCTGTTTCTTGCATGCTAAACCAACAAGTTATTTAAGAGAGCTGTATGAACAAAAACACTGTCTGGAATAAAAAGGACATGGAAAAGAGAGATTGAAGGAGAAACACCTTTAAGAGGAAAACCATGGAAGCTGATATCTGGAATTAGGACATCACCTTGGGCCAAGAGAGGAGCCCCACCCATGTGTACCGTGAGGGTGAGTTTACATCAGCAGTTGAAGACAGTGGATGTTCTCACCCAATGTTCTGGGAAAGTTTTGCCTCCCCAGGGTAAAGGAGGGTGGAGCACATCCCCCAAGGATTATGGCAGTTAAGGTCAGCACCCCATAGGTCTGAGAGGGGTGGTCCTATCCCCCAAGAAGTAGGGAAAGCCAGGTGGTCAACTCGTTGCTCTGACTGGGTTGAGCCGGTTTGCCAAAGGTTAAGGGAAATATTTTCTCCACCTCACTGTACTAGGGGGGTATAGGACTCTAACCCAAAGATTGGGTAAGGTGTTGCAATCACCCCAACACTCTTGGAGGGTGAGTTCTGGAGCTTGGTCAACACCCAGATGCTTGATGAGGGTGGAACCAAGAAAATGACCATTGGGCAAGCATGTGTAGAGGGTGGGTTCCCTTAAGACACCAAGGAGAAGAAACCATTATCTTAAGAATGACTCCCAGACTTTGAAATCAAACAGGGGATTCCCTGCAGGTCTACTGAAGTGTAGAGAAACTATGACTCATGTTTCCCTCCAAATTTCTCCTTATTGTAATGAAAATGTTTATCTTTTATCTGTCCATTTGTGTACTGGAAGAAGATGAATTGTTTTGTAAGTTTCAGAGGTCTATAGCAAATGGGACTTTGCGCAGCACAAATTGTATTTCTTTAAATTGATTGTGATATGATTAAGTACTTACATTGTAGCTGATTTAAGTTTTTCCTTTTACTATTGTAATGTCTTTTTGGAATTCAGAGGATGGAGTGTAGCAGTTTGATATTATCGATGAATTCCAAAAAGAAACATTGGATTATGTTTGTAAACTGATCTTTTCCTCTGGACATATTAGATTGTATTGGATTCATAGGTTTACTTGATTAAGTAATGATGTAAACCTCTTGTGCCAGCAGGGCATTGAGTCCCCACCCTTTGGTCAGTGGGGACTCACAGATAAAAGGCATGGCATAGACAGAGTTGAGCGGTTTTGATGTTGGTGTTTTCATGATGGAGTTTGATGCTGGAGCCCCAAAAAGTAAGCACACAGGGGAAAGAGAAGCAAGCCCCAGGACGGGAGGAACCCAGGAAGCCTGAAGCCTCACAGACGTCAGCAGCCATCCCACTCCAACATGTGAAAATAGACTGTGGTGAGGGAAGTAACTTATGCTTTATGGCCATGAGCCATGAGCACTTTCAAGTACTGTATAACACACTGAGTTTGGGTGGATCATTCTGTATATGTCTGTTAGGTCTAGCTCATTTATCATATTGTTCAACTTCTCATTTTCCTTGTTGATCTTCTATCTCATTGTTCTATCTAATTATGTGAGTGGTGTGTTGAAGTCTCCATCTACTATTGTAGAGATGTCTGTTTCTTCCTTCATTTTTGCCAGGGTTTGCCTCATATATTTTGGGGCACCTGGTTAGGTGTATAGATATTTATGACTATTAATTTTTCCTGGTAGACATTCCTTTTTATTAATATATAATGGCCTTCTGTATATCTGTATATCTTATAACTTTTTTTTTTTTGCTTAATATATCCAGTAGCTTTATTCCTTTTTTTTGCCTTTTTTTTTGTTACATTTAAAAAATGAGGTCCCCATATACCACCCACCCTCCTCACCCCACTCGTCCCATATCAACAACCTCTTTTATCATTGTGGCACATTCACTGCATTTGGTAAATACATTTTGGAACACTGCTGCACCACATGGATAGTGGTTTACATTGTAGGTTACACTCTCCCCCAGTCCACCCAGTGAGTCATGGCAGGACATAACAATGTCTAGCATCTGTCCCTGCAGTACCACTCAGGACAACTCCAAGTCCTGAAAATGCCCCCATATCATATCTCTTCTTCCTTCTCCCTACCCTCAGCAGCTACCATGGCCACTTTCTCCACATCAGTGCTACATTTTCTTCCATTACTAATCACAATAGTTCCAGAATAGAATATCAGTATGCATTTAAAAACTCTTTTGTCTGATATTAGTATAGCTACCTATGTTCTTTTTTTGGTTACTGTTTACATGGATTATCTTTTTCAAACCAACTTTTCAGCTGGTTTGTATCCCTGTGTCTCAGTTGAATCTCTTGTAGGCAGCATATGGATGGCTTATGTTGTTTTTATCCATCCTGTTGGCCTTTAACTTTTGATTGGGAATTTTAATCCATTTACCTTTAATGATATTACTATAAATATATTGTTTACTTCTGCAATGTATTCCTTGGTTTTCATAAATCATACCTTATTTTCATCAGTATTTTCACTCTTTTGGCTAGCTATCTGCTATTCTTGTCTTCTATACTCTCCTCCAAGCCTCTCTGTCCTGTGTTTTTCTTTCAGGTTGTAAGGCTTCCTTTTATATTTTCTGCATAGGTGAACTCTTTATTAAGAACTCTCTTTGTTTCTATTTGATTTTGAATATTTTAAACTCACCTTCATATTTGAAGGATAATTTTGCTGGATAAAGAATTTTTGGCTGGCAGTTTTTCTCTTTCAGCATCCTATCTGTATCATACCAATGTCTTCTCACCTCCATCGTTTCTGATGAGAAATCTACACTAAGTCTTCCTGGGCATGCCTTGTATGTGATGATTTGCTTCTTCCTTGATGCTCTCAGAATTTTCTCTTTGTCTTTGGCATTTGACATTCTGAATAGCATAGACTATGTCTATTTGGATTTAATCTGATAGGGGTAGGCTGCACTTCTTGGACATACAAGTTTATTTCTTTCATGAGCATTGGGAAATATTCCACATTATTTCCTCAAATATTCTTTGTAACCCTTTTCCCTTCTCTTCCCCTTCTGGAGCTTCCATGATATGTATGATTTTGTGTTTCATGTTATCATTCAACTCCCTGATCCCCTTCTCAGTTTCTTTTACCATTTTTTCTCTCTCTGTTTCTATCTTCTGCATCACTTATTCTCTCTTCTATCATTTTGCTTCTGCTGTTTTATGCCTCTAATGTGGTTTTAAAATTTTTTTATCTCACCTATGATGTCTTTCATTCCTGTGAGCTCTGTTTCTCTTCAAGTTTTCAAATTTTTCTTTGTGCCTCTTCTGTGTCTTTTTGATGTCCTTTATTTATTTAGCCATATTGTCTTTCAACTCATTAATTTGATTTTGAAAATTTGTATGAATTTCCTTGATTAGTTGTCTCAAATCCTTTGTCTAATCTGGGACTTTCATATATTCCTTTGCTTGGGCCATGTCTTCCATTTTCTTGGTACAGCTTGTAATTTTTTGCTGATGTCTAGGCATTGGATTATGATGGCGAGTTTACTCAGATGCTCAAGTTCTCTCACTTTCATAGGGATTTAGTGACAGGAGGTTGTGTGTTACTGCTGTCCATTCATTCTTGGTTCAGCCTGTTATGGGTCTTTAGGACTGTCCCTGTTAGTTGCTCAAATCTTGTCCCTGTACCAAATAATGGGTTTTGGCCTAGCGTCCAAGAGCCTTGGTGAAGGATGTTGTAAAGCCTTGAAAATGCCTCTCTTGTGTATTTACTTTTATTTTTTAAAAAGATTTGTTTATTTATTTATTTCTCTCCCCTTCTCTCCCCCCCCGCCACCCCACCCTGGTTGTCTGTTCTCTCCCCCCCCACACACCCCACCCTGGTTGTCTGTCTATTTGCTGTGTCTTCTTTGTCCGCTTCTGTTGTTGTCAGCAGCATGGGACTCTGTGTTTCTTTTTGTTGCATCATCTTGTTTCAGTTCTCCGTGTGTGTGGTGCCATCCCTTGGCAGGCTGCACTTTCTTTTGCACTGGGTGGCTTTCCTGACAGGGCGCACTTCTTGTGCATGGGGCTCCCCTACATGGAGACACCCCTGTGTGGCATGGCACTCCTTGCACTCATCAGCACTGCATGTGGGCCAGCTCCACATGGGTCAAGGAAGCCCAGGGTTTGAACCGCAGACCTCCCATGTGGTAGACGAATGCCCTAACCATTGGGCCAAGTCCACTGCCTGTACCTCCTTCGTCTGCCAGTACATGGTGCTCTTAGCTCTATACCCATTAAATATATGTCTTTAATCTGTTCATATGCTGGTTGAGCCTGAATCTCAGCAGAGTTGCAGCCAACTTGTCTCTAGTTCATTGGACTTGCCCAGGATAACTAATGAAATGATGATGTTGGCAACCCCCATCCTGAAAAGCAAAGAATATCTACAACTGCAAGCAAAACAGTTCCTTCCATCTGCCTCATAAGATCTAAGTTCCTCTCTGTCTGAAGAAGAGTGGGCATCACCATCCCCAAATCCTCAAGACTAAGGAGTGAACAAACATAAGAGGGGAATGCAATCATGGAGTAAAGCAGACTCCTTATTATTGTGGTAATAGGAGAGCTTGTAACATTGATATAAAGAAAATGGTTACTAGAGATTCTGAGAGGGGAAGGTAGGAAATATAGGTGGAACATAGGGCATTTTTAGGGTTTTTGAGTTGTTCTACATGATATTGCGATGAAGGATACAGACCATTATACATTGTTTCAAAATCCATAAAACCATAATTGCAAAGTATAAATCATGATGTAAACTATAGACCTTGCTTTGCAGCATTGCTTCGATATTTGCTCATCAATTGTAATAAATGTACTACACTAATGCACTATGTTATTAATTGGAGAAAATGAGAGTAAGGGAGGGGGTGGGGTATGTGGGAACCCCCTATATTTTTGCTCGAACTTTTCTGTAATCTAAAACATCTCTAAAAATAGTTTATTACATGAAAAAAAATTTATGTTCTAGAAGCAAGCACAAATTTTCATTAAGAATATGAAGATTTTTATTTGGAAATCTAATGTAATAAAAATAATCATGTAAGTCATGTAAAATAAATTTAAGTACAAGAGGTGTATTTCTGAGTTTTAAGTAATTTACATTAACATGGTATGTAACAAATATTCAATTTCATGTTTTACTTCACATATAATGTAAACATTGAAAAATTCATGAAAAAGATATTTACATTTTAAAGAATAATGCAAAAAGCAAAGCCATCTTCACCTAGGTCATAAAGTAACATATTGATAGAATACTTTATTCAGGATTTTTATCTTTACCAGTGGATGTTTAGGTCCCAATAATCTAGACCAACAATACCAAATAAGTAAGTTGTTACTTATCCAGTTTGCTCCAAATTAGGGTAAGTAGTCTGGGTGTACTCACTATATTTTTCAATTTTTGGTGAAACTCTTCATTTTTGAGAAATTTTTATCAAAAGACATATTTAGTGTGAAAAATTATATACTAAATGTTTCCATGCTTTCAAGGGTTTTCTACCATGATATTTTTATAGCCTATTTTAGCTTAACACAGACTCGTTTAAATAGTGTACATAAAATATTTGGGGGATAAAATTCCCTATATGAGGTGATATAGCAGTACGGAGTCTCTATTTTTTCCCTCTGAATTTTCTCATGTTTTTTGTATTTTCCTTCCTTTTTTTCCTTTACTTGAACCATTTTACATTGGCACCAAGAATACACACTTTTAACCATTTTTCTCTGTCCAGGACCTAAACCTATTTTACTATTACTTCTTCACTACACAACAGCTTTTTCATACTTGACTTTTCAAATGGAAACTGGGGAAATAATTTTCCAACATAAGAAAGATTCTTTTCTTCTCAAATTTCCTCAATGTGTCCTATTGTTTTTCTATCTCATAGAGTATCAACACATTCCATCATAATTCCTTAAAATTAATCATCTCAGTTTGTCTATTTCCTTTTAAAAAATCCATTTGTCCTTCTCATCTAAACTAAAATTTTCCTATTTCTAAACAGAAGCCATCCACTCTCACTTCTCAGTTCTCAGGTCCTGCTGATACAGATTTCTCTACTTAACTGAATATTTTGTAGGACACTCACACTGGTGCTTCTTGAGTCTTAGTGAAGTGGCCCTTTTTTTTTTAAGATTTATTTTTATTTATTTCTCTCCCCGCCCCCGACAGTTGTCTGTTCTCTGTGTCCATTTTCTGCGTGTTCTTCTTTGTCCACTTCTGTTGTTGTCAGTGGCACGGGAATCTGTGTTTCTGTTTGTTGTGTCTTCTTGCTATGTCCGCACTCCGTGTGTGCGGTGCCATTCTTGGGCAGGCTGCACTTTCTTTCGCACTGGGCAGCTCTCCTTACAGGGCACCCCTGCATGGCAGGGCACTCCTTGTGCACATCAGCACTGCACATGGGCCAGGTCCACATGGGTCAAGGAGACCCAGGGTTTGAACCATGGATGGACGCCCTATCCATTGGGCCAAGTCTGCTCCCCAAGTGGCCCTTTCTGATCTTAATAATCGGGCCCACTGAAATTGTGGCCTTTAGTGACAATGCTTTTCACTTGTTCGCCCTTGCCTGAAAGAAGCTGGCAGCTAATGTCCTGTCAGTGGCATCTATGAAAACAAGTGGAAAATCTGGTTAGAATAGATTTTGCACTGAGCAAGTAGGGCAAGAAATGGATCACAAGAGATTAGGCCTTTATCACATTATCTTAAATGCTGGGTCGGGCTTCTTCATTTGAAACCAAGGCAACATTTGAAATTTCCATTTAAATCAAAGAACATAATTTTTCATTTTTTTATCTAAGTTATATTTCTTAAAATGTCAGCTTTGTTAAGAATAATTTGACAGCTTTCTAAGTGTGATGGTGAAATGTGCCGCTATGTATAAGTATTTGCTTCTATTATGTTGCATTACTTAGCATGAACAATGGCTTATACCGACAAATTATGTTTTGACTGGAAAAGTTAATAAGCAAAAATTCTAATTTACAACTAACGAAAATGTCAAAATAGGGAACAAATTATTTAAAAAAGAAAAACGATTTATAATTTTAAAACTACATGTCCTTTTGGTATTCTAATTGTATGGTTATTTAAGGGCACCAGTTTATTCTACTCTTTACGCTTCTCTCAGATTTATATTTAAAACATATCTAAGTATCATGGAATTCACTCATTCAAATGTTATCACCTCAGGATTTTTGAAAATTTGACAGTCGATGCAAGGAAAATATTCCATTTCTCTCTAAATAATTATATTTTGTCTATGCTATAGGGACTAGTTATAATTTTTAGTTTTAATGTATATAAAAATGTTTATTTTTAATTGTTCAAGATAAATTCACTGTGTATAGTAACCTAGGTTAACAATCGAAAGTTTCTTTTTCTTTTGGTAAGTTAATTCTATTTCTCCATTGACCACTGAATTACATTTTTTATAAAACGTCCCTTGTTATCCTAGTCTTTTTTTTTCTGTAAGGGAAGTGTCTTATTTTCCTCTGGTAGCTATATATATATATATTACCTTTATTGCTGATTTTAAATAATTTAATGTCATGTATTTTGGAGAAGGTTTCCTTATGTTTCTTCTGCATGGTGTTCTTTGATATTCTTGAATCTGTAAGTTTATAATTTTCATCAAATCTTTAAAATTCTTACTATTAAGGTATTTTTACTTACCCCCTTCTTTTGAGATTCCAAGAATACATATACTACACCACTTGAGGTTTTCTCACAGCTCTATTCATTTTTTATAATATTTTTTGCATCATGCAAACTACCTTTAATTCCATTCAGTGAATTTTTTTCAGATATGATAGTTTTCATCTCCTGAAATTCTAATTGTGTTCTTTTTACCTCTTTCATTTCTCTGCCCAGCATGCTCTTTCATTCCTCTATATCCTTAACCAAATGGGATTGATTGTGAATAGTTGTTTTATTTTCCTTGACACTAACTGTAGCATATGTGTAATTTCTGGGTACATGTCTACAGAATGATTTTTCCTAATTATGAGCTAAATTTTTCCACTTCTTTGCATGCCTACAGTCAATATCTCATTGAGATGGAGAGACAGGATTGGTGCAAGGATACCCATGAAGGGAGCTTAGTTGTCTTTTTTTTTTTTAATGCCACAGGCAGTTTTGGAGTTAACAGGGTGATTTAGAAATGTAATTAATACAATTGATTTCCCTTGACTTTATAGTCTTATCCAATAGGCTGCAACATGAATTTCCATTTTCTTACCTAATTCAATGAATCTAGCAGGGTATATGATATATTGAGAAGATTGTAAATGAGAAAGATAGCAAAGAAGCTTCCAAATGAAACCTAAAATTGAAATTTCAGAATGCTTAATCTTTATTCTTACACATCAGAAATTCTGTGCCCAAATTGTCTGTTCTATCTCTTTCTGTTAAGGGTTGCCACTACCAACAACAAAATCATCACTATGGTAGAACAAGTCATTATTTTGTGTTTGGAGGTATTCCTTTTTATGGGCAGTTTGAAAAGATTAAGAGAGAATAATGCTTTTTTTTTTTTTACTAATAAGGAAACCTTCTCTATAAGTGTACCCTGATGCCCCCCCACTATTTATAAATAAGTATATAAACAATGTGTTTGTAAATACATACAGATACATGCATATATTCATTGCTCATGTACACATGCATATATTTATATGATGAATTGACCTCAAGGTAGATTAGTTGATTTAATGCTTAAAATTTCAAATTTGCCTTACAACAAATATTAAATATATTAAACACCTAAAGTGAGTAAACATAATTTTCTATTACAAACATATCTCACCACCTGTTTTGTTGTTACAGACAGTGCTCGTACTCCCACTACTGCACTATGCCAGATTCCCCTTTTCATAGTGGAGGTTAAAAATGAGAAATGCTCATTTTGCCACCTTTCCTGTAGCTAATATTGGCCAATTGACAAAATTCTGACTGAAGGAACTTTAAAGGAAATTAGTTATTGGTTTGTGGAAAAAGGATTGAGATGTGTACAGTGTTTTTCTTTTTTGAGTAATGAAAGTATTCTAATTTTACTTACAGAGATGAATGTACAACTCTTATTATACCAAATGTCATTGACTGTATATTTTAGATGGGTTGTATGGTTTATGAATACATTTCAATAAAATTGATAAAAAAATGTGAAAAACCACAAAACTATGCATGCAGGTTTAAGGATATGTTCATTTAAATTATGTTTGGAGAACAAATTTCTTGCTGTTTTTTAAAATACAACTGTTCCAAGGATGCCCTTATAATAATGCAGATCTTCCCATTAGATTCCAGTTCAGAGATTCTTATCATCCTTGAAATGATCTGTGGTATTGGTAATGCTTAAAACTAAATGTCTTTTCATTTAAATGAAAATTATTTTTTTCAAAAAATAAACAATAGGAGCCTGTTGACAGAAGCACGTGGACAAACTCCTTAGGAAATGGGAATAATGAAGCAAAGAAAACAATGCAACAGACGGATTTCCCTTGCGAGATGAAAATGTTAGAGATATGAGAGTCCCATTTTAGCTCCAAAGTGAGGGAAGTAAAGTCCCTAGTGTGAAGTAAAATATTGCATCCCTAAAGAACTGAAGACATATCATGGTCTAGGGTTTAATTACAATCCCATCATTTCACAAGAATCTTTTCTCTGGGGAAAAGTCTGAGCAAATTCCTAACCTGTTTATAACCAATTGCATGAAATTATTAAACCAACATTAAATCTTCTGCACCTTTACTAAAGAATGTTCATTATTTTTTCTCCGGCACTTCAGGGAGCTCAAAGTTAAAATCAGAAATTGTGTACTGTATCAGAAAAATTTCCAGGGCATGTTGGAAATAAAGTCTGTTCTGCATATTCTTAGAATCAAAGATATCAAAGTCTCAGGGTTAGAATTTTCCCTTCCATGACTACAGGGGTAAATAAAACTGAAGATGAAGCTCAGAGCTGTTCTGGCTTAAAAAGGTGAGTTCCTGAATTTTATTTATATTAAATTCACCTTACTTTGAGAAGGACATCTAGGGATTGAAACATGCTGCCCCCCCCCCCCCCCCATTTTATGATCCTGTCACTCAAGTAAAAATGTTGGAAGAAATTGTTTTAGGGCCAGTAGACAATGTTAGAAGACATAAAGGGACTCAGGATTTCCCTTTCTCATTGTGTAAGATCCATCTTTATGGAGGCAAACTCACTCTTGTAGATTTATTTATTGTTTTTACTAGGACACGGGGCAGGTTCAGACCTCTACTAGACTTTGCTCCCTTAATTTGTATCTGACATTGTTTATGGCTCACACCCTGGCAGGATCTAACCTGCATGATAGGCCAGATCCAGGGTGCCAGGGCCTGTGCCACCTGATACACTGGTGAGAGTAGGGCTCAGGTGAATGAAGAGATGATGGTATGAGGGAAAAAGATTCTGTCTGGTCCTTCTCCCTTATTTTTTTCCATCAGTCATGTTTTTGCCTGGCAGAGCTGGCCTTAATCTATAGGCTAACTTGGTGTTGCTCTTGGCTATATTTGGTTTAAGACTGTAGTCAGAAGAAGTAATTGTCACTCAGTATCATGATAGTGGTAAAGACATATTCTGTTGTCCAGGATGAGCTAGTCATACAGTCCCAATTTATATGCCTTCCTTGTGGGAAGATCTGGGTTGCCCTCTGATGTAACCCTTTTTTCTTATCCCACAGATCCCCCAGACCAGAATGTCTCCTGGAAATGGCTCTGTTGTGACTGAATTCATTCTGGTGGGACTAACAGAACAACCAGATCTCCAACTCCCACTCTTCTTCCTATTTCTTTCACTGTATATGTTCACCATGCTGGGAAACCTAGGCTTGATAACTCTAATTGGGCTGAATTCCCACCTTCACACACCCATGTACTTTTTCCTTTTTAACTTGTCTTTCACTGACCTCTGTTATTCTTCTGTTTTTACACCCAAAATGCTGATCAACTTCTTATCAAAGAAGAATACTATCTCCTATCACGGATGTATGGCCCAGCTATTCTTTTTCTGTTTTTTTGTCATCTCAGAGTGCTATGTGCTGACATCAATGGCCTATGATCGTTACGTGGCCATCTGTAATCCACTCTTGTACAACATTGCCATGTCCCCTAAAGTCTGTGTCAAACTTATTTTTGGTTCATACTTTGTAGCATTTTCTGGTGCTATGGCCCACACAGGATGCATGCTGAGACTGACCTTCTGTGATGCCAACACCATCAATCATTATTTCTGTGACATCCTCCCCATACTCCAGCTCTCCTGCACGAGCACCTACATCAATGAGCTGGTGGTGTTCATTGTGGGTGGGATCAACGTCGTCATACCCAGTGTCACCATCTTTATCTCTTATGGTTTCATTCTCTGTAGCATCCTTCACATCAGTTCCACTGAGGGCAGGTCCAAAGCATTCAGCACCTGCAGTTCCCACATAATTGCTATTTCTCTATTCTTTGGATCATGTTCATTTATGTATCTCCAGCCATCTTCTTCCAGGTCTATGAATGAAGGAAAAATCTCTTCTGTCTTTTACACCATTGTGGTTCCCATGATGAATCCCTTAATCTACAGCTTGAGGAATAAAGATGTTAAGCTTGCCCTGAGAAAAACTCTGTGTAGGAAATATTTTCAATCATAAAGAGGATCCCCTCTGCACTTTTTTTTGGGACAGGCAGTTTCAGTATGCTTATCCACAACATATTTGGTGGCAGCCTTCTTGTCCTATTTCTTTATTGTTATGAAGAAATGAATTTGAGCCTTCTTTTAATAAAATTATTTCTCATACTGCTGGAGGATATCTTCTTATTTTCCTCACCATTTCCCCAATTTGTTCTCCTTCTGTTTCCCTACTTGACAATATCTTTAATGAAGGAGTTTATTATATGTTTTTTTCATTGCCAGTTGGAATTTATTTCCCCTGGAATATGATGAATGGTTCTACAATGACTGAATAAAGTAATACTAGGGTGACATTTTATCACTGGAGAGGACTGGAAGTTGGAATTTGTCATTGGATGCATGACTCAAACAGTAGGTTTCCACTCCTGTCTTTCCTTGCTCACTAAGCAGATGTATGTCTCCTTCAAATGACAGTGTTATACAGAGATAGTTGATTCCATAGAGACTGTGAACAGTACCCCTCCTTTACTGATGGAATACTATGAAGTAAGCGTCTTTTGAAAATTATTATTTATTTATACTATATAAATCCATAATAGATGCTTAATCTTGTTTATTGCTTGGATAGGAAAGTGAAACCCATAGAGGTTAATGATTTTTACAATGTTACACAGCTTCTCAAGGAAAATCCTACTGTAAACTCTAGGGTCCTGAATTCAAGTGTAATGTGCTTTCTTGGGTACATTGCTTCTAATTTAATTTTATTATTTTTATATAATTAGACATAAAATATGAGGAATTATTTCTATTTTGAAAGTTGAATATGCTTTGTTCAAGTAGGAGTCATGAATTTCTTTAACGAGTTTTGCTACTTTTGTTCATGAAAGCAGTTTGATATTTCCTTTTGTGGAAATAAAGAGACTTATAGGGTTAGTATAGTTTAGAGACTATCTGCTCAAACAGAAACTGGCTTTTTCTTCAAAGTAATATAAAAAAAAAATTTGAATGTTTCATGCTGCTTGTATTTCTGAGAATATGGGGATGAGAGAAACGGGCAACCAGCAACATGAATTTAGGCCAGGACCCAAAGAGACAGATGGTCAATAATGAGAAGTCCTTGGGTTGCAACAGTCATTGTGGGGTTAGAGAAACATTTCAGTCTGAATTTGCATCCTCTGTTGCATCATGCTGTCATTATATTACAATTGTTCATAAAGCTTTGATAAAACTTATAGTTCACAATGGGTATACATCATCAGTAGTGTTTTACAGAATGAAGGAGATAAAGCTCTGGTTACATTATTGAGAATCAGGTAAAAAGATATAGCAACTATAATACTCAAATTACTCAAATAGTGAGTAGTTAACACAACTGAACATAGAATTTAAAACTTAAAATGATGGGAAATTAAAGCCCCCTACCACTCCTGCCCTCTTCCTTATAGAGTCCCCTAGAAAGATTATGGAGATTGCAGGATTTCTTTGAGTAGGATGATGGTTTTGGTTATTGGATGTTAAGGAAATGTTTAATCCACACTGCTGGAGGACTTCAAAGACAACTAAATAACACCTGGTTTTGTTAGCTTTCATCTATTATTCCCATATGGATTTTAAGTGATAAAAGTACAAACGCACCTGGAGTAGCAATTATAATGTGAAAGAAACATTTTTCAAACAAAATTTTGACATCTTCTCTATTCTATCCAACATTATTTTTCTTTGGAAAATACGGTCATACAATGACTACCCTAATGATCCTTAATCTGGTCTGTTGGGAATTGATTCCTGACCTCCTGTAAATACGTATACCAGTCTTAATCAACGTTGCTCTGGGTGCAAACCAATTTGTAAATAGGATCTTTGAAGATGCTATTATTTGGTTTGGACTCGTTTATGAGTAGAATCTCTGAAGTTGAGAGAACTGAGTCAAGGTTTCCCTTAATCTACCTGACTGGTGTCCTTCCAAGCTGTGGAAATTTGGATTCAGTCAGTTAAAGAACCAGTGGTGCTGCTGTAGTGCTGCTTTCATTGTCATGTCTTTGCTGCTCTTTCTGCAGCAGCTCATCACTTCACCCTAGTCTTCTTTTGCATCTTTCATCTTTCTTTCTAATATATTCACTCTAATGACTTTTTTCACATTTCAGTGTAACCTGGCAGGCCCCGTTCTCAACTCCAAACTCATCTTCATTTCAAGGAGGCCCCAACCTGACCTGTATTCCTCATATCCTGTCTAAAGATAGTGCTCCCTTCCAATTTCTTTTTCTATACGTCTGTCTCTCCCAGCCAAGGTAAGACTGGGATGCTGTCTGACCAGTTCATCCCTTCTTGGCTTTCTCTGAAAAAACTTACAAAAGACTCTTCTCTCAAGTGTTGTATTACTTAAAATTCATTAAAACACGGAAGGAGTTGACAAACGTATACATGGTACAATCATAACAACTCTAGATTTTGTGAGCGGTCTTTTAGTAATGGTTCTCATGCTGGGTTTTTTGTTTCAAATCTGTAAAGGAATAGCCTCCCTTTTCGGACTAGTTTGTTTTTGAGGATATATGAGAGCAAGTGAAGGTCACTGCTCTGCCCACCTTCTTCAAACCCCACCAATAATGAAGATTTAGATAGTTTTTGTGAATGCCGATGTTTTATTGCATTATTCAGCTGATGTTTTGTCATGTCAAGAATTTAAATTTTATCAACTTCTCCATGTATCTCTGAAAGTATTATTTTACAAGTAATATTTTCCTTTTTCTTCATAAATATTCTGGAATTCATAAGGCTTGTGATGAAATATTGCACAGTGATATATATACTTGGCTATAGACCACAGTGCCAGATAAAATATCAAAGTTCTCTGTTATCCCAGCCATATAACAAGGGTTCCTCTTTGCAAAGGAAGAATGTCTGTTCAATACCAAACAAATATATTATGAAAGTAACCTTGTCCTATGGGGATATATACTTTTAAAATGTACATTTGATTTCTACATCTTTTTATTTTGTATGATATACAAATTCTCAAATCAGAATTTGATGCATAATATCTACTATACTTTTTGTCTACACCCATTAAAATGCCTGGGGGACAGTTTAAAATTGTTTGATTTGGATTTTGCTAAAAAGCACATATTTTAAAATTTCACATGTTTACAAAATGACAAACTAAGGTCTATAATCATCATCTTAAATTATTGGAAATGAACTAAAAATGTCTTTTGAATGGCACACATAGAATACATCTTGTCATTGAGTACTATATTGTATTGACTAGCACTCCCTAGTGGAGTGTAAATCAGCAAATAGCCTGGCTCAGGTCTGTTAAGTCAACAGGTTTATTTTACAGGTTGAACTTACATTCTTTATTGACCTTGCAAATATTATCACTTACATTGTTTTACATTAAATTGCAACTTATAATATTAATAAATAAAATCATTTGACTTCAAAATTAGTATTGTTGAAGTTAATGTAATAAGAAAAGTAGATATAAAAAATTTGACTATATAAGCTTAATTATAACTAGTGGATGTTTGGAACTATTTTATTTATAAATTGGTATATATAAAGATATTGATATTTACCATATATATATATATTTTATCCTCTTGGTATGGTCTATGTATTCAATAAACAATTTAAATTGGAAAAGCTTTGTTTTACTTAAATTCAACTCCATATTAACATATGTCAAGGCATATAAATGTTTTATATGTGAAATGAATTACATTGATTATGACTTTGTTTTAAGGAGATTAAGTAACATTAACTTAAGAAATATCTCCAAGTTTAACTTTCAGGGAAACATCAAGTTAGCAAACTCTGGCACCTATTACATTGGTGATTATGGAATGGTGCCAGTTTATTAAGCAAGTTAATTCCAAAATCAAGGAACTGAAATATTATTGAACCTTTGATTTTACATATACCGGGTTACCTTATTACTTTAAAAGATTTTAGGTTCTTCTACTCAAAGTTGTCATTCTTCCTCCTTCATTCTTCACCCCTAATTAGGAGCTGCAGGGCAAATGGGACTGAAGTTGAGGTACTGAATCTGGGCCAGTTTTGCCAGGTACATATGAATTCTAGTCTGATTGCTCTGACAGGCTGTCGCCCAGAAAAGGTTTTCTGGGAGGTCAAGAGTAGGGGAAATCTGATATGCCAGCATTTATAATGCTTCAGAAGGCAGCAAGAACAATGAGAAAACAAGGCACTTTGCCCTATCAATAGCCAAACCAAAAATATGCTCCAACAATTTAATGTCAACTACAACAGTCACATGCAGAGTAGGACAGCACCCATCATGGACAATAACCCATTGGTCTGCTGAAGGTGTGATTTTCAGCAGTGTGCGGTCTTACGTGCTGTAGTCTAGTGATCCAGCCAGGATAGGGATGCTGATGGTCCCTGCTCCAGGCAGAAGCCCCAGTCTCAGTCTCCCCATATCAAACATTTCTCTGTTTCCAGCTGATGTGTCCTTTTTGTGGCATCTAGGCTAATTGCAATGTGATTGCTCTATTATTGCACATGGTTCCTGCAAACTAGGACTTCTTTGTAATTTTGAAATATCTAAAATTAAAAAGTTAAATTTGGTTCCAAATTGGTTAAACATTAAATTTTTCATCAAGGGGAAGGGTTTCTGTATGATTTAAATATAATCTCAATTGTTATAAACATTTGAGTTATTTTCAAAATATTTAATTATATTACCTTTGCTCCCAATATCTCTTATTGTTGGTGAGTTTTAAAGTGTTGTGGTTATAATATTAAGAATTCTCATCCCTTTGCTATTTATTTGAATAAATCTGAAAAGATTGCCATAGAAGCAAGCAACAATTTTTATTAAGAATTAAGATGGCACTGTATTTGCTAATATTTTCTAAGAAAAAATAAAATAATAACAAATCTGTTTCAAGAATGTACTTTAAATTCACAATATGGTATATATCGAAAAATTTTAATTTTCTTACTGCCGAACATAACACACATATTGCAAACTTCACTATCTTAAATTTTTTATTTTTCTATTTTTTATTTTTCTGTTTTTTTAATTCATTTTTTAATATTACATTAAAAAAATATGAGGTCCCCATATACCCCTCACCCCCCTCACCCCACTACTCCCCCCATAGCAACATTCTCCTCCATCATCATGATACATGCATTGCATTTGGTGAATACATCTCTGAGCATCACTGCGCCTCATGGTCAGTGGTTCACATCATAGCCCACTCTCTCCCACGTTCCATCCAGTGGGCCATGGGAGGCCCTACAATGTCCGGTAATTGTCCCTGCAGCACCACCCAGGACAACTCCAAGTCCCGAAAACGCTTCCACATCTCATCTCTTCCTTCCATTCCCCACACCCAGCAGCCACCATGGCCACTTTCTCCACACCAATGCCACATTTTCTTCAATTACTAATCACAATAGTTCATGAATAGAATATCAGTAAGTCCACAAAGTTCACAATCTTAACCACAGATTTTGAAGGACAGTCACAGTGGTGCTTTTGAATCTTTGTGACAAATTGGAACTTTCCGGTTGTAGTAATAAGGCCTACCAAACTGAGGCATCTGGTGATGATGCTTTTTAGGTGTTCATCCTTGCCTGAGAGAGGCTGGCAGCCATTGGACCTATCAATGCTCATCCTGTGACCATAGTGGAAATCTGTTTAGATTGGAAACTGCATTGATGAAGCAGAGCCAAGAAGACATTTGAGAGAAATAAGGATTTGGTAGCATCATTGGAAATGCTTAGTCAGGCTTGATGTGAATCCTGGAAAGCATCTGAACTTTCTACTTAATGAAGAAATACATTCATTGTATTATGTAAGCTTTTTTTCTCCAAATGTCAATTTTATTCACAGTTATTTGACTGATTCTCTAACTGTGGCTATTTAATGTGCATCTACTGGAATCTTTTTGCTTATATATAATTATTCAGCAAAATCAATGGTTTATGTTTTACACTTACAAAATAAATTTGCCTGGAAATAGATGATAAGCAAAAAATCTTATTTAGAATGACTAAAATATTCAAGCAAGCAAATATAAATTCTTAATAATAAAACATTATAATATTAAAATTGTACCTTCTTTTGGTACTGTAGTTACAATGCTTCTTGAGGGCACTAGTCTACTCTATCCTTTAAACTTCCTTTAAATTTACATATTTTTTAATTTTTAAGAAAACTTTAGATTGCATAAATGTTACATCAAATATATAGTGGATTGGCTCAATGGATAGAGTGTCCGCCTACCACATGGGAGGTCCAGCGTTCAAACCCAGGTCCTCCTGACCCGGGTGATGAGCTGGCCCATGTGTAGTGCTGATGCGCTCAAGGAGTATAGGGAGCCCCACACGCAAGGAGTGTGCCCTGTAAGGAGAGCCACCGAGCACAAAAAAAGTGCAGCCTGCCTAGGAGTGGTGCCACACATATGAGAGCTGATGCAGCAAGATGACGCAACAAAAAGAGACATAGATTCCTGGTGCTACTGACAAGAATATAAGCAGACACAGAAGAACGCACAGCAAATGGACAAAGAGAGCAGAGAACTGGGGGGTTGGGGGGGGGGAAGAAATAATAAAAAGTATATATATATTGGATTCCCATATACCCCACCTCTTTCCCCTCCCACACTTTACCCCATTAACATCTTTCATTAGTGTGCTACATTTGTTACAATTGATGAACATATATTGAAGCACTGCTAATAAGCATGGTCTATAGTTAACATTACAGTTTACATTTTGCACTGTACAATTTTATAGCTTTTGATAAAATGTATAATGGCCTGTATTCATCATTGCAATGTCATGCACGACAATTCCAATGCTCAGAAATGCCCCATGTTACACCTATTCTTCCCTCTTCCTATGCTCAGAACTTTTTGTGACCACTGCCTTTATATCAGTGGCACATGTTCTTTCATTGTTAGAATAATCATAACTCTACTTTAGTTCATAATTGCATTTCCACCTTTGGTTTGTTCACTACTCAGTCTTGAGGATTTTGGGATGGTAATGCCCACACTGTTTCTGAATATGAGGTTACTTAGATCCCATGAGGCAAATGGATTGAACTGTCTTGCTTGCCATTGCAGATACTCTGCTTTGGGGGATGGGCGTTGTCCATCATCATCCTTTTGTTAGTTGTCCTGGGCAAGTCCAATGGAGAGTAGGTGTTACAACTCTGCTGAGAATCATTAACATACCCTAATTACTTTAGCCAGAAGCAAGGAGACCCAGAGGAAAGGGGGTAGATGAGTGGATGCCCACATGTGCCTGATCACCCACAGCTTCAGCCTGGGGAGAAAGTGAGCTTGGAGCTAGAAGCTGCCATTGTAACCTGCCATGTGCCTGATTGCCCACAGCTGTAGTTTGGTGAGAAAGCACCTCTGATGATGCTTTGATTTGGATTCTTTCATAGCCTCAGAACTATAAGCTTTTAACCCAATAAATTCCCACTGGAAAAGCCAAGACACTTGTGATATTTTGCTCCCAGCAGCATTTTGCAAGCTAAAACAATGTTAGTTTCCTAAGGCCAGCAGGGGATTGGCCATTGATGAAGATCTGGAGCTTGTTTGTCCTAGCAGGTATACTGCTGTGCCATTTCAGCCTCAAAGAGAGTCTGAAAAACTTAAGAGGCTTGTCAGAGATGATTCAATTAAGAGGCCCTCCTTGGCACAGCTGCCAGTACAGTTGCCCTAATTCAGTTGTAGGCAGCTCAGCTGGGGCTCTCAGGGAATGAATTTCACTAAGAAACATATTGCCAAGTTGTTCTGAGTAGGAAAGGCAGGCTGTTGTCTTGAATACCAAGTGGAGAATTGCGTTTTGTATTTTTTAAGGTGGTGAGTGCCTACAAGGCTTGATTTACACTGGGGGCTGTTGCCAACAGGGCTAATAGATTTGACTTGTGTTTAGGGCTTCCCTCAAAAATAACTAAGGCACTGGGTCCAGAGTGGCTTGTTTGGGACTCAGCCAGAGGTGTCAGTTTCTGTAAGGGTGGCATCTGAGTAGATCCACTGGAGTATATCTCAACTCAGTCCTGACGGACACTCCTGTCCTTCTTCAGTCTTTCACTAGTCACACATAAGTGAGCTCCTGTAGGGATAAACCATGTGCCAGGCCATAAACGCCCATTGTAACAAGGCCTCAGGGCCCCACCTGGCTCTGCTTTAGGATAACTTTGGCAGGGCCTTTAAGTAATGAAATGATCTTACCCTCTCTGGAGATGGCTGCCAGCTGTTGAAATTTTTTTTTCTCTTCTTAAAATATTTAAAAAAAAATTTTTTAATTATCTTTTTTCAAAGTCAAGAGATCACACAAAACATTACATTAAAAAGCATGAGTCAACTGCAAGCAGGAGGATTACTTCCATCATCCATGTGGAATCTAAGTCCCCTCTCAATATAGAGGTGGAGTGACATAACCTTCCCAGGGTCTACAGGATGGAGGAATAGAGAATGGATTAGAGTGGACTTACTGATATTCTACTATGGAACTGTTGTGATTAGTAATGGAAGAAATTGTAGCATTGATGTGGAGAAAGTGACCATGATAACTGCTGAGGGTAGGGACAGGGAAAAAGGATGTGATGTGGGGGCATTTCAGGACTTGGAGTTGTCCTGGGTGGTACTGCAGGGACAGATGCTGGACATTGTTATGTCCTGCCATGGCCCACTGGGTGGACTGGGGGAGAGTGTAAACTACAATGTAAACCACTATCCGTGTAGTGCAGCAGTGCTCAAAAATGTATTCACCAAATGCAATGTCCCAAGATGATGAAAGAGTTTGTTGATGTGGGAGGAGTGGGGTGAGAGGGGTGGAGAGTATATGGGGACCTCTTATATTGTTTGAATGTAACATTTAAAAAAAAATAGAGAAAAACAATAAAAGCAGTTAAATTTTTTTAAAAAAGTTTTAACAGCAATGCATGTTATTTGTGAGTTATGAGATTCCTGCATGATGTTATATATGTTTGTTCTGTAAGCTCACAAATATTACTCTTCACTTATTGTTTATGTATGTTTATGTATGAGTGATATACTTCAATAAATTTTAAAAAATTAGTTAAACTAAAAAAACAAAAAAAGCACATAAGAGTTTCCCATAGGGAAGCGGACTTGGCCCAGTGGTTAGGGGGTCCGTCTACCACATGAGAAGTCTGCAGTTCAAACCCCGGGCCTCCTTGACCCACGTGGAGCTGGCCCATTCACCGTGCTGATGTATGCAAGGAGTGCTGTGCCACACAGAGGCGTCCCTGCATAAGGAAGCCCCATGCACAAGGAGGACACCCCATAAGGAGAGCCGTCCAGCATGAAAGAAAGTGCAGCCTGCCCAAGAATGGCGCTGCACACATGGAGAACTGGCACAACAAAAAGAAACACAGATTCCCACGTCGCTGACAATAACAGAAGTGGACAAAGAAGAACAAGCTTCAAATAGACACAGAGAACAGACAACCCGGGGGGGGGGGGGGTGGAAGGGGAGAGAAATAAATAAAAACAAATAATTTAAAAAAAGAGTTTCCCATATACCCACTCTCCACCCCCACCCCATTTTTAAATTGTATTTTTGAAGATATATGAATTACAAAAAAATGTTACATTAAAAAATGTAAGAGGTTCCCATATACCCCACACATCCTACCCCACTCTGCCCAAATTAACATTGTGGCACATTCATTGCATTTGGTGAATACATTCTGGAGCACTGCTGCACCACATGGATTATAGTTTACATTGTATTTTACCCTCCCCACCAGTACATTCAATAGGTTATGGCAGTGTGGGAAACAAAGGCATGTTGTTTCCATGGAAGCAAGTTACTTTCTGACCACTGGGTCATGCTGTCCGTAGAGATATACGTGCAGGTGGCTAATCTCTCTGGGAAACAACATTCCAGCAGAACCCAGACTTGATATCTCAGGTAACCCGGGCAACAAGATTAATGAGTATATTTGTTTCAATAATATAATAGAACATGAGCTTTGGTAACTATCTTATCCACTGTGCACTGTGTTATTTAGAATGAGGTAATGGGAATAGTTAGCTAGAATAGTTGCTGGTTCTCACAATTGCTTGGGGTATATAAAGAAGCCCCTGAGATTAATAAACTTGTCTGATGAGCTTGAGGCTTCAATGCTTGCAGATCCCCTGAACCCAATCTTTCTTTATCTTTCATTCCCGATACCCTCGGGTCCATCGACTCCAACATGGCAGGATATATAATGTTCAGTGTCTGTCCCTGCAATATCATTTAGGACAACTCCAAGTCCCAAAAAAGCCCTAACATTACATCTCTTCTTCCCTCTCCCTGCCCTCAACATTACCTTGGTCACTTTCTCCACATCAATGCTACAATTTCTACCATTACTAGTCACAATAGTTCTCTAGTAGAATATCAGTAAATCCACTCTAATCCATATTTTATTCCTCCATCTTGTGCACCCTGGGGTGATGATGTACACTCCACCTCTCTATCAAGAGGGGCCTTAGATCCCACATGGATGATAGATGTAGTTCTCCTGCTTGGCGTTGTAGGCATTCTCAGTTCTCTGGTGTGATTGACCATCTTCACCTCCCTGTTAGATGAATTGGGTTAGTCCAATGAACCAGAGAGTAGGAGTTGCAACTCTGCTGAGGCTCAGGGCCCAACTGGCATATGGAGAGTCCAGAGATTCAAGTCTCTTGAGTATACACCGACCCCAGCTCCAACCACAGTTTCAGTAAAAGTGACAGAAGAGGTATGTATAGAAAGGTCACATCTGATTCCAAATCCATCACACTCAGGAACACAGATTCCAAAGTAGGATCCACTGACATGGCACTGAACTTCACAGCCATCTGCCATGTCCATAGAACCTGTGTTTTTATAGCCTTCAGAAGCACCAGTACCTGGGCTTGTATATACTATGGTTGTCTCTGGGATCTGGAATCCTGCTGAGGCGTGCATAAGCACGACCCCTCTGATGATCTCCCAACTCTTTTTTGAAGACTCTTAGCCATATAAACTCATTTGCCTTTGCCGTTTCCCTCTTTTATTCAAGGTCAAAAAGCAGTTTTTAACACAGGATCCTACATGTAGGCTGAGATATTCTGCTTGTCTGAGTTGACCCTTTTATTCAAGGTCTCTTTCTAGTTGCATCACCAGTTAGTGCTTTGTAGTAATCCCTTGGCAACAGGGAGGCTTACCCACAGGGGTCATGTCCCATGCTGGGGGGAAGGTAATGCATTTACATGCTGAGTTTGACTAAGAGAATGGCCACATTTGAGCAATATGGAGGGTCTCAGGAGGTAACTCTTAGGCATCCTGCATCTCTAGGCCTAGTTCATATTTCAGGCACACAGGCTCATAGGCATAGTCATCAGCGTCAAGGGCTCATCATTGCACAATCTTTATTCATTGGTCTTTGCTGTTGCATTTGGGTGATTGTTGCTGTTCCATTGGGGAATGTGACAGAGTTCCCCTGAGTAGGAACTCAGCACTCCCTCAGTTGTCTTTTGTAACTACTATGAAAACAACCAACATATATCCAAATATTTTTATGTACCCTATATACATGCCCTGGAGAACTCCCTCCCAACCATGTTTCCCGCATCAATAACACCCCACACCAGCGTTCCTTCCCTGCCATGGCTGAAACTCTTTGTGATCTAAAACCCTTCAAAAATGAAGCTGGATATATTGCCAAATTCAATTAATAGAAAAATGAACTAGTAGTGATAGGTTTAAAGATTAGAAATAGAATACAAACTAATATAGGAAAACTAAAATAAAGTAAAAGTAAATTGGGGTATTAAAAAAGTGAAAAATATTGTAAAACTTTGTTTTTGATGTTTTGCCTTTCATCACCGTGATAGGTATTTCCCTGTATGTACAGTGGCAAGGCAATTTCTTTCATTTCTTCCTCAGTGTCTACATCCTTTTTTTTTTTCCTGATTTTTAATTTTGTCTTCAAAAAAGTTTTAGTTCACAGCATTTCACATATTTAATGTAGGGGACTCCCATGTATCCAACATCAAACCCTTTTCCCCCTTACCCAGCAATGATCTTTTTACATGTTCATGTTATATTTGCTGCAGCTGATGTACAGATATTGAAATATAGCTATCAAACATGGTTCCATTTTGGTTTACATTATGGTTTATATTATAGACTGTACAATTTTCTAAATTTCTAGTTACCTTATGTTTTACATTATAGTTTACATTTTAGCCTATAGACTTTTATACATTTTTGGTGTAATTTCACATGTCCTATATCCATCATTGCATGATCTTGTGGAACAATTCCATTGCCCCCCATTTACCCTGCTTCCATCTAGTCTGTATGTCTCTCCCCTTCCTCTAAGGGCCCACAGTGACAATCTTTTTTGTTTGTTTTTTGTCTTTATTTTTTTTAATGTTACATTAAAAAAAATATGAGGTCCCCATATATCCCCCACCCCCTCAGCCCACTCCTCCCGTAACAACAACCTCCTCCATCATCATAGGACATTCATTGCACTTGATGAATACCTCTCTGAGCACTGCTGTACCACATGGTCAATGGTCCACATTATAGTTTACACTCTCTCCAAGTCCACCCAGTGGGCCATGGGAGGACATACAATGTCTGGTAACTGTCCCTGCAGTACCACCCAGGACAACTCCAAGCCCTGAAAATGCCCCCACATCACATCTCTTCTTCCCACTCCCTGGATTGCCTTTCCTCCAGATTCCAATTATAGTTGCATCATTTACTTCTAAGGCATCATAAAAAGTTTCCTTAGCATCCATATTGCTATCAACAGTCTCTTCAAAGCACTGTAGACCTTTTCTTCCAAGCATCTCATAATTCCTCCAAAAAATACCCTTTACCCATTGATAAAACCATTCCCTCATTTCAGTAATTGCAAAAGCACTTCCCCACTCCTTGGTACCAAATTCTGTATTAGCCAGCTAAAGAGGTCCTGATGCAGAATACCAAAAATTGTTTGATTTTCCTAAAGGTTATTTATTTGGCATAGGAGCTTACAGATACCAGGCCATAAAGCATAAATTACTTCCCTCAATATAGTCTATTTTCATGTGTTGGAGGAAGATGGCTGCCAATCTCTGTGAGGCTTCCAGCTTCCTGGGTTCCTCTCTTCCAGGGTCTTGCTTCTCTCTGGGTTCAGCATTCCTCTCTTCCTGGGGCTTTCTTCTGTTTCCTCTGTGAGCTTACTTCCTGGGGCTCCAGCTTGAGACTTCAGAGTCAACTTCCAAAATCAAAACTCAAACATCAAAAATGCTCAATGCTCTCCTTTGCAATGTATTTATCTGTGAGTCAATATCCTAATGATGTGGCCCAATCAAAGCCCTAATCATAACTTAATCATACCCAGGTTCAGACCAGATTACAAACATAATCCAATATCTACTTTTGGAACTCATAACTATGTCAAGCTGCTACAAGCCAAGATGGTACAGATTTGGAATTTCCTTTAACTCTGCAATAGGGGAGGTACAATCATTCAAGTGAACTGACACTGTGAAGAAAATACTGAGTCTCTTAAAAAATAAGTCCATTATATGATTCAGGATTTAAATATAATCCCCTTCTATATTACACACAGATTTTTTTCCCTCGGGAAGAGATTGAACATGGTTTTCACTTCTTTATCAGCAATTGTTTATATAATTAAACTCTCATTAAATCTCTGGGTTTATTGAATTGCAAATGTGTTAATAATAAAAAATGCATATTTATTTCTGTGATACTTCAGAGAACTCAAAGTTGAAATCAGAAATTATGATCTGTATCTCAGGACAGTTTCTACATCGTGATGCAAATTACATGATGTACATCTAACTAGATACAAAGGTAACGGTTTCAGAGCTTCAAATTGCCCTTCCAGGAACACAGGAGAGAATAACAGATCAGGAAGTATGGAGGTTTTCTGGTATAAGAAGTGTGAGTTTCTGAAATTTATTCATATCATGTCCTCCTTATATTGAGATAGAAGACCAGGTTTTAAGACATGCCTCTTTCTCCCCTATTTTATGCAGTCCTGACACTGAAATAAATATGGTGGAAGAATCTGAGAAGGAGCAGAGAATGTTCAGAAATATTAGGTGCCTCAGAGTTCTATGACTCAGTGTGTAAGCTGCCTTGCCATGGAGGCAACTCTTACTCTTGGAGATTTATGACTTTATTAACTCTCTGACTTGGGGCAGCTACTGAATCTCAGCTAGAGTCTCGTTCTTAGTTTAGATCCTGATGCATTTTTCATGTTTCCCACTCTGCAAGAGTCAAATCTGCATTAGAAACAAGCAAAAGTTTGCTAGAGTCTGCCTCCAATTTTACTGTTTAGGGTGAATAAAAAGATGAGGACATGGGAGACAATGAATTTTTCCTGGTCCATTTTTCTTCTCTCTTTCCTTTGTTTTTCCACCCCTTACAATCACTTATTGCAGCACTGGACTTCACTCTGTGGGTAAGTTATAGCTAATCTTTCCTGTATTTGGCTTTCACTCTAATAAGGGGAAATTTCTGTCACTTAGTATCTGGGGTAAAGGCAGATTCTGTGGGTCAATGCTGGGGTATTCTGAGATACTCCCTATGTCTGTCCACTCCAGGGGGATGCGATCTTGAAGGAACTCTGGGTTGCACTCTGAGGTAACCTGTTTCTTCGTATCCCACAGACCTACCAGGGAAAAATGGCTACTGGAAATGGCTCTTTCATGACTGAATTCATGCTATTGGGATTAACAGATCACCCAGCTTTCCAGCTTCCCCTGTTCTTCCTTTTACTAGCAATGTACATGTTTACTGTGCTGGGCTACTTGGGCTTGATAATTCTAATTGGGCTGAATTCCCACCTTCACACACCCATGTACTTTTTTCTCTGTATCTTGTACTTCATAGACCTCTGTTATCCTTTTGTATTTACACTCAAAATGCTAATGAACTTCTTATCAAAGAAGAATATTATCTCCTACAATGATTGCATGACACAGTTCTACTGCTTTTCTGCCATTTCTGAGTGCTTCGTGTTGACATCAATGGCCTATGATCACTATGCAGCCATCTGTAATCCACTCATTAAATGTTACCATGTTCACTAAAGTTTGCTCCACCCTTATTTTTGGTTCATACTTGATGGCATTATCTGGTACTATGGCCCACACAACATGCCTGCTGAAACTGACCTTCTGTAATGCCAACAACCTCAATCATTATTTCTGTGACATCCTTCCTGTGCTCCAGCTCTTCTGCATGAGAACCTATGTCAGTGAGCTGGTGGTATTAATTATATTGGGCATCGATATCATCGTGCCCAGTCTCACCATCTTTATCTCTTATGGTTTCATTTTCTGCAACATCTTCCATATCAATTCCATTGAGGGCAAATTCAAAGCCTTCAGGACCTGCAGTTCACACATAATTGTGGTTTCTCTGTTCTTGGATCTTTTTCACTTATGTATCTCCAACCATCTTCTGCAGAGTCTATGAATGAGGGAAAGAAAACCTCTTGTTTTTTACATGAATGTGGTTCCCATGATGAACTCCTTTATCTATCGCTTGAGGAATAAAGATGTTATATTTGCCCTAAAAAAAGTCCTCAGTAAAAGAATGTTTTGGTTATAAATAGGATCTCTTGTGCAGTGTTTTAGGACAAGGAAGATTTGTGTGTCTAATTACAATATATTGGCACTCTTTTATCCTATTTCTCATCATGGTGAAGTAAATTTATCTCACTAATTTACTTCCATGTTGGTTAAAGTAGTTCTTCTTTTCATCACCATTTGTACAATTTTTCCTGATTTCCACATCTTTCCTGTTTAAGAATAACATTTAGGAAGGAATGTCTTATGTTTGATTTTTTCATTATCAGTTTGAACTTTTCTTTATTTCTATTGAATAACATGAATGATTCTACAATGATTGAATAAGGTAACATTATAGTGACATTTTTGTCATTGAAGGTGGTGAACTGTAGGCTGCCAGTTGTATGTGTCATTGGAAGCATGAATCAAACAATATGTCACCATTCCTGTCTTTCCATCCTCCCCTGAGCAGGAATGTTTCCTTCACGTATTAGTCATCACTGAGGTAGAAGATATCATAAAGAATTTCAAAAATATATTCATGTATATTATATCTGCACCATGTGCAAATTTAGTTCTGTGCATTAGGCTTCTTTTCAAAGAGATTTTTGTTACTTTACACCTAAATACATTCATAATATATGGTCAGTATGCTTATTTCTTGGTTAGGAAAATGAAACCCAGAGAGGTTAAAGACTTATTTAGTGTTACACAGCATCTCGATGAAAATCCTACTGTAAATTATTGGTTTCTGAATCCAAGTCTATTGTTTTTTCAATATACTTTTGACCTATTTTATTTCATTATTTTTATGGACATGAAATATAAGACATTTCTATTTTGAAAATGACCATGCTTTGTTCTAGGAGGATGCGTGAATTTCTATTAGGAATTTTTATTTATTTTATTTTATATTTTATTTTTTGAGGTACCAGGGCCAGAGACTGAACCTAGGACCTTCTAAGTAGGAAGCTGGCGCTCAACCCCTGAGTCACATTTGCTCCCTTGAGTTGGTTTTTTTCATTTGTTTACTTGTTTTGTCTGTTCTTTCAGAGGATCTGGAACCTGAGACCTTCTATGTGGGAAGCTCGGGCTCAACCACTTGAGTCACATCTTCTCCCATTTTGCTATTTTTTATTTTTATTTTCATGAACAGTTGATGGTTCTTTGCATGGGAATTAAGATGTTTGTAGGATTAAGTATAATTTGGAGATGATTTGCTTAAATACAAACCAAGTTCTTAAAATGTATCACATGAGACCTGCTGCTGAGAGGTTCTAATATCCCAGTGCAGTCGATTTGAAAAGGAGACTGATTACTTCACCTATTATTGCTAAAAAGCATTAAGAAAGGGTGATTACAGAAGTAATATCTATCTCAAGAGAAATTATATATATCTCTGGTTATAAGGGTAGTGGTTGGTTTACTTATAAAAATTGTATTCCATACTATTTAAAATGACATCAAATATTTTGTAAAGGAGCATATAGTCCTTAGTATAAACTTTGTCACTTAAAGAAAACCACTATACATTAGCTAGATGAAAAGTTAAGCCATTGCTTTACTTATTAATGGGATTTATTATTAAAAATAGTTATATATTATTGGTAATAAGCTATGTTGCTAGAAACATTTGTGAACTTACTTAACTGTGGCTCAGTAAGCCAATAAGCATTTGTAGGCTAGAGGCTATAGTTCCTTTATTTCTCCAATACTTCCACAGCTTTCTATATTTAGAATGTCAGACATGCTAGGTGAACCAGAAATAGTTGTTGAATTGGATTATATTGTTTCAATAACATGTTTATTTTTGGGAATAATACTTAATAAAATATAATAATAATTGCAACAACTAACAACAATGATTTAAACACAGGTAAATTGAGAATTTAATGATTTTTGGTATCTAATAATTCACTAAAATATACCATTTAAAATAAATTCATTTTTACTTTAGTTTTATTTACAAAAAACTTTGCAGAAATAATGTACGGAATTCCTCTGTGCTCTTCCCCTGCTTTCTTATTTAATCACAGTACCATTATCAAAACCAGAATATTAATAATGCTTATTATTCAATCCAGTTTTAACTACTACCAATTCATCCAATTGTATCTTTCATTTTTGAGGCATAAGACAGTCCAAGATCACATACTGCATTTGGTTTTTAGATGTTTTTTATTCTCCTCCGATATGTGACAGTTTTTCAGACTCTTTTGTCTTGCATAATTTTCATACATTAAAAGAATATTAACTAATCTCTTTGTAAATATCCCTCTGTTTGGATTCAGTTTATGCATTTTTGGCAAAAAAAAATCAAAGATCTTCTTAGTTCATATCGATAATGTTAAATTGATCACTTGGTTAAGGTCACATGGTCACATTTCTTTACTGTAAACTTATTTTTCCCTTTGTAGTTTACATGATCTTCTAAGGATATATTTTGAGGCTAAACAAACATCTTTCTCATCATTTTCACTCACTAATTTTAGCATCCACTGGTGATTCATTATTACTTAGGGGTTTTTCAAATTGTGATGTTTTATTTTCACCTTTCATCTTACATATATTGATTGAAATTCTATTGTAATGAAGTCTTTCCCTTCTCCCTATCTGCCATCAGTCTGTCTGCTTGCCTGGCCATCTCTCCAGCTCTCTTTGTCTAGCTTTCTGTCTCTTTCAACTACTGTCATCTCTATATTTGTCTAGCAATCATATATCCATTCATTCATTAAAAAATATGTATGGATCCATATGTATGGATTCATAGATAATTATTTTAAATTATGACTTATAGTCCATGACCATTGTTATTTCTTTTTTTAAAAAAACATTGAATTACATCAGTCATACCTAAAAATATATAAACAAAAAGTGTACAGTTAAATTGTGAACTTTCATGTGATTTATTGGGAGTGAAAATACTTTATTTTGAACTTTTTGTAAAGGATTCAGTTTTTCTCCTTTAGGTGTCAAATTATCTATAGATGTCATTGTAGATATGATTCATTAAATGAATAACACTTTTTATGTTACTAAATTAAGCCAATTTTTTTCAATCCTGAGATATAGTTTAATTTCCATGATGTAAATTTGTTTTTTTATTTGTTGATACATTTTGGTAAAAGTGTGTTAATAAGTTTTGAATTTACATTCATGAAGTGTATTAGTTTTAGTTCTTATTTCTTGTAAATTCTATGCCTGCATTTGGTATCTGGATCATGTTTGCTTCATGGAAATACTTGTAATAATTTCCTTCCTCCTTAATTTTTTTGTGAAAGTTTATATAGAATTGGTATTATTCCTTCTGGAACTCACCAGTAATATTCGCTGAGCCTAAAGTTTTCGTTGTGAAAGCTTTTAAACTGAAAGTTCAATTTCTTAATATATATATATGGTAATTCTGTTTACCTATTTCTTAAGTGAAATTTGGCAATTAGTGGCTTTCAAATAATGTATCCATTTCATTTGCTGACTGGATAATAAGCATAAATATGTTCATAACATTCCCTTAATTTCATTTTAATGCCTTAGATCTCTGATTATTTGTCCTCTTTTTTTGGTCTGATCAAACTCTATAGTGCTTTATTACTTCTTTTAATCTTAAAAAGGGCAGCTTTTAAATTAATTGATTATATGTAATGATTTGGTTCCTACATTATTACTTTATGCTGTAATTAGAATTATTTCATTTTTCTGCTTATTTTGGGCTTAACCTGCATTTATTTCTACAGGTTACATGAGAGAAAAGCTTACTTAATGCATTTGACTGGAGACCTTTCTTCCAGTAGGCACTTGGGAGTCATAAATTCCCCTGTAAGCACTGAAATAACAAATTTACATATATTTTCTGGTGTTTTATTTAAAGTTTCACTGACTTCAAAATACTTATTTGCATTTTTATTCATCTTTTTATATTCTTTTTTCATCTTTTCAGGTAACAACTTCATTGAGATGTAATCACATACAAGACACCCATTTAAACTATATAATGGAATAATTTTTAGTATATTCACAGAGTTGTGAAACTCTCCCCACAATCAAAAATATGGAAAGGAACAATGCAATAGAGAGATTTTCCTTCAGACAAAAGGATACAGATATGGACTTCATTTTTAGTTCTGTAATGGGAGAGGAACAATCCCAAAAGGGAACTGAAATCATTAGGAAAATATGGAATCTCTGAAGAACTAAAGCTATTATATGATCCAGGATGTAAACACAATCCCCTTATATCACTATTACTCACAGATTCTATTCCTCGGGGAAGAGACTGAACAGGATTTTCACTTCTTTATACCTAATGATTATATCATCAAATCTTCTAGGCTTATCTATTTGCAAATGTGTGAATAATGAAGAACGCATATTTATTACTGTAGTGCTTCAGAGCAACTCAAAGTTAAAATCAGAAATTATGGGAAACAGACTTGGCCCAGTGGTTAGGGCGTCGATCTACCACATGGGAGGTCCACGGTTCAAACCCCGGACCTCCTTGACCCGTGTGGAGCTGGCCCATGCGCAGTGCTGATGCACGAGAGGAGTGCCCTGCCATGCAGGGGGTAGGGGAGCCCCGTGCACAAGGAGTGCGCCCTGTAAGGAGAGCCGCCCAGCACGAAAGAGAGTGCAGCCTGCCCAGGAATGGCGCCGCCCACACTTCCCGTGCTGCTTAGGACAACAGAAGCGAACAAAGAAACAAGACGCAGCAAATGGACACAGAGAACAGACAACCGGGGGGGGGGGGGGGGGAATTAAATAAATAATTCTTTAAAAAAAATGTTAACTTATAAAAAATAAATAAATAAATAAAATCAGAAATTATGATCTGAAGCTTAGAACAATTTCCACAACATGGTGCAAATTATCTGGTAGTCTTCCAATTAGAATGAAAGGAACCAGTCTCACAGCTTCAGAGTTCCTTCCAATAACACAGAGAATAACTGAGGTTATGAAGTACTCAGGTTTTCTGGTCTAAGGAGGGTGAGTTTCTGAATTTTATTCATATTGCACCCTCCTCAGTTTGAGAGAGAATTCCAGACATTAAAGTTTGCCACTTTCTCCCCCATTTTGTGCAGTTCTGACACTAAAATGAATATGGTAGAAGAACATGTTTGAGAAGGTATTAGTGGCCTCACAGTTCCCATATCTCAGTGTGTGTATTGCCTCTTCATGGAGGGAACTCATGTTGATTTATGGCTTTACTTTGTTATTGGGACAGCTACTGTAACTCCCCTAGAGCCTGGTTCCTTACTTTGGATCCTGGTACGTTTTTCATAGTTTCCATCCAAGGAGATTCTAATCTGCAAGAAAGGGCAGCTCTACTTTGTTAACGACTTAGCTCCATTTTACTGGTTAGAGGGGCCATAGGTGAATAAAATGATGAGGACATGAGAGAGAATGTATCTGTACTAGTCTACTTTTCTTCTGATTTCTCCTTTGCTTTTCCACCTGTCATGATTTCCTTTGGTGTAACTGGATTTCACCCTTTGTGGTAAGTTGTACGTGCTCATTACAATAAGTAGCTCAAGACTCTAATACTGTGAGATTTCTATTACTTGGTATTAGGGATAAAGGCACATACTATGGGTCAATGTTTAGCCCACTCCTGTGAGAGGAGATCTTGTGGGAAGTTGTGGCTTGCACTCTGATGTAACTCTTATTTTCTTATTGCACAGTTGTCTCAGGGCAGAATGGCTTTTGGAAATGGCTCCTTTGTGATGGAGTTCATACTGGTCGGATTACCAGTTGACTCAGATCTCCAACTTCCCTTTGTTTTTCTAGCAATGTATATTATTACTGTCCTGGGAAACAAGGGCTTGATAATTCTAATTGTGCTGAATTCCCACCTTCATACCCCCATGTACTTTTTCCTCTTTAACTTGTCCTTCATAGACCTCTGTTATTCTCCTGTTTTTACACCCAAAATGTTAGTCAACTTCATATTAAAGAAGAAAATTGTCCTCTACCAGGGTTGCATAACATAGTTCTACTTCTGCTTTTTTGCCATCTCTGAGTGCTACGTGCTGACATCAATGGCCTGTGATTGCTATGTGGCCATTTGTAATCCACTCTTGTATAACATTGCCATGTCTGACTAAGTGTGTTCCAACCTTAATTTTGGTTCATACTTGATGGCATTCTCTCGTGCTATGGCCCATACAGGATGCATGCTGAAACTGACCTTCTGGGATGCTAATACCATTAACCATTATTTCTGTGACATCCTCCCTGTGCTCCAGCTCTCCTACACAAGCACCTTGGTCTTGTGTTGAACCAAAGTTGTATATCTGGGATAAAACCAACTTGACTGTGGTGTATAATTCTTTTACTGTGCTTTTGGATATATATTCATTAGAGAAATTTGTAAATTTTTTTTTTTGTAGCTTCTTTATCTGGTTTTAGTATTAGGGTGATATTGGCTTCATAGAATGGGTTTGGTAATGTTCCTGCTCAATTTTTTGGAAAAGCCTGATTAAGATTGGTATTAGATCATCTTTGAATTATCGGTAGAATTTACCTGTGAAGCCATCTGGTCCTGGGCTTTTCATTCTTGTGATATGTTTGATGAGTGTCTCCATTTCTTTACTTGTGATTAATTGAGGTCTTCTATTTCTTCTTTGGTCAATGTAGATTATTAATGTGTTTCTAGAAAGTTGTCCATTTCATCTGTTTTCTAAGTTTGCATACAGTTGTTCATAGTATCCTCTTATAATCTCTCTTATTTCTGAGGTCAATAGTAATGGCCCCCTCTCATTTCAGATTTTACTTATATTCATCTCTTCATTTATTGAATTTTTGAAGAATGAACTTTTTTTTTCTTTTGGTTATTTTTGTTTTTCTTAGTTTCATTTATTTCTGTGCTGTTAATTAGTTATGCTTTCCTTTGACTTGCTTTGGGCTTAGTTTGCTGTTCTTTTCTAGTTCCTCCCAGTGCGCAGTTAGGTCTTCTATTTTAGCTCCTTTTTCTTTTTTTAATGTAAGTATTGAGGGCTATAAATTTCCTTCTCAGTACCTTCTTTTCTGTATCCCATAGCTTTTGATATTGTATGTTCTCATTTTCATTCATCTCAAAATATTTAATGTTTCCTCTTGCAATTTCTTCTTTAACACACTGATTAATCATGTGTTGTTTAATCTCCATATATTTCTGAAGTTTTCCTGTTTGTTGGTATTTACTTAAAGCTTCATTCCATTAAAATGAGAAAATCCTTTGTATCATTTTAAACTTTTTAATTTTATTGAGACCTATATTGTGATCTATATACTCTATTCTGGAGAAAGTTCTGTGAGCACTGGAGAAAATATATATCATGTTGTTATGATCTTAAAGCTGTATAAATGTCTAGTAAGTCTAGTTCATTTATCATATTATTCAAGCTCTCTGCTTCCTTATTTATCCTCCATTCAGATTCTGTCAACTCCTGAGAGTGGTGAATTGAAGTCCCCAACTATGATTGTAAAGACATCTATTTCTCCCTTTGGTTTTGCCAGAATTTGCTGCTTGTGTCTTGGGGCACCCAGGTTAGTTGATAAATATTTATTATAGTTATTTCTTCTTGTTGAATTGTCCATTTTATTAATACATAATAACCAACTTCATCTCTTACAACAGTTTTGCATTTAATATCTTTGTCCACTATTGGTATCACGACTCTACACCTTTTTGTTTACTATTTGCATGGAATATCTTTTTCTAACCTTTAATTTCAACCTGATTTTTCCTTATATCTGAGGTAAGTCTCTTGTGAACAGCATATAGCAGGCTCATATTTTTTTCCATTCTGTCAGTTTTTGTTTTTTCTTTGGAAAGTTTAAGCCATTAGTGTTCAATGTTATTACTGTAAAGGCATTACTTACTTCATCCATTTTGTCCTTTGGCTTTTCATTGTCATACCTTACTATTGTCTGTCTTTTATCCTTTAACTTACCCTTACTTGTCTTAACTAATAATATTCATTTTTACATTCTTCTCCACGTCTCTCACTCTTTCCCTTCAGTCTGTGGTAGTCCCTATAGTATCTCGTAAATCTCGTCTTTTGGTAACAAACTCTCTCTCTGTTTTTTGACAAATATATCATACCACTTTTTTCTTGCCTCCATTTTTTCTGATGAGAGGTTGACACTTAGGCTTATTGAGGTCCTCTTGTAATCTTGCTGCTTTAAACATCCTCTCTTTCTCTCTGATATTTGTCATTCTGAATAGTAGGTGTCTTGGAGTAGGTATATTCCAGTTTTCTGTTTGGGTTGTATTGTCATTCTTAGAAATTGATATTTATTTCTTTCATAAGGGTTGGGAAAATTTCAGTCATTATTTCTTCAAAGATTCTTTCTGCCACTGTTCCATTCACTTCTCCTTCTGGACACTTACAATACATATGTTTGTGTGTTTTACATTGTCATTCAATTCCCTGAGATGCTGTTACATTTGTTCCATTTTTTTCACTTTCTGTTCTCCTGTGTTTTCAAGTTCATATGCTTGATCCTCCAATTCACTTATTCTATCCTCCACCAATTCAAATCTGCTGTTATAAACCAGTAATGTATTTTCAATCTGTCTATTGTGTCTTTCATTCCCATACTCTGTTAGCTTTCTTTGCAAGCTTTCAGGTTGTTATTTATGCTCACTCAGTGTCTTCTTAACATCCTTTATCATTTTTTTTCATATTTTATTTCAAATTCTTGAGTTGATTTTAGATATTTGAGTTATCATTGATAAGTAATCTTAAATCTTCTATCTTATCAGTGTTTTTGTTTGTTCCTTTGGCTGGGCCATATCTTCTTGTTTTTTTGTGTGTGGCTTGTAATTTTTTTCTGATGCTTAGACATCTAAATATGTTGGTGAGTTTACTCTGATATTTAATTTCTCTCTCTTGCCAAGTGGTTTTGTTCATGAATCCTCTTTGAGTTTTGGTTCAACTTATTCTAAGTCTTTTAAATTTCACAGACTAAGTTATAAAAATAGAACCAGGAATCAATAATGGGATGTAGATCTGCTCCAAGGGTCTGGGATGAGAGACTCCAAAATGTGTTTTTTTCTCCTTGCAGTTTCCATGCCAGCCAGCAGATAGCTGACAAATCTTTCTACATAGCTTTCTCTTACAACCTCCACTTTCCCTTAATTCTGGTATGGCCAGAGCTGATACTGAATGTGAGCTCTGCTGGCTGAACTCACTGAAGAGAAACCATTCTTTGCCCTCTGCTGCACCCTCCCTCTTCACAGGGAGGAAGATATCTATTCCTCCCTCAGTTGACTATAGTGAGTCATGGGTTTTATTCAGGGTTTGTTTTTTTTTTTTTTTTTGGCCTTGAGGGTAGGGGATGGATGCTGTTCCCAGCAGCGGGCTAGTAACTTAAGGTTTTCACTTTGGTTTCTTCATCTCTCACCCTCCTGGATGATGTGCATCACTCCCCTGGTCAGCACATCCCCAAAGCAACTTCCTCATAAGGTTTTTGCCCTTCCTCCACTATTTTGTGAAAGAGTTGTGCCCTGCATACCTACTCTGATACCATCTTGCCAGAAATGTCTCTATATTGTAGTTATTTTGATGAAGAGGGAAATTTTTATTTTGGGGAAATTTCAATTTTTAAGAAGGCCCTTTCCTGAGGATCTGGAGTTGCCTCTGCTCTGCCATGATTTATGTTCTAGGTGTGCAGATAATTTATCTTGCAATCTTTCAGAGAATATTTTCCAATAAGTGCATCTTTGATTGACTAGCCAAAGCTAACAATAGTGTAACCAAAATCTTTCTGCACCTCTTTGAAATAATATATGCATAGCCAGATTTTGGGATTTACAAGGACATATTTCTGGGTCCAACTGTCCAGAAATGTCATTGATTTTACTTTATACACAGCATTTCCATACTTTTGATCTATTTATAAATTGCAACCTATAACAATTGAGAGCTAGGTAAACATATACATTCAAATAAGGAGAACATAGTATTAGACAGGTGATGGAAGTTTAATATACTTTTCACAAAAATCATGGGTTGATGGATCCCTCTTCTATTTTTCTAATATTAGTTCTAAGAGATAAATACAGTCAGAGTAGACAGCTCTCAATGTGCCATAACTATGATTTGAAGTATTATTGTCTACAATCGGAATCATAATTAGATGGAGATTCAGGTTTAGTACAGAGATTATCATGAACAGAGCCTAGTATCTGTTTGACATATCTCCAATACTTGTGGGGTAAGCAGGGGGTGTTTAACTGGCAAAACTTATTATAGAGATATCTCTTTCTCCTTAATAGTGGGAGACTTCAACATACCACTCTCAGCATTGGAAAGAATATCTGCATAGAGGGTCAATAAAGACACAGCTGAATAAAATGATAAATGGACTAAACTTAATAGACATATACACAACTTTGTACCCCAAAACAGCAGGATATACATTCTTTTCAAGTGCTCATTGATCTTTTTCCAGGATAGACCATATTTTGGGTCACAAAGTAGAGATCAGTAAATTCAACAAGATTGAAGCTATACAAAGCACTTTCTCTGATCATAATAGAATAAAGTTGGTAATCAACAGGAGGTGGAAAAAGGGGAAAATCGCAAATACATGGAGATTAAACAACACACTCTTAAATAATCATTGGGTCAAAGAAGAAATCGAGAGAAATCAATAAATATATTGAGACAAATGAAAATAAGAACACAATATACCAGAACCTATGGGATGCAGTGAAGGCAAGACTGAGAGGGACATTCATAGCTGTCAATGTTTAAAAAAGAAGAAAGATCTAAAATCAATGACCTAACTACACAGCTGGAGGAACTAGGAAAAAATCAGCAAACTATTCCCAAAGCAAGTACAAGGAATGAAATAACAAAGATCAGACCAGAAATAAATGAAACTGAGAACAAAAATAAATAAATAAATAAAAAGTAGAGAGGATTAACAAAAACAAAAGTTTATTCTTCAAGAAGATTAATAAAATTGACAAACACTTAGCTAGACTGGCAAAGAAAAAATCTTGAGAAGACTCAAATAATTAAAATAAAAAATGAAAAGGGGACATCACACATGACCCATGGAAATGGAAGAGATCATAAGAAGATAGAATGAACAACTGTATACCAACAAATTAGACAATGTAGATGAAATGGAAAAATTCTTAGAAACATACAAACAACCTAGATTGACTGTAGAAGAAATAGAAGACTTCAACAAACAAATCACAAGTAACGAGATGGAAATGGTCATCAAACAACTCCCCAAAATGGAAAGTCCAGCACCATATAGTTTTATAGAAGAGTTCTACCAAGCATTCAAAGTAGATTTAATACCAATTTTATTCAAGCTCTTCTAAAACATTGAAAAAGAAAGAAGAGTACCAAACTCATTCCATGAAGCCAATATCACCCTAATACCAAAGCCAGGTAAAGATATTTTGAAAAAAGAAAATTACAGACCCATTTCTCTAATGAATATGCATGCAAACATCATCATGTAATATTAAAAAAATAAAGAAAAAAAATTGCTAATCTAATCCAGCAACACATTAAAAGAATTATTCATCATGATCAAGTGGGCCTTATACTAGGCATACAAGAGTGGTTCAACACAAGAAAATCAGCATAATATACCACATTAACAAATCAAAAAAGAAAAATCACATAATCCTATCAATTTATGCAAAAAAGGAATTTGACAAAATGTAGCACCCTTTCTTTACAAAAATACTATAGAAGATAGGAAATGAAGGAAACTTTCTGAACTTGATAAAGGGCATATATGAAAAATGCACAGCTAACATTGTACTCCATGTTGAAAGTCTGAAAGCTTTGCTGTTGAGATCAGGGACAATACAAGGATGCCCATCATCACCACTGTTGTTCAATATAGTGCTGGAAGTTTTAACTAGAGCAATTAGGCAAGAAAAAGAAGTAAACGGCCTCCAAATTGGAAAGGAAGAAGTAAAAATTTTGCTATTCAGAGATGATATGATCCTATTCCTAGTATTGAAAAAATCTACAACAAAGCTTCTAGAGCTAATAAATGATTTCAGTAGTGTCAGGATATATGATCAATATGCAAAAATCAGTGTTATTTCTATACACTATTAATGTGAATCTGAGGGGGAAGTCAGGAAATAAATTCCAATTTCAATAGTGACTAAAAGATACTAATATTTAAGAATAATCTTTACCAAGGATGTAAAGCACTTGTATTCAGAAAAGTGCAAGGCATGGCTAGAAGAAATTTTAAAAAGCCCTAAATAATTGGAAGACCATTCCATGCTCATGAATTGGAAGACTAAATATCATTAAGATGGTTTATAAATGGGATTGTGGCTGAAAAGCATAGTCTAGGGATTCAAATGTCAATTGAAAGAAAGCTAGAGAATAATCTAGGGACTGAATAACACAATGAACCCACAGTTGGATGTGAATTGTGGTTAATAGTACCAAAGGCAAGAATGTCCTTCTGTGAATGAGAATGAATGTTTGTCACTATTGCAGGTTGGTAGGAATGTGGAGAAGCATGGGAAAAATACAATTAATGTAACCGATGGACTATTGTTAATGGCAATACTATAACATTTTGCTTCAATGCCAAAGATGCAAAGATGAATAATACAGGGTATGGAAAAATATGCAAAATATATGCTATGAACTGTAGTTAGTGGTAATAGTCTGATATTATCTCATAATCTGTAATAAATGTTCCACAGCAGTATGGTGTGTAAGTGAAGGGTTGTTGTATGGGAATTCTATGCAGGTACATGATTGTTTTGTAACTTCACACCTTCTGTAATAAAAATAAATATTTTTAAAGTGGGTTGTTTAAAAATTCAGTTTTCATCATTTCTTTTAACTTTAGATCCTTATCCAATCAGCTGCATCATGAATTTCCCTTTTCTTTCCTAATTTAGTGAGTCTAACACTTTCAAAACCATATAAAATATACTGAGAACTTGCTAAAGAAAAAGCTTCAAAAAAAGAACCTCCCTTAAAAAAGAACTAAAATTGAAATTCCAGAATATTTTCTCTTTACTCTTCAGCATGAGAAATTCAGTGCCCAATTGATCCAACTCTTTCTCTTCAGGGATTCCCACCCCTCATAAAAAGTTACCATAATTGTATTACAAATTATTGTTTTGTGATTGGAGGCATTTCTTTATTTTTAGCAGTTTGAAAGGATTCAGCGAATCTGATGCTTTTTGACTAACAGGGAAACTCTTTATTTATAAGTACAGCATGATGGCCTCTCCTCACTGTTTATTAGTAGTATGTGTATAAATATAGATATGTATATGTTTATATTTATGTTTCATATATACATGCATATATCTATGATGCGTTGATTATCCAGTGTTAAGTTCATTTATTTAAAGCTTTAAAGAGCAAATTTACTTTATTTAAATAACATGTATGTTACACCTAAAGTTGAGTAAACAGAATTTTCTATTACAAACATATTTCACAAGCTTCTTTATACTGCTGGTGACTTCCGTTGCTGTCCTATCTCAAAATCCCCTTTTCATGATAGAAGTTAGACATGGAGATACTGGTTTTGCCAATTTTCCTTACAGCAAATATTGCCCAGGTGGCATGATTCTAACTGAAGACACATAATGGGAAGTCAGGTATTGGTTTCTGTAAAAACTTTATCATATACAGTGAAAGACATATGAGGGTCATGCTTTTTTAAAATTTTCTTGCTTTCTTCTTTGGATATGTTTGTGTGGAGACATAGTTCTTGGGGCTATGACTGATATTTTGTGACCATGAAGTGACAGGTCTAAGGTATAAGACAAAATAAGTGAGGATAGTGGAGTGGAAGATCTTCATAACTTCATTAAAATTTTGAGTAGCTGAACCAATGTTACAACACTCTGACTCCATATTTATTGTTATGTGAGAAAAATAAGCTCTTATTTAATTGTTTTAACTGAGCATTTGGTAATGTGGCACTAGAAATTTTATTAGCGATAGCATTTGTTAGGAGTAATTCATGTGATGCAAAAATTTTAAAAATACACTATTTTATATTTTTCTCTTTTTAAAGATTTATTTTATTTCTCTCCCTTTCCCCCCCAACCCCAGCTGTCTTTTCTCTGTGTCTATTTGCTGCTTGTTCTGCTTTGTCCACTTCTGTTGTTGTCAGCGACATGGCAATCTGTTTTTGTTGTGTCATTGTGTTGTGTCAGCTCTCTGTGTGTGTGGTGTCATTCCTGGCAGGCTGAACTTTCCTTCATGCTGGGCGGCTCTCCTTATGGGGTGCATTCCTTGTGTGTGTGGCTCCCCTATGTAGGGGGCACCTCTGCATGGCACGGCACTCCTTGTGCACATCAGCACTGTGTGTGGGCCAGCTCCACATGGGTCAAGGAGGCCCGGGGTTTGAACCACGGACCTCCCATGTGGTAGACAGATGCCCTAACTGATGTGGGCTATGGGTAGGAGGCTCTTTGTCTCTTCAGAGATAACCTTAACCTAGAGTGTCTGTCTTGACTTGTGGGTGTGGAACAGTAAGAGGCTGCAGTCCTGCCCTTGGTGACCATGGCAACGACTCCAGTCCCAGGAAACAGTTTATCAATGGGAAATCTATAGACTTTGAATATTCAGGGGAAATGCAAACCAAATGTGCAAATGCTTATCTTGAATGTATCAAGTCCATGCTAAAAGCTTACATAGGATATGGAAGATATATGCTAATTCAAGCCTATTGAGAACTGAAACAAAAGGACCATTTGGCCTTTCCTCTCTGCATAAAAGAGACTCAAAAATCTTCTTCAGGGCTTGGGATTGAAACAGAAAGCTCCTGAGTCTGGCCGGCCATCAATAAACCATTTTTCCTTCTCAAAATCATTCCTGAGTCTGGCCTCTCTATATGCAAATAACTGAACCTCTCTCAAATTCTACAACATTTTTGGGGCCTCATCTGGGATTGCAAATGAAGGCCAGAGATGGTAGCATTTTGCTGCCCCCTCCAAATCTCCGAGGAAGCCAGAAGGACTTGTGTGAACCCCAATTCTGGGTGCCCCTGGAATAAATTTAATCCAGAAAAGATGTGGGCTCCACCAGAATCTTCCTGACAAAAATTGAGAGCAATGGAAGGTCTGAAGAGAAGGATTCTGGGAAAGAAAAGAACTCTGAATATGGAATAAGGTAAGACTCCCCAGGTGAGCACAGTCTGGAAAGTCCTAACTTTAATTGCTAGGAGGAGGAGGCTGATCACCTCCCGAGAGAATCCTAGTAGCCCCAGAAAATTTGGGGGAAGCCATTCTCTCTAGGTCTGTAAAAAGGAGGAAAACTGGGAAAAAGTCTGGTGATTTAGGTTTGTCTAACTGCATGTTAGAATCTGGTACTGGTCTTATATCCACTGAAGGAGTGAAGGCTTGATTATAATAGGAAGGGTTGTTTATAGGTTCAAGTCCCAATGTCCTGGAAATTGGTCTGGATTTTTAAAAAAACTTGTTTACAGGAAAATGGATCGGCTTTTCTAGTGAAGTTTGGTCTGGGTATAAAGTTAAACAGTGAAAAAGGTCTAGCTGGAATCTTTTGTTATGCTGCTGAATTGTGAATGAATTCGCTTTATAACAAATGTTAATGTTAAGTGTTCTAAGGTTTGTGATAACTGTGGGGGGCAGCCATGCTGAAAAACATACATATATAAAACTTGTGGGTCAGATTAGTGACCTTTGTGCTTCTGTCTGTGTCAGCTCAAAGCTGGTGTTGGAGTTGTGTGGTTATGTAAAGTAGTGAAATTTAACTGAGCTGGAACCCACCCTTGCCATTGGCAAGGGGGTAAATTGATTATGGGGCAAAACTGAGGAATTTGGATGTTTGCAGAGTCTAGATGTTTGTGCATGCTCTGCTGTCTTGTCTCTGTTCTGCCCCTTTGCCGGGGCTTGAGGCCATCGGTGTCCACGCCACACACCCAAGTTTGTTGGGGCTGCCCTAGTCCGAGTGGCTGGGTCCCTGGGAGGGGTGCTGAATTTGAGTAAGTTCTGTCTGCCCATTTTAGCAGAAAGCTGGAAAGGGGGGAGTGGCTTGCCCCTTTCCAGTGAATCCACACCTTCTATTCATAAACCACATTCCTATTTGATTGTTGTGCAACCCACTGCCTGGAAGGGGAGGAAGTGAAGGGGATGAAAAGCAGAATCAAAATAAATGTAGTAAACTTCCCTCCCTAGGGTGTCAAGGCCAAAATCTCTCTCTCTGTAAGACTGTAGAAATACTTTGGAATGTTTTAGAACTGTAAAATCGTCTGAAGAAAGAAGGCTATCTCTTGAAACAATAGACCACTAATCACTTGATAGCCTTTTCAGTGGTCTGGCTGGGAACTTCAGGGTTGTGAGACTACAGAGGGAAAAGAAAAAAAAAAGGAAAGAAATCCCACTTTAAAATCTATGTTTGGCTTTTGTCAGTTGCTGGCACTTAAGCATTCACGGTGAAAAGGTAGTTTAAAATGAATCTTTAAATACCAATACTCTCTTGCTGGTGAATTAAATGCATAACTTGCAGGATGAGAATTTGTTCCATTACTAAGAAAAGGCAGGACTTCAAAGAATTGTTACTAATAAAATTCTTGTAGCTTAATTAATAAAGGTATCCAATTCACCGTAAGGTTAAAAAAATTAATAAAACCTGTAACTAAGAGTTAAAATCATTTATAAATGCATTTATATTATAAAACAGTGGAAAAATAATAACTGAAATTATAGCTGGGTGAATTTAGCCTGAAACTATTATTTAAGTGTAGATTCTAAACTAACCTTACCTTCATTTATGGTTGCGTTGAGCCTAGCCTCACCCCTTGCCTTTACCTGTGGTTGTTTCATAACAGCTCCTGTCCTACTGGTATTAGTAACCCTGCTTTTGCTCATGAATCTAAGTGTGGACTGGACTGCTGCCTGGTGGAATTCTTAGCCCTTGGGTTTAAACGACCACTGGAGTTTTATTATCTCCAAGAACTGGGGGAATAAAGGAAGTCTCCTGCCTTGACTGTCAGTGTTCCTAGAATTGGCAATTTATGAGAGAAACCAGTTTGTCCCCCTGAGGCTTCCAATAGCCTCAGTGAATATACATAGAATTATTCTTGTTGCTTTTCAAAATTCTGCTAAATTTAAGGTAAAATATAAAGTTCTGAAACAAAAGAGAATTGTGTCGGAGCATTGGGAACATTTTGGTTACAAGCCATTAGTTAAGAAACAAAATTCTTGGAGTTGGGGCAAGATGGTGGCTGAGTGAACTTGCCTGGTAGTGTCTCTGCAGGGGGCGGCTGGGCAGCATTGAAGGCTTTTGGGACCGCGCTATTTCGGGAATTTTTGCTGGTTGGAAGGTGTCTGGACGTCGATTTGGTGGGAAGGTAACAGAGAGGATACGTCTATAATATATAAACGGAGGTCCCAGCTGGGTGGGGAAAGTTCCCTCCTTGGGTGGGTGGAGCGCGGTATCGGGCGCTGCTGCAGCTCGGGGAGCCGCCGTGGCAAGGGTTTTTTTTTTTTTTCTTTTTTTGGAGGCTCTGCAGTGCTGAGGAATTCCCGGGTCCTGGGCGGGCTGGTGAGGGGTTGATGGGGCAGGACTCCTTTGCAGATCGATTTAGGGAGACAGACGGTGTTTTGTTGTGAAGCGGGGGAATTTTTGGTTGCGGACAGGGGTGGTAACGCTTCCACCTGGAGCCCCATCCCCACAGGTCCGGCTGCTGATCTGCAACGGAATTGGATTTTTGGCAATAAGGGGACACAATTGGGAGATTGTTGCAGGGTGCAGTGAGGGAGGGGGACAAGTCTGGAAGCCGATTGGGGAATATTTTGCGAAGTTTGGGAGTTCCGGTTTTGGAGTCTGTTTTCGGGGTTTCCAGCTGAAGCCCAGCCCACCCGGCGGGGCTTGGGATCTGGGTCATTGAACTGCCTGTGGTGTAGAGGCGCACTCAAGTGGCCGTTGCATGGGAGCACAGGGTGGGAGCTGTCCAAAGGCTGAATTGATGACACACCCACACAAAGAAACCCTGAGGAGTAGGTGAATTGCAGGGTTCAGACATTAAATATAGAGTTTGCGGATCTGGCTTCCCCCATGGGGCTGGCACCCAGCTACGGGGATCCCTGAGGGCTGTGTTGCACTGCGGGGCTCCTAAGCTTCCTGTTGACCGGATTTGAGGTTACCAGGCCTGGGTCCCCTGGACTCTGGTGGTCGACACCCCAGACTCACACCTCTTGAGTCTTCAGTGTCTCAGACTTTCCACCCCTGAATCTATCATGTGCTGGGGTCTACCTGGGGTCCTTGAGTGCCCTGGACTTTAACGTTTGCGTTTTATCTTTATTGGTTCATATTGTTTTGTTTTTATTTTCATTTTATCTTATTTTTCACTCTTTTTGATGCCCTGATTGCTAATATTGCATTATCCCCTAGTCTTTTCTTCTAGCGTGTCCCCCAAAGTCCTTTTTTATACAGTTATTTAGGGGTTTTTTCGTTGTTGTTGTAGATAGTGTTGCAATTGTGGTTCGTGTATACCTGTATTTCTCTTCCCCCTACCTGTTCCCCACCATTTGCCCACCCTCTTTTTCTTTCTTCCTTTCTTCTCATCTTTCTTTTTTTCTTTATTATTATTATTTTTTCTTTTTCTGTTTTCTCTCTCCCTCTTGTCCCTCGTTTTCCACTTATTTTATTTTAATTCAAGTATACAATAGGTGCTACAGGTAACACCTCATATTTGCTGGATTTTCCCATCCTCCACTGCCTCATTTCTGTTTGAACTGATTTAGACTACCTACACTATCCCCCTTCCCCTACATCTTGATATCCGCTATCATCTACTGTCTCTCCTATATTCCACCCCCCACCTCACTTTCTTTGATCCACAAAGTGTCTAACTCTTAATTTCTAATACCTTTGTTTTGTTTTCTGTCTGGTATCCACTCTTGAAACTATTACCTTTCTTTTCTTTTTCCCTCTCTCATGAAAACAATAGCTTTGTAGCTCATACCATATTCCTCCCTTATTCAGTCATCTACCTCATAATAGGTACTCTACCTACAGCTATAATTCTACACAATTTACATGAATCTAACCTCCATCCTCCCAGATATCATATTCTTGCTTTGTTAACATATATCACCAATACTACTCTACACTTTTTCCTTGCTTACACAATTGCCTTTCCCCGGCACTAATGCTTTCCTTTAAAGTGAACTTAACCAGCAACAAGAAATTAGAATAAGAAGAACAAAGTGACAAAAAGAAGATATAACACTTATGCAAAAATAACAGCTAATTAATCTCCAAGACTAGACAAAGAAGCTAAGGAACTGATTAAACCCGTCAAGATAAAATGATGACCAGAAAGCAACAAAAATCAACAAACCAAATCAGTAATCAGGAAAACATTGCTGTATCCAATCAACAAACTAAAAATCAGGAAGGGGAGCAGAACTTCGCACAAGCAATGAAAGATCTCAGAACATTTATCACCAGCAAATTTGATGAAGTAATGAAAGAGGTTAACAACATGAAGACAACAATGGGAGGGGAAATTGCAGACATATGCAGAAACATAACAGACATGATGGGAATGAACACCACAGTTCAAGAAACCAAAAATACACTTGCAGCAAATATCAACAGACTTGAAGAGGCAGAGCAGAGAATTAGTGATGTGGAAGACAGTACATCAGAAATCAAACAGATAGTAGAAGGGGTCGATAAAATGATAGAAAAAATCCAGCTAGGACTTAGGCACCTGAATGATAATGCAAAACGCTCAAATATACATATTATAGGTATTCCAGAAGGAGAAGAGAAGGGAAAGGGGTCAGAAGGAGTGTTGCAGGAAATAATGGCTGAAAACTTCCCAAATCTACTGAAAGAGACAGATGTACATATCCAAGAAGCACAGCGCACTCCACTGGTCATAAACCCCAACAGGCCCACCCCAAGACATATACTCATCAAATTATCCAATGCTCAACACAAAGAGAAAATCCGAAAAGCAGCAAGAGAAAAGAAAACCATCACATACAAGGGAAGCTCCATAAGATTAAGTGCTGATTTCTCATCTGAAACCATGGAGGCAAGGAGGCAGTGGTATGATATAGTCAAGGTACTAAAGGAAAAAAAATTCCAACCAAGAATACTCTATCCAGCTAAACTAACATTCAAACATGATGGAGAGTTCAAAATATTCGCAGATAAACAGAAACTGAAATAGTATACCAACAAGAAACCGCCCCTTCAAGAAGTTCTAAAGGGAGTTCTGCAGGAAGAAAGGAAAAAACAGGACAGGCAGAGTTGGAGGAGAGTATAAGAGCAACAAAAAAAGACAAACTAGAAGGGAAAAAAAATACAAACAAAATATGACAAACACAAATCCAATAAAAAAATGGCTAACACAAATAATTCCTCGAAAGTAATAACAATGAATGTCAACAGATTAAACTCACCTATCAAAAGATTCAGACTGGGACATTGGATAAGGAAATATGACCCATCCGTATGCTGTCTACAAGAGACACATCTTAGACCCAGAGACGCATGGAGATTGAAAGTGAATGGCTGGAAAACAATCATACAAGCAAACAATAACCAAAAAAAGGCAGGAGTAGCTATATTAATATCAGACAAAATAGACTTTAAATGTGAAACAATTGTGAGAGACAAAGAAGGATACTACATTTTAGTGAAAGGGAAAATCTGTCAAGAAGATCGAACAATCATAAATATTTATGCTCCTAACAAGGGTGCCTCTAAGTACGTGAGACAAACGCTGGAAAAACTAAGTGAAACAATAGATGCAACTACAATCATAGTGGGGGATTTTAATACACCACTATCTACCTTGGACAGAACATCTCAAAAGAGAATCACTAAAGAAACAAAACATTTGAACAGTATATTAGAGGAGCTGGAACTACTAGACATATATAGATCATTACACCCAAACACAGCAGGATATACATTCTTCTCAAGCGCACATGAATCATTCTCCAAGATAGACCATATGCTAGGCCACAAAGAAAGGCTTCATGAATTCAGAAAGATTGAAATCATACAAAACAATATCTCTGACCACAGTGGAGTCAAGCTGGAAATTTGCAAGGGACAGAGGCCCAGGTTTCACACCACGATTTGGAAATTAAACAGCACACTCTTAGAAAAACAGTGGGTCAAAGAGGAAATCTCAAAAGAAATCAATGACTACCTTGAAACAAATGATAATGATAACACAACATACCAAAATTTATGGGATACAGCAAAAGCAGTACTGAGAGGGAAATGTATAGCCATAAATTCATCTATCAAAAAAGAAAAAAGAGCAAAAATTGAAGAATTAACTGCACATTTGAAGGAATTAGAAAAACAACAACAAAGTGACCCAACAGGAAGAAAAAGGAAGGAAATAACAAAGATAAGAGCAGAACTAAATGAAATAGAAAATAAGAAAGCACTTGAAAAGATAAACAAGACCAAGAGCTGGCTTTTTGAGAAGATCAACAAAATTGACAAACCTTTAGCGAGACTAACAAAGAAAAAAAGAGAGAAGATGCAAATACACAAAATAAGAAATGAGAAAGACAATATCACCACTGACCCCACAGAAATAAAAACTATCATAAGAGGATACTTTGAAAAACTATATTCCAACAAAAATGACAATTTAGAGGAAATGGACAAATTCCTAGAAACACATAAGCAACCCATATTGACGAAAGAAGAAATTGATGATCTTAACAAACCAATCACAAGCAGAGAGATAGAATTGGTTATTAAAAATCTCCCAACTAAGAAGAGCCCAGGGCCAGATGGCTTCACAGGTGAATTCTACAAAACATTCCGGAAAGAACTAACACCAATCCTGCTGAAACTATTCCAAAAAATCGAAACAGATGGAACATTGCCAAACTCCTTCTATGACACCAACATTACCCTAGTACCAAAGCCAAACAAAGACACCACAAGAAAGGAAAATTACAGACCAATTTCTCTAATGAACCTAGATGCAAAAATACTTAACAAAATACTTGCTAATCGTATTCAACAACACATTAAACGAATTATACACCACGACCAAGTGCGATTCATCCCAGGTATGCAAGGATGGTTCAACATAAGAAAATCAATCAATGTAATACACCATATAAACAGATTCAAGGAAAAAAAATCACATGATTATATCTATAGATGCAGAAAAAGTATTTGACAAAATACAGCACCCTTTCTTGATAAAAACACTCCAAAAGATTGGAATACAAGGAAATTTTTTGAACATGATAAAGAGTATATACGAAAAACCTACAGCCAACATTGTTTACAATGGAGAAATCCTAAAATCCTTCCCTCTGAACTCAGGAACAAGACAAGGATGCCCATTGTCTCCGCTCCTATTTAACATTGTCTTAGAAGTACTTGCTTGAGCACTGAGGCAAGAACCAGATATAAAAGGCATTCAAATTGGAAAGGAAGAAGTCAAAATTTCATTATTTACAGATGACATGATCCTATGCATAGAAAACCCTGAAAGATCTACAACAAAGCTGCTACAACTCATAAATGAGTTTAGTAAAGTTGCAGGTTATAAAATCAATGCGCAAAAATCAGTAGCATTTCTGTACACCAATAATGAGCAAGATCAGGAGGAAATCAAGAAACAAATACCATTCACAATAGAAAATTAAAAAATCAAATACTTAGGAATAAATTTAACTAAAGAGGTAAAAAACTTATACACCGAGAACTATACAAGACTGTTCAAGGAAACTAAAGAAGACCTAAATAAATGGAAGAATATTCCTTGTTAATGGATAGGAAGACTGAATATTATCAAGATGTCTATCCTACCAAAACTGATCTACACATTCAATGCAATCCCAATAAAAATCAACACAGCCTTCTTTAAGGAACTAGAAAAACTAACTATGAAATTTATTTGGAAAGGAAAGAGACCCCGAATAGCCAAAGACATACTGAAAAAGAAAAATGAAATTGGAGGAATCACACTACCTGACTTCAAAACATAGTACAAAGCTACAGTAGTGAAAACAGCATGGTATTGGCATAAGGAGAGACACACAGACCAATGGAATCAAATTGAAAGCTCTGATATAGAACCTGACATATATAGCCATATAATATTCGATAAAGCCACCAAACCCTCTCAACTGGGAGAGAGTGGCCTATTCAACAAATGGTGCCTGGAGAACTGGATAGCCATATGTAGAAGAATGAAAGAGGATTACCATCTCACACCTTATACAAAGATCAACTCAAGATGGATCAAAGACCTAAATATAAGAGCCAAGACCATAAAAACCTTGGAAAGCAGTGTAGGGAAACATCTACAGGACCTTGTAATTGGAAATGGAGTCATGAATATCACACCAAAAGCACGAGCAGCAAAAGAACTAATAGATAAATGGGACTTCCTCAAAATTAAAGCCTTCTGCACCTCAAAGGAGTTTGTCAAGAAAGTAAAAAGGGAGCCCACACAGTGGGAGAAAATATTTGACAACCATATATCTGATAAGAAACTTATAACTTGCATATATAAAGAACTCATATATCTTGAAAATAAAAAGATAAACAACCCATTTAAAAAATTGGAAAAAGATTTAAAAAGACACTTCTCCAAAGAAGAAATACAAATGGCAAAAAAGCACATGAAAAAATGTTCCAAATCTATAGCTATCAGGGAAATGCAAATCAAAACTACAATGATATACCATATTACCCCCATAAGATTGGCAGCTATAAAAAAAAAACAGAAGAATACAAATGCTGGAGAGGATGTGAAGAAGGGGAACACTCATCCACTGCTGGTGGGAATGCAGAAGGATCCAACCATTCTGGAGGACAGTATGGCGGTTTCTCAAAAAGCTAACCATAGATTTGCCATATGATCCAGCAATACCACTGCTGGGTATATACCCAGCAGAACTGCAAACAAGGACACAAACCGATATATGTACACCAATGTTCATAGCAGCATTGTTCACTATCGCCAAAAGTTGGAATCAACCCAAATGCCCATCAACAGATGAGTGGATCAATAAAATGTGGTATATACACACAATGGAATACTACGCGGCTGTAAGAACAAATACACTACAAACACACGTGATAACATGGATGAATCTTGAGACCCTTATGTTGAGTGAAGCAACCCAGGCATTGAAGGACAAATACTACATGACCTCAATAATATGAAATAAACAAGCTGCCTCAGAGAGCTAGAGACTGAATGATAGGCTTACAGGAAATCGGGGGTGGAGGAAGGATGTGAGCCGACGTCTGCAGGGGTGGAGTTTATGATGAGCTGGCGGTAAGTATGAAGACAAAGAAGAGATAAAATGGGGGCAAGGGGTTGTCTTTGGGTGGGGCTTTGCAGGTTTGAGGGGGGCTGGGGATGGGTGGATGGGTAATATTGCCCAAAAAGTGGGTGGAGGGAGGGGTAGCATATGAACACAGGAGAGTGTCAGATGTTGGTTGTGAGTAAAATGCTGAGAAAATCGTATCAAAATATAATTAAGAGGGTTACCTGTTTAGGATGCTCAGAAGGGATGGTCTGATGCGGACGGGCTCCTGGGGAATGTCTGAATGCTCATTTTGCCAGAGTGGGTGATACCATTGGGTAGAGACCCAAGTAGTGAGAGTGGGGGTGGACCCACATCCTGGGGAGGACTAATGCCATCAAATAGAGGGAACTGTATCTCTCGAGAGAAAGGGTGGCTCCCAGGGCATTGGGGCAGCTGAGCAAGTTAGGACCTGAACACTGTTGCAAGTATCTCTGGACGTGGCTCCTCGGGAAATGGAGGTTGGCTGTCACTGTGGGCACCAAGGGGATGGGAAAATGGATGTTAAATGTGTGGAACCAAGGTAAATGTGGGGTAAGAGAAGAGTTTCGTGAGAGTACACAAGGATGGATATAAAATATGTAATATTACATCATAAACATATAGGGGACGACAGAATGATAATGTAAACCATAATGTAAATCATAGGATAACTAAAAATGTTAGAAAACTGCGTGTCCTAAAGTATGCACCACAATGTAAGCACAGATGTCACCTGGTTTGAAAGCTATTGTCTCAGACTCTGTACATCACTTTAAGTAAATATGTTGTGAATAGGTTGTAAGAGTATCGCTGTGGAAGGGAAAAGGTTTTGTGGTGGATGTGTGGGAGTGCTGTATATTGTATACATGAATTGCTATGGTCTAGGGCTCTTGTGAAGAGAAGTTCAATAATTAGGGGGAAAAAAAAAAGGAAAAGAAAAAGATAGGATGTAGAATTTTTCCAAGTCAACAAGTATTCTATATCTAACCTTTAAACCCATCACTATATCCCATTTTGCTAGTAAGAGATCCTGACATTATATTGGGGCTTCAATATTCAGGAAGTTCTGGATCCCAGAGTGGTCCAACAATGGCAGCGGAGGAATACTGGTATAGGATACTATTGACAGGGGATATATGGCTGACAGGGAGCTATACAGGGCATATGTCCAGGGTGCATGGTAATGTTTGGATATACTCATAGTGGCAACAATTAAACACTACAGCTGGGGGGGGTACTAGGTCGCTGGCCGGGGGTGCTGTGCCATGGTCCCTAGGGGAGCAGCGGCAGTCCCCCAAGTGCAGCGACAAGGACCGAGAAGGAATGAGGGTCCAATAGTGAGCCCCTGATACTAATGACTATGCTTGTGAGCCTATATGCCTGAAATAAGAACAAGGCCTAGAGCAGCACTGTGCCTGGGAATTTCCTCCTGACAGCCTTCATGTTACTCAAATGTGGCCAGTCTCGAAGCCTAACTCAGCATCTAAATGCAATGCCTTCCCCCCAGCGTGGGACATGACACCTGGGGATGAGCCTCCCTGGCACCGAGGGATCACTATCAACTAACAACTGATAATGCAACTGGAAAACGACCTTGAATTGAAGGTTCGATGCGGATCAGTAGAATATCCCTGTCTACATAGAATAATATGACTTTAAAATGCTGTTTGACCTAATGTAAGGGGGAAATAGAAAGGAGAAATGAGTTTATATGGCTATGAGTCTCTAAAACAAAAGAATCTGGAGGCTGTCAGAAGGATTGCCCTTATGCACAACTGAGCAGAGTCTAAGAGACAGATAAAGTAGATACAATCCCCAGGTATTGGTTCCTTTGAGGGCTAAAGGGACCCACGGGTTCTATGGTCATGGCAGATAGGGCTCACTGCCATGTCAGATGGCCCTTCTTTGGAGCTGGTGTTTCTGCGTGATGAAACTGGACCCAGAGGGGATCTCTTTTCATAAGACTATCATGCTACTTTACTGGAATTGTAGTTGGTATTGGGGTTTCAGATATATTTAGGGGATTGATTCTTTTTACTGACAATATGATAGCCAGGCCCTGAGCCTCAACAGACTCCAGTTCCTACAATCTGATTTATTGGACTCACCTCACTCAGCTAAGATGGAGTTGAAGAAGGACAACCACCACACCATGGAGCCTAGAGTGCCTACAACTGAAAGCAGGAGGATTGCATCCAGTAACCATGTTGAATCTGAGCCTCCTCTTGACATAGAGGTGCAACGGACACAACCAATCCAAGGTCCACAGAGAAAAGGGTGCATTGGAGTGGGAAAAGTGGATATGGTGGCTAATGGGTATGGGGAATGGCAGGAAAAGATGAGATGTGGAGGCACCTTTGGGACTTGGAGTTGCCCTGGATGGTGCTTCAGGGGCAATCACCGGACATTGTAAATCCTCCCAGGGCCCACTGGATGGAATGGAGGAGAGTGTGGGCCATGATGTGGACCAATGACCATGAAGTGCAGAGATACCCAGAGATGTACTTACCAAATGCAATGGATGTGTCATGATGATGGGACTGAGTGTTGCTGGCGGGGGAGGGGTGAGGTGGGGGTGGTGGGGTTGAATGGGACCTCATATTTTTTTAATGTAATATTTTTACAAAATCAATAAAAAAATAAAAAATTAAATAAAGGAAGAATAAATTGGAGTATCAAAAAATGAAGAAAAAAAAAGAAACAAAATTCGTGTGTAAAACTGCATGGTCATAGTGTAAAACTGCACAGTCATAGTGCAAATTAAGAAAAGTTTCAGGAGTCTTTGAACTGTTTTGCAGTCACACTTATTTTGTAAAAATATGGAAGTTTTAAGTAACTAAAGTTATGTTTTTGTGTCAAACTATTCATATCTGCCTATTTGCTCAAATTGTTGAGGTTAAATATGCAGTTCTATAAGTAATATATATTTCTGGACCCCAAATTAAGCTAAACAGTATATATAATAATGCAAATTATAATTAACATCAATGAGTTGTGTTTCTGTGTCTAACTCTTTGTGTCTGCCCATTTGCTCAGTGTATGTCTTCATACATCAGGACGATAATATCAAATTGACAAGTGAAAATTCCTAAAAGAACTCTATTCAAATTGTTAAAAATTAAATATGCAGTTATATATGTGAATAAATATTCTTGGAGCCCAAATTAGACTAAGCAGGATGAAAAAGTCATATAAAAATCTGATTATAGAAACTATTGGGAAAGGACCTCCTCTTTGCAAGAGCTTTGAAGGCAAGACTAGGTGTGGAAGATTAAACCTATCTATTAGGCTAAGGAATTAAGAATCAGTTTGCCCTGTAATTTCCCAGTTTAAACCTTTTGTCAGCCATAAAATGTAAAAAACAAAGATTAGTTTAGTTTTCACATAAAGGAAGAAAATATCGATTACTGTAACCTGGCAGCCTACTGCCTCAGTCTCCCACTCCCGGGTTAAGCAGCAATGAAGGAAACCAGCTTAAGCCAGTCCTATGGGCAATAAAAAGATGCTCAAGAAAGAGCTAAGTCAATACCAATTCAGCACTAAATTCCATTCCTTATTTGACAAAGGGGAGCAGGTAAAAACTAAAATGATTGGAATGTGATAGAGGAAGTGGTTAAATCACAGACTTTTGCACGGGAAAGTTAGGTCTTCTCGAATACGCTGTAACTTCTGAAGTATTCAATCCATGGAGAAACAGAGGAAGAGCTTGCATGCTAGGCTTAGGGGTATAAATTGTGTCATTTTTCTTTGTTCAGGGCACCAGCTTTATTTTCTAGTTGTGTGCCCCTTCTTGCAAGATTGAGAATAAATTCTTCTCCACAATTGGGTGAGCCTTATTTTCTTCCAGAAGATTTCTTTCCAACAAAAATAAAGGTAATTAGTGGCTCTGTTGACAAATTTCAGTAAGTAAAGAAAAGTCCATAAAAACTATGGAGAAATCTTTCCGGGATTATGATTAAATGAATTAAGTAATTGTGTAATGTGTTTTGAAACATGGTAGTCAATGTACTTTAAAAAAATGATTCATTTTCATAACTTAAACAAAGAAAAGAAGTTTTTAGCTTCCTGTAAGGAAAAAAGAGAACATTCCTTGCATAAAATATAATGGATTCAATTTTATTTAGCATGAGTGTAATCTCCCATAGTTAACTTATAAACTAAATTAACATATGTACAAAATCTTTAGAGTAATAAAAATTGTAAGTTCACATTAATTAAATTAAGCTAAAGAAAAAAGATTGTAGATATGCTATCTTAAGTAAATAGAGTAAATTTCTTTGGTTGGTAATTGTAATTTAATAAGTTTATTTAAACATGAGGTAACTAGTCAATGTGGTTATAGTCAATTATAAAGAGTTTATAAAACATCTTCCAAACTGAAAACGTTTAAATAGTTCAAGGTCTAAAAGTCATTGTTAACTAAAAACTTGGATTGGTATTGTAGTAGAATATGAGAGGGGTTCAATTATTTGCGTATAGAGAGGCCAAGACTCAGGAATGATTTTGAGGATGAAAAATGGTTTATTGTCAGACGGCCAGACTTGGGAGCTTTCTGTTTCAATCCCAAACCCTGAACAAGATTTTTGAGTCCCTTTTATACAGAGAGGAAAGGCCAAATGGTCCTTTTGTTTCAATTCTCAATAGGCTTGAATTAGCATATATCTTCCACATCCTAGGTAAGCTTTTAGCATGGACTTCATACATTCTAGATAAGCTTTTAGTACATTTGGTTTCCATTTTTCCTGAATAGTTAATGTTTATAGGCTTTGCATTGTTAAACTGTTTCCTGGGACTGGAGTCATTGCCATGGTCACCAAAGGCAAGACTGCAGCCTCTTATCGTCCCACACCCACAAGTCACAGACAGCTTAGGTTATCTATTAAGAGGCAAAGATCCTCCCACCCATAGCCCACACCAGTATTGGTTGCAAAAAAATAACTTTGTGGTAATAAAACCTGTCTGAAGGCCACTGCAAGGTGTATATTTAAATAAATGGTAATAAAAAGTTATCTTGATTCTATTGGGAATCTTCTGTTTCCATTTTAACAATGAAAAATAATTTTTCCCCTCTATTACTAAATTAAAATACCTACTATTATCTTCATGGTAAAATTGTGTAAGTAGACAGCCATTTAATATATGATGTGTTGCATTGAATTGTTTAAAATATATATAAAAACAAGGAATACACTTTAACATTTTCAAACTCTTTTATGCATTCAAACCAGGCCTTGAATGCATTGCAGGTTGCCTCTCCATGTGAGTTATTGACTAGGCTGGTCACTGACCCCTCATTTAGAAATATTTGTTATATCAGCCTCTGGTTCTGCTCCTGAAGTCGATGGAAAACACATTGTAGTTTCAAGCTCCTGCAGCAGCCAATGATGACTCGGTACAGCCAAGTGTACAATGGATATTGCCTCCAGACTGGCACTGTTCCATAGTGCCAGAGAGCACTATGCACCAAGCTAGTAAAATGCTGGTAACTCTCTCTAGAATCAACAATGCTGTGACTTGCTCACTGTGAAGAACATGCTAAGTGGAGCCATGATACCAGGATACTGTAAGTAAAACTTAAACACAATTGGCATTATGGCCTGCTCCCATGGAAAGATAACATGTAAAGTATTACAAACCTGAAACTTAAAACTATTAATTGCAACTCTGAATCCTTTGCATTAATACATTAATTAATATTATGTGCTGTACTTTTATCCTGTACTAAATATATGCCTAATAATTATAATGTTATCTTTTCTATTTTGGGTCAAGTGCAAAAGTATATTAGACATGTTAAATTCCTAGTAAATTCATTTTCTAAACAGTTAATAAACATGTCTATAGAATAAGCTGGCAGTCTTACCCAGGCTCAGTCAACTTACTATATTCCACTGTACTCTACTGTGTAGCAAAATTGAGGCTTGCTTGCTAATAATGAGTCATCTATTGAACAAATCAAAATACCAGAAATTGTACAATTAAAACCAAAATGTAAAAAACCTTTATTCTGTAGTTCTGATCACTCCCACAGCTAAAAACTAAGAAGATTTCCAACTTGGTGTACTAATCCTGAATGAAGCCAATTGCCCAGGGAGTGCCAGTTCACCAGGAGCATCTGACAGAGCACGAGTGCCAGTCATTAAACAGCTTGAAATGTGTCTTCAAACAAATCTAAGTATCTATTGCAATTTCTCTCTAAAAATAAATAACTTAGAAAAAATATATATATACTGTTCCAAAATTAATAGATGGATCTGGAGACTGAGTGGAAATCTACGTGAGTTCCAGTGGCCCCAGGATGACTGCAGGGGGGCCTCCACCCCAGGATTCTGCTGTCCAGAATGAAAACTTCTAAACTTCTAAAAACAGTCCTAGATGCAACACTAAAGATTGATAAGTAAAGTAATCAATCAAAACAACAAAGTGCCATCCATCTCATAGCTCCAACAATAATTATGCCAAAGCTTAGCAAGTTAAACTTTGGCATAAGGGGGGAATGATGTGGGCTATGGGTGGGAGGCTCTTTGTCTCTTCGGAGATAACCTTAACCTAGGCTTGTCTGTCCTGACTTATGGGTGTGGAACAGTAAGAGGCTGCAGTCCTGCCCTTGGTGACCATGGCAACGACTCCAGTCCTAGGAAACAGTTTATCAATGGGAACTCTATAGACTTTGAATATTCAGGGGAAATGCAAACCAAATGTGCTAAATGCTTATCATGAATGTATGAAGTCCATGCTAAAAGCTTACCTAGGATGTGGAAGATATATGCTAATTCAAGCCTATTGAGAACTGAAACAAAAGGACCATTTGGTCTTTCCTCTCTATATAAAAGAGACTCAAAAAGACTCTTCTTCAGGGCTTGGGATTGAAACAAAACTCCCGAGTCTGGCTGGCCATTAATAAACCTTTTTTCCTTCTCAAAATCATTCCTGAGTCCTGGCCTCTCTGTACACAAATATTTGAAGCTCTCTCAAATTCTACAACATAACCACTGGGCCAAGTCTGCTTCCCAAAATACACTATTTTAATAGATAAATGTCTTGGGAAATTTCTTGCTCCAATTTGTTAAATTCTGATTAGAAAATATGTAATTTATTATGATGAGAGTACATTATGTGCAGATTAAAACTTTAAATTTGAAATATAATCTATTTCACTGAACTAGTGTTCATTGTTCATTATATTGATCTTTTCTTTGAAAGATCAGATTTACATAATACTTAGTGTGCTCAAAGTTCTTAAATGAATGAGAATATTTTTCCATTGCTTCTACTCTGAATCAATGTATTCTTTTTTTTTTTTTAAGATACTTAGATTACATAAATGTCATATAAAAAATATGGTAAAGGGAATTGGATGTGGCTCAAGTGATTGAGTTCCTGCCTACCACATGGGAAGTCCTGGGTTTGGTTCCCAGTGCCTCTTGGAGAAGAGGAACAAGACAGAGAGCTGGTATGATGGGCAGGCATGGGGACCCAATGCAACAAGATGATGTGACAAAGAGAAACAAAAGAAAAAGACAATGAGAGACACAACATGGCAGGGAGTTGAGGTGGCAATGAGAAACTCTCTCCCACATGGGAGGTCCCAGGATCTGTTCCCAGTGCCTCCTAAAGAGAAGAGGAGCAGACACAAAGAGCACACTATCAATGGACACAGAATGCAGACAGCCAGCACAAACAGGAATACATAAATAAAAATCTAAAAAAATTAAAAACTCACAAGTGGTATGACGTTATATAAATATATATTTATATAGAGAGAGATAGAGAGCTTATAGGTTATAGAAAAGCAGAGAAATTAAAAGAAAAAAATGTATAATTAGTATTACTATGGAAAATCTACTGGAAGGTGAGTATTACATCATGACAGGTGACTTTTATTACCTATTTAACATATATCCTGCATTGTTTAAAGCACTTGGCATATGTAAGCTCAATTAAATATTACAACAATTAAATGTTACAACATAAAGAAATGAATGCAATTATTCCCATCCTTAATTTGCAAACTCTCTGAGGCAGAGAGAGTTTAAGTAACTTGCCTAAGGTGTTAGAGATACTAATTATGGGGGTAGGCCTTAAGCACATGCCCTTAAAATCCAGAATCTAAATTATTAACTATTACAATGAGAAGAAATTGATGACCACAGTTACTGAAATGTTATGTTTAGGAACTCAAAACAATTTTGGGTAGAAACAACCAGTAGGTGTTTAGAATTAAAGACATTGGAAGGAATCCAGGGCATTAAGTTTTGTGGGAATATCCCAAAAGAGATGATAACTGAAGTAAGTTACTATAATCCTGAGAATTTTCTAATAATGAATGAAGACTGTGGGTGGAACCCATGTGGAATAATCCTTATGATATGGAAAGAAAGAAAGAAAACAATACAACAGACATAAACCCCTTCAGAGAGCATGATGGTATAGATATGGGAGTTCCATTTTAGTTCTGCATTATGGGATGTACAATCCCTAGAGTAAAGTGAAAATTGAAGAAAATGTTGAGTCACTAAAGACATGTCGTGACCTAGGGTGTAACTACAATCCCATTATGTCCTTATTACATGAAGAATCTGTTCCCTGGAGAAGAGACTAAGCAAATTTCCAACCTGTTTATAATCAAGTGCATTGTATTATTAAATCAACATTAAACCTTTTATTACTTTGCTAAATGAATGTTCATTTTTATCTGATGTTTGAAGGCAATCACAGATAACATCAGAAATTATGAGCTATGGCTCCAAATGATTTCCAAGGCATATTGGAAATTAAGTCTGTCCTCCATCTTATTATAAAAAGGTACCAAAATCTCAGTTAGAAATTGCACTTTGAAAGTCACCTGGGTAAAAACAGCACTCAGGAACTCAGAGATCTTGTGGCCTAAAGAGGGTGAGTTCCTGATTTGCATTTGTATATGTCCTTATTTTGAGATGGAAATCCAGGGATTAAGAAATGCTAATTTGAACCCAATATTGTGTAGCCCTGAAATGCAAGTGCATCAGGTGAAAGAATCTGTTGAGGGGGCAGCAGAGAATGTTGAGAGACCAAGGGCCCACAAAGTTGTTGTATTTTAGTAAGTTCTCTCTCCATGGAGGCCACTCTTACTTCTCTATATATAACTTTTACTCTGTGACATGAGGCAACTATTGGACATCTCTTAGACTCAGGTTCCTTAGTTTTGAACTAGATCTAGTAATTACACCAACAGTGTCTAATCTATATGAGAAGCCAGCTCCAGGATGCTAGGGCATCTGCAATGAGTTTTACTGTTGGGGGAGGGGGACTCATGTGAATAAAGAGATTATGAGGTAAGAGATGATTCTGTCTCCGTCTATCTTCATTCTCTTTTCCTAGGTTTTCCAATTGTCATGTTTTCCCATGGAAGGACTTGCCTTCACACCGTACGGTACGTTGTAAGTGCTCTTTGCTATAAATAGCTTTAAAGACTCAAATATGGGGAATTTCGTATCAAGTGTAATGGCAAACATAATTGGTCTGTGTTGGGTTAGTCTCAGACATTCCCTTTGTATACCTTGCTCATGTGGGAGAAGATATCGTGGGAAGAATTGGGTTGTCTTCTAATGTAAGTCTTTTCACTTGTCCCCACAGATCCCCATAGCAAAATGGCTCCTGGAAATGGCTCTTTTGTGAACGAATTCATTCTGGTGGTTTTAACAGACCACCCAGATCTCCAAATTCCTCTGTTTGTCCTTTTTCTAGCAGTGTATATTATCACTGTGCTTGGAAACCTGGGCTTGGTAACTTTAATTGGGCTCAATGCCCATCTTCACACCCCCATGTACTTTTTCCTCTTTAACTTGTCCTTCATAGACCTCTGTTATTCTTCTGTTTTTACACCCAAAATGCTGATTAACTTCTTGTCAAAGAAGAATATTATCTCTTACCAGGGGTGCATGACCCAGCTCTACTTCTTCTGCTTTTTTGCCATCTCTGAGTGCTACATGCTGACATCAATGGCCTATGATCGCTATGTGGCCATCTGCAATCCACTCTTGTATAACATAACTATGTCCCCTAAAGTATGCTTAAATCTTATTTTTGGTCCATACTTGATGGCATTTTCTGGTGCTATGGTCTATACCGGATGCATGCTCAGACTGACCTTCTGTGAGGCCAACACCATCAACCATTATTTCTGTGACATCCTCCCTGTGCTCGAGCTCTCCTGCACAAGCACCTATGTCAATGAGCTGGTATTGTTCACTGTAGCCAGCATCAATATCTGTGTGCCCAGTCTCACTATCTTTATCTCTTATGGCTTCATTCTCTGCAGCATTCTCCACATGAATTCCATGGAGGGCAGGTCCAAAGCCTTCCGCACTTGCAGTTCCCACATAGCTGCTGTTTCACTGTTCTTTGGGTCATGTTCATTTATGTATCTCCAGCCATCTTCCGCCAGATCTATGAATGAGGGAAAAATTTCATCTGTCTTTTACACTAATGTGGTTCCCATGATGAATCCTTTAGTCTACAGCTTTAGAAATAAAGATGTTAAACTTGCTATGAGCAAAATTCTGATTCGAAGAAAGTTTTGATCATAAATAGCATCTCCTGTGCAGGTATTTTCAGGAAAAGTAGGTTCACTGTGTTAAGTAGAATGTATTTAATTGAAATTTTTTTATCCTGTTACTTTATTATCATGGTAAAGAAAATTTTAGATATCTCTCACTAATTTTTTCTACTTTCTTTAAAGTAAACCTACTTTTCTTCACCATTTGCATGCTTTTTTCTCTTTCTTGCCTCTTTCCTGCTTGAGAATAAAATTGATGAAGGATTTATTATATTTGTTTTTTCATGATCAGTTTCAACTATTTTTTTCTCCTGGAATTTGATTATCAATTAACACTAATGCAACATTTTGTCATTGAGAGGGATCTGCTCTTATATACTTGATGTAATGTGCAATTTAAAGCATGAATCAAAAATATTACTCCACTCCTCTTTTTCCATCCTCCACTAAGCAGGAGTAAGTCTCTCTCAAATGCCAGTGATTCAGATAGAAGTTTCCATAAGTACTTTCAAGAATCATTCCCATTTGCTGATGATTAATAATACTATGCACTTTGCTTCATTACGAAAGTTTTTTTCTTTTTATTTACATCTAACAAATAGGTAATATTGTCATTATACATTTGTTACTGGGATAGTAAAATGAAACCCAGAGGGGTCAATCTTAATGTAATGTCACACAACTTTCAATGAAAAAGCCTAGAGCAAATCTAGGTCCTGAATTCAACATTATTACTCTTTATAGTATAATTTGCTTTTATTATTTTCGTTCCAGTAGTCATGACATAGTATAAAACATTTCTATCTTGAAATTTGACTGTGCTTTTTCCAGGAGGATACTTAAATACTCTCAATTTTGCTCTTTTTGATTATAAAAACAGGTTGACAGCTTCTTTTGTGGGGAGAGTTTTGTAGGGTTAGTTTAGTATAGAACTGACAGTTTGAAATTTTAAAAAACTGAGTTATTCTGCAAAATAAAATACAACGAATTTGAAATGCTTGCTGGTGCTTGTACTTTAGAGAATATGGTAATGAATGATGGAATGGTTAGGCTCACGTGTTGACGTACTTGGGTGATGGTACACAGTAATTCGGTTGGACAAGCACTTGCCTGATTGTTGCTGTGAAAACATTTCTTGGACTTAAATCATCAATAAGATGATTGCATATAGGGTGATTGCATCTACAGTCAACTGAAGATGCAATCAGTTAAAGGATTTAAAGGGAGAGGTGATGATTTCAGCAGTCATAAGAGAGAATTATATTTTCTACTTTAGTCAGCCAGCTTCTTTTGGGGAATTCATGAGAAACCTTCATCAGCACTCCCAGCTTGCATCCTGTCCTGTGTATTTGAACTCATGCACCTCACAGTCACATTAGACTCTTTTTATAAAATCTTGTAATATTTACAGCTATCTCCAGCTATCTCCTGTTGGTTCTGTTTCCCTAGAGAGCCCTAAATAATACAGGTGATAAGAGAAAACAGCAATTTGTCATTAGTCCAGTATGCAAAATGACATGGCCAATAATAAGCAGTCCCTGGGTTCAAATGGTCAAGGAGGGTTTAGAAACTGCATTTCACCTTGAATTTGTGTCTGGCCTAGTAACATGCTGTCATTTATCCCCCCGTGTCCTTAAAGCTGTGGGAAAGTTATAATTAGCAGAGACTCTAGAGATAGTAGTGTTTTGGAGATTGAAGGAGGGAGCTCTGATCACACTTTTGAGTAATCAGGTAGAAGGAGGACTGCAATTTCAGGAGATAAAATCATGAGTAGGAAACAAAACTAAAGTTAGAATTTAGAACACAAAATAATGGGAAAACAAAACCTCCTGTCTACTCATGCCCTCTCCCTTGTGGGAGATTCTAGAAATATCATGGAGATCATAGGATATTGCTGGATAGGATGGTGAGTTTGGTTAATTGATGTTATATAAAGGTAGAACCAATAGGGCTAGTGGACCCAGAACAACTAAATTATGCCTGTTTTTGTTGGCTTCCATGTGTTTTCCTCAGAATTTTGTGTTAGGCCAAGGTTTCTTAGATATTACACCAAAAGCACAAGTAATAAATGAAAAAAAATAGATGGTAAATCATCAAAATTAAAACTTGTATGCCAGAAAGGACTATCATGAAAGTAAATGACAACTTATAAATTGGAAAATAGTTGGTTTATGTGTTACTGAAGTGAGCACAACATTGGAAAATGTTTGCAAACTGCTTATCTAATAAGGGCTTAATATCCAAAATATATAAAGAAATCCTTCAACTGATAGACATTTAAATGAAGAAGATATACAAAAGACCCAAAAGCACCTGTAAAGATGCTCAACATCATTATCCATAAGGAAAATGCAAATCCAAATCACAGTAAATTACCACTTCATACCCACTAGAATGGCTTCTATTAAAAATGGAAAATTACAAGTGTTGAAGAGGATGTAGAGAAATAGGAACACTCATTAATTGCTGGTGAGATTGTAAATTTGTGCAGCCACTGTAAAAGATAGTTTGGCAATTCCTAGAACCTCAAGTATAGAATTACCATATGACCTGGCAATCCCACTTCTAGGTATACATCCAAAATGATTAAAAGTCTGGATTCAAACAGATATTTGCATACCGAAGTTCCTAATGGCATTATTCACAATTTCCAAAAGATGGAAGCAACCCAAGTGTTCATCAACTAATAAATCCATAAACAAAATATTGTATATACCCACAATGGAATATTTTTTAACCAAAAAAGGAATGATGTCCTCATCCATGTGATGACATGGATAAATCTTGAAGAAATTATATTGAATGAAATAGGCAGACATCAAAGGATATTACTGATCTCTAATATGAAATAATTAGAATATTTCAAACCCATAAAGTCAGAATTTAGACCACAGGTTATAAAGGGTGGGGATATGGTAGGAAATAGAGAGTAATGGTTTAAAATGAACAGAATTTTTATTTGGGATGATGGAAAAGTTTTGGTAATAGATGATGGGTGATAGTAGCATAACATTGCAAACATAATTAACAGCACTGACTTATATATTTGAATGTGGTTGAAAAGGCAAATTTTAATATATACTGTACTATTAGTATAATGTTTTTAATAATCCATGGAACTGCCAATACCAACAGTAAACCCTAAATTGAATCACGGGCTATTGTTAATAGTACAATTATAATAATGTGCTTTTTCATCAGTTGTAACAAAAGTATCAACCTATGCACGTTGTTAATAAGGGTATTATATGGTAATCCTGTATTTATGCATAATTGTTCTGTAAACCCACAACTTCTTTGATAAGAAAGAATATATATTCCTTAATGTTAATCTTATTTTTCACTTAAAGAAAGTTTCCTGTAGACTGAGGAATCTTAGAACATCCTGTCCAAAATAAAAAACAGATTGTGCTTTGTTGCATCCTTTATCAGAAGGAGGGTGGCAGTACCTGACAGACCTCTAGGATTATGTAGAAAACCAATTCCATTCTCAGGAACACTGCTCTCAGCCATGAGACATGTGACATGGAAATCTGCCTCCTGTGAGTGGAGCTCAAAAAGGGAAAGGGCTTTACAGCAGCTAGCTTCTACAGTCTTGTACTTGGGCCATATAATCCAGCAGACTTTATGCTGTTGTAGTTGTCAGTGATGAAAAAAGTTGCCACATGGAGTTTATCAATAAACCACAAGAAAGAATCTCCCCGTAAGTCTGCTGATGTCCTGAAACAAGGCTATGCCATGCATGGTAAAACATTATATGCCTTTTAAGAAACAGTTTCTGTACGCGGATGTGGCTCAAGTGATAAAGCCTCCACCTACCATATGGGAGGGTGTGGATTGGAACCCTGGGTCCTCCTGGTGAAAAAAAAGAAAGCACCCCTGCACAGTGAACCGGTGCTTGCATGGCGAGTCAGTGCCTTTGTGGTGAGCCAAGTGCCAGCGTGGCGAGCTGAGTGCCCACATGGATGCCTGTGCAAGTGAGTCATGATGCAACAAAAGAGAGATGAAGGGGAGAGCCAAGGTGAAGCACAGTAGAGAATAGGAACTGAGGTGGTGCAATTGACAGGGAACCTCTCTCCACATCAGAGATCCCCTGGATTGAATTCCAGTGGATCCTAGAGGAGAAAGACGAGAAGAATAAAAGAGAAATAGACTCTGAAGATCACACTGTGAATGGACACAGAGAGCAAAAACAGCAGGGTGGGGGAAGGGGAGGGGAAGGGAGGAATGGGAGTGGGGGAGGGAGGAGGCAGGGGAAGGGAAAGAAAAAAAATTCTGACAAAAAAAGAAACAGTTTCTTCACTGTTTTGAGGCCTTAATAGCATGTTTGACCAAGAGACACCAATTGAGCACTTTTCTGTAACTTCCTATTAAAATCTGGGTTCAGTCAGACCACTAATTCCTAAATCATATGGGACCAGCAGATGGAAATAGTGCCTTCAGGTTCAATCCAAATAGAACCAGAGGTCATCAGTATGATACATGTATGGTTGGCAGAGTCTTCCATGCAATATAACACTCTTGCATAAACACGGCTTCCCAGACTTGTGACTATGGCCATATCTTTATTTCAGCATGACCCATTGAAGGAGAAGTAAATATCCTAAGCTAGGTTTATGGATTTGTCTACTGGATTTGTGTAAAAGGTGACAAATTACTCAAGGGTATCCTTGAAAGGTAGAAGAGAGGATAAAATCTTCCTAATAGATGACACTATGATTATGACACATGGCTATTCACTTTTAGTAGTAGATTTGACCTGCTATGTGAATTTTAGGTATTGGTTGATATATTGGCAGGCTACTCAGGGGCATGGAAGGAAAATAAGTGAAATATCAAAGACAAGGTGGTATTAAATAGAAACATGTTTTTGGGCTTTTTATAGTGTACATAAAGTCTCAATATTTTTGTGTCATAGGTTAATGCCCTTCAGAAAGTAATCACCATAGAAAAAACACTTAAAACCAACTTGATAAATGGATTAGCCAATTGTTAATAGCAAGTCCTCCTCACCAGTCATGAAGAGTTGATACAATGTGTGCATGAACAACACTTCCATGTTGGCAGAGATGGAGGATAGCCATCCATCCAGAATCATGGAATGTGATTTTCCTAGGCTGATATAGCTGCTACTGCCTCTGAATTTCCAAAATGCTGACAACCAAGACCAAACCTAAGGACCTGATGTGGCATTATTCCTCCAGGACCCCATCCAACTACTTGTTTTCAAGCTGGATTACAATCTTACATCTTGGAAGGGTCAGTAGGTCTCTCGACAGATGATTCTAGGTATGTCTTTCCTGCAGAGTTTCAGTCAAACCATTGGATGTTTATGGAAAACTTGATCCAAAAGGCATGAATTCTCCTACAACTTAAGCCTGTGCCATGGCCACTGTTTCAGAGAGCTGGATATATAAAAATATGTGCATGTGACCTTGGATCAACTGGTATTAAATACTACACCATACCAAACTATCTTAGGCCAGCCCTGAGGCCCCATTCATCCATGCTCATGTTACAATCCTATATAGTTTCTGCTCTGGGATTCACAAATCTGGTTAAGCTGACTCTTTCACCATTCCTAAGGGCAGTAGCTATTTTCTGCAGTGATTTGTCTTTATGTTCTCACCACCAAGTGGTGTTCATCAGTTGTAACAAATGTACCACACTAATGAAAGATATAAATAGGGGGAAAATGTGAGAGGGCAAGGGGTAGAGTATATGGGAATCCCCTTTATTTTCTATGTAACTTTTCTGTAATCTAAAGCTTCTTTTAAAATGAAGTTAAAGAAAAGAAGTAATTAGCTGTGTAGATCTCCTTTACCACTCCATAGAGCCAACCACTACTTCTATTTTAATTCTAGAAAAAACTACAGATTTATATTTCAAATAAAGTAAAAACCTATAGTGACATCATCAACTTGAAAATATATGACACACCCTAGGATAGACTCATCTCTGAATTAAAACAAAAGGACTAATTCCATTTTTTTTTGGAACTCAAGCATGACAGAGACTGGTAAAGGACTCCCCAATTGAATGACAGGAAAAGAAAAAGTACACCAAAATAAGGTAGGAGGTTTATGTTCCAGACATGCCAGGCTGAACCTACCCCACTAATTCATCACTTGCAGCTTACAAATCACAAAGAGGCAACATGGCTCTGGTACCTCCTGTTGCAGTTGCAGACCATTGAGTCATTGACAGCAATGAACTGGAATCCCAGCTGTATGCAGATACAGGGACCCAAGTCTGCAGAGACCTAGGGCTGAACACATTTTACTGCATTGTGCCACATACTAAAAGACCCCAGGGTAAGATGAGATGATGGCAGAACTATTGGCAAGGGATGCACAAACTCAATCAAGTCTGAGGGTTAGATCACCTAAATGCAAATGGACCTTTCGGTACTGATCCCATCTGCCTCCACAGGACAGGTTACTCTAACAGGGAAGAAACTAGATACATAAAAGACTCACCAAAAAGACATGTGAGTGTAAGACAATTCCCTGAACTGAAAATTATAATGAAGAAAGAACACTGAGTGAGGGAGGGAAATGTACATATATATATATAGGAGCTGGGGAGAAAATTCTGTGCAAAAACAGATCAGATCAAGATTCTCAGAAGGAACAGAAGAAAGGAAACATTTTCCTGAAAATGAAACCATTACAAACATAAAGTCGGTCTTAAAAATTTTACCACATATCCAGGGCAAGAACCAAGTGCAGGATACCTGAGAATATCTGAACAATTAAACGCAGGCTATCTGAAGGTCCAGAATAAGTTGAAGCAACTGTCAAAGCAGAGCCTTCACATAAAGTCAGTCAACAAAAAAACCATAGAAAAGAGAGAGTAATTGAACTTCAGATTAATAAATCAAAATATTCAGATGCTTAGGCATTAGAAAAAACAAACACACAAGCCATATTAAGTGTGGTGTTTAGCCTCATGTGTCAACTTGGCCAGGCAACGGTGCCCAGTAGTTTGGTCAAGAAAGCATTGACCAACTTGACTGTGAAGACCTTTTGTGGTCTTAAATCATTAGTAAGTTGTTTGTATCTATGACTGATTACATATACAACCAACTGAGGAAACTGCCTTCAGCAAAGAGAGAGTCTAATCCAATCAGTTGAAGACCTTAAAAGGAGAAGTGATTTTAGGAGTCAGAAGAGAAAATTCCCATCGCTACTTCAGACAGCCAGCTTCTCCTGGAGAACTCACTGAGGACCTTCATCAGAGTTCCTGACCTGTAGCTGCCCTTTGGAATTTGGAGTCATGCATCCCTAGAGTTCTATGAGACAATTTTATAAAATTTTATAATATTTATAGATATTCAATGTCAGTTCTGGTTCCCTAGAAAACCCTGTCTAATACAGACTGGAAACTGCTAAACTCACTAAATTAGATAGGAAAAAAGGAAATTCATGGCACAGGATAAGAATTTTTAAGTCAAGATAAATCAATGATACGGATTGAAGTTATATTCCACTGGTAACTGCACAACTGCTTACGGGGTTAAAAAAAGGACACTAAGCTCCCTTGAGCAGCATCCTTGCACCAAAGTTGGTGGTCATGTTAATGAGATTCTGACTGTCAAAACTAAATCTTCAAGTAAAAGTTGATGAATTAAGAGCTAGAGAGCCTGATGGAGTTACTTCCTTAGAACTAAAGATGGAAAAAGAAAAAGGATATCTGTCAATCCATGATTTATGTGACCAGTACATTCAATTTTGATCCTCTGTCCAAATCAAAGTTAGCCTTAACTGAATGAATATTTTTACTCTGCAAAACTGGCTAGTGTTTGAAATTTATGAGTATAATGAAAACCTGGAAATGCTGGGTATAAAGGTAAAGATCAATGACATTTATAGACAGTAGGACTCATAAATGTTCCCTGGTAAATCCAACAATATGGCTGTATATGTATTATTTCAAGAGTGGTATACAAAGCTGCAGTGTATACTGTTGTGGATATTAATAATCTTATCAAAAATGAACTTACTGGAAAAACGTTCTATGTCTGAGTGTTTGCTAGAAAATTAGTTTACTACAGTGTCTACAGCATAAATTATGGCATGGCAGATCAGGAATTCTTGATCCTCAGGGAAGGGCCTTCTTAAACACTGCAATTGCACTATAATAAGAATTTCTTTCTCCATCAAAACAAATACAGACCACTAGGCCAAGCACTTGATATTATTTCAAGTAACTATGAATCCTATTCTTCAACAAATAAACTTAGTGGTTATCATAGGTTTTAAGGGGAGGAGCAGGGAAGAATAGAATAGATGGATAATAGGGCATTTTTATGGCATCAGAAATGTTCTGCATGATCTTGAAATAATGAATAAAGTGCATTTTAAATTTTCTCAAAACCTATAAAAGTGTATGGTGTAAAATGCAAACCATAAAATAAAGCATTGACCATGGTTAGTAGCAATGCTTCAGTATTTGTACATCAATTGTAATAAATTACCATCTACATGAAAAAGTTATTAATAGGGGGAGTGGAATAGGGTGAGGGTGTTGGGTGTATGGGAATCCCCTCTATTTTCTATGTGACTTTACTGTAACCTAAAGCATCTTTTAAGATAAAATGAAAAAAATAAGACACTGGGGAAATACATGGAAGAAATCATCACTGTACTGTACATATAAGATAACAGATCTTACAGTGATGAAAGACAATGTATAAATTTTTTATTTTATTTCAATTTTTTTAAATTTTATGTTATATTTATATTTTATTATTAATTTTACTTTTTTGCTTCTTTTTTGGAGAGGATTTTGGATTACAGAAGGGTCGCAACTGTGGCAGGGGAAGTGTAGGGTGCTGGTGATGGGGTGATGTGTGTGGGGGGGATGCACCTGGGGCATGCCTGTAAGGCATATGAATTTGTTCTAGTGTTCATGGGGCATTTTCTCAGTGCATGGAGACCCACACAACAACTGAAAGAATATTTAATTTGCATCTAATAGAATGGCAAGAATCCCCTGAGTACATGGACAGTGCCTAGTGAAGGAAGACCATTATGCCAGACCTTTGATATTGATGATTGAATTTATGAATCTTGTTACTGTGAAATTGAAACTTTGCCTAGTAATATATATTGCCTAAGAGTTATCCCATGAAAGTCTCATTGCTGATTAAATGTGGCCTCTCTTTAAGCCAAACAGCATGTAAAGAAAATACTTTCTCCCTGACATGGGACAAGACTCCCAGGGATGGAACTTCCTGGCACTGAGTGATTATTAGGAAGTGCCAACTAGCAATACATCTGGAAAAAGACCTTGACCAAAGGGGGAAATATTAAATATGAATGACTTGTTATGGTTAAGAGATTTCAAAGTGAGTTGCAAAGTCACTTCAGAGATTATTTGTGTGCACATCTCAGCAGGATCTCATTGACCTGTGCTCCAGCTCTCCTGCACGGTCATCTATGTCAGTGAACTTCTGGTTCTCATTGTGGGGCTGCATAAATCTCATCGTGCTCAGCCTCACCATCTTTATCTCTTATTGTTTCTTTATCTGAAGCATCAATTCCACTGAGGGCAGGTCCAAAGTCTTCCCCACATGCAGTTCATCCTAACAGCTGTTTCTCTATTCTTTGGATCATGTTCATTTAAATATCTTAATCCATCTCCTGCCAGGTCTATGAATGAAGGAAAACTTTTTTTTTAAACTTTTTTTTAAATTGCATTTTTTTGAAGATACATAGATCACAAAATATGTTACATTAAAAAAATAAAAGATTCCCATGTACCCCCAGCCCCCCTCACCCCACCCCTTCCACATCAACAACCTCCCTCATCATTGTGGCACATTCATTTCATTTGGTGAATACATTTTGGAGCACTGCTGCACCACATGGATAATAGTTTACATTGTAGTTTCCACTCTCCCCCAGTACATTCAGTGGGTTATGGCAGGATATATAATGTCCAGCATCTGCCCTGCAATATCACTTAGGACAACTCCATGTCCCCAAAATGCCCCCACATCACATCTCTTCTTCCCTCTGCCTGTCCTAAGCAACTACCATGGCCACTTTCTCCACATCAATGCATTTCTTCACTTACTAGTCACAATAGATCCTTAGCAGAATATCAGTAAATCTACTCTAATCCATATATTATTCCTCCATCCTGTGTACCCTGTGTGGTGATGTCCATTCCATCTCTATATCGAGAGGGGGCTTAGATTTGACATAGATGATGGATGCAATTCTCTTGCTTGCAGTTGTAGGAACTCTTGGTTCCCTGGTGTGGTAGTTGACCATCTTCACCACTCTGTTAGCTGACCTGGGTAAGTCCAACAAACCAGAGGGTAGAAGTTGCAACTCTGCTGAGGCTCAGAGCCCAGGTGGCACATAGACAGTCCAGAGGTCCAGGTCTCCTGAGTATACAACAACCCTAGTGCTAACCACTGGTTCAGTAAAAGTGACAGAAGAGTCATGTGTAGAAAGGTCACATATGAGTCCAACTCCAGCAAACTCAGGGAAACAAATTCCAAAGTAGGACCAATTGACATGGCACTGAACTCCAGAGCCATCTGCCATGACCATAGAACATGTGGGTCTCCATAGCCCTCAGGGACACCAGTACCTGGGGTTGTATCTACTTTGGCTGTCTCTGGGATCCTGCTGAGACATGGGTAAACACGACCCCTCTAATGACCTCCTGACTCCTTTTTGAAGACTATTAGCCATATAAAAACATTTGTCTTTGCCATTTCCCCATTTTATTCAAGGTCAAAAAGCAGTTTTTAACACATTATCCTACATGTAGGCTGAGATATTCTGCTGGTCTGAATTGACCCTTTTATTCAAGGTCTTTTTCTAGTTGGCACCAGGAGGCTCACCCCAGGAGTCTTGTCCCATACTGAGGGGGAGGTAATGTTTACATGCTGAGTTTGGCTTAAAGAGTGGCCACATTTGAGTGACATGGAAGCTCTCAGGAGGTAATTCTTAGGCACCCTGCAGCTCTAGGCCTAGTTCTTTTTCAGGCACACAGGCTCATAAACATAGTCATCAGTGTCAAGTGCTCATCATTGGATCATGCTTCATTGGTCTATGCCATTGCACTTGGGGGATTGTTGCTGTTCAATGCAATCCCAATAAAAATCAACACAGTATTTTTTAATGAACCAGAAAAGCTAACTATGAAATTTATTTGGAAAGAAAAGAGGCCCAAATAGCCAAATACATATTGAAAAAGAAAAATGAAATTGGAGGAATCATACTACCTGACTTCAAAACATACTACAAAGCTACAGTAATGAAAATGGCATGGTATTGGCACAAGGATAGACACACTGACCAATGGAACTGAATTGAGGGTTCTGATATAGATCCTCATATATAAAGTTATATGATATTCAACAAGGCCACCAAACCCACTTGCCTGAAAGAGAATGGCCTCTTCAACAAATGGTGCCTGGAGAACTGGATATCCATATGCAAAAGAAGAAAGGATTACCATCTCACACCTTATACAAAAATAACTCAAGATGGATCAAAGACCTAAATATAAGAGCCAAGACAATAAAAACTTTGGAAAACAATGTAGGGAAGCATATATAGGACCTCATAATAGGAAATGGCTCCATGAACTTCACACCCAAACACAAGCAGCAAAAGAACAAATAGAAAAACGGGACTTCCTCAAAATTAAAGCCTTTTGCACCTCAAAGGAGTTTGTCAAGAAAGTGAAAAGACAGCCTACCCAATGGAAGAAAATATGTGGCAACCATATATCTGATATGAGACTAACATCTTGCACATATAAAGAACTCCTATATCTCAAAAATAGAAACAACCCATTTTAAAAAATGGGAAGAGATTTGAACAAATGCTTGTCCAAAGAAGAAATACCAATGGCTAAAAATCACATGAAAAAATGCTCAAAATCACTAGGTTTTAGGGAAATGCAAATCAAAACTACAATAAGATACCATCTTACTCCCCTAAGACTGGTGGCTATCAAAAAATACAGAAGACTACAAGTCTTGGAGAGGATGTGGAGGAATGGGAACACCCATCCACTGCTGGTGGGAATGCAGAAAGATCCAGTTGTCCTGGAGGACAGTTTGGTGGTTTCTCAAAAAACTAGCTATAGATTTTCCATATGACCCAGCAATTCCACTGCTGGGTATATAACTAAAAGAACTGAAAACAAGGACATAAACTGATATATGCACACCAATTTTCCTAGCAGCATTATTCACTATTGCCAAAAGTTGGAATCAACCCCAATGCCCATTAACAGATAAATGGATAAATAAAATGTGGTATATACATACAATGGAATACTACTCTGCTGTAAGAAGGAATACAGTACAAATACATGGGATAACACAGATGAATCTTGAGGACCTTATGTTGAGTGCAGCAAGCCAGGCATTGAAGGACAAATACTACATGACCTCTCTGATATGAAATAAGTAAACCAAGCTAGAGACTGGATGATAAGATAAAAGGCATTTTGGGGGAAGCGGACTTGGCCCAATGGATAGGGCAAACACCTATCAGATGGGAGGACTGTGGTTCAAACCCTGGGCCTCCTTGACCCGTGTGGAGCTGGCCCATGCACTGTGCTGTTGGGCGCAAGGAGTGCCATGCCACGCATGGGTGTCCCCTGCATAGGGGAGCCCCACACGCAAGGAGTGTGCCCTGTAAGGAGAGCCGTCCAGTGCAAAAGAAATTGCAGCCTGCCCAGGAATGGTGCCACACACACGGAGAGCTGACACAACGAGATGAATCAACAAAAAGAATCACAGATTTCTGGTACCGCTGATAAGGATAGAAGCGGTCACAAAGAACACACAGCGAATGGACATAGAGAGCAGACAACTGGGGGTAGGCAGGGAAGGGGAGAGAAATAAATTTTAAAAATCTTAAAAAAAAAAAGGCCTTTGGGCAGGATAGGAAGGTTGTGAGATGACACCTATATGGGTGAAATCTATGATAAGCTGGAGGTATTTGTACAGGGAAGGGATAAGATGGGGGCATAGGGATACCTTTGGGTGGGGCTTTGTGGGGTTGAGTGGTGCTAGGGTTGGGAGGATGGGTCAGAAGTCCCAAGGAATTGGGAGGAGGGCGGGGGGAACATCTGAATATGGGAGATTGTCAGGTATGTGATTGAAACTATAATGTTGAGAAAACTCTTTAGAAAATATAATAAGGAAGGATTACCTATTTAAGGTTCTTAAGGGGGGAGGCATCTGGCACAGGGGCAAGCTTTTAGGGAGTGAGTGCTCATTTTGTCATAGGATTTATATCATTGGTAGAGACCCATACAATGAGTGTGAAGATGTTCCCACATCCTGGGGAGGCCTGATGTTCTCAAACAGAGGGAATTGTGTCTCTCAAGAGAATTGGTGGCTCCCAATGGGTTAGGGCAGTCTAGTATGTCAAGCCCTCAGCATTATTGCAAGTATCTGTGAATGTGGTCCTTCAAGTAGCCAAGACTGCTTGTCACTGTGAGCTCTGAGGGTAGGGGGAGAGAGGTATAGAATAGATGGAATCAGGGTAACTAGGGGGCAATGGAAGTGTTCCACAGGATCATGCAATGATGGATATAGGACATGTTAAATTACACCAAAAATGTATAAAAGTCAATAGGCTAAAATGTAAACCATACTGTAAAACATAAGGTAACTAAAATTTTAGAAAATTGTACAGTCTAAAATATAAACCATAATGTAAACCAAAATGGAACCATGTCTGAAAGCTATGTTTCAATATCTTTACATCAGCTGCAGCAAATATAACATGAACATGTAAAAAGATCATTGCTGGGGAAGTGAAAAGAGTTTGATGTTGGATATATATAGGAGTACCCTATATTGAATATGTGAAATGCTGTGAACTAAAACATTTGTGAAGACAAAATTAAAAATTAGAAAAAAAAGAAAGAAAGAATGTAGATACTGAGGAAGAAATAAAATAAATTGCCTTGCCACTGTACACACAGGGAAGCACCTACTGCAGTGATGAAAGGCAAAGTGTCAAAAACACAGTTTTATAATACTTTTCATTTTTTAAAACCCTAATTTATTTTTACTTTAATTTAGTTTTTCTAAATTAGTATGTATTTTATTTCTAATCTTTAAACCCATCACTATATTTCATCTTCCTGTTAATCAAATTTGGCAATAAGTTAGGCTTCAATTTTTAAGAAGTTTGGGACCACAGAGGGGTTCAACTATGGCAGGGGAGGAACACTGGTGTGGGCTGTTACTAATGGGGGACACATGGTTTGGAGGGAGTTCTCCAGAGCACATATATAGGGTACATAAAAATGTTTGGATATATGTTGGGTATTTTCACAGCAGTTACAGTTACAAACGACAACTGAGGGAGTGCTAAATTTCTAGCCAGGGGAGCTCTTATCACATTCTCCAATGGAACAGCAACTATCTTCTGTCTTTTATACCTATGTGGTTCCTCTGATGAACCCCTTAATTTATAGTTTAGGTATAAAGGTGTAATACTTGCTCTGAGAAAATCCTGAAAGAATATTTGATCAGAAAGTATTTTTATTTCCCAGGTAATATCAGGAATGGAAGATGCTGTTTGTTTGATTATAAATTTTATTTTTGTTTTAATGTTTTATTTTACAAAAAAAAATTTTTTTAATAGTCCACAGAAGTTCTCTATCTCCTTACAACTTCTCTAAAATTAATGTCCTACTTAACCACTGTTCCAGTATCAAAACCAGAGAATTAACTTTCCTTATAAGATCTTATTCAAATATAACTGATTGTCCCAGTGACTTTTTTGATCCTTCATTGATCATATACTGCATTTGTTATGACTTTTTATTTTACTCCAAATTGGGAAAGTCTTTCAGTCTTATTTTGTCTTGTATGACATTCACTCTTTTAAAGAATAATAATCCATAATTTTATGAAATGTCCCTCAATTTGGACTCATCTGAAATTACCCTATAATTAATTTGTTTATGCATTTTTGGCAAGCATTATTGTACCATTCTTAGTTTAAAATAAGTATCATTACCAATAATGTAAACCTTTGTCAGTTGGTTAGCTTTAGATGGTTAGGATTCTCCACTATAATAGTATTATTTTTAAATTGTAAGTGTAAAATGATCTTGTGATATATTTTTAAGGCTAGACAACTATCTTGTTTCTCATTATTTTTGCCCACTGATAATAGCATCCACTGATGATACATTCCCAAAACAATTATCATTTGGGAATTTTCATATGATAAATTTTAAAATTTTCATCATTCCTTCTACATATATTACTTGGAATTCCACTGTAAGGAAGGATTTCCATTTATCTATCTGTCTGTCTGTTTATCTATCATCTATCTATCTATCTAATTTATTGATTCATTAATTTTCAATGTATATGTATAGACTTATGGATAATTATTTCATGCTATAAGTTATAATCCATTACAACCATACTTCCATTTTTTAAAAGAAAATGTTTTCAGATATATTCACATACCAAACAATCCATCAAAAGTGTATAATAAATGGCCTTTAGTATAATCAATATAATCACAGAGTTGTGCATTCCTTACCAGAATGCATTTTAAAACACTTTCATTACTCCAAAAAGGAAAAGCTCTCTCAATTTTACTATTCTTACACAGCCCTGCATAAACACTAATCGTTTTCTATCTCTAGAGATTTAATTGTTTACATTTTATATAAATGTAATCAGACAATAGGAAGTACTTTGCCTGTTTTTTATTTCCTATAATGTTTTTATTATTTTTTTATTATTTAGAGAAGTTGTTGGTTTACAGAAAAATCATGTAAAAAATACAGTGTTCTCATAACCACCTCTATTATTGACACTTTGCTTTAACAGAATATTTTTGTTACAATTGATGAAAAAATATTAACATAGTATTATTAATTATAAAACCCACAGCTTACACTGGGTTTATTTTCCCCATATATAATCTTATTATTATCACCTTGCATTAGTGTTGTTCATTTGTTATAATTCATGAAAGAACATTTTTATAATTGTACTATTAATCGCAGTCCATCATCCACAGTGGGGATCACTGCATTATACAGGCACATGTTTTACATCCAATTTTCATTCTAGAAATATACACAACCCACAACTTACCCTTTCAACCACATTCTTATACATGACTCACAGTAATGTGCTACTATCATCACCATCCATCCATTTCCAAGCATTTATAATCAACCTACAGAGAAATTCTGTACAAATTTAGTGTCAGCTCAATACTGTCTACTCTAATCTAATTCCTGTTTGATGTAGGCTATGGGTGGGGGGAGCTGTTCATATCTTCATAGATAACCTGAGCTATATGTGTCCTGAGCTGTGCGTTTGGGACAGTGAGAACTGCAGCTCTGCCCTTGGTAACCATGACAATTCCAGTCCTGGAAAAACAGTTCAGCAATGCAAACTCTATAAACTTTAAATATTCAGGGAAAATGCAAACCAAATGTGCTAAAAGCTTACGTAGAATGTAGAAGATATATGTCAATTCAAGCTTATTGAGCTTATTGAGCACTGAAACAAAGAACCATTTGGCCCTTCCTTTGTATAAAAAGAACTCAGAAATCTTGTTCAGGGCTTGGATTTTGAATGAGAAGCTCTAAACAAGGCCAGTTGTAAATAAATCTTTTCTTCCTTTCCCAAATTATTCATGAGTCCTAGCCTTTCTATACACAAATAATTGAAGCTCTCTCTTCTTCTACAACATAATTACCTATATACTAGATTCAAACTCTGGGTTTGCTTATTATAATTAGGTCATATCCATGAGATCATAAAATATTTGTTCTGTATGTCAGTATAATTTCAAGTTTTATCCATGTTGTTGCACACATCATGACCTCATTCCTTTTTACAGATAAATAATAAACCAAATGTGGTATATGCCTACCATGGAATATCTATTCCATCACTAAACCAAGTGATGGAACTTGGGTTGCTTCCATCTTTTGGCAATTGTGATTAATGCCATTATGAACATCATGGGGCAGATATGTGTTAGAGTCCTGGCTTTCAATTCTTCTGAATATATATTTGTGGGAATGTCAGGTCATGTGGCAAATTATATTTAGTTTTCTAAGGAAATGCCAGACTGACTTCCACAGTGTGTACACCATTATACATTCCCACCAGCAATGAACAAGTGTTTCAATTTCTTTTTTAAAAGCAGTGTTATTGAGATATATTCACATACCACCCAAAGTGTAAAACAAAGGACTTTTAGTATAATCACAATGTAGTGCATTCATAACCACACAAAAAATTAATCCCTCTATCCTTCCCCAGCCCCACATAACCACTAATCTAATTCCATCTTTATAAATTGATTTCTATTTACATTTATTATGAATGGAATAATACAATATGTAGTACTTTGTGTCTTATTTCTTTCACTTAGCATAATGGGCTTTTCTTTTCTGTATATTAACAACTTGTAACATTAATATACTTTTTTTTCAATTTCAGAGGAAAGTATATTATTTTTGCCTGATATTAATACCTTGCATCATTAGCATATATTTGTTCAATTTCAGAATAAAACTGTTTTATATATGCAATATTACCCATACTCATATTTCACATGAAGTTTTGCTATGCTACACATTATCAGGCTACATTTATTAGCTTTCCTTAAAGTAAAATCAGACTTTCCTTTTCAACCAGTCGTACCCACATAATAGCACTGCTAGTTTCAAATATGCTTTCACCTTTTATATTCATTTTCAAAGATTAACATACAACCATTTTTTACCAATTCAGCACAGATTAACACTTAGCATTCTGTTCTCTAACCTCATTCTATTTTCTGGTGACCTATATTCTAGTTATTAATTCCATGAGTTTACACAATATATTTAGTTCATAATAGCACAATCATATATTATTTTTCATTTTGTGTCTAGCTTGCTTCACTCAACATAATGTCCTACAGGTTCATCCATGTTGTCATATGCTTCATGACCTCAACATAATGTCCTCCAGGTTCATCCATGTTTTCATATTCTTCATGACCTCATTTCTTCTTAAACCACATAATATTCCATCATGTGTTTATACAATTTCTCAATTCATCTGTTGATGAATACATGGGTTATTTCCAAATATGGCAATTGTAAATAACTTTGTTATGAATATCAGTGTGCTGATGTCTGCTCATTTCACTTCTTTCAGCTCTTCTGGTTATATACCAAGCAGTGGTATTACAGTCACATGGCAAAACTATATTCAACTTCTTAAAAATGCCAAACAATCCTCAACAGTGTCTGTACCATTCTACATTCCAAACCATAGAGTATAAGTGTTCTTATCTCTCCAGATCCCCTCCAACATTTATGGCTAACTTTTTAATAGTGTCCATTCTAATAGGTGTAAAATATCTTATTGTAGCTTTGATTTGCATTTCCCTTATGGCTAGTGATGTTGAAGTGTTTTTTTCATGTGTTTTGTGTCATTTGTATTTTGTCTTTGAACAAATGTCTATTCAATCTTTTGCCCATTTTTAAATCAGGTTGTCTTTTATTATTGAGTTGTAGTACTTCTTCATATACCATGGGTATTAAACCCTAATCAGAAATGTTATTTCCAATATTTTCTCCCATTGATTCAGTTGCCCTTTCACCCTTTTGACAAAGTCCTTTGTTGTGCAAAAATGTTTAAATTTTAGGAGATCCCATTTACATATATATTTCTTTTGTTGTAATCCTTTCAGTATAAATTCCAAGAAACCACCACCTAACACCACAATATCTTGAATTTGTTTCCCTACATATTCTACTAGTAGTTTTATGATCCTGGCATTTTATATTTAGGTCTTTAATCCATTTTTAGTTGATTCTTGTATAGGGAGTGAGAAGGGGTCCCCATTTATTCTTTGGTTATGGATATTGAGTTCTCCTAGCACCATCTGATGAAAAGACAGTTTTGTCCTGGTAACACGGATTTGGTCGGTTTGCCAAAAATCAGTTGGCCACAGAAGTGAGGGTGTATTTCTGGATTCTCAATTCTATTCCTCTAATCAATGTTTCTATCCTTATGCTAACACCATGCTGTTTTGGCCAGAGTAATGTTGTAACACTTTTCAAGATAAGGCCATGAAAGTCCTCCCACATTGCTCTTCTTTTTTAGGAAGCTTTTGGCTATTTGGGTGCACTTTCTCTTCCAAATAAATTTGGTAATTGCCTTTTCTATTTCTATAAAGTAGGCTATTGGAATTTTGATTGGTATTGCATTGAATCTATAAATCAGTTTGGCTGGATTGGCATTTTCACAATATTTAGTATTCCAATCCATGAACATGGAATGATTTTCCATTTGTTTAGGTCTTTGATTTCTTTTAGCAGTGTTTTGTAGTTTTCTGACTATTCATCTTTGGATAAGTTGATTCCTAGGAATTTGAGTCTTTCTGTTGCTATTGTAAATGGAAGTTTGTTTTTTTCTAATTTCCTTCTCAGGTAGTTCAATACTGGTGGCACAGAAACATTGCTGATTTTTGAATATTGATCTTATATCCTGCCACTGTGCTGAAGTCTTTTATTAGCTCAAGTAGCTTTGTCATATACATTTCAGAATTTTCTTAATGCAGGAACATATCATCTGCCAATAGTGATTGTTTTACTTTCTCTTTTCCTGTTTGGATGCCTTTTATTTTTTTCTTGTCTAATTGCCCTATTTAGAACTTTCAGCACAATATTGAATAACAGAGGTGACAGTAGTCATCTTTGTCTTATTCCCAATCTTAGAGGGAAAACTTCCAACTTATCCATGATGAATACAATGTTGGCTGTGGGTTTTTCATATATGTCCTTTATCTTTCAAAGTGTTTTTATCAAAAAAGGATGTTGGGTTTTGTCAAATTCCTTTTCTGCATTGATCAAGATGATCATGTGGGTTTATTTTTTCAGTTAAATTTGTTAATGTAGTGTATTACATTAATGGATTTTCTCATGTTGAATGAACCTTACATACCAGAAATAAATCATGGTGCATAATTGTTTTGATATGCTCTTGGATTCTATTTGCAAGGGTTTTTTTTTTTTGAGAATATTTGCATCTATGTTCATTAGAGAGATTGGTTAGAATTTTCTTTTCTTGTAGTATTTTTGTCTGGCTCTGGTATTAGGATGATGTTGGCTTCATAAAGTATTTTGATAATATTTCTCCTCAGTTTTTTGGAAGAGTTTAAACAGGATCTGTATTAATTGTCAAAATGCTTAGTAAAATTCACATGTGAAGTCATCTTCTTCTGGACATTTCTTTATAGGGAAATTTTTGATGACTGTTTCAATTTTTTTTCTGATTTGAGTTCTTGTATTTCTTGTAGAGCCAATATAAGTTGTTTGTGCATTTCTAGAAATTTGTCCATTCATCTAGGTTTTCTTGTTGGTATTCAGTTTTTCATAAAATCCTCTTATGACCCTTTTTGTTTCTGAGGCCAATCATAACTTCCTCCTGATTTTATTTATTTGCATCTCCTCACATTTTCCTTTTATTCTAGCTAAAGGTTTGCCAATTTTATTGGTCTTCTCAAAGAACCAGCTTTTTTTGTGTTTGTGTCAGTTTTCTCTAAGGTATTTTTTGTTCTCAATTTCATTTCTTTCAGTCCTAATCTTTATCATTTCTTTTCTTCTGCATGCTTTGGTATTGGTTTCCTGTTCTTTTTCTAATTTCTCCAGTAGTTCAGTTAGTATTTGATTTTACCTCTCTCTTCTTTTTTAATAAATGTGTTTAGGATTATAAATTTCACTCTCAGCACTGCCTTGTCTGTGTCCCATAAGTTTTGACAAATCATGTTCTTGTTTTCATTAATCTCAATGTATTTACTAATATCTCTTACAATTTTTTCTTTTACTCACTGATTGTCTAGAAGTGTGTTGTTTAGTCTCTACACATGTGAATTTTCCCCTTTCCCATATATTATTGATTTCTAGTATCATTCCATTATGATTATACTTTATATAATTTTTATATTTTTGTATTTATTGAGACTTGACATTTGACACATTATATCCTGAAAAAAGATTCATGAGCACTTGAGAAGAATGTTTACCCTTATAGCTTGGGACTGCTGTCGTATGCCGCTACATGTTTTTTTCTTTTTTCCTCTCACCTATGGTGTCTTTCATTTTCATAAGATATGTTATTTTTCTATTCACATTTTCAAATTCTTCTCTGTGCTCACCTATTGTCTTCTTAATGTCATTTATCCCTTTAGCTATATTATTTTTTAACTCATTTATTTGATTTTGGAGATCTGTATGAACCTCTTTGATTAGTTGTTTCAAATCCTGTGTCTCACCTGAGGCTTTGATATATTCCTTTGTTTGGGCCATATCTTTCATTTTCTTAGTGTGGCTTGTAATTCTTTGCTCATATCTATGCATCTGATTATGATGATTTTACTCAGATGCTCAATGTCTCTCTCTTTTGTATGGATTTAGTAGAGGGAGGTTATGTTTTACTATTATTCTTTCATTTTGGTTCCATTTGTCTGTGTATCTGTCTTTATGCAGTACCATGCTGTTTTTACCACTATAACTTGGTAGTATGATTTAAAGTCCAGAAATGAGGGTCCACATTTTCTTTTATGATGTTTCTGGCTATTCAAGACCCCTTACCATTCCAAATAAATTTGTTAACTGTGTTTTCAATTTTTTTTTAAATGCTAGTGGGATTTTTTATCAGGGTTGCATTGACTCTGTATATCAATTTAAGTAGAATTGACATCTTAATGATATTTAGTCTTCCAATCCATGGGCATGGAATGTAATTCCAGTTTTTTAGGACTTCTAAAATTTCTTTTAACGTTGGGTTACAGTTTTCTGAAAACAAGTGCTTTACATCATTGGTTAATTTATTCCTATTTGAGTTTTATCTGTCATATTTTATTTTCACCATTCTTTTGATACTTGTAACTATTTTTATTGATATAATCTTCATTTCTAGACTCTCTTTTAGGCCTCACTCTCTCCTTTCTTTACTTTTCAGGCTCTAGCACACCCTTTAGAATTTACTGGAGGCTTATCTTGTTCCTTTAATTGGGTCACAACTTCCTTTTCTTGGCGTGGTTTGTAATTTTTGGTTGGTGCCTTAGAATCTAGATTACTAGAGTATTTATTCTAGGTGCAGTTTTTCTCTTTGGTTTAGGGTTTCCGGTCCTTTCTTCCTTGCTGATTGTGCAGTAGGAGCCAAGGATGTAATTGGGTGCTATAAACTGTGGAAGCTCAAGTTGCCCTCATTGCCCCAGGGATGGATTAAGCTTTTCCCAGCTTTCTCCTTTTCCAGAGGTAGGGACAGAGTCACAGTTGTGTGGAATAATCCAAGTCATGCAGGCCTAGACTGCTGTTGTCCAGAAAGACTGATGAAGCTTCACGCCCCTACATTTTTTTCCTAGGAGTTATATACTCCTTCATCTTATATTTATGTCTTTGATCCATTATGAGTTAATTTTTGTATATTGTGTGAGATAGGGATCTTCTTGCACTCTTTTGCATATGGAAATTCAGATCATCCAGCACCAGTTCTGAAGAACTGTACTTTCCTAATTGAATTGGCTTCAAAGCCTTGTCAAAAATCACCTGGAGGGGCAAGATGGTATCTGAGTGAGTGCACCTTACAGTCTCTCCTGCAAAGAAGTGGCTGAGTGAGGTTGGAGTCTTCCTGGAGTGGGCTGTCTTGGGGCTTGCAAGGCAGCAGGTGTATGGACGTTGATTTGGAGAGACAGTGACAGAAGTAGTGCTTGCTAAAGGTAGAATTGTGGGTTACAAGTACAGAGGTCAGAAGCTGGGGGCTGGCAGGACACTTCCCCCTAGGGCTGGTGGCCATAATGTTCCCTGAGAACTATCGGTTGTGTGGTGGCATTCCTGGGCCCCATGATCCCCAGATGCATGGTCTCCAGGTCCGTGTCTGCTAAGCCCCTGTAGCCTGTGTTCCACAGACCTACATACCCTGAGTCTGCAGTGTCCCAGACTTCCCTTTCCCAAGTCCAGTGCTCCCAGATGTCTGGGATTGCCCTAGCCCTCCGGTTTTGGACTGACTCCATGAGTTGGAGGGATTCAGTGGGAGGTGCAGCAGAGGGGCTGGACTAGTGTGGGTTCAATTTTCTGATGTCCCCCCTCCTTTTTTTTTTTTTTTTTTTTTTTTTTTGTGCTTGGCGGAGCATACCAACTGGCTCTGGAAGAGCCTGGGAAGAAAGGAGTGGAGAATCTGCTGAGAAAGCCCAATTCACCTAAATACCCTGGGATAGGAAACTTGGTCTGGGAGAAAGTGGAGTAAAAAAATCAACTGGTTGCATACCTAAAGGAGAGGGACTGTAGGAGGTGCTTTCCAAGCTTCCAATAGCATAATTGTTGGTCCTGGTGAGGTGTGGGTGCTCTCTCTCTGGAAATTAAGAGTCACTGTTTTCTGTGTGGACCTGGTTCAACAGGGACCCACTTGAATCTTGTACCGGACCTCTCAGGCAGCTTTCCTGCTGCTCTGAGAGAGAGGGAAGTGAAGGGACAAAGGGGGAATGTCAGGTCCCTAAGCATTTTATTTAACTGCAAAGAGGATTCCTTGTTTGAAACTTTGTCTGGTATTTTGTTGGTTTGTCTTTTTGTTTTTTCTTCCTCTTTATCCCCCAAGGCCCTTTCTTTCTTTTTTTCTTTTTCATTTTCTTGCTTGCTTCCCACCTCCCTTTTGTCCCTTTTTTTCTTTTCTTTCTTTCTCCTCTTTTTTATTCTTTTATATTAGGTGCTGCAGGGAGTGCTTCACATTTAATGTATTTCCTCATCCTCCATTTCCTCTCTTCTGTGTGTATTGATTTTGGCCACCAACACTATCCCCTTTCCTCTACATCTTTCTATCCTCCATTATTTATTGTTTCTCTTACATTACACCTTTCTTGTCTGCCCCCTATTTTTCTGAATTTCCATTTCTAATACATTTATTCTGTTTTCTGTCTTATATCTACTCTTCATATTATTGTCCTTTCTTTTCTCTTTCCCTCTCTCCTGAACACAATGACCTTTAAATTCACACTATATTCCTCCCCATATTGAGTTTCCTGTCTCATCATATGTACTCTACTTTTCTTACCATTACAACTCTACAGAGTTTAAATGAATCTAATATCCATTCTCTTGTATCTCACATGGTTCCTTTGTTAATATTTACTATCAATACTACTATTATTCATTTTCTTTTCTTACTCCTTTTTTTTCCTCTGGCCATAATATCTTCCTTCAAGTGAACTTAGGCAACAAGGAAATAGAATAAGAAGAACAAAGTGACAAAGAGAAGACTTAACATGCATGCAAAAACAACAACTAATTAAACCCCAAACTAGACAAAGAAGCTAAGCAACTGATTAAACCTGTCAAGATAAAATTATGATGAAATAGCAACAAAAAACTACAAACCAAACCAATAATCAGGAAAACATGCCTCAATCCAATGAACACACTACAAACCAGGAAGAGGAGCAGAACGTTAAGCAAGTAATTAAAGATCTCAAAACATACATTAGGGACCAATTTATGACATGAAGGAAGAGATTAAGAATATGAAGAAAACACTTGGAGAGACTACAGAAGAAATTACAATCATACCCAAAAAGATAATGGATATGGTGGTGATGAACAGAACAATTCAAGAAATCAAAAATACACTCTCAGCAAATAACAGTAAACTTGAACAGGCAGAGGAAAGAATTTGTGATGTGGAAGACAGTGCATCTGAAATCAAACATAATAGAACTGATTGATAAAAAGATTTTAAAAATCCAGCAGGGACTTAGGGACCTGAATGACAAAGCAAAATGCACAAACATATGCATTATAGGAATCCCAGAAGGAGAAGAGATGGGAAAGGGGACAGAAGAGGTGTTGGAGGAAATAATGGCTGAAAACTTCCCAACTTGAGGGAGATGGATGTGCATGTCCAGGAAGCACAATGCACTCCAAACAGCATAAATCCCAACAGGCCTACCCCAAGACATATACTTGTCAAAGTACCCAAGGCTCAAGACAAATAGAAAATACTAAAAGCAGCAAGAGAAAAGAGAACCATCACATAAAAAGGAGGCTCCATAAGATTAAGTGCTGATTTCTCATTTGAAACCATGGAAGAAAGAAGGCAGTAGTATGACATAGTCAAGGTACTAAAGGAAAAAAAATCCAACCAAGAATACTCTATCCAGCAAAGTTAGCATTAAAAAATGATGGAGAGTTCAAAATATTCACAGATAAACAGAAACTAAGAGAGTGACATCAAGAATCCTGCCCTTCAAGAAATACTAAAAGGAGTTCTGCAGGAAGAAAGAAAAAGCAAGAGAGACAGAGTTGGAGGAGAGTGTAAGAGCAATTAAAAAGACAAAAACAGAAAAAGAAAAGCAAAATATGACAAACACAAATCCAAAGAATATATGGCTAATAAAATTAATTCCTTGAAAATAATAACACTGAATGTCAATGGATAAACTCACCTGTCAAGAGACTCAGACTGGAAGATTGGATAAGGAAATATGACCCATCTATATGCTGTCTACAAGAAACACATCTTAGACACAGGGATTGAAGGGGGTTGAAAGTGAGTGGCTGAAAAACTATCTTACAAGTAAACAATAACCAAAAAGGGACAGAGACAAAATAGTCTTTAAATGCAAAACAATTGTGAGAGACAAAGATGAACACTACATATTAGTGAAAGGGATAATCTTTCAAGGAGAAAGAACAATCAGAAACATGTATGCCCCTAACAAGAGTGCCTCCAAATATGTGAGGCAAACACTGGAAAAACTAAGTGAAGGAATAGATCCCTCTACAATTATAATGGGGGACTTTAATACACCACTATCAACTTTGGACAGAACATCTCAAAAGAGAATCAATAAAGAAACAAAGATTTGAACAATATATTAGGGGAGCTGGATTCAATAGACATATACAGAACATTACACCCGAAAACAGTTGGATATACATTCTTCTCAAGTGCACATGGATCATTCTCCAAGATAGACCACATGCTTTCCCACAGAAAATATCTCAATGAATTTAGAAAGATTGACATCATAAAAAATAATTTCTCTGAAAACAGGAATGAAGCTGGAAATCTGCAAGGGCCAGAGACCCAAATTTGGCACCAAGATTTGAAAGTTAAAGAACACACTCTTAGAAAAACAGTGGGTGAAGAAGGAAATCTAAAAAGAAATTAATAACTACCTTGAAACTAATGAAAGTGATAACACAACATAACCAAACATATGAGATGCAGCAAAAGCAGTACTGAGAGGGAAATTTATAGCCATAAATGCATACATTAAAAAAGGAGGTAAAATTTAAGAACTAACTGCACACTTGGAGAAATTAGTAAAAAACAACAAATTAACTCCGAAGGAAGAAATAACAAAGATCAGAACAGAACTAAATGAAATAGAAAATAAGAAAGCACTTGAAAAAATAAACAAAACCAAGAGCTGATTCTTTGAGAAGATCAATTAAATTGACAAACCCTTAGCTAGACTAACAAAGAAAAAAAGAGAGAAGATGCAAATACACAAAATAAGAAATGAGAAAGGAGATATCACCACTGATCCCACAGAAATAAAGACTATCATAAGAGGATACTTTGAAAAACTATATTCCAACAAGAACAACAATTTAGAGGAAATGGACAAATTCCTAGAAACACATAAGCAGCCTACACTGACAAAAGAGGAAATTGATGATCTCAACAAACCAATCACAAGTAAAGAGATAGAACCAGTCATTAAAAACCTCACAACTAAGAAGAGCCCTGGGCCAGATGGCTTCACAGGTGAATTCTACCAAATATTACAGAAAGCACTAACATTATAAGCTTAAACTCTTCCAACCAATAGAAAGAAAGGGACCATTGCTTAACTCATTCTATGATGCCAACATTACCCTAATAAAAAAACCAAACAGAGACACTACAAGAAATGAAAACTACAGATCAATATCTCTTATGAACCTAGACGTGAAAATCCTCAGCAAAATACTTCCTAATCATACTCAATAACACATAAAATAAATTATACACCATGACCAAGTGTGATTCATTCTGGATATGCAAGGATGTTTCAACAAAAGAAAATTGATTAATGAAATAAACCACATAAAGAGAGTGAAGGAAAAAAGTCACATGATCATATCTATAGATGCAGAAAAAGCATTTCACAAAATACAGCACACTTTCTTGATAAAAACACTGCAAAAGATCGGAATAGAAGGAAACTTTCTGAACATGATAAAGAGTATATATGAATAACTCACAGCTAACATTATTTATAATGGTGAAATCCTAAAATCTTTCCCTCTAAGATCAGGAACAAGACAAGGAAGCCCACTATCAGACCTTCTAATTAACATAGTCTTAGAAGTAGTTGCTCGAGCACTGAGGCAAGAACCAGACATAAAAGGAATCCAAATTGGAAAGGAAGAAGTCAAAATTTCACTATTTGCAGATAATATGATCCTATACATAGAAAGCCCTGAGAAGTCTACAACAAAGCTTCTAGAACTTATAAATGTGTTTGGTAAAGTTGCAGGTTACATGATCAATGTGCAAAAATCAGTAGCATGTCTGTACATCAATAATGAGCAATCTGAGGAGGAAATCAGGAATCAAATACCATTTATAATAGTAAATTAAAAAAATCAAATACCTAGGAATACATTTAACTAAAGATGCAAAAGACTTATACACAGAAAACTACCCCAGTGTTCAAGAAAATCAAAGAAGACCTAAATAAATGGAAGAATATTCCCTTTTCATGGATAGGAGGACTAAATATTATTAAGATGCCTATCATAACAAAACTGATCTACAGACTCAATGCAATCCTAATAAAAATCAACACAGCATTCTTTCGTGAACTAGAGAAACTTGCTAGGAAATTTACTTGGAAAGGAAAGAGGCCCTGAATAGCCAAAGATATATTGAAAAAGAAAAATGAAATCGGAGGAATCACACTACCTGACTTCAAAACATACTACAAATCTACAGTAGTGAAAATGGCATAGTATTGGCACAAGGATCCACACTGACCAATGGAACCGAATTGAGAGTTCTGATATATAGCCTCATATATACAGCCATATGGTATCTGCCAAGGCCACCAAACCCTCTCAACTAGGAGAGAATGACCTCTTCAACAAATTGTGCCTGGAGAGCTGGATATCCATATGTAAAATAATGAAAGAGGATTACCATCTCATACCTTATTGAAAAATCACCTCAAGATGGATCAAAGACCTAAATATAAGAGCCAAGACCATAAAGGCCTTGGAAAGCAATGCAGGGAAGCATCTACAGGACCTTGTAATAGGAAACATCTTCATGAACTTCACACCAAAAGCACGAGAAGCAAAAGAAAAAATAGATACATGGAACTTCCTCAAAATTCAAGCCTTCTATACCTCAAAGGAGTTTGTCAAGAAAGTGAAAAGAGAGCCTACACAAAGGGAGAAAATATTTGGTCACCATATATCTGATAGGAGACTTACATTTTGCATATATAAAGAACTCCTATATTTCAAAAATAAAAAGACAAACAGCCCATTTTAAAAATGGGAAAGAGATTTGAAAAAAAAAACCTCTCCAAAGAAGATATACAAATGGCTAAAAAACATATGAAAAAAATGCTGAAAATCACTAGCCATTAGGGAAATGCAAATCAAAACAACAATGAGTTACCATCTTACTCCCATAAGACTGACAGCTCTCAAAAAATCAGAAAACTACAATTGTTGGAGAGGATGTGGAGGAATGGAAACACTCATCCACTGCTTGTGGGAATGAAGAGGGACCCAGCCATTCTGGAGGACAGTTTGGTGGTTTCTCAAAAAACTAGCCATAGATTTGCCATATGACCCAGCAATACCACTGCTGGGTATATACCCAGCAGAACTGAAAACAAGGACGCAAACCAATATATGTACACCAATGTTCATAGCAGCATTGTTCTATATTGCCAAAAGTTGGAATCAACCCAAATGCCCATAACAGATGAGTGGATCAATCAAATGTGGTATATACATACAATGGAATACTATTCAGCTATAAGAACAAATACAGTAAAAACACATGTGATAACATGGATGAATCTTGAGAACCTTATGTTGAGCAAGGCAGGCATTGAAGGACAAATACTACATGACCTCTCTGATATGAAATAAGTAAACCTAGCTGTCTCAGAAAGCTAGAGACTGGATGATAAACTTAAAAGAAGTTTGGGGGTAGATGAATGTTGCAAGCTGACACCTACATGGGTGAAATTGATGATAAGCTGGTGATAAGTATTTGTTCAAGAAAGAGATAAAATGGGAGCATCAGGAAATCCTTGTGTGTGGCTTTTTTGGCTTGAGCAGGGCTAGGATGGGAGGATGGGTCAGATGACCCAAGAAATTTTGGGGAGAGTGGGAGGAAAATTTGAACATAGGATAATGTCAGGTATATGGTGAAAATACAATATAGAGAAAACTCTTTAGAAAATATAATATGGAAGGTTACCTGTTTAAAATGCTTAAGGGGGGGTATCTGATGCAGAGCAAGCTTCTAGGAAGTGTACGAGTGCTCATTTTGTCATAGTGGGTTATATCATTGGGTGGAGACCCATACAATGAGAGTGAAGGTATAACCACATCCTGGGGAGGGCAGATGTTCTCAAACAGAGGGAATTGTATCTTTTTGAGGGAATTGGTGACTCCCAATGGGATAGGGTAGTCAAGTATGTCAAGCCTTCAACATTGTTTAAGTACCTCTAAATGTGGTCCTTCAAGTAATGAAGATTGATTGTCATGGTGGACCCGGTGGGGAGGGGGAAAGAGGTGTTGAATACATGGAAGCAGTATAACTGTGGGACAACGGAAGTGTTCCACAAGATCATGCAATGATGGATATAGGACATGTTAAATTACACCAAAAATGTATACAAGTCTATAGGCTAAGGAAGTGGATTTGTCCCAATGGATTGGGCATCTGCCTACTACATGGTAGGTCCAAAGTTCAAACCCAGGGCCTCCTGACCCGTATGATGAATTGGCCCATGTGCATTGCTGATGCACACAAGGAGTGCCCTGCCATGCAGGGGTGTCTCCGCATTTGGGAGCCCCATGTGCAAAGAGTGTGCCCCATAAGGAGAGCCGCCCAGAGGGAAAGAAGTGCAGCCTGCCCAGGAGGCACCACACACATGGAGAGCTGACACAGTAAGATGATGCAATAAAAAGACACAGATTCCGGGTGCCACTGACAAGAATTCAAGTGGACCCAGAAGAAAATACAGTGAATGGACACAGAAAGCAGGCAACTGGGGGGGAGGGGAAGGGGATAGAATTAAATAAAAAATAAATCTTAAGAAAATGTCTATAGGCTAAAATGTAAACCATAATGTAAAAAATAAGATAACTAAAATTTTAGAAAATTGTATAGTCTAAATTATAAACCATAATGTAAACCCAAATGGAACCATGTTTGAAAGCTATTTTCTCAATATCTGTACATCAGGTGTAGCAAATATAATATGAACATGTAAAAAGTTCATTGCTGGGGAAGGGACAAAGGGTTTGATCTTGGATATTTGGGAGTATCATATATTGTATATATGAATTACTGTGATCTAAAACTTACGTTAAGACAAACTTAAAAAAAGAAAGGATGTTGACAATGAAGAATAGAAGAAATTGCTTTGCCACTGTACTTACAGGGCAACACCTATAGCAGTGATGAAAGTCAAAATGTCAAAAACAAAGCTTTTCCATTTTTTCATTTTTTGATACCCCAATATTTTTCCTTTATTTTTCTAAATTACTATGTATTCTGCATATAACCTTTAAACCTCTAAATTACTATGTATTCTGCATATAACCTTTAAAATGGAATAGTTTTTCCATTTTACTATTCCATTTTACTATTAATGGAACCTGGCAATATATTAGGCTTCCTTTTTAAAGAAGTTTTGGACTACAGAGAGGTTTAACTATGGCAGGGGAGGAACACTGGTGTGGGGTATTATCGATAGGGGGCACATGGTTGGGAAAGATTTCTCCAGGGCATGTATACAGTGTACATAAAAATGTTTGGGTATTTTCATAGTGGTTTCAGTTAAAAATGACAACCAAGAGAATGTTGAGTTCCTTGCCAGGGGAGCTCTATCACATTCCCCAATGGAACAGTAAAAATCCCCTAAGTGCAATGGCAAAGGCCAATAAACATGGATGGTCCAACAATGAGCCCTTGATACTCATGGCTCTGATTATGAGCCTGTGTGCCTGAAATACAAATGAGGCCTAGAGCTGCAGAGTGCCTAAGAGTTACCTCCTGAGAGACTCCATGTTGCTCAAATGTGGACACTCTCTAAGCCAAACTCAGCATGTAAATGCATTACCTGCCCCCCAGCATGGGACATGACTCCTGGGGATGCACCTCCCTGGTGCCGAGTGATTACTACCAAGCATCAGTTGATAATGTAACTAGAAATAGACCTCGAATAAAAGGGTCAACTCAGACTAGCAGAATATCTCAGCCTGCATGTAATATCAGGTGTTAAAATCTGCTTTTTGACTTTGTATAAAAGGGGGAAATGGAAAGGACAAATGAGTTTATATGGCTATGAGTCTCCACGAAAGAATTGGGTGGTCATCAGAGGGGTGATGCTTACACACCCCTCAGCAGGGTACCAGAGACAGCCAAAGTAGATAGAAACCCAGGTACTGGTTCTCCTGTTGAACCTACTTTGGAATTTGTGTGTCTGAGTGTGATGGGGTTGGACTCAGATATGACCTTTCTACACATGTCTCTTCTGTTACTTTTACTGGACCTATGGTTGGCATTTGGGTTGTTGTATACTCAGGAGACCTGAATCTCTGGACTGTCCATGTGACAGCCAAGCCCTGAGCCTCAGCAGACTTGCAACTCCTACCTTCTGGTTTATTGGACTTAGCCTTGCCAGCTAATAGGGAGGTGAAGAAGATCAACTACCATACCAGAGAGCTAAGAGTGCCTACAATGGCAAGCAGGAGAATTGCATTCATCATCCATGTGGAATCTAAGGCCCCTCTTGATGTAGAGGGGGACTGGACATAACCATCCCAGCATCCACAGGATGGAGGAATAGAGTTTCAATTATAGTGTACTTACTGGTGTTCTGCTGGGAAACTATTGTGATTAGTAAGGGAAGAAATTGTAATATTGATGTGGAGAAAGTGGCCATGGTAGCTGCTGAGGGTAGGGAGAGGGAAGAAGAGATATGATGTGGGGGCATTTTTGGGATTTGGAGTTGTCCTTGGTGGTGCTGCAGGGATGGTGCTGGACATTGTGTGTCCTGCCGTGGCCCACTGGGTGGAATGGGGGAAAGTGTAGACTACAATGTAGACCACTGTCCATGTGGTGCAGCAGTGCTTCAAAATGTATTCACCAGGTGCAGTGAATGTGCCACAATGATGGAAGAGGTTGTTGATGTGGGAGGAGTGGGGTAGGAAGGGTGGGGTGTATATGGGGATCTCATATTTTTTCAATGTAACATTTAAAAGAAAATAAAGAAGAAAAAAAATAAAACACTTTGAAGACAAAATTAAAAATTAGAAAAATAAATAAAGGATGTAGACACTGAGGAATAAATGAATGAAAGTGTCTTGCCACTGTACATACAGGGCAACACCTGTTAAAGTAAGAAGGTGAAAAAAAAATCAACTGGACGGGAGTGGATGTAGCTCAATGGTTGAGTGCCTGCTTCCCATGTATGAGGTCCTGGGTTCAAACCCAGGTACCTCCTAAAAAATCAATTGGAGTTAAAAGTATAGGTTACTGTGAGATAGCATGAGGGATAAGAAAGGATACTTGTACTTAATGTAAGTAGATATTTAATTAGCTTCACTGTAAAAGTGTAGAAATGGATAAAGTTGATGGTAACATATTATAGTGAATATAACTAGCAGCTGATTTATAAATAGAATTATGACTGAAAGGGCTAGTCTAGGGATATAAACATCAATTGAAACAAAGCTAGAGAATAATCTAGGGAATGAATAACATAGAGAACCCAGAGGTAGATAAGAATTGTTTAAAAATACAAGAATGTTCTGCTATGAACTAAAACAAATTTACAACACTATTACAAGGTGGTAAGACAAAGAATATGCATGGGAAAATATAATTAATATAACCTATGGACTATAGTTAATGGCAATATTGTAGTATTGTTCCATCAATGTCAAAGAAGTACTGTATTAATAATACGCGGTTATGGAAAAAAATACCCCAAATATATGCTAAAGACCATATGTAGTGGACATACTCTAATGATATTGCATAATCTGTAACAAACATTCCACCACAAAGTAATGTGTTGATGGAGAGGTATTGTATGAGAATTTGCACAATTGCAATATTGTTTGTAAGTTCACAACGTCTCTCTAATAAAAAATGGGATTATAAAAATATCAATTGGCCATAGGTATGAGTGTTTATTTCTTAATCTGATTTCATTAATTGATTTACCTATCCTTCTGCCATTACTATTCTGTTTTGTCCAACGTAACTTCATAATGGACATAAGAGTAAGGAAGTGTGAGTCTTCCAATTTCATTCTTTTTCAAGATGATTTTGGCTACTCAGGAATCCTTAAACTTCCAAACAAATTTGATAGTTGTCTTTCCAATTCTGAAATGTAGGCTGTGGGAAATTTAATTGGGACTGTGTTGTAAAATCATTTAGGGTAGAACTGACATCTTAATGATATAAAATCTTCAATCCATGAGCATGGAATGACATTTGATTTGTTTAGATTTTCTTTGATTACTTTTAGCAATGTTTAGTGGTTTTCTGTATCCAGGTAATTTACATCCTTGGTTGATTTTTATCCAAGATATTTGATTCTTTTAGTTGCTATTGTATTTTTTACAATGTTGAATAGCAGTGTTGACAGTAGGCATCCTTTTCTTGCTCCAGATCTTAGAAAGGTTTCCTTATTTAGAAATTGAGTATGACATTAGCTGTGGGCTTTTCATTTATTCCTTTTACCATGTTGAAAAAATTCCATCTTGTCCTATTTTTCTAAGTGGTTTTTAATCAAAATGATAAATGGTGTTAATTGTGCCAAATGCCTTTGCTGCAACAATTGAGATGATCACATATTATTTTTCCCTTTCTTTTGTTGATGCAGTGCATTGCATTATTGAATTCCTTATGTTGAAACACTTTGCATACCTGGGATTATCCACTTGATCATGGTGTATAATTGCCTAAATGTGCTTTTGGATTTGATTTCCAAGTATTTTGTGGTGTATCTTAGCATCTATTTTCTTTTTTTTTTTTTTCTTTTTTTTTTTGATAATGAATTTTTTTTATTTACTTTGAAATAATATTACATTAAAAAAATATATATATGAGGTTCCATTGAACCCTACCTCCCCCACCCCACCTCTCCCCCCCCTCAGCAACACTCCCTCCCATCATCATGACACAGCCATTGCATTTGGCAAGTATATCTCTGGGCACCCCCGCACCCCATGGTCAACGGTTCACACCATGGCCCACAGTCTCCCCCATTCCATCCAGTGGGCCCTGTGAGGATTTACAATGTCCGGTGATTGCCCCTGAAGCACCATTCAGGGCAGCTCCATGTCCCAAAGACGCCTCCACCTCTCATCTCTTCCTGCCTTTCCCCATACCCATCAGCCATCATGTCCACTTTTCTCAATCCAATGCCACCTTTTCTATGTGGACATTGGATTGGTTGTGTCCATTGCACCTCTATGTCAAGAGGAGGCTCAGATTCCACCTGGATGCTGGATGCAATCCTCCCACTTTCAGTTGTAATCACTCTAGGCTCCATGGTGTGGTGGTTGTCCTTCTTCAACTCCATCTTAGCTGAGTGTGGTGAGCCAAATAAGTCAGATTGTAGGTGCTGGAGTCTGTTGAGGCTCAGGACCTGGCTATCACATTGTCAGTCCAGAGATTCAAATCCCCTAAATATATCTTAAACCCCAACACTAACTGCACCTCCAGCACATTAGCATGAAAGTCTTATGAAGAGAGATCCCATCTGAGTCCAGATTCGTCACACATAAACACCAGTTCCAAAGAGGGGCCATCTGACCTGGTACTTAACCCCATCGGCCATGACCATAACTCCCATGGGTCTCTTTAGCCCTCGAAGGAACTGATATCTGGGGGTTGTATCTGCTTTATCTGTCTCTCTGACTCTGCTCAGTTGTGCATAAGGGCAATCCTTCTGACAGCCTCCAGACTCTTTTTTAGAGACTCGTAGCCATATAAACTCATTTCTCCTTTCCATTTCCCCCTTACATTAGGTCAAACAGCATTTTAAAGTCATGTTATTTTATGTAGACAGGGATATTCCACTGATCCGCATTGAACCTTCCGTATGAGGTCATTTTCCAGTTGCATCATCAGTTGGTAGTTGATAGTGGTCCCTCGGTGCCAGGGAGGCTCATCCCCAGGTGTCATGTCCCACGCTGGGGGGAAGGCATTGCATTTACATGCTGAGTTTGGCTTCGAGACTGGCCACATTTGAGTAACATGAAGGCTGACAGGAGGAAATTCCCAGGCACAATGCTGCTCTAGGCCTTGTTCTTATTTTAGGCTTATCAGCTCCCAAGCATAGTCATTAGCATCATGGGCTCACTGTTGAACCCTCACTCCCTCCCGGTCCCCACCGCTGCACCTGGGAGACTGTTGCTGCTCCCCTAGGGACCACGACAGAGCACCACTGGCCAGGAACCCAGTACCCCCCCTGCTGTGGTTTTTAATTGTTGCCACTATGAGTATATCCAAACATTGCCATGCACCCTGGACATATGTTCTGTACAGCTCCCTGTCAGCCATATATCCCCTGTCAATGGTATCCCATACCAGTATTCCTCCATTGCCTTTGTTGAACCACTCTGTGGTCCAGAACTCCCTGAAATTTGAAGCCCAATATAATGTCAGGGTCCCTTACTAGGAAATGGCATATAGCTATGGGTTTAAAGGTTATAAAAAGAATACGTGTTGACTTGGAAAAAATTCTACATCCTATCTTCCCCCCCCCCCCTAATTATTGAGCTTCTCTTCACAGGAGCCCTAGACCACAGCAATGCATATATATAGTATACAGCACTCCCATACATCCACCACAAAACCTTTCCCTTCCATAGCGATACTCTTACACCCTATTCACATCATATTTACTTAATGTAATGTACAGAGTCTGAGACAATAGCTTTCAAACAAGGTGACATTTGTGCTTACATTGTGGTGCATACTTTAGGATACACAGTTTTTTACATTCTTAGTTATCCTATGTTTTACATTATGGTTTACATTATCAGTCTGTCATCTCCTATATCTTATGCTGTAATATTACATGTTTTATATCCATCCTTGTGTACTCTCACGAAACTCCTCTCTTACCCCCCATTTACCTTGGTTACACACATTTAATGTCCATTTTCCCTTCCACCTTGGTGCCCACAGTGACAGCCAGCCTCCGTTTCCCGAGGAGCCACTTCCAGATATAGATGGAATAGTGTTCAGGGTCTAACTTGCTCAACTGCCCCAATGCCCTGGGAGCCACCCTTTCTCTCGAGGGATACAGTTCCCTCTATTTGATGGCATTAGTCCTCCCCAGGATGTGGGTCCACCCCCACTCTCACTACTTGGGTTTCTACCCCATGGTGTCACCCACTCTGGCAGAATGAGCATTTAGACATTCCCCAGGAGCCCGTCCTGCATCAGATCCTCCCCTCCGAGCATTCTAAACAGGTAACCCTCTTTATTACATTTTGATGTGATTTTCTCGGCATTTTACTCTCCACCAACACCTGACCCTCTCCTGTGTTCATATGCTACCCCTCCTTCCCCCCACTTTTGGGCAATGTTACCCATCCACCCATCCCCAGCCTCCCCCAAACCCGCAAAGCCCCAACCAAAGGCAACCCCTGCCCCCCTTTTATCTCTTCTTTGTGTTCATACTTACCACCATCTCGTCTTAAATTCCACCCCTGTAGACATCGGCTCACATCCTTCCTCCACCCTCCGATTTCCTGTAAGCCTATCGTTCAGTCTCTTGCTATCTAGGGCAGCTTGGTTATTTCAAATCATTGAGGTCATGTAGTATTTGTCCTTTAATGTCTGGGTTGCTTCACTCAACATAAGGTTCTCAAGATTCATCCATGTTATCACATGTGTTTGTAGTGTGTTTGTTCTTACAGCCGAGTAGTATTCCATTGTATGTATATACCACATTTTATTGATCCACTCATCTGTTGATGGGCATTTGGGTTGATTCCAACTTTTGGCAATAGTGAACAATGCTGCTATGAACATTGGTGTACATATATTGGTTTGCGTCCTTGTTTTCAGTTCTGCTGGGTATATACCCAGCAGTGGTATTGCTGGGTCATATGGCAAATCTATGGCTAGTTTTTTGAGAAACTGCCATACTGTCCTCCAGAATGGTTGGATCCTTCTGCATTCCCACCAGCAGTGGATGAGTGTTCCCCTTTCTTCACATCCTCTCCAGCACTTGTATTCTTCTGTTTTTTTCATAGCTGCCAATCTTATGGGTGTAAGATGGTATCTCATTGTGGTTTTGATTTGCATTTCCCTGATAGCTAGAGATTTGGAACATTTTTTCATGTGCTTTTTTGCCATTTGTATTTCTTCTTTGGAGAAGTGTCTGTTTAAGTCTTTTTCCCATTTTTTAAATGGGTTGTTTATCTTTTTATTTTCAAGATATAGGAGTTCTTTATATATGCAAGTTATAAGTTTCTTATCAGATATATGGTTGCCAAATATTTTCTCCCACTGTGTGGGCTCCCTTTTTACTTTCTTGACAAATTCCTTTGAGGTGCAAAAGGCTTTAATTTTGAGGAAGTCCCATTTATCTATCAGTTCTTTTGCTGCTCGTGCTTTTGGTGAGATATTCATAAATCCATTACCTATTATAAGGTCCTGTAGATGTTTCCCTACACTGCTTTCTAAGGTTTTTATGGTCTTGGCTCTTATATTTAGGTCTTTGATCCATCTTGAGTTGATCTTTGTATAAGATGTGAGATGGTAATCCTCTTTCATTCTTCTACATATGGCTATCCAGTTCTCCAGACACCATTTGTTGAATAGGCCACTCTCTCCCAGTTGAGAGGGTTTGGTGGCTTTATCGAATATTATGTGGCTATATATGTGAGGTTCTATATCAGAGCTTTCAATTCGATTCCATTGGTCTATGTGTCTCTCCTTATGCCAATACCATGCTGTTTTCAACACCGTAGCTTTGTAGTATGTTTTGAAGTCAGGTAGTGTGATTCCTCCAATTTCGTTTTTCTTTTTCAGTATGTCTTTGGCTATTCGGGGTCTCTTTCCTTTCCAAATAAATTTCATAGTTAGTTTTTCTAGTTCCTTAAAGAAGGCTGCATTGATTTTTATTGGGATTGCATTGAATGTGTAGATCAGTTTTGGTAGGATAGACATCTTAATAATGTTCAGTCTTCCTATCCATGAACAAGGAATAGTCTTCCATTTATTTAGGTCTTCTTTGATTTCCTTGAACAATCTTGTATAGTTCTCGGTGTATAAGTTCTTTACTTCTTTAGTTAAATTTATTCCTAAGTATTTGATTTTTTTATTTACTATTGTGAATGGTATTTGTTTCTTGATTTCCTCCTGATCTTGCTCATTATTGGTGTACAGAAATGCTACTGATTTTTGCACATTGATCTTATAACCTGCAACTTTACTAAACTCATTTATGAGTTCTAGAATCTTTGTTGTAGATCTCTCAGTGTTTTCTGTGTATAGGATCATGTCATCTGCAAATAATGACATTTTGACTTCTTCCTTTCCAATTTGAATGCCTTTTATTTCTGGCTCTTGCCTCAGTGCTTGAGCAAGTACTTCTAAGACAATGTTACATAGGAGTGGAGACAGTGGGCATCCTTGTCTTGTTCCTGAGTTTAGAGGGAAGGAGTCTAGGATTTCTCCATTGTACACAATATTGGCTTTAGGTTTTTCATATATACTCTTTATCATGTTCAAAAAATTTCCTTGTATTCCAATCTTTTGGAGTGTTTTTATCAAGAAAGGGTGCTGTATTTTGTCAAATGCTTTTTCTGCATCAATAGATATAATCATGTGATTTTTTTCCTTCAATCTGTTTATATGGTGTATTACGTTGATTGATTTTCTTATGTTGAACCATCTTTGCATACCTGGGATGAATCCCACTTGGTCGTGGTGTATAATTCATTTAATGTGTTGTTGAATACGATTAGCAAGTATTTTGTTAAGTATTTTTGCGTCTAGGTTCATTAGAGAAATTGGTCTGTAATTTTCCTTTCTTGTGATGTCTTTGTTTGGCTTTGGTACTAGGGTAATGTTGGCATCATAGAAGGAGTTGGGTAATGTTCTTTCGGTTTCGATTTTTTGGAATAGTTTCAGCAGGATTGGTGTCAGTTCTTTCCGGAATGTTTTATAGAATAAACCTGTGAAGCCATCTGGCCCTGGGCTCTTCTTAGTTGGGAGATTTTTAATAACTGATTCTATCTCTCTGCTTGTGATTGGTTTGTTAAGATCAGCAATTTCTTCTTTTGTCAATATGGGCTGCTTATGTGTTTCTAGGAATTTGTCCATTTCCTCTAGATTGTCATTTTTGTTGGAATATAGTTTTTCAAAATATCCTCTTATGATAGTCTTTATTTCTGTGGGGTCAGTGGTGATATCACCTTTCTCATTTCTTATTTTGTGTATTTGCATCTTCTCTCTTTTTTTCTTTGTTAGTGTTGCTAAAGGTTTGTCAATCTTGTTAATCGTCTCAAAAAACCAGCTCTTGGTCTTGTTTATCTGTTCAAGTGCTTTCTTATTTTCTATTTCATTTAGTTCTGCTCTTATCTTTGTTATTTCCTTCCTTCTTCTTCCTGTTGGGTTACTTTGTTGTTGTTTTTCTAATTCCTTCAAATGTGCTGTTAGTTCTTCACTTTTTGCTCTTTCTTCTTTTTTGATATATGAATTTATGGCTATAAACTTCCCTCTCAGTACTGCTTTTGCTGCATCCCATAAATTTTGGTATGTTGTGTTATCATTATCATTTGTTTCAAGGTAGTCATTGATTTCTTTTGAGATTTCCTCTTTGACCCACTGTTTTTCTAAGAGTGTGCTGTTTAATTTCCAAATCGTGGTGTGAAATCTGGGCTTCTGTCCATTGCAAATCTCCAGCTTGTCTCCACTGTGGTCAGAGATAATGTTTTGTATGATTTCAATCTTTCTGAATTCGTTCAGCCTTTCTTTGTGGCCTAGCATATGATCTATCTTGGAGAATGATCCATGTGCGCTTGAGAAAAATGTATATCCTGCTGTGTTTGGGTGTAGCGATCTATATATATCTATTAGATCCAGCTCCTCTAATATACTGTTCAGATGTTTTGTTTCTTTGGTGATTCTCTTTTGAGATGTTCTGTCCAGAGTTGATAGTGGTGTATTAAAATCCCCCACTATAATTGTAGATGTATCTATTGTTTCAGTTAGTTTTTCCAGTGTTTGCCTGACATATTTAGAGGCACCCTTGTTAGGGGCATAAATATTTATGATTGTTCGATCTTCTTGACAGATTTTCCCTTTCACTAAAATGTAGTATCCTTCTTTGTCTCTCACAATTGTTTCACATTTAAAGTCTATTTTGTCTGATATTAATATAGCTACTCCTGCCTTTTTTTGGTTATTGTTAGCTTGTATGATTGTTTTCCAGCCATTCACTTTCAATCTCCATGCGTCTCTGGGTCTAAGATGTGTCTCTTGTAGACAGCATACGGATGGGTCATATTTCCTTATCCAATGTCCCAGTCTGAATCTTTTGATAGGTGAGTTTAATCCGTTGACATTCAGTGTTATTACTATCAAGGAATTATTTGTGTTAGCCATATTTTGATTGGATTTGTGTTTGTCATATTTTGTTTGTATATATATTTTTTTGTCTTTTTTTGTTGTTGTTGTTGGTCTTATACTCTCCTCCAACTCTGCCTTTCCTGTTTTTTCCTTTCTTCCTGCAGAACTCCCTTTAGAATTTCTTGAAGGGGAGGTTTCTTGTTGGTATACTCTTTCAGTTTCTGTTTGTCTGCGAATATTTTGAAGTCTCCATCATGTTTGAATGCTAGTTTAGCTGGATAGAGTATTCTTGGTTGGAAATTTTTTTCCTTTAGTACCTTGACTATATCATACCACTGCCTCCTTGCCTCCATGGTTTCAGAAGAGAAATCAGCACTTAATCTTATGGAGCTTCCCTTGTATGTGATGGTTTTCTTTTCTCTTGCTGCTTTTCGGATTTTCTCTTTGTGTTGAGCATTGGATAATTTGATGAGTATATGTCTTGGGGTGGGCCTGTTGGGGTTTATGACCAGTGGAGTGCGCTGTGCTTCTTGGATATGTACATCTGTCTCTTTCAGTAGATTTGGGAAGTTTTCAGCCATTATTTCCTGCAACACTCCTTCTGACCCCTTTCCCTTCTCTTTTCCTTCTGGAATACCTATAATACGTATATTTGAGCGTTTTGCATTGTCATTCAGGTCCCTAAATCCTAGCTGGATTTTTGTATCTTTTTATCGACCCCTTCTACTATCTGTTTGATTTCTGATGTACTGTCTTCCACATCACTAATTCTCTGCTCTGCCTCTTCTAGTCTGTTGATATTTGCTGCAAGTGTATTTTTGATTTCTTGAACTGTGGTGTTCATTCCCATCATGTCTGTTATTTTTTGCGTATGTCTGCAATTTCCCCTCCCAGTGTTGTCTTCATATTGTTAACCTCTTTCATTACTTCATCAAATTTGTTGGTGATAAATGTTGTGAGATCTTTCATTGCTTGTGCGAAGTTCTGCTCCCCTTCCTGATTTTTAGTTTGTTGATTGGATTCAGCCATGTTTTGCTGATTACTGATTTGGTTTGTCAATTTTTGTTGCTTTCTGGTCATCCTTTTATCTTGACGGGTTTAATCAGTTCCTTAGCTTCTTTGTCTAAGAAGCTAAGATTAATTAGCTGTTATTTTTGTGTAAGTGTCATATCTTCTTTTTGTCACTTTGTTCTTCTTATTCTAATTTCTTGTTGCTGGTTAAGTTCACTTTAAAGGAAAGTATTAGTGCCAGGGAAAGGCAATTGTGTAAGCAAGGAAAAAGTGTAGAATTGTATTGGTGATATATGTTAACAAAGCAAGAATATGGGATCTGGGAGGATGGAGGTTAGATTCATGTAGATTGTGTAGAGTTATAGCTGTAGGTAGAGTACCTATTATGAGGTAGATGACTGAATATGGGAGGAATATGGTATGAACTACAAAGCTATTGTTTTTGTGAGAGAGGGAAAAAGAAAAGAAAGGTAATAGTTTCAAGAGTGGATACCAGACAGAAAACAGAACAAAGGTATTAGAAATTAAGAGTTAGACACTTTGTGGATCAAAGAACGGGAGGTGAGGGGTGGAATATAGGAGAGACAGTAGATGATAGTGGATATCAAGATGCAGGGGAAGGGGGATAGTGTAGGTAGCCTAAATCAGTTCACACAGAAATGAGGCAGTGGAGGATGGGAAAACCCAGCAAATGTGAGGTGTTCCCTGTAGCACCTATTGTATACTTGAATTAAAATAAAATAAGTGGAAAATGAGGGACAAGAGGGAAAGAGAAAACCGAAAAAGAAAAACTAATTATAATAAAGAAAAAAAGAAAGACAAGAAGAAAGGAAGAAAGAAAAAGAGGATGGGCAAACGGTGGGGAACAGATAGGGGGAAGAGAGATACAGGTATACACGTGTCACAATTGCAACACTATCTAAAACAACAATGAAAAAAAACCCCTAAATAACTGTATAAAAAAAAGGACTTTGGGGGACACGCTAGGAGAAAAGACTAGGGGATAATGCAATATTAGCAATCAGGGCATCAAAAAGAGTAAAAAATAAGATGAAGTGAAAAAAAAACAAAACAATATGAACCAATAAAGATAAAACGCAAACGTTAAGGTCCAGGGCACTCAAGGACCCCAGGTAGACCCCAGGGCGTGATGGATTCAGGGCTGGAAAGTCTGAGACACTGAAGACTCAAGAGGTGTGAGTCTGGGGTGTGGACCGCCAGAGTCCAGGGGACCCAGACCTGGCAACCTCAAATCTGGTCCACAGGAAGCTTAGGAGCCCCGCAGTGCAACACAGCCCTCAGGGATCCCCGTAGCTGGGTGCCAGCCCCGTGGGGGAAGCCAGGTCCGCAAACTCTATATTAAATGTCTGATCCCTGCAATTCACCTACTCCTCAGGGTTTCAGCCTTTGGACAGCTCCCTCCCTGTGCTCCCACAAAATGGCCACTTGAGGGCGCCTCTACACCACAGCCAGTTCAATGACCCAGATCCCAAGCCCCGCCGGGTGGGCTGGGCTTCAGCTGGAAACGCCGAAAACAGACTCCAAGACCGGAAATCCCAAACTTTGCAAAATATTCCCCAATCGGCTTCCAGACGTGTCCCCCTCCCTCACTGCACCCTACAACAGTCTCCCAATTGTGTCCCCTTATTGCCAAAAATCCAATTCCGTTGCAGATCGGCAGCCGGACCTGTGGGGATGGAGCTCCAGGCGGAAGCGCAACCCCCCCTGTCTGGCGACCAAAACGTCCCCAGCTTCACAACAAAACACCGTCTGTCTCCCCAAATCGATCTGCAGAGGAGTCTTGTCCCATCAACCCCTCACCAGCCGGCCCAGTATCCGCGAATTCCTCAGCACTGCAAAGCCTCCAGAAAAAGGAAAAAAAAAAAAAAACCCTGGCCTTGGAGGCTCCCCGAGCTGCAGCAGCGCCCGATACCGCGGCTCTGCCCACCCAAGGAGGGAACTTCCCACGCCCAGCTGGGACCTCCGTTTATATATTATAGACGTATCCTCTCTGTTACCTTCCCACCAAATTGACGTCCAGACACCTTCCAACCAGCAAAAATCCCCGAAACAGCGCGGTCCCAAAGAGCCTTCAACGCTGCCCAGCCGCCCCCTGCAGAGACATTACCAGGCAAGCTCACTCAGCCACCATCTTCTCATATCCTCTAGCATCTATTTTCACGAGAGGCATTGGTCTACAATTTTCCTTTCTTATAGTCTGGCTGTGGTTTTAGGTTTATGTTAACCTCATAGAATTAGTTGTTATTAATCTAGTAGGTAGTGTTTCCTCCTCTTCAATTTATTGAAGAGCTTTAGCAGGATTAGTATTAAGAAGGCCTCTTCAATTTATTGAAGAGCTTTAGCAGGATTAGTATTACGAATAATTTGTAGAATTCACCTGTGAAGGCATTAAGGCTTGGGCTTTTTTGTTGTTGTTGGGAGGGGTGATGACTGATTCAATTTCTTTACATGTGATTTTTTGTTGAGGTATTTTATTTCTTCTAGATTCTGTGTAGGTTCTTTGTATATCACTAGAAATTTGTGATTTCATCAAGATTGTATAATTTTATGGCATAGAGTCATTCACAGTGTGCTTTTATGATCCTTTTATTTCTGTGGCGTCAGTAGTAACATCCCCCTCTCTCATTTCCAGTTATATTTATTAGCATCTTCTCTCATTTTTTCTCAGTTTAAGTGTTTGCTAATTTTATTGATCTTTTCAACACAGGCAAAAACAAAGATTTGATTGTGTTAATTTTATCTTTTTTATCTCAATTTCATTTTCTTTGTGTCTTACATTCTGCTTGCTTTGGGGTTAATTTGCTGTTCATTATCTAATACTTCCAGGTATACAGTTAGGTCTGTTTTTATTTTTATTTTTCCTTTTCAATGTAAGCATTGAGGGCTATAAATTTTCCCTTCAGCACTGCTTTCCCACAAGTAGTTTTTTTTTGTTTGTTTTAGTATGGGACTTTTAAAATATTTTATCAAAATTTTTATTGTCTTTTTCTAAAAAGATACATAGATCACACATAATGATACATTAAAAATATGAGGTTCCCATATATCCCACTCCCCAACTCCCCTCACTCCTCCCACATCAACAACCTCTTTCATCAGTGTGGCACATCCATTGCATTTGATGAATACATTTTGGAGCACTGCTATACAACATGGATAATAGTTTCCCCTCTCCCCCATTCCATTCAATGGGTTATGGCAGGATATATAAACCTGCATTTGTCCCTGCAATATTATTCGGGACAACTCCAAGTCCCAAAAATACCCCGTATCACACCTCTTATTCCCTCTCCCTGCCCTCAGCAACTCCCATGGCCACTGCCTCCACATCAATGATACAATTTCTTCCATTGCTAGAGTCACAATAGTTCTATAGTAGATTACCAGTAAGTCCACTCTAATCTATATTTTATTCCCCCTTCCTGAGGACCCTTGGATGGCTATGTCCACTCCACTTCTAAATCAAGAGAGTCTACAACTGCAAGCAGGAGAATTGTATCCATCAACCATGTGGGTTCTAAGCCCCCTCCCATAAGTTTTGATAAGCTGTGTTCTTATATGCATTGTTCTTGAGATATTTACTTATATCTTGCAATTTCTTTGACACACTAGTTGTTTAAGAAAGTGCTATTTCACTTACATATATTGTGGATTTTACAATTCTCTGCCTGCTATTATTCCCAGCTTCATACCAATATGATCGGAGAAGATGCTTTGTGTGATTTCAATGTTTCTAAATTTATTGAGCCAAATTTTGTGACCCAACATGTGTTCTATCCATGTACACTTGAGAAGAACATATATCCTGCTATTTTGTGGTGAATAGGTCTGTTAGGTCTAGGTCATTTATGATTTTACTCAAGTTCTCTGTTTCCATATTGATCTTCTGTCTAGAGGTTCTTTCTATTGGTGAGTGTTGTATTGAAATCTTCAACTATTTTTGTAAAATTGTCATTTTCTCCCTTCAGTTTTGTCAGTGCATGCCTCATACATTTTGGGTAACCATGGTTAGGAGCACAAACATTTTTCATTGTTATTTCATTTTTGTGGATTGCTCCTTTTATTAATATACAATATCCTTCTTTGTCTCTTATAGCAGCTTTTGTCTTAAAGTATATATTTTTCTGGTATTAGTATAGTTACCCCAGATCTTTCTGGGTTACTACTTCACTGGAATATCTTTTCCATACCTTCAACTTCAACCTTTTTGTGTCTTTATGTCTAAGGTAAGTCTTTGTAAACATATAGTTGAAACATGCTTTTTTAAAAATCCATTATGCCAACTTGTGTCTTTTGATAGGGGAATATCCGTTGACATTCATTCTAGTTACTGTAAAAGCAGTACTTACTTCAGTCATTTTTCCTTTGGTTTTTATGTCATCTCTGTTTCATCTCATTCATCATTTACTGCAGCCTCCTTTTCTCTACAGTTTATTTTTTTATGATGTATCTGACTGAGCCCTTGCTCATTTCTCTTTCTGTATATTTTAAAAATTATTTCTTTGTGATTAAACTGGAGTTTATATTAAACACCCTACATCTATAACCTACTAATATGAAGATATATAAACAGCTTCAATAGCATACCTGTTTTCTGGTGCTATATCCCTCTGTTTCTCTTCTTCATATTGTTTTTGTCCCACTATACCACTTTATATTTTCCATGTCTGTAATAAGGAAATACGCTTTTTCTACCTCAATTGTATTTGGACACTTATAAGAATTAAGGAGTAGAATTGTATATTGAGGATAAAACACCATTGGGTTTTGCATTTTACCTTTTAGTTACCCTTACTGGTGATCTTCATTTCTCCACTCTACTACAGTTCACTCTCTCCTGTCTTTTCCATTCAACCTGAAGAAATCCCTTTAGTAACTATTGTAGGATAGTCTCTTGTTGATGACCTCTTGTTGATGAGTTCTGTTTAACTGTGAACATTTTAAAGACTCCCTCATTTTTGAAAGACAGCTTGGCATATAAAACATTTTGACCTCACAATTTTTCTCTATCAGTACCTTCAGGATATTTCAAACCATGGCTTTCTTACCTCCATAGTTTCTGATGAGAAATCAGCATTCAATCTTATTTAGTATCCCTTTCATATAATGAATCATTTTCCTCTTGCTGCTTTAAAATTCTTTATATCGGCATTTGGCCTTCTGATTAGTGAATGTTTGAGAGGAGGGCTGTTAGCATTTATTCTCTTTGACTTCTTGGCCATGTAAATTTAAGTCATTTTTAAGAGTTGAGAAATTTTCAGCCATTATTTCCTCAGATATCTTTTCTGACCCTTTACCCTTCATCCTCCTTCTGTGACACCCATAATTTGAGTGTTTGTGTACTTTGTGCTGTCACTCAAATCCCTGAAAAAACTTCAATTTTTTTCTATGCTTTACTCTGTTCTGTGTGATTTGATTGTCCTGTATTCTAGTCCACTGATTCACTCTTCTTCCTGATAAAATCTGCTGTTTTTTGTGCAAGCCATCCCCATAATTTGTTTTATGCTTCTTTTTTACTTTAAAATTCTTTTTGCTTACATATTGTCTTAATATCCTTTATCTCTTTATGCATATTTTCCTTCTTGAATTGATTTAGATTTGTTTGAATACCTTTCTTTAGTTGTTCCTGCTTCTGAGACACCTCTGAAGTTTTAGTTTGTTCCTTTGAGCCACATTTTCCTCTATTTTAGTATGGTTTGTGACTTTTTGCTGGTGTTTAGGCATCTTATTATCTTGATGGGTTAACTCTGAAGGCTGGTTTCTCCCTCTTGTCTAGGGTTTTATTGTTGATTGCCTTTAAGACTCTTCTTTAACGTGTGGTCTAACTTATTGTACAATTTTTAAATGGCCTATCTTAAACTGTTTAGACCTTCTCTTTTCTTCCTGGATAGTGAGTGTAATTTTTAAGATTGCACTCTGTGCAAGTATATAACCTCCAGAAAGGAGCTTCCTTTCCTCTATTTCTTACCCAGAAATCTTGATCTGTTCTGTTTGTTTTTGTGCATACTTTTCTCCACAGCTCTTACAATTTGTTTAAATTCTCTCCCTCACTTAGTGCCCAATTTTCCTTCCACTTTTCCATTTTGGTACCCATCCTAAATTACAGCAGTTCAGTTTACATGTCCCCTTTTGTTTTCTGTGAGGTTTTTTTGCCCACCATTATCTTCTCCATTAGGGTAAGCCACCCTAGGTAGCCAGATCTTTCTGGACTAAGTCAGTCCAGAAATGTGGGACACGTTATAAAGTCCATTTTGCCTATAGATGATCCAGCCTACTGGAAGTGGATGGAGTGAGGACCTAACAGTCTGCCAGCATTACTATCATGGACTCTATCTCTCCCTTATATTTATTTATTTTTAACTCTGTGGCCTCTTTGCTATGCAGCATTCATCAGTGGCTTGTTTTCTGATATGGGTCTCTGCATACTTAAGTTCCTGTGCCTGTATATATGAGGAGTTCTAACTTGTTGCTGTGAAACACTCAGCAGTCTCTCTCTGCAGTGTGAAACCTTCTTCTTTCTGTGTGACTCACAGAATACAGGGAACAGGGAGGTAAATAGGAATGGACCAGGAGTCCAGGACAGAATTTTGCTACCTGGTATTTTTCTGTTCTTTGATTCAGTGTTTATAGAGTTCTTCTCCAGTCTCTACTATCCTACATATTTCTAAGTAGGGGGCTTATCCTTTATTTGGTAAATGTCTGGGGAGAGTTTTTACATTGCCATGTTGAAGATATTACATCCTCAATGTGTTTTTAAATTTAACATGTGAGCAACTGATATAATCAATTTCTTCTTATCATTGTACTTAGGAATTTGTCCTCTGGCATTAGAGAGCATGTGTTTGACAACTACCATTGTAGTTTCTGATTTAACATTTTGGAAAATTTATTTAAACACACTCTGCCCTACAGACTTTGTCAGATAGGTATAGGAATAATATCTTCTCTTTTTTCAAGTTGTTATGACTGTTAATTAAGCTAAAATAAGTCAAATGCTTAGAATAGTGTCTGAAAAAATGGTAAATAATCCATAAAAATCAGGTTCCATGATTTGTTTTCATAGCTTACTGTAGATTCTCTATCATAATATTTGTCAGACACTATTCTTTATCTTTGATTTCTGTGCTCTCCTATAAACTGTATGCTCTGTAAGGACAAAGAACACTCTGTCTAGTTTGCTACTTTGCTCATGGTGACAAGGCCAGTATACAGTACATAGTAGGCACTCAATAACTCTTTGTGGAAAATAATTCATTCTCTGACTGAAAACCAACAGAGAATTTTCAACATTCCACACATGCTAATCAATAGATTCTACCACCACAGTGACCTCTATCATTTCCACTAACCACCACCAAAACTTAGGCACATTTTCTTTTACCCTCCCCCCTTGTCTTTTAGTGTGCTGTCTGCTCTCTGTGTCCATTCACTGTGCTTTCTTCTGTGTCTGTATTTATTTATTTTATTTCCTCTCCCCTTCTTGTGACTTGCTTGCTGTCTACTCTCTGTGTCCATTTGCTGCATGCTTTTCTGTGTTTGCTTGTCTCCCTTTTTTTGTTGTTGCATCACCATGCTGAGTAGACTCTCCCTGGCACCTGTGGGCAGGGTGGCACTCTGCAGCATGCAGGTGAGCCTGCCTTCACAAGGAGGACCTGGGACAGGAATCCAGGGCTCCCACATGGTAGACGGGAACCAACTGATTGAGCCACAGCTGCTTCCCTACTTAGGCACATTAAATATATATATTTATATATATATAAAATATATATATATATATATATATATTTACCGATGTTGTAATTGATTTCCAACTATTATTCTAGAATTTCCCATATACATTAATTCTGCCACCTGTACATCTGCTAGAATAATCTCTGAAAGGATAGTTCTATTGTTTCCTAGCTCAAGAAATTTCAGTGTTTCTCCTTCACCCACTGTGCATTTTTGAAGCTATGTAATTAAAGTATAAGTTTCATTGGTTAAATTTCATATAAATACAATGATAAGTGAGGTTTGTCTTGGGAATGTAAGACTGGTTTAAATTCTGAATATCTACCAGTGTTGTTCACCCTAGCTACATGCTGTCTCCAAAAGGATCACCTTAGACCGGGGATTCTTAACCCTCAAGTGGACTATGGGAAGCTTTCTTGTGAAGGCAGGTGTGGCTCAAGTGATGGCGTTTCCATTTACCATATGGGAGGACCCAGGTTCGATCCCCAGGGCCTCCAGGTAAAGGCGTGCTGGTGTGGCAACCTACACGGTAAGCCAACTGCCTGTGCAGTGATTCACATGGCAAGATGATTGCACAAGATAAAGAGAGAGGAAGGGGAGGGTCAAGGCAAGATGTAACAGAAACCAGGAACTGAGGTGGTGCAAGTGACAAGGAACTTCTCTCCACATTGAAGGTTCCCAGGATCAAATCCCAGTGATTTCTGAGGAGAAACTAGAAGAGAAGACAAAAAGAGAAATAGGCACAGAAGATCACACGATGAATGGACTCAGCAAAAACAGCAGGATGGGTGGAGGGAAAGGGGGAGGGGAGGGGGAAGGGGCAGGGGGAGAAAAAGATTTCATGTTATCTGTGAGCTTGAATTGAAAGAAAAATCAAATTATTATCTTTATTTTCTCTGACCTCTACCTGAGTTCTTGTATTTCCTTCACTTATGACTGTATCCAGTAAATAAATTACAGTAGTATTCATTCACGTGAGTTGCAAAGTAGACTGTGAAACAAAAAAGTTTAAGAACTCCTGCCTTAGACCAAAGAATACAAATAGACTGAAAGTGAAAGTTTGCAAAAAGTATTTCATGTAAACTGTAACAAAAAAGAGCAGGGGTATCTATACTAATATTGGAAAAAAAAAAACCCAGACTTTAAATGGAAAAAGGTTATAAGATATGCAGAATGCCATTTTATATTAATAAAAGGGGCAATCCACCAGGAAGAAATAACAATCATAAATATCTATGCACTAATTAGGGTGCTCCATAATACGTGAGGTAAAATCTTGCAAAACTAATGTGTGAAACTGATGTCTCTTCAATAATAGTTTGGTACTTCAGTGTCACTCACATCAATAGATAGAACAACTAGACAGAATATCAACAAAGAAACAGAGAACTTGAACAATGTGATAAAGGATTATTTATCACAATTCAGCAGGATATACATTCTTCTCAAGTGCTGATAGGTTTTTCTCCAGGATAAACCATGTTAGGTCACAATAGAGGTCTGAATGAATTTATAAAGACTGAAATTATACAAAGCACCTTCTCTGATCATAATGAAATGAAGCTGGAAATCAATAATAGGCAGGAAAATGAAAATCTGCACACTGAAATGAAGAGTGGGTCAAAAAGAAATGGCAAGAGAATTTAGTAAATATCAAACAAAGAAAATGAGAACGCAATGTATCAAAACTTATGAGATACAAGAAGTGCAGTTGCTGAAGGGGAAATTTTTGCCATAAACGCCCAAGTTATAAAGGAAGAAAGAGCAAAAATCATAGACCTAACTGAACAACTGGAGGAACTGGAAAAAGAAAAGCAAACTAATTCCAAAGCAAGTGGAAGGAAAGAAATACCAAAGATTAGAGCAAATATAAATTATATTAAGAAAAAAAACAATAGAGAGAATTAGCAAAACCAAAAGCTAGTTCTATGAAAAGATCATTAAAATCGATAAACCTTAGATAGACTAACAAATAAAAAAAATGATGCAAATAAAATCAGGAATGAAAGGGGGACATTATTTCTGACTCCAAATAAATAAAAAGGAATATTATGAAAAACTGAATGCCAACAAATTAGACAACCAAGATAAAATGGACAAATTTCTAGAAAAGGACAACCTACAATGATCTAGAGGTAATCACAAGTAAAGTGATTGAATGAGTCATAAAAAATCTCCCAGGGGAGCGGATGTGCTCAAGTGATTGAGTGCCTATTTCCCATTTCCCACATGGGAGGTCCTGGGTTTGGTTCCTGGTGCTTCCTAAAATATATAAATAAATAAACAAGCAAACAAACAAACAAATAAATAAATAAAACACCACCACAGGGGAGCCTATGTGGTTCAGTGGTTGAGCACCAGCTTCCCGCTTACAAGGTCCCAGGTTCAATCCCTGACCTCTGGTACCTAAAAAGGAAAATTCCCTCAATAAGGGAGTGGTTTCACATGTGAAATCTACCAAACATTTCATGAAGAATTAATACCAATTTGCTTAAAATCTTCCAAAAAATATAAGAGGCTGAAAATGACCCAACTCATTTTATGAAGCCAACATCACCCTAAAATCAAAACCAGATAAAGATACTACAAGAATAGGAAATTATATTTTCAATCACTCTAATGAATATAGATACAAAAATTTTCAACAAATACTTGCCAATCAAATCCAAAGCACAGTAAAAATTTATAAACCACAATCACTGTTTTTTAGTTTTTTATATGCAAGGGTGGTTCAACGCTAGAAAATCAGTTTATATAATACACCACATTTACAAATTGAAGGAAACAAAACAAATGATCATCTTGATTGACACAAAATATAACATTCTTTCATAGTAAAAACACTTCAAAAGACAGGAATAGAAGGGAAAATTTCTCAATATGAAAATTTCTCATACATGAAAATCCCGCAATATTGTACTGAGTGAGTAAAGCTTGAAAGCTTTTCTTTTAAGATCGAGAACAAGACAAGGATGCCTACTATCACCACTCTTATTCAGTACAGTGCTAGAAGTTCTAATTAGAGGAATTAGGCAAGTAAAAGAAATTAAGGACATTCAAATTTGAAAAGATGAATTAAAATTCTCACTATTTTCACATGACCTGATCTTATATTCATAAAAAATCCTATATGTCTATGACAAAGGTAATAAAGCTTACAGCAAAGTGGCAGGCTACAAGATTACCACACAAAAATTAATAATGTTTTATGTACTAGGAATGAATGATCTGAGGAGGAAATCATTAAAAAAAAGTTCCATTTACAATAGAAACAAAATAATCAAATATCTAGGAATTAAATTAACAAGGTATGTAAAGGACTGGTACTCAGAAAACTACAAAGCTGTGCTAAAAGAAATTAAGGAAGATCTAACAAATGCAAGGACTTTCTGTGTTAATGGATTAAGACGAAATATCATATAAGATGTCAGTTCTACCCGAATTGACTGATAGCTTCAACTTAATCTCATCAAACTGCCAACAGCTTGCTTTATAGAAGTGGAAAAGGCATTACCAAATTTATTTGGAAGTTCAGAAGTAGACTCCTCATCTATATAGTCAATTGATTTTTACAGTCCAACCAAATCTCCTTTACTGGGACTGAACAGTTTCTTCAACAAATGATGCTGGAAGAACTGGACATCCATAACCAGAAGAATGAAAGCGGACTCCTATATCACTCCCTATACAAGAATCAGCTCAAAATGAATCAAAAACCTAAACATAAAATCCAGCACTATAAAACTCCAGAAGATAATGTAGGAAAACATCTTCAAGGTTTGCTATCAGAAGGTGGGTTCTTAGAACTCAGACCAAAAGTGTGAAAAATGGGGGAAAATTTTAGAAAAATGGGACCTCTATAAAATTAAACACTTTGTACACAGAGAACTTTGTCAAGAGGGTGAAAATTCAGCTTAATCAAGGGGAGAAAATATTTGTAAATCACATATGTGATAAGGATTTAATATCCATGATATATAAAGACATACTACAACACAATAAAAAGGAGATAAACAACTCAATTTAAAAATGGGCAAAAGAGTTGAATAGACATTTTTCCAAAGAGTAAATACAAATTGTGGGGAAAAAAAGTTCAACATCATTAGCTATTAGGGAAATGCAAATCAAAAATACAATGAGATATCATCTCAAATCTATTAGAATAACTACTATTAATGAAACAGAAAACTGTGAGTGTTGGAGAGTATGTGGAGAAATAGGAATGGTTATTCACTGTGGGTAGGAATGTAGAATGGTACAACCACTGTGGAACACTGTTTGGTGGTTCCTAAGGTAGTCAGATATAGATCTGCATGTGACCCGGCAATACCACTACTAGGTATATACCCAGAAGAACTGAGAGCAGGGACACAAACAGATATTTGCACACCACTGTTCATAGTGTATTCTTCACAGATGCCAAAAGATAGAAACAACCTAGTTGTCTATCAAACCGATGAATGTATAAACAAATTGTGGTATATATGTATGATGGAATATAATTCAGCTCTAAGAAGAGATGCAGCGGTGAAACATATGACAACATGGATACACCTAGAGGACATTATGTTAAATGAAGCAAGCCAGATGCAAAAAGACAAAGATTGTATGATTTTGCTAGTATGAACTATATATAATTAGTAACCACTGGATTTAAAAGCTTGATTATAGGTCACCAGAAGATTAAAGACAGAGAATGGAAATCTGAGGCTTAATATGAGCAGACTGGTAAAAAAGTTCATTTGCAGATGTTTGGAAATGGACAGAAATGTTAAAGGCACATTTTAGTGTTTGTAATTAGAAGCACTATTATTTAGGTACAATAATGGTTGAAAGGGAAAGTCTAAGATTGCATATATCACTACAAGGAAAGCTACAAATGAAACTTGTATTGCATAGTGAACCTTCTAGTGGAAAATGCTTGTGGTTAATAGTGCATTTATAAGAAGGTTTTTCTCTGAAATAGAACAAATTGTACATTAATGTTAAAAGTTGTTAATAATAGGGTGATATTTGGATAAAAATACAACCAAAGCCAACCATGGACTGTAGGGTAGAGCAAGATACAAATATTCTTCCAACAAAGGTTAAAAAAAAAAAGAGGAAGGAGGAAGTATGATTAAAGTGACAGAAACTAGACACAAAGTATTATATTGCTAATCTCTATAAAAAATGAAATTTTAGATAAACTCATGGAGGTAGAAATAGATTAGCAGGTGTATATGGCAGGAGTACGATAGAGGAATTGAGAGGTGACTAATAAGGGGTAGGGGATTTTTCTTTTTGGAGTAATGATACTGTTCTAATAGTGATTGCAGTGATGAATTCACAACTCTCTGATTATACCAAATGCCATTGATTGTACACTTTGGATGAACTGTATGGTTTATGAGTATGCTTCAATAAAATTGACTAGTAAAAAATGATTATAGAGTGAGCCAAATTATATCAATGTCCACCTGAGTTTTGGTTGTGAGGATTAAATGCGAAATGGTAAGAAACTTTCTGGTGTGACTAAAGGAGTCTGTCTATATCATATTCCTGGTGCAAACTAAATGGATGTATACTTTAGAGACACCAAGCTATACACTTGGGTATTATACATTTTGGTATATGTAAATCATACCTGTAAATTAATTTAAAATATGACAACTTATTTAGTTTGATATTTTGTTCTACGTATTGCCCAAAAAAACCATTGACACATATTATTGAAAACTAGCAGCATTTTTGATAATAACACATCTCTAATCTGTAATATTGACCTTGGTGGTGAAATCCATACCCTTCCATATCACCATAAGAGGCATAAAAATTGGCTAGTTGATTAAGTAGTTTTATGTAGACTAGGACACTGGTGTTTCTATAAAGAAATTTAGACTTCTATTAAATCCATTTCTAAAACATGAGAAAACTAGTGAAACTGAGGCAAACATAGTGAGAGTTCAGAAAAGAAACAGTCAGTGAACCTGGAGACATTCCTCTCCTCCTATTTAAGCTTTTGGCCCAGAAGTGCCATGAACTCTTATAGAGAGTTTGATTTTTAATCACCAGTAGTAATGGCAAAGCATCAACTATATGCTTCATTAATAGCAAATTTTAAAAAGGGTAAATTCAAAATTAGGTTAAAACCAGGCATGCAATGAAGTAGTAATATTTGGATCCTAATTGTGGAAATATTCTGTAGAAATGTAATCATTCTACATATGCTACAATTGGTAGACAAGGACAATAAAGCACATATTACTGATATATTCCATTTTTTAAGGACACAGAGGAAAGAAATAGCATGCTACATAGAAATATGAGAGAGATGCAAAAATCAAAATTAAAATTTCAAGAGATAAAAAATACCATGTCTGAAGAAAAAAACACAGAATCTAATTAACATGTTGGACACTGAAAAAAATGATAACTGACAGCAATAGAAATCAGAGAAAAAATACTATAAAATTGAACAGAGCATTACTGAGCTGTGAAACAACTTCAACTTAACTAATATATGTGTAATTGGAATCTCAAAGTATCTGATGCCCAAAAAAAATATTTGAATAAAGGCAAAATTTTTTCAAAATTTGATGAAAATTATAAATCTATGGATCAAGAATCTAAAGAAATCCATGCAAAAGAAACATGACAAAAACATCTGGAAAGTTCCTGATCATCAAATTTCATTAAGATAGTGATAATGAGAAAATCTTATCAGCAGTGAGAAGACAGAAGACACTTTACATGCAAAGGAATGAAGTTAATATTACAATTGACTTTTCAAGCAAACAATTTAAGTCAGTGGACAGATGAGCAACTTTACTCAAAGTGTAAAAAAAAAAAAGAAAGAAAACCCTCTCAAACTAGATTTCTACACCTAGCAAAGGAATCTTCCAACAATTAAAAGACATAGTTAAGACTTATAAAAGCTGAAAATAATAAAAATTAATACCTATAGCATATGCAAAATATAATGGTTAGCAGAGTTCCAACATTTTCAAAAATTCAGTGACAGAGCCTGAATCAGTGAAGTTTCATGTTACTTAGATATGCTAAAACTGTACATTTGAAAGAATTATGAAAAATAGAATTGACTAGTATAATCATGTAATTTTGCAATTAGTGTAGCAAAAGGAAATGCAGGTTTAAAATTATAAATCACATCTTATTGTTAATTTAAATTTGTTTAAATTTATTTTGTTTGTAAATGAGAATTTTTGCTTATGTTTTTCCAGTCAAAAGACAAATTTTAATAATAAGCATTGTTACCACCAAGTAATGTGAATAATAATTTTTTTATATTGGCCTACATTTTATAACCACAGTGGAAGAATCAGTCAAACTGTTATGCATAAAACTGTCATTTTAGGAGAAAATTGCCTAAGTAATAAAATAACACTGTTGCTTCTTTCAAGAAAAAGTTCAAATGTTTGCCTGGATTCAGGTGAATCCTGCCCTAGCATTTCAGAAGATTTGACCAAGGGCTGGAATCTCTTAAACCTTTACTGGCCCTGCCTCCTCAATGCAGGTACCAGGGTCCATTCTAACCAGGTTTTCCACTTACTGTCAGAAGATGGCCACTGACAGGACCACTAGCTGCTGGCTTTTCTCCATCAAGAGTGAATAAGTGAAAACTATCACTATAAGCCTAGTATACAGTGGGTCTGATTACTAAGGTCAGAAAGGGCCACTTCCAAAAGAGAAATATTATAATAAAAATTCTTCCAATAATACATTAGAAACAAAGTTGGAGGGAAGGAAAAAAAGAATAGAAAGAGGAAGAAAGGGTGAGGTGGCCCAGGAATAGAAGAGAAATACTGCAATGAAGACAGGGACCGAGAAAATCTATTTTCTTACTCAGTTTATTCTCTTTAGGATTTTCTTTAGAGCCAGTTTGACATCCTTGTTTCTGAGGCTATAGATGAGGGGATTCAGCATGGGCACCATGTTAGTATAAAACACCGAGAGATATTTCCCTTGCCCCAAAGAGCCAGCAGACGATGGCTTGACATGAGTGAGCAGTCCAAATCCATAGAAAAGGCCAACAGTTATTAAGTGTGAGCTACAGGTATTGAAGGCTTTGGACCAGCCTTTAGTTGATGGCATATGAAGGATGCTGAAAAGAATAAAAGCATAAGAGATACAGATAATGAGACTAGATACTATGACAACTGTGCCTACGATAATGGAAGCCACAAGCTCATTGGCATAGGTGCTGCTGCAAGAGAGCTGAAGCAGAGGGAAGATGTCACACATGTAGTGGTTGATGATGTTGGAATCACAAAACGTCAGCCTGATCATACACTCTGTATGAGCCATTGCACCAGCAAACCCCATCACATATGAAGCAGACATAAGCAGAGAACACACCTGAAGGGACATGGTGACCGTGTACAGCAAGGGCTTACAGATGGCTACGTAGCGATCATAGGCCATGGCTGTCAGAACATAGCACTCAGAGTTGACAAAGAAGCAGAAGAAAAACAACTGAGCCATGCATCCTGCAAATGATATGATGTTTCTCTCTGAAGTAAAATTCATCAGCATTTTGGGGGTAAGGACGAATGAATAGCAGAGATCAATGAAGGACAGATTGAAGAGGAAAAAGTACATGGGGGTGTGAAGGTGAGAACTGACATAAATAAGATTAATTAAGCTCAAATTTGCCATGACAGTGACCACATAGTTCAACAAGAACAGAAAAAACAAGGGCAGTTGGAGTTGAGGTTGATCTGTTAATCCCATAAGGATAAACTCTGTCACAGAAGAGTCATTTTCCATAGCCATTCACTTCACCCATGCCCTGTAGGTACAGGGGTAAAGGTGATAGTAGCAATGTTTCCTCAGGCTTTCTCTCCAGTTTTACATGTAGATCTATTGGTTTACCAGAAGGAGGTTGTCTGAAGATATGCAGAAAGGTGTCCAGGAGCTTGAGGAGATTCCCCAGGCCTCAGAGTCCATACAGTCCTTCCCTCTTCTCTTCCCCTCTCAGCCTGTGCAAAGAACTCTTATGCCTTGGAATTTCCTCAGTTTGGCACAGACTTATCCCAGGCTCACAAACAGATCTGGAGGGCTCCCCCAATGCCTTTGCCTTAAGCAGTTGCAGGTTTGGAAGGAAATTAGTAAGTCAGACATGATTTTTTTCCAGGAGACTTCACTGATGGTTGGCCTTGTTGGCCCTTATTCCCCACTGTTCTGAGGGGGAGAAGTCTCTAATGATGAAGGAGGCACTAGACATGAGCACACTCTTCAGTCTTCGACATGCTAGAAAAGGTATTCTGGGGAATATGCCATGATTTCTACTTGCGAATATGCACAGAAGGTCCTCTTTGCTTGCAATGAGGAAAGAACACCATTATATGAGCTTCCCAATCAACTAGCTGGTTTAAATGAGAAAGAACTTCATGTATTATATCGATGACAAAATTGATAAGAGATACAGAAAAATATCCTCTCCCACATGATTTACTCGTAAGTCAAATGAGTCTCTTGAGGAGATAATTCCTTGAGCCTGCGTTTACATTATGTATCTCAGACCTACTATTAGATCCTCTGGGACTCAGTGTTCTAGTCAGCTTGTATTTTCCATGAAGAATTCCTAATCCCCAGTACAAAGGACTAATTACCCCCTTGGTCTTTCCACTCTCACACTCACATCATCTGGATCCTAAGTACAGCTCTAAAGAATGTCTAGGGGAAGCGTCAGTTGGCCATTTCTTGCTGTTTTCTAGAAGACCATGAGATTGCATTAAAATATTAGATCATTACTTTAAAACTATATTTACTTGTGTATTTCAACTCAAAAAAGTGCTCTAAAGAAGTTGTTGACAGTGGGTTCTCAAGTCAAACTGAATTTAATGATCACTTCTCCAATTCATAACTGTACATTTAGACAAGTTACGGACCTCCTCTGAACCTTTTTGTCCTCATGAAAATGAAGCTAAAAATGAGCTATTTCACTGGATTAATTAGGGGAATAAATGAGTTACTTCACATATAGTGTATATATCTATATATAATATAGATATTATATTATATATATTATACAATACACATTATCCCTGGCTTCTACCCATTAGATCCTAGTACAACATCCCTCCCCCATTACCAATCAAAAGTGAAAATAAAACTTTCTAGACCTAAAGAACCAGACATTTTCAAAAATCTCCTGAGAATATACACTGGCTATGTTTGGTTAAGTGCTTGTCTATGTGTATAGCCTGGACCTCTGTTCTGCTTCCTGGACATTCTATTTTTTGTTACAGATACCTTGAATTCAGATTCCTGAAACTGAATGGAGGCTTTTCTTAGGATTCTCAGCATTGCTCCTTCTAAGGTTATCATTGTCTATTATTTTCACGAATATCTAGGTAATTAATCCACAAACTATGTTTTCATCCTGTATTCCTCCTCCTCATTCACCATCTTCAACTAGTCTCTAATCCTTGCAGAATCTATCCACTTTATTTTTTTAATTTAATTTAATTTTTTATTATTTTTATTTACACCCCAATGTGGCCCTTCTTCTCACTTTACAGCTTTGTTTGACTCTAGTGGAATCAGATTTAGATTATCCTAATGGTTTTCCAATTTGGGGTCCTATGAAAGATGGCAATTTCACCCTATTTCATCCCATTCTCTAACTGCATATAGATAAATACACACAAATAGTCACACCCCTTATTTTTCTTCCCATTTCTCTACTCCTACCCACATGGTTATAATCATCACAAATTAGTTTATATCAGCAGTGCTGTTTTCCTTTGTTAAGGCTATTTTAAATGCTATCACAGCCAATCCATCATATGTATGACTGTTCCTTCAAATTTAATTCTTCTCCTGAATTAGTTTCATGGTTTCACTTATTCCTCCCAAGTTCTTCCCCATTTTTTTTATAAATCTCCTCTTCACAGTACTTCAACATTAAATCAGTTTTATATTCCTAAAAAAGTCTTTTCAGGAGCTTTCTGACCATATCTGAAACATGATATCTTGAGATCTTTCTTCACTCATATACTAGGGATTCCCTTTGTCTCTCTCTCAGGCTGGGTCTTCTGTTGCCTAGATCACATTTCTTCCTATTTCTAGATTTCCTATTCATTTTTCTTCAACACATACTACCTTGATTTCTTCATAAAAGGTACATGGGTTTCAAGTCTGACAATGCATGTCTGAAATTGCCTTAATTATAACTTCCCATTTATTAGAAATTTGTATGGGAATAGGCTACTGATTTTCAAGTCACCTTTCCTCATATTTTGGAGGCATTTAACCAGTCTTGAGAAATATGTTTCCCCACTGGATCATTTTATGGAAACCTATTACCTTCAACCCATACTAGAAGCTTTTAAAATAGTGTTTTTCTTCTATTTCTCAGAATTTTCATAATGATGTCTTTGATATATTTATTTTCATACATTAAGGGCAGCATGAGCTGGATATACTCTATAAACTCAAGTTTTTCATTTCTGAATATGTATCTTAAAATACGTAAATTATGATTTCCTACTCACTGCACTTTTTATTTTGTATCTGGAACTTTCATGAATCAGATGTTGGATTTCTTCATTTGGACCGACAATTCCAACGTCCTAAAAATCTCCACCCTTCACGTACTCTAGTGGTCACTGCATTTATATCAATGATAAAAGCTATTCCAATGCTAGAATAATAAGTCTATAGTAGAATAATAATAATAAGTCTACTTTGGTCCATTGTTCATTCCCCAATCTTAAGAAATTTGAGATGGTGATGGCCACTCTACTTCTAATAGAGATGGGGCTTATATCCCATGGAACAGATGGATGGAACTATCTTGCTTGCAGTTGCAGACACTCTGTTTCATTGGGATGGGTGTTGTCCATCTTCATCTCTTTGTTAGTTGTCCTGAGTGAGTTCAATGAAATAAAGAGTAGGTGCAACTCTGCTGAGATTCAAGGCTTAGCTGACACATGAATGACCAAAGATTTAAGTCTCTGGGACACATATTTATTAGGTATAGTGCTAATTACAGTTCCAAATAAAAGGGGCAGAAGAGGCATGTATAGAGAAGCTATAAATGAGGGTAAATCTCTTCCTCCAGGAAGGATAAATTCCAAAGTAAAGCCCACTGACAGGGTGCCATATTCCTGACCTGTCTTCCCTGCTTATAGTGTCTGGATGTTTCTAGAGCCTTCAGAAGTCCCACTATTTGAGGCACTGTTTACTGTGACAGTCAATGAGTTCCTGCTGTGATGTGAATAAGGGCAATCTCTAGAATGACCTCCCAACTCACTTAGAAATATCTTAGCCATAAAACTCATTTGTATTTACCGTTTCCCTCTTTTGATCAAGGACTTTTTCCAGATGCATTGCTAGTTGTTGCTGGGTAATAACCCCTTAGTGCAAGGGAGGCTCATAACCTGGAGTCATGGCTCATGTTTGGAGGAAGGTAGTACATTTACATGCTGAGTTTGGCTTAAAGAGAGGCTGCTTTTAAGCAACAAGGAGGATTTCAGGATGTAACTCTCAGGCAATATATAATACAAGGTTAAGTTTTAATTTGATAAGAAAAATTTCATTAGTACAATCACCAATATCAAGGGCCTGACATAATGGTCTGTCTTCCTTGTTGCCTTTAATACACAGAGATTCTTGCTATCCTATTAGAGAATGTAGCAGAACTCTCCAGGATGGGAATTAAATATTCTTTTGGTTATTGTGTATATCTTCACCTACTGAGAAAATGCCCCATGAACACCTGAACATATTTATATGACTTAGAAGGATGGCCCAGGTGAACCGCTCCCCATGCATCCCTCCCATCACTGATACCCTACTCTAGTGATCCTCGCCTGTCACAATTGTGACACTTCTGTGATCCAAAACCTCTAATAAAATGAAGCTAACAAAATAACCAAAAATTGATAAGAAAATAAGTTTTTAAAATAACAAATACAAAATTGAAAAAAAAAAGCTTTAGACCTTTGTCTTTCCTCACTAAGATCTGTTGTCTCGTATGTACCGTATGTTCACCCTGTGTCTTAATTTTTTTTTCATTTATATCTTCAAAGAATTTGAGATTACAGAAAAGTCACATAGAAGATAAAGGGCATTCCCATATACCTAACACATGCTCCCTTTTCTCTTCTGTTAATAACATTTTACATGCAGATGGTATATTTGTTACAATTGATGTAGAAATACTGAAGCATTGCTAGTAGCCATGGTCAATGGTTTACATTGTGGTTTACATTTTGGACCATACACTTTTATAGGTTTTGAGGAAATTTAAAATGGCCTGCATCCATTATTGCAAGTTCATACAGAACAATTCTAATTCCCTAAAAATGCCCTATTTCCATCTATTTTATTCTTCCCTCAGAACGTATGTTAACCACTAAGCTTCAATTTTTGAAGAAAAAGATTCATAGTTACTTGCAATAATATTGTGGGCTTGACATATTGTTCTGTTTTATTTTATTAGACACTGCTTATGTTCTCAAGGGATTCTTGTCCCTTTAACTGAGAGCATAGCAGGACTCCTCAGGATGGGAGTTTAATATTTTCTTGTTTATTGTGTGGGTCTGTACACACTGATAGCACACACTATGATAAGATGAACACTTACATATTCCATCGAAGCCTGCCCATATATTACCCACCCCCCCTGCCCCAGAAGTGACACCCTACACCAGTAACTTTCCTCTGGTATATTTGCCAAAAGAACATTCCAAATGCTGTAGTTTTAACCTGCAAATCCCCAGAGTTTCTAGTGCTTTCTTAATGCCCACATCCATGTGTATGCAAGATCAGTAGCTTCTCATTTATTTCCCTTCAAGCTTAGAAACGTTTATTTGTTGTGAATATGCTGTTTTATTTGTCCTTGTGAGCTAATATTATTTTAAATCCCTGTTCTGTAGTGTTGGTGAAGTTAGGAAGGAAAAGAGATAAATCATCTGCCATATACAACCATAGTCCTGTATTGCACTTAGAAAGTGAAATTGAAAGCACTCTAAAACAACATTGTCCTAGAGACTAGAGATTAAAGGTCACATATCTACAGATGTTCAAGTCTCCTGAGAGTAAATTATACATGAATTCTAAAATCCTGCAAATAGTCTCTATTAATTCAGGGTATTTACTGATGCATTTTCTACCATGACCATATTTTTTAGTATTTAGGTTATGAGGCATGGTGAACATAAGAAAGAAAGAGATACAGGCTTTGACCCTCAAATTTTTTGGTCTAGTTATGAATAACGAAGTAATTTGCAACAGGTACATCTTAGAACCTCATTATCAATCACAGTGCTAAAGTCTTTATATGACTTCTTTACTTCACCTTCATGACCATCCTCTGAACAAGGTTTCCATTTCTCACCTCTACATATCCCAAAGCTGGGAGCAGGAAATTTACTTTATAAGTTCAAAACAGCCCATGACAAAGATTCATAGTTAAGTCTATTTGAATCCAAAATTTATTTCTGTAATCATTATGCTATGCAAAGTTATATATGCTATCAGACAATTTTTTGTGCAAGGTACCATAAAGACTCCTTCAATTAAATGAGAGAAATCCAATCTAGTCAAATTGGCCTATATCAAAAAGATATAAATTTGGTAAGTCAAGGATATACATAGCTTCATTTATCAATGGACATGGACAAGTCATGTCATGGGGTTTGTGTCTCATTTCCACTTTTTTCTCTGCTTTCTTCTAGTGGGCTTTATTCTCACATAGACTATCCCTCATGTAGTCAAAGATAACTAACTGAATGCCTGAATTTAATCACATAAACTCAATAATGCCAGAGGGAAAACCTTTTTTTTTTGGCAGAAAAGAACAAGAAAAGACTTTAGTCAAGGGAATATTTCTGAATTAATCCCTGCCACCAGATTTTGATATTACTGTTAAGACAGGGCCATATATTATGAGGTAGGCAAGTTTTTCCCTAGCAAATGACTTATTTTGTGGTTCCTTTACCAGATAAGATCCAGTGAGAAGAACAAATAGCATAGTAAGAATTCCATAATGAGGATAATTTTACAGAATTAGGAATAGAGATATTCCAATATTGAAAGGGGAAAAACTTGATAAGGACTAATCACTGCAAAAAATGTCTGTCTTATTCCTAGAATTGGTGAAAAGAGGCAGTATAATCGGATTCTCAAACTCAGGGCTGATGCTCTATAGGAGAGGTGCCTGGATGTATGGGGGACGCAGGATTGTCTAAGTTGCTTCTGAATGGTGGTGTATTTAATACAACCTGGTCATTTGTGGTCAAAGGCTCATACCTACACTGTCATAATTATAACTAGTATCCTGGACACAAGCTTATATTGTGGTAGAATACATCCCTATGAATCAAAAATTCCATTCACATCCAGTAGGTTTGGTGAGTCCTGCAGGAAAGAAAGAAAAACCTATATCTGGAATCCATCTCTGAAAAGAGAAACTACTGACCTTCCCAGAATATAAGATTACAATGTAGTCAGGTTGCAACCAAGTAGCTGGATGGAATCCTGGAGGAACATTGGCACATCAAGCCATCTGTGTTACTCTCAGTTGCTGGTATTTTGGGCATTCAAAGGCAGCATTAGTTGTGTCAGCCTAGGGAAGTGAGAGCCCATGCTACTGGACCCATGGATAGCCTCCATCTCTGACGTCATAAAAACATCTTTCATATGCATATTGTACCAGTTCTGTATGGCTGGTGATGAAGACCATCTATTGACAACTGGATAAGCCATTTTATCCACTAGGTTAGGGAAAAAATACATATTTGAGGAAATAATGGATGAAAATTTCCCAACCCTGATGAAAGACATGAAAATTCATGTCCAAGAAGCACAACAAACGCCAAACGGAATAAATCTTAATAGGCCTACCCTGAAACACATACTTAGGCAGAATGTTAAATGCCAAAGAGAAAGAGAAAATTGTGAAAGCAGCAGAAAAATAATCCATCATATATAAGGGATTTTCAATCACATTTATGATGTTTCATCAGAAACCATGGAAGTAAGATCACAGTCATATGATATATTAAAGATACTGAAAGAGAAAATCTACCAGGCAATAATTCTTTATCTAGCAAAACAGTCTTTCAAAAATGCGGTCACCCCTCGGGATGAAGTGTGGTTTGCTGGCCTGGCGGGGGAGCAGCCGCGGCAGGCCAAGCCGCTGCCCCCATAATAGGGTGGCTGGTCGGACTCACCGCCACCCCTGAAGGGAACTCGGCATGGGCGCAGAGTGCCCTCGGGTCTCCCCTTCTCGGCAGCCATGCTTCCGCGGCCACCCCTCCTCCCGGATGGCACCACACGATGCCTGTGGGGCGGCACCCTTCTTCTCCTTTCTCCCTGTGCAGGCGCAGGGTGGAAAAATCCAGTTTGCCCTTTTCCCTTTCCCCGACAGCAGCAACAGCCAGGCGTGGGCGGGAAACTCCAGTCTGCCCTCCACCCCAGCAACAGCAGCCACCAATCCCTAAACCCTGCCCCTTCCCCCAGTAACAGCGACAGCCAATCCCTAATCACCACCCCTCCCCCATCCAGTACCGCCCACTGACCTTTCACCGGCAACCAATCAGAACAGGGCGTGGCTTCGACCAATCAGCCTTCCCCAGCCCCTATAAAACTGTTGCCTCTCCCTCAATAAAGGGGACTTGCGTGTTTACCTTGTCTCCGCGGTAGTTCTTCTGCCGTGTGCCCTCCAGTCCTGAGAGCCCCCGACAAGGGCCTGGCCTCCCTTGTCCCCAGTTCGTCGCCTGCTTCTCCAGGCGACCCCTTCATTGCCTGCTTCTCCGGGCGACCCCTTCGTCGCCGGCTTTGCCGGGCGACCCCGTCAGCCGAACCACGCAACCCCTGTGAGACCGACCCCTCGTCTGCTGCCGGACCGACCCCTCGTCCCAAGCGGGACCAACCCCTCATCCAGAGCTGGACCGACCCCTCGTCTGCAGCCAGACCCCACCTCTACCGACCGAGCGAGCCGCCGCACAAAAATGAGGGTGAGTTTGAAATATTAACAAATAAAACTAAGACTGCATTAACAAGAGGCTCTAACTATAAGAAACACTAAAGGGAGTGTTTGAAGCTTGAAAAGAAAATAAAGGAGGAGACGTGGATAGGCATAGAAATGATGATTATCAAAAAGTGTAGCTAAAGCGTAAAAAGACATAAAAAGACATAAAAAATGAGATAGGACATATGAAAGCCAAATGATAAAATTGTTGAAGTAAATAATGCCTCTACAGTACATCACTGAATGTTATTGGATTAAATTCCCCAATCAAAAAACACAGGCTGATAGAATGGATAAAAAACATTAGACATCTAGATGTTGTCTGCAAGAGTCATCCTTATACACAAGAATACAAATAGGCTGAAAGTGAAAGGTCGGAAAAGGCTATTCTATGCAAACAATAATAAAAAATGCACAGGGGTTGCTACACTAATACCGAACAAAACAGACATTAAATGCAGAACTGTTAAAAAAGATGAAGAAAAACATTATATATTAATAAAAGAGGGCAGAATCCAAGAAAAAAAAAATCATCAGAAATATTTATAACCTAACCAGTGGGCTCCAAAATAAATGAGGCAAAAACTGGCAAAACAGACAGGAGAATTAGATGTTTCTACATAATAGTTGGAGACTTCACTGTACCACCCTAATCAATCTATAGACTATCTAGACAATGGATCAAAACAGAAACAGAGAACTTCAGTAATATGGTAAACATACAAGATCTTACAAGACATATACAGAACATCATACCCCAAATTAGTAGGATATGCATTCTTCACAAGTACTCATGGAAATTTCTCCAGGATATACAACATGTTGCATCAAAAATCATGATCTAATAAAATTTAAAAGTTGGAAATTATATGAAGCATTATCTCTGATCATAATGGAATGAAGCTGGAAATCAATAATAGGGGGAGAATGGGAAAATTTGCAGATATATGGAATTTAAACAACACACACACAAACGTTCAGGGGGGTCAAAGAATAAATTGCAAATGAAATCAGTAAATATAGAGAGATGAAAGTAAATGAGAAAAAACCCATATGGGATGCAGCAAAAGCAATACTGAGAAGGAAATTTATAGCCCTAACTGCATATATTAAAAAGGAAGATAGGAGAAGGAGGCAAGATAGTGCCTGTTTAAGCTGGCACTCACCACCACTCACAGAAAAGGGATGAGAAGGGGCAAGATCCTACCTGAGTGAGCTGTTTTGGGAACCCACAGAGCAGGAGGCTTCAGGGCATTGATCTGGAGGGAACAAGAAAAAGAGATAAAAAGCACAAGGGAAAACCATGAGTTTCTAACCCCGTGGCTGGAAATGGTGGGCAGCTAAGCCCCACCCTTACGGCAAAAAGCCTCTGGGAAGTCCCTGACTCACACCAACCACCAAGTGGGAAGAAGCATTCACCAGGATTAAGAGGGCTCTGGCAAAGTATTAAGAGGGGTTTCCTTTCTGTGGGTTAGATTACCTGGACCCCATTTGAACTTTAGAGAGCATACCAGCTAGCAAGTGGTGGCCCCAGGAAGAGGGGAGAGGCAAATCTACTTAGGTAGCCTGACTTACCTAACCAACTTGGGCTTAGAGAGGGTGAAGTCAGGAAAGTTGACAGGTCCAGTGTTGAAAACTATCAATACCCCAACTTCCCTAAGGGAGGTGAGGAGTAGGAAGTGCTAAATAACCTTTCAAGTCCCTATTTAGGGTCCCCTGGTAGGGAGAGGATGTCTGGAAGAGGGTTGAGAGTCATTTCTCTGTGGTGAGTTTGGGTACAAGTGTCCCATTTGAATACAGAAGGGAACTCAACCTGACAAGGAGAGGTGAGGAGGAATTCCATCACATAGGCTATCATGTCCTGCTGCAATGGGAGAGAAAGCAGTAAGAATAGAAAGGGGGTAGGAACAGGCAGCCTCCTAATGAGCAGTAATCTCCCCAAGTGCAAGGAGTCTATCCCACCCTAGGGAAAGTAACTGGATAATTCCCTAGCTAACAGACCCAATGAGAAAATTTAGCTCAGTGGAATAATCTCTGCTTTGAATATATGAGGTTCCTGGCTAGATCCTTCGAGTAGTGATCTGCAGGTTATCAAACACCCAGTTGATACTTTTGGACAGGAAACACATAGAAATTATTTTTGTTTTAGCTTCTCTTGGGTCTCTTATTTTTTTTTTTTTAAAGGATCTTTTCTTTAAATTTAACTTAGTTTACTTGCTAAAACCTGATTGAAAACCTGCAGAGGGCAGGTTGTAGGGTAATTGATTGATGAACACCAACAGCCTGAGAAGCTTCTAAGGGGTCTAAGGCAGAAGATGTTTTTCCTAAGTTTTTGTTTGATTATTAGCTTGTTTGTTTTTTGTTCCTTGTTTCTTTTGTTTTTCTTGTTCCCTTTCTCCCCTCCCCATTTTTAAAAATTACGTGTCTTGTTTTATTATTTGCTATATTTCCCCATTCCTTTGTTGGCCTTTATTTTGTCTACCTATGCTATTTTTTCTTCTTCCTTTATCTTCAAATCTGCTTTCTGTTTTTTTTCTTATATTCCACCTTTCTTTTAGTCTTCAGTTTTTCTTATTTTTATATCTATCACCTCTATTCTCTGTTTTCTTTCTTTTTTAACTTTTTTCTTATTGTCTTTTTGTTTCACTTTCCCTCCCTTCTTATCATTCTGGCCTTTTAATTCACTCTAGAAAATATTTCTATTCAGTTTTTCATTTCATTGTTTGTACTCCACTTTTTAAGTCTTATTCCTCTGCACTTCTTACATTAGTTAATTATTCATTTTCCTAGGTCTTATATTGTTCCTTTTATATGTTTTATTATTATTATTACTATTATCCTTTTTTCCTTCTTACATCTTTCCCTTTCTCTGGTCCCAATATAGTAGAATTTGAGAGAGGTTCAATTATTTTCATATAGAGAGGAAAGTTTAAATGGTCCCTTTGTTTCAGTTCTCAATAGGCTTGAATTAGCATATATATCTTCCACATCTTAGGTAAGCTTTTAGCATGGACTTCATACATTCTAGATAAGCTTTTAGCATATTTGGCTTACATTTCCCCTGAATACTTAAAGTTTATAGACCTTGCATTATTAAACTGTTTCCTGGGACTGGAGTCATTGCCATGGTCACCAAGGGCAGGACTGAAGCCTCTTACCATCTTACACCCACAAGTCAGACAGCTTAGGTCATCTCTGAAAAGACAAAGAGCCTCCCGCCCATAGCTCACATCATTTCCCTCCTTTGCCAAAGTTTAACTTGCTAAGCTTTGGCATAATTATTGTTGGAGCTATGAGGTGGATGGCTGTTTGTTGTTTTGATTGATTATTTATCAATCTTTAGTGTAGCATCCAGGACTATTTTTAGAAGTTTAGAAATTTTCATTCTGGACAGCAGAATCCTGGGGTGGGGACCCCCTGCAGTCATCTTGGGGCTACCGGTGCTCACGTGGATTTCCAGTCAGGTTTCAGATCCATCTATTAATTTTATTTTACCCTTAAAGAGTTTACACCTTTCATCTAAAAGGGGTGCTGAAGGGAGATGATCTCTTTTCTGTAACTGCTTCCTGTTGGCCATGGGCTATAGTCATTGCCTAACAAGGTGTAAAACTCTTATTTTATTTTAACTGGAGGAAGATGGATCTGGCATTCTGTACAAAGTTGGATGAAGTTTTTATATGAATACCTGTTTTTAAAAGGACATTGGATTACAGAGGTAGACAAGGTTAGGTGCTTATAAAGATGGCATTCCTTTTTAAAAGCTGGTGGGAACAGTATATATATACCTTTTCTAAGTTATTTCTCTTTAGAGAGAAATTGCAATAGATACTTAGCTTTGTTTGAAGACACATTTCAAGCTGTTTAATGATTGGCACTCATGTGCTCTGTCAGTTGCTCCTGGTGAACAGGCACCCCTTGGGCAATTGGTTTCACTCAGGATTAGTACACCAAGTTGGAATTTTTTTTAGTTTTTAGCTGTGGGAGTGATCAGAACTACAGAATAAAGATTTTTTTTACATTTTGGTTTTAATTGTACAATTTCTAGTAATTTTGACTTGTTCAATAGGTGACTCATTATTAGCAAGCAAGCCTCATTTTTGCTACAAAGTAGAGTACAGTAGAATATAGTAAGTTGAATGAGCCTGGCTGAGACTGCCACTTTATTCTAAAGACATGTTTATCAACTGTTTAGAAAATGAATTTACTAGGAATTTAACATATCTAATATACTTCTGCACTTGATCCAAAATAGAAAAGATAACATTATAATTATTAGGCATATAATTAGTATAGGATAAGAGTACAGAACTTAATATTAATTAATGTATTACTTAATGCAAAGGATTTAGAGTTGCAATTAATAGTTTTAAGTTTCAGGTTTGTAATACTTTACATGTTATCTCTCCATGAGAGTAGGCCAGAATGCCAATTGTCTTTAAGTTTTACTTACAGTATCCTGGTATCATGGCTCCACTTAGCATGTTCTTTACACAGTGAGCAAGTCGCAGCATCATTGATCCTAGAGAGATTTTCCAGTATTCTACTAGCCTGGTGCATAGTGCTCTCTGGCACTATGAAACAGTGCCAGTTTGGAGGTGATATCCATTGTACACTTGGCTGTACTGAGTCATCATTGGCTGCTGCAGGAGCTTGAAACTGCAATGTAGTTTCCATCAACTTCAGGAGCAGAACCAGAGGCTGATATAGCAAATATTTTTAATTGAGGGGTCAGTGAACAGCCTAGCCAATAACTCACATGGAGAGGCAACTTGCAATGTATTCAAGGCCTGGTTTGAATGTACAAAAGAGTTTGAAAATGTTAAAGGTTATTCCTTGTTTTTATATATATTTTAAATGATTTAATGCAACACATATATCAAATGACTGTTTACTTACACAATTTTACCATGAAGATAACAGTAGGTACTTTACTTTAGTAATACAGGGAAAATTATTTTTCATTGTTAAAATGGAAACAGAAGATTCCCAATAGAATCAAGATAACTTTTTATTAGCATTTACTTAAATATGTACCTTGTAGCGGCCTTCAGACAGGTTTTATTATTATGAAGTTATTTTTTGCAACCAATACCAATTTAAGTTTTTAGTTAACAATGACTTCTAGAACTTGAAATATTTAAACGTTTTCAGTTTGGAAGATGTTTTACAAACTCTTTATAATTGGCTATAACCATATTGACTAGCCACCTCATGTTTAAATAAACTTATTAAATTACAATTACCAACCAAAGAAATTTACCCTATTTATTTAAGAGAGCATATCTACAATCTTTTTCCTTTAGCCTAATTTGACCAATGTGAACTTATGATTTCCATTACTTTAAAGATTTTGTACATATAATGTTAATTTAGTTTATAAGTTAACTATGGGAGATTACACTCGCGTTAAATAAAATTGAAACCATTATAGTTTATGCAAGGAATGTTCTCTTTTTTCCTTACAGGAAGCTAATAACTTCTTTTCTTTGTTTAAGTTATAAAAGCATACTGACTACCAGGTTTTAAAACACATTACACAATTACTTAATTTGTTTAATCATAATCCAGGAAAGATCTCTCCATAGTTTTTATGGACTTTTCTTTACTTACTGAAATTTGTCAATAGAGCCACTAATTACCTTTATTTTGTTGGAAAGAAATCTTCTTCTGGAAGAAAATAAGGCTCATCCGATGTAGAGAAGAATTTATTCTCAATCTTGCAAGAAGAGGTGAAGAACCAGATATGGCTGGTGCCCCAAACAAAGAAAAATGACACAATTTATACCCTTAAGCCTAGCACACAAGCTCTTCCTCAGTGTCTCCATAGATTGGATACTTCAGAGTTACAGCCTATCTGAGAAGACCTAACTTTCCTGAGCAGCAGATTGTGATTTAACCACTTCCTCTATCATATTCCAACCATTTTAGTTTTTACCTGCTCCCCTTTGTCAAATAAGGAATGGAATTTAGTGCTAAGTTGGTATTGACTTTGCTCTTTCTTGGGCATCTTTTTATTGCCTATAGGACTGGCTTAAGCTGGTTTCCTTCATTGCTGTTTAACCCGGGAGTGGGAGACTGAGGCAGTAGGCTGCCAGGTTACATTAATCGATATTTTCTTCCTTTATGTCAAAACTAAACTAATCTTTGTTTTTTACATTTTATGGCTGACAAGAGGTTTAAACTGGGAAATTACAGGGCAAACTGATACTTAATTCCTTAGCCTAGTAGATAGATTTAATCTGCCACACCTAGTCTTGCTTTCAAAGCTCTTGCAAAGAGGAGGCCCTTTCCCAATAGACTTTATAATCAGATTTTTATATGACCTTTTCATCCTGCTTAGTTTAATTTGGGCTCCAAGAATATTTATTCACATATATAACTGTATATTTAATTTTTAACAATTTGAATAGAATTTTAGGAATTTTCTCTTGTTAATTTGATATTATTATCCTGATGTATGAAGACATACACTGAGCAAATGGGCAGACACAAATAGACACAGAAATACAACTCATTGATGTTACTTATACTTTGCATTATTTTATATATTATTTAGCTTAATTTGGGGTTCAGAAATATATATTACTTTATAACTGCATATTTAACCTCAACAATTTGAGCAAATAGGCAGACATGAATAGTTTGACACAAAAACATAACTTTAGTTATTTTAAACTTCTAATTTTTACAAAACAAGTGTGACTGCAAAACATTTCAAAGACTCCTGAAACTTTTCTTAATTTTCACTATGACTGTGCAGTTTTACACTATGACCATGAAATTTTACACAAGAATTTTCTTTTTTAATTAATGGATTGTAACCAAAATGTTTTTAATGCTTTAGCACCATTTTTTGTTTCTGACTTTATATTTTACTTTGAATTTAGCAGAATTTTGGATAAGCAACAAGATTAATTTTATGTATATTTACTGAGGCTATTTGAAGCCTCAGGGAGACAGACTGGTTTCTCTCATGAATTGCCACTCTTAGGAACACTGACCGTCAAGGCAGGAGACTTCCCCTGCCCCCCCCCCCCCTTTTTTCCCCAGTTTTTGGAGATAATAAAACTCCAGTGGTCATTTAACCTTACTCCATCAGGCAGCAATTTATTTAGTTTACACTTGAATTCATGAGAGAAAGTGTTACTAATACCAGGATAGGAGACAGGGGTGTCCCAGCTCTTAGAAGCTATTATGAAATAACCATAGGCAAAGGCAAGAGATGAGGTTAGGCTTGAAGTAACCATAAACAAAGGAAAGGTTAGTTTAGAATTTACACTTAAACAATAGTTTCAGGCTAAATTCACCCAGCTATAATTTCAGTTATTCTCTTTCTGCTGTTTTATAATATAAATGCATTTATAAACGATCTTAACTCAGTTACAGTTTTTATTAATTTTTTAACCTTAAGGTGAATTGGATACCTTTATTAATTAAGCTACAAGAATTTTATTAATAACAATTCTTTGAAGTCTTGCCTTTTCTTAGTAATGGAACAATTTTCATGTGCAAGTTATGCATTTAATTCAACAGCAAGAGAGTATTGGCATTTAAAGATTCATTTTAAACTACCTTTTTACGGTGAATTCTTAGGCACCAGCAACTGACGAAAGCCAAACATAGATTAAAAAGTGGCATTTCATTCCTTTTTGTTTTCTTCCTCTGTAGTTTCACAACCCTGAAGTTCCCAGCCAGACTATTGGAAAGGCTATCAAGTGATTAGCAGTCTATTGTTTCAAACAATAGACTCTTTTCTTCAGATGATTTTACAGTTCTAAAACATTCCAAAGTATTTCTATAAACTTACAGAGAGAGAGATTTTGGCCTTGACACCCTAGGGAGGGAATTTTACTGCATTTATTTTGATCCTGCTCTTCACCCCCTTCACTTACCCCTCTTCCAGGCAGTTGGGTGCACAACAATCAAATAGGAATGTGGCTTATGAAAAGAAGGTGAGGACTCACTGGAAAGGGGCAAGCCGCTCTCCCCTTTCCAGCTTTCTGCCAAAATGGGCAGACAGAACCTATTCAAATATGGCAACTCTCCCAGGGACCCAGCCACCCTGACTGGGACAGCCCCAACAAACTTGGGTGTGTAGCATGGACACAGACAGCCTCCAAGCCCCAGCAAAGGGGCAGACCAGAGACATGACAGCAGAGCATGCACAAACATCTAGACTCTGCAAACATCCAAACTCCTCAGTTTTGCCCCATAATCAATTCACCCCCTTGCCAATGGCAAGGGAGGGTTCCAGCTCAGTTAAATTTCACTAATTTACATAACCACACAACTCCAACACTAGCATTGAGGTGACACAGACAGAAGCACAAAGGTCATTAATCTGACCCACAAGTTCTATAAACATGTTTTTTCATTATGGCTGCACCCACAGCCATCACAAACCTTAGAACACTTAACATTTGGTATAAAGCAAATTCATTCACAATTCAGCATCATAACAAAAGATTCCAGCTAGACATTTTCCACTGTTTAACTTTACACCCAGACCAAGCTCCACTAGAAAAGCCGATCCATTTTCCTGTAACCAAGTTTTGTTTTTTTTTTAATCCAGATCAATTTCCAGGATGTTAGGACTTGAACCTATAAATAGCCCTTCCTATTATAATCAAGCCTCCACTCCTTTAATGGATATAAGACCAGTACCAGATTCGAACATGCAGTTAGATAAACCCAAAATACCAGGGCTTTTTCCTGGTTTTTCTCCAGGACATTAGGACTTGAACTTATAAACAGTCCTTCCTATTAAAATCAAGCCTCCACTCCTTTAGTGGATGTGAGACCAGTACCAGATTCTAACATACACTTAGACAAACCCAAAACACCAGGGCTTTTTCCCATTTTTTCTCCTTTTTCCAGACCTAGAGAGAATGGCTTTCCCCCAATTTTCTGGGGCTATTAGGGTTCTCTCGGGAGGTGATCAGCTCCCCTTCCTAGCTATTAAAGCTAGGGCTTTCCAGACTGTGCTCACCCAGGGAGTCTTACCTTCTTCCATGTTCAGAGTTCTTTTTCGTTCCCAGAATCTTTTTCTTCAGACCTTCGGTGCCCTCAATTTTCATCGGGAAGATTCCAGTGGAGCCCACATCTTTTCTGGATTATATTTAATCCAGTGGCACCCAGATTTGGGGTTCACCCAAGTCCTCCCAGCTTCCTCAGGGATTTGGAAGGGGCAGCAAAATGCTACCATCTCTGGCCTTTATTTGCAGTCCCTTCATGGTCACCAAAAATATAGTAGAATTTGAGAGAGGTTCAATTATTTGCGTATAGAGAAGAAAGGTTAAATGGCTCCTTTGTTTCAGTTCTCAATAGGCTTGAATTAGCATATATATCTTCCACATCTTAGGTAAGGTTTTAGCATGGACTTCATACATTCTAGATAAGCTTTTAGCATATTTTGTTTGCATTTCCCCTGAATACTTAAAGTTTATAGATCTTGCATTGTTAAACTGTTTCCTGGGACTGGAGTCATTGCCATGGTCACCAAGGGCAGGACTGAAGCCTCTTACCATCTTAAACCCACAAGTCAGACAGCCTAGGTCATCTCTGAAAAGACAAAGAGCCTCCCTCCCATACTCACATCACCAATACTTTTCTTTCAAGGGAACGTAGACAAAGACAAGGAAATAAATAGGAGGAACAAAGTGTCAAAGAGAAAACTTACAAAACACACAAAAAAAGCAACTAAATAAAACCTGAGTAGAGAGAGAAACTAATCAACTGCATAAACCCATCAAGAAAGAGATGCCTAAACACCAACCAAAAAATTATAAACCATACTAAGAAACAGGAAGACATGGCCTAGCCCAACGAACAAACTAAAAACCAGAAGGAATACAGAACATGGGAAAACTAAGCAGAGCCATCCAAACAAATATCATGAACCAACTAAATGAAGTGAAGGAAGAGATAAAGAATATTAAGAAGACATTGGGAGAACATACTGAAGAAATTGTAAACATACATAAAAAGAACAGATATGATATGATGTAAGCCCAGTTCAAGAAATAAAAAATACACAGATTTGAACAAGCAGGGTAAAGAATTCATAATGTGGAAGACAATACATCTGAAATCAAACAGATAGTAGAACAGATAGGTAAAAAGATAAAAAAAAAATCTGGCAGGGACTTAGGGATTGAATGACAACACAAAATACTCAAACATATACATTATAGGCACCCAGAAGGAGAAAAGAAGGCAAAGGGGACAGAGCAAGTATTGGAGGAGATAATAGCGGAAAACTTCCTGACCCTATTGAGGGAGATGGATGTACATGTCCAGGAAGCACATTGCACCCCAAATAGTATAAATCCCAACAGGCCTACTCGAAGACATATGCTTGCCAAGTTGTCCAGTGTCAAGACAAAGAGAAAATACTGAAAGCAGCAAGAGAAAAGAGAACCATCACATACAAGGGAAAATCAGTAAGATTAAGTGTTGATCTCACATCTGAAACCATGGAGACAAGAAGGCAGTGGTATGACATATTTAAACTGCTAAAAGAGAAAACTTCCAGCCAAGAATTCTCTATCCAGCAAAGCTAGCATTCAAAAATGATGGAGAATTCAAATATTCACAGATAAATAGAAATTAAGAGAGTATGCCAATAAGAAATACCAAAGGGAGGTTGAAAGAAAAAACAGGAGAGAGAGAGAGTTGGAGGAGAGTGTAAGAAAAAAATAAAACAAAATAACAAAAAAAGAGAAATAAAAACAGCATGTGACATACATAAACCCAAAAAATATAGGGCTAATGTAAGTAATTCCTTGACAATAATAACACTGAATGTTAATGGATTTAACTCACCAGTCAAGACACTCAGACTGGCAGAATGTATAAGGAAATATGACCAATCTATATGCTGTCCGTAAGAAACCCACCTTAGATCCAGGAATTCAAGGAGGGTGAAAGTGAATGGCTCGAAAAGATTTTTACAAGCAAACAACAAACAAAGAAGGGCAGGAGTAACTATACTAATATTGGACAAAATTGTCTTTAAATGAAAAACTATTTTAAAAGACAAAGATGGATACTATATATTAGTAAAAAGGATAATCTTTCAAGAAAGAATAATCATAAACATTTATGCACCTAACCAGCTCATCTCAAAATACATGAAGCAAATACTGGAAAAACTAAATGAGGAGATAGATGCCTCTACAATTATATTGGGGGAATTTAATACACCATAATCTCCATTAGACAGAACATCAAAACAGAGAATCAAGAAAGAAACAAAGACTTTGAATAATATATTAGTGGACCTGCACCTAGTAGATATATACAGAACACTACACCAAATACAGCAGGATACAATTTCTTCTTAAGTGCACATGGATCATTCTCCAGGATAGACCACATGTCAGCCCACAGAACAATTCTCAATGAATTCAGAAAGATTGAAATTATACAAAGTAATTTCTCTGTCCACAATGGAATGAAACTGGAAATCAGTAAGGGACAGAGAACCAGATTAGGCACAAAGGTATGGAAGTTAAACAATATACACTTAGACAAACATTGGGTCAAGGAAAAATAAGTAACTACCTTGAAATGAATAAAAAGGACAACCCAACATATCAAAACTTATGGAATGAAGAAAAAGCTATATTGAAAGGGAAATTCACAGCCATAAACATATATATCAAAAAAAGAAGAAAGAGCTAAAATCAAAGACCTAACTTTCCACCTAGAGGAATTAGAAAAAGAACAACAAACTAACCACAAAGGAAGTAGAATGGAAGAAATAACAAAGATTAGAGCAGAACTAAATGAAATAGAAAAAGCACTAGAAAAAATAAACCATGAGCCAGTTCTTGGAGAAGATCAATAAAATTGACAAACCCTTAGCTAGATTAACAACAACAACAACAACAACAACAAAAGAATAGAGAAGGTGTAAATACACAAAAAAGTACATGAGGAAGGGTCAGTGGTGACTGACCTCAAAGAAATACAGAGTATTATAAGAGAATACTTTGAAAAATTATATGCCAACAAGAACATTAATTTAGAGGAAAAGGAAAAAAGTTTTAGAAACACACAAGCAGCATACATTGATGAAAGAAGAAATTGGTGAATTCAACAGACAAATCACAAGTAAGGAGATTGAATTAGTCATCTAAAACCTCCCAGTTAAGAAGAGCCCAGGTGAATTCTACCAAACATTCTGGAAAGAACTAATACCAATCATTCTTAAACTCTTCCAAAAAATAAAAGTAGAAGGAACACTGCCTAATTTATTCTATGATGCTAACGTTACCCTATAACCAAAGGCAAAGAAAGAGAGATGCCAGAAGAAAAGAAAATTATAGACCAATCTCTTTAATGAACCTACATACTAAAATCCTCAACAAAATACTTGCTACTCATATTCAACAATACATCAAATGAATTATACACTATGACCAAGTGGGTTTCATCCCTGGTATGCAAGGATGGTTCAACATATGAAAATTAAACAATGTAATATAGCACATAAAAAGATCAAAAGAAAAAAATTACATGATCATCTCTATAGACAAAGAAGAATCATTTGACAAAATACAGTACCCTTTCCTGATAAAAACACTGCAAAGGATAAGACTAGTGGGAAACAAGTTAAGGGGTATGTACGAAAAACCCACAGCTAACATCATATACAATGGTGAAATACTAAAAGCTTTCTCTCTTAGATGAGGAACATGACAAGGATGCCCATTATTGCTGCTCCTATTTAACATTGTGTTAGACATACTTGCTTGAGCACTTAGGCAAGAAAAAGATTTAAAAGGCATCAAAATTGGAAAGGAAGAAGTCAAAATTTCACTAATTGCAGATGACATGATCCTATACATAGAAAGCCCTGAGAAATCTACAACAAAGTTTCTACAGCTTATAAATGAGTTTAGCAATGTCACAGGTTATATGATCAATGCTTGAAAATCAGCATTTCTGTACACCAATAACATGCAGTCTGAGGAGGAAATCAAGAAAAAGTCCCATTTATGGTATCAAGTAAAAGAACCAAATAGCTAGGAATAAACTTATCTAAAGATATAAATGACTCATACACAGGAAATTTCACAATACTGTTAAAGGAAATCAGAGAAGACTTAAATAAATGGAAGAAACTTCCCTGTTCATGAATGGGAGGACTAAACATAATTAAGATGTCTATCTTATCCAAACTGATGTATGGATTTAATGCAATCCCCCAAAATAATCAACACAGCATTTTTACCAAATTGGAAAAACTATGAAATTTATTTGGAGGGGCAAAAGGCCCAAATAGCCAAAGACATATTAAAAAAGAAAAATGAAATCAGAGGAATCACACTACCTGACTTGAAAACATTTACAAAGCTACAGTGGTCAAAACTGCATGGTATTGGTGGAAAGATAAACATACTGATCAATGGAAACAAATTAAGTTCTGAAATAGATCCTTGCATATACAGTCATCTGGTATTCAATGAGATGACTAAGCCCCCTCAACTAGGAGAGAATGGCCTTTTCAACAAATGATGCTTGGAAAACAGAATATCAAAATCCAAAAGAATGAGAGAGGAAAACTTCCTCACACCTTATACAAAAATCAAATCAAGATGGATCAAAGATCTAAATATAAGATCCAAGACCATAAAGAGTGCTGAGAACCAGCTCAGCAATAGGTTGGCTCAAGGGGAAGGTGATGCAGAACTTGAAGAAATAAAGGATCAAGAGTAAGACATAAGAGAGGAAGTAAAGATGAGACTAGGGAACTCACAGCTTCTGGAACTGAAAGCCTCAACCCTAATTTCCACATCATATTTATTTAGGGACTAACAAGCAGCTATCTGTTATTTACAATAATAAGGAATGGGAACAACATTTACAATAATAAGGAACAGGTCATACAGATTTCAAATGCCTCATCACACAAATTTTTTTTATGCTGACTAGATGGTGTTCCATCTAGTCAAGCCCTGGTGTTCCTAAGCCCACACTTTTTGTCCATGTTGTGGAAACATTTCAACTTCAAAGCATGTTCCTACTATTTTCCCACAACTTTTCCCCTTTTTTGTTTTTAAAAAGTAATGATGACAGATTTGGCAATTTCTTGCTGTTTGAATGAACACAAATAATGGTTTTGAACAAAGTAAGGGATGAAAGATTTTTAGTATTCCAACAATATTATAACTTTTATGAACATGAGAAATCATGGTACTTTATCAATTATAGGAGATGGTATGGCTTTGTTTTACCCAAATAAACAACATTTAATAATTTGATAAAGTAGCAGGGACCTTACTGCTTATCCCATTTGTTTGCCTATCCCAGGCCCTTAAGATACCATTGTCTCTGATGTTTCTTCGTAGGGTCATTTCCATAGGTTTCTTCTAGGCAGTCAGATTCATTGCCATCAGGCCAGGGCAGAAAGCCTTGAGGAAGAATTGCAAAAGTCCATTGTTGACCTTTTCACACAGTTTTTGCACTTTTTTTATTCATTCAGGTTTGTTTTACTTTTACAAAACACATCTCACTGAATGCTACCACAATTCTTTTACAACTTGTTGTATGCATATTATTCTGTCCTGCATATCTCCACTTCTGATTTTAGAAACCAACCATTTTATTTTAGGACAAAATACACCTTATTAAATTTCAGCTGGCAGTCCCTCAAAATGTTAACCTTTTTCAATATTTGCTTAACTTTTACATCTTTCATTTTATCCTATGAAGAAAAATAAATCATTTCAATTTTAGCAAGAACTACTTTTTATGAAGAAACTTATAGTTTCTGTAATCAAGACTTACAGTTTTTATTATTATAGAGATCTCATTAATATTTTAAACTTAGGTAGTAATATACGTGCTTATTTAATTTTTGGCCATTTGAATAGAGCTCTTTCAGAACTTTTTATTTATCAAATTATATCACCATCCAGAGGTATCAAAATATACATTGACAATGAACAATCACAATAACAATTACAACTCACACTGAAACAATTACAACACACATTGAACAAACACAAAGACAGTTCCAAATCTACTAACCTAGATTTAATATCTTCATTGACTTTTTAATTTTTTACATTTTTAAAATTAAAGTTAATAGATCACAAAGAACATTACATTAAAAAACATTTTTAAAAACCATAAAAAACATCAGAGGTGCCCATATATCCCACTACCCACCCCATCATTTTTGTAAATGGTATTTTTTGAAGATATATACATCACAAAAAATGTTACATTAAAAAATGAGATTCCTGTATACCTCCCATCCTCCCACCTCACTCCTCCCACACCAACAACCTCCTCCATCATTGTGGCACACTCATTGCACTTGCTGAATACATTTTTGAGCACTGCTGCACCACATAGATAATAGTTTACCCTGTAGTTCATACGCTCCCCTAGTACACTCAGTGGGTTATGGCAGGATATCTAAAGTCCAGCATTTGACTTTGTAATATCATTTAGGACAACTCAAAGTCCCAAAAATGCCCCCACATCACATCTCTTCTTCCCTTTCCCTGTCCTCAGCAACTACTGTGGCCACTTTCTCCACTTCAATGATACAATTTCTTTTATTACTAGTCACAATAGCTTTATAGTAGAATCTCAGTAAGTCCACTCTAACCATATTTGATTCCTCCATTCTGTGGACCCTGGGATGATTATGGCCACTCCACCTCTAGATCAAGAGGGGGCTTAGATTCCACATGGATGTTGGATGCAATTTCTCTGCTTGCAGTTGTCAGCACTCTTGATTCCCTGATGTGGTGGTTGACCATCTTCACGTCCCTGTTAGCTGACCTGGGTAAGTCCAGTGAACCAGAGAGTAGGAGTTGCCACTCTGCTGAGGCTCATGGCCCAGCTGGCACATGGGCAGTCCAGAGATTTATTGATTTTAATTTGACTTTCCCAAGCCAGGCTTGCTTTATGATGCCAGGCTTGAACAAATTCTGTAGTTTAGGTACTTTGATGTAAAGCCACTCTAGAAACAGCAGCTACTATAGTAAGGACAATAATGTCCATAATAGCTGCTATACTCCTAGAAACCTTTTTGCATGCTTAATTACCTTTTGTAAGAATAATAGCAAAGCATGTATATCAGGTGTAAGAATAATAGCAAAGCATGTATATCATGTATATCAGGTCACCTGATATAAGAGATGTAACCAAGCTCTTACAGTGGCTGTTATTATAGCTAACATAGCTACCAGCAAGTTGGGAGCAGTATCTAGCAATTCCAAACATTGTTCAACTTCTTGACTTAGATTTTTAATTCACCCCCAGGTGGGAGGTGAAGCTGCTCTAGTCTTTGGAATGGGACCCAGCCATGTAGTTTCCAGCATCAGTCTCTGTCTGTATGACCGAAGGTTCTGGGTTCCACAGGAACTTTTGTTGTCCTTTGGCATTCATGATTTGGTTTTATTCAATGAGCTGGCACCCACACAGGATGTTCTCCATCTCCTAGGGAAATACAAGCATACTCTCATCCCCAAGTTAACACTTTCCCTGTTGACCATTTATTGGTCAGTGGATCATTCCACAAAATTAAAGGTTTTTCAGACAGAGAATGGGTTTGAGTTTTAGAATTGGTTTGGAAATGCCTTTCAGCTGCTGTCTCTTCTAGGGTTGTTCCACAGTTAAGAAAATTAAGAGTAAATAATGCTTTGTGTAACTGCACCTGTCTCCCTGTCTCCCCCCCCCCCTTTTTTTTTTGTAGCATGAGTTTAAGGGTTTGCTCAGAGATTTTCCAACCATTTTTTCTCATATAACCAATTTTTCCATAATTAAAACATTTTTCCAGAGAACCTCTTATTGCGTCTCATCTCTGCCATAGCTTGAGCCATCATTATAGCATGGTGGCCCTCCATCCCTACATCCTGGCACAATTTAACTCCATTTGGGTTTTGAGGATCAACTCCGGGAGCTGTTATTTCTCATATGTAACTGGAAAGGCCATTTGAAGATCTTCCAAGTCACCCTTCCTTCTAGCCTGTAAAATTCCTTGTTGTAAAGCTCACAATTTTGGCTGAGCATCTCTGGGTATGGGAGGAGGAGAAAGAGGTGTCAGCAGAGGGGAAAGTGACTTTCTAAAGTCAATTAATGAAAGAACTGAAGACAGAACAGTTTTAGATTTAGTATCATCAAAAGATTCAATGGGAGGAAATTTATCACATTCTCTATCCTCATTCTCCTCCTCCTCATCTTCTATTTGCAAGGATCCCAAAACAGATTTAACAATAGTCAAAGTGGATTAAATAGTAACAGTCGGCGGAACAACTTGTACATGTAATTTTTAAAAACTCTTCTCACTCTTTCCCAGTGTCTTAATTCTAAACTTCCTATTGCTGGGAACCATGAACAATATTTTTCTACAATCTGTAAGAGTTCTAAAATACAAGGCTCATTGACTTTAGCTACTCCTGCTTTGAGGAGTTGTTTCAAGATACAGACATATGGTTGATATTTTGTTGAACCATCTCCATTTCCCATTGTAACCCTGTGAAAATCCCTGAGAGTGTCCTTCCTTACTGAGGACTTGCAATGCCTTCTACACCACTTGGGGCTTTATGCCATTATACCACTTTTTAGTTTCACTCCAAGTGAGCCTTCTTCCCTTCGAGTCCCTGTTCAGGCACCAGTTGCTGAGAACCAGCTCAGTAATAGGTTGGTCTGAGGGGAAGGCAATGCGGAACTTAAAGAAATAAAGGATCAAGAGAAAGACACAAGAGAGGAAATAAAGATTGTAGCAGAGGACTCACAGCTTCTGGAACTGAAAGCCTCAACCCCAGTTTCCACATCATGTTTATTTAGGAACTAACAAGCAGCTTTGTATTATTTACAATAATAAAGAATGGGTACAACATTTACAATAATAAAGAAAGGTCATACAAATTTCAAACACCTCATCACACAAACATTTTTTCATGCTGACTAGACAATGTTCTGTCTAGTCAAGGCCCAGTGTTCCTAAGCCCACACTTTTTGTCCCTGTTATAGAAACATTCCAACTTCAAACCACGATCCTACTATTTTCCCCCAACAAAAGACCTTGGAAGATAATGTAGGGAAACATCTATAGGACCTTATATTAGGAAATGGTTTCATGAACTTCACACTTAAAGCATGAAAAGCAAGAGAAAAAATAGATAAATGGGACAACCTCAAAATTAAAAATATTTGTACCTCAATGGAATTTGTCAAGAAAGTGAAAAGACAACTTACCCAATGGGAGAAAATATTTGGTAACCATATATCTGATAGGAGCTTAATATCCAGCATATATAAAGAAATCCTATATCTCAAAAATTAAAAGACAATCCATTTAAAAAATGGGCAAGTGATTTGAACAGACACTTCTCCAAAGAAGAAATATAAATGGCTAAAAAGCACATGAAAAGATGCTCAACATCACTAGCTATTAGGGAAATGCAAATCAAAACTACAATGAGATATCACCTCATAACCATTAGACAGGTGGTCATTTAAAAAAATAGATGACTACAAATGTTGAAGAGGATATGGAGGAATGGGAACACTTATCTACTGATTGTGGGAATGAAGACTGGTGCAGCCATTGTGGAGGACAGTTTGGTGGCTCCTCAAAAAACTAACTATATATTTGCCATATGAACCAGCAATTCCACTGCTGGGTATATACCCAGAAGAATGGAAAGCAAGGACACAGTTACATGCACACCAGTGTTCATTGTGTCATTCTTCCCTATTGCCAAAAGTTGGAATCAAACCAAATGCCCATCAACAGATGAATGAATATACAAATGTGGTATAAACTTACAATGGAATATTACTCAGCTGTAAGAAGGAATACAGAATTAACACATGGGATAACATGGGTGAATCTTGAGGACCTTATGTTGAGTGAAGCAAGCCAGGCATTGAAGGACAAATATTACATGACTGCACTGACATGAATTAAGCAAATCCAGCAGACTCACAGAGCTAGAGCCTGGAGGACAGATTTATAGGAAAGAGAAAGGGTGAAGAAAGTTGTGAACCAATGCCCATGTGGACTAAATCTATGATAGGGTATAAATGAGTATTTGTACAGGGAAGTGATATGCAGGGGTATAGTGATACTACTGGGTTGGGTGGTACAAATTTGACAGGGGTGTAGGTTGGGAAGGGTGGATTGGATGGTCCATGGAATTGGGGTTGGGGTGGGAGAGGGAGCAAGTGAACACGGGTTATTGGCCAGTATGTAGTTGAATCTACAATGCTGAGAAAGATCTTTTGACAATATGACAAGGAAGGATTACTGGTTTAGGGTGTTGGATGGATTGCCATCCTGTGGAAGCCAGATATGTTCTCAAACAAAGGGGTAGGTATCTCTTGAGAGCATGGGTGATTCCTAATAGGAGAGGACAAACCAATGTGGCAAAACCTCAGTGTTGTTGTAGGTAACTGTGAATTTTTTCCTTCAAGGAGTAAAGCATGTTGGTTGCCATGGCCATGAAAGGAGAGGGTGGGGAGAATAGAGTAAATGGCTGAGGGGGTATTTAGGGGCAATGGAAGAGTTCTGCATGATCTTACAATGATGGATACAGGCCATGTTGAATTTCATCAGAAATTTATAAAGTTTATGGTCTAGAGAGTAGACCATAATGTTAACAATTGACCATAGTCAGTGACTTTGTTTCAATATTTGTACATCAGTTGTAACAAATGTACCATGCAGATATAAAAAGGTTATTGATACGGGAAGGAGAAAATGTGGAGGGTGTTGTGAATCTGGGAGTTCCCTGTGTTCTGTGTGTGGCATTACTGTGACTTAAAAACTTCTTTCAAGACAAAATGAAAAAAGGTAAGACACTGGAGAAGAAATGGAAGAAAATGTCACTGTACATACAGGACAACAAATATTATAGTGATGAAAGGCAACACATAAAATTTTTTTTGAAATATTTTTCTCATATGTTTAATATCCCAATTTTAAAATTTTATTTTAGTTTTAGTTTTTAACTTATTATATTTTTCTTTTCTTATGTTTAAACCTATTATTAATTCATTTTTCTATTAATCATATTTGGCAATATTCTTTTCTTCATTTTTGAAGAAGTTTTGGACCACAGTAAGGTTTTACCAGTAGCATGGGAGGACCATTGGTGTGGGGTGTCAGTGATGGGGGATGCATGGGAGGAAGTTACCTGGGCATATATATAAGGTACATAAATGTGTTTAAATGTTCATGGGGCATTGCCATAGTGAGTGGAGATGCACACAATAACTGAAAGAATATTGAATTCCCATTCTGGGGAGCTCTGCCTCATTCTTTAATGGAAGAGCAACAATCCCCTAAGTGCAGGGCAATGACTAGTAAAGAAGGATGGTCCATTGATGGGGCCTTGATAGAGAAAATTATGCTTATGAGCATTTCCTCTTGAAATTGCAACTTAGTCTTGTGCTGTAGGGTACCTAAGAGTTACCTCCTGATATTCTCCAAATTGCTCAAAAGTGGCCTCTCTCTAAGCCAAACTCAGCACATAAATGCATTACCTTTCTCCCAGTGTGGTACATGAGTCCTGGGGATGAGCCTCCCTGGCACCAAGGGATTATTCCCAAGCACCTACAAGCAATGAAACTGGAAAAAGACCTAAAATAAAAGGGGCAAAAGGTAAAGACAAATGAGTTTATATAGCTAAGAGACTTCAAAGTGAGTCAGGAGGTCATCCCAGAGGTAACGCTTATGCATGTCTCAGCAGGATCACATATACTGCCAAAGTAGATACTACCACAAATACTGGGGCTCTTGAAGGCACTGGAGACACACAGGTCCTGCAATCATGGCAGGTAGCTTTGGATTTTGGTGCCTCACCAGTGGGTCCAACTTCAGTTTTTGTGCTCCCTAGTGTGACAGAGTTTTACTCAGATGTGACTTCTCTTCATGTGCCTCTTCTGTCCCTTCTATTTGAACCTACAGTTGGTGTTGGAATTGGTAGGTATATGTCCAAGACACTTGAATCTTTGGGTTGTCCATATGCCAGCTACACCCTGAGCCTCAGCAGAGTTACAACACCTCCCCTCCAGTTCACTGGACTCACCCAGACAACTAACAAGAAAGTGAGGATGGATAACCACTATAATAAAGAACTAAGAGAGTCTATAACTGCAAGCAAGAGAGTCTTATTCATCAGCTATATGGGACTGAGGCACCCTCCTAATTAGAGGTGGAGTGGGCATCAACATCCCAGAATCCTCAGGATTGGGGAATAAAATATGGACTAGAGTGGAATTACTGGTATTCTACTATAGACCTATTGTGATTTTAGCAATGGAAGTCATTATATCATTGATGTGAAGATAGTGACTGAGGTGCTGAAGTCAGGGAGAGGGAAAAAGAAGTATAATATGGGGCATTTTCAGGACTTGGAATTGTCTTAAATGACAATACAATCACAGATACAGGCCACTATATATCTTGCCATAATCTATGGAATTGAGTGGAAGAGAGTATAAACTACAATGTAAACTATAATCCATGCTTGGAGGCAGTTCTCCAAATATGCTCATCAACTGCAATGAAAGAAGTTGTCAATGTGGGGAAGGGTGGAAGGTGTTGGGAGTGGGGTATATGTTAATCCCTTATATTATTTTGCATAACATTTGAGCAATCTAAGTATCTTTAAAAAAAAAACATATTAAGAAAAAGGAAGATAGTTCTAAAATCATTACTAACAGAACTACTGGAGGAACTAGAAAAAGAACAGCAAACTAATTCCATTGCAAGCAGAAGGAAAGAAGTACCAAAGATTAGAGCAGACGTAAATGAAATTGAGAACAAAAACCAAACAATAGGAAGAATCAACTACAAGAAAAGAATATTACAGACAGATATCTGTCTGAGTATAGATGCAGAAATTCTCAACAAAATACTTGCCAATTGAAGCCAACAACATTTAAAGAATTTTGTACCATGAGCAAATGGTGTTTATCCTTGGTATGCAAGGAAGGTTCAACATAAAAATATCAATTATTATAATATACCATATTAACAAATCAAAGGCAAAAAATCACGATTATCTCAATTGATAGAGAATGGCATTTGACAGAATCTAGCATGCTTTCTTGATAACAACACTCTAAAAGATAAGAATAGAAGGAAACATCACCATGATAATAGGGCATATATGAAAATCTCATGACCAACATCATACTCAGCCAGGAAAGGTTGAAAGCTTTACCACTAAGAGAGGGAACATGTCAATGATGCCTACTGTCACCTTGTTATTCAACATTGTGCTGGACGTACAAGCAGGAGAAATTAGGCAAGTAAGAGAATTTTTTTTTAATCCAAACCAGAAAAACAAAATTCTCACTATTTTAGAGTGGATTTAGACAGGATTCTATTTTAAGAAAATCCCAAAAGAGCTACAACAAAGCTAAAAAATGAGTTCAGCAAAGTGTTGAGGTACAAGATAAATAGGTAAAAATAAGGAGGTTTCTATATATTAGTAAGGAATAATCTGAGTAGGAACTCAAGAAAAAACTTCGTTTGCAATAGCAACAAAAGGAATCAAATCTCTTTTAATTAATTTAATTCAGGATATAAAGGACCTGTACTCAGAAAACTACAAAATCATTGCTAAGAGAAATCAAATAAGACCTAAACAAATGTAAGAATATTCCATGTTCATGGATTTAAAGACTAAATATGGTTAAGATGTCAATTCTACATAAATTGATTTACAGATTCAAAGCAAACCCAATCAAAATTCTAAAAACCTACTTTATGTAAATGGAAAATTCAATTGCCAAATGTATTTGAAAGGGAAAGTGGCCCTGCATAGCCAACCTATCTTTTAAAAATAAAATCAAATCAAAGGAATCATAAGTCCTGAATTTAAAGGACACTACAAATCTACAGGGTCAAAACAGCATGGTACTGGCATAAAGATAGACATACTGATCAGGGGAAACTAATTGAGAGTTCAGAAATAGACCCTGTCCTCTATGGTCAATTGATTTTTGAAAAGCCTACTAATCCACTTTACTAGGACAGAATAGTATCTTCAACAAATGGTGCTGGGAAAATTGGGTATCCATACCAAAACAAACAAACAAACAAACAAAAAAGCAAAGTGGCCCCTATTAAAACAACACAAAATAAATCCAAGACCTAAATATAAAAGCCAGGGCCATAAAACTCCTAGAATGAAATGTAGGAAAATACCTTTAATATCTGGTGGTAGGAGATGGTTTCTTAGACCTTACACCCAAAGAATGAACAATGAATCAAAAATAAATAAATGGGACCTCCACAAAATTAAATACTTTTGAGATTCAATTGACTGTCCAAAAGGTAAAAAGGCAGCCTATTCAATAGGGAGAAAATATTTGGAAACCAGGTATCTGATAAGGTCTGATCAACAACTCAATGATAAAAAAAGACAGATAACCTAATTAAATAATGGGCAAAAGGCTTGATTAGACATTTTTCCAAAGAGGAAATATAAATGGTCAAAACAAAAAACAACACTCCTCCCCTCACACATACACACAAGTTTACTCAACATCACTAGCTATTAGGGAAATGCAAAGCAAAACTGCAATGAGATATCTCACACCTACTAAGAAGGAATGAAGTACTGATGCATGTGACAACTTGGATGAATCTTAAGGACCTTATTTTGAGTGAAATAAGTCAGATACAAAAGGACAAATATTGCATGATCTCACTGATACGTACTAAGTATAGTGAGCAGACTCATAGAGGTAGAGTCTGGATAATAGGTTATCAGGAGATATAGAACAGGAGTACATAATGGTGAATCAATGGTTAACTTGTACAGAATTTATAATTAGTTGATTGCAATGGTTTGGAAGTCAATGGAGGTGATGGTGGCACAAGGATGTAAGTGTAATTAACAGCATTGAACTGTGAATATTAACATTGTTGAAAGGGGAAGTTGTGGGTTTCCAGGTTGCTAGAAGGAAAGCTAGAGGATAAAATGGGGGACAGTATAACACAGTGAACTCTACACAAGCTGAAGATTGGTTAATAATACAAATATAAGAATGATCTTCCAGGGTCTATAATAAAGGTATATAAGGACATATCAGGCGTGGACTTGGCCCAGTGGTTAGGGCGTCCATCTATCACATGGGAGGTCCGCGGTTCAAACCCTGGGCCTCCTTGACCCATGTGGAGCTGGCCCATGTGCAGTGCTGATGCACGCAAGGAGTGCTGTGCCATGCAGGGGTGTCCCCCATGTAGGGGAACCCCACGCACAAGGAGTGTGCCCCGTAAGGAGAGCTGCCCAGCGTGAAAGAAAGTGCAGCCTGCCCAGGAATGGTGCCGCACACACAGAGAGCTGACACAAGATGATGCAACTAAAAGAAACACAGATTCCCATGCTGCTGACAACAACAGAAGCAGACAAAGAAGACACAGCAAAGAGAAAGAGAGAACAGACAACTGGGGTAGGGGGGAGAAGGGGAGAGAAAGAAATAAATAAATCTTTTTTAAAAAAGGCATATCACTATTATTGGGTGTTGATAGTGGGGTGGTATGTGGGAAAAATGCAACTAAAACACATTTTTATGGGATGTAAATGTATTCCTGTTATCATATGTTTTCTCTATAGAGACCCAAACAGTGGTTAACAACATATTAAACTTCCATCCTGGGGAAGTCCTGCTACTGTCTCAAATAAGATGACAAAACCCTCTGGAATATACAAACCTTGCCTAATAAAAGGAAACAGGTCAATATGCCAAGCCCTTATCTTAATGTTTGTACTTGTGAACTTTATTCCTGTAAAATTGAAACTAAGCCTAATTAGAATTAATGCCTAAGAGTCACCCCCTGAAAACCTCCTTATTACTCAAAGGTGAACTCTAAGTCAAACTGGGACATGACTCCAAAGGATGGGCCTTCCTGGCCTAAGGGGTATTACCAAGCATTAACCAGCAATGCATATGGAAAAAGATCTTGAACAAAAAGGGAAAGTATTAAATTAAACAGAATTTTTATGGCTAAGAGATTTCAAAGTGAGTTGGGAGGTCATTTCTGAGGTTACACTTATTTAGGTCTCAGGAAGATTCCACAAACTTCCACTGTAAACAAAGTCTCAAACAAAAGTACTGCCAAGGGTCCTAGTGACATTTGGACATCATAGGCAAGACACACAGCCTCATGAAATCAACACCACCTCAGCAGTCTTATTTGGGAAAATTTGAAAATCTGTTTCCTGTATATAACCCTCTTATACTCTTATAATTCTTCTAATCATGATTCTTCTATTCCTTTTGTTGAACCTATAGTTTTCAATATACCTGTTAAATATATTTCTCAGAGACTTATATCTTCAGATTGTTCATATGTTCAATAAGCCCTGAAACCTAGCAGAGATGCAGTCAATTCCTACTCTCCAGTTATTCTGGCCTGCTCTGGACACTAACAAAATGTTGATGATGGACAAGTCCATCACCAAAACAAGGAGGATCTTCAACTTCAAGATATTAACTTCCCTTAATATATAAGTCCCCTCTCAGCTGGAAGTATCAGAGTGCACATCATCCCAAATCCCTCAAGTCTGAGGAGTGAGCAATCATAATGAGGGAATGTAACCACAGACCAAAGCAGATTTATTGCTATTTTAGTTTTTAACTTGTGTTAATGGGGTAAATTGTAACGCTGACATCAAGAAAGTGCTTGTCACAGCTTCCGCGGGCAGGGAAAGGGATGAATAGGTTGAACACAGGACACTTTTAGGGCAGTGAAAGTGTTCTGTTTGACAGTGTAAAGATGGAAAAATAACATTATATTAATTATTTGTCAAAGCCTATAAACTGTACAGCATAAAGCATAAAGCATAATGTAAACCAGAGACTTTGGTTAGTAGTAATACTTCAATTTTGATTCATCATTTGTTAAAAATACACCACACATGTAAAATATGTGTATGTGGGGAAGAAGGGGTTATATGGGGATTCTCATTAATTACTCAAAAATTACTTTGTGTAATTTTTCTATAAATCTAAAACTTCTCGGGAAGCAGACTTGGCCCAATGGATAGGGCATCCGCCTACCACATGGGAGGTCTGCGGTTCAAACCCTGAGCCTCCTTGACCCGTATGGAGCTGGTCCATGTGCAGTGCTGATGCGTGCAAGGAGTGCCATGCCACGCAGGGGTTTCCCTGTGTAAGGGAGCCCCATGCGCAAGGAGTGCACCCCGAAAGGAGCACCGCCCAGAGGAAAAAAAGTGCAGCCTGCCCAAGAATGGTGCTGCACACACGGAGAGCTAACACAGGATGATGCAACAAAAAGAAACACAGATTCCTGGTGCCGCTGATAACATTTGCACACTGATGTTCATAGTAGCATTATTTGTAATTGCAAAAAGTTGGAAACAACCCAGGTGTGTACCAACCAATGCATGAATAATCAAAATATGATACTGCTACTTAGAGAAGAAGGAGTCCCAAAAGAGACACTGTTAACACTGTTAACTAATTATGTAAACACAGGCTCAGTAATGTCTTCCCTTGAGAAACTGGTCAAATTTAGCATAAAATCCTATGGAGAGGCTCATTCTCCAAGCTTCCAATCAAGTTGCTGAGATCCATAGAGAATAAGACAAATTCACAATATCTGTCAGTTCATGGTTTGGAGAGATAGACTTGATGCATTTCCCTGTACTGGAAAAGACATGCTAGGCAAGGTCACAGAATGACAGTGCTTTCCCATAAAATCGACTCCAGCTTCTCAGAGACTGAGATTTGTGCTACTTCATTATCCTCTAATATCAGAATCATTGTTTCCTTCAGGACGGTGAAGGGAAAAGAACTCTGAAGATCCATCAGTAGTGAAGTCTCCAGGAAGAAAGATGTTCAGATGTTTTCCATCTCAAAGCTACAGGAGAGGAGAGATGCCTTGCCCTGCCCTTCCTGAACAATTCATCCTAATTATGAGGTGAGACTGCATGAAGGGGAGAAATGCAGGACATTAGGAGAAACCCTGAGCACCTTCACGTAGCCAGGTAGTGAGAATCTGAAAGGCAGGAGGAAGAATATGGACTGAGGACTGGGTTCAGAAAAATTCCAGTGTCTTCACTCTCAGACCTTCAAGAACTTCCTAGGAGTGGTCCCACATTCTACTCCTGGCTCCTTTCCTTCCTTGCTGCAGGACCTTGGCCATTCCATTCATCTCTTCAAAATATTATTTCCTTATCTTTCAAATGTAGACATGAATTTAGTGCTCACACTAAATGACTTTATCCTTGATTGCATATGCTCAGTAAAGGTGAGAAAGTTCAAATGAGAGGAAAGTTCAAATGAGAGAAGAATGGTAAGAGGAGGAGTCAGTTTTGCTGTAGCTCTGCTTCCAGAATCCTGCCCCCACAGTCATGCCTAAGCTCCAATAGTGCCCACTCAAGAAACAAAGGATATGAGTTCTTTCCTCATGTGGCATTCTTCTCTCATTTCCTCACAGATCACACCCCTGAAGACAATGGCAATGGAAAATGGCTCCTTAGTAAATGAATTCATCCTGGTAGGATTTACAGACAAACCTGAACTCCAGCTACCCCTCTTCTTCCTCTTCTTAGTGAACTATGTGGTCACCATGATAGGGAATTTGAGCTTAATTAATCTCATTTGCCTGAATTCTCACCTTCATACTCCCATGTACTTTTTCATCTTCAACTTGTCTTTCATTGATCTCTGCCTCTCCATCATCCTTACCCCTGAAATGCTGATGAGTTTTGTTTCAGAGAAGAACATCATCTCCTTTACAGGGTGTATAGCTCAGCTATTTTTCTTTTGTTTCTTTGTCCATTCTGAGTGCTATGTGCTGACAGCCATGGCCTATGATCGCTACATGGCCATCTGTAAGCCCTTGCTGTACACTGTCACCATGTCCCCTCAGGTCTGTTTTCTGCTCATGCTTGGTTCATATGTAATGGGGTTTGCTAGTGCAATGGCTCATACAGGGGACATGGTCAGACTAACCTTTTGTGATTCCAACATCATCAACTACTATATGTGTGACATCTTCCCCCTGCTCCAGCTATCCTGCAACAGCACCTATGCCAATGAGCTCCTGGCTTCTATTATTGTGTGCACAGTTATCATAGTATCCAGCTTCATTATTTTCATTTCTTATACTTTGATATTCTCCAGTATCTTCCACATCGCATCAGATGAAGGTTGGTCCAAAGCTTTCATCACCTGTGGCTCTCATGTAATAACTGTTGCTCTTTTCTATGGTTCTGGATTGTTTGCACATCTCAAGACCTCTTCTATTGGTTCTGTTGGCCAGGGAAAGTTCTTTTCAGTATTTCATACCCATGTGGTGCCCATGATGAACCCCTTCATCTACAGCCTAAGGAACAAGGATGTCAAAATTGCTCTGAAGAAAACCCTGAGAATTGCAAACTGAGCAGAGCCATTTAATAACCCAATATATAAATCATGTACTTAGAATGCAATTAAGTCTAAGCATAAATTTGATAAACATTGCCGATTTGCTCTAACAGAACCTATTTCTTTGATTCGTGTGTGTAAATATTCGTGTGTGTCTCTCAGTTTCAAAGGACAGACATATTGACCTAAGCTCTTATCTGAGAAATTAAACTTGATCAAATTAAGGAAACACAGTGAGACCTTTGGGAACCATAAGCATAGCTACAGCAGTGAACAGAGGTTAAGTCAGTGATACTGAACATGAGTGAAGCACTGTGGCCAGACTGTTCTTGCTGAAATACTCTCTGCTTTTGCCTCTCTTGTTGTCTAAGATATGTTGCCATGGATTTCATATAACAGCAATAAAAATTTCAATGTCCTTTCAAAGGCTTATTAAATACATGTTAAAATGAACAAAAAAAGAGTAAGCAAGTGAGTATGTTAAAAGAAGCACAAGATGATGGATCCTTGTACTGATGAAACCATTCCATGTATTGAATGAGGTGTTGGATGCACAAAGCTACACATATAATGGAATTTTATAGAACTAAATACACACACACATACACATATACACATACAAGTAAATCCTTGAAATTCTTTGTCAGTTCAATGGATTGTATCCTTGTCAATACGCTGGTTGTAATATTGTGTTAAAGTTTCACAAGACCTTACAATTGGGAGAAACTGAATAAAGGACCTCTCTGCATTCTTTCTTATAATGGCACATGAATCTACAATTAAAATAATAGTTTAAAAATAGAACAAGAGAAGTTGAGTTACTTTGGGAACTTAAAAAATTATATTCCCATTGAAAGTGGACTCTAAAGATATTTCTTAGTTGGATTGATTTTATTATTGTTTTAAATTTAATTTGAAATCAACAGTTTCAGTGTAACCAACACTGTATATGCTAGAACACTTCCGTAAGTTTGCTTTGTCTTTAACACACATGGTTATTGGGCATCCTGTGTGCATGTGCTCTTGCTTGGCTAAATTATCCCCACAATCAGAGCCACCTGACATGCCAAGGGATTCCCAACTTTCAAAACCAGGGCCTCTAGAATTACATGTGTCAAAAGCTTGTTCTTTACCAAATTAAGTCCAGACTTTCAGAAAGTTTAGGAACTTTTGGCTTGAAAACAGTCACATTCAAGGTCCTAATATTGAGAATCAAAGAATTGATCAGGTATCTGTAATTTCTATATCTTCCTCTAACTAATTCTCTTTGGATATATAAAATTTCCCAAGACCAAAACCACCTTTTTTTCTCCCACCATTCCACTACCTGTGCATCCAGATATCTTTATTAATTACCATGAGTCTGAACTTCCCTTTCAGGCACTCTCTCTCCTTCTGTTCATTCCAAAAGCATCTACTTTTTTTCCTGCCCAGGGAGATCATGCCTGATTGGAGCATCTGCCAGGATTACAACTAAAGCTACATGCAATCCTGGAAAAAAGGAAATAAAAGGCCGAGTCTTCAAAATACTCAGTTTCTGAGCTCCTTTAATCTAGGAACTCCATAATATATAGTACCTATTACATATAAAAATATATATAAATTTTAACTTGTGTGGAGAAGATGTTTTTGTTCTAAACCACTTGGACTTTTGCCATTTCTGATGTTCCTTCAAGCTTACAATTTCATCATAAACTCAACAAGAACTAAATGTATTATTTACCAAAACTAAAAATATCAATACTTAGAGGACACTAGATGAGGTCAAAAGGACCCATACTGCCTAATGAAGTGGGATTCATTTTACAGTAAGATGATCTGTTTTGCATTCATATTTATTTGCTAGAATGGATGCTCCATAAGAATTCAGACTATGTAGTGCTATAGCCCCAGGACCAAATGCAAGGTCCAGTACATTGTATATTGTATGTGTTTACATGCAAGTTTCTTCCTTAAATGAGTAATTTTTAAAAGAAAGAATGGCATTCAAAAAACAGATCTGTGTGGGATATGGGAAATGGAGGATGAAGGAGGTGGAATTGTGTGTCAGAAGCTAGAAACAGAGCCTTGAAGAATGTGTCTGCCTTCTCATGGACTAGTCGCTGAACCTTGGAGAGAGAAGATATCAGGCAAATAAGACAAAGGCACAGGGGCACATGCAGCTGCTGCCCCACTCCATAGCATTATATCATGTGACTTTGGAAATTGGAGGGAAGTTGAAGGAGAGGGTCAGAAGAGCAGTGGTGCCACCAGTTTGATACCCTGTTTCCTTGGCACAACCAGATGCTTCTGGAGACTGACAGAAATTCTTAAGGCAGTTTCACAGTTGTTGACTTCCCACATTTGTTGATGGAAGCATAAGCAGATAGAAATTATCTATCTGTACTAGAATAAATCTAGTAAAATCACCCTCATCCGTACTGAAATACATTTAAAAACATTTCAGGCAGATGATCATTCAGCTTCTGCCTGGAGCCACTTGGAGAAAGGACTAACTCCAAACCCTCACATTATAGAGATCATGGATCTGACAAAGATATTATCATTTTCCAGAATAAATCAAATGGGTTTCAATCAGTTGCAAAATCTACAAACCCTTTAAAATATTGTAAATAGGTCAAACAATATATTTTTTTAAATTCATGAAATATTTATTGTTTATGGAGGAACATGTCATTCTTCTTGCCCTGAAGAATTGATTAACTTTAGGGAGAGAAAAATATTCCAATCACATCGCCATTACAAGATCAGTTCATATAGTACTTGAAACACCTAAACTTATAAAAATGTGATGTATAAAGTTTAATTGTATTACACTGTCACAAGAATGCAGACACAACTCACAAGAGAAGCTTATAGATATTTTTTAAGGCTCTCTACTCCCTATCGCCTATAAACCTATCTTCCAGCTCTGTGAGTCTGCTCAGTTTGCTTAATCCATATCATTGAGGTCATAAAATATTTTCCTTCAGTGCCTGGCTTACTTCATACAACATAAGGTGTTCAAGATTCATCCATGTTATCCCATGTGTTAATACTGCATTCCTTCTTACAGGTAAGTAATATTCCATTGTATGTATATACCAGAGTTTGCTTATCCATTCATCTGTTGATGGACTTTGTGTTGTTTCCACCTTTTGGCAATAGTGAATAATGCTGCTATGAACATTGGTGTGCATATATCTCTTCGTGTCCCTGATTTCAATTCTTCTGGGCCTATACACAGCAATGGGATTGCTGGATCATATGGCAGTTCTATAATTAGCTTCCTGAGGAACTGTCACACTGTCCTACACAATGGCTGCACCAGTTTACATTCCCACTAGCAGTGGATAAGTGTTCCCTTTCTGCCATCCTCTCCAACCTGTGTAGTCCTGTTTTTTTAACAGCCACCAGTCTAATGGGTATAAGATGATATCTCATTGTAGTTTTGATTTGCATTTCCCTAATAGCTTGTTGGAGATTTGGACCCAAAGGGTATTGGGAATGAAAGAAAGAGAAAAGGGAGAAGGAAACAAAGAGAAAGAAAGAGCGAAAAAGAAAGAATGAGAGAGCTTGGAGATTTGGACCTGAAGGGTATCGGGAATGAAAGAAAAAGGGAGAAGGAAACAAAGAGGAAGAAAGAGCGAAAAAGAAAAAGAATGAGAGAGCTGGGATCAAGGGGTCTGCGAGTAGGGACTTCTCAGACAACTTTATTGTTTATAAGGGGCTCTCCATATACCCCAGTCTACGGGACAACAAGCAGCAACATGCAGTTAACTATCAACATTACTCAAAGTCTAAGGAATTTTAAAAAATCTTATCTCAAGGTACAAAGTCTAAGTGTTCTATTCACTACAAAAGGTATGTGCTCATCTTTTCTTTCAGCCTTTAACAGCTTCATCCCATTTGCCAGGAACTCTTAATTACCACATTCCTTAGATTGCAAGCATAGCCATGGAGACAGCACTAGCATGGAGACAGCACCTCTCTCCTTGTGAGGCCACTGTGCCTCAGTTTCCAACACTTGGGTGTAAAGTTTATGAAACCATATCCTACTGCAAGTTCCTATAGATGCTTCCCTATGTTATCTTCTAGAAGATTTGTGGACTTGGCTCTTATATTTAGATCTTTGATCCATCTTATGTTAATTTTTATGTATGGTGTGGGACAGTAGTCCTCTCAAATTTTTGGATATGGATATCCAATTCGCTAAGCACCATTTTTTTTTTTGAAGAGGCCATTCTCTCCCACTTGAATGGGCTTGGTGGCCTTGTCAAATATCAGTTGACTGTAAATGAGAGATTCTATATCAGAACTCTTTTTTGGTTCTATTGGTTAGTATGTCTGTCCTTGGGCCAATACATGCAGTTTTTTGTTTTTTGTTTTTTGTTTTTTAAAGATTTATTTATTGCTCTCCCCTTCCCCACCCCCACCCCGGTTGTCTGTTCTCTGTGTCTATTTACTGCATCTTCTTTGTCTGCTTCTGTTGTTGTCAGTGGCACGGGAATCTGTGTTTCTTTTTGTTGCGTCATCTTGTTGTGTCAGCTCTCCGTGTGTGCGGCACCATTCCTGGGCAGGCTGCACTTTCTTTCGTGCTGGGGGGCTCTCCTTACAGGGTGCACTCCTTGCATGGGGGACACCCCTGCATGGCACGGCACTCCTTGCGTGCATCAGCACTGCACATGGACCAGCTCCACATGGGTCAAGGAGGCCTGGGGTTTGAACCGCGGACCTCCCATGTGGAAGACAGATGCCCTAACACTGGGCCAAGTCTGCCGCCAATACAGTTTTGACCACTATAGCTTTGTACTATGTTTTAAAGTCAATTAGTATGATACCTTCAATTTTGTTTTTCTTTTTCAATATGTCTTTAGCTGTTTGGGGCCCCTTGCCCTTCCAAATAAATTTCATAGTTGGCTTTTCTAATTCAATAAAAACTGCTATTGTAATTTTTATTGGGATTGCTTTAAATCTGTATATCAATTTGGTTAGGGCAGTCATCTTAATGATGTTTAGTCTTTTAGTCCATGAACAGGGAATATGCTTCAATTCCCTTAGATCTTCTTTGATTTACTTTAACAATGTTGTGTAATTTTCTGCATACAAGTCTTTTACATTTTTAGTTAAGTTTATTCCTAGGTGTTTGATTCTTTTGGTTGCTTTGTAAATAGAACTTTTTTCTTGATTTCCTCCTCTGATTCCTCATTATTGATGTACAGGAATACTACTGATTTTTGTACACTTACATTTATTTCCTGCCACTTTAGTGAACTCATTTATAAGCTCTAGGACTTTGTTGTAGATTTCTCAGGCTTTTCTATGTACAGGATATTATCTTCAAATAGTGACATTTTTACTTCTTCCACTCCAATTTGGATGCCTCTTTTTCTTGTCTAAGTGCTCAAGCAAGTACTTCTAAGATAACATTAAAGAAGCATGATGACAGTGGGTTTCCTTGCCTTGTTTCAGATCTTAGAGGGAAAGCTTTTAGCATTTCACCATGGAATACAATGTTAGCTGTGGGTTTTTCATATATACCCCTTATCATGTTGATGAAGTTCCCTTCTATTCTTATATTTCGCATCAAGAGAGATGATCATGTTCATTAGAGAGACCAGGTTCATCAGAGATTGGCCTGTAGTTTTCCTTTCCTGTGAGTCTTTATTTCAATTTGGTATTAGGGTGATATTCACATCATAGAATGAGATAGGCAATGTTCCCTCCACTTCTATTGTTTGGAAGAGTTTAAGAAGGATTGGCATCTGTTCTTTCTGGAATTTTTTGTAGAATTCACCAGTGAAGCCATATGGTCATGGGCTCTTCTTAGTTGGGAGGTTGTTTGTTTGTTTGTTTTTCTGAGAAGGAAGTTGATTATTTTTTTAAAGATTTAGTTATTCCTCTCCCCTCCCCCCCACCCTGGTTGTCTGTTCTCTATTTGTTGCATCTTCTTTGTCCACTTCTGTTGTTGTCAGTGGCATGGAAATCTCTGTTTCTTTTTATTGCATCATCTTGTTGTGTTAGATCTCCGGGTGTGCAGCACCATTCCTTGGCAGGCTGCACTTCCTTTTGTGCTGGGCGGCTTTTCTTATGGGGTGCACTCCTTGTGTGTGGGGCTCCCCTATGCGGGGGACACCCCTGCATGGCACGGCACTCCTTGTGCACATCAACACTGCACATGGGCCAGCTCCACACAGGTCAAGAAGGCCCTGGGTTTGAACTGCAGACATCCTATGTGGTAGGCAGACACCCTAACCACTGGGCCAAGTCCACCACCTGGAAGTTGATTTATTTATTTAATTTTTAAATTCATTTTAAAAAAATATTACATTCAAAAAATATGAGGTCCCATTCAACCCCACCACCCCCACCCCACCACTCCCCCCACAGCAACACTCTCTCCCATCATCATGTCACATCCATTGCTTTTGGTAAGTATATCTCTGGGCATCACTGCACCTCATAGTCAATGGTCCACATCATAGCCCTTACTCTCCCACATTCCATCCAGTGGGCCCTGGGAGGATCTACAATGTCCGGTAACTGTCCCTGAAGCACCACCCAGGACGACTCCAAGTCCCGAAAACGCCTCTACATCTCATCTCTTCCTCCCATTCCCCACACCCAGCAGCCACCATGGCCACTTTTCCCACACCAAAGCCACATTTTCTCTGTGGACCGTGGATTGGTTGAGTCCATTGCACATCTATGTCAAGAGGAGGCTTAGATTTCACATGGATACTGGATGCAATCCTCCTGCTTTCAGTTGTAGGCACTCTAGGCTTCATGGTGTGGTGGTTGACATTCTTCAACTCGATGTTAGCTGAGTGGGGTAAGTCCAATAAATCAGAGTGTAGGAGCTGAAGTCTGTTGAGGCTCAGGGCCTGACTATCATATTGTCAGTCCAGAGATTCAAATCCCCTAGATATATCTTAAACCCCAGCACCATCTACAATTCCAGTACAGTAGCATGAAAGCCTTGTGAAAAGAGATCCCATCTGTGTCCAGCTCCATCACGCAGAAACACCAGCTCCAAAGAAGGGCCAATTGACATGGCAGTGAACCCCATCTGCCATGACCATAGAACCTGTGGGTCTCTTTAGAGTTGGGAGGTTTTTGATAACAAATTCAATCTCATTACTTGTGATTGTTATGCTGAGTTCATCAATTTATTCTTTAACCAATGTAGGCTGCTTGTGTGTTTCTAGAAATTTGTCCATTTCACCTAAGTTATCCATCTTTTTGGTATATAATTTTTCAAAGTATCCTCTTATGATACTCTATTTCTGTAAGATTGGTGTGATAGCCCCTTCTTCATTTCTTATTTTATGTATTTGCATCTTCTTTTATTCTTTGTTAGTCAAGGGTTTGTCAATTCTATTAATCTTCTCAAAGAACCAATTTTTGATTTTGTTAATTTTTTCTAGGGCTTTCTTATTTTCAATTTCATTTAGCTCTGCTCTAATCTTTGTTATTTCCTTCTTTCTACTTGCTTTGGGATTAGTTTTTCTTTTTCTAATTCCTTCAGATGAGCAGTTAGGTCTTTGATTTTAGCTCTTCTTTTTAAATATAGGCATTTATTGTTATAAATTGCCCTATCAGCACTGCTTTTGCTGCATCCCATAGGTTCTGATATGTTTAGTTATCATTTTCATTCATTTAAAGGTAGTTACTGATTTCTTTTGAATTTTCCTCCTTTACCCACTGATTGTCTATGAGTGTGTTGTTTAACATCTATATATTTGTGCCCAGTCTTGTTCTTTACCCCTTATGATTTCCAGATTCATTTCAGTGTGGTCAGAGAAATTACATTGTATAATTTCAATCTTTCTGAATTCACTGATAAATTTTCTGTGGCCTAGCATGTGATCTACCCTGGGGGATGATCCATCCATACCTGAAAAAACTGTATATCCTGCTGCATTTGGGTATAGTGTTCTGTATATGTCTATTAGATCTAGATTTTCTAACTTATTATTCAAAGTCTCTGTTTCTTTATTGATCCTCTGTCCAGATGTTCTAATGATGATAATAGTGTATTGAAGTCCCCCACTATAATTGTAGAGGCATCTATTTCTCCACTTAGTTTTTCCAATGTTTGCCTCATGTATGTTGAGGTGTCCTGGTTAGGTGCATAAATGTTGACTGTTCTTTCTTCTTGCTAGATTACCCCTTTTATAAATAGTGTTCTTCTTTATTACAGTAGTTTTTCATTTAAAGTTTTTTGTCCAATATTAGTATAGCTACTCCCGCCCATTTTTGGTTATTGTTGTGTGTAAAATTGTTTTCCAACCATTCACTTTCAATCTTCTTGCACCCTTGGGTGTGAGTTTCTTGTAGACAGCATATAGATGGTTCATATTGAATTATCCAGTCTGCCAATCAGTGTCTCCTGATTGGCACATTTAATCATTAACATTCAATATTATTATGGTCAAGGGATTACTTACATCAGCTAATTTTAAGTTTATATATGTCATGCCATTTTAATTTTTTTAAAATTTTTTAGTTATTCTTAACAAAAATCTTCTTTCCTATACTCTCCTCCACCCCTCTCTCTCGTTTTTTTTCTTTCAACTTGCTGAATTCCCTTAGTATTTCTTGAAGGGCAGTTTCTTGTTGACATACTCTCTTAATTTCTGTTTATATGTGAATAATTTGAACTCTCCCTTATTTTTGAGTGCCAGCTTTGCTGGATACAGGATTCTTGACTGACAGGTTTTTTTGTTTTAATTTTAGCATCATATCTATGTCATACCACTGCCTTTCTGCCTCCATGGTTTCAGATGGAGAAATCAAAGCTTAATCTTGTTGAGTTTCCCTTGTATGTAATGGATCTCTTTCCTCTTGCTGCTTTCAGTATTCTCTCTTTGTCTTGAGCATTGGAAAATTTGATACCTATATGTCTTGGGATAGACCTGTTAGGATTTATATTGTTTGGGGTGCTCTGCACTTCCTGGGCATGTGTATCCATGTTCCTCAAGAGTTGGGAAATTTTCAGCCATTATTTCCTCTAACACTCCTTTTGCCTCCTTTCCCTTCTTTTCTCCCTCTGGGGTGTCTATATGCATATGTTTATGCTCTTCATGTTGTCATTCAAATTCCTAAGGCCCTGCTGGATATTTTCTATCTTTTTAGCTATCTATTCTACTATCTGATTTCAGATGTATTGTCTTCAACATCACTGATTCTTTCCACTGCTTATTCTAATATGCTTTTATGTGTTTTCAGTGTATTTTTTTCTCCCCACTCTCCCCACTTTGCTGTTTTTGCTGTCTGTGTCCATTTGCTATGTTATCTTCTGTGTATCTCTCTTTTTTTGCCTTCTCTTCTCATTTCCTCCCCTAGGATTCACTGGGATTCAATCCTGGGGACATCTGACATGAAGAGAGGCTCCCTGTCACTTGTACCACCTAAGTTCCTGGTTTCAGTTGTGTCATCCCTTGACCCTTCCCATCATCTCTCTTTTTGCTGCATTATCTTGCTGCATGGCTCATTATGCAAGCCTGGTTTGCCGCTGTGGCACTTGGCTTGCTGCATAGGCCTGCCTACAGCATGGGCATGTCTTTAACAGAAGAACCAGGGTTGAAGACAGAAGCCCAACCACTTGGCCACATCCACTTCCCTTCAGCATATTTTTTATTTCTTGGTGTGTCCTTCATCACCATCATAACTGTTATCATTCATGAATGTTTACAATTTCTTCAGTATGTTCCCCCAGAGTCATCTTAATGTCCTTAATCTCTTCCTTCACTTCATTAAGTTGATTCATATTTGTTTGGATGTTGCTGCCTCCCTTCACCCCTCCTCCTAGCCTTTGTTATCTCCCTTTTCCAGCCGTTGCTATCCTTTCCGCCAGTCCCGTCCACTTAGCCAACTCATAATCTGCCCCCTTTCTTAATCACCGCCTACTTCATAGCTGCCTGCACAGTTCCGCCTATCCACTACCGCCCCATAGTTAACCCGCCCCAATTCCTACCCCTCCCTTGACCCGACCTTATATAATCAAGTGTGTTTCCGCAATAAAGTGGACTAGCTCATTCTCACAGGCTGTCTCCGTGGTTTTTACCGCGCGTCCCCCACGCCTGGAGAACCTAGGCCTACGCGCTGGCCTAGGGGCTCACCGCCGAGCCGTGGAAGCCCGCCCGGTCCTCGTGGGTTGCTAACTTAGAATAGCAGCCCACAGCAGGGGTTGCTAACTTAGAATAGCAGCTCACATTTGGACATCTCTGATTAGTTATTCCATGTTCTACATCTCCTTCTGGTTTTTAGTTTGTTCATTAGACTGGGCCATGTCTTCCTGTTTCTTAGCGTGGCTTGTAATTTTTTGTTGGTATCTAGGTATCTGTTTATCTTGATGGTTTATTCAGTTAGTTCTCTTCTTCTTCTACTCTAAGGTTTTATTTTGTTGTTTTTTTGTGTGTGGAAAGTTTCCTTTGTGATACTTCATTCCTGTTATTTTATATCCTTGTAGCAGTCTTTTCTTTCCTTGAGGATGGGGTTACATACCCACTCTTTCAGCCACAGGGGTATGCAACTCATCATGTTCCCTTGGCTTGTCTTTTTTTCCCACTCCCTCCTGTGTGATGCTCTGCAGTCTCCTGTACTGCAGTTTCCCAAAACTGCTCCCTAGGGTAGGTTTTTGCCCTTTCTCCACCATTTATTGCAAGAAAGCTGAGCAATGCCTACCTACATGGATGCCATTTTCCCCCTTACAGATTTTTAAACATTGGACAAGGCAGTACACTAATGCAGCCACCAGTTGTGCCATTGATTCCATCATATTTTTAAATCCACAAAATGTAAACTTTGCTTAACATTCATGTTTTGTACCTTTCTCAGGCTCCTGAAATGGATTTTACATAACTACTTATATAAACATTCCAATTCCTTATTCAAACATATAAACTTCAAAGAAAGATGTGCTTTAGAGCAAAATTTAAACAGTTTGATTATATTCAATTTACAAAACATTGAATATTTACTATTCTGGGTACTGGATCTTACAAAAGAATGGGTTACACATTACAATCATAATATAAATAACATATATAAATATAAACAAATAATTCTACTACAGTAGATTGCTAGAATGAAAGCCCCATAAGGAGCTTGCTGTTTAGTTGCCTGCTATATCCACAACAACTGGATCATAGTAGGAACCTAATACATACTTGTTGAATGAATTTCTAATGAATTATTATATAATAGTTGTAGAAAGATCTATAAACACTTTGATATACTTTTAGAAATATTCATCTCTAGTTTTAAATGGTTCTTATATAATGTGTGGTCTAAATTTGTTTAACCAGTGTTTTTTACCATATTAAATTCATTTGAAGAGCATTTGAGTTTTACAAATTCCCAAGACTCTGATATATACCCCAAACTAATAACATTATTTGCATTCTTTAAATAAGTTGTGTTTAGGAAATAGATTCTATTTTTATACAACATTGCCAGAAAATTTTGTATAAGTAGCTTTATGAAATTATTTGAACTTATTTTCAATAAATACAATTATGAGACGATTTATTATTAAACTGTACATGACATCTCTGGAATGGTGACAAGCTGAAAATGACCTTGGCCCATCTCCCAGTGTTGTTATTGTTATGAACAAACCATGGTTACATATTTCTTTATTGCCAACTTTGTTTATGTGCTAGTTGACAAACTTCTCAAGGATGTGTTGTGTCTACTTTGGCCTCTAAAACAATGCATATTATATCTCATAGAATTTGGACACCATTTCTGATATCCCTTTCATGTTGAGTTTCAACTATTTCTCTATTTTCTTCACTCATATTTCTCTATTTCATATCTCTGACTCTTCCACTCTCTCCTGGAAGGCAATGTGTGGGAATACTGAAAGAGCATAGGGGTAGAATAGAGATAAAGCAGGCTTTAAAAGTTGGATCTGCCACATTCTGGTGACCTTTGTGGATTTTTAAACTCTGAATCTCAGTTTGCTTCCTTGGGAAAAGATGATCACCAGAAGCACACCTGTGTTTCTTCTGCCTTCTGAGAAGAAGACCTAAGAGTTGCACGGGAAAGTATTCAATCTAACTCTAGGAACTTTCTCTGCCAAAGTCCTCTTCTTTCACAAGGAGAAATAAAAGATCTTCTTTTCTTCATTTGCATCGGGAAGCTATATTTGCACAGCTGAAAAAACAACAACAAAAATAAACCTTCATGCTATAGATAGCTCTGTTGTACTTAGCTAAGAACAGTAGGCTATGCCCTTTGTTCTCTCAATTATGGAGCCCAGAATAATTGCCCAAAGTTAAGAAATATCTAGGAGATAAAAGAGTTACAAGTACATATAAAAAGACATGACAATGTTGTATTTCACCTAATTTAGCATGTTCAATAAATTAAATGGCTTTGTGAATTTAGTCCAAAGAGCAGTTTGATGAACATTTCATATATCCTTTGAAATAAAAGTAAATGCAAAAGAGTGAACAGAAATTTTAGTATTAGCTCATAAAAATAGGTCCAAACTTCAAATTGGATCTTTCAGGTCCTATTATATGAAGTAAATTTAATCAAGAAGGAATAGTGAATTTTAGTAAAAACCTTGACTATATGATTTTGCTCTGCAGCTCTGTTAATAAATTATATTTCCAGAGGTTGAACCATCCATGCATTCATAGAATAAACCCCACATAGATGAAATGAGTCACTGATTTTTCTTTTGCTGAACAATGTTTGCTAATATTTTGTTCAATGGTTTTGTATTGATATTCATAATTGAATTTGGTATGTTGTTTTCTTGCCAGATTTTGCCATCAATGTCATACTCATTTCATAAAAATAATTTGGAAGTTTTTCTTCACTTTTTAGTTTCAGAACCAGTTTAAATATTATTGGAATGAGCTGGAATTGGAATTCTCCTACACAACCATCTGAGACTTGTAATTCTTTTGGTATAACTCTGACATATTTGTCAATGACAACTTTAGATTTTCTATGTCACAGAATTAGTTTTATTAAACTTTATTTTCCTAGAAACTGTTACATTTATCAATATACCTTTCCTCTAGTTCTATCAAAATGTGCTTTCTCATTTTACATTTACATTATTTTGTCATGTAGTGGTTAGCTTCCTTTTCTTTGTGTGTGTTCTGCTATTTAGAAATATTTGTATTTTTGCTCTATCACAAACACTCATAACTTTATATAATGCCCTAATGTATACTTTATTTCCCTATTATAGTCAATGATAAATCAATGCATTTCCTCTTCCTATACCCTCTGTATCCTCTTCCCTACCACAAAAATTTAGCCAATAATTTCTTTATTTTTCATTCATAAATATATTCATTCTTGTATTGTTTGTTAGCTTTAAGTTACTTTTATCCCACTTCCAAGGAGATGCAAAATTCTTCTAATTAGGCACATATTCTAATTACCCTTGTAAATATTCAATAAGCAGTATCAATTCCACTAACTCCTGTAGTTGTACATATTAATGGAAAAAAATGAGAGTTCTTTTGGTACCAAAGTAAAATCTTGAACTCTTCACCTATTATTTTGCAAGAGTTTCCCTATTAGCTCTCAATGAGACCCTGAGTCCACGGCCCTATTTGAGTTGCATTTTATTTTCCCTCAGTAATTTCGTCCTTGCTATGTTTTCTATTAAACCCCTCCCAGATTCATGAAGGCACCCCAAATCATGAGAAAAAGAGAGCTACAATTACTAGAAGTCCCTTCTGCTAAAAGTGCAAAGATAATGTGGGAGTTTCAGCATATTGATCACTCAATTTTCCTCCCTTATGCTATCTAACAAGTGAGGACAATCACAAGGAGCCCAAAGAAGACTGAAATAATGTCTTTATTAATAGCAAAGCTGAAGGGGAAAATATGTCAGAACTCAAATCTCCCTTCAGAAACCTGGACCCTAACTTATCAACCAAAGTCAGATACATACAGGAGAAGTTACAAATGAAATAGCAGAGATCTGACTTGACCTTGCCAAGAGTTTTACTTGCTTTATACCAGCAGATCAGTGATGAAGGGATACTAGTCACCTTTCCATCAGTGACCATTCTGTCAGTATCTTTTGATTTTATCTGTCAGATAAACCTATCCTCCTCTTACAGAGTGGACCAAGTAAGAAAGCAAAATTAGGGATGAAAAGTGTTCAGTTCACTGCTTCTTACTGGCTCATAGAACCAAGTCCTATCCTTTGGTAGAGATTATTAGTTACCTACCTAATAGACTTTTCCCCCTTCTTATTTAGTAACAGAACCCTATCTTTTTCCCAGAGTGGGAATGTTCTGCAGTAAAATGCTAAGTTTCCCAATATTCCTGGCAAGTAGGAGTGGCTAATGAAATATCAGTGGAAGTCACAATATCATGAAAAACTCCCTCCCTACCCCCACATTTTCATCCTTCTGCTTGGAATGTGAACAAAATAGTAGGACCTCTGGCAGTTATATGGAAACCATGATGCACCCAAGAGAATAAAGTCACTACTAACACAGAAGAAAAAGACTGAGTCCTTTATTACTCAATGATGTTGAATAAGCCCTGAACTGCCTACCCCTAGAATGCCTATGGTAGAGAAAAATATTGTTTAACCGACTTTATCGTATTTTTGTGACTAGTATCTGAAGCAATGAGTAAATGATATATTTCATTTCTGAAAGTGTGAGGGGGAGAGAGGTGAATGTGTATTTCTCTAACACTTAGGCTGGGAGTTAGCCCTGAGTCACAGTCATCCTCCCATCTGTGCTACTGAGGGTAGGAAAGTACCCCGTCTTTCCCACTCATCCTCCACTGAAAGTTCCCCTTGGACCCCCACTCTCCCTGCTTTGTATTAATCACATCCCTGTGCCCTCCCACCTGTTTAGAATATGAGAGAATGTGCAGACATAAAGAACATTTAATCTTCCCTTATGTCATTTTAATTCTATGTCACTACCTAACCATAGCATGTTTCTATATGGGCATCAAGTTTGATAATACTTTTACATTTCTGTCTTACAACTGACTGTAGCTGGTAAGCATAGATCAACACCAGGGTTATGGACTTAGAACTCACCATTAAATCTGCTGTTGAAGCCATGGATGGGGAGAGATGCCTCAGGGAAAGCTGAGAAAAAAAGTTGACCAAGGACTGAAACCTGGGGAATTCCAACTTTAAGAGAAAATAAATAAATAAACGTTGCTGCAAATCAAAAAGCCATGATGTCATGGACTTACAACATTGTGGTAATGTGATGGGGGAATTCAATGAATACATGAGACACTGAGGCATTGATCAAATCATGTTTCTTAGTAACTATAAAACAAAAGCCCCGAAACCTATTCCAATTTGTTGACTACTAAGTGCTAACATTTCCTCAATACCAACCTGTAAGAAGGTCATGCAAGATGACCTATTCTTGGTTTGTGAGAGATGCGAAGGCCTGTGGTATTTATAAAATGTTATATTTTCTGTAGGAGCCATAAATGCTCTTACAAGACCCATGAAAATTTCCTGAGACTATTGTCATTTCATATTAGCAGTCACAAAAGGACTGGTTTCCAAAAGATCAAGGCAGTGCCTAATTACATCAAATTTGAACTATTATATCTACACACCATACTGCTAATATGGAAAAAATCTAGGCAAGTTATATTAGGAATTTAATGCACTGATTCCATAATTGATTCCTTTCCATTCAGATCTTATGGCTTTGACTTGTGACTTGATCCTACTCACATCTTCAATGTTGTTTTTTTCTATATCCTTATTAAAGTATCAAATCATCAAAGTATCCTTATCAAAGAATCATTCTTAATTCTTTCCTGAAAGCTCAAGATTCCCATGGGCCCAGATATACATAGTTCCCTGGATGACAAGATTCAGCCTGACCCAGAGGACACACTGGCCAGGTTCAGTATGGCATTAATTCATTAACAATAAATGCATTAATACCTGCTCAGTAAATGTTGAGGAGTCTTATTATTATCATAATGTAGGAATACCCCAGGCATTAGACTTTCCTACTTTCTTTAAATGTCTCCTACCTCTTACATTTTTGGAGAAAATAAGGTTTGTCTCCCATTTCCTCCTCAGTCCATTCTGTTATGCAGGTGCTTCTCTGTGCTGCCCTTAGCAACCCTGAGATTCCCTGGCTCCCAGCCATGACCTGAAACATATGGACCATGTTTCTGCTCAGGATGCTGCTGCTACCTCTGTACAAGGCCCATTGGAGAGGCAAATGCAAAGAAGGCCTCACTTCCCCTTCCTGCCTTGTTCTCTCAGCAACACACACTGTGAAACTCTCCAGATTGTCAGAGAAACATGAAGAAAGGAAAAATGTAGACTTACCAGTTGATATCATTTTCCAAAAATCCAATAAGTAAGCACCAAATAGTCTTCACAGAGAGTCTCCTCAAGGACACTCTCTAGCCTGCACTCAGAATGCACCCAGTTCTTCTGACCACACTATGGCTCTCCACCCACCTATCTTTCGACGTGGGTTGGTGTGGCCCTAGGTCCATCTTCCTACCCTACCCTCAGGGCAGTTTATGAGGGAGCATTCCCTAAAATCTGAGCTATTCAATATTAAAAAGCAGAATCTTTACAAGAGTAGTAAAGAGTAGTCTTTGGCACTCAAAATTTGGATAACTTCCAGACCTCCCTGAGAGTGGAAGATATAATAGGATTCCTCTTTCTTTCTGATTTTCTATGACTTAAATGAAATATTTTTACACACATACAAGTGTGTGTTCCTAAATTCTACATGACTGTAAAGTCTAAATCCATTTTAAAGAATAAAACCTTTATCCTTAAATGCCCCATTATCTGCCTCCAGTGTCTATAGGACAGGATAAAGGTAGCATTTAGCATAATCATACAGATCTAGAGAAATTCTCCTTTGTTCTACTTTTCCTTTCAGTCTGAGCCCCCAGAGTCTAAGAAATTGGCTCAATTACAAGATCACCTACTCCCTGGTGACTACCCATGGGTCAAGAGCTTTGGAACTTTTGAATGAAAGATTTTGATTTGGGCTTATATTTACATTTCAGGACATGTAAAATTTGTGGGCCAGACCTCCTTATGTATTACATGTATGTGCCCAAAGTGATCTTCCTGTCCAAGTCATCTCCCTAGATTTATAAGACTATATTACCTATAGCATCAAGGTATCTCCTGTAGTCTTTGATAAGGCTGATTCCATAACTGAAGAAAGAATACATTCACTATTTTGTGCACTCATACCACCATCTGTACAAGCTCACAGCCAGAAATGTGGTTTTGCTTGGATAAACCCATTTCACCTACCACAGAAAGGAGAGAATTTACAAAGACTCATATTATCCATCTCTTAAGCATAGTATAGAATTCAGTAAACAATAGGCACTTAATAGATGCTAAATTATATGCACTGAACCAATTTAAGAGGTACAAATTGTATAATTCTAGAGGAGAGGATAAACAAGAAATTTCCAAATTTTAAAAGTCAAGCAAAGGCATTCATTAAAACAAAACAAAACAAGAACATTAAAATTGCTCCTCCTGGAAATAAAAGGTGCTTGAGTACGAAGCTTACTGGGAATCAATTGCCAACCAAACAAAGAGTAAGTACCATCAGAAGAGCCCTCTCTTCAGGGTTTTACTCAGGGAGAGCTTATCATCCTTATTCTTCAAACTGTAGATCAAAGGTTATGCATAGGAACCACATTGGTGTAGAAGACTGAGACAAATTTACCCTGGTCCCTAGAACCAGGATAAGAAGTGGTGAATGCCCATGACCCAAAACACTGAGCAACTACAATTGTGTGGGAGCCACATGTGTTGAAGGCTTTTGACCTGCCCTCTTCAGAGGGATTATGGAAGATGTTGGCAAGAATAAAAGCATAAAAGGTGAAGATGCGGATACTGGATATCAGTTGTCAGGAAACAACTGACAACAATAAAAAAAAAACCACCAGCTCATCGACATGGGTGCTGCTGCCAGAGAGAAGCAAGAGAGGGAGAACTTCACATAGATGATGATGATGAAATCACAGAAAGTTAGTTTCAGCATGCTTCCAGTGTGGGCCATGGCCCCCGCAAATCCTATCATGTATGAACCAAACATCAGAAGAGAACAGACCTGAAGGGACATGGAGACTGTGTACAGCAGAGAGTTGCAGATGGCCATTTAAAAATTATAGGTCATGGGAACCAACAAATAGCACTCAGAGTTGACAAAGAAGCAGAAGAGCAATACTTCAGTCATGCATCTCATGTAAGAGATCATATGTTCTGATGCAAAATCATTTAGCACTTGGGGGGTAAAGACAGGAATAACAGAGATCTATAAAGGACAAGTTGAAGAGGAAAAAATACATTGGGTTGTGAGGGCTACAATCCAGTGCAATTAAGGACATCAAACCCAAGTTGCCCACCACAGTGAACACATAGATCCCCAAGAAGAGGAGGAAGAGGGGTAGTTGGAGCTATGCTTGTTCTCATAATCCCACGATAATAACCCACAATCACTGAGGAGTTGTTTCTTAGTCATTTTTTCTAGGCAGTTGTCTGTGGAAACATGGGAGAAAACACAGAGAAATTCTGGGCACAAGCCTGGCTGCTGGAGAAGATTCTACAAGATAAAACCTATGCATTGATACCTCTCCCTTATTTTCTCTTTCTTCCCTCATCTATGCTCCTCCCTCCAAAGGTACTGGCAGTGTGTTTGTAACACAACTCTGCCCCACTAGGCTGATCATGTATTCATGCCAGAGTCTGTAGCATGAGATTCTGCAATCAGTTGACCATAGGTTGGCTTGAAGGGAAAGCAATTGAAAACTTAATGAAATAAAAGACAGAGAGAGAGACACAAGAGAGGAGATAAAGTTGGGACCAGAGGACTCACAGCTTCTGGAACTGAGCCTTGATCCTAGTTTCCACCTCATATTTATTGGAAACTACCAAGCAGCTGTTTGCTATTAGAACTGCAGCGTCATCTACAATAATAGGGAACAACTGCAACATCTAATAACTGCAACATTTACAATAGAACAGGTGTAACACTTACAATAAGGACCAGGTAAACCAGTTTCCCACAACAATGGCAGCAGTAGTCCTGTAACTGTTTGAAAGATGAGGAGACAGTATATCTGAATTGACTACCCAAGGGCCCTCAGAAAGATACCCAAAGAGCTAGGACTACAATTGGGACCCACTGCCCAGGAGCATTCACAGGCTCTGAGGGACAGGAGCTCTCATGTCCCCTATTGTTTTCAACCATTCTCAGCTTCCTTCTCTCAACTAGATACCAGGTTCCTGCCTAAAGAAAATGTCAAGAGTGCCCCTACTGTATCTACATATCCTACCTCCCTCTTCTAGCCCCTTATTCAATCTCACTCAAGCTTAATGTTTAGAGCAGGGGACCGGTCAATATTTCCCAGAGCCCTTGGTTTGGGGTATAAAAGAAAACCACCCAGGAATGATGGGTTTCAGGCATCCACCTTCCTTCTCTCTGGGCCCCTCAGTGCTGGGATCCATGGATTCTCCTTTTCATATCAAGGAGGAGAAATGGATGGTGCTAGTGAATGAAACAGACAGCCTTGAGTGTTAACACTTCTGATTCCCTTGGTGCTGAGAATCAGAGCTTTTACAGACCTTAGTCTACAAGGTGCTCTAGGAATATATCAAGAGTTCTGTTTATGGATATTCCCAGATGGTCCACTCCAACTTCAGGAGAAAAAATAGCAACCCTCATTTTCTCCAGACCAAAAGAACTTTATGGCAGATCATAAGAATTTTATGCTGCTTTATGAGACAAGGGACTTAATTTCACAAAGGAATTTCTCTGAGATCTGTCTCTGTAGGGAAGATATTGCAGTCTTTGTTTATAGCCTGGATTATGATACTTATGAGCATCACGGGACCCATTTTTTCTACCTAACTCTTCCCTCTAGGAAAGACTGATTTGTCCCCTACTTCATCAACTGTTGGAGACTAAGCTTAATTTTGAGGTAGGACCAAAAGAAAAAAAAAAAAAAGATCAAGATTGCAGGGTCTACAATGTTCTCCCAAATGATACCTGAGGGCACCTCAGTCAAAGTCTTCGAGAATTATGAAGTGTTCTGCATATGACGGTGGAGATGCTTCCCCCACTGCAATCATCTCAGTTCTATTTTGCTCTATATAAAGAGATTAAAATATCATACAGGGGAAGAGGATGTGGCCCAACCAACTGGGCTGCCATCTGCCATATGGGAGGTCCTGGGTTCACTTCCCGGGGCCTCCTTGTGAAGGCAAGCTGGCCCACACCTGTAAAGGGCTGACAGCTGGCACCCATGGAGAGCTGGCCCATCATGATCCAACAAAGGGAGACAAGCAGACACAGAGGAAAGCACAGCAAATGAACAGAGAACAGACAGTGAGCCAGGGCGGAGGGGGGGGGAAATAAATAAATCTTAAAAAAAGAATATCATATACACATATACACACACAATAAGGTTACTCTTCAGATGTTGCAGATGGCAAAGATTCACTTGCTATGATCTGTGACATGAGTATCATACCATTAATAATATGTGGGCATCTGTATTTCCAAATTACAATAGAGACTGCCCAAAACAATCCCAATTTTTATGGTCCTGATTTATACCCATTATTCCTGCATGACAGGAACATTTATATATTAAATTTTGTACTCTATTATTCAAATCCAGGCACTTAAAACATAATGAACTATATGCTCACCCTACTAAAAATAACATAAGTATATATTTGGATACTCTGGCCCCTGCTGTTTCCTAGACAAACTGAATACCCTCTCCTTTCTTGACTACAAGATTGTCTCCCTTTTACTCTTCTTGCCTTCAAAATTGTCCTTAACTGAAACTATCCTTTGTGGCCAATCATTACTCTCTCTTATGTAAACTTTGGCTTCAAAAAAGAGAAGGACATTGACTGCAAGCAGCTTCTGAGTTTTATCTAGCCAAAAGCCACAAAACAAAGAAAGATGAAGCTTCGCTTTCTGCCTTAAATGGCTGGAAGGAAAAACAGAAGGAGATAAATCACATTGGTACAAGGAATAAACATTGGTACAATACACTGTTGTATAATATTGTATATTGGTATAATAAATTGTTTGGCAGTTATTTAACAAAATTTAAAATGCACATATATTTCAACCCAGCAATTTCACTCTTAGATATATTCCCAACAGAAATGAGTACACATGCTCACTGAAATAGATGCTAAGAATATTTACAGCAGCATTATACATAATAGCCAAAAACTGAAAACAACATATATCAATCAACTACTTACTGGATAATAAATTGTAGGATGCTAATAAGATAGAATTCTATATAGCCATGAAATGTAATGGCATACAACTACATGCAACATGGATAAATGTCACAAGACTTTTAGAGACTAAAAGAATCTAGATGCAAAAGGATACATGGTTTATGATTCCATTCATATAAAGTTTAAAACAAGCAAGGCCAATTTATTTTATTAGACGTGAGATAGCATTTACCCTTGACAGAGCAACCAGAGTCTTGTGAATGAAAAGGGAATGAAGGCTACATTGGTGTGGCTGGAAAGGCTCTGTGTCTAATAGGGATGCTGGTTTTGCAGATGTGAAAATTCATCAAGCTATATGTGTAAGTTAGACTGAAATTAAAATTTTATTTAAATATAACTGGAGGACAAAAAATTTTTTATAAATCATCTGGCCAAACTAGGTTAAGAATAAAATTACTAAACAATGAGGTATAATCCCTCATTTATAAAATGGGGATTTACAGACTTAACAACTCAGCATAGTAGAAATGCAAAAATAATACTGTTTTTATATTTATTTTGTGTGTCAACATAAAGAAAACTAAAATAAAGAGAATAATCAAGAGGAAAGAAAATTAATGCATCAGAACCCCTGCAGAGTGCCTGGCATATGCCGGATGCTTTCTAATGTAAAATAATATGTTTAACAACTATAGAAAAGTTATAAACGCATGTATATATGGCAAATTATAAGATTATTTTCCAAAGATGGTCATACCAATTCAACATACCCCCTCTCTCCCCACCACACACACAAACACACACACATACACACACCTTGCATCCCTCATGCTCTTGGTACAATATGACTGACACTCACCTAGATATGGGGTCTATGTTCCTTAATGTTGCATCTTGGCAGGGGCTTAGGACTTATCCAATTGATAGAGTATGGCAGAAGCGATACTATGAGACTTCCAAAGTTAGATCATAAAGGATACAGCTTTCACCTGGCTCTCATGTGCTTTCTCACACTAATTTCCCTTTTGTTATCTCCCAGACTTTTAGAACATCATTTTCAAAACCTCTCACCTTGTCTCAAAATGCACCACAGGATATCAAGGTCATCATCCAGTGCTGAATGGGAATATTTCTCCCATAGGACTTCTATGCTGTTTGGAGGATTTGAGGAAAAAGAACAGGGGACTTGGCCTGGGGAAACCCAGTAACTGTCTAGGTTATTTTATCCAAATCTCCCTTCCTACCCAGAAAGTCTCTTTCCAGTTCCATATTTGGATGATGTTTGAGGTTTAGTTTTATTAAAATAGTCATTTAATTTACCAACTGAAGTCTCCCATCTTGTATGATAGTTTAGCAGATAGGGAGCAATAGCCCAGATACAAAACAGTGAAAAAACATCTGTTCATTAGAGTAGAAGTCCATTTATGCATTTATTTATTAGGGCCAGCTATTTCCCACACTATTTCAAACTTTATATTCAGAAAATTTCTCCTGGTAAAACAAAGCTAAGAATTCTGTGTAAATTATAAAAACATGTTTTTGTTAATGTTTGGCTGGCTGCAACTAAAAGAATTCCTGAGACAGGAAAAAGATAAAGACTCAGGCACCAGACCTGGAGTTTGCTTATGGGAACTGGCAGATTCCCAGGGTCTGGGTTTTAACAGGCTACATATTCAAGGCTTAAGAAATAAAAGCCTGGGACTCAAGGAGGTTAGGAACTTGGAACTATGATTGATTCATAATATTTTATTCCCAAAAGGAAACATTCTCAGTGGCTAAATTAGAGAAGGAAAAGTATCCCAGAGGGAGAGGGAAATATCTGTGTATGACTTGGCCTTGGCTCTCAGAGTGAAGAAAAAGAGATAAAATGTTCCCTGATAATTTCTAACCATCTCTGTGGTCAAGCAAAAATTCTTATTACATATGTAATGAAAAAATATTCTCTCTGGAAAAAAAATAATTTAGATCTAGATATCAACAAGTTTTGCATATAAATATCCAAGGTTCATAATTTCACTTAAAAATTGCAAACACAAAATAAGCAACTATGAATGAGAATCATCATGAATGAGAATCTACAAACTGCAGACAGAACCAGATCTGCAAAATCCTTAGACTTGCCAGGGACAGAATACAAAATAAATGTATTGAATATGTTTGAAGAAATAAAATAGAAAATTTTAAGTATGATGAAGAAATCATCAAAATTGACCCAAGAGATATGTTTAAGAATAGAACTTGTGGAAAGAAAACATGCTGACTGAAATCTGGAACTATGTGGATATGTTAAACAGCCCATTAGATACCAGTGAAGAGAAAATAAGTGAGCTGAAGGGTAGGCCTGAAGAAATTATCCAGAGGCCATCAACAGCAAGAGAGAGAGTGGGAGTGTGGTGAGAGTTGTGGAAGGAGAGGGTTAGAAAAATAATCTAAGAAGTGTAGAAAATAGAGAAGATTCAAAAATACAGAGAGACACCTTCATTTTCTAGGATTCTGTGTTTTGCTCTAAGAATAAAGCAACAATCAAGGCAGACATAACCCTTGCCCTTACAAACTTATGTATAATCTAGATGGATAAATCTAGAATAAAGACAAAGTTACATAAAGTTAATTAGAAATAAAATAAGCATGGCAGAGGGAAGTTGTGCGTTTGTGAAACCATTTCATGGGAGGAGTAGAGGTGACTGTCCCTACTGATTCTAGACCATCAGGGAAGGTATCTCTGAGGAAGTAAAATTCAGATTTAAAACAAAAAAGTAAGAAGTAATAATAGATATTTTTATATTTTTATTTTTGTTTCTTTGTGACTGTCTAACCTTGCAATGCCTTCCTTGCGAAGAAGCTGACCTCATATAAGCTTTGGTTAGAGCCAGGATCCTGTCTTCCTGTGAGACAGATCCCAAGACACTGAGATGAAGTAGGAATAGAAGAACTGAGCTCCGCCAGGTGGATGTTCCAATGAGGACTGGGGCATATGACACAAAGCAGCAAAAACAATTTGCATTTCATTTTGGCAAAGATGAAGAATAAAAAATCCACCAATAGATAGCAAAGGCTGGATGTTGGTAGTGCCAGCAACGGCAAACAGACCAAGCCTAACCGGATTGTTCTTCAGTATCTTTGGCTGTGATTCCACCGCCTGCCTTTCCCTGTATCCTGCCTGGTTCCAAGAGCTGGTTCCCCAATCTGCTCTAAGATTCTATGAACTACCCCATTTCTAGCCAATAAAGTCTTTCTTTACCATAGTTAACCAGAATCTGTTGTTTGCAGCTAAGAACCTTGAAGAATATAGTAGAGCCTAGAGATTAAGGAGGTGTATGGATAGAGAGTAGAGAGGGGCAGATATCCCAGGCCATAGGGCAACATTTTCAGAACCCTGAGATGATGGCAGAAACAGCCATTGGAACTATTTTTTTTTAAGGGGCATGACAAACCTTCATCTATGATTTGCTATATTTTGAATGATTTTCCCCTTACAGGAAAATGTTTAGATGTGGTTTGGAGGATAAAATGACCATACATTCCAGATTCCAGATATTGCTATTTTTAATAACTTTTTAAAAGTTTAAAAACCTTCAATTCTTCAATGACTCTATTATTTAATAAACTGAATTTCACTGCTTAGTGGAAATGAATATAATAAGTCTTTTATTGGATAACAAATTCATTCAATGAATTACCTGGGAAGCTATTTCTTTAACATGTTTTTTTTTTAGTTGGTCCTGGGGATTGAACTCCAGTCCTCCTTCATAGGTTATACCCACTTCCCATTTGGGCAACTATATTGCTGCAGTGTGGGTCATACCGAAAAAAGAAGATATGTTTAATATCTAAGGAAGCTAAGGGCACAATTATTTTTATTAATGATTAAGTTGCTCATAAGATTAAACGAATCAATGAGTATAGAGTTCTATTTTTATATGTTCTACATTGACTTTATTGTCTGTTGAGATTGCCTGTAAAATCGAGAGATGGAATAGCTTATTGTATACTTTTTAAAACTAGAAAAATAATTTTACCCTTAAAAATCATTATAGTCTATTACAGAAAGTACTTTTTTTTTCACATTATATCAATTTGTTTTATGCTAGATCTTTGTTCAGAAACCATCTCCAATCATTACATGGTTGTTATGGAAATGCACAATCTGTTTTATGACATGATTTTAGAAATACAATGCTATTTATCTTGAATAATATGTAGAAAGTAGCTAGGTGAGAAAATCGCCAGGATATTCCAAGCAAAGGGAAAGAAAATGCGAAAATCATTTAAGAGACAACCAGCAAGATGGTGGCCAAGTAAGGAGCTACTAGAGTCAGCTCCTGCTACAGGGAAGTTAGTAAATACCCAGAGCTATCTGGAGCTATCTGAAGCACCTTTTTGGGGGCTCCAGGAGACCATAAGAGTATCTTGCCACATCTGTGAAGTACTGGCAGGAGGAGATTGCCATCTGCAGAAAAGATTCTTAAGTAGAACACTCCACGCCCTGGAGGCTGGTGCCCATCCTCCACGGGAGAAACAAGCTGCCTCGGAAGCTGTTCCATGGCTAGAAATGAAAGCTCCACTTCCCAAAAATAGGGAAGCAAAAGACGGTTAGGCACCAACTTCACCTACTGATAGCAAATTCAGGGTCCTAAAGTATAATCCTGAGAACAGCTAAAGTTTGAACATGTCTAAGACAGAAAGAGGCTGGTAGCCTCCATCTTAACTCCATGCGTGGCATGAGGGGAAATGGGTGGACTGAAAATCACAGTGCTGGTGGGGACTAGCTTCTTTCCATCCAGATCAGATTATAGGTATAGCCTAAGCCCCAGTCCCACCTCCGGCAGGGAGGAAGCTGGGGGGACCTGCTACACCAGCCTCTCTGTGAAATTACCAGCCAAACCACGGAGGTCGGTGATTGTCCTACTTTGGCAGCAAAAGCTGCCCCAGGAGCTGTTCTGTGGCTAGAAATTGAAGCTCTATTACCCAAAAACAGAAGAGGAGGAGACGGTTAACCACCAAATTCAGCTACTGATTGGTGGATTCACCTGGCTAGAGTATAACTCTAAGAAGAGCTAAAGTTTGAATTTGTCCAGGTAAGAAAAAGGCTGGGTAGCCACCATTTTTACTCCACCCCCAGTCTGAGGGGAAGCTACACTGACTGAAAATCAAGGTGACTGTAGGAACTGATTTCTTTCACCAAGATTGGACTGCAGCCCTAGCCAAGTCTTCAGCCCTACCTCTGGCAGGGTGGATGCTGGCAAGCCCTGCACCAGCCTATGCAGGTAATTGCAGGTATATTTGGTTGGCACAGACTGAATAATTGGAAGTCTATTAGGACAATGGCTGTATTCTTAGACCAGAACTGCATAGACTGCTGCCCACACCTGCTCTATCCCAGCCCCAGGCAGGGGAGAAAGGGACACGAAGCCTCATAGTCTTTCTGGGTAATGAGAGTGTAGGCCTGCACAACTTGGATTATTCCACACAGCTATGATTCTGTCCCTGCCTCTGGCAAAGGAGAAAATTGGGAGAAGCTTCATCAGTCCATGGGGTAATAAGGGCAGCTTGAGCCTCCACAGCTTATAGCACCAACTACATTTTTGTTTCCTACTGCACAACTAGCAAGGGAGAAATGGCAGAAAACCATAAACTAAAGAGAAAAACTGTACCCAGAATACTCTAGTAAGCCAGGTGCCAAGGCACCAACAAAAAATTACAATCTACATCAAGAAACAGGAATATATGGTCCAGTTAAAAGGAACAAGATAAGCCTTCAGATGACATAAAGGATTTAAGACAAAAATTATAGATGTGCAAACAGATGTCCTTAATAAATTCAGTGAGATCACTAGAGAATAGGATATTAAGAAGACATTAGATGAGCACCAAGAAGAATGTGAAAGCATACATAGAAAAATATCAGATCATATGGCAATGAAAGGCAGAATAAATGAAATTTAAAAAAAAAACTTTGGAATCATATAATAGATTTGAATAAACAAAAGAAAGGATTGGTGAGCTTGAAAAAAATGGCCTCTGAAAGTGAGGATAGGAAAGAACAGATGAAGAACGGAAAAAATTGAACAAGCTTTCAGGAAACTAAATGACAGCAAAATACGTGCAAACATATGTGTCACGGATGTCCCAGAAAGAGAAGAGAAGGGAAAAGGGGCAAAAGGAACATTTGAAGAAATAATGTTAGAAAATCTCCCAACCCTATTGGAGGACATAGATATCACTGTCCACAAAGCACAGCATACTCCCATCCAAAAAAATCCAAATAGACCAACTCCAAGATACATACTAATCAGAATGCCAAATGCCAAAGACAAAGAGAGAATTCTGGAAACAGCAAGAGAAAAGCAATGCATAATATATAAGGGATACCCAATAAGATTAAGTGCTGATTTCTCACCAGAAATCAAGAATGCAAGAAGGCAGTGGTGTGATTAATTTGAAAAGATATGAACTTGGCTTCAAAAGCATGCACATTTTCTGCTCCCATGTACCATCATTTCTCCTGTTTAGTTTGTTTTGTCCCACATTACACAGAAACCTACAAAAATTTACTGAAAGAGAAAAAAGGTGATCTAAATAAATGGAAGAAATGTCCCATGGATTGGAAGACTAAATAATGTTGTCAATTCTCCCCCCAAATAATTTACATATTCAATGCAATTCCAATAAAAATTCTAATACCCTACTTTGCAGGAATAGAAAAGCCAAACATCACATTCTTTGGAATGGTAAGGGACCCCAAACAACTAAATGCATCATAAAAAAGAAGAACAAAGTTGGAAGATTCATACTTCTTGGGTTTAAAAATTATTACAAAGTTACAGTGATCAATACAGCATTTTATTGGCACAGAGATATATAGAGAGACATGAACAGAATTGAATTGAGAGTTTAGAAACACACACTATCATCTATGGCCAATTGATTGTTGATAAGGCTGCCAAATTCACGTAATTGGGATAGAATGGTCTATTCAACAAAAGGTGTTTAGAGAACTGGATATCCATAAGAATAGGATATAGAACCCCTATCTCAAATCATAAACAAAAATTAACTCAAAATGTACCAAAGACCTAAATATAAGAAACAGGATTGCAAATCTCCTAAAAGAAAACTTAGGGAAGCTTCTTTAGGATCTTGTGTTAGGCAATGGTTTCTTAGACTTAATATGGAAGACACAAGCAATAAAAGAAGATATAGCTGTTTCCTCATCAAAATTAAAACATGTTGTTCATCAAAGAATTTATCATGAAAGAAAATATAACTTACTCACTGGAAAAAAATATTTGGAAAACACATATCCAATAAGGATTTAATATCCAGAATGTATAAAGAAATAGCTCAGGCCAACACTAAAAAACTAGCAAGCCAATTAAAAATGGGCAAAAGACTTGTATAGACATTTCTCCAAAGAGGATATACAGTAGGTAAAAAGCACAGGAAAAGACGATCTGCATCACAAGGTAACAGGGAAATGCAAATAAAATCCACAATGTTTTTTTTTTATTGACTTTGTAATAATATTACATTAAAAATATATATGTGAGGTCCCATTCAACCCCACCCCCCCACCCCCCCTCTCCCCCCCTCTCCCCCTCCAACAACACTCGTTCCCATCATCATGACACAGCCATTGGATTTGGTAAGTACATCTTTGGGCACCTCTGCACCTCATAGACAATGGTTCACATCATGGCCCATACTCTCCTCCATTCCATCCAGTGGGCCCTGTGAGGATTTACAATGTCCGGTGATTACCTCTGAAGCACCATCCAGGGCAGCTCCATGTCCCAAAGACGCCTCCACCTCTCATCTCTTCCAATGTGATACCGTTTCACACCCACTAGAATGGCTACTATTTTTTTTTTTTAAAGATTTATTTATTTATTTAATTTCCCCCCCTCCCCTGGTTGTCTGTTCTTGGTGTCTATTTGTTGCGTCTTGTTTCTTTGTCTGCTTTTGTTTCTTTGTCCACTTCTGTTGTCATCAGTGGCACAGGAAGTGTGGGCGGCGCCATTCCTGGGCAGGCTGCACTTTCTTTTCACGCTGGGCGGCTTTCCTCACGGGCGCACTCCTTGCGGGTGGGGGCTCCCCCACGCGGGGGACACCCTTGCGTGGCACGGCACTCCTTGCGCGCATCAGCACTGCGCATGGCCAGCTCCACACGGGTCGAGGAGGCCCGGGGTTTGAACCGCGGACCTCCCATATGGTAGACGGATGCCCTAACCACTGGGCCAAAGTCCGTTTCCCTAGAATGGCTACTATTAAAAAAAAGAAAACTGCAAGAATGGTTTTCGCACCATTGTCAAAATGAATAACATATGTGTGGGTTTATTCCTGGACTCTGAACTCTAATTTATCTGTCTTTTTCCTACACTCTCTTTTTCTTAAATACTAATGAATCATTTTAAGCTTTGAAACTCAGGTGTTTGAGACTTCCTACTGAATCTTTATATTATTTTGCCTATTCTTGATTCCTCACAATTACCAGTTTTAAAATCAGTTTGTCATTTTGTATAAATAAATTAGCTCGAATTTTTTTTGAATTGTGATGCTACAACCCAAGTTATCTACAATTACATCTTAAAAATATTAAGTGTTTTGAAACACAAACATTAAATAATTTACCATTATTTATAACATGAATTTGTTCAAAAATATACTGTATCTGTCAGAATATGTTTAGCATTTTTTATTCAATTTACTCCTAAGCAGTTATTATTTAATTCTTTGGTGTTATTCTGAATAGAATTATTTTCAATTCATTTTGGGAATGATAATTGCCAGTGTATAGAAATACAATTGATTTTTGTAAATGAAAAAAATAAAAAAATAAAAATAAAATAAAATAAAAAGATGCAGCTGCTGTGGAAGACGGTTTGTGCGTTCCTCAAGAAGCTAAGTATAGAATTACCATATGACCTGACTATCCTTCTACTAGGTATATACCCAAAAGAAATTAAAAGTAGGGTCTTGAACAGAAACTTACACATGATGTTCAGATTGATAATATTCACAATTGCCAAAGGATGGAAGCAACCCAAGTGTCCATCAAACTATGAATGGATAAACATAACATGGAATACAAATACAATGGAATATTATTCAGCATTAAAAAGGAATGAAGTTCTGATTAATGTGCCAACATAGATGAACCATGAAGATATCATGTTCACTGAAATAATCCAGACATGGGAAGACAAATACTGTATGATCTCACTGATAGGAAATAATTTGAATAAGCAAATGGATAAGAGTTAGAATCTAGAATAGAGATTACTATAGGCAATTTGGGTGATTAGGAATAGTGAGTTAATTCTTGAATGGAATTCCTACTTGGGTTGACTGTAAACTTTAGGAAATGAATGGTGTCAATAGTAGTACATCATTGTGAATGTAACTAATAACATTGAATTATATATGTGAATGTGGTTAATATATATGTCATGTTACCAGAATAAATTTTTTAGATGACTGTACAGCAGACTGAACTCTATGGTAAATGTTGTAATACAGTTGATATTGTAATTATCAAATTTTTTCATGAATTATATAAAATGTACCACACTAATAAAAATAAATGAAATAAATCTATCTCTGGCAAGAGAAACTGCTCATGATGTATGTCCCAATGCAATCAACTAGCAACAAAGTATTTGATTGGACAATTAGAAGAATAATGCTATATGAGGCACTTGATGTTGGTCTCAGTTGCTGATATTTTAGATGATCAGAGGCAGCAATAGTTATCCCAGCATAGGCAATGCTGCTGGACACATGGGTAGTCACCATATCTGACCCCATAACAACTTCATTCATATGCCCATCACATCAATTCCAGATGGCTAGAGATGAAGATCAGCTATAGACATCTAGATAAGGCATTTTATTCAAGTGATTTTTAGTGCTACTTCTATGGATATTGCTTTCTTGTGGATATTAACATGTCACACAAAATATTAAGACTTTGTTTGCACACTATATTCATCTTATGTATCTGTTGAAACCTTACTTTTGCTTCCACAAGCTGAGAAGCTGGCCTGTCTATTGGACACTGCCAGGAATTTGTAATTATTCTCATCTCAAGCCATACCTTCTACTAAAAATATGAATAACCGTATATCACACTCAAAGCACCACCTATTAGGATGATTTTTCACTCATTATTGCCTTTAAAAACATCCTTGAGTATATTTTCATCTTGTACACATACACAGCATACCCATCCATAAATCAAACTCAGGATTTGTCCTTTTCAACCAGCTGTCCTTATTGAATGGTGGTAGGGGTGCTGGTACAACAGTAATGGCTGGCATGGGAGAATGGGCCTCCCAGTCACGCAGGCCACTGCTGCCCTCTGATTCTCTTGCATTAAATCAGAATGTTATATTTCCATCTCCTGGCCAATTATGATTTATAAATTTAAGATATGATTTAATCTAGATCCTAAGCACCATTACAGAAGTATGCTCAATTGGTGCTTCATGGTCAAATATTCTAATACTACCAAGGCCCCCAAACACTCAAAACTCTGTCCCTTAAAAGGCATATAACTCTTCACTGTGCATGACATGGACTTTACTCAGAATCCCCAGTGTTCTGATGGGGAGATTCTCTCATCAAGGCTTGCAATGAATTGCATATTGCATCTTTTCCCACCACTGACAACATCAACAGCATTTTGTCTGGTCGTTTATATAATCAATTCACATGGTTGAGTAAATACTTCTTGCCTGAGTTCAACTATAATGGGTTGATCCCTAGTATCCTATTGTATAGCATTAGCAGTATTCCTAGGAATGCCTCCATAACCCAAGAGGCATTCAAGGTGCTGCACTTCCCACATGATATAAAGTTCAAGAAGGAGCAATTTGTATTTTACTTTGGAGATAATATTCCAGCATGTCTGTGACCACTGAACACATAAAAATTTAATTGTAATTGCAGATGTCTTTAAATTGTTAGGACTTGCCTTCCATTCTCTAGAGCGCATGTGAATTACAATATCTTCCACCAGAGTAGCAACTTCATGCTTGTTCTACACAATTAGTAAGATAGCAACAATGTAATAGAGCAATGCAATATTTTATATGATACACTGAAGTTTGGATCTGTTCAGCCATCTGATAAGAGATTAGGGTTTGAAAGACAGATAAAATTGTAAATGATAACAGTTATACATTCCACTTGAATGAAAACTCTTGCCGATCAAAATGGAATAAAATGTGTTTACTAAGTTAATGACTACATGACACATATCTAGGCCTTCTTTATCTATTCTAGGAACTATACCAGTTTTGAACAGGTGTTGTAGAATTTGTGAGAGGTTCAATTATTTGCATATAGAGAGGCCAGGACTCAGGAATGATTTTGAGAAGGAAAAATGGTTTATTGATGGCCGGCAGCTTTCTGTTTCAATCCTGAGCCCCGAAAAGATTTTTGAGTCCCTTTTATACAGAGGAAAGGCCAAATGGTCCTTTTGTTTCAGTTCTCAATAGGCTTGAATTAGCATATATATCTTCCACATCTTAGGTAAGCTTTTAGCATGGACTTCAGGCATTCTAGATAAGCTTTTAGCATATTTTGTTTGCATTTCCCCTGAATACCTAAAGTTTATAGACCTTGCATTGTTAAACTGTTTCCTGGGATTGCAGTCCTTGCCATGGTCACCAAGGGCAGGACTGCAGCCTTTTATCATCCCACACCCACAAGTCACAGATAGTTTAGGTTATCTCTGAAGAGACAAAGAGCCTCCCACCCATAGCCCACATCACAGGGACTATGCTTAGAGCTAATATCATGGTTAAGCTTGTAATAGTTTACTGTTTTTTTCCAGATTGCATCCTATTTCTATATTGGATAGATTAGCAAATGACAAGGAGATACACTGGAACCAATATTTCTGCATTGTTTACATCTTAAATAGTGTCATAAAACCTCCATCCCCATCCCAGAGGTATAATATTGTGTTTTACTCAGTAATGTACCAGTAGATAGGCAGTTTAGGAGGCATTTATTTGACTTTTCCTACTGTGAAAGCACTTACTCTTCCTGCCAATGACCCTTGTGGGGGTTGTCCATCTTACAGATATGTGAATACTAATTATATAGTGGAGACAAGGGAAATATCTCCTGGCTCGGATACATTTCAACTTGGTTTCAAAGAATAATCAATTTAATTATATGCTATATATATGAGAAACATTTAAATCAAAGTAAATGGGAAAAACTAAAAACAAAATTAAAAAGAAAAACACCATTGGTGGGAAATTTGATATATCCCCACACAGAAAAAAGGCAACTCAAACCCAATAGGAGTGAATTTTAAAAGCATATATATGAGTCATAAAAGATGCCATCAAGAATGTACATATAACACTTGTGAGTAGCTATCAGCCAAATAAGCAGCAACCAGCAAGTATCTTTAGGAAGAAAACTTCAGATGATGCAAGGAGTCATTAATGGAAATACATTTAGAATTGCAGATTTCAATACACCACTTTCACTGACAGAAAGAGGAAATATAATAATTAAAAGCTCAAAATTATAACCACAAAAATAGATTATATACCTACACTATACACACACACACACACACACATATATCTTAAACATTTCACAACTAAAAACTATAACTTCTTCCCAAATATCTATGGAATAATTATTAAAATTAAACATATAAAGTCACAAAAAACATTAGTAATTCCATTAAATGAAAAGTTACAAGAACAATCACTGAGCATAAGAAAAAATTTAAATTATTTTAATGATAAAAAAGACACTTCCATCTTAAATTCTGAATAACTTTAAATATTCCTGATTAGAAGTAGAAATACATACTGAAAATTAAAGAAGTAAAAATATAATATAGGCCCCTTTTGAGGGAGGCCTTAGCAGGTACCAGGGAAGCAGCAGGGGCACAGGAAGTGGCACAGACCACCCCTGAGGAAGGCCTTACTGGGTGCAGGATAAGCAGCATGGCAGGGCCATTTGTGAGGCCTCACTGGCTGTAGGTAAGGTATAGTGGGAAGCAAGGTAGCAGTTCAGTGCTTGAATTCTGGAGGCCAGGGAAACACATTACAACATCCAGGAAGGAAAAGGACAGGGAGACAGAGAGCCCACTGCAGAGGAACTGGCTCTTTGGAGCTGGTGTGTGCCCCCTTCACAAGTCCCCAGCTCAGTTTTGATCAGTTAAACATGGACAATTGTAAAGACTTAGAATAAACTGAACTAAGTAGCTATGAAGAGCCTTAATGCAAAGCCAAACAACAATAAAACACTAGAGAACAGAGAGACACTAACCATCAGAGTAAATGCAAGATAATCAGAAGCCTAGACACAACAAAAAAAAATACCAGCCAAACTAAGGAAGATATGGCTCATTCAAAGGAACAAAGTAAAAAGTCAGAAGAGAAGAATTTGGCACAACTAATCTAAGAGATCCAAATAAATCTCTTAAGTCAATAAAAGTAAATGGAGGAAGAGATAAAGAATTTTATTTTATTTTGAATTTTATGGGTTTTTTTTGTCTTTATTCATTTTTTAAATATTACATTCAAAAAATATATGGTCCCCATATACCCCCCACCTCCCTCACCCCACTAGTCCCCCCATAGCAACATTCTCCTCCATCATAATGAGACATTCATTGCATTTGGTGAATACATCTCTGAGCATCACTGCACCTCATGGTCAATGGTCCACATCATAGCCCACACTCTCCCACGTTCCATCCAGTGGGCCATGGGAGGACATACAATGTCTCGTAATTGTCCCTGCAGCACCACCCAGGACAACTCCAAGTCCTGAAAATGCCTCCACATCTCATCTCTTCCTCCCATTCCCCACACCCAGCAGCCACCATGGCCACTTTCTCCACACCAATGTCAAATTTTCTTTGATTACTAATGGCAATAGTTCATGAATAGAATATCAGTAAGTCCACTCTGATCCATATACAATTCCTCCATCCTATGGACCTTGGATTGGTTGTGTCCACTCCACATCTATGTCAAGAGGGGGCTTAGATTCCCCATGGATGCTGGATGCAATCCTCCTGCTTTCAGTTGTAGGCACTCTTGGCTCCATGGTGTGGTGGTTGACCTTCTTCAACTCCATGTTAGCTGAGTGGGGTAAGTCCAATAAACCAGAGTGTAGGAGCTGAAGTCTGTTGAGGCTCAGGGCCTGGCTATCATATGGTCAGTCCAGAGATTTAGATCCCCTGGGTATATATTAAACCCCAGCACCAACTACAATTCTGGTAAAGTAAGAGGAAAGGCATGTGAAAAGAGATCACATCTGAGTCCAGCTCCATCACACAGAAACACCAAGTCCAAAGAAGGGCCAACTGGCATGGCACTGAACTCCATCTGCCATGACCTTAAAACTTGTGGGTCTCTGTAGCCCTCAGAAGAACCAATACCTGGGGTTGTATCTACTTTATCTGTCTCTGGGACTCTGCTCAGGTGTGCATAAGGGCAACCCCTCTGATAACCTCCCAGCTCTTTTTTAGAGACTCATAACCATATAAACTCATTTGTCCTTTCCATTTCCCCCTTGATTTAGGTCAAAAAGCATTTTTAACTTCTGTTATTACATGTAGACAGATATTCTGCTGGTCCAAGTTGACCCTTTTATTCAAGGTCATTTTCTAGTTACATCATCTGCTGGTACTTGGTAGTAATCCCTTGGTGTCAGGGAGGCTCATCCCCGGGAGTCATGTCCCATGCTGGGGGGAAGGCAATGAATTTACATGCTGAGTTTGACTTTGAGACTGGCCACATTTGAGCAACATGGAGGTTCTCAGGAGGTAACTCTTAGCCACACTGCTGCTCTAGGTCTTGTCCTTATTTCAGGTGCACAGGCTCACAAGCATAGTCATTAGTATCAGGGGTTCATTGTTGGACCTTCATTCTTTTTTGGTCTTTGCCGTTGCACTTGGGGAGATAAAGAATTTTAAAAGACAACACTGGATGAGTCTACAGAAGAAACTGAAAACATACATAGAAAAATAACAGAAATTATGGAACTGAAAGGGATGCTAGAGGAGATTAAAAATACAATAGAATAATACCACAGCAGATTTGAATAGGCAGTGGAATCAACTAATGAATTAGAAATAGGTTCAGATATCACACAGATAAAAGAATAGAAAAAATAAATAAAAGGAAAGAATTGAACAGGGTCTCAGGGAATTGAATGACTGCATGAAGTGTACAAACACACACCTTATGAGTATCCCAGAGAGAAACAAGAAGAAAATATAGGCAGAAGGAGTGTTTGAGGAAATAATTTCCCAACTCATATGAGTTAAATGGATGCACATGTCCAAGAAGTGCAGCATACTCCAAATCCAAATAAAATAAATCCTACCAAAAGTACTCTGAGACACATACTAATTAGCCTATCAAATGTCAAAGATAAGGAGAGAACCATAAAAGAAGAAAAAATTGATCCATCACAAAAAGGGATGCTTAATAAGAAATTGTCACTTAATTTTGTCTTATCAGAAACCATGCATATGAGAAGGAAGTAATATGACATATTTAAGATACTGCAAGAGAAAAATTGTCAGCCAAGAATTCTGTATCCAGCAAATTGATCCTTCAAAAATGAGAGATTAAAATAGTCACAGGGAAACAGAAACTTAGAGAATTCATCTGTAAGAGTCCTGCTCTTCAAGAAATACTAAAGGGAGTTCTGCAGAATGAAAGAAAAACAGGAGAGACAGGGGTGCACAGGAGAGTGTAGAGATGAAGATCATTGGTAAGGCTAACTAAAAGGGAAGAAAGAGAGAAAATATGAAATAACATAGAAAAGCTTACAGATAAAATAGTTGAAGTATTTACTGCTTTTACAGTAATAACATTGAATGTTAATAGATTAAACTCCCCAATTAAGAGACACAGATTGGCAGAATGGATTAAAAAAAAAAACAAAAAAACATAAACCAACTATATACTCTCTACAACAGATTCACCTTACACACCAGGGCTCTCTACAACAGATTCACCTTACACACCAGGGCACAAGAAGGTTAAAAGTAAAAGGTTGGAAAACAATACCACACACAAACCTTAACCAAAAAGAGATAGGGTGGCTATACTAATACTAGATAAAACAGACTTTAAATGCAAAACCTCTGTAAGAAACAAAGAAGGCCCTATGTATTAATAAAAGGGGCAATCTCCCATGAATGAACAATCAAATATTTATATACCTAACAGGAGTGCTTCAAAACACATGAAGAAAACACTGGCAAAACTAAGTTGAAAAATAGATGCCACTATAATAAACAGAGGTGGGTTCAATACTACACTTTCAGCAACAGATAGAACATCTAGACAGAGAATCAATTTGGAAATAGAGATCTTAAATAATATGGTAAATGAACTAGACCTAACAGATATATACAGAACGCTGCACTCTAAACAACAGAATATACCTCTTTGAGAGCTCATAGATCATTCACCAGGATAGACCACAAGTTATGTCATGGAACAAATCTCAATGAATTTAGAAAGATTGAAATTGTGAAAAGCACTTTCTCTGACCAAAACAGAATGGAACTGGAAATCAATAATGGGTAGAGAACTAGAAAATTTACAAATATATTGAAGTTACACAACTCAGTCTTAAATAATAGTGGGACAAAGAAAAAAATTGCAAGAGAAATCAGTAAATATCTTGAGGTGAATAAAAATGAGAACACAACATATCAAAACTTAGGAATACATTGAAGGCAGTACTGAGAGGGAAATTTATAGCCTGAATGCCTATTAAAAGAAGAGAGAGTTAAATCAAAGTCAAAATTACACCTGGAGGAAATAAGAACAGAAAACTAATCCTAAAGCAAGCAGAAGGAAAGAAATAACAAAGATTAGAGCATAAATAGATGAAATCGAGAATAAAAAAAGCAATAAGAAGAATTAGCTAAACAAAAGCTGGTTCTTTAAGCAAAAAATTGACAAACCATTAGCTAGAGTAACAAAAAAAGAGAGAGGATACAAATAAAAAATGAGAGATGGTACATCATCACTGACCCCACAGAAATAAAAAAGAATGTAAGAGGATACTATAAATAACTGTATGCCAACAACTTAGACAAATTAGATGAAATACACAGATTCCTAGGAATACAAGAATAACCCACACAGACTCAAGAGGAAACAAAAGACCTTAACAGACCAAATACAAGAGATTGAATCAGTCATCAAAAACCTTCCAACAAAGAAAAGCCCAGGATCGGATGACTTCACAGATGAATTCTACCAGTCATTCCATAAAGAATACCAATACTGTTCAATCTCTTCCTAAAAAAAAATTGGAAAGGAGCACCTAATTCATTCTATGAAGCCAACATCACACTAATATCAAAGCCAGATAAAGATGGTACAAGAAAAGAAAAATACAGACCAATCATTCTAATGAATTTAGATGCAGAAATTCTCAAACTTTTTGCAAATTGAATCCAACAACACATTAAATAAATTATACATCATGAACTGGATATTATCCCAGGTATGCAAGGTGGTTGAACATAAGAAAACAAACCACAGTAACAAATCAAAGGAGAAAAATTACATGATCACGCCTATTGATGCAGAAAAGGCATTCAACAAAACATAACATCATTTCTTGATCATAACACTAAGATGTTAATAGACAAATCTTCCTCAACCTGATGAAGGGCATATATGAAAAACCCACAGCAAACATCATAATCAATGGTGTATGTCTGAAAGTTTTCCCTCTAAGGTCCAGAACAATACAAAGATATCCACTGTCACCAATCTTATTCAGCATTTTGTTAGAAATTCTTGGTAGAGCAGTTGGCAATAAAAGAAAATAAAAGGCATTCCACCTGGAAATGAAGAAGTAAATTCCTCACAATTTGCAAATAACACGATTCTATATATAGAAAATCCTGAAAAGTTCACAAAAAAAGCTACTAGAGCTAATAACCAACTTCAACAAAGTAGGAGGATATAAGATCAACACGCAAAAATCAGCCGATGTTTCTATGCACTAATAATGAGCAATCTAAGGAAGAAATCAAGAAAAAAATCCATATATTGTAGCAACTAAAAGTGTTAAATTCTAGGAATAAATTTACCCAAGGCTCTAAAGTCTTATACATAGAAAATTGCAAAGTGTTGCTAAAAGAAGTCAAAGTAGACTTAAATAAATGGAAAGATACTCCCAGTTCATGGATTAGAAAACTAAATACATGAAGATGCCAATATGACCCAAAATGATTTACTTTCTCAACAATCTAAATAAAAGTACAAAAAGCTTTTTTAAATGTTATTTTTTATTTTTTTGCAGAAATGGAAAGCCTGTTATCAAATTTATTTGGAAGGGTAAGGAGTCACAAATTGAAAAAAAGAGAAAAAAAAAAAAAACAAAAAACCTTGGAAAAAGAGAATGAAGTTGGAGAACTCACAATACCTGACTTTCATATCATACACAGCAACACAGCAAATATGCTCAAAACAGCAAGGTATTGGCACAAGGATAGACTTATTGACCAATGCAATCAACTTGAGATTTCTGATGCAGACTCACTCATCAAGGGCCAACTGATATTTGACAAGGCTGCCAAGTCCACAAACTGGAACAATAGTCTCTCCAAAAAATGGTGCTGGTAGAACTGGATATCCATATCCAAAGGAATGAAAAAGGACCAATAACTCACACCCTTTACAAAAATTAACTCAAAGACATAAATATAAGAGCCAGAAACATAAAACTCTTAGACAATATTGTAGGGAAGCCTCTTAGAGATCTTGTGGCATACACAAAGCACAAACCATGAAAGAAATTTAAATGGGAACTCCTCAAAATTAAAAACTTTTGTGCTTCAACTGAGTTTGTTAAGAAAGTGGAAAGGCAGCTTACTCAATGGGAGAAAATATTTGGAGACTACATATCCTATAAGGCTCTAATATCCAGCATATATAAAGAAATCCCATAATCCAACAGCAAAAAGAAAACAGTCCAATTTAAAAATGGGCTAACGATTTGAATAGACATTTTTTCTAAAGAGGAAATAAAATGGCTAAATGAACATGAAAGGTACTCATCATTACTAGTTATTAGGGAAATGCAAATCAAAATCGTTCATTGCAATATCATTTCACATGGATACTATTGGACACTATTAAACAAAACTATAAATGTTGGAGAAGATGTGGAGAAATAAGAACACCCATTCACTGCTGGTGGGAATGTAGAATGGTGTAGCCACTGTGGAATTCAGTTTGGCAGTTCCTAGGAAGCTAAGTATAAAATTGTCATATGATCTGGTAATCCCACTATTAGGCATATACTCACTCAGAAGAGCTGAGAGCAGAGACACTAGTTGCCCTTCAATTTTCATAACAGCAATTATTTACAATAGCCAAAAGATGGAAACAACCCAAGCATCCATCAAAAGAAAAAAATATATACATACATTTAACGTAATATTAGTCAGCTATAAGAAGAAATGAAGCACTGACACATGCCACAATATGGATGAACCTTGAGGAGCTAATGTTGAATGAAATAAACCAGACACAAAATGACAACTATTGTATGATGCCACTAATATGAAGTAATTATAATCTGCAAAATCTTAGAGGTTGAACTAGAAGGTAGTTTACCAGGAGTTAGAACTGGGGTAGAGAATGGGGATTCAGTTCTCAATAGCTGCAGAATTTCTGATTAGGGTGATTGTAATGATTTGGAAATGGACAGAGGTGATGGTAGCACAATATTGTGAATACAGTTAATAGTGCTGAAGTTTGTGTTTGGATGTGGTTGAAAGGAGAAGTTTTAGGTTGTATATGATACTAGAAAGTAAGCTAGAGTATTGTATAATACAGTTAACCCCCTGGTGGATGAGGATTGTGATTAATAATACAAATATAAGAACATTCTCAGTTATATTACAAAAATAATTTACTACTACAAGTTGTGAATAATAGGATGACATAGGGGGGAAATGCACCTAAATATGGACTATAATTAACAGAAATATTTTTAACATTATTGCATTAATTGTAACAAAGTTACCACACCAATGTTAAATGTCAACAATAGCAGGGGCATGGGAATGTTGTAATTTTTATTCTTAGAAAAATGTTAAATGTCAAGAAACAAGCAAATTCCATTGTCCTGTATACTACTACTCTGCATCTTTTCTGAAAGTACATGCAATCAGCTAGAGGTCAAAGCTTCATACTCAGGCCAAAAAAATATTTACATGAGGAGCAAGGCAAGTATATAAATTTTATTCCACCTGTCAATTAATAGAACCCTGGTAAGAAGGTAAAGGTGAAACATGGTCACATGTCTTGACAGACAGGGCCTTTTGAACATAATGAACGTTATATAGTTACATACTCCTATGGTATATACATATACCCTTGTCATCATAGGTAAGTTTTCTGGATAGACAGAGGCCCTCACAGTAACTAACAAAATATTAAACTTCCCTCTTGGGAAAGTCCTGCTACTTTCTCAAATAACATGACTAAAACTCTCTGGAGCACATAAAAAAAACAGGCTAATAATTTAAACCCTGCATTCATATTAATGCTTGAATTTATGAACCTTACTCCTGTAATTATGAAAATAAGCCTAATTATAGTAAATGCCTAAGAGTTACCTACTGAAAAATTCCTTGTTATTCAAGTATGACCACTCTCTAAGCCAAAATCTGCAAATAAATTCACTATCTTTCCCTATGCTTTGAGCATGACATCCAGGGATACTCCTCCTTGGCACAGATGGTTGACTACCAAGCATTAATCAATGATGTATTTGAAGAAATACTTTAATCACAAGAGGGAAATATTAAATAAGATATTGCCTTTGTGACTAAACACTTCAAAGTGAGTTGGGAGGTCATTCCAGAGGTTATGCTTATCCATGTCTCAGCTAGACTTCACAAACTGCCACAGTAAACAAAGCCTTAAACAAAAGTACTCCTGAACAACCAGCAAGATGGTGGAGGAGTAAGGAGCGCCTAGAGTCAGCTCCTGCTACAGGGTAGTTAGTAAACACCCAGAGCTATCTGGAGCAAGCTGAAGCCCGTTTGGCGGCTTCAGGAGGCCAAAAGGGAATCCTGCAACATCCTTGAAGAACTGGAAGGAGGAAGCTGCCCATCTGCAGAGAAGACTCATGAGTGCTCCATGCCACGGAGGCCAGGGTCCATCCACCACTGGAGGCACAAACCACCTCAGGAGCTGTTACATGGCTGGAATAGAAAGCTCCACTTCTCAAAAACTGGGGAGGAAGAGATGGTTGGGCATCAATTTCAGCTTCTGATGAGTAGAATTCAGCAGACTAAAGTATAATCCTAAGAGTAGCTAAAGTTTGAGCCTGTCCAAGTTAGAAAGAGGCCAGTGGCCACCATCTTAACTCCACACCTGGCATGATGGGAACCGGGGTGGATTGAAGATCCCAGTGTTGGTAGGGACCAACTTCTTTCCACCCAGATCAGACTGCAACTCTAGCCTAAGCCCCAGGCCCACCTCTGGCAGGGAGGAGGCTGTGGGACATATGCCAGCCTCTCCAGAAAATTGCTGGCCAAGCCATGGAGGCCAGTGATTGTGGCTGGAATTGGAAGCTCCATTTCCCAAAAACAGGGGAGGAGGAGATGGTTGGCTGTTGATTTCAGCTACTGATTGGTAGACTTGGAAGGCTAAGGAATAACCCTAGGAATACCTGGGGTGTGAATCTGTCCAAGTCAGAAAGAGGCCTGTGGGTGCCATTTTGACTCTGGCCCAGGCATAAGGGAAAGCCAGGACAGAAAAATCACAGTGATGGTAGCAACTGGTTTCTTTCACACAGATCCGCCTGTAGCCCTAGCCTAGGCTTCAGCCCCACCTCTGGCAGGGAGGGGGCTGGCAGGACCTGCACCAGCCTATCCAACTAACTGTGGGTACCTTTCACTGGCACAAACTGAATAATTGGAAGTCAAACGGGGTTACTGCAGTCATCTTCGACCTGCACTGCATATATTGCTGCCCACACCTACAGCTCCATCCCTGCCCCAGGCAGAGGAGAAAAGGGTGGGAAGCTTCATCATTCTCTCTGGGCAACTACAGTCTAGGCCAGCACAACTTGGATTATTTCACACTGCTGTGACTTTATTCCAAGCTCTGGCAAAGGAGAAAGTTGGGAGAAGCATCATCAGTCCCTGGAACAATGAAGGCAACTTGAGCCTCCACCGCTTACAGCACCAACTACATGCTTGGCTCCTACTGCACAACCAGGAGGGGAGAAAGGGCAGGAAGTCCTAAACGAAAGAGAAAAACTGCACTCATAATAAATACTCTAGTAAGCCAGGTGCCAGGACACCAACAAAAATTTACAATCGACACCAAGAAACAGGAAGACATGGCCCAGTTAAAGGAAAAGATACTCTTCCAGATGACATAAAAGAGTTGAGACAACTAATCATAGATTTTCAAACAAATGTGCTTAATAAACTGAATGATATAGCTAAAGAGATCAAGGATTTTAAGAAGAAACTGGATGAGCACAAAAAAGAATTTGAAACCATACATAGAAAAATACATCTTATGGGAATGAAAGACACAATAAATGAAATTAAAAAAACATCGGAATCATATAACAGCAGATTTGAGGAGGCAGAAGAAAGGATTGGTGAGCTTGAAGAAAAGGCCTCTGAAAGAGAACATACAAAAGAACAGATGAAGAAAAGAATGGAAATAATTTAACAAGGTCTCAGGGAACTAAACAACAGCAAGAGATATGCAAACATAAGTGACATGGGTGTCCTAGAAGGAAAAGAGAAGGGAAAAGGGGCAGAAGGAATATTTGAAGAAATAGTGATAGAAAGTTTTCCAACCCTATTGAAGGGCATAGATATTCATGTCCAAGAAGCACAATGTACTTCCACCTTAAACATTCCAAATAGACCAACTCTGAGACACATACTCATCAAAATGTCAAATGCCAAAGACAAAGAGAGAATCCTGAGAACAGCAAGACAAAAGCAATGCAAAACATATAAGGGATACCAAATAAGATTAAGTGCTGATTTCTAACCAGAAACCATGGAGGCAAGAAGACAGTGGTCTGATATATTTAAGATGCTACAAGAGAAAAACTTCCAGGCAAGAATTTTATATCCAGCAAGACTGTCTTTCAAAAATGAGGTTGAGATTAGAATATTCACAGATAAATAGAAACTGAGAAAATTTCTAAGCAAGAGATCAGATTTTCAGGAAATACTAAAGGGTGTGCTAGAGCCTGAAAAGAAGGACAGGAGAGAGAGGCCTGGAAGAAAGTCTAGAAATGAAGGTTATATCAATAAAAGTAACTAAAAGTATCAAAAAAGTCTAGAAAATAAAATATGACAGATAAAACTCAAATAGTCAGGGATAAACTTAACCAACAATATAAAGAATTTGTATTCAGAAAACTGCAACCCTATGGTAAAAGAAATTTAAAAAGGCCTAAATAACTGGAAGAACATCCCATGCTCATCAATTGGAAGTCCAAATATCATTAAGATGTCAATTCTACTCAAATTAATATACAGATTCAATGCAACCCTGATAAAAATTCCACCAGCATTTTTAAAAAATGGAAAACATGATTATCGAATTTATTTGGAATGGTAAGGGTTCCTGAATAGCCAGAAACATCATAAAAAGGAAAAGCAAACCTTCATCTCCAGACTTTAAATCATATTACCTAGTAATAGTGGTAAAAACAGCATGGTACTGGCATAAAGACAGACACATAGACCAATGGAACCAAATTGATGGTTCAAAAACATACCCTCACATGTATGGACAAGTGATTTTTGACTAGCCAGTCAAACCCACACAGCTTGGGCAGAACAGTCCATTCAGTAAAATGGTGCTGAAGGAACTGAGTATTAATAGCTGAAAGGAAAGAGGACCTGTATCTAAAACTTAACTAAAAATGGATCAAAACCCTAAAAACAAAAGCAAGAACTGTAAAACTTCTAGAAGAAATTTTAGGAAATTATCTTCAGGATCTGGTGGTTGGTGGTGGATTCTTAAAGGAGACAAGAGAAGGACTGAGATGGACTACTGCTGTTTAAAGTATACAGAAGTTTTAATTAGCTTTACCATAGAAGTGTGGAAATGTATAGAGTGGATGGTAACACATAGTGAATAATAGCTAGTTTATAAATGGGGATGTGGCTGAAAATGGTAGTTTAGATATGTAAATGCCAATTGAAAGAATGCTAGCAAAAAATCTAGGAATTGAATAGCACAGTGAACCAAGAGGTGGATGAGAATTGTGGTTGATGGTACAGATGCAAGAGTGTCCTTTGTGAGCTACAGCAAATGTATATCACTACTGCAGGGTGTTGAGAATGAATGGAAAAAATACAACTGGAGTGACCTAACACAGTCGTGGTTAGCAGTAATAATATAATATTCTTGCATCTATGCCAAAGATGTACTGTGTTGATAATGGGGCAGTATGGAAAATGAGCCAAAAGCATACTATGGACATGGTAACAATCAGATAAGATTATCTTGACTGTAACAAATATTACACCACAGTGTGGTGAGTTGATGGAGGAGTGTTGTTTGGGAATTCTGCACATGTGCATAATTATTTTATGTATTTATTTATTTTTTAAAATGTATCCCCCCCCAGTTGTCTGCTCTCTATGTCCATTTGCTGTGTGCTCTTCTGTGACTGCTTTTATCCTTATCAGTGGCACCAGAAATCTGTGTTTCTTTTTGTTACATCATCTTGTTGCATCAGCTCCCCATGTGTGCGGTGCCATTCTTGGGCAGGTTGCACTTTCTTTCGTGCTGGGTGGCTCTCCTTATGGGGCACATTCCTTGTGCATGGGGCTCCCCTACACAGGGGATACCCCTGTGTACATGACAGGGCACTCCTTGCGTGCATCAGCACTGTGCATGGGCCAGCTCTACACGGGTCAAGGAGGCCCGGGGTTTGAACCGTGGACCTCCCATGTGGTAGGCAGATGCCCTATCCATTGGGCCAAGTCAGCTTCCTTGATTATTTTATAAGTTTACAACTTCTGTCATAAAATATATATTTAAAAAATAATAGGATGGATAAGGGGAAAACACACTGAATGGAAGATAAGGACAATAATTAGTAGTAAGATTTTGACAATATCCTTTCATAATTTATAACAAATGTCTCAGAGCAATGCAAGGTGTTGATGGAGGGTTGAGGTATGGGACCCCTGTATGATATTATGCATGTTTGCTTTATAAGTTCACAACTTTTACTATACACTTAATTGTTTATGCATATTCATATATAAATGATATAAAAATGATAATAATATGGAGTTTTGGGGAAAAATACTTTGTTTACTAGTAATATTTTGACAATGCTCTTCAATCATTAGTTAAAAAGATTTAACAACAATGTAAGATTTTGGTGGTTGGGTGATTTATGAGAAACCTGCATAACATTATATATGTTTGTTTTTAATTTCACAACTCTTACTATACATTTATTGTTAATGTATGTTTCTGTGTGGGTGATATATTTCAATAAATTAAAACAAACATCACACTTCAGAAAAATGGATTAAAGCCTGTACAAAAAGCTATTATCACTGATAAAATAAAATACTTTGGAATTATGCGCACACACACAAAAATGTATGCCTGAGGGCCCTAAAGACATCTGGACAAAAAGGCAAGCTACACAGCCACCTGAAATCAACACCTACTTGATGGGCTCTATCTGGGAATATATGAAAAGCAGTTTATCCAATATAACATAGTCATAATCATGATTCTAAATTTTTAAACTTTATTTTGACTTCAAATAAAACAACAGTCAAAAGAGAGCTTAGGCTGGGACTACTGCCTGACCAGCAGGAAGGAACTATAGAAAAATGAACAAGGCCCCTTAACACTCCCTTATGAATAAGGGCATGAACTAAGGGTAAAGTTGAGGCAGGTTAGTATAGTGAAAGTGGGAAGGTGGCTGGCCAACCAGATAACATGGCCAACCAGTTAACATGGCAGCCAGAACCTGGTGAGACTTTGAACTCAAAATTGAGGTTCCAGCTGGGATTCTTTCTGGAGCAGAGGGGGGGACTTGGATATTCCAAACTATCCTCACCTTTGGTGCAGTAACCAATAACAGCTGGGGCCCCTCCCTTTAGCATTAGCAAGGGGAGAAATAATTAATAGTTTAGAAGGTAACCACATAAGCCAAATTTCTCTCTCTTTCTCTGCCTAGAGGAGCATGCACCAAATCTCAGTGTGTATTTCCATCCTTCTTTTCCATTTCTCATCAAGCTCTGTTCTTTTCCCCTATTATAATGTGTTGCTATCACCTCTATCCACTTCCATATATTTACAATCAAACTTATTAAACATTCCACATATATTCATTATCGGGTCCCCCTTCTCAACATGCATTGTCTCCTCTAACCTTTACTCTATCACTTAGCTCCCTAAGTTTACTCATCATATTTAGTTCATATCAGTGAGTTCGTACAATATTCATCCTTTGAGTGTGATTTATTCCAATCAACATAATTATTTTTAAAATTTGAAACTATAATTTTCAATTTACTGGTTAAGTATATTTCTCAGAGACTTAATGTATTCAGATTGTTCCTATGCCGATTGAGCCCTAAAACCCAACATATGTACTACCAATTCCTATTCTCCAGTTCTTCAGGCCAGGCCTGCCCTGGACAATTAACAAAACAATCATGGTCAACCAGCCCCAGCCCTGGACCTGCTCCAGCCAAAAAGCAAAACGACTCCATTCCTCTGACCCATAATATCTATATTCCTTCTCGGCCTGAATCATTCACAGTGGACACTGTCCCAAATCCTTCAAAATTGAGGAATGAACAAAATTAAAGAGAAAGTATAACCATTTACTAAAGTAGATTTATTGTTATTGTAGTTATTATCACATGCTGAGTAAATTGTAACATTCATATGAACAAAAAATGTACAAAAAATTAAATCTGTTATATAAATTATATATAAAAAAATATAGGGTACACTTAAAACAATTATCAAAGTAAAAATAATAGCAATAAGCACTTTTAAGTTAAAAAGAAGTATTGGAAAATATGAATTAAAGCTCCAGACTTTAAAAATTGAAAAATAAAATGTAAACTAAAAAAATATATAATAGTAATAAATATAAAAGTAGAGTAGTTTTATTGTCTGACTTGGAAAACTGTAAAATAAAATTTAAACCAAAGAAAATACAAAGAAGTAATAACGTAAGAGCAGACTTTAATATTTGAATAAGGAAAATTAGAGAAACATTGAAAAATTTTAAAAATAATTAAAATAACCCACCAGTTAATAAGAACAAGGAAAAATGGAATTAGCATAAATGAACATTAATAAGTAAATAGCAAGCAACAGGAAAACAATAAATTTATCAGATGACACTAAGGAAATAAATTTAAATGTATGGCCACTTTGAAAGTTTGGCAGCTCCTCAAAAAGTTAGAGTTCCAGTGTGATCCAGCTCTTTCACCCCTAAGTGTATTTACCAAAGAGAAGAAAATGCTGTCATACAAAAATTTGTACACAAATATTCATGGTGGCATTATTCATAATAGCCAAAAAATGGAAACAACCCGAAGTTCCTTAAACTGATGAATGGCTAAATCATGTGGTATATCTACAAAACAGAATAATATTCATCCATTAAAAGGATTGAAGTATCATTAATACATGCTAGTAAACCTAGAAAACATTACACTAGGTGAAATATCAGTCAAGGAAGGCCACATTTTATATGATTCCATTTATATGATATGCACAGAATAGGTAGTAAAGGTTGCCAGGAGCTGGAGGGAATGGCAATGGGGACAGACCACTAACAGAGTCTGGATTTCTTACTGGGGTAATGAGAATATTCTGTAATTATTTAGTGGTGATGGTTGAACCACCTTGTGAATACACTAAAATCCTCTAAAATGTCCATGCTGAAAGTGTGAATTTTACACGTGAAGATGTCTTAATAAAAATGGTATCTATAGTATGCTACCTTTTATGTGTGAGAAAGGGAAAACTAAATATCTATATATATAATAAATACATATATTTAAGAATCAGAGAAAAGATAAACCAGAAACCTAATGAGTTTGGCTACTAGACAGAAGAGATGAGAATAAGATGGAAAAAAAAATTGGAATTGACACTGGTTATACTTCTGAGTATTCCTTTAAATATAGCCCTGAAATATGGAATCATTTGTAAGTTTTATGAATTCAATAAATGGATGAATAATTCAAATCAACCAGGATGTTGGAAAAACCAAAATTAAATAACAACATGTCAAATAAACTTTACAAATATGCAGCAATACCACTCGGAAAGTAATGGGGATATATAGAAGCTAAGGACCTTATAAAAATATTATATTTATATATATATCTGAGGCTAAGAGCACAAGGAAGATTATGCAAGTATTGTACTCTATTTTTCACAGGAGTGATTTAGCAATTCTGATATTACTTTATAAGAATTAAGAATATAAGCATTAAAATTATATTATGTAATATATAATTATATATATATATTATATAAACATATTAAGCAAGTAAATAGGTAAATTGTAAGCACATTGCCAATAATGCAAAGCCAGATTTCTTACAAACAAGAAATAAAGGGATGGTCATATAATGATCTTGATTTGGAATCAAAGGTATCAACATAAATTCAATATATTAATATATATCAAGATAAATTGACATAGAAATAGATATAAATGCATACATTTCCTTTCGAAGGATCTTAGAAGAAATAACATTAGTAGCAATAAACATACCCATTTTTAAGATAATGATTTCTTAGCAGTATTTTCCAATAAAAAGAACCAGGGATGTTTGAAGAAATGGCTGGATTAAGGCCATGGATGATACTAGAATAGCTGGTGGTGACAGAGAGTAAAGAGAGACACAACACAGCAATTAGAAGACATGCTAAAAGGACAATGAGTAAGACTGAAGGAATTCCAAATGACCAAACATGAAAGAACTGGAGAAATAATGATGGTAAGGGATGAAAACCCATAATATATCATAATTTATGTATCTACTATCCATGAGCTAATGCTCAAAGTATGTATAATGTTTAATAAGGTTGATTGTAAATGTATGGAAATGCATAGAATTAATGATAACACACTATAGTGAGTATAACTAACCCTGCTGATTTATAAATGTGATTGAGGCTGAAAGGGGTAGTCTGGGAAGGTTAGTATAAATTGAAAGAAAACTAGAGAATACTTTAGAGACTGTATAACATAGTGATTTTGGTGGTGGTTGAGGATTGTTGTTAATAGTACATATACAACAATGTTCCTCTATTACGAGGTATTAAGAATATGGTAATACATGGGAAAAATACAACTAATACAACTTATGGACAATTGTTATCAGTAATAATGTAACATTTTGCAGCAATGGCAAAGAAGGCTAATAATAATAACGAAAGCTAACACTTAAGGAGCAAAAAAAATCATTCATGAATCCATACCTATATATAAAAAAGTGAATGAATGGATACATGATAGCTAGACAGATGTATAGATAATAGATGATAGGTAGAAAGAGAGAGAGGGACAGAAAGGGAAAAAGCAGACATATGGTCAGGCAAGCAGACTGATAAATGATAGGGAGAAAGGAAAGACTTCATAACAGTAGAATTTCAATAAGTATATGTAGAATGGTCAAAATAAAACATCAGTGTTTGAAAACAGTAAGTAATCATTGTTTTAGGTATGAATCATCAGTGGATGCTAAAATTAGTGGGCAAAAATGAAGAAAAATGAAATATTTTTCTACCCTCAAAATATATCACCACAAGGTCATTTTAATTACAAAGGAAAAAAATAACTTTACAGAAAATAAATCTGACCTTAACCAAGTGATCAATTTAACATTATTGATAATGTGTTATGAACTAAGAAGGGCACGTTTCCTCTTTGATATTCTTTCTAAAAATGCATAAACTGAAATTATGAGGCATCAATATAAATCCAATCTGAGGGACATTTTACAAAGAGATAAATTAGTATTCTTTTAAAGAGTGAAAGTCATGCAAGACAATGAAAATTGAAAACAGTCCTATATTGGGGAAGACTAAAGAAAATATAACAACCAAATACAATGTTTTATGACTCAGATATAATTCGAAGAATTGGTAATAGATGAATATGGTGTGACTATTAAGAAGCAATATTAGAACCTTCCTCTCCCCCATATCCTGTAAGCCTATTTTACAGTCTCTAGCTGATACAGTTTGATTTGCTTAATTCGTATCAGAGAGGTCATGTAGTATTTGTCCTTCAATGCTTGGCTTGCTTCACTCAACATAAGGTCCTCAAGATTCACCCACGTTATTTCATGTGTTAGTACTGTATTCCTTCTTACAGCTGAGTAGTATTCCATTGTATGCATACACCACATTTTGTTTATCCATTCTTCTGTTGATGGGCTTTTGGGTTGATTCCAACTTTTTTTTTTTTTTTTTAATTTTTTTATTTTTTATTGACTTTGTAATAATATTACATTAAAAATATATATGTGAGGTCCCATTCAACCCCACTGATTCCAACTTTTGGCAATAGTGAATAATGCTTCTATGAACATTGGTGTGCATAAATCAGTTTGTGTCGTTGATTTCAGTTCTTTTGGGTATATATCCAACCATAGAATTGATGGGTCATATGGCAAATCTAAAGCTAGTTTTTTTTAAGAACTGACTACCTGTCCTTCACAATGACTGGATCTTTCTTCATTCCCACCAGCAGTGGAAGAGGTTTCCCATTCTTCCACATCCTCTCCAACACCTGTAATCCTCTGATTTTTAATAGCCACCAGTCTAATAAGTGTAAGATGGTATGTTCTTGTAGTTTTGATTAGCATTTCCCTAATGGCTAGTGATGTTGAGCATTTTTTCATGTGCTTTTTAGCCATTTGTATTTTTTCTTTGGAGAAGCATCTGTTCAAATCTCTTGCCCATTTTGATGTGGAGGCAGTGGCCATGGGAGTCGCTGAGGGCAGGGAGAAGAAGGGGTGTGATATGGGGCATTAAGGGGATTTGTAGTTGTCCTGAATGATATCACAGAGACAGATGCAGGACAGTATATATCCTGCCATAACCCACTGAATGGACAGGGAGAGTGTAAACTACAATGTAAACTATAATCCATGCTATGTAGCAGTGTTCCAAAATGCATTCATCAAATGCAATGAATATGCCACACTGACAAAATAGATTGTTGATGTGGGAGGAGTGGGAGGGTGAGGAGTGGGGTATATGGGAACCTCATATTTTTTAATGTAGCATTTCATGTGATCTATCTTTAAGAAGTAAAAAAATAAAAAGGAAGCAATATAAATATTCTGGTTTTGATAACAGTACTATGGCTAAATAAAGAAGCTGCGGGAGGAGCACAGAGGGTGACACTGGGCACAAAGATGTTGATGCCCACCACAACGAACACCACCAGCTCGTTGACATAGGTGCTCGTGCAGGAGAGCTGGGGCACAGGGAGGATGTCACAGAAATAATGGTTGATGGTGTTGGTATCACAGAAAGTCACTCTCAGCGTGTATCCTGTGTGGGCCATAGCACCAGAAAATGCCATCAAGTATGAACCAAAAATAAGGTAAGAGCAGACTTTAGGGACATGGCAATGTTATATAAGAATGGAATACAAAATTGCATGGGACGGAGTATAAACTATAATGTAAACTACAATCCATAGTTAATGGAAGTGCTTCAATATGTGTTCATTAATTGTAACAAATGTACAACAATAATGGAGGATGTTGTTAATGTGGGGAAGCATGGGAGGAGGAGGAGGTAGTAGGCATATGGGCATCCCCTATATTTTTTATATAACATTTATATAATCTTGCGGCGGCTTGCTCGGTCGGTAGAGGTGGGGTCTGGCTGCGGACGAGGGGTCGGTCCAGCTCTGGACGAGGGGTCGGTCCCGCTTGGGACGAGGGGTCGGTCCCACCTGGGACGAGGGGTCGGTCCGGCAGCAGACGAGGGATCGGTCTCACAAGGGGTTGCGCGGTTCGGCTGACGGGGTCGCCCGGCGAAGCCGGCGACGAACTGGGGACAAGGGAGGCCAGGCCCTTGTCGGGGGCTCTCAGGACTGGAGGGCGCACGGCAGAAGAACTACCGCGGAGACAAGGTAAACACGCAAGTCCACTTTACTGAGGGAGAGGCAACAGTTTTATAGGGGCTGGGGAAGGCTGATTGGTCAAAGCCACGCCCTGTTCTGATTGGTTGCCGGCGAAAGGTCAGTGGGCGGTACTGGACGGGGGAGGGGTGGTGATTAGGGATTGGCTGTCGCTGTTGCTGGGGGAAGGGGCAGGGTTTAGGGATTGGTGGCTGCTGTTGCTGGGGTGGAGGGCAGACTTGAGTTTCCCGCCCACGCCTGGCCGGTGCTGCTGTCGGGGGAGGGGAAAAGGGCAGACTGGAATTTTCCGCCCTGCGCCTGCGCAGGGAGAAAGAAGGAGGAGGGTGCTGCCCCACAGGCATCGTGTGGCGCCACCCGGGAGGAGGGGCGGCCGCGGAAGCATGGCTGCCGAGAAGGGGAGACCCGAGGGCACTCTGCGCCCATGCCGAGCTCCCTTCAGGGGTGGCGGTGAGTCCGACCAGCCACCCCATCATGGGGGCAGCGGAACTAGGCCTACCGCGGCTGCTCCCCTGCCAGGCCAGCAAACCACACTTCAGCCCGAGGGGTGACCGCATTATCTAAAGTTTCTTTAAAATAAATATAGTAGCTTACGTATGCGCACAGAGGCTCACTGATGTCAGCACATAGCACTCAGATGACAAAAAAAAAGCAAGGAAGAACTATGTCATGCAATCCTGGCAGAAGATAATATTATTCTTTGATATGATGTTGATTAGCATTTCAGATTAAAAACAGAAAAACAGAAGGCTATTAAGGATAAGTTAAAGAGGGAAAAGTACATGGGAGTGTGAAGGTGGGAATTCAGCCCAACTAGTGATATCAAGGCTATTTTTCTCAGCAGATTGAACACATACATTACTAGGAAAAGGAAGAATCAGGGCAAGCTGGAGATATGGATGCCCTGTTAACCCCAGCAGTATGAATTCAGTCACGAAAGAGCTATTTTCAGGAACCATTCTGCTCTGGGTGCTCTCTGGGATTAAAACATAAAAAGGGCAAGCCAGAACCTCCCACAAGACCTCCTTCCACAGGAGTGGGCTAAACATGGGGAATATCTCAGACTCTCCCAACAATGACCTATAGAATTTGCCTTTGCCCCATATATCAAATGATCAAAATTTCCCATTATTAGAGTCTTTGAAGCTAAATATAGTAATGAGCACCTATAACTTACCAACAGAGTGAAATCCAATACTGCCAAAGGAAGTCATGATGGGTGGAAACATCAAGAGAAAAGAGAGGAAAAACGGACCAGGATAGATTCATTCTCTCACATGTCCTCATCGTTTTATTCACCCTAACCAGTAACACTGGAGGCAAAGTCACTAGCAACCTGGAGCTGGCCTCTCATGTAGATTAGACCCTCATGTAGTGGGAACCATGAAAAATGTATCAGTATCCAACCAGGCACTAGGAGAAGTTTAGTAGCTGCCCCAAATCACAAAATAAAAACCATAAGACTTCATGAGTAAGCATTGCCTCCATAGAGAGGGAACTCTACACACTGAGATACAGGAACTCTGAGGTCCCTACTCGCTCTCAACATTGTCTATTACTCCTCAAAACAGATTCTTCTACTATTTTCATTTGAGGGTTAGGACTACATAAAATAGGGCAGGGGCGGGGGGCGGGGGGGGGGGGTGGGATGTGGCATAACTTTATCCCTGGGTTTTTATCTCAAAATAAGGACACAGTATGAATAAAGTTCAGAAACTCTAACTTCATAGACCAGAAAACCTCTGAACATCCTTATCTCTGTTCTTCTAATGGGTGTTCCTGCAAGGGCAATTTGAAGTTCTTAGACTGGTTCCTTTGATTCTAATTGAGTGCATACCAGATAATTTATGTTATGTCCTGGAAACTGTTCTGAGCTAAAGAACATAATTTCTGTTTTTATTGCAGAGTAAACTCCAAATAAGCAGAAATATGAAATAAAAATGACAGCAGAAAGCAATAACATAGGAAATATAAAGCCATTACATAAAAATCCATTAATTTGGCAAGTGGCTGTGGTTCAATCAGTTGGGCTCCCATCTATCAAACGGGAGGCCCTAGCTTTGTGTCCCGGGGCTTCCTTGTGAAGGCCTGCTTGCCTGCATGCCGCAGAGTGCCCCCCAGACCACCAGCACCGCAGAGAGCCAACTCAGCCAGGTGACGCAACAAAAAGGGAGACAAGCAAAAACAAAAAAAAAAAGCACAGAAGAACATGCAGCAAATGGACACAGAGCAGACAACAAGCAAGATGCAAGGGTGGGGGCGGGAAATAAATAAATACAGATGCAAAAAAGAGCACACAACGAATGGATACAGAGCAAACAGGAAGCAAAAAAAGCCAGCATGGGGCGGGGGAGAGATTTAAAAAATGTATTAATTTAAATCTGTCCTTTTAAGAGCAATAGCAGTGATAATGCTTTGCGCAGCCTGATTAGAGAAAAGACACACATCACCAATATCAGAAATATGAGGTCATTACTACAGATTCAATGGCAGTAAAACAAAATTAAGGGACTGCTAGGAAAAAAATTTATACTAATTATCCAGTCCACAAATGAAATGGATAAATTCTCTGAAAGAGGCAAACTTCCAAAGTTCACTTAAGAAGAAAGAGGCAACGAGAATGGCCATGTATCTATTAACATCTGTGTTGGTGGAAAAAAAAGTCATAGTCAAGAGCAGCCTGAAGCAGAACAGCGTCGAGGCCTGGAAGAGAGGGGAGAGAAGGGCCTCTATCAACACTATGCCCTGCCATATGCCTGATCGCCCACAGCTGAGCTCTGGAAGAAAGTGAGCCTGGAGAAGACAGAGTCAAGCAGATCCACCTTTGTGCCCTGCCATATCGCAGGAGTCCAGAATCACCAGCAGCCAATGTCCAGGGAGAAAGCTTCACCTGAAGCCTTGATTTGGGCATTTTTCCCAGCTTCAGAACTGTAAGCTTTTTACCTAATAAATTCCCATTATAAAAGCCAAGCCATTTCTAGTATATTGCTCCCAGTAGCTTTTAGTAAAATAATACAATACCTAAGGTTCTTTCTATATTAGAGAAGTTGTAGATTTACAGAGAAATCACCATGTAACCATACGCCACGGTGGTGGTTTTTCTCTCTCCCAGGTTCATTGATTTCAGCTTCTGGAGGCTTCTCTCTGTCACTGTGGTTTTTTTCTTGTGTCTGTGACTCTTTATTCCTCAATTTACAAAGGACTCCATTCAGAGGATTAAGACCCATCCTGGGTCATGCCCTATTGGTGCAAACTAATTTAATGATCCTTAATTTAATCAAAGGTTCACAATAGATTCCATTTAAGAAAATAGTTTTCTGGGTTCCACAAAAGACTAAAACCAACACAGATGTTAACTGTGTACAACTTAAATCTCTAGGTCATCTAGTAAAGGAAGGAAAAATCTTTGTGGCATAGGGCTTTGCAAAGGTGATGTTGAGCTACTAAAAGACCAATCCATAAAACAAGCAAACAAAACTGCTAAATTGGAAGTTTTCAAAAAATTACCATCTTTTACCCTAAGATAATAAAGATAATAAAAGAATGGAAATACAAGCCTTAGACTGAGAGAAAATATTTGAGATCATACAACCAATGGATAACTTCCATCCAAAATTTAAAAAGAACTTAGAACTTAACAATATACCCTTAAAATAAATGAGCAGTAAATGTGAACCAATTTCTTAACAAAAAAGATATTCAAATATATTTGTAGCAAAGGCAAAGAAAGTACTATATCAATGCTAAAAGTTAAAAAAAAAGAATATGGGATTTGATTTTATGAAATATGAACAAGCTTTTTAAAAATTTTCTTCATTAACAAGGAGAACTTGGTCATCAATTAACCAATCTGTGCCTGTTTAATCATCTTACTGAACACTGGAGAAATAATTGAGTTTTTTTTAGGATTAAAATAGATAAATATGCCAGGCCAGAATTTTTTAAAGTAATGCTTCCATAATTTGTTAAGCTGCCTTGTATCTTTTATTTTTTGAAACTAAAATAAAGTTTAAGAAAAAGATACTGGATCACAAATAAACACATGTAAAGTTGATCAATATCATTTTTCATTAGAAGCTAGAATTCTTAAATTCATTATGGTAAGAGAAAGTAATCAAAATAATAAAAACATATACTTTTTTGATTCACTATATAGGACACTCAGGAAAAAGAAACTAAGAACAGAAATCATATTAATGGCTTCTAATCTCTGGGGGTGGGAGAAGGTTAAATAATAAAGCAGCATGGGGGCCTTTCTCAATTTTGGTGATGATTTCTCTAAGATATGTGTTTGACAACACTTACAGAACTCTAATAACTATGAATTTTACTTTAAAAGAAAATTTAAACACACATATACAATTAATTTCCACTTCTCATTTCACATCTTTGAGAATTAGCTAAAATTAGAAAAACTGATGGTGAAGATATGAAACAATTTCAACTTACCTATATTAATGGTGGGAATGTTGAAGAGTAAATCTCCTGAGAAACGGTTTGAAGTTTTCTTATATAAAGTTAAAGAGTTATCATATGATGTAACAATTCAACAACTAGATATTTCCCAAGGAAAATGAAAATATATAATTCAAAATGACTTGGATATACAAACTATAACAGCACATTAATTTTGTCCAAAATCTGAGCGCAACCCCAATAGCCATCAATTAAAGACTGATAAGCAAATTGTAGTAGTCATACAAAATTGATATTGCTCAGCAATAAAAATGAACTACTGAGACACATAACTAAATGGAATATAAAAGTACCAGGATGAGTTATAGAATTCAAACACAAAGAGCAAATATTGTATGAATCTATTTTATGAAGATCTAGAATAGGAAAAAAATGAAACTCTCAGGACAGAACTATAGCAATGTTGTCTGAAAGTAGGTTGTGAGAAGTAACTCCCAAAAGGGAAGAGGAAATTTTCTGATATGATAAGAGTCTATACCATGTTCCTGTTCCAAATTGGATGATTATAAATCTATACACGCATCAAGCTGTAATATCTAAGATATGTAATTTTTACTATCTGTAAATTATACCTCAAAAATTTTAATGAGAAAACTTACAAGCTCAATATTTTCATGTATTGTTCAAAAGATCCACTGAGAATTATGGAAAACTATTGTGGTTCCTTTTTGTAACCCATAACAAAACTAACATTGACATCAGAGAAGAAATCCATACCCTCCCATGCCTGCATTAAAGGTATAATACTAGGCTAGTTTTGGAGCAGCAGTTTTATGCAGCACAGGACTCTGACGTGTCCATAGAAGAAATATTGACATTTATTCAATCCAATTCTATAATTTGGAGAAAGCCAGTGAATCTGAAGAAAACAGTGGGAGTGTAGAAGTGAAACTAATGAACTGCTGACAATATTTCTTCTAATTTTAGCTTATTATCCTTAATAGCAACCAGTCATTCCCTGGAACTTGTGCTCCTTTGATCAACAATAGCGGTCAAGCATCAATCTATATGCATTATAATAGCTGGGAAATATGTGAAGGGCACCTTATGATTATAAATTTAATAGATGCTGAAAGGCCCAATTAAATATCCTACAAAGCCAACAAAATGTGTCACTTAAGAGTCTGCTGGGAAGCAGACTTGGCCCAATGGATAGGGTGTCTGCCTACCACATGGGAGGTCGGCAGTTCATACCCCGGGCCTCCTTGACCCATGTGGAGCTGGCCCACGTGCAGTGCTGATGCGCTCAAGGAAGTCCGTGCCACGGGCAGGGGTGTCCCCCGCGTAGGGGAGCCCCATCTGCAAGGAGTGTACCCCATAAAGAGAGCCGTCCAGTGCACCCAGGAGTCAAGCTGGGGAAAATGACTGGGGAGTGATGCTCCTCAATTCACATTGAGGGAAAGCTTTATGAACCCCTTGTTTTTTGGAGTCGTGTTTTAAACTCTGGTATAATTTTGCCTTCTAACTGCATTATGTATGTGCTTGTGCTGTTAAAGTTGCCACCAGGCAGGGCCAGTCAAAATTACTCTTAAGACCCCTCTGGGACCCCAGTAAGAATAGACAGACTCTCCAGAAGGAGGAAGGTCCAAGTGCCTGCCTAAGGTAAAGCTACAGGGTAACCTATTATCTCTGTAGTGCAGCAGTGCCCCAAAATGTGTCCGATGAATGTGCCACAATGATGGGGGAAGGTTGTTGGTGTGGGAGGAGTGGGGTGGGGGGTATATGGGAACCTCTTACATTTTTTAATGTAACATTTTTTTTATGTGATGTATATACCTTCAAAAAATACAATTTACAAAAATGATGTGGTGGGGAGTAGGTTACATGGGGAAATAAAATAAATTAATTAAATAAATGGAGGGAAAAAAAAGCTAAGGGAAAACTGACCATTAAAAAGTGTTATCTACTGCTGTCCGTCAAGGAGGAAGTTAAAAGAACTCCCCTATCCCAATAGACCTCTGGACTGATGGCGTAGGGAAGTCCACACAAACACCAAAAACGGAATTGCCCAAACCCCTTCCCTACGCGCACCCGGATAAAACTACAGCGCTCCTGAAGGGGTGACCTGCACCCCAGGTACTTATCGATGTTTCCAGCTGGGCGCGTACAGCATGCCCAGGTCCCAGGGCTCACGTCCAGGTCCTGACGCTGAGTCCTGGGAGCGGTGGATGACCTGAGGGCGTCGGGTGGTCTTGAGCTACACCTTAGGCGCCTCAGGTCACCACCCGGTGTGAGGTAAAGCAGCAGCCAGCTCAGATGAGGAAGAACGAGTCCTGATACCATGGCAACGCAAAAATTATTTATGTCCCCGACACGGATAATAATTCTATGCCTGCTCAAAGACCAGCTGCAGGGACCAAATAAAAAGTTCTGGGTTGGCTCTACCCCGAGACATTGAGAAGAGCCTCTGGGACTCACAGGTGAAAAGATGCAACAGCTGACTTGAGAGTGAGATCACTTCAATACTTAAAGACACCGCTCAAGATTATCCAAAAATAAAGCTGGGTGGGGCCCTAGAGGTATGGAGAATGGATTGTTAGTGTTGTTCATGGTCTTGGCATGGCCAGTCCCTACAGGAGCTCCCTTACCTCTGAGCTGCTTGTTGCTGTTGCAGGAATGAGGAAGGGTGGGTAGGTCTACCCAGATGCCATCCCCAATGGGCTGTTCACCAAACGAGTCCCAAACAAGCCACTCCAGCCCAATGTCTTATTTATTATTACTATTATTTTAATTATATGGTAGGTGGAAACTCTATTCTTTGAGCCATATCCCCTTCCCGCGTCTTAGTTATTTTTGATGGGAGCCTTCACCATAAAACAAGTCCTGTTGGCAACAGCCCCAACCTAAATCATGCTGTAGGGTAAATTAAGATGGAATGCCCTTTCTGTGAACCCCAGGGCCTGGGTTGAGGGGGGGTGGTTGGTCTGGCCAGCCACCAGGCCTTCATAAAGGGGCTTGGATATAAGCATCGCAGGAACACCTGTGATAATAATCAGGCGGTTTGGTAATTGTTTACTAGTAACCCTTGTGTAACACTGCTTTGTAACCTTATAAACTGACTGTCCTTTAGGCTATGTGGAACATGGCGCTGGACTTCCCACCTGGCTGCCCCTGGGTCCTGTAAGTAGGCTGAGCATCCCCCGGTCTGTGACTACTGGATCGTGTGTATGACTAAGTAATAAAGGCGTGACAGTCACTGGGCTCCCTGTGGTTTCTCTTGAATATCAAATTAGTAGGTCGGGCTTGACCACCTACATTACAATTGGCGTAGTCTGCAGGCCAAGGTCTCTTCCGCATTACACATACCTTGCAGGCACTCACCACCCTAAAAAAATACATAAACATCCAATAGGTGTTCAGGACAACAGCCTGCCCTCCCTACCCAGCCAGAACAACTTGACAATATGTTTCACGTGGAAATCCATTCCCAGGGTCCTCTAGATGAGCTGTCCACAGCTGAATCAGGGCACCTGTACTGGCATCTGTCCCGAAGAGAGCTTCTCAACTGGATTTATCTCTGACAAAACTCTTGAGTTCTTGAGGCTTTCCTTGATGCTGATATATTACATGCATGCATACAGTAGGACAAACAAGCTCCAGACCTTCAACAGTGGCTGGCTTCCTATAGCCGTAGGAGTTCAGCATTGTTTTATTTTGCTAAATACTGCTGGGAGCAATATATCGGAGATGGGTTGGCTTTTACAACAGAAATTTATTAAGTTAAAAGTTTACAGTTCTGAGACCATGAAAGCATCCAAATCAAGGCATCATCAGAGATGCTTTCTCATGGAGTTGCAGCAGGGGTTGATCAGGCATTCGGCAGGGCTCAGTGGCAGTGTCTGGTGGTCTCCCCCCCTCCTCCTGGCTCACTTTCCACCTGAGCTGCAGGTGGGGGTAATCAGGCACAGGGAGGTATAGACTTGTCTCCCCATTCTCCTCCCAGCCCCCTTGCTTCATTGACCAACTCCTGACCCAGCAGAGATGGGAAATCACCCCTCACAAAATGCAGGTGATTTTCACCTCCATCAGATTTCTGAGCTACAATTAAAATGAAAAAAAAAAAAAAAAGCCAAAGGCCCCACAGCCATTCTGCCTCAAACTCCTCACTCAGGGTTTCCACCTTGGCCAAGGAGGCACAACACACTGTCAGGTTTGAGGTATTGGGTAACAGATCCACAAGGGTAATTTTGCCCCTTGGCTTAATCTACATCACTGATGAGTCTTAGACACTGTCTTGTATTTAAACAGGTTAATTTAAGCAGCACTCTTATAGAAATATCTATAAAACATGTTAGTGTCAATGATGCTTTTTATTCTACAGGATATACAGCCCACTGACTGAAAGGGACTTTGTCTCTCTAAATACATGTAGTCTAAATACAAGTATAAGAGAGAGAAGACACTCCCCCACATTCTGAATGTTGTTTCCAGACAGAGTCCCTCCCAATTAGTCATGCACACAACCCCTAACTATAAGGGGCCCACAATACCAACATGCTCCTGTTGTTACTCTCATAGAGTGCTGCTTAAATAAACGTGGTTAGGCATCCGCTGGTGCCTAACACAGCTTTGATGCAAATAAAGCACATGGAAACCTTTCCCCGGGGAACTGGACATCCAAATCTGCAACCAAACAAAAGAAACTTCAATATAGATAATTTCAATTTAACTGTATGGCTAATATAATGTGTCAAAGAACATAAAATTATAATTTTAAAACTTTAAAGCCAGGTATGCATAGAAATAGGAAAAGACAACCTATATTATGTAAAATGGCAAATTTGAAAAAAAAATACCCAGAAATAATATATAAGAGAAAGTAGACCAAGGGAATAAAGCATGTATTATCGGCATATCTTGTTTTTTTAAGGAGGAAGAGGAAAGGGCATGCAGAGTAATGAAATAAATGAAAAATTCCCCATATGACTTGGAGTTGTCCTGGGTGGTGCTTCAAGGACAATTACCAGACATTGTAGATCCTTCCAGGGCCCACTGGATAGAACGTGGGACAGTATGGGCTATGATGTGGACCATTGACCATGAGGTGCAGCGATGCCCAGAGATATATTTACCAAATGCAATGGATGTGTCATGATGATGGGAGAGAGTGTTGCTGTGGGGGGAATGGTGGGGTGGGGGCGGTGGGGTTGAATGGGACCTCATATTTTTTTAATGTAATATTTTTAAAAAATGAATAAAAAATTAAAAAAAAATTCCCCATATGAAATAGAAAGTAGTGTATGGGATTAAAGTCAAATTAGATACAACAGAACAGAATACATTGCACCAGATATCAGTACCTCAACCTCAACCTCAGTTCCATTTGCCTGCCAGTTCATACTCAAGGTTGGAAAACTGTGTCCCTGTCTTTATTCATGCATTAGGAAGAATGAGAAGTTTGGATAGAAGAACCTAAAGACATTTACATTAAGACAACATTGGTGTTATGCCAAATCAAAGGTGTAAAAATATTTCAGTTACTGAGTTTTAGAATTAACTTGGTTAATAAACTGATACTATTCCATTATCATCAATGTAATAGATTTCTGAGATTGCTAAGTCTACACGTTTTCCCTGAAAATTAAACCTAGAAATATTTCTCTTTTAATGTTACTTAATCCTCTTAAAATAAAATTGTAATTAATGTAATTATGGTTATATGTAAAACATCTTATATGCTTTAATATATGTTAATGTGGGTGTATTAGTCAGCCAAAGGGGTGTTGATGAAAACTACCAGAAGTCAGTTTGTTTTCATAAAGGGTATTTATTTCGGGTAGGAATTTACAGATACCAGGTCATAAAGCATAAGTTACTTCCCTCACCAAAGTCTATTTTCATATGTTGGAGTGAGATGGCTTCTGACATGTGCAAGTGTTCAGGCTTCCTGGGTTCCTCCCTTCCTGCGGCTGTCATCTCTTTCCTCTGTGTGCTTACTTCATGGGGCTCCAGCTTAAGGCTTCAGCATCAAACTCCAACATCAAAACTCCAACATCAGAAACCTTCAACTTTGTCCTTTGCCAAGCATTTTATCCCATAATCTCACAATTATTTCCTTCTAAAGCCTTATAAGAAATAACTTTAGGCTCCATATTGGTACCTACAGTCTCTGCAAAGCAGTTTAGGCCTTTTCGATCAAGCATCTCACAATTTCTCCAAAAAGTACCCCTTTCCCATTTATAAATGCCCTACTGGCCCAAGTGGTTTACATGATTACTTAATGAAGGAAACCTATGACTCCAATATAATATAATATGCCCAGAGGAAAAGATCAGTTTACAAACATAATCCAATATTTCTTTTTGGAATTCATCAATAATATCAAACTGCTACACTCCACCCTCTGAATTCCAAAAAGACATTACAATATTCAAAAAATAAAAGCTTAAATCAGTTACAATGCAAGTACTAAACAGCACAATCAATTTAAATAAATACAGTTTGTCCTGGGGCAAAGTCATGTCTGCTATAGACCTCCGAAATTACAGAACAATTTATCTGCTTCCAATACGCAAATGGATAGAAAAAGGTTAAACATTTTCATTACAATAAGGAGAAATTGGGATGGAACCATGAGTCATAGTTTCTCTGTTATTCAACAGACCTGCAGGGCATACTCTATTCAATTTCAAAGTCTGAGAGTCATTCTTAAAATGAAGGTTTCTTCTCCTTGGGGCCTTATGGGAACCTGCCCTTTCCACATGCTTGCCCAATGGCCATTTTCTTGGTTCCAACTTCATCAAGCATTTGGGTGTCGACCAAGCTCCAGACCTCGCCCTCCAAGAGTGTTGGTGTGATTGTCACAAATTACCCAATGTTTGGGTTGGAGTCTTAAACCCCCTAATACAATGATGTGAAGACAACATTCCCCCTAACCTTTGGCAAATAGGCTCAACCTTCTCAGAACAACAGGTTGACCACCTTCCCTAACCTTAGGGGGCAGGTCCACCCCATTCACACCTGTGGGGTGCTGACCTTAACCACCCTAATCCTTGGGAATGTGCTCCAATCTCTCTGTACCCTGGAGCAGTAAAACTCTCCCAGAACATCAGACAGGAACATCCACCTTCTTCAACTGCTGGGCAAACTCACCCTCTTTGTATACATGGGTGGGGTTCCTCTCTTGGCCCAAGACAATGTCCTAATTCCAGATCTCAGCTTCCATGGTTTTCCTCTTAATGCTGTTTCTCCTTCAATCTCTCCTTTCCACATCCTTATTCCAGGCTGACAGTGGTGTTCTTCATACAGCTCTCTCAAAAAACTTGTTGGTTTAGCATGCAGAAAGCAGGGGTACAAGCCATCAAACCATAAGACTTTCCACAAGTCTTTCCAACATAACTGCATCTTCCATCCTGATTTACAAGTTCCAAGTTTAGTTAAGTCCTCCAATGGGGCACTTTCATTTGGGAGCTTGATTTCCAGAGGCTTGGAATTTCTGGAATCAATTTCTGTTTACTTTGTGCCTGACAATTTCTGTTTTCTTTCTGCCTGACTGAAGTCCTCAGCATATCTTCCTCATCTAGCATTTTGCCATAAGCTGCAAGCAGAAGTCAAGCCACATTCTCTGGGTTTACTTTGGAAATTTCTTCAGCTAAATGCCTAGGCTTGCCATTTTCAAATTCTGCCTTCCATAAAACACCCGGAATTAATCTTGCTAAGTTCTGTGCAACTTTTAGAACATGGACCATCTTTCCTCTAGTTCCCAATAATAATTTCATCATTAACTTCTAAGACATCATAAAAAGTCTCTTCAGTATCCATCTCACAATTATTTCCTTCTAAGGCCTTATAAGAAATAACTTTATGCTCCATATTGGTACCAACATTTTCTGCAAAGCAGTTAAAGGCCTTTTCCATCAAGCATCTCACAATTTCTCCAAAAAGTACACCTTACCCATTTATAATACCATTCCAGCATTTCAGTAATTGCAAAAGCACTTCCCCACTCCTGGGTACCAAATTCTGTATTAGTCAGCCAAAGGGGTGCTGATGCAAAATACCAGAAATTGGTTGATTTTTATAAAGGGTATTTATTTGTGATAGGAGCTTACATATACCAGGCCATAAAGCATAAGTTACTTCCCTCATCAAAGTCTATTTGCATGTGTTGGAGTGAGATGGCTTCTGACGTCTGAAGGTTCAGGCTTCCTGGGTTCCTCCCTTCCTGGTGCTTGCTTCTCTTTCCTCTGTGAGCTTACTTCCTGGGGCTCCAGCTTAAGCCTTCAGCACCAAACTCCAACAACAAAACTCCAATAATTTCAAACTGCTACAATGGGGCTTTATGTAAGTGAAATAAAGTTTAAAAGGAAATGTATGTAGCTTGATGTTTGAGCACCTGCCTCCCATGTATGAGGTCCCAGGTTTGATCTCTGGTACCTCCTAAAAATGAAACAAAACAAATGAATAACCAAATCTTTCATTGGGGAGTAGATGTAGCTCAGTGTTGAGTACCTGCTTCCCATGTAAGAAGTCTTTATTAAATATATTTAATATAATGGGAAGATAAGAAATATTTATGACAATATCCATGTCTTTAAAGAATACAGCAATTTAAAGATAGAATATTTTTAAACATTTAATATTTATAATTAAGCTTATATAGTCTAAATTATTTTAATCTACTTTTATTATTATAACATTAACTTCAAAAACACTAATTTCAAATTCAATTTTATTTATTAACATAAAATGTGATTTTAATTTTAAAAATTAATGATTAGATTTACAAGATCAGTAAAGAATATAAATTCTACCTGTAAAATAAGCCTGATGATATTGCAAACTTTGAGCCAGGCTATTTGCTGACTCACACTCTACCAGGGGTGCTAGTGAATATGATATATAGTACTCAGATGACAAGATATGTGCTATATCTGCCATTCAAAAGGCATTTTTATTAAATACCAAGAATTTAAGATTTTGATGATAAAGGCCTTAGTTTATGTCTTTATGAAAGCATGAAAATGTGAAAATTTAAAATAAGTGTTTTAGAGCAAAATTCAAACAATTTTAATCTATCACTGAGGCATTTTAGTGGTAATACCTTAAGAGAGTACTGGATACTGTGCATTTAGTTTCTGCATGGAGAGAAAGAGTTTCTTTAAAAAATTATAAATGTTGGTAAATATTATATTACAAGTAAAAATCTAATCCTTTGCTCATATAGTAATAATTGTAATCAGACTTAATTTATGTTTGTAATTGGAATCATTATATTATAAGGCTATTTTCAGGCACCAATATTTTCAAATATTTCAAAACTCATGATATTTTGGGTAAACAAAATTTAAAGCACACTGAAGTACATCTACTGACACATCCTACGTGGGGCAACTGTCCCTAATTTCATTGAAAGTAGTGATAAGCAGTTTATTTTCTATATACAACACAAAACAAGAAGATAGAGAAAACAGATGTACATTTTGAGAAATATATATCCCAATAGAAAAAGTTATTTTCATAATATTTTTACTTGGTGTTAAAAGGAATAAGCAAATATTCATCTTATAATCATTTTTTTTTATTTTTAAAGATACTTTAGAGTGCATACTTGTTAAATAAAAATTATAAGGGATTCCCATATGCCTCACTCCCTCAACCTTCCACACTTTTACACATGATGACATCCTTCATTAGTGTGGCATATGTGTTACAATTGATGAACCCATATTGAAGAATTGCTACTAACCATTGACTACAGTTTACATTACAGTTTACACTTTGTCCCACACAATTCTGTAAGTTATGACAAAATATACAATGTCCTGTATCTGTTAACACAAGTCATGTAGAACAAATCCAATGTCCCCCAATGACCCCATATTACAACTAATCTTCCCTCTCCCATCCCTCAGAACCTCTGGTGGCTACTACCTTTATGTCAATGACAAGAGTTCTTTCATTGCTAGAATAATGCTAAATCTACTTTAGTCCATATTCATTCCTCAGTCTTGAGGACTTTGGGAAGAGGAACCCTTGTTACATGGCTGGATAACAGAGAACCTTGATATTTCATGTGGCAACCTAGACTGTAGCCAAGAATACCATTGTGCGATATTTCATTACAAGCATTATGAATTCCAGAGTATTGATGGGGAAAATGGAAAATATTGGATTATTAATAATACTTCTTCCAGAGCTATATGGAGAAATTGATGAAATTTCAGTTCTATATATGACAAAGCATTAGTTGAATATTGCAATAAAATACAGGCATTCATAAGAACTATCTAAATCTTCATCATTGGTGGAGTTTGAGGAAGGTGGGCAGAGCAGTGACCTTCACCTGTCCTCATATATCCTTAAAAATAAAGAAACTAGTCTAAAAAAGGGAGGCAATTCCTTTACAGATTTGAAGCTGAAAACACAGCAGAAGAACCATTACTAAAAGACTCCTCACAAATTCTAAAAGTTGTTATGATTATACCATGTATACAATGTTTGTCTACTCCTTCTGTGTTTTAATGCATTTTAAGTAATACAACACTTGAAAGAAGAAATAGTCTTTCTTAAGTTTTTCAGAGAAAGCCAAGAAGAGATGAACTGGTCTGACAGCATTCCAGTCTTACCTTGGTTGGGAAAGACAGACGTAGAGAAAGAGAAAACAGAAGGAGCACTATTTTTAAAAGGATGCAAGAAATACAGGTCAGGTTGGGGCCTCCTTGAACTGAGGATGACTTTGGAGTTGAGGATGGGGCTGCCTGTTACACTGAAATGTGAGAAAAGACATTAGAGTGAATATATTAGAAAGAAGATGAAAGATGCAAAAGAAAGCTAGGGTGAGGCAATGAGTAGCTGCAGGAAGAGAAGCAAAGGCATGGCCATGGAAGCAGCCCTAAGGCAGCACCACTGGTTCTTTAACTGCCTAAATCCAAATTTCCACTGCTTGGAAGGACACCAGTCTGGTAGATTAAGGCAAACCTTGATTCAGCTCAGCCTCATTTTCAGAGACCCTGCTCATAAACAATTCCACACCAAATAATAACATCTTCAAGATCATATTTACAAACTGATTTGCACCCATAGCACTGTTAGTTAAGACTGGAATATGTATTTTTAGGGGTCAGGATTCAATCCCCAACAGATCAGATTAAGGATCATTAGAGTAATCATTGTATGCCTGTATTCTCCAAAGAAAAATAATCCAACATCCAATTTTAGAGAAAATGTCAAATATTTGTTCAAAAAATGTTTCTTTCACATTATAATTTCTATCCCAGCTGCATTTGTGCTTTTTCAACTTAAAATCCATATGGGAATAATAGATGGAAGCTAACAAAACCAGGCATCATTCAGTTGTTCTTTGTGCCTCCAGCTCTAGGGTTAAACATTTCCTTAATATTCAATAACCAAAACCATCATTCTACTCAGAGAAATCCTGTGATCTCCATAATCTTCCTAGGGGCTCCTATAAGGAAGAGGGCAGGAGTGGTAGGGGGTTTCAATTTCTCATCATTTTATGTTCTAAATTCCATGTGGAGTTTTGTATAGTACTTATTATTTTATCTCCTGTAACTATTATTCTTTCTACCTGAGTCCCAAACAAATGATCAGAGCTTTTCTTCATTCTGTAAAACAGAATATTTGATGTGTACTCACTGTGTACTACAAATTTTATCAAAGCTTTATGAACAGTGGAGGATAATGACAGCACACTACAGCAGAGGATACAAATTCAGGTTAAAATGTAGTTTCTAATCCGTCATTGACCAGTCCCCAGCCATGGGCCTCTCATTACTGATCATCCATCTCTTTGGGTCCTGGCCTAATTTCATGTTCTCTGAAGTAAATGTATCAGGAAACATTCTAAATTCTTTTTAATTACTTTGAAGAAAAAGTTTCCATTTGAACAGATAATCTGTAAACTATACTGACCCTACAAATCTCCTCATCCCCATGAAAGGAAACATCCAACTGTTTTCATGAACAAAATCAGCAAAACTTCTTAAATTCATTTATCTTACCAAACAAATCATAATCAACTTTCAAAACAGAAATATCTTTTTGTATTTTATAAATAAATAAAAATAATAAAAATAGAAAAATATATAATGAGAAAGAGCAACAGACAATTTTAGGACCCTAAAGTTTATAATAGGACTTTCATTAAGAATCTGTGAAAAATTAAAAAGTCATTAACCTCACTGGGTTTCATTTTCCTATCCAAACAATAAACAGAGATTAGGCATCTATTATGGAGTTACATAGTTGTAAATAAATAAAATTTTTTCAAAAGAAACTTAGTTCATAATGTTACATCTTCAAGTGGGACTCTGTTGATATTCTATATGGAATCTACTATTTCTGTGAAACATTCGTATTTGAAGGAAACATACTCTTGCTTAGTGAGGATGGAAATACCGGCATGGAGGCATATTGCTTGATTTATGCTTCCAGCGGCACATTACAACTTTCAGACAAGGGTTATCCCCCCTCCAAAGGAAAAATGTCACCCTATTGTTACTTTATTCAATCATTAGGAATTGAATCATATTTCCGGGAAAAAAGTTCAAACTTGCAGTGAAAAAGCATATGTAATATATTGCTTCTTTCAAGATAGTTTCAAACAGGAACGAGGTAGAAGGAGAAAAATTGGGCATATGGTGAAGAACAAGACATAATTTAACAATACTAGAAATAATTTCTTGAGAGAAGACTTAAATTTATTTCTTTATGGTAATAAAAAATTAGAATAAAAAACCTGCCGCCAAATATATTGTAAATAAACACACTGAACCTCCTCAACCTGAAATGACCTTCAGAAGAGAGTCTACTTATGAATGGAAATTTCTCCTACACAGGATTTTTCTCAGGGCAAGCTTAACATCTTTATTCCTCAGGCTGTAGATTAAGGGGTTCATCATGGGAACCACAATGGTGTAAAAAACAGAAGAGATTTTTCCCTTATTCATAGACTTGGCAGAAGATGGTTGGAGATACATAAATGAACATGACCCAAAAAATAGAGAAACAGCTATTATGTGGGAACTGCAGGTGCTGAAAACTTTGGACCTTCCCTCACTGGAATTGATATGGAGGATGCTGCAGAGAATGAAACCATAAGAGATAAAAATGGAGACACTGGGCACAAAGATGTTGATGCCCACCACAATGAACACCACCAGCTCATTGACATAGGTGCTCGAGCAGGAGAGCTGGAGCAAAGGGAGGACGTCACAGAAATAATGGTTGATGATGTTAGCATCACAGAAGGTCACTCTTAACATGCATCCTGTATGGGCCATAGCACCAGAAAAGGCCATCAAGTATGAACCAAAAATAAGGTTCGAACACACTTTAGGGGACATTGTGATGTTATACAAGAGTGGATTGCAGATGGCCACATAGCGATCATAGGCCATTGATGTCAGCACATAGCATTCTGAGATGATAAAAAAGCAGAAAAAGAAGAGCTGGGTCATGCACCCTTGATAGGAGATAATATTCTTCTTTGATATGAAGTTGATCAACATTTTGGGTGTATAAACAGAAGAATAAAAGAAGTCAATGAAAGACAAGTTAAAGAGGAAAAAGTACATGGGAGTGTGAAGGTGGGGGCTCAGCCCAATTAGAGTTATCAAACCCAAGTTTCCCAGAATTGTGAATACATACATTGATAGAAATAGGAAGAAAAGAGGGAGGTGGAGATCTGGGTGTTCTGTTAATCCCACCAAAACAAATTCAGTCACAAAAGAGCCATTTCCAGGAGTCATTCTTTCCTGGGGGATCTGTGGGATAAGAAAAAAGGGTTACATCAGAGTGCAACCCAAATCCTCCATAATGTGTCTTCCTACAAAGATGTTGTATAAATTGGGACTATATAAGACTAGCTCAACCTGGACAGTAGAATCTGCCTTTACCATTGTCATGATACTGAGTGACAGTTACTTCTTGTGATTACAGATGAAAGTCAAATATAGCCAAGAGCACCTCCAAATTAGCCTAAGAATAAGGCAACTTCTGCCAGGCAAAAACATGTCTGATGGAAAAAACAAGAAGGGAGAAGAAAGACAAGAAAGAGTCCTCCTCTCTCATCTCATCATGTCTTCATTCACATGAGCCCTACCCTTACCTGTGTACCTGAGGCACAGGCAATAGCAACCTGGATCTGTCCTCTGATACAGGTTAGACCCTGCCCTGGTGTGAACCATGAATAATGTCTCAGGATCCACACTAAGAGTCCAAAGTCTAGGAGAGGTCTGGAGCTTCCTCAAGTCATAGAGTAAAAACTATAAATCTATAAGTGTGAGAGTTGCCTCCATTAAGATGGATCACACACACTGAAATAGGGGAACCCAGAGTCTCCTCATATCTTCAAACATAAGGTTGCCCTCAAGCAGATTCTTTTACCTTTTTCACTTGAGTGGCACAATTGCATAAAGCAGGAGAGGAAGCAGCATGTTTTAATCCCTGGATATCCTTCTCAAAATAAGGAGGGTGTGTTGTATAAAAATCAGGAACTGGACATCTCCATCACAGGGTCCACAGGACAGAGGAATATAATAAGGGTTGGAGTGGACTTTCTGGTATTCTACTACAGAACTGTTGTGATCTAACAATGGAAGAAATTGTATCATTGATGTGGAGAATGTGCTCATGGGAGTTGCTGAGGGCAGGAAGAGGGAGGAAGAGGTGTGATATGGGGCATTTTCGGGACTTGGAGTTATCCTGAATTATATTGCAGGGACAGATGCAGGACATCATATATCCTGCCATAACTCACTGGATGGAATGAGTCAGAGTGTGAACTATAATGTAAACTATGGTTCATGTGGTGTGGCAGTGCTCCAGGTGTATTCACCAAACGCAATGAATGTGTCTTGCTGATGAAAGGGGATGTGGATGTGGGGGGGAAGGGTATATGGGAACCTCTTACATTTTTTAATGTAATATTTTGTGTGATCTATTTATCTTTAAAGAAAAGACAAAAATTAATCAGGAACTCACCCTTTTTAGACAAGAACTCTGAACTTCCTCTTCCCTTTTATTTACCCCGTGGTCATAGAAGGGCAAAGAATTTTGGTTGCTTTGCTTCTAAGAGAGGATTAAGACGAGACTTGATTTCCGACATGCTCTGGAAAATTTTTCTGTGATATATATTATAATTTCTGATTTTAATTTTGAGGCCCCTGAAGCAGCAGAGAAAAAAATGAACATTCTTTAGTAATTAGGTAGACAATTTAATGTTGGTTGAATAAGACCTTACAATTGGTTATGAACAAATTGGAAACTTACTCAGTCACCAGGGAACAATTTCTGTGTATAATAGGAAAATTATGCAATTGCCATTACACCCTAGACCATGATATGTCTTTATTTCCTTAGGGATGGAATATTTTGCTTAAGTTTTCACTTTACTCTAGGGATTGTACATACCTTGATGCAGATGAAAATTGAACTCTCATATAACTATCATCTTCATCTCTCAAAGGAAATCTGTCTATTGCATTATCCTCCTCTTTCTTCCCATTTCATAAGGAGTGTTTCTACACAGTTTCTGTCAACAGATTTCTGTAATATTTTATCAGAAATTGCTCAAGGACTGCAGTAACTGATTTTAGGGCTGTCTTTTCAGGGATAGCTCCAAATAATTTATAATGCTTGCCTTCCTTCTAATGCCTTTATTTCTAAACACCTACTGGGAATATCCTTATAAGTTCTTAGCAGCAATATTTCAGTCACTGCGGTCATCAAATTCTTTTCCTCTTACAAGGTAAAAATTTGGCCTCTGGGGTAAGAGGGCATGTGTTTGACCCTACATCCATTATTCTTGACTCTAACACATTGGGCAAGTTACTAAAATTCTCTCTGCCTCACAGACTTTATCAAATAGGGATGGGAATAAGAGCATCTCTTTCACTGGCTTTTTGTCACTATTAATTGAACAAATATAAGTCAAGTGCTTAGAACAGTAGTGCCAGACAAATGGTAAATTGTCCATAAATGCCAACTATCATGCTCTGTTCTCAAAGCTTCCAACAGATGTGTCATGATAACACTCCTCAGACATTGTTATTTACCTTTTAATTTCTGTGCTCTCCTAAAATATAATCTCTGTAAGACAGAGAACACTTCTGTCTTCTTTGCAACTTTGCTTCTGGTGCTAAGGTCAGTACAGAGTATATAATAGACCCTCGATAAATATTTGTGGAAATTAAGTTATTCTCTGGCTGAAAACCCTCAAAATATTTTTCACATTCCTCACAGGTTAAGCAGTAGAGTCTACTAACACCACAATGACCTCCAGAATTCCCACAACCACCACCTGATTTGGGAACTTTTTATATTTTACTTGACCTGTATTACTGAAATATGGTGACTTCTAACCTTTATTCTAGAGTTTGTCACAAACACATTCTAATTCAGTCATCTACACTGCTGCTAGAATAATCTTTCAAAACACAACTCTGTCTTTTCCTAACTCAAGAGCTGAGGAGTTTATCCCTTTACCACTGGCACAGAAAGCTTATAATAAAACTATAATTCCACCCATGTCAGTGACAATAAGGAAGGTAGAAGAATACGTTTGTAATAGGAACATGTGTTTACTCACTTTAGTTGTGCATTTGATATTTGTTATAAAGTAAATTTTGTTTTAAGCATTGAATCAACTTACCTCTCTTGAAATCAAATCATCATATAAATAAATGCATGTGTACATGAGAAATGAGTATACACATGTATATATTTAGACAGAACCTTCTTATATACAGTTTGGAGGGGGCATCGGGCTATACATAAAGACATGGTTTCCTTGTTAGTCAAAAAGCATCAGACTTTCTTAATCTTTTCAAACTTCTCATAGGAAGGAAAGCCTCCAAACACAAAACAATGACTTGTGCTACCACAGTGGTGATTTTTTGTTGTTGTTAGTAGCAAAATATAAAGAGCTGGAACAGACAGTTTGGGCACATAATTTCTGATGCATAAGAATAAAGATTAAGCATTCTGAAATTTCCATTTTTTTTGGTTTTATTTGGAAGCTTCTCCTTTGCTATCTATCTCTAGTTTCAGATCTTTTCAATATATCATATATGACTATATATGATTGTAAGCAAACCAGTACCTTCCATCTACCCCATATGCTCTAAGCCCCCTCTCAATCTGAATTAGAACAGCAGCAGCATCCCGAAATCCCCAAGACAGAGGAATGAACAAACATAAGGGGAAACACAAACATGGGCCAAAGTAGACGTTGTTATTGTAGTAATGGAAGAAATTGTAATATTGATATAAAGATAGTAGTTACTAGAGTTTCTGAGGGGAGGGAAGAGGAAAGAACAGGTGGAACATCTGGCATTTTTAGAATTGTTCTGAGTGATATTACAATGGTGGATACAGACCATTATACATTTTCTCAAAACCTATAAAACTGTACAGTGCAAAGTATAAATCATATTGCAAAATAGAGATCTTGGGTAGTAGCAGTGCTTCAATATTGGTTCATCAATTTTAACAAATGACCACATTAATGTAAGATGTTATTAATAGGGGAAAATGTGGGAGGGGAATGGGATGGGTTATATGGGAATTCCCTTTACTTTTGAGGTACTTTTCTTTAATCTAAACCTCTTTAAAAATAAAGTTTATTGTGAATATATATCATATATGATGACATTGCTAGACTGACTAAATTAGGTGAAAATACTGGAGTTCACAATACAGCCTTTTGGAGAAGGATCTAAGATAAGGGAAATTAATGATATGAATTAAGTTTCTAAAACTCCCTGGTAATACCACAAATGCTTGTGGTGTTTTAAAAAAGGACACTAGGCTCCTTTCACAGGCATCTTTGCACCAATTCCGGCTTTCCATCTCAATGAGAAGCTGACTATAGGCAATAAAGCTTCAAATCGAATTGATGATGTATTAAGACCTGTCACTCCTGACTGTATTTCTCCTTTAGGAGTAAAGATGAAAAAACAAAAAGGGACTCTGTCAATCATGATTTATGTGATCAATATATTTCACATTTCCATCCTCTGTCCAATACCAAGTTAACATTCACAATTGTCAAAAAATAGGAAGCAACCGAAGTGTCCATCAACCCATCAATGAGTAAACTAAATGTGGTATATAAACACAGTAGAATATTTATTCAGCTGTAAAAAGGAATGAATTTTTGATACATGTGACAACATGGATGAAACTTGAAGACATCATTTTGACTGAATTAAGCCAGACACAAAGGATAAAAATAAATGTTCTCACTGCTATGAAATAATGAGAATAAGCAAATTAATAGAGTCAAAGAGCTAAAACTATAAAAGCCCTAGAAAAAATATTGAAGTAATTCTTCATAAACATAAGTTAGGCAATAATTTCTTATATATAACAAGAACACAAGCAACAAAAGAAAAAATAGAAAATTTGACTATATCAAACTTTTTAAAAAAAATTTTTTGTCTTTATTTTTTTAATGTTACATTAAAAAATATGAGGTCCTCATATACCCCCCATAATCAGTTCTGCTTTAAAGGTATCATCAAGAAAGTAAAAAAACAAAACAAAGATTGTGAAAAATATTGGAAAATAACATATCTGAAAAGTGTCTAGTTTCCAAAACACAGAGAAGACACAACTCCATAATCAAAACACAAGTAACCCAATTTAAAAAGGGGCTAAGGATTTGAATAGATATTTCCCCAGAGAACACTGATAAATGTCCAATAAGGAAATGAACAAAATGTTCAATATCATTAGTAATTAAGGAAATGCAAATTAAAATCATAATGAGGTATAATATAACTTCAAACCCATTAGGGTGGTTGTAATAAATAGATAACAAATGTTTTAGTATGGATGTAGAAATTTGGAACCTTCACAAACTGCTGGAGGGAATGTCAAATGTTGCAACCTCTTTGAAAAACAGTGTGGCAATTCATGAAGATGTTAAACATGTATTTCCACAAGACCCAGCAATTCCACTCCTTGTTATATACCTAAGAAGTATAAAAAGAAATGTTCATGGAAAAATTGTGCAAGGATACTTACAGCAACTTTATACATAAAAACAAAATGTGAACAACCCAGTAGGTTGGTTTGTGACAAATAATTTCAAAAGGACTATAGGAAACTTTCTAGTGTGATGGAAGTAGGCTGTACCATGTTATTTGTGGAAATTGAATATAGGTGATTTCTTAAAGATAGATCAAGCTGTATAATTAAATTTGTACATTTTGCTAAATGTGAAATACACCAAAACACAGTTTGATATTTTTGAATAATCTGTCATTCAAAAGATCCATTAAAAAATATTATGGAAGCTACTGTGCTTTATTGGGAACACATCTCTTATCTCTAATATTGATGTCAGTGGGGAAATCCACACCCTTCCATGCCAGCATAAGAAGTAAAATTCTGGCCTAGGTGAATGAGAATTTTTATGTAAGATAATTCCCTAGTGCTTAAAAACAAAAACAAACAATCCCAAAACCTTCTGGCTCTTATTAAATCCACTTCTAACACCTGGAAAAAGCCAGTGATGCTGAGGCAAAGACATAGTGATAATTCAGAAAAGAAACACTCAAACTGCAGATGCTCCTCTCTTCCCAGTTAAGCTTTTTTGTGCCATGAGTGCCACCAAATATACCAGCGAGTTTAGACTTTTATCACCAATAGTAATGGCCAAGAACCAACCTATGTGCTTTATTTAACAACAAACTTAAAAATGAGTAATTTCACCTCAAATTTGGACAAACTTCATGTTTCAAGTAAGAGAAAACTCTACTCAAGCCTAGATTAAAACCAGGCATGCAATGAAGTAGGAAAATTTAATTCATAATGAAGAAAAAAATATGTAGAAATGTACCCAGAAATTACATATATGCAATAGTTAGGATAATAAAACACCTATTAGTAATGAATCCCATTTGTTTAAGGACACAAAGGAAAGAAATAGCATGCTGGTTAGAGAAATGAAAGAAGTGGAAAAACAAACAAACCCACACAGAGCTTTAAGAGAAGAAAAATGTCATGTAAAAAAAAATACATTAAATGGAATTAAAAACAAACAGCTTGGTGGAGCGGGTGGAGCTCAGTGGTTGAGCACCTGCTTAGCACATATAGGTTCTCAGGTTCAATCCCCGGTACCTTCTAAAAAATATATATAGCGAACTCCAAGTTATAGCACTAGAAACAAAAGAGAAAAATCATTAAAAAAAAATAAGTAGAGCATTACTGAGGCATGAGAAAACCTCAAGTAGTGTAATACATGTTACTGGAATCCCAAAATAAGGGGTTAAGAAAAACAGTTAAAGAAATAATGACAAGAATCTTTAAGATTATTTGATGAAAATTATAAACATACAGATTCAAGAATATCAAAGAACACCATGTGGAAGAAATGAAAGAAAAACTCCAAAATACAAGATAATAAATTATTTCACACCAGTAATAACAATAAAATATAAAAGGTATCAGAGGAAAAGATACTTCACTTCTAGAAGAAAGAAGACAAGAATGACAAGAGATGTTTTATCAAAAATGTAACTCAGCAAATCCAATGGATGTGTCATGATGATGGGAACGAGTGTTGTTGGGGGGGGAGAGGGGGGGGGTGGGGGAGTGGGGTTGAATGGGACCTCACATATATATTTTTGATGTAATATTATTACAAAGTCAATAAAAAAAAATGTAACTCAGTGGACAACAGAGGAATTAAAGGCATAATGAAATTACTGAAAGAAAAAAACCTTTCAACTGTTTACTTATATTTTATAAATGGCGAATTTATCTTGATCAATTAAGAATAAGCACTTTTAGACATGCAAAGGTGAAAATTATAAAAATTAGCCCCTATAGCATAAACAAAATATTATGGTTAGGAGAGAAACTAAATGCTTTTCATTGCATCAGTGTCAAATTTTCAAAAATCCTGAGGTGATAAAATTGGAATGAGTAAATTTCATGGCACTTAGATATGTTTAAACTGTAAATATGAAAAGTGTAAAGAGTAGAAAAAGCCAGTGTCCTTAAATAGCCATACAAGTTGAATGCCAAAAGGACATGTAGTTTCATCTTTTTCCGGAAAAAACATAATTTGTAAGAATAGGCCATTTATGTTGAGTAATGCAATATAATATAAGCAAATACACATACTTAGCTGCAAGTTTCATACCACAGTTAAAAAACTATAAAATTATTGTCAATAAAGTTGACATTTAAAAAAATACATAGCTTAAGTAATTTTTAAAAAATGTTCTTAAGCAGAAATTTCAAATCTCCCTGGATTCAGGTGAAGAAGCCTGTCCCAGCATTTCAGCTAAAGTGACCAAGGACTAATCTCTAGTGATTTTTTTCTTGCCCTACTTGCTCAGTACAGGGTCCATTCTAACCAGGTTTTCCACTTGTGGTCATAGGATGCCACTGACAGGACCACTGGCTGCCAGCTTCTCTCAGGTCAAGGGCAAAAAATGAAAGCGTCATCACTAAAGGCTGCAGGTTTTGTGAGCCTGATAGCCAAGGACAGAAAGGGTCACTCACTTCACTCACTAGGACTCAAGAAGCACCAGTGTGACTGTCCTACAAAATCAGTGATTAACTATAGAATTCTATTATGTTTTCAAGAAATGAAAAATGAGAAGTCAGAGTGGATGCATTCTACTTAGAAATAGGAAAATTTTAGTTTAGATGAGGAGAAATGGATTTTGTTAGGAAATGGACATACTGAGATTAATTTTAAGCAATTTCAATATATCCAATTGGCACTGTAAGAGATAGAAAAACTATAGGACACACTGCAGAAATCTGGAAGAGAAGCATCTTTCTAGTGTTGACAAATTATTTTTGTAGTTTCTATTTGAAAAGTCAAGCATGAAAAAGTTGTTGTATTGTGAAAAAGTAATAGTAAACTAGGGTTAGGTCCTGGACAGACAAAAATGATTAACAGTGTATTCTAGGTGACCAAGTATAATGTTTCAGGTACAGGAATAAAATGGAGGTAAATACAAAAGACATGAGAAAATTCAGAGGGAAAGAATAGAGACTTTATGCTGCTTTGTCATCTAATATAGATGTTTTCTTCCCAAAATAGTTTATTTACACTATTTAAATGATTCTAAGTAAAGTTAAAATAAGCCTATACAAATTTAAAGGTAGCAAACCTTCGAAAGCTCAGAAACATTCAGTCTGTGATTTTTAACTTTAAATATGTCAATTCATACAAATTTTCTCAATAATGAAGAATTTCACCAAAGTTGAACAATATAGTGAGTACACCCACACAACCTACCCTAATTTGGAGCAAAATGGATGAATAAGGTATTTAACAACTTATTTATCTGGTACTGTTGGGCTAAGTTATTAGGCCACAAACATCCACTGGGGGAAAAAAAAAAGATAAGAATACTGAATAAAATATTCTATCAATATTTTACTTTATGTCCTGGGTGGAGATTAATTTACTTTTTGTAATATGCTTTAAAATGTATATATAAATGTTTTGTGAATTTTTCAATGTGCTTTTTACATGTGAAGTAAAATATGAAATTCAGTGTTTTTTTAATATGCCAATTTAGTATAAATTATTTGAAATTCAGAAATATGCTTCTTGAACTTAAACTTTATTTTTCTGACTTCTATGATTATTTAATTTTTATTACACTAGACCTCCAAATAAAGCATCTTCATATTCTTAATGAAAATTTGTACTTGCTTCTGGAGCATGGCATCATGTGTGGCTGGACAAGGTCAACACTTGTAGGGGCTTGTACCACTACTACTTCTATTGTCTCTGCTTCGTTCTACTTGACTTTATTCTCAGATAGTCTCACCCACATGAAGTGAAAAAAGGACCATATGAGTTCCTAGATTTAATCATACCAGCTCAATAACTCCAAGGAAAGGAGGTGTTTTTTTTTTCTTTTATTAATTTGATATTATAGCTCAAGAAAAGAGCAGGGTCTAGGGACTATTTCTGAATTAAACATGGTAACCAGGGTTTAATATTTGTTGATTGGACAGGAATTTTTCTCTTGTGGTGGGCAAGTCAGATCTATCAAAACAACATAAATTGTTGTCACTATGTTAGACAAAGGCCCATCAAAATTAAATACCATACTATGTATTTCACATAGAAGATATTTAATACAGATGATTGTTTAAACAAATATTGCAAGGTACAAGGAGCGAATCTGTGAGGACTACCCAATGAGGCATATTTTATTCCTCAGTTTTGCAAGTAAATACCATAAAATAGGTGAAGCTTCAGCAATGGGATTTTATTCACTCACGGTTTTGAGATTAGGAGAAAACTCAAATCAAGGAATTATCAAGATGAAATTTCCTTCCTAAATATGAGCCTTCTAGGGTTGGCTGCTAGCAATCTTTGGTCCCTAGCTTGTCCCATGGCAAGGCACATGGCAGCACCTCCTGGTATCTCCCTTCCCTTTCAGGTTCCATTGAGCTCAGTTTCTGGTTGTCCTTTCTGGCTTTCTCTGTCTGAATTTCATTCCATTTACAAAGAACTCTCATAATAGGATTAATACTGATCCAGACTGGGCTGGACCATACCTTAACTAAAGTAACCTGATCAAAAAATCCTACTTACAATGCCTTCACACCCATAGTACAACAAGTAAGGATTATCTCAGGATGAAAAACTAATTCAATTACTGAATATAAATCAGTTATCATTCACTTAATAAAGAACATCTATAAAATATATATAAATAATTTGATACACATTTGAAATATTGAATCATTTATCCCAGTTAAAAACAAAGAAAGGACTTCTATGCCAACTACTCATATTTAGCTTTCTTCCATAGGTCATAGATACTACAATAAGGCAAGAAAAATTAATAAATGATTACAGATCAGAAAGGAAAAAATAAGGTTATATCTATTACCAAATGAAATGATTATTGATGAAGAAAATATCAACAAAGCTAAACAACAATCATAATTAATAAATGAATATACCAAAGGTACAGAATAGAATATCATTGATATTTCTATATGTTATTAAAGAAAAATTGGAAATTTAAATATATAAACAGCAGTACCATTACAAAAGCACCAAAATATGAAAACATAGATAAAAGTATTATAAAATAAATATACTTTAAACTGTAAAACACTAGTAAATGAAATAATAAAGTCATATAAATGGGAATATAAAACTTTGATGTATATAGATTGGAATAATTATTATTGTTAAGATGCTCATCCTTCCTAAATTGATGCACACTTTCCACACAGTTATATTAACTTCCCAGAGAGTATTTTATAGAAAGCTGATTCTTAAATTTGCATGAATAGCCAAATGAACAATTTGCAAAAGAACAAAGGTCTCACATCACCTGATTTCAATACTTAATATAATTCTGCAATAATCAATAGAATGCATAGTGGTGGTTTGAAACTCTTTAAGTACCCTAGAAAATCTCATTCTTAAAGCTAATCCATTCTTGTGGGTGTAAAGTTATTGTAAGTAGACCTTTTGATGATGAAGTTGCTTCAATTAAGGCATAGCCAAGGGTGGGATGCAATCTTCTTACTAGAGTCCTTTATAAGAGGATGAATATGAAAGAGAGTGAGAAAGCCAGAAAGTAAGAAGCTGAAAGTCATGAAATCTGAAAGAAAAGGGAGAGACCAACAGACATCCCCATGTGCCTTACCATGTGGCAGAAAAATCAAGGATATTAGGCTTCAGGCTTCAGAAACAAGACATCATCTTGATGATGCCTTTATTTGGACATTTTTATCAGCCTTAAAACTGTAAGCTAATAAATTCCCATTGTTAAGATGATACATTGCATGGTATCTGCTTTAAGCAGCCAAGAAAACGATAACAGTGTGTTATTGGCCAAAGATAGATTGATAGGACAGAATATAGAGTCAACAAATGAACTCATAAATATAGCCTCATCAAAAAATCCTACTTACAATGACTTCACACCAATAGTACAACAAGTAAAGGATTACTTGTAAAAGGCAATTCAAAGGAGAAATTATGTACCTCTAAAACAGCAAGGGTGGAACAAGTAAATATCTATTAAAAGAAAGAAAAGGAGTAGGAAGACATGGAGGAAGAGGTGAAGGGGGAGTTAAAGAAGGACAAGAAAGAAAAGAAGAACAACAAAAACAACCACCAATGTCCTTAATTGACACCATTAACAAAATGACACATACACCAACAGAATCGTATTGAGAGTTAGGCAATAAACCCTCAAAATGTTTGATCAATTGATTTTGACAAAGGTGCCAAGTCCCATCAATGGAGAATTGGAGAATGAATACCTTCTTTAACAAATGTGGAAGGAAAACCAAATATCCCCAAGCAAAAGAAGGAAAGTGAACCCCTTCCACATACAAAAATTAATTCAAAATCAGTCAAAGACCTAAATATAAGAACAAAAGCTTAAAACTCCTAGAAGAAAATATAGGGAAGTATCTTCAGTATCTGGTGTTAGGAAATGCTATCTTAAACTTTACACCAATAGCAAGAGGAACAGCAACAAAAAAAGTAGATTAGTAGATCCTTATAAAAATTTAAACCATTTGTGAATCAAAGGACTTCTTTATGAAAGTAAAAAGTCCTACAGATTGGGAGAAAATATTTGCTATATGGATTTAATATCCTGAATATATAAAGAAACCTATGACTCAACAACAAAAAGACAAACAGCTCAATTTTAAAGAGAGCAAAAGACTTGAATAGACATTTCCCCAAAAGAGACATACTGATGGCCAGTAAGCACAAAAAAAATATGTTCAACAGCATTAGTCATTGGGGAAAACCACAGTGAGATACCATTTCATACCTACTATAATGGATACTATTAAAAATGGAAAAAAATAAAACAGGTGTTAGAGAGAATGAAGGGAGATAAGAACACTTGTTAATTTTTGCTGGGAATATAAAATCGCACAGGTATTGAAGAAGACAGTTTGTAGGTTCCTCAGGAAATTAAGATATTATTACCATATGACCCAGTAATACCACTTCTAGACACACACCCTTAGAGAACTGAAAGTAGTGATTCAAATAGTTACTTGTACACCAGTGTTCATAGCAGAATAATTCACAAGAGCCAATAGCTGGAAGAAGCCTAAGTATTCACTAAGATGAAATGATAATCAAATTGTGGTATAAACATGCAATGGAATATTTTTCAGGCATAAATGGAATGGAGTTTGGTACATACAACAACATGGATAAATCTTGAAAACATCATATTGTGTGAAATAAGTCAAGTACAAAATGAAAATATTTTATGATCTCACCTATAAGAAATAATTAGAATAAACAAATTCATAAAGTCAGAAACGTCAATAGAGGTACCAGAATTCCTGTTTGAGGTAATGGAAAAGTTTTGATAATGGATAAAGGTAATGGAAGCACATATTGTGAGTGCAATTGATACCACTGAATTGTATATTTGAAAGTCATTAAAAGAGAACTTGTATATGTAACCAGAAAAGAAATTTTTAAAAATCCATAGACATTACAACAGAAACAGTTAACCCTAATGTAAACTATGAACAACAGTTCATAATTTAATTATAATATTAATATTGTTTCATAAACTGTAACAAAGTTAGTAAATAAATGCAGTGTTAATAGAAGGGAAAATGCAGTGGGGGGATATATGGAATCTCTATACTTACCGTATGATTTTTCTGTAAACCTGCAACTTCTCTGTAATATATAAATAATTTAAAGGAATAAATATAAAACTTAAATCTATATGATATTTAGACAATAACAAAAGTGAAAATCTTTATGACATAGGGCTTGACAAAGACTGTGAAGATGAGTTACCAAAACAAAATCCATAAAACAAACAAAAATATTAAGGCCCATTTTTCTGAGATAGATAATACCAAGTCGAGAAAATATAAGCCACAGAATGTTAAAATATTTGAAATCATATATCTAATAAGTACCTTGTATCTAGAATTTTTAAAGAATACTTAAAACTTGACAATAAGAAAACAACCTAGTAAATAAGTGGGCAACATATGTGAAGCATTTAACAAAAAATACATAGAATCTCAAACACATGAAAAGATGCACATCATAATTTTTCATTAGAGAAATACAAACTAAAACCACAATGAGATGTCATCACACAACTATTAGAAGGACTAAATTTTTAAAAATAAAATAAAACTGACTATACCTATTGTGGGTAAAGATATGGAGCAACTAGAATCCACATGCTTTACCAGTGGAAAGGCAAAATGGTACTGCTAGTTTGGCAGTTTCTTATAAAGTCGTTAAACTCCAAGGTATGTACAAGAGTAAAAGCTTTTTTTCACACAAAAATTGTTGTTACTTGTACAGGGGCTTTATCATTCTTCAGCCAATTAATGGATAAATCAACTCTAGTATATCCACACAATGAATCCTACCCAGAAATTAGGAGTAAATCACAGATACATATAACAACATGGATAAATCTCAAATTTATTTTGCTAAGAGAAGGAAGTTAAACTAAAAACCTGAATATTTTATAATTCAATTTAAATGACATTCTATGAAAGACAAAACTATGCAAACAGAAAGCAGATCAGTGCTTTCCAATGTCTCAGGGTGTGAGAAGGGTTGTACCATAAAGGGACTTTGAGGGCTATCTTGATTTTCATGCAGTTTCTCTAATAATTGTGTTTGAAAAAATTTACAGACTCTAAAATAAAACTTGTGAATTCTACTCTATTTAAAATATATCTTAATAAAAGAAATTTTAAACAAACACGTACAAGAAGTTCTACTTCACAACATCACATCTACGAAAATTAGCTAAAATTAGAAAAACTGACAAGAGAAATTGTTGATGAAAATGTGAAACAATTTTAACTTACCTATATAAATGGTGGGAATGTAGAATAGTAAATTACCTGGGAAATTTTTGGAAGTTTCCTATAAAGTTAAACAAATACTTACCCTATGATGCAGTAATTCAACTCCTAGATATTTCCAAAGAAAATTAAAACATAAAATTAAAAAATGACCTGTACATCCATACTAACAGCAGTATATTAATTTTATCCAATAGCTGAACTCAAGCCCAATGTCCATCAACTAGAGAATGGATAAACAAATTGTTGTATATTATACAAAATAAATTTACTCAGCAATAATAAATCTGAACTACTGAGGTACACAATGAAATGTAATCTAAAAATACCAAATTGAATGAAAGAAGTCAAACACAAAAGAACACATATTATATGATTATTTTTCTGAATTTCTAAAGCTGGCAAAATGAATCATACTGGTTAAAATCATAGCAGTATTATCTGAAGGTAGGTTATAAAAGCAAGAGGAAACTTTCTGGTATGATAGAAATAGTCTATATTGTGTTTGTGCTGGGATTTGGATGGGTATATAATTAAAAAGCCATCAAATTTTATACATAAAGATTTGTAAATTTTATTCCATGTAAATCACACATAAATAATGATGATTTAAAGTAAAAATATAAAATCTCATATTTTGTGCTATCCACTGAGAACTAGTATGGAAAACTATTGTGATTCTTTTTTGGAACTCCTCTCTGAACTCTAAAATTGACATCAGAGGGGAAATCCACACCCTTCCATGCCACCATTGGAGGCATAGTTAGAGCAGTAGTTTTATGTAGCAAGGACTTTGATGTATCTATAAAAAAATTCTGACTTTTATTTAATTCTCTTCTATAATTCACAGTAAGCCAGTGGAATCTGAGGAAAACACAGTGGGAAAACAGGAGAGATCTCTTATAATCTAAGCTTGTTACCCATAAAAGCCACCAGCTATTACCTTGAGCTTTTTGTTTTTTCATCAACAATAATGGCCAAGCATCAATCCGTATGTATTATTTAACAGTGAGGGTATATTTTACAACTCACTATGGCTGTAGAATTAATAGAAGGTAAAATGCTGCATAAAGTGTCTTCCAGGACTGACACCATATGTCACTTAAGAGTCAGATGTAACCATAGCCAGGAGAATTTACTAGTTAGTTCTATGAAATATAGATCTAATTTTTAAAAAATTAAAGGTATATTTTTTAAGAGTCCTTTATAATTTTGGTTTTATAAAATAAACACCTGATAATTGACCCAGACTATTGTTCCATGCCTGGAACAACTAGACACACAGTATCACCTGGCACTCCATTCCTTGCTTCCCCCACAGCCCCCAACTCCGCCCCCACCTCCCACTTGAGCTGCCTGAATCAGGGAAACCTCTATCAACAAGCCTCTGGGATCCAACCAGATATAGAATTGAACCAAGGGGGAAATGTCTTTTTAACCCAAATCCCTGAATATGACAGCTGGCCACAAACATGGGTGTGGCAAAATAATTACCTGTTCCTTATTGTAAATTTTATACCTGTTCTATTGTAGATGTTGCAGTTGTTCCTTATTGTAGATGATATTGCAGTTCTGGTAGCAAACAGCTGTTCAGTATTTTCCCAATAAATATGAGGTGGAAACTAGGGTCGAGGTTCTCATTTCCAGAAGCTGTGAGTCCCCTGCTCCCAGTTTTGTTTCCTCTCTTGTGTCATTCTCTCTGTCTGTTATTTTGTGAAATTTTGCATTGCTTTCCCTTATTGTGAGCTGATCACAGCAACAGACGTCCAACGTGGGGCTCAAAGGGAAGAAAGCTCACAGGTGCACAACCAAGGACCCGAAGGGAAGAAGGATCACCTGGAGTGAAACTAAAGTGGTTGTACTGGTGCAGAGCCCTGAGTGGTTTGGAAAGCCTTTGAAGTCCTTGAGGGTTTGCTTGTATTTCCCCAGGAGATGGAGAATGTTCTGTGTGGGTACTGGCTTGTCGGATAGTCATACCATGAATGCCAAGAGACAACAAAAGTTCCTGTGGAACCCAGAACCTCCAGTCATGCAGATGGAGCAACAGATGCTGGAAACTGCATGGCTGGTTCTCATTCTGAAGACTAGAATGGCTTTACATCAAAGTATTTAAACTACAGAACTTGTTCAAGCATGGCATCATAAAACAAGTATGACTTGGGGACAGAAAGAGATTAAGAAAGAAACTGAGAGGAGAAAAACTGGAAAGGAGATGTTGAATTATAAAAGAAAGCAATGAAGAAATTCTAAAGTAATAGATTTGGAACTGCTTTTGTGTTTGTTCACTGTCAGTGTGTGTTGTAGTTGTTTCAGCATGTGTAAAAAAGAAAAAAGAGAAAAAGGAAGGGAAAAAGAAAGGAAAAAGAAAAGAAAAAGGAAAGGAGAAAGAAAAGGAAGGGATAAAGAGAAAAGAGAAAGAGAAAAAGGAAGGGACAAAGAGAAAAGAGATAGAAAAGAAAGGGACAAAGAGAAAAAGAGAGAGAAAAAGGAAGGGGCAAAAAGAAGAGATCGAAAGAGAAAAAGGGACAAAGAGAAGAGAGATAGAAAGAGAAAAAGGAAGGGACAAAGAAAAAAGAGAAAAAGGAAGGGATGAAGAGAGAAGAGATAGAAAGAGAAAAAGGAAGGGATGAAGAGAGAAGAGATAGAGAAAAAGGGACAAAGAGAAAAGAGATAGAGAAAAAGGAAGGGACGAAGAGAAAAGAGATAGAGAAAAAGGAAGGGACGAAGAGAAAAGAGATAGAGAAAAAGGAAGGGACGAAGAGAAAAGAGATAGAGAAAAAGGAAGGGACGAAGAGAAAAGGGATAGAGAAAAAGGAAGGGACGAAGAGAAAAGGGATAGAGAAAAAGGAAGGGACGAAGAGAAAAGGGATAGAGAAAAAGGAAGGGACGAAGAGAAAAGGGATAGAGAAAAAGGAAGGGACGAAGAGAAAAGGGATAGAGAAAAAGGAAGGGATGAAGAGAAAAGAGATAGAGAAAAAGGTGGGGACGAAGAGAAAAGAGATAGAGAAAAAGGTGGGGACGAAGAGAAAAGAGATAGAGAAAAAGGTGGGGACGAAGAGAAAAGAGATAGAGAAAAAGGTGGGGACGAAGAGAAAAGAGATAAAAAGGAGGGGACGAAGAGAAAAGAGAGAAAAAGGAGGGGACGAAGAGAAAAGAGAGAAAAAGGAGGGGACGAAGAGAAAAGAGAGAAAAAGGAGGGGACGAAGAGAAAAGAGAGAAAAAGGAAGGGACGAAGAGAAAAGAGAGAAAAAGGAAGGGACGAAGAGAAAAGAGAGAAAAAGGAAGGGACGAAGAGAAAAGAGAGAAAAAGGGAGGGACGAAGAGAAAAGAGAGAAAAAGGGAGGGACGAAGAGAAAAGAGAGAAAAAGGGAGGGACGAAGAGAAAAGAGAGAAAAAGGGAGGGACGAAGAGAAAAGAGAGAAAAAGGGAGGGACGAAGAGAAAAGAGAGAAAAAGGAAGGGACGAAGAGAAAAGAGAAAAAGGGACAAAGAGGTAGAATGAGTAAAAGGAAGGGACAAAGAGAAAAGAGATAGAACAAGAAAAAAGAAGGGACAAAGAGATAGAGACAGAAAAAGGAAGGGACAAAGAGAAAGAGACAGAAAAAGGAAGGGACAAAGAGATAAAGGAAGGAACAAAGAAAAGAGAGAAAAAGGATAAAATGAAAGATGTAAAAATTAAGCAAGTATTGAAAAATGCAAACAGTTTGTGGGAATGCTAACTGATATGTTGTTATAAGGTGTATTTTGTTCTAAAATAAAATGATTAATATGGAGATATACAGGACAGCTAGCATGCATAGAGCAAGTTGTAAAAGTATTTTGGTAGCATTTAGTGAGATGTGTTTTGTAAAAGTAAAACAAGCCTGAATGAATACAAAAAGTGCAAAAACTATATGAAAAGGTCAACAATGATTTTTGCAGTTCAAGGCTTTCTGCCCTGGCCTGATGGCAATGAATCTGGCTGCATAGAAGAAACCTGTGGCAGTGACCCTACTAAGAAACATCAGAGACAATGGTATTTTAAGGGCCTGGAAGAGGCAAACAATTGGGACAAGCTGTAAGATCCCTGCTGCTCAATCAAATTCTTAAATGTTTGTGTAAGACAAACTATATTCTCTGTTCTAATTGATAAATACAATGTTTTCTCATGTTAATGGAATTTGTACTGACCTATCATATCTCTGTTTCAAGCCCATAATCTAAGAAGAGAAATGAATAACACCCATTAAACAATATTAAACTGATGGAGTCAATGGGTGGGTGGGAAGAACATCAAAATTGCATCTTTTCCTAAAAGTTGATACCTGTGGGTAGTGATAGTTTTTAAATAAAATCCTTACCATCTATGGAGACAATATAAAATAGTTATGTCCTTTCAACCAACCTTTAAAACAGGGCCAGATGGCCTTGGCATTGGCCTGGTCAGAGATCAATGACTCAAATAAAGGGAGACTTTTAGACTATGACTCTTTCAAGGAATGCTGCAAAGATAATGCTCAGAACCATCCACAAGTATCATCAGAATCATTTTCCCCTCCAGAGTAACTGGGGAGAAAAATGCACAGAGCTGAACTCTAGGAAAATGAGGGGTGCATTTTTGACTCATAAAATCTCCTCCAGCATCCTTCTCAGCGTACATGGACATGGACATAGCTATTTAAGTATCCCCATCTGTCCTCATTCTAATATTCACAGTTCCTTGTGAGTACAGCTTCCGTATCATCTCCCCATGTCTTGAATTACAAAATATGGTGAACATATTCTTGTTTCCTCAAGTATAGAGATGACTTGTTCACTCATTTTGGGTCTGTTAGCTTATCTCTAAACTTATTTAAAGAATTTCATTAAATATATATATTTTAAGACTTACTATAAGTTTGGCACTAGGCTAAATACTAAAAGGCATTTATAGTCAACTGCAGAAAGAAAATCAGTAAATAACTCATAATAATACAGAATTAAGGTGAAATGTACATATCAGAAACAAATTTATGGATGCATAGAGGATGGTCTTATTAACTGAAGTTTTCAGTTAAGTCAGCTATTAAATAGGGTTTCAGAGGGTGGAGCAAGGATTCTTAACCAGGGGTCTGTGAGCTTGAATTGAACTTCAAAAAACATTATTCTGTGGGGACATATTGGTGCAGGTGTGATATGCTTATTAAATAATATACATTATAGTGTAGACTTAGTAATGGGTCCATGGTTTTCACCTGACTGGCAAAGGGGTTCATGGAACAATAAAAGTTAAGAACGCCTAGGGTAAAGGGATTAAAAGAAAATGAAAGTTGAGGGAACATGATGAATCAAAACTGTGAACCTACCAAATTTCTTTTATGGAATAGCCAAAGCATATGATATTTGTGGTAACATAGAAAAAAATGATGAAGTTAAAGAGTTAGCAGATGTTGTAAATCTTTGAATGATGCAAAAATTTGGTTTAAGCTTATTTGGAGACTATGGAGAATATTGATGACTTTTAAGGTTAATACTGAGTAAAATAATTCTGAATCTCTATATTTCATGTGTATTCATGCAGAAAGGTGTAACAGAGGACATATGCTGAGAAAATGCATAATGGCTATGATTATGGGAATGAAATGTTAGGTAATTGAAAATTTCAGAGAGAAAGTCAATGATTACAATTAAAACAACTTAAATATATGTTAAATTCTTACCATGATTCAGTAATTGTGTCAAACATCTTGCAGACATAATTTCACTTAATATTCACACTATCATTAAGAGATAGATATTAGTATCACCATTTTTCAGAGCCTTGGAGAGTGAAAGTTAATTCATCAGTCAGCTCAATGGATCAAGGATGTTGGTGGTAGGGTGAATTCTGAGCGCCCTGTATAATTTTATATATGTTTGTTTTGTAAGTTCACAACTATTGCTATACACTTATTGTTTTGGGGTTTTTTTAAAGTTTTTTTTTTTTTAATTTATTTCTCTCCCCTTCCCGCCCCCCATTTGTCTGTTCTCTGTGTCCATTTGCTGCGTGTTCTTATTTGTCCGCTTCTGTTGTTGTTAGCCGCATGGGAATCTGTGTCTCTTTTAGTTGCATCATCTTGCTGGGTCAGTTCTGTGTGTGTGCAGTGCCATTTCTGGGCAGGTTGAACTTTCTTTCGCGCTGGGCGGATCTCCTTAAGGGGTGCACTCCTTGCGCATGGGACTTCCCTACGCAGGGTACACACCTGCGTGGCAGGGCACTCCTTGCGCGCATCAGAACTGCGCATAGGCCAGCTGCACACGGGTCAAGGAGGCCCAGGGTTTGAACCGCAGACCTCCCATGTGGTAGGCGGATGCCCTAAACACTGGGCCAAGTCTGCTTCACGACTTATTGTTTATGTATGTTTGTGTGTGGGTGATATATATCAATAAATTAATTTTTAAAAATTGAATATCAACAGTAAGAAATCAACTTAACTTTATTACCAATAAACCTGAAAGCAATGGGGGAAAAGAACTAAGCTAAGTACTTTAGGAATACCTTATATTTACATATATACAGAGGCTAAGGGCAAAAAGATTATGCATATACTGTACTCTAGGCAGTAAATTTATTTTTCACTGAAGTATGAGTTAGCAATTCTAAAGCTACTTGAAAAAAATTAAGAAAATAAGCAATAAAATTGTAAATATCTTAAGCAAGTAAATAGATAAATTGTGCACATTTTGCTAATAATGCAAAGCCAATTTTTTTATAAATAAGAAAGGAAGTGATGGTTGCAATAAACATAATGGTCTTGGTTTGGAATCAAAGGCATCAACATAAATTCAATTTTAGTTTAAATTTACATGAATAGATTTAGAAATTGATATACATACATCCATTTCCTTGCTTTGCTTGTTTAAATATTAGAAGTACCACATTGTAGCAATAAGCCCAGATTTCACATCATTGTTTATATATATACACACACACATATATATTTATACTTATTTATTTTTTAAAAATATTAGATTACATAAATTTTACATAAAAATATGGGGGATTCCCATATGCCCCACTCCCTACTCCTCCCACTTTCCCACATTAACAACATTCTTCATTAGTGAGGTACATTTGTTACAATTGATGAACACATTTGGAACATTGCCACTTATGGGAAACTAAGGCACGGTGGTACAGTTTCCATGATTACTCTGTTAACACAGGAATGGGAAAAGTAAATAGAACCCAAGCGGTCTGAGGCTGGCAAAATTATGAGAAAACACACTTTGTAGCCTGAGAGAACACTACGACCTTGTACTCTGAGATAAGATGTTAGTCCTGCAGCTCGTGAGAATTTTTAGAGTGCAACTGCATGTTATCACTTGTGCTTACAGTAGCTTGAATATATATAATGTTACTTGTAAACAATAAAGTTGTCTGATGAGCTTGAGGATTCAATGCTCTCGGAATCCCTGATCCCAATCTCTCTTTGTCTTTCATTCCTGATACCCTTCCGGCTGACATTCTGACAAGTTGATGTGGGCTATCGGTGGGAGGCTCTTTGTCTCTTTGGAGATAACCTAAGCTGGGTGTGGGACGTTGAGAGGCTGCAGTCCTGCCCTTGGTGACCATGGCAATGACTCCAGTCCCAGGAGGCCATTTAGCAATGCAAATTCTATATACATTCCAGTCAGTCCAGGGAAACTCTAATGGTGGTGATGCTGAAACTTAAGGGAACTTGGACTTGACCTCGAATGGGAAATATAATATAGCCTATGCATAAATTGAAAATCATCTAATTCTGTATCCAAGTGTGCCTAGTCTCTAGAAATCCAGTTAAGTGATATGGGCTTTGAATGTTCAGAAAGAATGTAAGACTAAATGTGTATTCAAGGTTGCATCCAGACAGAATGTGGGCAAGATGCTAATTCAAGCTCACCTGTTAATTCAAAACCTATCTGGTACTCAGGCAAAGACTTAACTAACAAAGAAAGTAGTTTTCTTTGATAAAAGCACCATTTGACTCCCCAGCCTGTATAAAAGGAACTTAAAAATCTTGTTCGAGGCTCAGGTTTAAAACAGAAAGCTCCTGAGTCCAGCCGGCAGTCAATAAACCATTTTTCCTTCTCAAAATCATTCCTGAGTCCTGGCCTTTCTATACGCAAATAATTGAACCTCTCTCAACTTCTACAACAAAGTGGTGCCCAACCTGGGGCCGAAAGAAGTCAATGAGTCTTCTATAGTCATATCGGGAACCCGGGGAAACGACCTCATCAAGGGTCAAGTGAGAACCTCAAAGCAGTGAGTCAAGTCTTCAAGATTAAGTAAGTAAATAACATTTCTGCATAGTCATCAGGGTGTGGGTAATCAAATGGGATGTCTGGAAGAAAATTCTCAAGTGTTAAAAACTATTAAATACTATAGGGGTGCCAGTTAGAACATCTGATCTGTTAGAACTCTTTGCTTTAGTTAAAAAACATTGTTGTTGGTCTCAACAACAAGGTAAAAATCTTTTGAATTTGAAACAGTGGAAACAAGTAATGAAGGCTTTATGAAGAGCATATGAAAAAGGAGAATCTATTCCACTGTCAGTTTGGGCTTTACGCCAGCAAATATCAGCTGCTTTAGCTCCTTTACAGTCTGAAGAAGGAAAGATGAAATTACTATATTTTCTAAACCCAGTAAATTTGAAATAAAAGAAAGTAAATTGGAACAAGGACAGGAGCTTGAGGCAAATGGGGAACCGTCAGGTTTTTTCCCTCATCCTGATATTAACCCTTTCATCAATAAAAACTCAGTGAAGTATCCTAAAGAAATATCTTCTTTGTATCCAGTACAACTCTGCACCTACTGTATTACCTTCTGTTACTAAGCCTAAATTAGGAATGTTTTCAGATGTTGCCAGTGTTGCCTTATGTTAATAAGATTGTTGTTCCTAATCCAACTCCACAAACCCCCTTGATGCGATGTTTATCGCATGGATCTAGACATGGGGACCCCGAAGCTATGCAATTATTATCTGCTGTCCCAATAACATTACATGCGATGCCACCAGATATAAATAATCTGCAAGAGTGTGTCGAGTTTCATCATTAACCCCAATACCTTTTAAACTATTGAAAGATTTAAAACAGACAAAAATACTAAATAAAGTCCTTGTTGATGAACTCAGGCTTGTAAGAAAACTCTGTTGAAGTGTTAACTAAGATAAGGAAACTATTCTGGCAGCAACTCTGTAAGTCCCCTGTTGTCTACATGATAATGTGGCTGTGGGTTAGTGGTGGTTAATAGAATTCAGCTGAGGGAAAAGGAGAAAAACATTGCAACACTGGTGTTCTGTTTTGTTTCCATGCTAATTCTGATTGGGCCTATTTTACCAAAATAATAAAATTAGTAACAAAAATTTGTATCAACTTGTTAAAAGGGATTTTTGGTTTTAAATCAATAGTTTGCTCCTGAACTTCAAGTCTTAGTGTATTCTTAAAGAGTAGTAATCCAAAATATGTGTGTTAACAGTCTGTCTAAACTGCTAAATAAGAGCTTAACTACATTTATGCTGCTCAAGTTATCCTAACTGGTGGCTGATTACAAATAAAAGTGTTTCCAAGCACAAGCTTGCATGTTTACTATAAGGCTTTTCATAAAAAATAGTTCTTGCCTAGATTGAAATAGTTTATTTTTCTTCACAGGATAAAATGAAGGATGTAAAACTTAAATGAATACTAAAGGAGGTAAAAAGTTTGTAGGAGTGATGACTGAAATTTAATAAGTTTGTTCAAAAAAAGTGTTTTGTCCTAAAATAAGGTGGCTGGTTTTTATAAAATCAGAATGAACATATGCAGGATGGGACTTGAATGTATGTGGCAAGTTGAAGAAGGTATTGTGGTAACTTTAAGTAAGGGAATGTGTTCTGTGAAGGTGAAATTTGTCTTAAAATAATATAATTATAATCTATATGGTCATAAATAATTATAAGAAGTTTATGGACGCATTGTTTGAACTAAAGTGTTTACATGGCTAATTCCAAAAAGTCTTATTAAACAGAAACTGAATTGATAATGACAAACAGTAATTTTATAACAGGAAAAGTTTTTGGCAGTCAGCCTCCCCTACCAACTTATTTCTAAAGACTGTTTTTAGTATTGCATGCTACTAGGTAGTTAAAAGTTATTTTTGCATTAACCAAACTAAATCATTGTAAAAAGTTTGTTTAGTGTTAATGGTAATTTTATGTTGTAAGAAGTTTACTTGGAGACAGTTTCCAAGATCATTTTGGTAACTTACATATGTAAGAGGTATAGAATGTGTTTTTATCATTAAAGAAACAGCAAATAATTTTGTCCTAAGATAAAATGATTGGTTATTAAGAAAGAGTAAAATGTGGGACAAAACTTGAATGAATACTGAAAGTGCAGAAGGTTCATGGAAAAGGAATTTTTATGATTAATGTTGAGTAAGATTTGATGGATCTATAAAGTTTTAAAAGCTTTAGTATCAAACAGTATATTGATGCAAAGTTAAAATTTTGTTCTTTCTCAAAGTTTCTCAAGTTGATGTGGGCTATGGGTGGGAGGCTCTTTGTCTCTCTGGAGATAACCTTAACCTAAGCAGTATTTCCCGATTTGTGGATGTGGGATGGTGAGAGGTTGCAGCCCTGCCCTTGGTAACCATGACAACGACTCCAGTCCCAGAAAACAATTTATCAATGCAAACTCTATAAACTTTAAATATTCAGGAAAAATGCAAACCAAATGTGCTAAAAGCTTATCTAGAATGTATGAAGTCCATGCTAAGAGCTTACACAGAAAATTGGGATGGAGACATATTGATTAATAATGATGGAATTGGGACACTGAAACCCTAAATTCTACTGAGCTTTTGCTAGATATACTTGTAATGGTCTGCCCTGAGGAAACACTTCCCCACCCCAGCCTGCCCTGAGGAACCACTTTCCTCACCTCCAGTCTGACCTGAGGAAACACTCTTCCAAATTCCAGACTACCCCAAGGGGTATCCCATCCAACCTCCACCTGAGGAGATTAATTCTGTTTCACCAGATGAAACTGCAACCAAATACCCTGAGGCAATTGACTTACAAGACACTTCTAATTGTTCGCCATCCCTCTTTTTTCCCCAGACCTGTAACTAGACTAAAGTCCGAAGAAGTTACCAAAGGTAAGGTACAAAGTGTGAACCATGAGGAAGTATGCTATACTCCAAAATGACTACATGCGCTTTCTAATTTATACACAGAAATCAGGGAAATATGTATGAAATTGAGTCATAAGTGTGTGGGATAATGGAGGAAGGAATATTAACTTGGATCAAGCTTAATTTATTGAAATTCTGAATTTGATGTTGTAGCTTGAGGGGTTAGAAAGCTATGGAATCAAAAGATGGCTGAGATTACCTGAGGTTGAAATTCCAGATCTGTCCTGGTATACTGTAGATGAGGGGTGTGATGGTTAGGCTGATATGTCAACTTATCCAGGTAATCATGCCCAGATTTTTGGTCAAGCAAGCACTGAGTTAACTGTAACACAAGGGCATTTATGGACTTTAGTCACCATTGTCTTTACTGTGTGGTAAATCATAGATGGCTGATTGCAATTACGCCAATCAGAGAGATTGCCATGAGCAAAGAGTGAAGCTTTATCCATACCGTTGAATGCCTTAAAAGGGGAAGTGATTCCAACACTGAGTGAGAATTTCCCAGCTCATCTTTGGACAGCCAACATCTTCCGGATTTCATCAAGGACCTTCATTGGACTTTCATTGAAGCCCCTGGTTGCAGCCTGCCTATGGAACCTGGACTTGTGCATCCCCACAGTCACTTGAGAGACTAATAAAATCTCTTATTACTGAAATATCTCTTGTTGATTCTGTTTCCCTAGAGAACCCTGACCAACACAAGCAGATACAAAGGTTTAGAGCGATTGGAATATTAGAATGGATTTATCATGTAAGACCTGCTCACTCACTCCTGGAATGACCAGAGGACATGCCTTTCATCAGGGCTGTAAGGAATACATTTGTGAGACTAGCTCCATTTTTCTGGAAGAGTTCTGTGGTTGCTCTTCTTTGTGAGATATTACTTAGGGAAATGCTGTTACAGAACTAGGATCCTTAAACACTATGGGGATGATTGGATTCCAGGTTGGCAGAATCCAGATGGCACCACTTAATTGCCAAAGGCAAGGTAGACTCAAAGCAGCAATCAAAATAGCCTAAGGCACAGAAATCTATGACATTGGCTATTAGATAATGAGGTACCTAGAAGTGAAATATTTAGGTAGTCTAGTAAATTCCCACTTGATCTGTATAAGCAGAATGATTCTGGGTCAAGTGAGCAAAAGTTGAATTACAGAATCAGACAGTCAAGGGCCCTTAATCAGTTCTCAGACTTGAGACAGTTTACAGACCAAGAATCCTTTGAATGAGGGGATGGCTGGGTTACCCTTGGGAAGGGCCCTGTTCTGCTGCCAAAAATATATACCATTAATCTTCCTCCCAGCCTTCCCCCAAATACCTACAGCCTTTTACCTTGGTAATTGTGCAATGGAGGAAAGGAAATGATCAGACATTTGGAGATTATTATACACTGGTTCAGGAATTACATTAATTCCAGGAGAGCCAAATGTCACTGTGGTCTACCACTCAGAGTAGGGACTTATGGAGATCAGGTGATCAATGGAGTTTTAGCTCTGGTCACTCCACCCATTCTGTGGTTATTTCCCCACTTCTACAATATACAATCTGCACAGACATATACATTCAGCAACTGGCAGAGAACCCACATTGGTTCCGTGACTTGCATAGTGAGGGCTATTACGGTAGGAAAGGCAAAGTGGAAGCCACTAGAACTTCCCCTAATTAGCAAAATAGTAAATCACTAGCAATACCAGATTCCTGGGGGGATTCCAGAGATCAGTGCCTCCATCAAGGACTTGAAGGATGCAGGGTTGGTGATTCCCATCACATCCTCATTCAACTCTCCTATTTGACCCATGCAGAAAACAGATGGATCTTGGAAGATGACAGTGGATTATCATAAACTTAACCAAGTGGTGACTCCAGTGGAACTGTTATTCCAAAAGTGCTATCCTTGCTTGAGAAAATCAACATACACTCCGGTGCCTGGTATGCAGCTATTGATCTGGTAAATGATTTTTTTTTTCTCAATTACTATTTGTAAGGAACAACAGAAACAGATTGCTTTCAGCTGGTAAGGCCATCAGTATACATTTACTGTCCTACCTCAGGGGTATATCAACTCTACAGCCTAAGTCAAAATATTATCCACAGAGAACTTGATCATCTCTCCCTCCTACAGGACATCACACTGGTCCATTATATTGGTGATATCATATTGGTTGGACTTAGTAAGCAAGAAGTAGCAGCTACTTTAGACTTATTGGGAAGGCATTTGCATATCAGAGTGTGGGGATAAGTCCAATAAAATTATAAAGACCTTCCACTTCAAGGAAATTTTTAGGTGTCCAGTTGTGCGGGTCATGTTGTGATATCTCTTTTAAAAGCAAGGATAAGCTGCTGCATCTGGCCCTTAAAAAATGACCAAAAGAGAGGCATAAGGCCTTGTCTCTTTGGATTTCAGAGACAATGTATTTATAATTTGGGTGGGTGTATTACTCCAGCCCATTTATTGAGTGACCAGAAAAGCTACTAGTTTTGAGTGGGGACCAGAAAAAGAGGAGTTTCTAACACAGGTCCAGGCTCCTGTATAAGATGCACTGTCACTTGGGTCATATGATCCAATAAATCCAGTGGTGTTGGAAGTGGCATCTCCAGTGGCAAATGGAGATGACTTCTGGATCCTCTGGCAAGTCCATACAGGAGAATTGCAATGCAGACCCTTACAATATTGGAAAAAGGTCTGCCATACTCTGCAGATAACTACTCTCCTTTTAAGAAACAGGTTTTGGTCTGCTACTGGGCCTTAGTAGCAACCAAATGCATAATCATGGGTCACTAAGTTACCATGAGATCTGAGTTGCTTATGATGAGCTGGTTGTTGTCTGACTCATGAAACCATAAAGCTGGGCCTGCAGAGGAGCACTCCCTCAATAAATGGAAGTGATATATGCAAGTTAGGGCTCAAGCAATTCCTGAAGACACAAGCAAATTATGTGGGGAATTTCCCAAATGCCAATGGCCAACGCTCCTGCGACATTACTTTTTCATTCCCAGCCCACAGCTAGTCCTTACACTTAATTACTCAGCAAGTTCCTTACACTTAATTGACTGAGGAAAAGATAACTTGGGCCTAGTTTACAGGTGACTGTATGATACACAGGTACCACCCAAAAATGGACAGCAGCAGCATTGCAACCCTTTTTTTAGATGTCCCCAAAGGACAGTGGTGAGGCAAAATCCTCCCAGTGGTAAGAACTTTAAGCAGTTCACCTAGTTGTTCACTTTGCTTGGAAGGAGAAATAGTCAGAGATACATTTGTATGTTCATCCATGGGCTGTCACCAATGATGGTATTGTAGTCAATGTTGAAAAATGGAAAGCGTTTCTGCTGTGAATGCCAAGAATCCCAATAAAAATTCCAATAACTTACTTTACAAAAATGAAAAAAATCAATTATCATTTATTTGGAAGGGTAAGAGATACCACATAGCCAAAACCATCTTGAAAAAGAAGAAGTTGGAACACTCACATTTCTGGATTTAAAACATATTACAAAGCCATAGTGGTCAAAATAGCATGGCATTGCCACAAAGCTTGATATAGCTAAAACTTATTTAGTTTTGCCATAAAGTGTATATTTACAAATTTCACTTTTTAATAAAGACATAAAATAAGGCATACATAAGGTACTAATATACAAAATTCCTGATACTTGACTGAAAATATTATGTGAATGATAGACCTAGCACACATATTGTGATCTGGGTCCCACATAATATTCAGTAGCATAACCTGGTGGTGTATTGTCAGCACAGAGCCTGGCTCATTCTGTGAAATAAACAGGCTTATTTTATAGCTTTGAACTTAAAATACTTATATTGACTTAGCAAATCTATTCAATTAATTTTTTAAATTAAAGTCATATTTTAAAATATTTATAACTAAAATTGTTCAAATTCACTTTTTTCTGAAATTTATATATAAAAGAAAATTAGATGTAAAGTCATTTAGAATATTTAAGCTTATTTATACATATTGAATGTTTGGGTGTTTTGGATTGTAAATTGATACATGTCTAAAAGACATGAATATTGTCATGTACATTTTTCTTATTCTCTTTTATGTAATACCTACTTCATGAACAATTCACTTGGAAAAAAATTTGCTTTATGTTTAAACCCATATTAACCTATCAGGGAATATAAAACATGTTTATATTAAAGCTTAGTTCCATTAATTATAATTTTGCTTTATGTAGATTAAATTACATTAACTTGAAAAGGCATTATATCTAGGTTTAACTTTCAGGGAAAATATGAGGATAGAAATCTAAGAAACCGATTATACTAGTGTTTATGGAATGGTGCCTGATTCAAGTTTAGGCCAGTAGAGTAAGAGTTCTATTCAGGTTCCTCTGGCATTTTTCAGCTCAAAGAAAGTCTTCTGGGAGGTCAAGAGTATAGGTGGTCTGGTATCACAGCACACACCCTGCTGTGGAAGCAAGAACAATGAAATAAGAGGGCACTCATTCCTTCATTCAGCAGAAAAACCGAAGAGCTGACCTACCACCTGAAGGAGCACTATGGGAAATTCAAGGAGAAGGGTACAACACCCATTATGGACAATTGTGCACAGGACTGCTGAGGTGCCCAAAGCACACAGCACAGTATATCATAGCTGAAGGTGCTGTGGTCTTAGTGAGGGGAACCAGGCTTGAGATCCTGATGGACCTGTTCCAGGAAGATGACCCAGATGTAGTCTCCCCATATCATGTACTTTTCTCCTTTTCCAGGTGACTTCTCCTTTTTGTGGTATCCAAGCTAGTGGCAGTGTGACTACTCCAATATAGCAGGCAGTTTCTTTGTTAATTTGAAGTTAAAAGTGACAGTTGTTTACAATTGGCTCCACATTTAATTGCTGAGGAGAGAAAGAACTATTTAGATGTGATGTTTTTCTTAAGTTTCTGGATGGTTTTTAAAATGATTTTGAACTATATAACTTATTTTTGCCTTCAATATTTCTTGTTTGTATGCTTTAAAATGATGTGGTTATAACATGCTTTAGTATATGAATAGCACTGACTTATATTCATTAATTAAACCAATTTTTCTTCCTGAGGTATACTTTAATTTTCATGATGTAATACTTTTGAAGTTATTGGTAGGTTCAGTTTGTTAAAAGTTTGTCAATAGTTGTTGAGTTCCCATTCATAAAGATTATTCGTCTCATTTCTCCCTGTATATATATCGCCTGCTTTTGGTATAAGGATGTTAGCTTCACAGAAATAATTGTGATATTTTCCCTCCCCTTTAATTTTTTGAAGAGTTTATATGGAATTGTTATTTCTTTTATATGTCTAATAGAATTCAACAGTGAAGTTCTCTGGGTCTGAAGATTTCATTGTGAGTTTTAAACTGAAACCTCAATTATTTTAATATACATATGGCCATCCTGATTACCTATTTCTTTTAAAATGAACTCTGACAATTAATGACTTTCAAAGAATGAATACATTTCATTTTTATATTAGATAATTAGCATAAATTTGTTTTCAATAGTCCCTTAATTTTGTTTTAATGCCATTGAATCCATAGTAATGTCCTTCCATGGTTCTGATATTGATAATTTGTGTCTTTTCTATTTTTTGCCTGATCAGTCTGTGCAGGTCATTATCACTTCTATTGATCTAAAAACACAGCTTTTAGAATAATTGATCTTATATAATGTTTTCTGATTCCCCTTTGTTTGCTTTTTGCTGTCATCATTATTATTTCATTTGTCTACTTATTTTGGGTTTAACCTGCATTAAGTTATACAGGTTTCGTGAGATGAAAACTTACTTTATGTCTTTGCCAGAGATCACTCATCTTTCCCAATATAGGCATTTAGGAGCCATCAATTTTTCTGTAAGCACTGACACAGTGATATTACATATTTTCATGTTTCATTGACTTAAAATACTTTCTTATTTCTCTTTTTGTTTCATCTTTTTACACAGAGATTAATTTATTCTTTTCAGGTAATACCTTCATTGAGATGTAATAACATACCACAAAATCCACCAATTTTAAAGTATATAATTGAAAGATTTCTAGTATAGTCACAGAATTGTGGAACTCCCCCTACAATAAAAAACATGGAAAGGAAAAACACAATAGACAGAGTTCCCTTCAAAGACAAGACGGTACAGATGTAGAGTTCCTTATTAGTTCTGCAGAAGTACAATCCCCACAGGGAACTGACACTATAAGGAAAATCTTGAGTCTCTGAAGGACCGTAGCTATTACATGATCCTGGTTGTAAATACAATCCCCTTACTGCCTATTACATGCAGACTCTGTTCCCCGGAGAAGAGACTGAAAAAGGTTTTCTTTCTTTGTACTAATTGAGTTTATCATTGAACTCTCATTAAATCTTCTGGGCTTACCAAATTCCAAATGTGTTAATAATAAAGAATGCATATTTATTTACGTGGTGCTTCAGAGAACTCAAAGTTAAAATCAGAAAGTATGCTCTGTAGCTCAGAACAAATTCCAGAACATATTGCATATTATCTGGCATGCTTCCAATTAGAATCAAAGGAACCAGTCTCAGAACTTCAAATGGCACTTCCAGGAACACACGGGATAATAACAGAGATTGGGACTTGCAGAGGTTTTCTGGTATAAGAGGGTGAGTTTCTGAATTTTATTCATATTGTATCCTCCTTATTTTGAGATAGACGCCTAGGGATTAAGACATGCCACTTTTACCCCCGTTTTATGCAGTTGCAATACTCAAATGGATTTCGTGGAAGAATCTGTTTGAGAAGCAGCAGAAAATACTGAGAGATAGTAGGGGCCTTAGAGTTCCCATATCTCAGTGAGAGTTCCATGGAGGGAAATCTCACACTTGCAGATTAATGGCTTTTAATCTGTGACTTGGGGCAGCTACTGAAACTCTTCTAGAGCCTGGTTCCTTAGTTTGTATCCTGAGATATTTTTCACGGTTCCCACTCCATGAGGGTCTAATCTGCTAGAGAAGCCAGTTGCAGGTTGCTAGCAACACAGTCTGAAATTTTACTGGTTCGTGGGGGTGGTTAGGTGAATGAGAGGATGAGGATTTGATACAGACAGAATTTGTCCTGATCTACTCTTCTTCCTTTGTTTTCCCAACTGTCATGACTTCCTTCTGCATCAGTGGTTTTCATTCTTTGGGGTAAATTAGAGGAGGCTGTTCATTTACTTAGCTACAAGAAGGCAAATAATGGGAAATTTCTGTCACTTGATATCTGGGGTAAAGGCATACTCTCTGTTTCAATGTTGGATTGTCTAAGACATTCCCCATGTTTAGCCCATTCTTGTGGGATGACATCTTGTGGGAAGTCTTGCTTGCCTTCTGATATAATACCTTTTTTATTCCACAGATCCCCCCAAGGTAAAATGAATGCTGGAAATGACTCTTTTGTGACTGAGTTCATACTGTTGGGATTAACAAATCACCCAGATCTTCAACTTCCCCTCTTTTTCCTATTTCTAGCAATGTATTTATTAACTATGATGGGAAATTTGGGCATGGTAACTCTAATTGGGCTGAATTCCCATCTGCACACCACTATGTACTTTTTCCTCTTTAACTTATCCTTCATTGACCTCTGTTATTCTTCTGTTTATACACCCAAAATGCTGATGAACTTCTTATCAAAGAAGAATATAATCTCCTACAATGGTTGCATGACCCAGCTCTACTTCTTCTGCTTTTTTGGCATCTCTGAGTGCTACATGCTGACATCAATGGCCTATGATCGCTATGTGGCCATCTGTAATCCACTCTTGAATAACATTGCCATGTCCCCTAAAGTGTGCTCCACCCTTATTTTTGGTTCATATTTGATGGCATTTTCTGGTGCTATGGTCCACATAGGAGGCCTGTTGCGACTGACCTTCTGTGATGCAAACACTATCAATCATTATTTCTGTGACATCCTCCCTGTGCTCCAGCTCTCCTGCACGAGCACCTATGCCAATGAATTGATGGTGCTCATTGTGTCAGGCATCAACCTCATCCTGCCCAGTCTCACCATCTTCATCTCATATGGTTTCATTCTCTGCAGCATTCTCCATATCAATTCTACGGAAGGTAGGTCTAAAGCCTTCAGTACCTGTAGTTCCCACATAATTGCTGTTTCTCTCTTTTTTGGGTCATGTTCATTTATGTATCTCCAACCATCTTCTACAGGGTCTATGAATGAGGGAAAAACCTCTTCTGTCTTTTACACCAATGTGGTTCCCATGATGAACCCCTTAATCTACAGCTTGAGGAATAAAGATGTTAAACTTGCCATGCGAAAAATTCTAAGTAAGAACATATTTTGATTAAAAGTAGAATCTCCTGTACACATATTTTTAGGACCAGGGTACTCAGTATGTTTAATTACATTATTTTTAGGGAGTTTTTTTGTCCTCTTTCTTATCATGATGAAGGAAACTTTATGCTTCTATCAAGAAAGTTAGAGTAGGTCTTCTTTCCTTCACCTTTTGAACAGTTTCTTCTTTTTCTCACTATTATTCCAGTTTGAGAACATCATTAAGTTAGGAATTTATATATATATATATATATATATATATATATATATATATATATATATATATATTTAATTGTTTGTTAGGAGTTTCTTTTTTTTTTCTTGAGTATCATGACAGATTCTACAATGATTCAATACAATTTCATCATTGAAAGGAGAAAATCCTTGTCTGCCTGTTGTAATATGCCATCAAATGCAAGAATCAGATATGTCCATACTCCTTTCTTTCTGTCCTCCACTAGCAGAAGTATGTTTCCTTTAAAGGAAAACAATAAGCTGAGATAGAAGTTTGCATAAAGAATATTCAAAAGAATCCCATTTGCAGATATAATTTAACGTACTATGCTTCTTTTCAAAGAGTGTTTTTATTTACACCAAAAAAAATCTATAATAGATTGTCAATATATATTTATTGCTTGGGTAGGAAAGGCAAACTTAGAGAGGTTAAAGATTTATTTAAAGGCACACAGGCTCTCCATAATAAAGGCTGGAATAAACACTAAAGACTTGAATTCAAATCTATTTCTGTTTATTTCATTATTGTATTCCAAGGACATGAAATATGAGAGTTCACTTCTATTCTGAAATTGTGCTTTGTTCAAAGAGGCTGCATGAATTTCTCTCAATGATTTTGCCTTTCTTATGACAGCAGTTTGATGGAAACAAGGAGGTTTCGTAGGATAGTACAATTCGGAGATAATTAGCTCAAATACAAACTGATATTATCTGCATAAAATATACCACATTACCCACTTCTGAGGGTCCATAAGATCACAGGGCATACAATTTGAAGTTGAGAGTTAATACTCCAACTTTTATTACAAAAACAGCATTAACAGAGGATGTTAGGGAAATAGTAGGTATCTCAGAAAAAATAACATGTATCTCAGGTTATAATAAGGACAGAGGATGATTTACATAACAAAAATTGCATTCGTGACCAACTAAAATTCATCCATCATTTTGCAATATAGTTCTTATTTTGTATTTCCTTATTTGTCACTCATAGAAAAATACTACACATTAAGGTAGAGGAAAAGGTTAGCTATTGCTTTACTTATTAAGGGGGTTATCATGAAAAAAAATTGTATATTAATGGTAACAAACTATGTTCCTAGAAATATTTTTGAACTTACTTAACTGTACCTTAATAACTCAATAAGCATTTTAGGGTAGAGGTTATATTTCCTTATTTCTCCAGTGCTTATCCTGCTTTATATATTTAGAAATTCAAGCATTCTGGTGGAACCAGAAATGGTTGTTGAAATGGATTATATTTTTAAAATAACAATAATAAATTGTTTTTATTATTGCAAATATTTTTTAATAAAAATATCCTCAACAATATTTAAGAAACAGGTAATTTGGGAGTTTAATGTTTTTGTTTTCTATTGTGTGACCAAAATAATATGATTTACAATGTTTATGTATTTTATTTTAATTATTTCCAAAAAATTTGCAAAAATAATATACAGAATTCCTCTGTGCTTTTTCTCAGCTTCCTTATTTAAACACAGTGCCATTATCAAAACAAAAATATTAACCTTGCTTAATAATGATACCACATTTAATTATCACCAATACTTCCAATTATGTTTTTTTAATGCATAAAACAGTCTGTGATCACATGTTGCATTTAGTTGTTTTTTTGCTTTTTTTCCCTCCAATATGGGAGAATTTTTCAGTCTTCTTTGTCTTGCATGACATTTCCTTTCTAAAAGACAACCAACGACACACACAGCTCAGGCAGAATAATCCATTCAACAAATGGTGCTGAAAGAATTGGATATCCTTAACCAAAAGAAGGAAAGAGGACCCCTATCTCACATCTTATGCAAAAATTAATTCAAAATGGATGAGAAACCTAAAAATAAAAGTAAGAACCATAAAACTTGTGGAAGAAATTGTAGGAAAATATCTTCAAGACCTGGTGGATTCTTAAAGGAGATAAGAGGACTGAGTGGACTACTGATGTTTAATATATATAGAAGTTTTAATTAGCTTTATTGTAAAAGTGTGGAAATGTATAGAGTAGATGGTAACACACAATGAGTAATAGCTAGTTTATAAATGGGGATGTGACTGAAAATGGTAGTCTAGGTATGTAAATGACAGTTGACAGAATGCTAGATAATAATCTGGGACCTGGATAGCACAGTAAACCAAGAGGTGGATGAGAATTGTGGTTGATGGTACAGATGCAAGAGTGACCTTTGTGAGCTAGAGCAAATGTATATCACTACTGCACAGTGTTGGGAATGTGGAGAAGCATGGGAAAAACACAGCTGGAGTGACCTTTGGACCGTGGTTAGTAGTAATAATACAATATTCTTGCATCTATGTGAAAGACGTACTGTGTTAAGGGGGCAGTATGGAAAATGTGACGCAAATGTACACTATGGACATGGTAGCAATCAGATATTATTTTATCGGAGGCAAATGTTCCACCACATTGTGGTGAGTTGATGGAGCGGTGTCGTTTAAGAATTCTGCACATGTGCATGATTGTTTTATGTGTATGACTTCTGTCAAAAATATATTAAAAAATAATAATAAGGTGTGCTGGGGGAAAAACACACCAAATGTAAGATAAGGACTGTGATTGGTAGTAAGATTTTGACAATATTCTTTCATAATTTGTAACAAATGTCTCACGACCATGCAAGGTGTTGGTGGAGGGTTGATGTATGGACCCCGGTATGATGTTATGCATGTTTGCTTTGTAAGTTCACAACTTTTACTATGCATTTAATTGCTTATGTATGGTCATATATAAATGATACAAAGATAATAATAGGATTGGTTGGGGGAAAATACTTTGTTTAGTATTAATATTTTGAGAATGCTCTTTAATCATTACTTAAAAAGGTTTAACAATGCAAGTTATTGGTGTTAGGGTGAGTTAAGAGAGTCCTGTATGATATTATATATGTTTATTTTGTAAATTTGTAACTATTATTATACACTTACTGTTTATGTATGATTATGTATGAGTGATATACTTAAATTAATTAAAAAATAAAAAAGGAAGTCAATTAACCTCTTTGTGAAATGTCCCTTATTTTAGATTTGTATGAAGTTTCCTCGTAATTTCAGTTTATGCATTTTTGACAAGAATATGAATGAGGTGACACTGTGCCCTTCTTAATTCATAACACATATCATTACTGATAATGTTAAATTTATCAATTGGTTAAAGTCATATGGTCAGATTTCTTCACTGTAAATTATTAATTTTACTTTTGAACTTAAAATTACCCTGTGGCAATATATTTTGAAGCTAGACAAATGTTTTTCCTCAATTTTACCCATTTATTTTAGCGTCCATTGATGATTCAAGTCTGAAACAATGATTAGATGTTTTTCAAATTCTGATATTTTATTTCACCATTTATTCTACATATATTAACTGAAATTCTACCTTAATGAAGACTTTCCCTTCTTCCTTATCTATCTGGCATCTCTCTATCTCTCTGCCACTCTCTCCCTCTCCCGCTTTCTCTTTTTCTAGCAATCATCTATCATCTGTCTATCTGCCTAGCAATTATGTATCTATTAATTCATTTTCAAAAATATATATCTGGATTATTGGATAATTATTTTAAAATATGAGTTATAATCAATTGCCAGTATTATTTCTTCATTGCGCCAATTATTTCACATTTCACCTTTGGCCATTTGGAACTCCTTCAGTTTTGCTCATATACCCTTTTGGAATGTCTTCTAAATGCCGTGTACTTCTTTACCCTCTGTTACTACAAGCTAGTCCAGATGCATCCTTGTCCTTGATTCAGCAATTACTTCAAGCATCTTTGGTTCTTTTTTTTTTGAAAATGCTATTTAAAAGCAATGGTCAATGTAAACTATAATCCATGCTTAGTGACTGTCGGAATGTCGGCCCGAAGGGTATCAGGAATGAAAGACAAAGAGAGATTGGGATCAGGGATTCTGAGAGCATGGAATCCTCAAGCTCATCATACAACTTTATTGTTTACAAGTAACATTATATATATTCAAGCTACTGTAAGCACAAGCTATAGCATGCAGCTGCACTCTAAAAATTCTCACAAGCTGCAGGACTAACATCCTATCTCAGAATACAAGGTTGTAGTGTTCTCTCAGACTACAAAATGTGTTTTCTCATAATATTGCCAGCCTCGGACAGCTTCCGTCCTTTTTACTTTTTGCATTCCTGTGTTAACAACATAACCATGGAAACAGCACCACCGTGCCTTAGTTTCCCACATATCTCCCTTTTTGTTTTAGTCAGGGTGGCTGTGCCTGTTTTAGGTTGCCTTCCTCTGTAAGTCTTCCCCGTCATTGACTACCAGCCAAGTGCTCTGACCATGGCGATCTTTTTTGCAAGGTTCTAGCAAGCACTAAATTACTGGCTTGCCCTATAGCATCCACACTGTGCAGTCTTCTCTGAATACATTGTCCCAAGCAGGCAATAATAATGAGCAACAAGAAAAACACACAGAGTCCTACTCCTAGTGCTAATAAAAAATGTTGAGACTTCTACCAATTCATTGGATTAAACTTATTAACATGTGAAATCAGATCATTAAAGATATCCTTATAAGCTACATAAATTTGATTATGAGACATTTCTAATATCTTTTTCTGCAGTTCTACTATTTCTAAGGATATGGTAGTTTTATGACCTACAAGATGACTTTTAATCTTTTCTCATGCAATCAGTGACGCATTGTAAGCAAGTGGGGTAAAACAAAATTACTCTCATTCCAATCACATTTCAACCCTCTAAGCAGATTTAAGTTATACACTTGATCTCCAAGATGCAAAATTGCTGGTTCTAAAACATTAACTCTGTTATTTAATTGTTCATCATTATGTTCTTGACTATGCCATAAATCACTAGCATTCTTATGCCAATCATGCACATACTGTTGAGTCTGGACAGTCTTATGCAAAGCTACAGTAGCAGTGGCAGTGGCTGTAATGATTCCAATCAGTCCCATTATGCTAACTATTAAAAGTCCAGCAAATCTTTTTGTCCACTTCAGGATCTCTTGTGCCATGTGAGACAGCAACTGACTTTCAGGTGATGACTGACAAATTCGGTTCATTCAGACAGGAATCCATATACCTCATCATCTTCTGGCCATTGTGATGGTGTCTCCATCCTGCAATACATTTTCTGACACACATGTATACAAGGCACCATTTTCATAAAACAAAACATCGTCCTTTAGTTATTTTTCCAGTGGTAAACACATATGGATCTTTTAATTGATAGACTTGATTTAATTGTACATATTGGCTGATTTGATGGTAGCCACCAATCCATTCATATGCAGGGGCAATTCCCAGAAATACTTTCCATAAGTTTTTATGTATGTTTAGATTACAGGTATCATTTATCCATTAAGTGGGTATCCATTTCCCTCTATATCTCCATATACTATGATTCTCAGTGTATACCGTTTGTTCATTTGCTTTCAGAGGTTCCGAAAAGGGATATTGGGTATTACTGACTTGTTGACCTCTACTTTTAAGACCATATAATATAAATCTGCCATTATATTATTTGGGAGACCCCATAGGGGCACTTTCCCAAACCATTCCATAAGAATCATTAAAAACAATACATTCTCTTCCTATATGACATTCTTGTCATTTTTCTTTATTGCCATAACCTCGGGTGAACAACTGTAAGTTTGCCTTTTATTCACAACCAGATTATATGAAAGGAACAAGTTACTAATAACTTGGTACTGTTATCTTTCATAATTACCACAGTTTGATTTTTTATCTGCATGCAAGGGGAACTTTTTCCAATACACAATGGTCTATAAGCAAAAGGAAGCATTAAATTGTATATTTTCCTTCCTTCCTCTTGAGGTTTTGATGGTAACCTATTATCAATGGGTCCAGGAAATATATAAGTTTTGTTTAAGAATATAGGGAATGATGGATCCCTCCAGTTTAAAGCTCGTATTAATGGAGGGTTAGGTATATAAGTCCAATATGTATAATTTTCATATTCTTTTCCCTTACTCACGATTACCATCACCATGATCAGCAGAAGGCATTCTACTTCTCTGTTCGTTTTCTTCGGTTCTTGGTTTAATCCTCTTTGTAAGCAGCCAAATCTGTTCCCCATTTTCTGTAATGACAAGAGCATAACCTCTCCCCCATACCTTGATCCTGCCTGTGTTATACTCATTACTTAAGATGTCTTCCCGAATATTGGCTGATGTTCATCTCTAATGTCCACTGTAGATGTTAAACACTTTTCAAAGTGACATTCTGCAGCTGTCATTGAATTATGTACATTAAGAAAACTTAAGGCAAATAAAGCTTTTGCCAATTGGTCCTTCGGTACTATAATGCCATCATCTCCCCCTTTTAGTTTCAATAACATTTGCTTAAGGGTATGATGTGACCATTCAACTATAGCTTGGCTTGTAGGATTATAAGGAATTCCTGTGACATGAGCAATGGAATATTTAGAGCAAAATGTTGTACATTGTTTTTCAGAATAAGCCAGACTATTATCAGTTTTGATTTGTGCAGGGCATCTCATGACTGCAAAGGCAGACCACAGATGTGAATGAACATGACAATTTTTTTTTACTATGCACTGTAGTTTAGAGAAAGTAAGAATAAGTGTTAATACAAACATGAACATATTGCAGTTTACCAAAAGTTGGAACATCTGTGACATTTATATGCCAGATCTGATTTGGAGCCAGCCCTCAGGGATTATAGGGGATTTCAGTATTATGTTGGATATTCTGTGCTTTATAGAAATTAGAAGGATTTACTAATATATGTAGGGCTATTGTCAGTTTTAATCTTATTAGGCACACTCATAATAGCCATAGTAGCAAGACAATGATGAATAACATGTTTTGCAGTTTTCTCCTCTCATAGCAGAAGCCTAAGTAAATCCACTACAGGTATTTATAGTTACATGGATATATACTAATCTGCCAAAAGTAAATCAATCTCTATACTTTGAGAAAAATAAGCAGTTTCCATGTGGTTAACAGTATAGCAAATGTAGGCAGAATCAGCTACTATATTAATGGGTTCATGTACATCAGAAAGTAATTGAATAACGGCTGACACTTCTGCTTTTTTGGGGTGAGGTTGGTTTAATATCAATAATTTTTTAGTGGGTCCATAATATCCAGCTTTTCCTTTTCCATTTCCATCTATAAAATATATACTAGTATTTTTTATAGATTGGCCCCATACTATTACATTGATAATAAAGGCTGTGTTTTGAAAAAATGTCAAGTTTATTTGATGGTAAATGTGTAAAATATTCCAATGAAATTAGAAAGAGCAGCTTGCCATAATAAATTGTTTTGCCATAATTTAGTAAATACTTTTGTTTAATATTATGCTGTAACAATGGTAAATTTTCAGGAATTTTATTCTTTTAGTATTCATATAAACTCTTTACTCATGCAACTTTAATTAACAGAGAATTAAAGAATTCCACGTAATTTTATAATACTTCTAAAAACTTTCCATTCGACTTATAACATAGTAAAGGAACTCAGCTATTTTATTATTTTCCTTTTTGCAAGGTAGAAGAATAAATCTTTTGCAAGAGTTTGAAATAAAAAGATACTTTTCAGGATTTGATGTTGAGAAAGCAGGTTTAAACATTATGTTCCTCTGAAAATGATAAGGTTAAAGCACAAGAAGCTATTTTGATAAAACAGACTTTCTTTGTATACTAATTATTCAGGAGAAAAACTCTTTATAAACTTTTACTAAAACAGACTAATAACTTTGTTGTAGAATTTGAGAGAGGTTAAATTATTTGGGTATAGAAAGGCCAGGACTCAGGAATGATTTTGAGAAGGAAAAATGGTTAATTGACAAACGGCTGGACTTGGGAGCTTTTTGTGCAAACCCAAGTTCCAAAAAAGATTTTTGAGTTCCTTTTATACAGAGAGGAAAGGCCAGATGGTTCTTTTGTTTCAGTTCTCAATAGGCTTGAATTAGAATATATCTTCCATATCCTGTGTAAGCTCTTAGCATGGACCTTATACATTCTAGATAAGCTTTAAGCACATTTGGTTTGCATTTTTCCTGAATATTTAAATTTTACAGAGGTTGCTTTGCTAAACTGTTTCCTGGGACTGGAGTCATTGCCATGGTCACCAAGGGCAGGACTGCAGCCTCTTACTGTCACATACCCACAAGTCACAGAGAGCTTAGGTTATCTACAAAGAGATGAGGAGCCTCCCACCCATAGCCCACATCACTATTTTATTTATTTTGTGTTTTTTTAAAATATATTTTTATTACAGAAGTTGTGAAATTACAAAACAATCATGCATTTTGTGGAATTTCCATACAATACCCCTTTACCAACACTCCACTCTTTTGTAGAACATTTGTTATAGAATAATATTATCAGACTATTACTAATTAACTAGGTCCATAGCATACATTTGGTAAACATTATTAATATAGTACATCTATATTACAGTATTGCTGTAAAGCACAGACCATGTTACGGTAATTGCATTTTTCCCATGTTTCTCCACATTTCCACCACCCTGCAATTAGTGCCATATATCCATTCTAGTTCACAGTAGGATATTCTTGCATTTGTACAATTAACCACAATTCTCACCCACCTCTGGGTTTACTGTGTTATTCAGTCCTAGATTGTTCTCTAGTTTTCTTTGAATTGACATTTATATCCCTAGACTACTCTTTTCAGCCACAATCCCATTTATACGCCAGCTGATATTCACTATAAGTTGTTATCATCAACACTGTCCATTTCCACACTTTACAGCCAAGGTTATTAAAACGTATACATTCTTTAAGCATCAGTACTCTTTTGCAGCCCTCCTCTTATCTCCTAACAACCCATGTTCTAGGTTTGAACTCCATGCATTTATCCTTCATATTTAGTTCATATTAATGAGACCATACAATATTTGGTGTTTTCTTCCTGGTTTATTTCACTTAGCATAATGTCTTCAAGATTCACCCATGTTATTATATGTGCCCCAATTTCATTTCTTCTCACTTCAGCATAATATTCCATGGTACGTATATACTACATTTATTTTATCCATTCCTTGGTGGATAGACATGTGTTGTTTCCATCTTTTGTCAAGTGTGAGTAACACTGCTATATATTGGTGTGCAGATGTCTGCTAAAGACACAGTTTTCAGTTCTTCTGGATATTTCCCTAGTAGTGGAATTACTGGATCATATGGGAGTTAAATTTATAGCTTCCTGAGGAATAATCAAAATGTCTTTCACAGAGGCTGTAACATTTTACAGTCCCACCCACAGTAAAGGAGTGTTCCTGTTTTTCCATCTCCTCTCCAACACTTACTGTTTTGTTTTTTAAAATAATGCCATTCTATGCAGGGTGAGATGATATTTTATTGTTTTCATTTGCATTTCCCTAATTGCTATTGATATGCCACATTTTTTCATGTGCTTTTTGGTCATTTGCATTTCATCACTGCAGAATTGCCTATGTAAGGCTTTTGCCCTTTTTTGAATTGGACTGTTTGCTTTTCCATTGTTGAGTTGTATGATCTCTTTACATAAAATGGAAATCAAACCCTTATAGGATAAATGGTTTCCAAATATTTTCTCCCACTGAGTGGACTGCATTTTCACCTTCTGGATGAAGTCCTTTGAATCACAAAAGTGTTTAAGTTTGAGGAGGTACCATTTATCCCTGTTTTCTTTCTTTATTTGTGTTTTCAGCGTAAGGTTTAAGAATGCAACACCTACCATCAGATCTTAAAGATGTTTTCCTACATTTTCTTCTAGGAGTATTACGGATCTACCTTTTATATCTAGGTGTTTAAAAATCCATTTTCAGTTAGTTTTTGTATAAGATGTGAAGTAAGTGTCATCTTTCTTTCCTTTTGGCTATGGATATCCTGTTCTTCCAGCACCATTTGTGGAATACACTGTTCTTACCCAGCTGGGTGGGTGTAACATGCTTGTCAAAAATCACTTGACCATAGATGGGAGCATCTGTTTCTGAACCAACAATTTTGTTCTATTGTTCTTTGTGGCTACCTTTATACCAGTACCATGCTGTTTTTACTACTGTAGTTAGATAACATGATTTAAAGTCTGGAAGTGAGAGTCCTCCAACTTTGCTTTTCTTCTTTAAGAGGTTTCTATTCGGTGCCCCTCAGTCCTCCAAACAAATTTGATAATTGTGTTTTCCATTTGTGTAAAAAATGCTGGTGGAAATTTTATTGGGATTATATTTTATCTGTATATCAATTTGTATAGAACTGTAATCTTAATGATATTTAGTTTCCCAATCCATGAGCATAGAATGTTTTCCAATAATTTAATTCTTTTTAAAATTTCATTTAGTAATGCATTGTAGTTTTCTGAATGTAAGTGTTTTACATCTTTGGTTAAGTTTATTTCTAAATATTTGATCCTTTTAGTCATTAATGTAGGAAGAATTTTTTCCTGAATTCCATTTCAGATTATGCATTATTTGTGTACAGAAAAACCACTGATTTTGTCATAATGATCTTGTATCCTGACACTACTGAAATTGTTTATTAGCCCTAGGAGCTTTATTGTAGAATTTTTGGGACTTCCTAGGTAAAGGATCACATCATCTGTGAATAGCAAAAGTTTTATTTCTTCCTTTGCTTCACTACATATCTTATGTAGTATTTATTTAATCAAGAAAAGGTGCTATATTTTGTCAAATGCCTTTTCTGCATCAGTCAATAGGATCATGTGATTTTTCTACCTTGATTTTTTAATGTGGTATATTATGCTGATTGATTTTCTTGCATTGAACCACCTTTGCATGCCTGGTATAAACTCCCTTGATCATGGTGAATAATTCTTTTAATGTATTGTTAGATTCAATTAGTGAGTATTTTGTTGAGGATTTTTGCATCTGTATTCATTAGGGAAATGGGTCGTTATTTTCTTTTTCTATAATATCTTTATCTGGCTTTGGTATAAGGGTGCTACTGGCTTCAGAGAATGAGTTTGGTAGGGTTCTTCCTATTCAGTTTTTGGAAGAACTTGAGGAAGATTGGTATTAAATCTTTGAATTCTTGGTAGAACTCACCTCTGAAACCATCTGGTCCTGGGTTTTTCATTTGGGAAGTTGTTTGATGACTGATTCAGTCTCCCTACTTGTGATTAGTTGTTGAGGTCTTCTATTTCCTCTATGATCATTGTAGGTTGTTTATACATCTTTTAGGAATTTTTGCATTTTATCTACATTGTCTAGTTTGTTGGTGTATAGTATTTCAGATCATCTTCTTATGATCTCTTTTATTTCTGTGGGGTCAGTAGTAATGTCCCTAATTATTGGTATATTGAAGTCTCCAACTATTATTGTAGAGATATCACTTTCTCCTTTAACTGGAGGGTTGCCTGGTGGTTGCCTCATCTATCTTGGGGAATCCTTGTTAATGCATATATATTTATGACTTATTTCTTCCAGGTGAATTGCCCTTTTTGTTAATACATAATATCATTCCTTTCTCTTTAATACTTTTGCTCTTAAAGTCTATTTTATCCAATATAAGTATAGCTACTCCAGTCTTTTTTGATTACAGCATGCATGGAATATCTTCTTCCAAACTCTCACTTTCAATCTCTTAGTATCCTTGGATTTAAGATGGGTTTCTTGTAGATAGCATGTAGGTGGTTCATATTATCTTATCCATCCACCAGTCTGAGTTTAATCCATTGACATTCAATATTATTATACTTTGAAGGCAGTTCTTATTTCACCCATTTTGACCTTTGGGTTATACCTGTCATATTTTATTTTCACCACTCTTTTTACACTTTCAGTTACTTTACTGATGTAATCTTAATTTCTAGACTCTCTTCCAAGCCTCTCTCTCCTTTCTTTTCCTTTCACTCCCTTTAGTATTTCCTGAAATGCCAGTCTCATGGTTACAAACCCTCTCAGTTTCTCTTTATCTGTGAATATTCTAAACTCACAATTGTTTTTGAAATATAATTGTGCCAGATGTAAGATTTTTGCCTCATAGTTTTTCTCTTGCAGTATCTTAAATATATCATACCACTGCTTTTTTTTTTTCATGCTTTCTGATAAGAAATTGGCAATTAATCTTATTTGGTATCCCTTATATGTTATGTATTATTTTTCTCTTGCTGCTCTGAGAATTCTTTGTCTTTGGCATTTGATATTCTGATTAGTATGTGTCTCAGTGATGGTCTGCTCAGATTCATTTGAAAGAGAATATTTTATGCTTCTTTGACAGGGATATCTATGTCCTTTAATAGGGTTGGGAAATTTTCTACCATTATTTCTTCAAATATTCCTTCTCTCCCTTTTCCCTTTTCTTCTTCTTCTGTGAAATCCATGGAACATATGTTTGCCTGTCTCTTGCTTTCATTTAGTTTTCTGAGACCTTGTTCAAATTTTTCCATCTGTTCTTTGGTATGTTCACTTTTGGAGGCCATGTCTTCAAGCTCACAGATCCTTTCTTCTGTCTCCTCAAATCTGCTGCTAAATACCTCCAGGGTATTTTTACATCATTTTTTGCACCATTTATTCCCATAAGACCTTCTATTTTTCTATGTATGCTTTCAAATTCTTCTTTGTGCTGATCCAGGTCCTTTTAATATGCTTAATCTCTTTAGCTATCCATTGAATTTATTAAGATTTGTCTGGACATCTATGAGTTGTTGTCTCAATGACTTTATGCCTTCTAGAGGCTTAGCTTGCTCCATTAAGTGGGTCATATCTTCCTGTTTCTTGGTATGGATTGTGATTTTTGTTGGTGTCTAAGCATATGTTTTACTTGATGTATTTATTCTGGGTGCAATTTCTCTGTTTTGTTTAGTGCTTTCTTGCCTTTTCTCTCTTGTTGGTTGAGTAGTAGGAACTGGGGATGTAGTTGGTGCTATAAGATGGGAGGCTGAAGCTACCTACATTGCCCCAGGAACTAATGCAAAGCAAATGAGATAATTGCCTAAGAAAGAGTGGTCTCTGTTCATGTTATAGGGAAGAGGTATACCAGGAGGGCAGAGAGGAAGATAAAACTGACAGATTTTACTCTCGATTTCAATTTGGTTGAGGGCCTGCCAAATATGCCCAAATTACTTCTGGAACCAGCCACCTGCTGAAGTCAGTTTACTGGGTGAATACTCTGTTCAGGGCATCATTCTTATCATTAAGTCTATAAAGACAACTTATGCATAATGTTTGACCTGCAGGAGTTCACCAAACAGTGGTGGAACTTGACACACAGTATTCATAATAAAATGTAGCAAGAATAAAAACAAATACTTACACTGGGATTACCATGTGCCAGCATGCCCTGCAATTGCAGTTATTTATCTATCTATCATATACCCATCTATCTATCCCCATTAAATTCTCATAACTATACCATGTAGTAGATGTTAATATAATTTTCATTTTATACATGAGTAAACTAAGGCATAGAAAGGTTTAATAACCCCTTTAATGTTATAGTTAGGGAAATACAGAGTCACATTTAGCATCTAGGAAGTCTGACTTCAATGAACTGGTTCTTAACCAAATCACACCATAAAATTCTACAACTCTTAAATCAACACAAATTCAATGAGAACATAGAGCAATGAGTTATAACTTATGATTAGGGAGCTTGAGGAAGGCCTTGCAGAAAGAATTACACAAGAGCCAGACCTTTGTATAATAAACAAAATTCATCATGAACAAGAAAAAAAATGATAGGATAAATGAATGCTGGAAAAAGAGGAAAGAGAAAATATTTATCATTCAAAGGGAAGTTAACAAATTGACAAGGTCATGCATAAAAGGAAGAAAGGGGGGATTGGTGGAATTAGTTTTGACAGGTAGGTTGAGTCTCATAATGGACATGGAAATTATGCAAAGCAAACCAGTCAGAACTGTAATTGAGTTATGGGCAATTTTGATCTATTCAGGGTCTTAAATTAGCAGGGAATCACATGAAATTAGCTTGCATTGAGAATCCCTAGCCAAGCCAGACATTACATTTGCATTACATTAGCAGAATGGACTGCTCTATTCCTGAACATTCCATATAGAAGTGATTCACACTTCATAGCCACTGAACTTTATACTGGGGTTGCCACTCTGCTTCAGTTTTCCTCCTAAGCACTTTCTCTTGATTTTTTGAGCTCACTCTGCAAACATGGAGGAATGCTGGGACATGAGCACATATTTCTAGTTTTTTTGTTCTCAATCTTTCCTCTATATCCTGATTTTTTAACTCAGTAATAATTATTTTCTCTTATTGTATTTTACTATGTTGACTAATACACTTCTAGAGTCTAGGGTTTTATTTTTGTTTGGTTTTGTGTTAGGAATAGTCTTTATCACTTGGTTTCACTCATTCTATATCCTAGTAGTTGCCTGTGTTCAATGGAAAAAAATATTAGATCCACAAAAAAGGATAAAAAAAGGAAAGAAGAGAAAAAAAAACAAAAGAACAGAAAAAATAAAAAATAAGGAAAAAAGGAACAATAAAAGAGGTGGAAAAAATAAATACTAAGAGGGAAAATTAGTAAATGGGTAGACTACATTTTTAAAAAGATAAAGAAAAATGAAAGAAAAAAGGGAAAAAGGAAAGAGAAAAAAGTAAAAAGATAAAGTTAAAAAAGGAGAAAAAAGGAAAAATAAAAGACAAGAGAATGGGAGGAGAAGGAAGAAAAGAAGAAAAACAGGGGAAGGAAAGAAAATAAGGCAAAAGAAAAGACAAAACAATCAAAACCAAACAAAAGGAAAAAAAATTGAGTCTTTCTCTTAGACCACCAGGACTGGCCAGGCTTCTCCTCTCAGGCTGCCCATTTTGCCCAGTCCACAACACCCCACACCTGCTGCAGTTACCCAGGTGAACAAAAGAGAGAGAGAGACAGAAACAGGTCTCCCTTTCAGGTGACCAGGGACTCAGTAATTTATGTATGTATGTATGAAATATATGAAAGGGAATTAACTAATAAAATTTTTAAGAAATTTTATTTCCTAATCTTGGATTTCAGTGTTTTATTGCTTATTCTCATGGTGCCGAAATCATTATAAGTTCAATCCAGTCTTTTAAGACTCTGAAAGCCAGATTAAGCTTTTCATTTCTTTGTTACCTGACAACTCAAGGGTATCCAAAACCACCAATGAAATTCCCAGATATTTAATATAAACAAAATGGAGGCCTAATATTATGATAAATTAGGACTGAAATACATTGGAGTGGAAAAGGCTTTGATCATCATCATCCTTTGATTTTTGTGTTTTCTAAGAGGAGTCTATATGTAGGTCAGTCACATTCATCCTCAAATCTTTTTTCTACAATGCAGCTTCGGTGATCTTCTAAATTCTTTGGAATACAGGTTTATAGCCTCTTGAAAATAACAATTTTCCCTAATTGAAATATGATATTTTATGATATACTATATTTTATTGTATTTACTACATAGATAATGCAGTATAAGATCAGGACACTAAGACAAATTATTATGGTGCCCTGGTATGTCTGCAATTGTTGGAAATTTTGGTAAAGCTGAGGCATTATAGGTCATGAAATGTGAAAAGAAAATGCCCTTCAAAGGGTAAATATCACCAGTTGCCCCTGCAGCCTCTCTATATAAATATATATATAAATAAATAATATTTATTATTGGATATGAGTTATAATAAAAAATAGGAGATGCTAGGGAAAGGAGTTATTATAATAATTAATTGAGGTTTATATTTAAATTTTGGGGGGAAGTTTTCTATTTCTGAATATGCAAGTAACAGTAGAATGTCTCTTTTCATGATGCTGGTTAGAGTCATAATAGAAATAACTTCCTTCAAGATGATTTAGCCAGATCATTCTCTATCTTTTCTATGTTATTCAGGGGTCCTTTATGCATACCCGCCCAGGTGGAGGAGAATCTCTGATGTAACTACAGCATCATGCCCTTTCATAGCTTTGGCTCTTACCTTTAGGAGGATAACTTACAAATCTATACCTTCAGCTACAATATCTTTCTTGACTTCTTTACATAGGCATACCTTGAATCATGAAAAGTCATCCTTCCCTTTAAGGCATTAATCTTTACGGCATTAAGGTTCAAAGAGCCATGCTTGACTATCTCCTCTGAAGCTTCTTTGAAAGAATATAACGTTCTTCTATTCCCAGCCCCACACAAGTAGTATGTGCATTTCTTCTACAAATGCTCTTGTGGTTCTTGTAATGTGTTAATATAGATATATGCTCTTGCAAACCCCCCATATAAAGAGGTTGGATCTGCCAGAGTTGAGGACATTTCAGACAAATGATACTTAAAAATATGTTAATATGCTTGTTGAATATTGAAACTCAGAAGTAGAAATTTAAAAAGGGCATAGGCTCTTATTTCAAAATGAAGCAAATGTGATGCAAATTTCCCTTTATGTTACATTATAACTTGTAAGCTCTTGGGAATCATATTCATTTGGACAATTTTTCTGTAGCTCTGGGACCGACTGACTTAAATATAATATGATCTTGAGAGACTGGTTTCCCTCTCTGGAGCTTTAATCTGGTGTCATAAACTATTTGGAATTTGCAGGGCAGCCTGGAAGCCTTCTACAGGTCTGAAGAATGAAGCTGTGAGTTATTTTTCCCTCAGACAGTGTCAGTTGCTCTCTGTATCAAATCTTTCTGAAGACAGTGAAGGTGTAGTAGAAAGAATACTAAATATGGAGTCAGAAGATTTGGGTATGACTTCCTCCGCACTTTTTAGTTTTAGAAAAAGTAAATAGTAATTTTGTGAGAATTAGGAAAGCGTAAAATTACATGATGAAAATAACATTAAAGTTATCATTATTTATGAATGCATTTTAGGACGTAAGAATTGGTATCAACTCAGAAATAAACTACCTTCTAACAGATGTATGAACTTGGCCAATTTGCTCAAACTCTTTATGCCTCCTGTTTCGCAATATAAAAAAGGAATTACCACAACCTGTCTCAGAGCTGAGGTAAAGACTAAAGGATTCAATGTATATAAAGCATTCAGTACAGTACTGGACATATTTATTTTCTACATAAGTCTGTTTTTTCTTTGTTTTATTTTCTACATAAGTCTTTTATTTCTTTGTTTTTAAATTATAGACCATACACAAAAACACCCCTAGAAATTTCTAACAGAGTCCTCCTCCTTGGCATTTTGGCTTTCTCTATGGCATGTGCATTTCTTTTTTTAAAATGCATTTAGAATGGTTTTAAGATGTTGTTATTGTAACCATTATAGCTTTATTGATAATTTTTCTTCTCATAGAGGTAGACAGATTTACCATATTTAAATGAAAGCTACCTGCTCCTCATGGGAACATTTGTTAAGTTTTAGGAACCTATCCAGATATATGTGAAAGATGGTCTCTGTAACAAAGCCAAAGAACTCAAAATTATAAGAGACATTAAGGATGTATTCTAATTAGGAATCTTTCTTATCATAGTTTTGAAAGAATGTCATCTTGGCCATACTTAAATCTTCTAATAATGGGGAAGTCATTTCATCACAAGGCAACTTATGTAATTAGAATTTTTTTTCCTATACGGAAATGAAATCTAACTTCTTATTAGCTCTTGTTGGGGGTTACATCGTGTTCCCCACAAAGACAGGTTGGAGTCTTCATCTGTGTTCCTGTGGGTGCAATCCCACTTATATATAGGACTTTTGAAGATATTATTATTAGTTAAGGTGTGAACTCATTTGTGACTAGGATTTTTGAAAACCTTATTTAGATAAAGCCAAACTGAAATGAATGTGGGCCCCAAGACATGTGACTGGAGTCCAAACAAAGAAAGGAAATCTGGATGCAGGCAGTTAGTAGAAGCAAGAACAACAGACACAAGATCTCCAGGTAACAGATGATTGCTGAACACTAAAGATTCTGGGAGAAAGCAAGACCGGCCAATACCTTAATGTTGGAATTTTAGCTTCCAAAACAGTGAGTAAATTCCCATGGTTTAAGGTGAGCCATTCTATAATATTTGTCATAGCAGACCTGGCAAACTAAGACAGGTCACTCCTTTTTACTGGTTATTCACCATAGAAAAGCAAATAACAAATCAGTAGAACTGCATTTATATTTAGTAAATACTAAATCCTGCCTAAAATAGAGATGCTCATTGAAGAAATCTAAATAGTTAGGGGAATGATTAGATAATTAAGTGGAGGTATTACAAACGATACCACCTGCAAAGACCTTAACATGTAAGATATGGGGGAAAAAAGTAAACAAGAAGCCTTGAGGTCAGGATTGAAGTCCATTCTCTGGGCAAACAAACTTGGAAAGGATGTAGTCATTTCTCATTTCAAAGCATCTCACTATTATTTTTCATTGTGGGAGACAAATGCTGTTATCATTAATCTAGTTGCTCCCTCAGAGGTACCACTGAGTGAATCAGGAGAAATACCTAAGGGCCTCTGAAGGACGTGATCCAGGGGGAATGAATGTGTTCAAGTCTCCATAGCAAATGTTCCTGAGGCTGGAAGACTGTACTCTTCTGGGAACCAGAGAATGTGACTTGGGTTAACTTGCTCCCATAATGAAGACAAAACCACCATGTTTCCAGTAAACAATGTGCATGTTCAGGTTTTCTTCTAACCTCTTTCTGACACCCTTTGCCTCTCACTCACTGACATTCTGGGATGTGAGGATTTGGAGCTATTATATTATTAATAGTCCTTGGTTCTTTGAGATGATTTCCTTTGCACTATTTCTAGGAATGCCATTTTTTTGGTTATTTCTTTTGAATGACAAGTTGGAAAAACTCCATAATATCTTTCTCCAAAGAGGATAAATGCTTTCTTCTGATGGGCATTATAGGGCACATTAATTCCATCCAAATGAGGACAAACCTGACTGGAGATGGTTTGTGAACTTCATACATCCTTTAGGGCATAGCTCTTCAAGTTTCCCAAAAAAGTACGTGGTTGTGTTCTAGAGTCTTTCCCTTTAGGAGAATACTGCACTGAAGTTGTTTTCAATGTACCATGAAATTATTGAAAACACCATTCACTTTTCAGCTGATTACTCTATGCTTTTTTTCTTTTTTTAAAGATTTATTTTTATTTATTTCTCCCTCCCCATCCCTTGTTTGTTCTCACTGTCTGCTCTCTGTGTCTGATCGCTGAGTGCTGCTTGTCTTCTTTTTAGGAGACACTGGGAACCAAACCTGGGACCTCCCATGTAGGAGGGAAGGGCCCAATCACTTCAGCCATTTCTCCTCCCGGCTTGTTATGTCTTGATTACTATATGCTTCTTAACCTTTTGCTCAGCCTAGCTAAATCAGCAAGAACCTTGAGGGGAAAATGAGTGCTGACTATTAGGCTTACTTCTTAGTATTTCTCTTCTCTTCAACATCATGGCCCCTTACGCCTGGCTGCCACACCAACTTTTTGGTGCCTTCCAACAGATGTTTATATAGAATTTACAGTTGTTTTTACTGAAAGTAATAATCTGCTAAAAGCTATTTCATGAAAGTTGGAAGAAAAAAATCCACCTGTGTTTTTATTCTTTTGAAATGTTTATATTTCAATATTTAAAGCCACAGATATTGGCTTCCATTCCATGATTGATTTCTTGTCTGTGTATTATCTGGTGAATATGGTTCTGCATATTTAAATTTACTAATCTGCAGTTGAGATTAACTTTTATTGTATCTGGATTGGAAAACATCTGAAAGATCTCAAAAACTAGATGTGATATAGTTTCAGTTTGCCTTCCTGTTCAAACAAATACCATGAAACAGGTCAGGTTAACTATGAGGAATTTATTTACTCACAGTTTTGAGTCCAAAAGAGAGTCCAAATTAAAGGGTCATCAAGCAATGCTTTTTCCACAAAGACTGTAGCTTTCTGGGGCTGGTTGCCAGCTTTCCTTGGTTCTTAGTTTCTCACATGGCAAGACATATAGCAACACCTATTGGTCTCTCCCTTCTCTGCCGAGTTCCATTGATGTTCACATTCTTGCTTCCTGTGCTTTCTCTCTCCCTCTGTCTGAATTTTAGTCTGCTTATAAAACTCCAGTAATAGGATTAAGACCCATCAATAACCACACTAACCTCAGCACCAACCACAGGATCAGTAAAAGTGACAGAAGAGGCATGCTTAGAGAGGTCACATCTGAGTCCAACTCCAACACTCTCAGGAGCACAAATTCCAAAGTAGGACCCACTGGCAAGGTATTGAACTTCAGAGCCATCTGTCATGACCATAGGGCCTCGGTGTCTCTGTACCCCTCAGGAGTACCACTACCTGGGGAGTGGGGGCGGATATCTGCTTTGACTCTCTTTGAGACCCTCCTGAGATATGTGTAAGTGCAACTCCTCTGATGACCTCCCAACTCATTTTGAAGTCTTTTAGCTATATAAACTCAGTTTTCTTTACCATTTCCCCCTTTTATTCAAGGTCTTTTTCTAGTTGCATCACCAGTTGGTGTTTGACAGTAACCCCCTCAGTGCCAGGGAGGCTTATTCCCAAGAGCAATGTCCCATGCTGGTGGGAAGGTAATACATTTACATGCTGAGTTTGGCTTAGGTGGTGGCCACATTTGAGCAGTATGGAGAGTCTCAGGTGGGAACTCTTAGGCACCCTGCAGCTCTAGGCCTAGTTGAAATTTCAAGCATACAGGTTCATAAGCATAGCCATCCATATCAAGGGCCCATCATTGGGCCTTCCTTTTCCATTGGTCTTTGTCCTTGTACTTGGGGAATTGTGGCTGCTCCATTGGGGAATGCAACAGAGTTTCCCAGAATGGGAACTCAGCACTCCTTCAGAAGAAAGAATTATTTTACAGTGCTATATAATTTGTCATACTTTTAAACTATAATTTATGTAGAAAAAATTATTAACCAATTTTTAAAAAGCATCAGGATTTTGAGCAAGTTAGAAAATACTATCCCATATTCAGTTTATTAAAGAATGCACCCATGTTTTCTTTTAGTTTAGTTTGAATGATTTCAGTTTTCAGGTTTAGTGCTGGTGTTTGTTCTTGCTTAGGGTTTGGGTATAGATCTTACATAATTTTTTTTCAAATGGCTATTTTAGGTTACTAGTTCTAGTTATTAAAAGCCCATTTCTGACCACTTATATTACATGTTATTTATATTTATAAATTTTTATATGGACTTCATTCTATTTCTGGCTTTTTAATTCCATCTGCTCCCTGTTTATTCAGACACTAGTAGCATGCTCTTTCAATTACAGAAGTTTCACAGTACATTTTAGTGATTTGGTAGATCTAGTTCCCTTTGTAGTCTTTCGTTTTCAATGCTGTCACTATTTTTGCATGTCTATTTTTTCCATACAAATTTAGTATTAAATTACCTAGCTTGGATGCAGCTCTGCTATAACAATATAGGCTGACTACAGCCTATCTCTTACAGTGATTACAAACAAAAACACTGGACCAATGACAACAAGTGCCTCAGGACTCTGAAAAACAAACAGAGCTGCACAAAAATTTACTCAAAATGGATTATAGACCTAACTGTAAAATTTAAACTAAAAAAAATTTTGAAGAAAACTTATGAGAATATTTTTATAGCTCTAAGATAAGCAAAGCATTCTTAAATGGCACACACACATATCCACATACAAATCATTAGAGAAAACAATGACAAAGTGTACTTCATCAAAACTGAAATTTTTTGAAAACACTTTAAGAATATGGGAAAAATATGCCACAGAATGGAAAAGAATATTTGCAACACTCATAGCTGATAAACTACTTTCATCCAGATTACAGAATGTATCCAGAATAAACACTTGAATAGAAGTGAATAATAAGAACTCAAAAACTTAATAACAAAACAGGTAAAAGAATTAACCATACAGTTCACACATAAGATAGAGAAATAATCAATGAGCTCATGAAAAGATGCTTAGCATCATTAATCACCAGGTAAAGCAAACGGAATCCCAAGATTGTACTAAATAGAGGTTGGTATGGCTAAAATTAAAATAAAACCAAGCCAAATTTTATGACCTTAAGCATTGCCTAGGTCGTGAACCAACTGAAATTCTTATGCACAGCTGTTGAAAATTTAAAATGTATACCAGCATTAGAAATACAGTTTTGTGGTTTCTTAAAAACAGTTAAGCACCTACACCTACCAAACAATCCAATCACTGCACCCAAAGGAATTTGTCCAAGAAAAATGAAATTACATGTCAGCACAAAGACATGATATGATGGTTGATAGCATTATTTGTAATAAACAGAAACTGGAAACAATCCAACAGATAAATACATGTATTATGATATATCCAACCAATAATATTCAGCAATAAAATGAAACGAACCGAGGGTACATGCCACAGCATGATTGAATTTCTGAATCATTATTTTGAGCAAAGAAGCCAGACCAGAAAAAAATATGTCCTAGATGATTCCACTTATATTAAAGTATAGACAATGCAAAAAATCTACAGTAACAAACAGCACATCAGTTGTTGCCTGAGCACAGAGGGCAAGAGAGGAATCAATTACCAAGGGACAAAAGAAAACTTGTTATCTTCAGTGTGGTGATAGATTCATATGTATATACAGATTTTAAAACTAATCAAATTATGTATTTTAATATGTTCTGTTCAGTGTACTTCAATTATGCTGTAGCAAATTAAATTGCACTTACATTTCAACAAATGTGAATACTTGTCTAGACCCCAGAAAAATCTGTTTTTTGTACTTTAATTGGAGCTGTGCTGAATGTGGAAATTAATTAGGAAAACTGGCATCTTCAAATTCTAAGTCATCTTATCCAAAAACAATAAAGTTCTTTTCATTTTTTTCAAGTGACTTTTCTAACTTTCAGGAGTATTTGAATATTTCCCTCATGTAGGTTTTCACACTTTTTCACTCCTACCTATTTTATTTTCATATGGCTATTGTAAAAGAGGTTTTCTATACTATTATATTCTCTAACCAGTTATCATTTTTGTACTGATTTCTGAATGTTAATTTACCTCCACCATCCTTTCTGAATTCTTTTGAGTTATCAGTTGAGTATGAGTTCTCCAGGATTTTTCATGTACATGCTATCCTATCATCCACAAATAAAGATAATTTTGTTCTATTTCTCAATTAAATGCTCCTAATTGATGTCTCATGTTTAATTGCACTGACAATTTGAATAAAATAATGAATCAAGATATGTTATTGGCAAAAAAAAAAAAAAAAAAAAAAGATATGTTATTGGCAGCCCTTCATTCTGAATCCTAGTGATAAGGTCTCTAGTGTTTCCCTGTTAAATAAGATGCTAGATATATTTATAGACCAAAGTATATTTATTTTAGCATGTTAAACACCATCAGTTTTTATTTTGTAGTGTCTTTATGAGAAGTGATATGTTACATTTTGTTAATTTATTTTTCAGCACCCATGAAGATAATCATAGTTTTATATTTTTGCTTTAATCTATTATCATCAGGTGCAGGCATACCTCAGAGATATTGTGGGTTCAGTTCCAGCTCACCACAATAAAGCAAATATCACAGTACAGAAATAACATGAATTTTTTTCTATTTCCAAATGCACATAAAAGTTATGTTTCCATTATACTGTAATCTATTAAGGGTGCAATAACCTTATATCTAAAATAACAATGTGCTACCTTAATTAAAAATACTTTTTACTAAAAAGTGCTAACCATCATCTGAGCCTTCAGTGAGTTGTAATCTTTTGGCTGATAGAGGGTCTTCCCTAGGTGCTGATGGCTGCTGACTGACCAGGGTGGTAGCGGCTGAAGGCCGGGGTGACTGCGGAAATTTCTTAAAATGAGACAATGCTAACATTTGTTGCATTGATTGACTCTTCCTTTCACAAAATATTTCTCCGTGGCATTAATGTTTTTGTAGTTTCCATCTTAAGAAACTTTCTTTGCCCTTCTGTAAGAATTAACTCCTCATCCATTCAAGTTTTATCATGAGATTCCAGTAATTCAGTAATATCTTCAGACTCAACATTTAATTATAGTTCTTTGTATTTGCATCCCATCTACAGTTACTTCCTCCACTGAAGGCTTGAACTCCTCAATGTCATCCATGAGGGTTGAAATCACCTTCTACCAAATACCTGTTAATGTTGATATTTTGACCTCCTTCCATGAATCACAAATATTCCTAATGACATCTAGAATGCTGAATCCCTTCCAGAAGGTTTTCAGTTTACTTTGCCCAGATCCATTAGATGAATCACTATCTATGGCAGCTCTAGCCTTACAAAATGTATTTCTTAGCTAATAAGATTTGAAAGTTGAAATGCGTCCTTGAACCATGGCCTATAGAATGGAATTTTTTACCAGGCATGAAAACAACATTAGTTTCATTTTACATCTCCATCAGAGGTCTTGGGTGACCAGATGCATTGTAAATAACTAGTAATATTTTGAAAAGAATCTCTTCCCTGAGTAGTAGGTTTCAACAGTGGGCTTAAAGTATTCAGTAAACCATGTTGTGAACAGTTGTGCTATCATCCAGGCTTTGCTGTAGATTTGGGATCATTCTTTTTTTTTTTTTTTTAAGATCTATTTTATTTATTTCTCTCCCCTTCCCCCCCCCCGCCCCCCTGGTTGTCTGCTCTCTGTGTCCATTCACTGTGTGTTCTTTTGTGTCCACATGTATTATCTGGCGGACCAGGAAACTGCATCTCTTTTTTTGTTGTTATTGTGTCATCTTGCTGTGTCAGCTCTTCATGTGTGCAGTGCCACTCCTGGGCAGGCTATATTTTTTTCATGTAGGGCACCTTTCCTTGGAGGGCACCCCTTGCATGTGGGGCATCTCTATGTGGGGGTGCCCCTGTGTGGCACAGCACTCCTTGCACGTGGCAGCATTGCGCGTGGGCCAGCTTACCAAATGAGTCAGAGGCCCTGGGATTGAACCCTGGACCCTCCATATGGTGGACGGATGCTCTATCAGTTGAGCCATGTCCCCTAGGATATTCTGAATAGTAAATGAGCATTGGCTTCAACTTAAAGCCATCTGCTACGTAAGCCTCTAACAAGAGAGTCAGCCTGTCCTTTGAAGCCACATATTGAGTTCTCCTTTCTACCTACGAAAGTTCTAAAATGCATCTTCCTCCAATAGAAAGCTGTTTCATCTACATTGAAAATCTATTGTTTGATGTAGCTACCTTCATCAATTATCTTAGCTAGCAGATCTTCTGGATAACTGGAAGCAGCTTCCACATCAGCACTTGCTGCTTTACCTTGCACTTTTATGTTATGGAGATGACTTTTTTCCTTAACCTCATGAAACAACCTCTGCTAGCTTCAAACATTTCTTCCACTGCTTCCTCACCTCTCTCAACCTTCATAGAATTGAAGAGAGGTAGGGCATTCCTCTGGATTAGGTTTTGGCTTATGGGAATGTTGTGGCTGGTTTGAGTTTATATCCAGATCACTGAAAACTGTCTCCATATCAGCAATAAAACTGTTAACTGGGGTCATACTTAAATTTTTTTTCAAGAACTTTTGCCTTTGCATTCACAACTTGGCTTAATGGTTTGGTGCAAGGGGCCTAGCTTTCAGCCTATCTTGGCTTTTGACCTGACTTCCTCACCAAGCTTAATCATATCTAGCTTTTGAGAGATGTGGGGCTCTTCCTTTCACTTTAACATTTAAAAGCCATTATAGGTTTATTAATTGGCCTAATTTCAATATTGTTGTGTCCAAGGAACAGGGAGGCCTTAGAAGAGGGAGAGAAATTGAGAGCAGATCGTCAGTGGAGCAGTTAAAACACACCCAAAATTTATCAGTTAAGTTCACCATTTTATATGTATATGGTTTGTTGCATCCTCAAGCAATCACAGAACACAGATTACCACAGCAAATACTATCATATTATAGGATTTTGTAAGGTTGAAAAATCTTGCATTCCTGGAGTAAGTGTCACTTGCTATTTCCACCACATCTACAGTTACTTCCTCCATTGAAGGACTGAACCCCTCTATGTCATCTATGAGGGTTGAAATCACCTTTACCCAAAAAACCTGTTTATGTTGATATTTTTACCTCCTCCCATGAATCACAAATATTCCTAATGACATCTAGAATGCTGAATCCTTTCCAGAAGTTTTTCAATTTACAAGATATATTATCTTCTTATTCTGGTGCTACATTCTGTTTACTAATATTTTATTTGATATATTTGCTTTGATATTCTTAATTGTTATTGATTTGTAACATTATTTTTTCTGTCTCTAGTTTATTTGTATTTGTGTTTTGTGAAAAAAGTCTTATATATGCAATATCACCAATATTCATATTTTACCTGAAGTTTCACAATGTTATACAGTCCCATATGTAACATTATTTTTTGTACTGATTTTATTGGACTAGGTATCAGTATTATATTTACTTTATAAAAAGAATTTGGAAGTTTTTCCCCATGATTATTCTTTGTAAACTCTTTTGTTAAGCCATTAGGACTATTTTGTCTGTGAAGATTTATTAAAATTGCTCTTGGAAATCATCTGGAAATCATGCATTTATATGGGGTATTTTCTTCCTGACTTTAATCCTTTATAGAAATTCATCTGTTAATCTTTCCATTATTGATGGGTTCCATTTAGGTAAATGGCATTTTCCTAGGAAACTCTCCCTTTTAACCAATTTTTAGAATTTATTTGCAGAAATACCTCCAAAAAGTTTCTCAGGTTTTCCTTTAATTTGTTTTGTTTCAATTGTTCTTTTTTATTTCACATTCATTACTTTGCATACTCATATATTATCTTTTATCTTGGTTATTTAGCCATGAATTTGTCTATTTAAAAATTTTTTTTTCCAAATCCCCTAGTTTTTATTTATTAATTATGACTACTGTTTTTCCACCTTCCACTATTTAATTTCTTCTTGTACTATTTTCTTCATTGTTTCTTTTAATTAATTTTCATTCTTCCAATTTTTAGGGTACATATCATTTGCATGCATTGAATGAACTGATACCAAGTGTGAAGATATCAAATTTGCTAAATGAGTATACCATTTCCACCCCTCAAAATTTTTCACATTACCATTGCCAGTCAATGCCCCAACCCAATGCACTGATGTTCTGGTTTCTGTCACTATATATGCATTTTGTGGACAGGGTTTTTTCTCTATGAAGTAGTTTATAGTAGTCCTAGATCCTCCATGCCCTCTTCTGTTAGTATGGTAAAGGACAGTTTCTTTAACTGTTGTCAGGTTTTTACAGAGCCAATGGGGAAGAGGTTGTGTGTACTTACTTTTTTGTTGGTTTTTGTTTGCTTGTTTTGGCTTTCTTTTAAGTTGTAGGATCATACATTTCCCCTCTTGCTTTTCTCTTCACCTTCATTCAGTCTCCAAAATGCCCCTCTCTCTTTTACTCTTTTTTTTCTTAGAAGTATTGCTTTTCTAAAACTACTGCCTTAAGTCCTGTGTGTACTTTTAATTCCCTTTTTTTTAAAGATTTATTTCATTTAATTATTTCTCCTCCTCTTGTTTGTGCTCACTGTCTGCTCTCTGTTTCTTTTGGTTGTGTGCTCCCTCTGTCTTCTAATCTTCCTTTTGGAGGCACTGGGAACCAAACCTGAGAACTTCCATGTGGGAAGGAGTCACCCAATCACTTGAGCCACCTCCATTCCCTGCTTGTTGTGTCTCTCATTTTGTTTCCTCATTGTGTCATCTCATTGTGTTATCTTGTTGCATCAACTTGTCATACCAGCCCATCATGTCAACTTTCAGTCTTGCTCCTCTTCTTCAGAAGGCACCAGGAAATAACTCTGGGACTTCCCATGTGGTAAGCAGGTGCCCAACTGCTTGAGACACCTCTGCCTCCCTTAATTCCCTTTTTAGAAATCAGTGTACTCATCTACCAGGATTCTTTTTTCAGAATTTTGTGTTTAAGGAGGCCTTTTAATTCTGGAGGTTACTCATACTCAGGCCTCTCTTCTCTCTTATTGAATTTTTCAGGCCTTCTTAACTCTCTGCAAGGATTTCCAGTGAGGCTTGGGAGAATGAGTTCCTGGAAATTGGTGTTTTTTTTTCTATTTACAGGTAATTAGATATTTGTAGTGATTTTGAAGGGGACCCTCGCACATTTCCAAGGTTCTTTTTGCCTGGTGAATTGGCATTCATGCTAAGATTTAGTCACAAAAAAGAAAGCGTTTTTAAGCCTGAGTTTTGGTGACAGACAGTCTCGAATCAGCTTCTCTGAGCAGCAGAAATAGCAGAGTTACATTAACTTCTGTAGGAGGAGTTCAAAGAGTTTGGTTACAAGATTGACATGTGGGGTGGGTAGCATCTTCTGCATGCTTTATAGCACTGTAAGCTTTGACATGCTTGCTCAAATACTGCGTGTACAGAAAATGACATATAAAGCCCACTCGAAGGTAGAGGGTTTTACTATTATAATGAGCTAAGGTTCTGCTAAATTCATTCTACTACCCTAATTGAGTTTGCTAAAAACTGGAAAGTCCTGGTTTGTGGGTATCTAGATTTTGCAGTTAGCTTCTGACCACAGCTACTGCCTGTACTCTATTTTGGGTTGGTTAGCCATTTTTGCAAGGCTAAAATTAGATTAACAGGGCTTACCAAATGAAGACAGAACTTGGGTGGGGGTAGTTCTTACAAGTGTTCCTTATAATTTCTATCATCTGGCTATAGTGAAGATAATGTGGTTATGTGGTTTTATTTGTTCCTTTAGTTTCTATATATGGCTTTCTGTGCGAGGATATATGGAGATATTTCTATTTAGGCAACTATTATTTCTTCAGATATCTCAAAGTTCAGGACAAAACACTATAAATTTTCACTTCACTAAAATGGATAGCCAATGGCCAAATAATATATGGCAAGATTTTCAACATGATTAGTTACCAGGGAATTTCAAATATATGAGACAAGGACACATTCACCAAAAAAGGCTAAAACTTAAAGGTCTCTTGTTACCAAGTAAAAGCAAGGATCTGGAGTAATTGGAACTCTCATGCATTACTATTGGCAGTATATCATTGCTAACCACCTTGGAAAACAGTTTGACACCATTTACAAAAGTGAAATATTGACCTATCTTGAAATTTAACCTACCTATGTTCAGCACAACTTACAAAGAAATGAGAATATATGTCAACCAAAGGATAGATAGGGAAAAAGAATATTCATAATCCCTTTATTTGTAAAAGGTCCAAACTAAACATATTTCCAATGTTCCCAAATGACCATTTTTCCAGGAGAATGGATAAGTAAAACGTATAATATTCATACAGTGGAGACCTCACAAACTACTGATACATGCCACAACATAAGTGTTAAAGACAAATATTTGAGTGACATAACCTAGACATGAAAGAATATATATTGCATGATTTTATTTATATAAAGTTCAAGAACAAGGCAAAACTAACTAATTACAGAACAAGTCAGAGTAGTGACTACCTCTTGGGACTCAGTATTGATTGATAAGTAACATAAGAAAACTTTCTAGTGTGATGGTGAGGTTCTACGTCTCTGTATAGTTATTAAACGGAGTATAACAATTAAAAATCCAAAGAGGTCTATTCTTTATTTACTTTATGTGCATACATATATAAAAATTCATTGCTGTAGTGGAAGAATGCCTTGAAAAACACTTGGGGTAGAATATGACTCCTTCAATCCCTTTCCAGTTAACACAAAAACACACACAAATGACTTTAACATTATCCCTATGATATTATCTTCAAGTACATGCTTGCTATATGCTTATTTCAGTGAGAAAGAAAAAGATAATCATTATTGCATTATGGATTTTTTATCTGAGTGTACTGTGTTATCTGTCATTTGTTATGCCTAACTTTAAATCGCTATATTTATAAAATTATTTTGACTGATTGTTCTATATTCCATTGTATATCTGTACCATGTTTTAATGAAACATCTCTTTTGGGAGCATATAATGAAATTCCTTATTTGCTATTATAAATAGCTCTGCAATAAATATCATTTTTATTTTATCTTTGCCAATATTACTTTTATTTCTTAAGGATACTTTCCTCTAAATTGAATAACTTAGTTAAAATCCATGACTACAAGATATTTGATACACATTATCAAACTGCCTTATAGAAATTAATATTGATATTTATATATTTTAAAATTCTCATTTCACCCACCCTCAAGATTTTTCTAAACTTAGCATTTCAAAGGTATACATGCTATATCACTATGGTTTTACTTGAATTACTATTTCTAATGAAGTTAAACAATTTTAATGCAGTCATTTACATTTATATATTTTTTTTTTCCCATTGAATGACACTTGCCTACTTTACTATGGAACATTCATCTTCTTTTTTTTTTTTTTTGCATTCATTTATAAAAAGTTTTATCTTATTATTATTATTTTTTTTGGCCAACTAAAATTCCTTAGCTCTTCTCTATTGCTTTTGATTATGCTTTCTGGAGCAAAACAGAATCATTCTAATAAGTTTACTAATGAATGTTCTTTAAGCATGTGAGGAAGAACCTTATGTCACAATTCATAGAATTACCTACAATTTCATAATTTTAATTCTATTTTTAAAAATCTCCTGTTTTTCTTGAATCTACTTTTTTCCAGCATTGCCTTGCCATTTATTTTTTCTCTGAACTGTTTAGAATCTGTTCTTCTAGATATATGTTGGGGGAATGCGCCACATCCCACCTTCCTGATGTTGCCTTCCATGTGGAGGATCATGTATTACTCTTCACATTCCATCTCTGCTTCCCATTCTCAACCACACCTCATCAGAAGTTGGGGTGACTTATCTGAGTGGTGAGTTTCAAAGGAAAAACTGTTCTCTTCATTTAGTTCTCTTTTTGAAAGTTAACATATTTTCAGAAAGAATATATTCTCAGTTTATCTTATGAATGCATCCCTACCTCTACTGGTAGAGGCTTACATGGATCTAGCACTTTCTGTGATTAGAGTGGCAAGTTTGCCTTTCTATAGCTTAGTATTAAAAAGTCTGCTTGCCTCAAAATACAGCTTTACCATTAATAATGATGTAATCAAGATACATAGGTACCCAGTTAATAACTTGCTTCTTTTTTTCTCAATTGGTTCAGTACATGGAGTCTTAATTTACCTCCTCAAACAACTGGTACTTGTTGCCCTGGACCAAGGATTTGAAGAAGTTACAAATATAAAGTGACTCCAATTTTACAATATGTTTATAGTTTATAATTTATGCTTAACTTTTAACTATTGAGATCCAGTGATCTAAATTTCTCAAAATGTGAGATTGTAACATCAGCGTTTTTGTTCACAGGTGAGTGAATAACATTATGCAGATGCACACTCACTCCCCCAGAGGAGACAGGTTATGAGTACTGAGCCTGAAGCAAAGGTGAATGCCTCAGAAAAGCCTAAGTCCTCTGAAAAAATGAAAGCTAAGTGAGCCACTACACTGTCTTGGGCCCTAGGATCTTCAGCAAATGTTTGTTGAGTAGGTTGAGTCAACCATAGCAATTAAATGAGTCTATCAAGCCCCAGCTAAATATAGTTACAAATTAAACTTGAACTATGTAGAGGACACTTTATCCAAGAAGGTACTGTTGTTATTACAGGGAAAGAAGAATCTTTTCATATAAAGGCTTTTAGACAGTAGACGTTGGAACAATCATTTTCTGTTTTCAGTGCTTTTCAGTGATAGAAAATGGTCATTTGAAAGTCAGGAACCTCAATTCAGGAAACTTGATAATTGCAATATTAAAGTTACTGAAAAAAAAAGTTTAAGTGTTCCATGTAAAGACTGGAGACCTTAAAGAATGGGAGAGCTTAGGAAGATAAAGGGATTAATTGGGTCCTTGAGAAAACATACTCAAGCTATTCATGGAATAAGGACAAAGAAGGGAAGGCACATTAAGGGGCCGTGGAGCAAGGCCATGATATATCTAGTCCCAGCCCTGGGTAAACAGATTGATGCAAAGATGTATTCTGGGAGGCATTATCAAAAGGAGACAGCTAAGGTAAAAACTAGAGAAGTATTTTGTAAAAACAAATTATTTGGCAAATGCAGAGGAAAAGTAAAGGAAGAAAGGCACACTTTAATATTTATTTAACATGTGATACAGAATGAAGAGAACCAACTTCAGATAGAAGTTAAAGTGGTAGCAATTCACCTGAACATTCCCTGGAGGAAGAGGAAAACAGCCTAAGTCTGTAAAACACAAGAGGCACACAATGCTTTTAAAAACCTCAATAAAGCAGAAGGAAATAGAGGCCTGGGTCATGGGGAAACCCAGGAAAGGCACTGTCTGTGGAGCACATTGTACTCACTTTTACTATAGGGGCCTTTGCCAAGAGGGCTTCAGTTCAGCAAGCTGATAAAGGAGACAACCTCAGCTGAAACAAATGGGGACATGAGACCTTGCCTTGAGGCAGGCTTCACCCACTTGGGCAACTCCATTGCAGCAGTGAGTGGAAACCCCAACCATGACACAGTGATGAAAACTCCTACACTAACATCTCTTGGTGCAGAATTGAATGTTTAAATAAATAAATAAATGGAACAATGAGTGTTAGGGATTGAATCATATGCCTTGCAAAAGAATGTTCAAGTCTAAGCTCTAATCCTTTGGTTATGAACCCATTTATAAATAGTAACTTTGGAGAGATTATTATTCATTAAATTGGGGATTCATTTGTGACTAGGATCTTCACAGATCCTATTTAGATGAGATCAAATTGAATTGCGATGGGCCTTATCCACGTGGCTGGAGGTCTTACAACCAGAGGAATTTTGACATGTGTGGTCAGTAGAAGTCAGAATTAAGAAGCCAGGAGATGTTTTTCCTTTCCTTTTAAAAAAAAATTTCCTGATATATATGTCACATTCCTCCAAAAATTAATGGAAATAAGGGATCAGGTTATGCATCTCTTAGTATTCATATCAGTGGACAACTTATTACCTCCCCCCATACCAGGTATTCAATAACAAAATGCAATGTATTGGAAGGGAATGGTAATGTTGGAGAAAACCTAAATCCTAGTTCCTTTTCTGTCACAGTGTTAGTAGTAAAAACTATCTTAACCTCAGTTTTCCTGGAAAAATATAAGAACACTAATTCCTGCATTACTAAATGCTTTTTCATTTCATTGGTAAAATGAAATTCAGTTTTGGATAGTAAAGTATACACACACACACACACACACACACACACATATAAATAATAACAAGGAAAGGTGAATAAAATGAACAAATTTCATTAGAATCATTAATTTCTCCCACCTATAAATCTTCAAAATCAATACCTCCCCATAAAAACCTTTCTCAATGCTTTCTTCACATCCTTATTTCGCAGACTATATATTAAAGGGTTCAGCATGGGGATTACTGTAGTGTAAAACACTGAAGACACCTTCTCTTGTTCCAGGGAGTTACTTGAAGGGGGCTTGAAATACATGAATGTGATAGAACCAAAGAAGATCCCCACTGCCATGAGATGGGAGCTGCAAGTTCCAAAAGCTTTGGACCGGCCCTCTGAGGATCGGATACCAAGAATGCTATGGAAGATGAAGGCATAGGAGATGAAGACAGCGAGGGTGGGCACTAAGGTGTTAAACCCCGCAATAATAAAAAGTAGCAGCTCATTGAGATATGTGCTGGAGCAAGAGAGATTGAGGAGTGGGAGGACATCACAGAAGTAATGGCTGATGATGTGGGATTTGCAGAAGGACAGCTTCATCATGGCACTTGTATGGGTCAAGGCAGAGAGAAAGCCCAGCGTGAAGGCAATAATTACTAATAGTGAGCAGAGCCTAGAGGACATGATCACATTATAAAACAACGGGCTACAGACAGCAGCATAGCGATCATATGCCATTGCTGTCAGCAGGTAACCTTCAGCTACCACAAATACTGCAAAGAAAAAGAGTTGTGCCATGCACTCAGAATAAAGAATCATATTCTTCTTCCCTAGGAAGTTCACCAGCATTTTGGGAGTAATAACAGAGGAACAGCAGAGATCAGTGAAGGACAAGCTACTGAGGAAATAGTACATGGGAGTGTGAAGCAGAGGACTGACTGCGATCAGGAGAATCAAGCCCAGATTCCCCACCATAGTCACTATATAGATTCCCAGGAACAGGAGGAAGAGGAGCAGCTGGAGCTCTGGCTGCTGTGTTAAACCCTCTAAGACAAACTCAGTTGCTGCAGAATGATTTCCTAGGGCCATCCTTCTTTGGGGAGTTCTGTGGAAATGGAAAATAAAAAATGGATTAAAATGGATCTTAACTCCTTTGCCGAACAAAACTAGACCTGCACAAGGAAGGTGAACAGGAACAGAAAAACTGAACCACATAGTCTCATGTATTTGGCCCTGAAATCTCTACCTAACTACGTGAAGCACGCTGGACCTCTGCCAATTTGGCTCTAGTTTTGATAACAAACCAAGTACTCTCACTGGCTTAGAAACTTTCAGGACCTGAATTTGGTAGCAAGACCATAACATCCTTTATGGGAAGAATTACTAGCAGCTGTGTTTTGACAGTTAAACTGAGGGAAGATTGATGGCAGATGCAAATTTCTATATCTCCAGTTTTCTCTCACTGTGAGGACTAGGGGCATCCTCTACAGAATCTGCAAACCAGGAGTAAAAGAAGCCTCAGGAACTGACAATTTCATTTGTACTCTCAACATAGTGTTGGTACCTGTGGGTTTGGGAGTGAGGCACCTGATTATCACTGTATGTACAAATATGTCTCTCACAGCACAAAGCAGCAGTGCTTAAGGGGCAGAAATACTCACATAGCACTTCCTGGTTGTTAGGAAGATAATACTTCTACTCAGCTGGAGAAACCCACGTAAAGGCAAGGATGGGGAGGCAGAATGTTTAGCCTCTGGAATCACTGATGAAGGGCAGTCTCTTGGAACTCTGGTGCCCTCTACCTGCTACGTTTACAATGTGGGTCTTTTCAGACCCCAACCATCACCAGAATTGTCCGCTAACAGTATATTACCATCCCCTCACTTGTGTGACTTCAAACCCCAATGGACAGCCCTTACAGGGGCAAGAAAATTTGCTTCTGAGGCTGTATGAGAAAATCATTGCTGATCGGGGGAAACATTGAGCTTTTCTTAGTTCTGTGCCCTTAGTAGCACGACCTGACATGAGGAGTTCCTTATTGTCATCATCTTGCTGGCTCTTTCTCCATCATGTTTTAATCAAGTTAAAATCTAGTTAAATTATGCTTTTTCTCCTCTTTTTAGATCTCAGATCTTTAATTATTACATATCAAACATAAATATGTAACTACAGAAAATGAATAAATATATTGTCTCTTTTATTTTGGTAGACTTTTTTCTTTCCCTTTGTTTCTTTTCCTTCCCTTCCCACCCCCTAGGCTTTAATGAACTTCTCCCCAGTTAAGTTCCTACATATTCGTGCAATTTTACACAAACATACACAGACATGGAGTTTTGTCATTGTTAATTTAGAAGACAGGATATTATTATTACAGGCAATTTTTGTTGCATCTTTCCTTCTCATTTGAAAATGCTGTTAGAAAATTCCTCCAAGGCAAAAGGTATAGATCTAATAATTAATTTCTTAGTGTCATAACATTCGGTGATGTAAATATACCATGTTTATATAAGCATCCTCTTATTGATGGGCAGTAACTACTTTGTTTCTAGTTTTGTTTTTTTTGCTTCTGTTAAATACAATGCTATTAAAATATGCATACACATATACCCATCGATGCATACATACATTGAAGTTTAATTTCTATGGAATAATTTCCCAGTGGAGGCATTTATGGGTCAAAGATTTTGTGAACTTTTCTTTATATAGAAGATTTTAGATAGATTTCTAAGAAGCTTTAATAATCATTTTTGGCAGCAATCCATGTGTGCCCTTTTTCCTGCATCCTTACTAACACTCTGTCTTTTTTGCCAGTGTGCTGAATTTTACATAATGTTGCTATTTTAGTTTTCCTCTTTGTGTGTGTGTTCTAGTGATTTAAGCATATTGTCCTATATTTTTGACCATTTGGATTTGTTCTTTAAATTGTCTATCCATGGGTTTTGCTCAGTTTTCTATTGAGTTGTTTATTCCTTTCTTATCAATTTGTAGATATTCTCTGTCTACAATGGAAATTAACCTTTGTCTGTTCTCTGCATTGTGATCTTTTTTCAAATCTGTTCATGTATTGATTTTATTTATATCTTTGCCAGACAGATATTTCGATCTTTAATTAGTTAACATATTTGACTTTTTATTTTTTACTTCTAGATTTTCAGTTTGATTAAGATGATGTCCCTAAATGAAAATGTAGGGAAACCTTGAAGAGAAAATAAATTCCAAAGGTAGCTTGAAGATGTGTAGATGTGAAAGAGGGAGGGATGTTCACAACTGCTTTCCATGTTTGGTAAAGCCTGATGTACCTGAAAAAAATCTTCATGTATCTTTTCATTCTTCTGATATAGCCACCAACATTTTACACCTAGAACAGTCTGTAGTATAGTCCATTTCCCTGCATATGTTTTTCTTGGAAGTTCATAGTGAACATTTGTGCATTGAAAAGCTCTGAATCTAAATCAAAGGCTTCTTTCTGCTAGAACTACATCTATTGAACTTTATTCACCTCAATACTTTCCATACTGACTTGATAACAAACCAGCTTACAAGTAGAGAAAAAACTTATCATCTACTCAGCAAATCAGTGGAAAGGCTTTGGTGTCAAAGTAGCATTATATCAAGGGTTAACTGGACAAGTTTGCATATTTGAGCAAGTTTGGAAATTAATGTAAGCCTCAGTATTCTCATATGTAATTAACTAAAATAATAAATATGAAAGCACATTCTCTAAAAGTGCTAAGCAAATTTTGATGCAGTTAAATCATTACATAAACATAATTTATAATAAATTATAACATAATTTTATATTATATTAATTGTAGCATATATATTTAATATGACTGAATATAGAAAGTAACACCATATGGAAAAGTAGAACCATACTCCCTTGATGTGAAGAAATGACAGAAATATATGTTTCTTCTTCATCCTAGTTTCTTCACTTTGGTATTCATGTCAAGAAGATTTTAAGCTTAGTAGGTAATTTAAGCTCTTAAATATTTGAGCCTCTTGATTTAGAAATTTGAATAAGTTTAGGAGTGTTAAGCCATGTGTGGAGGAGAAAATGTGCTGGAGGCTTTTTACCCCAGCTTGGCTGTATCTCTGCAAGTGCTTCTGAGGTCAAGGAGGAAAACAGAAGGGCTGTGTAGGCCTAATGAACTCTTGGTTGATCCTATGAGACCCTTTATTCCTTGAGTCCAGTTAATCAACAGAGAAGAGAAGATAGGAATTTATGTTTAATATTCTGTCCAAAAATGAGTACTCTACCCTGGGGATATATCAATCCTTACATCTTTTTCTTGTAGAGACCGTTGTGTAAGGGCTGATACAACAAAAAGACAAGAACCTTCAATCAATACATAAATCAGAAGCATGTCAGGAAGCAACAGCTTCAAAGTCTTCCAGAAATGCCAGCAAGGTTCTCTGAACTAGAGCTAGATGAACTTAGAGATTCACTCAAGCAGGAGATAAAGTGGGATCAAAGTTATGAAGAAATAACAAGATAAGTCTAATAGAAGATAAAAAAAGAGAACATAATTAAGTGACAAGAATAGCAGAGGCAAATACTCCCAGGTAAAGCGAAAAAATTGCTTGTGGTGAGTGTCATCATTGCTAATTCCATTCTATTCTTCCATTGGATAGAGTATAATTGTCATAAAGGAAGCTGGACACTTACCCTGATCCTGCACAGAGACTGAAGTTCTAAGGAATTGCTTGCTTTGTAAATGTCACAGCTCCCTTTTATAGCCAACAAAGTTTTCCTACTACCTGATATATGCTTTTATAAGTCAAAGGTTGAATTATTTGGTTGGCTAAAAGTAAAACATTAAAATGTATCCAGTATTTCAAACTGTCTGAACCTTGAAACAGATCATGCTGTTCAGATTCCTCAATCTTTAAAACAAGATTACGATGTGATATGGGACCTTAATTGAGGTTTACCAAGCTTAGGGACCTCATTAGAAAAACATGCACACGCACTACACGTAAGTCCCCTAAGACCTATTGAGCCCAGAGATTTACTGGAGGCTAAACATTTCATAACCGTCTGAAAAGATAACCATATTATTCTCTGGGCCCATTTCTGTCTGTTTCAAGAGTAGTGAAGGTCCTAAAAGAAGTTTCTTTTACATTTACATGTCACAAATAAGGATTCTGGAACACAGGGAAATTGGGTCAATGATTCCCAAAAGTCAGTCTGCAGGCAGTTGCTGATTCTTGGCTGAGATTTCATCAGTCAGTTGTAAAAGTGGGGGAAAAGGAAGAACAATGTCAATTTTCTGAAAGCTAAATTTATCCAATTTAAAGATTTTTTTTCAGAAGTTATCCTTTTTTAAAATTATTTTTTTATGTTGTTGGACTTCAATATACTCTTTCATTTTATGATATGCTACTGACATTAGATAACTGTTAAATTTATTGATAGCTTCTTATTTTCTTGTTGTATCTGTGCCTTTGCTTGACAAACTAAAAGTCTGGTTATCCAATGGGGGTCCATCATTGAGATTTTAGTGTCCCAGGAACTCCAAAACCTAAGGATTGTAGAATTTGTAAACACAGACAGAATATTATATTTGCTCTTCGCATCCAAGTGCTCAGAAACTTTAGCAGGTCAGAAATCTTCTGGGAGCCTGAGACAAATTTTTCATGAAGGTTTTCCACATGGATCAAGGTTTACTTTCCAGAATTCAGTAATTAGTCTGCCTTCTGCTTCTATGCTATTTCCTGTGACTGCAGTTTGTGTCATTCAATGGCTAAATAGCCTTAGTCCATTTCTTATCATTACACCTAAATCAGCTACTTCCCTTTCTAGGACAATTAAGGAGTATGTTCTTGTCAAGGAGGATGGTAGCATTTTAAGTTCACCTCAGCTTTGTTGTACTGAACTGACAGAAATGCCAAGGCTTCTCCAGGGATGTCACTTCTTTAGTGAAGTAAATTTGTAAAGCATTCAAGAATATGTAGTGAAGTTTACATATCAACAGTGTATTAGTACAGTTGATTCATAACTGGATTTACTCAATACTGTGTTTTAGTTCCAAATTTATTCCAATAGCAAAAATAGCATTAACTATGAAATCTGCTCTTTGTACTTTTATAATTAGTAATACTATTTATAGATATTCATCGTGTGCTATACATTGAACTAGGCATTTACATATATAATGTTTGTATGGAGTCACTGAGACTCTATAAGACTCAGATTCCTCATCTCCAAAATACCAGGATTCAAGTATTTTCCAAATTTCTTAAAGCTCTAACTTTTATGATAAGGAAGACTTCACCAGAATTGTAAGACTTTTTCCCTGTGGTCCAGCCATTCTTTAATTCAGAAACCAGGTGAAAAATTATTTGCATTTCATTCCAAGAGTTGTTCATAATGAGATGTAAAGAGGCCCAATTGGCATCTAGGAAACCCAGAGTCAAATCCTAGTTTTATATGTATTATCTCTGGTTAAGTCACTTTAAACTTATTGAAGTTTAATGATCTCATCTGTAAGAGCTCATGAGTTTCACCCCAACTTCTTCATAAGGAAGTCATGAAATGAAGTAATAGAAAATACCAAGTGCCTTCTAAATTAGGAGGTACTATTGAAAAAATAAGAGATCAGTAAACTCCACAAATCACCCCAAAGACAGCCAAGGGACTATGAATAATTCATGTTCTCTTACTCATATGTCTTCTCTTTTCTCACTTATGAAAGATATCTTCCTGGGAAAAATTATTCTATATATTAGTAGTGGTAGAGGTAGATTTCATTGGCTAAATACAAAACGTTGGAACTATGTCTTTTTTTGTCCAGCCTGGAAATGATCTGACTAAAAGAAAGAAAGTCAGAACATGTGAAAGAGGCTCTACTTTCATTCAGACTAAGAGGGGAAACTTACAAGAACATAAAAAAGTGATATCTGGCCAAGGTAGTTACTGAGGGCAGGTAGAGGGAAGAAGAGATGTGATGTGGCAGCATTTTGAGGACTTGGAGTTGTCCTAAATTATATTGCAGGGACAGATGCTGGGCATTATATATCCTGCCAAAACCCAATGAATGAACTGGAGAAGAGTGTAAACTACAATGTAAACTATAATCTATGAGGTGCAGCAGCACTCCAAAATGTATTCACCAAATGCAATGAATGTGCCATAATGATGAAAGAGGTTGTTGATATGGGAGGAGTGGGGGTGTGGGGTGTGGGTTATGTATGAATCTCTTATATTTTTTAATGTAACATCTTTTGTGATTTATGTATGTTTAAAAAAAAGACAATTTAATAAAAAATGATATAATTATGGCTAGCTTTAGTTCTGATATTTGCTATAAATGCAAATATAAAGAGACTACAAATGCCTTTAATGTGACTGCAAGATATAGAATAGGAACAAAATAAAGGCATTTTTGTAAAATGACAAACACTGCTATTAACATAGACTCAATGTATATAGGTATATATCCTGAAAGAGTTAAAGTAGCATTTTGTGGTTTTATGTCTAATAGAGTTTCAGATTTTTTTGATGCTGTAGTCTCAATCAAACTTCTGAGAATTCCAGAGAGAATTCACAACTTTTCAATTAATCTCATAGCTCTCTGAGTTGCTGAAATATCTCTGATCTCATTATCAGAGAGACTTAAACATTGCTGGAAAACTGTTCTCCCACCTTTTTTTCAAACCCCTCTATTGGATTTCTAATCTGACCCACTGGGTGAACTTAGTCAGAGAGTCAGGGGCTAAAAGAACCAACGTTCTCTCAAAAAGTACATAAAATATATAAAGTTACTTACTTGATTAAAACAATGGTGATGACGACAGTGGGACTAAAGTAAAAATGTTAAAAGTGCAAGATAGTAGATAAAACTATTGAAGGGAAGAGAAAAGAAGAGAGAAAGAAAATAGAATGAACTCATTGAATGTTGTATAAATAGAATAAAGGTTACAAAATAAATGATAAACCAGGGTGCATATGGCAATATAAAAGAACAAGAGGCTAGGAAAAATTAAAAGTTATAAGAATAAAAGTTATCTATAGTACAAAAATACAAAGCCACCTAAACACTGGTTTTTTAAATTAAAGAGTATAGAACACAAAACTTGAGAGAAATTAACAAATATTAGAAAATACATGTATTTATAAAACATGAAAGAGTTGAAAGTAAACATACCATTCATCAATACATGTGAATGACCTTAACTGGTAAGTCTAAAAAGAACAAATGTATCTAAATTAACACCATATATAAGGTCTAAGTATATTCTCTATATAAAAAACACCTAAATAAAGTGATTTAAAAAGGCCAGAAAAAAAACGGGATGGATAAAGTTACAACAGGGAGATAGAAAAGTAGAGAGCAGGGATAGTGTCCTGATAACAGATTCAAGTAGGAAGTAGAAAATAAGCCAAAAAAAGGCACAGCAAAGATGGACATATTTTAATGCTAAAATTGAAATTCATTATAATGACAAAAAAATTTGCTCACCAGATAACAGAATAAGAACCTTTATAAAGCATATTAAGTATGCAAGAAGACATATGAAAGTACAATATTGTTAAAACTTTTAATACACCTCCTTCCATATAAGACAGGTCAACTGGACAATATATAAGTAAGGAAATAGAAGACATAAATAATATAATCAATAAGGGACTTATTCATTAAATATAAAATGATGTTAGAATATAGACCTTCTTCTCAAATACCAATGGCATATTCCAAAATTGATTAAATAACATTTCATAAAGAAAATATCAGTAAGTTCAATAAGTACAAATATTTTCAACATTACTCACTGATTTACAATTCAATGCAAATAAAAATTACTTACAGAAGCAACTATACAAACAAAAACAGAAAAGGCATTCCACCTGGATATTCAAAACCTTTCTACTAAGTTATTTTGTGGTGAATGGGGAAATCAAAAGTGAAATTTTAGAGTGCTTTTAAAAAAAGACAACAAAATACTGAATAGCAAGGTAAATGATATATATTTAAGGAGAAAGGAAAGGAAGAAAAAGAAAGGATGATAAGATGACAATGAAAGGAACATAATTTAAAAACTTATTACAAAACTATAGTAATCAAAACAGCATAGTCCTGACACAAGAGCATATTAGACTAATAGAATCAATTTGAGAGGCAAAAAATAAAACCTCACTTCTAGAGCCAATTGATTTTTGACCATGGTGCCATTTTCACTCAATGGGGAATGAATAGTCTCTTCAACAATGGTGCTGGGGAAACTGGATACCCACATGAAAAAGAATGTATACCTCCCACCATATACAAAAATTAACTTCATATGACTCAAAGACCTAAATATAACCAAAACTACAAAACTCCTAGAATAAAAAGGAAGGAAGTATTTTCAGGACCCTGAATTAGGCAAGGGTTTCTTAGATTTTTACATCAAAAGCACAAGCACAGAAGTGGGTATAGCTCAGTGGCTGAGCAACTGCTACCCATATACAAGGTCTGAATTTAATCCCTGGTATCTCCTATTTGAAAAAACAAACAAATAAACACAAGCAGCAAACGAAAAATTAGAAATGGGACTTCACTGAAATTAAAATGTTTGTGCATTCAGGACTGCATTATGAAAGTTAAAATGGCAGCCTATGCAATGGGAGAAAAATTTGGAAACTGTATATCTGAAAAGGGTTTAATATCCAGAATATATATTTAAAAACCCAACAACTCAACAACAAAAAGAAAAACCCAACTAAAAAAGTGGGCAGACTTGAAAAGACGTTTCTCTAAAGAAGATATACAAATAACCAGTAAGCACATCAAAAGATGTTTGATATCATTAGCCATTAAGGAAATACAAATCAAATGGCTACTATTAAAAAAAAACAACAGAAAATAGCAAGTGTTGAGAGGTATAGAGAAATAGGAACACTTGCTCATTATTGGTGAAAATGTAAAATTGTGCAGCCACTGTGGGAAACAGTTTAATGGTTTTGTATTAGAAAGTTAAGTCAGAATTATCACATGACCCTTTTTGGTATATTATGCAAAAAAAAAACTGGAAGCAGGGATTTGGACAGAATATTTGCACATGGATATTCATAGTTGCATCATTTCACAACAGCCAGATGACAAAAACAACCAAGTGTCCATCAACAGATGAGTGGATAAACAAAATATGGTATATTCATACAATGAAATAAAATTCTGTCATAAAAGGAATTAATTTCTGATACAAACAAAGACATGGATGAACCTTGAAGACATTGTGTTGAGTAAAATCAGCTAGACACAAAAGAACAACTAATGTATGATCTCACTGATATGAAATAATTACTAAGCAAATTCATAGTGTCAGAAAACAAAATACAAGTTACCAGGGGCAGGGGAGAGGGTAAGAAAGGGGGAGTTAATGGGTACAGAGTTTCTCTTTGGATTGATAGAAAAATATTGGTAATGGATGTAGCTAATGTAGACAATGTAGCTCAGGTAGACAACGTAGCTATACTGTTTACTTATATAGACTATGTTATCAAAAACAAAACAAAGTTCTTTGCTTTTCTGTAGTAACTCCTCCACTCTACTTTTTTGTCCACAAGTACAGAATCTGTACCTGTGTAAATTAAAATCTCATTAAATGGGGCCATCACTGCAGCCTCTTGAAATCATTGTGTATCATGATTCTGTATCCATCATATTAACTGCTCTCACATCTTCACAGCATCTATAAATGTGAATAATACTTCTTAAATATTTTCATTCAAGTCATTGACTAAAATCAGAAATATTCAACCACATATCTTCAGTTCCAGTTATCACATACAGCTACACAATTAAATGTGAGGAACGATGTGTCAACATGGGAACCACAGGCAGGATTGTGTTTCTTTTCTCTGAAAGAGTTTCACCTTCACATCAAAGAGAAATGGTGGCTATAGAAAAAATCACAGGGTATGCAAAAATAGGGGCTCCCACAGTGGGTAGAAAAGAGCTTTAGAATTCAGTAGGAAAAAGAAAACAGTATCAATAACTTGATAATTCTGATACAAAATCAAGAAATTAATTCAACTATCCAGATGGGAGCCGTGCTCTACTAGACTTTATGCTATATAGTCACAACCTTAGTGCCTTCAAAGAGAGGCAATGTGGGGCTTCAGGACAGTTATTATTGGTCTATACTGATTGTGTTTACATTGTTTGTAGGACTAGCATATGTCTTTGCCACCTCTTAACCTAACCTTCACCCTAATCCTAGTTCTCCCTCTTTCTCTCCTCCTTCCTTCCCCGCTCCTACCTCCACTTCCCCACTCTTCCCTTCAGGCACATTCTCACACACACACACACACACACACACACAGTGTTATGCCATTTCATACTTCTTGTGAGTTACTCCCATGTACATCAATATTATCACTCTAGAGATAGCAGTTTGCTATCCCTTCCTCTATGACACATCTCAATACAACTCAGGATGCACCACACCTTTCCTTTCTTTTCAGCCATTTCCTAAATTCTCTCTTGTCTTTACTTGTTTGATCCCTTAAGTTATTCAGTGCTTTTTGGTCCTTATCTCTGGAGTTTTCTAAAATTTTAAGAATGCAATTGGAAGCAGCTTCCTCTCTGCTATCTTCTGCTATTTTACTATTTCATACATAGCAGCTTCCTCAGAAATACACACAAGCACACCACTATTTATCTAAAAGTTTTTCTTCATTATTAAGCACTATACCCCCCATTGCTCCATCTCAGTATCCTTAAGGCCCCTCCTCTCAAAAGATTAAAAGACACTCCTTTTCCTTCCCTTCAGAAATTTTGATCCAAGTAACATCATCCTCTCTCAAACACAGCCCTTGAATCATTCCACTTTTCAGTGCAGTTTCAAAATTAATATATTCAATATATTCATTTTTACATTTATTTTCCCTCTCTTTACTGGCAAATCCTGTTTCTCTAGTACTTAAAATATTCCCAGAAATTATATTGTCTCTCAGAAATTCCTAGTGTTTGATAATCTCAAAAAATATCTCAAAAATTTTCAAAGATAAAAAATATACTTCTTTTATGAATAATTATGAATTCCTCTTGAAGAGAAAAAGAAAATTATACAGAGCTCCTGCCAATTTTTTATTAAGATTCTTTTGTCGTGCTGCATAGGAGAATCCTCATTGCCAGGAGGACTATATTCCCCCAACCACTTCCTCAGTGCATTCTTCACATCCTTGTTCCTCAGGCTGTAGATCACAGGATTCAGCATAGGGATCACTGTGATGTAAAATATGGAGGACACCTTCTCCTGCTCCATATTATTGTTAGAAGGGTGCTTGAATTACATGAATGTTATAGATCTAAAATTTTCCCACAGTCATGATATGGGAGCTACAAGTGCCAAAGGCTTTGGATCTCACCTCAGTGGAGCAAATACAGAGGATACAGGAGAGAATGAAAGCATAAGAGACAGAAGAGCCAGGGTAGGTGCTAAGGTATTAACTCCACCAGTAATAAACAGTAGTATCTCATTGATGTGGGTATTAGAGCAAGAGAGAGCCAACAAGGGTAGAATATCACAAAAATAATGACTGATCATATGAGACCCACAGAACGACAACATTGACATGAAGGGGTATGGACTGTGGCTCCAAACAAACCCAGTGAATATACCACAGCCATCATTATGGAACAGACTCTGTGGGACATGAGGATATTGTAAAGCAGGGGGCCTCATATAGCAACACAGCAATCATACCCCACAGCTGTCAGACAGTATCCTTCTGCAATTACAAAAATAAGGAAGAAATAAAGCTGAGTTAGGCACTCCAGAAAGGAGATAATGTTCTTCTCTGATGCAAAATTTACGAGCATCTTAGGAGTGATGACAGAAAAGTAGCACAGATCAATGAATGACAACTGACTGAGAAAATAATACATTGGAGAGTGAAGTTGAGAATTGACAGCAATTAAGAGAGTCATGCCCAGGTTCCTCACCACTGTGACTGCATATATTCCAAGGAACAGGAGGAAGAGAGGCACTTGCAGCTCTGTCCATTTTTTTAACCCTTCAAGGATAAATAAACTCATTAAAGAATGGTTTGAAGTGGCCATTTCTTGAAAGATCTTATCTGTAGGAAAGAAGAAGAGAAAAGAGGGATATTAGAGTTATTTTCTGCTTATGAAAGCAGAAGAATGTGCTTTGTCTCAGTTGGTTTCATCCCTGATAGCCTCATCTGCAGACAGATTAGATAGATAATAAAAATAGAAAAAGTCAGCAGGGACTCAGGGAATTGAATGACAACATGAAACACAGAAACATACACTTATAGTAATCCCAGAGGGAGATAAGAACAGAAAGGGGGCAGAAGGAGGAAATAATGGCTGAAAATTTCCCAACTCTTTTGAGGGACATGGACATACATGTCCAGGAAATGCAGTGTGTACCAAACAGTATGAATCCTAACAGGCCTACCTCAAGACATATAGGTGACAAATTGTCCAATACAAAGAGAGAATATTGCAGGCAGTAAGAGAAAAGAGATCCATCCCACAGAAGGGAAGCTCAGTAATTAAGTGCTGATTTCCCATCTGTAACCATAGAAGCAAGAAGGCAGTGGTATGACATAGTTAAGGAGCTAAAAGAAAAAATTTTCAGCCAAGAATTTTATATCCAGCAAAATTGTCATTCCCAGGTATGCAAGGATGGTTCAATATAAGAAAATCAGTCAATGTAATACACCACATTAGCAGTTTGAAAGAAAGGAAATCACATTATATATCTATTGATGCAGAAAAAGCATTTTACAAGGTACAGCATCCTTTCATGATAAACATTTCAAAAAATAGAAATGGAAGGAAACTTCCTTAACATGATAAAGGATATATATGAAAAACCACAGCTAACATCATACTTAATGATGAAATGTTAAAGGCTTTCCTCTAAGGTCTGGAATAAGATAAGGATGTCCACTGTCACTACACTTATCCTTAGGCTTATCCTTGTACTTGGGAGTCATGTTCCATGCTGGAAAGATAAAGTGTTTATTTGCTGAAATTTGCTTAGAGAGAAGTCACATTTGAGTAATAAGAAGGTTTTCAGAAAGCAACTCTTAGACCATAGTTATTATTAGGATAAGTTTAAATTTCATATGAATAAGTTTCATAGTTATGTGCATTAACATTAAGATATTGAAATATTGGTCTGTTTTCTTTTATTAGGCACCGCTTACATACTTAAGAAATTCTTGCCCCTCAATTTGAAAATGTAACAGTACTCCCCAGGATGGGAGTTGAATATTTTGTTGTTTATTGTGTGGGTCTCCACTCAGTGAGGGATTAATATCAAGCACCAAATTGGTGAAGCATTTGTAAAAAGACCTTGACCAAAAGGGAGAAACAACAAATACAGAAGAGTTTCTATGACTGAGAGATTCCAAAACGAGTCAGGAGGTCATTCCAGAGGTTTCACTTCTGCATATCTCACTGTCACTGTGAATAACGCTTCAAATAGGGGTGCTCCCAAGGGCTCTAGAGCCATCTGGACACTATAGGCATGGCACACAACTCCTTGAAATCACTACCTTGTCAGTGGTCCTTACATTGGAATTCATGACAACCCATTTCCCCAAAATAACAGGGTTAGACTCATTTATAATTTCTTTACATATGATTCTTCTATCCCATTTATTTGAGCCTATAATTAGGACTATACCCATTAAATATATGTCTCAGAGACTTAAATATTTGGTCTGTTCATACATGGGTTGAGCCTTGAATCTCAGAAGAATTATGGCCAATACCTACTCTCCTGTTCATGGGACTTTCCCAGGACAACTAACAAAATGATGATGATTGACAGCCCTCATTTAAAAAATAAAGAGTATCAACAACTGCAAGCAAAACAGTTCCTTCCATCTACCCATAAGATCCTAAGCTCCCTTGCAATCTGAGGCAGAGTGGGCCTCACTATCCAATGAACCCTCAAGGTTGAGGAATAAACAAACATGAGAGGAAAATGAAGTCATGAACAAAGTAAACTTATTAATATTGTAGTAATAGAAGCACATGTAACAATTATATAAACACAATGTGATTACCAGAGGCCCTGACAGTAGGGGGAGGGAATAATAGGTGGAATAAAGCGCATTGGAATTAAGTGTAAACCACAATGTACACTATAGACCTTGGTTAGTAGAATACATCAATATTTATTCATAAATTTTAACAAATGTACCACACATTTGTAAGATGTTATTAACAGGGAAAGATATAGGAGGGAGAGGAGGAGGATTATATGGGAATCCCTTATACATTTGAGGTAACTTTTTTTGTAATCTAAAACCTCTTTTAAAATAAAGTTTATTATATTATTATTTGTAATAGAGAGATAGTCTTACTACAACAACAAGAAAAAAAGAATGCTCACATTTGAACCCATGTTTCAGTTCTCCAAGAATGTCTCTTTTCCAACACGGGTTCCATTCTAACTCTGTTAGTCCATTTCAATTTCCCAACCCATCTACCTGAGTCAGAATAAATTAACATTCTCTAAAACTGGGCCCTTGGAAACATAAAAGTATTCTACATAGAGATTGTGGATGAATAGAAGTAACAGAAATGCTCTAATTAATTCAGATTTTCAGTTTTCCATTTCTATTTTCTGGATGGTAAAGGTCAATGTGCCAGGGCATTCTTCTTTTCAGCCTGGATGTGGATGGCAGAAAATACGGTACTTAAGGTTATTCTTGGACTATTTAGATATTTTCTGTCCCACAATCACTGTAGAGGTAGGGTTGGCTTTCAGGTGTAATATCTGAACCATTAACAAATCAGTGCTTCCCTCCCTACTCTTCCCCTGCTACCCATCATTACAGGCCAAACTCTCACTGACCTTTCTCTTTCAAAGTTCTTAGATCAGAAGCTGAAGATTTATCTTGTGCTGACTTAATTTTCTCTAATGTCCAGGCAAAGAATTCAGGAGAAGGGGCCTAATACTTTTGACTGAAACCTTATATTTTACTTAAAGAAACAAGTTTGATAATTTTTTTTTATGTTTTGTTGATCCATAATACATTTAAGAGAGAACACTCTCAATAGCTGAGTCATGAAGCTGGATGTTGCTTTAAATTCTGTTTTCCCAAAATAAGAAAATGTATGAACAAAGGAAAAATCCATACCTAGGTTGATGTATGGCTTTCTTTTCCTTTTCATGCAACTAGTGATCATTTTTCATGAGCAAAATAAAAAATTCCTGGAAATGTATTGCAATAAATTTTCTTCTGTTTATCTTCCACAATATTTTAATGGTTTTCAATTCATGTGCTGATTTAAAGGCTAAATTAGGAAGGATGATATTATCTCACATAGGGGAGAAACTTGTTTGAATTCTTGGGTTAAGATAGTACTCTAAAGGGAAATGAAATCAGAGTTGCCAGGAGGCAACTCTAAGTAGTCCAATTATTAAGGATTGGATGATTGGACCATCTTCTGATAGATACTCTGAAAGTCTCCAACAAAGCATGGGGATTAGATTCAGGCTTGACATTTTTGTTACTCCTACAGAAGACAAAACTCCATGCAAAGTCAGCATGGAGAGAGGCTGAAGGAAATGAAGACATTTGGAAGTGAGGATGGGTATACTGAATATTCTTTGTTGCGATCCACGTTGTGGTTATCATGGCTCTTTGATGGGCTTTCAAAAAAGCAGAATATAAATTTCCTTTTTTTTGTTTTCTTTTTTCCTCTTAAATTTCCTTTTATAATTATGAGTCTGAGCAAAATCATTTCTAATGGCAAGAGTTGTCTGGATTCAGAATCAGAGCAGGTTAACCTCCCTGTGATTATAGAGATGTTTCTGATGACTTCAGGATAAATTATCTCATTTGCTAGAGAAAGCAAAACCCATTAGATTATGCTTTGACTGATCCCAGTAAATTGAGGAAAGTAACAAACGTGAGGTAATACTCTACTTATCTGGCAATATATATTTAGTAAATTAAAATTCAGTGTTACCTAGTACCTGAGCATAAGTAAAAATGATCTAAAGAACTCAATATAAATATCACAATGTCTACTTGTTTAACTCTATTTACTTAGCAGTTCACATTGGTCAGCTTTTAGAGTCCTTCCATTTTTTATTTAGGAAATAATTTTAACAAACTTAGAAGAGATACTTTTAAAAACAGGAAATTTTACAGGTTGGGAGGACATGAGAGAGTTGTTTAAATAAGCTGATAGTAGAAAAACAGCAATGATAGTTTAACAGCAATAGAGACTTCCAAATAATTATAAAAGTCAGGGGAAAACATCCTTAATCTCCATAGTTATCTACAACTCCAGAATATTTGAATGTAAGAAAACAGACACAAAATAGCTCATGTGTATAAAATTGATTGCCCTGTATCATCAAAAGGACATTTGTTTATTTTCAACATCTTCAACTCAAAAAAAACCAGGGGAATGTAAAATGCAATTTTTAAGTTTCTTATCAAACTATTTTAGTTGATGAGGGACTTTAAAATTAAGCCAGAAAAATAAGATATTTAAGTATGTCAAATTTCACTGAAAACAAAATGTTCATTGACTAGATTGAAGTGAAAATAAGTGCATACTATTTGCCAAGGTCTTATGCTCCTCTGTGGGGCAGAACAAGGCACTGTTTTTTTCTACTTTCAGTTTTGTTTACCCATGACTGGTTACCTACAATGTAACTGCTTTTAACACAGCCAGAGTATGAGGCAGAAAAGTGCCAGTTTCAATCGTTGGGAAGCATAAATAGGTATCTAAGAAAAGGAGCCCGTTGCTTGCCCCACCATCTTTGAGGGCATAAGAATACTGCCCACAAGATCCTTCACCAAGTTGCCCATAAAACAGTAAGAATTTAAATGGGGAGGATGTGTATTTAATTATAATACAAATTAAAATTTTACAGCTTTGCCTCTTTTATTTAACAGAGATACCTAAGTTTCTTAGGGCAGGTAGTGAGCTGTTATTTTCTTCTCTTGGAAAGATGACATTTAATAAAATTTGCGTAAATTAATATGTTTTCAGATCTGGAAGACAGAGGTATAGCTATTGGAGAAATTCCATTCCTCTCATTTCTATGATGTACATTCATTCAGATGACAAGAATAAAATTGGCAAGATATTATAATTTCAAACACCATTGGGAATGCAGTTGTCCCATTGGGCTTTGATAAAGCTTGAACTTTTGTCAAAAAAAAATAGAATTCATAAAGATTTTTGGATAGAGAATGAAGCTTAATTTTTCATGGGATTCGAACACTCTGGAAAAGAGATACAGCTCTTTCTTACTTTAGCAAAAGCAAATGTCACGAAATATTGGTATGCCTTTCATCAGAACAATATCTTTGTTAATTTCAAATCTACTCTCCTTTGATTGCATAATAACATATATGGAAAGGCATTTGGAGTTAGACAACAAGAGCTAAAAGCATGAATCCACTATTTAGTGTAGTGCCTGTGTGTCTACAGCAAGCCATATACCCTCTCTGGCTTTTTATTTCCTCATCCATATAAAGAGTAGTTATCAAGATAAAACCACCCTTATGAAGCTTTGGAAACTGTAAGCCACTATGCAACTATCAGTTACTCTTTTTTATATTTCTTTCCATTTATAAAATATTTTCTGTTGTTACTTTGTCTAATTTACTTCAAAGCTCACCAAATCCGCAGGTACCCTTAGTCAGGGGACATGGACGAGAATGAAACTGAGTTTGTGTGTCATTCTCCATCTAGAGAAAGGCAGTGTTTATAGAGAATAGAGTACTCTCTTTTCACTGGAAGAGAGAAAAGTTTTAAAAGTTGTAATTCAAAAAGCAGAGTCAGGAGATTTCTAAGGTTCCTATAGTCTTTTGGGAAGAATTGTCAAGAGTTGGGTGCAGTTTAGTATTTATAAATAGTAGGATATTATGACTTAGATTTGGAAGGTGAAATAATCCCTTAGCTGCTGCATTGACAATGATGCCTACACTGTGCCTAACCTCTCAGGAGCAGGTATTGCAGTAACCTGCCCCAACCAGCACTGGGAGCAACAGGAAGATGTCATTGAATGCTGTCATCAATATTTTCACATCTACAATATTCTCAAAAACTTCTTAAACTTTGATAATGATGGTGAAGGGTCCATTTGCAACTTATGTGTGACAGTTTAGTTCTGTGTTTGCTAATTGTGCCTCTCACTGGACACCACTCTGCAAAAGAAATCTGCAAAACACAGATCTTCCAGGTAAGCTAATATAACTGATTTCAGGACAAGTGTAGACATTAAAATGCTGGCCACTTCAGGGCTCTTTTGATTCATTGGTGGTTCTGGTTGAAAATACAGAAACAGAGACCCAGAGAATGGGAAATCAAATCAAGGAAATTAAGTAATCCAGTATATAGAGAGAAAGAATAAGAACTTAGTTAATGCAAAATTCAGGATTACTTTTTCCCAGCTAAAGTTTTTCAGAGCAGTTGCCAGTTCTTTCTGCAGTTATTTAAAAATAAATAAATATAATCTTAATACTTTCCTCTAATGAGGAAAGTAATTGTGCCTTTCCAGCATCACATAGTTATAAGAGCTTGCTCTCTGGAGCCAGTATGTGTGGGATCAAATCTTGTCTTTTTGCCACTTAGAAGTTGTATCACCTAAAACAAAGTATGTTACTAATAATTCAATATCCTCATATGTAAAACCTGTCGCATAGGATTTTTTGAATTGTGTTAATAAAAGTTTTAAAAATGGTACCCATTCAGTGCTATGTATGTATTTGATATTATTTGATATTATAAATCTAATATCTTGAAGAATGTAGGATTAATTAGAGCATTTCAATAGAACCAACTGAAACATCACCAGGGATTCTTCTGCGTCTGGCTGTGAAGTCAATATCAACTTACTTTAAGATATTTACCTTCAAAAACTGGGGTCCTAACTTTATTTTGAAATGTTGAGATGGGGTTTAGAAGTATACAAGGACTAATTCCCAGGTGGTTTCAAATCTCTCAGGATTTGGCTCTCTGTGCATTACACCATTAAGGGAGAAGCCAAATAGAGTTTCTCATGATCTCAGAAGGATCACACCACCCAAAGGATTGGTCTCTGTGGGTAAAATAATTAACTATAATTTATCCTTACATGACATTTCAGAATTTATGAAATGTTTGGCAAGCATTATTTTTTTTTTATTTTTTTTATTGACTTTGTAATAATATTACATTAAAAATATATATGTGAGGTCCCATTCAACCCCACCCCCCCACCCCATCCTCTCCCCCCCCCAGCAACACTCGTTATTCTTGTTAGTATTCCAAACAACCAAGTTATATCCTCAGAGCAGGGACTAGTTTTCCCATATAATGATTGAGAGTTAAATTACTTCCCAAGTTCACCCAGTTAATAGTTAAAAGAACCAGAATGAATTTTAAAAACATGCTGAGTGAAAGAAGCCAGACACAAAGAGTAACTACTGCATGATTCCTTTTATATGAAGTTCTACAACATTATAAAAATATCTGATGACACACCAGAACAGTGGCTGCCTCTAGGGAGGTGTGCAGGGAAGACTTAGAATGATCATAAGGGAAGGTTCTGTCCTATCTTCATAGGGAAGTGTGGTACACACTTATTGCATTTCTAAACCATCGCACTGTACAATTAATACTGGTGGATTTCACTATACATAAATTATATTATAATAAATTTTCTAAAACCAACTGCTGATCTTGGAAATTATTTTTTATTTCCAAGTTAAAACACTTAGAGTGGGTCTGAAGAGGAGAAGCAACACATCAAAGGAAAGAATGATTACCAGCATAGAGATGCCACAAAAATAAAGAGGGGGATCTGTAGATTTCCAAAGCCTAATTTAAGTACTGTGAAAACCTTTTGGGGAACAAAATCGTATATGCGTTAAGCATGAAAACCCCGTTTGAAAATATGACAGATTGAAACATTTTTTATCACTACTCTAAATTAACGATAACCAAGATTTTTTTCTTTCACTTGACCAAGCTGCTTGCCTTGCTCCTCATACACCCCTACCTACTCCCTCCCTTGTCTTGACCACCTGGAAATTAAACTTGCAGCTATCATTGCTTATTTAACATTGCCTCCTAGTGCACATTTTTTTTTAGAGCTTTTGGAACTGAGTCTTGGGCAGTGTTAGATTCATCCCTGGACCCCTGAACCTCTCACCTATGACACCAGGTACAACCACTGAAGACTTTGTACTTCTGACAGATGGATATCAGGAATCCATGATGAGTCTGACTTCTTTCTAATTGAGTGCTCTGGACAGTTTGTCCATTGAAACATGGTAAGGATTTGACTTTGATTCTTCAATAGTACTAAACACTGAGATTTCATAGAGTGAGAAATCATTCCCTGATTCATTCAGTTTGAGTGGGACTTTTCCTTCTTCTCTGTGTCCTTCCACTGAGAAGGATCTTTTTCCCTGGCTCATCTCTTTTCAGCAAGAAAACTTCTTTGACCCCTTCCACTGAGTAGGACTCTTCCTGGCTACTTTTGAGAGGACTCTTCTTTGTGATCTCATTTAAACTTTGGTTTGTTATTGTGGCACCTCCCCTCACAACAGGAAATTCTCCTTCACTAAAGACTCCTGTTGATTATAAACTTGGCCATTATGGCACTAAAACAGTCCACCTTCTTTCTCCATGGCATGAGTCTTCACTAAATCCTCCCTAGAACTACAATGGCTCCTTTGGGAAACTTAGGATCTCCACAAACTGTCTCATCTAAGACCTCTTCTTATTAACCCTACCCCTCTGTCCTACTTTTATCATTTCCAACCTTTTTTTTAGTTCTTTTAAATCTTTTCTTTTCCCGCTCCAACTCCTCAATTCCTTATAATCACAGGAACCTCAGCACCCTTCTCCCCTTTAGGGAGTCTCCAGGGGCACAAGGTCAACAAATGCTCCCACATAGGGGTGAAAAATTTAACTGGAAACAGACTGGATATTTTATCCACTCATATGAACTTTGGAGACACCCTGATGGCTGCTTGGTCTCTCCTCAGTCTCCAAGAAAATTTAATCCTTCAGCTCTGTAAGATTACAATTCATTCCACACACACACACCCCTTAAAAAGTTTTAAGTTCTCCTCCACAGGTACTGATGGGGAAGCTTTAGACATCACATTAAAGTAACATTAACTTGTTTGGAAGAATCTGTGCCAAGCTGTTTTATTTGGGAGAGTTTTAACTACAAATTTGATTTATTTAATGGATGGGATTTAATGGAATTTCTTTAGGTTTTCTAGTTTGCTTTTTCAGTCTGCTTTTGTAAATTATATTTCTCTACAAATACTTCATCTTAGCTTTTTTAACTTATCACCTTAAAGCTATCCATAATATTCTCTTAGCTATTTAATCTCTAGTTTATTTGTAGTTATATGTTTTATTACCAATTTCTGCTCCCATTTTTCTTATTTCTATCCATTTTTCCTTTAGTATATTTCTTTGTCATTTTCAAATGACTAATTTTATATATTTTTACTGTATCAAAGGTTCTAATTTCTCCACACTACTTCTGCTGTATCCCATATATTTTGATATGTGATATATTCATATAATTCCTTCACTTTGACAGATAGTTTATTAAGAAGCTTAATTTTTAAATCTGTAAATGTTGATGAGTGTTTATTTTTGTAAATGATTTCTAGTATGACATCATTATAATTAGAGAACACAGTAATATTTTCCACTGTTACCACCTCTTATCATACTATGTAGTTGACTTATTTATTTTGCTTATGATAAGGCAAGAGGCATGAGGGCAGGGATTTATGTTTGTTTTATGTATTGTATCTTTATTGCCTAGAGCATTGGAAGAAATAATAATAAATATTTTCTATATGAATGAATAAATGAATGAGTAAATTATTCTGCTCCTTCTGGTTTATTGTTGCTTTGAAGAAGTTTCTGTCATTTTGTCATTCCTTTCAAAGAGATCTGACTTCTCTCTGCACATTTAGGTTGTTTTCTTGGTCTTTCCTTTTCTATACTATCAATAAAATGTCTCAAAATGGACTTTAATTTTGCTTTCCCCACTTCATCCATGCTGTGCTTCCTGCATCTCTACATGATCTCCCCATCCCCTTTACCTTTTGGATTTCTTACGTATTAATCTCCCCTCATAAATCTGTATTGGCAGACTCACATCTTTCATTGGTCCTGGAAAATGGTCAGCAATCATCTCTTCAAATCATTTCTATCATGTTCTCAATTTTCTCCTTGTAGGACTCCAGTTAAACAATTATGAGATCTATCCATCCCAACTCAACAACTCTTAACCTCTTCCATAGTTTCTACCCTCTAGTGTCTCTGAGGTACATTCTCAGCAATTTCTTTAAATTCTTCTAATCTGTGTTGAATCTGAACTGAGTTTAATTTTATTCCAGCAATTATATTTCTATAAGCTCTACTTTGAATTTTTGTGTAGTATCTTCCTTCTTACCCATTTTTATGACTTTATCTCCTAGTTCTTTAATCATTTCATGTATTAGAGTTATTATATATTAAATAATTCAAATATCTAAACTCTTTGAAGGTCTAAATCTTTAATTTGTTGTTCCTGATAAGTCTCTAGATGTTGTTCTCCTCTTCTGCATTTGATGAGCTTTGATTATGAAATTATATTTAGCTTATTTTAAGTTTTGGAAAACCCCAGAGCTTAAGCTGCTGATGCTGATGACACATGTCTTTAGTGAGTATTTGTATTTCATTTTACAAAATGCTGGGGACATTACCACTTTGGGGCTCCTGCTTTCTCATTTTAGCTTCCAAGATTTAATTTGGGAGACCCGGGTTTTGTCCCTGACTTAGTTCCTGGCCTGCTTGACTGATACCTTCAGCCAAGCACCAAGAATTTACACACATTGATGATATACTTATATATGTTTAATGTCTTTATTAAAATGTGAAATTTGAAAATATTCTCTTTGGAGCAAAATTTAAACCAAACAATTTAAAGCTATTTAACTAGAAAATTTAGTGGATACAGCAAAAGGAAGGGTAGTAGATTCTATGCATTCAGTTTCTGCTTGGAGAGCAAGTGTGAAACAAAATTATGATGGTGAGATAAACACTGTAATACATATAATTATCTACTGCATTGTTCTCACTGTAATAATTGCAATCATTTTAAGGAATATTCTTAAATGCTATTATTTAATCTAAGTCAATTTTTATACATGTCTTCAAACTTTTCAAAACTCATGATACCACTGATAAATGGAAAACTTACAGACATATGTTCCCTGACAGATAAATCCTGTGAGGGACTTCTTTCCCTACTGTCATTGAAAGTAGTGGCAGGCAGTTTATTTTCTGTGTATGACAAAACAAGATTTTGTGGGCCCTATTTTCTAATGTTTTTATTTATTGTGAATATTAATTTTTTGTTTTGACAAAAAATAAAATAATAGCATAATATCCAATAGGCTTTTTAAAATACACATACTACTACGACAATTATGATATGCCTCACCAAGGGGGCTTGTCCCCAAATTCCTTAGACTTACCATCATAGTAAATGTTCATTATTACAAAAAATATACTGAATAAATCTTTCTTTGTAGATGACCAAATATCTGGGGGTCATGTGTATATTTCAGGTTTGGCATCAAAGCCTCATCAATCACCTCTCTGCCTTAGCCATTTTGGCTGGGGTTTCAGCATGGATACTACTAGAGTAGAAAATACTGAGAAACATTTCCCCTGTTATAAAGACTCAGCAGCTTATGACTTAAACAGCCCAAATCCATAGAAAACACCAATAATTATTAAGTGGGTGTAAGAGGTACTGAAGGCTTTGGACCAACCCTTAGTTGATGACATGTAAAGGATATTGAAAAGAATCAGACCATACGAGAAAAACACAATGAGGCTAGATACTGTGACAACTGGGCTCACAATAATGGAAGCCATGAGCTCACTGGCATAGCTTCTGCTGCAGGAGAGCTGGTACAAGGGGAAGATGTCACACATGACGTGGTTGATGACATTGGAATCACATCTTGACAGCCTGTTCATACACCCTGTGGGAGTCATCACACCAGCAATCCTTAATTTATTTAATTTGGGTTTTGGAAGGAAATTTATTTTAAGACAGAGATGATTCCCTCTACCAGGAGACCTCACCAATACTGGGCCTTAAGGGCCCTTTCTTCCCACTGTCCTGAGGGTAAAAAAGTCTCTGATGACGCAAACAGCAGTCCTTAGTCATCAACATGCTAGAATATGTATTCTGGGGAATACACTATGATTTCCACTTGAGAATTTGCCAAGAAGGTCCTCTTCACTTGAAGGAAATGTATAATACCCTTATATGAGCTTCCCAAATCAGCTGTCTTCAATGGAAATGAACTTCAGACCCTCTAATTCTGGGAAAATGGATTAGAAGTACAGAAAATTATCCGGTGCCTAGGTCTTGGAGAATTTATCTTCTTTAAATCCTAGTCTGGCCTTGCCTCTCATTTTACCACTTTGGTAGTCTATATCACCTCATGTTTAGAGTAAACTCTAAGGGTTTACTAACTTGAGATTCTTTAGAAGATGAGAACTTGGCCTTTTTTCATCTTCTATCCTCTGACTGCATTCACACAAGCACACATATAAACACATACCTTCTCTTTCTGCTCCTTCTCCTAATTCCTCCCAACATGGTTATAATCATTACAAATTCATTTCTATAAATATGCCTACGATACTTTTTAAGTCTATTTAATGACATTCATGGCTGATCTACCAAATGTATGATTGCTTTTCTTTCAATATTAATTTTTGTCCATAATTAATTTTTGTAATTAATCAGCTTATTCTTTCATAGGTTACTCCTCCCAACTTCTTCCCCATATTTTATAAATCTCTTCACAATACATTTAATCACTGATATTTAATCAATTACTAATTACTTCTTAAATTGATTTTCGAGCATTCCTTATTTTGTCCCCACCTTCCCCACTATTCCCAAAGTTTCTTTGTACCACCAAATTCTATGCATATGAGACAGTATAGGGCTTAAGTCAGGTTTTGTCTTTATTTTCTTCAGTTCTTTCTTAAAGTTACCTATGATGAGTATGCTAAATCAGTTACTGCTCATTTATTTACTTTCTCCCTTATAAAATTATATTTGTTATGAAACTGCTGTTCTTTTTGTCCTTCTGAATGAATGATGTTTTTAATCCTTTTTCTGTAGTGTTAGCAACTTTAGTAAGCAATAGAGACAAATTGCCCACTTTAAGCCTGCTACCTTTAACCAGAGTCCTCTGACTGTACTTCTAAGGTAAAAGTGAAAGCACACTAAGATTACATTGCCTCTGGCAAGCTCCCAATTCTGGAGTAGTTCCATTATACTCAGAGTACACTGTACATGAAGGCTAAAACCCTGAAAATAGTCTATTTTTGACTATTTACTGATTCATTTTATTCATGACCATTTTTAGAGCATTAGTCTATGAGACATGGTGAAAAATAACAGGAATGAGATACAGGCTCTGCCCCTGGATTTCTCAATCTAATTATACAGATAATCAAAGAAACTGACCCTGGCACCACTATTAGCTATTGTTTGCCAATCACATTTCTAGGCCCTGTAGAAACCTGACTCATCTCCCCTTCATAATCATCAATCAACAGTGCATTCCTGTCTTACCTACATGAAACCAAAATCTCAGGGAGAATAATTCACTGATCCAAGTAAAAAAAGCAAGTGACAAAGGAAAATTCATACTTAGGTCTTCTGCATCCAAAATTGATTTCTTTAACCACGGTATTATACAGATTTATATAGTATATGCTATCACACAATTTTGTAAATGGTAGCTTCAAGAATCTTTCAATTTAAGGGAGAGAAATCCAACCAAGACAAACCAGTCTACTTCAGAAAGATGTAAATATGGTAAGTCAGGGATGAACATAACTTCATGTGTGGCTGGACAGGGCCAAGTCCTGTCATGAGAGCTGCATCTCATGTCCCACTCTGTTCTCTGCATGCTTCTCGTGGGCTTTAGCTTCGTGTGGGCTTCAGTCTCACACAGTCTCTCCTTTATGTAAGGAAAAGAAGACCATCTGGATGCCTTGATTTAATCATATTAACCCAGCAATTCCAGGGGAAAAAAAGGTATTTTTATTATTTTGGGAGAAAATAGGAAAGCAAATGCTATAGTTAATGGGCTATTTCTGAACTAATCATTCTCAGGAGGGGTTGGGATATGGTGATAAGACAAGATTATGCTTCGTGTGGTGGCAAAGATTCCCATGCAAATGACTTAAATTGTTGTCCCTTCTTCAAACAAGACCCAGTCAGGAAAACAAATGCCATACTATTAATTTCATACAAAGGACGTTTAAAATAGAGTTATAATACAAATTTTGGACAGTTGAAATTGTAATAACTTGATGATGAGAACTTATAAAGACTAAATCATTGCAGACAATAATTATCACCCCAAGAACTGATGAAAGAGGCAGCATAACCAGATTCTTGAATCTCACATTAGAAGCTCTATAGGACAAATGCTTGAATGGATGGGGACCTTAAGAGTGCATCCCAGCTGGACAGAAGATTCTGGACTGTGTAGTGTGTAATACAACCAATTGATCAATGATTAAAAGCTCATTCAAAACTTCTGTCACTCAGAGGAAGCATGCTGTGCATGTGCTTATGTTGTGGGAGAATTCATGTCTCAGTTTTAGGCATTCCATAAATATCCAGAGAAGAGGTTCTGGCTGAAGCTCAGCAGGAAAGAAAGAGAAACACATACCTAGAATCTATCTCTGGGAAGATGAACTACTGGCCCTTCCAATATGTAAGATCGCAGTGCAGTCAACTTGCAACTAAACAGTCAGATGGATTCCTAGAGGAATACTACTACTTGGGGCCTCACTATTGGTTTCATTTGGTGGCTTCATAGACATTCAGAAACAGCAGCAGCTGTATCACCCTAGAAAAGTGAGAGTCTATGCTTCTGTATTCATGGGTAGCCTCCATCTATGCAATCATGAAAACAACAATCATTTGTACATTATTATCTATTCTCCATGGCTGGTGATGAAGACTGGCTATTGACAACTGGCTAAGCCATTTTATGTACTTGGTATTTAGTACCTATTCTATGGTGATTACTTTCTAGTGAGAATTAAAACCTTTAGACTTCATGCACACTATGTCTTTCCACATGTATCTATCTGAAGCTACTTTGTCTTTGATATTTCACTCTTGATTCCATACCCCTGATTAGCCAACCATACTATTGGCCAGTGCCAGGTATTTGTATATTCTCATATGAGAACATATCTTCTATTACAAAAAGTGAATAACCAGGTATCGTACTAATGGTATCTTCTATTAGGAAAATGTTCCCTAAAATTTCAAGGACACCCATGAATATCTTTTCATCTTATATCCACACACAAGAAGATCCATCCATAAACCTAGCTCAGGACCTTTTCCTTCAGCTGGCCATAGGTACAAGATCAGGAAACAATGTTAGTACAACGTTGTTGGGTAACATGGGAGTAGGGCCATTCAATATGCATCCTACTTATGCCTCTGCTTGCCTTATGATTGAACCAGAATGACCTATTTCATTTGCCGGGCCCATTTGACTGGCAAATTGGATGTCTGTTGGCACATACTTCTTACTGGGCAGTTCCAGATGTGTGCTCAATTTGTATCTCATTCTAAATTCTAAATTCATCAGAACTCAAAACTTTGAAGAAGAGTTTTCTTAAAAGGCATACAACTCTCCACTATGCATAGTATGGCCTTGACTCAGAACCCCAGGGACCTTCTGGGGAGATTCTCTAACAAAGGTCTGCATCATTTTCCCATCACTGGCATGTCTGCTAGATTATATGATCCTGACAAAGGTTTGTATCTTTTCCCATCATTGGCATATCTGCTCGATTATGTGATCCAAATACAGGGCTGAAGAGATGCCTGCTGTACAACCTTTTCCTGCTTTGTGCCCTCCCCAAAGCAAGCAGATTTTCATGTTACCAGATATGGTAGAGAGGGATATTGCTGAGAATGGAGTAGGCTGCCTCCATAACCCTAGAGTCTGTCAAGAAGGCAACAAATGCAACAATTTGTCTTTTACTGTGAACAGGATGTTCCAGCATTTCCAGACACTTATAAAATTAACAGTACTGGCAGGTTTCTGAATCTTTATGTTTACATTCCATTCTCTGGAGTATATGTATCTTGCCATAGCTTCCAAGTACCAGTCACTACTTGTTGTCCCACATAATCTTCAAGATAACATCAATACAATGTTTTGTGAGACAACCAGAGGTTTTGATCTCTTCTGCTTTTGTCATGATAAACAGCAGGGAAGTTAAAACTGCCTTAGGCAAAACTGTATATTGCTGCTGTTAATCCATTCCACTTGAATGCAACTCTTTCTCATCCCTCTAACTGAAATAGAAAAGACCCTTTCATTTGAAATTTTAAAAATCTTCTATTAAACTACATTGGTCTAAACAGAAAATTCAAGTGAAATTATAGACGTAAAAATTATAAGAAAACTAATAAAATTCCACATATCAAAATGTATGGGCTACCTTTAAATGCTTTTAAAGGAAAAATCAGATCAATGAACACAACAAAAATGAAAGACTGAAATATATGACTTAAATGACCATGTCAAAAAATGGAAAGAACAAACAATAAATCAAAAGAAAGAATAAATGAATAAATAATAAAGCCAAAAACTGAAATAATGATTCAAGGAATGCTAAAATCATAGATGTATTTTAATAATTTAAAAATGTAATTAACAAAATGTCAAACCACCAGCTAACTTCATCAAGAAAAAGCTGAGGCAGTACAAATAAACACTAATTAATACAAGGGAAATAATCATTAAACTATAGGGTATGGAGTTTTATGGGAAGTCTACACATCTGTATGATTGTTTTGCAAGTTCACAATATCTGTAACAAAAATCATTAAAAAAAATAGTGTGGATTGGGGGAAAAATACACCAAATATAAGATAAGGCCTATAGTTGGTACTAATATTTTGACCATGCTCTTGCATAGTTTGTAACAAATGTTTCACACCAATGTAAACAGTTGGTGGAGGGGTGATATATGAGACCCCTGTGTGATGTTATGTATGTTTATTTTGCAAGTTCACAATCTTTACTGTATACTTATTGTTTATGTGTGTTCATGTATGAATATGCCAATTAAAATAAATAAATAAAAAAGACATAATACTCTCATTTGCAAAACTCTGCAAATCAATTTGAAAGCAGAGATGAAAAATTCTTAGGAAAATAAGCATCAATAATTTTTGGGGGAGGTACAACTTATCATTAATAACAGAAAGCTTAAACAGACCAGTTTTCAGGGGAATTCTACAAGGTTTTCATTTCAGGTATTACCAATTCTATAAATTGTTCCACAGTTTTAAAACGAAGTAAATTTTCCTATTTCATTTTATAAAGAAAGTGTAGCATTGATAGCTAATTCTAATTTTAAAACCCCACAAAAACCCCAAACTATGGGTCACTATCACTTATAAATATCAATGCAACCAAACATGTACTACAGTAGGAAAATAATACAACATGACCAAGTAGGATTCATTCAAGGAATGCAAGGTTGATTCCATATTAGGAAATATAATAATATCATATATTATTAGATATATAGCAAAGTATTAGTATCTTTACAGATGTTGAAAGTGCTTTTGAGAAAATTCAAAACCATTCTTGATTTTTAAAAAAAGCTAAAGACATCACAAATTGATGGAATCAATGGACACTTCTTAATATGATAAAAAAAAATACACATTTGTCCTAAAGCCCGTATCTTACTTAAGTTAGATAAATAGATACATGATAGATATGTAGGTAGGTAGATATATAAATAATAGATAAATGATAAATAAGGAAGAAGTGTAAATCTTCCTTACACTAGAATTCCAATTAATATATGTAGAAGGAATGATGAAAAAATTTTTAAAAAGTGGTAATTGTTTCAGGCCAGAATCATCTATGGATGCTAAAATTAGGAGGCAAAAGATGATGGGAAACGGGACATTTGTTTACCTTCAAAATGTATATCCACAGATAATGTGAATTACAAACATAAAAATAATAGCTTTAGAGATTCTTGTCCATCTACTTTAAGCAAGTGATAAAAGCTAACAGTATCAGCAATCATATGTTACAAACTAAGAAAGGCATAATATCACTTCTTTGATATTTTTGCCAAAAAATGTATAAATTGAAATTAATTATGAAGACACAGAAGGCAAAATCCAAACTGAGGGACATTTTACAAAATAGTTAGTTAGTATCCTTAAAATAGTGAATATTATACAAAAGAAAGAAGATGGATAGCTGCCCCAAATTAAGGAAATTTAAAAAGACATAACAACTAAATGCAATGTGTGACTCTGGATAACCTTATGGATAAAAGGCATAAGAACATAATAGGAAAAAAAAATTTTTAACGTTAAAAATTTTTGAATGTTAAGCAACATAAATTTTCTGGTTTTGATAATAGAAGTGCGGTTATAAAAAGAAGCTGGGAAAGAGCATAGAAAAATTCTGTACACTATTTTTGTAACATTTTTTGTAAATAAAATAAAAAATTAATTTAAAAAATTGACTATTATTTTGGTGACATGTTGGGCAGCAAAGAAAACATTAAACTGTTAAATTACTTGTCTTATTTTTATTATATTCTATTAAGTATTATTTGTAATAATAATTATATTATTGTTATTGGAACAAGATAATCCAATTGAACAACTATTTCTTGTCCACCCAGAATGACTGACATTCTAACTATATAAAACGGGATGCACTGAAGAAATAAAGGAACAACAGTCTTTACCCTAAAAATATTTATTGTCTTAATGAGACTGCATTTCAGTAAGTTCACAAATGTTTCTAGGAACATAGTTTAATATCATTAACATACAGAAATTTATTTCATGATAAACCTCATTGATAAGTAAAGCAATGATAAAATTTTTTTATCTAACTTATGGGCTGTATTGCCTTTATTTGACAAATAACAAAATTTTTAGTAAAACATTAGGCTCTTTTGCAAAATATTTCATGCCATTTTATATAGTAATAATTGCAATTTTTTAAACTTTTTAATTGAAGTTTATCATGCATACATGAACATCCATCCATAAACAATAAGTTCATGGTATAAGTTGTGAACTTGAACTTACAAAACAAACATGCACATCATCACACAGGGCTCCCATATATCACTCTACCACCAACATCCTGCATTCTTGTGAAAAAATTGTTATAACCGGTGAAAGCATTGTCAAAAAATTGCAAATTTTATAGTGTAATGCATCCTCTGTTTTAATTATAAACTGAGATACATGCCATTTCTTCTGACATATATGTTATTACTTCTCTAATCAAGCTCTGTTAATGGAGTTTTGGCAGTAAAATGTGGAGTATTAGGTCTCTCCTTTAGCACTGAATGCACTGGAATAATGGAGGCTGTCAGAAGCAGATGGTGTGTGGTACAGTTTGGCCCTTCTTAAATGAGAACAAAACTAATCAGAATAACAAAGAACGGGTGGTAAGAAAAATGAATAAATAAGAAGATGCAGAGTTTTGGGTCATTTCATTGAATCCTGTTGCCAACACCAGCAACAATATTGAAAAAATGATATTTTCTATACTGTTTGGAAATTAACTGTAGTGTCTACTTTACCCCAGATGATATGGAACTCAGCATAACTGCCCAGATTAATAATAGAGCACTGTGGATCTGCTGTATCTACAGAGAATCTCAAATATCACACAACGCTATTTACTTAAATACAGACACTTTTATTCAATAGGTAAATAATTGTATCAAAAGGGATTGCAAGTAAAAGGGAAAAAAAAAACCAAAATGAAAGCTCCAGCCTAGGTGAACATTTTGTATTAATAGAACTTAGGTGAAAATAAAGGAGGTTGACACTGAGGTCAAGGAATAGAGTATTAGTGGTTATTTAAAATCCAGAGACTCAATTAGCAATGTCAAATATCTGGGAAAATAACAGGCATACTAGCAAGGGTAAAATCCATAACACTTAAATATTGCATGGACCTTAGGTAAATGGTAAAATAGTAATTAGAATAGTTACTGTAATAACATTTCCATTGTCACTAAATAGACCATGTCTAGGTTTGCCACAGCTGCTATGGCAATTACCAAGCAATAGGTTAAATTACCCAACAAGAATTTATTGTTCCATGGTTTTGGATGCTAGAAGCCCAAAAGCAAGTTCTTGACAGGCTGTGCTTTCTCCGGCAGTAAGTAGCATTATGGTGGGATCTTGATGACAATCTTGGACTTCCTTAACTTATATCTCGGTCTCTGTCACATAGCACTCAACTTTATTTTCTGACTTCCTGTTTCTATACTCTGTTGACTACTGTCTGCTTCTAACTGGCTGAACCCAAATTTCCTCTTCTTATAAGGACACTAGTCATGTGGAATAAAGTCTCCCCTGATTCGATTTGGCCTCAACTAAATAGGATTCATTAAACCTCTACTAAAAAGTGAGTCCACACCTTAATAAATAATGACATTTCAAAGGTCCTATGGACCAACGGGTTCATGTTACAGGAATGTGAATTAAGACTAGAAAATGTCTTTAAGGGGGACAGGATTGAGTCCATGTCAGAAGGATTTTAGAGTATTTATCTCTTGCCTATATTTTTAAAAGAAAAATTATCCAACATCTGATTCTACAAAAGAAGTGTCACATTTATTTTAAAAATGTTTCTTTCAAATTATAATTGGTCTCCCTTAGCTGCATTTGAATTTTTATAGCTTAAAACCCCTGTGAGATGACATATGGAAATCAACAAATATAGGTGTAGTTTAATTGTTCCTGGGTTTACTACCCCTGTGGTTCAACCTTTGCTTTATATCAAATATCCAAAATGTCATACTATCCATAGAAATCCTAGGATCTCCACAAAATGCCTAGAGGCTACCATAATGGAGAGGGCAGGAGTAAATATGGGGTTTCATTCTCTTATAATTTTATGTTCAAAATTCTAACTAAAATTTTGTTTACCATTCACCATTTTATCTCTTGAAGTTTCTGTTCTCTTTCTACCTCAACATTCCACACTGTGACCACAGGTTTTCCTCTTTCATTTCCCTAAACAATAATAATGATATTATACACATTTGTAAACTGTAACTTTCATCAAATCTTCAAACACAGTGGAGGATAATGACCTAGGAAACAGAATACAAATTCAAGTTGAAATGAAGATTCAAAATCCTCATTGACCTTTACCACCCAGAGACCTCTTATTATTGACCATGTGTCTTTTTTAGCCTGGCCTAATGGCATGTTGCTGGTCTCTTTTCTCTCCCAACCACATACTCTCTGAAATACTAGGACTGGCAAACATTCCAAATTAATTTAATTTAATTTTGCAGAATAAGTTAGTTTTATATATAAGCTGATCATCTCTAAATTATACAGACCGTACAACAAACCTCATCATTCCCAAAAATGGATCCATCAAAAAAAAAACAAAAAACAAAGATATTTGGATATTATCCTGGAACAAAACAAAGTCAACTTCAAAATAGAAATGTTTTCTCATATTTTGTATTTACTGAAAGAAAAATAATAAATTAAAATAGAGGCAAAGTACACTAGAAAGACAAGTAGACTTAATTCAGGACACTGGAGATTACGCTAAGCTATCTCAAGAGAATTTGTGTGACATTAAATAAATTGTGAGCCTATCTGGGTTTCACTTTCTTATCCAAGAAATAATCATATATTGATACCTGATATGTATTTGAGAGTAAATAAAAAATCTTTTTGAAATAAAGCATAGTTCATAGTATTACATCTGCAAAGAGAATTATTCTTGATTGTCTTTATGGAATCATTTATCTGGGAAAAACACTGGCATTTGAAGGAGACATGCTCCTGCTTGGTGGTGGATGGAAAGCGGACATGGAAACATATTGTGTGATTCCTGCTTCCAATGTCAGATAACAACTGGCAGACCAGGATCCCCCTGCTCCACTAACAAAATACCACCCCAGGATTATTTTAGTCAATCACTGAAGAATGATTCCTTTTATTCCAGGAGAAAAAAAAGTTTAAACCAACAGTGAAAAAACAGATACATTACGTTTCCTTCCTTAATTGTATTCTCAAAAAGGAAAAAAAAAAAAAGATGAGAAGTAATTGTGTAACAAGTGAGGAAAAGACTTTCTCTCAAAAAATGGGAATAAAATTAAGAAATGGCTCAAATTTCCTTTACCATTATGAAGGATAAGAAATCTTCCACAAAACATATTATTATTAAATAAACCAAAACCCCTTGTCCTAAAACGTCATGATATTATCTATGATCAAATATTCTCCTACTTAGGGTTTTTCTCAGGGCAAGCTTAACATCTTTGTTTCTTAAGCTGTAGACTAAGGGGTTCATCATTGGAACAACATTGGTATAAAAAACAGAAGAGACTTTTCCCTCATTTATAGACCCTGCAGAAGATGGCTGGAGATACATAAATGACAATGATCCAAAGAACAGAGAAACTGCAGTTAGGTGGGAACTGCAAGTACTGAAGGCTTTGGACCTGCCCTCAGTGGAAGTGATGTGGAGAATGCTACAGAGAATGAGACCATAAGATATAAAGATGATGAGACTGGGCATGATGAGGTTGATGCCTGATACAATGAGTACAACCAGCTCATTGACGTAGGTGCTTGTGCAGGAGAGCTGGAGCACAGGGAGGATGTCACAGAAATAATGGTTGATGGTGTTGGCCTCACAGAAGGTCAGTCTCAGCAGGCATCCTGTGTGTGCTATAGCACTAGAAAATGCCACCAAGTATGAACCAAAAATAAGGGTGGAGCACACTTTAGGGGACATGGCAATGTTATACAGCAGTGGATTACAGATGGCCACATAGCGATCATAGGCCATCGATGTCAGCACATAGCACTCAGAGATGGCAAGAAAGCAGAAGAAAAAGAATTGTGTCATGCACCCCTGGTAGGAGATAATATTCTCCTTTGATAAAAAGTTGATTAGCATTTTGGGTGTAAAAACAGATGGATAACAGAAGTCTACAAAGGATAAGTTAAAGAGGAAAAAATACATGGGGGTGTGAAGGTGGGAATTCAGTCCAATTAGAGTTATCAAGCCCAAGTTTCCCAGCATGGTGAACATATACATTGCTAGGAAGAGGAAAAACAGTGGGAGCTGGAAATGTGGGTTGTCTGTCATCCCCACCAGTATGAACTCAGTCACAAAAGAGACATTTCCAGTAGCCATTCAGCTCTGGGGGATCTGTGGGGACAAAAGAAAAGCCTTACATTAGAGGACAACCCGATCTTCCTAACATACCTGCTCCCACAGAAGTGAGTTACGCTGTACAGGGGGAATGTTTGAGAGTATACCAACATGCATTCATGGAATCTGCCTTTTTCCTGATACCAAGTGACAGAAATTCCCCTCTACTATAGTCCTGAGAGCTAAATATAAGTAGCAAGCAACTACAACTCATCCCACAGAGTAACGGTCAGTGCTGCAGTATGAAAACATGACCCCTGGAAAACCAAGGGCGAAGGCAGGAGAAAGATAGATTAAGGCATAATCATTTATCTACCTCATCAACTCTTTTTCTACCTAACCCACCCCTCCCTAACAAAATTGAAGGCAGAGGCACTAGGAAACTGGAACTGGCCTCTCATGCACAGTAGACCCTCCTGGGTTGGGAAATAGGAACAACGTTTTAGGATGGAAACTAAGGAACCAGACTTAGAAGAGGTTCAAACTCTTCGCCATTTCACAGAGCAAAAGCCACAGATCTACAAGTCTGAGAGTTCCCTCTATGGAACAGCAACTTACACACTGAGTTGTGGGTACTCAGAGGGCCCTAACATCTCTGAAAATTCTCTGCTGTTCCTCAAACAGATTCTTACACCATTTTTACTTGAGTATCAGGACTGCATGAAATAGGAAGAAAACAGCATGTTTTAATCTCTATACTTACATCTCACAGTAAGAAGGACAAAATATGAATAAAATTCAGATACTCATCCTCCTTATACTAGAAAAATCTCCATATTTCCTGATCTCTGTTATTCTCCCCTGTGGTCCTGAAAGGGAATTTTGAAGCTCTGAGACGGAATTCTTTAATTTTAAGAAGATGCAAAGAAGAAAATTTCCAATAGGCGCCCCCTGGAAGTTGTTTCTCATTGTAACTTTGAGTTTTCTAAACAGCATGGAAAAATACATATGCTCTCTTTGTAATTATTACAGTTGTCATTTTGTAAGGCCAGAAGATTTAATGGGAGTTTGATGATATAATGCACTTGATTATAAAGAAGTGAAACTCTTGCTTAGTCTCTTCCCCAGGGAATACAATCTGTGTTTAATAAGGAAAGAAGGTGACTCTATTTATACCCTGGATCATATTATGTCTTTAGTTCTTTAGGGACTCAATATTTTCCTCAAATTTTCACTTCTCTCTAGAGATTGTGCATTCCCCATTGCAGAGATAAAAAGAAACTTCATGTCTGTACCATCTTGTCTCTGAGGAGAAACCTATTATATTGCTTCTTTCCATCTTTTTGACTGTGGGGATAATTGAGTAGACACTTTAAAAGGGGGATTGCTATCAAATGCTCTATAACCAGAGGTTCTGAGGGAAAAGAGATGGAAGAATAGCCTATTTCTCTGAGAAATAAAACCTTAAAAGAAAGAAAATACAAGCCTCACACTAGGAAAAGTATTTGAAATCATATATCCAGCAAGTAAACTTGCATCCAGAATATGTAAAAACATGTGAAACTTAACAATAAGAATTAAAACAACCTGATACAAAAATGAGCAACATAAATGAACCAAACATTTAATAAAAAAGATAAAGAATCACAAATAAACACATGAAAAGATGGTCAAGATAATTTTTCATTAGGAAAACACAAAGAAAAATCATAATGAGATGCCATAGAATGCCTAAAATTATAAGAATAAAACAGGATAAAACCAACTGTTCCTCGTGCTGGAAAGATGTGGAGCAACTAAAATTTTCATGCATTACCAGTAGGAATGCAAAATGGTACACTGCGGTCACCCCTTGGGCTGAAGTGTGGTTTGCTGGCCTGGCGGGGGAGCAGCCGCGGCAGGCCAAGCCGCTGCCCCCATAATAGGGTGGCTGGTCGGACTCACCGCCACCCCTGAAGGGAGCTCGGCATGGGTGCAGAGTGCCCTCGGGTCTCCCCTTCTCGGCAGCCATGCTTCCGCGGCCGCCCCTCCTCCCGGATGGCGCCACACGATGCCTTGTGGGGCGGCACCCTTCTTCTTCTTTCTCCCTGCGCAGGTGCAGGGCGGAAAATTCCAGTCTGCCCTTTTCCCCTCCCCCGACAGCAGCAACAGCCAGGCGTGGGCGGAAAAATCCAGTCTGCCCTTTTCCCTTCCCCCGACAGCAGCAATAGCCAGGCATGGGCGGGAAACTCAAGTCTGCCCTCCACCCCAGCAACAGCAGTCACCAATCCCTAAACCCTGCCACTTCCCGCAGCAACAGCGACAGCCAATCCCTAACCACCACCCCTCCCCCGTCCAGTACCGCCCACTGACCTTTCGCCAGCAACCAATCAGAACAGGGCGTGGCTTCGACCAATCAGCCTTCCCCAGCCCCTATAAAACTGTTGCCTCTCCCTCAATAAAGTGGACTTGCGTGTTTACCTTGTCTCTGCGGTAGTTCTTCTGCCATGTGCCCTCCAGTCCTGAGAGCCCCCGACAAGGGCCTGGCCTCCCTTGTCCCCAGTTCGTCGCCTGCTTCTCCAGGCGACCCCTTCGTCGCCGGCTTCGCTGGGCGACCCCGTCAGCCGAACCGCGCAACCCCTTGTGAGACCGACCCCTCGTCCCAAGTGGGACCGACCCCTCGTCCAGAGCTGGACCGACCCCTCGTCCGCAGCCAGACCCCACCTCTACCGACCGAGCAAGCCGCCGCAGTACACAGCCAGGGTGGAAAACAATTTGGGAGTTCCTTACGAAGTTGTTCCACTCCAAGCTATTTACCAGATAAATAAAAGCTTATAAAACTATGTCTATAGTTTATTTATCATTCTTCAGCCAACTATTGGGTAAATTAATTCTAGTAATCTATACAATGAATCCTACCCAGTAATACAGCAGCTGAATTATGGATATGTTGGAGAAAATACGGCGCTTACTGGAACACAGAGACCGATTGACTATAGACAAAGAAAGATTTATTGAGAAGCTCTCCCAACAAAGGGGAGCTGAAGTCTCTCTTCAGACCCACACCATGCTGGTGGGGGGGCTGAAGTCTGTTCTTCAGACCCCCTCCCTTGGGAGAGCTTCTCAATAAATCTTTCTTTGTCTATAGTCAATCGGTCTCCGTGTCCCAGTAAGCGCCGTATTTTCTCCAACAGGATACCTGTAGCAGTATGGCTGTATCTCAAATTCATTATTCTAAGAGAAAGGAGTCAAATTTTAAAATTACCCATATTACGATTCAATTTATATGACATTCTGGAAAAGGAAACTATTGCAACAGAAATTATATCAGTGGCTTTCAATGTCTAGGGTGGGAGAAGAGTATATCTATAAAGCAGCATGGGGGAATATATTGATTTTGGAGATATCTCTCTAATGCATGTGTTTGATAAAACAGAACCTAAACTAAAAACTGAGTTTAACACTACTTAAATTATACCTTAAAAGAAAATGTAAACATGCACATACAAGGAATTTGCACTTCACATCTTCACATCTATGAAAATTAGATAAAACTTGAAAAATGCTGAGAACACTACCTCTTGGTGAAGATGTGAAACAATCTTACTCTACCTAGAATAATGGTGGAAATGCAAACTAGTATATCACCTGGAAATGGCTTGCAAATTTCTTTTTTAATTAAGCAAATACAATATGATAAGCAATTTAACACCTGGATATTTCTCAAGGAAAATGAAAGCACAGAATTTAAAAAGTGACTTGCACATACATACTAATAGCAGCATATTAATTATGTCCAATATCTGAACTCAACCCTAATTTCCATCACCTAAAGAATAAATAAGCATATTGTGATATATTCATACAAAACAATATTTCTCAGCAATAATAAAAATGCACTTCTGAGGCGCACAACAAAATGGAATCTGAAAAATTTCATGGTAATTGAAGAAGTAAAAATATCACAAAAGAACATATATTGCACAATTCCATGTTTAAGAAGTTTTAGACCAAACAAAAATGAATCTGAAAGTTAGTTGTGAGGACTGATGCTGAGACCAGCTCAGCAATAGGTCTGCCGGAAGGAAAGGTGACACAGAATTGAAGAAATAAAAGGACAGAAAGAAAGACACAAGAGAGGAAACAAAAGATGGGACCAGGGGGCTTCACTGCTTCTGAAACTGAGAGCCTCAAGCCTAGTTTTGCTGTAGAATTTGAGAGAGGTTCAGTTATTTGTGCATAGAGAGGCCAGGACTCAGGAATGATTTTAAGAAGGAAAAATGGTTTATTGATAGCCTGCCTGACTCCGGAGCTTCCTGGTTGCAAACCCAAGCCCTGAACAAGCCTTTAGAGTTTCTTTTATACAGAGAGGAAAGGTTAAATGGTTCTTTTGTTTCAGTTCTCAATAGGCTTGAATTAGCATATATATCTTCCACATCTTAGGTAAGCTTTTAGCATGGACTTCATACATTCTAGATAAGCTTTTAGCTTATCTTGGTTTGCATTTCCCCTGAATATTCAAAGTCTATAGAGTTTGCACTGATAAACTGTTTTCTGGGACTGGAGTTGTTGCCATGGTCACCAAGGGCAGGACTGCAGCCTCTTATCGTCCCACACCCACAAGTCAGAGACAGCTTAGGTTATCTCTGAAGAGACAAAGAGCCTCCCACCCACAGCCCACATCAGTTTCCCCATCCTATTTATTTGAAAACTTAACAAGCAGCTGTGGGCTACAGGAAGCAACCTGCAACATCTACAATAAGGTAATTTACAATAACAGGAAGCAACTTAGAACATCTTGTACAATAACAGGAAGCAACAAATAGGTAAGCCAATTTCCCACAACAGACTGACTCCAAAAGGGGAAGAGGAGATTCTGGAATGTTGGAAGTAGTCTATATCATGCACTTGGTGGAAAATGGATAAGTAGGTCCTTAAGTGTCATCAAGCTGTATACATAAGATTTCTAAATTTTATTACAGAAATTTCACCCCAAAGTTTTAAAAGTAGAAAATATAAAAGTTCAATATTTTGAACCATCTATTGTTCAAAAGATCCACTGAGAAAAGCATACAAAATTAGAGTTTTTGTTTTTTTTTTAAACACATCTCTGAACTTTAATAAAACTCACATATGATGGGAACTCCATTCCCTTACAGGTCACCATTAAACAGCATAAAACTGAGCTAGTTGGAGCAGTACTTTTATGGAGGAAGGAATTCTGAGGTCTACATAAAAGAAATTCTGACTTTTATTAATAAATTTACTTCCTACAACTTGGAGGAAGCTGGATGGATCTGAGTAAAACACATATAGGGATTCCAAAAAGAAACTGCAGCTGTTCATCTCTTCCATCTAAGCTTTGCAACCTTAAGAGTCACAAAATATTACACTGAGGTTCTGTTTTATCAGTACTAATGGCCAAGCATGAGTATGTATGGTTTATTTAATAACTGTGTTACATTTTGAGGACACTTTATGGCTATAAAATAAATAGTAGCTAAAGGGTCATAAAGTGTCTCCCAGGGCTGACACGTGTCACCTAAGAATGTGCCGTAAACTTACTTAGGAGATTTTATTAGTTAGGCCTACTTTAACATAGATATACCTAATTTTTAAAAAATTGTTTGCTTTTAGCTGATGTTTATAAGAATAATTCATAATTTTTTCAGTGAAATAAATAATTGATAATTGATCAAGACTAAAGATAGGTAGAAAGAGGGGAGAGACCTCAAATTTGAGTTATACCTGGATAGAGATCCTTTCCCTAATTGAGCTGCACATCCTCCTAGTTGTACAGTGCCCACAGTACTAATATGTTTCTGCTGTTATTTTAGTAAGACCACTGTTTAAATGAACTTATTAAAGTTTTAGATGATGACTAAGCCTTCTCTTTAATGTAGATTGAGGCCAAGGGGAAATGTGATCCCTGGGCACTCTCACCCAAAGCCCCAAATATGACAAGGATGATGACGATGGCACCCACGGCTAAGGGACAATCTGGGGGCAGTCACTGGGGCTTGGCACTCCTCAATCTACAATGGGGAAAAAAGCCTTGTGAGACCAAAGTGGGTCTGGAGGGCCCTGTTTACTTTCTGCTATGTTGCCACCCTCTACAGATTTTATGGATGTGTCTCTGCTGTGAAAGTTGCCCCCAGGCTATGCCTGCCAAAACTGTTGTTAAGACCTCTTGAGCACCCCAGTAAGGATGGGCATCCTGGGATGGGATCCCAGGAGGAGGACAGTAGGATGATGGGGTACACCCCTGGAGACACCCCAGGATTGCGGAGCCACTGCCAGCTGGGGGTCTCCAGCCCCTGCTGGGCCAGAGAGGATGCTCGCCTCAAGGGTCTGGCCACAAAGAGGACGTTAACCCAAAAACCAAGGCAAAAATGACAGTTACAAAGATTATCTACAGCTGTCCACCCACAAGGGCGTTAAACGAATACTCCCCAACAGATCCCTGGGCTAACACGGAAGCCAAGTCCAAGAAATCACCAAAGTGCACACTGCCCCGGACCACCGTCTTTCCGCGCACGCCCACAAAACTCCTGGACTCCTGAAGGGGTGCCCCGCACCTCAGAGGCTTACCCGGCGCTTCTAGCTGAACCCGAGCCACATGCCCAAGACCCACGGGCTCAGCTTGAGGTGCCGGTGCTAAATCCTGGGGCGCTGGAAGGATGACCTGGGGGCGCCGCGTCCCCAGCTACAGCACAGGCGCCGCCGCTGCCTCCCGGGGTGAGGGAAAGAAGCAGCCGCCGCGGCCAGGCCAGCCCCGAGGAGGAGGGCGTGCCCCAGACACCACGGGATAGGAAATAAAGTCAATCCCCGACGCGCACAGTAATTCTAGGCCAGCTCAAAGACAGCACGCAAAGGAGGAATAAGGCCCTGCAGGCTGTACCATGTGACTGGATTAAAAAGCCTCTGCTACTCACCGTCAAAGGCTGCAACAGTGGGCAGCTGTCTCCAGAAACGCAGGGATCGATTCACTGCTTACAGGCCCCGTCAAAATCATCCAAAAACGCAGCCGGGTGGGGCCCCAGGTCCACTGAGAGCAGCTATAATCCGCCCCCACACGTGTTTCGATGGCTGTTCAAGGCCTGGCACACGGCCTGTCCCTTCATAAAGTTACTTACCGCAGAGCCGCTCGTGGCTAGCGCAGCACTGAGGGAGGGCCCGGGCAGCTTCCGCCCCGAGGCACGCTCCAGCGGGTCTACACCGACGCAGTCCCTACGTGCAGGGCATCACCGGGGTGTACAAACGAGCGACTCAGGCACCCGTGCCTTACACTCATTTGAGGAGTGCTCTCCCCACAAGACAAACTCACTCTTCTGGCCCTGTTGCCAACAGTCCTACAAAGAAATCAGTGCCTTGCAGGCACTCATCAAACTAAAAAATAGAAAAGACAGCCATCTGCTAGCTGTTGGTGGAACAGCTAACCCTTTCTTCTGCAAACAACTTGGCTAAAAGTTTCACCCTGAACCCCATTCCCTGGGGAGCCCAGTGAGCCACCCACAGAAGGATCAGGGCAACCTATATTGGCAGCTGTGCCAAGGGGGGCTTCCTAATTGTCTCATCTCTGAGAAGCCCCCAACGTTGCTGAGACTCTCCTTGATGCTGACATGACACGTCAGTGCACCCACCAGGACAAACAAGCTCCAGACCTCCAACAAGGGTGGGGCCCTGCTTGCCTGAGGGGTACAACAGTCCTCCCTAGGGACCCCACAGGATACAATTCCCTATTTACCAAGTATTGTTATTTGGGGGACCCCAAAACCCAAAAATTCATGGCCTCATTAGACATCAGACGCAGATTACTCCATATGAGCAGTGCAATGCCCTGACCCCACAGAGCCAATTGATGACCTGGGAGTGAGGGGAGTGATTCTGAGACACCTAGACCAAGCCCAAGTCCTATGAGCTGACAATCAAGGGTGCCCTCTAAGGGCCAATAAGGCACCGTAGCCTTTCCATGTATTTAACATTCCTCTATATTGTCTCTAACAGGGCAGTGCAAAAACAAGACCGGGGGAGTGGATGTGGCTCACACTGGTGAGCCCCTGCTTACCACAGGGGAGGTCCTGGGTTCAGTTCCCCATACCTCCTAAAAACAAAAAATCAACAAACGATAAGCAAACAAATGATAAAACCACAGGCGAGCCAATGTGGCTCAGTGGTTGAGTGCCAGATTCCCATATACGAGGTACTGGTTTCAATCCCTTGCTCTCATTCCTCAAAAAATTAATTAATTAATTAAAATTGAAAAAATAAGCCCAGACTTATGTGCATGGTAGAGGCAGGTATTCTAAAACGCAACAACTCACCTTTCAACTCACCAGTCAGGCCTGTACCTCAAGCCAGAGAGAAAAAATAGAGACTGACAGTTAATTACCATAACCTCAACGAGGCCATGTCTCCTCTCAAAGTTCAATGCCTCTTCCAATTACTTACTGTTATTTACCTGGGCAAGATGTTACATTCAGTGCCAAAACATACGCATACACACACACACACACACAAATCAGGCTCAACTCAATATCCTTTTCATAATCTAACAATATGCCTTTATGCAGTTCACAAAGGGCTCCTTCAAGAGCCCCCTACTGGCCTGTGGCAGTTTGATACTATTTATGAATTCCAAAAAAAGATATAGATTGTTTGTAAACTGATCGTTCCTCTGGGTATGATATCCTTTGATTGATTTATATTCAAAGGTTTTGAGTTTACTTAAGCAAATCATTTCAGAGCCTTTGATTCCACCATGTGAGTGGGGCATGGCTCAGGGTTGAGTCCCCACTCCCTTGGGCTATATAAATGGACACTCAGTCAAGGAGACACACAGAAGATATGGAAGAGGAGAGAACTTGATCATTTTGGTCCTACCATGTGACAGAAGGAGAAGGCTCAAACAGCTAAAACCCTAGTGAACCATTCACTTGATAGTTTGCAGCTGAATAAACCAGAACCCTGAGCAGCTGAGAAGGCCTGGAAAGAAACCAGCCCTCCAACCTACAGCTGAGATTGGAAGAAGCTGGGCCCACGGAGCCTTAAGAGGAAGAGGAAGGCTAAACCTTCACAGAGATCAGCATCCTTCTTGCATCAACATGTGGCAACAGACTTTGGTGAGAAAATAATTCTGATCCTTGAGTTGGACTCTTTAGGGTCTTTTAACTATAAGCTTTTACTCCAAATAAATACTCTTTATAAAAACCAACAGATTTCTGGTACTTTGAATCAGCAACCCTTGGCTGATTAATACATGGGCCATGCACTATGCTGACAAAAATCTGACTGCCTACCATTTGTCGTCTAAAGTCTACCTATACAAATGACATTCTCTTGGCCAGTAAACAAAAACACAAAGACAGGCCCTCACATTGAACAGCCACCTCCTGACTCAGCAGAGATGGGCAATCCCTCTCAAAAAACACAGGTGCCTGTCACTTCCATCAAATTTCTGAGCTACATTTAAAGTGAAAGAAAAAAAAAGCCAAAAGACCTCATAGCCATTCCACCTCAAACTCCTCACTCTCAGGGCTCCCAATTCGGCCAAGGAGACCCAACACATTGTCATGTTCAGGGCATTGTTTAATAGATCCCAGGGTGACATTTTCCCTTTGGCTCCATCTACATCAAAGATGAGTCTTAGACCCTGTCTATGGTTGAGACAGGTTTATTTTAAGCAATGCTCTTACAAAGATACCTACAAGAACCTGTTGGTGTCAGGGACACTTTAGAGTGTACAGGACATGCACTTATTGACTAACATGATCTCTGTCCTTCTAACTAATGGTGGGCTAAATATTGATAAACAGAGGGTAGAGACTCCCCAAATTCTGAGAGTTACCTCCAGACAGAGTCCCTCCTGGACAGTTGGTTACACAACCATTACATCAACATGCTCCTGCTGCTACTCTCATTAGAGCACTGCTTAAAAAAAACCTGTTTAAACATCAGATGGTGCCTAAGATTCAGCCTTTATGCAGATGGAGCCATGGTGAAAATGCTGTACTGGGGAGTCTGCCACTCAAATACTCAAACATGATAAAAGCAAATTTCAATGTGAGTAATTTCAATTTAACTCTAAGTTTATGACTAATTTTATGTGTCAAATAACAACAACAAAAACCTGAAATTAATTTAAAACCCAGGTATGCAAAGAAGCAGGACTATCCAGCCCATATTAAGAAAAATAACAATTTGTTGAAAGATACTCAGAAATAACAAATATGCTGAATTTAGTAGACCAGGAAAATAAAGCAGCTATTATCAGTGTATTTCATTTTCAAGGAAGTAGAAGAAAGAAATACCAGCAGGCTGAGTAGTGATATGAAAGAGATAAAAATCCAAATTAGAATTCAAGTGATAATAAATGTCATGTCTGAATTTAAAAATATACTGAATAGGATCAATAACAGATTACACACAGCAGAAAAACGTTATTGTACATCTTGAAGGAGTAGCAAAAGAAGAACAAAGAGAAAAAATACTATGAAATTGAACAGAGCCTTATTGAACTATGTGGCAACCTGAACCCCAAAGATGCCTACAAGTATCTAATACACGGGTATTTGGAATCCCAAAAATGGAGAGAAACAGAAAAAATATTTGAGGAAATGACCACATTTTTTTCAAAATTAGTTAAAATTGAAATAGTAGAGATTCAAGAAACTTTTAAAAAACTCCATGCAGTAAAGAAGCATGAGGATAACTTGTCCCAAGTACATGATGATCAAATTGCTTACAAACAATGATAAAGAGAAGTTTTAAAGTCAGCCGAAGGATAAACAAAAGACACTTGACATCGAGAACAACAGAAGTAAGAATGACAGCAGAATTATTATCAGAACAAGGTAAATCAGAGGTCAGTGGATTAACACCTTTAAATTACTTTAATAAAAAATATCTGAGGAAACGGACTTGGCCCAGTGGTTAGGGCGTCCGTCTACCATATGGGAGGTCCGCAGTTCAAACCCTGGGCCTCCTTGACCCGTGTGGAGCTGGCCATGCGCAGTGCTGATGCGCGTAAGGAGTGCCCTGCCACGCAGGGGTGTCCCCCGCGTAGGGGAGCCCCACGCGCAAGGAGTGCACCTGTAATGAGAGCCGCCCAGCGCGAAAGAAAGAAAGTGCAGCCTGCCCAGGAATGGCGCCGCCCACACTTCCCGTGCCGCTGACGACAACAGAAGCGGACAAAGAAACAAGACGCAGCAAACAGACACCAAGAACAGACAACCCGGGGAGGGGGAGGAAATTAAATAAATAAATCTTAAAAAAAAAAAAATCTGTCACTCTAGCTTTCTTTACCCAGTGAAGATATATCTTTGACTAATTAAGAGTAAATATTTTTAGACATCTACAAATTAAAAATTAGAATCAGTAACCAATAGAGCATATGTAGTATATAATGGTACAGATTAACAGAACTGCTTCTTTTGCATCCAGTATCAACCTGTTAAAAAAATCTGATGTGATAAAATCTGAATCCATGAATGTTTTTGTTACTTGGTAATGATAAACAGCATAAATGAAGGATGCATAGAGACTAGAGTAGATTACTGCCCTCAAGGAGACTTCAAACTTAAGCAAGTATAGCTTTAAAATTATAAATCATGTTTTATTGTTAACAATGTAAATTGTTTGTTTTTACCAGTATTTTACCAGTTGTAAATAAGAATTTTTGCTTATCATCTATTTCCAGGCACAACTATTTTGCAAGTGTAAGCCATTGTTTTTGTAGAGTAATGTTGTATAATATAAGCAAATACATTCCCAGAGCTGCAAATTTCACAGCTGGATTTAAAGAAGTAGTCAAACTATTATGATAAAATTGCATTTAGGGAGAAATAGTTAAATAATAAAATAAAGTTATTTCTTCATTAAATAAAAGGTCACATAGATATTTTCTCCGATTCAGGTCAAGCCTGACCAAGCATTTCAGATTTTCAGATGATATGATCAAGGCCTGGTTTCTCTCAATCCTTTTCTTGGTCCTGCTACCTCAATGTTGCTTCCAATCAAAATAGGTGTCCTCTGTAAGATCACAGGATGGGCACTGATGGGCGAATGGTTGCCAGCTACCCTTACGCAAGGATGAACGTGTGAAAAGCATCATACCCGATGCCTCAGGTTTGGGGGGCTTGATTGCCAAAACCAGAAAGGGCTACTTCACTTACTGAGATCTAAGAAATGCCTGTGTGACTGTCCTTCTAAGTCATTCATTAACTCTGGAAGTCAGTCAAGCTAGACAAAAAGTGAGAAGTCAGTTGGTTAGGACAAATTAGGAAACAAGAATTTCAATTTAATAAAGAGGAAAAATTGAAGATTGTGACCAAATACACATGATATGAAGACAGATGAATTAATTCAAGACAAATAAGATGGAGCCAGTTCGGCCCTGAGAGACAGAGAAATTGGACATGCAGAAAGAAGCTGGGAAGAAAAGATTCTTTCTATGTGCTTAAAAAGATGTATGAGCCCAGCAAGGACTGGAGGAAACCACTGAGTTGAGGAAAATTGATTGACTTATGTCTTATCTATTTTTCCTTTATTGCTCCAGAGTTTCCTTTTGAAATATCCAGCATGAAAAATCTGTTGTATAGTGAGAATAATATTAATAATAATAATAAAGTCTTGGACAGACTAAAAATGTTAACAGTGTATCTTGGGTGTGCAGAAATAATGGTCACAGAATTGGAATCAAACAGAAGTAAATCAAAGGATATGAGAAAATTCAGAGGAAAGAATATGAACTATAGAGCCATCTTATCTCATCTACATATTTTCTCCACAAAATATTTTGTATACATTATTTAAATAATTCTAGATAAAGCTAAAATGTCTATCAAATATTTACTGAAAGTAAACCTGAAAAAACCTCACAAAATTACAGTATTCATCATCTCACAATTTCAAAATTATAAGACTTTATGTATGAATATTTCTCCATCTATGAAGACATTTACTAAAATTGAACTATACAGTAAGTACACCCAACTCACTTAACCTAATTTGCATCAAATTTGAGTAAATAAGCTATTTAACAACTACCTCCCTGTAATTGTCAGGCTAGGTTATTGAAACCTAAACATGTAATGACTTAAACGATACTGAATAAAATATTCTGACAATATTTTGTTTTATTACCTAAGTACATATTACACTGATTTTTTTTTCATTATTTTTTAAACCATTCATGTATGTTTCATGAAATTTTCGATATGCATGTTAACTTAGATGATAAGAAAATTCAGTAGTTTTATTATATGCTGCATTATTATGAATAATTTCAAAATTATCCAAAATTTGAAACAAGTATTATGAGTATTTTATTTTTAACATATATACAAACGAAGTATCATTATAATTCTTAATGAAAATTTGTGCTTGATTCTAGAATATAATTTTTTTCACATTTTCTAAATTAAGCAGTAAATGATTAAGAGTAGTTAATTTAATAACCACATCATTTTAAAACTCACCAAAATAAGACATATTGAAAGCAAAAGTAAGTAACATAATTCAAAATTATTTTAAAAATCATCCAGAAATTTAAACAATTGAGATCATATCTAAATAGTGTACTAGCTCTTTCCCTCTTTGACAAATTTAATGTTAAACAAATTTGTAAACAAATTTCACTTTTTAATTTCAAATATTTCAGAATAACAAAGAAACCATGAATTGGAGAAACGGTGTGCAGTATTAGAGCAGTCACACTGCAATGAGCTTGGATGCCCCTGAAAGTATACTTCACCTGCAAAGGGAGAGATGTCCCTGGTATGGGGAGACTGCATCTGGAAGTCTCTGGAGCAGCGACCATCAGGATCCTGAGCCTGGCTTAGATCATTAAGACTGCAGTACCTAAAGCTGCACACCCTGCTTTTTGGGCCCCTCAGCAACTCCATGTTCCCTGTGCCCCCTCTGTGTGTGCTTCCTGTAACTGGCCCTCAGGTGGTCGACCAGGTCTTTGGTTTCACTGTTGAATGGAGAGCTGAGTGCTGTGTTGTCTCACTGCTCTTGTTTCCAAAGCACGGACTGCTCTGTGATACCAGACCACCTCCACTCTGAACCTCCCAGAAGACTATTTCTGGGCTAAAAAATACCAAAGGAATCAGATGAGAACTCCAACTTTGCCAGGTTAAACCCGATTGGCCTGGCATCATTCCATAAGTAGCAATGTAATAGGTTGCTGAGATTTCTAACTCCAGGTTTTTCCTGAGAGTTAAACCTAGAGTTAATGCTTTTTCAAGTTGTCATTTAATCTACTTGAAACAAAGTTATAATTAATAGATTAAGTTTTAATGCAAAAATATTTTCTGTTCCCTTGATATATGTTAATATGGGGTTAAATGTAAAACAAAATGTTTTCAATTGAATTGTTTATGGAATAGCTATGATATAACAAGAGGATAAGAAAAATGTATAACACAATATTCATGTCTTTTAGCATTTCATCAATTTACAGATCCAAAACTTCCAAACATTCAATAGTTATAAATAAGCTTATATATTGTAAATTATTTTACATCTAATTATCTTTTATATTTTGAATTTGAATAATTTTGATTATATATATTATAAAATATGACTTTATTTTTTAAAAGTAGGTGATTAGATATGCTAGCTCAATATAGGAATATACATTCAAGCTGTAAAATATAAATTCAGGCTGTCTGTTCACTCATATACTACCAGAAAGTGCTGCTGAATATTATACAGGACTCAGACTTTTCTGTTAGGTCTGCAATTCACATGATATTTTCAGTTAAGTACCAAGAATTTAGAGAAATTAATGATATATACCTTACTGTATGTCTTTATTGAAATGTGATATTTAAATATATGTACTTCAGAGCAAAATTCAAACCAAATAGTTTTAAGCTATTTAACCAGGTAATTTAATGGATAAAGCTAAAAGAAGGCCAGTAGTAGAAACTATGTATTCCAGTTCTACATGGGGAATAATTTTAAAAACAGTTATGGTGGTGAGATAAATAAAATATATGTAAATACCTGTTCTCATACTATTGCAAATAATTGCAATTTGATTTAAGTAATGTCCTTAACTGGTGTTATTATATTCTGTGGCTATTTTCATATACCATTGTCATCAAATTTTTCAGAACTCATGATACATCTCATAAATATAGGAATTACAGACATACTTAACTAGGTCCTCTGATACATATATCATTTGCCTATATGTAAATATTTCTTTCATAATCTCATTGAAAGTAGTGGTCAACAGTTTATTTTCTAAGTATCACACAAAAAAAGGAGAGTTTGTGTGGAACTCTACCCTCCACTGTTTTTATTTATCATGAATAATTAATCTTTATTTTCAACAAAATATAAAATAATAGCATAATTTCTAATAGGCTTTTTAAAATTATACATGCTACTATGAAAATTATGGCATGCCTCACCAGGGAGGCTTGTCCTCACATTCTTCAGCCTCATCATCACAGGAAGTGATCAGGTCATTTTTGTTATTCTTTTTTCATTTTTAAGGTAATTTTATTGAGATATATTCATATACCATTCAATCCATCCCAAGTGTACAATCGATGGCTTACAATATAACCACACAGTTGAGCATTCATCACCATAATCAATTTTAGCTCATTTTCATTACTTCAGAAAGAAAAAAAACAAACCCTATTCCTCAGCAGTCACCTTTCAATCCTTCTATCCTTTCCCCACCATACATAACCTCTAATCTAATTCCAGCCTTATAAATATATTTATATTTACGTTTTATATAAATGGAGTCAAGATATCTGTCAAGCAAGTGACCTTTATCTGTCATTACCTTATTATGCAGAACATTTCCAATGTCCCCAAAATGCCCCATGTTACTCTCTCCCTCCCCTCAGAACCTCTGGTGACCACTGTGTTTATATCAATGTTACAAGTTCTTCCATTTCTAAAATAATAATAAGTCTACTTTGGTCCATACTTGCGTTCCCCCCTTGGTTTGTTCATTCCTCAATCTTGAGGATTTGGGGATGGTGACGACCATTCTGTTGCTGATTGAGTTGGGGCTTAGGTCCCATGGGCAGATGTATGGAACTGTCTTGCTTGTAGTTGTAGATACTTTGTTTTTTGGGATGGGCATTGCCCAACATCATCATTTTGTCAGGTGTCCTGGGCAAGTCTGATGAACTGGAAAGTAGGTGTTGGCTGCAGCTCTGCTGAGATTCAGAGCTAAACCCACATATGAACAGACCAAATATTTAAGTGTCTGGGACATATATTAATGGGTATAATGCTGATTATAGTTCAAATAAAAGGGTAGAAGAACCATTAGAAGGAAAATTATAAATGAGTCTGTGTTACATTGGGAAGATAGGTTAATATATACAAAGTAAGGCCCACTGATGGGGTAACAATTTCCTGAGGTTGTCTGCCCTACCTAAAGTGTCCCAAAACTATTTTAAAAGTTAAAATAATACCTTTATTAAACTACTTGTGAGTAAAAATAGAAATACATACTGAAATTACAGATGTAAAAATATAATTCAAATTATAATGTAATACTATATATATATATGTCTTTGTGTGTGAGTGTTTGTTTTTGTTTTTTTTAAAGAAGGTACCAGGGAATGAACCCAGGATTATGTACATGGGAAGCAGGTGTTTAACCACTAAGCTATATCCACTCCCCAGTGAAAGTAGTTTTTCTCATTTGTTTGTTTTTGTTTTTAGGAGGTACCAGAAATCTAACCCACAACCTTGTACATGGGAAGAGGACACTCAAACACTGAGCTACATCCATTCCCTAATACCCTATAGGAAAATTTATGTGGCATATTACAAATTAATCATAGGAAAAATCACTACAATAAGCACTTATGAGCAAAAATGAAATATTTAAATATATTACATAAAGGTCCAGAAAAAAATTTAAAAAGAAAAAAAATAAATAAAACAATGAAAATACATAGAAGAAATACTAAAGATAAAAGCAGATTTATTTTATCCTGCAAATAGAAAAACTGCAGAAAAAATTAAAAATAAGTTAAGAAAATAATAAACCAACTGCTAACCTGATCAAGCAAAATGTGGTCAGGATAAATAAAAATTAATAAAAAAGAAGTAAATATTAAACAATGAACAAAAAATAAATTTATCAGAGAACACTATGGATATGAACTTGTATGCTGAGTTTAAAAATTTCTTAGGGATAAAGGTCAATATATTTTTTACAGAGGTACAAATTGTCATTAGAGAAAAAGAAGATTAAATTGACCCATTTGTGCAGAAGAGAGAGTAAAAGTTTTGAAGGAACTATGCCACAATATATAACCAAGCAGATAATTTCATAGGGGACTTCTAACCAACCTTCAATTTCTAGGTAGTCTCAATGCTCTGTAGATTGTTCCACAGTACTAGACATGGATCAAAATGCTTCCTAATGCTTTTAATAGGGCAAGTAAACATTAAAAGCTAAACTCGATAGCAAAGAGTAAGGGAAAAAACAAAACTACAGGTCACTATCAAATATGAATATCAATGCAAAAATACTAAATATTTTAGAAGCAAGAAAAACACACAAAATAATAAGAAAATAATGTAGCATGATTAAGTGGGATTTATTCCAGTAAAGCAATATTGAGTCAATATTTCCAAGTCCATTAATATCATATTAATAGATCTAAAGAAAAATATTGTTTATCTTCATAGATATTGAAAAGGCTTTTGACTAAATTCAAATGTTTTCTTGATTAAAAAAACAACATTCAAGAAAATAGAATTAATGGGACTGATGGACACTTTCTTAATATGATAAAATAAATACACATTTATGCTAAAGTCAGACTTTTACTTTGTGGAGCAACATTAGAGGTATTTCTCTTAAGATCAGGAACAAGGAAATGTTTCCTCCCAAATCTATTACTATTTATTGTGCTAGAAAACCTAGCCAATGCAATTAGACAAGCATCAATTAGGTATTGCTGATGGGGATGCAAAATGGTGCATCTGCTTTGGAAAACAGTTTGGCAGATCCTCAAAAAGTTAAATAGAGAGTTCACTCCTAGGTATATACACAAAAGAATTGAAACATCTTCACAAATAAACTTGCACAGAAATGCACACAGCAGCATTATTCATGATAGCCAAAAAGTAGAATCAAATGCCCACCAAATGAGGTAAGGATAAACAAAATGTGTTATATCCATAAAAAAGAATAATATTCATGCATTAAAGGGATTGAAGTACTGATAGATGCTACAACTTGGATGAACATGGAAGTCATTCTGCTATGTGAAACAAGGTTGACATGAAAGGCCACCTATTGAATGATTTCATTTATATGAGAAATCTAGAGTAGGCATTAGTGGTTGCCAGTAGTTGGAGGGCAGTGGGAATGAGAAGAGACTGCTGATGGATGCTGGATTTCTTTCGGGTTGATGAGAATATAGTGGTAGTAATTGTACAACTTTATGAATACACTAAAAACCACTGAGTTGTACCATTAAAAGTGTGAATTTCCTGGAGTGTATTTATCTTAATAATAATGTCTCAATATGCTACCCTTCATGTGTAAAAATAAAGGAAATTTTATATCTCTGTTTGTGTGTCCATATATTACAAAAAAATCACGGGAAAAGTAAAACAGAAATTGATAGGATTGGTTAATAGAATAGATGAAAATAATGTGAAAAAACTGGAATTGAGATTGGGTATACTTCTGAGTATTCCTTTCTGTACAGTTCTGGCATCTAAAATCATTTTAAGTTTCATGTTTTCAATAAATGTATGAATAATTAAAATCAATCAGGATATTGGAAAATCAAAATTGAATATCAACAGTAAGAAAACAACTTAACTTTATTACAAATAAACCTGAAAGCAATGGGGGAAAAAGAACTAAGCTAAGTAACTTAGGAAAACCTTATATTTACATATATATATGGTTAAGGGCAAAAAGATTATGCATATACTATACTCTAGATGGTAAATTTATTTTTCACAGAAGTATGAGTTAGCAATTCTAAAGCTAGTTGAAAAAAATTTAGAAAATAAGCAATACAATTGTAAATATCTTAAGCAAGTAAATAGATAAATTGTGCACACTTTGCTAATAATGGAAAGCTAAATTTTTTACAAATAAGAAAGGAAGTGACAGTTACAATATGGTCTTGGTTTGGAATCAAAAGCATCAATGTAAATTCAATGTTTTAATTTAAGTTCACATAAATAGATTTCAAAATTGATATACATACATCCATTTCCTTGCTTTGCTTCTTGCAGTATTAGAAGTACCATGTTGTAATAAGCCCAGATTTCAGATCCTTGTATATATATGCATATATATATATGTGTGTGTGTTTATACATATATATATATATAGGATTCGCATATGCATCCCTCGCTACCCTTCCCACACTTTCCCACATTAACAACATCCTTCATTAGTGTGGTACACTTGTTATAATTGATGAACACATTTTGGAGCATTGCCACTAAGTGTGGATTATAGTTTACATTGACCATTGCTTTTAAATAGCATTTTCAGAAAAAAAGAACCAAGGATACTTGAAGAAGTGGCTGAATCAAGGGCAAGGATGAGTCTGGACTAGCTTGTAGTAAAAGAGGGTAGAGAAGTACACAGCAGATTAGTAAGGAAAGAAATTGTAGTAGTGATGTGGAGAGGGTGGCCATGTTGGCTGCTGATGGTTGGTAGAAGGAAAAAGAGATATGGTGTGGGGACATTTTCAGGATTTGGAGTTGTCCTAGGTGGTGCTGCAGGGATGGATGCTGGACATTGTGTGTCCTGCTGTGGCCCACTGGGTGGACTGGGGGAGAGTGTGGACTACAATGTGGACCACTGCCCATGTGCTGCAGCAGTTCTCCAGAATGTATTCGCCCGGTGCAGTGGATGTGCCACAATGATGAAAGAGGCTGTTGATGTGGGAGGGGTGGCATGGGAGGGGTGGGGGGGGAGGTATATGGGGACCTCATATTTTTTAAATGTAACATTTAAAAGAAAATAAAGAAGAAGAAGAAAAAAGAAGTACACAGCGATTAAAAGACATTCCAAAAGGATATATGAGTAAGACTGAAGGAGTTCCAAATGGCCAGAGGCAAAATGTGAAGTAATTGGAGCAATGAAAGAAATAACGATGGCAATTGATTATAACTCATATTTTAAAACAATTATCCATGAATCCATGCATATATTATTAAAATGAATGAATGGATACCTAATAGCTAGACAGATAGAGAGATGATAGATGATAGGTAGAAAAAGAAAGAGAAAGAGGGAGAGAGAGTGTCAGAGAGATAAATAGAGACAGAGAGAGACCAGATAGATAAGGAAAAAGGGAAAGACTTCATTAAGGTAGAATTTCAGTTAATATATGTAGAATGAATGATGAAATATGACATCACAATTTAAAAAACATCTAAGTAATCATTGTTCCAGGTAATAATCATCAATGAGTGCTAAAATTAATGGGAAAAATTGATGAGAAACATTATATTTGTCAAACCTCAAAATAAATTGCCACAAGATAATTTTAATTTCAAAAGTAAAATTAATAACTTTACAGTGAAGAAATCTGACCATATGACCTTAACCAATTGATAAAGTTAACATTATCAATAGTGATATGATTTATGAACTAAGAAGGGCACAATATCACTTCATATTTTTGTCAAAAATACATAAAATGAAATTAATTATGAGGAAACTTCATACAAATCCAAACTGAAAGACATTTTACAAAGAGATTAGTTAGTTTTCAAGATGGAATGTTATGCAAGACAAAGAAGACTGAAAAATGGTCTCATATTGAAGACTAAAAAAACCCATAACAACTTAATGCAGTATGTGATCACAGACTATCTTATGCATTATAAAAGACATAATTGGAACTATTGGTGACAGTTGAATATGGTATAATTATTAAGGAGGATTAATATTTTTGTTTTGATAATGGTACTGTGTTTAAATAAGGAACTGAAAAAGAGTACAGTGCTATTCGGTACACTATTCTGCAATATTTTTTGGAAATAAAATGCTTAAAATAAAATGAATTATACATAAATATTGTAAATGGTATTATTTTGGTGACATAATAGGTAATTTGGGAGTTTAATGATTTTTTACGGAGTCTTAATTATTGTTGAAAATATTTTTATTAAAATTATTTGCAATAATAAAATAATTTATTGTTATTTAAAAAATATAATTCAATTCAACAACCATTTCTGATTACACCATAATGTCTGACTTTTAAAATATATAAAGCAGGAAAAGCATTGGAGAAATAAGGAAATATAACCTCTACCTGAAAATGCTTATTGACTTTTTTGTTTCAAATTCTACTCAATTTATTAATTTTTAAAAAAATATTACATTCAAAAAATATGAGGTCCCCATTCACCCCCACCGCCCCCACCCCACCACTCCCCCCACAGTAACACTCTCCCCCATCATCATGACACATCCATTGCATCTGGTGAGTACATTTCTGGGCATTGCTGCACCCCATGGCCTGTGGTCCACACTGTAGTCCCCACTCTCCCACGTTCCATCCAGTGCGCCATGGGAGGACATACAATGTCCAGCAATTGTCCCTGCAGCACCACCACAGACAACTCCAAATCCCGAAAATGCCTCGACACCTCATCTCTTCCTCCCATTCCCCGCACCCAGCAGCCACCATGGCCACTTTTTCCATACCAATGCCACATTTTCTCGAATATTAACCACAATAGTTCATGAAGAGAATATCATTAAGTCCACTCTAATTCTTACTGTATTCCTCCTTCCTGTGGACCTTGGCTTGGTTGTGTCCATTCCACATCTATAAAGGATTGCCCTTAAGCACACCTGAGCAGAGTCTCAGAGACAGATAAAGTAGATACAACCCCAGGTATTGGTTCTTTTGAGGGTTAAAGAGACCCACAGTTTCTATGGTCATGGCAGATAGAGTTCACTGCCATGTCAGTTGGCCCTTCTTTGGAGCTGGTGTTTCTGCGTGATGGAGCTGGACTCAGATTCACAAGCCTTTCATACTACTTTACTGGAATTGTAGTTGGTGCTGGGGTTTAAGATATATCTAAGGGATTTGAATCTCTGGACTGACAATATGATAGCGAGGCCCTGAGCCTCAACAGACTTCAGCTCCTACACTCTGATTTATTGGACTTACCCCACTCAGCTAACATGGAGTTGAAGAATGTCAGCCACCACACCGTGGAGCCTAGAGTGCCTACAACTGAAAGCGGGAGGATTGCATCCAGTATCCACGTGGAATCTAAGCTTATTGACTTTTTAAGGCACAGTTAAGTAAGTTCAAGAAAGTTTTTGGAACATAGTTTGTTACCATTAATATACAACTATTTTTTTTTTAATGATAAACCCCTTAATAAGGAAATAAATAGCTAACCTTTTCATCTAACCTAATGTGTAGCATTTTTCTGTAAATGACTGATGAGGAAAAACAAAATAAGAACGGTATTGCAAAATAATTGATGACATTTTAGTTGATAATGAATGCAATTTTTATTATGTAAACCATCCTCTGTCCTTATTATAACCTGAGATACATGTTATTTCTTCTGAGATATTGTTATTATTTCTCTAACCATCCTCTGTTAATGCTGTTTTTGTAATAAAATGTGGAGTATTAAGTCTCATCTTCAAATCGTATACTCTGGGATGTTAAAGGCTCTTAGAAGTGGTGAGATGTGGTATATTTTATGCAGTTTATATTTGAACTAATTATCTCCAAACTGTAATAACCTACAAACCTCTTCGTTTAACCTCTTTGTTTCCATCAAACTGTTGTCATAAAAAAAAGGTAAAATAATTGAGAGAAATTCATACAGCCTCTCTGAACAAAGCACAGCCAATTTCAGAATAGAAATGTACTCTCATATTTCATGTCCATTGGAATAAAATAATAAAACAAACAGATCCAAAATACACTAAAAAGAGAAATAGACTTGAATTCAAGTCCTTAGAGTTTATTCCAGATTTTATTATGGAGAAGATGTCTGTCTTTAAATAAATCTTTAACCTCTCTGGAGTTCCCTTTCCTATACAAGCAATAAATATATATTTACAATCTATTATAGATATTTTGGTGTAGATAAAAAAGCTCTTTGAAAAAAAGCATAGTGCATTAAATTACATCTGCAAATGGGGTTCTTTTAAATATTCTTTATGGAATCTTCTCTCTCAGCTAGTCATTGTTCTTTAAAGGACACATACTCCTGCTCAGGACGGAAAGAAAGGTGTGTGGACATATTATCTGATTCTTGCTTTTGATGGCATATTACAACTGGCAGACTTCGCTCCCTTCAATGACTAAATTGTATTCAATCACTGTAGAACTATCCATGATATTGGAGAGAAAAAAAAGAAACTTCTAACAAACAATTTAAAAACAGATGTATTGAATTCCTAACAATGATATTCTCAAACAGAAATAACTGTGAGAAAAAGAAACTGTTCAAATGGTGAAGGAAAAAAGCAGGCCTATTCTAAATCTCATGATAAAAGGATAAAATTTCCTCCATCATGATAAGAAAGAGGATAAAAAACTGCCAAAAAAATAATATAATTAAATATACTGAGTCCTCTTGTCCTAAAAATATGTGCACAGGAGATTCTATTTATAATCAAAATATTCTCCTACTTAGAATTTTTCTCATGGCAAGTTTGACATCTTTATTCCTCAGACTGTAGATTAAGGGGTTCATCATGGGAACTACATTGGTATAAAAGACAGAAGAGGCTTTTCCCTTATTCATAGACCCTACAGAAGATGGTTGGAGATACATAAATGAACATGATCCAAAAAAGAGAAAAACAGCAATTATGTGGGAACTACAGGTACTGAAGGCCTTGGACCTACCTTCAGTGGAATTGATATGGAGGATGCTGCAGAGAATGAGACCATAAGAGATAAAGATGGTGACGCTGGGCACAAAGATGTTGATGCCCACCACAATGAACACCACCAGCTCATTGACATAGGTGCTCGTGCAGGAGAGCTGGAGCACAGGGAGGATGTCACAGAAATAATGGTTGATGGTGTTGGCATCACAAAAGGTCAGTCTCAACAGGCATCCTGTATGGGCCATAGCACCAGAAAATGCCATCAAATATGAACTAAAGATAAGGATGGAGCACACTTTAGGGGACATGGCAATGTTATACAAGAGTGGATTACAGATGGCCACATAGCGATCATAGGCCATTGATGTCAACACATAGCACTCAGAGATGCCAAAAAAGCAGAAGAAGTAGAGCTGGGTCATGCAACCATTGTAGGAGATAATATTCTTCTTTGATAAGAAGTTCATCAGCATTTTGGGTGTAAAAACAGAAGAATAACAGAGGTCAATGAAGGACAAGTTAAAGAGGAAAAAGTACATGGTTGTGTGAAGGTGGGAATTCAGCACAATTAGAGTTATCATGCCCAAGTTTCCCAGCATAGTTAACAAATACATTGCTAGAAATAGGAAAAAGAGGGGAAGTTGAAGATCTGGGTGGTTTGTTAATCCCAACAGTATGAACTCAGTCACAAAAGAGCCATTTCCAGTAGTCATTTTACTTTTGGGGTCTGTGGGATAAAAAAAAAAAAAGTATATCAGAAAACAAAACAGAACTTCCCACAAGATGTCCTCCCACAAGAATGGGCTAAACATGGGGAATGTCTTAGACAATCCAACATTGACACATAAATATGCCTTTACCCCAGATACCAAGTGACAGAAATTTCCCATTATTTGCATTCTTGTAGCTAAGTAAATGAACAACCTCCTACAATTTACCCCAAAGAATGAAAACCACTAATGCCAAAGGAAGTCATGACAGGTGGAAAAACAAAGGAAGAGTAGATCAGGACAGATTCATTCTCTATCATCTCCTCATCCTCTTATTGACCTAACCAACAGCCATGAACCAGTAAAATTTCAGGCAGTGTCTCTAGCAACCTGCAACTGGCTTCCCATGCAAATTAGACTCTCATGGAGTGGGAACCATGAAAAATACCTACGGATACAAACTAAAGAACTAGGCTCTTGAAGAGGTTCAGTAGCTTCCCCAAGTCACAAATTAAAAGCCTTAAATCTGCAAGCATGAGCATTCCCTCCATGGAACTCTCACTGAGATATGGGAAATCTCTCAGTATTTTCTGTTGCTTCTCTTATTTTTCCATGAAATCCATGAGTATTGCAATTGCATAAATTGGGGGTAAAAGTAGCACGTTGTAATCCCTAGGCATCTATCTCAAAATAAGGAGGGTACAATAAGAATAAAATTCAGAAACTCACCCTCTTAGACCAGAAAACCTCTTCAAGTCCCAATCTCTGTTATTATCCCCTGTGTTCCCGGAAGGGCAATTTGAAGTTGTGAGGCTGGTTGCTTTGATTCTAATTGGAAGCATACCAGATAATATTCAGTATGTCCTGAAAACTGTTCTGAGCTACAGAGCATACTTTCTGATTTAATTCCAAGCTCTCTGAAGCACCACATAAATAAATATGTATTCTTTATTATCAACACATTTGCAATTTGATAAGCCCACAAGATTTCATGAGAGTTCAATGATATAATCAATTTGTATAAAGAAGTAAAATCCTTGCTCAGTCTCTTCCCCGGGGAACAGAATCTGCACGTAATAGGGAAGTAAGGGGATTGTATTTACAATTTGGATCATATAATGGCTTTGGTTCTTTGGAGACTCAAGATTTTCCTTACAGTTTCAGTTTCCTCTGGGGATTGTACCTCTGGAGAACGAATAGGGAACTCCACATCTGTACCATCTTGTGTTTGAAGGGAACTCTGTCTATTGCATTGTTCCTTTCCATGTTTTTTTTTTTTTTTGCAGGGGGAGTTGCACAACTCTGTGAATATACTAGAAATCTTTCTATTATACACTTTAAAATTGGTGGATTTTTATATGTTATTTTATCTCAATGTAGGTGTTACCTGAAAAAAAGAAACTCTGTGTAAAAAGATGAAACAAAAAGGGAAATAAGAAAGTATTTTAAGTCAATGAAGCTGCAAAATAAAACATGAAAAAAAAATATATCATTGTGTCAGTGCTTACAGGGAAATTGATGGCTCCCAAATGCATGTATTGGAAAAGATGAGTGATCACCAGTCAAATACATGAAGTAAGCTTTCATTTCATGAAACCTGTATAAATTAATGCAGGTTAAGCCCAAAATAAGCAGGCAAATGAAATAATAATGACGACAGCAGAAAGGAAACATGGGAAACAGAAAACATTATATAAGATCAATCATTCTAAAAGCTGTGTTTTTAGATCAATAGAAGTGATAATGACCTACACAGACTGATCAGGCAAAAAATAGAAAAGACACAAATTATTAATATCATAACTATGAGAGGACATTACTACATATTCAATGACATTAAAATGAAATTAAGTGAATATTATAAACTAATTTATGCTAATTATCTAGTATACACATGAAATGTATTTATTCTTTGAAAGTCATTAATTACCAAAGTTCTCTTAAAAAGAAATAGGTAATCAGGATAGCCATATATACATTAATGAAATTGAAGTTTCAGTTTAAAACTCACAATGAACTCTTTAGACCCAGAGAACTTTACTGTTGAATCCTACTAGAATTTACAAAAGAATTAATAGCAATTCTATATAAACTTCTTCAAAAATTAAAGGGGAGGGAAAATATTGCAATTATTTTTATGAAATAAATGTTATCCTTATACCAAAGCAGGCAATACATACACAAGAAGGAGAAACGAGACCAGTAATTTTCATGTGTGGAAACTGAACAACTTTTGACAAACTTTTACCAAATTGAACCTACCAATAACTTTCTTTAAAAATATTACATCATGAAAATTAAAGTATGTCTCAGGAAGAAAAATTGTTTTAATTAATGAATGTAAGTCATTGTTACTCATATACTGAGGCATGTTATAACCATTTCATTTTAAAGCATGCCAACAATAAGAAATATTGAATGCAAAAATAAGTTATATAGTTCAAAATAATTTTAAGTGTCACCCAGAAATTGAAAAAAAGCATCATATCTAAATAGCTCCTTCTCTTCTTGACGAATTAAATGTGGAAACAATTGGAAACAATTTTCAGTTTAATTTCAAATACTTCAAAATAACAAAGAAATTGCCTGCACACTGCCACTAGCATGCCACAAAAAGGACAAGTCACCCGGAAAAGGAGAGAAGTGCCTAATATGGGGACACTGCAACTGTGTCATCTTCCTGGAACAGGGTCCATCGGGACGCCAAGCCTGGGTCCCCTCACTAAGCCTGCAGCACCTAAGGCTATAATACACTGTGTGCTTTGGGTACCTCAGCAGCCCCATGGACATTTGCTCCATTCCCATAGTGCTCCTTCAGGTGGTAGATCAGCTCTTTGGTTTTTCTGCTGAATGAAGGAATGAGTGCCCTCTTATTTCATTGTTTTTGCTTCCAAAGCAGAGGTGTGCTGTGGTACTAGGCCACCTACACTCTTGACCTCCCAGAAGACTCTTTGGGGCTGAAAAATGCCAGAAGAATCAGAATAGAGCTTCTACTCTATTGGCCTAAACTTGATTGATCAGGCACCATTCTGTAAACCCTAGTGTAATAGGTTTCTGAGATTTCTAACCTCATGTTTTCCTTGTAAGTTAAATCTACAGATAATGCCCTTTTATGTTAATGTAATTTAATCCACATAAAGCAAAATTATAATGAATGGAATTGAGTTTTAATGTAAAAATATTCTATATTCCCTTGACATACATTAATATGGGGCTGAATGTAAAGCAAATTTTTTCCAATTTAATTGTTTATAGATTAGCTACTATGTAAAAGAGAATAAGAAAAATGTACATGATAATATTCATGTCTTTCAGGAATGAATCAATTTATAATCCAAAACTTCCAAGCATTTAACAGGTATAAATAAGCTTAAATATCCTAAATTATTTTACATCTAATTTTCTTTTGTGTGAATTTCAGAAAAAAGTGTTGAATTTGAACAATTTTAGTGATAAGTATTTTAAAATATGACTTTAAATTTTAAAAATAAAATGAATAGATTTGCTAGGCCAATGTAAGCATTTTACATTCAAAGCTGTAAAATAAGCTTATTTACTTCACAGAACTAATATACCACCAGTTATGCTACTGAATATTATATAGGACTCAGATCACAAAATATGTGCTAGGTCTGCCAGTCATGATATTTTCAGTCAGGTACCGAAGATTTCAAACATTAGTGCCATATGTATTCCTTATTTTATGTCTTTATTAAAGAGTGAAATTTTGAAATATACACTTTACAGCAAAACTAAACAAGTTTTAGCTATATTGATCTTTGTGGCAATATCATGCTGTTTTTAAAAAAATTTTTGTCTTTATTTGATTTTTTAATGTTACATTAAAGGAGAGTAGTTATCTGCAGAGGATGGCAGGGCTTTGCTCCAATATTATAAGGGTCTGCATTGCAATTCTCTTAGATAGGCCTGTCAAAGGATCCAGAAGTCATCTGCATTTGCCACTGACACCTCCAACACCATTGGATTTGCTGGATCATATGGCCCAAGTGGCAGTGTAGCTTATACAGGAGCCTGGATCTGTGCCAGACCCTCCTCTTTTTTTTTTTTTTTAAAGATTTATTTATTTCTCTCCCCTCCACCCCCCCACCCCCAACCCAGTTGTCTGTTCTGTGTGTCTATTTGCTACGTTGTCTTTTTCCACTTCTGTTGTTGTCAGAGGCACGGGACTCTGTGTTTCTTTTTGCGCCTTCATCTTGTTGTGTCATTTTCTCGGTGTGGGCGGCGCCATTCTTAGAAAGGCTGCACTTTCTTTCACGCTGAGCGGCTCTCCTTATGGGGTGCACTCCTTGTACGTGGGGCTCCCCTATGCGGGGGACACCCCTGCGTGGCACACGCACTCATTGCGCGCATCAGCACTGTGCATGGGCCAGCTCCACATGGGTCAAGGAGGCCCAGGGTTTGAACCGCGGACCTCCCATGTGGTAGAAGGACATCCTAACCACTGGTCCAAGTCTGCTGCCCCCTCCTCTTTTTTTGATCCCCACTCAAAGCTAGTAGCTTTTTTGGTCACTCAGTAAATGGCCTGGAGAAGTACATCCAAACTATGAATATGTTGCCTCCGAATTCCAAAGAGTCCAACAAAGATTTGTGCTTCTCTTTTGGTCATTTTTAAGGCCAGATGCATCAGCATACCCTTCCCTTTAAAAGAGATATCATAATATGCCCTACACCAACTGGACACCTAAAAATTTCCTTGAGGTAGAAGGCCTCTATATTTTTATTGGATTTATCTCCCATACTCTGACATGCAAATACCTCACCAATAAGTCTAAGGTAGCTACTATTTCTTGCTCACTAGGTCCAACCAATATGATATCACTAATATAATGGATTAGTGTGATGTCCTGTGGGAGGGAGAAATGTACAAGTTCTCTGTAGACAATATTCTCACTTACTCTGCACAGTTCGTATACTCCTAAGATAGGACAGTAAATATATATTTATGGCCTTACCAGCTAAAAACAAATTGTTTCTAGTGTTCCTTAATAATAGTAATTGAGAAAAAAATAATTTTTCAGATTAATAGCTGCACACTAGGCACCAGAGGATATGTTGACTTTCTCAATCAAGGATAGGACTTTTAGAACAGCAGTCCCATTGGAGTTACCACCTGGTTAAGTTTATGATCATCCACTGTCATCTTCCAAGATCCAACTGTTTTCTGCATGGGCCAAATAGGAGAATTGAATGGGGATGTGATGGGAATCACCAATCCTGCATCCTTCAGGTCCTTCATGGAGGCACTGATCTCTGGAATCCTTTCAGGAATCTGGTATTGCTTTTGAAATACTATTTTGCTAAATAGTGGCAGATCTAGTGGCTCCCACTTAGTCTTTGTTACCATAATAGCCCTCATTGCAGTAGTCAAGGAACCAATGTCGGGATTCTACCAGTTACTGAATATGTCTATTGTAATTGTGCATCCTAGAATTGGGGAAATAACCACAGAATGGGTCCAGTGATCCACTGTGAGTTGGACCTGAGCTAAAATGCCATTGATCACCTGACTTCCATAAATCCCTACTCTGACAGATGGACCACAGTGATATTTTGAGTCTTCTGGAGTTAATGTCATTCTGGAACAGTGTATAATAATCCCAAAATGTCTGATCATTTCCTTTCCCCCAATTCAATGTTACCAAGGTAAAAGGCCATAGGTCTTTTTGGGGAAGGCTGGGAGGATGATTAATGGTCTAAATTTTTGGCAGCGGAACAGGGCCCTTCCCCAAGGAAACCCAGCCATCCCCTCATTCAAGGGATTCTTGGTCTGTAAACTGTCTTAAGTTTGGGAATTGATTAAGGGCCCTTGACTGTCTGATTCTGTAATTCATGTTAGATTTCTGTTCTCTTGACTTAGAACCATTCTGCTTATAGAGATCAAGTGGGAATTTAGTAGACTACCTAAATATGTTACTTTCAGGTACCCCATTATATATATTAGGCAATGTCATAGGTCTCTGTGCCTCAGTCTCTGTGCCTTGATTGCTGCTTTGAGTCTGCTGTTCAATGTGATAGTCACACACACCTTGCCTTTGGAAATTAAGTGCTGCCCATTTGGCTTCTGGCGACCTGGAATCCAATCATCCCCATAGTGTTTAAAGATCCTAGTTCTGTGACAGCAGTTCCCAAAGTAATATCTCACTTACAAAGGTGAACAACAACAGAACTCTTCAGGGAAAATGGAGCTAGACTCACAAATTTATTCCTTACAGCCCTGGTAAAAGGAGTGTCCTCTGGTCATTCCTGGGGTGGGTGAGCACACCCTACACAATAAATCCACTCTAACATTCCGATTGATTTAAGCCTTTATATCCCCTCATCTACAGTATACCAGGACAGATCTGGAAATTCAACCTCAGTTAATGTCGGCTCTCCTTTTATTCCATATTCTAACTCCTCAAGCTGCAACATTGAATCCAGAATCTCTGATTAATGGGCCCATATCAATAAATTAAGCCTGATCCAACTTTATAGTCCTTCCTCCCTTACCCCACACCCTTATTATCCAATCTCATACTTATTCCCCTTATTTCTGTGTATAAATTGGAAAACACATGTACTCATTTTAGAGTATAGCATACTTTCTCATGGTTCATACTTTGTACCTTACCTTTGGGGCCTTTTTGGGACTTTAGTCTAGTTATAGGCTTGAAAAAAAAAAAAGAGGGATGGTGAACAATTAGAAGTGTCTTGCAAGTCAATTACCTCAGGGTATTTGGTTGCAGTTTCATCTGGTGAAACAGAATTAATCTCTTCAGGTGGAGGTTGGATGGGATACTCCTTGGGGTCTGGAGTTTGGGAGACGGTTTCCTCAGGTCAGACTGGAGGTCAGGAAAGTTTCCTCAGGGCAAGCTGGGATGGAGAAGGTGTTTCCTCAAGGCACACCATTACAGGTATATCTAGCAAAAGCTCAGCAGAATTTAAGGTTTCAAAGTTCCCACTCTATCATTATATATATATTTTATTTTTTTCTCTATTTTTTTAAAATGTTATATTCAAAAAATACGAGGTCCCCATATACCCACCACCCCTCTCACCCCACTCCTCCCACATCAACTACTTTTATCATCGTGGGACGTTCACTGTATTTTGTGAATACATTTTGGAGCACTGCTGCAGCACATGGATAATGGTTTACATTGTAGTTTACACTTTCCCCCAGGCCACCCAGACGGTCATAGCAGGACATACAATGTCCCCAGGCACTGAAGGACAAAAAGTACATGACTTCTCTGATATGAAATAAGTAAACCAAGCTGTCTCAGAGAGCTAGAGACTGGATGATAGGCTTAAAGGAAGTTGGGGGGTAGAGGAGGGTTGTGAGCTGACACCTACATAGGTGAAATCTATGATAAGCTGGAGGTAAGTATTTGTATAGGAAAGGGGTAAAACGGCCACTCCATCATTATTAATCCATATGTCTCCATCCCAATTTTCAGGATTCCATTCCTTTCCAGTCAATAACTTCTCTTTAATAGCACAAGATTTCTTTCAGCTCACACATGCAAACTTTCACATCATTCTTGCATTGCTTAAGTTGCAAAATGTAAGTCTTCAGCTCATCCCTTTCTTTTGTAACTGTATCCAGCATATTTAGGAACAACCTGTCAACATCATTGTAAATTTTAACTCCACAAACTCTGTTGTCAAAAACACTGTCGCCTGGAGCCTTACCTCTTATAAGCAAGGTCATGGCCTTATCTACTGGCAATATTTTGCATATCTCTATTCCCAGTTCATGACATGGACTATCAGTGGCCCCTTGAGTATTGGAAACAGAGTCAGTAGTGACTTTGAATCTAATCAGAGTTGAGAGCCAATTGCAAAAACCCCAGAACCAATTCAGAAATTCCATTTTCAAGATTTTTTTTCAAGAACCACTCTTGGTACCAAGCTGTATTAGGGTTATCTAGAGAAATAGAACTGACAGGAGATATCTGTAAATATTATGAGATTTTATAAAATTGTCTCATGTAACCTTGGAGATGCATGAGTCCAAATTCCATAGGGCAGACTGTAAGCCAGGACATCTGATGAAGATCTTCAGTGAGTTTTCCAGGAGAAGCTGTCTGAAGAAGAGCTGGGAATTCTCTCTTCAGATGCTGAAATCACTTCTCTTTCAAGGCCTGCATTTGACTGGATATGACATCCATCATTTTTTCAGGCAGTCTCCTCAGTTGATTATAGACGTAGTCAGGCATTGTTGCAATCATCTCACTGATGGTTTAAGTCCAGCAAATGTCCTCATAATACAATTTGGCCTGTGCTTGCTTGACTAAACAACTGGACACCATTACCTGACCAATTTGACACATAAGCCTAACTATCACCTAGAGCTTATATTATATTTTGAGTTTATCCCAAAAAAGAGAAAATAGTAAAGAAGACATTTCTAAATTATACCTAAAATTAAAATTTCAGAATGCTTACTTTACTCTTATATATCATAAATTCAGTGCCCAAATGGTGTCTTCCTTTATTTCTGTTTGGGGTTGCCACTCCTCCCATCCCCCCAAAAAGTCACCATAATTCTGGTAACATAAGTCATTGTGTCATATTTGGAGATATTCCTTATTTTGAACCACTTTTTAATAGATTAATGTAATCTGATGACTTCTGACTAACAAGGAAATCCTCTGTAAATAGGTATAGTTTCATGTCCCCTTCATACGATGTATATAAGTAGTAGGTACTTAAATATATACATACTTATTTGTATATTTATTTTAAATGTACATATGCATATATATTATAAGATTACTTGATTATCCTGAGTCAGGTTAGTTGATTTGAAGCCTAAAAGAGCAAATTTATTTTATTAAAGAAAATATATATCATATGCCTAAAGTGAGTAAATAAGCAAAATTTTCTCTACAAACATATTTTGCCTCCCATAGCTCACTTATGTCAGAAATCTCTTTCCAGGATCAAAGTGAATGTAGATATACTGATTTTGCAAATATTCCTTGCATCTAAGTATTGCCTCTGATATAATTCTGACTGAAGAAACATAAAGGGAAATAATGTATTGTTTTCTGGAGAAAATTCACTTCATCATGTACATGGAAGACCTGTGAGGGTAACTCTTTTTTCTTACTTTCTTGCTTTCTTCTTCAGATGTAGTTGTGTGCAGATGTAATTTGGGGTGCTATGGGAACCATTTTGTGACCAGGAGGTGACAAGTCTGAGGACTTAGGCCAAGAGACTGATGACAGTGGATTGGAAGAGGCTGGCACTTTGGTGAGAGTGTTTAATTATTGATTCAACACTAAGACTCTCCATATCCAGATTTACAGTTAGGTGAGAAAAATAAACTCCTGTGTTAATTAGGATCTTCATTAAGCATTCTGTAAATTGAATCTAGAAACTATCTATATCATGAAGTGGGTAAAGAATACTTAGCAGAGACACTAAATTTTAAAAATACATTAACACATCAATGCATTTGGGGAAATTTTTGCTCCATTTTGATAAACACTGTTGTGAAAAATTGTTATTTTGCTATTGAGAAAGATGGCTTGTACAGATTGAAACTTAAATGATAAATACAATCGGTTTCACCTGACTAATGCTCACTGTTCATTATACTCATGCTTCTCTGTAACATAACCATTCTCTAACATACTCTGTATGTTTGCTGAGAAAGCTCAGATTTTGTTCAATACTTACATGCTCAAAATAATTAAATCATTCAGAATATTTGTTTCATAGCTTCTCATTAAAAAGAACCCCTTCTAAGGTCCTCCTTTAAGTTTCATCAGGGTAGAGTCATAGATTTGAGGACTTATACTTTTATTATCAATTCTAATATCCAGTGTGCAAGGAAACACTGAAAAGTCTTGAGTATTGCAGAGACAGATCTGTGTTTTCAGAGATTGTTCTAGTAGTAGTAGGGATACGTAAGTTTGAGTACATTCCTTCATAGATCCTGTTCGTCTTGTTTTTACACCCAAAATGCTGGTCAACTACTTATCACAAAAAAATATCTCCTACCAGGGTTGTGTGACCCAGGTCCACTATTTCAGCTTTTTTTTGTCATGTCTCAGTGCTATATGATGAGATCAATGGCCTATGATCATTATGTGGCAATCTCTAATCCACTCTTTTATAACATTGCCATATCCCCTCAAGTGTGCTCCAACCTTATTTTTAAATAATAAATCTTTTCTGTTTTTAGTCGATTATATTGATAAGCATTAATAAAGCATACAATTCATCCAAAGTGTACAATCAAAGGTATTTGGTATAATTACATAGTTGTGCATTCATCACTTCAATAATTATCAGAGCATTTCATTATTCCAATAATAATGATAAACAAAAACAGACAAACAAAAACAAGCTTTACCCTTACTAATCACCTCTAATCTCACTGTGCTTCCTCTCTTTCTCTGTTGTATATAGGTGCTAATCTGTTTCTGTCTTTCTAATTTATTTGTATTTATATTTTGTATAGATGGAGTCAAACAATTTGTTGTACCTTTTGTCTAATTTCTTTCACTTAGCATATTTTCCTTTTTTAACCTTAATGGCATATATTTAATATACTACTGTCTATAGTTTGCTAATGAAGTGTGTTGTTAAAGTGGGAAAATGTGGGATAGGGAGGGGTTGGGGCATTTGGGAATCCCCTATATTTTTTATGAAACATTTATGTAATCTAAAGCTTCTTTAAAAGTTAAAATAAAATTTAAAAACACAAAAACACAAAAAAATTCAGGCAAACATACAATCTTATTTTCATTTCATACTTGATAGCATTTTTCTACAACCCACACCAGATGCCTGCTGAGATTGACATTCTGCGATGCCAATACCATCAGCCATCATTTCTGTGACATCTCCCTGTGCCCCAGCTCTCCTGCATGAGCACCTATGTCAATGAGCTGGTGGTGTTCATTGTGGTGGCATCAGCATCATCATGACAAGTGTCACCATCTTTAGCTCTTATGGTTTCATTCTCTGCAGCTTCCTCCACATCAATTCCACTGATGGGAAGTCCAAAGCCTTCAGCACCTGTAGTTCCCACATAAGGGCTGTTTCTCTTTTCTTTTGATAATTACATTTCTATACTTCCATCTTCCACTGGACCTATAAATGGGGGGAAATCTGTTCAACCTTTTACGCAAATGTGTTTCAATTAATGAACCCCTTATTCTACAGCTTGAGGAACAAAATTGTTAAACTTGCCTTGAGAAAAATCTTGAGTAGTAAAACATTTATATTAGTAATAGAAACTCGTGTGTCTGTTGTTTTAGGATAAGGAGGTTCACTATATTTATTTACAGTATATTTTTTGGCTGCCTTCTACTCTCCTCTTTCTTATCATGCTGAAGGATATTTGAGATTTCTTTTAAAACTTTGTTTCCACTTTTGTTAGAGTAGGTTTTCTCCTTTTCCTTACCACTTGTACAAATTTTCCTCCTTCTCATCTTTTGCCTAGTTGAGAATAAGATTGAGGAAGGAATTTATTATATCCTTTTTTGCCATTCTCAGTTTTAATTTACTTGTTTTTTCACCTGGAAGAAGTGAATGTTTTGCAAAGATCGAATAAAATAACAGTAGGGCAACATTTTTTCATTGGATGGGTCTAACCTTGCCTGTCAGTTGTTATGTGCAACTGAAAGCATGAATTGAATGATATTTCTCCACTCCTGTCTATCTATCTTCTCTTAAGCAGAATTGTCTCTTACAGTACCAGTGTCTCAAAGACACTGTTTCCATAAAGACTATCAAGAATAATCCCCATTACAGTTGCAGAGGCTACATGCTAGGCTTCTTTAAACATTTTTATTGTATTGACATTCAAAAAATCCACAGTAGATGGTGAATATATTTTTATTTCTGGATAGAAAATAAAAACAGAGCTTTTAATAATTAATTTATAGTCAACCATCTTCTCAAGGAAAAGCCTAAAGTTTAAGGTCCTGAAGGTAAGTCCAAATTTCTGTGTGATATACATTGTTGCTATTTTATTTTATTCTTCTATTCCAATAGACAAGAAATATAAAGAAAATATTTTTATTTCGACAGTTGTCTAACCTTTCTACCAGGAGAATATATGAATTTTTTTAGAGGTTTTGATATTTTTGGGCATGGATAAAGTTTGATGGTTCCTTTGTGGGAAAATGCACTTTGTAGGATTAATATAGTTTAAAGATGATTAGCTCAAAAAGAAAACCAACTTTTTTGCATAATAAAATAAACTGAATTTGGAATGTTTGTTGGTGCTGGTCTGTCAGACAGTATGAGGCATGGGAGAGAAAGAAAGGAGATCAGTAACCAGTCATTAGGACAGGACCCAAAGAAACCTATGGTCAGTAATGAGGTCCCTGGGTGGGAATGGTCAGTGAGGATTTAGAAGCTGCATTTAAATCTGAATTTGCATTCTGTGCCATACCTTGATTTCATTATACACCAGTATCCATAAACTTTTGATGAAACTTAGAGTTAACAAGGACTGTTAAACTGTTAGTAGTCTTTTGGGGAATGAAGTAGGAAAAGCCCTGGTCACAGTTTTGGGGAATCAAGTAGAAAAGGAAAACAACTTCAAGAGATAAAATGGTGAGGAGTCAACATCACTAGAGTTAGAATTTAGAACATAGGGTGATGGGATAATGAAACCCCTAAACTGTTCTTGCCTTTTCACTTGTGTGAGCTCCAAGAATATTTATGTAGTTCAAGGGATTTCTCCAGGTAGGATGATGGTTTTGGTTATTTGTTCTTAAAGGAAGTTTAAAATCATAGGGCTGGAAGAACCAGCCACAAGTAAATCATGGCTTCTCTTGTTGGCTTTCATATGTTATCCCATGTGAATTTTAAGGTATAAAATTTCAGATGCAAATTGGAGAGCAAGTATAATTTGAAAGAAACAATTTTGAATAACATTATTGCATTGTCTTTTCTGGAAAAGATGTTGGATTATTTTCCTTTCAAGATTATAGGCAAAAGTTGCCTAGTGTAAATATCCTTACTAGTCTTTTGGTATTAAATCTTGTCCCCCATACAGATATATTCAAGTCTTAATCCATATTCCTGTAGGTGTGAACCCATTTGTAAATAAAGCCTTTGAAGAAGTTATTATTAAAGTATGAACTCCTTTGTGTGCAGATCATCAAAGATAGTATTTACATGAGGCCAGGTTGAATCAGGATGGGCCTCAATCCACACGACTACTGTCCTGATAAGCAGAGTAAGTTGGATGTAGTCAGTAAAAGAGGCCAGAAGTCAGTATAAGACAAAAAGCAGAAGAAGCCAGAATATAAGGGCATGTGAGGGAATCAGAGATACAATTTAAGAAACCCCAAGCTTGTCACCAAGATAAAAGCAGAATGCTATAGACTCAAGAGGACATGGCCTTTGAGATCTTGTGCTTGTAACATCGAAAACCATGAGACAAGAAATTATTGTAGAATAAAACAATCCCTTGCTTAGTTTTTGCTATAGTTGCTCTGGTAGATGAAGTTATGGGCTAGTAAGTGGCAATTCAAATGTTTTCTAGGGAAACTTTAGTAATTAATATTTTATTGTTTTTCTAATATCCCCTAAATATTTAGGCATTGTGAATTTAGTTCTCAGTTTGCTTCTTTCCTAGATGTTTAGCATTGCTACCACTGCCTTTGGGGATTTAAATGACTACACATACCTCATTCCCTGACCCTAAAACCACCTACTTGTTTAAGTTCTATTTATAGAAAACAGTTCCAGTTCGGAGGTTTCTTTTTGTTATGTATTTTTTCTTTTACTTGCTGTCCTTTTGGAAAAAAAAGTTTGCTTATTGAATAAAAAGTGTTTCTAAATAATTAAATATGTACCTGTGCTATTTGGTTTCCATTGTAGATATTGCGGAGGCACCATGTTCCATTCCTAATCAGGCAGATATGGTGAGTTCCCTGTCACCTAAGCATTAACACTACTACAGCTTGCTCATCTTAACTCATGAGTAGCAAATCATGTGGAAACAGTCTCATTCTTATCAACATTGTTCCTGTTATTGACATCAGGACCCAATGAAATGCCTTCTTTACAAACTAAGCTTGCAGCTTGACACAGAACTACATTTGGGATCTTATCCTTTTTTTCCATTTTTCTTACTCCATTCCATTTGTTATTCTGACTTTCCTGTCCCTGTTTGAGGATGGTCAAACCATAGCACATGTTACCTGCCTTCAAGAGGTTCTAATGAAGCAATCTAGTAAGATAGGGACTCAATAGATGGAACTGGAGCCTGGCAAGAAGTCCACATGGATGTTGACACCCCCAAGATGGCTGCTGGAAGATCCTCCCCAAGATTCTGCCATTCAGAGCAAGATTTCCTCCAGAAGCCAGGAGAAGCACCAGGTATTCCTCAATGACTTTATCAGTGGACTCTCCCAGGGGATTGATGGATGGGGTAATCAATCAAAACAGTAAATAGCTGGGAGTCCTCCTTTGCCATTCACAAAGGGGTGGAATAATTAACAGCTCAAAAAGTAGGCCTTGGACCTACTCTCACCTTTGGACCCCAATTCTGGCCACCTTCTGCCCCACTTGGATCACCATGCAAGTAAACCTGTGGATTTATAATCTGTAATGGGAAATTATAGTCTGTAAATCAGCCCATTTTATCACTTTTCAGCCTTTTTCTCTTCAACTGGGACCCATGGTCTCTTATTTTCTCCCATTTCTATTCCCTCCCTACATGAATAAATTTACTAGCCTAACTCACTGGACGTGCTCTTGAAATTCATTTCTGCAGCACACTAAAGAACCTAGACAAAATCCAGTAACACTGACATACCAGCGTTTACTCACTATTCAACCTTTTATTGACCAAACAGCATTAACAGAGGATGATTTAGAAGATTGAAAACATGTCTTTCAGGAAAAATAACACATAGCTCAGGTTATGAGAAGCCCAGAGTATGGTGGACATAAAAAAATTGTATTCATTATTCTCTGAAATGACATCAAATATTTTTCAAAAGAGCGTGTAGTTCTTACTGTGAATTTTGTCATTTGACACATAAGGAAAAATACTGCCCATTGTAATTTGAAATTTTTTAGCCATTGCTTTATTTATCCTGAAAAAATAGCTGTATACTAATGATAATACAGTCTGTTTCTAGAGATGTTATCAAGCAAAAGCAGGTTCTTTCTTCCTGATGTGAGGTGGGTTAGTATAGGGAAAAGAAGACAAGTCACAGCTGGGAGCTGGCAGAGACCATGGCTGGCAGAGTCCATGGCTGTGGGACCCCACTCAGAAACCCCCTTCTACTAAGACCAACACTGGAAAGACACCACCTAGACCCTAGACATGAGATCCATTTGGAACTCTTTCCATGGTCAAGGGGAAGCCCTGAATACCTGGGGCCCCATGTGATTGTCTCATCCTGTAGCATGCTCACGGCACATGTCTAGGGTTGTGTACTTATCTAATTCCTATTTTTCTTGTTTCTTAGTAAACTCTTTACTCCCTTGCCTACCCTATGGAGTGTTCTTAAGTTCTTTTATGTGACATAGCCAAGAACCTAAAAGCCCAGAACCTAGAGCATTCTGCTAACAGATGCACCTTAAAGATTAACTCCTGAGAAACCCGGATTTCAAAGAGAGAGTTTATCTGTTTGTGCAAACAAAGGAGATCAATGGCCCTGTGGCCCCTAAAACTGTCTCTTGGATCTGCAGAAATTCTAATATTTTATAACATTAGGATGTTATTGTGTAATTGGGGTGGAGCTGGCACAGGTCCCTTCATTAATAAACACTAAGGGCTGAACAAGATGGGGGTGGGCACCAAACCCGGGTGGGTCTCAAGGTTCTGAGAGAGCAGAGTACAGAACAAAGGTCATTTACAAGGTTTTCCTTATGGAAGTTTAACAAGAGGGTGGAGTGGTTACCATCACAAGAGTAACCATAAACAAGGGTGAGACCATTCTAGCTAGCTTCTGTAATTTCAGTCATTAATTTTTACTTTCAGTAAGATAAAGGGATCTATATAATGATTTTGTAAACATAATCATTTGTTAAATCTTAACTCTTGTTTACGTAACGTGTGGAGTTTATTATAACTGTGTCTCAGTAAGACCTTAAATGTCTTTATAAGTAGAGACTAGAGTTCCTTTATTTTCACAGGGATGTATTGTTTATATATTTAGAATTTCAGACATTCTGGGTGGTTAAGAAATCATTGTTGAATTCTATTATATTCTTTCAATAACAACAATAAAATGTTTATTATAAGAAATATTAATAAAATATAATAAAGTGGCTAAATCAGTAATAAAGACATAAGAGATATATATTTGGGTAGACAAATATCATATTTCTCATCTTCTTTTTACTCACTAACTTTTGCATCCACTGATGATTCTAAACTGAATCATTTATCACTGAGTTGTTTGTCCAATGATGATTTTTTCCATTATTCCTTATACATACATTAATTGAAATTCTACTGTAAGGAAGGCTTGCCCTTCTCTCCTGTTTATCATCTATCTATCTGTCTGTTTTTCTATCTACATATCAACCATCTAGCTTTATGTCTTTTATCCATCTGTACATATATCAAACTATCCATCTATCTATCATCCATCCACTTATCTATCTGTCATCCATTATCATCTCTATATCTTATATACATTTATCTATCTTTAAATTATAGTTATGGACTCATGGATAATTATTTTATATTATGAGTTATGAATCACTGACATTAATATTTCTTTTTTAGCTCCTTCATATTTAGCCATTAGGACCCCCTTCAGACTGACTCATGTCCTTTCAGCATGTCTTCTAATTACTTAAGTACTCCTGGCAACCCAACTATTCAAGATAATCTTACCCAGAATACAGTCATTTCTTCCAGCTCCCCTGTTTTCTTTAACTGAAAATGATTAAGTGGACATCAACATCTGAGATCCAGGTATACCTATCACTTTTGGAGTGGTTTTACTTCTAGAATCACTGCAAACAGAGCTAGGAAACACATGTATTTATATACATATATATTCTCTATCAATTTCTGTAGCTATTCCTGTGTATGTTTGTGTGTGTGTATACATAAATTTTGAGTGTAGGATAATACCTTTGATTCCAAACCAAGACCACTGTGTTTATTCTACTCCCCTTTCTTTTCATTACTTGTAAGGAACCTGGGTTTTTATTATCAATAAAGGATTTTAAATATTTCTACTTACCTGCTCAATGTATTTACAATATTATTACTTCTTTTTTCAATTCTAGTAGTTTCAGAATTTCTAGCTCATACCTAGAGTACAATATTTGTATTTCCTTCACTTTGACAATAGTTTCAGAATATATGCCAATATAAGGTTTTCCCTGGTTATGTCCTTAGTTATTTTCCCTGTTTGCTTTCAGTGTGGCTATACATTTTTAATACAGTTACAATTTTTGTTCCTGTTGGTATTTGATTTTATGTTTTCCAACATCTTGGTTGATTTTAATTATTTATGTTTTTGAATATATGAAATTTTAAAATAGTTATGAATGTCAGAATTATGCAGAAAGTACTGCTTAGACATATATCTGATTACAATTCCATTTCTTTCCCCCATTTTCACCTCTTTTCTGTACTAAAGAACTTCATTAGTTTCTGGTGTATCTTTCTGTGATTCTTTTGGAAAAATTAAAAATATATATAGATTTAATTATATTTTTTCATACATGACATGTAGCATACCATAAATGCAGTTTTTATTTTCATATAGTTCACATGCCATAGTCATAATTTCAAAGCATACAAATCAATGCATATTGGTATATTCTCAAAGGTTGTGCAAACATCACTGCTATCTAATTATGGACTCATTAGTAATCATTCCCCATCTCCCCTTCCTCCACCTCCTGGAAAACAATAATACTTATTCTGGACATTTAGTATAATTGGAATCATACATTATGAGGCTTTTTGTGCCTTAATTCTTCCCTTCTACCACAAATTCCCCATCTGTGTTGTAGCATGTATTTATAACTTATGCCTTTTTATGGCTGAATACATACATAATTTGTATGGTTATGCCACATTTAGTTTTTATATTCATTAGTTGGTGTAAAATTGGTTGCTTTCTTCTATTTTGGCTATTATGAGTAATGGTGATATTAAAATTTGTATTCCACTCTGTGAACACAGGTTGTTAATACTCTTGCATATAGACTTTAGAGTAAAATTGTTGTGTCACACGGAAACTCTTTACTTGACTTTTTATGGAACTGCCAAACTGATTTCCAAAGTGGCTGTGACATTTTACATTCCCATTAGCAATGACTAATTGTTTCTTGTCTAATTGCATTGGTTAATACAATAAATAGTAATGAAGTTAGTGGGCAGGTTTGCCTTCTTCCTGATCTTAACAGGAATCTACCTAATAATGCCTCATTTACGAAGAGATTAGGTTTCGGTTGGATGTGTGGTTTTTTATCATATTAAGAAAGCATTCATCAATTACATAAATTTCTATTTCTGAGTGTTTTTTTTTTAATCAAGAAAATCAAGAATGGGATCTCATTTGCCAAAAGCCTTTCAACATCTGTGAGGATAATCATAATTTTTCTTAGATCTATTACAATGACATAGGATATTAAGAGATTTTTCTAACATGGAGTCAACCTTGCATTCCTTGAATGAATCCCACATGATCATGTTCTGTCATTTTCTTATTATGATGTGAGATTCTCTTTGCTAATATCTTATTTAATAGTGTGCATTGATAGAATATTAAGGGATAGTGATCCATAGTTATTTTACTTTTGGATTCTTAAAAATCAGTTTTAGGGATCAATGCTGCCCTTTCTTTTAAAAGCAATTAGAGTCATATCCCACACTAGGAGGAAGGTAGTGCATTTACATGCTGAGTTTGCCTTAGAGAGTAGCCACACTTGAGCAACATGGAGGCTTTCAGGAAGTAACTCTTAGGTGACCTACAACTCTAGGACTAGTTGAAATTTCCAGCACACAGGCTCCTAGGCATAGTCATCATTATCAAGGGCCCATCATTGGACATTCCTTCTTCCCTGGTCTTTGCTCTTGGACTTGAGGGGTTGTTGCTGTTCCACTGGGGAGTGCAACAGAGTTCCCCAGAAGGTGAACTCAACACTCCCTCAGTTGTCATGTGAAACTCTACCCATTATGTCAATATCCAATGAATATACGAACATATCTATATAACCTATATGAATGCCCTGGAGAACTCCCTCCCACCCATGCATCCCCCATCAATGACACCCCCTATCAGTGCTCCTTCCCTGCCATAGTTGAACCCCTCTGTGATCCAAAGTTCAAAAATGAAGTCTAATTGCCAAATTTGAGAGAAAATGAAATGGTAATGATAGGCCTAAAGATTGGAAATACAATACATGATTTAGAAAAACTAAAATAAACTAAAAAATAAATTGGGGTATTGAACAATGAAGAATAACATCATAATCTGTTTTGATGTTTTGCCTTTTGTCACTGTAATAGGTTTTGCCCTGTATGTACAGTGGCAAGGCAATCTCTTCCATTTCTTCCTCAGTTTCTACATTCTTTTTTTTTTTTTTAATGTCTTCAAAATAGTTTTAAGTCACAGTAAAGTCACATGTAGAATATAGGGGACTCCCATATACCCAACATCAAACCCTTTTCCCCCTTCCCAGCAATGATATTTTTACATGTGGATGTTACATTTGCTGCAGCTGATATACAGATATTGAAACACAGCTAACAACCATGGTTCCATTATGGTTTATATTATAGTTTACATTTTAGAATGTACACTTTTATAAGTTTTTGTTGAAATTTAACATAGCCTGTATCCATTACTGCCCCCAGTTACCCCCTCTCCCAACTATTCTATTCCTCTCACCCCCTCCTCTCAGGGTCCACTGTGACCCATGCTTCACTGCTTGAAGGACAAGCTGGCTAGGTACTTGCAACAATGTTGAGGGCTTAACACACTAGTCTGTCCTCCCTGATTGGCAGCCACCCATGCTCTCCAGAGACATTCTCCTCTCTGTCTGAGAATATCAGGTTTCCCCAGGATGGGGGTATAACAACTTCCTGCTCATTGTATAGGTCTCCACCCACTGATATAATACACTATGACATGATGAGCACTCACACACTTCCTAGAAATCTGCCCCGTGTGCAATCTGTGCTGGATGCCCCCCATCAAACACCTTAAACTAGTAACCTTTCCTTATATTTTCTAAACTTTCTCTATATTAAAATTTCAACCACATACCCAGCAATCTCCCATTTTCACCTGCTACCCCCAACCCTCCCCCAAAATCTGTGGGCCATCTGACCCATCATCCCAACCCTAGCCCCCTCAAGCCTGCAAAGCCCAACCCAATACTATCCCTATGCCCCCCTCTTCTCCCTTTGCTGCACAGCTACTTACCTTCAATTTATCATAGATTTCATCCCTGTGGGCCTTCGTTCACTCCCTTCTCCCCCTCCCCCCCATTTCCTGTAAGCCTATCTTCCAGTCTCTGGCTCTCTGAGGCCGTTTGATTTGCTTAATTCATATGAAAGAGGTCATGTACTATTTATCCTTCAATGCCTGGCTTGCTTCCCTCAACATAAGATCCGCAAGATCCATCCATGTTATGCCATGTTTTAGTACTGTATTCCTTCTTACAGCTGGGTAGTATTCCATTGTATGCACATACCACATTTTATTTATCCATTCATCTGTTGATGGGCAGTTGGGTTGATTTCAACTTTTGGCAATAGTGAATAATGCCACTATGAATATTGGTGTGCATGTATCAGTTCGTGTCCTTGTTTTCAGTTCTTCTGGTGCAATTGCTGGGTCATATGACAAATTAATAGCTAGTTTTTTGAGGAACTGTCCGGTATAGGAATCTGTCTTGTACAGCTTCTTTACTGGCATTATTGTTATGCTGTCTCTTTCATCAGTCATAGGGGTGATATCTATTTTCTGCAGTGATTAGTCTTGATATATTCTTACCATCAAGTTTTTATTATTTCAACCTTAAAGTACTTTTATAACTAATCCTGGATTAAATTACTTCTGTATGAAGTTCATAGTATGCTGTTTGTTTTTGTTATTAGATCTTGTCTGTAGAAGGAGCCACAATTTAAGTCATCTCTGTGGAAATAACTTAACCATCTCACAAAACCTAGTCCTGTCTTATCAGCACATGCTAACATGTGCTAACAGTGATTAGTTCCAAAATAGTCCATTGACTATAGTCTTTTCTTGACCATTCCTGCCAAAATATTTTAAAAATTCATTGTTCACTCCTGGGGATTGCTGAGTTTATATAATTAAACCTAGGTTTTAGGTGGTTGCCTTTTCACTACATGCAGGAAAGAGAATGTGACAATAAAGCTCATAAGAACCAAGCAGATAAAAAAGTGGGAAATTAGCCATAGACCCATGACATGACTTGGCTGTCCAGGCACACATGAAGCCATATAAATCCTGTACTTTTCATGTTTATGCCTTTTTGATGTATACTGATTTGCCAAGGTTGGATTTCTCTCATTTGCATAGCAAGAAACTTCAACATACCTTGTACAACTTGTATGATAGCATATAACATATGAATGTGTTCAGTGTCATAGTTACAGAAAATCAATTTTGGAATCAGAAATATTGTAGTATGAATCACTCTCTAACAGTAACTGTTTTGACCCTGAAACAGTTAATTACTACCTCCCAGCTTTTGGTTTCTTACAAGTGTGACAACAACACTTTGTTCAGAGAATGTTCACAAGGCTGGCATGAAAAGAACATATAAGAAGTTTAGCAGTATGATTATTAATCAATATTAAGTATGGTGCCAGTCTCAGAGATCTTGATTATCTGTATAATTAAGCTCATGAGTCCTACAGGCAGAGCCGTTGTCTCATTCATGCTGGCTACCACCATGCCTCACAGCCTAATGTTCAAAATTAATCATTGTAATAAAATTAATCAGGATATATGCTGAATTAAATAGAACAACTATCTGCAGGGTTAAAGATTTCCAGTACGTGCTACTCTGATGAGAATGAACTCTGCAGACTTGGGATCTGTAATCTCTAGTCTCTAGTCTTACTGGGCTTCCAATGTCACCAGAGAAGTGCAGCCAGATGGCTAAATTTGGCAGGCTTAACCTAAGTTTCTTGTGTCTATCCCTTCCTAAATTCAGTAATACTACAGAAAAAGGATTTAAAAGGACAAAGAACATAGCAGATTCACAACAAATATAATTTTGTAAGACAGAAAGTAAATAAATGAGCAGTATCTAATTTAGGATATTCATGAAAGTGGCATTTGGAAAGAATCAGAGAAAATCAGGATAAAGTCTAGTTTATACCATACAATCTCTTATATTCTCAGATTTTGGTGGTACAAATATCCTTTGGAAGTAGTCATGAAGAAGAGGACAAATTAAGAGGAATTCCTGATAATATTTTAAATAAGTAATTAGACCTTCAGATCTCCTTTACCACTCCACACAGCTTTGAAAGCATGTAGGTTTATTATTTGAAGAATAATAAAATAAAAAGACCCAAAATTATATGATTTGCATACTGAGGAAGAGCTTAACTCTTTCAAACAAGGAATTTAAGTTGAAGATTTGCATAATAAATGTTGACACTGTCAGCCTTCCAAGAGCCAGGCTTATATCCTTCTGGCAGATGAGAAGACAATTGTGGGTCCTTGTGATGTGGTATGATGTCTTGAAGCTGCATATTCCCCAGAAAAGTATGTTTTTAAAGTTAATCCCTTTCTGTGGGTGTAGATCTATTGAAAGTAGGATATTTTGGTGAGTAGGATCTTGAGTTAAGAAATGACCCATTACATTCCGGGTTGATCTTAATCCTATCACTGGAATCCTTTATAAGAAAATGAAATTCAGAACATGAGATAGAAAGCCACAAAAGCAATAAGTTGAAAGCAATGAAACCCAGAAGAGAAAGGAGAGACCAGCAGATGCTACCATGAGCCTTGCCATGAGACAGAGAACTAACTGTGGCTATGAAATATGCAGCTAAGTATATTTGTTTTCTCATATTATATTGTATTACTCAGCATAATAAATGGCCTATACTTAACAAAGCATTTTTTGCCTGGAAAAAAGATGAAGTTACACATTCTTTTGCTATTCTACTTGTATGGCTATTTGAGGGCACTGGTTTTTTTTCCTACTCTTTATACTTTTCATATTTATGGTTTAAACATATTCAAGTACCATGAAATACAATTATTCAAATTTTATCACCTCAGGATTTTTGGAAATTTGACACTGGTGCAATGAAAATCATGCAATTTCTCTCCTAACCATTATTACTTTTTGTTTATGCTGTAAGGGCTAATTTTTTATAATTTTCAGCTTTTGTATGTCTAAAAGTGTTTATTCTTAATTATTCAAGATAAATTTACTGTTTTTGAAACATAGGTAAACATTGGAAAATTTTTCCTCTTTCTTTCAGTAGTTTCAGTAATCCTTTAATTACTCCATTTCCATAGAATTGTTTTTAATAAAACTCCTCTTGGGACGTAGAGTTGGTCCAATGGATAGGGCATCTGCCTACCACATGGGAGGTCCATGGTTCAAACCCCTGGCCCCCTTGACCCGTGTGGAGCTGGCCCATGTGCAGTGCTGATATGTGCAAGGAGTGCCGTGCCACGCAGTGGTATACCCCATGTAGGGGAGCCCCACGTGCAAGGAGTGCACCCTGTAAGGAGAGCTGCCAGCACAAAAGAAAGTGCAGCCTGCCCAAGAATGGCATGCACACATGCAGAGCTGGCACAACAAGATGACGAAACAAAAAGAAACACAGATTCCTGGTGCCGCTGATAAGGATAGAAGTGGTCACAGAAGAACACACAGCAAACGGACACAGAGAGCAGACAACTGGGGGGTGGGAAGGGGAAAGAAATAAAAATAAACAAATCTTAAAAAAAGTAAAAATAAAACACCTCTTGTCACTCTTGTCTTTCTTCTGTATGTGAAATATCTTCTTTTCCTCTGGTAGTTTTTATATTTTATCTTTATTGCTGATTTAAAATAATTTATTGTCTTTTATTTTGGAGACATTTTCCTTATGTTTCTTCCACATGGAGTTCTTTGATATTCTTGAATTTGTAGGTTTATAATTTTCATCAAAAAATCTTAAAAATTCTTGCCATTCTTTATTCAAGTATTTTTTTCTTAACCCCTTGTTTTGGGATTTCAATAACACATGTATTTCACGACTTGAGGTTTTCTCACACCTCAGTAATGCTCTGCTTATTTTTTTTAAAGTAAATTTTCTCTTTTGTTTCTATTGCTATACCATAGAGTTCTTTTTTTTTTAGGAGGTACTGGGCGTTGAACCTGAGACCTTATATGGGCAAAGCAGGTGCTCAACCACTTAGCTACACCTTCTCCACAGAACTGCTTTTAATTCCATTCAATGTATTTTTTTTCCAGACATGATATTATTCTTCTCTTGAAGCTCTATATGTATGTGTTTGTGTTTTTAATCTCTTTCATTTCTCTAGCCAGGGTACTATTTCTTTCCTTTATGTCCTTAAACAAATGGGATTTTTCACTAATAGGTTCTCTAGTGTCCTTTTCTACTAACTGTAACATATATGTAATTTCAGGGTACATTTCTACAGAATGATTATTTTTCTCATTCTGAATTAAATTTTCCCACTGCCTTGCATGCCGAGTTTTAAGCTAGCTTTGAGTAGCGTTATCTCTTATTTGAAACATGAAGTCTGTCCAAATTTGAGCTGAAATTACTCATTTTTTAATTTGCTGTTAAATAAAGCGTATAGATTGGCACTTGTCCATTACTAATGGTGATAATAGTACAAACTCACTGGAATATTTGGTGGCACTCATGGCACAAAAAAGCTTAAATGCAAAGAGATGAATATCTGCAGTTTGAGCGTTTCTTTTCTGAATTATCACTATGTATTTGCCTCAGCATCACTGGCTTTCTCCAGGTGTTAGAAGTGGTTTTAATAAGAGCCAGAAGGTTTTTGGTTTGTTTGTTTTTGTTTTTAAACAGTAGGGGCCTATCTTACAAGGCCAGAATTTTACCACTCTGGTGGCATGGAAGGGTGTGGCTTTCCCCACTGATGTCAATATTAGAGATTAGAGATGTGTTCCCAAAAAAGCACATTAGCTTCCATAATATTTCTTAATGGATCTTTTGAATGACAGATTATTCAAAAATATTGAGCTGTATTTTGGTGTATTTTACATTTAGTAAAATGTACAAATTTTAATTATACAGCTTGAGCTTGTTTAAGAAAACATCTGTATCCAATTTCCACAAATAACATGCTACAGCCTACTTCCATTGTCCCAGAAAGTTTCCTATTGTTGTTTTGAAGTTATTCCTCACAAACTAACCTATTGGTTTCTTCTACATTTTGGTTTTATGCATAAAGTTGATTTGAGTATCCTTGTACAATTTTTCCATGAACATTTATTTTCATATTTCTTAGATATATAACAAGGAGTGGAATTGCTGGGTGTTATGGAAATACATGTTTACTATATTGATGAATTACCTCACTGTTTTTCAAAGAGGCTGCATCATTTGACATTTCTTCTAGCAGTTTATGAGGGTTCCAAATATCTATATCCTGAAGAAAACACTTGTTATTATCTATTTATTACAGTCATCCCAGTGGGTTTGAAATTACATTATACCTCATTATGATTTTAATTTGCTTTGCCCTGATTACTAATGACATTGAACATTTTTTTTTCATTTGCTCATTGACCATTTATTTATGTTCCCTTGGAAAATATCTATTCAGATCTTTAGACCATTTTTAAATTGGGTTATTTGTATTTTGATTATTGAGTTGTGTCTTTTCTGTGTTCTGGAAACTAGACAATTTTCAGATATGTTATTTACCGATATTTTTCAGTTTGTGTTTTTTTTTATCACTCTCTTTTTTTTTATTGATTTTGTAAAAATATTACATTAAAAAAAATATGAGGTCCCATTCGACCCCACCACTCCCACCGCACCCCTCCCCCCCCAGCAACACTCACTCCCATCATCATGACACATCCATTGCATTTGGTAAGTACATCTCTGGGTATCTCTGCACCTCATGGTCATTGGTCCACATCATGGCCCACACTCTCCCCCATTCCATCCAGTGGGCCCTGGGAGGATTAACAATGTCCGGTGATTGCCCCTGAAGCACCATCCAGGGCAACTCCAAGTCCCAAAGGCGCCTCCACATCTCATCTCTTCCTGCCATTCCCCATACCCATCAGCCCCCATGTCCACTTTTCCCACTCCAATGCCACCTTTTCTCTGAGGTCCTTGGATTGGTTGTGTCCATTGCACCTCTATGTCAAGAGGAGGCTCAGATTCAACATGGTTACTGGATGCAATCCTCCTGCTTTCAGTTGTAGGCACTCTAGGCTCCATGGTGTGGTGGTTGTCCTTCTTCAACTCCATCTTAGCTGAGTGAGGTGAGTCCAATAAATCAGATTGTAGGAGCTGGAGTCTGTTGAGGCTCAGGGCCTGGTTATCATATTGTCAGTAAAAAGATTCAATCCCCTAATACATCTGAAACCCCAATACCAACTACAATTCCAGTAAAGTAGCATGATAGTCTTATGAAAAGAGATCCCCTCTGGGTCCAGTTTCATCACACAGAAACACCAGCTCCAGAGAAAGGCCATCTGTCATGGCAATGAACCCTATCTGCCATGACCATAGAACCCGTGGGTTCCTTTAGCCCTCAAAGGAACCAATACCTGGGGATTGTATCTACTTCATCTGTCTCTTAGATTCTGCTCAGTTGTGCACAAGGGCAATCCTTCTGACAGCCTCCAGACTCTTTTTTAGAGACTCGTAGCCATATAAACTCATTTCTCCTTTCCATTTCCCCCTTACATTAGGTCAAACAGCATTTTAAAGTCATGTTATTATATGTAGATAGGGATATTCTGCTAGATCCGCATTGAACCTTCAATTCAAGGTCATTTTCCAGTTGCATCATCAGTTGGTACTTGATAGTGATCCCTCAGTGCCAGGGAGGCTCATCCCCGGGTGTCATGTCCCACGCTGGGGGAAAGGCATTGCATTTAGATGCTGAGTTAGGCTTCGAGACTGGCCACATTTGAGTAACATAAAGGCTGTCAGGAGGAAATTCCCAGGCACAGTGCTACTCTAGGCCTTGTTCTTATTTCAGGCATATAGGCTCACAAGCATAGTCATTAGTATCAGGGGCTCACTGTTGGACCCTCATTCCTTCTCGGTCCTTGCCGCTGCACTTAGGGGGACTGCCGCTGCTCCCCTAGGGACCATGGCACAGCACCCCCAGCCAGGGACCCAGTACCCCCCCAGCTTTAGTTTTTAATTGTTGCCACTATGAGTATATCCAAACATTACCATGAACCCTGGACATATGCCCTGTATAGCTACCTGTCAGCCATATATCCCCTGTCAATAGTATCCTATACCAGTATTCCTCCGCTGCCATTGTTGGACCACTCTGGGATCCAGAACTTCCTGAATATTGAAGCCCCAATATCATGTCAGGATCTCTTACTAGCAGAATGGGATATAGCGATGGGTTTAAAGGTTAGATATAGAATACGTGTTGACTTGGAAAAATTCTACATCCTATCTTTTTCTTTTCCTATTTTTTTTTCCCCCTACTTATTGATCTTCTCTTCACAAGAGCCCTAGACCACAGCAATTCATGTACGCAATATACAGCACTCCCACACATCCACGACAAAACCTTTTCCCTTCCACAGCGATACTCTAACAGCCTATTCACAACATATTTACTTAAAGTGATGTACAGAGTCTGAGACAATAGCTTTCAAACCAGGTGACATCTGTGCTTACATTGTGGTGCATACTTTAGGACACGCAGTTTTCTAACATTTTTAGTTATCCTATGTTTTACATTATGGTTTACATTATCATTCTGTCGTTCCCTATATGTTTATGATGTAATATTACATATTTTATATCCATCCTTGTGTACTCTCATGAAACTCCTCTCTTACCCCACCTTTATCTTGGTTACACACATTTAACATCCGTTTTTATCACTCTCTTAATGATACCTTAGATGCAGAACTGATTTTAACTTTGATATAGTCAAATTTATAAATTTTTGTTCTATTTTTAATTTATTTTTAAAAGATACAAAGATCACACAAAATGTTGCATTAAAAAATATAGGAGATTCCCATATGACCCACTCCCCACACCCCCCACTTTTCTCACATCAACAACTTCTTTCATTAGTTTTGTACATTCATTGCATTTCATGAATTTATTTTGGAGCACTGGTACACAGCATGGATTATAATTTACATTGTAGGTTACACTCTCACCCAGTCCATTAAGTGGATTATAGCAGGATATGTAATGTCCTGCTTCTGTCCCTGCAATATCATTCAGGCCAACTTCTAGTCCTGAAAATGCCCTCATATTATACATATCTTTTCCTCTTTGTTCCTGTCTCCCATGTCTCCACATCAATGATATAATTTCTTCCATTGCTAGAGTCATAATAATTACATAGTACAATATCAGTAAGTCCACCGTATTCCATATTTTATTACCCAGTCATGAGGACTCTGGGATGGTGATGACCACTTCACCTCTTAATTGAGATGGGACTTCAATCTCACATCGCTGATGGATTGAACTCTCCTGCTTGCAGCTGAAAACTCTCTTGGTTCCTTCTTGTGGTGGTTGTCCATCCTCACCTCCTTGTTAGCTGACCTTGGTAAGTCCAATGAACTGAAGAATAGGTATTGCAACTCTGCATAGGCTCAGGGCCCAGCTGGCACATGGACAGCCCAGTGATTCAAGTTTCCTGGGCATACACAAACCCAACCACCAACCACAGGTTCAAGAAAAGGGACAGAAGAAGCATCCGTAGAGAAGTCACATCTGAGTCCATCTCTGTCATACTCAGAAGCACAAATTTCACAGTAAGGCCCACTGGCAAGGCACAAAACTCTGGAGTCATCTGCCATGACCACAGGATTTGGGTGTCTCCATGCCCTCAGGTACACCACTACCTGAAGTAGTATCTACTTTGACTGACTATGAGATCCTGCTGAGACATGCTTAAGTGAGACCCCTCTAATGACCTCCTGACTCATTTTGAAATCTGAGTCATATGAACTCATTTGTCCTTACCATTTCCCCCTTTTATTCAAAGTGTCTTTCCAGTTGGTAGTAATCTCTTAGCGCCAGAGGGGGCTCATCCCTAGGAGTCATTTCCCATGCTGGGGGGGATGGGAGGGGGGAAGGTATTGCATTTACATGCTGAGTTTGACTTAGAGAGTAGCCACATTTGAGCAACATTGAGGCTCTCAGGAGGCAACTCTTAGGCACCCTGCAACACTAGGCCAAGTTGAAATTTTGAGCACAAAAGGCTTATAAGCATAGTCATCAATATCAAGGGCCCATTATTGGACCATTCTTCTTCACTGGTCATTGCACTTGCCCTTGGGGTATTGTTGCTGTTCCATTGAGGAATGCAGCAGAGATCCCCAGGATGGGAACCCAGCATTCCCTCTGTTGTCACATGAATGTACATACACTGTGACAATACACAAAGAATACCTGAACATATCTATACCCTGTTTACTTTCCCAGGTGAACTCTTTCCCATGCATCCCTCATCAATGGCACCCCACACCAGTGCTCCTCCCCTGTCATAGTTGAAACCTCTGCGATCCAAAATTTCTTCAAAAATGAATTCTAATATATAGCCAAATTCAATTAATAGGAAATGAGATAGTAATGATAGATTTAAGTAAGAAATGAAATACATAATAATTTAGAAAAACTAAAATAAAGGTAAACATTTGGATATTAAAAATGAAAAACATTATAAAATATTTTTTGACCTTTTGTCTTTCATCACTGTAATAGGTGTTTTCCTGTATATACAGTGGCAATTTCTTCCATTTCTTCCTCGGTGTCTTACCCATTTTTTTCATTTTGTCTTCAAAGAAGTTTTAGGTTACAATAAACTCATATACAGAATATAGGGGACACCCATATATCTAATATCTTTCCCCTTTTGTTATAACTGATATACCAATATTGAAACATAGCTCTAACCATGGTCACTAGTTTACATCATGGGTTACATTTTAGACTGTACACTTTTATAAATTTCTGGTGAAACTTAACATGGCCTGTATCCATCATTGCATGATCATGCAGAACTCTTCCATTGTCCCCTAATTACCCATTCTTCCATCTTTTCTATCCCCGCCCCCCCTTGGGGCCCACAGTGACAACCAAGCTTCACTGCTGGAAGGACAAGATTCATAGACACTTGCAACAATGCTGAGAGCTTGACACACTAGTCTGTCCTTATTGAGACCAGCTCTACATAAGGAATGCTCAAATAAAAGGTGTTGCAGAACTTAAGAATAAGACACAAGAAAATAGGAAAAGATGGGAACAGGGGACTCAAAGTCTCAAGGACTCAGAGCCTTGACCCATGTTTTCACATCATGTTTATTGAATATCTCAAGGACGGGAGTATGCATTCTTTAGTTAACATTTTACCAGAACAATCATGTCCACATTTTCCCCATGTATGCCATGCAAGGTTTAAATGTTTCCTTCTGCAATCAATCATGAGTTGTACAGGACAGTTTTCCCTCTTTACAGGACCTGATGTTCTAAGGTCCTTACCTTCATTTGCGTCATGGAAAAAACACAAACTCTGGCCATTTCTCCATGTGTCCTACCCTATTAGGAGCCACCTGTTCTCTGGAGAGACATGCTCCCCTCTTTTTGAGAATATTGGGCCTCCCCAGGATGGGGGTAAAATACCACCCTGCACATTGTATGGGTTTCCACCCACTAATATAACACATTATAACAAGATGAGCACTCACACACTCTGTAGAAGCCTGCCCCAGGTGCACCCTGTGCAAAATGCCCCCATCCAACACCCTCAACCAGTAACCTTTCCATATTATATTGTCAACAGAGTTTTCTCAACATTATAATTTCAACCACATACCCGCCAATTCCATGTTCACCTGCTTTTTCTTTTGTTGGTGTTTTTTTTTTTGTTATATATAAGAAATCATTGCCTACGTTAAGTTTTTGAAAAATTACTTCAATATTTTTTCAAGAGCTTTTATAGTTTTAGCTCTTTAACTCTATTAATTTGCTTTTTTCTATTTATTTCATATTAGTGAGAACATATAATATTTATCCTTTGTGTCTGGCTTAATTCACTCAAAGTGATCTTTTCACGTTTCATCCATGTTGTCACATGTATGAAAACTTCATTCCTTTTTACAGCTGAATAAATATTCCATTGTGTGTATATACCACATTTGTTTACACATTGATGGGTTAAAGGACACTTGGGTTGCTTCCATCTTTTGACAATTGTGAATGATTACTTGGTATTGGAGAGAATGGAAATGAAATATACTGGTCACATAAATCATGATTGACAGATTTCCTTTTTGTTTCTTCATCTTTACTCCTAAGGGAAAAATGCAGTCAGGTTTGGCAAGTATTAATACATCATCAATTTGATTTAAAACTTTACTGCCTATATCCAGCTTCTCATTGAGATGGAGAGCCAGAATTGGTGCAAGAATGCTTATGAAAGAAGCCTAGTTGTTGTGGGAAACTGGCTTACCTGTTCCCTATTGTAAATGTTACATCTGTCCTATTGTAGATGTTGAAGTTAGATGTTGCAGTTGTTCCCTATTATTGTAGATGATGTTGCAGTTCTAATAGCAAACAGCTGCTTGGTGTTTTCCAATAAATACAAGGTGCAAACTAGGATCGAAGTTCTCAGTTCCAGAAACTGTGAGTCCCCTGGCCCCATCTTTATTTCCTCTCTTGTCTCTTTCTCTCTCTGTCCCTTTATTTTGTAAAGTTCTGAGTCGCCTTCCCTTTAAGCCAACCTCTCGCTGAGTTGATCGCAGCACCTAGTGTCTTTTTTAAAAACACCACAAACAGTTGTGGGGTTACTTTGGGGTTTTAGAAATTTAATTAATATAATTATTTGCCCTTATCCTCAGATCCTTATCCAATACGCTGCATCATGGGTTTCAATATTTTTACAAAATTAGGTAAAAATTAAATTAAGTGAGTCTAGCAGGGTCATGGTATATGATATATATTTATAATAAACTTTATTACAGAGAAGTTTATATTACAGAAAAGTTACCTCAAAATTAAAGGTAATTCTAATATAATCCATCCCTTTCCCCTCCCACATTTTCCCTTATTAATAATATCTTACATCAGTGTAGTACATTTGTTACAATTGATGTACCAATATTGAACCATTGCTACTACCCAAGATCTCTAGATTGCATTATGGTTTACACATTACAATGTACAATTTTATAGGTTTTGACAAAATGTATAATGGCCTGTATCCACCACTGTAATATCATGCAGAACAATTCTCAAAGTGTTGGTTGTTCCACCCATTCTTTCCCCCTTCTCCCCTCTGTAACTCTAGTAACCACTATATTTATGTCAGTGTTACAATTTCTTCTGTTACTACAATAATAATGGCTACTTTGGCCCATGTTTGCATTACCCCTAATATTTGTTCATTACTCAGTTACTCAGTTTTGGGGATTTGGGGATGATGAATAATGCTTTACTTCAGATTGAGAGGGGCTTAGGGCTTATGGGGCAGATAGAAGGTATTGGTTTGCTTGCAGTTGTACATCGTCATATATGATATATTGAAAAGATCTTAAATAAGAGATAGATAGCAAAGAAGAAGCTTCCAGAAAAAACCTGAAATTGAAATTTCAGGATGCTTAATCATTATTCTTATGCATCAGAAATTATGTGCCCAAATTATCTGTTCTATCACTTTCTATTATGGTTTGCTATTATCAACAACAAAAAATCACCATTGTGGTAGCACAAGTCATTGTATTGTGTTTGGAAGCTTTTCTTCCTATGAGAAGTTTGAAAAGATTCAGAAAATCAGATGTTTTTTGACTAACAAGGAAACCATCTCTATAAGTATAGCCTGATGCCCCCTCCACACTGTATATAAGTATTTTGTGTATAAATATATACATGTGTATATTCATTTCTCATGTACTCATGTATTTATGTGATGAATTGGTTTCAAGGTATGTTAATTGATTTAATGCTTAAAATACCAAATTTACTTTATAACAAATATCAAATATACAACTAAAGTGAGTAAACACACATTCCTATTACAAATGTATTTCTCTACCTTCTTTATTGTCACAGACAGTACTGGTGCTCCCACTACTGCCCTATGTCAGAATCCTCTTTTCATGGTGGAGGTTAAAAATGACAAGTATTGATTTTTCCTCTCTTTGTAGTATTGGCCATCTGACATAATTCTGATTGAATAAATATTAAAGGAAATCATTTATTGACTCCTGAAGGAAATTTGTTTCATCATACAAGGAAAGACATTTGAGGGGAATTACTCTAATTCTCTTGCTTTTTTGTATACAGTTGTGTGAAGATGTGATTCTTGAATCAATGCCTGCCATTAATGACCATGAGGTGACAACTTTGAGGACTAAGACCAACAGACTGAGGACAGCAGAGTGGAAGAGACTGGTTCCTTATTGGGAGTGCTGAGATGTTGAACCAGCACTATGACACTCTACCTCCAGATTTATTGTACTTTGAGAAAAATAAATTGCGCTTTTAATTCAGTATTATATAACTTGAACCTAGAAACCTTCAAAGTAATAGCATTGGTCAGGAGGCTTTCCTAAGACACTAAATAAAAAATTCATTAATTTAACTGATAAACATCATGGGAAATTTTTGCTTCTTTTTGATGAATACTGATGAGAAATTTCTCTGATATCTTAATACAGAAACCTGTTGACAAAACCATGTGGGGACACTCCTTAGGAAATAGGAAGAAAGAAGAGAACAATGCACTAGACAGATTTCCCTTGAAAGATGAATATGGTAGGGATATGAGAGTTCCATTTTGGTCTGTCTTGAGGTATGTACAATCCCTAGAGTAAAGTGAAAACTTTAGTGAAATATTCTATCTCTAAGGAACTAAAGACATAGCCTGGCCTAGGGTGTAATTACAACTGCATAATTTCCCTATTACATACAGAATCTGTTCCCTGGTGACCAAGCAAGTTTCCAATTTGTTCATAACCAATTGCAAGGTCTCATTAAACCAACATTAAATTGTCTGCCTATTTACTAAAGAATATTCATTTTTTCTCTGCTGCTTCAGGGGGCTCAAAAATAAAATAATAAACTTTAATATGTATCTCAGAAAAATTTCCAAAGCATGTCAGAAATTAAGTCTTGTCTTCATTCTCTGTTAGAATCAAAAGAACCAAAATCCTTTGTTCTTCTATAACCACGGGGGTAAATAAAAGGGAAGAGGAAGCTCAGAATTCTGGCCTAAAAAGGGTAAGTTCCTGATTTTTTAATAGCACACCCTCCTTATTTTGAGAAAGATAGCCAGGGATTAAGACATGCAGGTTTCTCCCCCATTTGATGCAATCATGCTACTAAAGTGAAAAAGGTAGAAGAATATTATTGAGGACAACCTTATATGAGAAGACATAAGGAGACTCTGGGTTCCCCTATCTCAGTGTGTAAGATCCCCTTGTTTATTCCATCAGTCATGTTTTTGCCTGGCAGTAGTAGCCTTAATCTGTAGGCTGATTTGGGGTTTATCTTGGCTATATTTGGCTTAAGGAAGCAGATTCTATTATCCAGGTTGAGCTAGTTCATACTGTCCCAACTTATACACCATTGCTGTGGGAAGACATATTATGGGAGGATCTGGGTTACACTCTGATGAAAACACTTTTTCTTATTCCACAGATTCCCCAGGAAAGGATGTCTCCTGGAAATGGCTCTTTTGTGACTGAATTCATACTGATGGGATTAACAGAACATCCAGATTTCCAACTTCCCCTTTTCTTCCTATTTCTAACAATGTATATTTTCACCATTCTGGGAAACTTGGGCTTGATAATTCTTATCAGGCTTAGTTTTCATCTTCACACCCCCATGTATTTTTTCCTCTTTAATTTATCTTTCATTGACCTCTTTTATTCTTCTGTTTACACACCCAAAATGCTGATCAACTTCATATCAAAGAATAATATTATCTCTTACCAGGGGTGTATGACCCAGCTCTTCTTTTACTGCTTTTTTGTCATCTCAGAGTGCTATGTGCTGACATCAATGGCCTATGATCGCTATGTGGCCATCTGCAATCCACTCTTGTATAACATTGCCATGTCCCCTAAAGTGTGCTCCATCCTTATTTTTAGTTCATACCTGATGGCATTTTCTGGTGCTATGGCCCACACTGGATGCATGCTGAGATTGACCTTTTGTGATGCCAACACCATTAACCATTATTTCTGTGACATCCTCCCTGTGCTCCAGCTCTCCTGCACAAGCACCTATGTCAATGAGCTGGTGGTGTTCATTGTTGTGAGCATCAACATCTTTGTGCCCAGTGTCTCCATTTTTATCTCTTATGGTTTCATTCTCTGCAGCATCCTCCATATCAATTCCACTGAGGGAAGGTCCAAAGTTTTCAGCACCTGCAGTTCCCACATAATAGCTGTTTCTCTATTTTTTGGATCATGTTCATTTATGTATCTCCAACCATCTTCTGCCAAGTCTATGAATAAGGGAAAAATCTCTTCTGTCTTTTACACCATTGTGGTTCCCATGATGAATCCCTTAATCTACAGCTTGAGGAATAAAGATGTTAAGCTTGCCCTGAGAAAAATCCTGTGTAGGAGAAATTTCAAATCATAACTAGGATCTCCTCTGCAGGTCATTTCAGGTTGAGGAGGTCCAGTGTGTTTATTTACAGTATATTTGGTGGCAGCTTTCTTATCCTAATTCTCAGTACCATGAAGAAGTAAATTTGGGCCTTCTTTCTATAAATTATTTCTAGTATTGTTAAATTATATCTTCTTTTCTTCACCATTTGCACAATTTCTTCTCCTTCTACCTCTTATTTGAAACTATCTTTAAAGGAGGAATTTATTATACGTTTATTCACTGAAAGTGTGAATGATTTTTTTCCCTGAAATATGATGAATGATTCACCAATGATTTAATAAACTAACACTAGAGTGACACTTTGTCCTTGGAGGAGGATAACTCTTGTCTGAAAGTTGTAATGTGCCGATTCATGATTGGAATCATGAATCAAGTAAATGCTTCCACACCTGTATTTCTATCCTCATTAAGCAGGAGTATGTTTCATTCAAATGCCAGTGTTTCACAGAAATTATAGATTCCACATGGACTATCAATGATGCCCCTTTTGCAGATGGAATACTATGAACTAAGCTTCTTTTGAAAAATGCTTATTTATTTACACCTCTAAAAGTCCATATTAGATACTTAATCTTTGTTTATTGCTTGGATAGGAAAGTGAAACCCAGGGAGGTTAATGATTTTTTAATGTTACACAGCTTCTCAATGAAAATCTTATTGTAAATTCTAGGGTCCTTAATCCTTCTGTTGCTCTTTCTCATATATGCTTTTTCTAATTTTATTATTTTTATTTACGTAGTTATAAAATACAAAAAAATTTCCATTTTGAAAGTTGATAATGATTTGTTGGGTAAGAAACATGAATTTCTTTAAGGAGCTTTGCTAATTTGGTTCATGAAAGCTGTGTGATGCTTCCTTTCATGAGGATGAGGAGATTCGTAGGGTTAGTCTAGTTTAGAGATTATCTGCTCAAATAGAAACTTTTTCTTCAAAATAATATAAAAAGGATTTAGGTTGTTTCCTTGTGCTTGTGTTTCAGAGAATATAGGAATGGGAGAAAATGGCAACCAATAACATGAAATTAGGGCAGGATCCAAAGAGACAGATGATCAGTAATGAGAGGTCCATGGCTGGGACTGGTCAATGAGGGGTTAGAAACTACATTTTAACCTGAATTTGCATCCTCTGCTGTAGTGTGCTTTCATTATCCTCCACTGTTCATAAGCTTTTATAAAACTTGTTGTATGCAATGAGTTGTTACTACGAACACAAACAAATGTTTTGTTTTACAGAATGAAGGAAGAAAACCTCTATACATTTGTTTGGGAATCAGGTAGAAAGGATAGCAATTACAGGAGATAAAAGATTAAGCAATATACAAAACTCCACTTGGAATTTAGAACATAAAATGATGGGAAATTGAAGCTCCCTACCACTCCTACCCTCTTCCTTACAGTGGCCCCTAGGAAGATTATGGAGACCACAGGATTTCTCTGGGCAGGATGATGGTTTTGATTATTTGATGTTAAGGAAATGTTTAACCCATAGAACTGGAGGCACAAAGAACAACTGAATGATGCCTGGTTTTGTTAGCTTCCATCTATTACTCCCGAATGGATTTTAAGCGATAAAAACACATATGCAGCTATGATAGCAATTATAATGTGAAAGAAACATTTTTCAAACACAGTTTTGACATTTTCTCTATAATAGGATGTTGGATTATTTTTCTTTTGAGAATACAGTCATGCAATAACTACTCTAGTGATCCTTAATCTGGTGTGTGGGGGATTGATTCCTGACCCTTAAAAATACATATTCCAGTCTTAACCAACATTGTTATGGGTGCAAACTACTTTGTAGGTGGGATCTTGAAGATGTTATTGCCTACTGTGGGCTCATTTATGAGCAGGGTCTCTGAAGATGAGGCTGAGTTGAATCAAGGTTTGCCTTCCTCTACCTGACTGGTGTCCTTCCAAGCAGAGAGAATTTAGATTCAGTCAGTTAAAGAACCAGTCGTTAAAAGAACTGCTGCCTTAGTGCCAGCTTCCATGGCTGTCTTTTCTCCTCTTCTTGTGGCTCCTCATCTACTTCACCCTATTCTTCTTTTACATCTTTCACCTTTCTTTCTATTATATTCCTGGAAGAATTTTTACGCTAATGCCTTTTCTCATTCTCCAAAGTAACCAGGCAGGCCCTGTCCTCAACTCCAAGGTCATCCTCAGTTCAAGGAGGCCCCAGACTGACCTGTATTCCTCGTATCCTGTCTAAAGATAGTGCTCCCTTCCGTTTTCCTTTTTTGTACATCTGTCTTTCCCAGCCAAGGTAAGACTGGGATGCTGTCTGACCAGTTCATCTCTCCTTGACTTTCTCTGAAAAACTTACAAAAAGCTCTTTCTTCTTTCATGTGTTAGGTTACTTAAAATTTATTAGAACATAGAATGAGTAGACAATAATTGTGCACATGGTACATTCATAACAATTTCTAGATTTTGTGAGGGGTCTTTTAGTAATGGAGTTTTGAAATATTTGAAAACATTGGTGTAAGAAAATAGCCTTAGAATATATTGATGTCAATTTCAAGCATAACTTAAATCTGATTACAATCATTACTATGTCAGCAAAGCATCAGATATTTACATGTACTATAGTATTTACCCACTTTTATAATTTTTTAAAGAAACTCTTTGTCTCCTAGCAGAAACTGAATACATAGTATCTACTCTTCTTTTTTAGCTATTACCATTAAAATGCCTGTGTGAAAGGTTAAAATTGTTTGACTTGAATTTTGTGCTAAAACATATATTTTAAATTTTCACATGCATTCATAAAGACATAAACTAAGGCTTATTATAATCAAAATCTTAAATTTTTGGTATTTATATTAAAATGCCTTTTGAATGGCAGACATAACACACATTTTGTCATCTGAGTACTATATCACATTCACTAGAATTTCCTGGTGGAGTGAGAGTCAGCAAATAACCTGGCTCAAGTCTGAAGTCATCAAGCTTTATTTTACAGGATGAATTTTTATTCTTTATTAATCTTGTAAATCTAGTCACTAATTTTTACAATTAAAATGATATTTTATAATATTAATAAATAAAATTGTTTGAATTCAAAATTAGTGCTTTTAAAGTTAATAATACATTATAGTAAGAAAAGTGGGTATAAAATAATTTAGAATATATAAGCTTAAATGTAACTATTAAATGTTTGGAAATTATCTATAAATTGGTGTGCTTTTTAAAGACATGAAAATTGTCATATAAATGTTTCTTATCCTCCCATTATACATACTCAAGAAAGATCTCCTACATGGGAAGCAGGTGCTCAACACTGGGCTACATCCACTCCCCAATGAGAGAGTTGGTTTTTTCATGTTTCTTTTGTTTTTATGAGGTACCAGGGATAGAACACTGGACCTAGTACATGGGAAGCATATGCTCAACCACTTATGCTACACCTACTCCCCTTGAAAACTTTACTTTCAAAAAACCCCATATTAACATACATTAAAGCATATAAAATGCTTTACATATGACCAAAATTACATTAAATACAATTTTTTTTAAGGAGATTAAGGACCATTAATTTAAAAGGGAAATATTTCCAGGTTTAACTTTCAGGGAAATCATGGAGTTGGCAATCTTAGAAATCTGTTATATTGATTATGGAATAGTACCAGTATATTAACCAAGTTAATTCCAAAACCAAGGAATTGAAAAATTATCAGACCTTCAATTTGATGTAACACAAAGGTTGTTTTTTTTTTTTTAGCAAATTTTTTCATTGTCTTTTTATTAAAGATACAGATCACACAAAATGTTACATTAAAAAAACAGGCGGCAGACTTGGCCCAGTGGTTAGGGCATCCGTCTACCACATGGGAGGTCCACAGTTCAAGCCCTGGGCCTCCTTGACCCGTGTGGAGCTGGCCCATGCACAGTGCTGATGCTCGCAAGGAGTGCTGTGCCAGGCAGGGGTGTCCCCTGTGTAGGGGAGCCCCACGCGCAAGGAGCGCACCCCGTAAGGAGAGCTGCCCAGCGTGAAAGGAAGTGCAGCCTGCCCAGGAATGGTGCCGCACACACGGAGAGCTGACACAACAAGACGATGCAACAGAAAGAAACACAGATTCCCCTGCTGCAACAACAACAACAGAAGCAGACAAAGAAGACGCAGCAAAAAGACACAGAGAACAGACAACTGGGGTAGGGGGGAGGGGAGAGAAATAAATAAATAAATAAATCTTAAAAAAAAAAAACATAGGAGGTTCTCATATACCCCACTACTCATCCCCCCACCCCCCCACTCCTTCCACATCAACAACCTCTTTCATCAGTGCAGCACATTCATTGCACTTGAATTCATTTGGAGCACTGCTAAGCCACATGGATTATAGTATACATTGTAGTTTGCACTTTCCCAGTCCATTTAGTGGGTTATGGCAGAATATATAATGTCCAGCATCTGTCCCTGCAATATCATTCAGGACAACTCCAAGTCCCAGAAATGCCCCCATATCACATCTCTTCTTCCCTCTCCCTGCCCTCAGGAACTCCCATAGCCACTGTCTCCACACCAATGATACAATTTCTTCCATTGCTAGAGTCACAATAGTTCTAGAGTAGAATACCAGTAAGTCCTCTCTAATCCATATTTTAGTTCTCCATCCTGTGGACCCTGGGATAACAATGTCCACTCCACCTCTACATTGTGCAGGGCCTTAGATCCTACATGGCTGATCAATGTGATTCTCCTGCTTGCAGCCGTAGACTCTCTTGGTTCCCTGGTATGAAGGTTGACCAGTCTCACCTCCCTGTTAGCTGACCTGGTTAAGTCCAATGATCCAGAGAGTAGGTATTGCAACACTGCTGAGGCTCAGGGCCCAGCTGGCACATGGACAGTCCAGAGATTCAAGTCTCCTGAGCATACACCAACTCCAGCACCAACCACAAGTTCAGTAAGTGACAGGAGAGGCATGTGGAGAAAGGTACAACTCCATCACACTCAGGGGTACAAATTCCTAAGTGGACCCACTGGCAAGGTACTGAACTCCAGAGCCATCTGTCATGACTGTAGAACCTGTTTGTCTCTTGCCCTCAGGAGAACCATTATCTGGGGTTGTTTCTACTTTGGCTGTCTCTGGGATCCTGCTGAGACATGCATAAGTGCAACCCCTGTGGTGAAAAGTGTAGAGCTGAAAATATAAACCATAATGTAAACCATAATGGAACCATGGTAAGTAGCTATGTTTCAATATCTTTACATCAGTTGTAGCAAATATAACATCCACATGTAAAAAGATCATTGCTGGGAAAGGAGGAAAAGGATTTGATGTTGGGTAAATGGGAGTCTCCTATATTATATATGTGACTTTAATGTGATCTAAAACTTTTTTGTAGACAAAATAAAAAAATTAAAAAAAAATGGATGCAGATACTGAGGAAGGAATGGAAGAGATTGCCTTGCTACTGTACATACAGGGTAATACCTCTTACAGTGATGAAAGGAAAATGTCAAAAACAAAGTTTATGATATTTTTCATTTTTAATACCCCATTTTTAAACTTTATTTTAGTTTTTCTAAATTATTATGAATTCTATTTATAATCTTTAAACCTGTCAATACTATTTCATTGTACTTGAAATTCACAATAATATGGTATAGAATGAAAACTCTTATTTTTTATGTTCCCATCTTCATAACATATGTATTGATAAGTTCACAACATATACTTAACCACTGATTTTGAAGAACAATCACAGTTACATTTTGTATTTCTAAAACTGTTTATTTCTTCTTAATGGTTGAAAGATATTTTCACTGGGCATAGTAATATAGGTTGACAGTTACATTTCTACCAGTAATTTAAAAGTGTCTCTCTAGTGTCCACTGATTTACATTGTTCTAATGAATCTGTTGCCATTCTTGCTTTCATTCTTCTGTATGTCAAGTGCTTTCTTTGTTTTGCTGATTTTAACATTTTCTCTTTATCATTAGTTTTAGGCAATTTGATGATCATTTACTTTGGACAAGTTTTCGACATTTTAGTTTTGCATGGAGTTCTTAGAAATTCTTGAATTTGTAGGTTTGTAACTTTAATAAATTTTGAAAAATAATTGGCAAATATTACTCAAGTATTTTCTCTGATTTTCCTCCTTTTTTGGGATTCCAAATGCTCATGCATTAAATACCTGATCCCCTCCTTCTTTGGGATTACTCAATTTTTAGAGTAATTATTTATTCAAATATTTTCTGTGATCCCCTCCCTCTTTGGGATTCCCAATACTCATATTTTAGACACTTGAAGTGTTCTCATAGCTCAGTAATGCTTTTTTAAAAAATTTGGTAGTTTTTCTCTTTCCTTTGTATTCCTACCAATTCAATTTCAATAATAATAATGTATTCTGTTGTGTCTAATTTTATTTTAATTCTATACAGTGTATTTTTTATTTCACATGAGGGATTTTTCATTTATTTCATTACTCTGCATGCCCTTTACTCTTCCTCTCTAAACAAGATACGTTGATGACATATGCTTTATTCCCTTGGTCTACTACTTTCACTTATATTATTTCTGAGTATTTTTCTTCAAATTGCTATTTTACATTATATGAGTTGTATTTTCCTGCTTCTTGGCACACCTGGCTTTAATTTAATTTCACATTTTAAAAATTATATATGATGTTCTTTGACACATTGTATTAGCCATACAGTTAAATTGAAATTATTTATATTGAAATTTGCTTTTGTTGTGTTTGCAAATTTGGGTGTCAAGATCCCAGGGGAAAGTTTTCTGTTTGGTTTATTTCCATCAAAGCTGTGATAGGCACCAGCTGATGCTTAACCATGTTTATTTAAGCAGCACTCTTATGAGAGTAACAACAGGAGCATTTTGGTGTTGTGGATACTTTATAGTCAGGAGTTGCGCACACGACTGATTGGGAGGGATTCTGTCTAGAGACAACATTCAGAATGTAGGCGAGTATCTCCTTTCTCTTAAATTTGTATTTAGTCTACATGTATGTAGAGAGATAAAGTCCCTATCAGTTAGTTGGCTGTTTGTCCTGTAGACTGAAAAGCATCATTGACACCAACATGTTTTATAGATATTTCTATAGGAGTGCTGCTTAAATCAATCTGTTTAAATACAAGACAGTGTCTAAGACTCATCTGTGATGTAGATCAAGCCAAGGGAGCAACCTTGCCCTTGTGGATCTGTTACCAAATGCCCCAAACAAAAGTGTGTTGGGCCTCCTTGGCCAATGTAGGAACCCTGAATGAGGAGTTGGAGGCAGAAAAGCTGTGGGGTCTTTTGGCTTTTTTTTCCTTTCATTTTAATTGTAGTTCAGAATTCTGATGGAAGTGAAAATCACCTGTATTTTGTGAGGGGTGATTCCCATCTCTGCTGGGTCAGGAGTTGGTCAATGAAGCAAGGGGGCTGGGAGGAGAATGGGGAGACAAGCCTATAACTCCATGTGCCTGATCACCCCCAGCTGCAGCTCAGGCAGAACATGAGCCTGGAGGAAGAGGGGGATACCAGTAGATGCTGCCATTGTGCCCTGCCACGTGTCTGATAACCCATAGCTGCAGCTCCATGAGAAAGCATCTCTGATGATGCCTTGATTTAGATGCTTTCATGGCCTCAGAACTCTAATCTTTCAAACTAATAAATTCCCATTGTAAGAGCCAACCCATTTCTGATGTATTGCTCCCAGCAGCACTTAGCAAACTAAAACAATGCTGGACTCCTATGGCTACAGGAAGCCAGCCACTGTTGAAGGACTGGAGCTTGTTTGTCCTAGTGTGTACATGCATGTGTTATGTCAGCATCAAAGAAAACTTCAAGAACTCAAGAACTTGGTCAGAGATGATTCAATTAATAAGGCTTCCTTGGCACAGCTGCAAGTACATGTGTCCTGATTCAGCTGTAGGTAGCTCAACTGGAGGATGCCGGGGAATGGTTTTCCATGTGAAATATATTGTCAAGGTGTTCTAGGAAGGGAGGCAGGCTGTTGCCTTGGACACCTACTGGATGTTTGAGTTTTTGTATTTTTTTAGGGTGGTGAGTGCCCGCAAGGCATGTGCAATGCTGGTAGAGACCCTGGCCTGCAGACTAGGGCAACTGTAATGCAGGCAGTCAAGCCTGACCAATTAATTTGATATTCCAGTAAACCACAGGAAGCCCAGCAACTGTCATGCCTTTATTACTTACTCATACAGTGGTAAAGTATCCAGAATCCACTGATTGCAGACCAGAGGGTGCTCAGCCTACTTACAGGACCCAGGGGCAGCCAGGCGGGATGTCCAGTGCCATGCTCCACATAGCCTAAAAGACACAGTCAGCTTTTATAAGGTTACAAAGCAAGTGGGACACAAGGTTTACTAGTTATCAATTACCAAACCTCCTGATTCTTATCACAGGTGTTCTATGATTTGTGCCTCCAAACCTGTTTATGAGGGCCAGGTGGCTGGCCAGACCAACCCCTGACTCCCTACCTCCTCATTCCAGGGCCTGCAGCTCACGGAAGAGGCATTCCGTCTTCATTTACCCTATAGTATGATTTACTTTGGGACTGTTGCCAACAAGACTTGTCATATGGTGAAAGCCGCCTCAAAAATAACTCAGGCATTGGGCTGGAGTGGCTTGTTTGGGACTCATCCAGTGGTGAAGTGCCCATTGGGGATGGCATCTGGGTAGACCCACTGGAGTATACCTCAGTGCAGAAGACATCCCACCTTTCCTCAGTTGTGCAATAGCCACAAGCAGCTCCAAGGTAAGGGAGCTCCTGTAGGGTTGGACCATGTCCAGCCCATAAATGCCACTGTAACAATCTGTTCTCCATACCCTTAGGGCCCCATCCAGCTTTATTTTTGGACAATCTTGAGAGGGGTCTTCAAGTATTGAAGTGATCTCACTGTCTCTGGTCAGCTGCTGCATCTTTTCACCTGTGAGTCCCTGAAGATCTTCCTCAGGGTCTCAGGGTAGAGCTGACCGCCCTTTTTATTTGTTCCCTGAAGCTGGTCTTTGAGCAGGCATAGAATTATTATCAGTATTGGGGGCAGAATTAATTATTGCATTTCCGTGGTATCAGGACATGTTCTTCCTCATCTGAGCTGGCTGCTGTTTTCCCTCACACCGGGTGGTGACCAGCAGTACTTGTGGTGTAGCCCGTGACCACCCAGTGCCCTCAGGTCATCCTTCTACCACTCCCAGGATTTGGTGTCAGGACCTGGAGTTGAGCCCGAGGCACCTGGGCATGCTGTGCACACCCGGCTGGAAGCACCTGGTGTGTAGGTCACCCTGTCAGGAGCACTGTAGTAGTTTTATCCAGGTGCGCCTAGGGAAGAGGTCTGTGGCAATTTGCTTTTTGGTGTTTCTGTGGACTTCGCTGCGCCATCATTCCAGGGGTCTGTTGGGATACGGCAGTTCTTTTAACTCTCTCGTTGACAGACAGCAGTAGATACACTTTTTTTTTGTCTTTTCTAAAAATATTACATTAAATATATGAGGTCCCCATATACCCCCTACCCCCTCACCCCATTCCTCCCATAACAACAACCTCCTTCATCATCATGGGACATTCATTGCACTTGGTGAATATGTCTCTGAGCACTGCTGCATCACATAGTCAATTGTTCACATTATAGTTTACACTCTCGCCCCGTCCACCCAGTGGGACATGAGAGGACATACAATGTCCAGTAACTGTCCCTGCAGTACCACCCAAGACAACACCAAGTCTTGAAAATACCCCCAAATCACATCTCTTCTTCCCACTCCCTACACTCAGCAGCTACCGTGGCCACTTTCTCCACATCAATGCTACATTTACTTCCATTACTAATCACAATAGTTCCAGAATATAATATCAGTAAGTCCACTCTAATGCATACTCTATTCCTCCATTCTGTGTACCCTGGGATGGTTATGTCCACTCCAACTCTATATCAAGAGGGGGCTTAAATTCCACTTGGATGATGTATGCAATTCTCCTGCCTGCAGTTGTAGGCACTCTTGTCTCCCTGGTGTGGTGGTTGACCTTCTTCACCTCCTTGTTAGCTGGCTGGGGTAAGTCCAATAAACCAGAGGGTAGGAGTTGCAAGTCTGCTGAGGCTCAGGGATGGGCTATCACATGGACAGTTCAGAGATTCAGATCCTCTGAGTATACACTAAACCCCAGCACCAGCCACAGGTCTGGTAAAAGTAACAGGAGAGGTTTGTGAACAACGATCACATCTGAGTCCAACTCCACCACACCCAGGAACACAAACTCCAAAGTAGGGCCAACTGACATGGCACTGAACTCCATCTGCCAGGATCATAGAACCTGTGGGTCTCTGTAGCCCTCAGAAGAACCAATACCTGGGGTTGTATCTACTTTATCTGTCTGTGGGACTCTGCTGAGGTGGGCATAAAGGTGACCCCTCTGATGACCTCCCAGCTCTTTCTTGGAGACTCATAGCCATATAAACTCATTTGTTCTTTCCATTTCCCCCTTTTATTCAAGGTCAAAAAGCAGTTTTAATTCTTGATATTGCATGTAGGCTGAGATATTCTGCTGATCTGAGTTGACCCTTTTATTCAAGGTCATTACTAGTTACATCATCAGCTGGTACTTGTTAGTAATCCCTTGGTGCCAGGGAGGCTCATCCCTCGGAGTCATGTCCCATGCTGGGGGGAAGGCAATTCATTAACATGCTGAGTTTGGCTTCGAGACTGGCCACATTTGAGCAACATGGAGGCTCTCAGGAGGTAACTCTTAGGTACCCTGCAGCTCTAGGACTTGTTCTTATTTCAGGCACACACCCTCACAAGCATAGTCAGTATCAAGGGCCCTTTGTTGGACCATCCTTCTTTATTGGTCTTTGCAATTGCACTTAGGGGATTGTTGCTGTTCCATTAGGGAATGTGATAGAGCTCCCCTGGCTCTCAGCACTCCCTCAGTTGTCATTTTTAACTGTAATCACTATGAAAATATCCAAACATTTTTATGTACCCTGTATATATGCCTTGCAGAACACCCTCCCAACCATGTGCCCCCTATCAATAACACCCCACACCAGTATTCCTCCCCTGCCATTGTTGTACCTCTCTGTGGTCCAAAACTTATTAAAAAATGAAGCCTAATATACTGCCAGGTTCCATTAATAGTAAAATGGAATATAGTGATGGTTTAAAGGTTAGATATAGAATACATACTAATTTAGAAAATTAAAGTAAAAATAAATTGGGGTATCAAAAAATTTAAAAATGAAAAAGCTTTGTTTTTGATGTTTTACCTTTCATCACTACAATAAGTGTCGCCCTGTATGCACATTGGCAGGGCAACTTCTTCCATCTCTTCCTCAGTAGATACACTTTGTAATGGTCAATTTTACCTTAGCTTTTTGGGTCGGCTTTCCAGACAACTGCACCTTCCTCCTCCCAGTGAGTCTGTCCATTCTTACTTGGGTTTCAGAGGGGTCTTAGCAGTAATTTTGACTGGCCCTGCCTGGTGACAACTTTAACAGCACAAGCACATACATAAAGCACTTAGAAGGCAAAATTATACCAGAGTTTAAAACAGGACTCCAAAAAGTGCAAGGGGTTCATAAAGCTTTCCCTCTATGTGAACTGAGGAGCATCAGTCCCCAGTCATTTTTCCCAACTTGACTCTTGGGTGTGGGCACAGTTCCTCACTTGGCTACACCAATCCCATCTTTGTGGCCAGTTGTCATGTTACAGGTTTGAGTGATGAGTCCCCAGGGACCACATTTCCCCCTTGGCCCAATCTACATCAAAGATCAGTCTCTAACATCATCTAAAACTTTAACAAGTTCATTTGAACTGCACACTTATGAAAATAACATTGTGAACATATTAATGTCAGGGAGCTCTTTACCATCAGGGGATGGTGCAATTCACTGTTGGAAAGGGTCTTTGTCTAGAGAAGTCTCTCAGAACTTAAGGAGTCTCTCTCTTCTCCCATACCTTTATTTTATCTGGGTCAATTACAAGGTGTTTCTTTTATTTTAAAACATTATAAACTATTCTTATAAAAAGAAGTCATACAATTTTTTTAAAAAATTATATCTATTTTAATGTAGACCTAACTAATAAAATCTCCTGGCTAAGGTTATAGCAAACTCTTAAGTGACACTTATTGTTGGCTTTGGAGGACATTTAATTAGGCCTTTTAGCATCTATTAATTTTATAATCATAAGGTGCTGTTAACATACATGCTATTAAATAATGCATACAGATTGATGCTTGGCCATTATTTTTGATCAAAGGAACACAAGTCCCAGGTAATGACTGGTTGTCCTTAAGGATAATAAGCTAAAATTAGAAGAAATATTATCAGCAGTTCATCTGTTTCACTTCTGTACTCCCACTATGTTTTGCTCAGATTCACTGGCTTTCTCCAAGTTATAGAATTGGATTGAATAAAAGTCAGAATTTCTTCTATGGAAACATCAGAATCCTGTGCTGTGTAAAACTGCTGCTCCAAACCTAGCTCAGTATTATACCTTTAATGCAGGCATGGAAGAGTGTGGGTTTCTTCCCTGATGTTAATGTTAGAGTTTAGTTATGGGTTACAAAAAGGAACCACAATAGTTTTCCATAATAATTCTCAATGGATCTTTTGAACAAAACATCAAAATTTTGAGCTTATAAATTTTCTAATTTAAATTTTTGAGGTTAATTTACATATGGTAAAATTTACAGATCTTCGGTATTACAGCTTGATGGGTATTTCAGTATATACCTATTCAATTTTGAACAGAAATATGTTATGGATTCCAATCATATCAGAAAGTTTCCTCTTCCCTTTTCAGAGTTACTTTTCACAACTTACTTTCAGGCAACATTGCTATAATTTCTGTTCTGAGATATTCATTTTTGCCCATTCTAGATCTTCATAAAAATAGAATCATACAATATTTACTCTTTGTGTTTGAATTCTTTTCTCATCATAGTATTTTTAGATTCCTTTTAGTTATGTGTCTCAGTAATTGGTTTTTATTGCTGAGCAATATCATTTTGTATGACTATATTACAATTTGCTTATAATTCTTTACTTGATGGCTATTGGGGTTGAGCTCAGATTTTGGACAAAATTAATGTGCTGTTATTAGTATGTATGTGCAAGTCATTTTGAATTATATATTTTCACTTTCCTTGGGAAATTTCCAGTTGTTGAATTGTTACATCATATGATAACTCTTTGTTTAACTTCATATAAGAAACCTTCAAACTATTTCTCAGGTGATTTACTATTCTACATTCCCACCATTCATATAGATAAGCTGAAATTGTTTCACCTCTTGACCATCAATTTTTCTAAATTTAACTAATTTTCAAAGATGTGAAATGTGAAGTAGAAATTCTTTGTATATGTGTGTTTAATGTTTCTTTTAGAGTAAAACTCACAGTTATTAGTTTAGAGCTCTTTAAGTATTGTCAAACACACTTCTTAGAGAAATCATCACTAAAATCAAGAAATGCCCCGATGCCACTTTATAGTTGAACACTTCTCCCACCCCCAAAGATTAGAAGCTATTAATGTGATTTGTGTTCTTAGTTTTGTTCCTGAATGTCCTATATATTGAATAAAAAAATATGCATTTTTAATTTCTTTTTCTTACCATAATAAAATTAAGAGTTCTAATTTCTAATGAAAAATGATATTGAGCATCTTTTATGTGTTTATTTGTGATCCAATACCTTTTTATTAAACCTTGTTTCAGCCTCAAAAAGTAAGACAAAAAGCAGCTTAAATTATGGAAGCATTAATTTAAAAAATTCTGGCCAGGCACATTTATCTATTTTAATCCTTAAAATAAACTCAATTATTTCTCTGATGTTCAGTAAGATGAATAAATGGGCACAGGTTAGTTGATGAATGACCAAGGTCTCCTTGTTACTGAAGAAATTTTTTAAAAAGCTTGTTCATATTCAATTTCATAAAACTAAATCCCATATTCATTTTTTTACCTTTAACATTCATATAGTACTTTCTTTGCCTTTGCTACAAATATATTTCAATGTCTTTTTTAAGTATTTGGTCCACATACGTTGCTCATTTGTTTAAAAGACGGTTTGTTAAATTCTAAGAGTTCTTTATAAATTCTGGATGCACGTTTCCCATTGGTTATATGATTTCAAATATTTTCTCTCAGTTTGTGGCTTGTATTTCCATTCTTTTATTATTTTTTATTATCTTTATTATCTTAGGGTAATAGGTGTTAATATTTTGAAAACTTAAAATTTAGCAGTTTTGTTTGCTTGTTTTATGTTTTATGGATTGGTCTTTTAGTAGCTCAACTTCATCATCTTTGCAAATCCTATGTCACAAAGCTTTTTCCTTCTTTTTCTCTACTAAATGACTTAGAGATTTAAGTTGTACACAGTTAACATCTGTATTGGTTTTAGACTTTTTTTTTGTGGACCCCCAAATATTATGTTCTTAAACTGAACCTATTGTGAACCTTTGGTTAAATTAAGGGTCACTAAACTAGTTCGCACCAATATGGCATGACCCAGGATGGGTCTTAATCCTCTGACTGGAGTCCTTTATAAATTGAGGAATAAAGAGTCGCAGAAACAGGAAAAAAAGCCACAGTGACAGAGAGAAGCCTCCTGAAGTTGAAATCAGTGAACTTGGGAGAGAGAAAAACCATGATTACACTATGACTTGTCTGTAAACCTACAACTTCTCTAATAAAAAAATGAACCATAGGTATTGTATTATTTTGCTAAAAGCTGATGGGAGCAATATACTAGAAATGGCGTGGCTTTTATAATGGAAATTTGTTAGGTAAAAAGCTTACAGTTCTGAGGCTGGGAAAAATGTCCAAATGAAGGCTTCAGGTGAAGCTTTCTCCCTGAATATTGGCTGCTGCTGATTCTGGACTCCTGCAATATGGCAGGGCACAAAGGTGGATCTGCTTGACTCTGTCTTCTCTGGGCTTACTTTCTTCAAGAACTTAGCTGTGGACAATCAGGTTTAAGGCAGGCATAGTGGTGACACTGACCCTTCTCTCCCCTCCCTTCTAGGCCTTGTGGCTAGTTCCGCTTCAGGCTGTTCTGACTGTGGATTTTTTCTACCAGCACAGATGTTAATAGATATATAGCCATTCTGGTTGCCTGTTTCTTCTTAAGTGAACTTTGGAAGTTTTGTCTCTTTCAAAGAATTCAACCATTTCATTTGTTGATTGATAATTAGCACAAATTTGTTCCTAGCAGTCCCTTAAGTTTGTTTTATTGCCATTGGATCTGTAGTAATGATCTCTTACATTTCTGATATTGATGATTTGTATCTTTAATCAGGCTGTGTAGAGCATTATCACTTCTATTGATCTTAAAAGGACAGAATTAAATTAATGGGTTTTATGGAATGGTTATATATTGCCTATATTATTGCTTTCTGCTGTCATAATTATTTCAAATTTCTACTTATTTGGGGTTTAACCTGTATTAAAAACAGAAATTATGTGCTTTAGCTCAGGATGGTATTCAGGACATAACATATTATCTGGTATGCATTCAATTAGAATCAAAGGAACCAGTCTAAGAACTTCAAATTGCCCTTGCAGGAACACATATGAAAATAACAGAGATAAGGATGTTCAGAGGTTTTCTGGTCTCTGAAGTATGAGTTTCTGAATTTTGTTTGTATTATGTCCTCCTTAATTTGAGATAGAAGCCTAGGGATTAAGACACGCCACAACTGATCCCCTCGCTTTCCTATTTTATATAGTCCTAACCCTCAAATGAAAATAGTGAAAGAATCTATTTTGAGGAGTAACAGAATGTTGAGAGATATTAGGGGCCTTAGAGTTTCCATATCTCATTGTGTAGAGTTCCCTTTCCATGGAGGCAATGCTTAATTACGTAGACTTATGGCATTTACTTTGTGACTTGGGGCAGGTACTGAACTTTCCTAGAACCTGGTTGGATACTGATACATTTTCATGGTTCCCACTCCATGAGGGTCTAATCTACAGGAGAGGCCAGCTCCAGATTGCTAGTGACTCTGCCTCTAATTTTAATTTCAGGGTGAATAAAATGATTAGGACATGTGAGAGAATGAATCTGTCCTGGTCTGTTTTCCTTCTCTTCCCTTTTGATTTTTCTACTCATCAAGACTTCCTTTGGCAGTACTGGATTTCACTCTGTAGGTAAGTTATAGCTGCTCATTACTATATTTATCTTTAAAGACTCTAATAATGGGAAATTTCTGTCATTTGATATAAGGGGCAAAGGCAAATTCTATAGGTCATTCTTGGGATAGCCTGAGACATTCCCTGTGTTTAGCCCACTCCTGAGGGAGGAGATCTTGTGGGAGGTTCTGGCTTGCCCATTTTGTGTTTTAATCCCAGAGAGCACCCAGAGCAGAATGGTTCCTGGAAATGGCTCTTTTGTGACTGAATTCATACTGTTGGGGTTAATAGGCCACACATATCTCCTCTGATTCTTCCTTTTCGCAGTAATGTTCACTGTGCTGGGAAAAATAGCTTGATGACGCCAGTTGGGCTGAATTCCCACCTTCACACCCCCATGGAGTTTTCCCTCTTTAACTTGTCCTTAATTGACTTCTGTTATTCTGTTTTTACATCCAAAATGCTGATCCACATCATATCAAAGAAAAATATTATCTTCTACCGGGCTTGCATGCCATAGTTCTGCCTCTGCTTTTTTTTGTCATCCGAGTGCTATATGCTGACATCAATGGTCTAAGGATCACTATGTACTCATATATAAATTGCTATATTTATTTATTTTAAAGACTCTTTAGATTATATAAATGCTATATAAAAATATAGAGGATTTGCATATGCCCTACTCCCTTCCCTTCCCACACTTCCCCACATTAACAACATCCTTCATTACTGTTGTATATTTGTTACAATTGAGGAACACATATTGAAGCACTTCCACTAACTGTGGATTGTAGTTTACATTATAGTTTACACTCTGCCCCATGCAATTTTAATCCACTTTGTATAACACTGCCATGTCCCCTGATGTCTGCTCTTATCCTATTTTTGGTTCATACTTGATGGCATTTTCTGGTGCTATGGCCCACACTGGATGCATGTTGAGCCTGACCTTCTGTGATGCCAACACCATCAACCATTATTTCTGTGACAACCTCCCTGTGTTCCATCTTTCCTGCATAAGCACCCATGTCAATGAGCTGGTGGTGTTCACTGTGGGGTCATCAACATCATCGTGCCCAGTGTCACCATCTTTATCTCTTCTCATTTCATTCTTTTTTTTTTTTTTTTTTTTTTTTTTTTTTAAAGATTTATTTATTTATTTAATTCCCCCCCCTCCCCTGGTTGTCTGTTCTTGGTGTCTATTTGCTGCGTCTTGTTTCTTTGTCCGCTTCTGTTGTCGTCAGCGGCACGGGAAGTGTGGGCGGCGCCATTCCTGGGCAGGCTGCTCTTTCATTTCACGCTGGGCGGCTTTTCCTCACGGGCGCACTCCTTGCGCGTGGGGGCTCCCCCACGCGGGGGACACCCTTGCGTGGCACTGCACTCCTTGCGCGCATCAGCACTGCACATGGCCAGTTCCACACGGGTCAAGGAGGCCCGGGGTTTGAACCGCGGACCTCCCATATGGTAGACGGACGCCCTAACCACTGGGCCAAAGTCCGTTTCCCTCTCATTTCATTCTTTGCAACACCTTCCATGTCACTTCAACTGAGGGTAGGTTTAATGACTTCTGCACCTGCAGTTCAAACATAATAGCTGTTTCTCTATTTTTTGTATCAGGTTCATTTATATATCTGTAAATTTCATCCACAGAGTCTATGAATGAGGAAAAACCCTCCCTTGTCTTTTATATCAGTGCTGTTCCCATGATGAAACCTTAGTCTACAGCTTGAGGAAAAAAGATGTTAAACTTGCCCTGAGAAAAACCCTAAGTAGGAGAATGTTTTGATTATAAATAGAATCTCCTGTATGGTAGTTTCAGAGCTAGGAGTTTGCACTGTGTTAAATTAAAATATGATTTTTAAAATTTTATTTCAACTTAAAAAAAACAGAACAGACAAAAGAAAGCTTAAAAAATTATGGAAGCATCACGTTAAAAAATCCTGTCCAGCCACATTTATTTAATCCTAAAATTAAACTCAATCGTTTCTCCAGTGTCTCAAAAGATGAATGAGCACAGATTAGTTAAATGACAGGAACAAGGTCTCTTTGTTAATGAAGAAAATGAAAACAAAAACAAAAACAAACCGCTTAATCATATTCACATCGCATAAAATGAAATTCCACATTCTTTTTATGAACTTAAGCATTGATGTGTCATATTTGCCTTTCCTACAAAAATATTGCAATACTATTGTTAACTATAGTCAATAAATTATGTAAGTTGTATTTTTCCCATGTATTACCATATTTTTAGCACCTTGTAATAAAGGAACATTCTTGTATTTGTGTTATTAACCACAGTCCTCATCTACCACCAAATTATACAGTCTGTAGACTATCCTCTTTCAATTAACAGCAACCTCACTAGACCTTGACCACCCACTTCAGCCACAATCACATTCACAAATCAACGGTGTTAGTTACACATGGTATAATGTATTACAAGGTTTGTTGTGTTTTTTTTTTTTTTAACAACAATCTTACCTTCTTTCTTATCGTGGTGTAGGAAATTTCTCTAATATATTTCTACTTTTGTTAGAGTAGATCATCTTGTTTTCTTTACCATTGGAAGCATTTTTTCTTCTCATGTTTATTCCTGTTTGAGGATAGCATTAAGGACGGAATTGTGTCTTTTTGTCATTGACAGATTGAAGTTTTTGTTTTTTTAAAATTTTCTACTGAATACCATGAATGGTTCTACAATGATTGCAAAAATTAGCAATAGGGTGACATTTTGTAATTGGATGGAGATGAACCCTGATCTGCCAATTGCAATGTGCCTTTGGAAGCATGACCCAGTTAATATGTCACCACTCCTGTCTTTCCATTCTATAATGAGCAGAGGTATTATGTTTCCTTTAAATGACAGTGTTCACTGAAGTAGAATTTTCCACAAAAATATTTTAAAAGCCTTATTTGCAGATATAATACTATTCATTATGCTTATGTTCAAACAGTTTTGTTAATTTACACCTAAAAAGTCTACACTAGATGGTCAATATATGTTTATTGCTTGGATAGGAAAGTGAAACCCAGAAAGGCTAAAGATTTATTTAGTTTTGCACAGTTTCTGAATGAAAATCCTGCTGTAAACTATTGGGTTCTGAATTCAAGTTTATTATTCTTCTGGTATACTTTGCATCTGTTTTACTGCATTATTTATTTCAGTAGCCATGAAATATGAGAAAACATTTCTATTTTGAAATTGGCCATGCTTTGTTCCAGGAGGCTACATGAATTTGTATCAGGGATTTTTCTGCTTAATTTGTTTATTATTATGAAAAAGTGTAATGGTTCCTTATGTGGGAATGAAGAGGTTTGTAGGATGAAGTATATTTTGAGATACAAACAAACAACTTTTGCGTAAAATGTACCACATCTGTCCTGCTGCTGAGAGCCTGCAACATCCCAGTCTATTCAATTTAAGGAGATTTATTACTCCACCTTTCACTGCAAAAACAGCATTAACAGCAACTGAGTACAGGAGTATAATATATATCTCAAGAAAAATGACATGTCTCCTAGGTTATACTAAGGCCAGAAGATGGCTACTTTCTAAAAATTGTATCCAATACTAGTTAAAAAGACATCAAATATTTTGCAAAAGAGCATATAGTTCTTCCATGAATTTTGTCACTTTAAGAAAAATACTACACATTAAGTTATGTGAAAAGTTTAGTCATTGCTGTAATTTTGAATGGAATTTATAATGAAATGTAGGGGTATATTAATGGTAATAAACTAAGTTGCTAGAAACATTTGTGAAATTACTTACTGTGGTTCAATAATACCATAAGCATCTTTAGAGTAAAGACTGTAGTTCCTGTATTTCCCAAGTGTTCCTCCTCCTTTATATATTTGAAAGCCAGACATTATGGGTGGACCAGAAATAGTTGCTGAATTGGATTATATTGTTTCAATAACAATAATGTTTTCATTACAAATAATATTTAATAAAATAGCTACAACAATTAAGACACAGATAACATGTTATTTAATTATTTTTGCTAGCTAATACTTCAACAAAGTTTAACAATTTAAATGTTTATTTTAAATTTATTTTTATTTTAAAGCTTTTTTTATTTACAGCAAATTTTACAAAAATAATGTATAGAATCCCTCTGTGCTCTTTCCCCAGCTTCCTTATTTAATCATAGTACTGTTATCAAACCAGAATATTAATATTGCTTCTTAATATTTACACCATATTCATCTATTACCAATTCTTCAAATTATATCTCTTATTGAGTCATAAGACAGTGAATGATCACATTATATTCAGTTGTTATATTTTCTTTAGTTTTCCCCAATATGGGACTGTTTTTCAGTCTTCTTTGTTGTGCATGACTTTCACTCTTTAAAAGAATACTAAGCAATGTCTTTGTAAAATATCCCTCAGATTGGATTTATATTGATTCCTCATAATTTCAGTTTATGCATTTTTAGAAAGACTGTCAAAGAGGAAACATGCCCGTCTTAGTTCGTAACGCATATCAATAATGTTAAATTGATCAGTTGGTTAAAATCAGATTTCTTTTCTGTAAAGTTGTTGTTTTTTCATTTGTAATTAAAATGACTTCGTGGTTATATATTTTGAGGCTACACAAATATTTTATTTTTCTTCATTTTTTCCCACTAATGTTAACATCCACTGATGACTCATACCCCAAACAATGATTACTTAGGTGTTTTCAAATATTGATGTTTATTTTCACCATTTGTTCTACATACATTTATTAAAATTCTACTGTAATGAAGTCCTTCCCTTCTCCCTGTCTATCATTTATGTCTGCTTGCCTGACCATATGTCTGCTTTCTCTCTTTCTGTCCCTCTTTTTGTCTCTCTTTCTACCTTATCTATCATCTATATATCTGTCTAGCTATCATGTATCCATTCATTCACTTTTTCATATATAGGTATGGACTCAATGTATGACTTTGCTTCTTAAGTGTTAGCTTTCATTATTATTGTTAGCCTTCTTTGCCATTGCTGCAAAAATATTACATTTTTACTGATAACAATAGTCTATAAATTATGTTAATTGTATTTTCCCATGTATTACCATATTCTTAATACCTTGTAATAGAGGAACACAGTTGTATATGTACTATTGACCACAATCCTAATCCCCCACTGAAATCACTATGTTATACGGTCTCTGAAGTATTCTCTAGTTTTCTTTTAACTTACCCTAAGCTCCCCAGAGTACCACTTTCAGCCACAATCACATTTATAAATCAGCAGGGTTAGTTATACTCACTATAGTGTATTACCATTAACTCTATCCATTTCCAAACATTTACAATCAACCTTATTAACCATTATACATACTTTCAGCATCAGGTCATGGATAATGAATATATAAATTATAATACATTATGGGTTATCATCTTTACCATCATTATTTTATTTCTCCAGATCTTTCATGTTTGGCCACTTGGAATTCCTTCAGTTTTACTCATTTGTCCTTACGACATGTCTTCTAATTGCTATGTATCTCTTTACTCTCTGTCATCAGGAGCTATTCTAGTCTCATCTTTGGCCTTAATTCAGCATTATTTTTCAAGCATCCCTGTTTCTTTTTATTGGAAAATGCTACTTAGAAGTCATTATCTTAAACATGGGTATGGTTAATGCTACTACGTTTTATTTCTTCTAAGATCCTTAGCAAGAAAAGGTCTGTATAGCTATTTCTCTGTGAATTTATGTTGGTACTTTTGATTCCAAATCAAGATCATTATGTGACCATCCCTTCATTTCTTGTTTGTAAGAAATCTTGCTTTGCCTTATTGGCAATGTGATTACAGTTTATGCATTTACTTGCTTAATATATTATAATTTTAATGCTTATATTCTTAATTCTTATAAAGTAGTATCAAAATTGCTAAATCACTTCTTTGAAAAATAAATTTAATATCTAGAGTACAATACTTGCATATTCTTCCTTGTGCTTTTAGCCTCAATATATGTGTCAATATAATATTGTTATGTTACTTAGCTTTTTTATCCCCATTACTTTCTGTGCGGTATTGCTATATATTTTTAAAGTTTATTTGACACTGTTGTTATTAATTTTGTTTTTTCCAACATCCTGGTTGATTTTAATTATTCATACATTTATTGAATTCATAAAACTTAAAAATGATTCCATATGTCAGAACTTTACTTAAGGGAATACTCAGAGGTATAACCAGTGTCAATTCCAATTTTTTTTTCACTTTATTTTCATCTCCTCTGTCTAGTAATCAAACTCATTAGGCTTCTGGTTTATCTTTTCTCTGATTCTTAAATATTTATATTTATTATATAAGCAGATATTTAGTTTTTCCTTTCTCACACATGAAAGTTAGTCTATTATAGATACTATTTTTACTAAGTTGTATTCTCATATAAAATTCACACTTTCAGCATGTACAGTTTAGTGGTTTTTAGTGTATTCATGAGGTTGTTCAAACATCACCACTAGATAATTACAGAATATTCTTATTACCCCAATAAGAAATCTAGGACCTGTTAGTAGTCTGTCCCCATTTCCAGTCCCCCCAGCTCTGGCAACCTCTACTACCTACTCTGGGCATATCATATAAATGGAATGATACAAAATATGGCCTTTCATGTCTCTGTTGTTTCACCTAGAGTAATGTTTTCTAGGTTAGTAGCATGTATCAATAATACTATAATCCTTTTAATGGATGAATATTATTCTTTTGTGTAGATACATCACATTATTTAACCATTCATCAGTTTAAGGACCTTAGGTATGTTTTCATTTTTTGGCTATTATGAATAATGTCACTTTGAACATTTGTGTACAAATTTTTGTATGATTACATTTTCTTCTCTTTGGTAAATACACTTAGAGGTGAAATAGCTGGATCACACTATAACTAACTTTTTGAGAAGCTGCCAAACTTTCAAAGTGTCTACACATTTAAAAAATATATTTCCTTAGTGTCATCTGATAAATTTATTGTGTTTTTTTTTGTTGCTTGCTATTTACTTATTAATGTTCATCTATGCTGGTTCCACTTTTCCTTGTTCTCATTAACTGATGGGTAATTATTTTAATTATTTTAATATTTTTCAATGTTTCTCCAATTTTCCTTATTCAAATAATAAAGACTGTTCTTATATTATTACTTCTTTGTATTTTCTTTGGTTTAAAATTTATTCTACAATTTTCCCAGTCAGACAATAAAACAACTTTGCTTTTTATCTTTATTGCTATTATCATATTTTTTGATTTACATTTTATTTTTCAATTTTTAAAATCTGGAACTTTAATTCATATTTTCCATACTTCATTTTATCTCATAAGTGCTTATTGCTGTTACTTTTATTTTGGTAATTATTTAAGTATACCCTATAATTTTTGATATATATTAGAATTTATGTAATAGTTTTAATTTTTTGTTCATTTTTTGTTCATATAAATGTTACAATTCACTCAGCATGAGATAATAACTACAATAACAATAAATCTACTTTAGTCAATGGTTATACTCTCCCCCTTAATTTTTTTCATTCCTCAGTTTTGAGGAATTTGGGACACTGTCCACTGTGATTGGTTCAGGCTGAGAAGGGATATAGATATTATGGGTCAAAAGAATGGACTGGTTTTGCTTACAGAAGACTCCTAGCATTTGGGCTGGAGTAAGTCCAGGGCTGGGCTGGTCCACCATCTTTGTTTTGTTAGTTGAACCGGGCAGACCTGTCCTGAAGAACTGGAGAGTAGGAGTTGGTAGCACATCTGATGGGTTTTAGGACTCATTTGGCATAGGAACACTCTGAAGACATTAAGCCTCTGAGAAATACACTTAACTGGTAAATTGAAAATTATAGTTTCGAATTTTAAAAATAATTATGTTGATTGGAATAAGTCACACTCAAAAGGATGAATATTGTATGACCTCACTGATATGAACTAAATATGATGAGTAAATTTGTGGAGTTAAATAATAGGAGTAAAGGTTAGTGGAGTCAATGTACATTGAGAAGGGGTACCTGATAATGTATATAGAGTGGTTAATAATTTTGATTGTAAATATGTGGAAGTGGATAGAGGTGATAGCAACACATTATAATAGGGGAAAAGAACAGAGCTTGATGAAAAATGGGAAAAAAGGATGAAAATACACACCGAGATTTGGTACATGCTCCTCTAGACAGAGAGAGAGAGAGAGAGAGAGAGAGAGAAAGGTTTGGCTTGTGTGGTTACCTTTTAAACTATTGATTAATCCTCCCCTTGCTACTGCTAAAGGGAGGTGCCCCAGCTGTTATTGCTTACCCCACCAAAGGTGAGGCCTGTTTGGAATATCCAGGGCCTCCCCTTGGCTCCAGAAAGAGTCCTGACTGGGACCTCAAGTTCGAGGTCTCACTGCCAGTGTTGACTGGTTGGCCATGTTGTCTCGTTGGCCATATTGACTGGTTGGCCATGTTGACTGGTTGGTCATGTTGTCTGGTTGGCCAGCCACCTTCCCCCTTTCACTATACTAACCTGCTTCAAATTCACCCTCAGTTCATGCCCATATTCATAAGGGAGTGGTAAGGGGCCATGTTCATTCTTTTGTAGTTCCCTCCTGCTGGTAGGGCAGTGCTCCCAGCCTGAGCTCCTTTTTGTCTATTATTTTATTTGAACTCAAAATAAAGTTTAAAAATGTAGAATTATGATTATAAGTATGTTATATTGGGTAAACTGCTTTTCATATATTCCCAGATAGAGCCCATCAAGTGGGTGTTGATTTCATGTGGCTGTGTAGCTTGCGTATTTGTCCAGATGAACTTAGGGTCCCCAGGAGTACTTTTGTGTGTGTGTATGTGCATAATTCCAATATATTTTATTTTTATCAGTGTTAAATACCTTTTTGTACAGGCTTTAATCCATTTTTCTAAAGTGTGCTTTTCTAAAAATTAATTTATTGAAATATACCACCGACACACAAACATACATAAACAATAAGTGTATAATAATAGTTGTGAACTTACAAAATAAACATATATAACATTATACAGGACTCTCATAACTCACCCTACCACCAATAACTTACATTGTTGTTAAACCTTTTTAACTAATGATTAAAGAGCATTGTCAAAATATTACTACTAATCAAAGTATTTTCCCCCAACCCTCTCTATTATTATTATCTTTATATCATTTATATATGAGCATACATAGACAATTAAGTGTATATTAAAAGTTGTGAACTTACAAAACAAACATGCGTAACATACAGGGGACGCATGCATCAGCCCTCCACCAACACCTTGCATTGCTGTGAGACATTTATTACAAATTATGAAAGATTATTGTCAAAATCTTACTACTAATTATAGTCCTTATCTTATATTTAGTGTGTGTTTCCCCCAACCAATCCTATTATTATTTTTTAAATACATGTTTTTATGGCAGATGTGGTAAGCTTATAAAAGAATCATGCACATGTGCAGAATTCCCCAAAATACCCCTCTATCAACACATCACACTATCTTGGAACATTTGTTACAGATAAGATAATATCATTTGATTGTTACCACATCCATAGTACACATTTGGCATACATTTTCTATACTGCCCCATTATCAAAACAGTACATCTTTGGTATAGATGCAAGCGTACTACACTATTACTGCTTACCACAGTCCATAGGTCACTCCAGTTGTATTTTTCCCATGCATTCCCAACATCCTACAGTAGTGATGTAGATTTGCTCTAGCTCACACTTGCATCTGTACCATCAACCCCAATTCTCATCCACCTCTTGGTTTACTGTGCTATTCAGTTCCTGGATTATTCTCTAGCATTCTGTCAATTGGTATTTATATACCTAGACTACCATTTTTGGCCACATCCCTATTTGTAAACTAGCTGTTACTATTTGTTAACATCCATTTTATACATTTCCACACTTTTACAGTAAATCTAATTGAAATTTATATATACATTAAACATCAGTAGTCTATCTCAGTCCTTCTCTTATTTCCTTTAAGAATCCACTACCTACCACCAGATCTTGAAGATATTTTCCTAAAATTTCTTCTAGAAGTTTTGTGGTTCTTGCTTTTGTTTTTAGGTTTTTGTTCCATTTTGAGTTAATTTTTGGATAAGGTGTGATATAGTGGTCCTCTTTCCTTCTTTCGGCTATGGCTATCCAGTTCTTTCAGCACCATTTTGCTGGATGGACTGTTCTGCTCAAGGTGTGTGGATTTGACAGGGTAGTAAAAAATCACTTGACCATACACGGTGAAGGTCTGTTTCTGAACCATCAATTTAGTTCCATTGGTCTAAGTGTCTTTCTTTATGCCAGTACCATGCTCTTTTTACCATTATACCTAGGTAATATGATTTAAAGTCTGGAGAGGAGGGTTCACTTTTCCTTTTTATGATATTTCTGGCTATTCAGGACCCCTTACCCTTCCAAATAAATTTGATAATTGTGTTTTCATTTATTTTTTAAACACTGGTGGAATTTTTATCAGGGTCACATTGAATCTGTATATCAATTTGAATAGAATTGACATCATAATGATATTTAATCTTCCAATCCATGAGCATGGAATTTTCTTCCAGTTATTTATGCCATTTTTGATTTCTTTTAACATAGGGTTGTTGTTTCCTGAATACAAGTGCTTTACATTGTTAAGTTTATTCCTGGCTGTGTTTTATCTGTCATATTTTATTTTCACCACTCTTTTGAGTTTTAGTTACTTTTATTGGTATCTCTTCATTTCTACACTTTCTTCCAGGCCTCTCTCTCCTGTTTTTTTCTTTTCAGGCTCTAGCACACCCTTTAGTATTTCCTGAAAATCTGGTCTCTTGTTTAGAAATTCTATGTTTCTGTTTATCTGTGAATATTCTAGTCTTGCCCCCATTTTTGAAAGACAGTCTTGATGGATATAAAATTCTTGACTGGAAGTTTATCTCTTGTAGTATCTTAAATATATCAGACCACTGTCTTCTTGCCTCCTTGGTTTCTGGTGAGAAATAAGCACTTAATATTATTGGGTATCCTTTATATGTTATGCATTGTTTTTCTCTTGCTGTTCTCAGAATTCTTTTTGTCTTTGACATTTGGCATTCTGATTAGTATGTGTCTCAGAGTTGGTCTATTCGTATTTTTTTGGATGGGAATATGTTGTGCTTCTTAGACATGGATATCTCTGTCATTCAATTGGGTTAGGAAATTTTCTACCATTATTTCTTCAAATATTCCTTCTGCCCTTTTTTTTCTCCTTCTAGGACACACATGACATGTATGTTTGACATGTATGTTGTTTATTTCTCTAAAATTTGTTCAATTTTTTTCCATTCTTCATCTGTTCTTTTGTATGTTCACTTTCAGAAGCCATTTCTTCTAGCTCACAAATCCTTTCTTCTGCCTCCTCAAATCTGATATTATATGATTCCACTGTTTTTCATTTATTGCACCTTTCATTCCCATAAGATCTGCTATTTTTCTATGTATGCTTTCAAATTCTTCTTTGTGTTCATTCAGTGTCTTCAAATTCATAATCTCTTTAGCCCTCTTATTGAATTTATTAAGGAGATTTGTTTGAACATATATGATTAGTTGCCTCAACTACTTTATGTCATCTAGAGGCTTATCTTGCTCCTTTAACTGGGACATATTTTCCTGTTTCTTGGTGTGGATTATAATTTTGTTGGTGTCTTGGCATCTGGCTTACTAGAGTTTTTATTCTAGGTGCAGTTTATCCCTTTAGTTTAGAGCTTCCTGCCATTTCTCCCTTCGTGGGTGTAAGAGCCAAGGATGTAATTGGTGCTATCAGCTGTGTAGGCTCAAACGTTTCCCATTATTCCAGGGATGGATGAAGCTTCTCCCAACTTTCTCCTTTGCCAGAGGTAGGGACAGTGTCACAGCTGTGTGGAATAATCCAAGTTGGGCAGGCCTAGATGGTAGTTGTCCAGAGAGACTGATGAAGCTTCATGCGCCTTCTTCCTTGCCTGGGGAATGAGTTGCAAGTTTGGGTAACAATCTATGCAGTGCAGGTCCAAGATGACTTCAGTTGCCCTGGTAGACTTCGGATTATTCAGTGTGCCAGCCAAAGGTAATCACAGTTACCTGAATAGGCTGGTGCAGGGCTGGCTAGCCTCCTCGATGCTGGAGATGTGGCTGAAGCCTAGGCTAGGAATGCAGGCTGATCTGGATGAAAGAAACCAGTTCCAACCATCACTGTGATTTTCAGTCAGCCTGGCTTCCCCTCATGCTGGGGGCAGAGCTGAAATGGCAACCATGGGCCTCTTTCTGATGTGGATAGATTCACACTCCAGCTGTTCCTAGGGTTATTCCTTAGCCATCCGAGTCTACCAGGTAGTAGCTGAAATTGGTAGCCAACCATCTCCTTTTCCCCTGTTTCTGGGAAATGGAACACCCAATTCCAGCCATAGAACAGCTCTTGGGGTGACTTGTGACACCAGAGCAGGACAATCACTAGCCTCTGTGGCCTGGCTGGTAATTTCCAGGAGAGGCTGGCACAGCTCCTGCAGTTTCCTCCCTGCCAGAGGTGGCGCTGGGTCCTAGGCTAGAGCTGCAATCTGACCTGGATGGAAAGAAGCCAGGCCCCAACAGCACTGTGATTTTCAGTCTGCCCCACTTCTCTTCGTGCCAGGAGTGGAGTTAAGATGGTGGCTCCTGGCCTCTTTCTGACTTAGACAGGCTTAAACTTTAGCTTTCTCAGGATTATACTTTAGTCCACTGAATTACTCATCAGTAGCTGAAGTTGGTACCCCATCATCTCTTCCTCCTCCATTTTGGGGAAGTGGAGCTTCCAATTCCAGCCATGGCAGCTTGTGCCTGCAATGAAGGATGGGCACTGGCCCCCGGGGAGTGGAGCACTCTACTTATGAGTCTTCTCTGCATATGGGCAGCCACCTCCTTCCATTCCTTCAAAGATGTTGTAGGATGCCCTTCTGGCCTCCTGAAGCCCCAGCTTGCTTTAGCTTGCTCCAGATAGCTCTGGATGTTTACTAACTGCTGTGTAGCAGGAGCTGATTCTAGATGCTCCTTACTCTGCCTCCATCTTGCTGGTTCTCCAGGAGTACTTTTGTTTGAGGCTTCATTTACTGTGGCAGTTTGTGAAGTCTAGCTGAGACATGGACAAGCATAACCTCTGGAATGACCTCCCAACTTTGAAGTCTTTTAGCCACAAAAGCAATATCTTATTTAACATTTCCCTCTTTTGATTAAAGTATTTCTTTAAATACATCACTGATTAGTGCTTGGTAATCAACCATCTCTTCTACGGAGGATTATTCCTGGAAGTCATGCTCCAAGTATAGGGAAAGATAGTGAATTTATGTGCAGATTTTGGCTTAGAGAGTGGTCACAATTAAATAACAAGGAATTTTTCAGTAGGTAACTGTTAGGCATTTATTTTAATTAGACTTAGTTTCGTAATTATAGGAGTAAGGTTCATAAATTCAAGGATTAATATGAAGGTAGGGTTTGACTTTTCAGCCTCTTTTCTTTTGTGTTCCAGAGAGTTTGGCCATCTTATTTGAGAAAGTAGCAGGAAGAGGGAAGTTTAATATTTTGTTATCTACTGTGAGGGTCTCTATCCAGAAAACTTACCTATGACAAGGATACATTTATATTCCATAGGAGTATGTAGCTATATAACATTCATTATGTTCAAAAAGTGATGTCTGTGAAGACATGTGACCATGTCTCACCTTTACCTTCTTACTAGGGTTCTATTAATTGACAGGTAGAACAAAACTTAAATACTTACCTTGCTCCTCATACAAATGTTTTTTTTGTCCTGAGTATGAAGCTTTGACCTGCAGCTGTCTGCATGTACTTTCAGAAAAGACTCAAAGTAAAATAGTGTAAGTGTAAAGGGAATTTGGTTGATTCTGTGACATTTAACATTTTTCTTAGAATAAAAATTGCACCATTCTCATGCCCCTGCTATTGTTGACATTTAACACTGGTGTGGTAACTTTGTTATAATTGATGCAATAATGTTAAAAATATTTCTGTTAATTCTAGTCCATATTTAGGTGCATTTCCTCCCTATCCCACCCTACTAACAACTTGTACTAGTAAATTATTTTTGTAATATAACCTGAGAACGTTCTTATGTTTACATTATTAACCAAATCCTCATCCACCACAGGGTTCACTGTATTACACAACCCTCTATCTTTCCTTCTAGTAACATATACAACCCCAAATTTCCCCTTTCAACCATATCCAAACACATATTTGAACACTATTAATTGTATTCACAATATTGTGCTACCATCACCTCTGTCCATTTCCAAATCATTGCGATCACCCTAATTATAATATCTCCTGGAAAACTATCTTCTAGTTCAACTTCTAAGAGTTTACAGATTATAAGTAGTTCATATTAGTGGCATCATACAATAGTTGTTATTTTGTGTCTGATTTATTTCACTCAGCATTAGTTCCTCGAGGTTCATCCATATTGTGGCATGTGTCAGTGCTTCATTTCTTCTTATAGCTGACTAATATTCCATTATATGTATATATCACATTTTTCATCTTTTGATGGATGCTTGGATTGCTTCCATGTTTTGGCAAATGTAAATAATTGCTGTTACAAAAATTGAAGTGCAAATAGTGTATCTGCTTTCAGTTCATCTGAGTGATCCCTAATAGTGGGATTACCAGATCATATGACAATTTTATACTTAGCTTCCTAGGAACTGCCAAACTGAATTCCACAGTGGCTACACCATTCTACATTCCCACCAGCAGTGAATGAGTGTTCTTATTTCTCCACATCTTCTCCAACATTTGTAATTTTGTTTTTTAATAGTGTCTAGTCTAGTCCATGTGAAATGATATCACAATGAATGGTTTTGATTTGTATTTCCTTAATAGCGAGTGATGTCGAGCACCTTTACATGTTCGTTTAGCCATTTTATTTCCTCTTTGGAAAAAATGTCTATTCAAATCTTCAGCACATTTTTTAATTGGGCTGTTTTCTTTTTATTGTTGCGTTGTGGGATTTCTTTATATACGGTGGCTATTAGAGCCTTATAGGATATGTGGTCTTCAAATATTTTCTTCCATTGACTAGGTGGCCTTTACACTTTCTTGATAAAACTCAGTTGAAGCAACAAAAGTTTTTAATTTTAAAGGAGGTCCCATTTAAATTTCTTTCATTGTTTGTGCTTTGGGTGTGCCGTAAGATCTCGAAGATGCTTCCCTACAATATTGTCTAGGAGTTTTATGTTTCTGGCTCTTATATTTATGTCTTTGAGTTAATTTTGTATAGGGTGTGAGTTGCTGATCCTCTCTTATTCTTTTGGATATGGATATCCAGTTCTGCCAGTACCATTTGTCGGAGTGACTATTGTTTCAGTTGAGTGTACTTGGCAGCCTTGTCAGATATCAGGTGGCCCTTGATGAATGGGTCTACATCTGAAATCTCAAGTTGATTGCATTGGTCAACAAGTCAATTCTTATGCCAGTATCTTCCTGTTTTGAGGATAGTTGCTTTGTTTCTATGTATTACATGAAAGTTAAGTAGAGTATGTCCTCCAACTTCATTCCTTTTTTATAGATTTTCTTTTTTTTTGCTATTTGTGTCTCCTTACCCTTCCAAATAAATTTAATAACAGGCTTCCCATTTCTGCAAAAAAATAATAAAATTTAAAAAAACTTTTTGTACTTTTGTTGGGATTGTGTTGAAAAATTCAGTCATTTTGGGTAGACTTTTATTTATTTAAGTTTACTTCGATTTCCTTTAGCAATGCTTTGTAGTTTTTTGTGTAGAAGACTTTACACCCTGGGTTAAATTTATTCCTAGAATGTAGCTCTTTTACTTGCTATGATAAATGGATTTTTTTCTTGATTTCTTCCTTAGATTGCTCATTATTAGTACATAGAAACACCACTGATTTTTGCGTGTTGATCTTTTATCCTACTACTTTGTTGAACTTGTTTATTAGCTCTAGTATCTTTTTGTGGACTTTTCAAGATTTCCTATATATAGAATCATGTTATTGTAAATTGTGAGGGGTTTACTTCTTCATTTCCAGGTTGAATGCCTTTTATTTCCTTTTATTGCTAACTGCTCTAACAAGAACTTCTAACAAAATGTTGAGTAAGAGTGGTGACAGTGGATATCCTTGTATTTTCCTGGATGTTAGTGGGAAAACATTCAGACATATACACCATTGAGTATGATGTTTCCTGTGGGTTTTTCATATATGCTCTGCATTAGGTTAAAGAAGCTTTGTTCTATTAACATCTTAGTGCTATGATCAAGAAAGGATGTTATGTTTTGTTGAATGCCTTTTCTGCATCAATAGGGATGATCATGTAATTTTTCTCCTTTGATTTATTAATATGGTTTATTTTCTTGTGTTCAACCATATTTGCATATTTGAGATAATATCCACTTCATCATGACGTATACTTCATACAATGTGTTGTTGGATTCAGTTTGCAAATAGTTTGAGGATTTCTGAATCTAAATTCATTAGAGTGATTGGTCTGTATTTTTCTTCTCTTGGAGCATCTTTATCTGGCTTTGATATGTGTGATGTTGGCTTTGTACAATGAGCTAGGCCATGGTCACTCCTTTACAATTTTTTGGAAGAGATTGAACAGGATTGGTGTTAATTTTTTATGGAATGATTGGTAGAATTCACCTGTGAAGCCGTCTGGTCCTGGACTTTTCTTTGAATTAGTCATCATCAAAAACCTCCCAACAATGTCTTGTGATTGGTCTGTTAAGGCCTTTTGTTTTTTCTTGAGTCTTTGTGGTTTATTCATGTATTCATAGGAATTAATATATTTCATCTAAGTTGTCTAATTTGTTGAATATCATTATTTATAGTATCCTCTTATGTTGCCTTTTATTTCTATGGGATCAGTGATGATGTATCATCTCTCATTTTTTATTTACATCTCTCTTTTTTTGTTACTGTAGTTAAGGGTTTGTCAATTTATGCTCAAAGAACTAGCTTTTGGTTTAGGTAATTCTCCCTATTACTTTTTTTATTTTCAATTTCATTATTTATGCTCTAATCTTTGTTCTTTCTTTCTTTCTGCTTGTTTTAGGATTACTTTTCTGTCCTTTTCCTTGTTCCTCCATGTGTAATTTGGACTTTGATTTTAGCTCTTCTTTTTATAGGCATTCAGAGCTATCAATTTCCCTATTAGAACTACATTTACAGTATGTCTAAGTTTTCATATTTTGTGTTCTCATTTTCATTCACCTCGAGCTATTTACTGATTTCTCTTGCAATTTTTTCTTTGTCCCACTCTTATTTAAGATTGAATTGCATAGCTTCAATATATTTGTAAATTTCCTAGTTCTCTACCCATTATTGATTTCCAGCTTCATTCTGTTGTGGTCAGAGAAAATGTTTTTCACAATTTCAATCTTTCTAAATTCGTTGAGACTTGTTCCATGACATAACTTGTGGTCTATCCTGATGAATGATCTATGAGCTTTAAAAGAGGTATATCTTGTTGTTTGGAGTGCAATGTTCTGTATATATCTTTTAGGTCTAGTTCATTTATCATATTATTCAAGGTCTCTATTTCCAGATTGATCCTCTGTCTAGATGTTCTAACTGTTGCTGAGAGTGTAGTATTGAAGTCACCACTGTTTATTATAGTAGCATCTATTTTTCAACTTATTTTTGCCTGTGTTTGCTTCATGTATTTTGAAGCACCCCTGTTAGGTATATAAATATTTGATTGTTGGTTCTTGGAAGATTGCCCCTTTCATTACTATATAGTGCCTTCTTTGTTTCTTACAAAAGTTTTGCATTTAAAGTCTATTTTATCTAGTATTAGTATAGCCATCCCATCTCTTTTTAGTTAAGGTTTCTGTGTAATATCATTTTCCAACCTTTCACTTTTAACCTATTTAGTCCTTGTATCTAAGGTGAGTTGTTGTAGAGAGTACATAATTGAATCATTTTTTTAAACAAATCCATTCTGCCAGTCTATGTCTCTTAATTGGGAAACTTATCCCATTAACATTCAATGTTATAACTGTAAAGGCAGTAGTTAGTTCAACTATCTTATCTGTAGGGTTTATATGTAATTTCATATTTTCTCTCTTTTTCCCCTTTTAGTTAGCCTTACTAATAATCTTCATCTCTACACTCTCCTGCATCCCTATCTCTCCTATTTTTTCCTTTCATTCTGCAGTGCTCCCTTTAGTATTTCTTGTAGAGCAGGATTCTTACTGATGAATTCTCACAGTTTGTTTCCTTGTGAGTATTTTAATTTCATTTTTGAAGGATCAGTTTGCTGGCTGACAGAATTCTTGGCTGACAATTTTTCTCTTGTAATAATTTAAATATGTCATACTACTTTCTTCTCACATGCATGGTTTCTGATAAGAAATTGTCACTTAATTTTATCAAGCATCCATTCTTGTGTTGCATCACTTTTTTCTTCTTTTAGGATTCTCTTTATCTTTGACATTTGACAGTCTGATTAGTATGTGTCTCAGAGTAGTTCTGGTAGGATTTATTTTGGATTTGGAGTATGCTGCACTTACTGGATATGGGCATCCATTTAACTCATATGAGTTGGGAAATTATTTCCTCAAACACTCCTTCTGCCTATATTCCCTTCTTGCTTCCCTCAGGAATACCCATAAGGTATGTTTTTGTACACTTCATGCTGTCATTCAATTCTCTGAGACTCTGTTCAATTCTTTCCTTTTATTTTATTTTTTTCTATTTGTTCTTTTATCTATGCAATATCTGAACCTATCTTCTAATTTGTTAGTTGATTCCACTGCCAGTTCAAATCTGCTGTGGTGTGATTCTGTTGTATTTTTAATCTCCTCTAGTCTCCCTTTCATTACCATAAATTCTGTTATCTTTTATGTGTTTTCAATTTCTCCTGCATACTCATCCAGTGCTTTCTTTTAATATTCCTTATTTCTTCCTCCATTTACTTGTTTTGACTTAAGAGATTAATTGGATCTCTTTGATTAGTTGTGCCATATTCTTCTTTCTGACTTTTTACTTTGTTTCTTTGAATAAGCCATATCTTCTGTTTCTTATCTTGGCTTGTAATTTTTTGTTGTATATAGGCTTCTGATTATCTTGAGTTCACTCTGGTGGTTAGTGTCTCTCTGTTGTCTAGTGTTTTATTGTTGTTTAGCTTTGCAGTAAGGCTCTTCATTGCTACTTAGTTCAGCTTATTCTAAGTCTTTAGAATTGCCCATGTTTAACTAGTCAAAGCTGAGCTGGGGACCTGTGAAGGGGACACACACCAGCTCCAAAGAGCCAGTTCCTCTGCAGTGGGTTCTCTGTTTCTCTGTCCTCCTCCCTCCTGGATGTTGTCATGTGTTCTCCTGGCCTCCTGAATTCAAGCACTTCTACCTCACTTCCCACTGCACCTCACCTATACCTGGTGAGGCCTCACAAATCATGCTGCCATGCTTCTTACCCTGCATCAAGCAAATCCTACCTCAGGGGTGGCCTGTGCCACTTACTGTGACCCTGCTGCTTCCCTGGTACCTGGTGAGTGACCCCCCTTAAAAGGGGCCTATATTATATTTTCACTTCTATAATTTCAGTGTGCATTTCTATTTCTAAATAGGAATATTTAAAGTTTTTCAGAATTATAGATGGAAGTGTCTTTTTTTAACTTTAAAACAATTGTATTTTTTCCTTGTACTCAGTGATTGTTCTTGTAACTTTTCATTTAATGAAATTACTAATGTTTCTTTGTGACTTTATTTTAAAAGTTCAATTTTAATAATTATTACATAGATATTTGGGTAGAAGATGTAGTTTTTAGTTGTGAAATGCTTGATAAATACATATGTTAAGTATGTATATAATCTATTTTGTGCTTATAATTTTGAGCTCTTAATTATTATGTGCAAGTGGTGTATTCAATTCTGGAGTTCTAAATGTATTTCCATTGATAACTCCTTGCTTCATCTGAAGTTTTTCTTCCTAAAATTATTTGCTGGTTGCTGTTTATTTGGCTGATAGCTACTCACAAGTGTTATATGGTCATTCTTGATGGCATCTTTCAGGATTCATATATATGCTTTTAAAATTCAGTCCTTTTGGGGTTGAATTGCCCTTTTTGTGGAGGATATATAAAAATTTCTACCAATGTTATCTTCCTTTTTAATTTTGTTTTTGGTTTTTCCCATTTACTTTTATCTAAATGTTTCTTGTATACATAGCATATAATCAAATTGATTATTCTTTGAAACCAAGTTGAAATGTATCTGAGGCAGGGGATATTTCCCTTGTCTCCAACTATATAATTGGTATTCACATATCTGTAAGATGGACCACCCCCACAGTGGGTCATTGGCAGGAAGGGTAAGTGCTTTCATAGCAGGAAAAGTCAAATAAATGTTTCCTAAACTGCCTATCTACTGGACGTTACTGAGTAAAACACAATATCACACCTCTGGAATGGGGATGGAGGTTTTATAACACTATTTAAGACATAAACTGTCCCCTGCTCCCACCCTGCCTTTCGCTTCCTTATACTTTGCCCGCCTGTTCCTCGTAACCTCCCTGTATTATGGCCCTTCTCAGCAGCAGTTTGTGCTGCTGCCTCCCTCTGCCCCTCCTCCCAGCCACTGTTATCTTCCCCCTCCCAGCCGATCGCTGTTCTCCCCGCCTCATTTCAACCGCCCTCATCCCGTATCCACCCCGGCACAACCTCGGAAACAACCCCCTCTGCCATCAATGGCTTACGTCATAAACCGCAGGTCTGCCCTTGCCTCTGCAGCCAATCCTCAGCTGCCCCGCGGACATGCCCCTCCCACAACCTCCCCGCCTCCATGACACTATAAAACCCCATGTACTTCCCGAATAAAATCAGACCTGCGCATAGACCTCGTCTCCGTGGTTTTTCCTCCATCGAACCGCGCGTCCCCACCAAGCCTTGAGCCGCCCGCTGCCGCCCCAGTCAGGCCGTGGCGTAGGCCCGATCCCCGGCAGCGACTCACCTGCAGTGACCCGCCTGCAGTGCCGCAGCGGAGGCCAACAATAAACAATGCAGAAATATTGGGTCCATTGTATATCCTTGTCATTTGCTAATCTATCCAATATAGAAATAGGATGCAATCTGGAGAAAAAACAGTAAACTATTACAAGCTTAACCATGGTACTAACTCTAATCACAGTCTCTGTACAAAACTGGTATAGTTGCTAGAATAGGTCAATAAGGCCTAGACATGTGTCATGTAGTTAATGACTTAGTAAATGCATTGTATTCTATTTTTTAAATTTATTTAACGCCCCCCCCCCCCCCCCCCCGCTTTGTGGCTTGCTTGCTGTCTGCTCTCTGTGTCCATTTGCTGTACATTCTTCTGTGTCCGTATTTATTTTTATTTATTTCCTCTCCCCCTTCTGTCTTGCTTATTGTTTGGTCTCTGTGTCCATTCACTGTGTGCTCCTTTGTGTTTTTGCTTGTCTCCCTTTTTTGTTGTGTCACCTTGTTGAGTTGGCTGTCCGTGGTGCTTGGGGGCTGGGTGGCACTCTGCAGCATGTGTGGGCTTGTGACACTCTGTGGTGCAAGAGTTGTCAGTTCTTCACAGCATGCAGGTGAGCCTGCCTTCACAAGGAGGCCCCAGGATGTGAATCCAGGGCTTCCTGTATGGTAGACGGGAGCACAATTGATTGAGCGACAGCTAATTCCCTGTATTCTATTTTGATTGGCAAGAGTTTTCATTAAAGTGGAATTGATAATCGTTATCATTTACAGTTTTATCTGTCTTTCAAAACCTAATCTCTTATCAGATGGCTGAGCAGATCCAAACCTTCAGTATATCACACAAAATACTGCATTGCTCTATTACATTAATGCTATCTTGCTAATTATGTAGAACAAGCATGAAGTTGCTACTATGGTGGAAGGTATTGTAGTTCACATGCACTCTAGAGAATGGAAGGCAAGTCCTAACAATTTAGAGGTCTGTAATTACACTTAAATTGTTACCTGTTCAGTGGTCACAGACATGCTGGAATATCCCCTCCAAAGTAAAATACAAATTGCTCCTTCTTGCACTTTACATCACGTGGGAAGTACAGCACCCTGCATGCCTCTTGGGTTATGGAGGCATTCTTAGGCATACTGTTAATGCCATACAATAGGATACTAGGGATCAACCCATTGTTAGTTGAGCTCAGGCAGGAAGTATTTATTCAGCCTTGCTAATTGACTATATAAGCAAGCAGACAATATGCTGTTGATGTTTTCAGGGGTGGAAAAGATGCAATATGCAATTCATTGCAAGTCCCAATGAGAGAATCTCCCCATCAGGACACTGGAGTTTCTGAGTAAAGGCTATGTCATACACAATGAAGAGTTATATGCCTTTTTAGGAACAGGGTTTTGAGTGTTTGGGGGCCTTGGTAGTATTAGAATATTAGACTATGAAGCACCAATTGAGCATACCTCTGGAATGGTGCTTGGGGTCCAGATTAAATCATATCTTGTATTTATAAATCATATTTGGCCAGGAGATGGAAATACAACATTCTGATTTAATGCAAGAGAACCAGAGGGCAGCAATGGGCTGCATGACTGGGAGGCCCATTCTCCCATGCCAGTCAATACTGTTGTACCAGCACCCTGACCACCATTCAATAAGGATAGCTGGTGGAGAAGGACCAATCCTGAGTTTGATTTATGGATGGGTATGCTGTATGTGGGTACAAGATGAAAACATATTCAGGGATGCTTTTAAACACAATAATGAGTGAAAAATCATCCTCATAGGTGGTGCTTGAGTGCAATACATGGTTATTCACATTTTTAGTAGAAGGTATGGATTGCAATAAGAATAATTGCAAATTCCTGGCAGTGTCTAATAGACAGGCCAGCATCTCAGCAGTGTGGAAGCAAAAATAAGGTTTGGACCGGTTCATAATATGAATATAGTGTGCAAATGAAGTCTTAATATTTTGTGTGACATGCTAATATCCACAAGAAAGCAATATCCATAGAAATAACATGAAAAATCATTTGAATAAAATGGCTTATCTAGATGTCTATAGCTGATATTCATCTCTAGCCATCCAGAACTGAAATGATGGACATATGAATGAAGTTGTTCTGGGGTCAGATATGGTCATTACCCATGTGTCCAGCAGCATTGCCTATGCTGGGATAGCTATTGCTGTCTCTGATCATCCAAAATATCAGCAACTGAGACCAAAATCAAATGTCCCATGTAGCATTATTCTTCCAATTGCCCAATCAAATACTTTGTTGCTAGTTGACTGCATTGGGACATACATCATGGGAGAGTGAGCAGTATCCCTTCCCAGAGATAGATTTATTTCATTTATTTTTATTAGCATGATACATTTTCTATAATTTATGAAAAAACATTTTGATAATTACAATATCAACTTTATTACATTTACAATAGAGTTCAGTCTGTTGTACAATCATGTTTCTAAAAATCTTTTATTCTAGTAGCATGATATATATATTAACCACATTCACATATATAATTCAATGTTATAAGTTACATTCACAATGCTGTATTACCATTGATACCATCCATTTCCTAAAGTTTACAATCAACCCAAATGGAAATTCCGTTCAATTTAAGGATTAACTCCTTATTCCTAATCACCCAATCCAGCCTTTGGTAACCTCTATTCTAGATTCTAACATTTATCCATTTGCTTATTCAAATTATTTCATATCAGATCATACAATATTTGTCTTCATGTGCCTGGATTATTTCAGTGAACATGATATCTTCATGGTTCATCTATGTTGGCACATTAATCAGAACTTCATTCCTTTTTAATGCTGAATAATATTCCATTGCATTAATATACCATGTTATGTTTATCCATTCACAGTTTGATGGATGCTTGGGATGCTTCCATCCTTTGGTAATTGTGAATAATGTCAATCTGAACATTGTTTGTAAGTTTCTCTTCAAGTCCCTGCTTTTGATTCCTTTGGGTACATACCTAGTAGAGGGATAGTCAGGTCATATGGTAATTCTATACTTAGCTTCCTGAGGAATAGACAAACTGTCTTCAACAGCAGTTGCTTCTTTTCAGATTCCTACCAGCAATGAATGAGTGTTCCTATTTCTCTATATCATCTCCAATACTTGTAGTTTTCTGCTTTTTAATAGTAGCCATTCTAGTGGGTATGAAATGGTATCACATTGTGGATTTTATTTGCATTTCCCTGCTACCTAGTGATGTAGATCATCTTTTTCTGTGCTTTTTAGCTACTTGTATATCCACTTTGAAGAAATGTCTATACAAGTTTTTGCCCATATTTAATTGGATTGTTTGTCTTTTTAGTGTTGGCCTGAACTATTTCTTTATATGTTCTGTATATTAAACCCTTATTGGATATGTGTTTTCTAAATATTTTCTTCCTGTAAGTTATATTTTCTCTTTCATGATAAATTCGTTGAGGAACAATTGTTTTAATTTTGATGAGGAAACGTTTACCTATATCTTCTTTTATTGCTTATGTCTTGGGTATAAAGTCTAAGAAACCATTGCCTAACACAAGATCCTAAAGAAGCATCCTTAAGTTTTCTTTTAGGAGATTTGCAATCCTTTTTCTTATATTTAGGTCTTTGGTATCTTTTGAGTTAATTTTTGTTTATGGTTTGAGATAGGGATCCTCTATCCTATTCTTATGGATATCCAGTTCTCTAAAACACCTTTTGATGCACAATCCATTTTATCCCAGTTGAGTGGATTTGGCAGTCTTATCAAAAATTAATTGGCCATAGATGTTAGTGTCTGTTTCTGAACTCCCAATTCAATTCTGTTCATTTCTCTCTATATATCTCTGTACCAATACCATGTTGTATTGATCACTGTAACTTTGTAATAATTTTTAAAGCCAAGAAGTATGAGTCTTCCAACTTTGTTCTTCTTTTTTATGATGCATTAAGCTGTTTGGGGTCCCTTACCATTCCAAAAAATGTGATGTTTGGCTTTTCTATTTCTGCAAAGTGTAGGGTATTGGAATTTTTATTGGAATTACATTGAATATGTAAATCATTTGGGGGTTGAATTAACACCTTAACATTATTTAGTCTTCCAATCCATGGGACATTTCTTCCATTTATTTAGATCACCTTTTATCTCTTTTGGCAAATTTTTGTAGGTTTCTGTGTAATGTGGCCCAAACAACATAAAAAGGAGAAATGGAGAGATATGGGAGGAGAAAATATGCATGCTTTTGAAGCTGTTTTCAACTTAGCAGGTTATATATGTAAAGAAAAGAGGGACAAAAAAGATATGTAAAAACCAAAGGACAAAATCCTGAAATAAGTACTACCTTTACAATAATAGCACTGAATGCTAATGGATTAAAAACCCTGATTAAGACTTCAGATTAGCAGTATGGATTTTAAAAAGTACAATCCAACTGTATGTTATTTACAAGTGACTCCCTTGAGGACTAAAGATACAGGTTTTAAATAGAAAGATAGAAAAAGATAGTACAGGCAAATACTACCCCTAATCTGGGGTAGCTTTACTCTTAGAGGACAAAATAGACTTTAAGTCAAAGTTCTAACAACATAAAGAAGGGTACTACATATTTTTTAAAAAGCCAATCTCCCAAGAATAAATGATAATTCTAAATATTTACATACCTAATGACAGTTCTCCAAAATACATGAAGCAAACACTGGCAAAAATTAGGGCAAAATGGACACCTCTCCAATAAGAGGTGGATACTTCAAATACACCTTCTCATCAAGACAGAATATCTGGACAGAAGATAAATAAGGAAACAGAGAACTTGATTAGTATAAATGAACTAGAACCCACATACATACTGAACACTGCATGACAAAACAGCAGGATATATATTCTTCTCAAGTGCACATAGATCATTCTCCAGGATAGACCACATGTTGGGTCACAGGGCAATTCTCAGTACATTTAAATAGACTGAGCTTATACAAAGCATATTCTGTGACCATAGCAGAATGAAGCAGGATATCAATAAAAAGAAGAAAACTGGAAAATCCACAATTATATGGATGCTAAATATTATACCTTAAAACAATCAATGGGTCAAATAATAAATTACAGGGGAAGTAGTAAGTATTGTAAGATGAAAGAAAATAGCACAATATATGAAAACTTATGGAACATAGTAAACACAGTGCTGAGAGGGAAACTTATAGCCCAAATGCTTATATTAACAAAGAAGAAGGAACTAAAATCAAAGACCATAATAGCACACATGGAAAAAATAGTAAATGAACAGCAAATAAACCCCCAAAAAAGGCAGAAGGAAATAACAAAGATCAAAGTAATAAATGAAATAGAGAATTAACAAAACCAATAGAAAGCATTAAGAAAATCAAAAGTTGACTCAGAAAAGATCAGTAAAATTGACAAACCTTTAGCTAGACTAATAAAGAAAAAGAGAAGATGCAAATAAATCAGAAACAAGAGTGAGAGAGTGAGTCATTACTATTGATGGCTCAGAAATCTAAAGGATTATAAGAGGATACTGTGAACAACTGAATGCCAAGAAATTAGACAACCTAGATGAAAGAACAAATTCCTTGAAACATACAAATAACATACACTGATTCTAGACTCGACATAGACCAATTGTAATTACAGAGTTTGAATCAGTTATAAAAAAAACCTCCCAGCAATGGAAATCACAGGACTAGATGGCACCACTGGTGAATTCTACTCAACATTCCAAGAAGAATTAATACTAATCCTGCTCAAATTCTTTAAAAAAATTGAAGATGGAACACTCCTCATTCTTTCTATGGGACGAACATCACTCTAATAACAAAGCCACATAAACATACTATTGGAAAAGAAACTGATGCAAAAGTCCCCAACAAATACCAGCCAATCAAATTCAAAGTTACATTAAAGCTATTATACAGCATTATCAAGTGGGATTTATCTCATTGATTTACCGTGTTAACTAAAACAATTATAACATTCCTGCTCTCTTTCATTATATAGATAGAATAAACCATTCTGGTATCTTCCCGAACATAACATTGATCTACTGTAATTATATTATTTTGCTTATTACATAGGACAAAGAGTGGCTAGATAGTTGGAGGCAATTGCAAGGCATGCACTCTAGAGAATGGAATGTAAACTCTACAGATATTCAGTAGTCTACCACTTCATTTAACTTTAAGTGTCCTTTGGTCTGTGGAATTTTGGAACATCTATGCAAACTAAAGGACAAATTGCTGCGTCTTGCACACTCTATCAAAAAAATGGTAATCGTACTGTACAGATCTGTAGAGTTATGGAAGCAACATATTTCATTCTTAGGAATACTGTTCTCAGCCAAACACAGGGTGACATGGAAATCTGCCTGCTTTCAGTCAGCCTCAAAGCAAGAAAGGCTGCACCTGGGCCACATAATCCAACAGATGATATGCTATTAGAATTGTTGGTGATGTGAAAAGTTGCAGTGAGGTGTTCATGGCAAAGCCCAAGAGAGAATCTGTCTACCAGGCCCCTGGGGTTCTGGATCAAGGCCAAGCCATGCACAGTAGAGAGTTATAAGCTTTTAAGAAATAGCTTCTCCAATGTTTCGGGGTCTTGATAAATTTAATATGCTTAACCATGAGACACCAACGGATCTTACTTTTGGATTTACCCTTTAAAAGTGATGTTTATCAGAGCTTGAGGAACACATGGTGGCCAAGACACAGAGTGTGGTGGGTGTTCACGCATGGTGGGTGCTGGGCAGCCCCTGCCCTGCTGCCCCTCTCCCTGGCTCTGGCCACCCAGTGGGCCCTGGATCTGCCTGTACTGAATTGGTGCAGCCATGGCGGGCAGGAGGCTGTGGCACCCAAGACCAGGGCCAGTGGCAGCAGAGGCCAGTGCCATTTGGGGTCTGGCCCGGGCCCCAAGGGAACTTGCAGTCCATGGGGCCTAATTTCAAAGTCCTATTGGACCATCAGATGGAAATAGCTCCCTTAAGTTCAAATTTAATGGAACCAGAGGATTTCAGGAGGCCGCAAGAGTTGGCGTACTACAAAGATACCCAGCACTCTTGCACCTGTACTGTTTCACCCACTTTTACCTATAGCCTTATCTATATTCTTTTTGATTTGGATTTATCTGCTGAATGTGGGTGTAAGGTGAAAAGATATTCAATGGTATTTTTGGAATGAGGTAGAGGGGGAAAATTCTTCCTAATAAATGTTACTGTGAGGGTAATACCTGGTTATTTATTTTTGCACTATATGTGAACTGATATATATATATATATATATATATATATATATATATATATATATATATATATATATATATATATATATATATAAATTCCTGACACTGGCCAATAGAAGAGTCATCTGGACTGGAAGTAAAAGGAGTAAAATAGCAACACAATGTGGTATCATATAGGTAATTATGGATGTACATATTGTCCTATACCTGAAGTTGAAGGACTTTTGCCTCGCTTTATAACACCCACAAGCAAGTATTCTCCATAGCAGAGGGACTAAAATCTAAGTGAAAATGCAAAATGCAAAAGTCATTTGTCAATAGCCAATTTTCATCACCAGCCATGCAGAACTAAAAGGATATGTATGAATGAAGTTTTCATGGGGGCACAGATAGAGTCTATCCATGGCTCCAACAACCTGGCTCTCATTTCCTAGGCTGATGCAGTTACTGCTGCCTCTGAATGTTCAGTGTCAGCAACTGAGAACAACACTCAGGGCCTGGTGTGGCATTATTCTTCCAGTGGCCCATCCAAATTACTGCTTGGTATGAAGTTTAATGACATATGCATGGATTCTATATAGGTATGAATTCTACCCCAATATAATCACATGTCCAGGGCACTACTTCAGAGTGATGGAATTATAAGAGTGAGACTGTGAGTAGATTAACTGGTTGTATTAAATACTATTTCATCTGGAAATATCTTAGGTCAGTTCCAAGTCCCCTGTTCATCTAAGCAACTGTCCTATAGAGCATCTGCTCTGAGATTCAAGAATCTGGTTATGCTGCTGCTTTCACCATTCATAGGGTTGTAGTTAATATTTCAGTGATTAGTCTTTTTATAGTCTCACAATGAAGCTTTTCTATCTACCATGAAATAACTGTTTTAACTAATTCTGTATTCAATATCTTCCGTATGAAATTCATAGTATGCCATTTCTTGTCTGATAAAAGGGCCACAAGTTAAGTCACAGTGATGATCATAGATGGAACCATAAGAAAATTCTCAGTTCAGTTTGGGGCAATTTGAGTTAGAGGCATCTATAAGACATAAAATAGAACTTTAGGATGCAGGGCAGTGGTCCAGGCTCTATATACAGACCAGAGATGGTCTCAAACTGCCAATTTTGACTCCCAGGGGACACTATAAAATGCCTAGCCTTAAGGTCCAGAAATTTTGATTTTCACAATAGTGGGTAGTGGTGTGGGCAGTAGTACTGATATCTAATGCATAGAGGCCAGGGATGCTTGCATCATATAATATAAATGTAGCTTGGAAGAGGAGAAAGGTAAGAGGTGCTTACCTAGAACTTATCTGGCTCTTTTCTTATTCCAGGCATAGTCCAAATATTTTTTTGTGAACTAATTCATTTAATCCACCATACAACCCTATGAGCTGGCTCATTTTCAGCCTCATTTTATAAATGAGAATAAAAGTTTAAACAGGAAATGGAGAAATGTATATTCAACACAGTTTTGTGGGTCTCCACTCTTAACTACTTCATTATGTTACTTTATTAAGTTGTAAGCCATAAGCACATAAAATATTAAAGCAATGATTTAACATTTTATTCATGCACTCCCAGAGTCTTGTAAGAACGTACTAGAAATGAGAAATCAGTATGTCACTGGAAATTCTTTAAGAGTTGTGCTTAGGATTGAGGTGATACTGAGGGGAGACCAAAGAGGACAACAAAGGGGATTAGGGATTCTTCATGTAAAAATAGAAGCTGAGTAAAATGCTGAGTCCCAGAGGATCCCATAATAGGTCTGTAATTCAGATGTAAAGAGAGGCTAAGTAATTTCCACCCTCAAGAGATTCCTCAAAGTTTGGGGGAAATCATGTGGGAGAGGATAATTCTCTGCACTTCTGATCAATTTCCCCAGAATTCTAGGTCATTAGTTTGATTCCCACTGAAACTAGCTGATTGTTTGGGAGAATATAAGGATGCTGTCTTCTTTTTGCAAGTGAAGGAGACCTTCTGGACAAATTCTCAAGGAGAAATTGTGGCTTTATCCCCAGAATACCTCTTGTAGCAAGTTGAAGTCTGAGACTAGCTAGTGTCTCCTTCAGCATTAGAGACTTTGTCTCCCATAGGAGAGTATGGAGAGAATGTCCTTAAGGTCCAGCATCAGGCCTTCAGGCAAAGAGTAATCCCCGCTTTACTACTTTACTTCCAAACCCACAAATACACAAGTCAAAGATTCTGGGAGAGCACTCCAGATCTTGATGTGAGAACATTCTTATCAATGATTACAATATATCTAATACTAATACATGGTGTTACTAATCGGGTTGGTTGGGAGAAAATACACCATATATAAGATATGGACTAGAGTTAGTAGAAATATTTTGACAGTGCTCCTTCATAGTTTGTAACAAATGTTTCACAAAAAATGCAAGGAGCTGGTGGTGGGGTGATGTATGGGAGCCTTATGTGATGATATGCATGTTTGCTTTGTACATTCACAAGCTCTACTGTATGCTTATTTATTTTCCTGTATGCAATAATTCAATAAAATTTTACTTTAAAAAGCATATATATTTTCTGGTATTTTTATATTTTGTAAAAAACAAATTAGAGTTATTCATGATTAAAAATATTAGAAAACAGGGATCCACAACATCATCTTTTTCGTGTGATGCATACAGACCGTCCACCACTACTTTCAACTTGATTAGAGACAATGTCTCTCACAGGATTTATATACGTCAGGTAACATAGTTAAGTCTGTTTGTAATTTTTATGTTCATCAAGGTATTATAAGGTTTAAAAATGTGGTGTTTAAAATCATCTTAAAATATAATGCCTGTTAAAAACATTACATAAGTCTGATTAAAATCATATCTGAGAGCAATGCAACAGATATTTTTATGTATTATAATATTTATCTCGCCATCATAATTCTGACTCCTTAATCAGAATTTGAGTGCATAGTATCTGCTTCCATCCTTCTTTTGGCTAAGCCCACAAAATTGCCTGATTAAATAGCTTAAAATTAATTAGGATCTTGTTCTAAAGGACATTTTAAATTTTACAGTTCAATAAAGATGTAAAACTAAAGTATATATCATCCACGTATAAATTCTTGGTACTTACTAAAAATATCATATGAATCACATACATAGCACATTTGTGATTTGGGGGCTAAATCATATTTTTCAGCACTCCCTGGTGGATTGTGAGTAGGCAAAAGTCTGGCTCAGTTCTTTGAAATCAACAGGTTTATTTCACATGTTGGACTTATATTCTTGTATTGGACTAGCAAATCTAATCATTTCAATTTTTTGAATAAAATCACATTTTATAATATTTATAACTTTTGTTTATGTTTGAATGCTGCATTTTTGAAGATAATATAAGAACTAGATACAAAAACTTTAGAATATATAAGCTTATTTATAGCTATTGAATGTTGGAAATTTTGTATCTATAAATTGGTGAATTTCTTTTAGCCATGGATATTGACATTACATATTTTCCTCATTATATCATAGATACACCATAATATTTTAAACTGGAAAATGTGTTTTACAGTCATCCCCATAGTAACATGTCAAAGGCATATAAACTTTTTTTTTTGCATAAAAGCTTAAAATTAATTGTACTTTTTCCTTAAGTCAATCAGGAATACAGATACAGTTGGAGTTCAAACCGTATTGCTCTGGATGATTTTAGCCCTTACAAGGGCTTCTGGGAGGTGAAGACAGGAAAAGGTCTGATATGATTGTGCACAATATTTTTGGAAGGAAAGAAAAACCATAAGACAACAAGGCATATACCTCTCCATTAAAGCAAAGAGCTGCTCCCTCACCTCAACTTCAGCTACCATAGCCACACCCAGAGGTGGGAAGCACCCATGTTGGCAAGGGTCCATGGGGTCGCCGAGGGGCCCCAGGAGCAGTGTGTGCAGCCTGAGCGCTGCAGCCTTAGTGATGGGAGCCAACCCGGGAACCCTGAAGGTCCCTGCTTCAGGCAGAAGTTTCAGTCTCAGTCTCCCTGATTCAAGCACTTCTCCCCATTTCCAGCTGATGTGTCCTTTCAGTGGCAGCTAAGCTGGTTGCAGTGTGACTGCTCTAATATTGTATAAGCTTACTGTAAATTCTTTGTTTTTTTCCAAATATTTGAAATTAAAATATTTGGTTCCAAATAAGTTAAACATTAAATTTGTCAACAAAATTAAAGAACTTTTACATTTTTGTAGTCTGACTTCCATTGTAAATTTTTGGATGGGTTTCAAAGTGAGTTTAAACTGTATTACTTACTTTTGCATTCAATATTTCTGATACTTGGTGAGTGTAAAATGCTATGGGTATAATATTAAGAACTCTTGACTAGTCATTGTACAAATACATAAAACTTGAAAAATTGTTTTAGAAGCAAGCAAGCACAAATTTTCAATAGGAATTATGAGTATTTGGAAATACTTAAAAAACAAAACCACAATTCTGTTTTAAGTTTCAAGTAGATAACTGAGTTTTGAGGAATTCACTGTAATACAATCTATTATGAAAATACTGATTTTAAAAATTTTCAATACATATTGAAAATGCAATACATATTTAACATTCACAAAATATGTATTTAAATTTTAATGAGTCATACCCAAATCAATGCAATCTCCACTTAGGTCATAAAATAACTTATTCCCAGAATATTAATATTTTGAGTAATTTAGCAGTCTTAAGTAGGTGTTTTGGTCCCTATAATCTCACTCAACTATTCCAGATAGGCAAGTTGTTAGTTTATTCACATGTACCCCAAATCAGGGTAAGTGGATGGAGTACACTCACTATATAGTTTAACATGGAGAATGACTTCATAGTTGGAGAAATATTTGTGTAAAAAGACTTTTAGTTTTTAAAAAGCGAGATGCTTAATGCTGTAGTTATGTGAACTTTTTTTTTTCAGGTTTACTTCCATTAAATATTTCATAGACTTATTTTAATTTTACACAGAATCATGTAAATATCGAATGCTGTTTTGTGTGTGTGTGTGTGTGGAGAAAGTACCTAGGTGAGATGAAATAGCTATATATGTAGTCTATATTCTTTCCCCTTATCTTTCTAATTATTTCCAATAATATCCAAATGTGGTACATACTCATACCACAGAATCTTAATTTGGTATATACTCACACCACAGGAACGTAATTTGATTTGTAATTTTTTTCTTGAAACCCTTCATACTGTGTATTCCTTGTAACATTTTTCCTTTTAATTTGATCAAGTTTTGCCCAAGTCAAAAGTCTTCCTTAGAGGGAACTGCATAGCTGTAGAGTACTTAGAGATGTGTATTCTGGTGTGATAGGGGCCTAGTTAGGCAATGTAAAAATACACCTTTATTCACAGGAAAATGATATGTAGATTACATTTCATACCATTGTTGTTTGCTGAAGTAAGTTCTTATTTTAGTGCAATCAAAATTTGTAAGGTGGGCCTTCTCTGAAGACCCAGGTTTTCCAATGATTTAGGCCATGGGGAGAATTTGTCTAGCAATTTCTCAGAGGCAGAACATTTTTCATTAAGTGTGTCTTTGATAGAACAGCCAAAATCCATAGGTGTAAATTCCAGCTTTGTGCACCTCTCTTGAAATAATATACGTACAGCCAGATTGTGGGAATTCCTAGGGCTTAATCCTGACTCCAATGATCATAAATGTCTTTGCTCTTTACATTTTCACACAGCCGTTCCATGCTTTTGATTTATACATGAATTTCAACCTATTTCAAGTTTGAGCAAAGGAAAGCTAGGCATTCAAACGAGGCTAACTTGAATTTGGTCAGGGGATATAAATTAAAAGTACTTGATTGACACATCCCTTTCTCCATCTTCATTCTAGTTCTGAGAGACATTGTTGAGCTACATAGCTCTTGTATCCTAACTCTGGTTTGAAGTTTTATGGTCTGCAGTTAGAATCATATGAAGATCGAGAGCCAGGATTGGTGCCAGGAGGCCAGTGAAGGGAGCCTAGAGTCTTTTTTTTTCATAACTCAAGCAGTTGTGGACTTATCGGGGGGGGGGGGGGGGTAAAAATTTCCGTTCATATTCTTAACTTCTCTCAACTTTTAGATCCTTATCCAATATCCATGATAAATTTTCCTTTTCTTACCCAATTTACTGAGTCTGGCAGTTTCAACATCACATATGATGTACTGAAAAGATCCTAAATGAGAGATAGCTAAGAAGCTTCCGAATAAAAATCTAAAACTAAAATTCATGGTACTTACTCTTTACTCTTATGCATGATAAAGTAAATGCCCAAATAACTTATTCCATCTCTTTCTGTTTGGCTTTGCCCCTCCCCAACACCCGCATCCCCACCCCCACGAAAAGTCACCAGCACAAGTCGTTGTTTTATGTTTGGAAGCATTTCTTATTTTGAGCAGTTTGAAAAATGTAAGAAAGACAAATGCTTTTCCACTAATAAGTAAACTCTTTTTATGTAAGTATAGCAGGATGCCTACTGTCTCACTATATATAAATACTATGTGTATAAATATATATATATATACACACGTGTATATTTTTCACATATGAATGCATAAATATTTCTATGATGAGGTTGCTGTCCCATCAGGTTAATTGATTTAAAGTTTACAAGAACAAATTCATTATAAAAAATATCAAATGTATTTTACACCTAAAATGAGGCAACACAATTTCCTCTTATGACCATACTTCACAAGCTTCTTTATTATGGTAGACCACGGTGATGCCTCCCATTGCTGCCTATGTCAGAATCCTCTTTTCATGATAGAACCTATTCATGGAAGATTTTCATTTTACCAGTTTTCCTTACAGCAAGTATTGGCCAGCTGATGTAATTCTGACTGAATAAGCATAAAGGGAAGTCATGCATTGACTTCTGTAGAAAATTTACTTCATCATTTCCCCAAATTTACTTCATCATTTCCCCATCGGTTTGAGGGGAATTATTATTTTCTTGCTCTCTTTTTCTGAATGTAGTTGTGTAAGGATGTGATTCTTGGTGTTATGACTCATTTTGTGACCATGATGTGACAAGATTGAGGAGTAAGGCAGTCAGGCTGAGGAGAAGAGAATGGAAGAGGAAGAGGCTGGTATCTTGAGAGTGTTGAGTTGTTGAGCAAATAGTATGACACTCAACCTACAGATGTATTATGTGGGAAAAGTGAGCTCTTATTTAATTGGGCTTTAAACTGAGCATTCTGCAACTTGAAGTTAGCATGATAGCATGGGTTAGGGTTAATTCCTAAATACAAAATTTTAAGAAATATGTAATTTAATAGGTAAATATCTTGGGGAGTTTCTTGGGCTGTTTTGATAAATATTGATGAAAAAATCTTTTATTATAATGAGAAGGAACATTTATGCAGATTTAAACTTAAATTTGAAATATCTATTTCAATTGGCTAGTGTTTGTTGTTCATTATACCCATGTTTACTCTGAAATGTAAACATTCTCTGACATTTTTTGTTTGATTCTGCAATAATTGAATAAAGTAACACTAGGGTAATGTGTGGTGATTGGGGTGGGTGGGGATCCTGACGCTACTTGTAATCAGCCATTGGAAGCATGAATCAAACCATATGCCTCCACTCCTCTCTTTCTGTCCTCCATTAATCAGCAGATGCCTCCTTTAAATGCCAGTAATTCACGGAGTTAGACGTTTCCATGAAGATGATCAAGAGTAACCCCTATTTTAAATGTTATACTTTCATGTAGCTTCTTTTATGAAGTTTTTTTTTTCAAATTTACAGCTAAATAAGTGCTTAACAGATATTTAATAAATATTTATTGCTGGAATAGGAAAGTTAAGCCCAGAAATGAAAATGCTTTATTTAAGGTTACAAAGCTTCTCAATGAAAATGCCTTGAGTAATTCTACATTTCTCTTTCTAGTATTTTTGCTTCTATTTAATTTTATTATTTTTATTCAAGTAGATATGACAGAACATTTCCAGTTTGAAATTGGCTATGCTTTGTTCTAGGAGGCTACCTGGATTTCCCTCATGGGTTTTATTCTTATTTGGATAAAAACTGTTTGTTTCCTTTTGTGGAAAAGAGAAGCTTTGTAGGATTAGTCTATTTTTGATGTGATTGGCTCAAATACAAAAATAACTTCTGCAAAATAAAAGAAAATGAATTTTGAGTGTTTTTGAACCTTTTAATTTGGAGAATTTGGGGCTAGAAAATATTATATTAGGCTGGCATCCAAGAGCCACATGGTCAATAGTGAGAAATGTTTGGCAAGGAGGTGTTGTCAACAAGGATTTAGAAATTGCATTTCACCCTAAATTTGTGACTGATGTAGAAGCATGTTTTCCTACAGTGTCCATAAAGCTGTGAGTAAACTTATACTTTGCAAAGTATATGTTTTATACTTATACTGCAAAGTATATGTTTTATACTTATACTGCAAAGTATAAAACATTAGTAGTGTTTGGGGGAATGAAGAGGAAGAACTCTGGTGACATTTTTGTGGAATCAGGTAGAGAATAGCAACTTCAGGAGATAGTGGTAGACAAAACTAGGGTTAGAATTTAGAACATAAAATGAAGGGGAAATGAAATGCCCTACTATTTCCTGCCCTCTCTTTTTTGGGAAAACCTGGATATAGAATGGAGATCTCAGGATTTCTCCGAATAGATCAATGGTTTTGGCTATTTAATTATGAGGAAATTAAATCCAACAGGGCTGCAATTAAGCAATTAATGAACAATTAAGTCATACCTGTTATTATTGATTTCATGTGTTACCACATATGGCATACTTATAAGCAGAGAAAATTTGGGTTCACTCAGAAGAAACCAGAAGTCAGTTAAAGACTGAAACCAGATGAAGTCTGAAGACAATAAGGTAGAGTGCCATTTGTTGGAGGGAGAGATACAGTATATGGAACCCCAGAGTGCCATCAAGCTCTCATCAGAATGCTGCAGTCTCCAGGAGCTAGCATGGACTATTGAGAACTTGGCTTTGGATGTTTAGCTCCCCAAACCATGAGAAAATAAATTCTTGTTGCATTAACCAACCCATTGTGTGGTACTCATCATAGCAGTCTTGGCCAACTAAGACATTCTCTATTAAGTATTATTTCTAATAGATCTATAAAAATATTTTATAATTTATTTGATGTCCGCTACAGATTAAAAACTGTGAATTTTATCTTTGCATGTTTGTTTCCTAGGTGTTTAACTTTGCTATTCCTTTTTGGGTTTATATACTCATTCATGCCTCATTTCTTGATGCCAGTATCAATCTCAGTTTGGTTGCATGTTTATAAAAAGTTCACCTAGGCTGGAGTTCTTAATTTTTTTCTTTGCACTCCCCTTTGATAAAATTATTTTCCTATTCATAAAGGTGTCTCTAGATAAATAATAAATCCTTGGGCTATTTGGATCTTCTTTAGACCTTGCATAGGCACAATGATGTACATATAACACTTCCATATTATGGAGGTTAAGGGTATGGCACCCCTATGAACTGGAAAGTCTGGGTAAAATTTTTTGGCCCTCCCTTCCTACCATAGAATAAGTAGATGACCTCAATACCTTCAACTGGAATTCATGGGGTTCTAGGTGGCTGGAGGCACTGTCCAAAAGCAATAACATTTTGATGGACAATCCCATGCTGGCAAGGTATTTTCTAACCTCCAGCACAAAACACTGAGGGAACCAGTCAAGGAAAAGTTCTTCAGTTATCCATGCTTTCTTATTGAACATCCAGAAGATAGGGAGCTGGTACTTGTCCTTTCCTTTCAAAGTTTGAGGGTTATTAGCTTCATGTATTAGGACTATCTTTATTATGAACCCTACCACATCGGCACAACAGAGCAGTGCTATCCTAACTCTTGTGGCTTTGAAACCTGGGGTTCACTTTTCTTGACTGATGTGTATCCTTTGAGGCCTTTTTCCCCCATATCGGGCAGTTTCATCAGCATTGAACATCTGTTCTGGTTTGCAGCCTTTCTCTTAAGTCAGTTTCTTCAGGGTTTCAGGAAACTCCCTCGCTACCTCTTGATCAGCAGACACAGCCTTTTGTTACCTTCACATTGCATAGGCTAACCCATTTCTTTTAAATTTCAAACCAGGCTTTGCTGGCCTAAGAATCCATGGAGTTAAACATTTTACTTTCATTTTCCATTAGAGAATCATATAAGGACATGGTCTTTTCATATATGAAGCCATAATCTACTGGAATGCCTTTTCTTTTTAATACTTTTTTATTTAAAAAAATACTTTGGATTGCATAAATGTTACATAAAAAATTAGGGGATTCCCATATGGACAACGCCCATCACAAGGATCAGCATCTGCAGCTGCAAGCAAGATATTACCATCCATCAGCCCCATGGGATCTAACCCACCTCTCAACTGAGGCAGAGCAGGCATCACCAACCCAGAATCCTCAGAATAGGGAAATGAATGATGGAGTAGGCTTATGGTTATTCTATTATAGGTTTATCATTATTCTAGGGATGGAAAAGTTTTTATCATTGATGTGGAATGCCTTTTTTATGAAGATCCTGAACCCAAAACAATGTTGTACTTTCTAAATGAGAGGATGTGGATCTGGGGTTTATGCAAATGTTTTGCTTTTTGGTATAGCTGTAGCAACGGCTTCATGGATTTCCTTCTCATTTTTCTTGATAAGCCTTAGGACTCATAAATGTTTAATGACAGGCAACCACAGCAGCCATTTTTCCTGAAAGAAACATATCTTTGCATGTCATCTGTGCCTTTTACACAACTCCCCCAAAATTCCCATTTGATTTCATATGCCAACCTGCAATATATCAAAACTGCAAGGGGGAAAGTCAGTCACAATGTGGAAGGAATATGTATATTCCAAATCTGGACAAATATGGTGAGTTCTCTATCCTCTGAGGTAGAGTTAACACTACAACTCACTCACCTCAACAGATGAGTGTCCAGTAGTAGAGTAATAGTCTCATCTTACTGATATCATTACTGGTATTTCCAACGGGATTCAAAGAAATGCCTTTGTTACAAACTGCGCATGTGGTTTAAAGTAGAATCAAATCCCTGAATCTTGTCTTTTTGCTATAATTTCTTACCACCCCTCCTTTTGTTCTATTATTGTTCACTTTTGAGAATGGCCAAACTGTACCTGGTGCTGAGAGCTGCCAGCCTCCCAGTGTATTAAATACTGAAGAGGTCACTTAGAACTCCACATTTTAAATCCCTTGTATTCTGTATGTTACTCTACTGTGACCTAAAACTTTGAAGTAAAAACATTTTAAGAAAGGTGAGACACTGGGGGAATAAATGTAAGAAAATATCATTGTATATACAGGGTAACAGATTTAGAGTGGTAAGAGGCAAAATGTCAAAAAAAATTTTCTTAAATGTTTTTTCATTATTTTGTAATATCCCAATTATTTAAGATATTTTATTTTTACTTAATTTTTTCTGTATTATACTTATGTATAAAATATCATTATTATTTCATTTTCTTATTGATTGTGGCTATTTTGTTGGGTTCATTTTTGAAGAGGTTTTAGATCACAGAAGGGTTACAGCTGTGCCAGGGAAGGATCATTGGTGTGGAGTGTCCATGAGGGGGGATATATTCGATGAAATTCACCTGGGTATACACATAAGGCATATACATGCGTTCAAATGTTCATAGGGCATTGTAATGGTGGGTGGAGAGTCATATAATAACCAAGATGATATCAAATTCCCATATGGGAAGTTCTGCCACATTCTCAAATGGAAGAAGAAAGCCCCAAGTACAGGGACATCAACTTGTGAAGGAGGATGGTCCACTAAATGACCCTTGATATTGATGACTATGCTTATAATTCTTTGCTTTTGAAATGGAAACTTAGCCTAGTGACTTAGGGTGCCTAAGAGTTACCTAACTGGAGCTTCATTGCTCAAATGTGGATTCTCTATAAGCTGAACTCCGTGTATAAAAGCAATAAAATTCCCCCCAGCATGGGACATGACTCCTGAGAATAGCCTCCCTGGTACCGAGGGGTTGTTACCGAGTACCAACAAGCAATACGTTTGGAAAATAAAAATACCTTGACCAAAATGGGAATAGCTAAAGACAAATGAGTTTCTACAGCTAAGAGACTTCAAAGTGTGTTGGGAGGCCATCCCAGAAGTAGAGCTTATACACATTTCAACAGGCTATCATTGATAGCCAAATAGATACTACCCCAAATAGTGAAACTCCTCACAGACATGAAGACATCCAGATACTCTAGTCAAGGCAGATAGCTCAGGAATTTGACCCTTTGCCAGTGGGCCCTATTTTGGATTTTATGTTCCCCAGTCTGACAGAGTTGGACTCAGTTGTGGTTTCCCTACATATAGCTCTTCTGTCCTTCTATTTGTACCTATATTTAGTACTAGAGTTCATAGGTGTTCACTTAAGAGACTTAAATGTTTGGGCTGTTCTTGTGCCAGCTGTTGCAACACTTACTCTCCAGTTCAGTGGACTCATGCAGGATAACTAACAGGGAGGAGATGATGGACAAACAACATACCAAGGAACCAAGAGCACCTACAAATGCAAGCAAGAGAGTTCCATCCATCAGATGTATGGTATCAAAGCCCCCCCCTCAATTATTGATGGAGTGGGCATCACCATCCCAGAGTTCTCAGGATTGGGACATGAACTATAGACTAACATAAACTTACTAGTATTCTACTATAGGCTTACAGTGATTCTAGCAATGGAAGAAATATCACTGTTGTGTAGGCAGTGACCCATTGATATTCTGGGGTTAGGGAGAGGGAAAAACAAGAGTAATGGGTATTTTTAGGACTTGGGAATTATCCTGAATGACATTACAGTGACAGGTACAGGCCATTTTACGTCCAGCTATAACCTATAGAGTCGAATAGGAGAGAGTGTAAACTACAATGTATCCATGCTTAGTGGCAATGCTCCACAATGTTTTTATCAATCACAACAAATGTACAACACTGATGAAAGATGTGACTAATGTGGGAAAATGTGGGAGGTGTGGGGAGCAGGCTATATGGGATTCCCATATATATTCTCTGCAACAATTATGTAATTGAAGTATCAAATAATAAAGTGGAAAAAAATAGAAGCTGATTAGGAGAAGAGTTCCGTGTATCTCTAGAAAAATAACAAAACATGTCATAATAAAGGCAGGTGATGGTTTACATTGATAAACATTGCATTTGTTACCATATACATGGTAACAAATATTTTGCTGAAGTCCATATATTTCTTTTTGTGAATTTTGTCACTTAAAGAAAAATATTGCACTTAAAGTCAAATGAAACTTGTTAGCCATTCCTATTATGTGTGTGCTTTATCATAAAAAAATAGGTGTGTATTACAAATGTAAGATTGGGCCTATAGTTAGTAGTAATATTTTGACAATGCTCTTGCAGAATTTGTAACAATTGTTTCACAACAGTGCAAACTGTTGGTGGAGAGGTGTTGTAGGAGATCCCTGTATGATGCTATATATGTTTTTTAAGTTCACAATCTTTACTGTACACTAATTGTTTGTGCATGTTCTTGTATGAATGATATACTTCAATAAAATATATTTTAAAAATAAAAAAAATAGGTTATGTTAATGATGTACTATGTTCCTTGAAACATTGTTGCCTTAAACTCTATCTCCATTAGACAATAAATATCTCTAGGGTAGAGACTATAGTTCCTTATTTCCAATGCTTATCCTGCTTTATATATTTAGAATATCAGACTTTCTGGATGGACAAGAAGTAGTTGTTGAATTGGATTGTCTTGTTTCAGTAACAGTAATAAAATGTTTATTATCACAAGTAATAGTAAAATAAGTATAAGTACAGCAGTAATATAAATGTAAATTTAGAGTTTAATGTTTCTCGCCTCCTGTATAACATTAGTTATTTTTACTTTATTTTGTTTTAATTTTTAATTTAGAAATATTTTGCAAAAATAATGTACATTCTGCCTCTATGCTCTTCCCCCATATTATGTTGTAACTACAATACCGTTATCAAACCAGAAATTGAGACCAAAATCAAACAATAGAGAGAATCAACAAAACCAAAAGTTGGTTCTGTGAACAGATCAACAGCATAGACAAAGCCTTAGCTGGACTGACAAGAAAAAAAAAGATACAAATAAAATCAGAAATGAGAAGGGGCATTACCACTGATCCCACAGAAATAAAAGAGATCTTATGCGGAGGCTATGATAAACTGTATGCCAACATACCACACTGTGTATACAAAATGAACAAATTCCTAGAAACACATGTACAACCTACACTAACACTAGAGGAAATAGAAGACCTCAACAAATGAATCACAAGTAAGGGGATTGCAATAATTTTTATACAAAATCTCCCACATAGAATTAAAAGTCATGTTTTGACTCTGCTCTTTCATAGTTTGTAAAAATTGTTTCACAACAATTCTGTATTGGTGGTGGGTAATATATGGAAGCCCTATATTATGAAATACATGGTGGTTTTGTAAATTCAAAAATTTTGCTATATACTTATTGTTTATGGGTGTTCAATATGAATGATAAACTTCAACAAAAAATGTGAGAAACCAGTCCTTATTCAACTATAAACAGTTACTCCAATTATGTCATTTTGTTTTTTTTTTCTCTACTTCAAATTTGAGACAATCCAGGATCATACTTTGCATTTAGTTATGTCTTTTTAGGTTTTTTTTTTTTTCCATTTTGGGATAGTTTATACCAGTCTTTGTTGTTTCACCATTTATTTCCAAAGACAATTTTATTTTTTAGAGAAGTTGTGGGTTTACAAAACAAGCATGAGGGAAACGGACTTTGGCCCAGTGGTTAGGGCGTCCGTCTACCACATGGGAGACCCGCGGTTCAAGCCCCGGGCCTCCTTGACCCGTGTGGAGCTGGCCCATGCGCAGTGCTGATGCGCGCAAGGAGTGCCCTGCCACACAAAGGGGAGCCCCAAGCGCAAGGAGTGCACCCATAAGGAGAGCCGCCCAGCTCGAAGGAGGGAGCAGCCTGCCGAGGAATGGCGCCGCCCACACTTCCTGTGCCGCTGACGACAACAGAAGCGGACAAAGAAACAAGACACAGCAAAAAGACACAGAAAACAGACAACCGGGGGAGGGGAGGGGAATTAAATAAAATAAATCTTTAAAAACAAAACAAAACAAAACAAGCATGAATAAGGTACAGGATTCCTATATACCACCCTATTATTATCAAATTGCATTGGTGTGGCATGTTTATTACAAGTGATGAAAGCACATTTTTATAGTTGTACTATTAATTATAGTCCTTGGTTAAATTTACGGTTCACTGTGTAATGCAGCTCCATGGATTTTTAAAATATTTTTATTCTATTGTCATATGTGCAACCTAACATTTCCCCTTTAAACTGCAAGTTTCTTATTATATTTTGCTCCTGAATTTTAGCATTCTCTGAGCATAACAGAATTAATAAAGGAGTGTTTATCAAAGGATGATTTTTATTTTCATTTATTTACATACATAAATTGGCATGCTAGAGTATTGCCCCATCTCAATCTATCTACTGATTTAACTACCATCTATCTACTTATGCATCTATCTATTCATTTGCCTTTAAAATATATATATTTGGACTCATGGATAATATTTTATAGTATGGGTTATAATCCAATACTGTCAATATTTTATTGCTTAAATTCTTTCACATTTAGCCATTGGACCCCCTTCAGCCTGGTCCAGGTACTTTCATCATATATTCTAATTGCCTGAGTGTTCCCTTATTTTCTGGCAAAGCAAGTTAATGCAATGTCATCCTTGCCATGAATACAGCCATTTCTTCAAGCAGTCCAAGTTATTTATTTTGGAAAGTTGTATTTCAAAGCCAAGGTGACAGCACCAGGTATACTTAATGCTACAGCAGTGGCTTTGCTTCAATGTTTACGATCGACTTCTATCCTTCTTTTGGTTATATCCATTGAAGTGCCTAATATACAGACAGCTAAATTTGTTTAGTTTGAATGTTGCTCTAATGCACATATTTTTAATTCACATTTTAGTAATACATGAAAAGGTATGTTACACCCATTGTCTATAAATCTTGGGTACTTAACAAAAATAAAATGAGATTCCTAGGCAAGGCACACATCTTGCAGTCCAAGTATTATATCCCAGTCACCGGCACACCTTGGTGGATGGTGAGTCAGCCAGCTCTCTGTCTCAGTTCTTTGAGGTCAACAAGCTTCAGTATATAACCTAGTTGAATATATATTTCTTTATTACTTGGAAAACATAGTTGATTTTTTATTATAAGCACATTTTACGAAATGTGTCTAAACATATTTAAACTCAAACCTAATATTTTCAAAATTATTATAAGAAAATTAGGTGTGAAATGTTTTCAGAATATAAGCTTATTTTGCAACTATTTAATATTCAGAAGTTTTCTATCTGTAAATTTGTGAATTCCTTAAAGACATGGATTTTGTCATATACATCTTTCTTGTCTTCTTATTATTGCTGCTCAACAGATGCAAATTAAATTGGAAATACTTTGTTTTATTTATATTCACCCCATTAGCAACCTATGTTAAGGCTACAAAAAATGTTTTTATACAAAAATGTTCAAATATATTCATTACGTATTTGTTTTAAGCTGATTAATTTAAAATGGCAACATCCCAAGATCTAACTATCATTGAAAACATCAAATTAGAAATCTCAGAAACCTATTATCTTGTGCTCATGGATTGAGGTTCATTCTATTGCCTACAGAAATTGAAATATTATCAGGACATGGATTTGACGTAACTCACAGGATGACTTAATGAAAAATCTTTATGTTTTTCTGTCCAAAGTTCTCATTGTTCCTCCTTCATGAGTAAATATTGCAACAGAACTTTCTAGCACTGAGTGGAAACTGGTTTGGCAAATGGGTTTCAGTTGAGTCATTGAACTTCAGCCACTCAGGAGTGGCCTGGTACAGTTGGAGTTTCAGTGTGATTGCTTTGGCAGCCTAAAGTGATTCAGGAGGGAATTGGTAGTGGGGGTCTTCTCAGACAGCGGCAACAAGAACAGTGAGACAAAATAACACTCACTGCTCTATTTCAACAGCCTTACCAAGAGGCGTTCCATAACCTGGAAGCCAGCTACAGCAGACACATGAGAAGGGGGATGTACCTTTTGTGAACAAGGGCCCCTTGGACTGCTGAGGGTTGAGTATGTCATGTGCCCAAGGAGCACATTTCTTAGCTTCAGGTGCTACAGTTTGCATTGGTAGGATACAGGCAGGAAATCCTGGTAGTCACTGTGCCATGTGGAAGCCCCCAGATCTGTCTCTCCATTGAGGCACTTATGTCCATTTCCAGTGATGTATTCTTGCAGTGGGACCTAAATTATCTGCTTCATGACTGCTGTAATCACAGGCAGTCTGCAAACTAGGGTTTCTTTAGATTTTGAAATGTTTGAAATTAAAAAGGGAAGGCAGTTCCAAATTAGTTCAACATTAAATTTGTCAATGAAAGAAAAGTACTCTTGTTTAAACATTATTTCAATTGCTATAATTTTTAGATAACTTTTTAGATGATTTTAAGCTCTCTGTTGCTCTTGTAGTCAATATTATTGTTAGGGATTTTTAATTATTTGTGCTTATAATTATTAGGAACTTTTGATCAGGAATTGTAAATAACAATCAAAAAACCTGATAGGTTCTAGGAGCAAGCACTCATTTTTGTTAAGAATTATGAAGAGGTTTTATTTAGAAATATTATCTGAGGAAAACTAAATTACAAGTATGTCTTCAGTAAGCAGTGGATAATTTTGAGTAGTGAATAAATCACAATAATATTGTATAAAATGAAAATACTGATTTTTCTTGTATTACCATCAAACTTCACATACATATTGAAAAGTTTACAAGTCATACATGCACCATTAATAAACAAAACAAAATTAATGTAATATCCACACGGCATGAACTAAGATATTTTTAGACTATTTAATTGACTATTTTTAGCTGCTTTTTCTGTAGGTGTTTTCAGTGAGTGTTCAGGTCCTATCAACCTACCCAACTATTGCAGATAAGCAAGTTATTAAATAGTTCATTCAGTCAAATTTGCCCCTAGATTAGCCTAAGTTATCTGGGTATGTGCACTATGTAGTTTTGCTTTAGTGAATATCTTCATAGTTGGCAAGATATCTGAATAAACATAATTATTAATATTGAAAAAGTGAGATCCTATATATTATAGTTTTGTTAGCTTTTTCACATTTTCTTCCATTAAAATATTTCTGCTTTTCCAAGTGGATAAAAAGGAACTTTTTATTTTGTCTATATGTTATATTGTTTAAAATCACACAAAAAATATAGGACTGTACAACACAAGCACAAAACAATAATGTAAAGAGTAGACTATAATTTATTGTAAGATGGTTATAATATTATTTCATTAATTTTTAAAAAATGTATCACACTAATAAAGATGGGGGAATCTATGGGAACTGTGCATTTTATACATGATTTTTCTGTAAACCTATAACTTCTCTAATAAACATATTTGATAGACTTACTTTAATAGGACGTGGAATTATTAAAATAACTTACCTAAAATATTGTGGGAGAAAATACCTAAAAGAGATTGGGTAACTATGTAGGTAGTCTGCACTGAACTAATATTAATAAAATCTCCACATTGGTCATAAAATAGGACTTTATGTCCTTTGCATTTACCTCCCATTGATTCCTGTACCTGAGTCATTATAACTGGTCACCCAGATTATACTTTAAACCATTTTCATATCTCCAGGACCTTTTTTTCATTGTTATTTTTTATGATACAAAAAATTTTCAGGCTGAATTTTCAGAAGGAATCATTGGAGAAATAGGGAATAAAAAGAAAATATGAACAAGTTAAAAATAGTTTCTGAAATTGATGGGCCATACAGCTCTGTAAGCACTTGAAAGATTATTTTCTACCCAGGTTCTCTCAACCTGTCCTATTATTTCTTTTTGTCCCTGCTCTGAACAGGTTCCATCTTATTTGTCTACAATTAATCCATCAGGCTTCACAGTTTGTATATTTAGTGAAATACTTCAGAATTTACCTCTCTTCTAAACTGAAATTTCCCTATTGGCCTCTGGTTTCTAATATTCTGCCTAATGGCGTTCTCTAGTTACCCACTGATTTTGAAGGACAGTCATGCTGGTTCTTCAAAAGTCTTAGTGCATGAAGTGGTTCATTCTGACTCTGGTAATTAGACCCACTGAATATGAGGCTTGTATTGATAATTATTTTCATTTATTCACCCTTGTCTGAGAGAAGCTGGCAGCTAGTGGTCCAGACAGTGGCCATCTTCTCCCTGTAAGTGAAAAACCTGATCAGAATGGACCCTGGGAGCTTATTGAGGATGCAGGGCCAGTAAAGTTTCAAGAATGTCTAGCCTTTGGTCACATCTGGAATGCTAGATCAGGGATCACCTGAATCCAGGAAAACTTTTGAACTTTTTCTTGAAAGAAGCAACAGCTTTGTTTTATTATTTAAGCAATTTTCCCCTAAAATGACAGTTTTCTTCATAATAGTTTGACTAATTCTGCCACTGTACTTATAAAATGTATGCCAATATAAAAGTATTATTATTAATATTACTTGGAGGTAACAATGCTTATTATTAAAATTTCTCTTTTTCGACTAGAAAAATATGATAAGCAAAAATTCTCATTTACAAACAGAAAAAACTTAAATTTAAATTAGCAATAAGACATAATTTGTAGTTTTAAACCTGAATCTTCTTTTGCTACGCTAATTGCAAAACTACGTGAGGATACTGGTCAATTCTATTCCTCATATTTCTTTCAAATGTACAGTTTTAACATAGCTAAGTCACAGAAACTTCACTGGTTCCGGCTCTGTCTCCTCTGAATTTAAAGTTTTCAGCTTTTATAAGTTGTAACTATTTATTTCTTTTTAATCATTGGAAGATTATTTTGCTAGGTGTGTCAACTGACATATTGTTTGCTTGAAAAGTCAGTTGTAGTATTAACTTCATTCCTTTGCATGTACAGTGTCTTCTATCTTCACTGCCTGTAAGATTTTCTCTTTATCACTATCTTAATGAAATTTAATGATTAGGAACTTTCAAGATGTTCTTGTCATATTTCTTCTGCATGGAGTACTTTATATTCTTGATCCATAAATTTATCATTTTCATCAAATTTTAAAAAAAATTGTCCTTATTCAAATATTTTTTAGATCTCTGATACTTTGAGATTCCAATTACACATGTATTAGTTAAATTGAAGTTGTCTCACAACTCAGTAATGCTCTGTTTAATTTTTAATGTATTTTTCCTCTGATTTCTATTTCTGTCAGTAATGATTTTTTTCAGTGTCCAACCTGTTAATTACGTTCTGTGTCTTTTTTCAGACATGACATTTTTTATCTCTTGAAATGAGTTGGGTCATTTCCGCCCTCATATTTTTTTAGATGAGTTTAAGCAAGATTGGCGTTAATTCTTCATGAAATGTTTGGTAGAGTTCATGTCTGAAGCTACCGGGTGTAAGACTTTTCTTTACTGGGAGATTATTATTATATTTTACGTACCATGGTCAGGGATTGAATCTGGGACCTTGTATGTGGGAAGCTAGTGCTCAACCACTGAGCTACATAAGCTCCTCTGTAGGTGGGAAGCTGGTGCTCAACCACTGAGCCACATAGGCTCCTCTGTGTTGTTGCTTTTTTATTTTTTTATTTGTTTATTTATTTATTTATTTTTAAGGATACACCAGGAACCAAAACCGGGACTTCCTATGTGGGAAATAGGCACTCAATCACTTGATCCCCATCTACTCACCTGGGAAATTTTTTGATAACTCATGCAATCTCTTATGATTTCTTCTAGGGTCAATGTAGGTTTTCGTTTTCTTGGAATTTTTGTCCATTTTACCTTGGTTGTTTAATTTGTCGGCATTCAGTTTTTCATAATACCACCTTATGATCATTTTTATTTCTGTGGGGTCAGTAATAATGCCCCCTTTCATTCCTGATTTTATTTGCATCATTTGAGATATTTACTAAAGTCTCCTGCAATTTCTTTTTGACTCACTGATTGCTTGAGTGTGCAGATTTTCATTTTCCTGCCTATTATTTATTTCCAGCTTCATTCCATTATGATCAGAAAAGGTGTTTTGTATAATTTCAACCTTTAAATATCTTGAGACCTGTTTTGTCACCTAACATGGTCTATCCTGGAGAAAGATCAATCAGCACTTGAGAATAATGTATATCCTGCTGAATAGGGGTGCATTGTTCTGGATATGTCTTTTAGGTCTAGTTCCTTTATCAAATTGTTCAGGTTCTCTATTTCTTTGTTCATAGTCTGTCTAGTTGTTCTCTCAAGATGAGTAGTGACATTGAAATGCCCAATTATTATTGAAGAGATGTCTGTTTTACATTTTAGTTTTGGCAGAGTTTACCTCATGTATCTTGGGGCACCCTGGTTAGGTGCATTGATATTTTTGATTGTTATTTATTCCTGGTGGATTGTCCCTTTTATTAATATAAAATGACCTTCTGTATATTTTAAAACATTTACAATCTGGTTTTTCTTCCAATATCAGTATAGCTTCCCCTTCTCTTTTTTTGTTACAGTTTGCATGAAATACCTTTTTTCCAAACTTTTGCTTTCAGTCTCTTTGTATTCTTTGGTCTAAGGCAGGGGTTCTTAAACTTTTTGTTTCACAGACTACTTTGCCAGTCAGGCGAGTGAATACTTCTATAATTTATTTATTGTATACATTCATAAGTAAAGGAAATACTAGATTTCAGCTAGAGGTCAGAGAAAATAAAGATAGTTGATTTTTTTTTCAATTCAATTTCACAGATCCCCTTAAATCTTTGCATGGACTACTTTGGGGTCCATGGATCCCTGGTTAAGAGCCCTTAGTCTAAGGTGATCCTCCTGGAGACAACATGTACTAGGGTGATTAACACTGGTAGATATTCAGAAATTAAACCAATCTTACATTCCCAAGGTAAACCTCACTTATCATTGTATTTATATAAAATTTAAATAAGGGGACTTGTACTTTAATAACTTAGCTTAAAAAGTGCACAGTGGGTAAAGGAAAAACTGAAATTTCTTGAGCTAGGAAATGATAGAACTGTTCTTTCAGAGTTTATTATAGCAGCTGTGCAGGTGGCCAAATTAAGGTCTATCGAAAATTCTAGAATGGTTGGAAACCAATTACAAAATACAGGTAATTTTAAAAAATGTGCTAAGTTTTGGTGGCAATTGGGGGAAAAGATGGAGGTCACTGCAGTTGTAGAATATTTTGATCAGCATGTGTGGAATGTGGAAAATTCTCTGTTGGTTTTCAATCAGAGAACAAATTCATTTCCATAAATATTTATTAAGTGCCTACTATGTACCCTACACTAGACTTGTCACCATGAACAAAGTAGCAAACTAGACAGAGTGCTCTTTGTCCTTACGGAACTTATAGTTTATAGGAGAGCAGAGAATCAAAGATAAAGAATAATATCTGACAAGTGTTATGTTAGAGAATCTACCGTAAGCTATGAAACAAATCATGGTAGCTAATATTTATGGACTATTTACCATTTTTCAGAAACTGTTCTAAGCATTTGACTTATATTAGCTCAATTAACAGTCATAATTCAATGAAAGAAATGATGTTATTCCCATAACTATCTGACAAAGTCTCTGAGACAGATTGTGTTTAAGTAAATTTCCCAAGATGTTAAAGTCAGGAATTACAATGGTAGTAGTCAAGCACATGTTCTCTAATGCCAGAGGACAAATTCCTAAGTACAATGAGAAGCATTGATTATATCAGTTGTTCACATGTTAAATTTAAAAACACATTGAGGAGGTAATATTATCAATATGGCAATGTAAAACATATCTTGAAAAAGTCTCACCAGACATTTAGCAAATAAAAGGATACCCCCACACACACACTTAGAAGTATATAAGATAGTAGAAACTGGAGAACTCCACAAACGCTGAATCGTTGAATCAAAAAAAAGAACAGAAAAATACCAGATTACAAAATTCTATCCTGATTCCTGGGTAATTCCCATTTACCTCCCTGTTCCCTGTATTTTGGGAGTCACACAGAGGGAAGAAGGTGTAGTTGCCTCAAACTTTAGGCAAAGACTGCAGAGCAACTCGTAGCGACAAGTTAGAACTCTTCATATATACAGGCACAGGGATCTAAGTGTGAAGAGACCCAGGTCAGAAAACGAGCCACTGAAGAGCACTGCATACCAAAGAGCCCATGGGGGGGGGGGGGGGGAGAGAGAAAATAATAAGCAAAATGAATTTTATTAAGTGTCCCACATTTCTGGACTGACCCCCACCTGGCTCCCTAGGGTGGCTTACCCTAATGGAGAAGACACTGGTGGGCTGAAAAGTCTCACAGAAAATGAAAGGAGGAGTGTAAACTGAACTGATGGCATTTAGGATGGCTACCAGAAGGAAGAATGAAAGAAAATTGGGCACTGAGTGAGGGAGTGAATTTTTAAAAATCATAGGAGTTGTGCAGAAAAGTCTGAACAAAAACAAACAGAACAGATCAAGATTTCCTAATGAGGAATAGAGCAAAGGAAGTGCCTTTCTGGAGGTTATACAATTGCACAAAGAATGCAGTCTTAAAAATTACACTGAATATCTAGGGAAAAAATCAGGAAGAAGAAATGAGAAGGTCTGAACAGTTTACCATACGCCCTTCTAAAATTCTACAGTTAGTACAAGCATTAAAGAAGAGTCTTAACACAAAGACAATCAATAATAAAGTCCTAGACAAAAGGGAGAAACCAACCTACAGAGTTAACACATCAAGATAATCAGATACCTAAACATAAGCAAAAAATTACAATCCATACTAAAAAAGAGGAATATGTGATTCAAAGGTACAAATTAAAACTTCAGAGGAGCCTCAGAAGTAGGAACAACTAATCAAAGGTGTTCAAAGAAATCTAAATCCATTCAAGAAGAAGGAAAATATGCATTAAGTAAAAAAAGATTTTAAGTGATAAAGGATATTAAGACAATATGCGATCATAAAGAAGAATCTGAAAATATAAAAAGAAACAAAATAAATTATGGGGATGACAGGCACAATATTGAGATTACATCGCTATATTCCATTTTACTAGTAAGGGAAACTGACATTATGTTGGGACTCACTTTACAGGAAGTTTTGGATCACAGAGTGGTTCAACAATGGCGGTGGAGGAATACTGATATGGGATGTTATTGACAGGCTATATATGGTTGACAGGGAGTTATACAGGGCATATGTCCAGGGTACATGGTAAGGTTTAGATATACTCATAGTGGAAACAATTAAAAACAACAGCTGGGGGGGGGGTACTGGGTTCCTGGCTGGGGGGTCTCTGTCGTGGTCCCTGGGGGAGCAAGGTAGTCCCCCAGGTGCAACGGTAAGAACCAGGAAGGAATGAGGGCCCAACAGTGGGCTCCTGAAACTAATGGCTATGTTTGTGAGCCTATACACCTGCAATAAGAACAAGGCCTAGAGTAGCATTGTGCCTGGGAGTTTCCTCCTGACAGCCTTCATGTTACTCAAATGTGGCCACTCTCGAAGCCAAACTCAGCATGTACATGCAGTGCATTCCCCCCAGCATGGGACATGACACCCGGGGATGAGCCTCCCTGGCACCGAGGGATCACTACCACATACCAGCTGAAGATGCAACTAGAAAATGACCTTGAACTAAAGGTTCAATGCGGATCAGCAGAATATCCCTGTCTACATATAATAACATGACTTCAAAATGTTGTTTGACCTAATGTAAGGGGGAAATGGAAAGGAGAAATGAATTTATAAGGCTACGAGTCCCTAAAAAAGAGTCTGGAGGATGTCAGAAGGAATGCCCTTATGCACAACTGAGCAGAGTCTAAGAGACAGATAAAGTAGATACAACCCCAGGTATTGGTTCTTATGAGGGATAAAGAGACCCACGAGTTCTATGGTCATGGCAGATGGGGTTCACTGCCATGTCAGATGGCCCTTCTTTGGAGCTGGTGTTTCTGCGTGATGGAACTGGACTCAGAGGGGACCTCTTTTCACAAGACTCGCATGCTACTTTACTGGAATTGTAGTTGGTGCTGGGGTTTGAGATATATTTGGGGGATTTGAATCTCTGGACTGACAATATGATGCCCGGGCCCAGAGCCTCAACAGACTTCAGCTCCTACACTCTGATTTATTGGACTTACCCCACTCAGCTAACATGGAGTTGAAGAAGGTCAACCACCACACCATGGAGCTTAGAGTGTCTACAACTGAAAGCAGGAGGAGTGCATCCAGTATCCATGCAGAATCCAAGCCCCCACTTGACATAGATGTGCAGTGGACACAACCAATCCAATGTCCACAGAGACAATGTGGCATAGGTGTGGGAAGGGTGGCCATGGTGGCTGATGGGTGCGGGGAATGGGAGGAAGAGATGAGATGGGGAGGCGTTTTAGGGACGTGGAGTTGTCCTGGGTGGTGCTTCACAGTCAATTAGGGGACATTGTAGATCCCCCCAGGGCCCACTGGATGGAACGTGGGAGAGTGTGGGCTATGATGTGGACCATTGACTATGGGGTGCAGTGATGCTCAGAGATGTACTTACCAGGTGCAATGGATGTGTCATGATGATGGGAGAGAGTGTTGCTGTGGGGGGAGTGGGGGGTGGGGGCGGTGGGGTTGAATGGGACCTCTAATTTTTTGAATGTAATATTTTTTTAAAAAATTAAAAAAAAAAACTTTCTCCTGAGAAAGGGAAAAAAAATCATACTTTCACTCATTTTTTAAAAGCATCACTACATAAAATTAGGGGTTTACAAAGTAATAAAATTTGACATCCAAATAAAATAGTTTTTCTCCAAAAAAAAATAAATAAAAAAATAAAAAAGTAAAAAAATAAAATAAAATAAAAATACATTAGAGACATTCAACAGCAGATTTATCAGGCAGAAGTAAGAATCAGTGGACTACAATACAGAACAATCAAATCACACAGTCAGAAGAACAAATAGAGGAGAGCATAGGAAAAAAACCTGAGCAGTATTTCAGTGATTTCAGTGACAGCACAAAGTGCACAACATGAAAATTATGGGTGTCCCAGAAGGAGCAGGAAGGAAAAAGTGTCAGAAAGGGTATTTGAGAAAATAATGGCTGAAAATTTCTCCTCTCTTAAAAAAGACTTAAATATATATGTCCAAGAAGCACAATGTAGTTCAAACAGAAAAAATACTATTAGCATTCCTCTCAGACACATACTAATCAGAATGCCAAAGGACAAAAACAAAAACGAAAAAAAGAAAAAAAAAAAGCAGCAAGAAGAAAAGATTCAGTATATCAAAGGGATTCTAAATAAGACCAAATGCTGATTTCTCATCGGAAACGATGGAGGTGAGAAAGCAGTGGTGTGAAATATATTGAAGGTTCTCATAGAGAAAAATTGTGCACTTAAAATGCTTTATATGTCAAAGCTGTCTTTCAAAAATGAGGGCGTCTTTAAAATATTCACAGACAAACAGAAACGGAGAGGAATAATCAACAAGAGGCCTGCCCTATATTAGTTACTAAAGGGATTTCTGCGGGTTGAATGGAAAAGACCAGAGAGAGCTGCTTGGAGTAGAGTGAAAAGATGAGGATCTTCAGTAAAGGTAATTAAAGGTTAAATGCAAAACCCGATAGCACTTTACCTCAATATACAATTCCACTCTTTAATTCTTATAAATGTCAATACAATTGAGGAATAAAAAGCCTATTTCCTGATTATAGACATGTAAACTATAAAGTGGTAAAGTGGGACAAAAACAACATGAAGAAGGGAAACAGGAATATGGCAGCAGAAAACATGTATGCTATTGAAGGTAAGTTTATATCTCTTCATATTAGTAGGTTAGAGATGTGGGGTGTGTAATAAAAACCCCAGTTTAACCACAAATAAATAATTTTTAAAATATATAGAAAAAGAAAGAAGGAAAGGATCAGATATGTCATAAAAAGTAAACTATGCAGAAAAGGAGACTGCAGAAAAGGAAGAGAGACAAAATGAAGAGATGACATATAAAATCCAAAGAACAAAATGGCTGAAGTAAGTACTGCCTTTACAGTAATAACAATGAATGTCAATGGATATTCCACTATCAAAAGACACATGTTGGCATAATGGATTAAAAAAAGCATGCGTCAACTGTATGTTTACAAAAGACTCACCTTAGACACAAAGACACAAAAAGGTTGAAATTGAAAGTATGGAAAATATATTCCAGTGAAGTAGTAACCAAAAAAGTTGTGGGGTACCTATACTAATATTTAACAAAAGAAATAAAACTCTCATTAATTAAAGATATGATTCTACATAGAGAAAGTCCAGAAAAATCTACAATGATGCTTCTAGAGCTAATAAATTAGGCAAAGTGGCAGGGTAAAAGATCAACATGCAAAAATCAGTAGTGTTTCTAAACACTAGTAATGAACAATTTGAGGAGGAAATCAGGAAACCTGGTTTATCTTTCCATTTCTATATGTCTTGAGTTCTTTCATTAATTTTTTACAGTGTGCCATGTATATATCATGCACATATGTCATTAGATATATACCTATTTCATGTTTTGGGGCTGTTAAAAATGGTTCTGCATTTTAAAATTCACTCATATAATATGTACAATTATAGGGTTTTTGGTATATTCACAAGATTTTGCAGTCATTCCCACAATTTTAGAATATTTTTGTTGCTTCAGAAATTATCCCCTTTAGTCAACACACTGCAATTCCTCCATCCACCCAGCCCTAGGTAATCACAATTCTGCTTTCAGTAACTACATATTTTCCTACTGTGGACATTTCTATAAGTGAGATAATACAATGTGATATATTATAACTATTTTCTTTCAGTTGGAGTAATGTTTTATGGTACACTCATGTTATAGTGTATGTCCGTAGTTCACTATATCATATTACCAAATGATATTCCATTGTATAGATATACTGCATTCTACTTATCCATCAGCTGATGGACTATTACATTCTTCCACTTTGGGTTTTCCTCTGGGGAATCATGCAAAGCAGTGTCACCAGAAACCTGCAAAGCTGGCTCCAAAGTTCACAGGAAGAATGTAGTAAAGAAGGAGGTACCCCTGGGCAAGGTTATGTGATGAACAGAATATGCTAAGTGTGGATAAGAATTCCAGGAGAACTGTTACCAGAGGGATATTGAAAAGAAAAATAACTGTTTTATTTGTAGTGACATAGAAACAAGAGCTTCCCATGAGAAATGCTGAATGTGCTGATGTCCCTTAAGGTATAAAATAACGTGCCTGATTAAACTGGGTGCCTGCGGCAGCTACTGCACTCCTGCATTCTCCTCATAGCCCACCTGGTCCCCACTATTTTGTGTTTTTAATTTCTTCACCTTCTCACCTCCCCCTCCTTGGGACTGTGCGGACCCTGTTCGGCTGTGACTTTTTTCTTTGTTTTTACTTTTTATCTTTTTTTAACAAATCAATTTTATAGATACATATTAATAAAGAGTAAATACATCTGAAGTGTTGTGCATTTATCACTTTAATCACTCTTAGAGCACTTTCATGATTCCAATAATAATTAAAAACCAACAAAAGTCATCAATTATCATTCTCTTTAGCCTTCTCTGGCCATACATAGCTGCTATTCTTTTTCCTTCTCTCTAGTATACATGCGTTTATATTTTTGTAAAAACAATCTCATATATATGAAATATCATGCATATTCATGTTTTATATGAGTTTTCACTATCTTATAGAGTCCCATGTTAGTTTTAGATTTCCTTCTAATAATATACATGACCATAGACTTTCCCTCTCAAACACAGTCACTATAATGTGCTTTTACCATTTCTATTCAATTCCAAAGATTTACAAACACCATGCTTACTAATTCTGCACAGTTTAAACATCAGCCTTCCATTCTTTACCCTCATTCTATTTTCGGGTAAACTATATTCTAATTATTAACTCCATGAGTTAATACAATACTTTTAGTTCATAACACAACAATATAGTATCTGTCCTTTTTGTGTCTCGCTTGCTTCTCTCAACATAATATCCTCCAGGTTCATCCATGTTGACATATGCGTCACGACTTCAATTCTTACCACTGAATAATATTCCATCATGTGTATACATCACAATTTATTTATCCATTCATCAGTTGATGGAAACCTGGGTTGTTTCCTACTTTTTTGCAAATGTGAATAATGTTACTATGTACATTGCTGTGCAGATGTCTATTCATGTCTCTGCACTCAGTTCTTCTGGGTATATACCTAGAAATGGTATTGCCGGGTCACAAGGCAAGTCTATAATCAACTTCCTTAGGAATTGTCAAACCGTCCTCCACAGTGACTGCATGATTCTACATTCAACCAACAGTGAATAAGCGTTCCTATCTCTTCACATCCTCTCATCCTCTCCAACATCTAGTTTTCCTACTTTTTACTAGTGCCCAGTCTAATAGGTGTGAAATGATATCTCATTGTAATTTTGATTTGCATTTCGCTAATTACAAGCAATGCTGAATATTTTTTCATGTGTTTCGTCACCATTTGTATTTCTTCTTTGGGCAACTATCTTTTCAAGTCTTTTGCCTATTTTTAAATTGGGTAGTTTGTCTTTTTGTTGTTGAATTATATGATCTCTTATATATCATTGATATTAAACCCTTATTGGATATGTGATTGCCAAATATTTCCTCCCATTTAATTGGCTGCTTTTCACCCTTTTGACAAAGTCCTTTGAGGTACAAAAGTGTTTAATTTTGAAGAGGTCCCATTTATCTATTTTCTCTTTTGTTGCTTGTGCTTTGGATGTAAGGTTTAAGAATCTATCACCAACCACAAAATCTTGAAGATATTTTCCTAAATTTTCATCTAGGACTTTTATGGTTGTCACATTTATATTTAGGTCCTTGATCCATTTTGAGTTCATTTTTGCATGAGGTTTGAGATAGATGTCCTCTTTCTTTCTTTTGGATATGGATATCCAGTTCTACCAGCACCATTTATTGAATAGACTATACTGGCCCAGCTGGGAGGGCTTGGCAGCCTTGTCAAAAATCACTTGAGGGAAGTGGATGTGGCCCAACTGATAAGAGTATCCATCTACCATATAGGAGGTCGAGGGTCGAAACCAGAGCCTCCTGGCCCAATTGGTGAGCTGGCCCATGTGCAGTGCTGCCACATGCAAGGAGTGCCATGCCACACAGGGGTGTCCCCTGCATAGGGGAGCCCCACTCTCAAGGAGTGTGCCCCACAAGGAGAGCCACTGTGCACAAGAAACTGCATCCTGCCTAGGAGTGGTGCCACACACACGGAGAGCTGACACAGCAAGATGAGACAACAAAAAGAGACACAGCTTCCCGGTGCTGCTAAGAATGCAAGAGGACACAGAAGAACACACAGCAAATGGACACAGAGCAGACAATTGGGGGCGGGGTAGGGAAGGGGAGAGCAATAAATAAAAATAAATCTTAAAAAAAATCACTTGACTGTAGATGGGAGGGTCCATTTCTGAGTTTTCAATTTGGTTCCATTCTTCAATATGTCCACCTTTAGGTCAGTACCATGCTGTTTTTACCACTGTAGCTAGGTAATATGCTCTAAAGAAAGTCTGGAAGTGAAGATTCTCTAACTTCCTTCTTGTTTTTTAAGATATTTTTGGCTCTTCAAGGCCCCTTGTCCTCCCAAATAAATGTGATAACTGGCTTTTCCTTTTTTGCAAAAAAAGGGTGTTTGGATTGTTATTGTAATTGCATTGAATCTGTAAATTAATTTGGGTAGAATTGAAATCTTAAAGATATTTAGTCTTCCAATCTGTGAACAGAGAATGTTCTCCCATCTTTTGTTTCTTTCAGCAATGTTTTCTAGTTTTCTGAATACAGGTCCTTTATGTCCTTGGTAAAGTTTATTCCTAAATAGTTGATTGTCTTAGTTGCTATTGCTAATGGAATTTTTTCTGACTTCCTCCTCAGATTGCACATCAATAGTATATAGAAGCACTATTGATTTTTATGTATGAATCTTCTGTCCCACCACTTTGCTGAACTTGTCTATGAGTTCTAGTTAGTAGCTAGTTGTGTGTTTTTCAGGATTTTCTAGATATAAGATCAAATCAAGTGAAAGTTTTACTTCTTTCTTTCCTATTTGGGTGCATTCTATTTCTTTATCTAGTCTAAATAATAGAACATCCAGTTCTATATAGAATGTCTGGCACAATAATGAATAACAATAGTGACAGTGGCATACTTGTCTTATTTCTGATCTTAGAGGGAAAGCGTTCCGTATTCCATCATTGAGTACAATGCTAGCTGTAGATTTTTCAAATGCACTTTACCATATTGAGAATGCTTCCTTTAATTCCTACCTTTTGGAAGTTTGTTTGTTTTGATTTTTTTTAATCAAGAAAGGGTACTGCATTTTGTCAAATAACTTTTCTTCCTCAATCAAGAGGATCATGTGATTTTTTCTTCTTCAATTTGTCAGTGTGGTTTATTACACTGATTGATTTTCTTGTGTTGAAACACCCTTGCATACCTGGGATAAAGCCCACTTGATCATGGTGTATAATTATTTCAATGTGCTTTTGGATTCAGTTTCCAAGTATTTTGTTGAGGATTTTTGCATCTATAGTCATTAGAGATATTGGTCTGAAATTCCCTTCCCCTTCCCCTTCCCCTTCCCCCTTCCCCCTTCCCCCTTCCCCCTTCCCCCTTCCCCCTTCCCCCTTCCCCTTCCCCTTCCCCTTCCCCTTCCCCCTTCCCCCTTCCCCCTTCCCCTTCCCCCTTCCCCCTTCCCCTTCCCCTTCCCCTTCCCCTTCCCCTTCCCCTTCCCCTTCCCCTTCCCCTATCTTTATCTGGTTTTGGTACTAGGGTGATAGTGGCTTATTAGAATGAAACTTGGTAGCATTTTTTTCATGTTCAATTTTTTTTTAAAGAGCTTGAGTAAGATTGGTTTCAGATTGTCTTTGAATGGTTGATAGAGTTCATCTGGGAAGCCATCTGATCCTGGGCTTTTCATCTTTGGGAGGGTTGTGAGGACTGTTCCAAATTTCACTTGAGATTGGTTGGTTGAGGTCATCTATTTCTTATAAAGTCAGTGTAGGTGGTTCATGTGTTTCTTATAAAGTCAGTGTAGGTGGTTCATGTGTTTCCATGAATTTGTCCATCTCATCTATATTTTCTAGTTTTTCGGCATAAAGTTGTTTATAGTATCCTCTTTATTTTTATTTCAGTGCCATCAGTAGTAATGTTCCCCCTACACATTTCTGATTTTATTTATTGGTGTCTACTCTCTCTTTTTTTTTTTTGTCAGTCTAGTTAAAGGTTTTTCAATTTTGTTGATATTCTCAAAGAATCACCTTTTGGTTTTGTTGATTCTATTATTTTTTTGTTCTTGTTTTCATTTATTTCTGCTCTGATCTTTACTATTTCTCTCCTATGGACTGTTTTGGGGTTGGTTAGTTTAGTTTTGTTTTTTTTTAGTTCCTCCAGGTGTACATTTAGATTTTCAATTTTATCTCTTTCTTCTCTTTTTTATATAAGCATTTAAAGCATAAAGTTCCCTCTCAGCACTGCCTTTGCAGTGCCCCATGATTTTGTTCTGGTATGTTCTCCCTTTTCATTCATTTAGAGATACTTGCTTATATGTTTTGTAGTTTCTTCTTTGATCAACTGATTATTTAAGAGTGCATTGTTTAATCTCCATTTGCTCATGATTTTCCCCTTTTTCCATCTGTTATTTATTTTCCTTTGGTTAAAGCTTCCTTTGGCTGTGACCAGGGAAAATGTTTTGTATAATTTCAATATTTTTAACTTTATTAAGATTTGTCTTGTAATAAAATATATGGTCTATCTTGGCAAAGGGTCCATGAGCACTTGGAAAGAATGTATATCTTTTAGGTGCAATGTATTATAGAAATCTGTTAAATTCTAGTTCATTTACCATATTATTCATGCTCTGTGTTCATTTATTTATCCTCTGTCCAGATATTCATTCCAATGCTGAAAATGGTGTATTGTAGTCTCCAACTAATATTGTAGAGACATCTATTTCACATTTCAAATTTTCATGTGTGTGCCTCATGTATCTTGGGGCACTCAGGTTAGATGCATAAATATTTAGTATAGTTATTTCTTCTTGGTGAATTGCTCTTTTTATTACTATATAATGGCCTCCTTTATCCCTTATGACAGTTTTTCAGGGAATATTTATTTTGTCCAATATTAGAATCGCTACTCCAGCTCATTTTTTATTACAACTCACATGGAATATCATTTTCCAAACTTTCTTTAGGTCTGAAGTGAGTTTCTTGCAGACAACATATAAATGGCTCCTTTTTTTTTATCCATTCTATGAGTCTATGTCTTTTGATTGGGCAGTTCAAGCCATTAACATTCAATGTTATTATTGTAAAACATTACTTACTCATACATTTTGCCATTCATCTTTCTGTTATTATATCATACTACTGTCTGTCTTTTTCTCTTCCTAATAATCTACACTTACACGTTCTTCTCCAAGTCTCTTGCCTTGGTTTTTCCTTTCAGACTGCAGCACTCCCTTTGGTATATCTTGTTATTCTAGTCTTTTTGTAACATATTTTATCAGATTTTTTTAGTCTGTGAGGATTTTAAACTCACACTCATTTTTGGAAGACAGTTTTGCTGGATACAGAATTCTTGGTTGGCAGGTTTTCTTCTTTTAGTGCCTTAAATGCATCATACGACTTTCTTCTCACCTACATGGTTTTTGATGTGTGATCAGTACTTAATCTTATCAAGTTTCCTTTGTATGTGATGCTTTGTTTTTATCCTGCTGTTTTCAGAATCCATTCTCTATCTCTGATATGTGTCATTCTGAGTAGTAGGTGTATTGGGTAAGTCTATTCAAATTTATTCTGTTTGGGGTGCATTGTCCTTCTTAGATAGTGATATTTATGTCTTTCATAAGGATTGGGAAGTTTTTATTTCCTTAAATAGTCTTTCTGACTCCTTTTCATTCTCTTCTTCTTGGTCACTGATTTTTTCCATGTTTGTGTGTTTCTCATTGACGTTCAGTTCCTCAAGACTTGTTCCATTTTTTCTGTTCTCTTCTCTTTCTTTTCTCCTGTCTTTTCCAGTTCAGATGTTCTATCTTCAAAATCACTAATTTTGTTCTCGAGCAATTCAAATCTGCTCTTTTGTGTCTCTAATGTATTTTTAATCTCATCCATTTTGTCTTTTATTCCCATGCAGTCTATTTCTTTTCTTATTAGGCTTTCAAATTGTTATTTATGCTCACCCAGTATCTTCTTAATATCTTTCATTTCATTTTTTTTTCATCAGAGAGTTATACTATCACTGCCTCAGTCAATTTTATTTTTTTATTTTTTTCTTATTTTCTTTTAAATGTTATATTCAAAAAATATGAGGTCCCCATATAACCCCCATCCCCCTCACCCCACTCCTCTCACATCAACAACCTCTTCTGTCATTGTGGCACATTCACTGCACCTGGAGAATACATTTTGGAGCACTGCTACACCACATGGAGAGTGGTCCAGCATCTGTCCCTGCAGCACCACCCAGGACAACTCCAAATCATGAAAATGCCCCACATCATATCTCTTCTTCCCTGTCCCTACCATCAGCAGCAACCGTGGCCACTTTCTTTACATCAATACTACAATTTTTTCCATTATTAATCACAGTAGTTCCCTAGCAGAACACCAGTAAGTCCACTCTAATCCATACTCTATTCCTCCATCCTGTGGACCCTGGGATGGTTATGTTCAGTTCCCTTCTACATCAAGAGGGGGCTTAGATTCCACATGGATGATGGATACAATTCTCCTACTTGCAGTTGTAGGCACTCTAGGCTCCCTGGTGTGGTGGTTGACCTTCTTCACCTCCCTGTTAGATGGCCAGGGTAAGAACAATAAACCAGAGGGTGGAGTTGCAAGTCTGCTGAGGCTCAGGGCTGGGCTGTCACATGGACAGTCCAGAGATTCAGGTCTCCTGAGTATACACCAACCTCAAAGCCAACCAGAGGTCTGGTAAAAGCAACAGATGAGGCATGTGTAGAAAGGTCATATCTGAGTCCAACTCCATCACACTCAGGAACACAAACTCCAAAGTAGGGCAAACTGACATGACACTGAACTCCAGAGTCATCTTTAGTCATATTTTCTTTCAATTCTTCCAGTTGATTTAGGAGAGTTGTGTGGTTATCCCTGATTAGTTGTGTTAAATCCTGTATCTCTTCAAGATATTTGTTCCCCTCCCCCACGGGTGGGCCATTTCTTCCTGTTTCCTAGTATAGCTTGTAAATTTTTACTGATATGTGGGCAACTGAATATGTTAATGAATTTACTCTGATGGCCAATTTCTCTCTCTTGCCTATTGGAATTTTTCACAGCTTTTCTTTATTATTTTTTTCAACTTATTCTAAGTATTTTAAATTGCCCAGCTTAAGTTAACAGAATTGGACAAGAGACTCATTAATGGGGCACAGATTTTTCTCCCAGAGTTAGGGTACAGAGACAATCTCTACCCAATAGCAGTTTTCATCCATGTAATTTCCAGACTAGCCAGCATATAGCGCTAGTCTGCACTTTTCCATGGATATGTATAAGTCTCGGCTTTCCTGTGTTTTGATCTGGCCAGAGCTAAGATTCAAAGAGGACTCAGCTGGCCAAATTCACTGGAAAAAAAAAAGCTCCATTGATCCCACCTCCATTTTCCCTAGTAGTATCTGACAGGGAGGAAAATGTGTGTTCCACTCTCTGTCAGCTGCAGTGTGCCAAGGGCTTTAACCCTGGCTAGTATCTTGGGCCTGGGGGATGGGACCCCTTCCATCCACCACAGAGGTTTGGTAACTCATGGTTGTTGTTTCAAGTTCTTGGTCTTTCTGTATCTCACCCTCCTGGGAGTTTTGTAGGCTGGCCCTTGTCTGCTGACCCCCAAAGGAGGTGACTCAGAAAGCTTTTGGCCCTTTTTCAGTTGCTTTTGTGAGAGAGTAGAGCCCTGTCTGCCTAGTCTGATAGCATTTTATCCCACTTTTGGTTTTATGAATAAAGTTGCTATGAACATTCTTGTGCCAGTTTTGATGGGTATATGTTTTCCTTTTCCTTCTGTATAGCTAGGTGTAGAAATGCTGGGTCATAATGAAAATATCACATTTAACTCTTTAAGGAATTTCCACATTGTTTTCCAAAGAGACTCTACCATTTAATATTCCAGCAGGGTATGAGGGCTCCAAATTTCCACATCCTGGTAAACATTTATTATCTGTATTGTTTTTACTTTTCTGTCCATCCTAGTGAGTTTAAGATTACATATAATTGTAATTTTGATTTGCATTTCCTTGATTAGTACTGGTATTTAAATCACAGTCATGCTTATTCATCATTTGTATATGTTCTCTGTAGACATATCAATTCAGATCCTTTGCCCATTTTTAAATTGAGCTGTTTGTTTTAATAGTATTCTTTACTATAAAAGAGTTCTATTTTTTCATATTTGAAAATTATCAAATATGTGATTTGTCAATATTTTCTCCCAATTGTGCTTTGCTTTTACATTCTCTTTTTGCTATTTTTGAAGCAGATCTTTTTAAAATTGGATGTAGCTAAATTTATCTAATTTTTCTGTTTTTGCTTGTGTTTTCAGTGTCATATCTAAAAAGCATTGCCTAGTCTAAGTAATGAATAATGTCTCCAGTATTTTTTCCTAAGGGTTTTTTTCCTATAGGTTTTATAGTGTTTGCTCTTACATGATTGATTGTATGATTCTTTGAGTTAATTTTTATCGTGTGACATAGATATCCCATTATCTTCTCCAGTTATCCCAACATCCTTGTTGAAATGACTATTGTTTCCCCACCGAACTAGCATAATTGTTGACAAAAAAATCAATCATAAATGTGAGAATTTACTCATGGAATCTCAGTTGTCCATTGATATATTTGTTTAATATCATCTATATATAAATACTGATACATCTAATATATTGAAATGCAGGAGAATTTTGTCTATCATACATGGTTTTCTTTCCCGTATCATTTTCATGAGTTGTAAATTACCTTTGCCTCATTTCTTAAGGGTTTTAATTGTCACTTGTTAACAGTTACAAATGATAGAAATGAGTGGAATTGCTGAGAGCAGTTCATGCTATTTATGAGTAGCAGAGCTATTCTATGGGTATGACAGAGGTTGAAAGGGAAAGCCTAAAGACAATTATCTTACTATTATAATAGAAGGAAACCTTAAAAATGTAACTTGAGACTGTATAACCTAGTGAAACCTTAAGGAAAATATGAATATGGGTGATATTGCATATAAAAGATAGTTGTTACAAAATATAAATACAAATTAACTAGAGAGAAGGAAACACAACAGCAGCTGTATATGGCAGGGGAAGCACAGAGAGATTGATAAGTGATAAGTTTTTTTTGTTTGATTTTTGTTTTTAGTATTTTGTTGTTGCTGGAATAATGAAGTTACCTTAGGGATTAATGGAGTGATGAATGTACAACATGCAATTGTACCAAATGCCATTGATTGTACACTTTGGATGGATTCATGCTTTATTATTATGTATCAATAAAACTGATTTGTTAAAAAGTGGAAATGGAAGATTATGGAATGCTTTCAAGCTATTATTTTCATCACTGCAACCATCTAGAGCAAAAAGAGTGGGGTGAAAAGAGAAATAACTTTTATGCATGTTCTCTCTTTGAACCTTCACCAATTTTCAACAAAATCTCCAGAGAATTCAAATGTGAGAGCAAAATAGGAAAGTGAAAGGAGAGGACAAAAGGATTACCAAGTTTTTCTCCTGTAATATTATAATTTATAATATTTTCTGCAGTTTAAAAAGTAGACTATTTTATTATTTTCAGTTAGACCCAATTGTGATATTACATATATGTAATTGAGGATCTTACATGATATTTAAATATTTCCATTGAGAGTATTTATGATATTCTGCAGAGCATTTTTTTCCTTTTAATTAGTTCTAATCTTCTTTAATAAAGTCTTCAATAGATGGAGCTACTACTTAATGGTTGATATACTTTTTATAATTGAGAAGATATATATTTAGGTGTGATAAGGACTTACTTAGACCATGTAACTACAGTCCTTTATTTTTGGGTAAAGTTCATGTTTCATTCTATATTATTTTTATTTTTAAAGAGGCTTTGGATTGCATACATGCTAGATCATATATATAGGGGACTCTCATATGCACCAACTCCTTACTCTCCCACATTTTCCACATGATCAGTATGTTTCATGAGTGTGGTACATTTGTTACAATTGATGAACTTATTTGAAAGCATTGCTACTAATGTTAGATTATAGTTTACATTGTAGTTTCTACTCTCTCCCAATTATATAGGTTATAACAAAATGTATAATGGTCTGTAACCATCTTTGCAATATCAAAGAAGACAATTCCAGTATCACAAAAATGCCCCCATTTTATACCTATTCTTTCCTCTCACATCTCTCAGAACCTCTGGTGGCCACTGATAAAATTCCCTCCATTGTTAGAGAAGCAATTCTATCATAGAATAGTAAGTCTACTTTAGTCCATTGTTCATCCCCAATCTCAAGGATTTAAGTATAGTGATGCCCATTCTGTTTCTAGCTGAGAGGAGCTTAGATCCCCTGGGGCAACTGCAGTTGTGGACACTCTGTTCCTTGTGATGGGCATTGTCCATCATTATCTCCTGTTGGTTGTCCTGGATGAGTCCCATATACTAGAAAGCAGGTGTTGCAACTCTATTGAGATTCATGGCTCAACTGGCCCATGAACAGACCAAAGATTTATGTTTCTGGGACCTATATTTATCAAGTATAGTGCTAATTATAGGTTCAAAAAGAAGCAGAGGAGCCATGTATAGGGAAACTATAAATGAGTCTAACTTAGTTACACTGTGGAGCATAAATTCCAAAGTAAGGCCCACCAACAGGGTGCTGAATTCCTGAGTGTGTCTGCCCTGCTAACATGTCTAGATGTTTCTAGAGTCCTCAGGAGTCCTACTGTTTGAGGCACTGTTTACTGTGGCAGTTAATGAGATCCTGGGGTGATGTCCATATGCATAACCTTTGCAATGACCTCCTGACTCGCTTTGAAATTTCTTAGCCATAAAAACTCATTTGTATTTAATATTTACCCTTTTTGTCAAGGTCTTTTTTTTTTTTAAGATTTATTTATTTTATTTATTTCTCTCCCCTTCCCCCCACCCCAGTTGTCTGTTCTCTGTCTATTTGCTGCATGTTCTTCTATGTCCGCTTCTGTTGTTGTCAGCAACATGGGTCTCTGTGTTTCTTTTTGTTGTGTCATCTTGCTGTGTCTGCTCTCCGTGTGTGTGGCACCATTCCTGGACAGGCTGCACTTTCTTTCACACTGGGCAGCTCTCCTTATGGGGCACACTCCTTGTATGTGGGGCTCCCCTATGCGGGGACACCCCTGCGTGGCACAGCACTCCTTGTGTGCCTCAGCACTGCACGTGGGCCAGCTCCAAATGTGTCAAGGAGGCCTGGGGTTTGAATCACAGACCTCCCATGTGGTAGGCAGATGCCCTAACCACTGGGCCAAGTCCACTTCCCTGTCAAGGTCTTTTTCCACATGCATTCTGGTTGGCACTTGGTAATAGTCACTTAGTGCCAGGGAGGCTCAACCCTGGGAGTAATGTCCCATGTCAGGGGGAAGGTATTGCCTTTATATGCTGCTTGGCTTAGAGAGAGGCCGCATTTGATCAACAGTGAGAATTTTATGGGATAACTCTTAGGCAATATATAATACTAGGCTAAGTTTCAATTTCACAAGAATAAGGTTCATAATCACAATCATCAGTAAAAAATGTCTGGCATAATGATCAGTTTTCCTTTACTAGACAATGTCCATGTACTCAGGGGATTCTTGCCATTCTATTAGATGCAAATTCAATATTCTTTTGGTTGTTGTATTGGTCTCCACTCACTGACACAATGCCCCATGAACACTAGAACAAATTCATATGCCTTAGAGATGCCTCAAATGCACCCCTTCCCACACATCACCCCATCACTAGACACCCTGCACTTACCTGCCACAGTTCTGACCCTTCTGTAATTCAAGAAACTCACAAAAATAAGCAAAAAAAATTTGTAAGTAAAATAATAATATAAAAATAACAAATAAAATACAAAAATAAAAAAATGAAATATAATAAAAATTTTCAATGTTGTGTCTTTCATCACCATGGGATCTGTCTTATATGTAGAGTGATGATTTCTTCCATATGTTTCCCCAGTGTCTTATTTTTTATTGTATTTTCAAAGATACCTTAGGTTGCAGAAAAGTCACATAGAAAATATAGGGGATTCCCATATACCCAATGCCCTCACCCTATTCCACTCTCCCATATTAGTAACAATTTCATGTGGTTGGTACATTTATTAAAATTGATGTACAAATATTGAAGCATCGCTACTAACCATGGTAAATGCTTCACTTTATGGTTTGCATTTTGCACCATGCACTTTTATAGGTTTTGAGGAAATATAAAGTGGACTTTTTTCCATTATTTCAAGATCATGCAGAACAATTCTAATTCTAATGCCCTATTGTCCACCTATTCTATTCTTCCCTACCCTTCCCCTCTAAATCTATTATAGCCACTGATTTTCATTTTTTTTGAAGAATAATATTCATACTTACATGAAAGGATATCAAGGGGTTGGCAAATTGGTTGGTCTGTGTTTTGATGGTGAAGGAAATTCTTATTATAGTGCAATTACAATGTTTAAGAACGTGTTTCCATGTGGATCAAGAGATCCAATCTGCCATGCCATGATTTATGCTGTAAACCATGTAGAAAACTTATTTTCTAGCAAACTCTCAGACATAAAAAATGTTTCCAATAGGTTCATTTTTAATAGAATTATTAATATCGACAATAGTTGTACACTGCAGCTTTGTATACCTCTCTTGAAATAATGCATGTGCAGTCAGATTCTGGATTTGCTAGGGAATATTTATGAGTCCTACTCTCCGTAAATGTCATTGACCTTTACCTTTAGACCCAGCATTTCCAGGTTTTCAATATACTAAAAAATTTCAAACACTAGCCAGTTTTGTGGAGTTAAAATATTCATTCAATTAAGGCTATCTTGGTTTGGACAGGGGATCAAAATTAAATGTACTGGTCACATAAATCATGCATTGATAGATCCCCCCTCCCTTTTATTTTTTCCATTTTTATTCTAGTTCTAAGGGAGAAACTCCATCAGGTTCTCCAGCTCTTAATTCATCGTAACTCTTATTTGAAGATTTATTTTCTACAGTTAGAATCTCATTAAGATGGAACACTAACTTTGGCACAAGAAAGCTGCTAAAGGGAAGATACTGTCCCTTTTTAACATCACAAGCAGTTGTGCAGTTACCAGTGGAATATAACTTCAATCCATATCACTGATTTATCTTGACTCAAAAATCCTTATCCTGTGCCCTGAATTTCCTTTTTTCCTATCTAATTTAGTGTGTTTAGCAGGTTCCAGACTGTATTAGACAGGGATTTCTAGGGAACTAGAAAAGACTTTGGATACTGTAAATATTATGAGATTTTATAAAATTGTCTCATGCAATGTGGGGATGCACAAGTCCAAATTCCATCAGGCAGCTACAGGATAGGAACTCCGATGTAGGTCCTCAATGAGGTCTCCAGGAGAACATGGTTGTCTGAGGTAGGATGGGAATTCTCTGTTCTGACTCTTGAAATCACTTCTCCTTTTATGACCTTCAAATGATTGGATGAGACTCTCGCTTTGCTGAAGGCAATCTCCTCAGTTGGTTGAATATGTAATCAGCCATGGATGCAAACAATTCCCTAATGATTTAAGACCACGGAATGTCCTCACAATCAGTTGGCCAGTGCTTTCTTGACCAAACAACTGGGTAGCATTACGTGGTCAAGTTGACACATGAGGCTAAGCACCACACTTATTACGGCTTGTGTGTTTTATTGCTGATATCTGGGCATCTGATTATTTTGATGTATTAATTTTGAAGTTCAGTTACTCCCTCTTTCCTATGGTTTTATTGTTGATTGGCATTAATTGAAGGTTCTTCTTTGACAGTTGCTTCAACTTATTCTGGACCTTCGGAGTACCCTGAATTTAATTGTTCCAATATTCTCAAGACTTCTGCACTCAGTTCTTGCCCTGGATATGTGGTAAAATTTTAAAGACTGACTTTGTGTTTGTAATTGTTTCATTTTCAGGAGAACACTTCCTTCTTCTGTTCCTTCTGAGAATCTTGATCTGTTTTGTTTCTGTGAAGAATTTTCTCCCCAACTCTCTCTCTTTCTCACACACACACATTTCCCTCCCTCCCTCATTATTCTTTCTTCATTATAATTTTCAGTTCAGGGACCTGAAACACCCTGCCCCTGCCTTTTTTGGTGAGTCTTTTATGCATCTGGTTTCTTCCCTCTTAGGGTAACCAGTCCTGTGGAGCCAGATTTTATCATTTCAGAAATGTCTATTTGCATTTAGGTGATCTAGTCACCAAGACTGGATTTTTTGTATACCTCTTACTAACAGTTCTACCATCCTCTCATCCTACCCTGAGGTCAGTTTAGTATGTAGCACAATGCAGCAAAATGTGTTCAGTCCTGGGTCTCTGCAGACTTGGGTCCCTGTGCATGGGATATGCATGGGGTTCCAGTTCACTGCTGTCAATGTCTCTGTGGTCTACCACTGCATCAAGAGGGACCAGGGCCATGCAGCCTTTTTGTGACTCTTAAGGTACACATGATGAATTAGTGGGGTAGCTCCAGAGTGGTGTTTCTGGAACATAAACCTCCTATCTTATTTTGATGTCTGTTTTCTCTTACTGACATTCATTTGGGGAGTCCTTAACCAGTCTCTGTCATACTCCAGAGTTCTGGACAAATGGGATTTGTTCTTTTGTTTTGATTCTGAGGTGAGACTACCCTAGGGTATGTCATATATTGTCAAGTTGATGATGTAAATCTGGGTCTTACTTTCTTTAAAAAAATAAACCTCTATTCTTTTTCTGGAATTAAAATAGAAGCAGTGGTTGACTCCATGGAGTGGTAAAGGAGGTCTGATCAGCTAACTACTTCTTTTATTAACTTAATTTTAAAAGAAACTTTAGATTACAGAAAAGTTACATTGAAAATATAGGGCATTCCCATATACACTACCTCTTCCCCTCTCACATTTTCCCCTATTAACATCTTTCATTAATGTGGTACATTTGTTACGATTGATGAATACCACTTGGTGGTGAGAACATAAAGACTAATCACTGCAGAAAATAGCTACCACCCTTAGGACTGATGAAAGAGGTAGCTTAAGCATATCTTGAATCCCAGAACAGAACTCTATAGGATTGTAATATGAGCATGGGTGAATGGAGCCTCAGGGCTGGCCTAAGATAGTTTTTGATGATGATATATTTAATACCAGTTGATTCAACATCCCAGGTACTTTCTTATATATCCAGCTTTCTGAAGCAGTGACCAAGCCACAGGCTTAAGTTGTAGGAAAATTCATGCCTATTAGATCAAGTTTTCCATAAACATCCAGACAATGATTTGAATGAAACTCTGCAGGAGAGAAAGATAAATGCATACCTGAAATCATTACTGGGGAGACCTACTGGTCCTTCAAAGATGTAAAATTGCAATACAGCAATTTGAAACCTAATAGATGGATGGGGTCCATGAGGAATAATGCTACATCACGTCTTTAGATTTGGTTTTGGTTCCTGGCATTTTGGAAATTCAAAAGCAGCAGGAGCTAAATCAGCCTAGGAAAATGACATTCCATGCTTCTGGATGGATGGGTAAATTCCACCTCTGCCACCGTGAAAATGTTATTCATGCACCCATTGTATCAATTCTTCTTGACTGGTGAAGAGGACTGGCTATTAACAAGTGGCTAATCCATTTTATCAAGTTGGTTTTAAGTGTCTTTTCTATGATGATTACTTTCTGAAGGGCATTATCCTATGATAGAAAAATATTTAGACTGTATACACACTATAAAAAGCCGAAACACATGTTTCTATTTAATACATCTTCCCTTTGATATTTTGCTCTTTTTCCTTCCATACCCCTGACTAGCCTGCCAATATATCAGCCAATACCTGGAATTTGTAGAGTAGCATAGCAGGTCCCACCTTCTACAACTAAAAGTGAATAACCAGGTATCATACTCATAGTATCATCTATTAGGAAGATTTTATCCTCTCTTTTGCATTTCAAGGACATCCTTGAGTAATTTTTCCCCTTTTACACAAATCCAGTATACAAATCCATAAACTTCGATTAGGATATCTACTTCTCCTTCAAATGGTCATGCTGAAATAAAGATAGGGCCATAGTCACAAGTCTGGGAAGCCATATTTATGCAACAATGTTATATTGCATGGAAGTCTCACCACCCATTCATGTGTCATACTAATGGCCTCTTGTGCCATTTGGATTGAACCTGAAGGTACTATTTCCATCTGACCTAAGAACTGGAGGTCTGACTGAATCCACATGGTATCTCTTGGTCAAACATGCTCTCAAGTCCTGAAAACACTGAGGAAACTCTTTCTTAAAAGGCATATAATATTTCACTATGCCTGACACAGCCTTGTTTTAGAAAATGGAGGATGTATGGGGAGATTCTTGTTTATTTTTTATAAACTCCACATGGCAATTTTTCCCATCATTGACCATTACAACAGCATAAAGTCTGCTGGATTATATGGCCCATGTACAAGGCTGTAGAGCTAACTGCTGTAGAGCCCTTTCCCTTTTGGAGCTTCACTCATAGATTTCTATGTCACCCAGGGTATGGCTGAGAGCAGTGTTCCTGAGAATGGAATTGGTTTCCTCCATAATCCTAGAGGTCTGTCAGGTACTGCCACCCTCTTTCTGATAAAGGATACAACAAAGAGTAATATGTTTTTTTTAATTTGGACTGGATCTTCTAAGATTCCCCAGTCCACAGGAAACATTTAAGTGAAAAATAATATTAACATTAAGGAATATATATTCTTTCCTATCAGAGAAGTTGTGGGTTTACAGAATAATTATGCACAAAATATAGGATTACCATATAATACCCTTATTATGAATACATTGCATTGGTGGATATATTTGTTAAAACTGATGATAAAGCACATTTTTATAATTGTACTTTTAACAATAGATCATGGTTTAATTTAGGGTTTACATTGGTGTTAGCAGTTCCATGGATTTTTTAAAAATTATACTAAATTTATACTAATACTATGGTATATCTTAAAATATGCCCCTTGAACCACATTCAAATATAAAATTCAATGCTGTTAATTATGTTCACAATGTTGTACTACCATCACTATCATCTATTACCAAAACTTTTCCACCATCCCAAATAGAATTCTGTTCATTTTAAGCCATAATTCTCTATTTCTTACCACATCCTTTCCCTTTATAACCTATGGTCTAAATTCTGACTTTATGAGTTTGCAATATTCCAATTATTTCATGTTAGTAAGACCAATAATATTTCTCCTTTGGTATTTGGCTTATTTCACTCAATATAATGTCTTCAAAATCCATCCATGCCATTGCATGGATGAGGGCATCATTCCTTTTTAGGATTAAAAAATATTCCATTGTGTATATATACAACATCTTGTTTATGCATTCATTAGTTGATGAACACTTGGGTTGCTTCTATCTTTGGAAATTTTGAATAATGTCACTAGAGAACTTGGTATGCAAATATCTCTTTGCATCTAGGCTCTCAATCATTTTGAATAAATACCTAGTTGGGATTGCCAGGTCATATAGTAATTCTATACTTAACTTTCTAATAATTACCAAACTATCTTCTACAGTGGCTGCATAAATTTACAATCACAGCAGCAGTTAATGAGTGTTCCTATTTCTCTACATCCTTTTCAACTCCTCTAATTTTCTATTTTTTAATAGAAGCCATTTTGGTGGGTGTGAAGTTGTATCTCATTGTGGTTTTGATTTGCATTTCCCTTATGGATAATGATATTGATAATGATTTGTGCCATTTGTATATCTTCTTCATTTAAATGTCTATTAGTTGAAGGATTTCTTTATATATTCCTGATATTAAACTTTATCAGATATGCAGTTTCCAAATATTTTCCAATGTCATGCTCACTTTAGCAGCACCTATACCAAATATTTTCCAATGTATAAGTTTTCATTTTACTTTCATGATAGTTATTTGAAGCATACAAGTTTTAATTTTGATGAGTTACCATTTATCCTTTTTTTTCATTTGTTTGCTTGTGCTTTTAGTATAAAACCTAAGACACCATGGCCTAACACAAAGGTCCTGAGGAAAACACATGTAAGCCAACAAAAAATAGGCATGATTCAGTTGTTCTGGGACCACCCACCCTTTTGGTTCAACCTTTATATAACATCAAAAAACCGAAATCATCATCCTACCCAGAGATATCCTATGATCTCCATGATATTTCTAGAATCTCCCATGAGGGAGAGGGCATGAGTAGACAGGAAGTTTCATTTTCCCATCACTTTATGTTCTAAATTATAATTTTAGTATTTTTTCCTACTCATGATTTTATCTCCTGAAGTTGCAGTCCTCCTTCTACCTGATTACCCAAAAGCATTATCAGAGCTCCCTCCTTCAATCTCCAAAACACTACTATCTATGGAGTCATTGTGAACTATAACTTTCCCACAGCTTTCTGGACACTGGAGGATAATGACAGTGTGTTACTACACCAGACACGAATTCAGGGTGAAATGCAGTTTCTCCACCCTCCTTGACCATTTGAATTCAGGGGCCTCTTATTATTGACCATGTCATTTTGGGTACTGGACTAATGACTAATTGCTGTTCTCTCTTATCACCTGTATTATTTAGGGTTCTCTAGGGAAACAGAAGCAACAAGAGATACCTGTAAATACTACAAGATTTTATAAAAAGAGTCTAATGTGACTATGAGGTGCATGCATCCAAATTCCATAGGACAGGATGCAAGCTGGGAATGCTAATGAAGTCTTCTGATGAATTCCGCAAAAGAAGCTGGCTAGCTGAAGTAGAGAAGATAATTCTCTCTTATGACTGCTGAAATCATCACCTCTCACTTTAAAGCCTTAAACTGATTGCTGGTTCAGTTGACTGTAGATGAAATCAGCCATAGATGCAATCATCTTACTGATAATTTAAGTCCATGATATGTCTTCACAGCAACAATCAGGCAAGTTCTTGCCCAACCATATAAATGGGTACTATCATGCAGGTATGTCAGCATATGAGCCTAACCATCACATCATTCATCCTCATATTCTCTAAAGTACAAGTGCCAGCAAGCACTTCAAATTCATTGTATTTTATTTTGCAGAATAACTCAGTTTTATACTTCACGGTATCAATTCTATACTAAACTAACCCTACAAAACTCTTCTTTCCCACAAGAGGAACCATCAGCCTGTTTTTATAATCAAAAAAAGCAAATTTGTGAGAATTCAAGTATTCTCCTGGAAAAAGCATAGTCAAACTCATGGCATATCCTATGTCATGACTACTGGAATGGCAATAATAAAATAAAAGCAAATTATACCATAAAGAGAAATAGGTTTGAATAGGCTTTTTCATTGAAAGCTGTGTAACTTAGGATTGACCCCTCTGGGTTTCATTTTATGATCCCAGCAATAAATATGTATTAATCATATTACATATTTGTTTAGGTATAAAGAAAAAGAAAAAAAAACACCTTGGTAATGAAGCAAGTGCATAGAATTAACTAGTGAATGATTCTTGACAGTACTTATGGAAATTTCTATCTGAATCACTGGCATTAGATGGAGATATACTCCTGCTTAGTGGAGGATGGAAACACAGGAATGGAGTAATATTATTTGATTGATGCTTTAAATTGTACATTACAACAGGTGTACAAGAATAGACCCCCCCTCGACAAAATGCTGCATTAGTGTTACATTAATCAATCACTGAAGAATGATTCATAATATTCCAGGAGAAAAAAAATAATTGAAACTGATAATGAAAAAGATATAATAAATTCCTTCATTAATTTTATTCTCAAATAGGAAAGAGGGAAGAAAGAGAAAAAAGCATGCGAATGGTGAAGAAAAGTAGATTTACTCTAAAGAAAGTGGAAAAAATTAGTGAGAGACACCTTAAATTTCCTTTAGCATGATATTAAGAATAGGATAAGAAAACTGTAATCAAATATATTCTAACTAACACAGCAAACCTACTTTTCCTGAAACTACCTGTACAAGAGATGCTATTTATGATCAAAACTTTCTCATAATCAGGGTTTTGCTTATAGCAAGTTTGACATCTTTATTTCTGAAACTGTAGACTAAAGGATTCATCATGGGAACCACAATAGTGTAAAAGATAGATGAGATTTTTCCCTTATTCATAGACCTGGCAGAAGATGGCTGGAGATACATAAATGAACATGACCCAAAGAACAGTGAAACAGCAGCTATGTGGGAACTGCAAGTGCGGAAGGCTTTGGACCTGCCCTCCATGGAATTCATGTGGAGAATGCTGCAGAGAATGAAACCATAAGAGATAAAGATAGTGAGACTGGGCACACAGATATTGATGCTTGCTACAGTGAACAATACCAGCTCATTGACATAGGTGCTTGTGCAGGAGAGCTCGAGGACAGGGATGATGTCACAGAAATAATGGTTGATGATGTTGGCATCGCAGAAGATCAATCTCAGCATGCATATGGAATAGGCCATAGCACCAAAAAATGCCATCAAATATGGACCCAAAATAAGATTTAAACATACCTTAGGGGACATGACAACGTTATACAAGAGTGGATTACAGATGGCCACATAGCGATCATAGGCCATCGATGTCAGCATGTAGCACTCAGAGATGGAAAAAAAGCAGAAGAAGTAGAGCTGGGTCATGCAACCCTGGTAGGAGATAATATTCTTCTTTGATAAGAAGTTCATCAGCATTTTGGGTGTAACATTAGAAGAATAACAGAGGTCAATGAAAGACAAGTTAAAGAGGAAAAAGTACATGGGGGTGTGAAGGTGAGAATTCAGTGCAATTAGAGTTACCAAGCCCAAGTTTCCAAGCATGGTGATAATATACATTGCCAGGAAAAGGACGAACAGAGGGAATTGAAGATCTGGGTAGTCTGTTAATCCTACTAGTATGAATTCAGTCACAAGAGAGCCATTTCCAGGATCCATTCTGCTATGGGGACCTGTGGGGACAAGAGAAAAGGCTTATGACTCAATTCTTCCTATGATATCTCCTCCCACACGAGCAAGCTATGCAAAGGGAATGTCTGAGACTAGCTCAACAGTGTTTGCCATTATATTTGATATCAAATTCCCCTTATTTGAGTGTTTAAAACTATTAATAGTAAAGAGAAACTACAACTTACCATACAGTGTGAAGACAAGTCCTGCCAGGATAAAACATGACAGTTGGAAAACTGAGAAAAGAGAGAAGGAAGATAGACCAAGACAGAATCCTCTCTTATCTCATAATATCTTTATTCACATGAGCCCTCCCTTCAGCAGTAAAACTGGTTGCAGATGCCCTGACATCCTGGAGCTGGCTTCTCATGCAGATTAGACATTGTTGGTATATTTATTATGAACATTGTTTCTAGTTCAAAACTAAGAGACCTGAACCTAAGGGATGTCCAGTAGCTGCCCCATGTTATAGAGAAAAAGCAATATGTAGAGAATTGAGAGTGGCATCCATGGAGAGGGAACTTAAATACTAAAAGACAGGAACTTTGAGAGCCCTTGGTCTCTGAACATTCTCTCCTCCCCCCTTGGTCTCTGAAAATTCTCTGCTCCCCCCTCAAACAGACTCTTCAACATGATTCACTTGCATTTCAGGGGTGCACCATATGGGAGACAAAACAGAATTTCTTAATCCTTGGATTTCCATCTCAAAATAAGGGGTCATATACAAATGCAAAGGAGGACTCACCCTCTTTATGCCAGAATCCCTCTGAGCTTCCTGAGTGCAGTTTTAAACTCAGGTGGTTTTCCAAGTGCAATTTCTAGCTGACATTTTGGTAGGTTTGTTGTAATAAAATGCAAGACAGACTTAATTTCCAGTATGCCTTGGACATAATTTGGAGCCATAGCTCATAATTTCTGATGCTATCTGCGATTCCCCTCAACCATCAGATAAAAATGAACATCCATTTAGCAAAGTTATAAAAGGTTTAATGCTGGTTTAATAATACAATGGGCTTTATTATAAACAGGTTAGAAATTTGCTCAGTCTCTTCTCCAGGGAACAGATTCTTCACACAATAAGGACATTTGGGATTGTAGTTATACCCTAGACTATGACATGTCCTTAGTTCCTTAGTAACTCAACGTTTTCTTCAATTTTCACTTTACTCTAGGGATTGTACATCTGCCAATGCAGAGCTAAAATGGAACTCCCATATCCATACCGTCATGATCTCTAAGGGATTTATGTCTGTTTTACTATTTTCTTTCTGTCTTTCCATATCATATGGATTATTCTACATGGGTTCTGCCCATAGCCTTCATTATTTCTTCATTAGAAAATTCTCATGATTATAGTAACTTACTTCTGTTATTGTCTCTTCTGGGATATTTCCACAAAACTTTTAATATCTTAGCTTCCTTCCAATGTCTTTAATTCTAAATATCCTCTAGTTATTTCCATCTGATTTCTTTTGAATTCTTAAACATAACATTTCCACAACTGTGGTAATCAATTTCTTCTCATTGTAGTAGTTAATAATTTAGATTCTGGGTTTAGAGGACATGTGCTTGAGGCCTACCCCCATAATTAGTATCCCAAATACATTGGGGAAGTTACTTACAAATCTCTCTGACTTGGAGAGCTTGCAAGTTAGAGATGGGAAAAAATTGCATTTATTTCTTTATGTTGTAACATTTAATTGAGCTTATATAAGGCAAGTGCTTAATACAATGCAGAATATCTGTTAAATAGGTAATAAAAGTCACCTGCCATGATTTAAAATCTCAAATCTTCCAGTAGATTTTCCATCATAACAATAATTAGACATTATTTTTTTCTTTTAATTTCTCTATTTTTCTGTAACCTATAAACTCTGTATGGACAAAGATCACTTTTCTCTTGTTTACTACTTTAAGTTTTATTCTAATATAGACTTATTGTGATTCTAGCAATAAAAAAAAAACTGTTATCATTGATGTGGAGACAGTGGCCACTGGAGGTTCTGAGGAGAGGCAGAGGGAAAAAGAGGTGTAGGTTCTGAGGAGAGGCAGAGGGAAAAAGAGGTGTATTATGGGGGTATTTTCAGGACTTGGGAATTGTCATGAAAGACATTGCATTGACAGTATATATTTGTCATAACTTACAAAATTGTGTATGAGAGAGTTTAACTATAGTCCATGCTTAGTGGCAATGCTCTAAAATGGGTCCATCAATTTGTAACAAATGTCTGACACAAATGAAAGATGTTGTAAATGTGGGGAAAAAGTGCAAGGGGTAGGGAGCAGGGCATATGGGAATCCTCTATATATAAAAATATATATATTTTAATAACTCACAGGCAATGTAAATTTTAATTTTTTTAATTTTTTAATTTTTTAAGATTATTTTCATTTACCACCCCTCCATTGTTTGTGCTGTTTGCTCTCTATGTTCATTCATTGTGTGCTTTTTGTCTGCTACTCTTCTCTTTGGGAGGCACAGGGAATGGATCTTGGATCTTCCATGTAGGAGAGAGGCACTCAATTGCTTGAGCCACCTCAATTCCCTGTCCTTTTGCATCTCTCATTATCTTTACTCTTTTGTTTCTCTTTGTTGCATCATCTTTTTGCACGCTGTCACACCAGTTCCCTGTCCTGTTCCTCTTCTCCAGGATGCACTAGGAACCAAATCCAGGACTTCCCATGTGGTAGTCAGGAAATCAATCACTTGGCCACATCCACTTCCCTCCACCATATTTTTTACACAACATTTATGTAATCTAAGTATCTTTTAAAAGGCAAATAAGTTGAATCAGAGTAGAAACAATGGAAAAATATTCTCATTCATTTAAGTATTTTGAGCACATTAAGTATTGTGTAAAATCTGATATTTCTCAGCAAACATAAGGAAAAAGATTTTGGAGAAGGTTTACATTTCAGAGAAAACATCAGTATAAAGGAACAATGACCACAAGTTAGGTGAAATAGATTATATTTCAAAATTATTTTTTCTTTTTAAAAGTTTTAAATTTAATTACCTTTTTTGAAAAGATACATAGCTCACACAAAAAAAATGTTACATGAAAAATATAAGAGGCTCCCATATACCCCTACACCTCACCCCACCCCACTCCTCCCACATCAAGAATCTCTTTCATTATTGTAGCATGTTCATTGCATTTGGTGAATACATTTTGGAGCACTGCTGCACCACATGGATTACAGTTTACATTATTGTTTACACTCTCCCCAGTACATTAAGTAGGTTATAGCAGGATATATAATGTCTAGCATCTGTCCCTGCAATATCATTTAGGACAACTCCATGTCCCAAAAGTGTCCCCACATCACCTCTCTTTCCCTCCCTACCCTCAGCAACTACTGTGGCCAATTTCTCCACATCAATGCTACAATTTTTCCCATTGCTAGTCACAATAGTTCTATAGTAGAATACCAGTAAGTGTACTCTAATCTATATTTTATTCCTCCATCCTGTGGATCCTGGGATGGTGATGACCACTCCACCCCTAAATTGGGAGAAGGCTGTGATCCCATATGGTTGATGGATGTGATTTTCCTGCTTATAGTTGTAGGTACTTTCAGTTACCTGGTTGACCATCTTCACCTCCCTGTTAGCTGACCTGGGAAAGTTCCACAAACGGGAGTATAGGAGTTTCAACTCTGCTGAGGCTCGGGGCCCAGATTTCACATGTCTAGTCCAGAGACTCAAGTCTCCTGAGTATACACCAACCCCAGCACTAACCACAGTAAAAGTGACAGAAGAGGCATGTGTAGAAAGGTCACATCTGAGTCCAAACCCACCACACTCAGGAACACAAATTCCAAAGTAGGACCCACTGACAAGGCTCTGGACTCCAGAGACATCTGCCATGACCATAGAACCTGTGTGTCTCTGTATCCCTCAGGAGCACCAGCACCTAGGGTTGAATTTACTATGGTTGTCTCTGGGATCCTGCTGAGAGCAGACAGTCTAACCAAAGGGAGAAAATATTAGGAAACCGTATATCTGATAGGAGACTAATATCCTGCATATATAAAAAAATCCTATATCTCAAAAATAAAATGGACAAACAACCCATTTAAAAATAGACAAGATATTTGAACAGATACTTCTCTGAAGAAGAAATACAAATTGCTAAAAAGCACATGAAAAGATACTCAAAATAACTAGCTATTAGGGAAATGCAAATGAAAACTACAATGAGATACCATCTTACTCTCATTAGACTGGCATCTGTTAAAAAAAAACAGAAGATTACAACTGTTGGAAAGGTTGTGGAGGAATGGGAACACTCATCCACTGCTGGTGGGAATGCATAAGGATCCAAAACAAGGACACAAACCAAAGTATGCACACCAATGTTCATAGCAGCATTATTCACTATTGTCAAATGTTGGTATCAACCCAAATGCCCCTCAACAGATGAATGGATAAACAAAATGTGGTATATACACACAATGGAATACTACTCAGCTATAAGAAGGAATATGGTACAAACACATGGATGAATCTTGAGGACTTTATGTTGAGTGAAGCAAGCCAGGCATTGAAGGACAAATACTACATACCTCTCTCATATGAAATAAGCAAACCAAGCTGTCTCAGAGTATTAGAGACTGGATGATAGGATTATAGGAAAATGAGGGGGACAGGAAGATTGCGTGCTGACGCCTACATGAGTGAAATCTATGATAAAGTGGAGGTAAGTAGTTGTACCTATATTTCAAATTTAAAGTTTCAATCTGCACAGAATGTACTTCTCATCATAATAAATTAAAGATTTTCTGATCACAATTTAACAAATTGGAGCAAGAAATTGCCCAAGACATTTATCTATTAAAATAGTGTATTTTTAAAATATTGTGCATCACATGAATTACTCCTAAAAAATGTCATCACTAATAAAATTTCTAGTGTCATGTTACTGAATGCTCAGTTAAAAGCAATTAAATAAGGGTTTATTTTTCTCACACAACAGTAAAGATGGAGGCAGAGTGCATAACATTGGCTCACCTACTCAAAACTTTAATTAAGGTATGAGGCTCTTCCACTCCACTACCCTCACTTTTTCACCTTGTATCTCATACCTGTCACTTCTTGGCCACAAAATATCAGCCACAGCTCCAAGAATTATGTCTTCACAAAACTATATCCACAAAAGAGAGCAAGAAAACTAAAAAAAAAAAAAGATTCTCAGTGAGGAAGCCAATATCTCAATTCCCTTTGTTTCTTCAGTTAGAATCATTCCCCCTGGCCAACATTTGCTATAAAGAAAATTAGCAAAACCAGTATCTCCATGTCTAACCTCTATCACAGGATTTTGAGATAGGGCAGCAATGGGAGGCACCAGCAATATAAAGAAGCTTTTGAAATATGTTTTTAATAAAAATTTGTATTTAGTCACTTTAGGTGTAATATACACATGATTTTTTTCATAAAGTAAATTTGCTCTTTAAGTCTTTAAATAAGCAAACTTATCTCTGGATAATCAACTCATCATAGAAATATATATGCATGTATACATGAAACATAAATATACATATATACATGTCTATATTTATACACAAATACTTATAAACAGTGAGGAAAGGACATCATGCTGTACTTATAAATAAGTTTCCTTGTTAGTCAAAAATCATGAGATTCTCTTAATCCTTTTGAACTGCTAAAAATAAGAACTGCTTCCAATCACAAAACAATAATTTGTACTAAAACAATTATGGTAACTTTTTATGAGGAGAAACAGTTGGATCAATTGGGCACTGGATTTCTCATGCATAAGAATAAAGATTAAATATTCTGGAATTTCAATTTTACTTCTGGCTTACGAAGGTTCATTTTTGGAAGCTTCTTTTTGGGTATCTATTTCTTATTTAGGAAGTTCTCAATGTATTTTATATGGTTTTGAAACTGCTAGACTCACTAAATTAGGAAAGAAAAGGGAAATTCATGATACAGCCAATTGGATAAAGATCTAAAGTTAAGATAAATAAATGATGAAAAATGAATTTTTAAACAACCCATTTTAAATATATATATATATATATAGTTACCAAAGTTGTGAGTTACAAAACAATCATGCACTTGTGTAGAATTTCCATACAACAACCCTTCACCAACACACCGCACTGCTGTGGAACATTTATTACAGATTATGAGATAATATCAGACTATTATGACTAACTATAGTCCTATAGCATATAATTTGCATATTTTTCCATACCTTTATTATTAACACAGTGCCTCTTTGGCACTGAGGCAAGAATGTTATAGTATTGTGTAAACTATAATCCATATGTTACATTAAATATATTTTTCCCATTCTTACCACCCTGCAATAATGACATACATTCTTTCTCATTCACAGAACATTCTTGCATTTTTACAATTAACTGCAATTCTCATCCGCCTTTGAGTTCACTGTGTTATTTAGTCCCTAGATTATTCTCTAGCTTTCTTTCAATTGGCATTTATATTCCTGGACTATGCTTTTCAGCTGCAATCCCATTTATAAAATAGCTGTTATTTATAGTCACTATAATGAATTACCATCAACTCTATCCAATTCCAAACTCTTACAGTTAAGTTAATTAAAAATTCTACATACATTAAGCATTAGTACCTCTTCTGAGCCCTACTATTATCTCCTAATAAACTATATCTAGGTTTTAACTCCATGCATTTATTCTTTGCATTTAGTTTTTATCAATGACACCAGGCAATATTTGTCCTTTTGTTTCTGACTTATTTAACTTAGCATAATGTCTTCAAGATTCATCCATGTTATCATGTGTCCCAATTTCATTTCTTCTTACTACAGGATAGTAGTCTATCATATGTACCTACCACATTTTGTTTATCCATTCCTTGGTTGATGGACACTTGGGTTGTCTCCATCTTTGCAGTTGTGAACAATGTCACAATAAATATTGGTGTAGAGATGTCTGCTCGTGTCACAGTTTTCAGTTTTTCTGGATATAATCCTAGCATTGGAATTGCTGGATCATGTGGCAGCTCTATATTTAGCTTTCTGAGGAACCACAAAACTGTCTTCCACAGAGACTGCACCATTTTACAATCCCACCAACAGTGAAGGAGTGTTCCTATTTCTCCAAATCCATTCTAGCACTGTTTTCTGTTTTGATTTTTAAAAAATAAAAAGCCATTCCATGCAGTGTGAGATGATATCTCATTGTTGTTTTGATTTGTACTTCCCTAATAGTGAGTGATATTGAACATTTTTCCATGGTTTTTTTTTTTTTTTGCCATTTCACTTTCCGCTTTGGAGAAATGCTAGTCTTTTGCCCATTTTTAAAAATGGATTCCTTGTTCTTTTACTGTTGATTTGTATGATCTCTTTTTTTAATTTTTATTTTTTGTCTTTATTTTTTTTAATGTTACATTAAAAAAAATGAGGTCGCCATATACCCCCCACCCTCCTCACTCCACTCCTCCCCCCATAACAACAATCTCCTCAATCATCATGAGCCATTCATTGCATTTGGTGAATACGTCTCTGAGCACCGCTGCACCTCATGGTCAATGGTCCACACCATAGCCCACACTCTCCCACAGTCCACCCAGTGGGCCATGGGAGGACATACAATGTCCAGTAACTGTCCCTGCAGCACCACCTTTATATAAAATGGAAAGCGAACCCTAATCAGATATGTGGTTTCCAAATATTTTCTCTCTTTGAATGGGTCGCCTTCTGATCTTCTAGATGAATCACTCTGAATCACAAAACTGTTTAAGTTCAAGGAGATCCCATTTATCAATGTTTTCTTTCATTGTTCATACATTTGGTGCAAAGTTAAGAATGCATCACCTACCACTAGGTCTTGAAGATATGTTCCTACATTTTCTTCTAGGAGCCTTATGGTTCTAGCTTTTTATATTTAGGTCTTTGATCCATTTTGAGTTAGTTTTGTACAAGGTGTGAGGTAGGGGTCCTTTTTCTTTCTTTTGGCAATGGATGCCCACTTCTCCCAGCACAATTTGTTACAGGCTATTCTTACCCAGCAGGGTAAGTTTGACAGACTTGTCAAAAATCACTAGACCACACATGAGAGGGTCTGTTTCTGAACCATCAGTTTGATACCATTGGTGTTTCCATCTGTCTTTATGCCAATACCATATTGTTTTTACCATTGTAGCTAGGTAATATGATTTAAAATCCAGAAGTGAGAATCATCCTACTGTGCTTTTCCTTTTTAAGATGTTTCTGGCTATTCCCTTACCCTTCCAAATAAATTTGATAATTGTTTTTCCATTTGTTTAAAAATGCTAGTGGAATTTTTTTTTATCAGGATTGCATTGAATCTATATATCAAGTTGGTTAGAACTGGCATCTTATTGATGTTCAGTCTTCCAGTTCATGAGCATGGAATGTTCTTCCAATTATTTAGGTCTTTTTAAAATTTCTTTTAGCCATGCATTGTAGTTTTCTGAATATAAGTGCTTTATATACTTGGTTAAGATTATTCCTAAATATTAGTATCTTTTCATCACTATTATAAATGGAATTTATTTCCTGACTTCCCCCTCAGATTCACATTAATAGTGTACAGAAGCACCACTGATTTTTGCATATTGATCTTTTATCCTGACACTTTACTGAAATCCTTTATTAGCTCTAGCAACTTTGTTGTAGATTTTTCAGTACTAGGCATAGGATCATATCATCTGTGAATAGCAAAAATTTTACTTCTTCCTTTCCAATTTGGATGTCTTTTATTTCTTTTTCTTGCCTAATTGCTCTAGCTAAAACTTCTAGCACTATATTGAACAACAGTGGTAAAAGTGGGCATTCTTGTACTGTCCCTGATTTCAATGGCAAAGCTTTAAGACTTTCACCATGGAGTACAATATTAGCTGTCTGTTTTTCATGTATATCCTTTATCATGTTCAGAAAGTTTCCTTCAATTCCTATCTTCTGTAGTATTTTCATAAAGAAAGGATGCTATGTTTCGTCAAATTCCTTTCTGCATCAATTTGATGGTATCATGTGATTTTTCTTCTTTAATTTATTAATATAGTGTATTATGCTGATTAATTTTCCTGTGTTGTACCCCCTTTGTATGCCTGTTATAAAGCCCACTTGGTCATGATGAATAATTCTTTTAATATCTTGCTGGAATTGATTAGCAAGTATTTTGTTGAGGATATTTGCATGTGTATTCATTAGGGAAATGGGTCAATAATTTTCTTTTTTTCATAATATCTTTACCTGACTTTGGTATTAGGGTGATATTGGCTTCAAAGAATGAGTTTGATATTCTTTCTTTTTAAAGTTTTGGAAGAGCTTGAGTAAGATTGGCATTAAATCTACTTTGAATGTTTGTTAGACCTCACCTGTAAAACCATCTGGTGCTGGGCTTTCCATTTTGGGGAGTTGTTTGATGACTGTTTCCATATCTTTACCTGTGATTGGTTTGTTGAGGTCTTCTATTTCTTATAGGGTCAATGTAGGTTGTTCGTATATTCCAAAGAATTTTTCTATTTCATCTACATTGTCTAGCTTGTTGGTGTACAGTTGTTCATACAGTCTTCTTATGATCTCTTTCATTTCCATGGGGTCAGGAGTGATGTCCCCATTTTTAAAAAAATTTATTTGTTTGTGTCTTCTCTGTTTTTTTCTTTGCTAGTCTATCTAAGTTTGTCAATTTTGTTAATCTTGAAGAATCAACTTCTGGTTTTATTAATTGTCTCTATTGTTTTTGTTGTTTTTCTCTTTTTTTTTTCTGGTCTGATCTTTGTTATTTCATTCCTTGTACATGCTTTGGGAATAGTTTGCTGATGTTTTCCTAGTTCTTCCTGCTGTGTAGTTAAGTCATTGATTTTAGATTTTTCTTGTTTTTTAAGCATTGAGGGAAATGAATGTCCCTTTCAGCCTTAGCTTCACTGCATCCCATACATTCTGATATGTTGTATTCTTAAGATATTTATTGATTTCTCTCAATTTCTTCTTTGACCCACTGGTATTTAAGAGTGTGTTGTTTAATCTTCATGTATTTGAGATTTTTCCCTTTTTCTACCTCTTGTTGATTTCCAACTTTATTCCATTATGATCAGAGAGAATGCTTTGTATAATTTCAATCTTGCTGAATTTATTGATATCTACTTTGTGACCCAATATATGGTCTATCCTGGAGAAAGATCCATGAACATCTGAAAAGAATGTATATTCTGCTGTTTTGAAAGGAATTCATTATTGCTATGTCATAAAGGAAAATTCTAATGTCCCCAGAATGCCCCATGTTTTACCAATTCTTCTCTCTCCTTTCCCCCAGAAACTCTGGTGGCCCCTGCCTTTATATCAAAGTTGCAAGTTCTTCCATTGCTAGAATAATAAATCTACTTTAATCCATAGTTGCATTTCCCCATTTGTTCATTCTTCAGTCTTGAGGATTTGGGGATGTTATGAATAATATTCATAACATTATCCACAATTCCTAAAATAAGGAAATAACCCAAGAGTCCATCAATCAATGAATGGATAAACAAAATGTGATATACACCTAACATGGAATACTATTTCGCTGTAGGAAGAAATGAAATTAGAATCTATATAATAAAATGGATGAACCTTAAGGACATTATGCTGAATGAAATAAGCTAGACACAAAAGGACACGTATTGTCTCACTAACATGAACTAATACAATGAGTAAACTCACAGAGGTAAACTCTAGATATGGGTTACAAGAAAATAGAATGTAGGTTGAGAATGGGAGCTGTTACTTAATATATGTAGAATTTGTAACAATATTTATTGTAAAACTTTGGAAATGAATACAATTGCTGGTAACACATAATAGTGAGTTTAACACTGCTGATTTATAAATGTGATGGTAGGTGAAATGGGTTGTTGGTGGATGCAATATTTCAATTGAATGAAAACTAGAAAATAATCTAGAGACTGTGTACCAGTGATTTCTGTGGTGGATGAAGATTGTGGTTACTAGCATAAAGATAAGAATATTCTTTTTTAACAAAGTGTTAAGAATATGGTGATATGGGGAAATTGCAAATAATGTAACTTATAGATGATAGTTAACAGTAACATTGTAATATTTTTGCATAATGGAGAAGGACATATTATATTAATTCTAAGGGACAACAGTGGGGAGGGTATAAGGAATTTTTCCTTTTGGAGTAATGAAAACATTCTCAAATTGAGGTGATGACAACAAAAGTCTGATGAAAATGAGAGGTACTGAATGTATACTTTGAATGGAATGTACAGAGCATAGGACTGTATAACACAGTGAAAACTGTGGTGGAAGGTAGACTATGGTTAACAGAACAAATATGAGAATATTTTCTCATGAATTATAACAAATATATAATACTAATACAAGGTGTTAATAGCTGGGTGGGTTGGGGGAAAATAAACCAAATGTAAGATATGAGCTATAGCTAGAAGTAATATTTCGATGATGTTCTTGCATAGTTTGTAAAACATATTTCACAACAATGCAAGGTGTTTGTGCTGGAATGATGTATGAGAGCCCTGTATGATGATACATGTTTGTTTTGTAAGTTAACAAAATTTACTATATACTAATTATTTAATAATGTTTATGTATGAATAATAAACTTCAATTTAAAGAAGTAAAGAAAAAGTATGTGCCAAATTAAAAAGAAAACTGTTATAAATTTAAATCTGCATTCAGCTTCTTATAAATATATTAATAGGAATATAATTGCATAGTCTAAGTAGGTCTCTATATTATACCAAATATATATCTTCTCATTTTTCAAAAATGTTTAGGCAATAATATAGGGAGTTATCTGCTTCTGATGAGAACTTCTATTTATACAAAGTTTGAACTAATTAAGAGAAAAAATTGTTCCAGGGCATGTGCTATATAAAGTATCACAATTTAATCGGATTAAAAAGATAGTTTCATTTTTTTAACTGAAGAAATATTTTTAAACTGAAAAATCATAATATGATGGAGAAAATAATGGTAATCCTTTTGTTTTCTCTTTTCACCTTCACTTAATGAAATATGGACACATGCCACAAAATATATGACCCTTGAAAATGTTACTCTGGGAAAAAAATTCACAGAATTGCTTTATCCCATTCATATAAAATTCCACAATATACAAATCAATGGAGACCAAAAGTAGATTGCAGATTGCCTAGAGCTGAGTGGATAAAAGGATAGATGAGTGACAGCTGAAGTGTATGGAGTCTTTTTCTGAGGCGTTGAATATGTTCTATAATTGACTATGGCAACAACTACACAGTCCTGTAAATAGACCAAAACCATTGAATTGTATACTTTATGAGTATATATTAATTATACCTTAACAAACTCTTACCAGGTATTTTAAAAACAGTAAAATTTGCAAAGCACCAAACACATGGCATAGGTATAAATGTAGTAAAATTTATGCATAATCTGTACACCTTAGAGTGTAAAATGCTAATGAAAAAATCAAGACATATAAAAGGAAAGATAAATTAGGTTAATGAATTTGAAGAGTCACTACATATCTATGGTCCTTAACTAATGAACACATTTGTGCACTACATTAAATTCCCAGCAAGAAGTTTTATAGAATGCTAATCTCAAATTTATTGAAAAGCCAAGGGAACATGAATAGGCAAAACTATTTTACAATAGCACAAAGATGGAAAACTCACATCATGTGATTTTAAGACTTATGTTATATAAATGCTACAAAAACCAAGACAGCATAGTATTGACAAATGTATAGACAGAAGAATAGGACTGAATATTCAGTCCACATATTTAACTCACACATGCAGGGTCGACTGATTTTTTTAAAAAGTGTAAGGCAATTCCACTAAGAATAGACAAGCTTTTAAAACAGTGAGGTTGGAACAACTAAGTATCTAGGTAAGAAGAAGGAGAAAGAAGAAAGAATGAGGAGGCAGAAGAAGGAGGAGATTCCATCCATACCTAACACAACTAAGAAAAAATGAACCATATATCTAAATGTAAATATGAAACGTTAAGGCATTTAGAAGAGAATAAAAGGGAAAAGATTTGTGACATAGGGTTAGAAAGATTCCCAAGATAGAACTCCTAAAGGACAACAGACCATAAAAGAAAAATGGTGAAATTGGATGTTATTATTGTGGGATTATGGGAAGATAGCAAAATAAGGATCTTTAGGACTCTGCCCTTCCACCAAAACAATTAAATAGGCAGAAACTATCTGAAATAACTATTATGAATCTCCAGAGATCAGAAGGATACTGTATAGCACCTAGGAAAGAATGGGAGGAAGTGACTATTCAATTACTATAAAGAAAAGTATACTGCTCTGTCCATACAGTAGGTTACTGGTACCCATCTGCCACTCTCAGAGCAGGCCATCCTGGAGTCCAACCTCTGGCTAGCTCAATGATGACAGAAAGAGTCATGAAAATCCTTTTCTTCAAGAACACAAAGACAAGACACTTGAAATGAGTCAGGCTAAGGAGAAGAAAAATTACTTATTCTAAAGACACCTTTGGAACACCATCAAGTGCACCAATTTATGCATTATGGAAGTTCCAGAAGGAGAAGACAGGAAGGGACAGAAGGAATACTCAAATATATAATGACAGAGAACTTCCTAAACTTAGTAAAAGGCATGAATATGCATATCCAAGAAGCCCAGAGAAACCAAACAGGGTAAACATGAAGAAAAATACACCTTTTCATATATTGCTCACACTATCAAATTCAAAGGACAAGTTGAGAGTTCTGAAACCTGCAAAGAAAAGCAACATTTTTTTGTAAAAGGGGGTTTCAATTAAGTTGAGTGCTGATGTCACATCAGAAACCATGGAGGGACGAAGGCTGCCAGCATCTGACAGGTTTAGGCTTCCTGGTTTCCTTTCTTCCCAGGTCTTCTCTCTGGGCTTAGAGTTCCTCTCTTCCTAGGGCTCCGGCTTCAGCATCAAACTCCTACATCAGAATTCCAACATTAAGAGCCCTCAAAGCTGGCCTTGGCCATGGCTTTTATCTTTGAGTCCCATCCACCAAACGGTAGGGTTCAATGCCCTACTGGCACAAGAGATTTACATAATTACTTAATCAAGCAAACCTGTGAATCCAATATAATCTAATATGCCCAGAGGAAAAGATCAGTTTACAAAAATAATCCAGTATTTCTTTTTGGAATTTATCAATAATATCAAACAGCTACACTCCACCCTCTGAATTCTAAAAAGACATTACAATATTTTAAAAAAACCCTTACATTAGTTACAATGCAAGTATTAAATCATATCACAGTCAATTTAAAGGAATACAGTTTGTCCTGGGGCAAAATCATGTCTGCTATAGACCTCTGAAATTATAAAACAATTTATCTGCTTCCAATACGCAAATAGATAGAAAAAAGGTAAACATTTTCATTACAATAAGGAGAAATTGGAAGGGAAACATGAGTCACAGTTTCTCTGCAGTTCAGCAAACCTGCAGGGCATCATCTATTCGACTTCAAAATCTGAGAGTCATTCTTAAAATGATGGTTTCTTCTCCTTGGTGCCTCATGCGAACCCACCCTTCCCACATGCTTACCTAATTGCCATTTTCTTGGTTCCACCCTCATCAAGCATTTGGGTGTCCACCAAGCTCCAGACCTCACCCTCCAAGAGTGTTGGTGTGATTGCCATAACTTACCCAAACTTTGGGTTAGAGTCTTAAGCCCCCTTGTACAGTGATGTGAAGAGAAAATTCACCCTAAACTTTGGCAAACAGGCTCAATCCTCTCAGATCAATGAGTGGACCACCTGGCTGTTCCTAAACTTTGGCATACAGGCTCAACCTTTTCAGAGCAATGGATTGACCACCTGGCCTTCCCTAACCTTTGGGGAACAGACCCACCCCTCTCAGACCTGTGGGATGCTGACCTTAATTGCCCTAATCCTTGGGGAATGTGCACCACCCTCTCTGTACCTGGGACAGCAAAACTCTCCCAGAACATTGGACAGGAACACCCACCCTCTTCAACTGCTGGGACAAACTCTTCTTCTCCGTACACATGGGTGGGGTTCCTATCTTGAACCAAGGTGATGTCCGAATTCTAGATCTCAGCTTCCATGATTTTCCTCTTAAAGCTCTTTCTCCTTCAGTCTCTCCTTTCCATGACCTTTTTATTCCAGGCTGATGGTGGTTTTGTTCATACAACTCTCTTCTAATCCTTGTTGGTTTAGCATGCAGGAAGCAGGGGTCCAAGCCATCAGACAGTAAGACTTTCCACAAGTCTTTCTGACATAGCTGCATCTTTCATCCCGATTTACAAGTTCCAAGTTTACTTAAGTCCTCCATGGGGCATTTTCATCAGGGAGCCTGATTTCCAGAGGTTTGGAATTTCCACAATTTGTTTTCTTTGTGCCCAATTCTAACTTACCTTGCTCATCTAGCATTTTGCTATAAACTGCAAGGAGAAGCCAAGCTTCATTCTCTGAGTTTACTTTGGAAAGTTCTCCAGCTAAATGCCCAGGTTCACCATTTTCAAATTATACTTACAAAAAACACCAGGAGTTAATTTTGATAAGTTCTCTGCAACTTTAAAACACAGATTGCTTTTCCTCCAGTTTCCAGTAATAGTTTCATCATTTACTTCTAGGCATCATTAAAAAATCTCTTAAGCATCCTTATTGCTATCAACAGTCTCTTCAAAGCAATCTAGGCCTTTTCCATCAAGCATCTCACAATTCCTCCAAAAAATAACCCATAACCATTTATAAAACCAATCCAGCATTTTGGTAATTGCAAAAGCACTTCACCACTCCTTGATACCAAATTCTATATTAGTCAGCCAAAGGGTTGCTGATGCAAAATACCTGAAATCAATTGGTTTTATAAAGGATATTTATTTGGGGTGGGAGTTTACAGATACCAAGTAATAAAGCATAAGTTACTTCCTTTACCAAAGTCTATTTCCACATATTGGAGCAAGATGGCTGCCAGCGTCTGACAGGATTCAGGTTTCCTGGGTTCCTCTCTTCCCAGGTCTTCTCTCTGGGCTTAGAGTTCCTCTCTTCCCAGGGCTCCAGCTTCAGCATCAAACTCCTACATCAGAATTCCAACATTAAGAACCCTCAAAGCTGGCCTTGGCCATGGCTTTTATCTTTGAGTCCCCATCCACCAAACGGTAGGGTTCAATGCCCTATTGGCACAAGAGATTTACATAATTACTTAATCAAGCAAACCTATGAATCCAATATAATCTAATATGCCCAGAGGAAAAGATCAGTTTACAAACATAATCCAATATTTCTTTCTGGAATTCATTAATAATATCAAACTGCTACAACATGTAAGAAAAAGACTGAAAAAGCATCCCATATTGAAGAAGACTTTTAAAAAAACATAGCTAAATGAAACATGAGAACCTGGACTGCCTTAATTGGACTGCCATAATTAGAGTGATTGGTAGTAGTTGAATGGTATAATATTAAGCAACATAAATATTCTGGTTTTGATAATGGTACTGTAGTTAAATACGCTTGGAATTCTGTACACTCTTTTTGCAAATATTTATGGAAATAAGTTTAAAATGAAAATGAATGTAAATAAACATTTCAACTGATATTATTTTGGTGACATATTAGATAGGAAAAATCACAGAACTCCCAAGTTACCTATATCTTAATTATTGTTCAAGGTGTTTTTATTGTGTTTTAGTATTATTTGCAATAATAAACATTCTATTTTTCCCAAAATATAATAATTTCAACTACCATTTCTGGTTTACCCAGAATTGTGACTTTCTAAATTTATAAAAATTTATAAAAATTTTAAAAATTTAAAATGTTTTATTTAAAGAGAAGCACTGCAGAAATAAGGAACACAAGCCTCTACCCTAAAGATACTTGTTATCTTATTTAGGTCTAATTAAGCAAGTTCACAAATGTTTATAGGAACATAGGTAATTAACATTAACATACAACTATTTTTTTCACAATGAATCTTACTAAGTAAAGCTAAACATTTCACCTAACTTAAGGTGTAGTTTTCTTTGTGCAAATAACAAAATTCAAAGTGAGAACTATATGCTCTTCTGAAAAATGTTTAACATTTTAATTAGTAATGAATGCAATTTTTAGGATATAAATCATCATCTGCCCTCCTTATAGCCTGAGATACATAATATTTATCCTGAGCAACCTTATTACTCCTGTAATCATCCTCTGTTAATGCTGTTTTTTCATTGTCTCAATCATCCTTTATTTACTCTGGAAAAAATGTGGTGTAATAAGACTCCTCTTCAAAATGAATGCACTGGGATATTAGAAGCTTACAAAGGAGGTAGCACGGGGTACATTTTATGCAGAAGTCAGTTTATATTAGAGTTAATAATCTCCAAACTATACTAATCCTATAACCTCTTCATTTCCACAAAATAAATCATCAACCTGTTTTTAATTTTTAAGAAACTAAAAAAACAAAAATACCAAAACCCTGGAAAGAAATTCATGTAGCCTTCTGGAACAAATAATGGTCAAATTTAGAATAGAAATATATTCTTATATATCTTGTCCACTGAAAAAAAAAAGGTGAAAAAAAAGAGGCCTTGAATTCAAGTCCTTAGAGTTTACTCCAGGCTTTATCATGAAGAAGCTGTGGGTGTGATTTTAACCTCTTTGGATTTCATTTTCCTATGCAAGTAATAAATGTATATTAAGCATCTATTATAGTTTGTTTGGTATATTTTTTTAAAAAACTACTTGAAAAGAAGCATAGTGCATGAAATTCCATGTACAAGTGGTATTAGATTTTATATTCTTTATGGAACCTTGTATCTTAGAGCATCACTGGCATTTGAAAGAGACATACTCCCATACAGTGGAGGATGACAGGCATGAGTGGTAACATATTCTTTGATTCATGCTTCCAAAGGCACATTACAACTGGCAGACAAGAGTTCTCTCCTTTCAATAGCAAAATGTCACCCTTGTGTTAGTCAATCAATTTTAAACCATTTTTTTCCAGAGTAAATAAAGGATGATTGAGACAATGAAAAAACAGATATGATAAATTCCTTCCTTAATGTTATTCTCAAACAGGAATAAAGGTCAGAAGAAGAAACTGCTCAACGGTAGAATGAAGAAGGTGTATGCTAACAAAAGTGGAAATAAATAGAAGACATCTTTAGAAAGAAAAAAGGATAAAGCTTCTTAAAAAATTATAATTAAAAACCCTGAATCTCCATATCTTGAGACTACCCACAGAGGCAATCTTTCTTATAATCAAAATATTCTCCTGCTTAGGGATTTTTTCAGAGCAAGGTTAACGTCTTTACTCCTCATGCTGTAGATTAAGGGGTTCAACATGGGAACAACATTGGTGTAAAAGACAGAAGAGGTTTTTCCTTCACTCATAGACTCTGCAAAAGATGGTTGGAGATACACATATGCACTTGATCTAAAGAAGAGAGAAATAGCAATTATTTGTGAATTGCAGGTCCTGAAGGCTTTGAACTTGCCCTCAGTGGAAATGATATGGAGGATGCTGCAGACAATGAAACCATAAAAGATTGTGAGATTGGGCATGATGAGTTTGATGCCCAATATAATTAACCCCATCAGCTCATTGACAAAGGTGCTTGTGCAGGAGAGCTGGAGCATAGGGAGGATGTCACAGAAATAATGGTTGATAGTATTAGCATCACAGAAGGTCAGTCTCAGCATGCATCCAGTATGGGCCATAGCACCAGAGAATGCCATCAAGATTGAACCAAAAATATGGTTGGAGCACACTTTAGTGGACATGGCAATGTTACACAAAAGTGGATTACAAATGGCCACATAGCAGTCATAGGCCATTGATATCAACACATAGCACTCAGAGATGCCAAAAAAAGCAGAAGTGGAACTCTGTCATGCAATCCTGGTAGGAGATAATATTCCTCTTTAATATGAAGTTGATTAATATTTTGGGTGTAAAAACCAAAGAAAAACAGAGGTCTATGAAGGATAAGTTAAAGAGGAAAAAGTACTTGGGGGTGTGAAGGTGGAAATTCAGCACAATTGAGTTATCAAGCCCATGTTTCCCGTGATAACATATATTGCTAGCAAAAAGAAAAACAAAGGAAGTTGGAGATCTGGGTCATCTTTTAATCCCACCAGTATGAATTCTGTCACAAAGGAGCCATTTCTAACAACCATTCTGCCCTGGGACATCTGTGCAATAAGAAAATAAGGGTTATATCAGAGTGTAAACCACAGCTTCCCACAAGATCTTCTCCTCCCACTGGAGTGGGCTAAACATTGGGAATGTGTCAGACTCTCTCAACATTGACCCATAGAATCTGCTTTTATTGCTGATACCAAATGATAGAAATCTCACAGTCTTGAAGTTACTTATTGTATTGTGTACCTACAATTTACCCCAAAGAGTGAAATCCAATTATGCCAAAGAAATCATGACAGGTGGAAAAAACAAAGAAGAAATCAGAACAAAAGTACACCAGGACAGATATATTCTCTCTCATCTCCTCATCATTTTATTCACCTATGACCCTCTAATCAGTAAAATGAAGCTAAGTCGTTAACAAACTAGAGCTGCCCTTTCTTGCAGATTAGAACCTCCTTGGATGGGAATTATGAAAAATGTACCAGGATCCAAAATAAGGAACCAGACTCTAGGAGAGTTACAGTAGCTGTCTCAATCACAGAGTAAAAGCCATGAATCTATGAGAGAGTTCCCTCCATGAAGAGGCAATGTACACACTGAGATATGGGTATTCTTCTACCATAACCATTTGTGTGTCAGAACTGCACAAAATTGGGGAGAAAGTGGCATGCCTTAATGTCTGGAATTCTATCTCAAAACGAGGAGGACATAATATAAATAAAGTTTAGAAACTCATCCTCCTTATACCAGAAAACCTCAGTTCTTCCTGATCTCAGTTATTCTCTCCCTGTGTTCCTGGAAGGGCAATCAGAAGCTGTGAGACTGGTTCCTTTCATTCTAATTGGAAGACTACCAGATAATTTGTACCATATCCTAGAAATTGTTCTAAGCTTTAGATCATAATTTCTAATTTTAACTTTGAGTTGCTGTGAAGCACCACAGCAATAAATATGCATTCTTCATTATTCACACATTTTCAAATTGATAAGCCCAGAAGATTTAATGAGTTTAATGATAAAATCAATAGGTATAAAGAAGTGAAAATCCTGTTCAGTCTCTTTCCCAAGGAATAGAATCTGTGAGTAATAGGGATATAAGGAGATTGTGTTTATACCCTGGATCATATAATAGCTTTATTTCTTCAGAGACTCAATATTTTCCTCATGATTTCAGTTTTCTCTGGGGATTATACCTCTCCCATAACAGAACTAAAAGTGAAGTCCATGTCTGTTCCCTTTTGTCTGAAGGAAAATCTGTCTATTGCATTGTTCCTTTCCGTAATTTTGATGGTGGGGAGAATGTCACAACTCTGTGAATATACTAAAAATTATTCCATTGTATACTTTAAATGGGTAGATTGTATGGTATGTGATTACATCTCAATGAAGTTGTTACCTGAAAAGACGAAAAGAGACTCTTTATAAAAACTTGGAACAAAAATGGAAATAAAGTTATTGAAGTCAGTGAAACTTAAATAAAACATCTGAAAATATATGCAAATTTGTTATCTCAGTGTTTACAGGGAAATTTATAGCTCCTAAATGCCTGTATTGGAAGAAAGGTCTCCAGTGAAATTCATTAATTAAGTAAGCTTTCTTCTCATATTACATGTATAAATAAATGCAGGTTGAGCCCAATGTAAGCAAAAAAAAAAAAAAAAGAAAAAGAAAAAAAATCCTAATTACAACAGAAAACAATAATATAGGAACCAAAACCAGTATATACAATCAATTAACATAAAAGCTGTCTTTTTAAGATTAAAAGAAGTGATAATGCCCTATATAGATTGACCAGACAATAAAGAGGAAAGGCAAATTATCAGACATCTAAGGCATTACAATGAAGTTAAGGGAATATTATGAACATATTTATGCTTATTATCCAGTCAGCAAATGAAGTAGATTATTTGAAAGTCACTAATTGCCAAAGCTCACTTAAGAAGAAATAGGTAACCAGAATTACCATATATCTATTAAGGAATTGAAATTTCAGTTTAAAAGCTTTCACAATGAAAACTTTAGGCTCAGAGAACATTACTGGTGAGTTCCAGAAGGAACAATACCAATTCTATATAAATTTCCACAGAAAATTAATGAGGAGGGAAATTATTACAAGTATTTCCAAGAAGCAAACATTATTCAGATACCAAAAGCAGGTATTGCATTTAACAAGAAATAAGAACTAAAACTAATTCACTTCATGAATGTAAATTCAAAAATTAATAACAAACTTATACCAAAATTAATCTACCAATAAATAACAAAAATTTTACATCTTTGAAATTAAACTATATCTCAGGATTGACAAATTGGTTTAATTTAGGAACATAAATCAGTGTTATTCATATAATGAAGCATAGCTACAATAACATCTACAGATAATTTGACACTTAAAGGAGAAAGACTGAGTCCTTTACAAAACAAAGTAAGGATTTTCACCCCAATATTTATATTTGGCTTTTTGCCAAAGGTCATAGACAGTGTGGTAAGGCAAGAAAAAGAAATAAATATCATACAAATTATAAAGAAGAAATAAGATTTTATTTATTATCAAATGAGAAGACTGCTTATGAAGAAAATCCTGAGAATCTGTTTAAAATCCTACTTAGTAAATCAGTATGTCAAAGGGACAGAGTATTATATCAATCTTATTTCTATATATTAGTAATGAGAAATTTGAAACTTAAATGTTTAAAAAGCAGTACTATTATAACTGCACCAAAATATGAAGAACTTAGTATAAAATCTAATAAAGTATGTGCATTGCCTGTATACAGGCAATGTTCTACAAAATGTTAATATAAGAAATCAAAGAAGATTTAAATAACTGGGAAGAAGATTATGTACACATATTGAAAAATTCACTATTGGTAAAATGTCCATCCTCTCTAATACACACATTCCATGCAATTACATTAAAATTGTAGCAGGATGTTTTATAGACAGTTGATTCTCAAATTTGCATATAAAGCCTAAGGAACAAGAATAGCCAAAACAATTCCACAAAAGAAAAAAGTTGGAGGACTTACATCACCTATTTTTAAAAACTTAATATATGACACAAAAACCAAGAGAAAATAGCATTAGCAAAAAGATAGATACATGAGGGAGTACTGTATATCGTATATATGAATTACTGTGATCTAAAACTTTTGTGAACACAAGCTTAATAATTAGGGGGAAAAAAGAAAAAGAAAGGACATAGACACTGAGGAAAAGATGGAAGAAGTTGCCTTTCCAATTTGCATACAGGGCAACACTTATTGCAGTGATGAAAGGCAAAACATCAAAAACAAAGCTTTTGCTGTATTAAATTTTTTGATACCCTAATTTATTTTTACCTTAATTTTTCCAAATTAATATGTATTCTATATCTAACCTTTAAACTCATCACTATATTCCATTTTACTATTAATGGAACCTGGCAATATATTGGGTTTCACTTTTGAAGAAGTTTTGGATCAGAGAGAGGTTCAACAATGCAGAGGAGCAATACTAGTGTGGGAAGTTATTGACAGGGGACACATGGTTGGCAGGGAGTTCTACAGGGCATATATCCAGGGTACATAAAAATGTTTGGATATTTTCATAGTGGATACAATTAAAAACAACAACTGAGGGAGTGCTGAGTTCCTAGCCAGGGGAGCTCTATCACAGTCCCTGAAGGAACAGCAACAATCCCCCAAGTGCAATGGCAAAGACTGAAAAAGAATAAATGTCCAACAATGAGCCCTAGATACTAATGACTATGCTTGTGAGCTGTGCACCTGAAATAAGAACACAGCTTAGAGCTGCAGGGTGCCTAAGAGTTACCTCTTGAGAGCCTCCATGTTGCTCAAATGTGGCCAGTCTTGAAGCCAGACTCAGCATGTAAATGCATTGCTTTCCCCTCAGCGTGGGGCATGACTCCCAGCGATGACCCTCCCTGGCACCGAGGGTGCGGCTGGGGCGGTTTGCACCTCGATGCTGACGGGGGGGTTTGGAGGGGTCAGACTAGACCGCAGTGGCGTCTGATGCTACGGCAGACAGCATCAGAGGGGCTCTCAGGAGTGGAGGACGCACGGCAAGGGGAGGAAGAAAGCCGCGGAGACCAGGTCTGTGCGCAAGTCTAGTTTATTGCGGAAGGGGACACAGCTTTATAGGGTTAGGGACTGTGTGGAGGGATTTGATAGGTGCGGGCGGGTACTGCTTCTTGATAGGTGATTGTAAGCGGTTGCTAGGCAGAGGGCTGGCTGAGAGGTTTGGAATAGGGGAGGGGAAAGGGGGAGTGAGAGCTGGCCGGATGTTGGGCTAGGCGGGAGATAAAAAGGGGGAGGGCAGCGCCGGCCAGCCGTTAGCAGCAAAGGCCTAGTCAGGCGTGGTCACCTTATCTAGGCCCAGTGGGCAGAGGCGGTATCACTTTTTGCCGCACCGTTTGCTACTGTGGCAAGCTGGGCGCCCTTCCTCCCACACGAGGGATTACTACCAAGTACCAGCTGATGATATAACTAGAAAATGACCTTGAATAAAAGGGTCAGCTTGGACCAGCAGAATATCTCAATCGATATGTAATACCAGGAGTTAAAAATGCTTTTTGACCTGAATCAAAGAGGGAAATGGAAAGGACAAATGAGTTTATATGGCTATGAGTCTCCACAAAGAGCCAGGAGGTTATCAGAGGGGTTGCCCTTAAGCACACCACAGCATCGTCCCAGAGACAGATAAAGTAGCTACAACCCCGGGTATTGGTTCTTCTGAGGGCTATGGAGACCCACAGGTTCTATGATCATGGCAGATAGAGTTCAGTGCCATGTCATTTGGCCCTCCTTTGAGTTTGTGTTTCTGTGTGATGGAGCTGGACTCAGATGTGATCTTTGTTCACAAGCCTCTCCTGTTAGTTTTACCAGAACTGTAGTTGGTGCTGGGGTTTAATGTATACCCAGGGGACCTGAATCTCTGGACTGACCATTTGATAGCCAGGCCCTGAGCCTCAACAAACTTGCAACTCCTAAACTCTGGTTTATTGGACTTACCCCACTCAGCTAACATGGAGTTGAAAAAGGTCGACCACCACACCAGGGAGGCAAGAATGCCTACAACTGAAAGCAGGGGAATTGCATCCAGCATCCATGTGGAATCTAAGCTCCCTCTTGATATAGATGTGGAGTGGACACAACCATTCCAGGGTCCACAGGATGGAGGAATAGAGTATGGATTAGAGTGGACTTACTGATATTCTATTCATGTACTATTGTGATTAGTAATAGAAGAAAATGTGGCATTGGTGTGGAGAAAGTGGCCATGGTGGCTGCTGGGAGTAGGAAGTGGGAGGAAGAGATGTGATGTGGGGGCATTTTGGGGACTCGGAGTTGTCCTGGGTGGTGCTGCAGGGACAGTTACCAGATATTGTATGTCCTCCCATGGCCTAATGGGTGGACTGTGGGAGAGTGTGGGCTATGATGTGGACCATTAACCATGAGGTGCAGCGGTGTTCAGAGATGTATTCGCCGAGTGCAATGAATGTCTCATGATGATGGAGGAGGTTGTTGTTATGGGGGTAGGAGTGGGGTGAGGGGGATGGGGGGTATATGGGGACTTCATATTTTTTTAATGTAACATTAAAAAATAAAGACAAAAAAAATAACATAATAATTTTTTAAAAAGATAGATATTGGAAGGACGGAATATTGAGTCCACACATGAACCCACAAATAGTCAATTAAAAATACAAAGGTAATTCAATAGAGAAATGACTTGCTTCTTAAATAATGAGGCTGTAACAATTAGATCTCCATAAGAACAATAAAACAACCTAATAGGAGGAGGAGGACAGGAATGTAGACAATAAGGAGTAAGACAACAAAAACAACCACTTTGTGCTTACCTAACACCATTAACAAAAATGATACATAGACAAATGGGATTGAATTGAGATTTCAGAAATAAACCCTCAAATCAATGGACAATTATTTTTTGAGAATGGTGCAAAGTCTGCTCAATGCAGAAAAACAGATTCTTCAACAAATTATACTGGGAAAAAATGGGTTATCACTATGCAAAAAAAGGAAGGTGGACCACTACCTCACACAAATTAATTCAAAATGTAAAAAAGCCTAAATATAAGAATCAAAACTATAAAAATGTGAGAAGAAAGCATAGGGAAAGATTGTCAGAATCTTATGTTAGCAATGTGTTTCATAGACTTTATATCAAAAACATTAGCAAAAACACAATAATAGATAATAGGAACTCACCAAAATTGAAAATAGTTGTCCACCAAAGGACTTCATTATGAAAGTAAACGTATAATCTACAAAAAAAAAATGGAAGCCATATACCCTAAAAGGTTTTAATTCAGAATATATAAAGAAATTCTAACTCAACAACAAAAAGATAACACAATTTTTAAAAGTGCAAAAGACTTGAAAAGACATTTTACCAAAGAATTTATATAAATGGTCATAAGCATATTAAAAGAAGTTCAATATCATTAGCCATTTGGGTAAGGCAGATCAAAACTATTTCACACCCACTAGAATGGCTACTATTAGAAAAAAAAACAAAAACAGATATCTATCAACAGATGAATGGATAAACAAAATGTGGTATATACATCAAATGGAATATTATTCAGGCATAAATAATATTCTGATATATGTGATAACATGGATGGACCTTTAAGACATGGTGCTGAGTGAAATAAGGCAGACACAAAAGGAAAATATTGTATAATCTCACTTATATGAAATAATTTGAATAAGCAAATTCAGAGTCAGAAAATAAAACATAAGTTATCAGAGGCCTGGTTGGATGTAGGGAATGATTAGTTAATGTTTAACTAATACATGGTTTCTTTTTGGGTTGAATGGAAAGTGTTGTAATTGATGGTGGGTATGTTACCACAACATTATGAAGGCAACTATCATGACTAACTTGTATATTTTAAAATGGGTAAAATGCCAAATTTTGAAGGAGCCTGTATCCATTAATGGTAAGATCATGCTGAAAAATTCTAATGCCCAAAAAAATGCCCTATGTTCATCAAGTCTATTCTTCCCTCTACCTCCCCTCAGAGCCTATGTAACCACTAAGTTTCAATTTTTGAAGAATAGGATTTTTAGTAGCTTGCAATAAAATTGAGGGTTTGACATCAAATTTAACCGAAACCTATAAAGGTTTACAATCCAAAATGTAAACCATAAAGTAAATCATTGACCATGGTTGGTAGCAATGGTTAAATATTTGTACATCAATTGTAACAAATGTACCATCCACATGTAAAATGTTATTAATAGGGAAGAGGGGAAAAGGGGGAGGGCATTGGGTATATGGGAATCCCCTATATTATCTGTGAGATTTTTCTATATCCTAAAGCTTCTTTAAAGATAAAATGAAAAACATAAGACACTGGGAGATTATTTGGAAGAAAATGTCACTGTATATCCAAGATAACAAATGTTACAATAATGAAAGATACCATGTTTAAAATGTTTTATTATTTGAAATTTTAAAAAAAAATTGGTATTTTATTGATTATTTTAATATTATTTTATTTTCTTATTAAATTTATTTGGTTATTTTGTTGGCTTCATTTTTGGAGAGGCTTTGAATCACAGAAAGGTGGCAACAGTGGCAGGAGAGGATCACTGGCGCAGGATGTCAGTGACAGGGGGTGAACGGGAAGGGGTTCACCTGGGGCATGACTCTAAGGCATACAAATATTTTCAAGTGTTCATGAGGCATTGTCTCAGTGGATGGAGAGTCACACACTAACCAAAAGAAAATTGTACTTTTAGCCTGGGATTTCTGCTACAGTCTCTAATAGGAAAGCAGGAATCCCCCATGGAAAAGGTCAGTGCCTAGAGAAGGCAAACAGACCAGTATGCCAGGCCCTTGATACTGATGATTGTACATATGAACCTTTTCTCATGAAATTGGAAGTTAGCCTAGTATTACATATTGCCTAAGAGTTACCCCATGAAAGTCTCATTGTTGCTCAAATGTGGCCTCTCTCTAAGCCAAACAGCATAAAAAGGCAATACCTTCTGCCTGATGTGAGATATGATTCCCAGGGATAAGACTCCCTGGCACTGAGTGATTATTACCAAGCACCAACCTGCAATGCATCTGGAAAAAGACCTTGACTAAAGAAGGAAATATTAAATACAAATGAGTTTTTATGGCTAAGTGATTTCAAAGTGAGTTCAGAAGTTATTTCAGAGGTTATATTTATGCACATCTCAGCAGAATCTTATTGACTGCCACAGTAAACAGTTCCTCAAAAAATAGTGGGTCTCCTGAGGGCACTAGAGACATCCAGAAACTATAAACAGGGCAGTCAACCCAGGACTTAGCACGCTGTCAGTGGGCCTTACTTTGAAATTTATGCTCCTCAGTGTAACAGAGTTAGACTCATTTATAGGTTCTCTACAAATGGCTTTTTTTGCCCTTTTTATTTGAATCTAATATTACCAATATATTTGATAAATTCTTGTCCCGGAGACTTGAGTCTTTGGTCTGTCCATTGACCAGTTGAGCCCTGAATCTCAGCAGAGTTGTAAAAGTCTACAGTTCATTGGACTCACCGAGGATAACTCACAAGGAAATAACACTGATCCTAAGGAACAGAGAATGTCTGCAACAGCAAGCAAGACATTTCCATCCATCTCCCCCTTGCGAGCTAAGCTTCCTCTCACTTAGAAGTAGAGTGGGCATCACCACCCCAAAATCCTCAAGACTGGGGAATGAACAATGGGCTAACGCAGACTTATTATTATTCTAGCAGCCTTATTAGTCTAGCAATGGAAGAACTCTTACCATTGATATGAAGGCTACCTTTTTATGTGGCTACCACAGGTTCTGAAGGTTGGGAGAGAGAAGAATAAGTGTAATATGGGAGCATTTTGGGGGCACTGGAGTTGCCCTGCATGACATTATAGTGATGAATACAGGCCATTGTATATTTTGTCATAACCTACAAAATTGTGCAAGACAGTCTGTACGTTATAATGTAAACTGTAATCCATGGTTAGTAGCAAAGCTTCATTATGTGTTGATCAACTGTAACAAATGCACCATGTTAATAAAGGATTTTGTTAATTGGGAAAGTGTGGGAAGGGGAGCGATTGGGATATGTGGAAATCACATATATTTTTTATGCAACATTTGGTTAATCTAAAGCTGCTTTAAAAATTAAAAAAAATTAATTAAACATTCCAAATTTTAGCTTGTTTATAAGTTAACAGAATAAGAAATTTAAAAAGTCACAAAATTCTACAACACAGTGAACCCTAATGTAAACTATTGTCTATAGTTAATAGTATAATTACAATGTTGTTTCATATCACACTAATGCAAAGTGTTAATGATAGGGAAACTGTGTGTGGGGGTATATAGGCAATCTAACTTACTGCGATATTTTTCTGTAAAACTACAACTTCTCTAATATTATGAATGAACCATTGATGTTAGTGAAAAATTAAATCTGTAAGACATTTGGCAGCGAAAAAGAAGAAAAGTCTTTGTAACATTTGTCAAAGATTCTGAAAATGAGATGTCAAAAGCACAATTCATTAAACAAACCAAAAATAAATGTTAAATTGGATATTATAAAAATTAAAGCCTATCTTTCTGAGAAAGACAGTAATAAAAGAAAGAATATATAAGCCCTGAGTCCATGGAAATTCACATACATACATACATACTTTCAGAAAGGAAGCCTATGGGGAAATCCTCAATGTGGCCATCGTGGGCTACCTCAGACCAGAAAAAAAAAAACAACAAAACTTTGTATCTTTAGAGTCACTTAATTCAGCAATTCAAGTGGATATTGAAGAAGCAAAGAAACAACTAAAATTACCAGGACATTTGAACCTCAAAGAAGACAATTTCTTCCAGCTTCCTGAATGAAAAGTAATGAATGGCCACTGCTGAAAAATCATCTTATTTATTCATTTGCTGTTTTGACCCAAAATATTGTTGTGTTCAGGGCATTGTTTGATAGATCCCAGGATGATGTTTCCCCTTTGGCTCAATCTATGTCAAAGGTGAGTCTTAGACACTGTCTAAGTTTTAAAGATGCTTATTTAAACAGTGTCCTTACAAAAATAACTACAAGAACATGTTGGTGTCATGAACACTGTACATTCAAGAGAATCTGCAAAGAGGGTCTGATGCAGATCCAGACACAGGGGAACCATTACCCCTGAAGACTCTGCCACACAAATACCCAAACATGATAAAAGCAAATTTCAACATGAGTAATTTCATATTAACCCTGCATGGCTAATTTGATGTGCCAAATAACAAAAACAAACAAAAAAAAACCTTGAAATTAATTTAAATCCAGGTAGGCAACGAATCAGGAAAATCCAATCCATATTAAGGAAAATATCAATTGTTATAGAGATACCCAGAAGAAACAAATATACAGAAGTTAGTAGACAGGGCAATAAAGCACCTATTATCAATATAGTCCATTTTCAAGGAGATAGAAGAAATATGTAGTATGCTGAGTAGTGAAAGAAAGTAAAAATCCAAATTACAATTTCAAGTGATGAAAAATGTCACGTCGGAAATTTAAAAATACATTGAGTAGGGTTAAGAACACTTTAGACACAGCATAATAAAATGTGCAATTTGAAGGAGTAGCAATAGGAAAACAAAGAAAAAAATACTAATCTTGAACAGAGCAATGTGGCAACTTCAATTGGCCTAATATATGAGTATTTGAAACACGAAAGGAGGACAGACTTATTATTTAGAAATAATAACCATGTTCAAAATAGATTAAAATTAAAATATTACAGATTTAAGATTCTCAAAGAACTCCATGTAGAAAAGAAACATGAAGAAAACTTGCCTCAAGTTTTCAAACTGCTTAAAAACCATGATAAAGAGAAAATCTTAAAGTGAGCCAAAAGGAAAACAAAAGACACTTGACATAGAGCATGAAGGTAAGAATGACAGCAGAATTATCAAAACAAGGCAAGTCAGAGGACAGTGGAGTAACATCTTTAAATTACTTTAATGAGAAATACCTGTCACCCTAGATTTCTAAAACCAGTACGAATTTTTTGAACAGTTAAGAATAAACATTTTTAGATGTACAAAATGTGACATTTATAAAACCTAGCCAATAGATCATATAAAAATAAAATGGTACAGATGAACGGAATTGATTCATTTTGTATTCAGTATCAAAATGTTCAAAACTCTGATGTGATAAAATGTGAATACATGAAGTTTTCTATTACTTGGTTATGTTAAAACTGTAAACTGAAAGAAGTATAGAGAATAGATTATACCCTCAAGAAGCCTTGAAATAGTACCAAAGGGTAGGAATAGCTTTAACACTATAAATCGTTTTATTATTAACAATGTAAAATTTTTTATTTGAATATTTTACTAGTTGTAAATAAAAATTTTTGCTCATCATCTATTTCAAGGAAACAGTTATTTTGCAAGGGTAAGCCATTGTTTTTGCTGAATAATTCTGTATAACATAAGCAAATATTTTCAGAGAGCTGGGCATTTCATTGCCACAGTTAGTAACTAGTCAAATTATTGTAAATAGAATTACATTTAGGAAGAAATAGCTTAAATGATAAAATAAAGTTATTTCTTCATTAGATAGAACATTCAGTGTTTTCCTGGATTCAGGTCAAGCCTGACCAAGCATTTCAGATTTTTAGACGATGTGAACAGATTTTTAGATGATGTTAAAGACTGGTTTCTCTCAATCCTTTTCTTGGTCCTGCTACTTCAATGAGGGATCCTATCAAAATATGTTTTCTTAATATGATCACAGGATTGGTTCTGACAGGTCCAATGGTTGATAGCTACCCTTAGGCAAGGGTAAACAAGTGAAAAGCACCATAATCAGGTTTGGTGGGCTTGATTGCCAAAACCAGAAAGGGCCAATTCACTTACAAAGATCTTAGAAACGCCTATGTGACTGTTCTTGAAAATCAGTAGTTAACTATTGGAGTCTATCAGGCTGAAACATAGAAATGAGAAACCAGTGGATGGAGACAAATTAGGAAAAGGAAAATTTCAGTTTAGTAAAGAAGAAAAATTGGAGTTTGCAGCAAATACACAAGCTGAGAAGATGGATGGATTAATTTGAGGAAAATAAGATGAAACCAGTTCATCGCTGAGAGACCAAAAAACGATGGGACATGCAGAAAGAAACTGAGATGAAGAAAAGCTTTCTAGGTACTTTCAAAGCTGGAATAGCCATCGGCGCCTACAGAAAAGCACCGAGTTTAGAAAAACTGATTAACTTATGTTGTATGTATTTTTGTTTGCTTCTCCTTATTGCTTCAAAGTTTCCTTTTGAAATATCATCATGAAAAATCTGTTGGATAGTGAAAATAATAATAATTGGATAATCCAGAATTAGAACAAAACAGAGGTAAATCCAACAAATATAAGAAAATTTAGAGGAAAGAATATACACTACAGTATTACGTCATCTCATCTATGTATTTTCTCCACAAAATATTTGTATACATTATTTAAATGATTCTGCATAAAGTTAAAATATTATCAAATATTTAATGAAAGTAATCCTGGAAAAAAGCTAACAAAGCTACAATAATCACCATCTCACAATTTTAACATTATGGTGGTACTACAGGGACAGTTGCTGGACATTGTATTGTCCTTCCATGATCCACTGGGTGGACTGGGGGAAGTGTAAACTATAATGTAAACCATTATCCATGTGGTGCAGGAGTGCTCAAAAATGTATTCACCAAAATGCAATGAATGCCCCATGATGTTGAAAGATGTTGATATGAGAGGAGTGGGGGGAGGATGGAGGTGGGGACATGGGAACTTCATATTTTTTTAATGTAACATTAAAAAAAATAAATAGAAAATAATTTTAAAAAGACTATTTAAAAATATTTTTCCACCTATGAAGATATTCACCAAAATTTAACTGTATACTGAGTGCACACAGCCTACTTACCCCAATTTGGAGCACATTTGATTCAATAAGCTATTTAACATTTTACCTATCTGTAATTGATAGGCTAGATTATTGAAACATAAACAGCTAAAAATACCAAATAAAATGTTCTGACAATCTTTTATTTCATTTCTTCAGTGGAGATGCCATTGAGTTTTTGCATTATTCATTAAAATATATATGTATGGTTCATGAAATTTTCAATGTGTATATTAGGTTAGATGGTAAAGTAAGAAAACTAACTATTTCATTATGTGCCATATTATTATTAATTATTCAAAACCCCAAATTACTCATTTTGTATTTGAAACAAAATTGTGAATATTTTATTTTTTAGATATTTCCAAATCAATCATTATCAAAATTCTTAACAAAAATTTGTTTTGTTTCTGGAACACGTTTGTTTTGAAAACAAATGTTCACATTTTCTGAATTAAACAGTGAACAGTCAATAGTTCTTAATATTATTACTACAACTTTTTTTTAAGGAGGTACCAGGGATTGAACTCCCAATCTCGTCTGTCAGAGGCAAGCACTCACTGACTGAGCTGTATCCATTCTCCCAAACCACAATATTTTTAAAACTACCAACGATAAGTAAGATTAAATGCAAAGGTAAGTAAATTGTTCAAAATCATTTTTTAAAAATCCAGAAATTTAAACAATTGATATCATATTTAAATAATATAATAGCTCTTTTCCTCCTTGGAAATTTTCATGTTGAACCAATTTGGAAACATATTTCACTTTTCAATTTTGTGTATTTCAAAAGAACGAAGAAGCTCTAAATTGCAGAAACCTTGTCCAATGTTAGAGCAGTACACTGCAACTAGATTAGGTGCCACTGAAAGGATATATCAGCTGAAAAAGGAGAGAAGTGCCTGGTATATATGATGGATACTGGGAACTCTGTGCAGAGCAGGGTCATTTGGATCCCCGGCCCAATGCGCATCACTAAGACTGCAATACCTAAGGCTGTGGCATCTGAGGCTGCACAATGAGTTCTTTGAGCCCCTCAGCAGCCCCATGGACCCTTGCCTGCTCATGTGCTGTCCCTTTGTGTGCCTCCTTCAGTTGTGGATTAGCTCTTTGGTTTCACTGTTGAAAGGAGGAGAGAATGCCTTGCTGTCTCATTACTTTTGTTTTTGAAGAATGGAGTGTACTGTGATAGCAGACCACCTCCACTCTGGACCTCCCAGGGGACTTTTTCTGGAGTAGAAAATGCTGGAGGAATCAGACTAGAACTCCTGCTCTACTTAGCCAAACCTGATTTCTTTGGCACCATTCCATAAGAATCACTGTAACAGCTTTCTGAAATTTCTAACTTCACATTTTCCCTGAAAGTTAAATCTAGAAATAATGTCATTTAATGTTATTTAATCTATTTTAAAAAATTATAATTAAAGGAAATAAGCTTTAATGTAAAAACATTTTATATGCCTTTGCAATATGTTAAGATGTGTTTGAATGTGAAACAGAGGTTTTCCAATTTGAATTGTTTATGGAGTAGCTATGATATAACAAGAAGATTAGAATGTACCACATTAATGTAAGATGTTATTAATAGGGGAAAATGTGAGGAGGGGAAGGGGTGGGTTATATGGGGATCCCTATACTTTCAATGTAACATTAGTCATCTAAAAGTTTCCTGAAAATAAAGTTTATTGTTATAAAAAAAGAAAGAAGATATATATAATACTCTTGTCTTTCAGGAATTCATTTATTTACAGATCCAAAACTTCAAGCAATCGATAATTATAGGTAAGCTTATATATTCTAAATTTTTACCTCTAATTTTATTTTATATTAACTTAAAAATCAAGTTTTGATTTGAACAATCTTAGTTATAACTACTATAATATATGACTTTAATAAAAAATTATAAGTGATTAGATTTGCTAGGGCAATACAAGTATGTAAATACAAGCTGTAAAATAAGCCTATAAACTTTGCAGAACAAAGCCAGGTTGTTTGCTGAGTCATACACCACCAGGGAGGGTTTTTGAATATTATATAGGACTCAGATCATAACATGTCTTCTATGTCTGCCATTCACATTATATTTTCAATTACATACCAAGAATTTAGTGCCATACCTTATTTTATATTTTTATTAAAAGGGGGAATTTAAAAGTATGCACTTTAGAGCAAAATTCAACCAAACAATTTTAAGCTATTTAAGCAGACAATTTAATGGATATAGGCAAAAATGAATAGATGTAGATACTGTGTGTTTGAATTCTACTTGGAGAATAAGAATTTTAAAACAATTATGATGGTGACAAAAATATTACAGTACATGTAAATGTCAGAAAATATCTGCTTTCATAGTAATAACTGCAATCAGATTTAACTAATATTCTTAACTGGCATTATTATAGTCTAAGTAGTTTTCATACACTAATGTTGTCAAATTTTTCAGGGCACAGGATTCTGGAACTCAGTATTCAACTCCTCATATATTTAATGGGAGAAATTCCTGATCCCTAGCGCAAAGCATGCATGGCTCCCTTGCCACTATGCTTAGTATTCCCTGGAACCAAAGCACAGCTTTAAAAGAATAAGGTCATGGGCTCCATGGGTATATTCATTTGCCATTTGGCTATTCATATGTGGGTCGAGCCCTGAATCTCAGCAGGGCTGCAGCCAACACCTACTCTCCAGTTCACCAGACTCACCCAGGACAACTAATAAAGTGATAATGATGGATAACCCGAACCCAAAAAGCAAAGCACTCCTATAACTGCAAGTTAAACAGTTCCTTCCATCTGCTCCATAAGATTTAAGTTCCCTCTCAAAATGAATTTTCAAACACTGACTAGCATCTCAGGGTAGGTGGTTAGTGCTCATAACCTGTGAGCCTCACTAAGATAGTAGAGACCTGGTGGCAATTCCATCAGGTTTTATAGTGGGATGATTTGATTACCCATGGAATGGTCTTTCCATCTGCCCAAAGGTTATAAAGCTGGGCTTTTAGTGTATCCTGAGCTAAAGCTGAACAGAGGAAATAGGCTGAGAGTGTCAACATTTATTAGGTAAAACTTCTACTGAATTATCCCATCTTAATGTGTTAAAAGTACCCCCCAAATATGCACCTAATTAGTTTTTAATTAATATTGTTAGAGAAGTTGTAGATTTACAGACATATGCATAAAATATATAAAATACAGAGTTCCCATACATCATCCTATTAGTGAGGTATGTTTGTTATAATTCATGAAAAGACCATTTTTATAATTGTACTGTTAAGTATAGTCTATAATTAATAAAATTCAGTGTGTTGTACAGAACTAGGTGGCTTCATTTAATGCCTATTCTAGTAAAAATATGTGACCTAAAATATCCCGTTTTAACCTCCTTCACATATATAAGCCAGTGCTGTTTATTACATTCACAATATGGTGCTACAATTGCCTCTATCCACTGCCAAATCTTACAATCGACCCCAAAAATTCTTTACAATTTAAGTTCTCTTTTCCCAAGCTGAACCCAACCCCTAGTAACCTATATTCTAGTTTTGGACTCTATGAGCATGTTAATTCTAATTTTTAGTGGTTTGAAATGGTACCTTAATGTGGTAATGTGGTGCTTTTTCTTGTTTGTTTGTTTGTTCTTGTTGTTTCTGTTATATTTTAGGAAGTACCAGGGATTGAACCTGTGACCTCATACATGAGAAGCATGAGCTCAACCACTGAGCTATATCCACTCCCACATTAAGGGGTGGTTTGACTTTTTATATAGGATTTCTTTATATATTCTGGATAATTAACCCTTATCAGATACATGGTTTCCAAATATTTTACAATGTATAGGTTGTCATTTTAACTTCATGATACTATCCTTTGAGGCACACAAGTTTTAATTTTGATGATGTCCCATTTATTTTTTTTTTCATTTGTTGCTTGTATTTTGGATGAAAAGTCTAACACAATGTCCTGAGGAAAACATACAGAAACCAATTAAAACAGGCATGATTTACTTGTTTCTGGATCTCCCAGCACAATTGGTTCAACCTTTCCACAACATTAAATAACCAAAACCAAAATCCTACCCAGATCTCCATGATAACCATGATATTTCTAGGATCTCCGAGAAGGGAAAGGGCATGAGTGGAAAGGGGATTTTGTTTTCCTAGAACTTTATAATCAAAATTCTAACTACAGTTTATTACTATTTTATCTCCTGAAGTTGCTCCCGTTTTTCTGACTACCTCAAAATGTGATCCTCCATTCCCCACGACACTACTAACAATGGAGCTGTTGTAAACTATAACATTCTCACACTTTATGTACACTGGCAGAGAATGGCAGCATGTTAGTACACCAAACAAAAATTCAGGGCGAAATGTGGTTTCTAAACCCTCTTTGACCAGCAATCTCTTATTAATGACCATGTTTCCTTTTGGGTCCTGGCCTAAATACATTGCTATTCTTTTATCACCCATCCTATTATTTTCTAAAATAGAATTACCAGAAAACATTCCAAATTCATTTTACTTTATTATGCAAAATAATTCATTTTTATATTTTGGCCAATCATTTCTTTACTATATTAACCCTACAATCTTCTTCAGTCCCAGAAAAGGAAAGTACAAACTGTTTGTATAATAAAAAACAGCAAAATGGAGAGTAATTCATGTAACTGCCTGGAAGAAGTATAGTCAATTTCAAAATAGAAATGTTTTATCCTATGTCATATCTACAGGAATATAAAATAATATTAAAATTAAAGTATACTAGGAGAAGCACCACATTTGAATTCAGGACCTTAGATTTACTCTAGGCTTTTTCACTGAGAGCTGCGTGACTTTAAATAAGGCATTTACCTTATTTTCACTTTACAATAAATATATATTGACCATCTACTATGTATTTGTTTAAGTACAAATTTAAAAATAATTAATTTGGAAAAGAAGCAAAGTGCATAGTATTACCTCTGCAAAATGGGCTGACTCCTGAAAAGCTTTATGAAACCTTCATTTCAGTAAATCACTGGCATTTGAAGGAGATATATTCCTGCTTAGAGAAGGATGGAAACACAGGAATGGAGGAATATTTTTTGATTCATGCTTTGAATGATACATTACAACAGGCATACCCGAGTAGACCGGCTTCAATGACAAAATGTCTCCCTAGTGTTATTGCAATCCATCATTGCAGAATGATTAATCATAATTCAGGAGATAAAAAAAAAAAGTTCACATAAACAATGAATAAACGGATGAATAAATTCATTACTTAACATTATTATCAAACAGGAATAGAAGAAAATATTGTAAAAATGGTGAGGAAAAGAAGAATAGGGGAAACGGACTTTGGCCCAGTGGTTAGGGCGTCCGTCTACCACATGGGAGGCCCGCGGTTCAAGCCCCGGGCCTCCTTGGCCCGTGTGGAGCTGGCCCGTGCGCAGTGCTGATGCGTGCAGGGAGTGCCGTGCTACACAGGGGTGTCCCCCGCGTGGGGGAGCCCCATGCGCAAGGAGTGCACCCATGGGGAGAGCCGCCCAGCGCGAAGGAGGGGGCAGCCTGCCAAGGAATGGCGCCGCCCACACTTCCCCTGCTGCTGATGACAACAGAAGCGGACAAGGAAACAAGGCGCGGCAGGGAGACGCAGAGAACAGACAACCGGGGAAGGGGAGGGGAATTAAATAAATAAAAAATAAATCTTTAAAAAAAAAAAAAAAAAAAAAGAAGAAGAATTACACCAAAGTATATGGAAATAAATTAGTGAGGTAATTGCCAAATTTTCCTCAGCATGATAATAAAGAAAAGCATATGAAAACTGTAACCTAATATACTATAATAAACACAGTAAATCTCCTTGTCCTGAAACTACCTAAAGAGGAGATACTATTTGTGATCAAAATTTTCTCCTAATCAGGGTTTGGCTCATGGCAAGTTTAACATCTTTATTCCTTAAGCTGTATAATAAGGGGTTCATCATGGGAACCACATTAGTGTAAAAGACAGATGAGATTTTCCCCTCATTCATAAACCTGGAAGAAGATGGCTGGAGATACATAAATGAAAATGACCCAAAGAAAAGAGAAATAGCAGCTATGTGGGAACTGCAAGTGCGGAAGGCTTTGGACCTACCCTCATTAGAATTCATGTGGAGAATGCTGTAGAGAATGAAAGCATATGAAAAAAAGATGGTGACACTGGGCACAAAGATGTTGATGCTTCCCACAATGAACACCACTAGCTCATTTACATAGGTGCTCGTGCAGGAGAGCTGGAGTACAGGGAGGATGTCACAGAAATAATGGTTGATGATATTAGCATCACAGAAGGTCAGTCTCAGCAGGCATCCCGTGTGAGCCATAGCACCAGAAAATGCCATCAAGTATGAACCAAATATAAGATTGAAACACACTTTAGGGGACATGGCAATGTTATACAAAAGTGGATTGCAAATGGCTACATAGCGATCATAGGCCATTGATGTCAGCATATAGCACTCAGAGATGGCAAAAAAGCAGAAAAAGAAGAACTGGGTCATGCATCCCTGGTAGGAGATAATATTCTTCTTTGATAAGAAGTTCATCAGCATTTTGGGTGTGAAAACAGAAGAATAACAGATGTCTATGAAGGACAAGTTAAAGAGGAAAAAATACATAGGGGTATGAAGGTGGGGATTCAGCCCAATTAGAGTTATCAAGCCCAAGTTTCCCATCAGGGTGATAATATACATTGTTAGAAACAGAACAAACAGAGGGAGTTGAAGATCTGGCTGGTCTGTTAATCCCACCAGTATAAATTCAGTCACAAGAGAGCTATTTCCTGAAGCCATTCTGCTGTGGGGGATCTGTGGGAACAAGAGAAAAGTTTCACATTAGAGGCGGACCCAGTTCTTCCCAGGATGTCTCCTCCCACATGAGTTGGCTATGTGTTGGGAATGTCTGAGACTAGCCCCGCATGGAACGATGGAGTATGCTTTCACCTTTGTTACAAAGTGACACTGAATTCCCCCTATTTGAGTTCTTAAATCTATTTATAGTTTTGAGCACCTACATCTTACCCCACATTATGAAGTCAAGTGCTGCCATAGGAAAACAAGTCAGTTGGAAAAGCAAAGGAAAACAGAAAAGGAAGATATGCCAGGACAGTATCCTCTCTCATATAATCATTCCTTTATTTATATAAGCCCTCTCCTCAATGGTAAACTGGATGCAGAGGCACTGGCATACTGGATCTGACCTCTCATGCAGATAGACACTTAGTATATGAACCAGGAACATATTTTCCAGTTCAAAACTAAGGGTCTAAGGGACCTGAGTCTAAGCTGCTAGATTAGCTCCCCATGTCATAGAGAAAAAGCAGTATATAGAGAAGTGAAAGTCTCCATAGAGAGGGAACTTATATACCTAGATATGGGAACTAAGGCTCTACATCTATGAACACTCTCTGCTGCCCCCTCACACAGATTGTTCCACCAGATTCGCTTGCATTTCAGGAGTACACCATGTGGGAGACAAAGCAGCATTTCTTAATCCCTGAATTTCCCTCTCAAAATAAGGAGGACATATACAAATGGAATTCAGGAACTCACCCTCTCTAGAATAGAAAACCTCTGGGTTTCCTGATCGTGTTTTTTTTTCAATAGCAATTTCAAACTGAGATTCTGGTCCCTTTGATTCCAAGAAATGCAGGACAGATTAATTACCAATTTGCCTTGGAAATCATATGGAGCTATAGAGCAAACCTTCTCGTGTTTTCTGTGAGACCCCTCAACCATCAGATGAAAATGAACATTCCTTTAGCGAAGATATAGAAGGTTTAATATTGGCTTAATAATACAATGCACTTGATTATAAACAGGTTGGTAACTTGCTCAGTTTCATCTTTAGGGAATAGATTCTGTGTGTAATGGGGAAATAAGGGGATTGTAGTTACACCCTAGACTATGACATGTCTTCAGTTCTTTAGGGAGTCAATATTTTCCTCAAGTTTTCATTTCCCTCTAGGGATTATACATCCCCCAATGCAGAGTTAAAACTCCCATATCCCTACAGTTTTCTATGTAACTATTTTCTTTCCTTCTTTCTTCCCATTAAATATGTAGTATTTTCACATCAGTTCTACCAATATTGTTCTTTATTTTTTCATTAGAATGTTCTCAAGGATTACAGTAACTGACTTCAATGTCTCTTTTGGTATATTTCCAAATATTTTAAAATTCCTTGTCTTCCTTCCAGTGTCATCATTTATAAATACCTACTGGATAGTTCTACCTGAATTTCCCATGAGTTCTTAAACACAACATTTCAGTAACTGTTGTCAACAATTTCTTCTCAACATAATAGTTAAGAATTTGGACTGTGGAGATAGAGAATGTGTTCTTGATTCTTACCCCCATAATTAGTATCTCTATCACTTTAAGCAAGCTACTTAAATTCTATCTGCCTCAGAGAGTTGGTAAGATAGGGAGAGGAATAATTGCATCTCTTTCATTATGTAGTGATGTTAATTGAGCTGATGTTAGTCAAGTGCATATGAGGGCATATGGTAAATAGTTAATAAAAATCACCTGTCACGATTTAAGTTCTCATACCTTCCACTAGATGTTCCATCATAACACTCAACAGACATTATTCTTTCTTTTCATCTTTGTGCTCTTCTATAAACTATAAGCTATGTAAGTAGAAATATCTATTCTGTCTTATTTAGTATTTACTCCTGGTGCTAACTCCAGTAGAGGTACATAGCAGGGACTCAATAATATTTGTGAAAATTAAGTTTTTCTTTGCTTGAGAACCTTTAGCATATATTCCCATATCTCACAGACTAAGCAATAGAGTCTAACACCACAGGATCCTCCATCCATTCTCACAGCTATCACCCAAATTCAGGAAATTTTTGGTTTTAGCTGACCTGCATTACTGAACTGCAGTGGCTTCTGAACATTACTCTAGAATTTCCCACATACTCTACTTCAGTGATATAGGCACTGCTGCTAGAATAATCACTGAAAATGCAGCTCTGTCTCTTCCTAGTTCAAGACCACGCAGTGTTTTTATTATCAACTTTGTAGTTGAAGCTTATAATAAAAGTGTAAGTCTCCAAAACTATCATTTTGCTTTGATTAAACTTTAAGAAGAAATTAAGAATTCTGGGAAGTTGGAGGATTAGAGAGACACAGAACACACTTCTCTCCCAGAAAAATAGAGGGACAGGCAGAACCTATCCAGAAAGCTGTTCCAGGGCTTAGAGTACCACTGGAGGGCTGAACACCACCCAGAATAGAGGGGAGAAAAAAAGGAGATTCGATGGGAAGGTCTGTGAGTAAATGTGAAGCTGCAGCTGCTGTCACCCAACCTCCCCCCGCCCCCCCAGAGCAGACAGTATTGAGTCCTCTGGCCCTGGGCTGGTGGCTCCAGGGTGTCACAGGAGTCCATCTCCCCTGGCCTATGGCCAGTTTAGCTCTTGGTAAACAAATTTAGCTACTCTGTCCCATGAGACACAGCCTTCCAGGCAAGTGGGGCTCAACCATTGTTTGCCCTGGGAGCTGGCAGGGAACTAAAGAGATCCTACCTTCTCAAACACCCTCTGTACAGACATGGACTGATTGCTGATAATGCAGAGGAAAATGGAATATTTCCTTCCCAGGAAAAGGGAAGGGGTGGCCAGTCAAGTGAGGAGAGCAGTTTCTGAGAAAGTTTGACTTGTCAGTCTTGGCTCTGAAGAGCTGATGAGGGAGAAATCTCCATCACATTGTTTCCACACTCCTGCCACATCTGAGTTACAATATGCACATTCCAAACAGGGATTCAGCAGAGAGGTCTACAAAGAGTACCACCTATTGGCTGATCAAGGAAATGCATGCAAGTCTTATAAAAGTAAATTTTAAAATAAAGCATTTTCAAGCCTTAACAGCCTCCCACCATAAGGCCCTTAGAAACTGGTCTGCAACTTGTTACTGAACCCATGGTCCTGATTTGAGCAACTAAACAGGGACACTCCTAAAGACCTAGAACAAGTTGAACCAAGAATCAAAGAACAGTGGTAACACACAGCCACCCACCACTATATCCCTATGCAACGGAGAGAAACTGAGCATTAGAGTAAACTCACCATGATAGATGAACAGACATCATAAAAAAGTAACAGCCATACTAAGAAAAAGGAGGACATGGCTCAGGCAAAGTATTAATAACAAATCAAAGTATGAGATGAGACACAGGATTTGAGATAACTAATCAATGATGTTTATACAAATCCCCTAAATCAAATCAAGAAGTTGAAAGAAAATATGGCTTAAGAGATAAAGGACATCAAGAAAACATTAGGCAAGCACAAAGAAGAATTTGAAAACTTGAATAGAAAAATAACAGAGTTTATGGGAAATACAACACAATAGGTGCAGTTAAAACATATTAGAGGAGAACCAGCAAGATGGAGGCAGAGTAAGAATCTCCTAGAGTCAGCTCCTGCTACAGGGCAGTAGCAAACACCCACTGCTCTCTGGAGCTAGCTGAAGCACCTGTTTGCATGTCCCAGAAGACCAGAAGAGCATCCTGCAACATCCTTGAAGGAGTGGAAGGAGTCATCTGCAGAGAAGACTCATAAGTAGAGTGCTCCACACCCCAGAGGTCCGTGCCCATCCTCCACTGGAAGCACAAGCCACCTCGAAGCAGTTCCACAGCTGGAATTGAAAGCTCTACTTCCCCAAAATGGGGGAGGAAGAGATGGTTGGGCACCAATTTCAGCTACTGATGAGTAAATTCAGTGGGCTACAGTATAATCCTGAGAACACCTAAAGTTTGAGTCTGTCCAAGTTAGAAAGAAGCTGGGAGCCACCATCTTAACTCCGCACCTGGCATGAGGGGAAGTGGGGCAGAATGAAAATCCCAGTGTTGGTGGTGGCTGGTTTCTTTCCATCCAGATCATACTGCAGCTCTAGCCTAGGCCCCAGTGCCGCCTCCAGCAGGGAGGAAGTTGCAGGGACCTGAGGCAACCTCTCTGGGATTACCATTCAAGCCACGGAGGCTGGTAATTATACTAGGCACAAGCCGCCCCAGGAGTTGCTCTGTGATGGGAATTGGAAGCTCCATTTCCCAGAAACAGGGGAGAAGGAGATGGATGGCTGCCAATTTCAACTATTTATTGGGAGACTTTGCTGGCTAAGAGATAACCCTGGGAACAGCTGGGGTGAGAACCAGCCCAAGTCAGAAAGAGGCCGGCCAGTAGCCACCACTCTGACTCCACCACCAGCTGAGGGGAAGTGGGGCTGACAGTTTTTTTCCTGCAGATCAGCCTGCAGCCTGCCTAGGCTTCAGCCCTGCCTCTGGCAGGGAGAATGCTGCAGAGCCCTGCACAAGCCTATACATGTAATTGCAGTTAATTTTGGCCAGCATAGAGTGAAAATCAGAAGTCTAATAGGGCAACTGCAGTTATCTTGGACCCTCACTGTGTAGACTGCTGTCCACACCTGGAGCTCCACTCCCATACCAGGCAGGGGAGGATGGGGTATGAAGCTTCATCAGTCTCTCTGGGCAACTACAGTTGAGGCCTGCACTTGGATTATTACACACAGCTGTGACTCTGTCCCTAACCCTGGCAAAGGAGAAAGTTGGAAGAAGCTTCATTGGTCCCTGGTGCAATGAGGGCAGCTTGAGTCTCCACAGCTTATAGCACCAACTACATGTTTGGCTCCTACTGCACAAACAGGAAGGGAGAAAGGATAGGAAGCCCTAAATTAAAGAGAAAACTGCAGCCAGATAAAATACTCTATTAAGCCAGATGCAAAGACATCAACAAAAAATTACAATCCACACCAAGAAACAGGAACCTATGGCCCAGTTACAGGAACAAGATAAGCCTCCTGATAACATAAAGGAGTTGAGACAGCCAGTCATAGGTGTTCAAACAAATTTCCTTAATAAATTCAATGAGATGGCTAAAGAGATCAAGGATATTAAGAAGACACTGAATGAGCACAAAGAAGAATGTGAAAGCATACATAGAATAAAAGCAGATCTTATAGGAATAAAAGGTGCAATCAATGAAATTAAAAAACGATGGAATCATGTAATAGCAGATTTGAGGAGGCAGAGAAAGGATTGTCAAGCTTGAAGAAATTGCTTCTGAAAGTGAACATACAAAAGAAGAAATGAAGAAAAGAATGGAAAAAGTTGAACAAGGTCTCAGGGAACTAAATGACAGCAAAAACATGCAAACATATGTGTCATGGGTGTCCTAGAAGGAGAAGAGAAGGAAAAAGGGGAAGAAGGAATATTTTAAGTAATAATGGTGGAAAATTTCCCAGTCCTATTAAAGGACATAGATATCCCTGTCCAAAAAGCACAATGTACTCCCATCCAAAAAAAAAAAAAAAATCCAAATAGACCAACTCCAAGAAACATACTCATCAAAATGTCAAAAGCCAAAGACAAGAGAGAATTCTGAGAGCAGCAAGAGAAAAACAATGTATAACATATAAGGGATATCCAATAAGATTAAGTGCTGATTTCTCATGAGAAACCATGGAGGCAAGAAGACAGTGGTCTGAATATATTTAAGATACTGCAAGAGAAAAACTTCCAGCCAAGAATCTTATATCTAGCAACACTGTCTTTCAAAAATGAGGGCAAAATCAGAATATTCACAGATAAACAGAAGCTGAGAGAATTTCTAAGCAAGAGACCAGATTTTCAGGAAATACTGACGGATATGCTAGAGTCTAAAAAGAAAAGACATGATAGAGGGGCCTAGGAGAGAGTCTAGAAATGAAGATTATATCAATAAAAGTAACTAAAATGTCCAAAGAGTGTTGAAAATAAAATATGAAAGATAAAACTCAAATAGCCAGGAATAAACTTAAACAATTATGTAAAGCACTTGTATTCAGAAAACTGCAACTCAATGTTAAAACAAATAAAAAAAGCCCTAAATAATTGGAAGACCATTCCATGCTTATGGATTGGAATACTAAATAGCATTGAGATGTCTATTCTACTCACATTGATATAGAGATTTAATGCAATTCTGATAAAAATTCCACCAGCATTAAAGAAAAAATTGAAAACACAACCATTAAATTTATTTGGAAGGGCAAGGGGTCCCAAATAGCCAGAAACATCATAAAAAGGAAAAGTGAACCCTTATCTCCAGAATTTAAATCATAGTATCTACCTATAGTGTCAAAAACAGAATGGTACTGGCCTAAAGAGAGACACAATTGACCAATGGAACCAAATTTATGGTTCACAAACAGATCATCAACGTTATGGTCAAGCAATTATTGACTAGCCTGCCAAAGTCACACAGCTCGGGCAGAACAATCCATTCAACAAAAGGTGCTGAAAGAATTGGATATCCATAGCTGAAAGAAGGAAAAAGGATGGCTATCTCACATCTTATCCAAAAAATTAACTCAAAATGGATGAAAAAAATAAAAATAAAAGAACCATAAAACTTCTAGAAGAAATTATTAGAAAATATCTTCAAGCCTCGGTGGTAGGATGTGGATTCTTAAAGGAGATATGAGGAGGACTGAGTGGACTACTGATATTTAACGTATGTATACATTTTAATTAGTTTTACTGTAAAATTGTGGAAATATATAGAGTGGATGGTAACACACAGTGAGTAACAGCTAGTTTATAAATGGGGATGTGACTGAAAATGGTAGTCTAATTATTTAAATTTCAATTGACAGAATGCTAGAGAATAATCTAGGAACTGGATAGAACAGTAAACCAAGAGGTGGATGAGAATTCTGGTTGATGGTACAGATGCAAGAGTGTCCTTTGTTAGCTAGAGCAAATGTATATCACTACTGCAGGGTGTTGGGAATGTGGAAAAGCATGGGAAAAATACAGCTGGAGTGACCTATGGACTGTGGTTAGTAGTAATAATATAATATTTTTGCATCTATGTGAAAGATGTACTGTATTGATACTGAGGCAGTATGGAAAATGTGAGCCAAATGTACACTATGGCCATGGTAACAATCAGAGGATATTATTTTATCTGTAGCAAATGACACACCACATTCTGGGGTGTTGATGGAGGGGTGTTGTTTGGGAATTCTGCACATGTGCATGATTGTTTTATAAGTTTACAACTTCTGTCATAGAAAATATATTTAAAAAATAATAATAGGGTGGGATGAGGAAAATACACACCAAATGTAAGAGAAGGACTATGATTAGTATTAAGATTTTGACAAAATTCTTTAATAATTTGTAACAAATGTCTCATGACAATGCAAGGTGTCAGTGGAAGGTTGATGTATGGGACCCCTGTATGTTATGTATGTTTGTTTTTTAAGTTCACAACTGTTACTACACACTTAATTGTCTATGTATGCTCATATATAAATGATATAAAGATAATAATAATAGGATTGTTTGGGGGAAATACTTCATTTAGTAGTAATATTTTGACAATGGTCATTAATCATTAATTAAAAAGATTTAACAACAATGCAAGTTATTGGTGGTAGGGTGAGTTATGAGAGTCTTGTATGATATTATATATGTTTGTTTTGTAAGTTCACAACTATTATTATACATTTATTGTTTATGTATGGTTATGTATGAGTGATATACTTCAGTAAAGTAAAAAAAAAAATTTAAAGAGACTAACCAAGAAGATGGCAGTGGAGTAAGGAGATCGTAGATTCAGCTTCTGCTACAGGGCAGTTAATAAATACCCAGATCTATTTGGAGCTAGCTGAAGCACCTTTTCTGGGGCTCCAGAAGATCAGAAGACCATCCTGCAACATATTAGAAGGAGAAGACTGCCCATCTGCAGAGAAGATTCATAAGTAGAGTACTCCATGCCACAGTGCCCATCCTCCACTGGAGGCATAAGCTGCCTCAGGAGCAGTTCCACGGCTGGAATGGAAAGTTCTGCTTCTCAAAAATGGGGGAGGAGGCAGTTGGGCATCAAGTTCAGCTACTTTAAAGTAAATTCAGTGGGCTGAAATATCATCCTTAGAACAGCTAAAATTTGAGCCTGTCCAAGTCAGAAAGAGGCCAGGACCCATGATTTTAAAACTGCACCTGGCAGAAGGGGAAACGGGGTAGACTGAAAATCACAGTGCTGGTAGGGACCGGCTTCTTTCCATCCACATCAGATTGTAGCTCTAGCCTAAGACAGAGCCTCAACACTTTTGCACCTCAAAGGACTTTGTCAAAAGGGTGAAAATGTAGTCAACTTGATGGGAGAAAATATGTGACAAGCACACATATGGTAAGGTTTTAATATCCATGATATATAAAGGATACAACCCAAAAATAAAGATAAATTATGCTATTAAAGATGGGCAAAAGACAATTGTCCGAAGAAACACAAATAGCAAAGAAACACATGAAAACATGAAAAAATATTCCAACATCACTAGCGATTACAGAACTGAAAATCAAAACTACAATGAGATATCATTTCATACCTTTTAGACTGGCTGCTACTAAAAAGTGAGAAAAGTGTAAATGTTGGAGAGGATGTGGAGAGATAAAAATGCTTATTCACTGTTTGGCAGTTGCTAAGGAAGTGGAATATAGACTTGCCATGAAAATACCATTACTAGATATATATATGCAGAAGAACTGAGTACAGAGACATGGAGAGACAGCTGCACATATTGTTCATAGCAGTGTTATTCATGATTGCCCAAACTTGGAAACAACCCAGGTGTCCATCAAATGACAAATACGTAAACAAATTGTGGTAAATACACAAATTGGAATACAGTGCAGCAGTAAGAAGAAATGAAGCTGTGAAGCATATAACAATATGGATGGCCCTCTAAGACATTATGTTAAGTGAAGCAAGGCAGGCACAAAAAGACAAATACTGTATGGTTGTGCTATTATGAACGAAATATATAATGTAAACTCATGGAGTTAATGTTAGAATATCAGTCAGCAGAAAATAGAATAAGAGTTTAGAATGGAAAGCTGAGGTTTGATATGTGCAGATTTGTAAAAAGTTTGTTTGTAAATCTTTGGAAATGAACAGAAATGGTGAAAGCACATCTGGTGTTTGTAACTAGCAGAGCTATTATATAGGCATGACAGTGGTTGAAAGGTTAAAAGGGAAAGTCTAAGGTCATGTATATTACTAGAAGGAAAGCTTAAAACTGTAACATGGGACTGTATAAGACAGTCAAAGCTCATGTAAAACACAAATATGGGTGACTTTGCATATATAAAACTGTTTTTAAAAAATATATAAATACAAATATTTGAGAAAGTAGGAAAAAGTATAGCAGCTATGTATGGCAGGAAAGCATAGTGAGATTGGGAGATGATGAATTTTGTTTGGTTGTTTTTTATTATTATTATAGTAATAATGAAAGTGCTCATAGAATACCTGAAGTGATGAATGCACAAATATGTGATTACACCAAAATCCATTGATTGTATACTTTGGATGGATTTATGCTTTATTACTATTTCTCAATAAAATTGATTTGATTTAAAAAATTAAAGTCATCCAAATCAGAAAGGAATAAATTGTCACTAATTGCAGATGGCATGATCCTGTACCTAGAAAGTCCTGAAAAACCTACAGAAAAGCTATGAGAGGTAATAAACAATTTCAACAAAGTGGCAAAATATAAAAGCAAAATGCAAAAACTGGTAGTGTTTCTATATACTAGTAATGAGCAATCTAAGGAGAAAATGGGGGGGGGGGGATTCCATTTACAATAGCAATTTAAAGAATCAAACATCTCAGAATAAACTTAACCAAGGATGTATAAACCCTGTATTCAGAAAAAAAATACAAACATGGTAAAGGAAATCAAAGAAGACCTACATAAATGGAAGGACATTCCTTGTTCATGAATTGGAAAGACTAAATAGCATGAAGATGTCAATCCTATCCAAAGCAACTTTGAGATTCATCAAAATCCAAATTGAAATTCCAACAATCCACATTGCAGAAATAGAAAAGTCAATTATCTAAATTTTTTGGAAGAGTAAGCAGCCCTGGATAACCAAAGACATCTTCTAAGAGAAGAATGAAGTCGGAGAACTCTCATTTCCTGACTGAAAAGCATATTACAAAGTTACAGTTGTAAGAACAGCATGGTACTGGCATAAAGGTAGACATACTCACCAATAGAATCAAATTGGGAGTTCAGAAATAGATACATCTATAGCCAATCAATTTTTTTAATACTTAAAAAATTTTAATGCTGTAGACTACATAAATGTTACAATAAAAATATAGGAGATTCCCATATGTCCCACTACCTACCCCTCCCACACTTTCCCACATTAACAACATCCTTCATTAGTGTGGTAAATTTGTTACAATTGATGACACATTTTGGAGTATTGTCACTAAACATGGATTTTACTTTACACTCTGTCCTGCACAATTTTGTAAGTTATGTCAAAATATGTAATGGCCTGTATCCATTATTGCAATGTCCTTCAGGACAATTCCAATACCCTGAAAATGCCCCCCATATTATACCTATTTTCCCTCTCCATCCCCTCAGAACCCCCAGCAGCCACTGCCTCCCCATCAATGATAAAAGTTCTTTCATTTCCAGAATCAAAATAAGGCCATAGTAGAATAACAGTGTCTACTCTAGTAAATTTTTAACAAGTCTGCTAAGACCACCCTATTGGGACAGATGAGCCTTTTCAACAAATGGTGCTGGGAAAACTGGTTATCCATACCTAAAATTATCCTATCTCACATCTTTTACAAAAATGAACTCAAAGTGGCTCAAACACATACATATATTAATAAAAGCTAGATTCATAAAACTCATGGAAGAAAATGTAGGGTAGCATCTTAAAGATCTTGTGGTAGAAGGTGGTTTCTTAGATGTTGTACCCAAAGCATGAGCAATGAGAGAACAAAAAATAGATAAATGGGTCCCTTCAAAATTCAGTGTGCTTGAGCATCGAAAGACTTTGGCAAGAATGTGAAAAGGCAGCCTACTCCATGGGAGAAAATATTTAGTAATCAAGTATCCAATAAGGATTTAATATCCAGGTTATATAAAGAGATCCTACAACCCGATGATAAAAAGACAAGCAACCCATGTAAAAAATGGGCAAAAGACTTGAACAGACACTTTTCCAAAAAGAAAATACAAGTGGTTAAAGAGCACATAAAAGATGCTCCATATCACTAGCTATTAGGGAAATGCAATAAAAAATACAATGAGATAATATTTCATAACTTCTAGAATGGTCACTATTTAAAAAACAGGAAACTACAAATGTTGCAGAGTATGTGGAGTAAGAGCAATGCCACTCCTCAGGAAGCTAAGTATAGAACTGCCATATGGTCCAGCAATCCCACTACAAGGTATAAATTCAGAAGAACTAAAAGAAGCAATGTGAACAAACACTTACACACTGATGTTCATAGAGACATTATTCACAATTGACAAAAGATATTTTATTGCCAACTTTATTTCAAATTCCTCAAAATGAACAGAAAAAGGCAGCTTAACAAATTATGGAAACATGACTCCTAGAAAGAAAGGTCTTTGTCAGGTACTTTTAATTCATCTACTTCCAATTGCTAAACTCAGTTTGTTCCTCTAGTGTTCAGAAAGATGCACAGATGAACAAAGATTAGTTAAATTACATAGTCAAGATCTCCTTATTAAGGAAACAAAGATGGAAACAACTCAAGGGTCCATCCACACATGATTGGATACACATAAAGTACAAAATGTAGATACATACAATTGAATTTTATTTGGCTTTAAGAAGAGATTTAGTCTAGAGGCATGCAAATATGAGCGAACCTTGAGAAAATTATGTTGAGAGACATACTCAAACACAAAGTATGGTTTCACTAGTGTATGAACTATATATAATGAAGAGGAGAGGGAGGAACAAGATGATATTGGTTTAAAAAAGCCCAAATTTGCTCTCTCACAAAAACAACAACAACAACAAACAGCTTAGAAGGGGCAAGATCCTGCCTGAGTGAGCTCTTTTGGGAACCCACAGAGCAGGAGTCTTTGGGACAGGAGTCCTGGAGGGAACAGGACAAAAAGATAAAAAGCCCAAGGGTAAACCGGTGAGTTTCTAACCCCAGCGGCTGGAAGGAGAGGCAGCTAAGCCCCACCCTCAAGGCAAAAAGCCTCTGTGAAATCCCTGACTCCCACCAGCCACTGAGCAGGAGGAAGCGTTCTCTGAAAGTAAGAAGGTTCTGGTGAAGGGTGAAGAGGGGTTCCTTTCTGTGGGTTTGGTTACCTGGACCCCCTTTGAACTTTGGGGAACATATCAGCTGGCAAGAGGTGACTTCAGGTAGAGCAGAGAGGTGAACCTGGGCAGGAAGCCTGATTTACCTAGCTGATTTATGAGAGAGGAACTTTGGCTGTGAGAGGGTGGAGTCAGACAATTCACGAATCCAGTGCCGTAAGTTACCAAAATTCCAACTCTGCTAAGGGAGGTGGGCAATAAGAAGCACTTAATAGCCTTCCAAGGACTATTTGGGGTCACCTGGGCAGAGGGGGAAGTCTGGAACAGGGTTGAGAGTCGTTTCTCTGTGGCGAGTTCAGATACAAGGGTCCCATTTGCATTTCAGGAGGGAACTCAACCTGACCAGGAGAGGTGAGGGGGGATCCAATTACACAGGCTATCACATCCTGCTGCCCTGGGAGAGAAAGCAATAAGATTAGAAAGGGGGCAGGGACAGACAGGCTCCTAATCTGCAGAAATCTACCCAACAGCAGAGTCAAACCTGATGTAGGGAAAGTGACTGGATAGCTCTCTAGCTAACAGGCTCAATGAGAAAGTTTAGTTCTGTGGAGGAGTCTCTGTTTTGAATATATGAGGTCCTGGTTTGACTCCTGGGTCTCCTTAGAGTAGTGATCCAACAGGTTATCAAACATCCAGTTGATACTTTAGGACAGGGAATATATAGACATAATTTTTTTTGTATTAACTTCTCTTAGGTGTCTTATTTTTCTTAAGAAATGTTCCTTTTTAAAATTTAATTTAGTTTACTTGCTAAAACCCAGTTCAAAACCTGCAGAGGGTACCAGCGCAGGGTAATCGATTGATGAACACCAGCAGCCTGAGAAGCTCGACAAGGGCTCACGAGGGAAGGCTGTTTTTCTGAAGTTTTTGTTTCATTGCTTGGATGAGTGGTTTTTTTTTGCTCTTTTCCCCCCTATTTCTTCTGCCACCCCATTTTTAAAAAATTAGGTGCTGCCGTCTTGTTTCTTCTTTGCTGTTTATTCCCCCTCCTTTGTTTCCCCTGTTTTCTCTATACCAATGTTGTCACCCTATGCTATTTCTTTTCCTTCCTTCATCTTCCTATCTTCTGCTTTCTGTTTTTGTTCTTAAATTCCAACTCTATTTAGTCTTCAATGCTTCTCATTTTTATTTCAATCTCCTCAATTCTCTGTTTTCTTTCTTTCTAAAAATTTTTTTCTTACTGTCTTTTCTCTTTCTCTTCTTATTATTCTGGACTTTTAATTCATTCTAGACATTCTCTCTATTTGTTTGTTCATTTCATTGTTTGTACTCCATATTTTTATTCTTATTCCTCTGCACTTCTTATGTAAGATAATTATTCATTTTCCTAGGTCTTACCCAGTTCCTCTTCTAACTTTTACTATTATTATTGCTATTATCCCTTTTCTCTTCTTACCTCTTTCCCTTTCTCCAGACCTAATACTTTTCTTTCAAGGGAACATAGACAACAGCAAGGAAATAGAATAAGAGGAATAAAGTGTCAAAGAGAAAAATTATCACACATACCAAAAAAGCAACTAAATAACCTTAAAGAGAGAAACTAATCAACTGAATAAACCCACCGAGATAAAGAGATGCCTAAACACCAACCAAAAATTATAAACATACTAAGAAACAGGAAGTCATGAACCAGTCCAATGAACAAACTAAAAACCAGGAGAGATTGAGAACATGGAACAATTAATCAGAGCTATCCAAACATATATCATGAGCCAATTAATGAAATGAAGGAAAAGATTGAGGACATTAGGATCACACTGGGAGAACATACTGAAGAAATTGTAAACTTACATAAAAGAAAACAGATACAATGGTGATGAAAGGCATAATCCAAGAAAAAAATACACTGGAAACACATCACAGCAGATTTGAACCAGCAAGAAAAGAATTAGTGATGTGGAAGACAGTACATTTGAAATCAAACAGATAGTATAACAGATAAAAAGATAGAAAAAAATCAAGCATGTACTTAGGGAATTTTTAGTATTACAACACAATACACACAAACATATGCATTATAGGCATCCCAGAGGGTGAAGAGAAGGGAAAGGGGACAGAAGGAGTGTTGGGGGAAATAATAGCTGAAAACTTACCAACCCTATTGAGGGGAATGGATGTACATGTCCAGGAAGTGCAGCATACCCCAAACAGTATAAATCCCAGCAGGGCTACTCCAAGACATATACTTGTCAAATCATCCAATGCTCAAAAGAGAGAATAATAAAAGCAGCAAGAGAAAATAGATCCATCACATACAAAGGACACTCAATAAGATTAAGTGCTGATCTCTCATCTGCAACCACAGAGGCAGAAATGCAGTGGTATGACATAGTTAAGGAGCTAAAAAAAAAAAAAACTGTCAGCCAATAATTCAGTATCCAGCAAAACTGGCATTCAAAAATGATAGAGAATTCAAAATATTCACAGAAGAAGAGAAATTAAAAGAGTATGCCAATAAGAAACCTGCCATTCAAGAAACACTAAGGGGAGTACTGCAGGTTGAAAGGAAAATACATGAAATACTTGGAGGGAAGTGTAAGAAAAAAATTTAAAACACAAAAAGAGAAATAAAAACAACATATGACATACATAAACCCAATGAAAATATGGTTAATATAAGTAATTCCTTGTTAATAATACTACTGAATGTTAATGGAATAAACTCACCAATCAAGAGATACAGTTTGGCAGAATGGAAAAGGAAATATGACCTATCTATATGCTGTTTGCAAGAAACCCACCTTTGATCCGGGTCAAGGAGGCTGAAAGTGAATGGTCATAAAAAATTTTACTAGCAAACAAAAACCAAAAAGGATGGGAGTAGTTATACTAACACTGGGTAAAATAGACCTTAAACGCAAAACTATTTTAAGACACAAAGATGGACACTATATATTAGTAAAAGGGGTACTTTTTCAAGATGAAAGAACAATCATAAACATTTATGCACCTAAGCAGAGAGCCTCAAAAGACATGATCCAAACACTGGTAAAACTGAGTAGAGAAATAGATGTATCTACAATTATGCTGGGGGACTTTAATACACTATTATCACCATTAGACAGAACATCTTGACAAAGAATCAATAAAGAAACAAAGACTTTGAATAATACATTAAAAGATCTGGAACACAACACCCAAATACAGCGGGATACACTTTTTTCTTGAGTAAACATGGATCATTCTCCAAGATAGATGACATGCTAGGCCAAAACAACTCTCAATGAATTCAGAAAGATTGAAATTACATGAAGTAATTTCTCTGACCACAGTGGAAAGAAGCTGGAAATCAGTAAGGGTCAGAGAACCAGGTTAGGCACAAAGATGAGTAAATTAAACAACACACTCTATACAAACACTTTGTGAAGGAGTGAATTACACAAGAGATTAATGAGATTGAATTAGTCATCAAAAACCTTCCAACTAAGAAGAGTCTAGGACCAGAGGGCTTCACAGGTGAATTCTACCAAACATTCTGGAAAGAACTAATAGCAATCTTTCTTAAACTCTTTCAAAATATAGAAGTAGAAGGAACATTGCCTAACTTATTCTATGATGCCAGCATTACTCTAACACGAAAGTCAGGGAAGCCACAAGAAAGAAAAATGACAGACTAATCATTCTAATGAACTTAGATGCTAAAATCCGCAACAAAATACTTGCTAATCGTATTCAACAACATATCAAATGAATTATACACCATGAACAAGTAGGTTTTATCCCTGTTATGCAAGAATGGTTCAACATAAGAAAATCAATCAATGTAACACACCACAAAAATAGATCAAAAGAAAAAAATCACATGATCACCTTCCTAGATGCAGAAAAAGCATTAGACAAAATACAACACTCTTTCCTGATAAAAACACTGCAAAAGATAGGAATAGAAGGAAGCTTCCTCAACATGATAAAGGGTACATATGAAAAACCCACAACTACCATCACATGCAAAGTTGAAATACTAAAACCTTTCTAAGATCAGGACCAAGACAAGGATGTCCGCTATCACAGCCCATTTTTAACATTGTGTTAAAAGTAAGTGCTTGAGCAGTTAGACAAGAAAAAAAAATATAAAAGTCATCCAAATTGGAAAGGAAGAAGTCATAATTTCACTACAAAAACAGATGACATGATACTATACATAGAAAGCCCTGAGAAATCTATATCAAAGCTTCTAGGGATTATAAATGAGTTTAGTAAAGTGGCAGGACATAAGATCAACGCACAAAAATCAGTAGCATTTCTGTACACCATTAATGAGCAATCTGAGAGGAAAATCAATAAAATAAAAACCCTTTTGCTATAGCAACTAAAAGAAACAAATAAATTTAGCTAAAGCTGTAAACTACTCATACACAGAAAATTCTACAACACTGTTAAAGGAAATCAGAGAAGACTTAAATAAATAGAAGAACATTCCCTGCTCATGGAATAGAAGTCTAAACATCATTAAGATGTTTATCCTACCCAAACTGATCTACATGTTTAATGCAATATCAATAAATGCAACACAGCATTTTTTTTTAACCAAATTGGAAAAACTAACTATGAAATTTATTTGGAAGGGCAAGAGGCCCCAAGTAGCCAAATATATATTGAAAAAGAAAAATGAAATTGAAGGAATCACACTACCTGACTTTAAAACACACTACAAAGTTACAATGGTCAAACCGCATGGTATTCCCACAAGGATAGACATACTAACCAATGGAACCAAATAGATCCTCTCACATACAGTCATCTGATATCTGACAAGGCCACAAAGCCCACTCAACTGGGAGAGAATGACCTCTTCAACAAATGGTGGTTGGAGAACTGGATATCCATATGCAAAATAATGATAGAGTATGGAAAATTGGATATCCATGTGCAAAAAATGAGAGAGGAACACCATCTCACACCTTATACAAAAATCAACTCAAGATGGATCGAAGAGCTAAATATAAAAGCCAAGAACATAAAGACCTCAGAAGATAATATAGGAAAGCAACTATAAGACCTTGTAATAGGAAACAGTTTCATGAACTTCACACCCAAAGCAAGAACAGTGAAAGAAAAAATAGATAAGTGGGATCTCCTTAAAATTTAAAAAAAAAAGCACTTCAAAGGAGTTTATCAAGAATGTGAAAAGACAGCCTACACAATGGGAGAAAATATGTGGTAACCATATATCTAATAGGTGCCTAATATCCAGCATATATAAAATATCTTGAAAATAAAAAGTCAAACCACCCATTTTTTTTCATATCCAAAATATAGAGATTTATTTAGGAATGTAGCATTGTCATACAAAGAAATATTTAGCAACTGTTTGTTTTGATATAGGAACCAAAAGCATTCTATGCAGCCCTGAGGCAAGACTGGCCAGACAAAAGTGCCTCAAGTTTTGGTGCCAAACTCCTATAAAATATCTTACCTGATATTAACTGAATATCAGGTAAATTAACTGAATCATTGAATAGAGGAAAAATATATGCCTAGGTCATATATAATTTGAGTTTTTGGAGATATATATTATGTATATAAATTATATATGTGCATTCTTTCTTTTCGAGATATATAGTTATGTTAATATATATCGTCAAAAGCTGAAATTACAAAATCACATCCAATCAGTGTCTTTTTGAGGAATGCTAATGATTTTGGATTCTGTCTCACGATAAAAATTCTTCACACTGATAATACAATTAGTGATATTGGCTGAAAAGGTGCATGAGATGTGGAATCAGACAAACCTGGGTTCAAACTTGGTCTCTGCTGCTTACCTGATGTGTGACTTTGGGTCAATTATTTATCAAGGTCTCTGTGTTTCCGCTATGAAACAAGGATTGTTAGAATTAAATTCTATGATATATTCCAAGAAATTATGCAAAGCCAAGTAAAATTGTCAATAAAGCTGACTTTATCATTTTTATAACTATTGCATGGTTTCTACATAAGATTTGAAGGAAAATTCTTCGAATTATTTCCTTAGCTAGAGCCACTTGGATTTATTTATTTTTTACTTTACTATCTGTTTTCTTTTTTATAGCAACTTTTCTTTTTTAATTCTTTTTTTAAAGATACATAGATCACAAAAAAATGTTACGTTAAAAAATATAAGAGGTTCCCAAATACCCTCCACCCCCCACTACTCCCACATCAACAACCTCTTTCATCATTGTGGCATATTCATTGCGTTTTTTTAATACACTTTGGAGCACTGCTACACCACATGGATTATAGTTTACATTGGAGTTTACACTCTCCCCCAGTCCATTCAGTGGGTTATGGCAGGATATATAATGCCCTGCCTCTGTCCCTGCAATATCATTTAGAACAACTCCAAGTCCCAAAAATGTCCTTACATCACACCTCTTCTTCCCTCTCCCTGCCCCCAGCAACTCCCATGGCCACTGTTTCCACAATAGATCTATAGTAGAATATCAGTAAGTCCACTCTAATCCGTATTTTATTACTCCATCCTGAGGGCCCTGGGCTGGTGATGTCCACTCCACCTCTAAATCAAGAGGGGGCTTAGATCCCACATTGCTGATGGATGTGATTCTCCTGCTTGCAGTAGTAGACACTCTCATTTCCCTGGTGTGATGGTTGACTATCTTCACCTCTATGTTAGCTGACCTGGGTAGTCCAATGAACCAGAGAGTAGGTGCTGCAACTCTACTGGGGTTCAGGGCCCAACTGGCATATGGACAGTCCAGAGATTCAGGTCTTCTGAGTATACACCAACCCCAGTGCCAATCCAAGGTTCAGTAAAAGTGACAGGAGAGGCATGTGCATAAAGGTCACATCTGAGTCCAACCCCATCACACTCAGGAGCAAAAATTTCAAAGTAGGCGCCACTGACAAAGCACCAAACCTCAGAGCCATCTGCCATGACCCTAGAAGGTGTGTGGCTCTGTAGCCCTCAGGAACACCAGGACCTGGGGCTGTATCTACCATGGCTGACTCTGGGATCCTGCTGAGACATACATAAGCATGACCCCTCTGATGACCTCTTGACTCATTTTGAAATATCTTAGCCATATAAACTCATTTGTCTTTACTATTTCCCCTTTTTATTCAAGGTCTTTTTCTAGTGGCATCACCAGTTTGTGATTAGTAGTACTCCCTTAGTTCCAGGCAAGCTTATCCCCAGGAGTCATGTCCCATGCTGGAGGGAAGGCTTACATGCTGAGTTTGGCTTAGAGAATGGCCAGATTTGAGCAACATGGAGGCTCTCAGGAGGTAACTCTTAGGCACCCTGCAGCTCTAGGTTAGTTGAAATTTCAATCACACAGGCTCATAAGCATTGTCATTAGTATCAAGGTCTGATCATTGGACCATCCTTCTCTTCTGGTCTTTGCCCTTGCATGTGGGGGATAGTTGCTGCTTCATTGTGGGATGTGACAGAGCTCCCCTGGCTAGGAACTCAGCACTCCCTCAATTGTTATGTGTAACTCGACCTACTTTGACAATACCCAATGAATATCTGAACATTTTTATATACCCTATAAACATGCCCTGGAGAACTCCCTCCCAACCATGTGTTCCCCATCAATGATACCCCATACCAGTACACCTCCCCTGCCATAGTTGAACCCCTCTGTGATATAAAAATTCTTAAAAAATGAAGTATAATATATTCCCAAACTCAATTAGTAGGAAAATGAAATAGTAATGATAGGTTTAAAATTAGAAATAGAATACATACTAATTTAGAGAAACTAAAATAAAGTAAAAATAAATTTAGGTACTAAAAATATGAAAAATACCATGAATTTTGTTTTTGATGTTTTCCCTTTCATCACTGAAATAGGTGTTGCTCTGTATGTACAGTGGCAAGGCGATCTCTTCCATTCTTTCCTCAGTATCTAAACTTTAATTTTTTAATTTTGTCTTCAAAAAGTTTTAAATCACAGTAAAGTCACACATGCAATATAGGGGACTCCCATATACCCAACATCAAACCCTTTCCCCCCCTCCCCAGCAATGATATTTTTACATGTGGATGTTACATTTGCTACAGCTGGGGACAGATATTAAAACATAGCTACTAACCATGGTCCATTATGGTTTCCATTATGGTTTATATTTTAGACTGTACAATTTGCTAAATTTTTAGTTACATTATGGTTTGCATTATGGTTTACATTTTAGATTATATACATTTATAAATTTTTAGTGAAATTTAACATGGCCTATCTTCACTGTTGCACAATATTGTGGAACATTTCCATTGCCCCCCCCAGTGACCCCCTTTTCCATCTATTTTCTTACTCTCTCCCCCTCCCTTGGGGCCCACGGTAATATCCAAGCTTCACTGCTTGAAGGTCAAGATTCACAGATAACTTGCAACAATGCTGAGGGCTTGACACACTAATCTGTATTCCCCAAATAGGAGCCACCAACGCTCTTGAGAGTCACACTTCCCTTTGTTTGAGAACATCAGGCCTCCACAGAATGGGGGTAAAACACGTTCCCACTCTTTTATGGTTCTCCACCCAATGATATAATACACTATGATATGAAAAACCCTCACACACACCCTAGAAGCCTGCTCCAGGTGAACCCTGTACCAGATTCCTTAACAAGAACCTTAAATAAGTAACCTTACCTTATGATATTTTCTAAAGAGTTTTCTCAACATTATAGTTTCAACCACATACCTGATGATCTCCCACGTTCATCTGCTCCCCTAGCCACTCCACCACCCCCCCCCCCAAGATTCCATGGACCATCTGACCATCATCCCAAACTTAGGCCCCCTCAAGCCTGCAAAGCCCCACCCAATATTATCCCCATGCCCCCGTCTTATTGCTTCACTGTACAACTACTTACCTCCATATTATCATAGATTTCACCCATGTAGGCATCAGCTCACAACCTTCCTCTCCCCCTCAATTTCCTGTAAGCCTATTGTCCAGTCTCTATTTCTCTGAGACAACTTGATTTGCTTAATTCATATCAGAGGGGTCATGTAGTGTTTGTCCTTCAGTGCTTGGCTTGCTTCATTCAACGTAAGGTCCTCAAGATTCGTCCTTGTTATCCCATGTGTTATTACTGTGTTCCTCCTTACAGCTGAGTAGTATTCCATTGTATGTATATACCACATTTTGTTTATCTATTCATCTTTTGATTGTAATTTGGAAACAGCCCATGTTAAAAAATGGGCAAATGACTTGAACAGACACTTCTCCAAAAAAGAAATACAAATGGCTAAAAAACACATGAAAAGATGCTCAACATCACTAGCTATTAGGGAAATGCAAATCAAAACTACAATGAGATATCATCTTATACCCATTAGACTGGCAGCCATTAATTAACAGAGGATTACAAGTGTTGGAGCTAATGTGGAAGAATGAGAACACTCGTCCATTGCTGGTGGGAATGTAGAATGGTGCAATCATTGTGGAGGACGGTTTGGCTGCTTCTAAAAACTAACTATAGATCTGCCATATGACCCAGCAATTCCACTGTGGGTATATACCCAGAATAATTGAAAGCAAGTATGTGCAGATAACCATTTTGTTATAGTGTGTTGTATCAGTAGGTGGAGACCCACATAATGAGCAGGGAGAAATTGGACTGCCATCCTGGGGAGGCTCAATATTTTCTCAAACAGAGGTGTGGGCTTCTCTCAAGAGCATGGACAGTTCCTAATAGGGGAGGACAGACTAGTGTGTCAAGCCCTCAGTGTTGTTGCAAGTAACTATGAATCTTGTTCTTCAAGGAGTGAAGCCTTGTGGTCACTGTGGAGACTGGAGGGAGGGGGAGGAAGGAATAAAATAGATGAAAGAGGGTATTTAGGGGGCAATGGAAGTGTTCTGCATGATCTTACAATGATGTATGCAGGCCATGTTAAAGTTCATAAATAATTATAAAAGTGTATGTTCTAAAACGTAAACCATAATGTAAACCATTGACCATGGTTGATAGCTAATTTTCAATATTCATATATCAGTAATAACAAATGAACCATCCACATATAAAAAGGTTATTTATATGGAAAGGAGGAAAAGGGGGAGGATATTGGGTATATGGGAATCTCTTATATTCTGAATGCGACTTTATTGTGACCTAAAATTTCTTTGAAGACAAAATGGAAAAAAGTAAGATACTGGGGAAGAAATGGAAGAAAATGCCACTGTATGTATAGGACAACAGATATTACAGTGATGAAAGGCAAAACATCAAAAAAACTTTAATATTTTTCATTACTTTTTAATATCTCAATTTTGTTATAGTTTTTCTAAATTATTATGTATTTTATTTCTTATGTTTAAACATATAATTATTATTTTATTTTCCTATTAATTTTATTTGGTGATATTCTTGGCTTCATTTTTTAAGAAAATGGATCACAGAAGGTTTACAACTGTGGCAAGGGAGGATCATTGGTGTGGGGTGTCAGCGATGGGGGATATATGGGAAGAAGTTCACCAGGGCATATATGTGAGGTAAATAAATGTGTTCACATGTTCATGGGGCATTGCCACATGCACAATAACTGAAAGAATATTGAATCCCATCCTGGGGACCTCTGTCACATTCTCTAATGGAACAGCAACAATCCCCCAAGTACAGGGGCAATGACTAGTGAAGAATGATGGTCCATTGATGGGCCCTTGATTTTGATGACTGTTTACAAGACTTTGCTCTTGAAATAGCAGCTTAGCCTAGCATTGTAGGGTGACTAAGAGTTACCTCTTGAAAGCCTACATGTTACTCAACTGTGGCCTCTCCCTAAGCCAAATTCAGCTTATAAATGCATTACCTTCCACCCAGTGTGGGACATAATGCCCAGGGATGAGCCACCCTGGCATTGAAGGATTTCTACCAAGCACCAACTAGCAATGCACCTGAAAAGAGACCTTAAATAAAAAGGGGAAAGGCTAATGACAAATGGGTTTATATGACTAAACCACTTCAAAGTGAGTTGGTAGGTCATTCCAGAGGTAATGCTTATGCATGTCTCAGCAGGATCTCTTAGACTGCCAAAGTAGATACTACCCGAAAATAGTGGGCCTCCTCAGGAATCTGGAGACACCCACGTTCTACACTCTTGGCAGATAGCTCCGTAATCTGATGCCTTGCCAGTGGACCCTTCTTTGGAGTTTGTACTACCAAGTGTGACAGAATTGGATTCAGTTGTGACTTCTCTACACATGCCTCTTCTGTTCTTTCTATTTGAACTTATAGTTGGTGCTGGAGTTGGTAGGTGTACATCCAGGAGACCTGAATCTTTGGGTTGTCCATGCACCAGCTGGGTCCTGTGACTCAGTGGAGCTGCAACATCTACTCTCTAGTTCATGGGACTCACTCAGGACAACAAGAAGGTTAGGATGGATAACCAGCATGCCAAGGAACTGAGGGAATCTACAACTGCTAGTAAGTAAGTCCCATCCAGCACCTGTAGGGATCTAAGCAACCTCTCAATTAGAGGTAGACTGGGCATCACCATCCCGGAATCCTCAAGATTGGGGAATAAAATATGGAGTAGAGTGGACTTACTGATATTCTATTATAGACTTATTGTAATTCTAGCAATGGAAGTAATTATATCATTGAATCGAAGATAGTGGTCATTGGAGATGCTGAAGTCAGGGAGAGGGAAAAAGAGGTATATTATGAGGGCATTTTTGGGACTTGGAATTGTCCTGAATGACATTGCAATGAGAGATACAGGCCATTATATATCTTGCCATTACCTATAGAATTGAGTGGGAGAGTATAAACTACAATGTTAACTATAATCCATGCTTAGTGGCAATGCCCCTAGACACGTACATCAATTGCTATAAATGTATCACACTAATGAAAGAAGTTGTTAATGTGGGGAAGGGTGGGAGGTGGGGGAGTGGGCTTATGGGAATCCCTTATTTTTTTAATGTAACATTTTATGTAAATGAAGAATCTTTTTTAAAAAATAAAAAATATATTTTAAAAAATATTGTGAACAAAATCATAAAATTAATAGCTCGAATATAGGTCAACAGAAGATAGAATAATTGTAGAGAAAGGAGAGCTGATGCTTAACTTGTGCAGAATTTTAATAAAGTTGATTATAAATGTTTGGAAATGGATAGTGGTGATGTTAGCATATTATAGTGAATATAATTATTAGTTCTGATATGCAGATGTGATTGAAGTTGACAGGAAATTTTAGGATCGGATATGTTGAGAGTATGAAACATGGGACTGTATAACATAATGAACCTTGTTATAGATGATAAGTGTGGTCCAGTAGTACAAATATAAGAATGTTCTTCCATGATTTGGAGCAAATGTGTGTTACTATTATTGGATGTTAATAATATGGTGCTATATGGGAAAAAATATACCCAAAGCAAACTATGGACTATAATGAATAGAAATATATATTCTTTCTTCAATATTAAGAACAAACACTATTATAGTATGTGAAAGAAAACAGACATAAAGTACTAGGTATTGTTTGCCTCCATTCATTTAAAATGTAAATATAAATAAACTCGTAGAGGTGGAATTAGCTTAGCAGTTATGTATGGCAGGAAAAGGATAGAGGACTGAAAGGTGACTGCTAAGGGGAGGAAAACTTTTTTTTGAGTAATGAAAATGCTCTAAATTTGAATGTGGTGATGAATGCACAATTCTGTGATTGTACTGAATGCACAATTCTGTGATTATTTTGAATGTGATGATGAATGCACAATTCTGATCATATACTTTGGATGGATTGCATGGTATGTGAATATATCTCAGTAAAATTGCTTTAAAAATTATGGGGTACACTAAAACAGATATCAATGGAAAAATAACAGCAATGAGCTCTTATGAAATAAGATGAAATATTGAAAAATATGAATTAATGTTTCAGGTTGAAAATATTGAAAATTAAACCAAAGAAAATAAAGAAAGATAAAAGCAGACTTATTTTATTGTGTGAATAGAAAAATTATAGAAATGTTAAAATATTTTAAAATATTATAATTAACCCAATAATAACCCATTAGTTACCCCAATCGAGGAAAATGGAATCAGTTTAAATGTACATTAATAAATAGGTAAGTAGTAAATAACTTTTAAAATAATAAATTTATCAAAGAGAACTATGGAAATAAATTTGTAAACTCATGCAACTTTAGAAAAAATTTTGGCAGTTTTTCAAAAAACTAGGGAGTTACCATGTGATCCAGTGACTTCAGGCTTAAGTATACACAAAAAGAGTTGAAAATGTCTTCACACAAAAACATGCACACAGATGTTCAAGGCAGCATTATTCATAATAGCCAAAAAGTGGAAAAAACCCAAAGGTCCATAAACAGATGAATGGGTTAATAAAATGTGGTGTATCTATAATAAGCATAATATTCATCTATTAAAAAGTCTTTGTCAAGAAACTAAAAAGTTAGCCTTTTCAATAGTGGAAAATATTCGGAAACTGCATATTGGATAAGTGTCTGATATCCATGTTATATAAAGAGGTCATACAACTCAACAATAAAAAGAGAAGCAACCCAATTTAAAAATGGGCAAAAGACTTGAATAGATATTTTTTCAAAAGGGAAATACAAATGGGAAAAGCACCTGAACAAATGTTCAACACCACTAGCTATTAGGGAAAAGCATATCAAAACTAATCACATCTTAAAGAATGAACATTATTTAAAAACAAAACAAAATGAAAAAACAGAACTACAAGGGCTGAAGAGGATGTGGAGAAATAGGAACATTCCTTTACTGTGGGTGGAAATAACAAATGGTACAGCCGCTGTGGAAGACCGTTTGGCCATACCTCAAGAAGCTGAATACAGAACTGCTGTGTGACCCAGCAATCCTGTTACTATGAAAATATTCAGAAGAACTAAAGCAATTGTATTAGTCCGTCAAAGAGGTGCTGATACCAGAAATTGGTTGGTTTTTAGAAAGGGTATTTGTTTGGGGTAGGAGCTTACAGATACCAGGCCATAGCATAAGTTACTTCCCTCACCAAAGTCTATTTGGAGCAAAATGCTTGCCAAGGTCTGCGAGGGTTCAGGCTTCCTGGGTTCCTATGTTCCCAGGGTTTGCTTTTCTTTGGGTTCAAGGTTCCTTTCTTCCTGGGGCTGTTTTCTCTTTCCTCTGTGTGCTGACTTCCCAGGGCTCCAGCTTAAGTCTTCAGCATCAAACTCTGACATCAAAACTTCAACATCAGAAACCCTCAACTCTGTCCTTTGCCATGCCTTTTATCTGTGAGTCCCCACCCACCAAGGAGTGGAGACCCAACGTCCTAATCATAACTCAATCGTGCACAGGTACAGATCAGATTACCAGCATAATCCGATATCTATTTTTGGAATTCATAACCATATCAAACTACTACAGCAAGAATGAGGACTGACATTTGCAAAACAATGTTCATAGCAGCATAATTCACAACTGATAAAATATGGAAACAACCTAAGTAACCATCAACCTAGGAATAAATAAACAAAATATGGTATATACACACAATGGAATATAATGCAGCTATAAGAAGAAATGAAATTAGGATGCATATGACAATATGAATGAACCTTGAGGACATTAGGTTGAATGAAATAAGCCAGACACAAAAGGAGACTATTGTACGGTCTCACTAATATGAACTAAATACAATAAGTAAACTCATGGAGGTAAACTCCAGAGTACAGGTTGCTAGGAGATAGAATGTAGGCTGAAAATGGGAGGTGATCTTAAGTGTAGGTACAATTTTTAATAAGATTTATTGTAAAAATGTGGAAGTGAATAGATCTGATGGTAACACAGTATAGTGAATATAACTAACACTGATTTATAGATGTGATTGTAGCTAAAAGGAGTAGTCTATGGACGTAAATTTCAATTGAATGGAACCTAGAGAATATTCTAGGAACTGTGTAATACAGCGAGTTTGGTGGTAGATGAAGATTGTGGTTAAATAAATATAAGAATGTTCTTTTAAGAAGTGTAAAGAATATGGTAATACATGGAAAAATTACAACTAATATCCCTTATGGACAAGGTTAACAGAAATATTGTAATATTTTTGCAGTAATGACAAAGAAGATATATAAATTTTAAGCGACAACAACAGTAGGACATAAGGGCGCATGGGAGTTTTCATTTAGGAGTAATGAAAACACTTTAAAATTGAGGTGATGACAGCAAAATTTTGTGATGAAAATGGGAGGTACTGAGTGTCCACATTGAATGGAAGGTACACAGCATGGGACTGTGTAACACAGGGAATCCAGTGGTGGATGGTGGACTGTGGCTAACAGAATAAATATGTGAGAATATTTTCTCATGGACTATAACAAATATTTAATACTAATCCAGGGTGTTAATAATTGGGTGGTTGCGGGGGGGAAATATACCAAATGTAAGCTATGGGCTATAATTAGTGATATTTTGATGATGTTCTTTCATAATTTGTAACAAATGTTTCAAAACAATGCAAGTTGATGGAGCTGGGATAAGGTATGGGATCCCTGTATGATGATATACAAGCTTGTTTTGGAAGTTCAGAACTTTAACTGTACACTTCTTGTTTATATATTTTTAGGTATGAATGATGTAATTCAATGAATTTTTTAAAAAGAGAAATAACAATGGTCATGGACTATAAATCATAATTTAAAATAATTATCCATGAATCCATAAATAGTTTCTAATGAATGAATGGATACATGATTGCTAGACAGATATAGAGATGACAGATACAGGTTTAAAGAGAGACAGAGAGCTCTACAGAGAGAGCTGGAGAGATGGCCAGGCAAGCAGTCAGACAGATGGCAGATAGGGAGAAAGGAAAGACTTCATTACAGTAGAATTTCAATTAATGTATGTAGGTTGACAGGTGAAAATAAAACATCACAATTTGAAAATACCCTAAGTAATAATGAATCATTGGTGGATGCTAAAATTAGTGAGCAAAAATGATGAGAAACATGATGTTTGTTTAGCCTCAAAATATATCCCTACAAGATCATGTAAATTACAAAGAGAAAAATAGGTTTATGGTAAAGAAATCTGACCACCTGACCTAAACCAAGTAATCAATCTAAAATTACTGATATGAACTAAGAAAATCTTTGATTTTTTTGCCAAAAATGCATAAACTAAAATTTTGAGAAACTTCATACCAATCCAAACTGAGGAATATTTACAAAGAGATTAGTTAGTATTCTTTTAATGTGTGAAAATCATGCAAGACAAGAGTCTGAAAAACTGTCCCATATTGGAAGAGAAAAAAATACCTAAAAACCACCTGCAATAAACTGTCTTATGCCTCAAAAATGAGGGATCCAATTGGATGAATTGGTAATAGTTAAAACTGTTATAAAGAGTAAGCATTATTAATATTTGGGTTTTGATAATGGTACCGTGGTTAAATAAGAAAGCAGGGGGGAGAGCACAGAGGAATTCTGTACATTATTTATGCAAAATTTTCTGTAAATAAAAAAGTCTAAAATAAAAATCAATTTATTTTAAATGGCATATTTTGGTGAAACACTGTATACCGAAAATCATTAAATTCTCAAGTTACCTGTGCTTTAGTTATTGTTAGTTGTTGCAGATATATTTTATTAAATATTATTTACAAGAATAAACATGTTATTGTTATTGACACAATATAATCCAATTCAACAACTATTTTCTGGTCCACCCAGAATGTCTGACATTCTAAATATATAAAGCAGTGAAAGCACTGGAGAAATAAACTATAGCCTCTAGCCTGCAAATACTTATTGGCTTACTGAGTCACAGTTAAATAAGTCCACAAATGTTTCTGGCAACATGGTTTATTACCATCAATATATAACTATTTTTAATAATAAACCCCATTAATAAGTAAAACAATGGCTTAACTTTCCATCTAACAATGTATAGTGTTTTTTTTAAGTGACAAAATTCACACTATGAACTATATGTTCTTTTACAAGATATCTGATGTCATTTTAAATAGTATTGAATACAATTTTTATGAGGTAAACCAAACTCTGCCCATCTTATAACCTGAGATACATGTCATTTCTCTTGAGATAGATATTCCTGTAATCATCCTTCGTAAATGCAGTTTTGGCAATAATAGGTGGAGTAATCAGTCTCCTTGTCAAATTGAATGCATGGGAATATTAGAGCACCTCAGCGGCATGGCTCATGCAGTACATTTTAAGAACTTGGCTTGTATGTGAGCAAATCATCTCCAAACTATACTTAATCCTACAAACTCCTCAATTCCCACAAAATGAACCATCAACTGTTCACAAAAGTAAAAAATAGCAAAATGGGAGCAGATGTGGCCCAAGAGGTTGAGTCCTGGCTTCCCACATGCAAGGTCTCATGTTCCAGTGCCTCCTAAAGAACAGATAAAACAAGTAAACAAATGAAAAAACCAACTCAAGGGAGCAAATGCAGCTCAGTGGTTGAGTGCCGGCTTCCCACTTACAAGGTCCTAGGTTCAATCCCTGGCCCCGGTACCTCAAAAAAATAAATAAATAAAAGGAAAATTCCTAATAGAAATCCATGCATCCTCTAAGAAAAAAGCATGGTCATTTTAAAATAAGAAATGCCTGATATTTCATGTCCACTGAAATAAAAATAATGAAATAATACAGGTGAAAAGTATACTAAAAGAACAATAGACTTGAATTCAGAAGCCAATAATTTACAGCAGGATTTTCATTGAGAAGCTGTGTAACACCAAATAAGTCTTTAACCTCTCTGGGTTTCACTTTCCTAACCAAGAAATAAGCATATTGACCATCTATTTTGAATGTATTTAGGTGTAAATTAACAAAAATCTCTTTGAAAAGAAGCCTAATGCATAGAACTATATTTGTAAATGGTACAGATGTAATATAAATAAATACTTTTTTTAATATTCTTTATGATACCTTCTACCTCAGTGATGACTGGTATGTGAAGGAAACATATTCCTGCGCAGTGGAGGATGGAAAGACAGGAGTGGTGACATATTGTCTGATTCAAGCTTCTAAAGAGACATATGACTGGCAGTTCACCACCTTCAAGGACAAAATGTCACTATAATGTTACCTTATTCAATCATTGTAGAATCATTCATGTTATTCAATAGAAATAAATGTTCAAACTGATAATGAAAAAAATCAAACATAAGGCATTCCTTCCTGAATGTTATTCTTAAACAGGAAAGATGTGAAAATAAGAGAAAAATTGAACAAATGGTGATGAAGAATTACTCTAACAAACATGAAAGTAAATTAGTGAGATAAATTTACTTTTCTATGATAAGAAATAGGGTAAAAAAGCTATCAACTTATTGTAATTAGGCATACAAATCCTCCTTGTCCTAAAACTAACTGCACAAGAGATCCTATTTACAATCAAATGAGGGTTTTTCAGGGCAAGTTTAACATCTTTATTCCTCAAGCTATAGACTAAGGGGTTCATCATGGGAACCACATTCATGTAAAAGACAGAAGAAATTTTCTTTCCCTCATTCATAGACCCTGCAGAAGATGTTGGAGATAAATGAAAATGATCCAAAGAACAAAGGAACTGCAATTATGTGGGAACTGCAGGTCCTAAGGGCTTTGAATTTGCCCTTTGTGGAATTGATATGGATGATGTTGCAGAGAATGAAGCCATAAGAGATAAAGATGGTGGGACTGGGCACGATGATGTTGATGCCGGATAGAATTAATACCACCAGCTCATTGACACAGGTGCTCATGCAGATGAGATGGAGCACAGGGAGGATGTCACAGAAATAATGGTTGATGATGTTGGTATTACAGAAGGTCACTCTCAGAAGCATGTAGTGTGGGCCATAGCACAAGATAATGCCATCAAGTATGAACCAAAAATAAGGGTGGAGCAAACATTAGTGGAATGTCAACGTTATACAAGAGTGGATTCCAGATGGCCACATAGTGATCATAGGCCATTGATGGTAACATGTAGCACTTAGAGATGGTAAAAAAGCAGAAGAAGTAGAACTCTGTGACACAACCATTGTAGGAGATAATATTCTTTGATAAGAAGTTGATCAGCATTTTGGGTGTAAATACAGAAAGATAACAGAGGTCTATGAAGAATAAGTTATAGAGAAAAAAGTACATGGGTGTGTGAAGATGAGAATTCAGCCTAATTAGAATTATCAAGTCCATATTGCCCAGTTCAGTAAACATGTACATTGCTAGAAAAAGGAAGAACAGGGGAAGCTGGAGAGCTAGGCTGTCTGTTAATCCCAATAGTATGAATTAAGTCACAAAAGAGCCATTTCCGTAGCCATTCTTTCCTGGTAGGTCTGTGGGATACAAAAAATGGGTTACATCAGAGGGCATCCTAGAGCCCCCTCAAGATCTCATCCTCCTGGAATGGCCCAACACAGGGATCTCTCAGAACACCCCAACATTGACCCACAGAATCTGCCTTTACCCCAGATACCAAGAGACAGAAATTTCCCCTTATTAGAGTCCTTAAAGCCAAAACAGGGAAGATCAACTATAACTTACCCACAGAGTAAAGTCCATTGCTGCAATAGGAGACTGTGAGGGGTGGAAAAAACAAAGGTAAAGAGAAGAAAAATGGACCAGGAAAGATTCGTTGTCTCCCATGTCCTCATTTTTTTATTCACCCTAAACAGTAAAAATGGAGACAGAGACTCTAACAATCTTTAGCTTGTTTTTCAAGCAGATTTGACCCTCATGGAGTGGGAAACATGAAAAATGTATCAGGATCCAAATTAAGAAAGAGGCTCTAGGTGATATTCAGTAGCTGCTCCAAGTCAGAGAGTAAAAGCCATAAATCCGCAAGAGTAAGAGTTGCCTTCATGGCAAGGCAGCTTACACATTGAGGCATGGAAACTCTGAGGCACCAGCATTTCTGAACATTCCCTGTTCCTCCTCAAATTCTTCCACCATATTTATTCCAGTGCCAGGATTGCATAAAATGGGGGAGAAAGTGGCATGTCTCAATCCCTGGCCTACATCAATATAAGGAGGACATGATATGAATAAATTTCAGAAACTCACCCTTATTATACCAGAAAACCCTGGTACTTCCTGATCTGTTATTCTCCCCCATGTTCCTGGAAGGGCAATTTGAAGCTCTGAGACTGGTTCCTATGTATCTAATTAGATACACATCAGATAATTTGCAACATGTCCTGGAAACTGTTCTGAGCTACAGATCATAATTTCTGATTTCAACTTTGAGTTCTCTGAAGCATCACAAAAATAAATATGCATTCTTTATTATTAACCATTTGCAATTTGATAAACCCCATGATTTAATGAGAGTTTAATTATATAATTAACTGGTAATAAAGAAGTAAAAACCATGCTCAATCTCTTCCCCAAGGAACAAAATCTGTGTGTAATAGGGAAGGGGATTATATTCACACCCTGGATCATACAACAGCTTTATTTTCCTCGGAGACTCAATATTTTCCTCACACAACCAGTTCCCTCTAAGGATTGTGCCTCCCCTATTGAAGAGCTAAAAGAAAATTTTAAATCTGTACCATCTGGTCTCTAAAGGGAAATCTGTCTGTGCAGTGTTCCTTTCCATCTTTTCTGATTGTTGGGAAGAGTTGTACAAATCTCTGAAAATACTGAAGTTCATTCCTTTATACACACTTTAAATGGGTATATATATAATGATAATGAAGTAGTTACCGGAAAAAAAAAATGAAATATGCTCTTTACAAAAAGATGAAACAAAAAGGAAACAGAGAAAGTATTTGGAAGTCAGTGAAAGTATAAATCCAATGTATGAAAATATGTGTAATATAATTTCAGTGTTTACAGGGATATTCATGTTCCTAAGTTCCTTTATTGGTAAAGAAGAGAGGTCACACATCAAATACATTAAGTTTTAATCTTATGAAACTTGTATAAGCAAATTCTGATTAAACCCAAAATAAGCAGAAAATTAAAATAATACTGCAGGCAGAAATCAATGATATAGGAAAGAAAAATCATTATTTAAATCAATTAATCTAACAAAATGGTATTTTTAGGGTTCATAGAAGGGATAATACTGTATATAAACTGACAATGCCAAAAAGATAAAAGACTCAAATTATCAATATTAGAAATATGAGAGGACATTTGTACAGGTTCAATGGCATTAAAATGAAATTAAGGATACATTATGAACAAATTTATGCTAATTATTCCATCAAATGAAATGGATACATTCTTTGAAACACATAAACAGCCAAAACTCACTTAAGAAAACACAGGGGGGAAACGGACTTGGCCCAATGGTTAGGGCATCCGTCTACCACATGGGAGGTCCGCGGTTCAAACCCCGGGCCTCCTTGACCTGTGTGGAGCTGGCCCATGCGCAGTGCTGATGCGCACAAGGAGTGCCCTGCCACGCAGGGGTGTCCCCCGCGTAGGGGAACCCCACACGCAAAGAGTGCACCACTAAGGAGAGCCCCCAGTGCAAAAAGGAAGTGCTGCCTGCCCAGGAATGGTGCCGCCCACACTTGACCTGCCGCTGACGACAACAGAAGCGGACAAAGAAACAAGACAAGACGCAGCAAAACAGACACAGAGAACAGACAACCGGGGGAGGGGAGGGAATTAAATAAATAAATCTTTTAAAAAAAAAAGAAAACACAGGCAACCAGAATAGCTGTACATATATTAAAGAAATTGAAATTGTAGTACAATTGTAAATGTGCAATAAGTAAAAGAACAATAACATAAGGAACGACATCTATCCATACCATTAACAAAAATGAAATATAGGCAAATGGAATCCAAATATGATTTCAAAAATAAACCATCCAGAGCAGAGATGACTCAAGAGGGTGAGTGCTTACTTTCCATGAGGGAGGTCCCAGTTTGGTTCCATTGCCTTCTAGAAATAAAAAGAAAATAAGCACCAAGCAAGCAAATGAGGGAATCAGTTCAAGGGAGCTGATATATATAAAGAAAGTCTACACTAAACAGCAAAAAGACAATCAAATTCTAAAATGGACATAAGACTCTATACTTACCGCGCGATTTTTCTGTAAACTTACAACTTAATAAACTGAATCATATATGTTAATATAAAACTTAAACCTGAAATACATTTAGCAGGGGACAAGAGGGAAAATCTTAATACTGTAGGATTTTGCAAAGATGCTGAAGGTGAGAAATCAAAAGACCACTCCATAAAACAAGCATACAAATTTTAAATTAGATGTTATCAAAATTAAAGAAAGTTAATAACAAATGAAAGAAAATACAAGCCACAGACTGGGAGAAAATATTTGAATCATATGAGACCTCTGCATTCAGAATATATAAAGAACAGTAAAAACTTAATAAGAAAACAATCTTTAAATACATGAACAATATATGTGAGTCAACTGAAATAAAAATGATTGCAAATAAACATAAAAAGATGCTCAAAATAATTTTTCATTAGAAAAATACAAATTAAAACCACAATGATATGCCATTGTAAAACAGAATGGCTAAAAGATAAAAATAAAACTGAAAATAGAATTATTGTGCATCGCTAGTGAAAATGTAAAATGGTATAGCCAGTTTGGAAAATAATTTGGTATTTGTTCCACTCCAAGGTACTTACCAGAATAAATAAAAGCTTTTATTCACAAAGAACTGCACAATTATATTTAAAATGGCTTTATTATTCTTCAACTGGTTAGGGGATAAATAAACTCTAGTACGTTCATACAGTGACTCCTTTAGAGCAATACAGAGGAAGAATTTGTACATGTAACAACATGGATGAATCTCAAAGTGATTATGCTAAGAGAAAGGAGTCAAAATACTACATACTTTATGATTCAATTTATATGAAATTCAGGAAAAAGAATATAAAGCAACAGAAATCACATTAATAGACATTAATTCAATATTTGGGGGTGGGAGTAGGGTTTAACTATGAAATGGCATGAGGAACATCTTGATTTTGGTGATGATTTCACTAACATGTGTTTCAGAACTGTTAAAAAAGTGTAGATTTCCCCTATTTAAATTTCACCTTAATAAAAAATTTTAAACACATGCATATAATGAATTTCTACTTCAAATCTTCTCATCTATGATAATTACCTAAAATTAGAAAATTAAAATAAAAAAAACTGACAACACAAACTATTGGTGAAAATGTGAAATAAGTTCAATTTATTTATATTAATGTTGGGGATGTAGAATAGTAAATCACCTCAGAAAGAGTTTTGAAGTTTCTTATAAAGCTACAAAAAAACACTTACCATATGATGTAACAATTCAACAAGTGGCTATTTACCAAGCAAAAGGAAAACACAGAATTCAAAAAAGACTTGCACATACATACTAATAACAACATATAATTTTTGCCCAAAATCTGAGCTAAACCCTACTGTCCATTAAGTAGAGAATGGATAAGCAAATTGTGGCGTAGTCATGCAAAACAATATTAATTTGCAATAATAGAAAATAAACTACTGAGAAATGCAACAAAATGGAATCTAAAGTACCATGATGGTTGAAAGGTCAAATACGAAAGAGCATATACTGTATGATTCTATTTTTAAGAAGATCTAGAATAGACAAAAATGAATCAGGATAGAAATTATAATAATGTTGTCTGAAAGGAGGTTGTGAGAAGCGACTCCAAAAAGGGAAGGGGAAACTTTCTGTTATGATAGAAGGACTAACTCATGTTCTTGGTGGAAACTGGATGGTTATATACTTAAAGAGTGATCAGTCTGTACATATAATATTTGTAAATTTTATCATACATAAATTACACCTCAAAAATGAAAAAAATTTAAGTAGAAAATTTATAAGGTCAATATTTTGAGCTATCAATTCAAAACATCAATTGAGAATTATGAAAAACTACTGTGGCTCTTTTTTGTAATCCATCTCTAATCTCTAAAATTGACATCAGAGGAGAAATCCACACCCTTCCACATCTCCATTAGAGGCGTAATACAGGGTTAATTGGGGCATTATTTTTATGTAGAATAGGACTCCAAGGCATCCATAAAATATACTTTGATGTTAATTAAATTCATGACTACAATTTACAGAAAGCCAGTATATCTGAGGAAAACAGAGTGGGAATGCAGAAGAGAAACAGATGTACTGGCCACAATAGGTCTTCTAATTGAAGCTTATTACCCTTAGGAGCCACCAATTATTACTTTGAGCTTGTGTTCCTTTAATCAGTAATAATGGCCAAGCACACTCTATGCTTTACTTAATAGCTGGGGTATATATAGGGACACGTTATGATTGCAAAATTAAAAGAAGTCAAATGGCCCCCCTCAAAAAATAATTTTGTCTTCCAGGGCTGACAAAATGTGTCACTTCAGATTTTTCTGTAACATTAGCCAGGAGATTTTATTAATTAGGTCTACTTTAAAATAGGTCTGATTTTTAAAAAATTTAAATGGCTTATTTTTATAAGAATTGTTTATAATTTTTTATTGAAGTATATAATTTACACATGAAAATACATAAGCAAATGTAGTGTAAAAGTAATGAACTTACAAAATAAATATGCATATCGTGCAGAACCACCATATATCGCCTCATACCTAATGTAACTTATGGACAATAGTTAACAGCAATATTGTAATATTTTTGCAACAGTGGCAAAGAAGATACTATATCAATTCTAAGGGTCAACAATAAGGGAGGATATAAGAGGGTATGGGGTTTTCCCGTTTGGAGTAATGAAAACATTCTAAAATTGACTGAGGTGATGACAGCACCACTCTGATGAAAATGAGAGCCACTGATTGTACACTTTGGAAGGACTGTACAAGGCATGGGACCCAGACAAAACAAAGGTATGAGGGGAAAGATTCCTCAAATAATGAGACTTCTCTGGACACAGACCCTTCCCAACAGTTGGTTGCACAACCGTTAACTGTACAGAGCCCATAACATTAATATATTTGTGCTGTTATTTTTAAGTGTGCTGTTCAAATGAACTTGTTATAAGTTTTAGAGATGCCAAGGCTGATCTTAATGTAGACTGAGTTAAGGGGGAAACGTGGTCCCCGGGGACTCTGTCACCCAAAGCCTGGAACATGACAACTGGCCACAAAGATGGGATCCACATAACAAGGGAAGAGCGGTGCGGGTGCCTAGGAGTCATCTGGGGAAGCTGACTGGGCGCTGAAGCTCCTCAGCTCGCCTGGGGAAAGCCCTCTCAGCCCCCTGGTGGTTTGGCGGGTCCTGTTTTACTTTCTGGTATATTTCTGCCTTCTCCGTGCTTCTGTATATGCCTGTGCTGTGACAGTTGTCACCAGGTAACGTCAGTCGAACTTATTAAGACCCCCCTGAAACCTCAGGAAGAAGGGACAGACTCCCAGGAGAAGTGAATATGGTCACCTGGGGTCACGCTTCCCTTGGAGAGCCGACCCAAAAGGCCAAGCTAAAAACGGTCATTAAAAAGCGTATCTGGGGAAGCAGCTGTGGCTTACTGTTGGGCTCCCGTCTACCATATGCGAGGCCCTGGGTTCGTGTCCAGGGGCCTCCTCGTGAAGGCGGGCTCGCCCGCAGGCTGGGGAGAGCCCCCGCCAGGGCTGTGGAGTGCCGCCGACTGGCAAGCGCCACAGGGAACCAACGCAGCAAGGTGACCCAACAAAAAAGGGAGACAAGTAAAATCACAGAAGAGTGTGCAGCAAATGAACACAGAGAGCAGAAAACAGGCAAGCCACAAAGGGGGGAAGGGGGTATAAGTTAATAAATAAACAAATACAGACAGAAAAACACAGTAAAAGGACACAGAGAGCAGATAGCAACCAAGCCATGGGGGGAAGGAACAATTTTTTTTTTTTTTTTTAAAGCGTATCTACTGCTGTCCGCCAACGAGAGAGTTAAAAGAACCCTCTATCCCAATAGACCCCTGGTCTTAGGCTGCAGGAAGTCACAGGATCACTACAGGGCGCAATGCCGCCCACCCCTTTCCTCAGCTCACCGCGAGGAAACCGTGACGCTCCTGAAGGGGTGCCCTGCACCCCATGGGGCTTCTGGGCACTTCTAACTGAGCCTGAACAACATACCTGAAGCCCACGGGCTCACCTTTAGGTCCTAGCTCTGGATCCTGGGGGCGCTGGAAGGATGACCTGAGGTGCCGCGTCCGCAGCTACAGCGCAGGCGCCGCCCTGCCACCCGGCGTGAGGGAAAGAAGCAGCCGCGGCCAGGCCAGCCCCGAGGAGGAGGGCGTGCCCCAGACACCACGGGATAGGAAATAAAGTCCAAGTGCAATGAATGTCTCATGATGATGGAGGAGGTTGTTGTTATGGGGGGAGGAGTGGAGTGGGGGGGGGGGGGAGTGTATATTGGGGCCTAATATTTTTTTAATGTAACATAATAAAAAGACAAAAACAAACAAACAAAAATAAATAAAGTCCACCCTAACAGGGACAGTAATTCTAGGCCAGCTCAAAGACCTGATGCAAGAGCCTTGTGGGCTCTACCACATGACCCTGAGGACACACCTCCGCTAGTCACCTGTCAAAATGCAACAGCTGGCAGCAGCTATCTTCAGAGAAGGTAAGATCATTTCATTACTTAAAGGCCCAGGCAAGATTATCCTAAAACAGAGCCAGGTGGGGCCCTAGAGGCACTGAGAGCAGATAAAACCTTTTCACAATGGGCATTTATGGCCCCTACACATTGGTACAATGGGTGTTTATGGCCCGGCACATGGCTTATCCCAGCAGGAGCTCACTTATGTGTGACTAGTGCAACTGAGGAAGGACAGGAGTGTCCTTCAGCACTGAGTAGAGTTATACTCCAGTGGCCCTACCCAGATGCCACCCTTACGGAGACAGACACTACTGGCCGAGTCCCAGACAAGCCACTCTGGGCCCAGTGCCTTAGTTATTTTTAGGGAAGCCCTAAGCACAAGTCAAATCTCTTAGCCCTGTTGGCAACAGCCCCCAGTGTAAATCATGCCTTGCAGTCACTCATAACCCTAAAAAAGACAAAACACAATAATTCACTAGGTATTCAAGACAACAGCCTGCCCTCCCTACTCAGAACAACTTGACAATATGTTTCACAGTGAAATCCATTCCCCGAGGTCCCCCAGCTGAGCTGCCGACAGCTGAATCAGGGCAACTGTACTGGCCACTGTGCCAAAGAGGGTCTCTTAATTAGATCATCTCTGACAAGTCTCTTAAGTTTTTCAGACTCTCTTTGAGGCTGACATGGCACATCAGTGCACCTGCCAGGACAAACAAGCTCCAGATCTTCATCAATGGCCAGTCCCCTGCTGGCCTTAGGAATGTAGCGTTATTTTAGCTTGCAAAATTCTGCTGGGAGCAAATGGATTGGTTTTTCCAATGGGAATTTATTGGGTTAAAAGCTTATAGTTCTGAGGCTGTGAAAATATCCAAATCAAAGCATCACCAGAGGTGCTTTCTCACTGAACTGCAACTGTGGGCAATCAGGCACATGGCAGGACACAAAGGCAGTTTCTGCCTCCAAGCTTACTTTCTCTCCAGGCTGGAGCTGTGGGTGATCAGGCACATGGGGGCATCCACTCATCTCTCCCTTGTCTTCTGGGTCTCCTTGCTTCTGGCTAAAGTAACTTGGGTATGTCAGAATCTCAGCAGACTTGCAACACCTGTTCTCCAGTTCACTGGACTTGCCCAGCACAACTAACAAAAGGATGATGATGGACAATGCCCATCCCAAAAAACAGAGTATCTACAATGGCAAGCTAGACAGTTCCATCTATTTGCCCCATGGGATCTAAGTCCCCTAATACTCAGAAACAGAGTGGGCATTACCATCCCCAAATCCTCAAGATTGAGGAATGAAAAAACCAAAGATGGAAATGTAAATGTGGACTAAAGTAGACTTATTATTATTCTAGCAATGAAAGAACTTGTACCACTGATATAAAGGCAGTGGTCACCAGAGTTTCTGAGCAGAGGAAGAGGGAAGAATAGGTATAACATGGGGCATTTCTGAGCATTGGAATTGTCCTGCATGACATTGCAATGATGGATACAGGCCATTATACATTTTGTCAAAACCTACAAAATTGTATGGTGCAAAGTGTAAACTATAATGTAAACTATAGACCGTGCTTATCAGCAGTGCTTCAATATGTGTTTATCAATTGTAACAAATGTACCACACTAATGAAAGATGTTGTAAAAGATGTTAAAGATGGGGTAAAGTGTGGGAAGGAAAAGGGGTGGGGTATATGGGAATCCCCTACATTTTTGATGTAACAGTTATGCAATCTAAATCTTCTTTAAATATTTTTAAAAATTTTAAAAATATAGACATTTGAAGGAAATATAAAGGATAGAGTAGACTAGTGGCCTCAAAAAGCATTGCAACTATAGTACCAAAAGAAGGTACAGTTTCAACATTATAAATCATGTTTTATTATTAAGAATTTATATGTGCTTGCTTGAATATTTTAGTCATTCTAAGCAAGATTTTTTGCTTATCATCTGTTTCCAGAAAAAATTTATTAGGTGTAAACCATTGATTTTGCTGAATAATGCTATATAATATAAGCAGAAACATTAAAATAGCCACATTTAGAGACCTAGACAAATAATTGTGAATAAAATTTACATTTGGAGAAAAAGAGCTTGCATAATACAATTAATGTATTTCTTCATTAAATAGAAAGTTCACATGCTTTCCAGGATTCATAACAAGTCTGACTAAGCATTTCCAATGATGCTACCAAGTCCTTATTTCTCTCAATAATTTTCTTGGTTCTACTTCATCAATGCAGTTTCCAAGCTAAATAGGTTTCCACTATGGCCCAAAAACATTTCAGTTCCTTGATTTTGGAATTAACTTCTTTAATACTGGCACCATTCCATAATCACCAATGTAATAGGTACCAGAGTTTGCTAACTTCGTATTTCCCTGAAAGTTAAACTTGGAGATATTCCTCTATTAAATTAATGTTACTTAATCTCCTTAAAACAAAATTATAATTAATGTAGTTAATTTTACATGTAAAACATTTGTATGCCTTGACATATGTTAATATGGAGTTGAATTTAAGTAAAACAAAGCTGTCTCAATTTAAATTGTTTATTGAAAATACAGCCTAACCAAGAGGATAAGATATATGTATATGTGTAAATATCAATATATTTAAGAAATATACCAATTTACAGATTAAAATAGTTCCAAACATCCAATAGTTATAATTAAGCTTATATAGTCTAAATTTTTATATCCACTTTTCTAATTTCTTTAACTTCAAAAATACTAATTTTGAATCGAAAAGATTTTATTTATTAACATTATAAAATGTGATTTAATGTAAAAAATTTAAGTGATGAGATTTGCAAGGTCAATAAAGAATATAAGTTCAACCTGTAAAATAAGCCTGTTGACTTAACAGACCTGAACCAGACTATTTGCTGACTTACACTCCACTAGGTTGTGCTAATGAATATAATATAGTACTCACATAACAAGATGTGTGCTATGTCTGCCATTCAAAAGACGTTTTTAGTTAATTTCCAAGAATTTAAGATAATGATGTAGACCTTAGTTTGTCATTTTGAAACCAAGTGAAATTTAAAAATGTGTGCTTTTGAGCAAAATTCAAATCAAACAATTTTAAACTGTCACCCAAGCATCTTAATGGGTGTAGACAAAAAGTATAGAAGTAGACACTATGTATCAAATTCTGCTTGGAGATTTTGTATATCACACAAAACAAAAAGTTATAGAAATTAAATGTATATTTTGAAAGTATATATCCCCATAGGACAGGTTATTTTCATAATATATTTGTTTGGTATTGAAAGGAGTGAACAGACATTCTTCCTTTGCAAAGAGGAACCCTTGTTACATGGCTGGGATAACAGAGAACCTTAACAATTTATCTGGCACTGTGGTCTGTAGCCAAGTATGTATATCACTGTGCAATATTTCATCACAAGCCTTATGAAATCCAGAATATTTACAGAGAAAAAGGAAAACATTACATGTAAAATAATACTTCTTCAGGAGATACATAGAGAAATTAATAACATTTAAATTCTTGATACGACAAAACATCAGCTGAACAATGCAATAAAACATGGGCATTCACAAAAACTATCTAAATCTTCATTATTGGTGGGGTTTGAGGAAGATGGGCAGAGCAATGGCTTTCAGTTGCCCTCATATATCCTCAAAACTGAAAGAAACATGTCCAAAAAGGGAGGCAATTCCTTTACAGATTTGAAGCTAAAAACCCAGCACAAGAACCATTACTAAAAGACCTCTCACAAAATTTAGAAATTGTTATGATTGTACCTTGTGCATAATGTTTGTCAACTCCTTCTATGTTTTAATGAATTTTAAGTAATACAACAACTGAAAGAAGAAAGAGTCTTTTGTAAATTTTTAAAGAAAGCCAAGAAGAGATGAACTTGCCTGACAGCATCCCAGTCTTACCTTGGCTGGGAAAGACAAACGTACAGAAAAAGAAATTGGAAGGGAGCATTATCTTTAGACAGGACACAAGGAATACAGGTCAGGTTGGGGCCTCTATGAACTGAGGATGACTTTGGAATTGAGGATAGGGCCTGCCTGGTTACACTGAAATGTGAGAAAAGACTTTAGAGTGAATATGTTAGAAAGAAGATAAAAGATGCAAAAAAAGACTAGGGTGAAGCGATGAGGAGCTGCAGAAAGAGCAGCAAAGACACGGCCATGGAAGCAGCACTAAGGCAGCACCACTGGTTCTTTAACTGCCTGAATCCAAATTTCCACAGCTTGGAAGGACACCAGTCAGGTAGATGAAGGCAAACCTTGCTTCAGTACTCTCATTTTCAGAGATCCTACTCATAAACTAGTCCACCCCAAATAATAGCATCCTCAAAGATGTAATTTACAAATTGGTTTGCACTCAGAGCAATGTTGGTTGAGACTGGTATATGTATTTACAGGAGGTCAGAAATCAATCCCCAACAGACCAGATTAAGGATCATTAGAGTAGTCATTGTAAGAATGTATTCTCCAAAAAAAATTAATACAACATCCTATTCTAGAGAAGATGTTAAAATTTTGTTTGAAAAATGTTTCTTTCACATTATAATTGCTATTCTAGCTGCATTTGTGTTTTTATCACTTAAAATCCATATGAGAGTAATAGATGGAAGCTAAAAAAAAACACCAGGTGTTATTTAGTTGTTACGAGGTCCTCCAGCCCTGTGGATTAAATATTTCCTTAACATCCAATAGCCAAAACCATTATCCTACTCAGAGATATCCTGTGATCTCCATAATCTTTCTAGGGGACCCTATAAGGAAAAGGACAGGATTGGTAGTGGGTTTCAATTTCCCATCATTTTAAGTTTTAACTTCTAAGTTCAGTTGTTTTTACTACTCACTATTTTATTTCCTGTAGTTGCTATACCTTTTTACCTGATTCTCAAAAATGTGACCAGAGCTTTATCTCCTTCATTCTGTAAAACACTACTGATGATGCATACAAATTATGAACTATAAGTTTTATCAAAGCTTTACGAGCAGTTACAGGATAATGACAGCATGCTACAGCAGAGGATGCAAATTCAGACTGAAATGTGTTTTCTAACCCTGCATTGATTATTCCAACCCAAGGACTTCTCATTATTGACCATCCGTCTCTTTGGGTCCTGGACTAATTTCATGTTGCTAGTTGCTCATTTCTCTCATCCCCATATTCTCTGAAATATAAGCAGCATGAAACATTCAAAATTCTTTTTGTATTACTTTGAAGAAAAAGTCAGTTTCTTTTTGAGCAGATAATCTCTAAACTATACTAACCCTACAAGTCTCTTCATTCCCACAAAAGGAAACATCACACTGCTTTCATGAACAAAAGCAGCAAAACTCCTTAAAGAAATTCATGTCTACTACTTGAACAAAGCATAGTCAACTTTCAAAATAAAAATAATTCCTCATATTTTATGTCTACTTATATAAAAATAATAAAATTAAATTAGAAGCAAGGTATCTAAAAAAGAGCAGTGCACTTGAATTCAAGACCCTAGAGTTTTCAGTAGATTTTTCTTTGAGAAGTTGTGTAACATTAAAAAAAATTCATTAATTTCTACTGGTTTCACTTTCCTACCCAAGCAGTAAACATAGATTAAGCATCTATTATGGAATTATACAGTGTAAATAAATAATAATTTTTCAAAAAAAGCTTAGTTCATAGTATTCCATCTGCAAAGGAGGGGTATTTTCACAGTCTTTATGGACTCTCCTATCTCTGTGAAACCCTGTCATTTGAAGGAGACATTCATCTGCTTAGTGAGGAAGGAAAGACAGAAGTGGAAGCATATTGTTGGAGTTATGCATCCAATGGCAAATTCCAACTTCCAGTCCCCTCCAGTGATAAAATGTCACCCTAGTGTTACTTTATTCAGTTATTGCGGAACCATTCATCATATTCCAGGGGGAAAAAAATTCCAAATGACAATGAAAAAAACAGATATAATAAATTCCTTCCTTAAAGGTAATGTCAAGAAGGGAAACAGGTAGATGGAGAACAAATTGGGCAAATGGTGAGGAAAATAAGAAGATATTCTTTAGCAGTATGAGAAATAATTTATTGAAAGAAAGCTCAAATTTATTTCTTCATAACAATAAAAAAAAAAAGGCCAAGAAGGCTGCCACCAAATATATTGTGAATAAACACACTAAAACTGCCTGTCCTGAAACTATCTGCAGAGGAGGTCCTCTTTATGATTGAAAATATCTCCTACACAGGGTTTTTCTCAGGACAAATTTAACATCTTTATTCCTCAAGTTATAGATTAAGGGATTCATCATGGGAACCACACTGGTGTAAAAGACAAAAGAGATTTTTCCTTTATTCATAGACCTGGAAGAAGATGGCTAGAGATGCATAAATGAACCTGATCCAAATAACAGAGAAACAGCAATTATGTGGGAATTGCAGGTGCTGAAGGCTTTGGACCTGCCCTCAGTGGAATTGATATGAAGGGTGCTACAGAGAATGAAACCATAAGAGATAAAGATGGTGACACTCAGCATGGTAATGTTGATCTCACCCACAATGAACATCACCAGCTCAGTGATGTAGGTGCTGGAGGGGAGCTGGAGCACAGGGAGAATGTCACAGAAATAATAATTGATATTGTTGGCATCACAGATGTTCAGTCTCAGCATGCATCCTGTGCCAATCATTTCAACAGAAAATGCTACAAAGTATGAACCAAAAATAAGTTTGGCACAGACTTTAGGAGACATGGCAATGTTGTACAAGAGTGGATTACAGATGGCCACATAACAATCATAGGCCATTGATGTCAGCACAAAGCACTCTGAGATGACAAAAAAAAAAAAAAAAAAACAGAAAAAGAATAACTGACTCTTACATCCCTGATAGGAGATAGTATTCCTCTTGGATAAGAAGTTGATCAGCATTTTGGGTGTAAAAAGAGAAGAAGAACAGAGGTCAATGAAAGAAAAGTTAAAAAGGAAAAAGTGAAGGTGTGTGAAGGTGTGAATTCGTACCAATTAGAGTTATCAAGCCCAGGTTTCTCAGCATGGTGAACACATACAGTGAAAGAAATAGGAAGAACAGTGGGAGTTGGAGATCTGGTTGTTCTGTTAATCCTACCAGAATGAATTCAGTCCCAACAGAGCCATTTCCAGTAGCCATTCAGCTCTAGGGGATCTGTGGGATAAGAAAAAAGGGTTACATCAGAGGACAACCCAGATCTTCCCACAAAGAAGGCATATAAACTGGGACTGTATGATTAGCTCATCCTGGACAATAGAATATGTCTTTACCGCTATCATGATACTGAGTGACAATTACTTCTTCTGACTACAGTCTTAAACCAAATGTAGCCAAGAGCAACACCAAGTTAGCCTACAGATTAAGGCCAGCTCTGCCAGGTAAAGACATGACTGATGGAAAAACAAAGGAGAAGGAAGAAGAAGGACCAGACAGAATCTTTTTCCCTCATCTGATCATCTCTTCATTCACCTGAGCCATACACTCACCAGTATACCAGAAGGCACAGGCCCTAGCACCCTGCATCTGACCTATCATGCAGGTTAGATCCTGCAGGGTATGAACCATGAACAATGTTAGGATATAAATTAAGGGACCAAAGTCTAGTAGAGGTCTGAAACTCCCCCATGTCTTAGTAAAAGCAATAAATAAATCTACAAGAGTGAGTTGCCTCCAAAAAGAGGGATCTTACACATTGAGATAGGGGAACCCTGAGCACCTTTATGTCTTCTAACATTGTTTACTGGCCCTAAAACAGTTTCTTCTACCATTTTTCTTCACTGGCAAGATTATAGAATGGGGGTGGGGGGGAGCAGCAGGTCTTAATCCCTGGATGTCCTTCTCAAAATAAGGTGGATGTAATATAAATAAAATTCAGGAACTCACTCTCTTTAGGCCAGAACAACTCTGAGCTTCATCTTCATTTTTATTTACACCTGTAGTCATGGAAGTGAAAATTCTAACCCTGAGACTTTGATTCCTTTGATTCTAAGAAGATGAAGAACAGGCATTACCTCTGAAATGCACTGGAAATTTTCCTGAGATACAGATCATAATTTCTGATTTTAACTTTGAGCTCCCTGATGCACCAGAGAAAAAATAATGGGCATTCTTTAGTAAAGGTGAAGAAGATTTAATGTTGGTTTAATAATTTCATGCAATTGGTTATAAACAGATTAAGAATTTGCTCGTACTCTTCCCCAGAGAAAAGATTCTTGTGCAATTATGGAATTGTAATTAATCTCTAGACCATGATATGTCTTTAGTTCCTTAGGGATGCAATATTTTACTCAAGTTTTTACTTCACATTAGGGATTTTACATGCCTCATTGTAGAGCTAATAAGGAACTCTCATATCCCTAATATTTTCATCTCTCAATGGAAATCTGTCTATTGCATTGTTTTGTTTCCCTCATTACTCCCATTTTCTAAAGAGTATGTCCATGTGCTTCGGGCAACAGGCTTCTGTTTGCTTGTTTATTTTTTTTTAAATAACTTTTATTTAAATCAAAAGACATTTAATTTTAAGTGTTACCAATACCACAATCATTTCAAGGAGCATAAGAATCTCTGAACTGGAATCTAATGGGAAGAGCTGCATTATTATAAGGGCATTGCTAGAGCAGCTTTGTTTTAATAACAGCTAGAAATTTGTTCTCCAAATATAATTTATAATAACCATGTCCTTCAAACTGCATGCATAGTTATTTGTGTTTTTTTTCATTTTTTATCAATTTTATTGAAATATATTCATAAATCATATAATCCATCTACAGTATACAGTCAGTAACATTTGGTATAATAAGAATCGTACATTCACCCCTGTAAGCAATATTAGAGCATTTTCATTACTCAAAAAAAAAGAAAAACCCTGTACACCTCTCAGTCCTTTTTCCACAAACCAATAACTGAACTTCTTTTAAAGTTTCTTCAATAAGAATTTTGTCAGATGGCCAATCTGACAAATCTACAGGAAAGGTTGCAAAATGAGCATTTCTCATTTTTAACCTCCACCATGAAAAGGGGAATCTGACATAGTGCAGTAGTGGGAGTACAAGTACTGTTTGTAACAACAAAACAGGTAGTGAAATATGTTTGCAATAGGAAATTATGTTTACTCATTTTAGGTGGTTAATATATTTGATATTTGTTATAAAGTACATTTGTAATTTTAAGCAGCAAATCAATTAATCTGACTTGAGATCTACTCATCATATAAATAAATGCATGTGTACATGAGAAATGAATATATACATCTATCTATATATTTACACACATACTCTTTATATATTTATTTATAAATAGTGGGGGGGACATCAGGCTCTATTTATAGAGAAGTTTTCTTTGTTAATAAAAAAAAAAATCACTCTCTCTTAATGTTTTCAAACTGCCCATAAAAAGGAATGCCTCCAAACACAAAACAACGACTTAAGCTACCATAATGGTGGTTTTGTTGTGGTTGGTAATGGCAAACCTTAACAGAAAGAGATAGAACAGACAATTTGGGCACAGAATTTCTGATGCATAAGAATAAAGATTAAGCACTCTGAAATTTCAATTTTAGATTCTATTTGGAAGCTTCTTCTTTGCTATCTTTCTCATTTATGATCTCAGTATATCATATATGACATTGATACTGCTAGAGTCACTGAATTAGGTAAGAAAATGGAAATTTATGTTGCAGCCTATTGGATAACACTATAAAGATAAGGGAAATCAATTGTATTAATTACTTTTCTAAATCCCCCTGATAAATCCACAACTGCCTGTGACATTTTTTAAAAAAAAGACAACTAAATTCCCATTATGGGCATCCTTGCACCAATCCTGTCTCTTCATCTCAGTGAGATATTGACTATAGGCATGCAAAGAAGCAGGAAAATTTAGCTCATAATTAGGTGTAGACATGCATCCAGAAATTACAATATGCTACAGTAGCGGCAAGGATAGTAAAACAACTATTAGCAATGAATCCCATTTGGTTAAGGAGATAGAGGAAGGAAAGAGCATGCTGGGCAGAGAAGTGAAAGAGGTAAAAAGAACATAATTAGAATTTCCAGAGATGGAAACTATCATATCTGAAAAAAAATTACTGAATGGAATTAAAGGCAATCTGGATGCCACAAAAAATTTTTTTTTAAATGAACAGAGCATTACTGAGCTGTGAGAAAAACCTCAAGTAGTGTAATGTATTTATTCTTGGAATCACAAAAGAAGGGGTTAAGTAAAATTACTTGAATAAATAATAAGAATTTTAAAGATTTGATGAAAATTATAAATTTACAGATTCAAGAATATCAAAGAATTTCATGCAGAGGAAACGTAAGGAAAACTTCTCCAAATACATGACAATAAATTATTTAAAATCAGCAATAAAGATAAAATGTATAAAGCTACCAAAGGAAATGAAGACACTTCACATACAGAAGAAGACAAGGATAACAACAGATGTTTTGTTAAAAATGTAATTCAGTGATCAATGGAGCAATAGAATGAACTTACCAAGGGCAAAAGAAACTTTCAATTGTTAACTTAGATTGCTATACACAGTAAATTTATCTTGAACAATTAAAAATAAACATTTTTATACACACAAATTCTGAAAATTATAACTAGCCCCTATAGCATACAGAAAATATAATTGTTTAGAAAGAAATGGGATGTTTTTCCTTGCATCCATGCCAAATTTTCAAAAATCCTGAGGTGATAAAATTTGATGGAGTAAATTCCATGATACTTAGATATGTTTAAACCATAAATCTGAAAGAAATGTAAAGAGTAGAATAAATTAGTGCCCTCAAATGGACATACAATTAGAAAACCAAAAGGACTTGTAACTTTAATATTATAAATCATGTGTTTATTTTTTAAATAATTTGTTTCCTCTTTTGAAATTTTCACTAATTGTAAATTAGAATTTTTGCTTATTATCTTTTTCCAGTCGAAACATAATTTGTAGGTATAAGTCATTATTTATGCTGAGTAATACAACATAATAGAAGCAAATACATATACATGACTGCATGTTTCATAGCCACAGTTAGAAAACTGTCAAATTATTGTTAATAAAGCTGGCATTTTTAAAAATGTAACTTAAATAATAAAAATGAAAAAAAAAAAAACTTCTTTGATTTAAGTAAAAACTTCAAATGTTTCCCTGGTTTCAGATGAAGAAGCCTGACCCAGCGTTTCAGATAATGTGACCAAGGCCTAAACTCTTGTGATCCTTTTCTTTCTCTACTTGCTCAGTGCAGGGCCCATTCTAACCAGATTTTCCACTGTTTTTCATAGGATGCCACTGACAGGACACTAGCTGGCAGTTTTCTTTCAGGCATGGGCAAACAAGTGAAAATTGTCTTCACTAAAGGCAGCAGATTCACTAAGATCAGAAAGGGCCACTTCACTAAGACTCAAGAAGAACCAGTGTGAATGTCTTACAAAATAGTTGGTTAACTAGAGAATTCTATCAACAGGACATGAGAACTGGGAAGTCAGAGTAGATGGGTTCTATTAATAAATAGGAAAATTTTAGTTTAGATGATGATGAACCGTTTTTGTTAGGGAACAGACAAACTGAGAAGATTGATTAATTTTAAAGAATTATGATGGAATGAGTTGGTACTGTATGAGATAGAAAAACAATAGTACACATCGAGGAAATTTGGGAAGAAAAGAATCTTTCTAGTGTTGGCAAATTATTTCCCCAGTTTACATTTGAAAAGTCAGGTATGAAAAGACTGTTGTATAGCGAAAAGTAATAGTGAAGTAGGTCCTGGACAGAGAAAAATGGTTAAAAGTGTGCCTCCTCAGTGCCAATGTGAAATGGTTCAGGTAAAGGAATAAAAGGAAAGAAAATATGAAAAACATGAGAGAATTCAGGGGGAAAGAACAGAGTCTCTATACTGCTATATCACCTAATATAGGGAATTTTCTCCCCCAAATATTTTATGTACACTATTTATTTTATTCTTAATAACACTTTTTTAATTAAAGTTAATAGATCACTTAGGATGTTACATTAAGAAAACAGAAGAGGTTCCCATATAACCCACACCCCACTCCCCCACCCCCATCATTTTTGTAAATTGTATTTTTTGAAGATACATACATCACAAAAAAAGCTTACATTATAAAAAAACATAAGAGGTTCCTCTATACCTCCATCCCCCACCCCACTCCTTCCACACCAACAACCTCCCCCATCATTGTGAACACATTTTGGAGCACCGTTGCACCACGTGGATAATAGTTTACTCTGTAGTTCACACTCTTCCCCTGGTACATTCAGTGGGTTATGGCAGGATATATAATTTCCAGCATCTGATCCTGCAATATCATTTATGACAACTCCAGAGTCCCAAAAATGCCCCCTCATCAGATCTCTTCTTCCCACTCCCTGCCCTCAGAAACTACTGTGGCCACTTTCTCCTGTCAATGATGCAATTTCTTCTATAAGTAGTCACAAAAGTTTTATAGCAGAATGCCAGTAAGTACACTCTAATCCATATTTTATTCCTCCATTCTGTAGACCCTGGGATGGTAATGTCCACTCTACCTCTATATTGAGAGGGAGGCTTAGATTCCACATTGATGATGGATGCAATTCTCCTGCTTGCTGTTGTAGGCACTCTCAGTTCCCTGGTGTGATGACTGACCATCTTCACCTCACTGTTAGTTGACCTATGTAAGTCTAACAAACCAGAGAATAGGAGTTGCAATTCTGCTGCACCAATCAAAGGTTAGTTAAAAGTGACAGAAGAGGGATGTATAGAAAGGTCACACTTTAGTCCAACTCCATCACACTCAGGGACACAAATTCCAAATTAGGGCCCACTGACATGGTACTTGATCTCCAGAGCTATCTGTCATGACCATATCCCTGTGGGTCTCCATAGACTTCAGGAGAACCAGTACCTGGGGTTGTACCCACTTTGGCTGTTTCTGGGATCCTCCTGAGGAGTGCATAATTGTAACCCCTCTGATGACCTCCTGACTTTTTTTTGAAGACTCTTAGCCATATAAACTCATTTGTCTTTGCCATTTCCCCCTTTTATTCAAGGTCAAAAGCAGTTTTTAACACATGATCCTACATGTGGGCTGAGATATTCTTCTGGTCTGAGTTGACCCTTTTATTCAAGGTCTTTTCTATTTACATCACCAGCTGGTGCTTTCTAGTAATCCCTTCAGAACCGGGGAGGTTCATCCCTGGGAGTCATGACCCATGCTGGGGGGAATGTAATGCATTTACATGCTGAGTTTGGCTTAGAGAGTGGCCACATTAGAGCAACATGGAGGTTCTCAGGAGATAACTCTTAGGTACCCTGCAGCTCTAGGCCTAGTTCATATTTCAGGCCACAGACTCATAAGCATAGTCATTAGTATCAAGGGCTCATTGTTGGAAAATCCTTTGTTAGTCTTTCCTGTTGCACTTGGGGGATTGTTGCTGTTCCATTGGGGAATGTGGTAGAGCTCCCCTGGCTAGGTACTCAGCACTCCCTCAGTTGTCGTTTGTAACTATTATCTAAACATTTTTATGTTCCCTATATACATGCCCTGGAGGACTTCCTCCAAACCATATGCCCCTTCCATCAATAACGCCCCACACCAGTGTTCCTCCCCTGCCATAGTTGAGCCTCTCTGTTGAGCCAAAACTTCTTCAACAATGAAGCCTAATATATTGCCAAATTCAATTAATAGGAAAATGTAATACAGTGATGAGTTTAAAGATTAGAAGTATACATACTAATTTAGAAATACTAAGATAAAAATAAATTGTATTAATAAAAAATAAACAATATTATAAAGATTTGTTTTTAACATGTTGCCTTTCATCACTGTAATAGGTGTTGCCCTGTATGTACAGTGGCAAGGCACTTTCTTTTGTTTCTTCCTCAGTGTCTGCATCCATTCCTTTTTAAATTTTTTTTTCTAATATTTAATTTGTCTTTGAAAAAGTTTTATATCACAGTAATTCACGTATACAATATAGGGGACTCCCATATATCCAATATCAAACCTTTCCGCCTTCCCCAGCAATGATCTTTTTACATGTCCATGTTACATTTGCTGTAGCTGATGTACAGATTTTGAAACATAGCTTTCAAACATGGTTCCATTTTGGTTTACATTATGGTTTATATTTCAGATGGTACAAATTGCTGAATTTTTCATTTCCTGATGTTTTAAATTATGGTTTACATTTTAGCTTATAAACTTGTATATATTTTGGGTGTATGTAAACATGTCCTATATCCACCATTACATGATCTTGTGGAGTACTTCCATTGCCCCCCATTTGCCCTTTTTTCATCTATTCTTTACCTCCCTCCTCCTCCCCTCAGGGCCCACAGTGAAAATCAATCTTCACTAATTGAGGGACCAGATTTACAGATACTTGCAACAGTGCTGAGGGCTTGACATAGTAGACTGCCCTAACCCATTGGGAGCCACCAATTCTCTTGAGGGACACAATTCTCTCCATTTTAGAACATCAGGTCACCCCCGGATGTGGGTACACCTTCACACTCATTTTACGGTCTCCACCCAATGATTTAACACACGATGACAAACTGAGCACTCACACATTCCCTAGCAGCCTGCCCCTATGCCAGATGCTGCCCCTTAAGCACCTTAAACATGTAATCCTTCCTTATTATATTTTCTAAAGAGTTTTCTCAACCTTATAGTTTCAACCATATACCTAAGATTCTCCCATATTCAGTAATGCATTTGGAAAATTACCTTGACCAAAAGGGGAAACACCAAATAAAATAGGGTTTTTATGGTTAACAGTTTTCAAAGTGAGTCAGGAGGTTATTATGAAATTTACGCTAATGCAGATCTCTAGCACATTTCACAAACTGTCACAGTAAACACAGCCTCAAACAAAAGTGGTCCCAAAGGCTGTAAGGATGTCCAGACACCACAGGCAAGCTACACAGCTTCCTGAATTCAACAACTCCTGGCAGTTCCTATTTGAGATTATATGAAAAATATATTTCCCCAATATAACATAGTTATATCCATTTATAACTCCTCAAATAATGATCCTTCTACTCCTTTCATTTGAACATATAATTCTTCAGGTACCTGTTAAATATATTTCTTAGATAATTAAATCTTTGGTTTGTTCATATGCCAGTTGAACCTTGAAATCCAGCAGAGCTGTGGCTAACTCCTATTCTTCAGTTCTTCGGGCATGCCCTGGACAACTAACAAAACGATGTTGATGTACAGTCCCATGCCTAAGACAAGTAGTTTCATCAACTGCAAGCAAAACAATTCCTCTACTCTGCTCCCAGAATATCTCTTCCCTTCTCACCCTAAAGATTGAGGAATGAACAAAAATAAGGGGGATTATAACCATGGACCAAAACAGGTTTATTGTTATTGCAGTTATTTCTTATATTAACAGAATAAATTTTAACACTGATATAAAAAATAAAATAAAATAAAAATGATGAGGCCAAATGGAATCAGGATGGTCCTTAATGCATTGGATTCCATATGAACAGGAAATATGTGGACACATTAGTAGGCATAACTATGGGACAGATGTACACAGATGACCATAGGATGGAGGGACATGAATTGTAGAATCCTGGCAGTCAGCACCAGGATGCTACACACATCAGAGAATCTATGGTATTTATTACAATAATCCTGACAAAGTAACAGAGTTTGGGGTACTGAAAAGTGGGGTGCTGCTGTGATAAATACCTAAAAATGTGGACTAGATTTGGAATTTGTTAATGGATAAAGGCTGTAAGATTTTGAGTCATTTGACAGAAATTATCTAAGTTGTCTTGAAAAGACAGGGATATCATGCATCCTATAATACACATACGAATCCTCTGCCTCAGCATAGAATTGTCAGTAGTGGCAACATATCAACTGTGATGATATATATCAATTTAGCTTCCTGAGAAATGAACACAGATTACAAATTGCACTGACAATGTATGTCTGAGACTCCCTTTATTCTATGTTCTATATATTAGACATTTACATGGGAATAGACTAGTGGCTTATAAATCATTTTTGCTAAACATTTTGAAAGCATTGATCCAATACAGAGAAGTTCAATGATCTGATTATATATATATTATATATATATTATATATATATATTTTTTTTTTAAAAACTATTTCTCCCCATTCTGGAAGCTTTTAAGAACTGTATTTTGCCCATTGTTTGGAATATTCACAATGTTTTCTATGTGTCTATTTTTATACATTAGGAGGATTATAAATTAGGTCCATTCTGGAAATTGAAGTCTTTCAGTTCTGGAAAATATTTCTTAAATTATTTATGCCAGGATTTTCTCATTTTATTCCTTTTTCCCTCTGGACTTTCCATAATTCAAAGGGAGGGGGCTGCCAGCAAAGTTTGGAAAACTGCCTCTGAGAAAGTTTGCATTGCAATATTCTTAGCTTCTTGGCAGGATCTCTAGGACATTGTTCCAGTCCATGTTGCAGAAAACACTCCAACCAGGCTTTGAAATGAGAAAGCTGTCAAAGAGCATCATATGCTGGTAGACCAAGGAGGTAGACATGAGGAAATTAAAAGTAAGTAAGAGAGGCTTTTTCCAGTCTTTATAATATCCCTCCCCAAGGCTCTTGAAAGCTACTCTGAAACCCATTATTGGGTGCAGGAACCAGATTTGAGCAACTAACAACCTAAAGACCCAGAACAGGTTGAAACAAGAATGAAAGAACAGCAGTAACACACAAACTCCTGCCACTAAATCCCTATGAAAGTGAGAGAAATTGAGAATCTGAGTAAACTCACCATCATAATCAAATGCCTAGACATAAGCAAAAAATTACAAGCTATACTAAGAAAATGGAAGATGTGGCCCAGGCACATGTCCAAGAAGTGCAACCTGCCTGAATCAGATTAAATCCAAATAGACCTACACCATACTACTCAGAATGTCAGATGCAAGCGATAAAGAGAAAATTCTGAGAGCAGCAAGGGAGAAGCAAATCATCACGTACAAGGCATGCCCAGTAAGACTTAGTGTTGATTTCTCATCAGAAACCATGGAAGTAAGAAGACACTAGTATGATACAAGCAGGATGCTGAAAGAGGAAAGTTGCCAGCCAAGAATGCTTTATCCAGCAAAGTTATCCTTCAAATGTGAAGGTGAGTTTAAAATATTCATAATCAAACAGAAACTAAGAGATTGTAAAAAAGAATCCACTTGTGCAGGAAATATAAAAGGAAGCCTTATAGCTTGAAAGAAAAACACAGGAGAAAGAGGCTTGGAGGAGAGTGTAGAAGACAAGCATAGCAGAAAGGCTAGCCAAAAGAGTAAAAATACAGATGAAAATAAGATATGACAATTGAAAGCCAAAGAATACATTGTGGAAGTAAACAATGCATTTACAGTAATATCATTAAGGTGAATGGATTAAACTCCCCAATCAAAAGATATAGTCTGACAGGATGGATAAAAACAACATGAGCCATTCATATGCTGCCTACAAGAGATTCACCTGAGACACGGATACAAACCAGTTGAAAGTGAAAGGTTGGAAAAAGATACTCCATGCAAACAGTAACCAAAAACAAACAGGGGTAGCTATACTAATATCAGACAAAACAGTTTTTAAATGCAAAGAAAAAGCTATAAGAGATACAGAAGGCCATTATATATTTATAAAAGGGACAGTCTACCTGGAAAAATAATAGTCATAAATATCTATGCACCTACCCAGGTGCCCCAAAAATACATGAGGCAAACCCTGGCAAAACCGAAGGGAGAAACAGACATCTCTGCAATAATAGTTGGAGACTTCAACACACCACTCACATCATTAGATAGAACAAGTCAGAAGATCAACAAGGAAAATGAGAAGTTAACAATATGATAAATGAGCTAGACCTAAGAGACTTATACAGAATGTTGCACCCAAACTCAGTGGGTTATACAGTATTTGAAAGTGCTCATGAATGTTTCTCCAGGTAAGACCAGGTGGTAGGTTACAAGGCAAGCCTCAATAAATATAAAAGGTTTGAAGTTATACAAAGCACCTTCTCAGACCACAATGGAATGAAACTGGAAATCAATAATATATGTCCCAGAGAATTATGTCTTCAATCTGTTCATATGCAGGTTGAGCCCTGAATCTCAGCATAGCTGCAACACCTACTCACCTATTTATTGGGCTCACTCAGGACAACTAACAAAAGGGTGATGATGGACAATGCCCATCCCAGGAATCAGTGAGTGTCTGCAACTACAAGCAATACAGTTCCATCCATCTTCCCCATGGGATCTAAGCCCTCTTAGATTAACTGGCGGCAGGGTGGGCATCACCATCCCAAAATCTTCAAGACTGAGGAATGAACAAACATAATGGTGGAAAGCAACTATGGACTAAAGTAGACTTATGATTATTCTAGTAATGGAAGAAACTGTATCATTGATATAAAGGCAGTGGTCATCAGAGGTTCTGAAGGGAGGAAGAGGGAAGAGTAGATGCAACATCAGGGCATTTTTGGACACTGGAATTCTTCCATATGACCTGGCAATGATGGATATGGGCCATTATACATTTTGTCAAAACCTATAAAATTGTGCAATGCAAAGTGTAAACTATAATGTAAACTATAGTCCTTGGCTAGTACAATGCTTCACTACGTGTTCATCATTTGTAACAATTGTACCATACTAATGAAAGATGTTAAATTGGGAAAGTGTGGGAAGGAAAAGTGGTGGTATATATGGGAATCCCCTTGTGAATTTGCATGTCTGTAGTTAAAAGTACAATGTTGGGAATCCCCTCCATATTTTGATGTAACATTTATGTAATCTAAAGTTTTTTAAAAAATACATACGTATACATAAATATATATATATATTTAATAACTCTCCTCAAGAAAATAGATGGGAAAGAGGAAAATGTGCAAATATTTGAAGGCTAAACAACACACCCCTAAATAAGCAATGAGTCAAAAAAAAAGTTTAAGTGAAATTAGTAAATATATTATGACAAATGAAAATAAGAACACAACTTTTTCAAAACTTATGGGATAGAGTGAAAGCAGTGCTGAGAGGTAAATTTATAGTCTTAAATGCCTAAATTAAAAGAGAAGAGTTAAAGTAAAATATCTAAGTGAACAACTGGAGAAAGTGGAAAAAGAAGAGCAAACCATTCCCAAAGCAATAAGAAAGGAAGAAATAATAATGATTAGAGCAGAAATAAATGAAATTGAAAACAACAACAAAATGGAGAAAATTAACAAAATCAAAATTTTATTATTGCAAAGATCAATAAAATTGGCAAAACTTTAGCTAGAATAACAAAGAAAAAAGAGAAAAATGCAAATAAATCAGAAGTGAAAGGGTTAAGTCATGACTGACCCCACAGAAATAAATAGGATCATGAGGATATTATTGCAGACTGTACAACAACAAACTAGATGACCTAGATGAAGTGTACAACTTCCTAGAAATGCACAAACAGCCTACACTGATGCTACAAGAAATGCAATAACTTAACAAGCCAATCACATTTAAAGAGATTAAACAAGTCATCAAAAATCTCCCAACAGGGAAGCACAGAGAGGTTGAGAGGAGAGGAGTTTTCTTGCTTGTTTGTCTGGTTTATTATTATTATCATTATTGAAATAATGAAAATGCTCTAATAATGATTGAACACACAGCTGTGTAATTATGGCACACACCATTGATTGCACACTTTGGATGAGTTGTATGTTTGTTGATATGTATCAATAAAATTGATTTGTTGAAAATAAATCTCCCAACAAAGAAAAGTCCAGGACCTGATGGCTTCACAGGTGAATTCTTCCATACAGTTCAAGAAGAATTAACACCAATTCTTTTTAAACATTTCCAAAAAATTGAAGAGGAGGGAATATTTGACAACACATTTTATGAAACCAAATTCTCCCTATTACCAAGGCCAGATAAAGATACTATAAGAAAAGAACTTCATACTATTTTAATGTAATATTTTTTTTAAAAAATGAATAAATTGAGTAGAATTTGGAAAAAAAAATTACAATTACCAACTAAAGAAATTTACTCTATTTATTTAAGAGAGCATATCTACAATTTTTCTTTTAGCCTAATTTTACTAATGTGAACTTACAATTTTCATTACTCTAAAGATTTTGTATGTTAATTATTTTATAAATTAACTATGGGAGATTACACTCAAGTTACATAAAATTGAAACCATTATATTTTTTAAAAAAAAGAAAAGAAAATTGCAGACAAATCTCTCTAACGAACATAGATGCAAAAACTCTCAACAAAATATTTGCAAATAGAGTCTAACAGCATATCAAAAGACTTATACACCATGGCCAAATGGAATTTATTCCTGGTATGCAAGGCTGGTTCAACATAAAATGTACATGTGTGGCTGGACAGGGTCAACTCTTATAGGGGCTTGTACCACTGCTATTTCCATTGTTTCAGCTTGGAACTACTTGGCTTTATGCTCAGATAATCTTACCCACATGAAGTAAAAAGAGGACCACCTGAATCCTTAGATTTAATCATACCAGCACAGTACCTCCAGGAAGAAAACTATTTTTTTCCTTGGGAAAATTTGGTACTATAGATGAAGAACAAGTGTAGCCTAGGGACTATTTCTGAATTCAGCATGGTAACAAGGGTTTAGCATTTGCTGATTGGACAGAAATATACCTTTGTGTAGTGGGCAAATCAGATACATCAAAATAACAAATTGTTGTCACTGTGTTAGACAAAGTTCAGTCAAAATTAAATATAACACCACGTATTTCACACACAAGATTTTTAATGCAGGTAATTGTTTAAAAATATATTGCAAGGTACAAAGAGCAAATATGTGATGTTGAGAACATATAAAGACTAATATTTGCGAAAAATAGCTACAACTCTAGGACTACCAAATGAGGCATGTTTTAGTTTCCTTGCTTGGTCAGGTAAATATCATGCAATGGGTAAACTTAAACAGTGGGGATTTATTCATTCATGGTGTTGAGGTTAGGAAAATGTTCAAATTAAGACATCATCAAGGCAATGCTTTCTTCCCAAACCAACACTACAGCATTCTGGGGTTGGCTGCTGGGGAGCTTTGGTCCCTAGCTTGTCACATGGCACAAGGCACATGGCAGCGCCTCCTGGTCTTTCTCATCTCATTTGGATTCCATTGTGTTCAACTTCTGGTTGTTCCCTCTGGCTTTGTCCATCTAAATACATTCCAATTACAAAGAATTCTAGTAATAGGATAGTGCTGATACCAGTTCAGCAAAAGGTTTGCAGGAAGGGAAGTTGATGCAGAACTCAAGAAATAAAAGAACAGAAAGGCACAAGAGAGAAAATAAAGATGGGACCAGGGGACTCAAAAGCTTCTGGAACTGAGAGCCTCTACCTAGTTTCCACATCGTATTTATTAGAGGTTACAAAGCAGTAGCTATCTATGTTTACTTTCAAGGCTGCTTGTTATTAAAGCTGCAACACCTGCACTACTAGGGAACAGGCCATACAAAGTTCAAATGCCTCCTCACACAAACAATTTTCATGTTTACCAGACAGCGTTCCATCTAGTCAAGGCTGGTGTTCCTAAGGCCACACTTTTTATCTGCGTTATGGAAATGTTTCAACTGCGAGCTTGGTTCCTACATTCAAATTCAAGCTATTTTCCCACATTTCCCCCTTTTTGTTTTTGCAAAGTAATGAATACAGCTCGGGTGGTTTCTTGTTGTATTAATCCCTGGAGGGTTTGCAGTATGCATCTGAGGACTAAATACATACAAAATAGACAGGAACAGATAATTACTATACCTTTTAGAAGACCCTCTCTCGAACTCTTAATCCACATCATAGGGTTCAGGGATCTTAATCCATCTGCAATTCCTGTCGTAGTTTCTGAGGCAGAAAACAATTGCAATTGGACATGTTGAATGCTTGTTACTTGGGCTTGTAATTGAGAAATATCTAATCTTAAATTGTTTTTATGACCACGCAAATGACATTTCACTGATTCCTAAGGAATATCACTGCTATTGTATACATGGAGGGGTCATATATATATCCAATCACATGGTAGGTGTAAGCACATACTTACAGTTTGTAACTCTCCTCCCAAGCTCAAAACTGCATTGTATACGTAATCTATAACTGCAGTAGATTATACAACAATAAACAACAAGACTTCCAACTTTTAATGAATAGACTTTCATTTTTCATAGGCTTAAGATTCCCAACCAGCAAAACTATAATAGCCAGTACTTGATCAAAAATGACCTCATTTTCCCCAGTATGTATAGTTTGAGGCATAGGCAGTAACAATTTTTTTTACTTCCCCATCTTGGACTGTGGGGCATCTGGAACTTTAACTCATAATTTCAATGACTTCATTGGTCTCTCTGTTAGCATCTTTGTTGGACCTGGGGTCAAAACTCAGTATTGAATTTAAACTTAGTCCAGAGTTGTGAGGATTTATTTTCTAGTCAGAAAATATTAGATGTCTTGTTATAAGAGTCCCGATGCAGTGCCTGCAGCAGCGAAAGCGTACCTCATCCCTCCCAAGAGCAGGAGGGGACCAAAGTCACAGTCATTGAAATGAACATGGTGGACATTCATGGGTGAAGTCCATGTGCTTGGCAAGTAACAGGCAGCCAGAACTTCTGGACTAGGCACCACAGGTTCTGGTACTCAAGATGTTCGCCTTTCCAGTGGAGCCACTGTGCTTCTTCTCAGGTCTCAATGGTATGACTCTGGATCTTCATGAAGGCACCTGCCTCAGCAGTCCTAAGAGAGATGTTAGAGGAGTGAGCAAGGACATGATAGACAGTTACCTGTCACCACTGGCAGGCATCCCAGATGTTCCCCACAGATCTCTTCCCCAGAGAGTGAGTCACAACAGTCCATCGTTTCTGTCTTGTTTTTAGTATTTGCAATCCACCCCTAGATAGGGATGGCAGTCTTCAGAGTGACCAGACACTATTGGATTAAGCCTTTCACTTTCAGCAGGGCTTCTTATACTGCACATAATTGCTTTTTTATATTATACTTTTGGCCCTTTCCCAGAATTGTGACTAAAACCCAAGGGGTACTTGTTTAGAATGCTGCCTTTGCCACAAACCACACCCAAAGCCAATATTGGTGCTGGCCACATCCAATTCACAGGCTAAGCCAATGTCCACTTTTTCCCTCTTTTATTATTTTTAAAGCAGCCTGCTGGAAGTCCTCCTACTCCCATGAAGGACTTTTCCCAATTAACACATACAATGGTATTAATATATGAGCTAAGGAAGGGATGAAAGATTTTTAGTATTCCAACAACATTACAAACTACATTAACATGATAAAACATTGTACTTTACCAATTACAGCAGAGAGTATAGTTTTGTCTTACCCAATCAAATAACATTAAAGAATTTGATAGAGCACCAGGGACCTTATAGCCTGTCCCAATTGTTTGCCTCTTTTAGGCTCTTAAGATAAGATACTATTGTCTTTGATGTTTCTTTTAATTCTGAAAAAAGGATTACTGGTTTATGTATTTCCATTAGTAGAGTTTTAGCCACAGATTTCTTCTATGCAACGAGACTCTTTGCCACCGGGCCAGGGAAGATAGTTGCGTAATGCACACAGCCTTTGGGAAGCACTGCAAAATCCATTGTTGACTTTCCTGCTGGTAGGAGAATGCAGGCTGGCTTGTCTTGCCTAAGGAAATACTAAAAAAAGTCTTAGCAAGTTTTAAAACAATGTGATAGTGACACAATTGGATATTAATTTCTTGAAACAAACTAGCAATATTTGGGACTGTTGCATACCACAATGGAGTTACTTTAATTTATGACAGGAGGTTGTTTCTGTGACACATACTATTTTTAATAATAATTAAAACCATGATTAACCACATTGTACTTTTATCTAATGTTATGCTGAAACATTGGTAAATTTCCAGGAATTTTATACACTCTTTAAGTATTCATATGAACTTTTTACTCATACAACTTTAATTAATAGAGGGTGAAATAATCCTTTTAATTTTATAACACTTTTAAACACTTTCAATTCAACATATAACATATTAAAGGAACTTAACTATTTTATTACATTTTTTTTTAAGGTAAAAGAATAAATCTTTTGTAAGAGTTTGAAATAAAAAGATATTTTTCAGGATTTGACTTGAGAAAGCAGTTTTGAACATTATGTTCTTTTAAAAGTGATGAGATTTGTTTCTTCTTAAGAAACCAAGGAAATGATAATGTTAAACTACAAGAAGCTATTTTGATAAAATAGAACTTTTTTTGTATACTGATTATTCAGGAGAAAAGCTCTTTATAAACTTTTACTAAAACAGACTAATGATTTAAGAAACTTTGAGAAAGAAAAATATTTTAATTTTGCATCAATATACTATTTGATACTAAAGCTTTTAAAATTTTATAGATAAACCATCAAACCTTACTCAGCTTTAACCATAAAAATTCCTTTTCTGCAAACCTTCTGCACTTTCTGTATTCATTCAGGTTTTGTCCCACATTTTACTCTTTCTGTATAACCAACCATTTTATCTTAGGACACAATTATTTTCTGTTTCTGTAATAATAGAAACACATTCTATACACTTTACATACACAAGTTTCCAAAGTGATTTTGGAAACTATTTCCAAGCAAACTTCTTAAAACATACAATTACCATTAACATTAAGAAAACTTGTCAAAATAATTCTTCAGTTTGGTTATATGCAAATATAACTTTTCTTTATTTTAAATACATGGTAGCATTCAATACTAGAAATAGTCTTTTAGAAACAAGTTGGCAGGGGAGGTTGGCTGCCAACAAGTTTTCCTGTTATAAAATGACTTTTTTTTATTATCGTCAATTTAGTTTCTGTTTAATAACGACTTCTTAGAATTAGACATTTAAACTCTAACTCAAACAATGCTTCCACAAACTTTTATAATTATTTATAACCATATAGACTATAATTATATTATTTTAAGACAAATTTCACCTTCATGATATTCCTTTACATAATTTTACCACAATACCTTCTACAATTTGTTATATGCATTCGAGTCCCATCCTACATATATTCATTCTGATTTTATGAAAACCATTCCTCTTATTTTAGGTTAAAACATACTTTTTTGAACAAACTTATTAAATTTTAGTTAGCACTCTCACAAACTTTTTACCTTTTTAAATATTCATTTAAGTTTTACATCCTTCATTTTATCCTGTGAAGAAAAATAAACTCTTCATTTCGGTTTCGGTGAGAACTATTTACGAAGAGACTTACAGTAATTTTGTTAATAAAGACTAACAATTTTTATAACTGTAGAGATCATATTAACATGTAAACTTATGTATTAATATAAGCAATTATTTAATTTTTGGCCATTTGAATATAGCTCTTTTAGAAATTTTTATTTATCAATTTATATTACCATCTGGAGGAATAAAATGTACACTGAAATTGAACAAGCAGATAAACACAGAAACAATTACAACACAGCAACAGAAACATAAAGTTTACAATTTTATTCATAATTCTTACTTTCTGATATAGCTATTTTTAAGCTCTCCATCATTTCACTTCTTAGATTTTACTGCTTGTAAGATTTCTTCTGGAATCCATGTTGCCCATAACATGCAAGCTTGTTTTTGGAAACACTTTTATTAATAATCAGCAACCAGTTAGGATAACTTGAGCAGCATAAATGCAGTTAAACTCTTATTTAGCAGTTTAGACAGACAGTTAACACGCATTTTTGGATTACTGCTCTTTAAGACTACACTGGGATTTGAAGTTCAGGAGCAAGCTATTGTTTCAAAACCAAAAATTCCTTTTAACACCTTGATAAAAGTTTTGTAATAATTTTATTAATTTAGCTAAATAGGTCCAATCAGAATCAGCATGGAAACAACCAGAATACCAATGTTGCCATATTTTCCTCCCCTTCCAGCAGCTTAATTCTATCATCCCCCACTAGCCCACAGCCACATTATCATGTAGGCAGCAGGGGGTTTGCACAGTTGCTGCCAGAATATTTTCTTCATCTTAGTTAACACTTTAATGGAGGGTTTTCTTACAAGCATAATTTCACTAACAAGGACCTTATTTAGCACTTTGGCCTATACAGGACATTGTATTTGAGTTTACCTTTACTTGCACAAGCAGCTCAATATGATTTCCCTCTATTCTAGCCTGCAAGAAGCCCTATTGTAAAGCTGACAACTTTGGCTGAGCATTTCTGGGTATGGGAGGAGGAGGAGGTGTTGGTGGAGGGGAAAGTGATCTTTCTAAAATCAATTAAAGAAGGAACTGAAGGCAAAACAACTTTCAATTTAGTATCAAATCAGATATAATAATAGTCCAAGTGGGGCAAATAGTAACAGAGAGCAGAACACCTTGTACATGTAATTTTTTAAAACATTTTCCTACTCTTCCTAATTTCCTAATTCTAAACTTCTTATTGCTGGGAGCTATGACTAATATTTTTTTTTCTAATCTTGAAGAGTTCTAAAATGTGAGACTCACTGGCCTCGCCTGTTCTTGACTTGAAGAGTTGTTTTAGGAGACAGACATATATGTGGTATTTTTTTTAATTGTATCTGTTTTCCCATCATAACCCTGCTAAAATACCCCAGAGTGTCCTTACTCACTGAGGACTTGGAAGGCCTTCTAAACCGCTCGGGGCTCTGTGCTGTGACAACACTTTTAGCTTCACTCAAAGCAATCCTTCTTCCCCTCGAGTCCCTTTTTGGGCACCAGTTCCTGAGACCAGCTCAGCAAAAGATCTGCATGAAGGGAAGGTGATGCAGAACTCAAGAAATAAAAGGACAGTAAGAAAGACACAAGAGAGAAAATAAAGATGGGACCAGGGCACTCAACAGCTTCTGGAGCTGAGAGACTCGACACTAGTTTCCACATCATATTTATTGGAAATTACAAAGCAGTTGCTATCTACATTTACTTTCAAGGCTGCTTGTTATTAAAGCTGCAACACCTGTAATACTAGGGAACAGGACATACAAAGTTCAAATGCTTCCTCATGCAAACAATTTTTGTGCTGAACAGACAGCATTCCATCTAGTCAGGGCTGGTGTTCCTAAAGTCACACTTTTTATCTGCATCATGGAAATGTTTCAACTTCAAGGCAGGTTCCCACATTCAAATTCAAGCTATTTTACCACAGGATAGCTGTAAACTATCAGGCTCAGCTCTCTTTCTGAATCTGCAGGATTCTCTGTATATCTTCTCTGTATAACTACTGTGTTCTCCCTGAGCAGGTGTCCATATATATAGCTCACAAAGGGAGGGCAGGGACTCAAAATGATTCACCCTAAGGATGTGGCCAAATCAAAGCCCTAATTTTAACATAATTTAATCAAAGGCATCTCAACTGAATCTAATACAATCAAAGGGTATCACACAAAGAAGAACAGACCAGTTTGAAAACATAATCTCATGTCCCTTTTTGCAATTCATAAATAACATTAAACTGCCACACCTGCTAGTAGAAAGTAGGCCACCAGCTGCAGGATGCCATAAACTGCAAGCCTGAGCAAAACTGATCCTATCCAAGACAGTGACACGGTGGTGTAGGCAAAATAAAATATATGCAAAAGTGTGGAGTTCAGAGAAGAACCACCTGTGCATCCATGAGCTGTGCTTCTGTCATCTCACCCAAGCTCCTATAAAAGTATCCCCTCTACCTCCCTTCTAGGAGAAGGTGCCTTACAGACATGAGCTCTCTTTTTCCATGCTTTGATGAGAAAATAAATGTTTTCCTTTGCTTTATTGAAACTGATCTCATTCAATGGCATGAGCAATACCAGACAGGAGATTTGTTTTAAGGGTCCAACTTGAAGGAGATTAGTAACAGTTTGAAATTGCCAATCCTTAGCATCCAAGGAAAATCCTACTTTATTATGTGGGTCATAATAGAAGAAAGAGCACTAGACCCACGTGTACACCTCATGTCCGCTTCTCCAAGGACATTTGTAGGAGCCTAAATTAAGTAAACCCAGGGACCCTTTTCTACCTTCATTCACCCTTCTCCCCCTTCCAGGGCTTTTGAGCTAACAAAGCTTTCATTCCCTGAATTCTCAGCCAGCTGACTATCTGTGTTGGCTCCCAGTCACCAAAAGAACTTTCACATAGCATCCAAAACAAGTGGAATGTTGGAAATTTGTAGGGGAAATTCCAGTATCCATCCCTCCATCAGACAACTGATAAATAGGCAGAAAATTCCTGAATCAAATATTTCAGAATTCTAAGTCTAGCAGAACACTATGCACATCTAGGGAAAACTGCGAGGAAGAGGCAGGTAAATTGAAGTAAATACTAGTGAATGTCATTCTCTCTGCAGTGATTACCATGGCCAGCAAGTGTCCTTGTAGTAGGCAGCAGTGAGGTCTTCAAGCACAACTCCTGTTACAGCTTACTGATACCAGGGTGGGATATAAAAACCTAGTTCCCAAAGATCCAGGGGAGTGCAATCCACTTGCTGATCACTGCCTTTTATCAGCTACTTTAGAAGGCTGGGGATCTAGTTCTCAGAGCAGCTATTGTCCCAACACATACAGTAAAAAGTAGCAGAGAAGGCTTAAAGATAGTAGACTTCTTCAAAACAACTGAAAATAAAGGGCTGCATTTACTGGGTAGGCACAGAAACAAGAAATGGTAGCTTCAAAGACCCATAGCAGAAGCATCTGGCACCCTTGTTGGTTTCCCCCCTCATTACTTGTTTAATTCTGAATTGAACATCAGGAGAGGGAGGAGATCTGTTTCCTAGGGAGTAGAGGAGGCATTTAAATTCCTATAAACAGAGAAACTCCTAAGGCCACTAGCAAACACAAACCCAGAACAAGACACAAGACCAGAAAAGACAGAGGACCTACACTTTGCATTTACCTTGGGTTGACCTTCCTGATCAGAGATTGAACTCTTCCTGATAGGAGGAAGAACCAGCCAAAGCAGAAAAGGATGTACTACATCATTAGCCATTAGGCAAATGCAAATACAAACCACGATGAGGAACCCCCATCTTCTCAGCTCTGCAGGAAGTGACAGGCCTGGAGTCAGCACCCCAGGCCTGCAGAACATCTGAGGACCTGCATCCTGAGGGGAGTGAGTGGGTATGAGCCCAGGCCACACTGGGCACCTCAAACCCAGCCCCCAGCCTCCTGCCCCTCCAAGAATGAGAGGAGGCTACGGGAGCAAGTCCCTCAACCCAGCCTGGCTACAAGAAACCCCAACACATGAGGAGGGCTCCTCCTAAGGGACCTGAATGCAAAGTCAGGATCAAAGGTCTTGAGTCAGAGCATCAATGCCAGTGACCCTGGACCATTATTACCAAGAATGAGAGTGAACAGAACTCCCCCTCCTCCAGTGGAGTTCATATGTTACTATCTGAACACAAACAGTACAGGCTATGCAAGCCCTGCAGAGGCTGCCCAGTGCTGCTCTGTATTTTAACCAGTTCATAGTCCAGCAGCAGCTCAGCAATGCCCTGCTGCATGGTCTAGCTGCTGTTCCAGCAGGCCACAATTGCTACCAGTAGGCAGGCCAGCTGCCCAAACACCAACATGACACAGCAATGGACTACCACCACCCAGGTCTTGATCTATCTGGCCATCACATTGGCCCAGCTCATCAACCAATCCCAGTGGGAGCTATTCCAGTGCCACCACCTTGACCCAATCTGTGCTACTGTGGCATATCACCTACCCACCCCTCAACCAGTCCCAGGGTCAGATGTATCTACAGCCACAGCTGGGAAACCTGTTGCAGGTAAATCATACCCTGGGATAGAATGTGCCTTTAACCTCCCAACTCATCCTGATGCCTAAGGAGCCAGTGACTGCAGTTTAGCAGGAAGGACCATCTGCCCAGTCTCCTTGATTTAATGCAGATACAGATCAAGTGCAGGCCTTGGCAGTGAGGAACTTACAGGCCTCAGCCCAAGGACTCCAAATGCAAGGCTGAACTCAGAAAACCATTCCTCCTGGAGCCTCCCCTGGCCTCTAGCCTTTCTCAAGCTTCTAGCCAGGCCTAGCTGTGGCTCAAGCATTCTCTGGGGCCACAAGACAGTTCCCCAAACTTAGTCAAGCTGGAGGAGGCAGTAGGAACAGCATCGCAGGGTCCATGGATCCAGGAAGAGGTGGCCAGGCATATTGGGTTTGGGTCAGTAGACTTCCTCAGGAATGGGTGGTGGTGGGAGTTGTCCAGGAAAAACAAAAGATTGGTGCAGTTTCTGCCTGCATTTAATCTTCACCCTTGTACCTCCCACCTGACCCAACCCCCCTGCCACCTATCCCCATCCAGTCCAAACCACCTGAACTATCAATCAAGCTTCCACTGTTAGGGGCTGCTAAGATGTCAGCTACCCAGCAACCTCCACCCCATATCCCTGTGCAAATTGTGAGCACCTGAAAGGTATGGCCCAGGCACATACTTTGGGGATGGCACAGCTGGCAGCTTCTGTACTGACTTCCTGTGGGATGCCAGGTACTGGTTCAGGTCCATTTGGCCTCCTGGCCACCTTCATAAAAGACACCTGGTACACTGCAGGAGTGCCCTCCCACATTGGCCAGTGGGATTTCCCTTGACCCTGTGCGGGAAACAGAACATGTAGTATAGGGTGGGGCCACTACTTCCTCAACTGCTCAGGTCCCTGCTGCTTCTATAAGCATTCTGTGCACCTGTCACGCAAACCCCAGACCTTGACAGTAAAATGCAAGGAGGAGAGAGAAGATGTCTGTACATTGGGTTCAATGCTTCCTGCCAAGACATCTCCAGTAGCAGAGAGTCCAAAGCCATGGAGGAGAAGAGCAGTCTTGGAGTGAAAGCTGAACCAAGGCCAGAGGGAACGCAAATGTTTTAAGCAGTAAACTAGTAGCCTCAACTTCTACCACCTCGTTTGCTAGCTGTGGTGTTCAGACAGTTGGGTGACTCAAAACCCCCACAGGCCATTGTGAATCCCCAAATTGTCACACACATCATAGAAGGCTTTGTTATCCATTAAGGAGAAGAACCTTTCTCAGTGGGTTGTTCTCAATTACGGCAAGTCTGAGAAACTACTACAGACTGGTCTCCCAACAAGGCTGAAGGAGAATCATTGGTATGGTCCCTTGGGAGGAGACAGCCCTTCTACTGAACTAGGTAAGAAGGCAAATCTCCTAAAGTATGAGTATTGTGGGAAATATGCTCCTGTTGAGCAGTTCCATTGCTCTAAGAGATTCTCCTCCATGATTTGTGCTAAGAGGTGCAATGTGAACTATAGCCACCAGTTGTAGTTGAAGATGAAGAAAATGAAAGAGTTTCAAGAAGCCAACTATGCTCAGGTCTGCTTGGTGTGGGCCCCATCACGGTTGCTCTGACATTGCCCATGCCAAGATCCAGTGCAAGTGCCACCAGTGTCAAGATGACTCTAGCCTGGATTCATGTAATTCTACTTATGATGAAGCACTTGCCCCAACATCTCCTTGGCCTTTATTAGTGAGAGCTGGGAATGGAGAATTTGGCATGGGAAACTCCAATACAGCTCTATCTATACCAAAATTAAATGGCATCAAGCCTGTGTTACTCTCTGGTAACACTAGCCATTGGAGTGTAGAGGAGGTGGATGAACTCATCGCTTCTTTACAAGGCTGCCAAGAGATTTCAGAGGAGTTTTTTTCCCCAGGAAATTGATGGCCAGGCCCTCTTATTACTTAAAGAAGAACGTCTCATGACTGCATCTCATGATGCATGAACATCAAGCTCGGCCCTTCCCTCAAATCTGCATCAAGATAAATGTCCTCAAGGAGACCTAATGTGGTCTCATGTACAAACCAGCATAAGGCAGTCATTCCCCACTCTCCAGGTTAGAACCTGGTACCAGCAGACTTTGCAGGGAAGAAAGAGCTGTCCAATTTTGTAAATCTTCTGTTGAGGGTAATACTGAGACAGGGAAGATAAGTGCAAGAACTGGTTGCTGGTGCTGTGTGGTGGCAGATCTTCTCTCGGTTATTTTCTTTTTAAAAATCTTTTCAATTCTTGTCATCCCCACTTACCTTAATCCAATATTTGTATCTTTATTAAAAAGGCAGTCTCTTAGAGTTCTAGGCCTGTGCAGTCTTATCTAGGAATGGAGCATCTAGCCAAAGTCTCACTTTTCTAAAAAGGATATACAATATGGTAAGGCAAGGAGGGTGGAATGTAAGTTGGTTCCCCTAAAGGGAGACATTGGGTTTTCTAGCTTGTGTGACATAAGCAGCAAAATCTGGTACTCTCCCTTTTCCCTCTGGATTATCCGTCTGTAGTTGTGAAAACAAGTGTTTTCTCTCATCACTCAGCTCCCTTCGTATTGAACATTGTCATCTGCCATCCATGGCAGGGTCAACAGCCAGTGCAGACTTGGCTGGCACCTTTTGGATTTGATGCAGGGACTAAAAGTGTTTGACTGTCACATGTGTGGCTGTTATTCTTTCTGTAGTTTGTACTCTTGTCCAATTTATCTGTTGTCTTCTATCTACCTTTCTTTTCAATTCCAACTTGGCTGTCCTATAGCTTCATAAAACAGGAGCATGTGCATTGGGCTGAGGAAAGGAATGTAAGTATCCACCTTAGGTGCTATTCCTTATACAACAAAAATATTGAATTGTTTTCTTCCTCAGGAAATGGATAAAAATTGGGGAAAAAGTTCCACAATGAGACCACTTTACAGCCAGTAGACTGGCTACTATTATTTCTAATGGAAAATTACAAGAGTTGGATAGGATGTGGAGAAATAGGAACACTCATTCAGTAGTGGGAATGTAAAAGAGTGCAGCAACTGTGAAAGACAGTTTGACGGTTCCTTAGTAAGCCAAGTATAGTTTGATCATATAAACTTGCAATCACCCTTCTAGGTATATATATCAAAAAGAATTGAAAACAGGGACTAGAACAGATTTTTGGACATTAAATTCATAGCAGCATTATTCACGATTGACAAAAGATGGAAGCAGTGCAAGTGTCCATAAACTGATGAACAGATAAAATGCAGGATATGTACAAAATGGATTATTATTCAGCCATAAAAAAGAATGGTTCTTATACATGTGAAAAAATGCCCATATTCTGAATGAAATAAACCAGACAGAAAAGAAAATATATTGTATGATCAATGATAGAAAATAATTAAAATATGCAAATTCATAAAGTCAGCCACTAGAACATAGGTTTCCAGGAACCAGGGTAAGAGTAAGGAATGGGAAGTTAATACTTAAATTTTGCAGAGTTCCTATTTGAGATGATGAAAAAGTTTTGATAATGGATGTTGGTGATGGTAACACAAAATTATGAATAAAATTAACAGCACCAAATTATATATTTAAATGTGGTGAAATTTTAGGTTGTATATATGTTACTAGAATAAATTTTTTAAATCCATAGGAATGTCCCAACACAGTAAACCCTAAAATAAACCATGGATTATAGTTAATGGTATATAATTATAAAAATACTTTTTTTCATCAATTATAACAAATGTACCACACTACACAAGTTTTTAGCAATAGGATGCTTTATGGGAATCTGCTAGTTTATGGGTAATTTTTCTGCAAACCTACAACTTCTCTGATTAAAAAAAGAAAAAAAAGCATAAAATGTATTCACCAAATCAAAGACTACATGACATTTATCTGGGCCTTATTTATCTGTTCTAGCAACTACTCCAATTTGGTATAGTTCCTGTAATGGGGCTAATATCCAGTTAAGCTTGCAGTACAATACAGTCATTCCTCAGAATATATCCAATTTCAGTAGAGGTCAGAATGGCAAATGATGGAACCTAAATTTCTGTTATGTTTCTGTCTTTAATGGTGCTGTGAATACCATCCCCCTTTGAGATTGTATTATTGTGTTTTATTCAGTAACGTGGTGAGATAGGCAGTTTCGAAGGCTGTAATTTGGCTTTCCCTAATGCCATAGCATTTATCCTTCAAGCCAAGGACCCAAAGGGCTGGTGGTGTCCATCTTCCAAGTAGGTTAATCCCAGCTGCATCCTTGAGGGCCAAGGAAATGACCAGTGAATTGTTACAATTCAACTTCACCACAAGAAAAAATCAATTCAATCATGTGCTATATAGAAGAGACACACTTTAGGAAGACTTATTTGATGCTAAGAGCTATAATTAACAATGGATATTTCATACTTGTGAATAACAATCAACCAAGTAAACAGCAATCAGCAAACATCATTTGATAGTAAGACTACAAGAGTTGTAAGGAGATACAGTTAGAAACACACTTAAACAGCAGCCTTTAATGTACTATGCTCAATTATAGGAAAGTCATAGCTGTAAACACTTATCAGCAAAAATAAAGGATTAAATATTGAATTAAAGGTCCAAATTTTTAAAAATGAAAAGAAAACACAAAAAAAATCAAAAGAAAGCAAAATTAAGATGTGACCTTTCTACACATGCCTCTTCTGTCACTTTTACTGAAACTGTGGCTGATACTCAGGTTGGTGTATACTTAGAAGACTTGAATCTCTGGACTGGCCATGTGCCAGTTGTGCCCTGAGCCTCAGCAGAGTTGTAACTCCTACTCTCTGGTTCGTTGGACTTACCCAAGTCACCTAACAGGGAGATGAAGATGGTCAACCACCATAACAGGAAACCAAGAATGCCTACAACTGCAAGCAGGAGATTCACATCCATCAACCATGTGGGTTCTGAGCCCCCTCTTGATAGAGAGGTGGAGTGAACATCACCATCGAGGATCCACAGGATGAAGAAATAAAATATGGATTATAGTGGACTTATTGATATTCTACTATAGAACTATTGTGACTAGTAATGGAAGAAACTGCAGCATTGATGTGGAGAAAGGGGCCATGGTAGTTGCTGAGAGCAGGAATAGGGAAGAAGAGATGTGATATGGGGGTATTTTTGGGACTTGGAGTTGTCCTAAATGATATTGCAGAAACAGATGCTGGACATTATATATCCTGCCATAACCCACTGAATGTACTGGGGAGCGGGGGAGATGTAAACTACAAGGTAAAATATTATCCATGTGGTGCAGCAGTGCTCCAAAATGTATTCACCAAATGCAATGAATGTGCCACAATTTTGAAAGACATTGTAGATGTGGGAGGACTGTGGGTGTCAGGGGTGGGGTATATGGGAACCTCTTATATTTTCTAATGTAATATTTTTTTGTGATCCATGTATCTTCAAAAAATACAGCAAAAAATAAAAATAAAAAATCAAAGCAGAAATTAATGATACAGGGAATAGGGAATTTGTAGAATCATTTTAAAATTTAATAACAAAATAAGAAACCATCAGCTAACATAATCAAGAAAAAAAAATGGAGCCAGCGTAATTAAACACTAATTTAAAAAATAAGCTTATTGCAGAAATCTATGGAAATAAATCTATAAGCTGAGATGACAAAATTTACTAGAGAAACAAGAATCAACAATTTCTAAAGGAGGTACAAATTATCACTAGTGTTTAAAAGCTTCTAAGACCAAATTCCAGAGAGGAAGGAGAGAAGTTATAAAGGAACTATCCCTCAGAACTTCACCAAACACAGATGGTTTCACAGAGGAATTCAATCAAATCCTCAAATTCTAGATAGGCGCAATGATCTATAAATTGCTTCACAGTATTGACATGAAGCAAAACTACTAATTTATTTTGGCAGAGCAAGTGTAGCATTATACCTAATCTTGAAAACAAACAGTACAGAAAACAAAACTATAGACCAATATCCCTTATTAATACAAATGCAAAGTACTAAATACCATATTAGCAAACAGAAACATACATAAAACAAGAAAATGATAAAACATTATTATGTAGGATTTATTCCACTAATTCAATATTGATTCAATGTTGGGAAATTCATTAATATTATATATCAAATTAATAGATCTAAGAAAAATACATGATTATCTTTATAGATAATTCATAAATGTTGAAATGGCTTTAGATAAGTTCAAACATAGTCTATTATTTCTTTATTAGTGAAGCAGTAGGTTTATAGAAAAATCATGCAGAAAATAGAGTTCCTATATACCACTCCTAATATTAACACCATTAATTAGTGTGGTATATTTTTGAGCATTGATGAAAATTCTTGTAATTGTACTTTTAAATATAGTCCATGATTTACATTGGAATTTATTATTCTGTTATATAGCCCTCTAGTAACATATATACAACTGAAAACTTGCTCTTTTAACCTCATTCATGTCAGAGTTGTTAACTACATTCACAATATGTACATTCATACAATACTGTGAATCATCACCAAACTTTACCAAAACTCTTTCATAATCTTAACTAGGAATTCTGTACATTTAACCATAAACTCCCCTTTCCCTACCCTCAGCCTTGTTACCTATATTCTAGTTTCCGACTCTATGAGTTTGTTCACAAATATGAAATAATTAAAAAATTAGAATTTTACAGAGTTTATGGATACTTTCCTAGTATGATAAAATTAATACACTTTCATCCTAAAACCAGACTCTTACTTGATGGAGCAACAGTAGAAACATTTCTTTTAAGGCCAGGGGAAGGCAAAGCTGCCCACTGCCTCTATTACTATCCATTGTGCTAGAACCATTATGACATCCAATTAGACAAGCAGCAATTAGACATTGTTGATGGGAATGGAAAATGGAGGAGCCACTTTGGAAAACCGTTTGGAAGTTCCTCAAAAGGTTGAATGCAGAGATGAGCTATTTTATCCCTAGGTATAAACCCAAAAGAACTGAAAACGTCTTCACAGAAAAACTAATGCACAAATTATTAACAGCAGCATTATTCATAATAGCCAAAGAGTGGAAACATCTCAAAAGTCCATCAGCTGATGAATGGATCAACAGAATATGGTATATCCATGCAATATTCAGCCATTAAAAGGAATGAAGTGATGAGATATGCTAAAACAGATGAACCTTGAAAATACAGTCTGTGAAAAAAGCCAGGCAAGAAAGTCTATCTATCATATTATTAAATTTATATGAAATGTCCATGGTAAGCATTAGTGGTTGCCAAGAGCTGGGGGCACTGGGAATGAGGAGAGATGACTAATGGGCCCAGGGTTTCTGATTGGGATGAGTAGAATATTCTGTAATTATAAAGTGGTGATGGTGGAATATAGTAAACCTGAATTGTATACATTAAAACTGTGTGTTTCATGGTATGTGAATATATCTTAATAAAATTGGTATCCATAGCATGCTACCCTTTATGTGTAAAAAAAGGAAAATTAAACTTTTTAAAAATTTGTGCAAAAAGAATCACAAAAAAAGATAAATCAGTACCTAATGAAATTGGTTACTATAAAGAATAGATGAAAATTGAAAATAAGGAGAAAAAATTGGAACTGAGACTGGGTAAATTTCTGACTATGATTCTGTACAATTATAATATCTAGAATCATTTTAAGTTTCATGAAATCAATAAATGCATGAATAATTAAAATCAACCAGCATCTTGGAAAACCAAAAATCAAATAAGAACAGTTTCAAAAAAACAACTTTATTATAAATGAATAGCTTAACTATATTGAAAGTAATGGAGAAAAAAGAACTAAACTAAGTAACTTGAGAAAACTTAATACTGACATATATTCTGAGGCAAAAGCAAAAAGTATATGCTATTATATTGTAGATATTAAATTTATTTTTCAGAGAAGCATGATTTATCAATTCTGAAACTTTACAAGATTAAAGAAAAACATTAAATTTTAAAATATTGGGGAAGCAGACTTGGCCCAATGGATAGAGCATCCGCCTGCCACATGGGAAGTCCGCAGTTCAAACCCCGGGCCTCCTAGACTCGTGTGGAGCTGGCCCATGCCCAGTGCTGATGCATGCAGGAGTGCCCTGCCACACAGGGATGTCCAAAGCGTAGGGGAGCCTCACACGCAAGGAGTGTGCCCCATAAGGAGAGCTGCCCAGCGGGAAAGAAAGTGCAGCCTGCCTAAGAATGGCCCCACACACATGGAGAGCTGACACGACAAGATGATGCAACAAAAAGAAACACAGATTCCCGTGCCGCTGACAACAACAGAAGCAGACAAAGAAGACACAGCAAAAAGACACAGAGAGCAGACAGACAATCGGGGTGGCGGGGGGAAGGGGAGAGAAAAACAAAAAAGAATGGCCCCGCACACACAGTGAGCTGACACAACAAGATGATGCAACGCAACAAAAAGAAGCACAGATTCCTGGTGTTGCTGATAAGGATAGAAGCGGTCACAGAAGAACACACAGCGAACCAACACAGAGAGCAGACAACTGGAGGGGCAGGGAAGGTGAGAGAAATAATATTTTAAAAAATCTTTAAAAGAATAAAATAAAATATTGTAGCAAGTAAATAGATAAATTGTAAACATTTGGTTAATAATAAAAAGTAAGATTTCTCACAAATAAGTATGGGGTGATTACAATAAACATAATGGTCTTAGATTAAAGTCAAAGGTATCAACATAAACTGAAAAAATATTCAAATATAGTCATGGAAATAGATATACTTAAATGCATTTTCTTGCACTGTTTGCTGAAATCCTAGAAGCAATAACACCTTGCAGCATTAAGCATATCTGCTTTTCAGATTATGCCTTCTAAATAGCATTTTCCAGTAAAAAGAACCAGGGTTGCTTTAAAAAATGGCTGAATTCATACCAAGGATGAAACTAGAGTAACTTCTGGTGACAGAAAGTAAGGCAGTATTCATTTATGTTTGTTTGTTTTTTCTTTTTTTTCTTTATTTTCTTTTAAATGTTACATTAAAAAAATATGAGGTCCCTGTAGACCCCAACCCCCCTTCCCCACTCCTCCCACATCAACAACTCTTTCATCATCATGGCACATCCACTGCACCTGGTGAATACATTTTGGAGCACTACTGCACCACGTGGACAGTGGTCTAAATGCCAAAAGACTTAGGAGATAATTATGGTAAAATATGAAAGCACTGGAGCAATAAAATAAATAACAATGATAATGTATTATAAATAATAATTATCCATGAATCAATATAAATATTTTAAAAATGTATGAATGAAAATGTGATAGATGATAGATAAGTAGTGATGCTAAATGATATAAACTAAGAAGTATACGTAATTTCTTTGATATCCTTGTCAATAATATATAAACTGAAATTTATTATGGGGATGAAGAAGACAAATCAAAACTGAGGGACATTTTACAAAATAACTGTTTAGTATCCTTAAAAGAAAGATTATTATGTAGCACAAATAAGACTCATCAATTGTTACAAATTGGAGGAAAAAAGAGACATAACAACTAAACAGCATGTGAAGCCCTGGATTGGCTTATGGATTAAAAAAAAGAAGATGTAGCTGGAATAAGCTGTGGTAATTGAATATTAATTATAAAATAATAGTATTAATATTTAGCAACATAGTTTTCTGGTTTTGAAAATGGTATTTTGGTTATATAAGGAAGCTGGGGGAAGAACATATAGATATTTTATACATGACACAAAATGTTTGTCAATATAAAAATAAAAATGAAAATTTAAAAAGATATAATTTTCTTGATATATTGGGAAGTAAAAATATTATACTCATAAATTACCTTTGTTTCATTTATCATTGTTGTGGTTGTTTTTATTATATTTTATTATTATGTGTAAACCTGACAAACTTCCTCTTTCCCACAAAAGAAACCACCAAAATATATTCATATACAAAAATAGCAAATCCCATGGGAGAAATTACTATATTCTACCTGGAAAAAAAAGCACAGAAAAGTTTCAAAATGGATCATATTTTCTTATATTTCAGATTGAATGAAATAAAAACAATAAAATAAAACTAGAGCAAAGTATATTAGAAAGAGCAATAAACTTGAATTTAAGACCTTAGAGTTTGCTCTAGGCTTTTTCAACGAGAAGCTGTGTGACTTTAAATATACCATTAAAGCTCTCTGGGTTTCACTTTCATATCTGAGAAATAAATGTGCATTGAACATCTATTATATATATTTGGAAGGATGAAAATTTTAAAAAAAAACTTTGATGTAAATCTTAGTGCATATGGTTTTTATTTATATGTGAGTTATTCTTGATAGGCTTTATGGAACTTTCTATCATTTGAAACCTTAACATTTGAAAAAGACATACTCCTGCTGGTTGAAGGTGAAGCTAGGGGTGGAGACATATTGTTTTACTAATGCTGCCACTGGAACAATAGAACGGACAGACAAGGGTGTCTCACCTCCAATAATAAAATTTAACCGTATTGTTACTTATTTCATCCTTGCAGACCACATCTAATTCCAGAAGATAATTTTTAAAAATGAAAGATCAAATAGATGACGAAAACAACATATGTAACAAATCCCTTCTTTAATGTTATTCTCAAAGAGGAAAAAGAAAGAATAGAAGAAGAAATTGTACAAATGGTTAGGAAAAGGATATTCACTCTAACAAAAGTGGAAAATATTTTTTGAGAGAAGGCTCAACTTTCCTTCACCACACCATGATAAAAAAGAAATAGATTAAGAAGGTTGCTACTAATTATAATGTAAATCAACACATTTATACTCCTTGTTCTAAAATTACCTTCAAGGAGATCCCATTTTGGATTTTTAAAAAAATTTCCTACTCAAGGTTTTTTTCAGAGCAAGTTTAACATCTTTATTCCTCAAGCTGTAGATTAAGGGATTCATCATGGGAACCACATTGGTATAAAAGACTGAAAATATTTTTCCCTCATTAACAGACTGAGCAGAAGATGGCTGGAGATACATAAATGAGCCTGATCCAAAGAACAGAGATAAAGCTACTATGTGGGAACTGCAGGTGCTAAAGGCTTTGGACCTGCCCTCATTGGAACTAATGTGGAGAATGCTGCAGAGAATGAAACCATAAGAGACAAAGATGGTGAGACTGGGCACAAAGATGTCAATGCCACCAACAATGAACACCATGAGCTCGTTGACATAGGTGCTCGTGCAGGAGAGCTGGAGCAGAGGGAGGATGTCACAGAAATAATGGTTGATGATGTTGCCATCACAGAAGCTCAGTCTCAGCATGCATCCAGTGTGGGCCATAGCTCCAGAAAATGCCATCAAGTATGAACAAAACATAAGATTGAAGCACACTTGAGGGGACATGGCAAAGTTATACAAGAGTGGATTGCAGATGGCCACATAGCGATCATAGGCCATTGATGTCAACACATAGCACTCAGAGATGGCAAAAAAGCAGAAGAAGTAGAGCTGAGCCATGCACCCCTGGTAGGAGATGATATTCTTATTTAACAAGAAGTGAATCAGCATTTTGGGTGTAAAAACAGAAGAGTAACAGAGGTCTATGAGGGACAAGTTAAAGAGGAAAAAGTACATGGGGGTATGAAGGTGGGAATTCAGTCCAATTAGAGTTATCAAGCCTAAATTTTCCAGCACAGTGAACATATACATTGTTAGGAACAGGTAAAACAGGGGGAGCTGGAGTTCTGGGTGGTCTGTTAGTCCCACCAGAATGAATTCAGTAACAAAAGAGCCATTTACAGGACCCATTCTTCTTTAGGTATATCTGTGGGATAAGAAAAAAGGGTTATATTAGAGGGCAGCCCAGATATTCTCACAATACCTCTTCCCAGAAGTGTGGTTTAGAACCTGGGATTATTCTGAAGTTAGCTCAATGCATCCTATGGAATCTGCCTTTGTCACTATCATAATACTGAGTGGCACTGACTTCTCCTTAATAGAGTCCTAAGCTAAATAGGGCCAAGAGCACATCTAACTTAGTCTACGGAGCAAAAGAAGTGCTGCCATACAAAAACATGACTGCTGGGAAAAAAAACTAAGAAGAAGGGAGTAGAGCGACAAAGACAGAATTTTCTTTCTCATCTTGTCATCTCTTTGTCACCTCAGTTTTCCTCACCGATGAAATTGGAGGCAGAGGTGTCTTATCTTCCTAGAGATGGCCTTTAATGCCGATTGGACATTCACGGATTGGGAAACAAAAACAATATCTCAGGATTCAAACTAAGAGAAAGGCCTCTAAGAGAGGGTCAGACCCAAGTCACAGAGAAAAGCCCTAAATCTACAAGAGTTATATTTCCCTCCATGGACAAGGAACATAAACACTGAGATACTGGAACCCTGAGGGTCTAATGTCTCTGAACATTTTCTATTTCTTCCACCTATTTCACCAGAGTGTCAAAACTGGACAAAGTAGGAAAGAGATTGTCATGGCTTAATCTCTGGACTTCCACATCAAAATAAGGAGGACATAATATGAATAAAATTCAGAAACTCACCTTCTTTAGATACGAAAACACCTGTACTTCCTGATCTGTTATTCTCCTCTGTGGTCCTAGAAGGGCAATTTGAAGGTCTGAGCTGGATCCTTTGATTCTACTCAAATGAAGACCAGACAATTTCTGATATGCCTTGGAAGTCATGCTTAGCTATAATACAAAATTTCTGATTTTCACTATGAGTTGCTCAAGCAGCAGAGGAAAAATACATTATTATTATCACATTTGCAACATCATAAGTCCAGAAGACTTAATGTGAGTTTAATGATACAATGCACTTGGTTATAAAGAAGTGAGCATCTTGCTCAGTCTCTTCCCCAGGGAACAGATCCTTTGTGTCATAGGGAAATAAAGTTATTGTATTTACACCCAGGACCATATTGTGTTTCATTATGAATTCAATATTTTTTCAAGTTTTCACTTCTGTCTAGGGTTTGATTATTACCCATTGAAAAAAAAAGAAACTCAATTGCCATGCCATCTTCATCTCTGGAGGGAAATCTGCCTATTGAGTTTTAAAATTTTTTTTATTTCTTTGGTTGTAAGAATACTTCCACACCTTTGAGAATTCTTTAAAAATCATTGTTATATATTTTAAACATGTGGATTCTATGTATGGCATGTGAATTATATTTCAATGAAGTTTTTATCTGAAAACAATAAAAATACAGTCTTTACAAAAGGATGAACTAAAAAGGGAATAGGAAAGTATTTTGAAGTCAGTGGACCTACAAATATAATATATGAAAAGACGCAAAATATCATAGTCAGAAATATGAGAGGACATTTGTACAGATATTATGATAGTCAAAGGAAAGTAAGGGAATTGTCAAAATATTATGGTGGTGGGGTGATGTATGATAGTCTTGCATAATGTTATGCATATTTGTTTTGTAAATTCACAGCTTTTACTATACACTTATTTATGTATGAATGATATATATCAGTAAGTATTTAAATGAAAAAAGTAAGGGATATTATTATGCTAATAATCCTTTCAAACAATGATATGTGTAAATATTTGAAAGACACAGATAGCATAAGCCCACTTAAGAAATCTGTATTCAGAATGGCCATATAGCTATTAAAGAGACTGAACTTTCCATTAAAAGTCTTCTCAGAAAGGAAACTCAAGAGCAGAAGAATATTACTGTTGATTCTACCAAACACAGAAGAAAAAACAGCAATTCTACACAGTATGTCCTTCAAAAAATTAAAAATGAGGGAAAACATCATGCTTATTTCTAAGACCCAAGCAACTTGTACCAAAATTTGTTTTCAACAAATGCTGGTAGGAAAACCAAGTATCCCTATGCAAAAGAAGAAAGGCAGAACCCTTCCTACACCATATACAAAACTTAATTCAAAATCAACCTAAGACCTAAATATAAGAACCAAAACTTAAAATTCCTAGAAGAAAATATAGGCAAGCTGTTTCCGGAACTGGTGTCAGGAAATGCTATCTTAGACTTTACACCAATGGCAAGAGGAAGAACAACAAAAGTAGATTAATCGCATCTTATAAAAATTTAAACCTTTTGTGCAAAGGACTTCCTCATGAAAGTAGAAAAGAAAACTTACAGAATGGGGGAAATATTTGGAAACCACATATCCTATAAGGATTTAATATCCTGAATATATAAAGAAATCCTATGACTTAACAACAAAAAGACAGACAACCCAATTTTTAAAAAGACAAAAGCCTTGAATAAACATTTCTACAAATAAAAAAAGATATACAGAAAGCTAGTAAGCGTATAAAAGTATGTTTAAAAATTTTAGTAATTAAGGAAAACCACAATCAGATACCATTTCATACCCACTAGAGATGACTATTTAAAAAATGAAAAAAATGTTGGAAGGAGTGCTAGGAATGTACAATGGAGCAACTGCTGTGGAACACAGTTTGGCAGTTCCTCAGGAAGTGAAGTATGACCCGCTAATACCACTTTTAGGTATATACCCCAAACACCTGAAAGCAATGATTCAAACAAATATTCGTACACCAGTGTTCATAGCAGAATAATTCGCAATAGCTAACAGCTAGAAGCAGCTTCAGTGTCTATTCAAGTGGGTAAAGAAATAAAACATGGCATTAATATATACATGCAATGAAATACTATTGAAGCATAAATGGAATGGAATGGAATTTGATATATTCACAAAATGGATGAAGCCTGTAAACATCACGTTGAGTGAAATAAGCCAGCTACAAAATGAAAATATTGTATGATCTCACCTATATGAAATAATTAGAATAACCAAATTCATAGTCAGAAACACAATATAGGAACTAGGGATGGGATAAGGAACGGGGAGTTCTTGCTTATTTGGCACAAAGTTTCTGTTTGTGGTGATGGAAAATTTTGATAATGGATGGTGGTGATGGTAGCACATATATTGAATGTGCTTGACACCACTTAATTGTATATTTGAAAGTGGTTAAAAGATAAATTGTATGTATGTCACCAGAAGAGAAATTTTAAAATTCCATAGACATTACAAGAGAAACAGTAAGCCCCTAATGTAAACTCTGAATAGTTCATAATTCATTATAATTGTTGCATATAATTAGAAGTATGCCCCAGGTGCATGCTTCTATGGAATATGAATGTGTTCATCTTGTCATAGGGTGTTATCTCAGTGGGTGGAGACACACATAATAAATAAGAAAATATTAAACTCCTATTCTGAGGAGTATAGTATATTTGTTACAATTGACAAACAATTATCAAAGCATTGCTACTAATCATGGTCAATGGTTTGCATTATGGTTGACATTTTTGCACTCTGCATTTTTATAGGTTCTCACAAAATGCCTAATGTATAACCCACCATTGTTAGATAATGCAGAGCAATTCCAATGCCCCCCAAATTCTATATTCTACCCAGTCTTCTGTCCACTACCCTCAGAGCCTATGGCAATCACTACGTTTCAATTTTTGAAGAATAATTTTCATAGGTACATGCCTTAATATTGAGGGTCTTTTTAAATTTATTTATTACGTGCTGCCTATGTTCTTGAGAGATTCTTGTTTCTCTAGTGGAGAATGTAGCAGGACTCTCCAGAAAACAAACAAAAATGTTAAATAGGGTATTATTAAAACTAAGACCTAATTCTCTGGGACAGATAATAGCCAAGGAGAGAAAATATAAGTCACAGACTGGTAAAATATTTGAAACCATATATCTAATAATTAACATGTATCCAGATATAAAAAGAACAGTTAACTTTACAATAAGAAAACAAACCACCCAATAAATACATGAGCAAAATATATGAATTGATCATTTAGCAAAAAAGATATAGAATCTCAAATAAACATATGAAAAGATGCCCAATATCATTTTTTAAAAATTCATTTTTATTTATTTATCCCCCCTTTCCACTTGCTTGCTGTCTGCTCTCTGTGTCCATTCGCTGTACCTTCTTCTGTGTCTGTCTCCTTTGCTGCATCATCTTGCTGTGCCAGCTCTCCGCAGGCGCTGGCTGTCAGCTCTCCATAAGCGTGGGCCAGCTTGCCTTCACAAGGGTTTGCTCCCAGGGCCTCCCATATGGTAGACAGGAGCCCAGTTGAGTGAGCCACACCGCTTCCCCACCAACATCATTGTTCATTAGAGAAATATAAATTAAAACCACAATAAGATGCTATCACAAAATTAGGATGAGAATGGCTAAGTTTTTAAAGACAAATAAAACTGACTATACTAGTGTGGGTAAAGATGTGGAGCAACTGGATTACCAGTAGGGATACAAAATAGTACAGCTAGTTCAGGAAAAACAACTTGGCAGTTTCTTATTGAGTTTTCTTATAGAGTTATTCCTTCTAGGTATTTACCAGAGTAAAGGTTTATTTTCACAAAAAAATTGTGAAATTATTTCTATAGTGGCCTTATCATGCTACAGCTAATTAATGGATACCGCAACTCCAGTACATCTACATAATGAAACCTACACAGAAATATAGGGGACAGATACACAGATACATGTAACAACATGGATATCTCTTGAATTCATTATGCTAAGTGATAGAAATTAAGCTAAAAACCTGCATACTTTATAATTCAATTTAAATGACCTTCTGTAAAAGACAAAACTATACAAACAGAAAGCAGATCACTGACTTCCAAATTCCAGGATTGGGCAAAGGGACATCAAGGACTGTCTTGATTTTGGTGAGTTTCTCTAATGTACGTATCTGAAAAAACTTATAGAAATATAATTAAAATTTTGAATGTTACTCTATTCAAATTATATCTTAATAAAAAATTTAACCACACACAGTGAATTTCTACTTCACATCTTCACATCTATGAGAATTAGCTAAAATTAGAAAAACTAACAGGACAAATTGTTGGTGAAGATGTGAAACAATTTTAACTTATCTGTATAAACAGTGGGACAGTGGAATAGTAAATTACCTGGGAAAGAATTTGGAAGTTTCTTATAAAGTTAAACAAATGCTTAACCTATGAAGTAGTAATTCAACTCCAGGATATTTCCAAGAAAATGAAAGCATAAAATTCCAAAAGAACTTACACATCGAGCCTAATAGCAACTCATTAATTATGTCCAAAATCTGAACTCAAATTCAATGTCTATCAACTAGAGAATGGACAAAATAATTGTGGGTATATTCCTACAAAATATTATTCATCAATAATAAAGCTGATGTACTGAGGCACACAACAAAATGGAAACTAATAACACCACAATAAATAAAAAGAAGTCAAACACAAAAGAGCACATCCTATGTAACTACATTTTTCCTGAAGTTCTAAAACAGACAAAATTGGGACTATGTAACATAATGAAACCTAATGTAAAATATGCATATGGGTGATATTGCAGGTTTAGGACTGTTTTTTACAAAATATAAATACAAATAAACTAAAGAGACACCTAGAATAGCAACTATATACAGCAGGTGAAGCATTGAGAGATTGAGAAGTGATTAAGGTTTCGTTTGCTTATTATTGGAATAAAGAAAGTACTCTAAAAATAATTAAAGTGATGAATGTACAACTATGTGATTATACTGGATACCATTGGTTGTATACTTTGGATGCATTTATGCTTTATTAATATGTATCAATAAAATTGATTTGTTAAGAAAAATGAATCAGTGAAAAAAAATCAAAGCAATGTTGTCTGAAGGTAAGTTATGAGTCTTAAAAAGGCAAGGGAAACTTTCTTGTATTATGGAAATCTACATGATGTTGTGGTAGAAATTGGATGAGTGTATAATTAAAAAGCCATCAAGTTGGATACTTAAGATTTGTCAGATTTACTATATATAAATTACACCTCAAAAATAAAAGTTTAAACTGGCTGAAGGACACAACAAATCACCTCATTCTGCAAAACCTCGAGAAATTCATGAAGACCATCCTGAGGGCTCTATGAAATCAAATAGCCAAAGATCAGTTTAATTCATGGGCATTGCTTCTTCTGGTCAGAAACTTGTCCAATGGGCACATAACTTAATTTATTCTCTGTCAGAAACTAGAGGTATAAACATTAGGACACTATTTTAATTGGTTCTAATTTATTGATATGTAACTATGTGAACTTGCGTTAATTTACATAAGGGCTAAATATATAAATATTTTATGAAGTGCCATTTGAAACATTTCATGTATTAGGTTTGAAATATTAACATAAAATGGTTGTGCAGGTCAAATATTGTTTGAGTCAAATCATTTCTAGGAATGTGTAGGCTTACCTCCAAGAAATTGCTAACTTATACATATTTTTAAAGAAATATTTATATTGTATTTATGTAATGTTTATTGTTTTTATACCTGTAAAGTCTTTTTTAAAATGAAACTTAAAAAATTTAAAATCTCATATTTTCTCCATCCATTGGGAAATATTATGGAAACTACCACATTTCTTCTTTGTAAACCATCTCTAATCTCTAAAATTGACATCAGAGGGGAAATCTACTCTCTTCCATGCCATTAGAGATATAAACCAGGCTAGTTGGAGCAGTAGTTTTATGTAGCATAGGACTCTGATGTATTCATAGGAAAAATTCTGATTTCTATCTTCATTACCTCTACAACGTGCAGAATGCTAGTTGTGGCAGTTTGAAATTATTTTATGAATCCCAAAACAAAATTCTATGTTTTTAAACTAATTTATTCCTCTGTGCATTATTCCTTAGATTGCATTAAATTCAGTTGAGGGCCCTTTGAATATATTATTGATAAGATACCTTGAGGGCTTTTGATTGAACTACATCAGTGAGATATGACTCAGGTTGTGTCCCTACCCCCTTGCTGGGTCTCATATAAAGGAACTCAAATGGACAGGCATAGGATAAAAGGGAACAATTATGTCTGATTCTGCCAGGTAAAAGGAAAGACTCCAGTTTTGTCCACTGCTGAGCTACAAAGAGTGAGCCCCAAGAGATAAGCCCTATGCCAGTAGAAAGAGTACTAGAGAATTGTTTAAACAGAAAGCCCCAAAGAGGCTGGGCCCACTGAGGAGCTCACACCAGGGAATGGAGACTGCCTACAACTCCAAGAGGGAGAGTAGCGTCCATCAACCATGTGGGATTTAAGCCCCCACTTGATATAGAGGTGGAGTAGACATCGCCATCCCAGGGTCCATAGAATGGAGGAATAAAATATGGATTAGAATGGATTTACTCCTATTCTACTATAGAACAATTGTGATTAGTAATTGTGTAGAGAAAGTGCTACACAGTTGCTGAAGGCAGGCAGAGGGAAGAAGAGATGTGATGTGGGGGCATTTTCTGGACTTGGATTTGCCCTAAATAATATTGCAGGGACAGATGCTGGACATTTATATATCCTGCTATAATCCACTGATAGTACTGGAAGTACTGGAAGACAGTGTAAACTACAATGTAAACTATAACCTATGCAGTGCAGCAGTGCTTGAAAAGGCATTCATTCACCAAGTGCAATGAATGTGCCAGAATGATAAAAGACGTTGTTGAGGTGGGAGGAGGAGGGGGTGTGTGGGGTATATGGGAAACTCTTATATTTTTTAAAGTAATATTTTTTGGGATCTATGTATCTTCATAAAAAAACAACAAAAATTAAAAATAAAAGAGGATATGAAGAGTCTGGAGGGGAAGACTGAAGCCTTGGCAATGATCATGGGACATTTTGCTTCACCATGTGACAATCAACAGTAACTGGCTATGGTGAGAAAGCATCTCTGATGGTGCCCAGTTTGTACTTTTCATGGCCTTCGAACTGTAAGCTTTTACCCCAAATAAATCCCCTTTATAAAAACCTACACTTTGCATCAGCAACCCTTTGACAAACTAAAACACCAGCGAATCTGAGGAAAACACACAGTCGGAATGCAGTAGAGAAAGAGATGAACTGCCGACAATCATTTCTTCCATCTAAGCTTGTTGCCCATAAGACCCACCAATTATTGAGCTTGTGTTTCTTTCATCAGCAGTAATAACCAAGCATCAATCTGTATGCTTTATTTAATAGCAGTGGTATGCTTAAGGACTCATTATTGCTATAAAATTAATAGAATATAAAAGGTTCAATAGATTGTCTCCCATGGCTGACACCATGTGTCACCTAACAGTCTGCTGTAACCTTAATAAGAAGATTTCATTAGTTGGGTATTGAAAACTAGACCTAATTTTGAAAATATTTTAAATGATTGTTTTTGTAAAAGTAGTTTATAATTTTGTTTTATAAAACACCTGTTTATTGACCAAGACAAAATATAATAATGAGAGAAGGGAGAGTCACCACAAATTTTGAAAATATTCTCTGGGCACATATCCTTTCCATTGGTTGCAAAATCCATTAACCTGCACAGTGCCCAGATACTATGTTCCCACTGTTATTTTTGTAACAGGCTGTTAAATAAAGTTGTTAAAAATATTAGATGGTGTCTTAGTCTTATATTTATATATAAGATATATATTTATTTTATTTTATATTTATATTTATATATAAGATATATATTTATATATAAGATATATATAAATATATATTATTTATATATATATTTATATATAAGATATAGATTTAGCCAAGGGGCAAAATTCCCTTGGAACCCTGTCACCCAAAGCCCTGAATGTGACAGCTGGCCTCAAGGATGGGATCTGTGTGCCAAGTGAGGAATAGCATACACGGTTACAGGACAATCTGGGGACAGTGAATGAAGAATAACACCACTCAACTTAAAGAAGTGCAAAACCCTGTAAGTCCCTCACTGGCTACTTTCTGGTATGTTGCTGCCTTCTACCTGTATTATATATATGTCTGTGCTGTGAAAGTTTCCACAAGACAATACCAAAATCATATTAAGACTGCACTGCTACCCAAGTAAAGATAGATTCCCAGGAATAAGACAGTACAGATGCAGTGGGACAGCCCAGGTTGGTGGACCTGACATCAGACTGGAGGGTCTCCAGCTCCTGATGGGCCAGGGAAGAGTCTCCACCCATGGGTACAGGCACTATGAGGCCATTAACCAATAAGTCAAGGTTAAAATAATCATTAAAAAGCTTATATTTCTCCCATCATGTGACAGGACTCCCAAGGACGAACCTCCCTGGCACCAAGGGATTATTACCAAGTGCCAAGCAGCAATGCATTCAGGAAGAGATCTTGACTGAAAGGGGCAAATATTAAATACAAATGAGTTTTTATGCTTAGAGATTTCAAAGTGAGTTGGGAGGTCATTCCAGAGGTTATACTTATGAAGATTTCAGGAGGATCTCACTGACTGCCACAGTAAACAGTGCCTCAAGCAGGGGTGCTACTGAGGGCTCTAGAAACATCTAGACACCATAGGCAAGGCAGACAATCTCAGAATTTGGCACCCTGTCAGTGGGCCTTACCTTGGAATATATGATCCCCAATGTAGAAGAGTTAAACTCATTTATAATTTCCCTCTATATGACTCTTTTGCCTCTTTAATTTGAACCTACAATTAGCCCTATATTCATTAAATATATGTAGTAGAGACTTAAATCTTTTGTCTGTTCAGATGCCAGATGAGCCCTTAATCTCAGCAAGAATTGCAACACCTACATTCTGGTTCATAAGATTCACCCAGGACAACAAACAAAAGGAGGAGGATGGACAATGTTCATCCTAAAAAACAGACAGCATCTACAACTCTAAGCAAGACAGGTCCATCAATCTGCCCTGTGGGGTTTAAATCCCATCTCAGTCAGAAACAGAATGGGCATAACCATCCTAAAAATCTTCAAGACTGAGGAATGAACAACTATAAGGGGGAATGTAGCTATGGACTAAAGTAGACTTATTATTATTCTGGAAATGGAAGAATAGCACTGATATAAAGGCAGTGGTCACTAGGGGCTCTGAGGGGAGGAAAGGGGAAGAATAGATGGGGTATTTTTAAGATATTGCAATTGCTCTGAACAACGTTTCAATGGTGGATACAGGGCATGATACATTTTGTCATAACCTATAAAAATGTGCAGTACAAAGTGTAAACTCTAATATAAACAACTGGGAGAGAATGGCCTTTTCAACAAATGGTGCTAGGAGAATTGGAAGTCCATATGCAAAAGAATGAGAGAGGATTACAACCTTGTGCCTTATATGAAAATTAACTCAAGATGGATCAAAGATCTCAATATAAGAGCCAAGACCATAAAGACCATAGAAGACAATGTAGGGAAGCATCTACAGGACCTTGTAACAGGAAATGGCTTCATGAATTTCAGACCCCAAGCATGAGCAGTGAAAGAAAAAATAGATAAATGGGACCTCCTCAAAATTAAAGCCTTTTGCACTTCAATGGAGTTTATCAAGAAAGTCAAAAGTGAACCTACCCAATGGGTAAAATATTTGGTAACCATATATCTGATAGGAGCCTAATAGCCAACATATATAAAGAAATCCTATATCTTGAAAATAAAAGGACAAATAACACATTCAAAAAATGGGTAAGAGATTTGAACAGATTCTTCTCCAAAGAAGAAATACAAATGACTAAAAAGCACATGAAAAGATGTTCACAATCACTGGTGTGTTGTGTTATTGATGGGGATGCATAGGTGGGAGAGACTACTCCATGTAATGTATATAGGGTATATAAATGTGTTCGGATATTGGTTGGGTATTGTCATAGTAGGAAGAGCTACACATGACAACTAAGGGAGTGCTGAGTTCCCAGCTGAGGGAGTTCTGTTGCATTCCTCAATGGAACAGCAACAATCCCCCAAGTGTAATTGCAAAGACCAGTGAAGAAGGATGGTCTAATGATGGGCCCTTGATCCTTATGACTGTGCTTTTGAGCCTGTGTGCCTGAAATTTCAACTAGGCCTAGAGCTGCAGGGTGCCTAAGAGTTACCTCCTGAGAGCCTCCATCTATTCAAAAGTGGCCACTCCCTAAACCAAACTCAGTATGTGAACGCATTACCTTCCCCCCAGTGTGGGACATGACTCTTGGAGAAAAGCCTGCCTGCCACCGAGGGATATTACCAATCACCAGCTGGTGATGCAACTAGAAAAAGACCTCGAATAAAAGGGGGAAATGATAAAGATAAATGAATTTATATGGCTAACAGACTTCAAAATGACTCAGGAGGTCATCAGAGGGGTTGTGCTTATGCACATCTCAGCAGGATCCCAGAGACAGCCAAAGTAGATACAATCCCAGGCAGTGGTGCTCCTGAGAGTTATGGAGACACACAGGTTCTACAGTAATGGCAGATGGCTCTGGAGTTCATTGCCTTGCCAGTGGGCCTTACTTTGAATTTGTGCTCCTGAGTGGTGGTGGAGTTGAACTCATATGTGACCTCTCTACGCATGACTCTTCTGTCACTTTTACTGAACCTGTGGTTGGCAATGGGATTGGTGTGTGCTTGAATCTATGGACTTCCATGTGCCAGCTAGGCCTGAGCCTCAGCAGAGTTGCAACAACTACTCTCCGGTTCGTTGGACTTACCGAGGTCAGCTAACATGGAGGTTATATGATCAACCACAACACCAGGGAACTGAGAGAGTCTACAACTCCAAGTGGGATAATCACATCCATCAGCCATGTGGGATCTAAGCCCCTTCTCAATTTAGAGGTGGAGTGGACACTGCCATCCCAGGGTCCACAGGAAGGAGAAATAAAATATGGATTAGGGTGGACTTACTGGTATTCTACTGTAGAATTATTGTGACTCTAACAGTGGAAGAAACTGTATCATTGATGTGGAGACAGTGGATGTTGGAGTTGCTAAGGTCAGGGAGAGGGAAGAAGAGGTGTATATGGGGGCATTTTCAAGACTTGGAGTTGTGCTGAATGATATTGCAGGGACAGTTGCTGGGCATTATATATCCTGCCATAACCCACTGAATGTACTGGGGGAGACTGTAAACTACAATTTAAACTATGATCCATGTGGTATAGCAGTGCTCCAAAAGGTATTCATGAAATGCAATGAATGTGCCACACTGATGAAAAAGATTGTTGATGTGGGAGGAGTGGGGGGAGGGCTGGGGAATGGGGAAATGGGAACCTCATATTTTTTAATGTAATCTTTCTTGTGATCTATGTACCTTTAAAAAAAGTGAAAAATAATTTGCTAAAAAATGTTGTTGTGGACATTTTACATACAAGGGACCATAAAACCTAGTGACAGAGGGCTTCTGTCACTCTAAATAGAGGTAGACCAAATACAGGTATAAGAGAGGGGAGAGAGTCCCCAAATGTATATAATCATCTCCAAATTGAGACTCTTCTCGTCAATCAGTTGAATGACACCTTGACTGTATAGGGCACAAGCTATGAACATGCTCCCACGCTTACTTTTTTAAAAGCACTGCTTTAAAAAACCTTGCAAAAGCATTAAATAGAGCCTAAGACTCATCATCCCAAGAGGGAAACATTTTCCTTAGGAAATCTGCAACCCAAAGTCACAAACATAACAGTAGCAAATTCTAAAAGAAGTGATTTCAATGTAATTTCAAGGCAAATTTGTTGAGACATATTATAACAACAAGAAAAACCTTGACATTAAGTTAAACAAATTATGCAAAGAAGCAGGAAAATTCAACTCATAATAAAGAAACTATGAAGTTGTAGAACCACTATCCAAAATAACACATAATAAATTTAGGAGACCAGGATAGTAAATCACCAATCAATATATCCCATATATTTAACTAATAAGAGGCAAGATGTAGCATCCGGAAAAGAGGCAAAAGATGAGAAATCCACATAAAATTTCAAAAGTTGTAAAATAAAAGTCTTTAATAGAAAATACAGCAAATAGGAATAAAAGAAAAATAAAGGAGAAAAAATATTTCTGAACTTGAATAACCATTGTAGCTGAAATTAACAAAGATTAAAAATTGAAGAGAGGGCGGCGGACTTGGCCCAGTGGTTAGGCGTCCGTCCACCATATGGAAGGTCTGCGGTTCAAATCCTGGGGCCCCTTGACCCGTGTGGAGCTGGCGCATGCACTGTGCTGATGCACGCAGGAGTGTTCCCGCGTAGGGGAGCCCCACGCGCAAGGAGTGCACCTCATAAGGAGAGCTGCCTAGCGTGAAAGAAAGTGCAGCCTGCCTAAGAATGGCACTGCACACACGGAGAGCTGACACAACAAGATGACGCAGCAAAAAGAAACACAGATTCCCATGCCGCTGACAACAACAGAGGTGAACAAAGAAGACACAGTAAATAGACACACAGAACAGAAAACCAGGGTGGGGGGGGGGGTAAGGGGAGAGAAATAAATAATAAATATATCGTTTAAAAAAATTGAAGAGAACATTACTGAAGTATTTATGACACAAATTCAGGTGCTCAAATTCATGGGTAATTAGAATCCAAAAGAAGGAGGAAACCAGATAAAATATTTGAATATATAATGGCCAATTCTTCCCCAAAATTAGTTAAAAGTACAAATCTAAAGATTCAAGAAGCTCAAAGGACTCTATTCAGAAAAAACATTGAGAAAACAAGGTAAATGGTCTTCAAATTACTTAAAACCAATGATAAAGATGAAATCTAGAAATCAGCATGATGGGAGACATAATAAAAAGACACAGCATACTGAAAAATGACAGTAAGAATGACAACAGACTTTTCATTAAAATATTGTAAATTGATTTAGACAGTGGTGGAGTAACACCTTTAAGTTATTGAAAGAGAAAAGAGCTGTCATCCTAGCTTTCTATACTCAGTATAAATATCCTTCAGTAATTAAGAAGAAATAAACATTTTTAGAAATATGTGAAAATTATTTTAACTAGCTAATATACTGTATGCAAAGTATAATGGCACAGATTAAAGGAATTGCTTTTCTTTACATCCAGTGTCAACCTGTTTTAAAATAACATGATGTTATTAAACTGTCATTTTATGTTACTTGGCTATGTAAAACTGCAAATTTCAAAGAAGTATAGAGTGAGGAGGCAAGATGGCATTTCTGTACACCAGTAATGAGCAATCTGAGGAGAAAATTTAAAAAAATCCCATTTCCATTGGCAACTAAAAGAATCAAATAGCTAGGAATAGATTTTATTAAACATGTAAATGACTTATACATGAAAAACTACACTAAAAGAAATCAATGAAGATTTAAATAAATGGAAGAATATTCCCTGATCATGGATGGGAAGACTAAACATCATTAAGATGTCTATCCTACCCACACTGATCTACAGATTTAATGCAATCCCATTTATTACCAAATTGGAAAAACTAACTATGAAATTTATTTGAAAGGGCAAGAGGCCCCGAATAGCCAAAAATATATTTAAAAAGACAAATGAAATCACACTACTTGACTTTAAAATATACTACAAAGTTACAGTGATCAAAACTGCATGGTGGAAAGTGGACTTGGCCCAGTGGTTAGGACATCTGTCTACCACATAGGAGGTCCACATTTCAAACCCCAGGCCTCCTTGACCTGCGTGGAGCTGACCCTCGTGCAGTGCTGATGCACGCAAGGAGTACCGTGCCACACATAGGGGAGCCCCATGCACAAGGAGTGTGCCCTAGTAAAGAGAGCCACCCAGTGCGAAAGAAAGTTCAGCCTGCCCAGGAATGGCGCCACACACTTGGAGAGCTGACACAAAAAGATGATGCAACAAAAGAAAGTCAGATTCCCGTGCTACTGACAACAACAGAAGCGGACAAAGAAGAACACACAGCAAATAGACACAGAGAACAGACAACTGGAGGTGGGGGAAGGGGAGAGAAATAAATAAATAAATAAATCTTTAAAAAAAAAACTGCACGGTATCTGCACAAGAATAGACATACTGACCAATGGAACTGAATTGAGAGTTCTGAAATTGATCCTCGTATAAACAGTCATATGATATTCAACAAGCCACTAAACCCACTCAACTGGGAGAAAATGGCCTCTTCAACAAATGGTGCTTGGAGAAATGGATATCCATATCCAAAAGAATGAGAGAGGAATACCATATCACATTTATGCAAAAATCAACTCAAGATCCAGCAGTTCCACTGCTGGGTATATACACAGAAGAATTGAAAACAAGAACATGAACAGATATATGCACACCAATGTTCAATGCAGCATTACTCACTATTACCAAGAGTTGGAATCAACCCAAATGCCCTTCAATGAATGGATAAACAAAATGTGGTAAATACATATAATGGAATATTTTTTCCTTCTTCTTTTTTTAAATGTTACACTAAAAAAAATGAGGGAAGCAGACGTGGCCCAGAGGATAGGGTGTTCGTCTACCACATGGGAGGTCCGTGGTTCAAACTCCGGGCCTCCTTGACCCATGTGGAGATGGCCAATGGCAGTGCTGATACGCACAAGGAGTGCTGTGCCATGCAGGGGTGTCCCCGCATAGGGGGGCGCCACGTGCAAGGAGTTCACTCTGTAAGGAAAGCTGCCCAACATGAAAGAAAGTTCAGGCTGCCCAAGAATGGCGCCACACACGTGGAGAGCTGATGCAGCAAGATGATGCAATAAAAAGAGACACAGATTCCCATGCCACTGACAGCAACAGAAGCACACAAAAGAACACACAGCAAAAGGACACAGAGAACAGACAACTGGGGTGGGGGTAGGGGAGAGAAACAAATAAAAAATAAAATAAAAAATAAAAAACTTTTAAAAAAATGAAGTCCCAATATACCTCCCACCCCCCTACCCTACTCTTCCCACACCAACAACCCCCCCCCCCCCCCATCATCGTGGCACATTCACTGCATTTGGTGAATACATTTTGGGGCACTGCTGCACCACATGGAGAGTGGTTTACATTGCAGTTTACACTATCCCCAGTCCACCCAGGGCCATTACTCAGCTATAAGAAGGAATATAATACTAACACACAGGAAAACAAAGATGAATCATGAGGACCTTAGGTTGAGCGAAGCAAGTCAGGAATTGAAGGACAAATATTACATGACCTCACTGATATGAATTAAACAAATTGAGCAGACTCAGAGAGCTAGAGTCTGGAAGATAGGTTTACAGAAAATAGAAAGGGAGAAGAAGGTTGTGATCCAATGTCCATGTGGGTGAAATCTTTGATAAGGTGGAAGTGAGTAGTTGTGTAGTGAAGAGATATGACAGGGGTGTAGTGATACAGTTGGATTCGGTGGTGCAAGTTTGCCACGGGGGTAGGGTGGGAAGGGTAGGATGGATGGTCCATGGAACTAGGGTAGGGTTGGGTGAGGGAACAGGTGAACACTGGAGACTGGTGGGTATGTGGGTGAAACTACACTGTTGGGAAAGCTCTTTTGACAATATGACAATGAAGAGTTACTGGTTTAGGATGTTGGATTGGGGGTGGGTGGGTGCAATTGGACTGCGGGGCAGTCTTCTAGTGAATGTGCAAGTGATCATTTTGTCATAGTGTATTGGATCAGTGGATGGAGATCCATGTAATGAATGGGAAGGAATTGGACTCCCATCCTGGGGAGGCCAGATATGTTCTCAGACTAGGGGTAGATGTCTCTTGAGAGCACGGGCAGTTCCTATTAGGAGAAGACAGGCCAGTGTGTCAAGCCCTCAGTATTGTGACAAATAATTATGAATCCTTTCCTTCAAGTAGTGAAACCTGGTGGTCATCATGGGAGGCCTTGAGGGGAGGGGAGGTAGGAATAGAATAGATGGAAAAGGGGGTATTTAGGGGGCAATGGAAGAGTTCTGCATCATCTTGGCATAATGGATACCATCCATGTTGAATTTCATCACACATTTATAAATGTGTACGGTCTAGAGTTTAGACCATAATGTAAACCATCGACCACGCTCAGTGGCATCGTTTCAATATTTGTACATCAATTGTAACAAATGTACCATCCTCATATAAAAAGGTTTTTGATATGGGAAGTGAGAAAAGGGGAGGATGTTGGGTATATTAGAATCCCCTGTGTTCTGTACGTGACTTTACTGTGAGCTTAAAAATTCTTTTAAGACCAAAAAAAAAAAAAAGTAAGACACTGTGGAAGAAATGGAAGAAAATATCACTGCATATACAGGACAACAGATATTATAGTGATGAAAAGCAAAACATCAAAAATAATTTTTAAAAATATTTTAATAATTTTTAAATATTCCAATTTTTAAATTTTTATTTTAGTTTTAGTATTTCTAAATTATTATGTCTTTTATTTCTTATGTTTAAACCTATATTATTTCATTTTTCCTATTAATTGTATTTGGCGATATTCTTGATTTAATTTTTGAAGAAGTTTTAGACCATAAAAGGTTTACAATTTTGTCAAGGGAGGATGATTTGTGTAGGGTGTCAGTGATGGGAGATACATGGGAGGAAGTTCACCTGGGCATACATATGAGGTAAATAAATGTGTTCAAATGTTCATAGGGCATTTCCACAGTAGGTGGAGATTCACACAATAATGAAGAATACTGAATTCCCATCCCAGCGAGTTCTGCCACATTCTCTAAAGGAAAAGCAACAATCCCCCAAGTGCAGGGCAATGACTAGTGAAGAAGGATGGTCCCTTGATGGGCCATTGATATTGACCATTATACTTATGAGCCTTTGCTCTTGATATTGCAACTTAGCCCAGTGCTGTAGGGTGCCTAATAGTTAGCTCCTGAGAGCCTCCATGTTGCTGAAATGTGGCACCTCCCTAAGCCAAATTCAGCTTATGAATGCATTACCTTCTGCCCATGACTTCCATGGATGAGCCACTCTGGCATGGAGGGATTGCTACCAAGCACCTACTAGCAATGCAACTGGAAAAAAACCTTGAATAAAAGGGGGAAATGGTAAAGTTAAATGAGTTTATATGACTAAGAGACTTCAAAGTGCATTGGGAGGTCATCCCAGAGGTTATGGTTATGCATGACTCAGCAGGATCCCATAGACTACCAAAGTAGATGCTACCCCTAATAGTGGGATGCTTGAGGGCTCTGGAGGCATCCAGGTCCTATGATCATGGCAGATAGCTCTGGAGTTTGGTTCCTCAACAGTGGGCCCTAATTCAGAGTTGTGCTCCTGAGTGTGACAAAGTTGGACACAGATGTGACTTCTCTACACATGCCTCTTCTGTTCTTTCTATTTGAACCTATAGTAGGTGCTGGAGTTGGGAGGCCTATGTCCAAGAAACTTGTATCTTTGAGCTGTCCATGTGCCAGCTGAGACCTGAGCCTCAGATAAGTTGCAAAGCTTACTCTCCAGTTCATTGGACTCACCCCAGACAACCAACAAGGAGGAGAAGATGGACAACCACCAAACAAAGAAATCAAGAGAGTCTATATCTGCAAGCAAGTGAGCCCCGTCCATCAGCTGTATGGATCAACTGACCCTCTCAATTAGAGTTGGATTGGGCATTACCATCCCAGAATCCTCAAGATTGGAGTATAAAATATGGACTAGTGTGGACTTACTGGTATTCTACTATAGACTTATCAGTATTCTAGCAATGGAAGAAACTTTATTATTGATGTGGAGACAATGGCTGACTGGAGGTGCTGATGTCAGGGAGAGGGAAAATAGATATGATATGGAGACATTTTTGGACTTTTAATTGTCCTGAATGACCTTGCAATGTCAGATACAGGCCATTATATATCCTGCCATAAACTACAGAATTGAGTTGGAAAGAGTGTAAACTGCAATGTAAACTATCATCCACACTTAGTGGCAATGCTTCAAATGTGTTCATCAATTACAATGAATGTACCACACTAATGAAAGAAGTTATTGATGTGGGGAAGGGTGGGAGGTGTGAGGAATGGGGCATATGGGAATCCCTTAAAATTTTGTGTGTAACATTTTGTATGATCTAAGCATCTTGAAAAAAATAATAAAAAAAACTTTAAAAAGTAAAAATTAGAGCAGAGTAGTGCCCTCAAGAAGCCTGGCTACAGAGTACCAAAACAGGTGTAGCTTTACCATTATAAATCATGTTTCATTTATAACAACTTAAAATTGTTTACTTGAATATTTTACAGGCTTTAAATAAAAATATTTGCTTATTATCTATTTCCAGGAAATAGATATTTTGTAAGTTTAAGCCACCATTTTTTCTGAGGAATGATATATAATATAAGCAAATACATTCACTTGGTGCACATTTTATTGTTACAGAGAACCATTCAAATTATTGTGAATAAAACTGGCATTTTGCAAAATAAATAGCTTATAAAGTAAATGAAGTTATTTCTTCATTAATAGACAGTTCAAAGGGTTTCCTAGGTTTGGATGAACCCTGAGCAGGATGATGTGACCAAGACCTTGTTCCTCTCAATCCTTTCTTGGTCTTGCTACCTCAACGCAGGACCCAGTCTGAACAGGATTTCCATTTCTGGTCACAAGATGTACACTGACAGCATCCCTCAGGCAAGGGTGAATAAGTGAAAGGCATAATCACCAAATGCTTCAGATATAATGGACCTGATGGCAAAAGCCAGTAAGGTCCACTTTGCTCACGAAGACTCAAGAAGCATCAGTGTCACTGTACTTCAAAATCAGTGGACAACAAGAAGCTAATTTAAAATATTAGCAATGAGAAGGGGGGGGGGGGCGCGTGGTGGGAGATTTTAGTAAAGAAAAAATTCAGTCTAGAAAAGAGAGATAACTGGAGTTTGTCCCTAAATATATAAGTTAAAAAGATTAATGGATTAATTCTAGTCAAATAAGATGGAACCAGATCAGCACCGAAAGACAAAGAAACAATAGGATGTGTTGAGGGAATTTGTGAAGAAAAGATCTTATGTGCTTACTAAGCTGTATGAGTCCAAAAAGGGCTGGAAAAAAAAAAATATGCAGTTTAGGAAAATTGAATAATTTATGTTGAGTATATTTTTGTTTCTCTCTATTTTCCAATATTACTTAAAAATTTAGTATTAAAAAAACTATTCTATAGTGTAAATAATAATAAAACTAGGGCAGTGCACAGACTAAAATGGTTAATAGTGTTTTCTAGGTGTACAAGTATAGATTCAGGTACAGGAATCAAAGGGAGCCAAAGGATATGAGAAAATTCTGAAGGAAACAATATAGACTATCTATACAGCTGTTTTATTTCATCTATGTGTTTTCTCCACACACAAAAATTGTATACATTATTTAAATGATTATGTGTAAAGGTGAAATAAGTCTTTCAAATATTTAATGAACGTAAGCCCAAAAAAGCCTGACAAAACTACAATATTGGGCATCCCATATTTTAAATGTTAAAAATCTGATTATATAAATATTTATCCAACTATGAAGTCATTCACAAAACTGAAATTTGTTGACTGGACCCAGCCCACATACCCTAGTTTGGGGTAATAAAGACTATATAAACTATTTACTTACCTATCGGGAGTTGCTGGTCTAGGTTATTAGTACCTATACACCTATTATTAAAACCACTAAAATACTGAATAAAATATCAATATTCTGGCAATATTTATTTTGTGACCTAAGTGCTGATTACATTGATTTTTTGCATTATTCATTGAAATATAAAGATAAGTCCCATGAACTTTTCAATATGTATGTTATGCCAGGTAGTAAAATTTAGAAAATCAGTATTTTCATTATATATCATATTACAGTGACTTATTCAGAACTTAAAATTATCTATTTTGTAACTTAAGAGAGATTTGTGGCTATTTTATTTTTTCTTAGGTAATATTTCCAAATTATGTATCATCATATTCTTAATGAAAACTTGTGCTTTCTTGTGAAACATATTTTTTTTAGTTTTGTGTATTTAAACAGAGACTGGTCAATAATTATTCTTTATATTATAATCATAATATTTTTCCACTCAACATCTATAAGAAATATTGAATGCAAAAGTAAGTAATGCAGTCCAAAATCATTTTGAAAACCATCCAAAAATTAACAATTGAAATCATATGTCAATATCGTAAAAGTTCTTTCTTTTGTTGACACATTTAATGTTTAACCAATTTGGAACCAAATTTCACCTCTAATTTCAAATACCGAAAATAACAAAGAAGCCCTATTTTACAGAAACCTTGTACAATATTAGTGTAGTCACAATGCAACTAGTTTAGATGCCATTAAAAGGACATCACAGCAAGAAACAGGTAGACGTGCTTGATATGGGGAGACTGAGGCTTGGGCGGGGACCAGCAGGATACCGAGCCTGGCTCCTACCACTAAGACTGCTGCACCTAAGGCTGCACACTCTGCTCCTTGGGCCTCTCAGCTGCAACATAGGCCCTTGCTTACATGCGTGCTGCCCACTTCCGCATGTGGCCACAGTAGCTGGTGCTCAGGTGATTGAACAGCTTTTTGGTTAAGCTGTTGAATGAGGCAGAGGGTGCTTTGTTTTCTTAATGTTTTTCCTGACTTCCAAAGACATTGTGTTGTCATATCAGAACCCCTCCTGACTTGACCTGCCAGAAGCCACTTTATGGGCTACAATCTTCCAGAGAAATATGGCTAGAAGTCCACCCCTATCTGGCAAAAACTGATTGGCTCAGGAACAAAGTAAAATTAACAAAGTTAAGCTTTTATGTAAAAATATTATATGCCCTTGACCTATGTTAATAAGGGGATGAATGTAAGCAAAACAATGCTTTTCCAGGTTAAAAATTTCATGGAGTATCTGTGATATAAGAAGAGGACAAGAAAGATGTATACAGTGAGATCCATAGCTTTAAGAAATTCACCAATTTACAGATTCAAAACTTGAAAGCATACAAAAGCTATAAATGAACTTGAATATTTTACATTTTTATATCTAGGACTCCACATCCCAAGCCCGAACAGCTTAGGTTCATCCCCTCAAGAGCTAACTTTAAAACTTATAAGACAAAAAGCAAAACAAAATTAAAAATTAAAAAACGCACCAGATCCAAGGGAGCTTGCCCCACAGCGAAGCTGGTTACTGCCTTTGTGTGTGTGGAGGCAGGAAGAGGTACTTAGTGGAATATGGAGTACTAGGACACTCCAGGCTTTGCCACCAATTCCTCCTGCCTTCCCGTGAGTGAGAGGCAAGACTTTTCTATACAGGGGTGAAGAAGTTGATATTTCTACACTACGTGGTTAGATAAAGAGTTCTCAAATGCCAACTGAGAAACTACGTGAATGTCAGTGATGGGGCCTTAACCATTAAATAATGGTCAGGGAGCAAACATCAATATTCAAAGTTCTTGTAGGGAAGGGGCATGACATTGAGCTTTCCTGTTACTCTATTTTGTATATAGGAAAATTTCTTTCAAAGAAAAGAAACATTACAATCATACATAGACTAATCAGGTTTGATGCCAGTGAACTGCTATTCCCTAGCCAAGGTCCAGTGGAACAGTGAAGTCCAATAATGCTCACATGCTAATAATGATATTTTTCCTTTACGTAACATATATTAAAGGACCTCTCAGGAAATGCTGACTACCAGAGAATATTCCCAAGCCCTCTAGTCCAATAGACAGCCTTAAACCTCAAGACAGAGGCAAAGCTTTCTGTGCTTCAAAATCTACTAACTAAATCAACAGCTATCATCATCCTCTGAAATGTGGAAGGTCAAAGGGGGAATATTGGTTTGCTCTTTCTTCTCCCAGATCCAAGACCTCTTTCTCTGATGCGAATAATCCTTTGTTTTTCTACCAAATCTGGAATAAGGAGTCACTGTTTGAAAAATCCACTGAGCTCAGATGAGAATCAAATCTGATAAGAGTAACTCCACACTACTGATTTTTCAAGCTGTGAATGAGAAACCACAACCATTCCCAATAGTATGTCTCCAGAATACACTGTGGTGGGATCAGAAGGTGTATGAGGGAGAACTTGTTTAAGATTCATGGCCATTTTATCTGAAAGAAGCCTCTGTCTGATTGAGAAGATAATTTCAGGCCTCTCATTTCAGTCTCATTTTCCTAGAATTTTTCAGAACCAACCAATCTTACCCTCTTGTTTACTGTAGCCTCCATGTACTCAGTCCTAATCTTGTCACCATGGACCTGCTGGGAAAAGATCTTCATGGACTTGGTTTCTGATAAGGCAGGCCAGCCTAAATACTATAATGGAGCTACTGGCACACACTCTGTTGCCATATCCTGAGTTTCCTCTGGCAGTTGGAAGACAGGCTCACAGCCCCCAAATCTATAATTCCACCTTGAAGAAACTTAAAGGAAGAACTGAGAGGGAGTTCTATCCAATGACAAGCTCTGAAAGAAATATTCTGATTGATTTAATTATTTTGAGCACCTAAGTATTGTGCAAATTCTGAACTTTCTCAGCAAATATTATAAAGAGTATCTTGGAGAATGTTTACATTACAGAGAAATCATAGTTATAATGAACAATGAACATTAGTCAGGTGAAACAGATTATATTTAAAATTTAAGTTTCAATCAGCACAAACCCTCCAACTCAATGCTAAATTAAAATTTTGCTCATCAATTTTTATCAAAAAGGAGCCAGTTATTTCCCCAAATATATTGATATGTTAAGTAATGTATTTTTGATTCAGTGTCTTTGCAAATTACCCTTTAAGCACATATCTATTTCTATGATATAGAAAACTTCTAGCTTCATTACAGAACACAAAATTAAGATCCTAGTTAAAATAGGTGCTTTCTTTTCTCATCTAACCATAAAGATGGAGGTAGAATGTCATAGCATAGGCTCAACAATGTAACATTCTCCCCAAAGTACCAGGCTCCTCCACTCTAGTGCACTCAACTGTTGGTCTTAGTCCTCAGACTTGTCACTTTATGGTCACAAAATGACAGTTATAGCTTCAAGAATTATATCGTCATGTAAAAATATCCAAAGAAGAAAGTAAGTGTGTAAGAAAAAGAATTCTCCTCACTGGTCTTTCCCTGATTATGATGAAGCAAATTTTCTACAGAAGCCAATACATGACTTTTGTTATGTTTCTTCAGTCAGATTTATGTCAGGTGACAAATATTAGATGCAAGGAAAACTTACAAAATCAGTCTATCCCACATTTAGCCTCAATCCCTGGAAAGAAGATTCTAAAATAAGCTAGTAGAGGGAGGCATCAGCACTGTCTGCCACAATAAAGAAGGTAGTGAAATATGTTTGTATGGGAAATTGTGTTTATTCACTTTATATATCATATTTGTTTTTTTTTTAAAGTAAATTTGCTCTTTTATGCTTTAGATCAACTAATCTGGTTCAGTATACCATATAAAAATACATGCATGTTCACTTTATTATTATGTGGATGGGGCATCAAGCTATATATATATATAGAGAGAGGGTTTCTTTGTTAGTCTGAAAACACCAGACTCTATTATTAATCTTTTAAAACTGCTCAAAATAAGGAATACCTCCAAACATGAGAACAATGACTTGTGTTACCAAAATTATGATGACTTTTTTGGGGGGGTCTAGGAGGAGTGGCAACCCCAAACAGAAAGAGATTGAATTTGGGCACTGAATTTGTGATGCATAAGAATAAAGATTAAGCATTCTGAAATTTAAATTTTATGTATGATTTAGAAATGGATTCTCTGCTATCCTTGTTTAGGACTTGTCTTAGTTTGCCACAGAGCTGCCAAGACAAAATACCAGAAATGGGTTGGCTTTTATAATGGGAAATGTATTGGGGTAAAAGCTTACAGTTCCAAGGCCATGAAAAGTCCAAGTCAAAGCACCATCGGACATGCTTTCTCACCAAAGTCAGCTACTGTTGAGCTTAGTGCCCTGCCACGTGGTGATCAGGCAAGATGTCAGGTCTGCCATGCTCTCACTATGTTTCTTGAACTCTGGTTGATCAGTCATCTCTCTCTGGGCCTCAGCATCTTTAGCCTCTCAAGGCTTTTCTCCTTGAGCTCAGCTGTAGGCAAACATGAAGTCCTTTCTCTCACACAGCTGGATCATATATGGCAAATGTCTTTCCCGGTGTCTCTCCAGAAACTATGTCTCCATTTATATCAGAGCCAGAAAGAAAGAGGGTGGAGACCCAAGCTGACCCATGCATCAGTGACAGTGATGTAGTCCACTCAAAAGCCCTAAAGTAATCATATCTAGCAGTCTAATCAAAGGTCGCTCAACTGAATTTAATACAATAATGCTTCAAATCAGAATTATGATGCATTAAGAGCTGGCTAACCTGACTGTTTATCTCTTAGAACTAAGGTAAAGTTGGATAATATACAAAGGGCATCTGACAATCCATGATTTATATGACCAGAGCATTCAATTACTATGCTGTGTCCAAAACAAAGTTAGCCTTGCTTAATAGATGCATGTTTGCCCTCCTCAAAACTGGCTAGAGTTTGAAATTTATGAATCCATTAAAAGTGTGGAAATGCTGTGTGAAAAGGTAAAAATTAATGACATTTATGTGCAGTAGGACTCAGAAATGTTCCTTAATAAATCTCACAATCTGTATATGCCCTATTTCAAGAGAAGTGCACAAAGGTCCAATTTTACACTATTCTGTACATTGACATTCCTATCACAATGCACTTATTGTAGAAATTTTCTATCTCTGAGAGGTAGCTAGAAAATAAGTTTTCTACATGGTTTACAGCATAAATCATGGCATAGCAGAATGGGTACTCTTGACCCTCAGGAAGAAGCTTTCTTAAATATTGCAAATGCACTCAAATTAGAATTTCCTTTGGTATCAAAATAAGTGCAGAATGAAACATAAATCTGTATGAAATTTACCTAAAAATCAAAGAATGTAGTTATATAGTTAGCTAAATATATATCTTCTCCTTATATATTAATATTTCAGAGGTAATGTACTAGCTCCCTCTTTTGAGACTTTTGATTAAAGATTTGAACTAATTAAAAGAAAAAAAAAGCTGCTTTGCAGAATATCCTAAATACATAAGATATGTATGTGAGATATATATATATGTATATATATATATATGTATCACAATTGCATCAGACTAAAAATTGTATAATTTTAAACTCCAGAAAATATTATGAATTGTAAATTGTGGGAGAAAAACCTGGCAATTCTTTTGCACTCTCCTTTCATTTCCCCTTCTCCTCTCACATTTGAATTCTCTGGAGTTTGTTAAGAATTGCTGAAGTTTCAAAGAGCTAAAAATCATTAAGGGTGTTCCTCTTTCTACCCCACCTTTACTCTTTTTGCTCAGGATGGTTACAAATGGTGAAAATAATAGATTGGAAGCATTCCACAACCACCTCTACTGTAATTTTTAACTATTAAGAAGTGGAAATTTGAAACTCTTAAGAAATGAGTCATGTCGTTTACAACATATACAAATGATATCAAAAAGAAAACCGAAGTGTGGTAACATGGAGAAAGTTTTCCTGTATTTAAATATATTGCAGGGTGTGTGTGTTTTTGTGAGTGTGTATACATATAAATATAGTTGCATAAATATATATCTATATACAGATATATATATAAATATATATGTACATTTATATAGAGGCATATATTAAACAAATAGATAAATGGAATACAATTGAGAGTCCATAAATAAACTCTTACATTTATGGTTGATTTTTTGTCATCAAGGATACCAATTTAATGAGGAAAGAGTATTCTTTTCAATAATAGTATTGGGATATTTGGATGGGCAGTGGGATGTCTATCTCACACCATAAAAATTGTTAACTCAGAGTGAATCATAGACCTAAACATGTAAGAAGAACACTGAAAAAGCCATAGAAGAAAATATTGTAGTGCTTTTTCATAACCTTAGGTTAGATAATGTTTTTTAGATAAAAGAGAGACAACAAAACAAAAAGCATAAAACAAAAAATAAATACATTTGGCTACTCCAAATTTAAAAACAGATCTGCCTAGAAGAAAAATAAATAATAAAAGAATAAAAAGAATAAAAATAAATAAAACAAATAAAAAATGAAAAGAAAACAGATCTGATTGAAAAATAGCAAGAAAGTGTGAAAAGCAAATACCAAATGGGAGAAAATATTGGCAAACGGCCTATTTGATAAGTGTCCAGTATGAAAAACATAGAAAGACTTCTTACATCTTAATAATATAAAGGCAAATAACACAATTTAAAAATGGGCAAAAGATCTGAAAAGATACTTCTCCGGGGAAGATACACAAGTGAGCAATAAGCACATGAGAGATTTCAATACCTTTAGTAATAAAGGAAATGCAAATCAAAATCAAAATGTTATGATACCTCAGACCCACTAGAGTGAACAGAAAAATAAAAAGTATATGACAATAAGCATTTATCACAATGTGGAAACTTGGAGCTCTCATACACTGCTGGTAGCAATGCAAAATAGTACAGCTTCTTTGGAAAACAGTGTGGCAATTCCATCAAATACTAAATGTGACATTTCTGTTATAACCCAGAAATTCCACCCTTAGCTATATACTCAAGGAAGATGAAAACGTATGTCTATGCAAAATTTCACAAGAATGTTCATTGTATCTTTAATCACAAAAACCAAAAGTGGAAAAATGTAATAATCCATCACCTGATGGATGAATGGAATGTAGTATATCCATCCAATGGAATATCATTTTACAATAAAATGCAATGAACTATTGCAATATGCTAAAACATGGATGAACCATAAAATATTAACTGAAAGAAGACAATGACAATAGACATCATACTGTATTATGCCACTCATAGAAATGTCCACGGTAGGAAAATGTATAGTGACTGGAAGTAGACTGGTGATTTGCCTAGGACTAGGTTGATGGAGGGATTGCAGAGTGATCGCTAACCAGATCATTACTGATACAATGAAAATGTTCTAAAATTGATTATCGGAATGACTGCCCAATCTTATGAATAAACTAAAAAACAATTAATCGTACACATTATAGGCATGAATTAAATGATATGTGAATTTTTAAATGCAATACCCTACATAACAGCACCAAAACCTGAAATAATTAGGCATAAATCTAATAACATATGTACGTAACCTACACATGACAGACTGTAAAATGCTAATGAAAGTAATAACATAAGACATAAATGAAAGATAAACTGTGGTTATGGCTTGATTGATTCACTATAGATAAGATGTCCATCCTCTCTGATCACAAATTCCACACAATTACATTAAATTCCCAGCACAATGCTAATTCTCACATTTATGTGAAATGCCAAAGGAACAAAAATAGGTAAAAATTTTCCTAAAGAACAATGTTGGAGGACTCACACCACCTACTTGCAAGATTTACTATATGTTTAAAAGGTGACAGTATGGTATTAAAAAATGGAAAGAGGGAAATGGACTTGGCCCAGTGGTTAGGGCATCCATCTACCACATGGGAGGTCCGCGGTTCAAACCCTGGGCCTCCTTGACCCGTGTGGAGCTGGCCCATGCGCAATGTTGATGCGCGCAAGGGGTGCTGCGCCACTCAGGGGGTCCCCCACGTAGGGGAGCCCCATGCTCAAGGAATGCACCCATAAGGAGAGCTGCCCAGCGTGAAAGAAAGTGCAGCCTGCCCAGGAATGGTGACGCCCACACTTCCCGTGCTGCTGACGACAACAGAAGTGAACAAAGAAACAAGACGCAGCAAATAGACACAGAGAACAGACAACCGGGGCGGGGGGGACTAAATAAATAAAATAAATCTTAAAAAAAAAAAAAAAAGGAAAGATGAATTCATAGGCCTGAATACTGAGTCACAATATTGGGCCAGTTGATTTGGACAAAGGTACAAAGGCAATTCAATGGAGAATAGATATGTTTTTTAATACTGATGTTGGAACAAAAAAGATAACCATGGGAAAGCAGATTTGGCTCAACTGATAGAGCATCCACCTACTATATGGGAAGTTGAGGGTTCAAACCCAGGGCCTCCTGACCCATGTGGTGAACTGAGTCATGCATAGTGCTGATGTGCACAAGTGCTGTGCCACACATGGGTATCCTCCGCATAGAGGAACCACATGTGCAAAGATTATGCCCTGCAAGGAGAGCCATCCTGCACAAGAAAAGTGCAGCCTGCCCAGGAGTGGTGATGTACACATAGAGAGCTGATGCAGCAAGATGATGCAACAAAAAAGAGACACAGATTCCTGGTGCTGCTGATAAGAAAACAAGTGGACACAGAAAAACACAAACTGAATGAACACAGAGAGCAGATAATTGGGGGGAGGGGATAGAAATAAAATAGAAAATAAATCTTAAAGAAAAAGATAACCATACAAAAGAAAAATTAGAAGAAATAGAAGAAGGAAAAGAACGAGAAAAAGGAGGAGAGGGAGGTGGAGGAAGAGGAGGAGGGGAAGAGAAATAAGAAGAAACTTCATCCATAATTAACAACTTGAACAAAAATGAATTATATGTCTAAATGTAAAAAAAAAATCATTAAGTCTTTTAAAATCAAATAAAAGGGGAAAGTCCCATGGCATACTGTTAGGCAAAGATTCCTTAGAACACTAAAAAGAAAATACACCAAAAAGTGCAATTTAAATACTTAAATTGAGTGTTATTGAAAGGAAAACATTTTCCTCTGAGAAAGATAATTATAAAAGGATGAAAGACAAGCCAACTATAGGAGATATTTGCAACTCATATATCTGATAAAGAACTTGTATTCATAAAGTATTAAGAAACACTTAAAACTCAAGAATAAAAAATAAACAACTCAAAAACTTAATAAGCAAAAAATGTGAACACTTTACCAAAAAAGATATGTGGATGAGAAAAAAAAAACACAAAAAAAGGATAATTGCTTAACATCATTATTAACTAGGCAAAAGCAAACTGAAACTTCAATGAGATGTCACTGCAAATCTGTTAGAATGAGCAAAATGAGGGAAAAAACTGACTATACTTAGTGCTGTTAAGAATGTGAATCAACTGGCATCCTCATACATTTTTGATGGGAATGCAATATGGCAGTTTCTTAAAAAATTCTAATCCAAGGTATTTACCCAAATAAATGAATATTTTAGTTCACACAAAAACTGCAGTACTTATTTTTAATTGACTTAATTATTCATCAATTGATCAAAGGATTAACTATGGTATATCCGTAAAATGAAATATACACAACAATAAAGAGGAATGAATCTGTGATACATATTAAAACATGGATGAAACTCATATTCGCTATGCTAAGAGAAATAAGTCCTATAAAAGGCTATATTCTTTATGAATTCCATTCATATGACATTTTAGAAAAGGCAAACTAGAGCAACAGAATGGAGATTCGTGGCCTTGAATAACTGGGAATGAGAAGAGAGTTTAACAATAATGAGGCATGAGGGAAACTGTTAATTTGGGTGATGGCAATTCTAATACATATGCCTGAAAAGAATTATAGAGCTTCAAATTAAAAATGTGAATTTAACTCCATGTAAATAACACTTGAGTAGAAGAAAATTGGAACACATACACATATGACTATACACAATTAGATATTATTTCCTATCTTCACATCTGCTAGAATGACTAAAAATTTTTTAGAAACTAATAAAACCAGTAGTTGGAGAAGGTATGAAAATTTTCAATTTAACTACATTAATTGTTAGAATGTAAAATGATTAATCACTTTGGGAAAGAGTCTGAAAGTTTCTTATAAATAAAATATATATTTGCCATATGATCCAGCAATTAACTCCTAGATATTTCCCAAGGAAAATCCCAAGGAATACTGCACTTTTCACATGACTTTTTGTAAACCTACAACTTCTCTAACTAAAATGTATTTTTAAAAAGAGTAATTAAGCTCAGCATGTAAATGCATTACCTTCCCCCCAGCATGGGACATGACACCTGGGGATAAGCCACCCTGTCACCGAGGGATTACTACCAATCACCAGCTGGTGATGCAACCAGAAAAAGACCTAGAATAAAAGGGGGAATGGTAAAGACAAATGAGTCGATATGGCTCAGAGACTTCAAAGTGAGTCAGGAGGTCATCAGAAGGGTCACTCTTCTTTTGTAATGTAAGGATTGTGGGCTATAAATTTTCCTCTCAACACAGCCTTTGCTGCATTCTATAGGTTCTGATATGTTGTGTTCTCATTGTCATTCATTTCAAGATTTTTATTGATTTCTCTCGAAATTTCTTCTTTGACCCATTGATCATTTAAGAGTGTGTTGTTTATTCTCCATATGTTAATGCTTTTTCCCTTTTTCTGGGGCTTGTTAATTTCTAACTTTATTCCATTATGATCAGAGAAAGTGCTTTGTATCATATCAGATTTGTTTCATATATTTAAATCTGCTTTGTGATCCAACATATGGTCTATCCTGGAGAGAGATCCATGAGCAATCAAAAAGAATGTATACCTGGCTGTTTTGGGTTGCAATGTTCTGTATATGTCTATTAAGTCTAGCCCACTTATCATATTATTCATGCACTCTGCTTATTTATTGATCCTCAGCCCCAATGTTCTATCCAATGCTGACAGTGGTATATTGAAGTCTCCAATTATTATTATAGAGGCATCTATTTCTCCCTTCAGTTTTACCAGTGTTTGCCTTATGTATCTTGGGGCATCATGGTTAGTTGTATATGAATTTATGATTGTTATTTCTTCCTGGTGAATCATCCCTTTTATTAATATGTAATGTTCTTCCTTGTCTTTAATAACAGTTTTGCTTTTAAAGTCTATATCATCTGATATAAGCATAGCTATCCAAGCTTTGTTTTGGTTGCTGAATGTGTGGAGTATCTTTTTCCTATCTTTCACTTTCAATCTGTTGGTATTCTTAGGTCTAAGGTGAGTCTCTTGCAGATGGTATATGGATGGCTCATATTTTATTATCCATTCTGCCAGTCTGTGTCTTTTGATGGGGAAGTTTATTCCATTAACATTCAATGATACAACTGTAAAGGCCATTCTTATTTCATCCATTTTGATCTTTGCATTTTATCTGTCATTTTATTTTTGACACTTTTAGTTATTGTTACTGATAACAGTCATCTTTTCTAGACTCTCTTCCGAGCCTCTTTCTCCTGTCTTTTCTTTTCAAGCTGTAACATTCCTTTTGTATTTCCTTCAAACTGGTCTTTTTGTTATAAACTCTCTCAATTTCTGTTTATCTGTGAATATTCTAATTTTGCCCTCGTTTTTGAAAGATAATCTTGCCAGATATAAGATTCTTGGCTGGCACTTTTTCTCTTGCAATATCTTAGATATATCATACCACTGACCTCTTGCCTCCATGGTTTCTGATGAGAAACTGGCACTTAATCTTATCGGATATCTCTTATGTGTTATGCATTGCTTTTCTCTTGCTGCTCTCAGGATTCTCTCTTTGTCTTTGGCATTTGACATTCTGATTAGGATGCATCTCACATTGGTCTATTCAGATTTATTTGGATGGGAGTATGTTGTGATTCTTGGACATGGATATCTATATCTTTCATTGTGGTTGGGAATTTTTACACCATTATTTCTTCAAATATTCCCTCTGTCCATTTTCCCTTCTCTTCTCCTTTTGGGACACACATAGCACCTATGTTTGCATGGCTCTTGCTGTCATTTAGTTCCCTGAGACCCTGTTCAAGTTTTTTCTGTTCTTTTCTTCTGTTTGCTTCCTGAGGTAAGTCTGCTTTATACATGGGGATGGAAAGGAATAAGTGTGGAACCCAGGTATTCTACTTGGATGTCTCCTGCTACTCTGTTGCCCCATTGTAACTGTGAACTAACATGGAAGCAATCCCAGACTATGAAGGGTATCATTATTAAAGATTCAAATCCTTCCAGAATGAAGTGATTCCTCTAATTAGACATTTATTCACTGATAAATTTCTATAATAAGGCCTAACTAATAAAATAATTAATAAATATTTGTTGAATGCATTACTTCTACTTAAACTGGATGTGAATTTAACTCTGACACTACTTCACCCTAGGTCCTCTCCCTATCATCTGAATACAGTTATATTAAAATTTCTGGATCCCAATACTTAATGTATACATTACTAGAACTTTATAAATAACCATTACTAGACACAAATAATGTACTATGATAATGTTTCCTTATTTGTACTACTTTGTTGTTGCTGTTGTTCTTGTATTTTTACTATGGGTAATTTTTCCTAGAATTAAAAATAATTATCCCATACTATGTATCTATCCTTTATATTTTCACATTCTGCACCTATATTTATATGTTCTAGATTGCTGTGACCTGTGCAGGTGAACAGAGAACCTGTGGAGAGGTAACGGAAACTTAAGAAAGACACATAGAGAAAAAGACACGTTTAGGGGGGACCAGGTGGACCAGGGCTAGCTGATGGCAAAACCAAGGCCCCAAGCTGGCACCACAAGCTTTATGTAAAGCAGTTAACTAGGTCACTGTTCTCAGAGCACATGCATTCAGGTATGAAATTCTTTGAGGAGGGTTTTCTTAGAGTTCCTTCTTATCAGCACATCAGCTTCTTTCTGGTTAATTGCAGGTACAGAAACTGCTGACCACACCCTCACCTCTCTGTGCACATTGATCCTCCCCAGCAACGTGGCTAGCTTGAGCCCTGCACATTACTTCAGGGACCCCTACAGGTCCCCCTTTTCTTTTTTGTCTGGACATCAGCTGTGCCTGTCTTAGGTTGGTTTCCTCTGAAACTCTTAACCATCATTGACTACCGGCTGGCTACAGACTATTGTGCTTGGGGCACCATGAGAGTGTGCCATGCTGACCCTTTTGTGTGAGTTTAAGGTGTGTGGTTTCAGTTTGCAAATGCCAGAGTGCTCGGCGAGTTTGGCTGCAAAATAGAGAAAACATGTACCACAAAACAAGAACACAGACAATAAGGCCTGCTAAATACCAAAAGCTATGCTGCAACAGGTTCCAAAGGACTGAACCTTCATAAAGTATGTAGGAGGTTCTCAGCCAATTGTTTGGGGTCCCTAACCACCCGATGAGCAGTTTGGAGAGCTAAGATCTCATGGTGCAAATGTTTTAGATCCATACTAATTTCTTCATGATTCCATACCCCTTGTAGGTGCAGTTTCACTGCCATCCAATTCCAGGAAGTTTCACTGAATTGGACAGAGGTCACACAAACAAACATGCACTGCAGTGGCATTGTAGCCATATCCAGTACTGCAATGCTTCTGGCTGATCTCCTAAAGAAAGGACTGTTTCTTCCAATGCATTTAATTTTGCTTCCAATTTTTGGTCGATATGTTCCTGATTTTCTACTGCTAGCAAAGTGTTTTTAGCCAAATCATTTACAAAATGATCTGTCTGAATGCTATTTGCTAAGACCACACCAGTGGCTACAGATGAAGCTATAATGGTAATGAGGGCAACAATGTTGGCAATGATGAGGCCAGGGGCTCTACAACATCACAACTCTAGTGCCTGATGAATGAGCTGCATCGTTCATTCCCCAGGGTCATCATACCAGGGCTCATCTAGGGTCACTGGGAGCATGACAAAGCTGGGTTTTTGGATCATGAGTAGCTCATCATCCCAATTAGCAGTGGTAATGCAGTTGGTAAAGTTACAGAGGGGCATTCTACCACATAGTAAGAACCCTGAAAGGAAATATTTACACCACCCCCTAAAACTGCATACAGGTTGGGGTCACAGGCCTTCAATCCATATCAAAACTGGAGACCACGGTCTGTGGTCCCAGCACCTGTGAAATTGACATGATGGGTCACAGCAACCAACTGCCACAGCTTATGCTGCAAAATAAACTTTGGAGAAGTGATGACATTAGCAACAAAACCTCCTGCAGACATATAATGATAATTCGGATGCTAGGGGTCCCCATGGAGGCCCAGGTATTTAAAGTACTCAAGCCTCCTGAGATGTTATGAGCACAGGCTGGGACATAATTATACGAGATCCAAGGAGAAAAGCCCTTAAACTCTCAATTAGTGTTTTTAGCTCAGAGTGGCAATGGGAGCTGATGGTGCGTGGCCACTGGAGTATCATTAGCGAATCCCCATTTGTTCACAGTTTGAACGTATTTATAGAGCCCCCACAGGCCAGTGACATTGGCTACAGGACTGCCTCCATAGGCTGTCTGTTCTTCCTGCTGGGTACGTAGACAATCCACAGTTTCCTGATGCGGTGGGGGGGACACAAAGAGGCCCTTCAGCTGTGAGGCTGTTTGCAGCAACAATTCCGCAAACACTGTAGGTAAATGAGATGACAACATGAGGTTTGATATGATCCGTCAACGAGCCTCCTATCATGGCCATATCATTGAAAAACACAGCACAGGCGGGTCGTACCAAGTGACCTGGTGTAATAGAAGAGGCCAGGGAAAAAACATCCAATAGGAGTAAGATGCTTGGATGCAGGTTAACTGCAGCAACCACAACCACCCCATCTCCTTACTCAGCATTCTGCTGGCCCCTTTCCTGGTTTTCTGAAACTTCTCAATCAGCTCCAGGCAGAGTCACAAATGTTGTGGCTGGCCTGACTGCATGATCAGGAACCCACAGCGGCTGATCTGCTATTTCAGGAAACACACAATAACCTTGACCCCATAATAACACAGGGTCAGGACCATGCCACTGGCCCATAAGGAGATCCTGCCACTTAATGAGCCCTTTGCCTCCCTGGGTCCTAGTGAAATGCCGTTCAGGAGCAGAGGTCCCTGAAGCATCACAATTTTAAAAATTAAGGGTATAAAGAGCAGCAGCTAATTGATGCTGTGGACTCCTTGCTGCCTCCTCATTGGCCCCTTCTTTTTGTTTTAAGAGCTGCTTTTTTAGGGTGTGATTGGTCCTTTCAACAATTGCTTGTACAGTCGAACTGTATGGCATGCCAGTTGAGCAGTGGATACCATAAGCGGGAAAAAAAAAAAATTGTTGCAGTGCACGGCTGCAATAAGCCGGAGCATTATCAGATTTTACATGATGGGGCAAACCCATAACTGCAAATGCTAGCAATCAATGGTTGATAACATGCCCGTGCACTTTCTCTCGTTTGGCAGGTAGCGTGGAGAAAATGGGAGTGAATCTATAGTTACATGAATCCACCGAACACGGTCAAAAGGGTCAAAATAGGTGGCATCCATTTGCTGGACGTGATTGGGGCGCAGGCCGCGGGGATTAACGCCAACAGTGGGGACAGAACTGAAAGGAAGACAGTTGGTACATTGCTTTACCATCTGCCAGGCTTGTTCACTGTTAGCTGAAATTGTTTCCTCAAACTATTTGCATTTTGATGAAACATAGCATGCGAGCATTGGGCTTGTGAAACCGGCCCCAAAGGTGGGGGCTACTAAGCGATCGGCTTGGGCATGACCTTCCACTAGGGGTGCAGGTAAAGACGTGCGTGCACATAGATGACTGAAATAACAGGGAAGAGACCGTTGGCACATAAGAGTTTGCAAATGAGAGAACAAAACAAAAAGCTCTTCAGACGGGATTGTTTCTAAACAAGCAATTTCAATTCGAAGGGCCATGCCGATCACATAGTGGCTGTCACAGAAAACGTTAAGGGGCTCATGCAGAAAACAGAGTGCATAGAGCTCTACTCCCTGAGCCAAAGTATAAGGTTTTTGCCCCAGAGAAGGAAGATGAAACAATGACGGCCCGACCCAAACTGAAAACATCTGTAAAGACAGTACCTGCATGTGGAATGGGACGGGCAGAAATACGACTATGAAACACAAGATGGGTTAACAAGAGAAACTGTTACGGAGGGTGTTTTGCATTCCAGCAGTGAGTGAGGGCTCCAAATTTCCACATCCTGGTAAACATCTATTATCTGTATTGTTTTTACTTTTCTGTCTATCCTAGTGAGTTTAAGGTTACAAATAAATGTAATTTTGATTTGCATTTCCTTGATTACTACTAGTATTTAAATCACAGTCATGCTTATTCATCATTTGTATATGTTCTCTGGAGACATATCAATTCAGATCCTTTGCCCATTTTAAATTGAGCTTTTTGTCTTTATAGTATTCTTTATATTATTGAACTGTAAGAGTTCTATTTTTTCATATTAGAAAATTATCAAATATGTGATTTGTCAATATTTTCTCCCACTGGTGCTTTGCTTTTACATTCTCTTTTTGCTGTTTTTGAAGAAGATCTTTTTAAAATTGGATGTAGCTAAATTTATATAATTTTTCTGTTTTTGCTTGTGTTTTCAGTGTCATATCTAAAAAGCATTGCCTAATCTAAGTAATGAATAATGTCTCCAGTATTTTTTCCTAAGGGTTTTTTTTTCCTAAAGATTTTATAGTGTTTGCTCTTACATGTTTGATTGTATGATTCTTTCTGAGTTAATTTTTATCATGTGAGATAGATATCCCATTATCTTGTCCAGTTATCCCAACAACCTTATTGAAAAGACTGTTGTTTCCCCACTGAGCTAGCATGCTTGTTGACAAAAAAATCAACCATAAATGTGAGAATTTACTCATGGAATCTCAGTTGTCCATTGATCTATTTGTTTAACATTATCTATATGTAAATACGGATACTTCTAATATATTGAAATGCAGGAGAATTTTGTCTATCATACTGTTCTTTGCCTTTCTTTCCCATATCATTTTCATGAGTTGTAAGTTATCTTTGCCTCATTTCTTAAGGGTTTTAATTGTCACTTGTTAACAGTTACAAATGATAGAAATGAGTGGAATTGCTGAGAGCAGTTCATGCTGTTTATGAGTAGCAGAGCTATTCTATGGGTTTGACAGAGGTTGAAAGGGAAAGCCTAAAGACAATTATCTTACTATTATAATAGAAGGAAACCTTAAAAATGTAACTTGAGACTGTATAACCTAGTGAAACCTTAAAGAAAATATGAATATGGGTGATATTGCATATAAAAGATAGTTTTTACAAAATATAAATATAAATTAACTAGAGAGAAGGAAACACAACAGCAGCTATATATGGCAGGGGAAGCACAGAGAGATTGTTAAGTGACACGTTTTGTTTGCTTGATTTTTGTTTGTAGTATTTTTTTGTTGTTGCTGGAATAATGAAGATGCCTTAGGGATTAATGGAGTGATGAATGTACAACATGCAATTGTACCAAATGTCATTGATTGTACACTTTAGATGGATTCATGCTTTATTATTATGTATCAATAAAATTAATTTGCTGAAAAGTGGAAGTGGAAGATTATGGAATGCTTTCAAGCTATTATTTTCATCACTGTAACCATCTAGAGCAAAAAGGATGGGGTGAAAAGAGAAATAACTTTTATGCATGTTCTCTCTTTGAACCTTCACCAATTTTCAACAAAATCTCCAGAGAATTCAAATGTGAGAGGAAAATAGGAAAGTGAAAGGAGAGGACAAAGGGATTGCCGAGTTTTTCTTCCATAATATTATAATTTATAATATTTTCTGCAGTTTAAAAAGTAGACTATTTTACTATTTTTAGTTAGACCCAATTGTGATATTGCATATATGTAATTCAGGATCTTATATGATTTTTAAATATTTCCATTGAGAGTATTTATGATATTCTGCAGAGCATTTTTTTTCCTTTTAATTAGTTCTAATCTTCTTTAACAAAGTCTTTAATAGATGGAGGTACTACTTAATGGTTGATATCTATTTTTTATTTTATTTATTTATTTATTTATTTATTTTTTTCATTGTGGAAAATTCATTGCAAATGGTGAATACATTTTGGAGCACTCCTGCACCACATAGATTATAGTTGGCATTGTAGTTTATGATCTCCCCCAGTCCATTCAGTGGGTTAAGGCAGGATATATAATGTCCAGCATCTGTCCCTGCAGTATCATTCAGGACAATTCCAAGTCCTCTAAATGCCCCTATATCACATCTCTCCTTCCCTCTCCCTGCCCTCAGCAACTACCGTGGTTGCTGTCTCCACATCAATGATATAATTTCTTTCATTGCTGGAGTCACAGTTCTATAGTAGAGTACCAGTAAGTCCACTCTAATCCATATTTTATTCCTCCATCCTGTGGCCCCTGGGATGGTGATGTCCACTCCTTTTCATATAAATTTCATAAGTAGTATTGTCTCCAAATACAAAAATCCTGCTGGAATTTTGGTAGGAATTGTGTTAAATCTGCATAGCAATTTGGGTAGAATTAACATGTTTACTATGTTGAGTGTTCCCATTCATGAACTCTATATGTCTTTCCATTTTAACAGGAATTAAATAGAGATTATTTGATAACACATCAGCATTTTTTTAATATATTTTTTTATTTTTTTATTTTATTCACTTTGTAATAATATTACATTAAAAAAATATATATATGAGGTCCCATTGAACCCTACCACCCCCACCCCACCTCTCCCCCCCCCCCCAGCAACACTCCCTCCCATCATCATGACACAGCCATTGCATTTGGTAAGTACATTCTGGGCACCCCCGCACCCCATGGTCAACGGTTCACACCATGGCCCACACTCTCCCCCATTCCATCCAGTGGGCCCTGTGAGGATTTACAATGTCCGGTGATTGTCCCTGAAGCACCATCCAGGGCAGCTCCATGTCCCAAAGACGCCTCCACCTCTCATCTCTTCCTGCCTTTCCCCATACCCATCAGCCATCATGTCCACTTTTCTCAATCCAATGCCACCTTTTCTATGTGGACATTGGATTGGTTGTGTCCATGCACCTCTATGTCAAGAGGAGGCTCAGATTCCACCTGGATGCTGGATGCAATCCTCCCACTTTCAGTTGTACCACTCTAGGCTCCATGGTGTGGTGGTTGTCCTTCTTCAACTCCATCTTAGCTGAGTGTGGTGAGCCCAATAAGTCAGATTGTAGGTGCTGGAGTCTGTTGAGGCTCAGGACCTGGCTATCACATTGTCAGTCCAGAGATTCAAATCCCCTAAATATATCTTAAACCCCAACACTAACTGCACCTCCAGCACATTAGCATGAAAGTCTTATGAAGAGAGATCCCATCTGAGTCCAGATTCGTCACACATAAACACCAGTTCCAAAGAGGGGCCATCTGACCTGGTAGTTAACCCCATCGGCCATGACCATAACTCCCATGGGTCTCTTTAGCCCTTGAAGGAACCGATATCTGGGGGTTGTATCTGCTTTATCTGTCTCCCAGACTCTGCTCAGTTGTGCATAAGGGCAATCCTTCTGACAGCCTCCAGACTCTTTTTTAGAGACTCGTAGCCATATAAACTCATTTCTCCTTTCCATTTCCCCCTTACATTAGGTCAAACAGCATTTTAAAGTCATGTTATTTTATGTAGACAGGGATATTCTGCTGATCCGCGTTGAACCTTCCATATGAGGTCATTTTCCAGTTGCATCATCAGTTGGTAGTTGATAGTGGTCCCTCGGTGCCAGGGAGGCTCATCCCCGGGTGTCATGTCCCTCGCTGGGGGAAGGCGTTGCATTTACATGCTGAGTTTGGCTTCGAGACTGGTCACATTTGAGTAACATGAAGGCTGACAGGAGGAAATTCCCAGGCACAATGCTGCTCTAGGCCTTGTTCTTATTTTAGGCTTATCAGCTCACAAGCATAGTCATTAGCGTCATGGGCTCACTGTTGAACCCTCACTCCCTCCCGGTCCCCGCCGCTGCACCTGGGAGACTGTCGCTGCTCCCCTAGGGACCACGACAGAGCACCACTGGCCAGGAACCCAGTACCCCCCCTACTGTGGTTTTTAATTGTTGCCACTATGAGTATATCCAAACATTGCCATGCACCCTGGACATATGTTCTGTACAGCTCCCTGTCAGCCATATATCCCCTGTCAATGGTATCCCATACCAGTATTCCTCCATTGCCTTTGTTGAACTACTCTGTGATCCAGAACTCCCTGAAATTTGAAGCCCATTATAATGTCAGGGTCCCTTACTAGGAAATGGCATATAGCGATGGGTTTAAAGGTTATATAAAGAATACGTGTTGACTTGGAAAAAATTCTACATCCTATCTTTCTCCCCCCCCCCCCCCCCCTAATTATTGAGCTTCTCTTCACAGGATCTCTTCACAGGAGCCCTAGACCACAGCAATGCATATATATAGTATACAGCACTCCCATACATCCACCACAAAACCTTTCCCTTCCACAGCGATACTCTTACACCCTATTCACATCATATTTACTTAACGTAATGTACAGAACCTGAGACAATAGCTTTCAAACAAGGTGACATTTGTGCTTACATTGTGGTTCATACTTTAGGATACACAGTTTTTTACATTCTTAGTTATCCTATGTTTTACATTATGGTTTACATTATCAGTCTGTCATCTCCTATATGTTATGCTGTAATATTACATGTTTTATATCCATCCTTGTGTACTCTCACGAAACTCCTCTCTTACCACCCATTTACCTTGGTTACACACATTTAACGTCCATTTTCCCTTCCACCTTGGTGCCCACAGTGACAGCCAGCCTCCGTTTCCCGAGGAGCCACTTCCAGATATAGATGGTATAGTGTTCAGGGTCTAACTTGCTCAACTGCCCCAATGCCCTGGGAGCCACCCTTTCTTTCGAGGGATACAGTTCCCTCTATTTGATGGCATTAGTCCTCCCCAGGATGTGGGTCCACCCCCACTCTCACTACGTGGGTTTCTACCCCATGGTGTCACCCACTCTGGCAGAATGAGCATTTAGACATTCCCCAGGAGCCCATCCTGCATCAGACCCTCCCCTCCGAGCATTCTAAACAGGTAACCCTCTTTATTATATTTTGATATGATTTTCTCGGCATTTTACTCTCCACCAACACCTGACCCTCTCCTGTGTTCGTATGCTACCCCTCCCTCCCCCCACTTTTGGGCAATGTTACCCATCCGCCCATCCCCAGCCTCCCTCAAACCCGCAAAGCCCCAAACAAAGGCAACCCCTGCCCCCCTTTTATCTCTTCTTTGTGTTCATACTTACGACCATCTCGTCTTAAATTCCACCCCTGTAGACATCGGCTCACATCCTTCCTCCACCCTCCGAATTCTTGTAAGCCTATCGTTCAGTCTCTTGCTATCTAGGGCAGCTTGGTTATTTCAAATCATTGAGGTCATGTAGTATTTGTCCTTTAATGTCTGGGTTGCTTCACTCAACATAAGGTTCTCAAGATTCATCCATGTTATCACATGTGTTTGTAGTGTGTTTGTTCTTACAGCCGAGTAGTATTCCATTGTGTGTATATACCACATTTTATTGATCCACTCATCTGTTGATGGGCATTTGGGTTGATTCCAACTTTTGGCAATAGTGAACAATGCTGCTATGAACATTGGTGTACATATATCGGTTTGCGTCCTTGTTTTCAGTTCTGCTGGGTATATACCCAGCAGTGGTATTGCTGGGTCATATGGCAAATCTATGGCTAGTTTTTTGAGAAACTGCCATACTGTCCTCCAGAATGGTTGGATCCTTCTGCATTCCCACCAGCAGTGGATGAGTGTTCCCCTTTCTTCACATCCTCTCCAGCACTTGTATTCTTCTGTTTTTTTCATAGCCGCCAATCTTATGGGTGTAAGATGGTATCTCATTGTGGTTTTGATTTGCATTTCCCTGATAGCTAGAGATTTGGAACATTTTTTCATGTGCTTTTTTGCCACCTGTATTTCTTCTTTGGAGAAGTGTCTGTTTAAGTCTTTTTCCCATTTTTTAAATGGGTTGTTTATCTTTTTATTTTCAAGATATAGGAGTTCTTTATATATGCAAGTTATAAGTTTCTTATCAGATATATGGTTGCCAAATATTTTCTCCCACTGTGTGGGCTCCCTTTTTACTTTCTTGACAAACTCCTTTGAGGTGCAAAAGGCTTTAATTTTGAGGAAGTCCCATTTATCTATTAGTTCTTTTGCTGCTCGTGCTTTTGGTGAGATATTCATAAATCCATTACCTATTACAAGGTCCTGTAGATGTTTCCCTACACTGCTTTCTAAGGATTTTATGGTCTTGGCTCTTAAATTTAGGTCTTTGATCCATCTTGAGTTGATCTTTGTATAAGGTGTGAGATGGTAATCCTCTTTCATTCTTCTACATATGGCTATCCAGTTCTCCAGACACCATTTGTTGAATAGGCCACTCTCTCCCAGTTGAGAGGGTTTGGTGGCTTTATCGAATATTATGTGGCTATATATGTGAGGTTCTATATCAGAGCTTTCAATTCGATTCCACTGGTCTATGTGTCTCTCCTTATGCCAATACTATGCTGTTTTCACCACCATAGCTTTGTAGTATGTTTTGAAGTCAGGTAGTGTGATTCCTCCAATTTCGTTTTTCTTTTTCAGTATTTCTTTGGCTATTCGGGGTCCCTTTCCTTTCCAAATGAATTCCATAGTTAGTTTTTCTAGTTCCTTAAAGAAGGCTGTGTTGATTTTTATTGGGATTGCATTGAATGTGTAGATCAGTTTTGGTAGTATAGACATCTTAATAATGTTCAGTCTTCCTATCCATGAACAAGGAATAGTCTTCCATTTATTCAGGTCTTCTTTGATTTCCTTGAACAATCTTGTATAGTTCTCGGTGTATAAGTTCTTTACTTTTTTAGTTAAATTTATTCCTAAGTATTTGATTTTTTTATTTACTATTGTGAATGGTATTTGTTTCTTGATTTCCTCCTGATCTTGCTCATTATTGGTGTACAGAAATGCTACTGATTTTTGTGCATTGATCTTATAACCTGCAACTTTACTAAACTCATTTATGAGTTCTAGAATCTTTGTTGTAGATCTCTCAGGGTTTTCTATGTATAGGATCATGTCATCTGCAAATAATGATATTTTGACTTCTTCCTTTCCAATTTGAATGCCTTTTATTTCTGGCTCTTGCCTCAGTGCTCGAGCAAGTACTTCTAAGACAATGTTAAATAGGAGTGGAGACAGTGGGCATCCTTGTCTTGTTCCTGAGTTTAGAGGGAAGGAGTCTAGAATTTCTCCATTGTACACAATATTGGCTTTAGGTTTTTCATACATATTCTTTATCATGTTCAAAAAATTTCCTTGTATTCCAATCTTTTGGAGTGTTTTTATCAAGAAAGGGTGCTGTAATTTGTCAAATGCTTTTTCTGCATCAATAGATATAATCATGTGATTTTTTTCCTTCAATCTGTTTATATGGTGTATTACGTTGATTGATTTCCTTATGTTGAACCATCCTTGCATACCTGGGATGAATCCCACTTGGTCGTGGTGTATAATTCGTTTAATGTGTTGTTGAATACGATTAGCAAGTATTTTGTTAAGTATTTTTGCGTCTAGGTTCATTAGAGAAATTGGTCTGTAATTTTCCTTTCTTGTGATGTCTTTGTTTGGCTTTGGTACTAGGGTAATGTTGGCATCATAGAAGGAGTTGGGTAATGTTCTTTCTGTTTCGATTTTTTGGAATAGTTTCAGCAGGATTGGTGTCAGTTCTTTCCGGAATGTTTTGTAGAATTCACCTGTGAAGCCATCTGGCCCTGGGCTCTTCTTAGTTGGGAGATTTTTAATAACTGATTCTATCTCTCTGCTTGTGATTGGTTTGTTAAGATCATCAATTTCTTCTTTTGTCAATATGGGCTGCTTATGTGTTTCTAGGAATTTGTCCATTTCCTCTAGATTGTCATTTTTGTTGGAATATAGTTTTTCAAAATATCCTCTTATGATAGTCTTTATTTCTGTGGGGTCAGTGGTGATATCGCCTTTCTCATTTCTTATTTTGTGTATTTGCATCTTCTCTCTTTTTTTCTTTGTTAGTGTTGCTAAAGGTTTGTCAATTTTGTTAATCTTCTCAAAAAACCAGCTCTTGGTCTTGTTTATCTGTTCAAGTGCTTTCTTATTTTTTATTTCATTTAGTTCTGCTCTTATCTTTGTTATTTCCTTCCTTCTTCTTCCTGTTGGGTTACTTTGTTGTTGTTTTTCTAATTCCTTCAAATGTGCTGTTAGTTTTTCAATTTTTGCTCTTTCTTCTTTTTTGATATATGAATTTATGGCTATAAACTTCCCTCTCAGTACTGCTTTTGCTGCATCCCATAAATTTTGGTATGTTGTGTTATCATTATCATTTGTTTAAAGGTAGTCATTGATTTCTTTTGAGATTTCCTCTTTGACCCACTGTTTTTCTAAGAGTGTGCTGTTTAATTTCCAAATCGTGGTGTGAAATCTGGGCTTCTGTCCCTTGCAAATCTCCAGCTTGACTCCACTGTGGTCAGATATAATGTTTTGTATGATTTCAATCTTTCTGAATTCGCTCAGCCTTTCTTTGTGGCCTAGCATATGATCTATCTTGGAGAATGATCTATGTGCGCTTGAGAAAAATGTATATCCTGCTATGTTTGGGTGTAGCGATCTATATATGTCTATTAGATCCAGCTCCTCTAATATACTGTTCAGATGTTTTGTTTCTTTGGTGATTCTCTTTTGAGAAGTTCTGTCCAGAGTTGATAGTGGTGTATTAAAATCCCCCACTATAATTGTAGATGTATCTATTGTTTCACTTAGTTTTTCCAGCGTTTGCCTGACATATTTAGAGGCACCCTTGTTAGGGGCATAAATATTTATGATTGTTCGATCTTCTTGACAGATTTTTCCTTTCACTAAAATGTAGTATCCTTCTTTGTCTCTCACCATTGTTTCACATTTAAAGTCTATTTTGTCTGATATTAATATAGCTACTCCTGCCTTTTTTTGGTTATTGTTAGCTTGTATGATTGTTGTCCAGCCATTCACTTTCAATCTCCATGCGTCTCTGGGTCTAAGATATGTCTCTTGTAGACAGCATACAGATGGGTCATATTTCCTTATCCAATGTCCCAGTCTGAATCTTTTGATAGGTGAGTTTAATCCATTGACATTCAGTGTTATTACTTTCAAGGAATTATTTGTGTTAGCCATATTTTGATTGGATTTGTGTCTGTCATATTTTGTTTGTATATATATTTTTTTGTCTTTTTTGTTGTTGTTGTTGGTCTTATACTCTCCTCCAACTCTGCCTTTCCTGTTTTCTCCTTTCTTCCTGCAGAACTCCCTTTAGAATTTCTTGAAGGGGAGGTTTCTTGTTGGTATACTCTTTCAGTTTCTGTTTGTCTGCGAATATTTTGAACTCTCCATCATGTTTGAATGCTAGTTTAGCTGGATAGAGTATTCTTGGTTGGAAATTTTTTTCCTTTAGTACCTTGACTATATCATACCACTGCCTTCTTGCCTCCATGGTTTCAGATGAGAAATCAGCACTTAATCTAATTGAGCTTCCCTTGTATGTGATGGTTTTCTTTTCTCTTGCTGCTTTTAGGATTTTCTCTTTGTCTTGAGCATTGGATAATTTGACAAGTATATGTCTTGGGGTGGGCCTGTTGGGGTTTATGACTAGTGGAGTGCGCTGTGCTTCTTGGATATGTACATCTGTCTCTTTCAGTAGATTTGGGAAGTTTTCAGCCATTATTTCCTGCAACACTCCTTCTGACCCCTTTCCCTTCTCTTCACCTTCTGGAATGCCTATAATACGTATGTTTGAGCGTTTTGCATTGTCATTCAGGTCCCTAAGTCCTAACTGGATTTTTTCTATCTTCTTATTGACCCCTTCTACTATCTGTTTGATTTCTGATGTACTGTCTTCCATATCACTAATTCTCTGCTCTGTCTCTTCTAGTTTCCTGATATTTGTTGCAAGTGTATTTTTGATTTCTTGAGCTGTGGTGTTCATTCCCATCATATCTGTTATGTTTTTTCATATGTCTGCAATTTCCCCTCCAAGTGATGTCTTCATTTTGTTAACCTCTTTCATTACTTCGTCAAATTTGTCGGTGATAAATGTTTTGAGTTCTTTCATTGCTTGTGCCAAGTTTTGCTCCCCTTCATGATTATTGGTTTGTTGATTGGATTCAGCCATGTTTTCCTGATTACTGGTTTGTTTTGTAGATTTTTGTTGCTTTCTGGTCATCTCTTTATCTTGACGGATTTAATCAGTTCCTTAGCAAAAGCCAGTACATTTTTGGTATTTTGTCTATTTTTTATAATTGAGAAGATATATACTTAGGTGTGATAAGGACCTACTTAGACCATGTAACTACATTCCTTTATTTTTGGGTAAAGTTCATGTTTCATTCTGTATTATTTTTATTTTCAAAGAAGCTTTGGATTGAATACATGCTACATCATATATATAGGGGACTCTCATATGCACCAGCTCCTTACTCTCCCACATTTTCCACATCAATAATATCTTTCATTAGTGTGATACATTAGTTACAATTGATGAACTTATTTGGAAGCATTGCTACTAACGTTAGATTATAGTTTACATTGTAGTTTCTACTCTGTCCCAATTATATAGGTTATAACAAAATGTATAATATCAGTAACCATCTTTGCAATATCAAAGTAGACAATTTCAATATCACAAGAATGCCCCCATTTTATACCTATTCTTCCCTCTCACATCCTCACATCTCACAGAACCTCTGGTGGCCACTGCCTTTATATTACTGTTAGAAGTTCCTCCATTGTTATAGAAGCAAATCTATCATAGATTAATAAGTCTACTTTAGTCCATTGTTCATACCCAATCTCAAGGATTTAAGTATAGTGATGCCCATTCTGTTTCTAGCTGAGAGGGACTTAGATCCCATGGGGCAGCTGCAGTTGTGGACATTCTGTTTCTTGTGATGGTCATTGTCCATCATCATCTCCTATTGGTTTTCCTGGGTGAGTCCCATGAACTGGAAAGCAGGTGTTGCAACTCAACTGGCCCATGAACAAACTAAAGATTTAAGTTTCTGGAACCTGTATTTATCAAGTATAGTGCTAATTATAGGTTCACAAGAGAAGCAGAGGAGCCATGTATAGGGAAACTATAAATGAGTCTAACTCGGTTACACTGGGGAGCATAAATTCCAAAGTAAGGCCCCCCAACAGGGTGCTGAATTCCTGAGCGTGTCTGCCCTGCTAAAATGTCTAGATGTCTCTAGAGTCCTCAGGAGTCCTACTGTTTGAGGCACTGTTTACTGTGGCAGTTAATGAGATCCTGGGGTGATGTCCATATGCATAACCTTTGCAATGATCTCCTGACTCACTTCGAAATTTCTTAGCCATAAAATCTCATTTGTATTTAATATTTGCCCTTCTTGTCAAGGTCTTTTTTTTTAAAGATTTATTTATTTTATTTATTTCTCTCCCCTTCCTCCCACCCCAGTTGTCTGTTCTCTGTGTTTATTTGCTGCATGTTCTTCTTTGTCCGCTGCTGTTGTTGTCAGCAGCACAGGAATCTGTGTTTCTTTTTGTTGTGTCATTTGCTGTGTCTGCTCTCCGTGTGTGTGGCACCATTCCTGGACAGGCTGCACTTTGTTTCGCACTGGGCAGCTCTCCTTAGGGGGCGCACTCCTTGTGCGTGGGACTCCCCTACATAGGGACACCCCTGCATGGCACAGCACTCTTTGCGCACATCAGCACTGCATGTGGGCCAGCTCCACATGGGTCAAGGAGGCCCGTGGTTTGAATTATGGACCTCCCATGTGGTAGGCAGACGCCCTAACCACTGGGCCAAGTCCGCTTCCCTGTCAAGGTCTTTTTCCACATTTATTGCTGGTTGGCACTTGGTAATAGTCACTTAGTGCCAGGGATGCTCATCCCTGGGAGTAATGTCCCATGTCAGAGAGGTATTACCTTTATATGCTGTTTGGCTTAGAAAAAGGCCACATTTGATCAACAGTGAGACTTTCATAGGATAACTCTTAGGCAATATATAATACTAGGCTGAGTTTCAATTTCACAAGAACAAGGTTCATAATTACAATCATCAGTAAAAAATGTCTGGCAAAATGATCAGTTTTCCTTTACTAGGTAATGTCCATGTACTCAGGGGATTCTTGCCATTCTATTAGATGCAAATTCAGTATTCTTTTGGTTGTTGTGTTGGTCTCTACCCACTGACTCAATGCCCCATGAACACTAGAACAAATTCATATGCTTTAGAGATGCCCCAAATGCACCCCTTCCCACATATCATCCCATCACTAAACACCCTGCACTTACCCTGCCACAGTTGTGACCTTTCTTTAATCCAAAAAACTCTCCAAAATAAACAAAAAATAAAAACAATTAAAATTAATAAGGAAGGAAAATAATATTATAAAATAACAAATAAAATACAAAAATTAAAAGTTGAAATATAATAAAAATTTTCAACATCATGTCTTTCATCACCATAGGATCTGTCTTGTATGTAGAGTGATGATTTCTTCCGTATGTTTCCTCAGTGTCTTATTTTTTATTGTATCTTCAAAGATACTTTAGGTTGCAGAAAATTCACATAGAAAATATAGGGGATTCCCATATACCCAATGCCCTACCCTATTCCACTCTCCCATATTAATAACATTTTCATGTGGATGGTACATTTATTAAAATTGAGGTACAAGTATTGAAGCATTGCTACTAACCATGGTCAATGCTTTGCTTTATGGTTTGCATTTTGCACCATCCACTTTTATAGACTTTGAGGAAATGTACAATGGACTTTATCCATTATTTCAAGATCATGCAGAACAATTCTAATTCTAATGCCCTATTTTCCATCTATTCTATTTTTCCCTTCCCCTTCCCTATAAATCTATGATAGCCACTGATTTTCATTTTTTGAAGAATAATATTCATACTTACATGAAAGGATATCAAGGGGTTGGCAAATTGGTTGGTCTGTGTTTTAATGGAGAAGAAAATTCTTATTATAGTGCAATTACAATGTTTAAGAACATGTTTCCATGTGGATCAAGAGATCCAATCTGCCATGCCATGATTTATGCTGTAAACCATGTAGAAAACTTATTTTCTAGCAAACTCTCAGAAATAAAAATTTTCCAATAAGTTCATTTTTGATAGAATTATTAATATCCACAATAGTTGTACACTGCAGCTTTGTATACCTCTCTTGAAATAATGCATGTGCAGTCAGATTCTGGATTTGCTAGGGAATATTTATGAGTCCTACTCTCCATAAATGTCATTGACCTTTACCTTTAGACCCAGCGTTTCCAGGTTTTCAATGTACTAAAAAATTTCAAACACTAGCCAGTTTTGAGGAGTTGAAATTTTCACTAGATTAAGGCTATCTTTGGTTTAGATAGAGGATCAAAATTGAACGTACTGGTCACATAAATCATGGGTTGACAGATCCCCCCTCCCTTTTATTTTTTTCATTTTTATTCTAGTTCTAAGGGAGAAACTCCATCAGGTTCTCCAGCTCTTAATTCATCATAACTCTTATTTGAAGATTTATTTTCTACCGCTAGAATCTCATTAAGATAGAGCACTAATTTTGGCACAAGAATGCTGCTAAAGGGAAGATACTGTCAATTTTTTACACCACAAGCAGTTGTGCAGTTACCAGTGGACTATAACTTCAATCCATATCATTGATTTACTCAACCCAAAAATCCTTATCCTGTGACGTGAATTTCCTTTTTTCCTACCTAATTTAGTGAGTTTAGCAGTTTCCAGACTCTATTAGACAGGGATTTCTAGGGAACCAGAAAATACTTTGGATACTGTAAATACTATGAGATTTTATAAAATTGTCTCATGCAACTGTGGGGATGCACAAGTCCAAATTCCAACAGGCAGCTACAGGACAGGAACTCCGATGTAGGTCCTCAATGAGTTCTCCGGGAGAAGCTCGTTGTCTGAGGTAGGGATGGGAATTCTCTCTTCTGACTCTTGAAATCCCTTCTCCTTTTATGACCTTCAAATGATTGGATGAGACTCTCTCTTTGCTGAAGGCAATCTCCTCAGTTGGTTGAATATGCAATCAATCATGGATGCAAACAATTGCCTAATGATTTAAGACCACAGAATGTCCTCACAGTCAAGGTGGCCAGTGATTTCTTGACCAAACAACTGGGTAGCATTACATGGTCAAGTTGACACATGAGGCTAAACACCACACTTAATACGGCTTCTGTGTTTTATTGCTGATATCTGGGCATCTGATTATTTTGATGTATTAATTCTGAATATGGTTTTATTGTTGATTGGCATTAATTGAAGGTTCTTCTTTGACAGTTGCTTCAACTTATTCTGGACCTGCAGAGTACCCTGCATTTAATTGTTCAGATACTCTCAAGACTTCTGCACTCAGTTCTTGCCCTGGATATGTGGTAAAATTTTTAAGACTGACCTTGTGTTTGTAATTGTTTCATCTTCAGAAGAACACTTCCTTCTTCTGTTCCTTCTGAGAATCTTGATCTGTTTTGTTCTTGTGAAGAATTTTCTCCCTAACTCTCATACACACACACACACACACACATTTCCCTCCCTCCTTCATTATTCTTTCTTCATTATAATTTTCAGTTCAGGGACCTGAAACACCCTGCCCCTACCTTTTTGGTGAGTCTTTTAAGTATCTGGTTTCTTCCTTCTTCGGGTAAACTGTACTGTGGAGCCAGATTTTATCATTCCAGAAATGTCCGTTTGCATTTAGGTGATCTAGCCACCAGAGACTGGATTGTTTGTGCACCTCTTACTAACAGTTCTACCATCTTCTCATCTTACCCTGAGGTCAGTTTAGTATGTGGCACAATGCAGCAAAATGTGTTCAGTCCTGGGTCTCTGCAGACTTGGGTCCCTGTGCATGGGATATGCATGGGGTTCCAGTTGACGGCTGTCAGTGCCTCTGTGGTCTGCCACTGCATCAAGAGGGACCAGGGCCATGCAGCCTTTTTGTGACTTTTAAGGTGCACATGATGAATTAGTGGGACAGCTCCAGACTGGTGTGTCTGGAACATAAACCTCCTACCTTATTTTGATGTCTGTTTTCTTTTACTGCCATTCATTTGGGGAGACCTTAACCAGTCTCTGTCATACTCCAGAGTTCTGAACAAATGGGATTTGTCCTTTTGTTTTGATTCTGAGGTGAGACTATCCTAGGGTATGTCATATATTGTCAAGTTGATGATGTAAATCTGGGTTTTACTTTCTTTTAAAAAATAAACTTCTATTCTTTTTCTGGAATTAAAATAGAAGCAGTGGTTGACTCCATGGAGTGGTAAAGGAGATCTGATCAGCTAACTACTTCTTTTATTAACTTAATTTTAAAAGAAACTTTAGATTTCCAGAAGAGTTACATTGAAAATATAGGGCATTCCCATATACACTACCCCTCCCCCTCTCACATTTTCCCCTATTAACATCTTTCATTAGTGTGGTGCATTTGTTACAATTGATGAATACCACTTGGTGGTGAGAACATAAAGACTAATCACTGCAAAAAATAGCTACCACCCTTAGGACTGATGAAAGAGGCAGCTTAACCATATTCTTGAATCTCAGAACAGAAACTCTACAGGATAGTAATATGAGCATGGGTGAATGGAGCCTCAGGGCTGGCCTAAGATAGTTTTTGATGATGATGTATTTAATACCAGTTGATTCAAAGTCACAGGTACTTTCTTATATATTCAGCTCTCTGAAGCAGTGACCAAGACACAGGCTTAAGTTGTAGGAAAATTTATGCCTATTAGATCAAGTTTTCCATAAACATCCGGACAATGATTGGAGTGAAACTCTGCAGGAAAGAAAGATAAATGCATACCTGAAATCATTTCTGGGGAGACCTACTGGTCCCTCCAAGGTGTAAGATTTCAATATGGCAATTTGAAACCTAGTAGTTCGATGGAGTCCTTAAGGAATAATGCTACATCAGGTCTTTTTTTTTTTTTTTTTTTTAACAATTTCTTTCTTTCTTTCTCTCCCCTTCCCCCCTCCACACCCCGGTTGTCTGTTCTCTGTGTCCATTTTGCTGCATCTTTTTTTGTCTGCTTCTGTTGTTGTCAGTGGCACGGGAATCTCTGTTTCTTTTTCATGTGTCATCTTGCTGTGTCCGCTCTCCGTGTGTGCGGCGTCATTCCTGGGCAGGCTGCACTTTCTTTGGTGCTGGGCGGCTCTCCTTAGGGGGCGCACTCCTTGTATGTGGGGCTCCCCTATGCGGGGGACACCCCTGTGTGGCAGGGCACTCCTTGCACGCATCAGCACTGCGCATGGACCAGCTGCACACGGGTCAAGGAGGCCTGGCGTTTGAACTGCAGACCTCCCATGTGGTAGACGGATGCCCTAACCACTAGGTTAAGTCTGCCACCTCTACATCTGGTCTTTAGATTTGGTTTTGTTTGCTGGCATTTTGGATATTCAAAAGCAGCAGCAGCTAAATCAGCCTAGGAAAGTGACATTCCATGCTTCTGGATGGATGGGTAAACTCCACCTCTGCAACCATGAAAATGTTATTCATGCACCCATTGTATTAATTCTTCTTGACTGGTAAAAAGGACTGGCTATTAACAAGTGGCTAATCCATTTTATCAAGTCGGTTTTAAGTGTTTTTTTATGATGATTACTTTCTGAAGGGCATTAACCTATGATAGAAAAATATTTAACTGCGTGCACACTATAAAAAGCCCAAACACATGTTTCTATTTAATACATCTTATCTTTGATATTTTGCTCTTTTTCCTTCCATACCCCTGACTAGCCTGCCAATATATCAGCCAATATCTGGAATTTGTAGAGTAGCATAGCAGGTCACACCTTCTACAACTAAAAGTGAATAACCAGGTATCATACTCATAATATCATCTATTAGGAATATTTTATCCTCTCTTTTGCATTTCAAGGACACCCTTGAGTAATTTTTCACCTTTTACACAAATCCAGTATACAAATCCGTAAACCTCGATTAGGATATCTACTTCTCCTTCAGCTGGTCATGCTGAAATAAAGATAGGGTCATAGTCACAAGTCTGGGAAGCCATGTCTATGCAACAGTGTTACATTGCATGGGAATGCATGTGTCATACTGATGGCCTCTGGTGCCATTTGGATTGAACCTGAAGGCACTATTTCCATCTGACCTAAGAAATGGAGGTCTGACTGAACCCACATCTGAAGCCACATGGTGTCTCTTGGTCAAACATGCTCTCAAGGCCTCAAAACACTGAGGAAGCCCTTTTTTTTTTTTTAAATTTTTTGTCTTTATTTAATTTTTTAATATTACATTCAAAAAATATGAGATCCCCATATACCCCCCGCCCTCCTCAACCCATTCCTCCCCCCATAACAACAATCTCCTTCATCATATGAGACATTCATTGCATTTGGTGAATACATCTCTGAGCACCATAGCACCTCATAGTCAATGGTCCACATCATAGTCTCACTCTCCCACATCCCACCCAGTGGGCCATGGGAGAACATACAATGTCTCTGCAGCACCACCCAGGACAACTCCAAGTCCTGAAAACACCCCCATATCTCATCTCTTCCTTCCATTCCCTACCCCCAGCAACCACAATGGCCACCGTCTCCACACCAATGCCACATTTTCTGTGATTAATAATCACAATAGTTCATGAATAGATTATCAGTAAGTCCACTCTAATCCATACTCTATTCCTCCATCCGGTGGAATTTGGAATGGTTGTGTCCACTCCACATCTATATCAAGAGGGGGCTTAGATTCCACATGGATGCTGGATACAATCCTCCAGCTTTCAGGTGTAGGCATTCTTGGCACCCTGGTGTGGTGGTTGACCTTCTTCACCTCCATGATAATTGAGTGGGGTAGGCCCAATAAACCAGAGTGTAGGAGCTGAGGTCTGTTGAGGCTCAGGGCCTGGCTATTACATGGTCAGTCCAAAGATTCAGGTCCCCTGGGTGTATATTAAACCCCAGCACCAACTACAGTTCTGGTAAAAGTAATAGAAGAGACTTGTGAACAAAGATCACATCTGAGTCCAGCTCCATCACACAGAAACACTAACTCCAAAGCAGGGACAACTGACATGGCACTGAACTCCATCTGCCATGACCATAGAATATGTGGGTCTCTGTAGCCCGCTGAAGAACCAATACTTGGGGTTGTATCTACTTTATCTGTCTCTGGGACTCTGCTGAGGTGTGCATAAGGGCAACGCTTCTGATAAGCTCCTGGCTCTTTTTGGAGACTCATAGCCATATAAACGCATTTATTCTTTCCATTTCCCCCTTTTCTTCAGGTTAAAAAGCATTTTTAACTCCTGGTATTATATGTAGACTGAGATATTCTGCTGGGCCGAGTTGACCCTTTTATTCAAGGTCATTTTCTAGTTACATCATCAGCTGGTACTTGGTAGTAATCCCTCGGCACCAGGAAGGCTTATCCCCAGGAATCATGTCCCATGCTGGGGGGAAGGCAACACATTTACATGCTGAGTTTCCTGAGTTTGGCTTCGAGACTGGCCACATGTGAGCAACAGAGGCTCTCAGGAGGTAACTCTTAGGCACCCTGCAGCTCTAGGCCATTTTTCTTATTTCAGGTGCACAGGCTCACAAGCATAGTCATTAGTATCAAGGGCTCATTGTTGGGCCTTCATTCTTTTTTGGTCTTTACCATTGCACTTGGGGGTTATTGCTGTTCCTTTAAGGACTGTGATAGAGCTCCCTGGCTAGGAACTTAGCACTCCCTCAGTTGTTTTTAATTGTACCCACTATGAAAATATCCAATTATTAAATATCCAGGGTATTATTATGTACCCTGGATATTATGCCCTGTAGAACTCCCTGCCAACCATGTGTCCCCTGTCAATAACATCCCACACCAGTATTCCTCCCCTGCCATTGTTGAACCTCTCTGTGATCTAAAACTTATGCAAAGGCGAAGCCCAATATATTGCCAGGTACCATTAATAGTAAAATGGAATACAGTGATGAGTTTAAAGGTTAGAATACATATTAATTTAGAAAAATTAAAGTAAAAATAAATTGGGTTATCAAAAAATTTAAAAATGCAAAAGCTTTGTTTTTGATATTTTGCCTTCCATCACTGCAATGAGTGTTGCCCTGTATGCAAATTGGCAAGGCAACTACTTCCATCTATTCCTCAGTGTCTACGTCCTATCTTTTTCTTTTCTTTTTTCTAATTATTAAGCTTATCTTCACAAAAGTTTTGGATCACAGTAATTCATATATACAATATGCAGTACTCCCATATATCCAACGTAAAAAGTTTTCCCTTCCACAGCAATAATCTTTTTACATATTCATAGTTTATTTACTGAAACTGATGTACAGATATTGAGACAATAGCTTTCAATCAAGGTAACATTTGGGTTTACATTGTGGTTTATATTTTAGAATATACAATTTTCTAAAATTTTGGTTATCTTATGTTTTACATTATGATTTACATTTTAGCCTATCAGCCCCTATACATTTTTGGTGTAATTTTACATGTCTTATATCCATCCTTGGTTACTCTTGTGGAACACTTCTATTGCCCACACAGTTGCACTTGTTCCATCTATTCGATACCTCTTTCCCCCTGCCCTTAGGGCCCACAGTGACAGTCAATCTTCATTGCTTGAAGGACCATGTTCAGAGATACTTACAACAGTGCTGAGGGCTTGACATGCTCAACTGCCCTAATGCACTGGGAGCCACCATTTCTCTTGAGAGATACAATTCCTCTATTTGAGGGCATCAGTCTTCCCCAGGATGTGGGTATAACTTCACTCTCATTATATGGGTCTCTATCCAATGATATAACCCACTATGGCAAAATGAGCATTCACATATTCCCTAGGAGCCTGTCCTGCATCAGATTATCCCCTTTAAGCATCTTAAACAAGTAACCTTTCTTATTATATTTTTGAAAAAGTTTTCTCAGCATTACACTCTTAACCAAATACCTAACAATCTCCTATGTTTACATGTTGCCCCACCCTCCCCCCAATTTCTTGGGCAATGTTACCCATCCTCCCATCCCTAGTCCCCTTCAAGCCCACAAAGCCCCACCCAAAGGTAACCTTTTGCCCCCATTTTATCCCTTCCTTGTACAAATACTTACCTCCAGCTTATCATAGATTTCACCCATGTAGGTGTCAGCTTACATCTTTTCTCTACCCCACAATTTCCGTTAAGCCTATCATCCAGTCTCTAGCTCTCTGAGGAAGCTTGGTTTACTTATTTCATATCACTGAGGTCATGTAGCATTTGTCCTTCAGTGCCTGGGTTGCTTCACTCAACATAAAGTTCTCAAGATTCATCCATGTTATTACGTGTGTTTGTAGTGTATTCGTTCTTAAAGCTGAGTAGTATTCCATTGTATGTATATACCACATTTTATTTATCCATTCATCTGTTGATGGGCATTTGGGTTGATTCCATCTTTTGGCAATAGTGAACAATGCTGCTATGAACATTGGTGTGCATATATCAGTTTGTGTCCTTGTTTTCAGTTCTACTGGGTATATACCCAGCAGTGAAATTGCTGGGTCGTATGGCAAATCTATGACTAGTTTTATGAGAAACCACCAAACTGTTCTCCATAATGGCTGGATCCTTCTGCATTCCCACCAGCAGTGGATGAGTGTTCCCATTCCTCCACATCGTCTCCAGCATTTGCTATCTTTTGTTTTTTTCATCGCTACCAATCTTATGGGGGAAGCTCTTTCTTAAAAGGCATATAATGTTTCACCATGCCTGGCATAACCTTGTTTTAGAACGTAGAGGACGTATGGGGAGATTCTTGTTTATTTTTTATAAACTCCAAATGGCAATTTTTCCCATCATTGACTATTACAACAGCATAAAGTCTGGTGGATTATATGGCCCATGTACAAGGCTGTAGAGCTAACTCCTGTAGAGCCCTTTCCATTTTTGAGCTTCACTCATAGATTTCCATGTCACCCAGTGTATTACTGAGAGCAGTGTTCCTAAGAATGGAACTGGTTTCCTCCATAATCCTAGAGGTCTGCCAGGTACTGCCACCCACTTTCTGATAAAGGATACAACAAAGAGTAATATGTTTTTTAATTTGGACTGGATCTTCTAAAATTCCCCAGTCCACAGGAAACCTTTAAGTGAAAAATAATATTAACATTAAGGAATATATATTCTTTCCTATCAGAGAAATTGTGGGTTTACAGAATAATTATGCATAAAATATAGGATTACCATATAATACCCTTATTATTAATACATTGCATTGGTTGATATATTTGTTAAAACTGATGATAAGGTGGCGGACTTTGCCCAGTGGTTAGGGAGTCCTTCTACCATATGGGAGGTCCGCGGTTCAAACCCCGGGCCTTCTTGACCCGTGTGGAGCTGGACCATGCGCAGTGCTGATGCGTGCAAGGAGTGCCCTGCCACGCAGGGGAGTCCCCGCATAGGGGTGCCCCATGCACAAGGAGTGCGCCCCATAAGGAGAGCCGCCCAGCGTGAAAGAATGTGCAGCCTGACCAGGAATGGTGCCACACACACGGAGAGCTAACACAACAAGATGATGCAACAAAAAGAAACACAGATTCCTGTGCCTCTGACAACAGCAGAAGCAGACAAAGAAGATGCAGCAAATAGACATAGAGAACAGACAACCAGGGTGGGAGGGGGAAGGGAGAGAAATAAATAAATCTTAAAAAAAAAAACCTGATGATAAAGCATTTTTATAATTGTACTTTTAATAATAGACCATGGTTTAATTTAGGGTTTACATTGGTGTTGGCAGTTCCATGGATTTTTAAAAAAAATTATACTAATACCATGGTATATCTTAAAATATGCCCTTTGAACCACTTTCAAATATATAATTCAATGCTGTTAATTATGTTCACAATGTTGTACTACCATCACTATCATCTATTACCAAAACTTTTCCACCATCCCAAATAGAACTCTGTTCATTTTAAGCCATCATTCTCTATTTCTTACCACACCCCCTCCCTTTATAACTTATGGTCTAAATTCTGACTTTATAAGTTTGCAATATTCCAATTATCTCGTATTAGTAAGACCAATAATATTTCTCCTTTGGTGTTTGGTTTATTTCACTCTACATAATGTCTTCAAAATCCATCCATGTCATTGCATGGATGAGGGCATCATTCCATTTTAGGGCAAAAAATATTCCATTGTGTGTATATACAACATCTTGTTTATGCATTCATTAGTTGATGAACACCTGGGTTACTTCCATCTTTGGAAATTGTAAATAATGTCACTAGAAACCTTGGTATGCAAATATCTCTTTGCATCTAGGCTTCCAATCATTTTGGATGAATACCTAGTAGTAGGATTGCCAGTTCATGTAGTAATTCTACACTTAACTTTCTAATAATTACCAAAATATCTTCTACAGTGGCTGCATAAATTTACAATCTCAGGAGCAGTTAATGAGTGTTCCTATTTCTCTGCATCCTTTTCAACTCCTTTAATTTTCTATTTTTTAATAGAAGCCATTCTGGTGGATATGAAGTTGTATCTCATATTGGTTTTGATTTGCATTTCCATTAAGAATAATCATATTGAGCATCTTAGCAGATGCTTTTGTGCCATTTGTATATATTCTTCATTTAAATGTCTATTAGTTGAAGGATTTCTTTATATATTCCTGATATTAAGCTTTATCACATAAGCAGTTTCAAAATATTTTCCAATGTCGTGCTCACTTTAGCAGCACATATACCAAATATTTTCCAATGTATAAGTTTTCATTTTACTTTCATGATAGTTATTTGAAGCATACAAGTTTTAATTTTGATGAGTTACCATTTATCCTTTTTTTTCATTTGTTTGCTTGTGCTTTTAGTGTAAAACCTAAGAAACCATGGCCTAACACAACGGTCCTGAGGAAAACAAATGTAAGACAACAAAAACTAGGCATGATTCAGTTGTTCTGGGTCCACCCACTCTTTTGGTTCAACCTTTATATAACATCAAAAAACCAAACTCACCATCGTACCCAGAGATATCCTATGATCTCCATGATATTCCTAGAATCTCCCATGAGGGAGAGGGCATGAGTAGACAGGAAGTTTCATTTTCCCACCATTTTATGTTCTAAATTATAATTTTAGTATTTTTTCCTACTCATGATTTTATCTCCTGGAGTTGCAGTCCTCCTTCTACCTGATTACCCAAAAGCATGATCAGAGCTCCCTCCTTTAATCTCCAAAACACTACTATCTATGTAGTCATTGTGAAATATAACTTTCCCACAGCTTTCTGGACACTGGAGGATAATAACAGTGTGTTACTACACCAGACACGAATTCAGGGTGAAATGCAGTTTCTCCACCCTCCCTGACCATTTGAACCCAGGGACCTCTTATTATTGACCATGTCATTTTGGGTACTGGACTAATGACAAATTGCTGTTCTCTCTTATCACCTGTATTATTTAGGGTTCTCTAGGGAAACAGAACCAACAGGAGATACCTGTAAATACTACAAGATTTTATAAAAGAGTCTAATGTGACTGTGAGGTGCATGCATCCAAATTCCATAAGACAGGATGCAAGCTGGGAATGCTAATGAAGTCTTCTGATGAATTCCGCAAAAGAAGCTGGCTAGCTAAAGTAGAGAAGATAATTCTCTCTTATGACTGCTGAAATCATCACCTCTCACTTTAAAACCTTAAACTGATTGCTGGTTCAGTTGACTGTAGATGAAATCAGCCATAGATGCAATCATCTTACTGATAATTTAAGTCCATGATATGTCTTCACAGCAACAATCAGGCAAGTTCTTGCCCAACCAAATAAATGGGTACCATCATGCAGGTATGTCAACATATGAGCCTAACCATCACATCATTCATTCCCATATTCTCTGAAGTACAAGTGCCAGCAAGCACTTCAAATTCATTGTATTTTATTTTGCAGAATAACTCAGTTTTGTATTTCAGAGTATTAATTCTATACTAAACTAACCCTAAAAAACTCTTCTTTCCCACAAGAGGAAATATCAGTCTGTTTTTATAATCACAAAGAACAAAATTGAGGGTATTCAAGTATTCTCCTGGAAAAAGCATAGTCAAACTCATGGCATATCCTATGTCATGACTACTGGAATGGCAATAATAAAATAAAAGCAGTGAAGCGGACTTGGCCCAGTGGTCAGGGCATCCGCCTACCACATGAGAGGTCCATGGTTCAAACCGTGGGCCTCCTTTACCCGTGTGGAGCTGGCCCACGTGCAGTGCTGGTGCGCACAAGGAGTGCCGTGCCACGCAGGGGTGTCCCCATGTGGGGGAGCCCCATGCGCAATGAGTGTGCCGTATAAGGAGAGCCGCCCAGTGTGAAAGAAAGTGCAACCTGCCCAGGAATGGCACCGCACACTCGGAGAACTGACGCAGCAAGATGATGCAACTAAAAGAGACACAGATTCCCGTGCCGCCTCTGACAACAGAGGCAGACAAAAAAGAACACACAGCAAATGGACACAAAGAACAGCCAACTGGGGGGGAAGGGGAGAGAGATAAATAAAAATAAACCAAAAAAAAAATTAAATTAAAATAAACTAAAAGCAAATTATATCATCGATAGTAATAGGTTTGAATTCAGGACATAGATTTATTCTACACTTTTTCATTGAAAGCTGTGTGATTTAGGATTGACCCGTCTGGGTTTCATTTTACTATCCCAGCAATAAATATGTATTAATCCTATTATGTATTTGTTTAGGTGTAAATAAAAAGAAAAAAATACTTTGGTAATGAACCACCAAGTGCATAGTATTAATAAGTGAATGTGATTGATTCTTAACAGTACTTATGGAAATTTCTATCTGAATCACTGGCATTAGATGGAGACATACCCTGCTTAGTGGAAGATGGAAACACAGGAATGGAGTAATATTATTTGATTCATGCTTTAAATTGCACATTACAACAGGTGTACAAGAACAGACCCCCCCCCCTCAAGGACAAAATGCTGCATTAGTGTTACATTAATCAATCACTGAAGAATGATTCATAATATTCCAGGAGAAAAAAAATTGAAACTGATAATGAAAAAGGTATAATAAATTCCTTCTTTAATTTTATTCTCAAACAGGAAACATGGAAGAGAAAAAGGCATGCAAATGGTGAAGAAAAGTAAGTTTAAGTTTACTGTAAAGAAAGTGGAAAAAATTTGTGAGAGTCACGTTAAATTTCCTTTAGCATGATATTAAGAAATAGGATAAGAAAATTGCAATCAAATATATTCTAACTAACACAGCAAACCTACTTTGCCTGAAACTACCTGTACAGGAGATGCTATTTATGATCAAAACTTTCTCATAATCAGGGTTT